>NC_049224.1:80833118-83820618 GCF_011100685.1 Canis lupus familiaris
GAGAAGAGCATGCGTGAATGATCCGAGGAGAGAAGAAAGCTGGTATTACTCACAACCTGAACAGCCAGTAGGCATGATGCAAAGTGCTTCTGTGGAGAGGAGGCCTAAGGCAATGATAGGGAAGTAGCTGGAGATCAGACTAAATAAGGTCTTATAGGCGATATTACAGATTTTCACCTTTATCCTCTGGTCAGTGGCACACTTCAGAGGGCTTTATACAGGACACAGATAGAACCAGATTTGCATTTTAAGATCATCTGGGTTCATTTCTGGTTTATGAATTGAATTGAGAAAGAGCTGTGATGGACACGATCTCTCCCAGTGGTACAGATGGGAGGAGGTATTGGAGGCTGGTACTAGGGTAGATGCAGAAAAAAAAAAATGTAGAGAAAGGGATGGATTCAGGATCATTTGGAAAGAAGAGTTCTCTAGGAGCTGGTGATTATTTCAAGGTGGGATGAGAAAAGGGCTGGCAGCAATGACTCCTAGTTTCTGGTATGAAGAATGACATGGGCAGTGGTTTCACACATGTATGGAGATGGAAAACATGTTGGTGAAGCAGCCAAGAAAAAGATCAGAGGTTCCTTTTTGGATCTGCTCAGTTTGAGATGCCCATGAGAAATTCATATAGACATAGTCTGAACAAAACTGAAACACTAGCCTTTTAGTCTCCAGCAAGATGGCACATACTTAGCATGTCTGCTGACACTCCTTCCTAATAAATTTGCAGTTGGCCTCAGAAATCTTTTCAAAATAGCATACCCTGTAACAATTGCAGAGTGAAGGAAGTTGGCATTGGAAAATAAGCCTACTTTCTATCGGTGTTCTAGACTATAAGCAGTGGGGATCCCTGGGTGGCGCAGCGGTTTAGTGCCTGCCTTTGGCCCAGGGCGCGATCCTGGAGACCCGGGATCGAATCCCACGTCGGGCTCCCGGTGCATGGAGCCTGCTTCTCCCTCTGCCTGTGTCTCTGCCTCTCTCTCTCTCTCTCTCTCTCTGTGACTATCATAAATAAATAAAAATTAAAAAAAAATAATTTAGACTATAAGCAGTGGCAAATATTAAATTGTTGAGTGGAACTGCTAGTCAAAGGGAAAATGCTAGTATGGGAAATTTTAAAACCCTTTAGTGCCTCTTCCTATTTTTCTATTTGAATTTGATTTTAATGGTCCTCATCAAAGACCCCATCATAATGGGGGAATTAATCTATTTAAATAGATCTGTGCAAGCATCACTCATTTAAAAATAACAACAACAACAAACCCTCAGAATGTAATCCAGGTCACTTTACTATCACCACTACCATCCCCCTACATACAGGCACACATACTTGATAAAATAGAAAAAAAAATCAATTTCATTTCTCTTTTGGAATTTCTTCTTCCGGCATCAGTAACTTAATTGTGCGTGTGTGTGTGTATGTGTGTGTTATTTAAATCTGAATATTCTGTACCTATAGTTGTCCAAAGCTATTAAAAATGTCTGTTTATATGTTTCTGTGGAAAAAGACACATTTCCTTCCACAATTATTTTTTTCTGGCTACTAGAGATCATGGCCTTTTAAACGTAAGAAATTGAATAATTCCTTTACGCCATTTCTATCTCTTTTTATTTATCATGTGATTCTCTAAGAAATTAAATAATTCCTTTATGCCATTCCATCACATTTTATTTATCTGTAATTCTCATGTAATTGGAAGGAGCCTGTGGTGAAAAGTCCAAATTCCAGAGTCCTGGTTCCAGTCCCTCTACTAAGTAGCCATTTCCTTTTTGGCAAGCCACTTTTAATTTTCCCCTGGGTTTCCACAATAAAATTAGAGTATTGTGCTAATTTACTCATAAGTCTTTTTTATAAAGCCTTAAAATGCTATAATCATATTATATGATAAAATTATAATGTTCTAGGTAGTCATTATGAAATTAAACACTACATATTAAATGATTCCTCTCCCCATGCATACATAGATACTACATATTATTAATCTATGGCTGTAGAAGTACAGTATTGAATTGGAAAAAAGAACTAATGACCCTGAGGAGATGAAAAAAAGATGATCTGAATAAGGAAAATAAGAAAAAAAAAGCAATGGTCTACACATGTGGTCAGAAGGTTCCAAATAGGTCAGTAAGTAAGTTGAGCACAGTGGAGATTTATGTGGGGAAGGGGGGGTTGATTGACATAAATCAAGTAATAAATGCCCCTTATTTAACATTAGCTGTTGTGAAACCAAGTCACAGTGACTAAGCCAGTGTTATCACAGCAGAATCAGAAAGGCTTAAAACAACGGAAGCCTGTGAAGATAATAAAACACAAGCCTCTTTTGCAGTTAAATTTCTATCTAAGTCACTGACATTAAAGTTGGTTGGTTTGGTTTTTTTTTTAGTTCACAAGTAGCGATGCATTCCTTGTTATACCTAAGCTGAAGTAGGAAAAAGGACTGTTTTGCTCATCTTGCAGTATGATCATGTTTATATGTAAAGTCTAAAGCAATGAAAATGGACAATATACAGCTGAGCTATACATAAGTTGGATGAATCTCACAGACATGCTATGATTTTGAAGCAGAAAACAATTTTAAGACAGGAACATTAGTATTGGAAATCAAGATGGCAATTACCAGTGGAGAGGAGGTAAGATGTGGTGTTTGGGAAACATTATTTATGGGAGGCTGACCTCATTTATATGTTGGTCTATGGAGTAGTTCAATTGATGTGTTCATTTTCTGATGCCTTAATGACCTGTACACTTAAGGTCTGTGCAATTTTTTTGTGTGCAAATGTCAAAATAAAAGTATTACAAACCTCACCAATGAGTATGCGGAGAAAAAATATAAACACAAAACAGTGAGTCGGACTTATATCCGAGAGTCATTCAACATTCAATATTCACGGAATGCCTATCAACGAGAATACTTCCAGAAGCTGAAGACTACTCCTTGACCAGTAAAACTCTTACAAGCCAGTTGAAGTGACACACATATAAACAAATTGCTGTGATACATTACGATAAACATCAGATCAGGCTTCTCAGCCTCCACACCACCGACATTTGGGGCTGGATAATTCTTTGTTGTAGGAGTTTGGCTTGTGCATTGTAGGGTGTCTAACAGTATACCACTCACACAATGACAATAGCACCACCCTTGGTTGTGACAACCAGAAATGACTCCAGAGATTGCCAAATGTTCCGATAGGGGTACAATCAACCCTGGTTGAGAACCATTGCCTTAGAGCCACATATAACAATCTGGGGTTACCAAATAGAATAGCTAAGTGTATAATGAGAGAATGAGGCATCATTTTCCGGGCAGGAAACCAATACAATATCTTCTTCATTCCATAATATTTTGGTGCAAGGGAAAGTTATTCCAAAACTAACAGGCAAAAGTCCAATTTCTCTTAGTGGCACTCTGATCCCAGAATACATATAAACCAGAAAAAAGCTTTGAAACTGCAAAAGGGAGATATGTATTGATAATGTTAAAGCTTTCAAGCCAAAAAAAAAAAAAATCTCCTCAAATTGGTTTTAATAAATATGAAAGAATTTCTTTTACTTTAGTATTTTCCTCTTGTATAAGATCAGAAAATTATTTTTTTTCTTCATTCCCTTAACTCACTTTAGGCAGTAAATTCTTATGATCAGAATTATGTATCCACAATCATGTGGTTCAGGGCTACACTAAATCACCCTCATGGTACTATATTAAACCTTTACAAATGTAGTGCTGCAAACATCAGGATGTCAGGAGAACAAGTATTTTCATTTCAAATAAGAAAGACTAAATCAAGTGATGCACCACCTGGTATCACTTATGACCCTTCTGCTGCTTAGCTGAGAGAAACTACTGAGGAAAGAGAGCAAAAGGCAAGATTTTTCCCACTGTTTTTATTTAAAACCTGCAGTAACTAAAAATTCAGTGGAAGCAGCAAACCCTAAAAAGATATTTGCAACTGGCAGTAAGTTGTTATCTTGGTGAAAACACTGGACAAAATACACTCTTAATTCTGACATATAATTCTGTGATATCTCAGTATACACACACTCAAAAAGGACTATTAAAAAAAAAAAGGACTATTTCAGAAACGAATTTTCACATTTCACAAATGGCCAAGCCATTGGGACATAACCCTCTGCCTACATGAAAAGGGGGCCCTGGGCACCATTTTATACATTGTGAGGGATAGGTTGTAAATGACAAGGACGTTATAAGTGGGGAGAATAACATGCTTCTGAGAATTCTGGATCCTATAAGGGAAATATGTTAAGCTACAGAGAATTTCACACTGTTGGCATTTCTCTCTGAAATTCTTGGAGAGCACAGAGCAATTTTTGGCTTGCATCACTGCTAGGCATTTCCACGGGGTTTGTACACTAATCATCATGAACACCTAATTATTAATTATTTCCCAGTTTAAAGAAACGTATCCTGGATAAACTGAAAGACTAAAGATTAGAATTCAGAGGACTCAGGAAGCCAACTAGCAGTACATTAATCCTGACCTCAGTTTCTTTGTTCATAAAGTGAGGAGTTAAAAGCTATCTATCATTTCCATGAACTTTTTCAGCCTTACTAGCAGATAGAAGACCACACTCCTTCAAGCGCCCTTAATAAGATTATATGTTTCCACGCTCAGAATTATACATTGCTTATCATTTAAACTAATATAAGCCAAAGTGAATCGGAAGTTTAACTTTGAAAAAAAAAAAAAGATATCAAGTAAAACCCAAACAAAACACTCCACTTCCATGTTACTTAAACATGACCTCTGGCTAAAATGTGATTCTTTTCTACCATTTAAAATATACCAACTACAAATAATTCAGGAAATGTTATTTTGACATGCACATCTATCCAAAGGAAATGCTAGCATTATTTTCTAAAGAAGAACAGAAACGAATACAAAAGTTCCTAAAAATATTAAATAATATAGGGCTTCATGAGAAATCAATGAGTGGAAATTAATCTATTAATTAAACTACATTGAATAATTTTTTTAGAGTTTGAGAATAGTAAAAAATTATCTAATTTAAATCCCTCAGCTGTTGGGTATGACACAAGAGCTACGCAGCAGAAAATAGGGATTTGTTTTTTTTTTTTAGTCTTTTTCTTTGACATTCTGTCGCTTTTTCAACATCACACATATATATGGCTATTTTGCCAAAGAGGTGATTATAACATAATGTGAAGACAAAAAGCATGCATGCATTAATTGCTCAGATGCACTGTCAAGAGAATCTAACCATCACCTGGCCAGTGATGTTATACTGCTTGCAGTATATCACTAGGGAATCAGAACCAAGAGAGTGGGGATGAATCAGAGGAAAAGTAATTACCTCTACCGGAAAAACAACTCAAGATCGTGTAATGCTGATGTTGAATCATTAGAGGCATCATCCTCACATTCAAAGAACAGCACTTTAAGTGTATAAGGTGAGGCTGTCATGTAGTACAACTGATTCAGTAGACCACCCATGAATGTCTCTTGTCTCTCTTGCCACTTTGCAGTCACCTTTTCTAAATCATCACGAATCAAGATCTTTTAGCCACAAACTCCAAAGGTCTATCTAAACCCGGTGCATTTAATATACTGTATAATATGTAGATCACCAGAGGTTTTACATTAATGATTTTGATTCCGAAAAGTGTTCTATTTAAACACCATCAAAACAATTCAATTCAGAAGCAGATGGCAACATATTGGGTGCTAGAGAATCAAACGAGTATAAAATGTTTACTTTCTTCCATGAGCCTAGAACCTAATAATCAAAACTGCATTTAGCCTGCATCCTGAACTGTGAGTCACATGTTAAATTTTGAAAGGTTAAAAGAAAAAGCTAATACTTTCATATTTATTGTCACATAAAATGATTGATACAGATTTTTATCTCTCAAAATTTGAATATTAAAAAAAAGAGCAGATGATACTCATCTAGGGCCTGAGATCGATTGAACAAGAAGGTAATCACTTGGGAAAAGAAGATTCTGGACAGATAAGCAGAACATCATAACATTTGGTGCTTGTTCACGTGGACTCCCAAAATATGTGAGGAACGATACATAATCTGAAAATTTCCATGAATAGACACACCATATTTGGGGAATGTAACCTGAAACTTTCCAGTTTGAAATATAGGTGATACTAAAACAAGGAAACAAGTAAGAAAAAACTAAGTGATCATTCATTTACACTCATCAATGCCCCCTCCTAGTATCCTAAAGAGATTTTTTTTCCCCTCCTCAGGAGTACACGCTTTAACAATCAGAGAATTTACCAAACCTGTTTGTTCCCTGGGAAATTTTGTTCTTTCTAAGACTTTCGGTGGAGACAAAAAGGTCTTGCTTTTGAAATCAGAGAGGCCTGGTACTCCACTACTAACCAAACACATTGCAAAGTATTTGACCTCTTTGACCTCAGCTCTGACCTCGGATTTCCCCATCTGCAAAATGGAATTAGTGTGAGCCACCTTTTAGAGTTCTAAGAATCCAATGTCTTATTCATATTTGTGCTTGAGAAGAATCTAACGCATGCTAGATGCTCCAACAAATGCTAGCTCTCGTTTACTAATTTTAGTATTTACCATCTAGAAAACATAAAAGATTCCCAGCTTCAGTCACATCTTCATAAAAAGCTTACTTTTTGTTGTTTTTTCTTCTGAACTAGCAAAGTACCAACTCATTGTGAGGCTTCTTTCTCTTCTCACTGAGCTTTACTCAGCCTTTACACACTTTCCTGTATCAGGTGGAAACAAAATCCTGCTGGCTTTTAGCTTCCTTTCAATGATCTAAAGTCTTTGTTTTTCTAACCAGGAATGATCTTGCCTTCTAAAGAATCAGAGCCCTCTTCATTGCATAGACAGAGGAACAAAATTAATAGTATTGTTTTTATTTTTTTTTTAATATTTTTTATTTATTTATGCATGAAAGGCACACCGAGAAAAAGGCAGAGACATAGGCAGAGGGAGAAGCAGGCTCCATGCAGGGAGCCCAATGTGGGACTCCATCTGGGACTCCAGGATCAAAAGTTCAACCACTGAGCCACCCAGGTGTCCCAATAGCTATTGTTTTTAAATATCACACACTGAGAGGGCAGTCTGCAAGTACTAAACCAGATTTATTGGCGTCATCTGATGTCAATGTGATCTACTAATTGTAACCAAAAAGTTGATAAAATTTTTAAATGCTGAATCATTATTACACATTAACCCTTCATGTTTTTGTTACTAGCATTCAACTTTACATCACTGGTTTTGGAAGGAGCCAAGGATGAAAACAACAAAGTTTTGGATAGGCAAAAAGAAAGTCCTAAGAAAAAAAAAAAAGGAATAATAAAAACAAAATTACTTCACTACAACAGAAGTAACAATAGTAAAGAATGAAAGAGAAAAGGATAAATAGGAAAATTATTGGTAGGAAGCATCAAGACCTATAAGATGTAGGGTTCAGCATGAAAGACACAGAGCACTCACACTGTTGGCCAAACCTACCTGTGGCAACGGTCTTTTGGACAAAGCACAATTCCTCTAGGCAAATGATGCTATTTCCACTATTCGATAATAAAATTGCTTATGGTAAGTTGAAAGAACTCAATACAAGAGTTTAATATATTCAGCTCAGAAACTACTCTCACACAGGGCACACTTAAAAAAAAATCTTCACGTGGAGTATTAGCACAATAACAAGATAAAGAACTAAATGCCCAAGGGATACTAACCCAGTTGTAGGAAATCAGTAAACAGCTAATTAGCCTGGTTACCTATACTTGGACATTTGCCATTTTTACTTAATAAAAGACCCTCTCCTTCTAACAGAGATATTAGCAATATTACTTACACAGATATTTTTAAATAATTTATGGTATTATTTACTATTAACCTGCTCATCCATAGGCCTACCTTTGAATACAATTTCAGGAATTAATTACCTGCATGATTTACAATACTAAACTTTGTCTTCACTGCAAAGGAAAACTTACAATAGATAGCAACAAAACAAAACGACAAACACAGAAGACCAAAATCAAACAAACAAATAAAAAATCATAACCAGCTGGAATGTTTTTTTTTTAAACTGAGAAAAATATTTAGAAAATATCACATATATAAAGTAAATAGCCTAATAAATAAGAGATATTCCAAGACAATAAGGACTATAAGAACAACAGGGTTGTGCCAATAGAAATAAGAGCAAAAAGGCATGAAAAGGTGATTGTAAAGGCTTCTGTTGAGGTACAATTAAAAAAAAAAAAAAGAAGAAAATAAAGATTTTTTTTTCTTTCATGTAGGTCAGAATGGTCAAAATTTTAAATATTAACAATATGAGACACGTTAAAAGAAACTGCTCCGCTCCCTCAGGCATTGGTGCTGTATCAGGGTATGAACCGGTGCAGACAAAATTTCCTATGTACATAACTAAGTAAATCTTTGCTTAGTAAAGATATGACTGACTGTGTTGGCCAAAACATTACCCTCCGGTTGGAGTGACTGGTATAAATTTCTATTCATTTTTAGAATTTTCTTCATTGAAATTTGTAACATTTTTTAAAAAAGATTTTATTTATTCGTGAGAGACACAAAGAGAGAGTCAGAGACACAGGCTAAGGGAGAAGCAGCCTTCCTTTCTGGAGCCTGATGCGGGGCTCGATCCCAGGACCCCAAGGTCACAACCTGAGCCAAAGGCTCAACCACTGAGCCACCCAGACACCCCTGAAGCTTGTAAGATTTTAAATCTATACTCAAGTATGTATCATTTTCACAAAAGCAGTAATGCTACTTGTATAATGAACTGCAACTGTTCTTGTTAGAGTTCAGCCCAAATGAACCATGGCACAAAGCAGAAGACTGAGCAGAAGGCTGTGATTCAACATAAGCAAAAAAGCAACGGTCCGAGAACAAAAGGGCTAATAGAAATTACCTGGTTTTCAGGGTCTCAAACTAAAGTTGCTGGTACAAAGGTGCAAGATGTGGAAGAGGTGAAACGCTCTATGAAATATTGGCATACTCACTACCGATCATAATTGACCTTGTTATGATGATGCTACCCAACAGGACAACCTGGGCTTCAGTTCCCTTATCTCTGAAATGAGGTGTCTGGGCTCCATTCTGTTGCATAAGGAGCTAAGACCCCCAAAACACCTATTCATAACCCAGCCAAGCTTTACTGACGCGACAAAACCCTTGTAAGTTTTGCAGGAAGCACGGCAGACGGAAATAAACTGAAATTATAGTGGAAAACAGCTCCACATAAAAAGTTAACTTGGTGAAACCACATCCTTTATAAAGGTTAAGAGGTTGTGGTCTTTAACAAATAAGATGCTCTAAGTGAGGGGAGATAACTTCCCAGTGTCACCCTCAATAATAATGTTAATGACTTGATGAAAACAGCATCCAGACAGTCTAAAATGGTTAGGTTTCCACAGCATCCCTGAACTGAAGCAGACAGTGAAATTAGATTTCTAAAATATGCCTATTAAATGAAAGGCATTCAGAAAACACATCCCAGAAGAGAAGTCACTGTAAAAGGTAACAAGGTTGCCATGAGATTCAAACAAAAGGGGAAAAGAAGTTATGTTTTGACAGTGGGTTTGAAAAGGTTTCATTCAAACATCACCATTAAACTTGTTTTCTAATTTCAGAAAGTATTTCATTACCTCTCGATTTCAACCTTCCCGTTGACTCACCACCACCACCGCTGTTCTTTGGCAATTGAAATACCTGACAAAGTGGAGTCACTTGAAAATTAAAAAAAAAAAAAAGCTCCTAAAATTATTGTTAAGAGTCAGATATACAGTTGTACAGTCAAATATCGCAAGATTTTTAGAATTTAAATCGAATTATTTTTTCTTCCTAGCATTAAAAATCTGAGTTTTGAGAGTCATTAGGCTCATGTTTTCAGCAAGTCACCCACACATATATGTATAAACCTCTGTTTAATCTTATCATGTGAACAAATTATAGTCCTGGTTTACCCCGGTTTAAAACATATAGATCAGAATATAGCAAGTACCTATAAAACGACCTAAAATTCACCTCACTTATAATTTCTCGAGCATTAACAGAATGCATATACACATATGCATCAAATTGCTATTTCGCATTTTTTAAAAACAAAAATGTGTCACCAATCTTATATTGGTAGATGACAACTGCAGAATATGGGTTTTGTCTTCAATATCCGACTTCTAAGCTTTGGGAACATCTCATAATCTTGAATTATTTAAGAGCTCCAAATTTAATCTATAGTTTCTTCTTTACCTGCCTAAATTCTCAGCCTAAAAAAGAAAGAGAATAAAGTTGCTTCGAGCAATATCCAGGATTAATACAACTCCTCTGTATCCATGGCAGGGGAAGAACTCCACTCTGTTCAAAAATAAAATGTAAATATTCCAAAAGATCACGATAATAGTGATTTTAGCCCAAAATAGAAAGAGAGTGCTTTGAACCTTGTAAAATTACATTCTTCTTCTTTTTTTTTTTTTTCTTTTGGTAATCTGTTCATTTTTCTTGGCATGACCTCTCAGAGGGACTAAATTTAGGTGTAAGAGTGAGAAACATTTTGATTAACTCTAACAAAGAACTCACTGTATTTACTAAAAATGTCCTCATTCCATCAAAAGCAAGAAAATGGGTTCAAGGAAAAAAAAAAACAAACAAACCAAGAGGGTGAAGTTCTCACTTGGTCCTTCAGTAAAATTACTTGTCACTGCATTCCGCTGATGATTACCCAGACAGTGCCCCTTACATTAACAATGCCGACAGATCGGACATTTTACTGATGGCAATGGCCATCCAGCAGATTAAAGCAGAATGTAGATTTAATCTCCCCAATGACTTGATAGCCTCCAATGAAGGATTCTCAAATTTCATGGTTCTGACCTATTCAGGGTGAATAAGTGTATAATAAATTACCTGTCCCCTAGCTCTGTAACAAGAAAAAGAGCCAGATTGGACTATCCCTGTGCTAACTCTCATGTATTACCAAGTTTACCAACATAATCTGCATGCCACGGAGCAAAAGATCATGCTATTTAACAGATTTCAAGAAATTAACTTGCACTGATATATGACCCCATCTGATGCCAATACAGTAAGGTGGTAGCAGCAGGTTACAGAGAGGCCAGATTTCAGGAGAGGCTCATTTGACTGGTGATTAAGGAGAACCTGCAGTAAAAGTGATTTCTCATCAGGGAGGCAGAGTGTGGTTGCTGCAAAAAGCAAAAGTGCCCACCGGCCAGCCAGACTGTGAGTGACAACCACACCAAATGTGCGGGTCACAGTCATGCTGGAGCGTCTGGCTAAAGAGACGACGGGTACGATGGGTAACGGATGTCTTAGGAAAGGACAAGGGTTGAGAAACAGACACAAAGCCCAACTGTAAATGAAGAAGCAGCAGGTCTACCTTGATGTTTTGTTCTGAGCATGACAAATTAAGCATCTTTAGAAAGCTTTCCCTAACTCAGGCTGATTAAATTAGAATCTCCATTATCCAGCAATAGTGCTGCCTATGCACAGGCACCTCACCGACGTGCAGCTTCCTGTCCTTGTCAGCAGACCCAGAAATAACACAACAGCAGATTTCGTGGACGGTGACAATCAGCAATGAGCCTTCCGGCTTCAGAAGGCCAAGGCTCGACCTCCACTGCTTGAGCAGAAGAAAAGAGGCTTGAACCCACGTAATGGCTAGATCATGATTTTAGGTGAGTCCCTCACCTCCCAACCACAGAGATCCTAATCAGGAAGGTATAACTGATGGTACTTGTTTTGTCTGCAAACAGGTATAAGAACTACAAACGTTACATAAAAGGCAATTCTTTATTTCTCGAATGTTCCTACAAGTTTATTATCCTCCTCCCACCCACTTACACCCTCCCACCCTCCCCTTCTACTTCTCTGGATTTCTTCAAACACATTTCCATGGTAAATAAGACCTATAAAAACCCAGACTCCTGGGTGACATTCATAAAAAACCTGCACGGCTCCAGTAGTTTTGCTTTTGCTGCACCAATTTTAACCTGTTTCTTCACAGACCTTTCTGTGTCACCCCCAGGACTATCCCCAAGGACTTTCTGACTCTGGAACGTTGTTTTATCTTTTAAGAGAGTGATAGGAAGATCGAACCACAGAATTTTAGAAGTGGATGAGACTATTCCTCACTTATTTAAGTTGAAATCTGGCCCAGAGAGAATAGGT
Organism: Canis lupus familiaris; assembly: GCF_011100685.1. Classification (NCBI taxonomy): domain Eukaryota; kingdom Metazoa; phylum Chordata; class Mammalia; order Carnivora; family Canidae; genus Canis; species Canis lupus. The sequence continues at coordinate 80,845,306 of NC_049224.1, forward strand.
AACCACAAAAAAATTATACAGTTAGTGGGTGTTAAAGCCAATGAACGGTAATGTAGTTCTCTTAATTTCCAAATCAGTGCTTGCTATCTGGAGACATTTTTGGTTTTCACAACTGCTAATGGTAGGAAGGAACAAATTGTTCCTGGTATATTTAGTGCATGGAGTCCAGGGATGCTGTGAAATATCCTATATGCCCACAAGAAAAAAAAAATACACAGAAATGTGAATAGTGCCAAGACTGAGAAACTCTTATCTAGACTATCAGATGGGGAAATTGAGATTTTTTTTAATAGAAGTTGTAATCAAGTTTAAATTACATCTTGAAATGTCAAAGCTAGTGTGTTAACAATGGTTTTCCTTTCAAATTTCCATTCTCTGCCCAAATACACCATGAAACAGAATATGTTTCCAATTCTGAATAGAACTGGTATTTACTATCATCACATTTCATTTACCTTGAAATGTTAATTGCAGTACAGCAGGGCTCCATGGTTGATTTAAATTTACATTTGCTTTTAAATTTGATTAATCTAGTCTCTTAGGAGTCCATTCTTCCATAGCTCCTCAGAGGGAAAATAGGCTTTTGAGTACACAATGATTTAGAAAAAAAAAAAAAAAATCTTGGCTGATTTGGTAGTTACACTTTTACATCTACAGTGACTTTTAACTTTAAGTCAGGAAAAAAAAAAAAAAAGAATGCTAATAGAAGAATAAAATGTAACATCATTTACACTGGATATCTGTCCTGAATATCTTAGGCATTCTGTGACACAGAAGAAAATATAGCTTCAACTTATTGTCCATATTCCAGAAAATATGCCTCTTATGAGTATCCATGTTTGATTAAAAAACAAATATAAATATATAAAACGTGTACCAGTCCTCTTAGAAGCCAGTATGGTGGCTGACATGGCACCATGTAATGTGTCTAATTTCTGGCTCAATTTCCAACTAAGCCTTCTGGGACTCTCAGATTGGACACTACTGATACCGACTGTAAGAAGGGTCTTGTGGTTATACCTAGAAGAGGTGGTCAACGATAAATGGAAGAGAAATAACATGTCTCAAATACCTAATATTCACCAAGCACTCTCCTAGACATTTTATTTCTAACCCAGAAATGGCAAATACTGGCAGGCATCCACCCCCTCCCATTTCAAGGCACATCTCTATAATCACTAAGGTCAATTTCCCAATAATAAGGATCCATCATAAAGTCCTTCTCAGTGTAGCCACTTGAGAGGCCATTATGAATCAATCCTTATGAAGCAACAGGTTGAATGAAACCTATTTGCCATCCCTGAAAAACATGAGAGCATAAACGAGGAACACTTTGCTGTTCAGTAAGGCTGAATCAACATTCTTGAATAGATTTTTTTTTTTTTTTCCCTTGAGATCGGTAGACCTGAGTTTAATCTCTGGTTCTCACTGTTCCATATTAATTTCTCCGAATTGCTTCACCTTAGCCTCCCACTGAGTAGCCTCTAGTCTACTCAGGCTAGAGTAACTGGAATTCTGTGAGGAAGTTATACGAATTTGGAGGGCACTTTATTAAATGTGTTTCATGTGCAAAGTTTCAAAATCCTTCCTCCTTTGGGGATTTTTTCAGAAGGACTATTATGATTCAATAAAGATCATCAAGTAGTGCTGTTTGATTTGATCACCAAGAGGTTTTTCTACTCTACCACTGTTTTGGTTAACATACTAATAACTTGCAACTCCTTCAAGGAGTCTCAAGAGATTAGGATTCCGGCTGATTAGATCAAGTAATATTACTGAAGGAGAGATTCTCCTCTGACGTATCCGAAGCCCTTAGAAGCTTGGGCTACGGCCTCAGGTCTGGGAATAATTATTTTCCCATCCTCTGCCCACCCCAGCCTCTCCCCCACACCCAGCCAGCTTCCCTGACTTTGACACAATTGCTAAATTGCATAGTACATGAATCTGCATATATCTACATATAAACAAATAGCTGTAATTGCATCTGACAGGACTCTACAACTTGCTAATTCATGTATTTTGTCATAGCCTCTTAATATAAAACATTAAAATGGCACCAAGACACCCAGCTCCTTGGCCATAAATCGAGATGCTTACATCACAATCCTTTTTAGATAGGCAAACACTATTCTTAGGTGTTCTGTTGAAGTAAACAACATAAAATAGCAGAGCAGAAATGGCAGTTTCTGCATATTTTATCTACTTTCCTTATCTCATTTACTTTCCATCACAAATCTCTTTTCCTAGATTATAACTTAGGTTTTCTTTGAGGGAAAAACACTAAATTTCATTACTTCTAGGTAATAACGGGTAACTGCATACCATGTAAGCTGATTTTAGGTATATCTGAGTGTGAGTTTTCAGGAGTAAACTCTTGTAATTTACCATCCCCATCTAAATATCTCTCAGTAGTGATGTATTTGATGTCAGTGGCCTCAGATTGATCACCTCAACGATCCAAAATTAATGTTACACCCTGCTATGATCTGAATGTTTGTTTCTCCCTCAAAATTCACATGGTGGAATCCTAATGCCCGTGGTGATGGCATTAAGAAGTAGGGCCTTTGGGAAGTAATCAGGTCACAGGAGTGGCACTTTCATGAATGGAATTCATGGTCTTACAAAAGAGACCCCACAGAGCGTCCTCACCCCTTCTACCATGGTAGGGTACAATGAACAATCTGTGACCCAGAAGAAAGTCCCCATCCCACCATGCTGGCACCATGATCTCAGACTTCCAGCCTCCAGAACTGCAAGAAATAGATCTCTGCTGTTTATAAGCTACTCATTCTGGTATTTTGTTACATAGCAGCCTGAACAGACTATGACATCATCATTACTTATAGAAAACTCTACCCTACTCAGGTTCCTAAGATGGAGAGAAGGTAGAATGATAGTGCTACTACTGCTATTTCTAAAATGTATCTTTCACATGCATGATCTTATTCTAGCCATACAACTATCTTTACCTCAGTGGTACAGCTGAGGTAACTGGAGCTTAGAGACATTAAATCATTTGACCGGGTGCCTGAGTGGCTCAGCCTGTTAAGTGTCTGCCTTTGGCTGGGGTCATGATCCCAGGGTCCTGGGATTGAGAACCACATTGGGCTCCCTGCTCCGGAGAGAGTCTGCTTCTCTCTCTCCCTCTGCCCCTCTCCTCTGCACATGCTCTCTCTTTCACATAAATAAAAAAAAAAAAAATCTTTAAAAAATAACATAATTTGACTATTCAGCCTTTAATCATTGACCTTCAGGCAAGATAAAATCCATTTGCCCTTCCTGCTAAAGACAGAAAAACAGGAACATTCCCCTTGTCAGTTATGTTGAATGAACACTGTGAAGCAGAGAATGTGTTATGCATGGTGAATAAAAAACAAATTTTAGAGCTTGGTAAACCTGTGTTTTAATTCTCACTCTGGGATTTAATATACAACTTTTTTCAGGGTCAGATATTTAGTAATTAGAAGAACTCATTTCCAAATGAGGTGAATCTGATCCCAGGCCCAAGCTTATTCCATCATACCATAATGCCTTCAAAGGAATTCCTCCAATGACATACATTTTTCTTTAGTCACTTTTGTGGTATTTGAACATAAGTGTGTGTGCTCGCGCGCGCGCGCACACACACACACACACACACACACGCATACTTTCTCAGTCTCAGAAGAACTGAAGGAGAGTTGCAAGATCATGAAAAACATGTTCTTCATGCGGAACAAGACTGCACGTTCCAAAAGCAATCTCAAAGTCCCTGTACAAAAAGAATTTCCAGGGAAGTCCCTTGGTTTCCTTCTGTTTCTTCATCAGTTAGAACAAGAGATAAATCAAAAGTAGAGACCGGAAATACATAATATTTCTCTTGAGCAGGCAGTTGGAGAGAATTCAGAATTCAGAATTCAGGAAAGGAAGCATGGTATCTAAGGTACTGTGGCTGGTGATACTGGGATAAAACCAAGAAGGCCTCATGAAGCCCACATAGAATTACCAGGAAGGGAATGTCCACATACTAGAAGTATAAGGAGGCAGTGGGCATGAGGTTAGTATAGTGCCTGGTGGTGAGTACGCAACCATGGGGTAGGGTCCTGCTATAGGCTCCCTATTCCTCTGAAGCTCAGAATGAGAAAAATCATGCATCAAAAATACATATCAAAGGTAGCAGCCTGGTTAAACAACTAGATACAGCACAAGGATACAGAGCTAGAGAGGATAAGCAGTTAGAAATGCTAGTAATAAAACCAAACCAAAAAAACCTGATTTCTTGACTTGACTGAATGGGTTCAGGACAAATCATTTAGGCTCTCTGAATCTCAGTTTTCTCATATATATATGAGATAAGAGCAAATTATCCCAAAAGCAATTTCTAGCACTAGTCTATGACTTGATCAGAGGAATGAGGAGAAGAATAGTTATTAAAATTGAAGGTAGAATGAAGGTATCAAAGCAGACTCAATGCTTAGCCATCAAGTTGAAGTTTAAAAGCCCATTCCCATTTTTTTCCCTGAAGACCGAGCACAGACATCAAGATACAGTAAAACCATGCCCTCCAACCACAAATAATATGTCCATGCATCTTGAATACCTTCTCAGTTGAAGTCTTCACACTCAAAAAAGTGTAACTTAATTTTACTTATAATAATCCAGGATTATATAAGAGGAGATGATAGTGTCTATGGAGAAGGACAGTTGGAAACTGTGTGAAAACAAGGTAAGGAGAAAATAAAGAACCTGGAAGAGAAGAACTAGCCAAAAGAACCAGAGGAAACTTGCTCTTTCACACAGTAAAAAACACTATGCTATGGGCAGAGTAATACTGTGGACGAGACTAAGAACTCTATAGAATTTTAGCTTTCAAGACAATGATTCTAAATTGAAGCTGCAAAGTACAGATCTAGGTCCCAAACTAACACAGATACATCTGTGCTCACAGAGAGCGGAGACCTATTCTGCTTAGGGTTCAGGAATGAGACATCAACAAAGAAATAACTGGAAAGAACAGTGACCTCAAGTGGTTTGGGGCTTGAGGAGGAGGAGCCTCACATGGAAGGGTATGGTTAGTGGAAGAAAATTATCAATGCTTTGAGTTTAGTAAATTAGATCTCTCAGTACATTCAGCAGGTTATATTTTACACACACAGGAAATGAAACCAAAAAGGTAAAATAAGGTAACAAAATTATGGAGCCAGTTTATTTTGAGTAAGCAGGAGTTACACACCTAGAACTAATCTAATTCGTATCACTGCGCACCTGCGTGCCTGCACACACACACACACACACATTATAGTCTAAGTCTGTGTCTATCATTAATAAAATAGAATCCTTTAAATTGCTGAAAATCTGTCCTATGATACCTATGGCAGTCAGAGGGAAGGCGGGAAGTAACATGAAATGGAAAAAGATAAAGCCCTGAAGCACCAGAGGTTGTATTGAGAATCAGGAAACTCATGTTATGATTTGACAGCTCCTATACCATTATCTGCGTGATCTGAAGGCAATCGCCTCAATGTTAAAATGAGGAAGTTGAACTAACATGATTTTTCGTTATAAGAGCCCATGATTTCCCCAAGCATGGTGTTTGGAAGGTCAGTCCTCTCTGGTACACACGCACGTGACTGCCAAAAGGCCAAGTGCCATCTAAGGCACACTCTCCAGGATGGCAGTTTTACATGTGCCCCCTTGAGTTACGAAAGCATAGACATCCCCATGCCATCTTTTGCCACCCACGAACTACAAATAAATGAATGATTTTAGTTTAAAGGGTATATCCAGGGCCAGTAAGTCTTATCAACAATGCAAAAAAACGTTTCAACAGCTTCATTTTTAAATCTGTAAAGACCCTTTAATGTGATTTCTCGAGAGGATTCAGCCCCAGTAGTGTGCTTTTCCATTTTATAAATAGTAAAAAGAAGAGGTCTTGAGGAAAGAAAATAGTATTTCCAAAGCCCACAGTGAGGGCCAGTTTATCACCTAGCAAGGCTACTGCAATTTTAATTGCATATTTAGGTCATTGGCTCTAACTGCCGATGAGCTGTTACCATGAAACATCCTACAATCATTAAAGAAAATGTTAGAGGGAGAGGGAAGTTGTAAATGGAAATGTTAAGAGATTCTTAACTATGCTGTCTTAAATGCTACTGTTGGAATACAAACTGAACTTTAAGCATGATTTAACAGAACTATGAAAAGAAAGACCTCTAAACCCCCACGCTTATTTTCAATTGTACTGAAAGCTAGCAGTGTTGTGTTTATGCCAGACTAATTTAGTAAAAGTGTTCATTTAGGCACACAGCCCTCACTGCATCTGTCCTCATCTGAAAAGAAGAAAAACTAAATAAAAAAAGGAAGGAACGCTCTTTGTTACAGAAATCTTTAAAAATGCTCAAAAATCACCATTTAGTATGCCCGCACCGTGATAAAGACACATTAAAAACATAATTATCCAGAGAATTACCTGATGATATATCACCTTAACCATTTCTTTTGTTTTCCAATCGGGTCGTATCGTTGTTTCTACCGAATACCTCAAATTTTAAAATGTTATTAAAGTTGCTACCTAGTCAAAGGTTTAGCTCCCTGCAACGTTTTATGTTCTACTAAAGATTTCAGATTGGTGCTGCTACACACCCTGAAACTATTTCAGAAGGCAGCTGATGTGAAGAAGGTAATGTGAAGGCGCAATTGTGTAAGTTTGTGTGTAAAGCATATGCAAATTAATCATTTATATACAATTGATTGGATGTATATTTTATGGGACTGAAATTAGTATTGTTCATTAAAGACAAAGCAGGCATATGTCAAGGTAATTCATTAAATATATATTAACAGTAGCAACATGGAAACAGGTTTGCATTTCTATCTTGAAATTACTTTAAAGTAATACATATACAAGCTTTTTTGGGTCAGCTCCAAATTTCAAGTTCGTATTGATATATCACTACCTTTAAAGATTCAATGGTAGAAATAGGAGCAAAGCAATAAATGAAAGATGGGAGACAGGAAAGACTAAGAAGATAGGAGAAAAATTAGAAAACTCTCTGTAGAATACATAATGTAGTTCCAAAAGAGAAATAAAAATCATATGGTAGTTTATTTATAAAATTCCTTTGCATTATTAAAATCCACTATAAGATTAATTTAGAATTATAATTTTTAGCAAATGTTAGCTAATAATTTCCATCATTCTTTTAAAAAATGGTTTAGTAAACTGTCTATCTTATATTTATATATGGAAAACTTCCAAGTTCACTTGGTTGGCTCAAGAAGTGATAATTTAACAGTATACTCTTCACATTCGCATTGTGCCTTTGTCTATGTGAAGGCAAACAAACATTTTGGCAAGTCATACATTAATGCATGTGAGTGTGGGCAACAGTTCTTTCACAGGACAGCTGGATGAGTCCTATAAAGACTTTTCAGCCAAATGTTTATTCTAAAGCCTTCTGGTGTGAAGCACAAGGGGAGGTCTGCTGCAAAAGTAGCTTGAATCAGCCCCTAATGCAGGAAGCTAAAACTACTAATGAGGAGTGCTCAGTTGTGTATATTGTTTGAGCAAGAGGGTACAAATGTGTACCCATTCTTTGTTAATTTACAAAGAGAGGTTAAAAGCACATAATCTGAACAGTAGCATTATAAGCAGTACTGTTTTTCTTTTCTTTTCTTTCTTTTTTTTTTGTTTTTAAGGTAAGCTCTACGCCCAACATGGTGGAGCTTGAACTCATGACCCCAAGGTCAAGAAGTCACATGCTCGACTAACTGAGCCAGCGAGGAACCCTTGAGTAGTAGCATTATGAATTATGAACAAAGTAAAGGAATTTCCTTTTTATGTCTGCACTCTTGTTTTTGCAAAACCTGATTTATACACTAAGAACTGTGAAGCCAAATACACATACACATATGTACACACTACATATTTTGAACAACAATAAAATAAGAGTTGTGTACATTTACCTTACAAACAATGGTTCTTGACAGAAGGCAGTTTCCCCTCAAGTGACATGGGCAATGTCAGGAGACAGTTTCGGTTTTCCCAACTTGGGTGGGACTATTGACATCTCATAAATAGATACCAAAGGATGCCACTAAACATCGTATGATACACAGGTCAGCCACTTACAAGCAATAGATTTATAATAGTAAACAATAATTTATAACTATGAAACTACAGTAAACATATTCAGACCTGTAGTGTCACTACATCCGCAGTCAAATGCTCTGCCCCTGAGCTATACCCCCAGGTACTGTAGTGTCACTACATAAGTAAAAATTTAGTGTATTGATAAATGTTATGTCTGCCAACTCAATTATCATTTAAAAGATAATTTCAAGGGACACCTGGGTGGCTCAGCAGTTGAGCGTCTGCCTTGGGCTCAGGTCATGATCCCGGGGTCCTGGGATCGAGTGCCTCTGCCTGTGTCTCTTCCTCTCTCTCTGTGTCTCTCCTGAATAAATAAATAAAATCTTAAAAAAATAAATAAATAAAAGATAATTTCAAGATGAAAGTAAAATTTAAAAAATACAGCATTTTTAAAGCATAGCGTTGAGTCAATTTCAGGGTTGAGTCAGTTTCTAATTTTCTAGTATTCAGATAAGAAGAGATGGGAAATCTCTCCTTCCGTTTTAACTTTATGTAGACCTGTTTTTTTTTTTTCTTTCAAAAAATAAGATTTTATTTTTTAGAATGGTATTAGGTTTACTGAAAAATTGAGCAGAAAGTATGAGATTTCCATGTATCTCCTGCCCCCAACACACAACATGCCCCATTATCAACAACCTCCACCAGAGTGGTCTATCTATTACAAATTATGATCCTACATCAATGCATCATTATTACCTAATGTCCATAGTTTATCTTAGGACTTGGTGTCGTACATTCTTTGGGTTTTGACAAATTTATAATGGCACATATCCACCATTAAAGTATCACACAGAATAGGTGAACTGCTTTAAAAATCCTCTCTGCTCTGTTTACACATAATTTCCTTTTGAATAAATAGACCTGTGTTTTTAAGTTTTAAACACACCACAACCTAAGTGGCATAATTTCATAATAAATTCACATATTAATTAGATGTACCATGAGGTTGGAATAGTTTTACCAAAAGAACGATAACTTTGACTCCACAGATGATAACAAATTAATAAATATTAAACAAGTAACTTGCAAATTTCCCAAGTTACAGTTCTGCGTCAATAAAAACATCTTACACTAACATTCACAGTAAATGGGAGATACAATATTTCCATCACATGCAGTATCTGAAAAGGCTTAACCTCCTGTTAGAAGAACCAATATGCTTTTAATGTGTTTCACCTTTTGAGACCAATGTGTAATAAAACCCTCAAATTAAGTAGATTGCATTTTAGCTTAGATAAACTAATAGCACAATTAGAGCACCACATAATTCACCATTACTGCTCCAAGGGAAATCACTTAAGTATTTAAGCTCTTTAGAAGGACTTCTCTGATAAAGTAATGACTATCTACAAAATTCTCCCGAAGATTAGTAGTATTGGTGCCCGTGGTAGGTGAAAAGAAGGAGAAGGGGGTAGTTCACATTCTAAGATGCACTTTTAGTGGCCAAATCATACACAGATTTTGTAAAGACATCTGCTGTGCTTCTAACTTCCATGCAGAGGTGGCATGGATTTCAACCCGCTGGAACACAGCTGGAATGACTAAATCTTAGTTATATTAGATATAATAATTTTCACTTTTTTCCAATATTTCCCATCATTACTCCCAAAAAAGTTTTCCTATTTCATGATATGCAAATTTAAGTATGCTCAAATTATTTTTGAAACAAAGGATATTTTGGATAGACAGACACACACATGCAGTTAATGTGAATCATATGAATACTTGATTTGAGGAAAAAAAACTTAAAACTATAAGTTCCCAGAACTTCTTTCCCGTTAGGCTTTATAAAGTTAGGAAGGGCCAAGTGTGAAATAAAGAGTAGCCAATGAAAATCATGAAATTCAATACATACCTACAATCCAGAGTTCATAGATAATTGATTAAAATGTAACTATTTGAAAGCTTATTTTTCTGATAATTATAGACAACTATATAGAAAAAAATTAATTTGTTTATTATACTCTGATTACTCCCACAGTGGCAATTTTGCAAAAATAAGTTTTTTATTTGTGTCTCTTGGTAATGCTACAAGACTCAGGAAACTGTACACAAATTATTAGTTTTTTGGGGTGCCTGGCTGGCTCAGTAGATGGAGCATGTGACTCCTAATCTCAGGGTTGTAAGTTCAAGCCCCATGTTGGGCGTGGAACCTACTTAAAGACATATATTGGTTTTTCAGATCATATTGCCCATATTTAGTTTATATGTATTTATCTGCTAAGAGCTAACAAATATGTCTGCATACTACATGTAAGAATCTAGTACTTGGGAACCATCCACAATGTAGACTTATCCACAAAATGAGCCACGTTTGTAAAGAAACTGATTTTCCCAACTTTCCAGCTAAAAAATTCCTAGACATTGAAGAAAATAGAACCACACAGTGCAGTAATATTTTTTAAATATTTTATATTCATTAACGAGACACAGAGAGGCAGAGACATAGGCAGAGGGAGAAGCAGGCTCTCTCCTCTGGAAGCCCGATGTGGGACTCGATCCCAAGACCCTGAGCCAAAGGCAGATGCTCAACCACTGAGCCACCCAGGCATCCCATGCAGTGATTTTTAATAGGAAATAGAATTTGGTTGTCAAGATCATTTATTTGCTTCTGGACACCATGACTCCTTTTACCACAGAGACCTGCAAGAAAATCACCATTGTCAATTGCTTCCTGAGGTTTTAAAAGAATTTTAAATGTCTAAGCACAGAGAAGTATTTTTGCCACCAGAAGGAAGTTCAGTTCACGTAAACTTCTATAAACAGATTTTTGTACTGGTAAGAAGAAGCTATTCTAATCTTGATGAAAGGGAATCTCAGCCCAAATGTACCACAAATCTCTAAAGAAAAACATTCAGGGGGCTACAGGAGCAAGCCTGTTCTTTAGATTATATGTTAAAATTAGCTCAGATAGCTAATTTGTTTGTTTGCTTCTTGTTTAACAGAACACAAAGAAACATGAAGACAGAAATCAGAAACTGTGACAGTCTTTGAAAATAATTGCTATGTCCTCAACTGAAAAAAAAATTATGCCTATTTTATTTAAAGTGCCAGAGCTTAAATAAATAAATAAATAAATAAATAAACAAAGTGCCAGAGCTCCTCACCCCACATCCAAAAAATGGAAAATAGATTAAAAAGGTGAATATTCAAGGGCCACCTGGGTGGCTCAGTGGTTGAGCATTTGTCTTGGACTCAGGTCATGATCATGGGTCTGGGATCGAGTCCCACATCGGGCTCCCTGCAAGGAGCTTGCTTCTCCCTCTGCCTGTGTCTCTCTCTGCCTCTCTCTCTGTGTCTCTCCTGAATAAATAAATAAAATCTTAAAAAAAAATGGTGAATGCTTAAGAAAAGGATAGGCAGAAATAAGATATACAGCTCAGCTAATATTTAAAAACTGTTCACTATGTTCCAGTTAAAAAAAAAAAGTATTCACTTATTCAATAAACATTAATTGAGGCACTACCTTATGCCAGTAGCCGTTATTGCTGGGGCTACAGCATTTTTTTTTTAAGATTTTATTTATTTTACTTGACAGGGAGAGAGGGGGAAAGAATACAAGCAGGAGGAGTAGCAGACTGACAGAGGAGAAGTAGGCTCCCTGCTGAGCAGAGAGCCCTGGGGCTCCATCTCAGGATCCCCAGGACCCCCGGACCAGGACCCCTAAACCAAAGGCAGATGCTCAACCAACCGACTGAGCCACTCAGGAGACCTTGGGGCTATCGCATCTAATGAGACAGAGACACTATCTCTTCTCTGATAGGAGGATAAGCAGGAGTTGGGAGACAATAAGGGTATAAATAAGCAAATACCAGGGAGTAGAAAGTACTAAGAAATAGTAATCACTGCAGGTACACGGTCAATGTGCTTCACGCTGCCATCATTCTCACAACTTTTTCTCCTCATAACCTTCAAGGTGGGCGCTAAATCATCAATCTCATTGGGTCACATTCCTGCTAAAATTATTCTATTGCCTCCTACAGAACACAAACTAATACCTAGAGTATCCCAGATGCTTCATAAACTGACTTTCCTACCTGGTCCCCTTCCAACTTCATCTTCCATACGAAGTGTACTGTGTCACATAGTATAGAACTTTCATTCACTCATTCATTCATTCCTTCCTTCATTCATATATTCACCTATTCAGAAAGATTTTTATTGGGATGTCTGTATGTGCTGCAGACACATGTTGAGTATAAATATTCATGGTCCTTTCCATCACAAAAACTTACAATCAGGTACAGAAAACAGACATTAATCAAATCCCAAAGAAACTACCAATTGTTGATGTGAAAAGTCTTTCAAAAGAGAAAAATGGTATCATCAAAATGAATAAAAGGGGATACGACCCTGGAAGAAGTGACAACTGGGCATCTGCTTGCATGTATCTTAATATAACCTAACAATGTGTTTCTATGTGTTCAATGTTCGATAAATTTCTGCACTCAAAGGCAGGTTATTTCTGGTTCCACAAAGTAGTACATACCACACTATATAAAATATTACAAATGATAAGGAAATAATTTCCAATGGCTTTATAACATCCCTAATATATTATAGGTAGCTGAGATTGCTGCTAAAAGCAGAGGAAAAAAAGAAAGAAAGAAAGAAAGAAAGAAAGAAAGAAAGAAAGAAAGAAAGAAAGAAAGAAAGGAAGAAAGGAAGAAAGAAAGAAAGAAAGAAAGAGCAAAGCCTAGCTTTTACTATTGTCATGTTTGTTTTCCATATCACAGCCAACTCTTTTCCAAAGACACAACCAATGGTCTTTATGTCTTCCTTCCAATGTTCCATGAAATTCTTCCTCAGACTCTGCATTCCTAAAGGATGTATTGTTGACACCTCCTCTAGGGGTAAAAGTCATAGATGTATAGATAAGAAGACTTTCTGTCTGGCAATAGAAAACTCTGGAGACTATTAAACTCACTTCACCCCCTTTTGTGGGAAGTGGCATCTTTGTATGTATTCATCCCTAGATGGTGGCCAAGATCCACTGGAAATTATAGGGAGACAAAGATAATTTGGTTTCAGATTACGAGTTAGATAATCTGGACCTGGCCTGATACGACATTTGTTTATATTCTGATATTCCTGGGTATATATATCACTTTACATTTTCACATCTTCAGAGGGGTAATTCCAAACCCACATTTAGAGGTCAAACACTCAAGCTATCACCTACTTCCATCTATTTGTGTTTAATGCTTAAGGCTGAGAATGTTTCAAAGAGATCATAAAATCACATCATGTCAGAGAAACAACTTTCTTAGAATGTCTGGAGGGTAATGTTTTGGATGGATTAAACTAAAACATCATATCAAGGAAGTTGCCGGCCTGCAAAACATAATGTTCTTTTTAACTAGAAAGAGCACAGAATTGCTGAACGAGAATGGCAGAGACATTTAATTTTTTAATGTATAAACAATTTAGCTCCATGAACTCATTATACCATGATGAAATTTGAGAAATCATTTTTCCCTATAAAAACCTCTGGAAAAATCTTACGAGGAAACAGATTGTGAAATCTTAAAGTAAAATATATAGCTTCTTTCATTGTCTTCCTTTGTGCCTGTCTTAATCGAAGATTGTTATCTTGAAAAGAACCAAATTATAGCAGAAAATTAATGTTTCTATCTTCAATTTAATTCTGTTTCTTTTCAGGAGTACATTAGAGCAAGTCTAAAGTATTCTTGGCAGGTGCGGTACTTCAGTGTGTACATACCAAGATCAGTTGCATTAATTTGAATTCTATGTTCATGTTTTAAACACATAAAATGCTTATTTTTATTAGTCATTTTAAATGTTTTAGGAAAGAAATTCTAATTCCCCAAAACCGGGTCCTTATGCATGGCAGTGCTTTCCTACATATGAGAAAGCAAACTCTTGATTTTGCAGAAAAAAAAAAAAAGGCCAAAGAAATTATATGAGAGCAACTGTATGTCCTTTTACAGCTAGAAGTTGGCTTTACACATTCCACGACTCATAAATAAACAGAAGAGTTCTGTGAACTATATGCAGATGGCTGGGTCTACACTGGGAGCCTTTTGTGATGACTTTGGTTTGCTTCCCTGTTTTGCCATCTCTTAAAATATCTGCAAAAAAATTTTTTTGCTCTGCTCCTCAGAAATAGGACAAGTAAAATCCTGTAACTTGAGAATGTGCCCTTTGCCTCATTGGGCCTTTATAAACTTTGGAGAAATCCATTTTTCACCTCCTCATTTTTGTTCATATAAAAATATCTGCCACACAACTGAAACTAAAAAGGCTTTACGTTTTAAATATTTATTGTTTTATTTTAAAAGACAACACAATAATGGAAATACAATGACAGAGGTGAATCTACAAGGGGGTAGAAGGAAGTAATAAGCCCAAATGGGGGGGGGGAATCCCACAAACCACATAAAGGAAGAGATGAGATCAGCCACTTAAGTAAGCGAGTTTAAGCTTCCCACACTGGCACCGAGCAAAAGTGTTCCTGCCAAGCCCAAAGGAGGAAAGGAGTGGGACGAATGAGGGCATCTGAGAGAGCGAGGCAGGGAGACAAGGCACCAAAGTCAAGTGGAAATGCTAAGACAGCATTTTGTGCCTTTTTTTTTCCCTTCACCTGATTATGGCACAGAAATTTTAGCACACTGGTAAGAACACTGGATATAAAAAAAGAACGGAAATAATATGCATGACCGTATTTATAATCATTTAAATGTTCCAGATATTTTATTCAATCATCCCCACACCTCCACACACAGACACACTAGCACACACCCAAATACACCCCCTGCCCTATCCCCATCGCCGCCGTATCAACGATGATTTGCTTAGCTAATCATAAAGCTGCTTTCTGAACAGCAAAAGCCTAAGGGCTTTGGCAATGTAAAAAGTATCGACATCTCTCTGATGTAAATTCAAAAATCTATATTACAATTCTTTATTCAGCATGCATGAGTCAGCAGAAGATATACTGTATCTTTAAAAAGGCATGAAGGTTTCCAGTCAAGCCTTTTAAGACCTTACAAATAACATTTCAAGAGGGTTGAGAATGCGGACGAAGATAGCAGATGGCTTTTAGTACAATACTGCTCCAGGATCCTTTGATTTTATTACTTTTGCTTTTTGATGGTGTTCTTTTCTGGTTTGTTTTGATGACTTTGTGGCCTAATGGACTGAAATTAGACAGGGAAGCTGAAAACCCTTAAGTCCTAATGACAGAGAGTGACTTACTGGGTGACCTTGAGTAAGTGTTACATTTCCCTCATCGCAGTTTCTATGGCAAAAAATAAAGATTACCCCGACCCACACCCCTAAGGATGCACTGAGGAGACTAGTAATTATCACTCAATTTGCATAATATGAAATAGTAATATTATCTACCATTTATCAGGCATTTCCATGAGCCAGACTCTATGTCAGGTCCTTAGCCTGTTTTGTGGCTTTTAATCCTCACCACAAACCATACAAACTCTGAATAGTTAACTTCGTCTTCTAGATGAAGAAATGAGGCTCAAGAAGTTTGAGGGGCATCTGGGTGGCTCAGTGGTTGAGCAACTGATTCAGTTCTTGGGGTTGAGTCCCCCATCGGGCTCCCTGCCTGCTTCTCCCTCTGCCTCTGTCTCTGCCTCTGTGTCTCTCATGAATGACTAAATAAAATCTTAAAAAAAAAAAAAAAAAAAGAAGTTTGAGGACTTGAACTGGGATGGGCCTGACCACAAACCACAAGTCCCTTTTTCTTTCCTTGATGCAACTGGATATCTGCTAGTAAATAATTAAGATCTACTAATTAAGATCAAGATGTTTATAATTCTTTGGTTATATTATATATAGTAGCTATGTACACTATATAATATACAGCGATTACTACATATATAGTAATTATATAATCCCACATGTAACATACACATATAAATTATTAATTGGTGATACAATGTTGTAAATCCAGGCTGGTCCTACAGCACTAGTTTCCAGTGCCACTTGGTTTTATTTGGTCTATGCCTATTGCTGTATCACTTGAAAACAAATACCCAGAAGAAAGAAAGGGAGGCTGCTTTGCTCCCACAGTCTGTAAGTTACTGTTAGATCTCTAAAGGCCTCGATGACCAATTCATTTGCCAGAAAAGTTGGCCCCTGATTTGAGAGTACACTCCTGGATGCTAGACATTATTTGATGGTCCTTTGTTGAATTTTCCCCATAAGTCACTGTTCTGCAACAAAAAATAAGATCCACGGTGCGTTACAGTTCCAGGGAGCATATAAAGAGAAGGAATCTGAATCTTTGCTAAAGACAGAAAAGAACGGAGGAGGGGAGGGAGGGAGGAGGGAGGGGGAGAGGGAGGGTAAGAAGGAGGAAAAGAGGGAGGGAGGGAGGGAGGGAGGGAGGAAGGACAGAGGGAGGGCGAGAGGGAGGGAAGGGAGAAAAGAAAGGATTCTTGGACTTCTTGGGCTGCTTTACTCAAGCCAGGGACTAGCTTGTTAAATAAGTGTAGGTTTTTTTTCCCCCAAATGAGCCTTCTGATGGATCCTCTCTGTGCAGCTAAATGCATTTTTTTTCTGTTTTTATTTAAGACTGCAAAGAAAAAATAACTTTCAAATGTTTGAAAAATGGTGATAACTTAAGAATGAAGCAAGGAGTCTGGGATGATCACAGCACTTCTGAAAGTGAAAGTATCAAGAAACTGCATTATTTCTATCCATCTCCCAAGAGTTAATTCCAGAAAAGGAAGGATCTAGTTCTTGAGTCTCTTCAAACTCCCTAATTCCGATGCCTGGGGAGAACCACATGCCTATAGTTTCTTTAAAAAATATGTTTTTCGTTTTCTTTCCTTTTGCCTGCCATTCATCCAGCAAGAGCCTCAAAGCACATTAGAACATTAATTTATAATACTTATGCATATGTAGTGGAATCCCCTAAGATTTTAAGGACTCACTTGCCAATGGAAAATAGGCCATATGGAGCGCCCAGGCATTCAGAACACAACCGAAGTCGATTATCTCCCCTAGCCCCCAGCCCCAGCGTGATGAAGAGGATATTTGGCTACAATATTTTGGAACCTAAGATGCTCTCATGGATTGTGGATGCCAAATTGGAACCGAATTAGTCTCATCTAAGACAGTAATAGATTCGAACACAATAATGTTATACATACTTCTTCTAATCTATTACCTTTAAAGTCTGCACTTCGTTTTAGTGTCTTGCATTCCAGCTTCATTCATAGAGACATTAACAATAGAGTGAGAATTAATTCGTAGAATTTTGAGATAAGAAGTTGTCTCCTGGCAAGCATACTGGATTCACCTTATATAACGGTGCCTCTTCAGAGAACTCAGGCAAGTTTGCCAGGCTGTCAAGGACAAACTGCACAACACCTCCGAGCTTATCAATCTGAAAAACTGATGGACATTGATGAAATGAACTCTGTCCCACCCTCAAAGAGTCTACAGACTCACGTATGTCTTTTTTAACACCCCTCCCCCTTTTCCATTTTATTTCTGATTTCCTTCCTTGTGTAACACTAAGGTCTCCAGTGTCACAGTGTGCCATATATATATATTTTTTAATGACTTAACATTTTCCTGGATAAAATGGTGGGCAATTATCTCTGGAATGCTGCAGAAAAGAATTCCTTAAGCCTCTGGCTAGTTCCAGAAGGGCTTACATTAATCACTCTACCCACATGCTTGTCTCCTCGTGGTAATGTCCAATGTCAAGTCAGACAGTCCATGCAGGGCTCCTGATAGAACGTTAAAAGGGCATTACCACACACTGCAGGTGGCCAGCAAGAACAAAGCCCTTGGCCCCGAGTAATTTTAATAATTTCTGTACAGGTCTAATCCGCTGCTTTGGGGAGTATTTGTTGCTGAAATCCTTGTTTCACTACTTGCCATACAATTGCTGATTCATCACTTTAAAAAATTAATAAAAAGTTGCAGTTCTTATATTCCCAACCATTCTAGACTTTGTGTGTCTGTCACTTGGTTGTCTCTTTTCGAAAATACTGACAACCAAAAAGGCTAGTTTCTCGGTGTTAAATGTGTTGTGTGTCCAAGAGGAGCCTAGCATGCCCTACCGTGCTAGCCAGCACGGCTGGGAGTGAGTCAGCTACCATGAACGCCGAGGCACTCGGGGCAGCTCCTGCAGTTAACCTGCGAAGAAACTGGACATGTATTCAAGGTCACAATAATGTAAATGGGTGTATTCTTTAGCGATTTTCTCTCTGGTGCTTGAGACCTGCAAGTATTGCAATACCATCTTGAAATGATCTGAACCAGCGAGAGCTAAATATTTTTTTTTCCATTATCATAACCTCCAGGCCATGGGTTTTTATCATAATATTATTTTATTCCTGGATCTACTGATCACGTTTTCAGAACTATTATTCTTCACTATAAAACTTTCAGGAGAGAAATGTAAATTTTTACAAACCACAGTAAATGTTGCTACGAAAGAGTTCACTAATACGTATAATCTCCTGGGCAGCATTGGTTATTCCTTATAAAATAATAGGAGTTTTCAATCACATGATAGTACCTTCCCCTACACTTTCTGCTTCTTCTACACTGCTTGATTTTAAACTGTTTTTTTCTTACCACAAGTACATATATATATAAAATCCAGATTGTTGGTTATATACATTTCTAGTTCATATGCTCACTTCATCCTGTGAATCTCTGTAGCTTTTCCATAGCACTTAATACGGTAAGTTGTGTATGCATGCATTTTGTCTCTGTTATCGCCAAGTAGACCGTGTTCTTTGTCAAAGCATAGACTACATCTCATTCATCTCTGCTTTACCTGCAGTACTTTATAAAAAATAAATACTCAAGAAGGTGATGAAATAAATCAAATAAGTTGGCTTCATGTTTTGGCTTCTCTATTATCTGAGTCAAGCAAATGTGGATCACATAAAACAGTAAATCAAGGATTAAAATAAATTAGCACTGCTAACATCTTCAATCTTTTTGTTTTGGTCCAATAACTATCTGAGTCAACCAAATGTAGATTACATAAGGTAGTAAAGTAGGGATTAAAATAATGTAGCTGTGCTTCATGTGAAATAAGGCTTCTCTTTTTTTTTTTTTCATATTTTGTGATGTTATTGCCCGTGTCTTATTCAAAACTATACCTAGTGAAAGAAAAAAAAATGCCTCAGTTTAACATCTACTTCCTCCTCCCTTAAAAAAAATATATATATATTCGGGATCCCTGGGTGGCACAGTGGTTTGGCGCCTGCCTTTGGCCCAGGGCACGATCCTAGAGACCCGGGATCGAATCCCACGTCGGACTCCCGGTGCATGGAGCCTGCTTCTCCCTCTGCCTGTGTCTCTGCCTCTCTCTCTCTCTCTCTCTCTCTGTGTGACTATCATAAATAAATAAAAATTTATAAAAAAAAGTTTTAAAAAAATATTCAAGATGCCTTCATATTCATGGGTCCATTTAGTACATACATCACCCCGTGAAATAGGTAGAACAGATATTAGCCCCACTTTATAGATGGTGAAACAGAGATAAAGAATGGCTATGAGCTGCCCAAGTTGACCTGTGTTATCAATGAGTAGAATAAACATTAAAAAGTCCAAGTCCTGGCCCAGGGCTCTTACCATATCCTCTCTTCCAGCACTTGCATAGACTCTGTGATGAGACCTCTGTTTGATCGAATCTCTCCGCCCCTGGGAGTCTATGCTCCCTGAGGATGACTTTTTATTGTTATTACTAATAAAATGATCACTAAATTTCCCTCACACAACCTAGCATGTGGCACATAACAGACCCCGGAAGATGCATATTAAATTTATTGGAAGCCTAACAACCAACAAACTCTCTCAACTGTACCTCCCACCTACTGGTTTATTATTATATATGTCTTTTCTGTGTCTCACCCTAATGAATGTACATGTAATTACACTTCTCAAAGTAATTTTATTAATGGATTTATATAAAACCACTGTTTCTAAGGTCTAAATATTTTCCCCCGAAGGTCTAAATATTTCAAGGATAAATTAGGACAGCGGTGAAATGCTGCTTTTTGCAGTTTTATCAGATTTCTCCAGAATATCTTGCCATATAAATCTAATAAATAATAAATAATGGACCTTGAACAAGGGAATATCCTTAGACAGATGATTATGCAAAGGGAAAAAGCCGATTTGGGTCTGTTTGAACAAATGCCTTGGAAGAATTTCAGGATTTTTTTTTAACTTTCATCTCTATTGAAAATGAAATGAATATTTTTACCAAAGCCCATCAAATATAATTCAATTCAACAGGCACTTAGTGAAAGCTAACCATGTAGCAGACAGTGGGTCACAGTTGGGAAGGAGACATACTTCGAAAGACATTATCTCTGCCTTCAAAGCAGCAGGAATTGGGAGTGGTTCAGAGCTCATCCTCCTTGGGGTTCAAATCTTGGCTCTCCTGCAGACTAACAGGCTAACTTTGGCAAGGTAGTCCTTCTGTGCCTCAATTTCTCTTCTACAGAATGTTGATAATAATTTTATCTAGTGCATTGCTTTGGTGCAATGAACAGAACCAACTACATCGTTTATGGGGCCTAGTGCCAAATGCAAATAAAGGATGCCTTGTTCAAAAATGATCGATGAAAACAGAGAATTAAACCAGGTAGAGACCCATCTCAGTATGGGGCCCTGTGTGACTACTCAGCTGATGCCTAAGCAGCCAGCCACCTGGTGATAAATAAATGATTAATATACATAAAACAGTTAGAAAAGTGCCTGGCAGGGGTGCCTGGGTGGCTCAGTCGGTTAAGCCTCTGCCTTGGGCTCAGATCATGATCCCAGGGTCCTGTGATCAAGTCCGACATTGGGCTCCTTGCTCAGCAGGGAGACTATTTCTCCTTCTCCCTCTTATGTGCGCTTGACTGCTTGCCACTCCCCCTGCTTATGTTCTCTCTCTCTCTGTCAAATAAATAAAATCTTAAAAAAAAATGCTTGGCACATGATGAGTGTTATAATGTAGTGTTAGTTTATTAATATTGAAGAGTTTCACTGAACATGTACAAAATATAAAGAAAAATATTTTTTTTAATGCAGGATAGATCTCAATTTTGAATGAGCTCTAAAATTTTTAACAATGTTCTCATCTGCCCTGGATTTGAGGTCCCAACACCAAAAGGGATCACTTCATATTTACTTCCCAGAGGTCATTCTGTGTCTGTCCTTCACATCAAATGCACACAACATGAGTTCCATCCTTTTTCTATGAGATTTATATGACACTCTCCATGTTTAGCTGCATGATTTTGGTCTCAGCATAGCACACGGTATATGTAACAGGGAAGTTTCTTAACAAGAGATTCCAAGTCCTGGTCTCTCTACTGTGCAGATAGGAAGTACTCTCAGTTCATTGCTTCTTATTTTTTTATTTTATATTTTCTCCCTAATATCCAATCCAGAAGTGTACAAAAAATACAGTTCTGTGGTATCAAAATAGAAGCCCACTCAAAGATGTCCACACCATAAGCCCAAAATCCATGAATATGTCATGTGGCATTATCTGGAAGTTGGGGGTAAGGTAATATTAAGGTTGCAGGCAGAATTACGGTTGCCGAGCAGCTGACGGTAAGAGGGGAAATTACCCTGCATTACCCAAGTAGGCTACTGTAGCCACATGGTCTCCTCCATATGGAAAAGGAGGCCCAAGACATCAGTGCCATGGCCATGCATTGTCCATTACTGATTTCAAAGATGAGGAAGGGGTTCTGAGCCCAGAAATGTGGCCAGGAGCTAGAAGCTAGAAAGGCAAGAACAGATCCTCTCCTAAGCCTTCAGAGAGGAATCCAACCCTTCTTGTGCCTTGATTTTAGCCCACTGAGACACATTTCAGACTTCTGACCTCCAGAATTCTAAGATAATATATTCGGGATGTTTTAAGATGCTCAATTTGTGGTAACTGTTACAGCAGCAATAGGAAAGCAACAAAACATCTATCCATGTATATCTGCGCATGCACGCATGCACACACAGCCACACACACACACTCCAGACATACTTCTGAGCATTGAGAAAGGCAGTCCTGAAGGTCCAGTAAATACCCTCATAAATGCAGACTGCCCTCGCTTCAATCAGTGAGGAATCACCCTCCTCGCTAGATGCCAACAAGCTTCCACCTTTAGGCTACAGAGACATTGTGGTAGAAAATGCAAACAGTCTGCTTTTCTTGACCTAGACTGAAAATGTTGACCCTCCACACTGGTTCTACTGCACTGAATCTACTTCTCCATTACTGTGTTGATCACATTAGGTGATGGTCAACATCCTTATCTGTTTTACGAGACAGGGATAGCCTGCAGGAAAGGAACTGCATCCTTATTCATATCTTCATATTCATGGCATGACAATGCCTGGCGTACAGCAGACTCATCAATATTTCTTGATTTAGATTAATGAATGGAGGGCTAGAAATTTCTTTAAGCAGGCACATGTGTGCCCACATATACATCAGGGCAAATTTATACTTTGATTTTATTTATTCCTAACAACAATGTTATGAGATAAGCACTATGTTAGTCAGTAATGGTAGCAGTGGGTAGTAAAGTTAGATTCAGAAATATTAGGCTTGTGACCAGGAATCATTAGAGCTTTCTAATCACAGTTTGAACTGATCAATTAAAGAGCAACAGGCTTCACTGCTCTTAGTTAATATAACATCACATTAACCAAAAATCAGCCAATGCTCACAAGATACCTAATTTCAGGGTATGCAGGACATACCTGAGCATGTAAAAGAAAGGAAGAAAAAAAATATTTTTCAGGAGCCTAAAAGTTAGACACTGTTCCTACTGCATGTAGATGGATAAGTGAGATAAAATTCTCCAACAGTAGAGTTGCAGGATCTATTTTTATGTTATAGGTTGTATCATTTTTAGCCAAAACCCAGTTTCATTCAGCCACAGCAAAAACAAAAGCTCACAATTCTGCCTAGACTTGTGATGCTGAGCTCACTTCTAGGTGTGAATAAATTTGTATTTTCTCCAAAAGAAATTTAACAAGTCCCATTGAGTCATGTGTCAGTTACTGTGTTTTTTTGAAGTGCCACTTTTGAGTGTTTACTAAAATGACAAATCCCTTAAGTACTGATTCACATGTGGCTAGATCTCAATGAGGGAGCATACATTAAAAAGTTTTTTTAAACATGAAAATTACAAGACATCTGAAATAGGAACCATCTATACGACTTTCATTTTAGGGACAGAATTCATTAGCAGAAAGAACACTTCCTAGCAGAGCATGACAAAGACATTTTATTGATGGCTGTATCAGTAATAACCCTATGGATAGGTGTTTCATGGCCTTTTAACACAGATGAGACTTGTTCCCACAGGCAGGAAGGAAAATGGGCCTTCCAACAGCCTACTATTTACTGGGTAAACTGTCGCTGAGTCTGACTCCAATTCATTTCTTCTTGGTTCAGAGTCAGCCTGAGGGAAGGTGTTCACCATGAGTGGAGGCCCTTATGCTTTTATACTTGTTTTTGTTTTCATCAATCAATTAAGAATAATCTTATCAAATGCTGAAATGATGGAAGAAAATTTGTTTTTAAAATCGACTGGCATACTCATATCCATGACCCTATTGTCACACCAGGAACTTGAGCCCAGAATTTTACAAAAGTTATTTACCTCATTCAGTTTAAAACTTGTGTTACTCCACACAAAACCATTACACCCGTTTCACAGAAGAGACTTTAATCCCACAGCTCCTAAATGTCAGGATGAAAATTTGGACTCAGTTCTTTGAACTAATCAGGTCCATACTCTTCTTTCTTTCTAGAGTAGTTCTTAAGATGGCAGCATAGAGCAGAAGCATATCTCATATGACTAAATTCCAATTATGGTTCTCTTTGGTTTTTTTTTAATTGCTCAGGCACAAATGGAGGAAGCTTATGAGGGATAAAATCTGGTCAGTTGGAGAGGAAATTGAAACATCACAGATAACAGGATGGATGAACAAGAGATCCAGCCGTGCAAATGAGAGCAAAGAAAAGTGCAGTCACTAACATAAGGCTGCTTGTGGGAAAATGTGAGATAATGGGATGCCTGAACATACATACACTTTCAGAAAGATGATTTGATGACATGTTCTCACTTTGCTAATAACGATGACACTTTTACTAAATACAACGAAGTTCAACAATCTAGTAAATACAGAGAAAAAATGAAATGAGTTGAAGCAGAAGAAAGTAGTGACATTTTGGAGGCATTATGAGGAAATAAGAATTAGAGTGGAATATATTAGCTAGAAGAAAGTTATGTTGGAATACATAAAACATTTAGAAAAATAAGAACAAACAATTTTTGAGAAATACAAGAAATTCATAGGGATGTTGAAAAGAGCATATATAATATTCATTCTGAAATGGCTAGAAAGCTAACTAAAAGCAGAGAAATAACCTCAGTGACCTCTGAAATCCCCCCAGATCTGGGCCCAAGATTTTTATTGTTATTATTTAGTATTAGTGCTGCAGAGCAGGAAATAGTAAAGAGAAATGAAGAAGAATAAGTCCTACCTAAACTGAGGAAATGAGAGCCAGAAATGGAAGGAAAGCAAAAAAAGCATGAAGGATGATTTTAAAAAGGAACTAAAATAAAGAAAACATGTTATTTTATTTTTATCATTTTTTAGCCCAAAATAATGAAATAGAAAATGTGCAAAATGTGGTACCTAAATCCATCAACAGCAGGATGTACAAAATTATAATGTCTCTATTACATCACCATATGTAGTACTTTTGATTGCTAATTACACTATCAGATGTATAGACGTATGTGATATGAATAATTTATTTTCTGGGTTTTTTTAAACCTAACTTTGGGTCTTGAATGCATTGACAAGATTCAAGTCTACAACATACATAATGTGGAAATGTAGTTTCAGGCAATTATGATATAAGTATACACTTTTCAAAGCATTCATATTTAATTTAAATAACGTGCATTTAGGTATCTTAGTTGAATTGGATTTGACATGCAGTGCATTTTAAAATGTCTCAGGATGAGAGTCTATTAAAGAAAAGATTGCTATAAAACAGAGACTGATAAAGAGAAAAATGAAAGGAAGCAGAATAAATAAGTTTAAAAAAAAAATTAGCGTGCCACGAAACCAGGGCAGATTCTGATTGGCTAGACATGCAATCATGATTTACTAGCCTATTTGCTCTGCTAGCCAATAAATAACACGGTGTCAATGGAGCGACTGTCATGTCATAAAGAATGCAGGCCATAAAGTGGCCCACATGACAATATATCTTCAACATGTTTCCATCCCCCTTCTATTTTAGAGCAAACTGTGTGCAATAAGATGATAAAGGTCGACATTTTAGTAGCCATATTTCTAAAAACTGGACCATGCAAAATTATTTGGTTCTTTTTTTTTCCTCTCAGTTTATTAAAAACTAAGGTTGGTAGTATTGTAATATTCTTGCCTATTTAAAATTATGACACGTGGTAAGATTTCAATCTAGACACCTGGATGTAGAAGAATTACTCTTTATGGCTGTTGAGAGTTCTGAGCATGTTTCTTAATGGTTGGCATTTGAAGAATTACTTTGCGCACATCCGTTACTTTACTGTTTCCAATCGCTTCATGAAATAAAGCTGTATCTGTGGGCTCAGGTTGTTGCTTCCTAATATGGATATGCTGATACTCTGTCCACCAACCACTTTACTTCTGAAGAGCAAATCTGATTTATTAATCGAAATTTTACCCTCCAGATTTGCTTACAATTTGGAAAATGTGAAAACCACCCCGGAGCTTCCTCTCTGCCCATCCATACCATTTACTTTCTCAATCTATTGTATACAACGGGGTTTTACTTTTGGTGCTAGGAAAAACAAAGGGATTATTTTCCATACTCATAAATTTATATATATTTAATTTACATCAGATATTTAACTAATGCTTGTGGGATGACGTGTGGAATTATACATTCATTCTTCCTGTCTATAATGGGGTTCCCTGGGTAGAGTCCACTCCGCTTCATCACATACAAATCCCACTATCAGTTCCTCCCAACCCCCTTTCCCTCCAGAACTAAATAGAACAGAATGGTGGCTGGACAGATTACTCCACTTTGAAAAGATGAAGTAACAAAACAAAGGGCAGATACACGCGCATCTGCACACATATGTGGGTTAGATCAGGATTAAACTCAGGCATCAAGCTCCATGTCCAAGCTAGTTAACTCCCCCCACCAAAAAAAGTCATAATGGCAATATTCAAAAAGCTCTCACAAAGCCATTGTGAATGTTTATAAAACATAGATGACTATTACAAATGAATAAGAAAGCTATTGATATCTATGGTATAAAAAATGCACAAAGACTCTAGAGTTAAGGGGTACTTGTGTGGCTCAATTGGTTAAACATCTGCCGTCAGCTCAGGTCATGATCCCAGAGTCCCGAGATTGAGCCCCATATGGGGCTCAGCAGAGAGTCTACTTCTTCCTCTGCCCCTCACCCTGCTAGTGCTCTCTCTCTCTCTCTCTCTCTCTCACACACACACACAAACACACACATTCTCTCTTCTCAAATAAATAAATAAAATACTTTTAAAAATTCAGGGTCAAGGTAAAGGGACTGAGCCCTGTGAATGCTCGGCAAAGCGGGAAATATCTTGGGTACCCACAATTTTACCTGATAGCAAATGTGTATATTGTGCGTCAAGGAAAGTGAACAATCACTTTAAAAGAGCCACTCTACTAGAAATCCATGCTCTTGCAACTTTAGTCAGCAATATTAGTCACTTATTTTTTTCCCTCCATGAGTTAATTCAGAGAAAAACACATCTATGAGCCACATCTTTTTCATTGTTTTCTTTCACATCGCTGTAACACTCCATGATGAATATATGTATTTTCAAAATGTAGATTAGCTACTTAAACAAAAAGAAATATATAAATGAGATAATTGGCATTGCTTTCGAGCCACTAAAATGTGAATAACTGAGCATATCTCAAATATTGACAATGGAAATTAAGGTCATTGAGCCACATTCCACTTGAGAGTTTCTCTTTATTGTTCACCAAAAGCAAATTCATGATTGTGGCTTCTGCAAGGATATGTTCTGTATTTACTCCCGTCTCTGTAGCTTATGCACATGACATTTCCTCTGCTTCCAATATCTTTTCCTGCTTCTTTGCTTCAGATAATATTTATTGAGGTGATGTTTACTGAGTACTTACTATGTGCCCGGCATTGCTCTGAATACTTTATACACATCAACTCCTTTCATTCTCTCAATACTAGCAATAATCATATCTATCTAGTACTTTTGAGAATTCAATAGCTTACAATTTGGAGAGTGCTCAGGACACTACACAGAACATAGAGATTGCTATCTATGTACGTTTTTGCCAAACAATCATATAAAATAGGTTGTATTTGTTATTCGCATTTTACAGTTGAGGCAATGGTAGCAGAGCTAGATTAAGGAACTCATGAGCTAACACGTGCTGGAATTAGACTTAAAAAACCAGCAGTTTTAATTCCAAAGCCTACCTTCTTAACCATGCAAACATGCTTTGCCATTTCACAAAGATTTGCATGGATTTTCCTCCAACAACTTGATCCTAAACACCTCTTCCAGAACTTTCCAGAATTTATATCTATATACATACTAGACCAGAGGCTTCTTGAGTACACAAACCGTATTCTGTTACATGGTCTTCTCTTCTAGGGTACTTCTACACTGATCCGCACACAGCAGACACACGGTAGATACACAAATGCCCATATAGATTGATGATGGTCTTGTGAGTATAGTGTAAAATGATAATGTTCTTTAAAAAGAAAAAGATTTTATTTGTTTATTCGAGTGAGAGAAAGAGAGAGCATGAGCAGGAGAGAGGGGTAAAGGAAGAAGGAAACTCCCCACTGAGCAGGGAGCCCCATGCAGGATTCGATCCCAGGACCCTGGGACCATGACCTGAGCCAAAGGCAGCCGCTTACCCAACTAAACCACCAGGCACCCAAAAAGATAATGTTTTAACTTTAAAACTTTAACATACATCAAATATTTTATGCTTAACCATATAAATATCCAGTTTAATTATCCTCTTATTTATTTATATTTCTGAGTAGATAACAGCTAGATACCAATGACCACTCTTTCTGTACTTACTATTCCCAAAACTACTCTTTAAAAAGTGCCCTGATGATCCTATATTCATATTTTTGTACTTTTTGAAAAATAAATACTGCCACCTTTACTAACTTGGTTTGTGCTGCAATTCTAGTAACGTGAGTGGTATTAGCTGTGTGTTCTGGAAAAGCCACTTAACCTCTATGAGTTTCAGTTGCCTTAGCTTTTTTTTTTTTTTTTAATTTTATTTATTGATTCACGAGAGACACAGAGAGAGAAGCAGAGAGACAGGCAGAGGGACTTGATCCCAGGACCCCGAGATCACGACCTGAGCCGACCACTGATCCACCCACGTGTCCCTGCCTTAGCTTTCAAACAGAAATTCCAGAAGCTACTTATAAACTCTTGGGGAGGAGTAAATAAAATAATAGTGGGCAGAAAGTAAGCATCATATAGTAAGCGTGTTAATTGCTTCACAGGCTTTTATAAGGAAATGAGATATAAATTTAAAACCATTAAACGTGTAAACAAAGTTTAGCTATAACTTTATTTGGGCTGGCTATGTGAATTTTCTCTATATTTTTATCTTTGTAATACTAAAGTGGAAATGTATTTGTGTTGCTTATATACACATTGACCGTTAGAGGTGGGACACATGAGAGAAAAATCTAGAGTAGCACCAGGGCATCAAATTGAAAATTAAAATTTCCTGAGAATAGCCACTAATCAGATAACTGGACCCCTAAGATTTCTCTAATGACGTCCTCTTCTAAGTGGCATGGTCTGCAGCGTTTGGTGATTCGCAAATCTCTAGACGTTCTTAGATGGGATGGATCCACTTCTGGGTACAGGTCCAAAAAAAGAAACTTTCTGATTCTCATTTTCAAGAGTGATGCTACAAGTCAATATTGCCTAAAGAGGAGCATGCCAGGAATAAGCTCCGGAATGGCTTTTAATATACTAGATATGCTAGAGTCTCAATTGCACTAATGATGGATTATTGACAAACTGTATTACTGTGATGCATTTTTAAAAGCGTACGTTTACTCCTATAAGGTGCTGTTCCAATTTGTCTGAATGTCGGTGCATTTGTTTTATTTGCGTATATGATCCCTGTCCCAGAGACTCCTGACCACAAAATGACACGATGTGCTGACTTACTATGAGTCCTGCTTCCCTTCCAAAAACTCCACAATGAATATTTATGATTCTAAAACTCAATATAGGTCCTCAAAATAAATAAATAAATACATGATAGTGCTTCCATGCCTTTAATGAGGTTATCAAATGGAGTAGAACTTAAGATTTGCCATTAGGTTTTAAAGAATGGTCAGCTCAGAGCGAGGCCCTCTATGGGGCATGAATAATGAGAAGGATATAAGAATAATGCTTGAAGGGAAAGAAAGAAGAAAGAAGAGAGGGAGAGACAGAGGGGAAAAAAAGAAGCAGGATGGAAGATAGAAGAAAATAATAGCTTCTCTAGTCAGATACAAACCAGAAGCTAAATTAGAAGAAAATTCTATCTTTGCCCAAGCCATGTGCCCTATTATTTTAAGGTGCTGGCAGCCACTTCATCTTATTAAACATTAATTCAAAAAGCCAGTCAATGCTTGGCTTAGTCTGACCTGCCATTTTAGAATTAAAAAAAAAAAAAGAGAAAAAATAGCCACACAAAAGCACATTAATATTGTTTGATATGTTTGAAATGATCCAAGGGCTTAAGCGCTTAAACCACTGTCGCCCTTTCTCAAAACTCCCAACAAAGTTTTGGCATTTTCCTCATTGCTGCATGTGTTCTTTGGGCTTCTGTAGAGGAGCAGCTACTCAGAGCCACCCCATGGCAAAGCAGCAGTTCAAGAAGAAGCACCAGCCACAGCAAAACAGATCTGACATGTTTTCTTTTCCCTGGTTTGCTGCCAATCCTCAGGAAATGAAACACGTGGTTTTGATGAAGCAGTTCCTCAAATTTTAATACAGCATTGGACTATCTTCGGGTTCCTAAAGGTTCCTGGGTGATGCACTAGGAGAGAACTCATAGCTGGGAAGGAAAAGCCAAAGGAGGGCCTAGTATCCAACTAAGGGCTCACTTATA
This sequence comes from Canis lupus familiaris, assembly GCF_011100685.1. Classification (NCBI taxonomy): domain Eukaryota; kingdom Metazoa; phylum Chordata; class Mammalia; order Carnivora; family Canidae; genus Canis; species Canis lupus. Next base: position 80,875,614 of record NC_049224.1, read on the forward strand.
AACATTCTGTAAAGTGCAAATTAGAAATTGGGCTACTCTGCATGTAAATACAACATGGTTGAATAGTCTTTTGGTTCTTATTGCAGATGCTCCAAGTCAACATTAAAAAATGAATCCCATGAATAATATGCCTTGCCCATAGGCCCAGACATGGTTCAACCAGGTCAAATAAGGAGATGGAGAAAGAAATGTACTGGTAGTATGACCTAGTGTCTGACGTGGTCCTCTTCAACTCGGTTATTGGCATCACCATCTGCTCCATCATCCAAGATAGGAACCACAGAATGACCTTTATGAATCTGCCTTCATGGACACCACATATCCCCACCCACTGCCCAAACCCCATCCAGTCATCTTTACATGTTGCCTGTGTGTGTCCCCCTTCACCTGTCCCTCCTTCACCATTGCCACTAGATCTGTTATGTCACTCACCGTCTGTCTCCTGTAGCCTACTCTAGTCTCTTTGCCACTAATATTAGTCCTCCTAACCCATCTGCTGCCAGAATTATCTTCCTAGAACACACACGTCAAATATTTACTCTTTCTAAACTGTTGATGACTTCCTGTTTCCTGCAGGATAAAATCAAAACACCTTTTCATGGTACTCAGATGGTTCCCAGTTACCTCTTGGTCTCATCCCCAATACTGTGACCTACACTTCAGCTTCCTTCAGCACCACAGAACACTCAGAGTTCAAAACCATTTCCCTGCTCCCAAACCGTGTTTCTATTATTTCCTCCGACTCTGTCTTACAAAATTTCACTCATGGTCATGGTCAAGTACCCTCTCTTCCTCTCTTCTCTGGAGCAGACCTCTCCCCCAAGGCAAGCCAATAGCTCATGACTGTCCTTCAGTAACTTGGCATGTATCTCTATTAACAGGGTGTGGTAGGTTTGGGGAGCTTCATCTCTGACTTGCCAAAGGAAGGTACACCACCCTTACACAAGGAGTGCACAATTTTGTTTATTCATTTTTTTAAGGAAAAAAAAAAAGTGTCTCTGAATTGCCTTCACTGTATATCTGAAGAATACCGCAACCACAAATCTGAGGCTTTCCAGAAGAACGGTAGGTTAGATACCAGAGCATGTAGTGTCATACTGTCCACTCTTCGGAATGGACAGAGAACACACATACCTTGGTGGGCAAATGACCCAGAGAACACTTGGCGGGCAATGACCCTGAGAAACGATAATGAAGGCTTCTAATGCTGTCGCAGAGAAGAGCTAAATGAGAAACATTTCCCAGATGGTGAAGGAGGAAACATGTATATGGGGGAACTAAAAAAAAAAAAAAGAAAAGAAATCTCATTTTAATCACACAGGATCAGACAGGCAGCCATCAAGAGAGGTGTTGCCTTTGCTGTGATTGAGCTTTTACAAGAAGTCTCCTGACTTAGGGGTCAATCCAGATTCTAGGTTCTTTACTCCAAATTTGCTGAAGAATAAAAAGGAATCTGCCGCTGCTGCTGCTGCTGCTGCTGCTGCTGAGCAAAACAAGAAGAAAAGTGAGATCGCTTTTGGAGAGAGATGGAGATGATAACCCTAAAATTAGAGAAACTGAAAATTCTCATTTTTATTTGGGTGCTCCGGACATCCTGCAGAGGGAGCACTCTCAGACCTGTTCTGAGTTAGCCTGTCCCGTTCTGGGATCATTGGGGGTATGTTAGGTTTTCAACTACTCTACACACCAAGATCCTGGCTCCTGATATTTTCAAGTTAATAGAAAACAGGAGTTTCCATAATATGATTTCCAGGAGGCTCCATCACATTCTGTTCTCTGAGTGTCATTTCTTCAAATGGTTCCTGTTATCAAAGACCCCCATCCACCCAGGTGGCATCATATTTAAATTTGCAGGGACTTTATTGTAATCTCAGCAGTATCTGGCTGTCAGCAAGAAGGTGGTATAATGGACTATAATCATTTTGCACAGAGTAAGGACAGGTCTAGCAGAAAATGTTTAATTCTAGGTGATGGCTCCTGCAGAGTCAGTAAAGGGCACGTACTAATAAGGAACTGCAAAAAAGGTACCGGTGACGCCATGCTCGTTGGAAAAGGCAAGCTCAGCAGATTCACTGCAGCTAATAGAACCATTACTGCTGCATGTCAAGCTATGAAAAATACCAAAGGACAGGAGCATCAGAGTGAAAGGGAGGAGAAGAGAGCAACCACACAATAAAAAGAGATAAATCAGAACACCTGAATCACGCCTCCACATTTTTATTGGCTGAAAGTTAAGTTAACCATGTCATCAAATCTAACACAGTTAACTCTGTTAACCGTCTATCACACCCATCACACAGGAGTGTGCCAAAACGCTTGCTCAGGACAATCACCACATTTAATTTGCTACAAACATCACACTGTGCAACCAAATTCTTCACTATGTGACTAGCAGGCCAAGGCTCATTTCTAGGCATGCCTGCTTTGTCATCTGCTCTGAGGCTCCCATCTTTGTTATGTAATGCTTACTTTTCTTGCTTCTTCTTGCTCATGTAGAACACGTAAAGCCAGGCAAGTGAAGGGAAGGATAATGCATGAGAAAGATTCTGTTGCTTTTAAAGGGGGGTTCATTCTTCACGCTCTTCCTAAGGGCTCCCACTGCTGCCACTGGAAGAAGGAGGATCACACTGGTTCTCTGCAAAACTGGGAGCCAGACCAGGAGTAATGCCAGGATCCTAAAGCCTCGGGTTATCTTCACGTAGGTGCTCATCAGCACTCCCCAGAGTTGCACTCTGTAATAAAGCACGGTCCCTGGGCAATGACCACAAGAAGCACCGATGCCTAAAAGCCACGTACTTGAAATGTCTCACTGAAAATATAAATTTTTAATATAAAGAAGTAGAAGCACAAAACAAGTAAACCGAGATGGATTCATAAAAATGCACACAGTATCCCCACAGGAATGCAAAATAGCTATTTAAGGCTTACAGTACCATTTATCAGCCAGGAAAATGATAACACAAACAAAAGATGAAAACACAACACCTGACCTTTTACACAGCTCACTGTTAGTCTGGGCTAGGCTGGGGCTGTTCGATGCAACACAACAATGAGAAAATGTTGCTGGATGTGGCAGGGTGACATTCCAAGCCTACCATTCCCTGGACTGCACCGTAAAACATTTATAGCATCCAACCCCCCCATTAGGCACAGCTTCGAATTTACTCATCATTGTGAGCAAAAAATGAAATTAAATAATAGAAGATTCCTGCGAATAAATGTAAAAAAAAAAAAAAAGGGGGGATGCTCTTTGAAAATGGATTTGCTTAGGTTGGGAGTGGGGGTGGAGGGCACTCCCATGACCTCACTACCAAAGAGTTTAATTAATCATGCCTGGGAGAGGGAGGACACTCTCGGGTTACTGGCTTGCCCTTTAAGAACTTACTCTGTGTTATCACCCGATATCTGAGATACTGATCCTTCGCCTTCATCAGTTACTATGCTGTTATGTGATGGGGCTTAACTCGATTTCTCTAACTCTTAATTTAACCGTTAATAAAAGCTGAGCATCAAGGAACATAGCTCACGAGGTTCGGAATAGTGCCTCTGGGATACACATTTTATCCTTCCCACTGTTTCTATTCTGGTTACATCAGTATGCAGAAGCCATTTCAACTGAATATTCCTAGACACAATAACACTGTACATAGAAAGATAGGTTTGGGTTTAAATCAGGAGTTGCAAATTCTGGCAATTCATACATGCGTATAGCACCAGCACAGGGGAAACCGTGGGCATCCACGAACACAGGTCATTTGTCACCAGAGATTATGAAGGAAATCCTGGAGGAAACACAGGTGTCTCTTTGTTTCAGTTTAAGAAGACAAGTGTATTTGCAGCAGAGGACTGTTCCCTTATATGTATTTCAGGCGAACCTAAGTGGTGGAAATCTTCAGTGGACAGGGTTATCTATGCCCAGCCACAGTCCTTTGCTTTATCTCAAAACCAGATTAGCCACATTCACATTTTCTGGACATCGGGCCAAGCTAGAGACACACTAAACACCATGAGTCAACTGCACAAGTGGAACTGCACGTCGCCCTCTCTGGTACCTAACCTGGGCTGACCCCTTTCCTCTGCATGGTATCACCCCCGTTGGAAGCCCGGAACTACAAAGAAAGGGATGAAAGTCTGATTTTTGGACGAGGGCTCGGCTGAGAATGCAGAGAAATCCCTTTTGGTGATTTCCCAGTATCTGCAGATGTCTTCGCCATCAGACAGACCTGAGTTTGAATCCACCGCTGCAACTGACTAGTTCCAGGCTGTAGGACAAGTTACTTAATGTCATCTGTAAAGTGGGCCAAACAGTGCCTATGCCACACTGTGACAATTCAGGGGTCCTAGCATGAATGCCTGCTCAAGGAATCTGCACTGTCACGAGGATACTGTAATATCAAAACAAGCATTGGTCCACTCATCTTTTTTTTTTTTTTTTTTTTTTTTAATGAGGCCTAGAAATACATCGAGTTGTGAGGAGAGCAATGATGGGACCACATGCTTAAAATACCCTGCAAAACTCTGTAATGACCTCTTGACTTTTCTCCACTGTTGTTCCTTTTTATAAATATTGCATCTCCCTCAAGTGTCATCTCCAGTAAATCCCCGTAGTCTGTTGTGTTTTTGCAAATGTGCCAAATAATCAGCAGATCGCATTTCAAACACAATTTTCACATTCACATTATAATGTGTCCCTCCCTCCCCACAACCCCATTTAATCTGAAATGAACTGTATATTTGATATTCTTATGCCATTTTTACATAAGATGTGTTGATTGTGTTGGCTCTAACCTACATAATCACAAAACTTCTTTATTCTTAAAAAAAAAAAGAAAACAAAAACTAGTGCTGTTTACTTAGCATAGGTTTTTTTTTCACAGTAATACGCTCAGTTTCTCATCAGAATAATATTACTATTTTTAAATCAATTTGAATATGATCTATCATATTTCACATGTTGTTGCCCATATGTTATTCATAGGCAAGTGCTGGTCAAATACAGGACTCCTTATAGAACAGACTCTTTTTTCAGGGTCAGACTTAAATAAATATGAGAAATCACCGGGTTAATATGTCCCTTTTTAGATATTCCTCAGGGATGCAGAAAAGAACTGTTTTCATTTTTTTAAAAAAGTACCTGAGTCAAAAGTATGATAACAAAGATAAACTAGGGACTTGCATTTTTTTTCTGGGACTTTTTACACATGGAGACATTCTCGCTACAGAAATGTATTGCATTTTATTATTTCTTTTGCAACTGTTTTGAAAGTGCTCGTATTATTTTACATTTTTCTCTATTTTGTGCTACTTTATTTGTTATTATGCTATTGCTGCTGCGGTTTTAAAGATTTATTTATTCATTTTAGAGAGAGAGAGAGAATTGGGGGAGACAGAGGAAGAGAGATTCTCAACCAGACTGCTCACTGAGCACAGAGCCCAAAGTGGGGCTTGATCCCATATCCCTGAGATCATGACCTGAGCCAAAACCAAGAGTCAGACACTTAACTAACGGAGTCACACAGGCACCCCATGTCACCATTGTTTTAACAGAAAGATTTTCCTATTATCAAGCTACCTAAAATTGCTAAATGAAATAAATCCAAGAGTATTACTTTATATGTTAATTATTAACCTTTTAGAACACTTACTATTCTAATTGTTCTGGTCAAAGTTTTTAGAAGTCAAGATGCCATGAACGCATTTGGAACACCTTTAAAAGACAGGGCATGTCACGTATGGATCCTGTGCCTCCATGCAGGCCCTATTCAGAACTTGTTTACGATAAACTATCTCTGGTAAGCTCACTGCAAAGCAAAAAAGGCCAGATTACCCATTTTCAGCCCCAACCCCTTCCAAAAATCTTCCAAATAATTTTCTGGAGGACTTATTTTCCAAAAAGAGATGAGCTCTTTGGTCAAGCCCAGTTATAGGAATTTATTCATCATACCTTGCTTGAGAAAAGTTTTATATACTGAAAATTATTTAAGCAAAATTCACCAAATAAATGATCCCATAACCAAGTTTAACTTCATTAGTCAAGGAATTATCATAACATAACGCCCCCATCAAATTAATGGCAGGGATAGACAATCCGAAGATGAATCACTTAACATATCCTTAGCCAAATAGTAATGGAGTCTATTTTTACTTTATCTATTCAATTTCCCCCTAACAATGTGAAATTCCTGTACAAGCACAAAGCCATCTGCACTTAATCAATCACACAATCCACCCAAACATCATCAGATCCCAGAAGATGAAAAAGTGTGTGTGTGTGTGTGTGTGTGTGTGTAATACATATACACACACACTTAAATAAAGTCTTCATGCAACACATTCAAATCAGGGCATATCTAAATGATGTAGAAAAAGAAGCACAGCCCTGCCAACCAGTTAAATCTCTAATTTCAAGGCAGCAGCACAGCCAGCCAGACATAGACTCCCCATCATTCCTTTTATACTCTTGATACTGATTTTGCTCCCTAGAAAACAGTTTACATTGAAGGCGTTGGTACGAGTATGATGGGAAATTTCTAAAAGAGCTCATGCATGATGAGGCGTGGTTCCTCCATCTTCATAAAGAACAAGAAACACATCACCTTCAGAAAAAAAAAAAGAAGACAGAAAGAAAGAAGAAAGAAAGAAAAGAAAGAAAGAGAGAGAGAGAGAAAGAAAGAAAGAGAAAGAAAGAAAGAAAGAAAGAAAGAAAGAAAGAAAGAAAGAAAGAAAGAAAGAAAGAAAGAAAGAAAAAGAAAGAACCACTCATTAGTGTTCTGTGGGCCATCACTCAACCACCTCTGTCTTATCCTGTGACAACAGGAATGATGGACTCTGAAAAGTATCCTTCCTTTTCCAGTCAGCATATAGAAACCCAAAATGGTTAGGAATAGAAATAATTACAGTAAAAATCAATAAGAGTAAGTTTTACGACTATAGGCAGAGGGGAAAAAGAAGAGGTTATAAATCTCGCCATTGGGCTCTATTTTGCAATCTCTCCTGAAATAATTTTTTGGTTTCCAGGTGTTGACATCTTTCCTTATTAGTCATGTTATTCCTTCAGGGCTCCTTGGTTCCCTGGGATCATTAAGCTACGAATATTGAAAAGAACATTGCCCTGGGAACCTGGTGTTCTAGACTCTAATTTCAACTCCCCCAGAATAGTGGGTATGTTTGAGACAGGGGCCTTAGACATATACTTCCTTAAGTTTTTATTTACCGGTAAGGAAATCCTGACTTGGCCAGGTCTGTGGGGTCAATTGATAGCTTACACTGGCTATCTGGTGACATATACATATATATGAAATTAATGATGACAAATGCAATTGTTGGGTTCTCCTCAAAGGGAAAGGGCTGCTCTCTCATTGCAGAAAGAAATCATCTGGTGTTGGGGAATTAACAAGGGACATACTTCATACTATGGAAAAATAAAAATAAAAAAAATAAAAATAAAAATAAAAATAAAAATAAATAAAATATAAAAGCTCACTTTGTGAGTTCCAAAGCATTCCTTAAGTTGATATAAAAATGGTGATATGGAGACTTCAAAACATTAAATAATTTTCCTTTTCAACACAATACTTACTAATCAGCTCTTACTCTCAACTAGGTACTGCCATGTATATGAAGATACAGCAGTGAAAAATAATACAAAAAATCTTAAACTGCTTAAACTTTCATTCCAATGAGGGAGAGAGAAATAAGCCAAACTTATGTTGTAAATATTCTACACGCACACACAGTACATAGACACATACTCCCATACATGCGTACATACATTCATATCCCAAGCGGGATTGAAGGGAAGAGGTGAAAGGTGGGGTGTCTGGGACCAGGAGGAAAGTGCTATTTAAATAGGGTGGTGAGGGGATCCCTGGGGGGCTCAGCGATTTAGCGCCTGCCTTTGGCCCAGGGCGTGATCTTGGAGACCCAGGATCGAGTCCCACGTCAGGCTCCCTGCATGGAGCCTGCTTCTCCCTCTGCCTGTGTCTCTGCCTCTCTCTCTCTCTCTCTGTGTCTCTCATGAATAAATAAATAAAATCTATAAGAAAAAATAAAATAAAATAGGTGAGGAAGTCCTCACTCCTCACTTGACCAGAAGAAGAAAAAAGGCTGAGGTATGTGGGAATTTGGAAGAAACACCCCAGGAAGCAGGGCAGATTTAAGGATTCGGAGCAGCGAGTGAACCTGGCCTTGCTGCAAGAAGAGGGAAGAGGTACGTGTAGCTGAAGCTGAATGAGAGGAATGTGGTCAGAGATGTCTTTAGAGATGTGAGTCAGATCATGCACGGTCTTGAAGTTTTTGGCTTTAACTTGAAGTAAGATGGGGAGTCGCTGGAGGCTTCTGAACAGAGGAGCAGTTTGAATCATATTTTGCAAGAATTACTCTGACTACAGTTTTAAAAATAGATTGCAGCAGGGGTCAGGGTTAGAAGCAGGGAGACTAATTAAGAGTCTTTAGACACTTTTTGCCATGCGGAAGAGATAGCAGAAAATTAAACAAAACAATGCAATAGCATGCATGCCCCTGTATAAAAAAAAAACAAAACAAAATAACAACAAAAGCTGTTTAACAAAAATCCCCAGCATCCTGAAAAATTGGAATCACTGACCAGTTAATGTTCTCATGGTATGAATACTCATATTGAAAGGGAAAAGGCAATGCAGATTTAAAAATGCAAGTTCTTTAACAGATGATCTAAGTCCCTAATCCTTGATTTGATTTATAGCATTCCTACATATATTTTTCTATACCTACATAATGAAATTTATAAAACAGATACATGCAGACAAAAGGGAAAATTGAAATCCAAATGCTTCTTTATGTATAATGTAGCCTCTCGGGTCTCAGGATACACTAATAATTAAAGTAAGAGTGGAAGGGGAGGAGGGCGGGGGGTGGGGGTGAATGGGTGATGGGCACTGAGGGGGGCACTTGACGGGATGAGCACTGGGTGTTATTCTGTATGTTGGCAAATTGAACACCAATAAAAAATAAATTTATTATGAAAAAATAAAAAATAAATAACAAAATAAAGTAAGGCCTAAAAACTAAATTTAAAATATGAAAATCGTATGTAACAACTCAGTGTACTGGAACATAAAGAAAGGATGTAAAAGTATTAAGCACTGTGAGTAAGAGTCTCAGGATCCATACTCCACTGAGCCCTTGCAAAATCCTAGAAGACAAATAGAGATGAGAAACCCAAAGCTTCAAGATGTTAAATAACAGAGCAAGTAAATATCAGACATTGATTCAGATCCAGGTGTCTAATTCTAGATCTTTTTTTCTTCTCTTATATCACAGCTGCCATGGTCTTTCTAAAGGAATTTTTTTTTCTATAAGTTTTCTCAAAGTAGAGATTGCACAGCCAAACAACCTAATATCTAAGAATGGTCAGTACTGTCCATAACTGGCTTTAATTTAGCCAATCTGTATTCTATTAGTTTGTTCATTGTATTTCAGGCAACGTGATGCAGGAACAGAGGTTCTTCTAACTCATGATGAAGCGGGCTGATGAGGTTCTTCTATATTTAAATGCAAACTAGGGATCCCTGGGTGGCGCAGCGGTTTGGCGCCTGCCTTTGGCCCAGGGCGCGATCCTGGAGACCTGGGATCGAATCCCACGTCGGGCTCCCGGTGCATGGAGCCTGCTTCTCCCTCTGCCTGTGTCTCTGCCTCTCTCTCTCTCTCTCTCTCTCTCTCTGTGACTATCATAAATAAATAAAAAATTAAAAAATAAATAAATAAATAAATAAATGCAAACTAAAGGCCATTAACAAAAACCTTGAAGAGAAGCTCCCAAAACGTCCCCTTCTCCAGTTTTTCTGAAGAATGTCCTATCCGTTAGTATCTTTTTTTCTCTTCTAGCTCTTTATAGTAAAATCCTGATTTATATTCACTTAATTGAAACTTATCTTGAAAGGCAGGTATACATTTTTGTAAATTTTCATGGTTTGGAGAACAAGCATTTTGTCTTCCACTACCTAAATGAAAAGATAAAAAAAAAAAAAAACAAAAAAAAAAAGTTTCAAAAATAATGCTGAGGGCAGCCTGGGTAGCTCAGCGGTTTAGCGCCACCTTCAGCCCGGGGCATGATCCTGGAGACCCAGGATTGAGTCCCAAGTCCGGCTCCCTGCATGGAGCCTGCTCCTCCCTCTGCCTGTATCTCTCTCTCTCTCATTCTCTCTCTCTCTCTCTCTCTCATAAATAAATAAAATCTTTAAAAATAATGATAATAATGCTGAATTCCCATGATAGACATAGGCTCTTCCCACTCCCCAAATCTTAGAGAGGTAAAATAAATATCATTCTAAAATTTTACTTTATTTTGTAAAAGAATTGCAATAGAGATTTAATTTAAAAGAAGCAACGTAATTAAAGAGGAAAGTCCCTGCTTATGTGTTTTAAAAGGTCAGTGTCAAAACTTGACACAAGAAAATGTGTTTCAAATTGCACCTTTTAAATTTAAATTCCTCTTTAACCATTCTCTACAAAGTCAGTCACTGCAGGAGAGGAGTACTTCGGGGATTTTAGAACTGAAAATATATCTTAAAGCAAAATAGGCTACTAGCAGCATTATACAAAAACTCAAGAGAGAACCTGACATCATTTGAATTTCTTTAAATGTGTACAATATATTTTAAAATACATTTGAAGACCATTTGGCAAAATTAAACTGGAAGTATTTTTTCTGAGTTTACTATAAAAAATACAATATTAAGGGATAAAACTGATTCACCTACAAAACATTGCAAATTAATAATTAATACTTAATCAGGACACTGCCCCTATATAATTTAGAGATCTGCTTAGTAATACATTTAATGAATCCATTTGCATTGCTTTAATACCTTTTCTCAAAGTTCAATCTGTAGTGAGATCCTGCATCTATTTCCCTAACTTTTTCATTGTATTTTATATATACATACACACACACACACACACACACACACACACACATGCATTTTTATGGTCTTCATATAACTTGCAATTTAGGTTTATTCTCTTTATTACTGTAGTGCTATTTATTTCATACTTGTTAATCTGTCTCAAAGCTGTACTCTCTAAAGCCCACCTAGTACAGAGATAGAGTCTTGCACTATTTTTTACATTCCCATCACGCCAAACATAATACAGGAAAGCAGATGCTAAATTCATGAGTCTTAATTAACACATTTGTTTTAATAAAAATTATGGAAAAAATAGACTCTAATCTACTCTTTTACCCTTGCATTGGGAATTAAATTGGGAATTAAATGTGAAGAGCTAGTAACTTATTCCAAAACCTAAAGAATATATTTAGCTAATAAATTCACATAAAGTTTATATCATATTTTAAGCCTCAGATATCTTTCACAAGGAGTTAGGATCCACGTGATTTGCTTCCATATGTCTTTGTACCAGCTATTAAGCGCAGTGCAATGAATACGAAACAAGAGTCAACAGAGATTTCTAATACAAAGGGGCTTCTTCATGTAAAAAGAATTAAGTAGGTAAAGGAAATAATTTTTGTATGCCAGAACAAAGCAAAAGTACCACCAACAATTATGTTCAGAGAAGAAAGAATAGAGAAAACTGAATTGTTGCTGCATTTCACACCGTTTTAAAACAATTCACTGAATAATGAAACTAAAGGAAATCATAACTAAATGAGTCAACAATAGAAAGTCATATGATGAGTGAAATTTTTACTGTGGATCTTGTATGAAATTAAATCTCACAGAAAAATTTGGAAAACCATAATGAAAAAATTTTCAAAGTGTAGTTCAAATGTCATTTGCTTTCTCTCTCTCTCTCTCTATATATATATATATGCATATATATATGCATTACACACTTAATATATGTATATAGCCATAAGACCTATATGTGTAAAACTATATTGGTAATATAGATGTAAATATAGATATTTACATACATATGTAAACAGTAGCCATATGTAGTATAAGTAAGTTTACCTACGTGAAAAAAACAGGTAATAAGAAACTATGGCATTAAAGTACATCTACTTATCCAAATATGAAAAATAATATATAGGAGAGGTTAAATTTTTATGCTAAGTTCGGACCTAGATAAATCTAGTTATGTGACTTTGAAAAATTTACCCAAGTCTTTAAAAAAAAATATAGACAGAGTGAAATTTACTTCCCTGCTCTATACACCTCAGTGCAGTGTCTCTTCTCGACACTCTAGGAAGCAGCACTAGTGGTATTCTCCTAGTGACGTCCACAATGTTTCCATTGTGCTCTGTTTCCCCTACTGAGGTTATGAACTTCTCGAAGGCAGGGATAGTGCCTTACACAGCCCTACACTCCTTATCTCTAGTGTAATGTTTTACTATGTCCATACTTTTTTGGGAGTAAACAAATGACATTACTTAGAGGGAACCAGAGACTGATAGAATTCTTGCAAACTTACTCAGTGAGTGGCATCCCAAAATGAATAGTTCAATTTTTTACGAATGCCTTGGTCTGCCTCCCTTTTAAAAATTTCAGAGTTGCAAATAAATATGTAACCGATGAAAAGTAATGTTTTAAAAAACTACATTTTTCTCCATGTTTAAAAACATCAATTTCAATAACCAACAGTCCAATTACTTTTTCATAGGAGGGGCTAGTATCCTTTAGGCCTGAAGATGATGCTACCACCTACCATAAAAATGGCACAGCCTTTTGGCTCCCCTATACACTCAGTATGACAGACCTGTGAAAGTTCTATTCAGAGTAGAACTAGAATAGAAGATTCTGATTGAGTTGCCTCATCTTAGATGTGTTCACCACCAGTAGCCCAATATATCTTCATAATGCTTAGAATTATGTTTCCTTCATTTTCTAATTAAGAGCCTGATTATATTTATGACAGAGAATTTAATATGTGCATGTGTACTTAGTCGAAAAATGAAATTCATCAGCTCACATACTATTCACTACCACTTTTATAATAATAAGAAAAATGTAGGTAGCCTTAATGTTATTCTCTCAAAATAAATGAGATGAATAATGTTTTCCCTTCATTACATGAGAGGGGAAAGAAAAGAGAGCACAGAGAATAGGGTATAGAGAATGAGGGGAGAACATACCTTTCAAGGAACTAAGTAAAACTGGAATGGAATAAAAACAATAGTTCACAGCTTGATTGAAATTTTACTTTACACTCTAAAAGTTTGAAAATAGCTTAACAGAATTTACCAGTATGAATTATGATAGGACTCACTTGTCGAATTTGGGTTTTGAATTTGCCCTAGAAAGTTCATTGACTTATTAGCAAACACTGTACACAATATAAATAAGAATTCATATTTTGACTAGAGCGTTGAGGTAATTCTGATTGAATTTCTGGGGCAAAAATGATTTCATTACCTTAAATGTAATTTTGAGATGCTATATTGTTGGAAATATTTCCAAAATGTATATGGAGAGTGATAAATAGTGGTAAACTTATAGTTACTGATATGTAAAGACTTTGGGCCTTGAAGACAGTCTGTAAGCCGTACTATACCACCCACCCTACTCGCAAACAGATGTCACAGAGGAGACAATTGAGAATTTTCCAATGGCCAATTTTCCAATGGCCTTAAACAGTTGTATTTGCTTTAACCATATAGTTCTAAAGCTTTAATTCTCAGGAATCTTAAAGATTTAGAAGCAGGTGTTTTATTCCCCATTCTTGGAATAGGCACATGTCTTCTCTTATGTAAGTTGTCCTTTGCATATACCTGCCTCTGTCCACTGAACTGAAAACATTAATTAGGGGACATGATTTGTGCGCCTCTTAATTACCTCACTCTACTCTTTTGCAAGTCTGGGCCTTGGCTTTGTCTAATCTTCCTCCTGTCCTCTTCCTAGTGAAATGGTCCTATTATTTTAAGGTCCCTTGCAGGTGCTCTGAATCTTTTCCTGACCCCTTTCTGACTTCCACTTGTCTCCAAAGAGAGCCATAGTGGGACTTTCACAGACCCTCGCTCTTTTGCCTTTGTGAAATACTTTCATCTTTAGAAAATCTTACAAATTACATATTATGACTCTGTGGATATAAAGATGAATATGCTAATACTTGCATATTAAAACATTTTATTTGACCCAAGAAGTTCTTGTTTTCTTATGATTTTAAAAGAAATTAAATTGGGACACCTGGGTGGCTCAGCAGCTTGAGCATCTGCCTTCAGCCCAGGGTGTGATCCTGGAGTCCTGGGATCAAGTCCCACATCCGGCTCCCTGCATGGAGCCTGCTTCTCTCTCTGCCTGTGTCTCTGCCTCTCTCTCTCTCTCTCTCTCTCTCTCTGTGTGTATGTGTGTCTCATGAATAAATAAATAAATTCTTAAAAAAATAAATTAAATCATCGTCATGGGTTTTTAAAAGTACTGTGGGTCCAAATATTGTACCTGCCACGCCCAAGGAAAGACACCTCAGTACATCCCTCCTGATGCCAGAGTTAAAGATTCTACACGACGTTATCCCCAAAGCACTTTATCAGTACTCAGAACAGTGCCAAGCCAAGAGTAGCCCCTAAGAAATGTTTGTTGAATGTTGATCAATATTTCACCCTTTCTTAATAGGTAATGATTATGTCTTACCTCCCTAAAACTTCTAAGTTCCGCAAAGAAAGGGCTAAGGCCTTATGCACTTTTGTATATCTACAGACTCATAAATTATTTGGTATACAGTAAATATCTGTTGATTCAAATTGAATGAAATTGTGCTTATCTCTGTCAACTCCTACCAGATACCGCTGACTGCCACTCTGAAAGAAATATTCTTTCAAGTAGAGAGTACAGCAGCCTTCCCATTGAGAGGAATGTGTGAAGTTTCTGGTTGTCATTCAGATGTATTCAGTTGTCCCAACCCCAGATTTGACTTGAAATGGCCGAACAGCTAGAAATTATTCCTAGCTACAATCCATTACAGAGTCATCATTGGATTTTATGAGTCACGTCCTTATATCGCCATAGTGCCTTCACCTTGACTGCTAAGGGTTAGCCATAAGTCCCAAAACAAAAATACAAAAAAGAAATGACAGAATGAGAAACTGTCTTATGACTTATAATTTACAAGACCTTGCATCGATTATTTATTATATATTTATGTATTCATTATAATAATAAAATTTATTTTTATCATTTATTTCCAATGAGTATAAAAGCACAAAAAATATCGCAGAACTTGTATGTGGGATATAATAGTAACTGCCGATTTAATTAACTATGAACTATTTAACATTGTCCTATATCAACTTACTACTTTAAAATAAACTACACAGGTTCCTGGGTGGCTCAGGCGGTTGGGCATCTGACTCTTGGTTTGGCTCAGGTCATGATCTCAGGGTCATGAGATTGATCCCCCTCATGGGCTCTGTGCTCAGCAGGCGGTCTACTTGAGATTCTTTCCCTCTCCTTCTGTCCCTCCTGCCACCCATGTACTCTCTCTCTCTCTCATAAATAAATAAATAAATAAATAAATATTTAAAAATAAAATAAACTACATACATATCCTACTTGTATACTCATTCATTTAACTGACATGTAATAAATGCCTATTACAGATATCATAGTAGGTATGAAGAATTACATGTTACAGCAGATCTCAATCCAGTGAAACAAGCAGTCCCTTGCATTACGTTTTGATAATTATTAGGAGAGGTGAACATTTGTGCCGGAGAAACATGAGGAGCTCCTAACTCTGATTCAAGTTGCCAGTGAGGAACTTCAGGTGTTTTTTGCTGTTGTTTTTTTCTTCCAAAACCATCAAGTTTGTTTGTTTTTTTAAAACCATCAAATGACATTTCTGACTATAAAAGTCATGAAGGAAGAGCTAAAAAAGCAAAGTATAAAGAAGAAAAAACTTGTCACCTAATCCCACCATACAGACTTGAGCTACATACTGAAGAACAATGAAAAAGAGATATGCATTCCAGGTATGTACAAAGGCAAATAGACAAGGGATGGCATCACGAAGCCAGAAAAGGTGCTGGAACATTAGAGCCAAGGGCACAGTCGGCCTCATATATAATGTAGACCAGATCCACCCACTCAGCCTCTGTGGAGCGGGTCATTCTGGGATCAAAGCAGAAGGCAAGCAGGAGAATTGGTTTCTCCCTGTGGGTCTGCACAAAAGCCCCCCGTGCAGCAGGAGGGGTGAAGTTAGTGAATATTCACAAACTTCCAAGGGACCAAAGCTCAGAATAAAGCAGAGCTGGAGCAACTCTACGTCTTCTTCCTCTTCGGTGAGAAGATATTTCAGGAGAGGCGGACGATGAAGATTGTCCTATTTCAGCAGGCCGCGTGTGATAACTCTCTCTGCCTTCTGCAAGGGACTTTTACAAAATACGTCCACATTTTTCATTTCCTTAATTCTTCATGTCAGCACTAAAGACCAACAGAGAGGTCATTTCCGGGCAGCAGGTGGGGGGTGGGGGGTGGGGGCGAGAGGCCAGCGGCCTGCAGAGCAATATGCCTAAATTTTATTGTGACTACTGCATCACATACCTCACCGTGAACCTCCATCTGTGAGAAAGACACACTGCAGTGGTAGGAAACACAAAGAAACTGTGAAAGACTACTGTCAGGAATGGATGGAGGAGCAGGTGCAGAGCCTCATCAACAAAACCACTGCATTGCAGCAGGAGAAGCTACCTCCCAACTCCATTGCTGCTCCTCCTCCTGCAGGGGCAATGATCCCACCTCCTCCCAGTCTCCTGGGTCCTCCTCACCCTGGTATGATGCCAGCACCCTATATAGGGGGACTTCCCATGATGCCAATGAAGGGCCCTTCTCCCCCTCGGATGATGCCAGTGGGACCTGCCCCTGGAATGAGGCTGCCTATGGGAGGCCATATGCCAATGACGCTGGAGCTCCCAATGATGAGACCACTCCCCTGTCCCATGATGGTGTCCACCTGGCCAGGAATGATTCAACCAGACAGACAGAGATGGAACCTCTTTATATCCATTTTTTTAAAAGATTTTATTTATTTATTTGAGGGAGAGACCAAGGCAGAGCACCAGCTGAGGGAGAGAGAGAGGGAGACGGAGAAGTAGACTTCCTGATGAGCAAACACCCACCCCCAGCTCAATCCCAGGACCCCGGGGTCACGACCTGAGCCGAAGGCAGACACTTAACCAGCTGAGCCACCTACACACCCCAACACCTACTTTATATTATTTGTTCTACTTCACCAGGAGATCGTGGTGTTATAGCCTTGGGTGTTTTCTAACAGCATGACAAGGAAGACTTGTTCCCCCTTCTTATCAAAGAGAGAACAATTTTTTTCAGGGAAGTTGGCAGGATCGAAAAAAAAAAAGCAATTTTCATTTGTATTATGAAATGTGAAGATAAAATAAAATGGTCAACTGCTCTAGTTTAAAAAAGTAAAAGTTCAAACTAATGAAGACTAGCAGAGAGATTCATCCCACTTGACCATCACAGAAATGAAGTCTCAGAGAAGTGCAGAATTTGGCTAGGGTCAGAGTTTCAAACTACCAGGATCAGAACTAGCATTTCCTTTTCCCTCTTTTCGGTGCAGAGACCTTAATATTCAAGGCCTAAGAGTCCTACAGTGGAAAACTCAGAGAATTGGAGGCCAGGGGGGAGCTGATACTGCTCCCCAAATTACTAATTTTGAACATTCTTTTTTTGTCTTAATTTATTTAGATAATTCCTTTAATCTTCCATTTTGTTGAGTATATGTAGCTACATCATTAATCCAATTTGATTTTTTCAAAGGTTAGAGGCTTAATAGGGAATGAGAAAAGAAATGATAAACTCTATTTTTCCAGATACATTTGTAAGCTTTTCAATAGTGAGTCAAATATGAATATTTCATAATTGCATATTTTCTTTTTGGGGGCCAATAGCCATTTAATATAGAAACCATTAATAGAATTACCAGATGGGTGCTTTATTTGCTTTTAAAGTGGTTACAAATAGTAGCAATTAGTCATTGATGAAGACCTCTAAGTTGAGAGGTTTTTCATAATTCAGCACTATGGTAATTTTTGGTATCATCTGCAAAACAATAAATACAAAAACGTTTGTAAAAAGCAACATATGTCTTGACAATTTTCTAATTATCTGTGTGTAAAACACTCAATTTCTTCTGCAGAGACGGAACTTCTCACATGACACATTTGTACTCCAAAGCCTACAAAAGATTATTAGAAATTAGTGAGGCCATATTTCTACAATTTGTTTTTATCTCATTCTACCCAGTTAGAGTCCAGAGTTGTGTTTATTTTTCCCACAAAAAGAGGTAACTGCTTTTATGAAAAACAGGCGGAGGATGGGTGTTGAACTGAGAGCCTGAGTTTAGTCAGAAATAGCATTAAAAACTCGATTCCACACTTTTCAGCGAAAATAAAAGGGGAAGGATGCCAGATGGAAATCGGCCAAATGGTGTTCTTTTAGGAATTGTGCCTAAGTTATCCTGAAGGGAAAAAAAAAAAAAACAATAAGAAGAAAGAGAGGGAGACTCCAACAGGATGCCCTGAAAAAGTTTTCTGCTTTACTTGTCAATAAAGAAGCAGAAAACAGTTCTAATTCAAACTTCTCAACAAATCTATAAAAAGAAAGAAAAGAAAAGAAAAGAGAAAAGAAAGGAAGACAAACAACTACTGAATATTTTAGACCAGTAAATACAACTTAGAATGACTTTTTTGTGATATTTGAAATCTATCAATTATTCTCTCTCTCTCTCTCTCTCTCTCTCTCTCTCTTTCCAATCAATGATAATTGCATTTAACCTCTTCTTGATATGCTTATTTATTTCTTCAGTGCTGGCATCTCTTCTACCCAACCCACAGCCCTTGTACATGTTTGGAGCTCACTCAATCTTCTGCAGACACCAACACAGAGACGTGCCTCCATGTCTGCCCACCTCTCTCTCCCACACCAGCTGAGAAAAGAAACCACCGGTCACTGTAGGCTCCCCAGGGGGCCCACTGTCACTGCACATGTTTTTGTCCTTTGGGGAAAAAAAAAAAAAAAAAAAAAGACCTAGGTTGAGACCTCCCTTGCTTGTAAGTCTCCAAAAACTTAGGCTCTAATTAGGCATCTCACTCTGGAATTTACAAAATATTTCAGATCAGGAAGCTTCTCTCAATTGGAATTTTGAAAACGTTCCAGGAATCACCAAATTTCCTTTTTCACAAATAGATTGGAGATTGTGACAATATGTGCTGGGTAAGGCCTAGGAATGCAATATTTAGTCAGAATGCTTTGCTTCATCAGATTTTTAAATAAACAACCAGAATCCAGATATATAGTATTTGTGGTTTCAGATTCCATTTTGAAAGTCTAATTCCACATTCAAAGGCTTTGACAGGGGAAATCTTTTGGCCTGTTGGAGTGACAGAAGAAAGAGTCGGAGTGGTTCTGCTGACAGTGGAAGACTTGGGGTCTCAGAGGCACACTGCGTCTCAACCAGGGCATGCTTGCAGAACACTTTGGGAGATTGGATTTTATTCTTCTTGCAATGGAAAACCACGGGAGAATTCTAAATAGTGGAAAAATAAATTTACATTGACACATTAGAAGGATCACTCCACAGGAGACTGTATTGTGGCCATTACAGTAGAATCGGAGACACAACAGATGTTGGTGACTTGAGCTACAGTTTAGAAGCTGAGGTGGTGAAAAGTGATGAGATTTCATATAGGTTTTTGAGGTGAAGGTAAGAGAAACTACTGGAAACTATAATGCCAATGGGGTGGCATTATAGAGGGAAAAGAACAAAAGATGATCTCTGTTTGTTTGTTTGTTACCCTAAACAAAGCAAGAGGATATCAGTACTATTCACTCAGAAAGATTTATGAAGAGAACAAATTAAGGTATTTGAGGGGAAAATGGATGGTTCTGCCTTTGATCTGTTGTGTTGGTGATGACATTAATAACTAGCATCGGTGACACCTGGGTGGCTCAGCGGTTGGGCACCTGCCTTTGGTTCAGGGCATGATCCCGGAATCGAGGGATCCAGTCCCACATCGGGCTTCCTGCATGGAGCCTGCTTCTCCCTCTGTCTATGTCTCTGCTTCTGTGTATGTGTGTCTTTCATGAATAAATAAATAAAATCTTAAAAAAAAAAAAAAAACTAGGGGATCCCTGGGTGGCTCAGTGGTTTAGCGCCTGCCTTTGGCCCAGGGCACGATCCTGGAGTCCCAGGATCGAGTCCCGTGTCGGGCTCCCTGCATGGAGCCTGCTTCTCCCTCTGCCCGTGTCTCTGCCTCTCTCTCTCTTTCTCTATGTTTATCATGAATAAATAAATAAATAAATAAATAAATAAATAAATCTTTAAAAAAGAAAAAATAAACTAGCATTGGTTGAGCACTTATTATTCTAAGTCAAGTGGAATTACTTATAAATATATATTACTTTATTATATTATAAATATATATATATATATATATATATATATATATCATTTATCGCTTACTTATTTAATCCTCCCAAGGACCCTGGGAAGTAGTTATTGTTATTCTCATTTTAGACATAAGAAAAGGAAAGTATGGAGAAACGTGCCCTAGTCAGCCAAGCAGAATCTGGTGCCAGAACCTACTCTAGAACCACCACCTAGAACTATTGTAGAAACTACTGCCTTTACCAGTGGAAAATCCAAGTAGGTAGCTGTGCCGAGTATGGATCCCAGAGAGAAGTCTGGGATGGTGATATATGTGAACAAAATCCTGGAGTAATGCACGATTTATACATCTCATCGAAGCAGCATAGGGCACTAAGCAGCCATAGTCCGCAATGGAAGAGGAAAACCAAGTGAATACGGTGATATGAATTAATCAAGGGAGAGGGAATGAACAATGGGTTCAAATGCCAAGATTTAGACCGGGAGACTGAATTGACCACCGGATTCAGTACAACAAATTCTGATGAACCTGATAGAGCCCAGTCAGTGGAATGGAAAGACCAGACACCCATATCATGGATTTCAAAACTTTCCTATGTGAGCAAGTGGGGAATGACCATGTGGGCACCACTCTGACAAGTTTGGGTGAAGGAAATCAGAAACTGTAACTGGAGGGGGCACCTAAGTGAGAGACTGGTGTGCACGTGTGTATGGTTACTTGGCTTCTTTGTGTTTAAGATAGGTTACAGCCACATGTTTAAATAAACATCAGCATGACCTAACAGAGGAGGAAGAAATGTATCTACTAGAACCTATCTTAGGGTGAATGCAAATTAAGTTTCCGATGCATGGGAATTCCATGTATAGGAGTGTTAAGTTTTATTCACGTAGATTTCACTACATGCTAGAACACTGTTGAAACCCGTAATCATCTTCCTATCTCAGGCCATAAAAGAAAGAGGGGCATTTCCTTGAACTTCCCCTTCTGTTCTGGGACTTTGTTCTATTATCTTAATTCAATAAGCCCTATATCTACAAAGCCCCAACAATCAAACTGTCTAACTCTCTTCAAAATCTTGTTATCTACAAGTATTTCATCAATTCACTGGATTAATTTGGGGACTGGCTTGTTTATGGGTTTTTTTTTTTTCCCCCTTCTATCACTTGTCACTTTGCTAGATAATTTGGATGACTCACTCATCTATTTAGCTTCAAAATTCTTTTTCCCCTATATTCTAGTGACAATCATTTCTGCTCAGCTTTGACAATCCACACCCATAGATACAAAATGGAGTGTTTCTACACAAAAAGTGTTCCACTATGACATGCATAATTGTGAAATTCTCTCCTCTAATCCCCTATCCCACTTGCTCACACCCACAAAAGCTCTTCATAGGCTTCAGAAGCTTTGCCTCTCCATTTTCTGGCAATCTCCAATTCTTCCTGGCTTGACTGCCCCAAACACCATACTTTCATGGGTGCAATTGATTCTTCCCTTCTTTGACCTCCTCTCACAGCTGCCTTGCCAATCCCATTACCAAATCATACCACCATCTGTTTGCTCTCCTCCTCCTCCCAGACTGCCAAGAGTTAGTGAGAAAATTGAATAACCACGCTGATCGACTCTGCTACAAATTTATGATTTCCACTGTCAGCTGAACTCTCGGTGCTCAGCAGCCCTGTTACTCACTCCTACTTGGCTGGCCTCCCCATTCCACAGAGCAGCTGTTCCCACCACACCCTCATCAGATGCTCCCCTTTCACCCTCACTCCCCTCAACATCAACACACTATTTCACCTCCTACTGCTGAGAAGATTGTGGCCATCAGGCGTGAACCCCCTCCATTTCCGTCCTCTACTTCTCCAAATTTGCCTGCATCTTTACTCATTGGAACTTCATCTTGCAACTCAGAAGAATCCTCCTTATTTTATCCATTTGACGTTTTGATTTCACTCCTTACTGCCTCTGACAGGATCTTATCTCATCACCGGGCTTTCTCTTTTCTGTTCAACCTATAAACCTCTTTCTTTCAACCTATAAACCTACCTACATTTCTCTATTTTGTTAAAAAAAAAAAAATCTTTCCTCATTTCTTCCACCACCAAATTGCTGTTTCCTTTTCCCTCCTGCAAATTTCTTGGCAAAATACCTTGCATTCAATGGTTCTGCTTACTTAAAACTGTCTCCATGAAACCCGATGTACTCTTACCTGGCTGCCATACTGGTCCATCTATTAGAAATGCTGTATTAGGAGTGTTTTCTCACTCTTCAATTTTGTCGTTCTGAATGCTGGGAGTTTGGTTTTAATATCAATTCATTCACGTACTAATTGCTTAAAGTTGGGCAAGGTATTTAACTTCTCTAAGATTTACCTCCCTCATTTTTAAATTAGAGATGCAGGGGTCACTTTTAAAGATAGCCAGGTTTCCTTTAAGCAAATTACTTTTTACCCACTGAATTCAGGCTAGTAAGACTGTTATTCAAAGTGTGTTGCCCTTCCTTAACCAAAGGGTTGATAAGCCACTCCAAAAGGACATTTTGGCATTCCCTCTTTGGAGCCTGAAAAGTAATCATAGTGATGAAATACATTAGCATAATTGGCTTTAGGCCATTCCAGGAGTAGTATCTGAAAGAGAGAGTTTACCAATTCCTACCAAACCCTGAATTTATCTCCACCCTCATTTTCCGGAGCATGTTCCTTCATCCTCCATTAGTACCATTAGAGGTCCATCTCATTGTTCCCAAAGCTATCTTTGGTTTAAAACATTAAGTTCTAAATTTGCTTTCTATTGCTTGAACACAAATTGTGTTATTAGTACTATACCAACTGATCTGTGCAATATTTTTAGTGTAAAATCCAGGGCCTAATAACAGGTAAGTCATTTTTTACTATTATTATTGTTTTTGATATTGCTATTAATAGTATGTCTACTCCACTCATACTGAAACATTTTCCACCTTGGCTTTTCATCACACTGTTTCTCCAGATTCCACATTTACTTTGGTTCTCCTTTATGAGATCCTCGCTATGGCTCCTCAAGATTGGCCCTTTGCCTCCTTCCGTTTTCACTCTCTGCCTATATTCCCCAGGACACTCATATACTTGTATGGAGTCCCCTGTCCCTAAATGTACATAAGCTTTTCAACTTTTTCCCTTCCCAATCTTACCTTCCTACATTTCAAATTCCACCTTTGTTTTTTTCAAATTCCACTTTTTAATTAAATCGTTCAAAATGAAAATCTGAAACAAACTTCTCCATCTTATTTTCTCTCTTCTTTCTTCTCCAACCTCCAATCACATACCAAATACTGTGTATCCTTCCGACCACACACATCTTGAGCTATGTCCACAGCATGCAACAGAATCACATGAGAGGCTTTATCCAACTGTACTAGTCCCTTAACAAGTCTCTTTTCTCTATCACTTTTATTATAAACTGCCCTCCATTCCACCAACAGTGCCATCATTCTAAAACACTTACTGTGTTATACCTTGGCTCGAAAACTTTCAGTGACTTTCAAATACTTATAGTAGAAACCCACACCGCTAGACATAAAATTCAAGGCTGTTCTTCAGCTGAATCTATTTGCTCTTTCCAGTTCATATTGAGTCATGCATCCCATGTCTCCTACACTCCAACCACACTGGGTTATGTAACTTTACCAAATATACAAAGAATTTTGATGTTTTCATTATTTTGTTCCTGATATCTTCTCCAGTTAAAATGTCTTTCTTTCCTGCTTAGTGTAAGTGAACTATTAACTATTGAGGGTTCAACTAAATAGGTTCTTTTTTTAATTTTTTTAATTTATTTCTTTGAGAGAGAGAGAGAGAGAGAGAGCCACCAAGAGAGAAAGAGAGAACACAAATGAGGGTGAGGGGCAGAGGGAAAGGAAGAAGAAGACTCCACGCTGTGCATGGAGCCAGAGGCAGGGCTCGATCCCACTAGCCTGGGATCATGGCCTGATCCGAAGGTAGATGCTTAATCGACTGAGCCACCCAGACATGAAATATGTCCCAAATGTCTTCACTTTCTCTCTTAAACTTTGTCGTCCTATATGTATGACACATCTAACTCTCTTGGTTTGTTGAAAGCATAGATAGTATCTTTCCCATATTTATATTTCCACCCTCAAGCACAGTTTCTGGGCTAAATCATGTATTAAATAACTACTATCAAGTCTGGTGATCTTCAGAATAGAAAAATACTTCTGAAATATACATAATGCATATTCAAATATACATTTGAATATATGGGAAGGTGTATGTGAAGGAAATATATGTTTCAAAATATTTTATATAGATAGATATCTAAATAGATAATGTGTGTGCATCCAAAATAATCTAACACTTTTATACCTTTATATTCCATTGGTTAATGCTTCTGCTAATCAATAAGTGACTAAACACAGACATTAGTATTCCTGATAGACATTACTGATGATACCAATAAAGGTTATATTCTGAATTTGCAAACCAAGCATTAAGGAAATCCTAAATTGTACCCAATGATAAGATATTCTGACAATATGTTATATCAGAGGTTGTACCCTTTCATACTGATATTAGCTAGAAAATTTTAAATTGTCACACCATAGGTGACAGCAACATTAAAGGCATGATGGCATTCCTCCTGAAACCCATCAAAAACAATAAACATTTCAAACAAAAATACCATCTCTTGTAAAAAATTATATGATAAAGTATACCGAATGTGATTTATACAGGATTTTACATAAATTTCATGATAAAGCATAAAACAGGTATTTTGAATATTGTATATGACAAATGTGGACATTTATATATAGAATCACGGGTTAAACACTTTGCATACATACATTATGTGCAACCTCTGCAATACGTGGAATATTAATAATGGCTTCAGCAACACAGAATGACTTTACAAGACACTTTTCTTGAAAGATTTAACAATATAAGTACCACACATTAATCATTATTCATAGATCAGGGTTTACTAAATTCTTGAAACACTAGATAGCCCCTGGCAGGCTCTGGGCCCTTTCAGCTCTAACAGGAGGCAGCTGACTTTCCTTGATTGCAAGTCAAAGACCAGAAAGAAAACATCCAGGCAAAAAGCATCTAATCTAATAGAATATCTTCTAATTGGAATTAAAGGTGAAAAGAGAGAAATAGAGGGAAAAAAAAGAGTAACTCCACAGCCTGTGCCCTTCAATATTGATGATCCTTAAAATTTCACTGTCATGGAACTGCCAGAACTGTCTTACTACAAATGAAATCTTATGATTTTTTTTCAAAGAAAACAGCAAATCCCATAAACTACAAGACTGTGAAAATCATATCTGCACTATTTGTGGCATAAATTCTTTTTTTGTAATGCTATGAAGCACAAAAGGCAAACAGAAATCATTGAAAATACTTTAATAATGTGCTGCAAAATAAAAAACAAATAAAAATACTTCTGGATACGGTGTGAAATAAATCCAGCTTATAACTTGGGCAGTGAGTTCGGCAATGATAGAGGTAAACACAGATTCCATAGATTTGATGAGTGACGATTCTTTTGTCCTTCCGCCTCAAGATAGCCTCCATGGCATGACTTCATTTGAGATCATAGCTTGACATCAAGGGAAAGTCTCTTTTGACAGTATTAGAGAAAAATAATTTATGTTAAAATCATGCTTTATGTCTATCCTGAAATATCATAGAGACTTGGCATATTGTCACACATAAACCGTTCAAGTTGAACTGAACTCCATGTGCAAAGAATGGTTCTGTGTATACTGATTTTAGAAATCATGCATTAAAATGTATTTTGTGGGCTCCTGGATAGCTCAGTCGGTTAGGCGGTCGCCTTCAGCTCAGGTCATGATCCCGGGGTCCTGGGATGGAGCCCCACAGCGGAATCCTTTCTCAGTGAGGAGACTGCTCCTCTCTATCTCTCTGCCTGTTGCACCCCCTGCTTGTGTTTTCTCTCTCTCTCCATCAAATAAATAAATAAAATATTTAAATAAATAAAATGCGTTTATTTTGATATTAATTCTACTAATCCCTCTACCACAGATATAAGTCTCTAGGGTAGAGCATTATACTGGTGCTAAGAAAGGCTCAAAGAGAGCAGTAGTCTCCACAACTTCATATTCCACATAAAGTATGGCAACTAATGGCACAGCGTTCCAAGTCTAAGAGAAATATCTTTCAGTTAAAGTGCAACCAAGTCCCTTTAGGTTTACTCTGGGGCTCCTTCACACTGCTTTGAAAGTAATTTCCCTAACAAATCAGGATCTCCGCTCCCCTGTCTTTAAAGAACTCAGCTGTTGGACTCCAGTTCTCCTCACATCAAGTTGTATCTCCACAACATGAATCTAATGCCTTATACATTTTGATCTGTTTTCCAGCCTCCTTGTATACCATCCTGCCTTGGCACCCGCTCGTTGTCCACCAGAGGACATGCCTTCCTTTCAGCACCATGTAGTTCTCACATCTGGGAAACACAAATTTATCTTGCTAGCAACAGAGTTCCTGCAATAAAGTAGATCCTGGGTGACGCAGAGGATTGCAAGCTCTAACAGTGTTCATGTGATCTGGGATATATGTAGGTACATATAAATGTGTGCATATTACCTCACCTGGGTTATGCAGCATTTAATATTTTGTAGTAAGGCAATATCCCCACTACCTAATCTAGTGTAAGAACTCAATAAATATTTATTGAATGACTAATAGTTATACACTTTATTGAATGCCTTAGAATCACATAAAATTCCCATTTATAGTATCAAATGAATTCAATCAAGCATCTGCTAATCTACTATAAGCAAGGCACTTTGCTAAAAACTGGAAGGAGACAGTAAATATGAATCAGACTTGAACCTTCCCAGTGAGGAGATTATAGCGTAGGAAAGAAATATGCATAAGCACAAAATATTCCATCATTAAAGACAGGAAGAGTCAGGTAGCGTAAAATCACAGAGGAAAGTGGCTTAAAATTATCACTAACAACTTGCTCATCCAGGAAAAGAGGGAAGGTAGGATTCATGCATGTAAAGTTAGAAAGCCAGAGGATTGCTATAGGAGTAGTAGTATAGGTTAAGATAAACTAGCAGGAAAAAAAAAAAAAAAAAAGATAAACTAGCAGGAAAGCATAAAGCGGGTAAAGTCACTTGAAAGTCACCAGGCTTAGCTGGAAAATAGGGTTCAGGGAAAGGATGAATGGAAAGTAAGAATGGGAGAGGAGAATTAGAGTCAGAGGAATATAATTCTAAATTAAGGGATTTGAAATTTAGTTACTAGAAATTTATAGGTACTTAGTGTTCCTGAGCATGGCCTAAGAAGCAGTAAGTTGTCCTGTCCTTGCAAGACATTGGGCAGCAGTGTACTCAGTTCTTCAGCCTTCACTGTAATATCTCAATCCGCTGTGTGTAATTTGTACACAAATATGAATGAGACTTCAACTATACTTTCCATGCCTATCCATGATCTATTTTATTTTATAGCCTTGAACAATTACTAGTAGCACACACACACACACACACAGAGAGAGAGAGAGAGAGCTTTTTCTTTTTAAATACATATTGTTATGATCCAATATTGCTAGATGGCACAGTGAATGGGATAATTTCTAATAACAGTCATTAGGGTGTATCAATTTCAAATTCAACTAAACAATGAGTAATGGCAACTACTGGAGGACAGTGGTAGACCTTACAGCCACCTACATGAAAAGTAATCAATTTTAAAGATCCAACGGTAACATATCTTTTAAAACAAGTTGAAAGAAAAAAAAACTGCAGGAAAATATTTGAGGAAAACTGAAATAAAGCATTCCCAAACCTCACAGTCAAACAAACCGAATGGCAACACAACTGACGTGGCAATAACCTAAAAGAGCATATCACTGTGCTAAAGGTGCTTCCCAATGCAGCCTGACACCGTGGATTAGTGGAATTCCAAACATTCAAAGACAGTGGACGTAGGACGTGGGATTATGAGTTTACCTAAAGACTCCACTGCAGTTTACTAGAAAATAAATAAACCTGTTGCATATTTCCCAGTGTTTGTTTTAATGAATCCTCTCTAAATCCAAAGAGATACTTAAAGAACAGCTCAGAGTATTCATTGATAATAGATCCTATTTTAAATTATATTCTCATATGTTATAAACTGTCTGCATTTTCTAAATAATTCCAAAAACATCTTTTCAAAGCCACACTAAACAGAAAGCTTGTTCATAAAAGTTGTAAAGTCTCTATCAACAAATAGTCCTAAAATCAAGTTTAGATTCCTGCAATGTTTTAAGGAAATCAGGGTTTAAAATCAGACACATCTGCAATTTGGCTCCTTAGTCTAACTTGTGACTAGTATAAGACATCTGGAAAAACCTATTTGTCCGTTTTTAATAGCAGGATAACTCTTAAAGACAGCCACTATGTGGCAGGCACCATCCTGTATTGCATTAAGACCACTTCTAGGATCTTAGTTCACTAGTGAAAAGCTATGTGACCTGTGTCTCATTTCTGAACCTTTCTTTAATAGTAATGTAATTTACACTGGCTCACTTTATGCCAGGTAGTTGCAGCAAATGGTATACAATTTTTAAATAAATGGTGTATCTTATTATATGACATATAACTTCCATAGCATATTAATGCATCCTCATTGCCCAATAATGCTCTGAGACTATTATCTTCTTTTAAATGCAGGAAAGGTTAAGTAAGTTATTCAAAGTCTCAAAGACTAGTACATAATTGGTGTCCTTTTAATTTATAAATGATATATACCTTTAAATTGTGTATTTTCATAGGAAATCCAAGAAGGGACAAAATGGAACAAATCAAATCCTTAATGAATACATACAAACTAAAAGATCACTCAGATCAGATTATTACCAGGTAACTCTCAGAGCAAAAATTAAATTGTAATATTCTGA
Organism: Canis lupus familiaris; assembly: GCF_011100685.1. NCBI lineage: Eukaryota > Metazoa > Chordata > Mammalia > Carnivora > Canidae > Canis > Canis lupus. Next base: position 80,904,867 of record NC_049224.1, read on the forward strand.
TCGCCTGAAGACATACTACTCGTACAAAAAAAAAAAAAAAGAAATAGAAAAGTTTAGGAACATCTTAGGAACACTATTGCTGAATTATTTTGCACCACAACTACAAATTTGTCCTTATTTTAGAAAGTAGAAGCTACCAGTGATTTTATATTATCAATTAAAACTCCATAATTTATATATGCTTTCTATTCCATTTGCCAACAATTTCTACTAAATGAAAAAGGAGCAATTTGAATTGATGTGTTAGACGAGAGAATGAGTCAGGGTTTCGAAAAAAAAAATAAAACTTAAACAGCTTTCTCTTTATAAGGTTTTGCATAACAGAGACTTTAGACTTCCATAAATACTCAGTTCTGTGTACAATAAAATATTTGTGAGCAACATAATAACCAGCAATGTTCCAAATGGCATCCATACATTAACTGCCAAAAGAGGCTACGGAACAATTTTTGAAAGGGAAAAAAGAGCCCTCTGGACCTAGTGTAGTACGCAAGCTCAAAGGAAACGAATAGCCTAATTATATAGCCATGAAAGAAGCCAACAGATTTCAGTGATTGGGAAAAAGAGCTTGACAAAATCTAAGGATATTAGTCAGATCCTTAAATTATTTTATTTCTCTGTATGTTCTGAATTGTCAGCAGTATAAAATGAAGAGAAAAGCACCTCCAGAAGGTTTGTTGTGCTTTATAGCCCCATATTCATAACAACTGTGCCCATTCTTCACGGTGTTGTTAAAAGGCAGAACCAATCTGCTGCCGGATGACTGTCTTTGGCCCCGCAGAAACTTTCATTTTATGTGATAAAGACAAACACACACAATCTGAATATGTTCTCACTGGGGAGGGAAGAAAGGATGAGAGACCCCTTTCATGTCATGCACTTGATAAATTATTTCTAAGATGCATATTTTTTTTCTGCTCGGGCCTGTCCAAAGGCAGAGTTCCATTGTGGCTTTCCAAAATGCAATCCTTTGTAAGTAATTTCAATGGCCCTTAATAGAATCCTCCGAATCACATTATATATTCAAAAATATGATCACCCTAATACATATCTTTTATGTTTGCTCTCAAAATCGTGAGAGGTACTTCTGTTTTATCCAAGTGAAGCCTTTAGGCAGTTATTTGTGGTCACTTGCTGCTTAAAATGTAGTTCATTTAATGCTATTGCACATTTAGTTACTTGATACGCCTTTAATTCATGTATTTCATACCATCGAAATGCTTAAAAATATATGTTCTGAGTAGAGGGGGAAAAAGTATATGCATATTCTTTTATTTTAAAATGAGGAATTTTTTTAAGCATTAAAAAAATACCCCTATTGTGGGGCTCCAAGTCAAGACTCCAAGATCAAGAGTTGCATGCTTTACAGACTGAGCCAGCCAGGCATCCCTAAATGAAGAATTATTTTTAATTCTAGTGCCATGTGACATAGCCATCAACAATTCTGAAGCTTTCTTCTTTCCTTCATTGTCTCCATTAGACCCACGGGGAGTACAATGGCTTAGGTCACAACATGAAACATCATGCTAATTAAACTGCTAATTAATTGGTATAAGCAATATATCACATGAAATAGATTGCTGTATTACACCGTTTTAACTTTTGTGCCATTTCAACTTGGTAACCACTAATTTAGCATCCTTTAATCATGTTCTTTAATCCAAATGTTAATCTCAGAGGACAAGAGCACGTGATTATTAGGGAGGTCTTGGTACAAGATATGTGTTGCATTTCTTCCTGGTATTGAAAATGGTTTCCTGAAAGGTAAGAAGATCTTATGTTTATAGATCCTTGATATGCATTTGAATATAACCTCTCTTAAAGTAGGACTAATTGGAAGTCATCCTCATAAACATTTTCACAAACTTCTCCATGTGAATAGTAAGGCATTTATGTGACGAGCCATCATAGAATTTTGATTAAAAAGGCTCATGGGAAAAATTGTTTCCTTAACACTATTGGTGTCTTTCTTAACACAGATTTTTTGTTTTTCAATTACATGACTTTAACAATCAAGTTTCAGTTTGGGATTCAAGACAGGGCAGATTTTTACGTAATAAATATGCAGGGACTTTAAAAAGTCAACCAGCATAAAGTTAAAATGCACTATATTCCGCTTGAAATGTAATATCAGGAGACAGCCAGTTTCTGATCTTTCTAGAATGCATATACGAAATATCTGCTGCTTTCATGAGCCTGACACATAAGAGGGGGAAAAAAGAATCCTTCCAGACCCGCCTTTTAACAGCTAGACACAGAGAGAGGAAGAAAGATGAGAGACCTGGGTCCCCCTCATGAGCTACTGAGACAGCAGAATTTCCACTGACACTGTTGGGCTGTAGCAATTAGAAAACAGGCTGAGCTGGACCTGCTCTCAAAACTCCAGTCTCTTAAAACAGGACATGTTCATTTCCCACCTAACATCTAGGGATACAATCCAGGAAGGTGTTTATTTTTAATTACATTAATCTTAACTCCTCCTTACAAATGCACAAAAAGAAGCATGAGGTAGGTTATTATGGCGGTATTAGCATCCATAAAACTATAGAGTAGCCCGCCCTTTCATGAAAAAGGTAAAATCATTGAAGTATATACCCTAAGAAAAATCTGTAGTTGGCTTTGTTTCTTTTCAGTTGCTCAGTTCCTAAGTTGTGAAATAAAAATACAACTTCCTCATGTTTTCACAAGCAATGCTGTGTGTGCCCAAGAACACAGAGCTGTTTCTGAGGTCTAGATTTTTCCTGTCACAATTGGTATTCGATGCATTTTTATCCAAAATGCAGTTTCAGATGGGCAAAACAGCATTTTCAATGATAGTTTATTTGTTTTATTCCTCTCCAGTATGCTTAGTTAGCCAATTACAATGTTTAAAAATGAAAGCCACTGACTTTCCAAGTGTTAAATATTGTCCAGTTCAATGTAGCCAGTGTTTATTTGGTTTATAGTTCACACATCCGAATCCCATCTTTATTATTTATTACAAAGCACATTTTCTGCTTAATAAAGGACTTCGAAAATAAAACTCTCATCATATTTAATAGATACTTATTAAACATTTGCAAAGAATAACAGCCACTTATTTATGGATTGGGTATCAAAATCAACATCATTCTTAGTTCTTAGGATAATCTGACAAATACTTTATCATTCTTAAGTTTCATAATTTTTAAGCTACTAATAATTGGGGAAAATTATACTCCCTTATGATTATAGATAAAGTGATCCTTCAAAAATTGTTCTTTGACCTTTTAGCAACTTTCATCATTGGATTGTGACAGGTTTGATTTCAGTTTTCACAGCTTCCTTTCACTTGTCTATGCTTGAAAAAAAAATTACAGCTCAGAGAGCTCTAAGATTTGAATTGTAGCAGACCAGTAACTGATGAATGCCCCTGGAGAGCCCATAGCTGCACAATTTTGCTGAGCTTCACGCCATAGTATATGAAGTATGTCGAGGGCTTGGCACTGCTTTTCTGTGAGGTGCCTTTTCTTTCATTAGTGACAGAGATATTCAGGTTATTTTAGCCCCTGAACATCTCAGTCAGGAGCAACTACACTCTATTCGTATGTTAATTATAGGACAACAACAAGGAAATTAACAATTGCCAGCATTTATTGAGTTCTTGTCGTGCCATAGTCACATTACCTGGCTAATTCTCATTTAATAATCACAATCAATGTATGATGGAGATACTGTTACTACCTTTATATTACATCTTAAGAAATGGAGGCAGAGTGGAGTAATTTGTTCAAAGGCCAGTTTGTAAAGTGTCTGAATCATGGTTCAAACCCAGGCAACCTGGATTGCAGACACTGCACTCTTAGCCACTATCATAGTCCTTCACGTAGCACATGGCATTGTAATAATTAGCCTGTGTGGCTGGAATTCCCATTAGACCGTGAGCTCCTCTTGTTCAAAGAATGCAGTTGTTATTGGCCTCAGTCCACGGCAGGCTTCCTTTTCAAATAATGTTTGATGCAAATAGGTAGTAACATATTTTAAGCCTGCAAAGCAAGTGAGTTAGAAAAGAATTTCTTCTCCCCTGAAACCAGTATTTGAAACCAACTTTCTATCACAGATTCCATCCGTATCTAGTACTTCTATGTGCTAGAACTTCGGAATGCCTTTCACATCCAAGCCATGCATGTTGAATCTGCCTCACTCACGTTAACAGGTGCGTGATCTAAAGAACTAAAAAATCCACCTCTGTACCTTGATATAATTCCAGGACCTAACTTGTACCCCCATCTTTTACAATGTCTGGCCTGAAAGCTCCGTGATTGCACCTGCCAAGTGGAGCCTCTGCAACCAGAGTGGCAGGACTGGGAGCCCAGTTCTACCTCCTGCTGGTTCTGTATCTTTGCAAATCTACCCAAACTCCCTGTGCCTAATTTCCCTCATCTGTAAAATGGATGGTATGACAATAATGATACCTGCTTCATGAGGCTGATATGAATATTAAGTAGAGCAATTAACATATTATCTGCATAGAGTCAGCACTTGGTAACACAAATCCGGGTGAAACAGGTGAAGGGAATTAAGAATCCACTTATCTTGATGAGCACCGACTAATATATGGAACTGTCGAAGCGCTATTTTGTACACTTGACACAAATATAACTGTTTTTTTAACTCCATTGGAATTAAAACCAAACGTTAAAAAAATAATTTAAAGCTAAGTCATCAAAGCAGTATTAACATCAGTTCAACCAATTAATATTTATCAAAACCAGGAAGTGGAATAGTAGCCTACCAAAAAATAATAGCCAGAACAAAACAAAAAGCAAGTCTTTTAATCCTCAATAATATTTTTGAAAGCTTTTGTTATGTTTCAGTGAAATTTTTATTTATGTGAGTCCAATCTGATGATGGATTCTGAACATAACTTTCAGATGGCAGTCGTTCACAGTTGCTCCACGCGTCTCTTGAGAACCACTTTCTTTCTTTATGCTTTTTTTGTCTCTTTGATGGGAACAGTCAAAGGCAAGAGTAAACGTTTTATTTAAAGAGAGTGGGTCATGGGAGATGCTTGGTAGGTAGTCTCCCATCTAAATTTCTAATCTCGTATAACAAAGAATAAACTGGCAAAGTTAAATTTTATTACCTAAATCTGTTCCAAAAAGACCAGAAGTTTCATCAAAATGAAAAAAAAAAAAAATGTTCAGTGTGACCAGTTCTTTACATAAGGATTCCTGAAGTTCATCCATGCCACCTTTGTGATTTTGAAAGTGACACCATCTTGCAAGGACAGGATGTGCCCTCCTCCCCAAAACTGACATAGTGTATATGCTCTCATTTTGCTTCATACCGTTCCTCTGACCTTTCCCAGTTGGAGTAGCAGTGGGAAACTGAAATAAAAGCACTGTTTTTCTGCGTGAGGCACTTTGTGACTAAACATTAATCCCGAAATTATAACAGTTGCAAGACTCCTCTGCCTGTTGCTTCCCCCAAGCAGAGGACTATAGGATGAAAGGGCCCACAGCAGTAAATATCAGGGGCTAGGGTTTCCTTCTCTCCTGAACCCAACCAGGCAGATCCAAGTCCAGAATGCCTTTGAAGTCAAAGAGAGCTTCATGTGCTGATCAATCCTTGGGGGGTAAAGAGCAAGAAAAACTGGTTCTGGCACTTTAACAATCTGCCAGGGAAGGCATTCAACTCAGTGCAGAACAAAAAAGGATTTTCTCTGTTACAAATTGAGTGATTTTGTACTTGGGTGCCTCTTGGTTCAATTAGCTTAGAGATACCTATTGATCCCAGTACATGATTATTTATACTTCAGTACATATTTCCATTAAGTCAAACTAAGGATGAACAGTAACAACTGTAAATTAGTATCCTCCCTTGCTCTAAAGGCACACGTTCAGCTTTAGGTCACTTGGAGTGGAAAACAGCATGCCATTCCCTTAATACTAATGATCACTATTGAGTATTAATATGATCCGTATTAAGTGTCGCCCTGTAATGTTTCCAAGCTATCAAAACCTTAGGGGTTTAGAGTGAAAATGATCTAAAAATTGACAGCACAGTCCAAATCCATCCTTTATAGATAAGAAATCCGAGCAACCAAAATAAAATAAAATAAAATAAAATAAAATAAAATAAAATAAAATAAAAATAAAAAAATAAAAAAAAATCATCAGATCTGGTTGTTTAGTGATAGAGCAAAATTTGACATCAAAACTCCCAAGTCAGTCAATTCAGGGTACTTTTCTTCTCACACCCTTGAAATCATCTCTGTCAAACCTTTTAATCTAAAGTGGCTAAGCTCTTCACTCTCAAATTGTGAAGATGAGGCGACTATATGCCAAAACCCAGCAACATGAGCCTATTTTATGTCACACTATGTTTTACGAGAGTATTAAAACAGGACATATAGTCATCTTATAAAGCAGGATTTTTTTTTATTATTTTGGTCACAGAAAAATATTCAATACCATAGAATTATACAGTTTATAGACTTATAATTTATTATAATAGCATAAATAAAGACAAAAATCCCTGTAACAGTATAGAATGGGCACCAACTTCAGGTGATTGTCACATAGAAAGAAGAGGTAAAAATTTCTACTATAAAGTTAATCAGCAAGATAAAGAAAAATGAATACAAATACCGGGGAACAATAGTTCCAAAACTATTATGGCACATGGTGACTACAAAAAATATGTAAATCTGTTTTAAATATTTACTGTCTTACCTATGTTAATATATGATTACTTGTTATTAATTTAGGTTGAGGAAAAGTGAAAAAACTATAACCTATAGGTAGGTTAAAAAGTTAGAGTTAAAAAATGAATATTTCCCAAATCTCTTCTGTAAGAGCATCCATGATGCACATCCACTGTCACTGAGGGAAGTAGCCCGAAGGAGTATCACGGACTTTCTAACTGTCTTCAAACTGATTTCACAGGAGCCTACTCTCATTATTTTCAGACATTGGAACTGTATTAATTGAAATGGCTCGGTGCTCATAAATATTATACTTGATTGGAGAGCCTTTGCAGTAGCCATTCTAGGTCAGAATGGCTTTGTTTGTGAATAACTATCTTTAATAATGATACCACATATGAAATGGCTTAAGACAGTTTACTCTACCTCTTTACATTCTAGGTAACAAACCAAAGTGCAAATGTCAACCGGTAAATTTTACCTCCTTCCACTTACATATGCATCCACACAAATGCATCCACATACATTCACACTCATACAAAAATTAGACTTTATACAGTATCTTCAGTTGAGCAAGTAGCTACAATGCAAAGAGGTACTTCCTGCATGCAATCCATCCTTAACAAAACACAAAAGCCCTTCCCTGCATACGGGAATGCATAGGACCGCACATTTTAAAGGCCAGTTTCCTATTGATATCATGGCCATACATTCCTTCAACATGTACGTGGTTTACCCTAAATTCAAGCAGAAATTGTGTAAATTGTCTGTGAGATATATTGGGATCCATCCTTTGCATTTACACCATAATAAATTATATTTCAGCAAGTATCAGAACGACCTAAATTTTATCTTCTTTCCTGTCCACTAGTTTCTACTTTCCCTGACTGGCAGTAGTATTTTTCCTTAACGCCTTATTAAATAGCATTGAACAGTCTAATTTTCCCGGAATTCAGTCCTGAGGTATACATTTCCATTTTCTTTGTTGATCTAACACAGGCTCAGGTGATTTCTACATAATGCATCCAATTAGTTCAAGCAAGGCAAACGAAATCACATCTATACTAATCTCCACATTATTAACTATAAACAGTAACAGGATACGTCTCCACTCTTAGCTTGAGTCCATTCAAGTGCAAACTGAAGGAAGAGGATTTCCTGTTCTTCTTTTCACACTCCTGAGTATGATGATATTTGATTCTGCTTCTCCACAGTAATTGATAAGATTGCAAAACCTCTCTCACATCCCTCCTTTATTCCATATTGAGAGCTTGATTTTTTTTTTCAGTTTGTTTGCCAAGTATAGTTTGATTCCTTTGTGCAGAGATTTTATTTTAAGTCCATTTTTGTTTTCTTCAAAATCAGAGCTTCGTTTTAATCAGATAGTGGTCCTGCCCCTTGGGAATCGATTTGTTTTTACACAAGACAATTCAGGTCTATTAGGATCCAACACACTGAGTTGGAGCATTACATGTATTTCACTTACGAGCATATACATTCATTTTACACGATTCCTCAATGTGGCCAGAGGGGGTTCGTGGTCTGCACTGTATCCACCTATAAAAAATACAAAAATATATGTCTGCTTTACAGGGATGTGAGTAGGGTTTTGCGAGCCTAGTTCCAAAGCTTGGGTGCACATCTTGGCTGACAGTATTCACTCCTTCTTTAAGATGTATCTGCAATGGCCATCACCTCTGAGAAGTCATAGAGACAGAACAGTTCCCTAGAATTAACCACCCTGGGGTATCTAAATCAACACTGCTGGCTAATCTCAGGGATGCTATCTCTGACAAGAGATATTTGCATGGTAAAAGAAACATTGAATTAATTGTGTTTTCAGGTTTCAAGCCTTTCAAGGCTATGAAAATGTCACCAGATGAGGGGTGGAGGGCTAGAGAGGGTTGCTGGCTTTGTTTACACTACAAATACAAAGAAAAATGAAATGGTAATATTGTTGTCACAGCTTTTACAATTTGCAAGTCCTTAAGATCTCTGGGATGTGCTCTTGATCTGAGTGTTCACACTCTTCAAAGTAGCTCTCTTGTCTCCAAACACAATCTTTAGATAGTTCAGGGTCTCTTTACAGAGATCTGAGCAATTTGCATGGTATCAACAAATGGTCTGCTGATATCAGGGCAAGGATGGGTTAGTCTCCCCTTCAAAGTCCTGACCCTAAAAGGACAATGTTTTCCAACTTTGTATCTAGCTGCACAAATAAAAGTGATGGCAACATTCTTTCAAAATATTTTGGTGCTTATGTGAGTTTTAAATAGTGTTAAATATTTCTCTGAATTTGACCATTAGGCTGATTTCTGCTCTCAGCTCCAAAAGGTACACAGAGTATTGTCTTCTAGTTTGATGGTACATTTCATGTTAGTAAAATCTCTACTAAGTTTGAATATTGCCAAAATAGATAATAAATCACTTCCATAGAATAAAAATGCTACTGTCCACTACTAAAAGTATATACCTTTAAGAATTAAAATCAGTAAAGAGAAATATTCCACCTAATTTCCAATGTAATAATGCATCAGGACACAAGAATCAAAGTTAGAAAAGAAGTAAATGATCTATTTCAATAATAATGGACCAATTCACTTTTGAAAAAAAAAATGGTGTAAAAAAAAGCCAAACAAGTGATGTCTAATCTTGAAATAAATTGTTCAGATTCAAGAGCAGAAAATATTTAAACATTGCTCTAATTGCAGATGATCAATATTAGCTGTATAAATTTAAGCAGCTTTAAAATGTGTTAATTTTTAAAATTAATTTTTATCTTTTCCTAGAAATGATTTTTTTTTTTTCTTTCTGTAGCAGCTCTAAAAGCTAACATCACTTGGGATGCTCTGGCCAACTACACAAGCAGCACATGTTTACCAAGGCACACTGATAAGTGAATCTTCATAATTTGTTATAAGTTTAAAATAAACATAGTTTATCTTATTTTACACACGCGATATGATTGCATGTTTCATTTCAGAACTGCCTATAAAAAGTGAAAGTTTAATATCTGAAAGTTTCAGATATTGTTTTTTATACCCAAACCAACCACAATGATGTAGCCATAATGCATGCCAAGGCTACATTAGACCTTCCTGTGATGTACTTTTACTGTTTGTGATGTTTTGGGATAGCATTTATCAAATATTTCACTACTTTCATGAAGTCCCTCATTTAATTCTCACATCCTATTCAAGGCTACGATGTGCTCCCTGAAGGCAAATGTCATGTCCATTCTGTTTATCGCTACATTCTCAGTGTTGGCACATGGTTGGCCCTCAGTGAAAATTGATTTAATGAATGAATGCATGTTTGAGAATAGCTAATTAAGGAAATCATATTGCCACATCGTAGTATCGCATTATCTAATTTTAATATTTTGAAGTCATGTGGTTATCATTGACTTTCTATTCTTTGTCATATGATTATGGAACAGATCTTTCTTGAATTGCAGCCAATGCTCTTTATTTTACTAGCATATTAATTTTCCCATTTTTTCTTCTATAATTCTGTCTTAAACTGTTTATCCACCTAAAATTTCTAAAATTTCACTACCTTCTCTTTTCAGTCTTTCCCATATTCTTTTCTTTTCTCCAAGGAAATATACTACATAAAATTGCTTACAAGGTTTTTAATAAGTAAATACACAGGTAAAACAATTAAGACAGACACTGGAAATCAGAAGTATCAAAGTGTTTTATTTTCTGTTTTCAAGACCTGACATACTTTTAACTTAAAAGCACACCCAAGAAATAGAATGCACTGAAGTAATAAAGTCACCATAGAGCCATGCAGCCTAATGAAATTCTTATATTAATATGTCATTTGAGGAATAATGTTTCATAAGTTTCATTTCATAAATTAACTATGTAGGGGCAGGTTTCGTGTTCTTGTCGTTTTAAGCTTTGATGCACTGAACAAATGCATCTGTGCACTAATATTCACCTGTCACTGAAGCCAAGAAAAATGGATTCTTTCCTTACCATTAAAGATTAATGTTTAAAAGCAAAGGTGCATACTTCAGATCACTTATTGAGTTCGTGGAGAACTACTTAAGAATCAGCATTCTGAAAACTGTCATTGGTGAGGGTCAGAGTAGAAATGGATGTTACCTGGATGTATTTGTTTTGATTTGAATCAGCTAATTAAAATGGCCCTGGAAGCGATTTTCAGATCCCTGCCACTGAGGAGAGAGGCTCTAGCAAATCCGACCAAACCAACCTTTCAGTCAGGTCCAATTCAGATGAAGTTGTATAGACATAGCCTTTGTCTCTGCTTCTCAACCTTGCTCCTCAATTTGTTCTATTACCCAGGCAACAAGTCTGCAAGTCTGTCTGTCTATCTCTCTCTCTCTCTCTCTCAAACACACACACACACACACACACACACACACACACAGAGCAAGATGAAATCAAGTTATTCTGGAATATGTTCTACAAGGCCATCCTTATATCTCGCTCAGTTTCCATTTCCTGACCAAAAAACACTGAAATAAGCTGGGAATTTAATTAATGAAATTTATCGGTAAAAAGGCAGCTTATCAAAGCTATGTTCTTTTTCAGACTTCCCAACAAGGGCTGACTAGTGTGCTAGGAAAAGGAAACTGAATTATGCAGAGAATAAGAATAAGGTTCAGATTTAGGTTCAAGAGTACTCTCAACCCTCATATATAGGAACTGACAGACATGCCCTTATTATTAAAAAAATACAAAAAAAATAAAAATAAAAAAATAAAAAATAAAAAAACAAGCATTTCAAAACCATAAGGAAATACATATTTTGAAAGGAATATATGTCAGTTTTTCTATTCATTTTTATTAGATATACTTCAAAACTAAATCACACACCTATGTAATTGGTGAGATTATGTACAAGTATCTGTTGAACTTGTTTGCGTATAGTTGGCGATATGTAAAAAGGTGCTATGAATATTCATGATTTTCTCCTTCACTGCTGCTCAAATCTGGAGAAAAGAGAAAGGTATCATAGGAAGAGCAGAGTCTATATCATGGCATAGAAAGCCGACTGATGGTAGTTTCTGTAATCCAGGAATAGGAAGTTGATACTCATATTTTAGAGCATCAATGTACATCATAGTAGTTGAATTGGGGCACAGCCACTTAACGGCACTGAAAGTTTTTCTGTTACTTTTTAAAAATATTAGAAAATCATTTGATACAGAAAATGGGACATAACATAAACATGGGTTTTGGTGAGCGTGGAGGACTATGAGAAGGAAAATTCTGTACATTATTTTTGCCTCTTACTTCCTTTTGATTTTTATAAGTGATATACCTAAACCAGAAGTTATAATAATTATTAGTTACTGCAGCACCTATAGGGACGTTTATTTCCAGATTGCCCTTAACTAATTTTACTTCGCAAAGTACATGTGAAGTAGAAATTGTAATTTTGTACATAGGAGGGAATTGAAGTTCAGAGAGCTTAATCTTCTTACAGAAAATCACACAGATAAGAATCAGGGCTCTAAACCAAGACTTTTGGTGCCTAATCAAATATTTTTTTCCGTACATTATGTTTTCTCATAATTATTTTTTATACGACTTTGAATCTTTTAAAAATACACAAGCTAAGTTACAACTGCAAATGTCTCCAGTTTCGCCATGGTGTAAGGAATAATAAGCAAACTTATGTAAGCTTCCTAAACTATGTATTTATCATACTCAGGATTCTATCATAATTGTTTAAATTTATGAACACGCAAGAAACCACTTAAACACACGCAAAAGTTATCTAAATTGCCAAAAAAAATTGAAAAAGACAAACAAGATAAATTCTATCCAACCAAAGGAAAGCCTATACCCATTTACATGTGAGAACACACACACACTCACACACACACACACACACACACACAGGCCATTCACTAGCCCTGTTTGAACAACATGCTTAAGAACAGAAGCCTCTTCTACTGTGAGTCCACCACTGAACTGGCCATGGAAGGAAAGGGGATAGATACTTTCGTATCAATTCTTCATCTACGCACTTTGCCCTGACTTCAGAAAATGGATGATTTGGGTCCTAACAAAAGAATGCCTTAGGTTGGACGGCCAAGGAATCAATATTTATTGACTGACTGCCTGTGAGAATCATGGAATCTCAGAGTTAGGAAGAATGCCAGGGGTTACAGAGGCCAATCACGTAAGAGGCAGTATGGAAGATGTGGAAAGAAATCCAAAGCAACAACCAGCACAGTCTTGGTTCTAAGGCTTTTTTTTTTTTAATTGAAGAGACATACAAACACATACATAAAAAGATTACTAGCAGTGGGAGGAAGAGAGAAGAGCCAAGGAGGTAAAACTGTGAGAGCTCCGAAGAGTGAGAGGGGGCAGTGGTGAGGGCAGTAGGCAGAGTGCTCACTGACTGACTGAACCTAAACTTGGCCTGTCAGGAAGGGTTAGCTTAATATCTACACAAGTGAGGGAAACTGGTCAAGAAGAGGTGGAGCTGTGAGGCAGATACCCGTGAAGTCAGGAGAGAGTGAGCAGATTCCTCTGCCTCAACCCTGGAGATTTCCAGAATCCCACCCAACTCCATTGTAAGGTATTTTCTCTACTTTCTTTACCTAAGTCTTCATGTAATGAAGAACCAGTTTGGTAACTACAAAAACAAATGACAAAACTCTCTAACAACCTAAATTAGAAACACACAAACAACCTAAATTAGAAACACACAAACAAAAGAAAATCATAAGGAAGAGAAAATACATTTGCAGTGCTGTACGGCAAAAACATGAATGTAAGTGGATCCACGCAGTTTAAACCTATGCTATTCAAGGGTCACCTGTATTTACACCTGTTTTATATATATACATTAATTGTCTTTTGGGGGTGGAGTTGATAACAGATTTCTACATTCTAAGATACACATTTCTCTACTTAAATTGTTATAACAGCTGTGTATTACTTCAGTATTCAGAAAAAAAAGTTTAAAAATAAACAAAAAATAAGTAAATAAGTAAGCAAATAGAAATTCAGATCCCTGCTGTGAGTTGTAAAGAGTCTTGGAGAGGAAAAGTAAATGTATATTGTCTGCAAAGATGTCTTCTTTATAAAAGCCTCCTGCTAGCATTTTAGAAATAGTTACGTCATCTGAGAAAAGGATGACGACTATGCTTGACTTTACCCACTAAAGAAAAAGATAATTCGGGTAGTTTTTAAAAACTTTTATTTATCTATTTTAGGGAGTGACAGAGAGTGTGTAAGAGAGGGCAGGGAGGTGCAGGGGGGCAGGGTCAGGGAGGGGGGAAATAATCTCAAGCAGACTCCCCACTGAGCACAGACCTCCCAATGCAGGACTCAATCTCATGACCCTGAGATAATAACCTGAGCCAAAACCAAGAGGTGGATGCTTAACCAACTGAGCCACGCAGGCACCACTAATGCAGTAAGTTTTACCAGAATAATTAAATGTCTGACTGTAAATGCAAATTAACTGTATTAAAATATATATAATTTACATATCCCAAACTTTAGATGAAAGGTCCATTCACAGAAGCAAATGTAAAAAGGAAATAAAATCCTTAAGTTGACTGAAAAAAAGAGAGAAACACACAAACTAAGTTAACTGTCAAAAGCCAGAGTACGCAATTAAAACAACTATTTGTTAAAACTAATTACGTATTTGAGGATCCCTGCTCTAGAATAGCCTATTCTTAAATGTTAAATCCTGTGTGTCTTAATTTGTTATTTTATTTTTTCTTGTTTTTCTTTTAAATAAATATATTTTAAAGAAACACGTTTCCTAAACCAGGGAGCAATAGAGCTCAATACAAAAAATGACTACTAGAGAAGCAAAAACACTAAAATGGAACCCAGCTTCACAGTTCCAATTACATCTGGCCAAAATTGAGCATTAATGCATTTCCATTCTTTAAGCTCATAATAAAAATGTAAAATGATGCAAACTTAAGCCATCATCATTATCCTCTTCAGACCATAATATTGGCCACCTCTGGAAACAAGAGCAGTACTGGCTAGTGTTCGTGTGCCAAAGCAATAAGCTCCCTGGACAGGGACTAGATGTTAATGAGAAGATGAAGTGAATAGCAAACTCGGCTGTTCTTAAATGCTCCTGAAATTGCAATCGTGCGCCTGAAAAATTGAGAGCTGCTTGGGGAGCCTTAAACACCCACAGAAAGGAGCAGAAAGTAGTCAAAATGTTACCAGGTGATGGATAAACTCACTGAGAGTTTGATCCACTAACAAGGAAATGAAGTAAAATGTCCAAGGAGTTAATTGAGTCTTGAAAAAGTAAATGTGAGATAGGACAAAATTACAAAATCCAGCCATCCAGTTTCCTGCTTATGGAACCTACGTTGAAAGTGTAAGAATTGGCACAGTGATTATGCGGTCCTTTGGTTAATAATTGATGAATTTCTAAGTTGAATATAATTCTCTTTTAATATTATTTGTGGTTGACCAGGTTCAAAATTTTACGCTTTCTGGTAATTGGAAATTTCTAAAAATGTTTTCATAAATACTTTTGTAAATACTAAGTCGCACTGATTTAAAAACTGATATGAGCATATTAAAATGTTGACTTTTAGTACACAGAAAGACATTTCATTAATAGCTAATGTACAAATATAATTGCAGAGAGAAAGAAGTCACCTGGAATCACCTTCTACCAACTGCATTTTACGAATAATAATCCTGAGGCCCAGAAGGGTGACAAGACACATTCAGGATTATGCTGCAGGCCTAGGATTAAAATTAAATGCCCTCACTCCCAATTCAGCGGTTTATTTCCAATTAAATTATGAAAATGACAACTTAAAAAAAAGATTTTGGAATGAGATTATTTAAAGACCAAGTATCTCTAATTCCACTACAATTCAGGTGTGAAATGCAGAGAAAATATATAAATTGCATAGACATCCTTGTAATTCACACTACACTTGACATTAAGAATGGCAGTGGGTTCGTCAAAAAGAACAAATGGCAATGCAGAGAAAGCCAGCAAAATACGTTAAATACCAAAACTAAATTCTCTGTAATAAAAACATGTGCTAAATTTGCAGAATCTCTTTTTATTTTTTTAGACTCTTTTTATTTTGAAGAATTTGAAAATGCTTAAGAAATTAATAAAAAATTAAGCCAAACTTTTTTATGGTTTCATTTCAGATTTTGGGGGGTGTGGTCCCAATTCCCATTATACAGAACTTTTTTAATATGCCTTGTATGAAAAGGACAGTAAATCTTACCCTTTAAAATAGGTCACACGTCTTAAAGCACTTAATCAAAAAGCAATATGGTGTTTCCTAACCGAATAAAAAAAAAAGATTATTTGCTTCTCTTTTGCTCCTTTGTCTTATAAGTGCAGTGTGATGTATTAGTTTAATTAAAGTCTACCAAATTATCATAAGGATTTTATGTGCTGCAAATAATTGGCTTTTTGTTCCCTGCTCACTTTTTGTTAATGGAAGCAGAACACTTTTTTTTTTTTTTTTATGATACTTAGTATAAGATACCAGAAAACTAC
Source organism: Canis lupus familiaris (assembly GCF_011100685.1). Taxonomy (NCBI): domain Eukaryota; kingdom Metazoa; phylum Chordata; class Mammalia; order Carnivora; family Canidae; genus Canis; species Canis lupus. The sequence continues at coordinate 80,921,041 of NC_049224.1, forward strand.
AGAGAGTAAAGGCAAATGAGGTGCCTAATGAAGTGACCTTTGTCATCTTGGACATGAAATAAAATTCAGCCTGCACTAATGCAATGAAAATATGTCAATGTTTCCAAAGAGTTAAGAGGATAGGTAATATTATGGCACAGAGCCAAACCATACTAAGAATCCTACGATATATAAAAATGACAATCCCATTAATATGAAAAGCTGATAGGCCCTAAAATGAAGTAAAATGTATAAATAGATCATGTTATAAGTTTTTTTTTTTAGTGTAAAGCATAATGAATCGATCTTTTTTATGGGCCAGATTTAGGTGATAATCCAGATAAAGTATACTACTAAGTATCTCTTTGATAAGAGACAAATTAAGGACACAATGAACAGAGAATTAATAAATGTATCATATTAAATGGAAGTTGTTTCAGGAAGTAACAGATTAACATAACGTTTCTTGCAAAAGTGAGCTGGAACAAATAATAATTAAAATATGCATTCATTTACAAGACATAACCACCTCCAACATAGTATAACAAAAACAGAATAACCTGTGAACGTGAAATCAATTAACTAATTTTAGAATCTAAAGATGGAAATTACCAGGATTTTCTTACAGTATAATTCCTAAAGTATGTTATAGAATATGTATAGGACATAAGTGATAATGAGCAGTGCTTCATTTGCTAAAAATAATTTAAAAATGTGATCACTATTAATTATGACTATCCTAAAATGAATATAATCTATATATTACAGACTTCTGGAAAATTGAACTTAAGTTACTGAATTGCATTGTTTTAAAAATTTCTGCTTCTATTCTTGGACTCATAACATTAAAAGTTTTTAATTACTAACAATAACTAACATTCTATTGCATGTTTATGAGATCTCAGGCTAACTGACACGGTCCTAGGAAGTAGATACCATCATTAACCCCATTTAACAATGAAGGGATTCAGGAACTGAGAAATTAACTTGTTCCAAATTATAGATCTAAAAAAAATGGCAGCAAAAAAAAAAAAAATGGCAGCATTGAAATTTTTAAGCCAAGAAGTTTCAACCTGGTATCTTGCTCTTAACTAGACTGCACTCCATTGTCTCTCCAATTAGTGATGACGTTGTTCTTAAAGCAGGCTTTGTCAAACTTGCTATACTTTTTCAAATTCACCGAACAGCATTTTATTTTAGGTAGAGAATATTGTCAAATTTTTACTATATCCATAAAAAGTTCAGCATCTAATCAATCTTAGGTTTATTAAAACTCCCTCTCACTTGTTCTCTCTCTTAATCTCTCTCTCTCACAAACACACACACACCACAATAAAATAATAGATTATTACATTTCTGAAGAACCCCCAATATGTGTAATGCTATACTCAGTGTTGAGACTATGTTTTGCTCTCTTATTAAAGGCAGATCTTATGAAATCTCATTGATCGTCAAAGGTGCCAAACTAATCATTAGGCCGAGAAAATGATAGTCTTCCAACCCATGATACATTTTTTTGAAGAGAATTCTCATTGGTTCCCTCTAAAGAAACACTCCTAGGAAGTGCTTCCTCTGTGAGTGCACATGTATGTTGTGAACAGATACACTTGATTTACTCCATTTGTTTTAAGCCAAAGAGTGAAAGGGAATCTTTGACAAAACTGTCATCTTTAAAACACGGTGATATTTCATTTTCCCCTCTGCACTATTTAGATTGCCTGGAACTGAAATGCTTCCAGCAGCTCCTATGTCCAATTTTTCAAAGCTGTCACTTCCTAGCAAATCTGCTTAAGCAAAATACTTATGTTGTTAGAAAACAGAACAAACATACATTATAAAATACATTCTATTCTTTTTTGCAGGTCAAAGTCTCATTCAAGAATGGGAACTTGGAAGAACATGTGGAAATAAATTAAAAGATGACTATGATGGATTGGCTTAAGTCAATGAATCTGGTGCACTTCCGATTAGTTTCCAGAGATACACTTGGACTTAGCTCAGTAGAGTTTTCCACACAATAATCTTATAATCAAAACGTTATTTTCATTGCATTCACTAAAGGTCATTAAATTGAAAAAGAACAAATTCAGAGGAAAATGGGACATTGAAAGATGACCATGGATGCTCTTCCTCAATTCATGTCTGTAGCAGCTATTATAATGTACTTGTCAACATTCTCTGTCCCAGGGGGTAACAGAAAATCGCCAAGCATTACACTTGGAGACCTCTAGCTTTTCTGAGTTGTGAGCATAATTTAGATCCTACAATATCTAAGTGAAAACACAGCGTAGACAAAATGCAAAATAATGATTCCAAAAATGGTTTAAAAGACAAGAAAACTTCAGTTATTACTAAGCAACTTCCAATATGTGAGAAGAAACATGTGTTTAAAAGATTCAGTCATACTGACCTGAAATACGACTCAATATTCTTAACACAGAGTATGTTTTCTGGATGCACACATACATTTTTTCAATTGTGTATATTTAGATATGTAGCATATATATTTATCACAGGTGAACCTTTTTCCATGTGTGTATGATTACACAATTCTGGCTTAAATTTCTCTCTCCAAGTTTATGCAGTAAAAATTACCTAAGACTTTCAATTCCTTCCATTACTTTAAAAATCTAGTCATAAAAAAAAAAAAAAAAAAAAAAAAAAAAAGCTAGTCATGTCTCAGCAAAAGCCAAGACTGCTTATGGTCTACAATCTGAAACCGGTTCTCTCTTGGCACTTTAACACTAGATCTGTCACCCTTTAACACCACAAAATCAATACCCTGGAATGTCATGGTTCTCTGATGGCCCACAAAGTCAAGGCATGATCAATTTCAACTTCCTTACTAGACAGAAATAGACTTAGACAAATAAAAAAAGATTTCATTCAAGTTAAATTCAATAAAACAAAGGAATAAAGGTAGAGAAAGGCAAAGTTGTTAGAATTCAGTCCAATGCATTTACACTGAAATCTAGATCCATTTGTAAATCCAACTAAACTTCACACTCAGTCAAAAGGTACGTACCAGAAATTAAAAACAAGCTTAGAACTTGCCCTAATCCCCAGATTAAGAAACACTATTAATTAATTTTACGTGCGTACGTGTGTCTATGCTTCCTTCATTGCATTAGTTAATAACCAGCAGGGAAAGGATGGTTTCTGACTTCTTTATTGTGTATCCCTAGAAAATAGGATAACTGTTGGCTTCACAGCTCAGAATGAGCAGGAACCTTGTTTTTCTTGTTATAAACTATATACCATGTACTTAGAATGGACTATGTACGGCTTACATAGAGTAAGCCCTTAGTATGTATTTCATTAGCATATGAAAATCAATGAATGAGTTACATGTAATCTGGTACCTAAACTCTATTGAAGGCAAAGGCTTCTACTTTCGTGTTCACAGCTGTATCGTGGCTTCCACGGTGCCTCACACATAGCAGGTACTCGATAAGCGTTTGTTTTGAATGAATAGAGAATGCCTCCTGTTTTACTAGTCACTTTCTCGTACTCTGTGGAATTGCAAGTACAGAATGATGATTTCGAAAGGGTTTTTTTTCTGTAATATATACTTTATATATCAGTGGTTTTATCTTGCTCCTAAATTCTGACATATATAAGCACAAAGACTTATTATTTTGTAAAGCTTAGAAGAGCCAGGTCTGAGTCAGGAGACATGGAGTGTAGCTCAGGTTCACTAAGTTGCTATGGAACTTTGCCTCTCCAGACCTCTCTAGTCACATCTATAAAATGTAAAGGAGGGATATCGAGAGAACAGGATGGTCCTTGGGTACACTCTTGGGAATATGTATGTATATACCCTCTTGGGTATGTGCAGAGATACAGACTCAAAAGAAATCAATGAAAGTGGCTCCACAGGTCAGAGAAAAGCTAGAAAGCAATCTTATTAAAAAGAGTTAAAGGAAATCGCAGTTCTTCAGTTGAACAAAGAAAACACTGAAAATGCCCAAGTGAAGCAAACTAGGGATGGGGGTCTTACAGGCATGTGGTACCGAGACCTGAGTTACTATTTCCAGTCCCACTAATGCAGACAGTACAAGTTGGCTCACTCCCTTGTCTTCCTATGGTACTAAAAAGAGAAACACACTCCCATCCAGCTTTCCCTTAGAGGAAGCTGTGTGACAAAATTCTGACCAATTAAGATACAGAAAAAAGTCCATATAAAGGGAATCTCTCAGGCGATCAAGGAAAGTTTCTCCATTTCCTTATTGTACTTCCTCCTTCTCCCTGCCTGAAACAGGGACAGAGTGGCTAGAGAGGCAGCAACCAATTTGGGAATTCAGGAGGGAAATCCAAAACCCAAGGATAGTGGAACAGGAGGACAGCAGTATCATGACTGCTCAGTAGAACTTTCTGGCTGATGACTTCCTGAATCTTATTATAAGGGAAAAGTAAGCCCCTCATTTGATTATGATGAATGTATTACTTGCAGCTAAGTGCATTATTAAATGATATATTTGCTTAAGAAAAAAAAAAACAGAAGGATTAGAAAAGAATAAGAAAAAAATATGAAAAATATGATTGTAAGGCCCTTGATATTACTCTTAGATACCAAATACAAAGCTGTAGGTGACTTTGGTCTGATCAACTACCACGTTTCACAAAATTTTATATCACTGATGCTCTGCAGAAAGGAGGCAGCTTTTCAGCGTAAGAAGCTTTAAACCAAGAATCAGAAGATATGGATTTTAATTCTGGCTCTGTCACTTAATAACTCACTTAACTTTTAGCAAGAGTTTCCTGCAATATGAAATGGAAGTCATAGCATTTAGTCGATAAGGAGATTGTTAGGATTAACAATACAAAGTGTGCAGAGACAACTAAGTGCTTTGCCAGTAGCCGTTTATATGAAATGACATAAGTAAAAATACTTAAGTCTGAAACACAGTAGATGCTTATATATTATTATTATTATCACTCTTGTTAGGATTTCACAGTGTCTGTGTATATTATCTTCTTTTCTAGAATATCTTGCCACAGAAGCAGACCCTAGCCATATCCCTTCTGCCTCATGTCTCTGGCTCATGGTTGATTGAAGTAAGAGTCAATTCTTAAACTCGGCAGAGCCAGAGTTTCTCTCTCTGGCATTTGAAATTGGTACCCAGAAAAAGTACTAGTCTTATTAGTAGATGAGGGGGGAGCATGCGCATTCAGGAAGTATGGAGTTGTCGGCCATGGTTTACAATCAAGAGTAGAAAAAAAATAAAACAGATTATCTCCAATGCAGGGAGAGAAAGTGAATGCAGAGACATAAGAGATGCAGGGTCAGGGAAAATTTTGGAAAGCAGGTGCTCATGGAATTGAACCTCCAATTCGCTTCTGAAGATTGGGTCCCATGTATTCTTCATGCCACCATAAAATATCTTGAGCTAACTTCTCCTACTGGCAATCAAGGAGTTGCTAACTAAGTAATACATTTGTTTTGGCTTTTGGCATTGAAAGGCGTTGCCAAGTCAGTTACAAAAAATCTAAATCTATGAAAGCTTTATAAGGTCACACATAATTCCTTTCTGTTTCTACGATTTTATGTGAGTTCTATGATTTTGATTTCATAAAGAATTTTACTAAAAAAGACATATACGATATGAAACAGAAAGTACTTTCAGATTTATTTGTCATCCCAAATGGCTGCAATCATTAAAGAAAATATGAGATTAGTTAAAATCCTGAAGGTGCGAAGTATTGCCTTGAAATTTCTAATCCGAGTGTCTTCTTGAGAAATAAATCAAACAAAACCACACTTATATATACAATTTTCCACTTTCCTCTCCTGTGAAGAGCAAGCAGCCTGAGAAAGAAAATAGAGATTTTAGGTACCAGAAAAATGGAGCTGACCAATTCCAAAGCCCTCCCTGACTATTTCTTAAATGGTAGGATCCTCTGAGTACACCTTGGTATCCAAACTCTAGAATCAAAGTATGGGTTTTCTGAAGGTGAGCACAGCCAAACTGTTAAATGCTTTTGGATGGAGTCCCAGAATGTGAGGGCTTATGTGTATGGCCTTGTTTTGTTTTGTTGACAGTGAGGAAAAACTCTTGGGTTTCACCATAATCCTACTTTAACAATAGTCATTTTTCAGATGTAGTATTGGTCAAATATGGGCAGCTTTATGTCACCAGAACAAAATCATAACTTTGTTCAAAATAAGAAGTACATATTAAATACAAAAAATGTGGGGAGATATTTCCATCTGGTGACAATAAACAGATCAAAGAACACATATGTCCTGTTTAAGACATTTGGGTAACTTATTCTGTCAAAGAAATATTAGCTTCCGGTGGGGAGAAGTTTTATGACACGACCTTCTTGAAACAGAGAAGACCCATATTTAGTGTGTTTACACTCACTTTCAATTGTCACAGCTTAGATCTAAGCCACCTGCTCACTTTTGGGATTCAGTGGCAAAAAAGTCTAGCGATATAACAGAAATCTTGAAGCTTATACCTTGCATAGCTTCTGTAATAATCAATCTTGACGTGTATACCGATTGTTTCTCAAAGACAAATGAAAGACAAACTATCTTTGTTTTTTTTTTCCCTCAAAATTTGGTTCGTTGCATAATTTCAGCAATAACCGATGGCATCTTGTGCTAATTATTCAATAAACCTTTTGTTCAATTTTCCAATTGTGTTCTTATGTATTTAATAGCAATTTTGACAGTCTTCTAATTTATAATGATCTGAAGCACAGATTACAGCTGTAATTATAACTTCTATGGTAGAGAAGTAGTTAGCATGATACAGACACTCAATTAGTATTCATGGGGTGGATGACTCTATAAAGAGAGAAAAGTAGTACCCGCTGTCACTGAGCACTATATTCCCACCTGAGTTTCATATTTCTCCTCCGATTTACTTCACCCCAAACAGTTTCCATAACAAACACATTGGGTAACGAGGCTAAGACAAACAGTGCTAGGTCCTACTGTGAAGAAGCACGAAGTCATAAACCAGTCTCAAACTGCAGCCCATAACTAAGGAAATCTGCTCAAATAGGTGAAAACAGTAATGATTTATTTCTTGAAGGAAAAGAGAAGCTAATGGACTATTTCAAGCAAAGACAAGTGGAACTGCGTGCATTAGCAGGATCTGTGGGATCTACTTTTAGAACAGATATTCCTTGTTTGAAAACAGCGTGAAATGGTGTTAATCTGCAAGTGGAGGAAGCTGTTTGCAGCCGTCTAATCAGAACATGGAGTAATCATATCACCCATTCTTTCATTTTTCGACTCAGATTATCTACTAAACCTGCTCCAGGGGATCCCTGGGTGGCGCAGCGGTTTAGCGCCTGCCTTTGGCCCAGGGCGCGATCCTGGAGACCCGGGATCGAATCCCACGTCGGGCTCCCGGTGCATGGAGCCTGCTTCTCCCTCTGCCTATGTCTCTGCCTCTCTCTCTCTCTCTATGTCTATCATAAATAAATAAATCTTAAAAAAAAAAAATTAAAAAAAAAATAAATAAATAAACCTGCTCCAGTGACCATTATAAGTGCACCACGCTTCATAAATTCAGTGGGTGTTTTGCAGGAACAAAACCTTCAGGAATGGACCTTTCAGGCTATATTTGCCATGCATAATCAAGAATATCGCTGCAAATGCCAATTAATAGTACAAAGCACAAATAATAAAACTTCAGCTATCAAAAAAGCCCTTTACGGACTAAAAATATCACCTAGGTAATCCACCCCTGACTCTGCAAGATGACACACCAGAATATTAACAATCAAAGCTATCCAAATAAATCCTTGCTGAAAAGTAAATGCTGCATGAGAAGTGACCTCTGGGCTGCAGAGAAATATGCAAGATCAAGGTGAAGTGGGGAAAAAAAAATTGCCATTATATATTTAAGTCCTCTCATTTTGCGATGACTACGCTTCAGAAAAGCACACACACCTTGCAACGTGGTAGACTGTCACGGGTTGAGATCCTCAAAATGGGACAGACAACATACAAAAGGACCCGAGAGGACATGAGAGAGTGCATCTCAAACCTAAGAATCCAGAAATAATAATGAACAGGACGAAAGGGAAAACACACCCAATGGAGAAATTTCATTTTGAGTGGAGACCTGGGAAGGCAAGTCGGAAAGCCAAACTGAGGCTTAAGAGACAAATATATGCATGCCAGGCAGGCGGTGGAAAAAAAGCCTTGAAAGAAGATCAACACAGATGGGAAGGAGAGAGCTGACTTGCAGGAAACCATGCGGAGTGACAGCTCGGCGGTGTCTCCACACCTGACCTGGCAGCAGGGCCTACGGGGCCACGCCGCAGCCAAGTCAGCGGGGTCCTTGGGCAGATGTGTCAGGCCCGGAGGCGTGCGCGGGAAGTCCTGGGCCCGCAGGCCTGCAGCTCTGCAAGTGGGGCTGCGGAACCACGTAAAAAATCAAAACCCGCTACTGGACTCCTCGACACTTCACTGGATGCAATTTATATTCCTATTTGGGGGGAACGTAACAGAAAGGCAACGTCTGCCAATAGTTCCTGTGAAAACATGTATTTGACCCGGATCCACGTTGCTCACGAGATCCAATTCCTTTAAATAATATCTGAGGGTGGAAATAAGCTCATTGCCAATATTAGATTCGTTTGGCTGCAAAAAAAGAAAAAAAGAAAAAAAAAGAAACCTGCATTATTTAAAGCCACCTGAAACTGTCATCACCTCCTAAACATGATTTTTTTTATAAATTTATTTTTTATTGGTGTTCAATTTGCCAACATATAGAATAACACCCAGTGCTCATGCCATCAAGTGCCCCCCTCAGTGCCCGTCACCCAGTCACCCCCACCCCCCGTCCACCTCCCCTTCCACCACCCCTTGTTCGTTTCCCAGAGTTAGGAGTCTCTCATGTTCTGTCTCCCTCCCTGATATTTCCCACTCATGTTTTCTCCTTTCCCCTTTATTCCCTTTCACTATTTTTTATATTCCCCAAATGAATGAGACCATATAATGTTTGTCCTTCTCCGATTGACTTATTTCACTCAGCATAACACCCTCCAGTTCCATCCACGTTGAAGCAAATGGTGGGTATTTGTCTCTTAAACATGATTTGCTCCCCTAATACTTGATTTCAGAAATTTTTGTTTAAAATGATGCTTTATTTCAATTTGTTTTCACAGCAAGTGTCACAGGCCCCACTGGTCCAAACTTGTGTGGCTAAACACAAGTCCCTCGAAGAGAGGTCTCTAGATGCTTTTAAAGATACATGGGAAGGAGCAGAATAACAGAAATTGAAAATCAAGTCATGGGTAGGATGGAAAAAATATATATAACCCACCAGCATCTGGTTAAATATATTCATTGGCATCGTAAAAAGCAAAATAGTGTCTGTAAAACACTTTTCTCTTACTTGAAAACTTCCTACTCTGAAACTTTCACTTAGTTACGATATTTATTGAGCCCAATTTCCTGCTTTAGGATGACTGAATTGCAGGGAGTTAATCTCAGATTCAGGCTGAGTGAAGTCTTCTGTTCATATCTCCTCTGCAAATGGAGCTTCCCGGGGAAGCTGAAAAAGAACCAAATGTTTCACAGCTGAGGCTGTTCACCTGACCTTCTTTTGGTGACAAATTGTATTCGCTTTTCTTCAAAGGTTCCCATATTTCCGCATTTCCAGGGTTAAGCAAATAAAAGATGCAGATGTCAACATACAACTTGCGATAGCCAGTAAATTTAGTAAATGCATATCCAATTGGGGCATGAAACAATAAATTCAGAAATCAAATGAGACAATTGCTGGCTCTTTAACCGCTCATCAGTTGATTGGTGCATGTCATGAGATTTATTGTAATGGCAGCCACATATGTACATCTACTAAGACTGACTTATCCAAAAATAAGGTAAAAATGTACTGTATATTTTTTTCGTTATTCTGTTTAGTCTTTCTGATTCTATCACATTGCCAGGGTACTATTATTAGACAACCATCTCCAACATAAAGCGGAAGTAAGTATCAATTTCGACTGATGAACCTAAGAAGAAAGAAGGATTGGAGATGAGTTACCCAAATTGGAAATTTGCCAGCTCCCTTAACGGTTTTAGAGTCTTACAGCTTTAATTTTCCTTTCTGATGATGTGTCTCTCAGTAGATGGGCGATGAGAAGATTTTTCTAAGAAGTTTAATTTTCTCGAGTTTCCAGTTCAGTGTTCTAAGTTGCACGATAAATAATGAATCCTGTCTTGCTGGTAAGCTCTGATTTTGCTGTTTTACTTACATTCCAAAACCCCTTTTCACTGAGTGCCTCTGGGAGAGTAAGGGTTTCCTGGCTGTTGGCAGAGCGACTAAAGATCTGTAGCTCCAATGAAAGGAAGATTTTCATCAGAGTCTGACTTTTTACCAACAAACCTTCACAGCTCATGTTACCATCCCTTTCCCTTTTAAAAATGTACCTTGGACTTCTGCTATCAAAGGATTTCAGATGCGCTGGAATATCCAATAGACACTACCCTGTGCTGTGAAGTTACCCGTTCAGTATTTTCTCAGAGGCGAGTGTGCCACTTGATAAATCATTAGCATCACTTCCTGTAGCACTGAAGTTTTCCCTAGGGGGTTCCTACCAACTAAGGGCTAATCACCCGTGTTTTTATTTAGCTCTTGAGTTCCGATTAGATCATAGTTTAAAGTGGATAACTGCAGTCTGCTAATTTTTACCTGACAACATAGTGAACAAAGACTACATATTCAGAAGTATGTTTTATCTTCCCTTTGAACAAATCTATACCTTGCTATTGTATCATTAAATGTGAAACCATGCTGAGTTTAGCTGTTCAGGGGAAAGATACTAAAAAGATTTCAGGGGCCATCTGTGATTACTATGGGAATTCCTACTGGCTAGGCTATTAACAGCCCACTACCACTACTAATTTTAAAACTTGATGTGGCCTTATAAAAATGTACCAGCAGCACGTTTATGTCAATAACAGTGTATTATGGGCCAAACGCACCCAACAAAGATTTTTAAATAATTTATCGAATATTTGAGAGTATTAAACACCATCAAAAATATTAATTTCCCTCTGTGTGTGTGTGTGTGTGTGTTTCTCATGAATAAATAAAAAAATATTTTTAAAAAGGTCGGGGTGGGGGGCAGACCGGGTGGCTCAGTGGTTTAGTGCCGCCTTCAGTCCAGGGCCTGATCTTGGAGACCTGGGATCGAGTCCCGCATAGGGATCCCTGCATGGAACCTGCTTCTCCCTCTGCCTGTGTGTGTCTCTGCCTCTCTCTTTCTCTCTCTCTCACTCTCTGTGTTTTTCATGAATAAGTAAATAAAATATTTAAAAATATATTTCTTTCCCACTTGTAAATCCATCCTTTAAAGTCTTTTTGACAGTACATTTTTATACATATTTGTAAACTGAAATAGAATTCTACTGGTTAATTCCAAACTATTGTAATGTGAAGAGAATGTGATAAAAATGGCAATAACTGCAATACAAATAAATCAGATGTAACATTCTAGAATATGCCTTTTTTGCATATTTTAATTGAATACACGACAATATGGAAGACAATTTTCTGCTTGCTCTTTCACATGTAAATGGGTCATTGTTTTACTAGTTTACCTATATATGTGTATATATATATATATATATATATATATATATGTCATCTATATATATCAAATGTGTCCTCTGAGATTTTAGAGAATACAGTAATTTTACAAAAAAGACATTATTATATGATATTTATAAAAACAAGTATCTCAGTTGGGTGGATCTCAAAACATGTGTTTGCCCTTCACACACTAATGCAGTTATCATATAATTAAAATTCCAAATCATGTATTGTCATTTAGCACATCACAACTCCTGTTAGATCAAATCATTTTGCAAGTCAATTCTTACAAAAGAAAAAGAAAATAGTAGCCAAAATTTGAATTTTAGTTGCCTATGTTAAAATTGTATAGAAATACTCTCTCAAATTTGATAGTTGTAGTATGAGATCAAACCTATAACACAGGAACATTTTATAATTAAAGGAGGTCATGAAAATTAGATTCATTTTTTTTTTTCTATATGTAAAGGGAAAGATCCCATTGGTATGGAGTCCCCAGCTACTCTTTCTGGTGACGTCTTTTCCAAGCCCACTAGTGTCTTTTATCAGGCGTCATTTGTTTCTTTTCTCTGTCTCAAAGGAGTTGGGCTCCTCCCCATTCCCTCCCAATTATAAATATGCAGGTTAGATAATTGATCTACCCCCTTGACTCACATACTGACTAAATGAAACAGACTATCTTCTAGTAAGCCACAAACAACAGGTGGGAGAGGAAGTGCTAATTAATCAACCTCAATATGTGAGTTCATTATTGACTCAAATCCTTGGGTACCTTTTTCAACTCTCTCACCTATTAAAACACCCCCACCCTCTTGCCCACCTGCACACCCCACACTCTCATCAGAGAGCATGGTACAGGGTTTTAAAATCGCATAGATTTTTCAGATAAAATACATGTGCATACACACATATATAACCGACTTTTTTTTCCCCTTGGCAGCCTAGATTTTACCATTGGGCCCTCTGGTTTAAACAATTGTAAAGTCTAGAAAATACAATTGTGGTCATAAACAAAAGTGTGTTCTTTTGGTTCATGGAGTATCTGTTCATTCCAAAGTCTCTGCTAGAACAATAGAAGCCCCTTAAAACACATAATCAGAAAGAACAGAACCATGTACCAGACGTTCTGAAGAATACCTAAAGGTGCCAGAGGTTATGAGAACCTAAAGATAACTATCAAAATGCAAATAAATAAATAAATAAATAAATAAATAAATAAATAAATAAATAAAAATATTTCAGAGTGCTAAAAATAATAGAGAAAAATCTCCATGAGACAACTGATAGCCTCTATTTCAGACCAGAAGGCTATGATTGTTACATATAAAACCATCAGATGCCATTGACAAGAGGCCATTTGCTCTTCAACTTAAAATGGAAAAATGGGATTTGAATATCAAGATTGGAGGCCTTTTCAAGTTGGTTTATCCAATACCTCGACTTTAAGTTTATCATTCCAGATAGTCTGCAGAAATAAGATGCAGGAAAGGAGACACCTTGACTCATAAACACCACTTTACTATGCTTCTTACTTGGACTCAGGTACTTGAATCCAGTGTATCTGCAGACCACTCTTCTTTTCCTTAAGCCACCTCTTCTTAATTGCAAAAGAAATTCCCTGAGCTGATCATACATGCAAAAATACAGATGAAATAAAAAGACCAACATTAAATCTGGTCGACTGTGGCCATTTAAGTAGAATTAGGACTGCAGTCTTTGTCTCGCATGACAATAAAAATGTGGTGAAACCTAAGGCCAGTATTTTAAGGCTGACACGTTTCACTCACACACTTCATTCCTTTCAGTTTCATATAAAGATTTAATGGTGACATTTACTTTTACATCTTTGAAAAATCTTCAGTCACCAAGTGGTTGGGAATTGTTGCATAGATACATATGTTAGAGTAAATTATAAGCTATAAACATTTTATGATACTAAATTCTTGAATCATTACTTAAAATTAGATATAAGGATAGACCATTGATGCTCATGAAAATTAAGTCTATACAGTAACATAGTCATTGAACACACATTTAACTATTTTGGGTGAAATTTTTCCAAAAGCTGTTCCATACTGACCTGAATTCTTATAGGATACACGAAGACTCCATGATCATTGTAAATCCTAACTAAACTACCTGAGTTAACTTTATCACACATCAATGATAATATGTGTGACTTTACTTTCTGGATCAGATAAAGATTCCCTCTTGGATGCCATTTATTTTCTTTACATTTGAGTGTCATTTACTACTGATGTCATGATACATGTATGCATTATGAATGTCTCTTCATTTGGATTATAACTGGCTACCTTAACCAAGTTAGGAGTGGGAAAAAAAGTAAGCATATTTGGTACAAGCCTGGATTCAGTAAATAGTTTCCAAGTGAGGACTTAGAAGTGAACTACAAGAGGTTTCCCAAGTACATTTGGTAGCACCTATTTTTAATTACTCGGTGCTCCTTCTTGTTTTTTTTTTTTTTTTTTTTTTTCCGAAATTTCATTCGTATTCCAAATAGTAAAGGGTTATGTATAGTGAATTCATGTTAAAAATGTGTAAATTCACCAGAATGCAATAAGTATTTGTAGCAAAGCATGAAGAAACTTAGATTGCATGCAGCTAGGATGTGAACAGCATAATCTTTCTTTTTCTCTTTCCAAATGGCAGCTTAGGATATTGAGACCCTATTTCATCATTAATGAAAAGGGATTTGAGAAATACCGGGATAAAAAAAACAAAACTGATCCTGAAATCCCAGGCTAACAGAGCACTCTGGGATTATACTTCCTACTTCTGACTAGACAGCTATACCCATGAGGTAACAGGGGCACTTGATGTAACACTGTGATTTACTGACTCTGTAACAAATGCAGCCTCAACATGAAGAAAGGTTTCGAAGCCTCCACATTCATGTTATAGATTGGTAGATGATTTTATATGAACAATTTAAGAAAGCCATTGATATCCGCCATAGGATTGTCTACATAGGAGCGATCCCCATTATGAATCACATGAAAAAAAAAAAAAAAAAAAAGACGTGGAAGTCGAGTTTGACTTCCTCTATATTGGTATGTTTCTAAGAAATCTTACTCATCTGCCCGATGACTCTACAATCAGGATTAGAAAATGAAAACTGAAAAATGATATGCCCATTTTAGGCCCAATATAATATATTTAAATCGCTATTTGCCAATTACCTACGCCCTTCTTATTAGGGAGAATAACGAAGTTTGGGATGTTATGATTGTAGGTAGGTTCATTCTAATGATAGATAAGTACAGATCCAGAAGGTTGATTCTGCCTAAAATGACAGCGAGAAATAACAAGCTTGTTAGATTGTGTGTTTACTTTAATTTCACATTTTACAACTGGTTTTAAATTTTCAAAGTATTTGCTGCCTTAATCTGAAGATCTAATGCAATCCAGTCCAAGACAGTAATAATAGAAGACTAATGTTTTCCATTTAAGATAATATTTTCTTTGGTCTTTGAAAGTCCTCGAGGGGTAAACTATTTTAATTTAATAGCTGCAATTGATCTTCAAATATTCAGCAATATTAAAAGCAAAGAGAGCCTTTTTTTTTAATCAACCAAGTTAGAACTAAAATAAATGAAGATATTCATAACATGAGTTCAGGAAGCAAGGGAAAAGAAGAGTAAATAACTTTTGACAAATAAACTTCTTTGAACAAATGATGATAGCATGCTGCCCTTTAAAAGCTGTAGCTCTAATAGTTTTATTACACATTGGCCCCATCTAGTTATTTATTTGTTCATTCATACATGTAAGATAATGAATAATTATCAGTAAGTGGCCTTTGATTGTAATGTCCATTGATTATAATGTTTCCTATTGCCCCCAAATAAAAAAGCCCTAATCTTAAAAAAATCAAAATTCTTAAGAAAAAGCCACTCATGTAAAGTTTTGGCATTTTTGTAATACATGGTTTTTATGTCCTGTTAAGTTTCTCTCTTTTCATGTTTTCTAAGTTCTCCTTACCATCCCATGCCAAAGATGCTTATTCCAATTCTGGGAGGTTAAGTGACATGAAAGATTAATATATAAGTATAACCCAGTTACCTCTGAAATCTATTTTATGATATACGTATAATGCACAATACCTTGAACATGTATATCTAAGACTTTACTATTAGAAAGAAGCCTGTATTTCATTTAATTGTGTAAGAAATCAGCATAGTGTGAAAGGGCATGCTTGGGGGGTTAGCAAGTGTGCCCTGAGATCGTGTCAAACTGATTCTGTTTCTCACCTCATTCACAGTTTTGGATGGACATATCAACCTCTGAAACTTGAGTACGTTCTCTACTAGATAGGTAAAATAGCATACCCAACTCACATTTCTGTTGCGTGAATTTTATATGATGCATTTTACGAACTTAGCTTAGAGCCAACCACATGATAAGCACAAAATAAAGCATACGCTTATTTAGTATCACAAGCTTATTTACTAGATATGAAAGCAATTCTCTAAAGCAGTGTTGTCCGATATGGCAGTCATTAGCTCCATGTGGTTATTGAGCATTTACAATGAGGCTAGTCTGAGATGAGATGAGGCACTGTCATTGTAAAATACACACCAGATTTTTAACTTTATTTTTACAAAAAAGAATGGAAAATATCTCATTAATAGTTTTGTGTGGATTAAATATTGAATGATAATATTTGATATATGGGTCTAAATCAAACATAAAATTAATTTCGCTTCTTTTTTTTAATTGTATTAATGTGGCTAGTAGAAAATATAAAATTACATGTTTAGTTTGCATTCTATTCATAGTGGACAATGTTGCTCTAAAGTATTTTCCGGGATCCCTGGATGGCGCAGCGGTTTGGCACCTGCCTTTGGCCCAGGGCGCGATCCTGGAGACCCGGGATCGAATCCCACATCAGGCTCCCGGTGCATGGAGCCTGCTTCTCCCTCTGCCTGTGTCTCTGCCTCCTCTCTCTCTCTGTGACTATCATAAATAAATAAAAATTAAAAAAAAATTAAAAAAATTAAAAAAAAATAAAATAAAAAAATAAAGTATTTTCCATAACAATGACCCAGGATACTCTTTTTTTTTAATGTAGGTGCATTATCTGAGGTCCACAAAAATGGAACTGCATTTCCTAAAAACTCCCTAAAAACTGCAAAATTTTTGCAGACAAAAATTTGAAAACCATTTCTTGAGGTTTTCACACGTTGGATGTTGCCAAGATTCCAGCCTCACCTAAGACCTACCTAAGAGTCCTGAAAGATTTGACTATTCCTACTTAATGTCTAATGAGTTTAGGGTAAGATTCAAGTCAGAGATGTCTATTGAATCCTCTAGGCAGTTCCTCTAGGCAAGTACCCAATCAAATAGTCAACCTCAAGGTTAAGGGGAACTTGAAGACATCTCATTTTACAAGTTAAGTTGAAATATGTGGATCTTTCTTAAGATAGGGCACAAACAGAACTATAATAAGGATAAAGGGATCCCTGGGTGGCTCAGCGGTTTAGCGCCTGCCTTTGGCCCAGGGTGCAATCCTGGAGTCCCGGGATCGAATCCCGCGTCGGGCTCCCGGTATGAAGCCTGCCTCTCCCTCTGCCTGTGACTCTGCCTCTCTCTCTCTCTCTCCCTATGTCTATCATAAATAAATAAAAAAATCTTAAAAAAAATAAAAAGAACTATAAGGAGGATGATAGGGAAGGGGCAATGTTTTTTCTTTTCAGTATGATCCCACGTGATACGTTCCTGGATATGTTTCCGCATAAGACACATGGTTGAGCTGTAAAAGGAGGTGAGAAGAGTCAAAACAAATAGATGCTGTAGGAGTTGTGATTCTTACGTGTGCTTGGTTGGGAGGGTTCGTCCGTGTCACTGTCCTTTGAGGAATATCCTAGTATAGTGAAGTCTTTTAGAAGTTAATCTAATTAAGAATAAAAAACAATTTACAGGTAAAAAACTAATATATTAAACTTGTTCAATTTAAAATTGTATGACAAGCATTATGTGACAAGAAAAGGTCTCAGTTTTTCCAAGCAAAATACAAGTTTGCCCATTGTTTATTCAATTTGTATATTTTATTCTCTCGTGTGCCAGAACCAGCAAAGAAGTGATAACAGGCAACAGAAGCCTAAACAGAATGTATAGAAGAAAAATAAAAATTAAAAAATATATATTCATTATTGTTCCGGTAAATTGAAAAGTAGTATTTTTTAGACATAGAACAGCTCAGTCTAATTCCAGACACTATCAGAACCACCTGCCATCAACATAAAGAGACACAGTCACTGATCAAGAGAGAAGCCAGCACATTCTCCACATTCTCTCCAAGATAGTCTAATGGTAGCCAACAACTTCTTAGATTCTTGGAAAGTGGAGAGAAGACTGGAGACAAGGAAATAAGAATCCTGGGAGAAAAGAAGAGTCACAACTCTCAGGAGGCTGTGCTAGCAGAGTGGGGTGATGGCACGGGGATGCTAATGTTGACATGTGTTTTGTGAGTGGAAAACCCCTTTCCCAATTTCTCTGTTCCTCCTCTTAAATGTACCACCCTTTCAGTAAGAGCTGTAAAATAGACATCATGGGAGGAATTTTGGCAAAGGGAGAACCACAAATATGTAGAAATGCTGGGGAATGCTGACCTTGAGAAGGAAACAATGGACCTTGACGCTTAACTGATCTACTTCTTGAGTTTGTTTGTTTTTTCTTTTCAGTCATTAGATATACTGTGACCATCTATTTCTCCTGCAGAGAGGGGACGCCAATGTTTTCAAGGAAGATTTTAATGAAAAGATAGGCCTAGGTTTCATTATGGGGGATTCAGAGAGTGGGTATTAAATCAAGGGAAATATAACCCTAACCTTTTGAGCCACTTTATGATCCAAAAATAACATGTAGGATAGATCTGTTCTTATTTTTTTTTTAAATCTGTTCTTAGAATGTAGACTTAGGGGCGCCTGGCTGGCTCAGTTGGTAGAACGTGCAACTCTTGATCTCGAGGTTGTAGGTTTGAGCCCCATGTTGGGTGTAGAGATTACTTAAAAATAAAAGTCTTAAAAACAATGCAGAGTCATATGTCACAGATACAATGATGGTACTTTTTAAAATAATCTAGCATTTACTCATTACCTCATATAAAAACGTTTCATCTAAATTAGATTATACCTTTTCAGAAAATCATCTGAAATCTATTCTTTCTAGGTGTATGTATTTGACATATGTACATACAACTATACTTTATTTTAATGCATTTAGTTATATTTCAATAAGGCTATAGTTAAGACAACAAAAAAATTACAGTTCATTTTTTTTTCTCTTCACAAAAAGAT
This sequence comes from Canis lupus familiaris, assembly GCF_011100685.1. Taxonomy (NCBI): domain Eukaryota; kingdom Metazoa; phylum Chordata; class Mammalia; order Carnivora; family Canidae; genus Canis; species Canis lupus. The sequence continues at coordinate 80,939,909 of NC_049224.1, forward strand.
AAACCTCTAGTACCTAATAATTTCACATTCAAGTTCTATCTTTTGACTCTTCCTAGAAAACAGGAGCTTTATCTTTCTCTATAGAACACAGATTAGCATAAAGTTGGCTGTTTGGGTATCTTTTGTCTTTCAAAGAACCTTTACTTTCAGAATTTCCTAAAAGCTGGTCCATCCAATTCTAGGAAACTCAATATCCTCTGTTTTATCATAAAAATGTATGACCTCAAAGTAACTATAAAATTGCAACAAGGAATCAGTATAGAGAATAAATGGAATGATTTCTGTACCTATCCATAAAGAAGAATGCTGACATCCTTGATATGATCACCTCAAAAGCTCCTGCCAAAGAAATAAAACAAAGGAAAGCAACACAGATACAAAAAATTTATCTGAATGTGCTAGAGTTTCTAAGATATACATCTATTAAATTAATTAGAATAACTGCATCTATAACTTCTCAGATAGCATGCTCTCTTCCCTGCAAGTTAAACAGCATATGAAAGAGCAGGAACCAATCCACAGCTGCTAAGTCACGCCAGTGCAATCCCACACACTCCCAGCCATGCTTTTCTCCCTTCCTGTGTCCTCAGAAGCAGACAGGTGCATTTATCCTATCTGCCCTTAACTACGCACACAGCTGTCATGCTCTTGCAGATGGAGATGTGGTTTTTACCTTTGTGAATATTGGCTTTCTTCAAATATATATGTGTGAGGATAATAACTGCAATATCAAGAGCCTTCAAGGCAATTTTCACAACCAATGTTGCAAATTTACCCGCGGTAACAGCTCATAATGGCACTGTAAGATAAATGTTTTAAATTCTTTTAAGGTATCCCACTTGTCTACCAGTCGTCCAGTGGCTTCCTATGTACTCAGAGTAAAACCATCTAGCCTCTGGTTCTCTCTGACCTGATCTGTAATACAGCTTCTGCACCCCCTCCGCCCCCACTACTCCCCCTTTCCTACTATCATGGTCTCTGGTGCTATGCCTCAAGTATCCTATGCATGTTTCTAAACTACCCTTGATGTTCCCTCTGCCTGGAGAGACCTTCAACTCTTAAACAGTGTCCTCTCTTTTCTTCTTTAGGTCTTTCTCGAGTATGACTTCCTTTTTTTAGGCCTTCACTGACCATCATATTGAAAATGACAGCCCTCCCTCACTGTCCCTTGGCATTTCTCATCTCTTGCATCTGCATTTTTTTTACACAGTACTTGCACCATCTAATTTTACACTTTATTTATGCACATCTTAATAATTGTCTGCATCCCTCCAGTAGAATGTAAGCTGCAGGTGATAGCAGCGATTTTTATCAGTGCTTGATTTGCCATATCTCTGTGCCTTCGGTGCTGCCTGGCACAGAGCATGTTAATATGTATTAAACGAAAATGTATTGCTTGCATACACACAGAAGGTCACACAAACCATTCTACAAGCTTTCACTCAGAGCCTAGTATGTAGAGGGCTTTGTGTAGTCAATAATAAATTAGATATAATTCCTTTTTCCTGCAAAGGTCACATTATTGTGGGAATAGGAGTATAAAAAATTAATTGCAAAGCAAAGTGATTAGTGTATGTTGAATAAAGACCAAAAGTAGAACAACTCATGAAGTGTGGGAGGCAGGGAAAGCATCGCATAGGAAGTGACATTTGAGCTGAGTCACTGAGTCATGAATATAAGTGTTTCTGAGGAATAAAGAAGGATCAAAGGACATTGTAGACAGAGAAAAAGGAATGTACCAAGGCTCGGATCTGATAAAAGGAATGTAGGATGGGGGCACCTAGGTGGTACAGTCAGTTAAGCAACCGACTCTTGGTTTAGGTTCAGGTCATGATCTCAGAATCATGAGATCCAGTCCCTCATCAGGCTCTGTCATGCTCAGCACAGAGTCTGCTTGAGATTCTCTCTCCCTCTCCCCCTGTCCCTCCTGCTCATGCTGTCTCTCTGTCTCTCAAATCAATCAATCTTTTTTTCTTAAGATTTTATTTATTCATGAGAGACAGATAGAGAGAGAGAGAGAGAGAGAGAGAGGCAGAGACACAGGCAGAGGGAGAAGCAGGCTCCATGCAGGAAGCCCAACATGGGATTTGATCCCGGGACTCCAGGATCACACCCTGGGCCCAACGCAGGATCTAAACCACTGAGTCACCCAGGGATTTCACACACACACCCCCCACAACCTTTTTATTTTAAAGGAAAGTAGGACAAGTAGCAAATAGTTTAGTGTGACTAGAGCAAAGAATACTTGGGAAATAAGAAACATAGATGGATTACTTCATTTGCTAAAAATCTTTTTGCTCTGCTCATCAGTGTTCACTTTATTCAATAGATGCCCCTGGAGGATTATACACAGAGATGCTACCTGAGTGATCCAGAAGGCAAGATCTCTTTTTTGGAATGATCACTGTGAGGGCAGCATGAAAGATGGATGGTCTGTGGATGGACGCCAGAAAGAGAAGCAGAGGTGATGTCTGGTAAAGGAAGATAATGAGTTCAATTTTGCACATTTTACATTGAGACCTGAGGGACAGAAATATAGAAACCAATTGTCATTTGAAAACAGCTCTTCTGGTAGGCAGTGACTTCTAAAATAAAGCATGTAACCCTTCATAGAAGCTTTGGCGACAAAACATGAAAGGGCTGAGAAAGATGAGGAAATGTCCAGGGACGTCTGGGTACACCTAGCATGTAGTGACAGCTCTTACTGTATGCTCTCAGGGTAGAACTTGATAAAAACTGTGGTCCAGCAAAGTTGAAAGGCACAAACTTCTCAGGTAGAGGTGGCTTAACAAGAAGAGTTGTAGGAGCGGGGGTTAGGGCATAAACCAGAGAGCAGTGAGCTGACAGGTGACCGCTGAAAGGAAAAAGAAGAAAGGAATATTATATGTTAAAGATTCTATTTTATGAACAGAGGGATATGAAGAAGTTGATACTATTTAAGATGTTAGACATCTGGTCACATTTACAAGTAGAGGAAAGAGAACTAATGCGGAGAGAAAGAGTGAATATAACTCAGGTAGAGAATGATTAACGAAGCAGTATTGGAGAACAAATAGAGAGGGTGGCATGACATACATGGATAAAGAATTTAGCTTTAGCAATTTTCTTTTTTTTTTTTTTTTGTGACCTGATATGGGAATATACAAGGTAAGAAGAGGTTGCAATCATTGAGGTTGTCTGCATAGCGTAATGGTTAAGATCCAGGTCTCCAGCATCAGATGCTCTAGGTTCAAGTTCCATTTTTACCACCTCCTGGCTACAGAGGTATTGGCAAGTTACTGAACTCCCTGTGCCTTAGTCTCCTCATCTGCTCTGTGGGGATGCCAAGGACTCCTTACTCATTGGGCTGTTATGAAGAACCCGAGAGTCAGCCCCCTCCCTGTAAAGTTCTTAAGACAGTGTCTGGCACTACTTCATCACTATCTAAGTATCTATTGAGAAAATAACTTAGGAGGGCGAAGGTATTTTAAAGGTTCAGGCCTAGAAGCCTCTCTTTCCTGTGAGGAACAGTGAGGCAGGAATGTGGGAAGGTGAAAGCAGCATTCAGGGTCTAAGGGGAAGCTTATATGTAACAGGCTTTCATGTCTAAATTCCTCTCCCTATAAACAATCATAGAGCGAACCCAAATGGTGCCATCACCTCCAGCCACCAGTAACAGATGGGGAGAATGGTAGCTTGGTGTAAAATTAATAAAAATAATTTTGCTTTACACACAGACACAACAGAGCCTTCAGATTCTTACCAGTTTAAAAATAGAGACGCATTTGTAATTGTAAACACTTGGGTTGTTTAGACTTCTCAGATCAAGTACATTTGAGCTTTACTACCCCCATTGTTGTTACGGATGAGTACAAATACTGTCAAGTGCCATGTGAGGCCAGGCACTAATTTTAAACCGAGGGAAGCTCTGAAGTCGGAGCCCTGGGCCTCCAGTTGGGTTCTCTTCCTTACTAACTACATGACCTTACCAAGTTAGTAAACGCTGAGCTTTAGTTTTTTCACCTGAGAAGATGGCACAAAAATAATATCCATCAGCACCATAAAAATGAGATGACCTGCTCAGCCTCAACACACGTGGCGTAGTGTCTGGTACGTAATAGATCCTCTGTCAATGTGGATTTCCCTAAACGATCATTGTAAATAAAATTGTTGAAGCCATCTGAACACCACCAAACAATTAAGGACACCATCCAAAATCCTGACCAGCCATCTACTTGTCAAATCACACAATTAGATAATGTAAAAAAAAAAAAAAAAATACATATGGGTTTCTAAAAGGGTTGACTTAAAATATTTAAATACCAAATCAAATCAGAGATAAAATATTGAAATCTTTTAAAAGAGTATCTGTATGTCATATGAAAAATGATGAATCTCTTTAAATGTCTTACATACTTCCCTGAATAGTATTATCTTGTGACCTTCATTTTTTTTACAGTAATAAAAGTACCTCGATCCTGACAAGATTTATTGTTTCCAACTAATATCTCCTGCGTTGGGTGTGAATTTCATTCCCATTAACACCTCACAATTTAGGGCTTTTAACACGTAATTTTTGCAAGCATAAAACACCTTAGACCCTAAACAATCTAAAGTAAATCAATATATCATGTTTTGTGCAGAAGAAAGGGAAAATAATAAAGCGATACATTTCTCCTACATTGCTAGGGCTGCTTGGATATGACAACCTTCTTCCTTTTCACTTGATAAACGACTAGGGAATGCTCAGTCGCTTGCCTGATAGGGAGCTAAACTTATTTCAGGACATGTTCTAATGAGTCATGGTAGAGGCCAATAGTAACCCTTTCTGCTACTGCATCTTCTCTCTGCCCAGTATTTGCATCAGATCTTGATGGTTTTGAGGAATTCAGAAGGGTTAGCAGCTTGAGGAGATTTAAATTTAAGTTAACACTGACTGCCCAACCTGACTGATTTGACAAGCCTGTAGATAGAAAGGCGGTCAATGTAGCTTACGGAAATGTTTTTCTGAAACAGAGGGCTGTTAAGTTTAGTAGTTTCTATTATCAGAAACACTTTCAGAAAAAAAAAAAATCAAGGTTTCTATCTCTAAATTTCCTAACAGTCAAATTTAATTCAGACCTTATTTTGAATTCTAGATATCATGATTTGTCTTTTCCAATACAACTCCTTATTTACAGGTTCAATGAAGTCAGCACGTACTAGTAATTACTCCTTTGGGAAGAATACTTGGAAGAGGCTCCTTCACAATCTTTTTTTTTTTTTTTAATGCATCACATATGTAATATTTTTTTATGTCTTCATTCTAAATTAGAATATAAGGGATGGGCCCCAAAGAGTGTGTTTAATAAATATTTGTTGAATGATAGAAGAATCCATTTGTCTTCTTTTTTTTTTTTTTCTAAGATTTTATTTTTATTTATCCATAAGAGACAGAGAGAGAAGGGCAGAGACATAGGTAGAGGGAGAAGCAGGCTCCCTGTAGGGAGCCTGATGTGGGACTCAATCCCAGGACCCCGGGATCATGATCTGAGCCAAAGGTAGACAGACGCTCAACCACTGAGCAACCTAGGTTCCCCATTTGTCTTCTAACAGAGCCTAGAAAGGTCATTGTCATGGAAGCCCATCTCAAACTGAGCCTGAGCCCTGTATTAAAAAGCCAGAGGTCGCATGGCACAGGGGATGCAACCTTGGCTAGTGTCCTGCTGTTCTCCCCTGTATTAACTGCCTGCCTGAAAAAATGTCCCTGTTTGCCTACAATGCACTTACTCACATTAACTTAGCAAAATTTGTAATTTATGTGAACACATACTTCTTACATGATTCTCGTTCACATAACCATATTACTGCTCAGGAAAATATGCTGTTCACAGATTACAGCAACTGTGTATAAACTGAAGGACTTTCCTTCTGCTGCCTTATCAATAAAAGAGGGAGTTAGAAAGGTTATCTCTCTCTTTACAGTTAAAGATACTTGAAAGGAAATGAGATATGTACCAGAAATAAAAAGAATCTGTATGGAAGAGTTAAGAGAAATGCTCTGACCTTGTCTTTTATGGTGCCCATTATTGTTTATAATGACTTAAAGAGTTGCTCAGGCATGAAGCTGACATTTATGGTATTTTATCTTCCATACCAACCAGCTGAGAAATCTTCCACTTTCATTAATATATTTTAATCAGAGATTCCTGGAATCTAAACACTTCTTATTCCTTTCAGAACTTCCCAAAATCCATGACACCAAGTTCAAATGCTCCCATTCTGAAGCCCCAATATTTTCAACTGACTTACAGTAAGATGTCATTTACTTCACCCCTTGCAAAATAAATTACCATTGATTTAAATAACAACAGAGTGTGTGGGGCCAAACATCTTCATTCACAAAATTTGTCTCATTGATTTCCAAGTATTTTCAGCCCCAAACAAGAAAGCAAAATGTAAGAGGAAACAAGAGACTAGTTTTAGAAGCATCTGGGTCAAATTTCTGCAGCCACCAGGGATCATCAACATTCTGATTTTCACTGACAGACAAGTAAGAAAGATTTGCAAAAAGTGTCAACAGCAAAGGAGGAGCCCACATCTTCTAATATTTATTTGCATTTTTAACATTCCTCACTTTCAGATCAAAAGATGGGTTTGAACATTTATTATTTTGAGAAGTGGACATACTGAGGCTAATTACTCAATTGCAAGGATTTTTTTTTTCAAGTTTCAGGTTCCAAAATAAAGAAGAGAAAGCAGATAATTGCTGCTACCCTCTCACTCCTGGGGTCAACCCCTGGTTTAGAGACATTTGAAAAAATCAGTGGCTCTGCTCTATTAGGCCAAGAAAACCAACCAACACAGAAAACAAGGTAAAGAAGGTAGCTGGAGAGGAGTGGAAGAGTAGGAACTAACTAAATATACTCTTCATCTTTAAAGAGAATCATGTTATTTATTTCAGTTATTTCAGTGTCCTCTCTAACATAAACTACAGAACAAACCATATTCTACCCTCAAAAATCCTTATGGCCACAGGTTCACCATTTTAAAACAATGAAAAATTGCATTTTAAAAATGGTAGTGGGAAGGAAGAAAACAACATGACAAAAATATATTCCTCAATTTGCCCCCCCTCCCAATATTTGCTTGGGCAAATGGGGGATATACAAATAGATATCTTATGGGAAAAAACGTAGAGTGCTATCTAAAGATACTTTCTAAATGGAAGCTCCTTCACTATCTAAATGTTTCCTGAAAGTGGTCTACAATGTTAACTCAAAAACATTTTTTTTTTAAAGATTTGATTTATTTATGAGAGAGAGAGAGAGAGGGAGCATGCACGGGTGGAAGGGCAGAGGTGGGGGGGAGAGAATCTTAAGCAGATTCCATGCTGAGCACAGAGCACGACATGCGGCTTGATCTCATGACCCTGAGATCATGACCTAAGCCAACATCAAGAGCCAGATGCTTAACCCAGTGAGCCACCCGGGCACCCCAGGCAAAAACATCATTTAGTACCAACAAAGCATCTTCATTCACAAAATGAAGTGCTTAGTTCTGTGAGGTACACAATGCTTAACAAATTTTATACAGACCAAACAAAACAGATATGTACTCATATGTAAATACCATCAAATTTAGGAGCATCCACATAATATAAAACTAGGGTTCTAATTCTATATCTTATAAACTTTCTCTAAATCTAATATTGATTATTAGATTTATGATTATTTCACTATGATTATTTCACAACTTTCTAAAAGACAACGATGTAAGAAATATTCCCCAGCGCGTACGTGAGGATTGAAGGGATGTTAATAGTTGAGAAACAGAAGAGGGACTCTTATGCTCAACATATTTCTGAGATCTTTGATCCTCTAACACTCTAATCAGAATAGTCCAGCAAAAGACATTTGTTAAGTGCTCTCACTTTTGAACATCAAAATGCCTCAGTAAAATCTCCACTAAATTAAGCTTACCCAGAAATAATTGAATCTGTACAGCATCAATTTTAGGATATTATTTTAAAAGATTTTAATTTAAAGACAAAATTCTGAATGGCTTATATCACACAAGGGTATAGAAGTTGGAATTTTTTTTAATTAAGTCAGTTTGCACAAGCATTGCTCGTATAGCCAATGATTCTCGACTACTTTGAAGTTACAGCGCCAATATCTTAGCATGGCATATGAAGTCCTTAGAAATAGAAACTCCACCTCATTTAATTGCTCAGTGTTTCCACTCCATCACAAAGGACACCTCTAAGTCGTATACTAACTGTTCCATTTCCCTGTCCGGAAAGCACCTTCTTAGCCTTGAAGACTCTGTCAAGGTCACTTCTCTGCAAGCTCTTTCTACGTTCCAGGAAAAATTAGTATCTCCCTTCTCTCCCCTGCTACTTTCTACATAAATGTCCCAAGATCCCAAGAGTTGCAGCCATTTGTTTATAGGATGGTGTCTTCTGCTACATTCAAAGCAGCTTCTGTAGTGGGCACATTTCATACCTATTTGTTGTACTTTCTGTATTAGAAGCAATACCTGGCTGCATGTTCTCAACTTGGTAAATGAATGAATGGACATAAATAGATAAAGGCATATCATAGAAAAAGGCAAAAACGGATGCTTACTGTGTTTTTAATATGATGGACAAACACAAAATATCTCTGGGGCAGCACGTAATTGCAGATGTATTTCTGAATTTCCCTTCTCTCCAAATTTGTACCCATGGCTGACTTGTCCGTCTGCATACAGATGAACCTACTCACAGACATCGTTTCCTCACGGACTCACAGATGTGAATACTAATTTGAGACAGCAATTTATGGTTGGGGTTACATATTTTCTATTTTTTGCCCCTTACCCACACACCTGTTCCTGTCCAGTCTCGTCCTTATTCATTACGATCATGCTCCATACCTAGGAGGTTGAGCAATGCTGCTTGCATTCACAGAACAAATTTTTCTCTGGTTTATAGCTACGTTTGACCAATGGGAATTCCTGGTCCAGACTAAAGAAGGGAGAACAAAGTCAGAGTATTCATTCTCCCAGCCTACAGGACCACTTTGGGCGGGAGCTCTCTACTTTGACATTATTGCCAAATTGGGCACCATATTTCAATACCGTGAGAAGCAATCTTGTGACCTATAGGATGTCTAGTGGCATCCCTGGAATCTACTCAACAGATAGAAATAATCTTTGTATAGCAATTTACAACTCACAGATTACTTTCACCTATTCAATATCACTTGAACTTAATAATTCTTTAAAATATTATTAGAATGTTTATTTTGGGGGGCACCTGAGTGGCACAGTCAGTTGAGCATCTGACTCTTGGTTTTGGCTCAGGTCATGATGTTAGGATCCTGAGATGTAGAATCTGCATTTACCATAGAGACTGCTTGAGATTTTGTCTCTCCCTCTCCCTCTGCCCCTCCCCCGACCACAATTCTTTCTCTCTCTAAAATAAACACATCTTTTTTTTAAAAAAAGGATTTTTTTTTTACCAATGAGAAAACCCACATATACAGTAACTAACAAACCTATACCTAAAAATCCTATAAAGCAATAATAATATGCACAGAATTTCTTTTATCCAAGTCATAATCTCATTTCATACTCGCTTTGAACTAAACATCCTTATATTACTACTTGTCTAAATTCCAGGCATCACTAGGGCCATTAAGTTTCATATGAAATGCAAAAGTCATAATGGAGTTCTCTGGCATTATATTAAATGTGAGTCATATAGTTAGCCATCTATTATCCCTTTTTCTTCTGCTTAGATGGATAATGTTGCAGTCATGTTGTATTGACAATTGGAATCTTCTTCAAAGGTAATGTATTCTGAACCTCTTCTACAAAAATGCCCACCAGGATTACAATAGAAAAATAACTCCCGGCATGCTTACATATTTGATCATTTTATGTTAAATCAAGAAAGATGCTAAATGCATTTTCGAGTTTCAGAGACTGCTTCTATCTTTCCTGTCTTCTGCCCACTACTACTGCTATTGTAGAAAACTTGGACCCATTGAAATTTGCTCATTCAGAGACAACATCTATCTGCTATTGGACTTTAAGAAACTAAGTGATGTTAGCACATATGTGCCTTGAGAAGTTTAGACATCGAAGGAAGAGGAGGTAATGTTTCCATTAGGATCTCAGGGAGTACTGATTTCTTTTTTTTAAGATTTATTTATTTATTTATTTATTTATTTATGATAGACATAGAGAGAGAGAGAGAGGCAGAGACACAGGAGGAAGGAGAAGCAGGCTCCATGCCAGGAGCCCGACGTGGGACTCGATCCTGGGACTCCAGGATCGTACCCTGGGCCAAAGGCAGGCGCTAAATCGCCGAGCCACCCAGGGATCCCCAATTGCCGAGCCACCCAGGGATCCCCTCAGGGAGTACTGATTGATGAGACTGGGTGAAACCAAATCTTTACTCCAGAGTCAACTTTTTTTTTTCCTCTTTTTCCTTTGTCTTTCTTTCTTTCTTTCTTTCTTTCTTTCTTTCTTTCTTTCTTTCTTTCTTCTTCTTTCTTTCTTTCTCTTTCTTTCTTTTTTTTTTTTCTTTTGGAGTGGGACACTATCTTGGATTCACAATCTCCAAAGAAAATACATATAGAGCAAACTGAATGCATGTAAGCTGTGACTGAATGGTCTTTTTTAAGTCAAAACTTATCATTTCCTCTGTCGATAACTACTAGTCCAGTCATAGTTAGTATGGGCTCTGCAGTCCAACAGATCATAAGCCAGGGTAGTTAGAGAGAGAGAAATTATGACCAGTGCCAGATATAATTACAACCTCCTGCCCTCAAGATAGCCCTGCTTTCATGTTGTCCCTCTGGTGGCATCACTGTCAGGTCAGATCCTAGAAAGTAAAGTCACTTTCCTTTGTTGAGTTCCTGTATGTCCCAGGATCTGTGTAGCCATCAACTCATTTAACCCTCACAACGTCCTTACAAAGCAGACATTGGTATCCTCCAATTACAGATTAGGATATCGAAGTCCAAAGAAGAATCAGGTCTATTCTACCTCAAAACTAGTCTCACCCCTTCACTGCCTCTGGTTGAGTAAGTCAGACCCTACCTATCAACAACCGTAGTATTTGTACATAACAGACACTTAATATGTTGAGTAAATAAACAGTTTGAAAAGTTGCCCCAGTCTTACGATCCTATTAAAGTTAAGAGCGAAATCACAAAATTGGGTATCATATTTTTGGCCACATCTGAAAAACATGATGGCTCTACTTATGAAAGTAAGCTTTTCATCTTACCGAAATAAGAAAACTGATCATTTCAGCTTTTTCTATTATGAAACTTTTTCAAATACAGACAAATTGTTTTGGGGGAAAATTAAGATATAGCAGAGGTGATAATAAAATATCTGTTGGGTAATAAATAAAACGGTTGAGATTACACAAAGAAAAAAAAGTCGAACTAGAGACCGCCCAAATAATATTTTGTGGTTTATAAAATGTGGTTATCAAATTTTTGGAATGTTTGCCAATCATTCCTTCAGTGAGCAGAATGATTCCTGCTCTCCACTGCATCCCCTCCCCACAGTTAAGGTGTCCACATCCTATCCTGTGAATGTAGGAATAGGTTGCCTTACATGGCGAAGGGGAATTAAAACTGTAGATGGAATTAAAGTTTTAAACAACTGACCTTAAAATGAGATTTTCCTGGATTATCCAAGTAGCCCAATGCAATCACAGTGCCCTTAAATATGAAACAAAGGCAGCACAGTGTCAGAATGGTACGGACGTGAAAAAGACTACCAGCTATTGCTGGCTATGAAGATGGAAGATGGTCAAGAGCCAGAGCATGCAGGCCGCCTCTGGAAGCTAGAAAAGAAAATAAAACAGCTTCTCCCCTCCACATTCCAAAGAAGAAACGGAGCTCCACCAACACATTGATTACAGCGTAGTGAGATCCATTTCAGACTTCTGACCATCACAGCCCCAAGAAATAAATATTTGTTGTTTAAACCACATGTTCACCATAATTTGTTACAAGGATAGTGGGAAACTAACGTTACACTACAGTAAGGCCTGGAAGACACCTGGAAAATTATGATTAGATACATCAGCCAACATCCCAGGGGACAGAGTTTCCTGGTTAAATTGTACCCCAATGCCTCTGTTTTCTTCGACACAGTTTAAAGTTAACTATATAAAATATATTGCACCATTTTATCTTTATGCAGATGGTTTTAGCCAACACTTTCTTAAAAATCATAATATAGATTGCCATAATGGAGAAACACTAAAAAATGCATTGAAATACTTAAAGTATTAAGACACATCATATATCTTGTTCCAATGATTAATTATACTGCTCTATTATGATTCATGAAAGAATCCACCATGATAGCAACGGTATAAATGACCCAGTGATAAAAATAACCTGGATTATTAAATCTTCAAAAGTCTACTGCAACAAACATCTATGTATGGTTTGGTAGACTCTACCCAATTAAAAACTTGGAAAAAAAGTGAAAAAGTAAGGGAAAAAAGAATGAAGGAAAGGAAGGAAGGAAAAGAAAAAAAAAAAAAAAAAAAGATGCTTCTTCCTTCAGCCAGACTTAGATAGTTGAAGTAGCCATTGTTAGCTGGACTGTTTTTGCAAGTGAATTAATTTCCAATGCCTACAAATAGTTGCTATTAATATTAGCATATTAAACCACAAATCCACCAGTGTAAATGTGCTCTTAATAGAATATGATTCTGCAAGGTTTTGTAGAAAGTAAATGAGGTAGATTTCAGGAACAGTTACTGAAAATAAAGCCTCAGGAGACTGGAGAAGTGGGTATCATAGAACTTTAAAACACTATGGAACAGAGATGCCAAAATGTTTTTTTTTTTAAGATTATTTATTCATTCACGAGAGACACAGAGAGAGAGGCAGAGACATAGGCAGAGGGAGAAGCAGGCTCCCTGCGGGGAACCTGAGGCAGGACTTGATCCCAGGACCCTGGGATCACAACCTGAACCAAAGGCAGATGCGCAACCACTGAGCTACCCAGGCATCCCAGAGATGTCAAAATATTAAAGGAAGGATTAAAACCAAGGCTAACTCCTACTATAACCCTCAACCATACTATAGTATAATTATTCCTTGGCAAGTCTGTCTCCTTTACAAGACTCTGAGTCCCCGCCTTTTTCTCAAATATAACGGGACATCGATAATCGGGTATTTTTTTCTCCTGTGTTGCCCATTCCAGAACATTTACTCCTGTTTTCTCTTTTCATGCCGCAGGCCTCACAACTGAAGCTAATTCCCCCAAAATCAATCTGGTTGTTCTTCCAATAAGTAACTTCCTTTTTGGGTCTTTTACTATGAGGCTGAATGAGGACATTTTACAAATGTAGTCCTGCTGCTCCTTCTTTCTAATATTCTTTAGAAATGATAGAAATATATTTAGAATTTTTAAATTATCATCTAAGTGAGGGTTATCAGCCTCTCTTACCTCCTGGAGGCGTGGTGCTTCCAGACCAAAATTTACCCTAGGATTTTAAAAAAGCACTATTATTTCTTTGGAGGAGAATAATTATCTATGTGTATATATTTATGTCTATGTTCATATTTATATTTATGTAAAGTGAGTATATATACGTATATACATGAGTGTGTAACTTGAACCTGAGTATCTAAGTGCCATCAGCACTAAACAAGGACTATTTTACTGTCACCTGGACACAAAACCAGAGGTCTGTTGTAAAGTGACATCTTTAAGAGATCAGAGGATCAAGAATGATAGGAGAAAATTCAACCAGGGTCGTTTAGTCTTCCAGTGTTCTCCTCTGTATTCTGGATAGTGTCTCATCCGAATCTTTTCATTAGAAAGCCTCACATCACGCATTTTGTTCATCCAGAATCCACCATGATTAGAAATATAACTTGGAGAGGCAACATCTTAAAAGCTGTCATCAACCAGTCACTTAACCATGACTATCTGAAAGCCAGTTGATAACAAGTACCAGTGCTAATAGAAGACATGAAAGGTGCTCATGGAAGAAGGAGACCATGAGAAGAAATAAAAAGGACCTAAAAATAATTAGAAATTGTAATAAAAAAATCATCATGATTTTTCTTGGGAGATCCCAGGGCTATGACACTCTGATAATCAATGCATAAAATAAATACAAGGTATAAAAATACAAGCTTACATGACTATTTTTAGGAAAATATGACTCAGATGAGTGGCTGTATTTTTCAAAGTTGCCTGGAGAGGGTGTAAATATTCCAGTAATGTTGCCGTGATTAAAAGCATCTATATAACTCCTCTTTTGGAAATCACTTGGCAGCCTGTGTCTCTTTTCTTTCAATCTCCTCAATGATAGTAATAGTTCCCATTTGAAGGTGATTTGACATGAGCAAATTACTAAAAGTCATTCAGAGCCATGTGTGAAGAATTCAGAGTGAACAGTACAGTGAATAAGTTCGGTTTTTGGTCAAAGTCGCAGAAAGACTAAAAAAGCAGCAAGGCTAACTGAATTGCTCATTAAGTGGTTCTAATTTTAACAATCAAGGAAAAAAATCCATTAGAGATGCATCAAAAGCAAAAACCTGTTGAAATGTAAAGGAGGATGGGGTGTGGAGAAAATGCATTCCAATTCAGCTCCAAGGGGAATAGTTAAGGCCTTATGGCTGAGGTTGCAAGACTTGACGCAGGAGAAATAAATTAAAGTGACATTATAACCTCCTTGTGGGGTCCTGGTCAATTGCCAACATCCCCAGGAGTCGCTACATCCTTCCCAGGGTACCTGTAGCTCCTACTATAACACTCAACCATACTACAGTATAATTATTCCTTTGCAAGTCTGTCTCCTCTGAGTCCCTGCCTTTGTCCCAAATATAATGGGACATCAATAATCGGGCATTAAATAAATGAATGAACAAGATTCATTAGGACATGTAACTTCTGCTGGTCTTACTCAACATCCTTCATGATTTAGGATCATAGACGTTGGTGGGAATACATCTTAAGTAAACTTTGAGTTCTCTCTTTGCTTTTCAAATTTTTTTAATTTATGCCATCAAGGAATATTGCAAATCCCAAATGTGTTAGTCCTTTGTAGCTTTCTCAGTGCAGATGAGATACAAAAACTTAAAAAAAAAAAAAAAACACTCAGTTTTTAAAATATTCTTATCACTTCTCTGCCTGGTACTTACTGACATCTGACTTCCTCTGAGACAGTGAGAAAACTCAGCCTGCTTGGCGGGGAAAATGAAGATAGAGAAAGTGTAAAAGCTCAGGATGCCACTGAGGAAAGAAAAGAGCAACATCTCAGATATCGTAAACTGATTCTGCTGTAGAGGATGCTAAAGGATGGAGGGAGACACAGATTGCCTGCAGTCTAGTGTCTTCTAGGAGACGGCTGAGTACAGAAAGTCCACTTCCCTATCATTATTCTAGCAATCTCCCTCCACAACTTGAAACCTAGTGAGATGGCTAATAACTTTTCTTTAAAAGCATCTTTCTAAAACTCAGTATGCCCTCAAAATTTCAATGGTCACTGAACTATTATTATCATTATCATTATTTTTATTTTTAGTTTGCAAAGATAAATGTGTGACTAATTTAAAACAAAATAGCTTGACTTAGTGAGGGTATGCACTTGTGCACTTCTGAGTGTGTGTTGGGGGGGGTGAAGGAGCACAGAATGTTATCTTTTACTCTCTAGCACTTTCCTCAAAGCTTGATATTTTTTTTTTTCCCAGAGCTTTTCAAGTATAAATTTAAAGAGGCATTGTAGACAATCATGGAAGTACAAAAAGATACAACTTCCTATCTCTAGTCCATTCATACTTTAATTTTTTTACTATCCTTTGATGAAAAACTTCCTCCCCACCCATTTTTTTTTTCAATCAGTCAATAAACGGGACCAATAAGAAACCATTTTAAATAAGAAATCAGCCAAATATTTTTTGGCTCCCTGAACAAAACCCTCCTTTTATTTTTCTTTTTGTACCTTGAGGCTTTCCTCTCCAGTTCTGAAGTATGTTTTTTCTCCCGGCCTCAATAGGACATTTCTACTTTTACTAAACCAGATAAAATAATATGTCTTCAATTCTCCTGCAGTTGAGTGCTAGGAATAAAATGACAACATAACACTTATTTTTGATAACAAAATAGTCTTTAAGAAAAAAAAAAACCTAAATTTTCTAAGAAAATAGGTTGGCTGCAGCTTTTAGCACCATCACTTCATTTTTGCTTAATCTCCCTCCAACCTCCTCAAAAACAGTTTGTTTGCTGTAATAGGTAATAAAAATTACGTTCACCCAATAGCCAATGATTCGCTGTTTGATTTTTCCAGTGTCTTACATTTCCCATGGAGTGATAAAGAAGTTAGAAACACAACATAAAGTTGAGTGATCGGCTCAAACTCAGAGATCAAGACCAAAATAAATCTTATAAAATCTGCATCTGCCTCTCAGCCAGATTGCAGCCACTAATGCGGAGGCATATTGTATGGTAAGGCATGCTTTTAGATGTGAGGATCTTTCTGGATTTCAATGTCTCTTTATAGGAAGCAGAATGTGATGAATAGTTTCTTTCTTTCTGACCCTTAACAAAAGCAAAACTAAATTCACAGCTCAAATGGCAGCACTCTTACTAATGCTACAAATCCGAAAAGCACCACGCAGGTCAACTATGAACACAAGGTAAGTTGCACAAGCATGCAGGACACAATAATTGAGGGCTAGAAATGTGGCTAGATTTCCTTTGTTTAGGTTTCACACAAATCTCTCCTTTTCTTTGCATGGCATCTCTGTACCTGAAATACAGAACTGAGCATTGCTGATGTTGAGGAGAGAAAGGTATACAGACATATTTATGTAGATTATAAAGGCACTATGTACAAGTGAATTTATTTTATAAGCCATATCCGTTCTTCTTCACACTGAGTATCTCTATGAACTGCAATGTGGCACAGTGGGGACATAAGATACTTTACATTCCTCAAGGATGTAACATGGTCTAAGGATTAGAAAACAATAGTATATGTAATATTTGAAACTAGAAACATACAGGAAAACAAAGTTCTACATGAAACCACTTCTCTGGCTGTTTAGAGCAGTTGCATGATTATAAATGCTTCTTTGCCATTGGAAGTCCATGCTTCGTGCTGTAGCAACAATTGCTCTTGTTTTATAATAATAATAATAATAATAATAGTAAAATTAAAAAGTTAAAAATTAATGGCAGTGAATTCTCAAGGACACATAAACACACATTACTATTACTTGCTTACTGTTTAAAGTAAATATTCATACTATTTAATCCTGGACACTCAACACAATCCTCATTTGTCTATGTGAATAGAAAAGAAAATCACAACTCACAAAGTGTATCCAGGAAACATTTTTTAGAGTGATGGCATCATATATAGAATTTCTCCACATTCTTGTAGTGTGGTTATGGTCTTTTGTGTTTTCTTCTATTTTTCCCTCCCTGAAAGTGTACCAATATCTACATTGATGTTTATAGATTTCATAGCTGATTGTCTATTTTCAGACACCAAATTTGAAACAGCTTTCTAGCTCAAACCAAACTGTACCTACCTTACTTATAAGCTATTGATGTCGTAATTTTAGAATGTACTAATGATGCGGACATTCAGTAAGCCACTAACAAGCAGCGACTAATTTCTAGAGTAGTGCGGCTTTAAGTTGGTTGTTTCCTTTGGAAGAGTGAAGCTTTTAAGAGAATGTTAAAGAGGTGGTCTGTTGGGTTCAATAAGAATTCAAGTGAGGCCCAGAAAAGATGAGGTGGAATTCCTTCCCATTGCATCCTACTTTCTTTCCCAAATTTATTTAGAAATAACTGTAATGTTGGCAATATTTTTAATACCTATTGTTGATGAAACAAAGTCCTATGAATTTTTAGGTTAGACTATGGAAAGAAGCACCTCAACAATTTGCTTCAATAGTTTTTGAAGCTTAAAAAGTTTAAATCATTCCAGTAGTATGCAAAGATCATTTCAGAGCATAAGATACAGAATTACTATATAACAGAACCCAGAATTAGAGTATAAAGATACATGTTCAGAGACATTTATTCAGTTGAATAAATATCC
Organism: Canis lupus familiaris; assembly: GCF_011100685.1. Classification (NCBI taxonomy): domain Eukaryota; kingdom Metazoa; phylum Chordata; class Mammalia; order Carnivora; family Canidae; genus Canis; species Canis lupus. The sequence continues at coordinate 80,957,961 of NC_049224.1, forward strand.
TATAATAAAAATGTAATCAACACATTAAGAAAACACTGTCATAGCAAAAAGTTAACACATAATTATTTTCATAACGAATGTATTTCAAATGGGCTTTGGTGGTACTCACTCGCATTTTAGGGGACTGAAATCATATTCCATAAAGAAATAGGATAAAAATATATTTTAAAAGGAAAACTATGACATGATATAGGTCATATTTTAAATGAATGTTTAATAATGAGCAACTAAGTGGAGGAAAACCAGAAAAAATTACCAAAAAAAATTTTAAGGAATTCACTTCTACTTTGCTGTCTTTTCAACTGTTGTGAATATTTAGAAAACACAAACCAAAGACTCAAAATAAAAACACGTCCTTTCTTTCTGGTAAAACGGAAATAAAAATGAATATTTTACAAATCCTCTAAGGTACAATTTTTTTCTCTGTAAAAAGACATTTCCTATCCTAAATAAAATGGCAATTTATAAAAATAATGAGTTTATGTTTCTGCTTGTGTTAATAATATACAAAACAGACTACGTGAATACTGAGTGAAGTGAAGAATACTAAATAACAAAAAAGGAAAACATATTTGTGAGGTGTTCCCAAAAGCAGAGAGTGGGTAGAAGGAAGAAGCACCTACTAGTCTAAAATCTACCTTCCCATATTTTGATTTTAACTTTGATTAAGGCATAAGATGGTACTGTTAAAAACATTGGACTGAGTGACCTAATTTCACAAACATAGTATAAAAGGTATTAAAATAAGAAGGTTGAAATATCACTGAGGACTTTATGAGAATTAGGTGAATCCAATTTCCTTCTCTGAGAACTAGTTGACTCTAAATTAGACGTGTTCGGGGCAGCCCTGGTGGTTCAGCGGTTTAGCACCGCCTTCAGCCCAGGGCCTGATCCTGCAGTCCTGGGTTTGAGTCCCACGTCGGGCTCCCTGCACGGAGCCTGTTTCTCCCTCTGCTTGTGTCTCTGCACCCCTCCCCTCTCACTGTGTGGCTCATGAATAAATAAATAAAATCTTTAAAAAATAAATAAATAAATAAATTAGACGTGTTCACATATACGCAGTGGTTGAGGGTATGGCCCCTGTGGCCACACTGTCTGTATTTGACCCTCTGCTCGGCCACTGTACAAACTGTTGATCACTCAACCCTGCTGTATGTCCCTTTGCACATCTACAAAATAACAATAATTAGCTCTATCACCTATTTAACCGGTTAATATATGTAAAATATGCTGACCCGTGCATAGGAATATGGCATGCAATGTAAGTTTAGCTATTATTATTTGTGTAGTATCCCACTGAAATTGAATCACAATGGGGGATGATTTTTGCCTGTTTTCATTACTGTTGCTTCTCCCATGTTCAGAACAAGGCTTTGCACATAATTACATGATTGGCATACAGTAATCACTCATTCAGTGTTTGCTCTGAAATGGTAACCGCATTACCTCTGTGTACGCACATGTATAAATGTATATACATAGGATACGCATGTGTACATGCACAGAGATGCTAATTTCTTATTAAAGGTAAAACATTAGAGAAAAAGGCAAGAAGTTTTTGTAATAAAATAAATTAAATGTCGCTGACCTAATAGTGTGTGCACTGGTGTGGAAAAAATAGGTATTACCATCTTTCATTCCTAATGCCGTATAGAAATGCCATCTCTATCTAAAATTGAACCTTGTGTTCAACAGTTAAATTCAATCAAAAGTAGATTCAGATGCAATAATAAAAAAACCTTTAAGTTCATGCCATAATTATTGTCATTTTCCTGAAAAAAAGGACTGATTAATCTGACATTTTTAATATAGGAGGTCAAATGTAAAATTAGCTCTAGAAGCTTAGAAGGGTAATTCTTAGAAAAAGTCTATTCAGCTGTTATGGTCCACTGCCTAGAAATTCCGACCAAAGGGCAGAAAAGAAGGAGTTCCTTTTCCCAACTTTTGATGAGTTTACCCTGTATTACCCTAACAACATCACCACTTCCTACATCTCACTGGACATATATACAGTTCCTAGCCTGCTCATTACAGATTTTATCACATGAATTTTTAATTTTATTAGGTAAATAAAAAAGCACAATCAAAAAAAAAATCCTCAATGTGTCCATGGATTGTGTAATGATGCAATGTATTGGATGCCTACATATCAATAGTTGGTGAAGAGTCACTCAGAGTGTGGTGCCAGCCTCAGTACCTGTTTGGCAGTTTCCACAGGCCATGAGAAATCAGACCCACTGGGTCTTTGTCAGACCAATTATGCCACTGTGCATGAAAATCCACTGAGACTGTTCTTAGAAAAGAAAGATTATTAAACCTACATTATTATAGTTTCAACTGACTCCTTCTCCACTTAACTCCTACTGCTTTTCACTTGGATCTTAATGCTGAAAATACACTAGAAATTTAAGACTACATATTACGATCATCATTAAAAAAGACCTCCTATATTTGTGGAAAAAATCTTGGACTTTTCAATATAAATATTATCTTACCTCAATTAATACACCTAGATGCACTTATCGATTGGCAAAATTAAAATAAGGAAGATGTTACTTAATAGCTCAAATCCCTGTGAAAGCTGAAAATTGCAGAAAGCATTCAAAGATATGCATACAAAGTTAAAGGTTATAAGCTAAAAAATGAACTTCAATTGTGTCCTCCCAAAATTCATATGCTGAGGCTTTAAACCCCAATGTGACTGATTTGGAGTTATGACCTTTCTGGAGGTGATTATGGTCGCATGAAGTTGGAAGGTGAGGCTCTCATCTGATAGAACTGGTGTCCTTAGAAAGAGGAAGGGAGGAAAGAAGGTCGTTTGAGGACACAGTGAGCACATAGCGGCCTACAACCGGGAAGAGAGTCCTCATCAGAAGTGGAACTTGCCAGTACGTTGATCTGAGACTTCTGGTGTTCAGAATTGTGAGAAAATCAACTTCTGCCATTTAAGCCATCCAGTCTACAGTATTTTGAATGGCAGTGCTAGCAAGCTGAAACGGACTCTCTTTTCAACCTGCTAAGAATGCATAGGAGGTATTGTGGGCTAGACTACAATGCAAACCACAGCCTAAATATGTACATTAAAATCTCTCAGGGAGATTATCCTAATAAAAATTCTCAGATTTGGAGAGAGCAGTATGTTGGAGGGGAAATGACTTTAAGTAGTTAGCGAACCCTGTTGTATGTAGAGTGGATGGGATCTAGGAGAAGTTCTGTTTTGCTTTTCCCCAGTTACATATGTCGCATGGAGACAACAATAGGACCCGCCTCTCAGTTATTAGAAAGGGGTAAATAATATAATGTAGTATACCCCTTAGCAGAGTGATTGCCACAGAATAAAAGCTCAGTAACTCGTGGCTCTTAGAGACTGGGTGTGATGTGTGAACTAAAAATTCCCAGGAAAGATCGCACGGAAGAAGAAATAACTGAAAAAATGATGGAATCTTTTTTAAGTGTCAAAATGGATAATGTCAGATAATATCAAACTGTTACAAGCCATTCCTAAACCACTTGCTTTACAGCCATGAGCTATTTCTGTTCCCCCTTCACCATCAAGACCTCAGCAGGCACCGAAAGCCTTTCTGATTATCTACAGGGCCTATTGCCATATGTTGCACCTTGATCGGGGATCAGTATAACTTGGAAGAAATGAATCAGAGCAAGAGAATATGAGATGCCTCAAACAAGCAGTAGGACAAATTAAAACAAACAGCACCCCCGCCCCCCCCACCAAAAAAAACAAAATGAAGAAACTTTTTAATATAATGGTACTAAAAATACTCCAAAAGTGTAAATGCATCTTCAGAAGGTGTAGAGAAATTCATGGATGACTAGAAATATTATCTTAAATTGTGGTAATGCTTTACAAAGCCCCAAATGTTATTTTCTGTGACCCCCACCCCCACCCCAAACCCTGTCATGTAATCAGTGCAAGGGTTGTTATGTAAAATGACAAGAGGACAGTTTCAACAGGTTTCCGGACTCCAAAGGCCTTACACAAGGTCACACTGGCCAATCAGGGACAGAACCAGGGCGAGAAGGCAGATGTTCAGATTGCCTTATCCAGTTCATTTTCTATTTTGCCAGAGGCCTTCGAGAAGTGTACTACGAAACAGAAGTTAGGAATTTCGGGGGCCCTAACCCAAAATTGTTGTAGCTTGACCTACCATCTGTAATCAGAATTGAGGATGGGTAAGTGTTAAAAATTCAGGTTTCTGGGCTATAGTACAGACCTACTAGGATTTCAATTTCTGAGAACTGAATGAAATTATTATTATTTTTTAAAGATTTTATTTATTTATTCCTGAGAGAGAGAGAGAGAGAGAGAGAGAGAGAGAGGCAGAGACAGAGGGAGAAGCAGGCTCCACTCAGGGAGCCCGACACAGGACTCGATCCCGGGCTCCAGGATCAGGCCCTGGGCTGAAGGCGGCGCTAAACCTCTGAGCCACTCGGGCTACCCGAATTGAATGAAATTAGAATAAGAATCAACTACACGTCAATAATGTGGCCACTTTTTATTATTATTATTATTACAGTAGTCTAATAATACTAGGGAGGAGGAGAGTATGTTGCTATGCAGTGGTTATGGGTTTTCTTTTCCTTTTTTCCCCCTTCTGTGTTCTTATCTTTCTCTCAAAAGTAGGGGAGCAGCAAATGAATGGAAACAGAGGAGTTGGACATGATGATATTCCGGACTAAAACCAAAATCCAAACCAAACCAAAACACCTGGTCTAAATGGAAAGAAGTAGATGTTTATTGCTTTTTGACACTAATCTTGCAATCATATAGAGCCATGTACCACTCTTACAGTTACCAAGGCCTTGGGCCAGAATTCAAGGCCTCAAACATTTGCTTTGTCAAACTTGAAATTCCTTTTTCTGATATAATCTCATTATTTCCTGGAAGCCTAGCTAGGGTTGGAGACACTTGGTGCCTTAACAGAGCTCTGGGCTTTGAAACTACTGAAGGCTACTCATCCTTCTCCAAGGCCCTCAGCGCAGAATCTGCATTTCTTTAGGACTGGTGATCTTTGTGAGCTGCTGACCTAGTTACCTGCTTAAGCAATTTACACCAGGGTGTGACAAAGACTAAACCCAACTCCTTCAGAAGATTGCAATTTGCATTTGCAATTTAAAAGAGTGGTCCTTCAAATATGGGCTCCTAAGGTGTTGTGGGTTTTTTCTTTCTTCTTTTTGTCCTCCTCCCCTCCCCCTTCTCTTTTGTTTGCTTGTTTGAGAAGAGTTGACACACAATGTTATAGTAGCCTCATGTGTACAACATAGTGATTCAACAAGGAGTTGTAAGACATTCCTCAGCTCCCACCTCAGTGCCTGCCACTCCCAAGAGCAAGCATATTCTCTCTTCTAGATCTCTTTCCCTAGTAAACCAAGTGCATGTTTCTCTGATATTCTAGGCTCTCACCTTTAAAAGTGATGCTCACCATGGGCTTTCAGAATAAAAATGGAAATGTGAAAATGCTCACCCTTTATTGGTGAGCAGGGGTTGGTTCAGTGAATGGACAATATCTGCAAGAACATATAAACTGACAGATACTTGCACCTGTGCTTGGGCATAAATGTACCTATTTTTTTTTTTTTCCCATAAGGAAAGAGACAAGAAGAAGGATAACAATCTGGAGGCACCTGGGTGGCTCAGGTCATGATCCCCGAGTCCTGGGATAGTCCCATGGTGGGTTCCCTGCTCAGCGGGGAGCCTGTGTCTCCCTCTCCCTCTGCCTCTCCCCCTGGTTTGTGCTCTCTCTCTCGCTCTCTCTGTCTCTCAAATTAATAAATACAATCTTAAAAACAGATAACAATCTGTAGAAGATTAGAATAAGGATCTCAAGACAAAATACTGAAAACCAGTATGTTTGCATGTGTCTTCATACCCCTTCAAAATATATCAGAACCCTACTGATTGGCCAGTACCTCCCTTACTTGCCTGGCATATTTGCTTAGTAGTTTAATTTTATCTTTTTTTTTTTTGAGGGTTTGGTGTTAACAACACCACCAAGGAGTAAGGAGAGGAAATGAGCACTGCTCATTTGCTACTGAAATGAGAGTCATACCCACACAGAGAGGGCAGGGACTCTAGCCAGCACCACAGGTAGCCTTTACGGTGGAGACATCCACCCAGCAGGGAAAGAAAATAACAATTAGGACACCCAGAGTCTGATATAACAGTGGAAGTACCATAGTCCTGTGTTTCAATATGAAGGGATCTTCAGGATATTTAGCACCAAAGCTCAGGCCTCTTGTTTGTCATTCAACAAATATTTATGAGTATCTCCCATGGGCTCCTAGGAGTATCTCTACTAAGCACTGAGAATACCATTGATGGACAAGACAGACTGGGAGGCAGGCCCCGTGGGTTTCATGTATGTATCTTGCCTACTTTGCCTATTTTTTGCACTGGCCTATCTATAAAGAGACTTGTTCCAGCCATCGTTTTAATTACACCCCAAAGCCTTGCACTGTGTATTAAAGATAGAGCAAATGAACACAATCTCTATAAAAGGAATGGAAAAAAACCTCACAGACATCCAAGAAACGTGTTTTGCAAAGTTATAGATTGAAAATCATTCCCAGAGACATATTTCAAACTGCGGAATTACTTCGTAAGGGTCTTGAGTTTTTCCAGAGGCTATATATTTCCAGCCTCAAAAATATAGTTAGGGTTAAAGTGACTTACTCAATTCTTAAGGGATTTGTTTGTTTTTAAATCACATATGGGGTTATGTACAAATCCAGTTAATTAATTAGATCTGCACGTTACACCCACAGCTTTTTGTTTGCTTTGGTTTGGTTTTGGTAGTATTAAATTGCAGTTTATGACTGCAAAAAAGTTTGAAAACCTGAGGCATATCCTAAGGAGTTCTTCTGAGGTGATTTTACCCAGATAAATCAGAAAACAAGACTGTATTCAAAAGCACCGATTTCACAACTTCCCCCAAGTGCTTGCAGTACACTTGAAATCTGACCTGATATTTATTCAAAGACTTTATAAAGTTCCGAAGCTAATTCCATCAGTCATAAATAAGTTGGTTCCTTATTTCAGTTTCCTCACCTCAGAAATAACAATGGTGCTTTTCCTCACAGATTGCTGAGGAGCAAATGAGCAAACATGCAATCAACGTTTTGAAACTTAAGAAGCATGATGCGAATATAATCTATCATTTTCTGCTCCCTAATCTTTTATATAATATATTAATTCCATGAGGACAAAGACTGTATCTTATTACTTTTGGAATATTCAGTACCAGTGCTGATAGTAGATGTGTTGAAAGTTATTAAGCCAACCTCTAACATTCTCATATTTTTTCTTTCGATTCTGTGATGGAAAATAAATTATTATCTTATCATTTAAAACAAAATGTCCAAACGCTGAATTTATAGGGTAATAGATAGTTTGTTCTGAGTCTCACTCCATCTATCCACAGGCACATCCCTACGCGGTGAATTCCAGGAATTACAAAGGAGACTTATCAAGAGACCTGAGGTGGATGCCAATTGGGAGCAAGAAGGTGGAGAAAGAAGGGAAGTCTGTGCAAAATAGGAACATGGTGACATGTTCAAAGAAGAAAACACACAGAGAGAAATGATAATAGCTTTTTGCTGTTGATGAATCCTGCTGTAATAGTTGCTGTTGATTATTCGGAGTCAGCTAAATAGTACATCAAAATGTTTGGGAATGTTATTTTTTTTGTTTTGATTTATTATGCTTTTCCAATAATAGCCATAGTTTCCCACCCCAAACAAACTGCAGTGGTGGTTCTGAACCCTTTTCAATTGCTTCCGCAACAAAACACATTTTTTCCATGGCAACCAAGAACAGGAACACACACACACACAACTGAAATCGGGATTGCACAGGACAACATTTACCTTACGGTACGGGTGATGTACTTGGAATGGTTCTGTTTCATTTCATATTTTTCTTATTGTGGTGAAGATGCTCTAAACTGATTCAAGCCTCAATAATGTGTTGCAACCTAAGTTTTCAAAATGCTGCCTTAGAATGTTCTTCTTTCCGAAAGTATTTATGTATCTCCTCTCTATGTGGTTGCACTTAGACTATCTTAAAATTCTGGACTTTTTCCCTCTATAATTTTGTTTTTGTTTTTTTTTTTTTTTAAACTTTTTTTTTTTTAATTTTTATTTATTTATGATAGTCACAGAGAGAGAGAGAGAGAGAGAGAAGCAGAGACATAGGCAGAGGGAGAAGCAGGCTCCATGCACCGGGAGCCCGACGTGGGATTCGATCCCGGGTCTCCAGGATCGCGCCCTGGGTCAAAGGCAGGCGCCAAACCGCTGCGCCACCCAGGGATCCCTCCCTCTATAATTTTGAATTGATATGATTTGTTACACGATTCACACTATAAGCACACGTAAGGAAGTTAACTACTTTTGATAAGGAAACATGACATCTTCAAGAAGCAAAGAGTGGTAAGGCTTCTTTTGCCAGCTTCTTACACTGGTACTTGTGCTCAAAACAAATTGAAGAAGTTGAGGATAATTAGGTTTTATTCAGGAATTTCACTACAGTTTCAATATTTCTGAAAATTTTCATTTTTGCAAAATTAAACGGCTAATAGAATAAAAATCTTGAAATATATACATTAGAGATTTGCATGGGTTAGAGTACATGTCCTATCACTCTATGTTTTAGTATTCTTCCAATATGTATTTATTTATTATTTTTGAGAGAGATGGAAAGAGAGAGAGAGCGTGTGCATGTGTGCGTGTGGTGGAGGGTAGGGGAAGACAGGGCGGGGAGAGAATCTTAAGCAAGGTCCACGCCCAGTGTGGAGCCCAACATGAGGCTCTATCTCATGACCCTGAGATCATGACCTGACCTGAAAAGAAGATTTGGACGCTTAACCCTCTGAGCCACCCAGGCGCCCCAGTATTCTTCAAGTATTTATTTTTATTAAAGGGCTCTTCTATTGACAATAATTCACCGAAAGAAATCCCAAGAATCTGGTATCCTTAGTATTTCAAAAATTGTGGAAAACTTAGTAGGGCAGATGATGTGGTAAGTGTATTATAAATTTATCAAACTTTACACACGGAACACTTATTTTTAGGCGCAAAAACACATACAATAAATAGAGACATAAATATATAAACAGAGAATTGGAGGGACCACCCAAAGGATTGCCTGACTTACCTAGAATATTACTTACAAAACTAAAATTCAGCCACTCTCTCTCTCTCTCTCAACAATATCTAAATTCTGAGTTCTCGGAAGTAGCTTGAATTTATGTTATCTGACATCAAATAGAATAGCCTTCAGATAAATGTACCACAAAAACAGAAAGCCACAAATTCCTTCTGAATGTGACTACAGTGACTTCAGTAAATCTAACTGAAAGATTCCAAATTTTCTTAAGGGATTCAACAACAACAAATTCTATAGATAGTACAGAATCTTTGGTCAATATCTCAAGATTAAGGAAAAACCAGTCCATTGGCAATAAGTGCTTAATACAAAATTAATCTCTCAAATTTGTTTTATAGACAATAGTTTTTATAAATATTGTTCAAAGTCCTTGCATATAGATGTGTAGGAACACACACGAATACACACAGTGACATTTAGGAATACACACACAGAATGAGCAAGAGACACTGTCTTTTCCTCTAACACACTATCTCACTGGCTTGGAAAGATTGTGGTTCCACCGTCCTTAATAATGTTGTTCAATTTAAGGTTTTAGCAAAAGTCAGTATTTAATGTACTACAGACAAACACTCAATAGACTTAATTTTCCTGGGTCCACACAAAGCTAGAATCTCAAAATAGTTGTTGAAATGTGCCTTGGGATATTTTTCTTTTTTTTTAAATTTCTGCTAACCACTTCTTTGAGAATGGAATTAGTGGTGACTTAGACATCCATTAGTAGCACATTTCTTTATTAATACTGTTTCTTTTATAAGTTTATTTATTTCAATAGTATTTTTCCTTATATGAGGAGGGAAAAAAAAAAACCTTGAAAATCAAATGTACAACAAGTGAAACAAGCAGTGATTGGCTGACACCCCACGGCCAAGGGCAGGCTCCAGCAGGTTTCGTAGTAGCAAGGTCATCAGAGTATGGTGCATAATGGAGCATCATATTAGAGTGGAATTCAGCCAAACACAGTAATGTATGGATGTAGACGCATCTGAAAGAAGGAAAATAAAGATTTATGCAGGTAAAAAAAAAGTGCGATGAAAAATTTCTCCCCAATGTCTTATACCCAATCAGAATGCTGTAGTAGAAGTTCTGGTGCAGAGAAATTTTTTTTTACAAATTATGTGTTTGTAAATAATAAATATGCTCAGGGGGAAAAAAAAAAGTTAACTTGTCAGATGAATCCTACTCGGAAGCTTTAACAGTTTTTTTTTTTGTTTGTACACAGCATCAGAGTTCAATACAAACATCACCAAATTCCTGAAAATAAACCTTTATTCCGCCTTTAAAACATTAATTCACCAGAAGTGATAATTAAGATTAGTTTTAGTGGTTTCAGCTCAATTCTTCTTGGAATGTGATTTCTCCCACAACACTAATGCTAAATAAAGCACTGTGTAATGTTCCGAAACAGAGTCCCTACTTTAGAAAAGATTCTAAGGGCTTTTAAAATAAATAAGAGAGAAAAGTAAAACTGACTCAAGATCTATATGAACAGATCTTACTATTTCTATAGAGCCATAGTAAATAAATGGATGGGGAACCTTGCTATAGCCTTGGAATTGCTTACATACAGCTTAAATATAAAGCTCTAAACAATTATTATATCAAATTTCCAACATAACCTCCACCACCATCCTCTCCCAGGAAAAGAAATGAGGGTAAAATATCTAATAGCATTGGTGGCTATGGTGAAGCAATGGTTTCGTCACGTTATATTGTTTTTAAAATTGTTCAAATTTGATTCTTGAAATTAATAAACTCAATCATTAGCATTTTTATTTTTATCACTATTTAAATTTAAAATATAATACACCAGGAGGCAATCGAACTGAAAAAATTAAAAATGTCACCTTCTTTTAAAAATTTGCTAGAAAACAAATTAAGAGGAAAAATTAGTTCACGATTGTGTGGTAAGGATGCTGTGAAGGTAGAGTGCGCCTGCAAAGCTGGCAAAATGCAAAGGAGCATAGAAGCCAAAAAGAATCATCCATATTAATGAAAAAAGTAAAAAAATTATCCCAATTAGAATGCATATAAACTTTCCTACACATTTTATAGAAAACTTCTATTAATTTCCATTCAAATTATGTTTTTATTGAGGATATACTAATCCCAGATAGGAGCTTACATTTGTTATCATGATTCTGCTAAACTAAAAATCATGTCAATTAACTTGTTGCATACATGTTCTAAAAAGTGTTAAGTTACTTCAGTGTGTCATCAATTACTATTTTACATAGGGGAAAAGAACCATCAATTTCTTTTGAAAATCTGTAAAATTTGAATTATAATGTCCCCCGCAATTTACAGATAAAAGCTAGAGCCCAAAGCAGAATTATAATCTCTTACAAAAACTTCAGTCTTCATAGCCAAATATATAGTTATACTTACAAAGGTAAATCTCAACAGATTTTTGTCTCTATTGAAATACGTACAAAGTTACATAAATTCAATTTTATTCCTAGAGGTAGTATGATCAAAACCAAAAACAGTGGCTTCTGCATTCCAGGACTTGGATCCACGTTGTATCCTCGATAATCTTGTGATCTCAACCAAATTACTTTTTCATAAAGGCCTCAACTTCTTAAATTTCCTTGCATCAGTCAAGGTACCAGCAGACGACCAAATTTACATCCCAAAGGTTCAGGCAGAGAAAGGCCTCAGTCTCTCTTCATATAAAATGAGGAAACTGGTTTGAATGCTATCTTTTAATTCTAAAATGTGATGACTCCAGTGATTTTAGATACAAACACTGAATGACTGATGACATTTTATTTCAGTTTTGAATGTGTTTAAAGTTCAAATATGTTCCATATGTTAATGTATGAATATCACAATGAAATAAAAATCTAAAGGCCCCATCGTTGGTTTATAAGAATATATCTGTATGTGTTTGTGTGTGTGGAGAATGAGAAAAAGAGATACCAGGTGTATACTTTTCCACATATAAGATATGTAATTACTCAAAAATAGAAATAGATGACACGAGAGAATGATTTTGCTATATTTATCCAACTTGACTTGGAGGATTGACTTAAAATCTATAAATTGACTTTGTGGTCTCATGTCTAAGTTATTAATCGACGTGGGATAAGTTTGGGATAAGTTTCAAACTGTTATACCTGGTCTTCCAATGTGGGATAAGTTTGGGTAAGTTTCAAACTGTTATACCTGGTCTTCCATAAAAAATGTCTATATTCAAAGTAGATCAAATCGGCGGATGACCCCTTCCTTATTCATAGACATCAAGAGATCCAGGTAATGCTGCTTTAGTAGATCTCTCCTGACTCAAGACATAACCCTTCATCGGTTTTTAGCCTCTTGTCTATTATCAGGCTGAATGTAACAGAAATTCCACCATATGCAGACTGACTGTACCTCTTGAGAGTGTTTTTGGTTATACACAGAAGGATCATATTGTAGAAATTATGCTTATCAAATTGAAACTAGAAGCTGTAGCTGGCATCACTCTGCAGATGCATTTCCACTAGAGTATGTATGGTGTAATGTATGTACACCAACAAACTGATACTTAGTGTTCTCAGTGCTGAAAGCTCTAATATTTGATGGCAAGTCATCCATTTGTTTCCAGACTACAAGTAATTTAAAAAATAATTTCTGCCATATTTTTTACAAAGTATACAATGACTATATTGGGTACAATTTGATCAATTAAAGAGAACATTATTCAGGCTACATTCTACAGTTCCAAAGAAGCAAGGGAAACTATCACTGGACTTAATATGAATTTTTCTTGAGTATTTCTGCATGAGCTACAAATGGATTTTTAAATTAATGTTTATTCAAGCTGTATCTTCCCTACTCTTGCCAAAAATAAAGTACTTTACTTTCCATTTACTAAATACAATAAAATTTTTACTTGCCAGTGCATTACCTAAATAATAGCATGGCATGAATAAACTCAGCAGGACCTGAAAACGATAAAGTAGTAACTATACTTTTATATGTTTATCAATCTTTTAGAATTACATCGTTCTTTAAGAAAATTGAAAAATATTTAACACATAGTGAAAGTTTGAAGATTTAAAAATAAATAGAAATATAGAATGCCTCTGTCTTTATTTTACAAGTCAAATGCACTATTGTACTTTCAAGTCACAAAACTTGAGCAACCACTAAGACCAGGCAAAGGAAAGGTGGACACTTAATCTCAATAATGCTGTCAATGATCCACATTCTGCTCAACTGGACACATTACTCAGTTGAGAGCAAAGACTTTTGTTTGAACTGCAAAGGTCTGAACTATGGAAACCTGGGTTATATCATCACTTTTACTCAGGTGTGAATTTCAGAAAAAAAAATATATATAGCAACTCTGCAACATACATCTACATTCTGCCAAGGACTAAATACAGAAGCTTGATTTGAAAATTTCTAGATCCTGTGAAAACAAACCAAAAAGGGGGGCGGGGCAGTTTTTACAAACTTATTTCCCCAAAGCTGCTTAATTTATTACAATATAACCATTAACAGGATTTAGGAGCAACACTTTGAAATGTCTAATTCTCGTAAGGATAAGAACACTGTAAACAGACGCCACTTCCATTATATCACAAGCAAAGAACTATGATAAGACAATTCAAGAAAATTATAAATAAAATGAAGTCTTTATGTCAGATGAAATCTCTGATTTTTAATTAATCCCTACCATAAGGAATTAAAAGATGGCATCCCTCAGGGTTTTCCCTAGATAAATTCAGTATCAAAGGGGTGAATTATAACAAAACCTCGTGTTCTTTATTTTATCTTATAACAAATTTAATCACAGAAAAAAAAAACATTCTGGTAGTTTTATAACACTTTATTTTTAAAATAAAAATAGAAAATCATCTACTAATGGTACAAACAAAAATCAGGACAAAAAAAGATCCTGTTTATTATGTCAGATGTCTAAACAGAATGTAACTTTGTAAATGGATCCCTTGTCCCCTGACAGCAATATTGAAGAGATGAAGAGTATCAATTACTATTACTAATCACATTAAGGGGAATGTGTTTCATTCTCCTTTATTTTATTTTGGTTCAGCTATTTATTATGGTTAAAACTTTACACATCTTTTGAATACCTAATGACGACACGTAAGTTGTCCAGTTACTTTTGGCAAACTGCATGATGTATAATGATGGCTTTGCAGGTTTTCAATTCTGGTATATGAACTTCTTTGCTCTGTGAAGAGCCTAACACCATACATTAGTTTATTTATAAGCATATCACTTTGCCTTTTAAACAGCATGCCACAACAGTCTTGATATTGGCTGTCTTAAATATTCAGAATATAGAGCCAACCTCCTTTGATGAGCCAAATAAAGCTTAAGTGACAGCACAGAACATATGAGGTGGTTGTATAAAATATCTATAAATCTGCCACTTGATACGTCCGCTCCAAAGTTTAAGATTACACAATTTAGAATGCAAATGTCATTCAGCCACGGGACAAAACATCCCATTAGGCTGACTGTGAAAAAGTAAACATTCTGCAGAAAGATCTCTTCACACACTTTTGCGCTACAGAATTTTCCAAGGACATTTCTATAGATCCAAATTTATTTGTCTGTGTTTATAAGTCATCTTGGAAAAGTAATATTATCGTAACTAGAAGGGTCCTTGTTTACCAGACCAATAAAAGTACCAAAACCAAAACAAAAATCTCCTCCTAACTTCAGGTAAAGCAATAACACAACAGATATAAACCCTCCAGGTAGTAAATTTCAGGTTAAAAGAAATAAGTAACTGTGGCTCAAGGGCATCACATATTTTCGAAAGCCATTTAATGAAGTCCGAGCCTGTATTTTCTCGGATTGCTTTGATTATTGGGTATCAAATCATGTTAGGTCTCTTTCTCCTTATCCAAATAGCTACAGTAGAGTACTCTAAGTACCAAATATTTCTTTAGGAAATTGATTTTTAAAAGTATGAGAGCAGTAAGGATTTAATATCTCTTTTCTATACCATCTTTAATGAGCCCATCAATAACATCTTTAATGATGCCATAAAACACGTTTTTCTTCTGCTTTAATTCTTCTCAGATTGCACATGTCCACACGCAAAGCACACTTAATAGAATAACTATTACTGGATATTATTTGACAGTCATAAAAGTGTTTTTTTGAGATGGGTTCTCTTGATAAGATATATGTGGTATTTTATTAATGGGGTTGCTACAGCATCAGACACAGCAGTTTCCGAAAGATTTTACTTGCTCAGGGTCAGACCTTGGTGGGTGTGAAAAGTGAACTCTGTGAGCATTACATATATCACACAAGCAAAACTTCTGAGAATAAATTTTCTGTTTTCTGAAGTTCATCTCAAAGTTCATATGCTTTTTTAAACCGTTTCCACATTTCACTGAGAGACAACGGTATCAAATATTCCATATCACCTTCATAGCGTCAGGATATCACAACGCAGACCAAAATTGTCTTGCACACAGTGCATCAAACACTTCTGTTGCTTGGACTTAAATAATAAATGGGTCATGCACTTTACTTTTGCTTACAGACTTTTAATACCAAACCCGAAGAATGCGAGTGCTAACTGTATATCCTCACAGAAGTCTAATTGTTACAGAGAGCGAAGTATTAAAAATGTAGTTTTGCATGGTATTTGCATATCATCAAACATCTTTAACCCAACATTTTTTTGTCAAAGTAGTATTTAAGTATCTCAGACTTGGTACTGTATTTGCATGAACCAGCCTCCATGATCCGTAAAATCCTACGTAACACATCACATAGCTAAAACTTTTAGAGTGTCCAATTTGCACAGGCACCTGTAGTAACTTGGGAAGTTTTCTCTCTGGATGTAATTACCCACTAAGCAGCCACAGAACACCGTAATTTCGGGTTAAAGCTCACCATCCAAACAATATATACACATTTATCCTGAAAACAGAAAACTAGGATGAATTAGTACTGGCAAGCACAAAGAGATGTGCAAAGACACTGCCTGGCTTTGAATACCCTGGTAGCTCACACCGGTCTGGGAACCTGCAAAATACAGAGGTGCACCTCGCGTAGATGGCTCGTACCCAACTGATGATCTATGAATTAACGTTAAATTACCCCTATTAAATCCGTACGTGATGGCTTTAAGGGAGAGAAAACAAAACTTCACAGAAGATGCTCTGTCTCAGAGTTATTAGCCTTTTTCTGGGATATTTAAATATATTTGGAATACATCTTACCTGTTTGCTGTACTTGTTATTGGTTTGACAGCTGTATTCAGAGCAGTGATCTGATCCAATTGAGATGTTGTCTCCTGCTCCCACAAATGTGTTGGCTGGTGGTAGATCTTGTACGGCCTGGTGTTTTTTTCCTGCAGTTGGTGACTGGGGGTGAAGCTGGACAGTAGGCAACGGAGAACTGGACTTGTAATGCCTGGCCAGGTCAGGACTGCCAGGCCCACCATTCACGGATCGGTATCGCCCCATGCTTGGGCTGTCTGACAGCTTCTCGTTCACACTATCATACCTCTGTCCATTTGGTTTAGAAGCTTCCACAGTGACAATGCTGCTGTAGAGAGGCTGCTTAGATTTTTTGTTTTTCTTGTCCTTTTTAGGCTTTTTGGATTTGTCGTGCTGCTGGGGTGTAAAAAAGTCCTCGTGGTCCTTTTTGCCAGCTTCGTACCCATTTTTATTTTTGGACCGGCAGTACCTTGCCATCACTACAATTAGGATGATCAGAATCACTGTCATAATTCCAGCAACCACCCCAATGACAATACTGAGTCTCTGTTTGCTGATTTCATAACTTGGGTCACCGGCTATATCCTGGGTGAGCGGGGTGTGCAAACTTCTGGCTATCTGGGAGTCAATCACAGTCGCGTTGGAAACACTTTCATTGACAAACACATGCACCAGAGTCGTGGTGGACTGGGAGGGCTGCCCGCTGTCATTCACTTGCACCACCAACCTGTGCAAGCCGTAATGCTTTTGGGTGAGCTTCCCCACCAAGGAAACCACACCGCTGGTGGGATCAATCTCAAACAGCTTGAAGGGATTCCCTCCCACAATGCTGTAGTTGAGGTCTGCGTTGATGCCATCGTCGCTGTCCGTTGCCAGCACGGTGGCTACCACTGTCCTGACATTACTCGAAGGTGGCAGTAAAGTGTAGGAAATGTTTCTGGGAAGGGTGACTGTGGGAGCGTTGTCGTTCTCGTCCATCACAAAGAGGGAGACGGTGGCCGTGGCCGACCTGGGAGGATCTCCCCCATCCACAGCCTTGACCCTGAACGTGTATGTGGTCTGGTGCTCCCGGTCGAAGGACATGGTGGAGTAAATGGTCCCCGTGTCGTTTTCGATGGAAAAAATGTTACTGTTTTCCTCTATGTAGAGGCTCATCTCTGCATTGCGCCCCTTGTCAGCATCCATCACCGTGACCATCCCCACAGGGCTGTTGGGCTGCAAGTTTTCCTTCACATAAAAGGTAAAGACGTCCTGCATAAACTTAGGGTCATTGTCATTCCTGTCGGCCACCTGCACGATCACCGTGGTGCTGCCCTGCAGCACTGGGATGCCTTTGTCTTTGGCGTTAACTTTAAACTCGTACCTGTCGGTCTGCTCGCGGTCCAGCACGGTGTTGACCAGGATGTCCCCAGAATCGGGGTTGATGGCAAAGGTCCCCATCACGGCGGAATCCAGAGAATAGGCAATCTCTGCGTTCTTCCCACTGTCGGCGTCGGTCGCCAGCACCGTGGCCACCCTCTCTCCGGGGACGTTGTTCTCGGGGAAGTAGACCTCCACCACCGACTGGCCGAAGACGGGCGGGTTGTCATTGGTGTCTCCGACCTTGACGACCAGGGAGTTGTTGCTGGAGAGGCTGGGGCTGCCCGAGTCCACCGCCACAATGACCACGTTGAATTCCCGGGTGGTCTCGTAGTCCAGGGGGGCCGAGGTGTGCAGGAAGTACTTTTTCTTGTTCTGGTCGCCCTCCGTGTCGCTGGCCGGCTTGAGCTGGAAGGGCACGTCCCCCACCACGGTGCAGGTGACCACGCCGTTCTCGCCTTGGTCGCGGTCGGACACCTGCACCAGGGCGATGGGGGTGTCGACCAGCACATCCTCGGCCACGTTGGCCACCCCGTCCTTGAGCGGGATACGCCCGATCTTGCGGATCTCGATGGACGGCACGTTGTCGTTCTCGTCCTTGATGTTGAGCACCACCGTGGCCTTGTCGGTCTTGGGGGGCTGCCCGCGGTCGCGGGCCATGACGGTGAAGCGCAGCTGGTTCACCTCCTCGCGGTCGATGCGGTGCAGGACGCTGAGCCAGCCGGACGTCTCGTCGAGGCGCAGCAGCCGCCGCACCGACTCGGTGGCCGCCCCGAACACGTACTCGATCTGCCCGTTGACCCCCACGTCCAGGTCGGCGGCTCGCAGCTGCAGGATGGGGGTGCCGGGGGCGCTGTTCTCCGCCAGGTCGGCCTCGTACACGCTCTTCTCGAAGCGGGGGCTGTTGTCGTTCACGTCGGTGATGAGCACCCGCAGGATGGCCTGGGAGGAGCGCGGCGGGTCGCCGCCGTCCCGCACCCGCAGGGTCAGCTCGTAGGAGTCGCGCTGCTCGCGGTCCAGCGCCCCCTTCACGATCAGCTGCGGCTGCTTCTCGCCATCCGGGGTGTCGGCCACCTGCAGCTCGAACACGCTGCTGCGGCCGCCGGGGCCGGGGTTGGGGCCGCCGCCGCCGCCGCCGCCGCCGCCGCCGCCGCCGCCCTCCGGGGCGTCCGGGCGCCTCCTGGAGCCCCCGGGGCCGCCGCCGCTCGCGCCGTTCCCGCCGCCCCCGGGGTAGGGGGCGCTGTCGCCAGGCCCGGCTCGCCGGCCCTCGCCGCCGCCGCCGCCGCCGCCGCCCCCGGGCTCCTGGAGCAGCTCGTAGCGCTCGATGCCGTTGCGGCCGAAGTCACGGTCGGTGGCGGTGGGCAGCAGGTAGAGCGTGCCCACCGGCCGGTTCTCCTCCACCGTGAGCGTGAGCACGGGCGACGGGAAGGTGGGCGTGTTGTCGTTGATGTCGAGCACGATGACCCGACCCTCGAACAGGTCCACCCAGCTCTGCGAGGGCCCGATCACCGACACCTCGAAGTCCAGGAAGCACTCGTTCTCGTCGAAGATCATCTGACACTGGGGCAGCTTCTCGCGGTCGATGCGCCGCTCGCTGGTGCTCAGCTCGCCCGTGAGGTTGTCGATCTTCAGGTACTCCGAGCCCGACTCGAGGCTGAAAGTCACCTCGCCCGAGCCCGTCACGATGCCCAGGTCCGAGGCGACGTTGCCGATGCGGACGTCCGCCGGGCCCTCCTCGGCCAGCCGGTACCGGAGGAGTTGCTTGGCGGCCGCCAGGCTGAGCGACAGCGGCAAGAGGAGGCAGCAACCCAGGCACCAGCCGCGCGCCCACCCCGCGGTCCGCATCCTCAGCATCTTCTCCTGCTGCTGCTGCTACTGCTCCTTCTAGGCACGGCCCCCTCGGCGCCCCCCTCCTCCGGGGCCGGCCGCCGGCCCTCCGCCCGGTCCTCTTCTGGCTCCGGGAAAGGAGGAAGGGAGAGGAGGGAGGGGGCGAGAGCAGCGTGCGGAGTCGGCCGGGCGCGGGGGGCGGGGGGGGGGGGGGACCGGCGACAGATCCTTCTTCTTCTTCTTCTTCTTCTTTTTTTTCTTCCGCCTCCTTCTGCTTCTTCCGAAAGTTATTGTTTCATAATTCATGCAATGGGTGCTAATCGCCCGCTCGCCGGCCGCCGTTCAGTCGCAGCACTCACAGTTCACGGGACACTGCGCGCCGCGGGCTCGGCGCCCCCCCCGCCCCCCTCCAGAGTCATCCCCGCGGCGGGCGGAGGATCCCGGGCTCCCGAACCCCCGCTCGGCCGGATGGGGCCGGAACCGCTCCGGCAGGCGGGCGCTGGAGCCGGGAAGCGGCGGGGAGCAAGCTTGCAGCCTCCTCCCCCGCCTGCCAACCCCGTTCGTCTTTGCTGCTACTCGAGTTGAGTCCGATTCACGTTTCAGCCACTCACTCCAGACCCAGCTCCTGCTCCGGCTGCCCAGGCAAACGTGAGTTGCTTCCTGCACGAGGCGCTGGGGCCAGCAACAAGCCGGTCTGAACTCTGACTCCGCTCTGGCAGCGGGGGAGCCAGGCAGCGGATCGAGAATGAAACGGTGGGGGGAAAAAAAAAAAAAGAAAAGAAAAAGAAAAAAGAAAAAAAGAAAAAAAGAAAGAAAAAGAAAGAAAGAAAAAAAAAATCCCTGGCAGGTCGGTCGCTTCGGGCACCGTGCAGTGGAGACCACTCGCGTCACACGGCGGTCCGCGTCCGGGTCCCCCCCGCGCGCCGAAGAGCAGCCCGAGCCATCTTCAGAGACGCCCGGAGAGTCAGTCCCTTCTCACCCCCAAGAGCTCGGGTTTCTCTTTTTTTCTTAACAACTCTGCGCAAGGTCATTAGTCACGAAGCCGCCGCCTGAAACCGCAGCAGCCGTGCGCCCGCGGGGGCGAAGGCTGAGCCGTGCGCACCGCGCGGTGCCCAAGTTTGGGTTCGCAGCCGCAGAGTCCGTGCCTTTCCTCACCTGCATTCGGCCCGCAATTCGGAGCACTGGGATCTGCAGCGCTGTGCGCGATTCAGGGAGGAGATTGCAGCCTCTCTCTCTCTCTCCCCGCTCTCTCTCGATCCCTCCCCTCCCTCCCTCTCTCTCCTCCCTCCTCCTCCTCCTCCTCCTCCTCTCTCTCCTCCCTCCTCTCCTTTCCCCTTTCCCCTTCTCCCACTCCCTCTCTCCTGCACGCTCCCTCTCCTTCCTCCCAGTCCCAGTGCTGGCAACTCGAGCTGAACTTGATCCCTTTGCAGTTCAAAGGTGAGCGAAGCAGGCTCGGTGCTCAGGCTCAGGCGACGCTGGCCTGGCGACAAGCCCCCCGGGGCCGGCCGGGCTCCCCCAACGGCAATTAAAACAAAGATGCCCAATGCTGTCCGGATTTCCGAAGAAAAGCCCAAAGGCACTGGGGAGGGAGGGGGGGGCGGGTTGAGCGGGAGGTGGAGTCAGAGACAGCTGCCAAGTAGCTTTAAAAAAAAAAAAAAAAATCCAGTTTGCCAAGGGGAGAAAAAGTGCCAGTCGGTTGTTGCCTCGGAAGTGCCCTGGCACGGCGGGTGAATTCCGCAGTTGTCTCGTCCCCTCTGGCGTCTGGGAGAGTCTGGTGCGGGCGCGCTCGCCGCCCCTCGGGCTGCCCGGGCTGCAAGCCCCCGAGCGGCGAGTGGGGAGCTCCCGGTCGCTGGCCGCGAGCCGGAAACCCGCAAGTTTGCCCAAAGTGGCGGTTGCTGCCGGGAGCTCGCTGGCTGGCTCGCGGCTCGAGCTGGTCCCTTAAGCGGCGGCGGCGGCGGTGGCAGCAGCCTGGCCGCGGAAACTACACGCTCCCGGGGGGGTGGGGGGCAGGCAGGGAGCAGGCCTGCGGGGAGGCGGGCGGGAGGGGGTACTGGCCGGCCGCCCCGCTCCGGAAAGCCCAGCGTCACCCCCGGGGGCCGGTCCTCGCGGGCGCAACCCCAGCCGGCCCCGTCCGTCCCCCTTGCACCCCAAGCCCTTCCCCGTCTCCCCAGCGAGCGCAGCCGCCGTCTTCCCGGGGGACTCGCTTTCCCTCCCCGGGGCTGGTAAATGTCCTCGTCTCCCTGACGGATGCCGAGTGCGCGCCCGGGAGCGCAGAAGCGGGTGCCGGGAAAGGTTTCTGTTTCTCCTCTCCCCTCTCAGACGACATTCCCCACCCCCTATCCCTCCCCCCCTCCACCCCGGGTCTCCGTTTCGCGATTTAGCATCTCGGTTAGGGCACGGTTAACGCTGGCTCGGGGGATCCCGCGTGCGCCCAGGGAGCCACGCTGGTGTGCGGAGACACCATGATGGGCTGCAGTGGCCAAGAGAGAACCTCAAACTCCGGAGAGGAGAGGGATCCTTTTTTGGGAGTGCGGACTCCGGAGGGCTGGGGCTGGGGGGTGGGGTGGTGCCTGTCTTTGTTGAGATGCTTGGCATTCCTGGCTCCGCGCTTGCCTTGGGGGTGGACCGGGCGTGCGCGCGCGCCTGGGGAACAGACACATGTTGGAAGCCTCGGTGTTATTTTCCGAGCAGAAACCTGCAGCCTTTAGTAACTGGCAAAGTGTAGCGTCACCTATCTGGATAAAAGGGAAATAAACTTTAATGGCAACTTTGTGTACCGAAGTGTCCCTAGCTCCGCGTCTCTCCTTCTTTTGACTTTGTGCCACTCGGTCGTACACGGTATCCCTCCCCCCCCCCCCCCACGCGAGGCTTCCCCGGTTTTCAGTCGCTGCCACCGCAGCCAGCCTCAGCAGATCTCAGTTCTGGTTGTGTGTGTGTGTGTGTGTGTGTGTTTTGTTTTTAAACTGTAGCCATTTGCTCATCCTTTTATTTCAGTGGCCAAGGGGGCCCGCCGGGGTGCAGGGGCCTGAGGCAGGCAGGAGATATTTGGGGACGCTCTGAGCATCTCTAAGGAGAAACCCGGCTGCCGCTGCGATTTGCAACCGGTCCTCAGCTCGTCCGCCCAATCTATAGGCATCCAAGGGCCTCCCCTTAAAGGAAAATTTAAGACGAAAAGAAGAAAAGAGAAAGGAATCCGTCCCCAGTGGGTACTCCGCCTTTACGAGACCGGTGCGAGGAGGCGAAATGATTTAAACAAGACAAACACCAATAAAGTCTACGAGCAGCTGTAGCGCGCGGTTGTTTGGGCGGGCGCAGCCGGGGGGGGGGGGGGGGGGAGGCGGCTGAGCTTCCCAAGGTCTCCCTGTAGGGGATCGTGGAGGCGCGGGGGATGAAAGTGCCAGCGAGCGAGTATTTTCCAGTCCGCTAAAGCAGCTGCGCTCGGGGCGTAGTGGCCTCTCCTCGGGGCCGGGCCAGGCCCGCGGCCACCCCCACATCCCCCAGGCCGGCCGCCTCCCGAGCTCCCGAGCCTCCCGAGCCTCCCGGCTCCAGATCTGCAGCATCAGCGAGAAAAGCCCGGCGCGCAGACTCAGTGCGCACCGCCGCAGTCTGGAGCCGGGGGGCGGGGGCGGGCGCCGCAGCGTTCTCTTGCCCGCCAAGTGGCTGTAGTGCTAAATCCCCTTCTATTTGGAAAACTCTGGTTTATCAGAATCCTTGCCTCCCGCGACACCCGGCCGCCCCCCACCTTCTTCTTCTTCTTTTTTATTTTTATTTTTTTCTTTCCACGGTGCAAGGCGAACGAGGGAAGCCGTTTCTCCTCCGCGGCCTTGCGCCCGTGCATTCCGATGCGCGGCAATATGGTGCAGTGCGCTCCCTCCCCTGCGCGCCCCGACTAAGATTCTGCAAAACTTCTGGCAGCCGCGTGGGCAGAAGCGTCGTCCGCTCCCCCTTCCCTCGCCAGACCGCAACTTGAGCAAGCCCCGGGGCTCGGGGAACGCTCGCCCCCCCGCGAGGGCGCAGGAGTGGAGGCTTTCCCCCCAGCGCCGCGGATTTCTTCCCAGGGGGTGGGGGTGGGGGTGGTGGCGCGGGGGGTGCAGCGCGTCCTTCACAGTGGAGTGGTTTCCCCCTCGCGAGCCGGAGGCGGTCTCCAGCCCGCCCTCCCTACTCATCCCTACCAACTCCGCCGCCGAGCCAAGCCAGCGTGGGAAATGGGTCCGACGTGTGCGGCATGGCGAGCAGCGCGCACGGCCGCGGGGGCCGGGGAGCCCCCGGCTCTCCCCCTCCCCCCGCCCCCCCCCGCCGCCCCCGCCCGCGACCCGGCCGCCCGCAGCTCGGCCCGGGGCGCGATCCCGGGGCAGGGGGTGGGGGCGGGGCGCCCCGGCCGCGGTCGCAGCCCCCGGTCCTCTTCCGCCCCCTGCCTGGGGACTGACGCTCGGCTGCAGCCTCCCTCCCGCCGGCGCGGGGGATGAATGGAGGCGAGGAGCTGTCGCCCCCGCGCCCGCCCCATTTCCGCAGCCTTTACAGCTTCAGTGTCACAAGCGCTCAGCAGTTTCATTAAATGCGACTGGGGGGGGACTCGGTCCCCCCCCCCCCCCCCCCCCGCCCCCGGGTAGCAGACCTCACCGCGGGAATGTGATATCCGGATTCGCTCCCGCCCGCCAACCCCGCCCGGCTTTTCAGACTGGAGGCGGCATTTATCTTCTCCACCTGGGAGGAAGGGTTCCGAAGGAAATGGGATCGAAAGTGTAACCGGCTGCAATAAATTAAAGAGCCCGCTGCGGCGGCGGCGGCTGCTCGGGCGGCCAGAGCCCAGGAGGGGAATCGAGATCACAGTTTGCTAAAGCCGGAGTGGATCCGGGTGCGAGCTCCTCACCGCTTGCACCAAGCCAAGTATTTAAGAGAAGGTTGAAATGTTGGGCGTGTGTGTGTGTGTGTGTGTGTGTGTGTATTTTCTCCTTGTCGTTGCTTTTTTTTTTTTTTTTAAAGAAATGCAAAGGGAAACGACCCCCTGCAACCAAGATCTGAAAATTAAAATTGATCGAAATAGAAATGCTATCTATCCCCCGTTCTAATAGGCATCTGATCAGAGCTTGGCCAACGATTCTTTTTTTTTTTTTTTTTTTCTCTGCCAAATATCCTGCCCTATACTCACCGTATTCGGTAGTTTTCCTGTTGTTGTTTTAAATCTACCTACTAACCCTGCCATCTTAAAACTGCTTTGCAGTTGAGAAATTTCGGTGACTGAGCTGAAAAACAGCATTCAGGGTCCGGGAGGGTAGTTTAAGCCTCAAGAAGACAGGAAGGCAAGAAGGGACGACCACAAAAGTTTATGGGTAAGGATATCAAGAAGTAAGTGCCGGAGATATTATCTCAGGGGGGCTTTCATTTATTATGGGCGCTGTATTCACAATAGTACAAGAAAAAGGTTAAATACAGTAAACATGATAGCCAGTTCTGGAAAGAAATATAAAGCAGGTTGACGGGAAGGGAGAAAGTGACTCGAGAACTCCACCAAGGGACAAACAGAGGAAATGACACTCCTAGATCTGCAAATCCATTGACCTTTAGTCTTTTTTAAAAAGGGTCCTCTGTATCCACTTGCACGTGCATATACGTTTTTGAGGCCTTTGTGATCAATCGTTTCTCCACTACTTTTGATAAAGTTGATACTGTAGTCTCCCTTTTCCAAGTAATTATTAGAAGTTATTGTGCCTTACACATATTTGAAGCAGTAAACTATAACTGCAAGGCTATTGTCTTATAGCAAGTTTGGTTCTGATTCTTGGGGCTCTGAGAAACTTTGGGCAGATTTTGCAGCCTTAAATCCATTCTTGTAGTATTAAAATGAGTAGCAGACTGAAAAAGCTAAATTATTCATTGCAATAACAGACTTTTTGATGGACATTAAAACTCAGCAGTTTAAATAAGGAAACCACAGATTTCCTTTTAAGCAGGTAATAACTGCTTGCCTCAGTGGTTATTTAATTGGTCTCCAGCCAAGAAAGAGAATCAGTTGTGCTGTTTAAATCATGCAATCATGTTATGCGAAGCCATATACAGTATTACAACGTATTGATAAGAGACGACATGAGAAGTAAACTAAGTTGATTTATACCATCTATTGGATAACAATAAAACATTCCTAAAAGGACAGTATAAAAAAAAAAAAAAAACTTCGCGGAGAATAAAAAAACTCAAGAAAGTAATGTTTTAAGTGTTTAAGTACTAATTCATAGGCTCTATGATTAGCCTGTTGAAGAGAATGCCTTAGTTTTTAAAATGCCACTTAATAGAAATGATTTTCACTTTTTACGCACAGATTAATGGTTGATTTTTATCGATTTAAGTTTTAAAATGCCAAAACATAAGCAGCATAGCTTTGTAGTTTATATGTAAATAAAAATCTAGTCAGTTACGATAGCTGGCAAACACATGGTCTTTTACAAGATGATTTGTGATTTTTATCCCAACTTTACACTAATTTCTATATAGTCACAAAAATCCAAGTTTAGGAGGAAAATACAGTATTTTGCAAAATCTGGGTGAGTTCTGGGAAAAAGACCCTGTGTGGGTCAGGACCGTGCATCCTATTATTTGTGGTCACCTGAAGCTCTTCTGTCACTATCTACGGTAAAATTGAACATTCCAATGCCCTTTGCAGCATGAACTTGAGACATTTGGCATTTCTTTACTACCATGGCAGGATATATCAAATGCTGCTGTGAATAATGACCTCTAAGCTAGATAATGTATTGAGGATTTGGGGGGGAAATCTCATTATAATGGCTTATATGAATATAATACTCAAATAAATGGCCTTGCTTGTAGGAAGAATGGTTGAAAATTATGAATTAGCTTTGTAAGTTTTAGCCCCTGACTGCATTGACCTATGCTAACAGATCACGTCTTATGTTAATTACCAATACCAGGTGGCACAAAACGTTCATTAGTCAATCAAATTGAACCCATTGCATTTAGAAAATTCAAAACATGAAATGTATCTAGAGTAGGTAATTTCGTGAATTTGACTGACTAACAGCAATGGAATTTTCCAATGATAGATGTTGATCCGTACATGGTGATCATTGGACCTTTCCCCAGATATTTCCAACTTCTGGACCTAGAGTGGGATTGCACTTCCTGGCCCCCTTGTGCCTTGATGAGGCCATTGACTAGGTCTGGGCAACCGGGAGTAGAAGCCTACGTTCGCTTCCAAAGGGAACATGGATGCCTGAAATGAACCATTGTTCAACTTCATCAGTCGACCTGATTATTAACCTGACCTAGGACCAATACCTGGAACCCGTCAAAAAAACTTCAGACTAATACTCACTTTTGAAGCTAGTGGTGTTTTCAATGCCATTTAAGTACTTATTTGATGTGTTATTCAAGTAAATCTGATTGAAAGGCTTACAAAGTAGACAATATGTGTTTCAACTGTAAACCCTACAAATCAACAGTTGTGCTATTTAGCCAGGTGAAAATACAGTTCCATCAGCAAGGCAAGCTCTTCATAAAGCTGTATAAATTTGTATCTGGTGATTCTTAATATTAAAAAAAAATACTTTGTTTTTGTTTTTGTTTTTTTCCCCTAGTAACTGGTGTAGCGTTATTTAATGCTTTGAACAGGACTTTTCATAAAGTACTGTTGACTTGCAGTGAGATGGAAAGATAATAACTCTTCTGTGTATTTATGGTTATTATATCCTGTTTGGCTACATAAAGAGATTATCATCATTGTCTCCAAAATGACCGGATAAAAAACCCCTCTATAAGGATGTAAATATAAGCTTTTAACTCTGCTAACTTATGTATAAAATATTAAGTGTTTTGATGCATTATGAAGCTAACAGCCATGATTAGTAACAGTACATATCATCAATAGTGTATATCTGAACTCCACACTGGGAGGTTTACTAGATTTTTCTGTTTCCGAGTGTTTCCTTGTTTCTCTCCAGATTTTAGCTACAGCCTAATCATGTTGGCCTATTTGGAAGGCAGAGATAGTATCTACCCCTACCTTTTTTGGTGACATCTGATATAAAGTTTCCCTTTTTAACTAACAAAGAGGAAGCATTGCTTCTATCTTGCTGGTCAAACAGATTTATTTAAAACAT
The DNA here is from genome assembly GCF_011100685.1 of Canis lupus familiaris. Lineage (NCBI taxonomy): Eukaryota > Metazoa > Chordata > Mammalia > Carnivora > Canidae > Canis > Canis lupus. Next base: position 80,985,644 of record NC_049224.1, read on the forward strand.
AAGAGAGAAGGTGAGAGAAAAACACAATAAACTTAAAAAAAAGTAGGGCCAAACTCAAGACATGCCCCAGTTTCTGTTTTGTTTTGCCATGTAAAATAGTACTTGCCAAAGATCTATAAGCCGATATCACCTTCAAAGACCCAAAGTTCCTCTCTATTGGTGTCCTGATCAGTGCTCTTTAGTTTCTGAATTACTTTCCCAGGCAGGCTTAATGTGATGCTGATGAAGCTTAAGCTTTCAGGGTCTCTTTCCTTTGATCAACCTCTTCCAAGACCTTGGGGTGAGGAGGAAGCAGTACTGTGTTTGCACAGCGTCATGGTTTTGAAATTTGCAACAGTCAGAATTGTAAGTGCAATACGTTCAGAACACTGCCCCATCCACTCCAATTTCCTTGATCACACTTCTCCTTTAAATGGTGTCCGGGTGTCCCAAGCACGTTGGGGATCTAGTTATGGGGAAATTCAGATGGGGATACAGAGTAGTTAAGGGGAAGTTAAGCTGGGGCTACATCTAATTTGGGTGTGTTAAGGTGTATTTTTGTGGATTCAATCTCACAGTCATAGCTGAGTCATTGCTGACAACCAAGGCTTCCAAGAATTTGCTCAACATCCACTTTACTGGCACAAAGATGTGATGCCAGAGGTTCTAGAGTGATAGAAGATTCCCCCAGTGTGGGTTCCTGGAGGTATAAGGGTGGTGAGGTGAACTGGCATCGAGGCTTACGTGTGTGCAGCCAGAAACAAGTCTGTAGAAGAAGATCTTCCAATTACAGTTATCCGCAGTTTTTCAAAGTCCCAGTTATACCACTTTGCTTTTATGAAAGACCTACATTAGCCCTTCTTTTCACTAACTAAAAGAAATCCAGGGATCCCTGGGTGGCGCAGCGGTTTGGCGCCTGCCTTTGGCCCAGGGCGCGATCCTGGAGACCTGGGATCGAATCCCACATCGGGCTCCCGGTGCATGGAGCCTGCTTCTCCCTCTGCCTGTGTCTCTGCCTCTCTCTCCCTCTCTCTGTGTGACTATCATAAATAAATAAAAATTAAAAAAAAAAAAGAAATCCAAAGAGGATCTTTGCCTTATAAAAGAAAGCAAAAAGAGTTGAGCATTTGTTTTTCAGCAAGCCATTCTAGAGGCAGCATGTGAGAGTGGCACCACCAGCATCCTTCCCCAGGAACTACACTCTCAGCCTCAAGCTGCCATAGCTTTGAACTGTGTCGGTGAGCATCTGTGCTTTATTGCAATTTATTTTGTGCATCCATTAGTGAGATATGTCCTAACGTATCAGAAAAGCCTAAGAGAGTTTATTTTTTGAGGTTAGGAACATTCAGAATTCTTTCCAAAGAAATTAATGGTAATTGTTTCTTCACTTTCTGCCTTTCGAGGTTCCAAAAGCTTTCATAGGAACACACTACTATTGGATAGCAGGGAAAACCTGCATTAGACATGTTAAATCCCAAGCGAAGAATATGCTTCTCACTCAAGTCTCATCAAAACGAAAATACGCTCTTGTGAGGAATTAGTTGATAAACCACAAGACACACTTGAAAAATATTATGCTTTTGAGTCATGTGCGTGCAATTTCTAAACAGAAATTGTGTAAATACAGAATTTATCAGCATACCTGCGTTTGAGGGCACAAATACATAGTAGTACTGCAAAGTGTGTGTGTGTGTGTGTGTGTGTGTGTGTGTGTGTGTGTGTGTGTAGTGGGTGACTTACAGCCTTGTATATTGGAGTTAGCACATAGATATCTTTTTCTGACAGTCTGGCACTTTGCTATAAAATGACACCCTATATCCACCAATGCAGTAAAGATATCCTAAAAAACAAAACAAAACAAAACAAAACAAAAAAACAAAAAACAGTGTTTCAGTGGCACCCTTACAACTCTTCATAAATAAGTCAAATTATGCTGTATTTACACAATTAGGAACCTGGCTATGGCGCAATGCTTTAAAAGCTAATTCCAATTGCTCTTCTATACATCTTAGTTTCAGATTGAGTCTATATATCTTTTTTAAGAAGTGTTTCTCACACCAAAGTTCAAAAAAGGGAGAACTATAGAGATGTGTCAGTATATTAATTAGGAAATTATGACTTGGGAAAGACATTTGATGCTTGTTTTTTAATTGGATTTTTTTTATTTTTAATTTTTATAAAAGATTTATTTATTCATGAGAGACAGAGAGAGACAGAGAGAGAGAGAGAGGCAGAGACACAGGCAGAGGGAGATGCAGACTCCATGCAGGGACTCGATCCTGGATCCTAGGATTAGGCCCTGAGCTGAAGCAGACACTCAACCTCTGAGCCACCCAGGCATCCCTAACTGGATTTTTTAAATGTGAAGTTTCTTGTAACATTTTTACGATTTTTAAGTAGGTATTTATTTTGTAGTTATTTTTCTATCATGTTTCATATTCCTTTTCTTAAAAAAAGGTCAACCAGATTATATAAACTTCAGGCCCTGCAAAACCTGATTCTCTCCTTGTGTGCAACAATTAAGAGGTTATAATGAGTAAAACGTGGACATCAAAGATTCCCCAAAACCACAAATTAAATTCCACAAAATTAAATAAATGTTAAGACTTTACACACCATAATTTATAAACAAATACTGCTGAATGATATTTTCCTAAGGATAATAAACATATTGCTATAACGAATAATTATTGAACCACATCGTTGGTGCTAGACCTCGCGGAAATGGCAGTGGGGTGAAAAAAGATGGGTGCAGAATTGGGAATTGAAGAAACTGGCTTTGAATTCCAAGATCTTCATTTTGGACCTCTATGATTTTGATAAATCTCCCTAAGACCCCATGTTTTATCATTTAATTCAATTCCTCTAGCATGTATTTAAATTCTATTTTATATCAGACCCTGTGTTAGATTTTGTAAAATCCAAATCCTTGTCCTTAAATAACTAGTTCATATTTTAATTCTATGTATATAATGGGAATAATAGGTCACTTTTAAAGTTGTTGTGGGTAGTAAATATTAAATATATTAAAATATATATATTTTTTAAGATTTTATTTATTTATTCATTAGAGACACAGAGAGAGAGAGGCAGAGGGAGAAGCAGGCTCCATGCAAGGAGCCTGATGTGGGACTCGATCCTGGGTCTCCAGGATCAGGCCCTGGGCTGAAGGTGGCGCTAAACCGCTGAGCCACCCGGGGTGCCCTAAATATGATAATTTTATAAGAGAACCTAACACTGCCAGAAACAAATTAAATTCTTTTTTTTTTTAAATATTTTAGAATTATTTATTTATTTATTTGTTTATTTATTTATTTATTTATGATAGTCACACACAGAAAGAGAGAGAGAGAGAGGCAGAGACACAGGCAGAGGGAGAAGCAGGCTCCATGCACCGGGAGCCCGACGTGGGATTCGATCCCGGGTCTCCAAGATCGCGCCCTGGGCCAAAGGCAGGCGCTAAACCGCTGCGCCACCCAGGGATCCCAGAAACAAATTAAATTCTTAATGAAAGTTATTTATCCTCAACTCCTCCCAATGGTCTTCTGCAGACTTAGGGTCAAATGTCCTAGACTTTGTAGGATTTTCCTATTTTGTGTGCATTTTTATAGCTTAGAATTCCACTTATTTACATTTACACTGCTCTTCATTTGTTCAGGGTAAACAAACTACAGCCTAGAGGCCAAATCTAGCCCGTGGCTTATTTTTGTATGGCCTCCTAAACCATGAAGGTTTGGCGTGTGTTGGGTTGTTTATTTTTAATTTCTTAAACACATTTAAAACGTCGTTAAAAAAACAAATAATATAGAACTGAGGTCAGGATATGGTCGGCAAAGCCTAAAATGTTTACTATCTGGCCCTTAACAGGAGAAGTTTTCTGACACCTGCTTTGGAATATCAACTTCATGAGTATTGTGACAATACTGAAAAATGCAGTAGTTCATTGTTACCTGTGAGGAAGGAACTACTATGACATGCGAATGCACAGATGAAATATATGTTGTTAAACTCCTATGTACAGCTCCAGATCCACTAAGCTCTAACTCAAGTATACCCCACATTACATTACATAACCCATATATAGTGATATGCTGCCTTCATTACGACACAAAGAACCTATTGTGTGCCTTGTAATGCATTAAAGATACTAATTCTTCCCACAGACAGGTTGATTCTCTCTCCCTTTGAATGTGGACAGATTCTGCGACTGATTTTATCAATTGGACACAAGGGGAGTAACACTCCGCCAGTTCCTGTCTGATGAAACATTCTCATAGAAGCAGTGCACTGTCATACGAAAAGTCCAATTACACTGTGACCATCATGCTAGAGAGGAGAGGTCCCATGGCCTATATACATGGTTGGTGACACTCTCAGCTGAGCCTGGCCTTCTAGTCATCCCCTCTAAGGCACTAGACATGTGAGTCAAGCCATCTTAGACCTTCTGGACCAGTCCACCTGGCAACTGAATACCACTGAGTGTTGATACTACAGTGAACATCATAGAGAGCCAAAGATCACCTAAGCCCTGGCCAAATTCTGACCCACCAAATACGGGTAAGATATAATAGGTTATCATTATTTTAGGCCCCTCTATTTCAAAGTTGTTTGTTACCCCACAATAGATAGCTGGAACATGAGTTTCTGTTTGAAAATTTAATGGAGGCTGAATGTCAGTTCTAGATTTAATAATGATAATTGCTATTGCGTTGTGGCTCCTCTATGTACCAGATACCATTCTCAACACATTTCATAAGGTTATCATTTAATCTTTGAAGATTATCATTTAATAACCCTATGAAGTTATTACATTATGGAGATTATTTTGTACGTGGCACAGAAGAGGAGATGGAGACTTAAGGAGGTTAAGTTCCTAATAACCCTATGAAGTTATTAGATTACAAGGATTATTTTATCCATAGTAAGATGAGGACACTGAGATGTAAGGAGGTTGAAAAGGTTAAGGAATAAAGAGATATCACAGTTACTAAGTGCCTGAGGCTGGGGGATCCAATTCAATTCATTCATAATGAAAACCCTGGCTCTGATCTATTATAAATAATACCTAACATTATAATGGGGAACTGATCTAATTAGTTTATGCAGTTTTACCCGTAAGCAGATGCACCAAACGTCTTTCTTGTTTATATTACTTTATTTAATTAATCTTATGCATTTGTCTTATAAAAATCTGTCTTCAGTGGAGCTGACTTTAACTGACAATCTGCTCAGAGTTCTGTGGACTGAAACCCAGAGGAGGGCTGTATTTAAATGCACCTATCTCCTTTATGTCAGATCAAAGAAAATGTGCCATTTGTCCCTAGCTTTCAAGGGCACTGTACTTAATTCAAAATGTTTTAAAGGAAATACTCAATCCAAGGAGCTTTATTTCCAAAGATGACACGCAATCAATGTTTATGGAAAAATGTCATTCATTGGTATTTCATTTCAGCCTTACTGTAATGTTTTCTTTATCTTTGTGATGATCCATGCCACACAAATAGTGTTATAGTGAGTTCTCCTGGGATTTTTCAAAAGAGCCTTTCTTTAAGAGGGTTACTGATAATCTAATTTTTGTCTATAGAGCACCATTTTGTAACAATGATAAGAGCAATTGGCAATATTGATTGGACACGTAATATACCAGGGAAAATTCTAAGTTTCTTATTTTTTTTTTAAATAAGTTTTGGGTTCTTTTTTTTTTAAGATTTTATTTATTTATTTGAGAGAGAGAGCATGAGCCGAGGGAGAGGAAGAAGCTAACTCCCCACTGAGCAGAGAGCCCTACATGGGGTTTGATCCTAGCACCCTGGGACCACGACCTGAGCTGAAGGCAGACATTTAACCCACTGAACCACCTAGGTGCCCCTTAGTTCTTTACATATATTAAAATATTTAATAAAGATACTAGTGAATTAATATTCATAGGCCTTTAATTTGTATGTACCTTTCTACTTTTTGGCCTCCTTTTGAGTCCACATCTTCTGTTATGGTTTTGACCTTCATTATATGCCTGAAGGATAGACAAGTAATGTGACAGGAACAGTTGTCTACGGCAAACCAGGAATGTCTTATACGTAAGTGGCCTAAATTTCCATGCTAGTCATTATTCATTATACTCCAAAGTGCATTCCTGACTATATTCAAGCATAAGAAGAAATAGAGTTCCAGATATCTAGAAGTCAGTGGCCATGTGAATTGCTCTGGTCAAAGCTAATCTGAACAGAAATGATGTGGATCTCTTCCCAGCAGAGATATTTAAGAGCCAGTACACCCCCCGCCCCCCCTTGCCTCACCACCTCAGCGGCTGACGTAGGGTCATATACATACATGCACACTTCTTGTGCTGCAGTAGAAGGACTCTGACCCTTCCTCTGTGGCATCAGAAGTACTAAAATGAGGACACCTGCCTGAAAGCCACTAATATACGTGCTTAAGCAGAACAAAAGAACTCTTGGGGCCCCTGAGTGGCTCAGTTGGTTAAGTGTCTGTCTTTGGCTCAGGTCAAGAGCACAGGGTGCTAGGATCGGACTCCAGCCCTTCATCAGGCTCTCTGCTCAGCAGGGAGCCGACTTCTCCCTCTCCTCCTCCTCCTGCTTGTTCTCTCTCTGAAAACTAAATAAATAAAATTAAAAAAAAAAAAAAGGAACTCTTCTTGAGGCAGAAACAGACATATATTCTCACACATGGGATACATCTGGTACGGGCTGTGTGGGCTCTTTATCTCTTTGTAAGAAGTGTTTCAGGCCCCAAGGCCCATTTCTATGTGACTGAGCAAGTATAGAGACACTGCACACATGAAACTGCCTTTCCAAATAAGTAATATGATAACACCACTGGATTTCTTGAGCATGTACCCACTGCCATACTTCACTTGCTGTGAAGTGAGTCCCAGATCAAAAGCATTGCTGCGTGGATCATATGATGGTGGGTAAGCATTCTGTACGATGATGGATCATAGTTTTGGCAGAAGCACTGTGTGCAGGGAAAGCAAATCTGTATCCAGAGTAACTGTTTGTTCAGGTAAGAACAAAACCGCACCCCTTCCATGATGGAAGCAGTCCAATGTAACCCTGCTGGTAGCCACAGAACAGGTCATCTTATCCACTTGATTGTCCAAATCATCCTCCAATGATGTCACTTTTTGGTGAGAATTCATATGGGACGCAAACATTTTCTTCATTTTCTTCCTCTTCTCTTCTTCTTCCTCTTTGCTGATTCAGAGATATCTATCCACACACCTCTTCCTCAGATTTTCTTATTATAGTTTTCTAGTCATGTTCCTTCCAAGTCTGTGACCATTCAGCTAACCCTTTGGCCATAGCTCATGAATCAATATAATCATACACTGGGCCATTTCTTCTTCTGTATCAAGTGAAAAACAGGTGTTCTTCTTAACATTCTGACCACTGGTTAGATTTCCCTTCACCCTTCTCCCTTAGGAATGTCCCATAAGGGGTTGTAGTTCTATAACCACGCACTCTCAGGTGGTGCCTGAATTTATGTAGAACCGTTTATAAATACCCAAGTTTTCTCTCCCTCTGTCATCTGATTGTAGGGAACCCCCTATAAGGCTAGAGATGCAGACTGGGAGAGAGAAGGTAAGGTGACAAGAGTGAGGATCAAGGGCATTTGGGCTACTTCTTTATGTAATTTCTCTATGCCATCAGGGCCTGCTTGGACTTGATTACATATTCCATTTCATTTGATGATAGAGTGTTGCTGTATGCACCCAGCTTTATGGCTTAGTGGGTCAGGTAACACTTAGTTCAATCTGGCAGCTCAGGTTACATGGTAACTTGGTGGCCCGTGGTCAATTGTTCAATTTCTACTAAAGCCCAATAGCAGGCCAAGAGTTGTTTCTAAAAAGGATAGTAGCTATCTGGAGATAATGGCAGGGCTTTGCTCCAATATCCAGAGGGTCTGTGCTGTGATTCACCTATAGAGGTCTGCTAAGGATCCAAGCAGTATTCCTATCTGCCACAGATACTTCAGTTACCACTGGATTATATGGCCCAAATAGCAGAACAACTTGTACAGCAGCCAGGATCTGTTGCAGAGCTTTCTTTTACTCTGGGTTCTACTTAAAACTAGCAGCTTGTTGGGTCACTCAGTCAATAAGCAGGAGTAACACACCCCAATTAGGAAGTTGTTGCCTCGGAAATCCAAAGATGCCTGCTAGGTGTTGTGACTTTCTTGGTTGTAGTAGAAGCGGGTGCAACAACTTATCCTTCATCTTAAAAGGGATATCGTAACATGCTCCAAACCACTGGACCCCTAGAAATCTTACTGAGGTAGAAGACCCATGATTTTTGTCAGATGTATTTCCTACTCTCTGATGCACAAATGTCTTAATAATAAGTCCAGAGTATTTTCTACTTTTGGCCATTAGTCCAATCAGCATAAGAGCATCAATGTAATGTACCAGTATGATACTACACGGAAGGGAAAGATGATCGAAATCTCTGAACTAATTTGTGGCATAGAACGAGAGTTGTTATAGCTCTGAGGTAGGAGAATAAAGGTATAATGTCCACCTCCCCATTCTTGCCAGCTCCATTGATCACCTGACCTTTTAAGCCTCTATTCTGACTGTGAACTGCAGTGATGTTTTGGGTCTCTTGAAATGTATGCCAATTCAGAGCCAGTGCCCAGTAGTCCCCCAAAGTTCCAATTATTTCCTTTTTCCCAGTGAAGAACTGCCCTGGTAAAGGTCATAGGTCCCTTTGGAGAAGGCTGGAAGAAAAATTAACAGCACATATTTTTTTTAAAATATTTATTTTTTTGTTTGTTTATTTATTTAGGGTGCAAATGGGGATAGGGACATAGGGCAAGAGTCCCAAGCAGACTCCCTGCTGAGTGGGAAACCTGGCTTGGGGCTCCATCTCACCACCCATGAGATGGTGACCTCAGCCAAAACCAAGAGCTGGATGTTTTAACCAACTGAGCCGTCCAGGTGCTCCAACAGTACACACTTTGGGTGGTATAGTGGGTCCTTCCGCAAGGGGACCCAGCTGTCTGCCATATAATTCAAGTGGCTCTGGGTTTATTTATTTTTTTAAAGATTTTATTTATTTATTCATGAGAGGCACAGAGAGAAAGAGAGAGGCAGAGACACAGGCAGAGGGAGAAGCAGGCTCCATGCAGGGAGCCTGACGTGGGACTTGATCCCGGGTCTCCAGGATCAGGCCCTGGGCTGAAGGTGGCGCTAAACCACTGAGCTCCCTGGGCTGCCCTGGTTCTGGTTTATAAACTAGTTTAGGTCTGGGGATTGATTGAGGGGCAGTTACTCCCTGTTTTTGTGATTCGTGTTTGGCTTTTGCTCACTTAGAACTTTTCTGTTTATACAAAATAAGTAAGAATTTAGTAAGCTTCTTATTTCATTTCTAGGAATCCCAAAATCAACTAGCCAATACCTTAGGTCTGAGTGAGTCAGACTATTCTGATTGCTGTTTTGATTCCCCTGTCTATTACCGTAATTACTCCCACCTTGCCTTTGACAGTTGAGCACCGCCACTTGGCCCCTGTCACTGGAAGATCCAATTCTGATATTTGCATTTAGGATTCCCAATCCAGTGACCACAGTTCCAACTGTAAGGTCTGGCCTGCAGAGAAGAGTAATGATAGAGCTCTATAATGATAGTCCCCTCACCTTACTCCAAATATTAATGAAAAGGATGTCTTTTGGACCTTTCCATTGTGGATGAGTAGGTCTTAAATGACAAATCCACTCAAATAGCCCAGTCTCCCTAAGTCTTACATTATATCAACTGATCATGGGATTTAGAGATGAAAGACTGAAAAAAAAAAAAAAAAAACCCACATGCATGGGGTTTTCAGTAGTACCTAATTAATTATAGCCTTAGTAAGTTATCTAATATGGGTGTCTTGGATAGTCAGGCAAACTTGAAATACTTTTTGTAGAAATGGGAAATAAACCTTTGCTGTTTTACATTCTTGAGATTTAGGGTATATTTGTTTCAGGGGCATGATCTAACAAATTCTGATGGCTATAATATTTTAATCTGTAAGATGTGGGATTTTAACTACATGTTTCTAAGGTCACTTACAAAATTTGCATTCGATGATTTTCAGTTTCCCAAATTCAAAAACAGAAACTCAATCATGTGAGAGCAAAACAACTATACCCAAGGCCACTCAGCTCATTAGATGGAATTCTGGGGCCAGAACCACGGTTTTCTAATTATCTACCTAGTAATCTTTTCCATTACACTGACTCATGCTCTTTTAAACTCAGCCATGCTTCAAAACAAACGTTAAAATATAAAGCTTATTTGGGAGTGATTTTGATTTTGAAATTAATTGATTGTTACGGCAATGTTTAGGGTGTATCATTTGAAAATGCCCGAGTAGCTGGTCAATAGTTTCACACATAAAATTCAATCTAAATTCATGTTATTTACCTACTTCGCACCTAGAATTTAGCAAAGAACTATAGGACATATGGAAGTATATCATGTGACTTAGGTAATTCCATTAATTTTAACTTAACTAGCATGGGATACAGTCACACAGAAATCACACATTTAATTTGGTTAATATCAACGAATTCATACTTTGTCTTCTTATTGGAGAATAGCACTCCTCTAGGATAGGGCTAACTAAGATATCAATTATTAAAGACTGCTTCTTAAGAACTAGCAAATTGGGATCCATCATCTCTTAAGTCAACGATTCAAATTTGTCATTTGAGAAGTTGTGCAATTACTCCTATGACACTGCAAGTGCTCTGAGCATTCTTGGATTTCCTCTTCAGAGTACTTGAGGCCTTTTTGTGACTATTGCTTTCATCCTTTGAAGGTGCTATTGATTACTAGAAATGGCCATTCAGAGTCTTTTTATGTGAATTAAAAATGTAAGAGAACTGGACAAAAAGAAAGAGAACTGGACAATATTGCATTTATTCAAGTGATAAGTTGAAATCTTATTTTGAGTCTTTCATGGTTTGTAAAAGTGGTTTTGAAGGTAATCATTAAAAGAGTATCCCTTAGGAATGTCAAATTATATCAGAATCATTGGAATCACCTATAGTATCCAACAGACTATTTATGGTTAATCATCTAAAGATTGATTTAACTGTATGTGTGCATCTGAGTGTATATAGAATGAATGTTGTGTGCGAGTATATGTGTATATGAGAGAGAGATTCATTATTTCATACTTTATGAAAGGTGTTATCTCTATTCTCAAAGCATTTTGATTTGACTTGAGGAACCAAGAGAGAAATATATACAAAGCAAAATATAGGGAAGCCTGAGCCACCATACTGCTGGTATTGAACCAATGTGGTATGACATCAAACAAAGAGGTTTCTTTCTTTAGATATTTTGTTTTATTTTTTAAAAGATTGTTTTACGTATTTATTTGAGAGAGAGAGAGAGAGAGAGAGAGAGAAATCATGACTGGGAGAAGGGGCAGAGGGAAGGGAGAAACAACTCACTGAGCAGGGAGCCCAAAGTGGGGTTCAATCCCAGGACCCTGAGATCATGACCCAAACCAAAGGCAGATGCTTAACCAGCTAAGCCACCTAGATCCCCACCCTCCTAGAGATTTTAAAGAAAACAACAGATGGATATTTATTGGTTGACTTGTTTTCCTCTTATTTCTCTTTTTCTTTCTTTCTTTCTTTCTTTCTTTCTTTCTTTCTTTCTTTCTTTCTTTCTTTCTTTCTTCTTTTTGGCTATAGTATTGCCTGGAGATTAAAAAATTAACAAGATTAATATGAGGTCCTTTCTACATCTCTAAAACTTTCTAAATGGGACAAATGAAAGAGTGTTATGGACTTGCCTTGGAGAGCAAGTGAAGGGGAAAATAGAAGGATTCCATGTGATCATTGACTGTACTCCATTAAGAACCAATGTCCTGGAGAAGGAATAGAGGGGCTACTCCCTAAGAGTGTAATTATGAGGATTTAATGAAATCATGTATATAAAATGTCCAGCACAGAAATCAACATATGACTTATGCTCCATAAATATTAGTTTTATTTCCTCTGGCCATTTCACACGTTTGCTGATTATTTGCATAGCTGTGGATATAAGATGAAAATGAATAATTTAGCATTGATGTGCCGTATAATGAGGAAAGAAATAGAGAAGAGATATGATCTAATCAAAATGAGTTAGTCATAATCCCTTGTCTTTGAAAAATAATAATATAGTAAAGTCATATTTATATCAAGCTCTTAACTTTTCATATCTATGATTTTTCTTTTATCCCTTGAATAGCCCCAAGACTTTGGTCAGGCAAGTTATTATCATCAAGTACTTGATGAGAAAATTAGTGGCTGTGACTTACTGAAGTCATAAAACTATTTTGTACCAGAGTCTAAATCAAAATAAAAATCCCATGATTGGTGGATTGCCTGAAAGAAACACCCAATTATCCTTGCCTCTTGGTATTTATGTCCTTCTATAGTATCTTCTTGTGTGGGCTGGACCTAGTGACTCACTTTTAATAAGCAGATTATGGTGAAAGTAATCAATATCACTTCCAACATTAGGTTAAAAAGAGACTGTGCCTTTCATCTTAGACTCTCTCTTGTTCTTTCCTTTGCTTTCTCTGAGGAAAGCCTCTGCCATGTTTTGAGTAACCCTGTGGAGAGGCCCATATGAACATGAACTATTACATCTAGCCAACATCTAGCAAGAACCTTAAGACTGCCAACAGTCACATAGCTGAGCTTGGATCCTCTGAGCCTGACAAATGTCATGTGAGTGAGCTTGGAAGAAGATTGTTTCCCCGGTCACACCTTCCATTGAGACTAAGCAGAGTCTTGATTGTACTATTGTGATAGATCCTGAGCTAGAGGCAGCAGCTAAGCCGCTGCAACATTCCTGACTTGGGGAGATTGTGAGATGAAAAAAATTTATTGATCTAAGCCACTAAGTTTTGGGGTATCACGTTATAACAGAATGAGACATCTAATATATAGGACTACAAATTCTTTATACTTTAGGCATCTAGTTCATATAGTAGATCTTAGTTATTTTTTAAAAAGATTTATTTATTTATTCATGAGAGACACAGATCAAGAGAGAGGCAGAGACACAGGTAGAGGGAGAAGCAGGCTCCTCACAGGGAGCCCGATGTGGGACTCGATCCCTGATCCCAGGATCATGACTTGAGCGGAAGGCAGGCGCCCAACCCCTGAGCCACTCAGGAGCCCCTAGATCTTAGTTATTAACCAGTTGTTGAAGCTCTGGAGTAGAGTCTTCTGATACTTAACTTTGTGACTTTAGCCAATTTTCTCAACTTCTCTGTGACTCAGATTTCTTATCTATAAATGGAAATAATAAATATAGAAACTAGCCACAGGACAAACAAAAAATAAAATCTATATAAAGTGTGTAGACTTGTGCTGGCCCATTGACAGTGCTCAATTCATTTTGTTATTATCATTCTATCACTAGCATAGGAAGCACAACTGTTATTGGAAATAAACGAAGATAGAAAACGAATTAAAAATGCAGCTGTGAATATGAATTAGTGATACTAACAATATACACCGACAGAAGAACAAATATAAGGGATCATGTGGCAAGTAAAAGGACTGATTGTGAACTAGAAGTTATAAACCAGAAAGGTTCTGGCATATTTTAGTGTGTTTTGATTTCTTTTTAGAAGACAGTATTTTTCTTTTGAATTGTATTGTTTGCCAGCTATCTTTTTTTTTTTTTAGATTATTTATTTATTTATTCATGAGAGACACACAGAGAGAGGCAGAGACACAAGTAGAAGGAGAAGCAGGCTCCATGCAGGGAGCCCGACGTGGGACTTGATCCCGGGTCTCCAGGATCACACCCTGGGCTGAAGGCGGCGCTAAACTGCTGAGCCACCCACGTGTCCCTGCCAGCTATCTTAAATTAGAAATTTCCTTCTGTGTCAGTTTATGGGCAATTTGCCACCTAATTATAGAAATGTTAATATTTTTATAAAGATATTTTGTTGAATTTGTAGTACTCAGATACACCTAAATATATATACATATATTTATTTGTGAATATATTTAAGTGGGGAAGTCTCAAAAGTATTAAATACTTACATTTGGAGGAAATTATGTCTAGAAGCAACTGTGATTTATGTTATCCCAAACAAGGAATGGAGTAAAAGAGCCAATGATACTTTTGAACATCATATAAGAGACATTACTAAGAATAGAAAGAACCCTTAGTCACAATATCAACACTCTGACAAGGACAAACCGGGAGTATCATAAGTAAATATTGAGATACAAGATAGGACTTAAAATATGTTGGAAGCATAATTTGATTTAGAAACTAAATCACATTTTAAAAAATTAGTGGAACACTAATTACTACTGTTGCTGTTTTCATTTTTTAGAGCATTTAAAAAAGTGAATATAAGTAATAAATATATTTGTGGAAATATATAAAGTAAAAATATGAAGAACTATACTAAAATAAGCATAGCATTTACCACTAGAATTGTTTCTCAGCATTTTCTAGCCTGCATCAGAACTCTTGATTCCAAAAGATCTATAAGAACCACATGTGTTTGTACTAAGGAAAAACTCCTAAGGACTTTTCTTGGAAAAGATGAAAATAAAAATTACTTGTATCAAATTTATTAAATAACACTGTATGTTAATATTTGTAAAAGATGGTATTTATATTTGTGCTAAAGAAAAGATATTCTTTTTTTTTCATATAGTATCTAAAATCACTTTCCAGATAAAGACTTTTCTACACCTTAACATTATAATGAAAAAAAAAAAAACATTTAATGACACAGTATGGTTAATGCTTCAAATCTGCAAAAGCATACTTCTAGCTTATTTTTTTTGTAGATATTGTGTGTGTGCCTGTGTGTGTGTATTGCTTTGATAAATAATAAGCCAATTGTTATTGTAGGGATGCTTCAGAGAAAATGAATGCATATTAAGCCCGTCCCTTGTTTCTTTTCTTTACTGCCTTTGCCATTTTTAAGCGCAAAAGACAGACTAATATTTCATGATTTTTAAATATCATCTAGGGGTGAACAGATCTAATGGGGTTGAGATTTATGACCAGCTACCAAATTAGCTTCCATGATGGTCCCCTCTTATGGAAACCTATTGATTGATTTAAAAACCAAGTGCTCATGTGTTTAATTTCTAGAAGGAATCTTGATTGGAATTTGATGTCTCTGATGCCATGAGTGTCTTTCTTCAAGAGCAGTGAAATGCAGAAAAACACTTGCCACAAAAAGCAGAAGTACTGTTTGACAACAGCAGAGTAAAAATGCAAGATTATAGGTATGGTGAGGTGTCCACAGTAGCTGAAGCAAATCTTCCCAAAGTGAAGATCACTACTAGATGTTCCTCTTTCCTCCTGACAGTCCTAAGTGACTCAAAGTGCATGATCTAGCGCTGAGTTTTTCGGACTTCACTTCCATTCTATTTTAGGCCTATCTTGTGATATTTCTCTTATCGTCTTCTCCTGCTGTTCTTTATTCCTTTGCCCTCATCTCTTTTTCTTCTCTTCCTCTTGTTTCTTTTTTTTTTAAAAATATATTGGTTTTTTAAGTTATAATACTTTCTTATTGTCAAAGTCCAAGAATACAAATGTATAAAATAAAAATAAATAAGTAATATCCGTTTCTCTTCTAGTGTCATCCTCTGAGCGAACAAATGCTAACACATTGGAGGTATAGCTTTCCTCCATTTTATTCTAATTTCATACAAACATACAAGTTGTATATATATATATATATATATATATACACACACATTCTTATTCTTTAAAAAAATAAATTGTATCAAACACTGTGCTCAATAAAATTCCTTCTTTGCTTACAAATGAAACTTCCTCCAAGTCAATATGAGCTGCATAACTTATTTTATTATAGTGTAATATGTGTAATATTCTATAGTCTGGATGTGTTATATTTTATTCATTCTACATACAAAAAGAATTCAATATATTGGTAGGATTTTAATGCCAGAAAAAATGCTTACTTCCATACCAATATATTGCTAGTGCTTTTACTTCTGTAGGATGGGTTCCAAAAGTGGGAGTGACTAAAATATAGTAACAATTTAAATTTTAATAGGTATGTCAGATTAATTTTCAAATTGACTTAAACAATGCACATTTCCTCTATAAAAATCTAAGAATTCCCATTTCCCTATGTTCTGTTTTGTATATTCTTTATATCTTTGTTTGCTAGTATATTATTGCATGAATATATTTTATTTTAAAAACTAGGATTTTTTTCATGATATCATTGCATTTTTCCTTCTCTGAAATCTCTGCTTTATTTTCTCCAGTTTTTATTTTTAGTCATTTGCATTTTGTTTTTGATTCTAAGATGTTTGAGGAAATACACTGATAATCATGTTTCCCAGAAATTGTCTTTTAATTTTACTTATTCTACTCTTTGTCATAGATTAATATATATCTGATCAAATCTCAATGTATTCTTCAATTGATTTTTCTATCTTGCTTATATCACTTTCTTTTCTTTTAATTTGAAGTAAATTTAAAGAAATTAGAGTGATTAGCCCAGATAAGAAATGTCAAGGACACTAATAGTTTATGAATTATGATATTCAAATTACTTTGATAAATTATGAATCTTACATATATTATTTCATGTGGCTCTCATAGGAACTTTAAGAAGGATAATTTTTTCTTCTGTGTTATACATGAGGGAATGAAGAGATCACTACATAGAGGAATGGAATGAGCATCTAAGCCTTTGATTCTAAAGCATTTTCATTCAACTGCAACCAATTGTTTCCCAAGAACATTAAGTGATGTCAGATATTTAGGTTCTCACCAAATGGCTTGGGGTCAGAGAAAAAGTAGGAGCTATATAAATAATTAGCACAGCAGTAGGTAACCCATTTTCCTTTCTAGGTGCCAAACACTAGGCAAGTGACAATCTCTATCACAGAATATTAAATTGGAATGTTAAAATGAAATGTATCAAAGCACCATATGTCAAAATGTAGTTTCAGACCATGGAGTACATTTTCAAAGGAGGTATTCATAGATTTATAGATGGGATAATCCATCAAGAAGATATAAATCTTTTTTAAAAGATTTTATTTATTTATTTATGAGAGACACAGAGAGAGAGAGAGAGATACAGAGACACAGGCAGAGGGAGAAGCAGGCTCCATGCAGGGAGCCCGATGTGGGACTCGATTCCAGGTCTCCAGGATCACACCTTGGGCCAAAGGCAGTGCTAAACCACTGAGCCATCAGGGCTGCCCAAGAAGATGCAAATCTTAACAACACATAGGCATGTACCTAAGTCCCCAAATAGAGTGAAATGATAGGATTGAAGAAAGAAAGAAACAATGTACTAATAATAGTTGGAGATGTCAATATCTCATTTTTTAATATCTCATTTTTAATAATGAATTTAACTACTACTATAGAGAATATCAGTAAGCAAATAGAAGACTCCAACAAGACTAGAAAGGAACTATACCTGATAGATATCTGTAGAATATGTATAGAACACTACACCTCAAAACAGCAAAACACTTTTTCTCGAAAGTGCACATGCACATGGAACATTCTCCAGCATAGAACCTGGAGGATGTTTTTATGTCAAAGCCATAGGAAAAAGCCTTAATAAATTTAAAAGGAATAAAATCATATAATGTATGTTAGAAATCAGTAAGAGAAAAATTGGGAAAATCACAAATACATGGGAATTATATAACACAATCCTAAAAGACCAATGAATCAAAGAAGGAATCACCAAGGAAATCAGATAATACTCTGAGACACAAGAAAATTAAAACACAATCCAAATTTAGGAAATGCAATGAATGGAGTTCTTTGAGAGAAATTTAAATCTGCAAGTATCCATATTAAAAAGGAGTATCTCAGATAATAATTCTACCATTAGACACTGGGAAAAAGAAGAAAAAAATAAAACCTAAAGCAAATGGAAGAAAGAAAATAATATGGATTGAAGTGAAAATGAAGAAAATAGAATTTAGAAAAGTGACAGAAAAAATCAATGAAAATGAAATTTGTCTCTTTATGAAGATCAAAAAAATTGACAAAACTTTAGGGAGACAGACTAAGAACAAAGAAAACACTCAAACTACTAAAATCAGAAATTAGAGTGACATTACTACCCACCTTACAGAAATAAAAATCAATGTTAGAGAATCTTAAAAGGAACTGTATGCCAAAAGAATGAGATAGCCTAGAAGAGATGGACAAATGCCTAGAAAAGTACAAACTACTGTTATGAAGAAAAGATTCCCAGCAGCCTTACTCTCAGTTTCAAAGGGGAAAAAAGATTTTATTGATATTATAAAGTAAAAACCTAGTGGAAATAGAAAGAAGAAGAGAAAAATCTACACATAGATGAGGGCAACAGTGAGCAGTGAAGGAGAATGAGACAAAGTTACATCAGATGGGGTTCTTACCACCTCCAACCTCATCAGCTGGGGAAGCCCCGAAGAGACAGCCAGGCTGAGGTCCCTATGGAGAGCCCTTTGGACCATCCCCATCAAGGCCGTACTTATAGAGCAAATGATGGAGTCCAAAGTTAATCATGTATTTGCCTACATGCAGTTTCAAGCGAGCTGCATTCCTATATTATCATGTCTTTATATCTTCAGGGAGTCTGAGCTAGATGTGTTTGCCTTCCCCCCTTCCCACCCTCTGCCAGGATTCCACTGGGGGTGGAGGGGTGGGAGGGCAGCCCAGCCTGGAGCTAGAGGAGATGCAAAGCAAATTTTATAACTCTTGGCATCCAGATCAGAAGGGCCAGTTCTGACCTGGCAGCCCACTAATATCAACTAGCCAGGTTCCTGATGTCACTTATGTGGCCTGTCTCACAAACAGCATGCTTTAGCCTTCCTGCCTTTGTGCAGGTTGGGGTGCTGGGTTATGTAGGGTAAGTCACAGAAGTCCCCATGCAGACATTACAACTACAAAAATCAATTTACAAAGAAATAGAAAATGTGAATAGACCTGTAACAAGTAGGGAGATTGGTAATTTTTTTTTAAGAAACCATTTTTTTAAAAGATTTTATTTATTTGAGAGAGAAAGAGCAAGCACGGGGTGGGGGGAGAAGAAGAGGGAGAGGCAGATGCCCCACTGAGCAGGGAGCCCAACAATTGGGTCCTCCATCCCAGAACCCCTAGATCATGATCTGAGCCAAAGGCAGATGCTTAACAGACTAAGTCACCCAGGCACACCAGGAGACTGGTAATTTTTAAGACTTTTCATAAAATATTCCAGGCCCAGATGGTTTCATTGGTGAATTCTACCAAATTTTTAAAGAACAATTAATATGAACTCAACAAACTTTCAAAATATAAAGAAGAGACTACTTCTAAAATCATTCCATAAGATCAATATTATTCCAATATCAAAACCAGACCAAAAAAAATTACAGAAAAGGAAATTACTGACAAATATCCTTATTAACATATATGCAGAAATCCTAAGCAAAATACCAGCAAATCAAATTCAGCAACATGTAAAAACGATTATACTCTGTACCAAAGTGAGGTTTATCCCAAGAATGCAAGAGTATTTATCATCTGAAAATCGATTAATGTAATGCATTATATAACAGAATAAAGCAAAAATAACACATGATCATTTCAATAGAAACAGAAAAAGCACTTGACAAAATCTGATGCTGTTTATGATTAAAACACACAACAGAATTGGAATAAAAGGATACTTTCTCAACCAGATAAAAGGCATATATTAAACACACACACACACACACACACACACACACACACAGTAAGCATTATACAACCTGATGAAAGTCTGTGTGCTTTCCCCCAAGGAAACAAGGCAAGGTACTCTGCTCTTACAACTTTTCTTTAACATTGTGCTAAGGTTCCAGCAGGGTAATTCAGATAAATTAATGAATTAATGAATCAATCTATCCACCCATTCATCCATTCAGGATGAAAGGACGAAGGAAAACTATTTCTATTGGCAAATGACATGATCTTGAATATAAAAAAAAATCCTTAAGAATGCACAAAAAAAAGTATTTGAAATAATAAAGGAGTTCTGAAAGACTGAAGAATGCAAGATCAGTATGCAAAAATCATTTGTTTTTTTGTACACTAGAAAAAAACAACCAAAACATGAAATAAGAAATAGTCTCCTATAAAATAACATCAAAAAATAAAATGCTTGGGAAAAAATTCAACAAAAAAATAAATATAAAATATGTATTCTGAAAACTACAAAACATTGTTAAAAAAAATAAAAGAAAACCTAAATAAATGGAAAGACTTTCCATATTCCTGGATCAAAGAACCAGTATTATTAAGATAGTAGTATTCTTCTAAAAAATCTACAGATTCAATGTATCCCTATCAAAATTCCAATTTCCTTTTCTGTAGAAATTGACAAGCCATTTCTAAAATTCACATGGAAATGAATAGTCAATGTAATCTTTAAAAAGAAGAACAAAGTAGGAGAACTCACACTTCCTGATTTCAAAACTTCTTACAGAGTTACAGCAATTAAGACAGTATGGTACTGGCATAAGTACAGACATATAGATCAATGAAACACGATTGAGGGGCCAGAAATAAACTCTTATATTTATGGTCAAATGATTTTCAACAAGGGTGCTATGACAATTCAATATGGTAAAGGAAATAGTCTTTTCAACACATGGTAGTGGGACAACTGGATATCCATATGTAGGAGAATGAAGTTGGACCCCTTCTTTAAATCAGATACAAAAATACCTCAAGATGGATCAAAGACCTAAATATAAGAGCTAAAAATATAAGACTCTTAAAAAAATTATGAGTTTATCTTTGTGACCTGGGGTTAGGCAAACCTTATATATGACACCAGAAGCATAAGCAACCAAAGAAAAAGTAGATAGATTGGACTTTGCCACAACCAAAACTTTGTGCTACAAACAACATCATCAAGCGTAGAAAGACAACACACATCATAGGATAAAATATTTGCAAATCGTGTATCTGATAAAGGATTTATATCCAGAATATATAAATAAAACTTTAATACATTTTAAGAAGATAGATAAGTAAATTTTAAAAAAATGGCTAAAGGTTCTGGATAGACATTACTTCAAAGAAGATATGCAAATGTCCAATAAGCAAATGAAAAGATACTCAACATCACTAGCTAAAAGGGAAATGCAAATCAAAACCACATGGGGTACTACTTCACATTCACTAGGGTGACTATAATAAAGACAGATCATAAGTCCTGACAAGGATATAGAGAAATAAAAATTTTCATACGTGGCTGATCAGAATGTAAAACAACATAGATCCTTTAGGAAACACTTGGGCAACTCCTCAAAATATTAAACATAGAGTTATCATATGACTCCACAACTCTACTTCTATGTATATTCCTGGGAGAAGTGAAAACATATGTCTTCACAAAAACTTTTACACCAATGTTCATAGCAGCATCATTTATTATAGGCAAAATGTGGAAACAACCTAAATGTCCTTGATAACGGGTAACAAAAATGTGGTGCGTCCATACAATGCAATATTACTTGACAATGAAAAAGAATGGGGTATTTAAGCATCCTATCATATGGATAAACCTTGAAAACCTGATTAAATGAAAGAAGCCAGTTACCAATGACAATATATTGTATGTTTTATTTAAATGAAATATCCAGAATAGGGAAATCTGGAGAGGCAAAAGTAGGTAAGTTGTTGCCTAGAGCTGGGGCAATGAGGAGGAATGGAGAATGAATACCAATGTATGCAGTATTTCTTTGGGGGTATGAAATGTCGTAGAATTTAATACGGTGATGGTTGCACAAGTCTCTGACTACATTAAAAATTATTGAAGTGTATACTTAAAAAAAGAGGATCTACTCAAAAACCCTGTTAAATGGCTTATTAACTATTCTGAAGACTTATTAACATGTATCTCCAGGATTTTGGAGGACACAGTGGGCTGGGTATCTGCAACAAGTTCGTTTAATCTAAAGGATGAAAAACTGGCTGGCTAGCCACTCTGATGGTAAAAATATCCAGAATAGGGATATTCTGGAGGAATAGGAGAGGAGAGCTTGCTGCTTTATTTAGTAATTGAAATTGCCGGAGTTTATTCAGGGAAAAGGATGTGTGAATGTCTCCCAGTCTCCTAATGATCAGAGGTTAATCATGAGCATGAAGAATATGATATAGAATAATCGCTGGCCTTATCCTAGTGAAACTACCTTATCTGGAGGGGCAAACAGACCTCCACAGAGGAAATGGGGCCCTAGTCACACTCCTAGGAACAAAAATGAAAAAGTTATATCCCGTCCCCTCAACTCATGGCATAGATATGTATTGGACCTTCCTTGACAAAGGAGATGTAGAAATGTCCTGAACTATGGGGAAATCACTAGAACACCTATAGAAATGTCAAAGAAAGTACTCTTAGTTCAGTCTGCTGAGACAAAAATATCATTAACCGGGTGGCTGATAAACAACAAACATTTATTTCTCATAGTTTGGGAGGCTGGGAAGTCCAAGATCATGGTAGCATCTGATGAGAGCTCACTTCCTGGTTCATAGCTGGTGCCAACTGTAACCTCACACAGTGGAAAAGTGGAAGAGGGGAAGAGGGGAGGGAGCTTTCCTCAGCTGCTTTTATTAAGGCACCAACTCATTTATGAGGGCTCCACCCCATGATCTAATCAACCTTCCAAAAATTCCACCTTCTAATACAGTCATATTGAACATAGCTTTCGACGGATGAATTTTGGGGGACACAGACATTGAGATGTAGTAGACATGTTATCTCTGTTATTTTCAACCAGCTGTTATATTCAAGTTGAAAGAGGAGGAAAAGCTGTGCTAAGCAGAGGAAAAGGAGAAGCCAACCAAACTCCCCTTATCACATAACGTCTTTCTGCCAACTATAGGCCTAAACCCCAACAGGGGAGAAGCCTCAACATTTATTTATTTATTTATTTATTTATTTAATAATAAATTTATTTTTTATTGGTGTTCAATTTGCCAACATACAGAATAACACCTAGTGCTCATCCCGTCAAGTGCCCCACTCAGTGCCCATCACCCATTCACCCCCACCCCCCCCGCCCACCTCCCCTTCCACCACCCCTAGTTCGTTTCCCAGAGTTAGGAGTCTTTATGTTCTGTCTCCCTTTCTGATATTTCCTACCCATTTCTTCTCCCTTCCCTCCTATTCCCTTTCACTATTATTTACATTCCCCAAATGAATGAGACCATATAATGTTTGTCCTTCTCCGATTGACTTACTTCACTCAGCATAATACCCTCCAGTTCCATCCACATTGAAGCAAATGGTGGGTATTTGTCATTTCCATTGGCTGAGGAATATTCCATTGTATACATAAACCACATCTTCTTTATCCATTCATCTTTCGATGGACACCGAGGCTCCTTAAATCAACATCAGAGCTTTGGTAATTACTTGGGATCAGAAATTCTAGTTATTGAATTGATACTGTGTTTTGTGAATTAAGGTCATTGTCCAATTTTCTTAGAGTGACCAGAAAAACTAGTCTCAGCTTTCACATGGGAGATGAGAAAAATAAGAACAGCCCCACTGAGTGTATTTAGAAGATAATGGGAGATACAATTTAAATTGTTCAGAATTATGTCCCACTAGTCATGGGTCTCCAAATTCTGAAATGGGAATAATAATGGCATCCCATCCGCAGAATTGCTGTAGTAAGTTTCTCAACTGCCTAACAAATAATGAGTACTTTTAATTAATGTTATTACTATCACTTTGCTTTTACAGTTGTTCACATATCTTCTAGAATGATATTGTTGAACCTAAGTTCTGTAGATAGGAATGTTTTCTCTTTCTTTCTTTCTTTCTCTTTCTTTCTTTCTTTCTTTCTTTCTTTCTTTCTTTCTTTCTTTCTTTCTTTCTTTCTTTCTTTCTTTCTTTCGTTTCTTTTTTGATAGGAATGTTTTCTGTACTGTCCTATGAAGTTAGCCACCACCAGCCTCATTCAGGTTGGTGAGCACTTGAACTGTGGTTAGTGCAACTGAGGCACTTCATGTTTTATTTCATTGTAATTAATTTAAATCTAAACACAAATAGCTACATATGACTAGTGGCTACTGTATTGGGGAGCTCAGATCTAGATGCATAACAAAGGAGAAAGATACGGGTCAGAAAAGTGGATTGTAAATTCAAGCCTAACTTCAGCCAACAAGGAAGACTGTTCCAAACCAAATTATTTCCTTAGTGTAAATGGTGATGCTGGGAAAATCCTCACAGTGAAACAGAAGCAAGTCGGGTTATAATTTATACACAGATTAATTAGGCTTGTGGGCAACAAGAATAACAAGTATATATACACCAAAATTTGCCAATTGCTAAATATACTCGAGCTAACTTTCTTGACATCTAGCCTGGTTCATTAGTATGGATAATCACTGGCTGGTGGAATTTAAACCAGCTGTTTTCTAACAATGCAAATTGTTAAACATAGTATCTTACTAAGAGAAGCCACATCATCTTATTCTTTACGAATCTTGCATAACGAAGATGTGTGTCCACCTGATCAGAACATGCAAGCAGCCCAAACCTGTGAAAGGTTGGCTGCTGTTCCTCTGTACTATTAGGGAAGGTTACAGCCTGGTAAAGAGGACATTTACCTGCCTTTGGTAAACGTCCTGACCTACTCTGATCTACTCTTTTCTCTAGCCGAGAGGAAAGTTCACTTTAGTAAGCAAGGTAAAAAGCCCTAGAATGAGAAGGCCAACTCAGCAGGGCTCTGCATTGAAGTCTGCAGACTGGAAGAAAAGACAGAGCACATGTAGCCTCATACTCAAGTCATGTCGGGTGCGGAGGGAAGTCTTACCTAAATTAGGCAATTATGGCCTTATTCTAACTCAATACAGAGCCAAACATCTGTGTACAGTGGTATTGACTATTGTTGTCACATTAAAGATTGGTGCCCAACTGTGGCATCTTCGGAACAATGGGTCTAAGAGCTTAAATTCATTTTTTTTTTATGAGTAATGTTTGAAATTGCTTTTGCCCTCCCCCCACCCCACCTAACCCCATTCCACCCCCATGTGCCCACTGTTCCTTGTACAGAGCTGTCAGGACAACCTCTGCCAGGGAACAGGGCAGCTGTGGAGAATTTACAATATTCTAGATGTATTCTAAGCGAGAGACTGCCTGCTACATGTAGCCTGAACTTGGCCAGATGCTGTGGTAGCAGATCAGAGAGGCAGGCGTATTCTCAAAACAACGTTAAATTAGAACTGCTTAAGAAGGTAAATGGCTGTTATAAATATATATTTGTACAGCACATCCAGCATTTGTAAAGCGCTTACTATATATGTGGCACTTTATATGAATTGTTTCTCATAAATATCTTTATGAGATAAGTGATATTTTAGTCCCAATTTACAAGGAAAGAAACCAAGGCTTGCAAAAGCCTAAGTAATAACACGCTCAAGGGGACATAATTAATTATTGATAGAGGTCCTGAGCCATTTGTTAAGCACAATGCAATGTGTTCCCTCCGATATAGAATAGAACTCTCCCTATCAATCAAAGTGAAAGGCGGTGCCATCCTCTCCCTGGGGTGGTAGTGACCTCTGATATATGGAAACAGTGTGCTGCTCTCTATAAATATAACTCATATCTAACCTAAATGCTCTTCTCATCTCCTCTTTTTATTATAATGAACGTAGAAGCAACTGTAGGAGACAAGATGAACTTGCTAATGCTGTAACTCTGTGAGGTCCTTATTGGAACCCGATCAAGGGAGGAGGAAGGAACATCCATGAGCATTTGAATCAAGCACTCGAACTTTCTGTGCCATGGGCACGTGGACCCCAGGAATGGGATATTCCGCAGTCGAGTGAGCAGAGATGCATTTCTTTCTTTTTTCTATGGACACAGGTAATTCTGTGGCACCCAATACCTGGGTCCCAGCATCCTAGGTAATATCTCTTCTCCAATGCCCCATCTGATAGGAGCTGGCACCAATCTTCAGATACAGCCACACACATTCTGACAAGGGGCTGTGATGAACAAAATGACACATCCAAACATCTTTAATTTATATAGATTTGAGTCTCCATAGAGAGCTCAGGAACTTACCTTGTACTTTAAGAAAAAAAAAAAAAAAGAAACAAACAAAAATCAACTCGTTTCCTCATTACCCACATTTTTGGGTCTTCCCTTTGAATGTCTTTCTATTCATTTATTGTTCAATCACAGAAAGCCGTCAAGTAATTTGGGATCAATAGCAGAAACCAGGCAGTTTTCTCTGGAGCCCTAGTTGCTCCATATTGAGCTCACCTCAATGAAAGAACTTGAAGACGTGATTCTTATTCAGCTTGAACCCGAGCAAAGTAGATGACCCATGGGCAGCAGAAAGAAGAACGCCAACCACGAGTCACAGAACTGGCTTTTGGTTCCTGCTCTGTGTGAAGTCCGTGGAAGTGCTTCTGGCCAAGTCATTGGATCTCTTTGATTTGTGGTACTTTTAGTCCATAGAACAAGAGTCTAAAAACTAGGGCAATCACTTAAATCTTTTAAGACCCCAACTTTCCATGAGTTTAAAATCTTAAGACAGAATGTTTCCTCAATATTATGTCCTGAAATCATGTTTTTCACGAACCAGTATCCACCTTTGATCCATTAGTGCTTCAAAAGCTAGGTCAACAGCACCTCTTTTATGAGGCTGTGTCTGAAAGTCAGTCACAGGGTTCTTTGCTATAAACTCTCTGCTGGCTACATCAAGCAGACAAATATATTAGGTTTAAGCAGATATATCTATCAGGTTAGAATTTCCTGGAGGGCTAGAGCCAGACTAGGAAGTTACTCCTCTATGACAGATGCCAAACCATGAAAGGAGAGGGCATCGGTGGAAATGGGTAGAAGTAAGGTGAATGGGGGTGCAGACTTCTGTAATCCAAAAATCGGCTGCCACTGTGTCTATGCACTGAGGATATGGGGACTGGTCCCCAGAGTGCTGACACCCCCACCCCTGCCACTGCCATTGCAGGAGATGGAGTCTGTGTGGAATGTGTGGTACTTTTCTGTTGCTCTCCTCCAAATCCATGTCTCTATGGGGCTTCTAATTGTCAGCAGCTTGATCATATGCTTGCACCCAGCTACAGAGGAGCCTAAGACTTAGATTCTGACTTGAGCTTTGGAACATCAAGGGTTTGTTATACGAGATAAAGGACCAGGAGTAAATGAGGTATGTTATTCAGCCACAGTGGAAGACTATTCTCTATAGCTGTGGAAAAAAAAAAAAGTCACTCCTGACTTCCTCCTCCAGACTGAAGTTTGTTTTTAAAAGTGTCAATATTAAGTAAACATAATAAACATGGAAAACTTCCTTAGGTACATTAGATGAAACTCTTTCTTTTGAAAGAGAAGGTGGCTACACAAAGTACAAACTTTGCCTGGTGACATGAGATTTTTAATATAAATTCAGATATTAGGAACATGATTACATAGTATAAGGGAGCTGATTCCTCATTATCTGTACCCTTAAAGGGACCAGTCACAAAAGAATTGATCATTTTTAAATCTGATTTCATTAGTGGACCTTCTTCCATTTCTAATTATTGTGGGGGTTATGAAATATCCTGGAATCAGATATATCTAGGTTCAAACCCCAGCAGAAGAGCCTTGGGCATTCTAATAACATTTCTGATGGTTGTAAGAGATGATGAACGTTAACGTGGTTCATGGAGCCTGATGCATTGTAAGTACTTGTTGAATGAGAGCTGGTGGTGTGATACCTGCTTTCGTCTCCCTGACTTTTCATCAGCCTAACGTTACTTTTTCTAATCATGTCTGCCTCTCAACTCTGTTAGCTTAAACTCTTCCTCTTTGCTGCTTCTGCTCCATTATGAGATTTCCTTTTGAAGAACATTAGGTTAAAGCTCTTTAGTTTATTGATTACTCAGTTCCAGATTCCGTACCAGTCCTGTGTGTCAGGGGAATGCTGTATGGGGAATGCTCTAAAGGAATCCTGTGCCTTACCAATCAGCCTGCATTGTGCTTGACTTCTTGATCTCAAACCTTAATTTTTCATCACTTCTGTTTGGGATTTCTGGAAAGGCTAGCCTGCCTTGAAATGCTTTGGAGATAGACTGTAATGTATAACTAAGCATCTTACTAAGCAAAAGAACAATAATTAACAATTTTTCTCTCCTCATTAGCACATAAGAAGGGATTTGGAGCCAGAGGAATTTTTCATCCCTAGCCAATGCATTCATGACTCAAGATCCTTAGGCAAGATGACTAACTTCTTTGAAAGATTTTCTTGATCTGTAAAATGG
This sequence comes from Canis lupus familiaris, assembly GCF_011100685.1. NCBI lineage: Eukaryota > Metazoa > Chordata > Mammalia > Carnivora > Canidae > Canis > Canis lupus. The sequence continues at coordinate 81,013,915 of NC_049224.1, forward strand.
GGGTTCAATTGCTGACTTGCAGGGTTGCTGTGAGGATGAGAAATGTGGCTTTCCTAGGGCAGCACCTAGCATGGAGTAATGTCGCATGAACGCTTGCTGTCCCAGTCATTGCAGTTCCAGCAAGCCAAGGGACAGCAGTAGACTCCTGAGAAGTGGATGCTGATTAGAATGAGGTGGGAAAGACACCCCAGAGAAAATTTCGTCTGCTCCTGCTCAAGGTCAGCCCTGTCAGCCTGCCAGGAGGCAAAGACCTTTAATTTCATGGTGTCATTTTCCCTTCCTGAAAGTACAGTCTGACATATATTTGCTTTTTAAATTGAAGGGAACTAAAATTAATCTCATTATGGGAATCTGATAGTCCTTAAGGTACTTGGAGACTCCTGAGTGTCACAAAACTAGGATCAAAAACCCTGGTAAAATGCCAGCAGGAAAGGCAAAGGCAGCTAAGTGGACGGATGCCTGTGGGGCCGGGGGTGAGGGGGCAGGGGATGCTTATGTATAATTTGACTCCTTTTGACACTTTGTCAAAATATTGTGGCTCAAACAGACGTTTAAAGCCTGATTATTTTTGAGAAATCCTTAAAGACCTTCCTTGTTGTTTCTTAGTGGACAGCTTATATTTTTGAGAGCCATTTAAATGTTATTTAAATTTTATTTAAATATTCAGTAGAGGGCCATTATTAAGCACTAATTTGCACACATACCTTGGGCAACCATGGACTCTGGAGCTGTTCCTGGAGCTTGATGTATACCTGCAAAACATTAAAGGGCAAGAGATATGAATAAAGTATGACCTGGGCTTGTTGTGCTCTCCAGATGAAAAAAGTCTTTGCTTTTTCGTAAGAATAGGGGTTGAGGTGTAGCCGCCTGTAATATCGAATCCTGGAAATCTACTTTTCTTTCTGTTAAGACCTTCTCTGTGTGATAGTTTCCCCGGGTCAGACTATCTGCCCCCTGGTTTCCTGGCTTTTTGATTTTCAGTGGATGGTCTGCTGTCTGCTCTGATGTCCTGAATCTCTGTACCCTAAATCTGTGAATGTGGGACACTCTCTTCCTCATATTTTGAGGGGTCTAGAGCTTCCTGGGGAGGAAGCCTTTAAGAATGACACTTATCACACACTTTAAAATATTTATGTAGCAATTTTGCTTAAACATGTCTATAACTGTGGCTCTGAATTGAAGCCTTCTGTCTTAAGTTTTGTCATTTTCATTTCCTTGACTTTGAGAACCACTGCCACATCTTGACCCCACAGATACAGCTCTTCCCAACGATGGAAACTAGGCTCTTCTTTTCTGTACTGACCCTGAAGATTCTTTGTGTGTCTTGTCTCTCTTGCTCGTGACATTCTGTGGTACAAGGGTTCCAGACATCACTTACTCATTCGACACAGCACAATTCACCATATGTATCCATTCCTTCTACTGGAAGACAAAAAGAACATGGCTCCTCAGGGCAGATTCCCAAGGTGTGTTCCTTGTGATCCCTGTGTGGTGTGATCCTTGACAAACCACTCTAAGCCTTGATATGGTCATCTGTAAAAATTATGATCTCAATAACGTCCACCCTAGAGATTGTGATGATTGAATGGCAGTAATCCGTACAAAGCAGATACAACCAAGAGGGAACCGAATTTGGCCTGAGTATATGGAGAACAGGGTGGAAGCATCAGGAGATAAAGATCTGCACTGAGTCTTCCCTATTTGAAGATTTCCCTCCCTTGACATGCTTACTTAGTGCTCAGTGTATACCAGACACCAAGAAAAGTGCTTTAAAGACTTGCATCTGGGTCTGACACCACATATTGTTGACTTCTATATTAATCACCTGTGTCCGGGGTAGATCTATGGATAGAGATTTAGAAATGTTTACCAATAATATTTATTCTACTTACTGTTGGCTGTTCTCATAGGCTGTCTGTGCCCTGCCCCATGGCCTGGAGCTCTTTAATTACATGGGGCCTGCCGACCACCAGAGAGTTTTCTTTGACTTGGAATTCTTCTATTTGTCCAGGGCAAGCTAGAGGTGCTGAAGAATTGATAAATGACCTGCCACATCCTTGGAGTCTTCCCTTTGTGGCTGACTAGAGTTGGTGTACAAACACCCTAGTTCTCTTGCCGCCTGTATGAGTTGTGTAGGATAACCCTGAAGTACAATCCTCACTGACTCAGAATGGCTCAGTGGGATTACACTCCAGTTACCCATTATGGTAACACACACTGTATTTCTTGTATTCCCTTCTTATCTCTCCAACCCACTCCACTGTTGGTTTTCCCTGAGACCACCTTCCAAAGGAAAGACTTGCACACAAATCCCTTGTTTCAGGGTCTGCTTCTGGGGGAAACTGAACTAAAAACGATGCTATGAGAACACAACTTATTGTGAAAAGGTCACAGAGAGTCAGCTCCTGGCACATGGTACATATTTGTACATTTCTTTCTTTTTTTTTTTTTTTCATTCATTGATTCATTTTTTGAAGTTAGTAGGTCAGTGTATCGCTTCACAGATCCACAGGGTTCCAGACAGCAGTCCAGCAGGCTGGCTAAGAGCAGCACAGCCCTGAGAGCTGCAACTGTTGATGAGAAAGGAAGCTTTCTGGTGGCCTCCCTGTCTCTGGCTACCCACTGCCACAGCACAGGCAGTGCCAATGTTTTTATATTTTCTTTTTAAAGATTTATTTATTTATTTGAGAGAGAAAAAGAGAGCATGAGCAGGAGGGGCAGAGGGAGAGAGAGAGAATCTCTGAGTGGGGAGCCTGATGCAAGGCTTGATCCTATGACCCTGAGATCATGACCTGAGCCTACACCAAGAGTTGGCTGCTTAACTGACTGAGTCACCCAGGTACCTCTGATTTTCTTCTTCTCCTTCTCCTCCTCCTCCCTCTTCTACTTCTTCTAATAATAATAATAATAATAGCCTTTCTCCTTCTCTTCCTCCTCTTCCTCCTCCTCCTCCTTCTAATAAAGGCCTTTCTCCTCAGAGTGTACTGAACTTGCTTCCTTCTTCATAGTGACAGCATGAAGTGGATTTCTTTCTTTTCTTTTTTTTTCTTAAAGATTTTATTTATTTATTTATGAGAGAGAGAGAGAGGCAGAGACACAGGCAGAGGGAGAAGCAGGCTCCATGCAGGGAGCCTGACATGGGACTCGATCCTACGTCTCCAGGATTATAACCTGGGCCAAAGGCAACAGCGCTAAGCCCCTGAGCCACCCAGGCTGCCCCTGAAGTGGATTTCAACTAGGAATGACTTTGGTCCTAGAAGATATTTGACAGTTTCTGGTGATATTTTTGACTGTCCAACTAGGAGGGGATGCTACTGGCATCTAGTGATGGAGACCAGGGATGCTGCTATTAAATATCCTACAATGCACAGGACAGCCTCTCATCACAAAGAACGATTCAGCCCCAAATGTCAATAGTGTTGAGATTGAGAAGCCCTGAATAGGGAAAGAGAATATGTCATTCTGAACTGTAACCTTTTGGAGAAGGATGGGAGTTATTTGTTTTTGAAATAAGCCTTATTCCATCAGGTAGGAGACTAGTAGTTTCTGAACAAGCAATTCAGTCTATTGCAGCACTGATGCAGGGGATTTATGTAAAGAGAGAAATCTATACCTAGACTGTCCAATATAGGAGTCACTAAACCCATTGGGCTATTGAACATTTGAAAATGAGGAACTGAATTTGTAATTTTATTGACTTTTAATTAGTTTAAATATAAATAGCCACACATGGCTAGTGAGTGTTTGACAGTGCAGGAGTCAGAGAGACCTGAGTTCAAATTGTGACTCTGCCATTTACTTAGTAGCTATATGACCTCGAGCAAGATATTTGACTTCTTCAAGCTTCTGTTTCATTATCTGTACAGTGGAGATGAAATTGGTACATCCCCTGAAATACAATTGTTAAAGATTAAGGATAAAATATATAGCACCGTATTTGCATATATATGTGTTCAAAGAATTATTGTTAATTTTATATGAACTGTTAATATTCACTTATGAGGCTTCTTTCTACACGTCAGCCAGCCTTAGCAACAGGAATTGGAAACCAGCTAAAATAGCACACTTTCTTCCTGGAGTCCTGAATTCTCAACCCTATTTATGTCTGTTTTTTGGATATAATTCCAAGTCTATTAGTCTACGTATGTATGAATGTATTCATCTACCTATTCATCTATCTATCTAATCTATCATCTATCATATTTTAATTGCAAAAGATCTATTCCTAACGCCCCCATACACAACAGTCCCTTCTATTTTAGTTTGACTTTATGTTTGAACCACACTGCCAATTTGCACTCCACTTTAATATATGATTCTGACTCCTCCAACACTGAGAACCTGGCGTGCATTTTGAGACCTTGGGTAAAGCTCTTCCTTTTTCCTCCTCCTGACACCTGCCTCCCATGGAACAAAGCCATTTGTAAATGTTTTCACACAACTGACCATGACATTTACCGATAAGGTTTTAGAAAGGCTGTTGGAGAGTTGCATTTAGAAAGAGTAATTAAATCAAAACTTTGTCTAGAGTTTCTTAACAATTCTTGATGCTACTTGAGAAAAAAAGGGTCATCCTCGTTAATTTGAAATATATCTATTTCATGTGGCTTTTATGTATCTCATATAGTGTTCCCATTATTCAGAAAGCAAAGGGAATGAATGATCATTCAGAAGACACCATAAAACAATATTTAAATGTATGTAATACTTTAGCTTTATGTGCACATTTATTAGCTTGCCTGTGAATGAATATGTGAGGGAGAAAGAAATCAAGATGGAGAGAATGTTTTACTTTTGGGAGTAGGGGAAGGGAATAAACCAGTATATTGAGTAACAGTACATCAGTTCATTTACTTTAACAGACATCAATAACACCATGACTTCCGAAGAATAAGGCATCTTATAAGAATGATGCCTTGAATACCTGAGTCATAATAAAACTGGCTGCCTCCATGATGCACACTCACACAGATACACACACAGAGATACACAAACACACATACACACACACAAAAAAAACACATACAAATACACTGACCCACATATCATACAGGCACCTGCAAGTATATTTGAATAAACAGTAAAAGAGAAAAAGAACACAGGGTTCAAAGCACAGATATTTTTAAGAGTCAGCACTAGATGTTTCCACCATCTCTTTCTCACAAATTTCCATTAGGATTGCTTTAGTTTTAATATTTAACATAAGTTATAATTATATACTGTTTTTTTTAAGTGAACACTTAAAATTGTGTTCTTCTTACTAAAGATATCCCAGGGGATGCCTGGGATGCTAGGACATTGTGGGTGTCAGTATGCTTAATAGTTGCTATAGGAAAAAGAAAATGTTTAGCATATAATGCACAAAATCAAAGCTATTGAGTAAAAGGCAACACTTGCTATTCTTTGGGGGAAATTGGCAACATCAAAAATACACACTGTGCACAATTAAAACCAGGGAAATATGTTATTGGTTCCATTAAATTTATTCAAGAACCAGAAGAACAAGTATGAGATTAACTGCATGTGTAAACACTATTTCATAATGAATATGGCAATTTAGACAGTCCTTTAGCCAATTTTTACTTTTGAATCATTGCCATTGTTAATCAATTATCCAAATTATGATCAAAACAAAACATTTTTATTCAATTTGTGTAATACTGTGGGCATACTACTGAATATATATTCTTTAAGTTTGGATATTTCTAGTTTTTCTTTCTATCTTCTCTTTCCTATAGTAATAATTTAACAAGAAATATTGATTGAGTACTTATGGTCTACCAGTGCTATTCTAGGCACTGGGAAGCGTTGATTTGAAAAAAACCAAAAATATATATACTAAAGACTATGTGTGTGTGTGTTGAATAGATTTTTAGAGCATTGAATTGAGTTTATTTTCATTCAAACATCATGAGTGGTTAGGTGGGATATGATTTCTTTGGAGACCATTGTTAATGTTTTATATACATTTCTATTTACTGTTTCGTATCTGATGAATTACCAACCATATTTTTATTGCAATGAAATTTCACTACTACGGAAAGTTCCTGAAGTAGAATGGAGGCATAAGTAAATAGATGAATAAAATTAATAAATAACACAATAGTATATATTATTTAAGAAGTATAAACCAAAATGTGATTTCAGATAAAATTTCATTTGGCATAATGACAAGAACAGAGACATTAGAACTTTAAATATAAATGAAACTGATATTTATTTAAATATCTTTATCAATTCTTAACAAATCTTCAATGTAACATCAAATATATTTAGTCGAATTTTTATTGATGGCATAAATTTTTATTGATGTCTCCTTAAGTGACGTGACTAGAGGACAAGAGAATCTTGGCTCATTAAATTTTCATGGAAAATAAGTATTTTCACATTTATATAAGGAAACAGTCTAGACCAAGAGTGTTACATGGTTTGGTTAAGATGTGTTCTTCTCAACTCTCTCATACCTGTGAGATTTTTGGCATTGTAAACATATCATCTACTACAACATAAACTCTTTAAACAACTATCATATACTTCCATTGATAGCACGGTGCTTGAACAAGGACTGGTCATAACTCCTTATTAAAAAAACTAGGAGGTAGGACAAAATACATGTAACTGCTATTTTCAGGCTGTCCTTGAAAGAGAGAACACATAAGGTATGTTCTAGTATACATTGGCTTTCTACTTAATAGCTTTTTGAAATGTAGGATGAGGGAGAGTAATCTGAAAGTTCAGTGAATTTAATTGAGAAGACGGGCATCTGAGCACAGGGAGGCTGAGGTCACTGTACAAGCTGCAAGCCAGAGTTTTGGAAAAGAGACCACACAGCACATTGGTGGTCACTTAGGGCAAGGCAGGGGGGTGTTGATTGCTTGTTTGGTAAGGAGCAAGGGAATGTTTTAGGAATGATGATATCTTTCTAATCTTGATGGTGATTGTGTGGGTGTGTATTTTTCAAAACCCAGCAAAATACACAATTGAAAATGACACAGTTCATTGTATATACATTATACTTGAATAAATTTGATTTTTAAAAACACTAATAAAATTGGCAAGAAACAGTTGGAAGAGTAAAAATATTCAATTTTAGACTCTGGAAAGATTTAATTCATTTTTTAAAAATAACTAATATCCAAATTGTATAGGATAATAATCTTAATAAAAACCTTACATTTACTGACTGCTTACCATCATAGATGCTTTGATTTAAATATTCGGTATGCAGGAGCTCATTTAACCTTCAGAGGAAACCCATAAAGTAAGGAATAGAATGATTCCCATTCCATCAAAAGGAAAATGAGCATAGGAAGTAAGCACAGGAACTAACCCAAGACTTCACTGACGTTAAGTGATGGAGTCAACATTCATTCTCAGGTATTTTGGCTGTTTTCTTAACACCGTGTAAGTACATAAAATGTGCTGCCTTATTAGGTGCTGGGGAGACAATGCTGAGCAGAAGCAGATGTAAAATTGTGAAGAAGGCAGCGATTAATTGATGAGTGAAAAAATATATGGGGAAATGTCACCTAGTAAAAAATCCATTTTAAACAAAATTTAAGATACTATTTTGTAAATATGGAAACATAATTAATGATAACAACATAATTTTGGTCAAAATTACTGTGTTAATCACTGCCCGTGACATTACTAATTAGTAGAACTGTTTTTTTTTTTTCAGAAAGCATTTTTTTGCAACACATATTGAAATCTTAAGTTTTAAATTAATTTATACTCAGTTATTCCATTGTAAGGAACTTAGCCTAAGAACATATCAACTGGGAAAGAAAGAAACAAACTCTAAGGATAAGGTGTTAATTGTGGTTTTTCTATGACAGTGAACAATTATAAGTATTGTTTTACTCTGCCCAGAAGTATAAAACATTGTATATCCATTAAAATCATAGTTAAAAAGATAATATAGAGAAATGAGAACAGACATGATTTGCTCACTAATGCAAGAAAGATATTGCATGTGCCAGAGACATCATTTTACATACTGAATGTAATTATATGCTTGAATTATGAATTGAATTGAATTATGTGCCCCGGCCCCCAAATTTATATATTGAAGTCCTAACACCCACTACCTCAAAATGTGACCTTATTTGAAGATAGAGTCTTTACAGAGGTCACCAAGTTGAAATGAGATTAAAATGGATTAATGTGGGCTCTGATCCAATAGGACTGATGTCCTTATAAAAAGGACAATAGGGATCCCTGGGTGGCGCAGCGGTTTAGCACCTGCCTTTGGCCCAGGGCGCGATCCTGGAGACCCAGGATTGAATCCCACGTCAGGCTCCCGGTGCATGGAGCCCGCTTCTCCCTCTGCCTATGTCTCTGCCTCTCTCTCTCTCTCTCTCTCTCTCTGTGTGTGACTATCATAAATAAATAAAAATTAAAAACAAAACAAAACAAAAAGGACAATAAAGTTCAGTTTAAACAATGCAGTCTGTGGTTCTATCATGGCTGTTTTAGCAAATTAATAACACGTGCTTGGTATTAACAGCTACTGATTGTAGCTGTTGATTGTCATGAGTGCTGTTCACCAAAGATTTATAGCTACCCCCTTCTGCCACATAAAGGATTTGACTTCCTTTCCTCTTGAGGATAGTCATGGCTATGTGGTTTCTCTGGCATTGAAAGTGGAGCAGAGATAACATGTGTGTCACTTCAGGGAGATGTTTTATGAGTCCTATATTTTACAGTGGCATCTCTTTTCCTCTGCCATTACAGCTGGTGACCTTAATGATGATGGTGACTCTGCCACTAAAAAGTGCGTGAAACAAGGCCTCCAGCTGACCTATAATGCACAGATAGTGTGAAGAGGAAATAAACCTAGGTTGTCTTAGCTCACCGATATTTGGGAATTGTTGGTTAATTGCAGCCAGACCTGGCTCATCCGAAGTAAACACAACTAGCAGGGCAGAGGCTTTTCTTCCAAGAATTTTAGTCTGTGTGAGAGCTGTAGAAATAATTAGATGATTATGACTGAATATTTAAAAAAATGCTTTGATAAAAGTATGCAAAGAATTTTAAGGGTGCACATAAGAGAGGCACTTAACCTGGACTAGGAAAATTTCCTGAAGGAAAGTGACACATTAGCTTAGTCTTGAAAGGCAAATAGGAGCCAGTCAGCAGAAGAAAATGAAGCCAGAGAGACGACATGTGTACAAAGGTGAGAATTGCAAATTTCTCATTATGTTGGAATGTAATATATGAGGGTCAAATGAGTAGAAGTGACGTTTGGGGAGGATAAGTTGACAGGACCCTCGTCCCAGGAATTCTTTATACCATGCTTTGAAGGTTGTAAATTCCTTTCTCAGATACCTTCCCTCGTCATTGGAAAGTTCACAAAAGAGTGAAATAATCAATTTCAAATTACACTTTGAAATTGAAAAAAAAAAAAAAGAAAGCATTGCATACACAGTGACTGCAGTTATGTAAAATATAAACATGGAGAATTGCAAAGTAATATGCAAAAATAGTTATATGAGAAAAGCAAGAACATAGGTAAATCTGTTGCCGATTTAAAATGTGACTATATAGTTTGTTCAGTTAAGAGAAAATGTGATATAATGGTCTGACTAGGTAAGCAAAATAAGCTAAAAATATTCCCCCTAAATCTTAAAAACTTATGGGAAATGAAAATATATGTTTATGAATACAGTTAAAAATCTGATGGGAAAGGACTTATTAAGATAAGCAGCCCAAATGCAGATGAAATGAGTTTTCTGCAGCTCACCTGCTAGGAAAATTAACTTATATGAAAGGCAGCATAAATATTTTAAAAGGCTGTATTTCCGGATTGGACACTCAGAGAGGGAAAGTAAAGAGAAACGAAAAAGAAATTCAGGTAAACAGAATTTTAATATGTGTTCTCAAGTTTCCTGTTCTCTTGTTATTTAATCAAACATAATTCAAGTACTTCTGTGAAGGGAGTTTTCAGATGGAATTAAAGTCCCTCAAAAAAAAAAAAAAAAAAAAAAAAAAAAAAAAAAGGAATTAAAGTCCCTCAACAACTAAAATATTCAGATTAGTCTAGGTTATCCAGGTGGAGCCAATGTAGTCACAAGAGCTCTCAAAAGTAGAAGAGGAAGCCAGAAAAGAGAGAGAGATGGAGTGGAAGAGAAGCAGAGGAGAGATCTGAAGTGTGAGAAAGACTCTTCATTGGTAGCCCTTGAAGATGGAGAGGGAAAGGCCAGGGCTGGTGGGCAGAACCTGAGCAGAACCACCAGCTGGCAGCCCACAAGGAATAGGACCCTTTAGTCCTGTACCTAGATGGAATTCTGCTAACAACTTGATTGAACTTCGTAGATTTATCCTAGAGCCTCCAGGAAGGTAGGCAACCTCATCATATCTTGATATCAGCTTTGTAAGACCCAAAGAAGATGGCCCAGCAGAACTCACCAGATTTCTGAATTAAAGGAATGTGAGATAGTAAATTGGCATTGTTTTAAGCTGCTAGATTGTGGCAATTTATTACAGTAGCAAGACAACACTAATCACTTGTTAACAAAAAGTGTCAAATAATATGGTAAGGAGATAGCAAAACACATGCTTCAGTCTTTAATCAATTAGTACTAATATACTATAGTGATCAAAGCTGAAGATTCTGGAGCTGGAGGGCTTGGGATCAAATTCCAAACTCATCACTAAATAGTGTGACTTTGGGCAAGCTTCTGTTCCTCAGTTTTTTTTTAACTTGTATAAGTGGAATAATGATAGTTCTTGCCATCAGTTATTAATAAATTATATATACACGTTTCTTAGAACATGTTTAGTATATGGAAATGTCTATGGAAGTGTAGCCACCGCTGTTTAATTTGTATCGGCTAAACTTTAACCCACATGTGGGCAAGTCCCTAACCTACTTTGTATAGGTTAAGAGCTAGGAATGGTTTTTGTAAAAAAATATTTTCAGACTCATGGGTTAAGTTCACCTATTAATACAGACACTTTCAAGAGATTTTTAAAAAATTAAAAAATTTAAAAAGAGAGACACTTTCAGATTGGGTAAACAAGAACAAAAATTTAACCTTACAGGGGAAGCCCGGGTGGCTCAGCGGTTTAGTACTTGCCTTCTGTCCAGGGCCTGACCCTGGAGCCTCGGGATCAAGTCCCATGTCGGGCTCCCTGCATGGAGCCTGCTTCTCCCTCTGCTTCTGTCTCTGCCTCTCTCTCTCTCTGTGTCTCTCATGAATAAATAAATAAAATCTTAAAAAAAAAAAGTTAACCTTACAAAAAACATGTCTAAAAAAATGACAAGATTGTTGGAAATAAAGGATGACAGAAGCATTAACAGGGCGCCTGACTGGCTCAGTCAGAAGCGCTTGGGACTCTTGATCTTGGGGTTGCGAGTTTGGGCACCAGGTTGGGTGTAGAGGTTGCTAAAAATATAAATAAACTTAAAAAAAAACAAGTAAACAAAGAAATCAACTGAAGCAATAATATTAGAAATAAAAGATAATGTTAACACTATTTTAATGGATAAAGAATGACAAAATATTTTTTTAAAAATATGATTGTGGTTATCAAATACAATTTTATCTGCTAGATTGCTATAATTTGCTTATGTTTCTATTATTGAACATTTAGTTTCTCTTTCTTCTTTTCTTTTTTCTATTTCAGATAAAGCTACATAGGACATCTTTGTGCATAAAGCATTCACCATTTCACTGGATTGGATTCTTTCTTGAGGAAACATTCCCAGAAGTGTAGTTACTAGGTCTGAGAGCAACTGTTTTAGATTCCCGAGACTATTACCAAGTCAAAAGGGTTGTACCAATTAGTACTCCAACCTCATAAATTAATCTTAAATTTTATTTTATTTTTTTCTGAAATGCTCATTACTGGCGCATTCTCTGTGAGAAGTTAGATATATTTTAACTTCCTCCTAATGTTTGAGAAGAGTGCTTCTCAAATGGCAATGTACATAAAAATTACCCTGGATTTGTGAAAACCTAGAGCCTGATGCAGTACATCGGGATGGAGCCTAAGACCCTGTCTGTGTTCTAACAACCTCCCAAGTTGTTATGCTGCTGATTTGATCCTGCTGTGAGTAGACTTAAGCTGTGGTAGAGAAGGGTGTAGCAAAGTCTTTCCTGAGTTTTAAACATGAAGTAAGTTAAAAAAAAAAAAAAATCTCACTTTAAACCAATGTTTCAAACAGCGTAATCTCCCAATATTGTCTAATCAGGAAAAGAGGGCAGCAGTCAGGGAAACAAAGGCTTATTCAGCCTTGCAACAGAATTTTATTCATCTGAGGTCTTGCACTGGCTCCAGTCTGACTCTAGCTCCAACTCTAGCCAGTCTCTAGATCTAGTGTGGATCAAGAAATGCTGAAAATCTGAAAGTTCATAACGAAAAAGCCATGGAACTGGGGTCCAGGATCTGAGAGGGACTTACCCACCACCTCCAGAAGCAGTGAGATAGCAGAGAGCTCAAGAGGCTCAGCAGATCCCTAGACCTGGTTGCTCGTTACTCCTGGGGGTCGTCGGGGTCTCCTTATGTTACCTCTTCTGATACCAGAACTGTTAAACGGTTAATCAACTGAAGCACATTACAATTAAAGTTAATTTGAGCAAAAATGGACTCCAATCAGGCAATGCCAAACCAGAAGTCGTTGGGAGTACTCCCAGTTGTGACTTTATTCTGTCCTTCATTTACTTTTGTAAGGTTGTATATTATCACTACTGATGAGCCGTTGATAACACCAATTGGTTAATCATCTATCTTGTTTTGGAATATTTTCATCTTAAACTTTCTGCTTTTTCTTATTGATTTATGAAAACTTACTTTATAGTAATAGTGTTAGGTCTCTGCCCAGAAAGTTGCCAACTTATCTTTACATGGTTGAGGATTGTCTTTTTTTACTCTGTTTCTGATAGTATTTGATCTAGAATGTTTCACATTTCCTAGATATTAAAAATCTATTCATCTTTTATACCATAGCTTCTTCCTTATTTTTTTTTTTATGTTTAAATGTACCTTCCTTTTCATCCAAACAAACAAATAAAACATCTATTCTTTCAAGGAGGTAATGATTTTCATTCTTAGCATTTCACGTTTTATATAATTGAGGTGATGCATTTACCTTTAAAAAGTTGCCAGTTGTCTAAGGGAAGTACCTTTTGTATTTGAAAATTCAGCCTATCCCTATTGATTTCAAAATTTTCTATTTATCTTGTTTAAAATAAAACATTGGATTTTGAAGTACTTTATGTAATTCAACAAAATATATGTATAATTAATTTTTAGTTAAAGGGTATAGATTGAGGTTTCTTAATCTCTCCAAAATATGACTTTTGAATTAAAAACAGCTTCTCTATCAGCTTAAAAAATTGAATAAGATCTTGTATACTGAATGATTTTGCAAGTGGTTATAAGAGAAAGTCTCACTTTTTGAGTCATATTTCATATACTAGCTATTGTTCTTGCATGAATTTTTGTGGCCTTACAAAATGTACATTTTTAGTTTTAAGATACACTATTTTGATTAAGGGGCAAATACATGAAGTTCATGTGCAAGTTTGAGAGAACTTTTTTGTTTTGTTTCCTATAATAAAATTCACCCTTTTTCCTTCTCAAAGGATTTAAATATAGCAGTTTTCTCCTGAAGCCAAAAAGTCTACTTAATTTGCACAGCAAAAGATATTTCAATTAAAATACAATAAGATATTTAGCAAATATTGCAATAACTAAAATGTTATTTTTTAGTTATAGAAAAATAATTCATCTATTAAAATTAAGTTTTACAGATTAAAGAGATATATATTTAACACCCATTTTCTAATAAAAACAAACAAGTTTTCCTCTTTTACTGGTACCCTCATCATCCCAAAGAAATACATCTGAATTTGATACATTGATTGGTTCATTGAAATTGAGCTCTTCAGTAGATGATGTTTAAATATCAATCACCTTATGAATATTTAAATTCAAGAAATGTCAAATTAAAGGTTTGCTCATCTTATTTACTTTTAAGAGTTCTTCAAAAATATCAGATAAAATGAGATCATAGTTGGTAACAGTTTAAAACCTTTAAAAGGCTGATCTTTGCATAGTAATACTCCCAAATATTCGGGAGGAAAATATTCAAATATAATATAACCTTTAGATATTTTAAAAAGCTTCTTGGATCACAGCAAAACCTGTTCTATTTAACTTCAACATTTTCCACTTAACTCTTGATTTGATACAGTGGACTTAATTCTAAGATGATGCACTGGAATGAAAAATCAATTAAGCAGTTTTATTGTGTTGTTAAAGTAAGGAACAAAATAGTGGTTAGTTTTGTCACATTGTTTCTCATTGATTACATTTAACTTTCTGAAGAACCCAAAGACACTTTTATTATATTTTTTTGCTTCTTTTCAGAAAAATATTTAATACTTTGAATTTTGAACTACATTATATCTTCAAATTAAATAATACCCACATATAGACAATATAACTTAATGGGTAAAATTTTGTTTTATAAGTGTATACTCTCCTAAGAAGGGATTCCATAGAGTCCTCAGAAAAGCAATTTCTCCTTTTGCATTTAAGTGCAATTTAATTCACCACGATGTTATATACACGCCTAAAGTCATTTGTTTACAAAGTTTATCCACTGACTGACTATACAAACATTGGTGTTCACTAGTTTATACCAAACCCCTTCTACCTTTGAGTTTAGATTAAGGGGGGGCAGGGTGAGTACATGTACGAACAGCATAATTGCTTCAAAGGGGCTTATTGAAAATCCATGTTTGTAACTTGTTCTTTATAGATAAATAAACCTACTTGAAAATTGCCAGAAGCACTCTGATTAAATTCAAAGAAATACTTAGGGTCATAAAACTTTCCAGAGGCAATTTGGTTTTGTGTATGAAGTAAGGCTTGAGGGTTAACTTATTTAGGGTCATGTTGGTTGTCTAGGACAGTTCATCTGTCCAATGTTAACATCTCCTACATCCTCTCTACTCCTCCTCCTTCCTCCTCCCATACTGTCTGGAATTACCTTCAACTTTTGACTCGGTTAATCTGTTTGACTCTCCTTTTGATTTCTAACATTATATCTCCCTGATGCTCGCAGATCATTTATTTCATCACAGGTCTTCAATCCTAGACTTCATAAAAGATATGCATGTCATCTATCTTGCTTGGTTTCTTTCTACCTCTCACCTTTACAAATCGCAATCCATCCTTCAACTTGTCCCAGGACTTGGGTTCCCACCATATCTGTAATTAGTCTCTACAGATTTTTGACAAAGAAAGAGGTAATCATCATGTCAGTCTTTGCCAAATTAAAATATTTTTCCTCTCTTTATATGATTATCTAAGCAGTCATCAAATTCCTAAAGTTTGAATTTAAGTCTTTTCTAAAAGGACTCATTGTCTTTGTTTTACCTTTTTTCTTTTAAATACAAAGTATAAAGCATACTATAAAATACCTATGTGTCATTTTCCTGAAATTAACAAATGTTAGAACATTGTTCTCAGTGTTTAAAAAAGAATAAAGCATTTTACATGAAGTTGAAATCCGCTATGAAACTTATCCCAGGCCCCTTCCATTCTCTCCTAGACCTATTATCTATATTTGATGTTCATTCTTTTATTCTTCTTCAAACTGCTCCTGTTAGGTTTCAACCCCCCATCATACACACAGCTTCTTTCCAAGGTCACAATAACTTCTAAATCACTAAAGCCAGTAAGCAAATCTGATTTTTTTTCCACAAAGTAATCTAACAGCATCATTTCATACATTTGATCACACCTGCCACCTTGAACACATTAATTACTTAGCTTTCAGCATATCACACACTATTTGCTTTTCTCCTGGAAGCTAAATCTTGCTTCCTTGTTCATTTTCTTCTCCTGAATGCCTCAAAATTGGCATGGCTTTGTCATCTTTTCTAATTAATCGCCCAAGTTAGTGATTTCATTCAGTCTTATGTTTTAAATAAAATTATAGGTTGTAAACTCTTACATCTTAACATTTTCCTTCTTCCCTCCAAACTTCTATCCATGGATCTCTAATTTGCCATCTCAAACTTGCATGTTACCGGAACTCCTAATCTTCTCCCCGAACCTGCTGTGCCCACGATCTTTCCCATCTCAGTTAATGACAACTTCTTTCCATTTGCAAGTTAGAAGCTAGATCTTGGATCTAACTTTGAATTTTCTTTCTCTCACATCCCGTATCAAGCCCACTCAAAGACCTCATGACTCCTCTTGAAAACATCTGACCATATCTCAGTACCTCCATATCTGGTACCATGGTCTAACACATCACTTTATCCCTTTGATAGAATATCCTTCTACTTCATCTCCCTACTAAGGCCTTTTGTCCATTTCCATCAAGTCATAGCAGCTATAGTGATTCTTTTAAAATAAAAGGTCATGTCACTTCTTTGCTCAAAACTCTTCCTTCACTCTAAAAGCCAAAGTCATTACAAAGCCCACAAAGCCCTACGAAACCCTGCTCCTTCTTTTCTCTGAGTTTTACTACTTTTCAGCTTGTCCACTCTTCTCCATTCACACTGACCTCCCTGCTATTCCTTGGGTACGACAGGCCTATTCCCACATTTTGTACGGTTCATTTTTTCTGAAATTCTCTTGCCCCAGACGTCTGCATTGCTCTCTCCCCGTGGCAGACTGTTAGAGTTGCCAAATATTTTCTGCTTTAATAAGAAGGTATTTTGCTACTGCATTTGGATATGTGACTTGCTTTGGTTAATGAGATGAACAGAGAGTCCTATATGCCTCTCCCAAACTCAAGCTTTAAGAGCTGTTGTATAATTTATCTTGGATATTTTCCCTCCACTCTGAGATCAGCATGATCCAGACAAGGGCTGCTCCTTCCATCTAAGGCCTGGTATGAAACAACAGGGAGCAGAAGAAACAGATGACCCATCAGATACTTGTCACACAAGAGAGAAATATTTGTTGTTTGTTGTTGAAAACCCTTGAAATTGGGATTTTTGCTACTGTATTATACTTAATAAAAGTTAACATAAAAAGTATTACCAAGCATTGGGGTGCTGATTAAACAAACACAATAATGCTTCACATTGACTTTCCCTGTTACTAGTGGATGCCCAGAAGACTATTATAGGAGTCTCAACAAGTAATTACAGTGTTATGCCGTGGTGAAGCATTTGGTAAGAAACAGAGTATTGCTAGGAGTGCCTTGGTTGGCATTGGCTGCTTTTATCTGGCAATGTTAGCAAAATATGAAATCAGAAAATAATTGGCTACCCTGCCAATAAAAATGAATGGGGATATAGAAAACTCAGAAATTCCCAAAGCGTCCAGGTTCGGAAGCTGGCCTTGTTTCTCATTTCCATCAGATAAGAAAGAAAAATAAAACTGGGAGAGCCTTTGAAAACAAAGGCTAATGTAAACTCCTTCTCTTCTGCAAGAACTAAATTAGAATCATTGTCCTTAAACACTTTGTTAAAATCTCCAAAATGATTAGAGTAGTGCTTAATAAAAATTTTTACGTTGGACAGAATGGCTCAAGGGGAAAAAAAAAAAAAAAACGATTAAGGCATGGCTTTCCCATCAAAACTTGGGAAGTTCAAGGTACCTACAATTAAGTCTGGATAAGAATAATTGTGGCTACGCGGCTCACATAGAAAGCTGAGTAATAGGAGAAAAGCTAACTAAACTTTTCAAAGAGTTGTCCTGCCAAAGGAGTCATTAGTCTGGATTTAAAGTACATTGTGACTCCTTGAGACATAAAATAAACTTCACAGACAGAAAGAAAGAAAAAAAAAAAAAAAGATGAGAAAACTGTGTGGTCCTCAGGGAGAACATACTCTCCAATATCCTCTTTAGAGGAGACTGAGAGGGAAAATAGAAAAGGAAAGATCTCCCAGAGGGATACCGGCTACCAATAGAACAGGGGACTGAGGATCTACTCCAGGGGAACAGAAACAGAGCCTAATTGATAAACATTCTCTTCCTTCAGGATAAAGGTCCTTGGCAGTTTCTCTCTGGGGAGATTTCAGGGTCACTACAGATCAGTGAAGACTGTGTGTTTCTCCTTCTCACCCTTTTTCAAGGGAATATTTATCAGTTAGCCTGCGTGTGGTATTTTTTGGACAAAAAACCCTGACTCTTCAGTGCTTAGATCTCTGGATCAAGAAAACCACGTATGGCCCTGATCTAGACTATCACGATGAGGTTGTTTTCTTTTGTGTGGGTGGGGCAAGTGTATTTTATGTGAGGAAGGGAGGGAAAAAGGATAATATTATTTCCAAACACACCCTGATACTCCTCTTGAAATAAGTACTCTTAGAGGATTGCTATTCGGTTTGATCAAATCATGTGCTTTCGCCAATGCAAAATGAATTTCCGGAAATGACACATGTCATTCCAGGAAGAAGGACATTTAAGGGCATTTTGTGATTCCATTTTTTTGTTTTGTTTTGTTTTGTTTTTCTCTGTGACATGGGAATGACATGCCCGGATAGAGGTGGCTGCTTCAATCTGTTTCCTGGATTGATTGATTGATTGATTGTTTTATAAAATTTTATTTATTTATTCATGAGAGACAGAGAGAGAGAGAGAGAGAGAGAGAGAGAGAGGGAGAGAGGGAGAAGCAGGCTCCATGCAAGGACCCTGATGTGGGACTCAATCCCAGACTCCAGGATCATACCCTGAGTGAAAGGCCGGCGCTCCACAACTGAGCCACCCAGGCGTCCCTGTTTCCTAGATTTAAAACCGCTTAAAGTGGTTTCAGAGCTGGTCCATGAAGGCCTTGAAGAATACACTCTAGCTTTTCTAAATCATGGTGACTTGAGGGTTGTTAATACAACAAAGCTCAGTGAAAACTGAATAATAAACCATGATATTCTTTGAAGCCTTTGCTCAAATGTCACCTCAGTGGATGTCTATTATGTCCATTTAGGACATTTCAAATACCTTTCCATTACATTGACTCTCCCTTATCTCACTCTATTTTTTCTATACCACCTATCTTCTACAACACTAACACATTATTTTTTTATGGTCTGCCTCCAACTATGGATTCCATGAGGCCAGAGATTTTTGTCTGTTTAGTCAGTGATGTTCCTGGCATGTAGCAGCCCCTTAAAATACATTTGTTGAATAAATGAATGTTGAGTTATTTTTTATCCAATATAATTTATATAGCCTTTATTATAGTCTAAGTGATGGTGAATTTTATATGTTAATTTGGCTAGCCTATCATGCTCAGTTGTTGGTTGACAGTAGTCCAGACATTTCTGTGAAGATATTTTGTGGATGTGATTAACACAATCGGTTGGGTTTAAAAGGAGATTACCCTTAATAATGTGGGTGGATCTCTAATCATTTATAGACCTTAAGAACAAAAACAGGTTTCCTGGAGATGAAGAAATTATTCCTCAAGACTATAAAATAAGAACACACCCGGCCAACCAGGGCTACAATTTTAGACTTAAGACTGTAATATAACTTGCCTGAATTTCTGGGCTGCCATCCTGCCCTACCAAGTCCCATCATCACATGAACTAATTCATTAAAATAAATCCATTTGGAGAATATATCTATATCTCTTATTGGTTCTATTTCTGTGCATATAACTTTATATAACTGTGTGTAATTTCTATATATAATTATAAATTCCACTTATTATTTTCAATATTTATTCAAAATCCAGATCTAATTCATTCATTAGAATGAATCCTCTTTGCTGTGTATCTCCTCTTTGCTGTGGTAAGAATATATTGTAATTTATTTATTCATTCTCCTCCTGATAGACATTGTGTTGCTTGCAGTTTTATTAGGATAATGCATTGTTCAATGGTCAGTTTTGCATGTTTCCCTGTATACATTAGAATAATTCCTTTAGGATATTTATCTACAAATTGAATTGCTTATACAGTGTTTATCCTTTATTAACACAAATGAGAGCTATAACATTTAGTTTACTATTTATAATTTCACAAAACTCATTTTGAAAAATGTTTTATCAATAAACGTTTTATATACAATAAAATTAGTAAAAGTTATTAAAAACAAATATTAAAACAGAATTTTTTTGTAAAAAAGAATTCTTAATTTTTCATCACCTAATTGAATCATATTTAACATTTTGGTGCATTGCTTTTCATTACATTTTAATGTAGTTAAAAAAATTTGTAAAAGATTTTATTTATTTGTTCATGAGAGACACACAGAAAGAGGCAGAGACACAAGCAGAGGGAAGAGCAGACTCCCTGCGAGGACCCTGATGTGGGACTTGATCCCAGGACCCCAGGATCATGACCTGAGCCAAAGGCAGATGCTCAACCAGAACCACCAGGTGCCCCTGTAGTTTTTTTAATTTATTTTTGTTTACATCGTTGATGACATATATACTTCTTCAGCCAAATTTCAATTGATAGAAATATTTTCGATGTAATGAATTTTTTCTAAACTTAACTTTCTGTAGTGTGGTTTTTGATGAATTAGAGAAACTAAAATTCACCTGGTACTTCACTATTTTTATATACTTAACTTTTTAACTTTTTTTCAATTTCAGTAAGAGTGCTATCTTTAAATCCTCTGTGTAGAGTACTTTTCTGTAGTTAGGTATATTTCTTTTGGGGTAAAATGTGTGGATATTTTAATGTTCTTCAATACACTCAGTCTGGTTGCTTTCCAAAAGTGTTATTTATAAATTCACCCTCCCACAAACGATGTACTTTGTACAATTGGCATTGTTCATCTCTCTTTAAATGTAGATTGGTCTGAATAGATGTTTTTTATATCAGGTCTTGCTATGAGATGTATTGTGTTCCCCCTAAAAATGATACATTTAAGTTTTCATTCTAAGGACCTCAGAATGGGAACTTAATTTGTAAATAAGGTCTTTGCAGAAATAATTAGGATAAGTTCATACTGGAGTACAGTGGCCCCTAATGCAACATGATTGCCCTTAGAAGATGGTCTTATGAAGACAGAAACATAGAGAATCCCAATTGGTGACAATGACAGAGATCGAGAGTTAGAGAAGAGCAAACCAAGAAACACCAAGGGTTTCTGGCAAATGAGCAGAAGCTGAGATGACAGAAAGGATTCCCCCTGAGTTTCAGAGGACCTGTGGAAAAATAGCTCAAGCTCTACCTTTACTTAAATTTTCTCCCCTTTCGCTTTCTACTCATCTGAATGAAACTGTTTTGATTCTCTACACATAGACATGGTTTTCCTCACTCCTGCCCATTCACAATACCATCTGTTATGCCTCTATCTTTACTGTATAATCTCCTGATATTGTTAGGGGTTTTGTTTTGCTTTGTTTTGTTGTTGTTGTTGTTGTTGTTGTTGTTGTTTTCATCACAATGCTATTGTTTTCGCTAGTTTGCAAGACTTGGGAAGACAGAGACCATTTTACTTTGTATTCTTAAAGTGCCTGTTAGAGTGCTAAGCACATAGTAACAGCTTAATATATTTATTGAATTAAGTTGGTTAAATATTTTTAAAGGAATAGAAACAGCATTGTCAATAACATTTCTTTAATAATGAAAAAGATTTGATGTCCTCGGTGACTCTTCTATGGACTCTGCAGTTGCCTTTGTCAGATTCACTGTGATACCCTCAATACCTACCATAGTGTCTGCCACCTAATTGGTACTTTAAGAATATGGGTTGAATGAAAGAAGAAATATCAAAATAAAAGTGAACTGTCCTTGTCTCATAAACCATGTTATATTTTTCTTAGCTAATTTATATGCTTTTATTGACTTTAAAAGAAGTCACTTAAAAAAATAAAGGAAGTCACTTAACTAAATTTGTCTATTCAAGTAAAAAAACTTAGTACAAAAATTTTGCATCGGGATCCCTGGGTGGCGCAGCGGTTTGGCGCCTGCCTTTGGCCCAGGGCGCGATCCTGGAGACCCGGGATCGAATCCCACGTCGGGCTCCCGGTGCATGGAGCCTGCTTCTCCCTCTGCCTGTGTCTCTGCCTCTCTCTCTCTGTCTCTCTGTCTCTCGTGAATAAATAAATAAAAATATATTTAAAAAAAAAATTTTGCATCAATTTTATTTTGGGAAACAACATATTACATTATTCTTATCATAATTAAACCTTTTTAATATAGACTCCGTCACCATGGAGTCTGTAATAATTTTAGTAGTTGCAATTTGGTTTGCTATTGTTTATATAAATATTTTTTTCTTTCTTGTGAATTTGTGTAATGTTAATACTCCACTATTTTGTAAAGAATCTCAGTCTTATAGAAAATCTCTAAAATGAAGAGTCACTGAGTATCCCTTAATGATGACAAAAATAATTTATACATTTATAAGATGAACCACTAATAGTTTTTTTACTAATAATTTTATCTATGCGGAAGTTTTAATATTTGTAAATAAAATATTTAATAGTTACTGAATAATACATAATAGCATTAGTAGTATTGCTTCTAATTTTAAATGGGGATAGCTGTTACATTTTTAAAAAGAATGTTATAATTCAGATTTTGTAAATTTAGGTTAATCTGTACCAGCCAACATGAATGAGATAATGTAATAATATAACTCTACTGGGTTTCTTAGACTAAGATCAGAATCTTAGAATAAAACAAGATGTTGGAATTATGAATAGTGAATTTCTATCTTTGTCTCTAAGCACATACACGTGTGTTATACAAAACATGCACGCATATGTGTACATGTACGTATGTGCATGGGTATGTACACATTTACTTGGAAGGTGAAAACCCAACAAAAAAAGAGTAGTTCACATAGATTTTTTTAATAAAAACTGAGTATGTATAATAGGTATATGTCTAAAAGTATATACAAAATATATTAAAATGTATTAGCCTAAATGCAATTTCTACTGCTGCTGGTATCAAGTACTATTGCAAGTGCTATTAGGCCCAGCTAATACTTAGTGGGCACTTTTCTGTCTATCTGGCGCAGTGCTAAGCACATTACATATGTCCTCACAACAACACTGTGAGGTAGCTCTCATTATATTCCCCACTGTACAGATGAAAAAACTGAGACACTGAGCATTCAAGTGGCCAAGTTCCTACAACTACTAAGTGGCTATGTTTAGATTTGGACTTCTCCTGTCTGATGTCATCGGTCCACGTTCTTCCCTTCTGGAGATACAGGATGTCAAAATGTCTCAGAAGTCCATTTGATCTCCCATGTAATTAGCATCTCTAATGCCTTCCTTCAGATAATGAGGCAAATGCTCTTGAAAATCCAAAGAGAGACTGGCATATGGTAGCCTTTCAAATTTTATTTAGTAAATGAACAAATGGGGTTATGAACCACTTGTTTTAGTCTGAGGAAAGTAGAATTTAATAATTTTGAAAGTCAAATTTGATTAGAAAACTGTACTTTCATATCTTAAGAAATTAATTCAAAATGTTTATTAAATGTGCCCTTCAACTTACTGTTGTCAGTTCATATGTTCAACTACTCCTAAGTATTTTAGGAGCCTGTGAGTTTTGTTTTCAGCAGCTTCCTAAAGGAAGTAGAGCTCATATTAAAAATAAACCTTTGGAAAGTGCAACCTGATGCAGGGAGAATGTTCATTTTATAGAGAACAACCTGACAAGTTAGAGGTCTCTTTCTCTAGACATTGGGCTTCATTAAATCAAGGGTAATAGCACAGTCTAATGCTTGACAATTTGCATCTTTCATATTTAATTTGAATTTTTCTGCACCATCTATTCCTACTGGTGTATAGTTATTCGATTTTCTATTAAATGAAAAGTGTGAGCTTTTAGTCTCAAGTTCCAAAGATCAGGCATTATGTTCTTTTCTAACACAAATCTTGAGGTGTCAACATTTTTCAGGCTGATTAAACCCCTTGTCACATAACTAAGTAGTAAAACATAGCCTGGTCGTATGACTTGAGTTACTGTATAGCATGTTTTCAGTGAAGTACCTCTGAGGGAGGAAAAATACGTACATTTTTACATGGTGCAGCCTTAATTTGTATTCCTCCAGACTACATTTAAAGTTAAAAGTTTATAAAAATTTAAAGTTTTACAGGCATTGCTTCCTACAGGCTTAAAAGCCTAGCTGACATTTATGAACAAATAAATTTATCATAGAGCGAATATATTTTCTAAACACTTATGGGTGTTCTCCAACCTCACAACATCTGCTGACCATGAATGACAAGAACGCTTTTAGTTTTAAAGAAAATATGTAGTTAAGTATACTAAAAAAGGTGAACAAACCGGTAGGTGGGGGTCACTTAAAGGTTTACATTTATTTCATCAGTAAATGCAGCTTTAGTTTGGGAACTTCATGTAAAAGTAGGAGCATATTGTCACTTTCTACAATTAAAGAAGTGCTCAAATATGTAAGTAGGGCTAAAGTCATACCATAAAATATTTTTCTGAATTTCCTAACCTGTTGGACAACTGTTCTTATGTTGAACATCGAGACAGACAACTCCTTTGCCTCTGGGTTCTATGAAGAAAAGACCAACTAAGCTTCCCCCAAAGGGAAATTCTTAGCCTAAATATTTGGAAGATTCAAGGCCCATATGGTTAGAAAAAAAGGTTGGTTTGTCAACAAACCTGTGACCAAGCTTGGCCTTCTCCTCCACTTTCCCACATCTCCTTTTTTCATTGGTCAGTACTTCTAATACCAGTTTACTTTTGTCATTTCTTCAAATCTGTAAAACTCTTAGAATCTCGGGCTTGGATGGAGATTTTATTTTTTTATTTTGAATTTCCCTGGAATGCTAAGAAATTGACATTTTGTGAGCACACGGGGAGGAAGGTAATAAGTTTGTTCAGGAATCTGGAGTCAGAAGGGACTTTGAGAGAACCAGTGAAATCACAAAGACATAAGGCTGTTAAATGGGGCTCCTACGGCCAGAAAGAGTTAATCCTTCCCTCCACACACCACAGATTTGCAACCCTATGGGGAAGAGAACAAGAAATGGAGGAGGGACAGAGATTAACATTCAAGAGGGAAAACACTACTTTTTCCCTTACCTGATACATCATGTGTTTAACATGTTGTGTTTCTCCAATAACAGTTGGCATCATTTGCATACATTGTACAGAATGCAGATGGTTTTCTGCTGAGAATGCAGTAAACCCAGAGGTCACACTGGGAATAACTAGTTTTAAACTTACCCTCGTGAATGCTATATATATATATATATATTTAATATAAATATATAAATAAAATAAATATTTATATATTTAAATCAAGGCCTTATTACTTAGCACCCCACATATTTTTTCCTGTGTTTAAAACATATGTGCTCTTGACCCACTTAGGAAAAAATGGGAAAGAAAAAAAAAAAAAGAACCAACAACTCAACATCCACTAGTAAAGCAAAGGCTAGTAGCATAAATGATTGAAGTGTCTTTAAAAACACCTTCCCAGGAGAACAGTCTGCTATTGAAGTTCAGATCAGCAAATATACTTGCCTCATTATTTTTGCATGCCTCACATACCTGCTGCTTTTCCAAACTTCCACATGTTACTTTCTCTCTTTACAAGTGTTATGCTCTCATCTAGTATTTTAAGAAATAAAAGAATCTGAAAACCCTTGAAGAGGTGGAATATTTTAAAGTGTATTACTGGGCTAAATAATGAACCATAGTGTAAAGATTTGCAAAAATTGGCCCCATTCATATTCAAGTAAAATATTCACTTTCTTTTTAAAACAGTGGTATCAACTAATAAGAATGGATGTACTTGTATAATGGCATTTTGGTTACTAGTCACTTGATTGAACTTGAACTGGAGACAAGTACTTAATGACACTGAGAATTAGGGAAGACAATTATGTCTAACTTATATGAACTCTTATGTTTCCTGAAATAATGTACTGCTATCGAGTATAGGTGGGTAATCTGAATTTGTCAGACCAGAGAGAAAAAGTTGATTTCAAATGAGAATCATTTCTTTGATATTTTAAAAATGTATTTAAAAACACATTCATGTGTTCATTTATAAAGCATGTCTTTTTAAAATATCTATGATAGAAATGGCGCTGTGTGGGCATTTTGCATAGATATAAGGATTGCTGTATATATGATTTTTCCTGTATGTTGACCTCTTCCAAGAATGTATTCATAGATAGAAAACATATTTTAAGTAAGTGTGAAGTCATTTCAAAATATAGATATCAAGATTGTAAAGAAAGCAATATGCTAACATACTGATTTCACACAATCAAACACTAAACAAATATATTTTAATAATTCCCGGCAGTGATGAGTGTTATGCAGCTATATAGGGGGAAGGATAGGGAAGGAGTGGAGAGAGGAAAAACCTGGGAGGGAAGGTTGTTTAAGGCAGGCTTGCTATCTATCAACAGTTGAGCAGAGGGAATGAGCCATAGAAAGATCTGGAAGACTAGGAGGAAACCAGATCGTCATAGAGGGAAAAGCCCTCAGATGGACATCAGCTTGAAGATTGAGGGGAGAATGGTAGCAATGAGCTGGAAATGGAGACAGAGCAAATTTATGTAAAATGATGGCCAAAGTTATGATAAGCAGTATAGATTTTAATATCTTGTCAAAAATACAAAAAATAGCAAAATTAAAACCACTAGAACAATAAAATAGTATTTAGTGAGAGTTCATTATGTATATAAGAACTGTTCATGAACTGGGAGCTTTAAATTCAAGACTGATGTGAAGCTCAGAGGCATGGTGTTATAAAGGGGCTTACAAAGTGAAAATAAATGGTGCTGGGAAAATTGGACAGCCACGTGCAGAAGAATGAAACTAGACCATTCTCTTAACACCAGACACAAAGATAAACTCAAAATAATGAAATATCTAAATGTGAGATAAGAATCCATCAAAATCCTAGAGGAGAATACAGGCAACACCCTTTTTGAACTTGGCCACAGCAACTTCTTGCAAGGTACATCCATGAAGGCAAGGGAAACAAAAGCAAAAATGAATTATTGGGATTTAATCAAGATAAAAAGCTTCTGCACAGCAAAAGAAACAGTTAAAAAAACTAAAAGACAATCTACAGAATGGGAGAAGATATTTGCAAATGACCTATCAGATAAAGGGCTAGTTTCCAAGATCTATAAAGAACTTATGAAACTCAACAGCAAAGAAACAAACAATCCAATCATGAAATGGGCAAAAGACATGAAGAGAAATCTCACAGAGGAAGACATAGACATGGCCAACAAGCACATGAGAAAATGCTCTGCATCACTTGCCATCAGGGAAATACAAATCAAAACCACAATGAGATACCACCTCACACCAGTGAGAATGGAGAAAATTAACAAGGCAGGAAACCACAAATGTTGGAGAGGATGCGGAGAAAAGGGAACCCTCTTACACTGTTGGTGGGAATGTGAACTGGTGCAGCCACTCTGGAAAACTGTGTGGAGGTTCCTCAAAGAGTGAAAATGAAGTTTTTTTAACCTTTAGAGTGATTGGTTATTACCATGGGGTTTCTAGACAGTGGGGATTGGATAAAAATGATTATTTTATATCATTTTTAAAGAAGACTTAAGTTTCTTTTGAGTATCAGGGGCATTTATAAGAAATAACCCAGGGAGCCTAATGGTTCAGTCCCTTAAGCAATGACTCCCAGTTTTTTTTTGTTTTGTTTTGTTTTTTGACTCCCAGTTTTGACTCAGGTCATGATCTCCGATCATGAAATTGAGCCCACATTGGGCTCTGAGCTCAGCACAAGTCTGCTTGAGATTCTCTCTCCTTCTCCCTCTGCTTCCCCCCCTTCTCTCACACACTCTCCCTAAATAAATAAAATTAAGGGGAAAAAAGAGAAATAACCTAACTTTTGCTTATGTTTATGAAATAAAAACTAGATTTAACTCTGCTTACATGGCTTACATTGTTTTGCCTGTTCAGGGAATTTTCAAGTCTAGTCTCCATTTTACCTTTTATTTTAATACTACGAATGATTAAAAAGCCATATAGGTATGAATGTGTAACCGTGAGTTAAGAAAGCAAGTGGCCTGAGTTTCAAACCCAGTATCTCAGTTACCAGCTATGATCTGGGGGCAACTTACTCATTTTCATCACAGGAAATGGGAAAGTAAATGTAACCCTCTTATTGGGTTGTGAGAAATAAAGGACCTAATACATAAAAAGGATTAATTGTTCATATTTAACAGTGATTGGGATCCCTGGGTGGCGCAGCGGTTTGGTGCCTGCCTTTGGCCCAGGGCGCGATCCTGGAGACCCGGGATCGAATCCCACATCGGGCTCCCGGTGCATGGAGCCTGCTTCTCCCTCTGCCTGTGTCTCTGCGCCTCTCTCTCTCTCTGTGACTATCATAAATAAATAAAAATAAAAAAAAAATTTAAAAAAAAAAAACAGTGATCACTCTTGCTACTCATCACAACTAGACCACAGGAAGCCAAATAGGAAACAAGAAGGCATTTAGGAGGCTGCAACATATGGAAGTCCATGCCAGAGACAAAGGACCTCCGGGCCAGTGGTTAGTGTTTGAAGTGTTGAGGCATGATCAGATTTAACATACATTATGACAGAGCATGTCAGAGGACTGCCATAGATCAGATGTGAATTATAAAAGAGAAAAAGCAGAGATCACACTTGAACAACTGGTTCAAGAGATGTGACAATTGCTGAAATGGGGAAGATTATTGGAGGAAATGAGTTGGGTGGGATGGGGAGGAATCAGTAGCCTTGCTGGGATCTTTTAGGGCCATGATCTCTATTAGGCATTTATATGGAAGCTATTCAAAACTAGTAAAGCTGTTGATGACTAGAGGAGTAACAGATTAATATTTAAAATCCTGGGAATGAGCAAGTGGATACAGGCGAGAAAAGAATAATGTCAAGGATGAAGACAGGGACATTACAATACCTAGACTGAATAGGAAAAAAAAAAAAAAAGAGTGGCTAGGGAATTGAAGAGAATCAAGGAGACTGCAGTTTATGGGAAACAAGTGAAGAAAATACTTGAAGGAGCAGGATGAGAAATGACAAATAACTGCTCGGTTTGGCATAATGTAGATCAATGGCCACTTGATAAGAACAGTAACCATGATCAAAGTAGTTTGAGAGGAATTAATATGTAAGTTCCAGGGTGAGTCAAGAAGAGCTGGGAGATCAAGATGTAGAAATGCATTAATGAATTAAAACAAATCTCAGAAAGGAGCTAGAAGAAAATAAAACTGAATATTTTTATTTCCTTGGTAACTTCCAAAGCTTTGAAATGTTAATAGGAAATACATTGAAAAACATTAAAATGTTTGAATATGTACATAATAAAACCTCTGTAGAAAGTAAGCAAATTTAATAAAACAACAAAGAAAAACACTGAAACATGACAAAGCATCTAAGATAAAGACAATTACTTGTAAGTAAAAACATTAAGCTCAAAATGCAGAAATACTAATGAATGGGAAGAGGTCTTCATACCAGACAAAGTACAGGTGAGCTTGACAAGTGAATTTTAAGTTAAAAGTATTAGTAACCATTTTTGAAAGATAACAACAAATAATAAATAATACATTTAACATTAGTACATTATACATTAGTTAAATCATTGTACTTGGAGCAAAACTTTTTGAGTGTATTTTAAAAATGTATATTTAAAGCCATACAACTGTTCCATTAGTTTTACCTATTCTGCTCAAAGAAATAATGAACTAATTTAATAGATTAAAAAAACCCTATATAAGAAAGACAACAACTGTCATTGCTTAAACACTTAATATGGCATATCTATTATTGATAATCTACAAATACTTGAAATTTAATTCATAAAAGTACTTTGAACAGTATCTTGCCCATAATAGTCATAGACATGAACAAGGAATGGAATGGAAGCTGTCAAAATGAATGTCTGTGGTTGTCTTGTTAGATTTTCTTTAATATTGGTATTTTGTGTAAATAGGAAGGGGGGGGGGAAGAGAGGAATGAAGAAGAAGAATCAGTGACTCAGTCTTCCTCAGTTTTACTTCCACATTTCCACCAATACTTTTCTTTACCTCACATCCATTTAAATCACTTTTTTTTTTTTTTTTTTTTTACAGATGACAGTCTTCCATCTTCATGTGTCATCTTTCCTGTGAATCTCTGTCTACACATGGCTGTCTTCTTATAACATCAGTCATAGTGGATTAAGTGCTTGCCCTGCTGCGACGTGACCTCATTTTAACTCGTTACATCTACAACAATCCTATTTCCAAAATGGTCACATTCTGGGGTTTTGGGGGATAGGACTTCAACATATGTTTTCTTGGCCCAATATTAAAACCCCCCCAAAATAAAATAAACCCAAAATAATGACTTAGGAAAAGGCACAGAGAGGCAAATCATGATAAGTAAGTCTTATATGGAATGCTAAGTAATTTGAGTTTTATTCTAAAGGCAATGCAAAGATTTTAAAGAACATGAGTGGAATTGACATTTTTATAAAGATATTTTAATTCTAGTAGCTCTATGGAAAACAGATTTATGAGGGCAGAAAAAATAGGGTGAGTGTTAGAGAATTAATATGAAGGCAGGGCATAAATTAGTTACTATTACAGTAATTCAGGAAAAAAAAATGAAAGGATGAATACCTGAATTTGAACAACGACAAAACAAAACAAACAAAACAAAACAAAACAAAACATTAGTCTTCTCCACTACCACTATCACTTTTTCCAGAATCTTGTCACTTTCTTAGACTCAAGCATCTTTATATCTCATTAGGATAATTAGCCTCTTAACTGGTCTCCCAACTTCATGGGGTTTTCGATTCTAATCCTACCTACATTATTACTAAAACAGCTAAATACAATCCTTTAACGACTAACCTTTGGCTGTAGAACATATTACTCCACTCAGCCTAGCATTTGTTCCAGTTGCTTTTGGCAACAAGGAACACTAAACTCAATTCGTCCCAATCAATGAGAAAATTTACTATCCCAAAAGGAAGTCAGAGATAGAACAGAAACCAGGGTTGGTTGATTCAGTGGGTCAGTTACATCATCATCTTGCTGTTTTTTTGCCAGTAATTCTTTCATCCTCAGGCTGTAATAATAATAAGCTATCTTGTATGGCCCCAGACAAGG
Source organism: Canis lupus familiaris (assembly GCF_011100685.1). Classification (NCBI taxonomy): domain Eukaryota; kingdom Metazoa; phylum Chordata; class Mammalia; order Carnivora; family Canidae; genus Canis; species Canis lupus. The sequence continues at coordinate 81,044,915 of NC_049224.1, forward strand.
CAACATAAGAAGAAAGAAGTGACTATCTCTGACTCTGTTCTCTTCTCTCATCCATAGGGAAACTTTCTCCACAAGCACCCCTACTACCTCAGGTCTCATTAAACAAAAATAATTTAGGACTGCCTATCTATGAATTCATCACTGGCAAGCAAAAGGTATCTAATTACCATAATTGGTTAAGATTAATCATACAAAGTAGAATGTAGGTTGAGTTGTCAAGACAATGTCCTGTGTTTTATATGGATTAATTCAATTAACCCATTTATATTATTAGCTCTAACTTATATGTCCAGCTTTGTCTTCCACTACTTAGCTTATGTGATGCATTATTGAACAAGGTAACTGTATTGCATTTTACGGTTGACATAAGAAAACACTGGGTGGTTTAAACACAGTAAGTTTATTTTCTCACAGTTCTGGAGCCTAGGAGTCCAAGATCAGGAGTTGGAAGAGATGATTTCTCTAGAACCTTCTCTTCCTTGTAGATGGCCACCTCCTCACTGTGTCCTTGTGTATCGTTTTTTTCTGGGGGTGAGTATCCTCAAGTGTTTCTCTAGATGTCCAAGTTTCTTGTTATAAGACACCAGTCAGATTTGATTAGGATCATTTCAACAGCCTCCCTTTAACTTAATTGCTTAATTTTTAAAGGCTCCATCTCTAAATACAGTCACATTTTAAGGTACTGGAGGTTAAGACTTCAACATAAGAATTTGGAGAGGAAAAAATTCAGCCTGTAACAGTATCCATGAACATACTCTGAGCATTTTCATCTCCATACCTTGGTTCATAGTTATTTCACTGGAAATATTCTCTACCTTATTACCGACTGTCAAAATTATTTCATTTTGTTCAGAATCTACTTCAGTTGTCATCACAACTAAAGCTTTTCTCAGCAGTAGCTTTTAATATCCTCCCAGAATTTTTCATGTACTTTTCTTCGGGAAGCTTCTTCATTTTCTTTAATATTACGGTCATTTGTACAATTACTTTCTATCTCCATTGGATTGTAATATTCTTGAGAGCAAGGACTATATATATATATATTTTTTTTTTACCATAGTATCCCTCTAATAGTCTCTTGGCCATAGTTGGTATGCAGTATAAATGTGTTAAGAAAATGTCTACAGAAATATAATTCATTTATAGCTTCATGATAGGAATTGAGTGGAAGATGAAATTATGATTTCTTAGGTGATAAAGGGAATATTGGTGGATGAGTTGAAATTTGAAACAGAGCTTGAAGTATCAGTAGGATTTTGATAAATGGAGATCTGACAAAAAGAAAATCAGAGATTAGGTTAAAACTCCATTCAAATCAGAGTAAAGAAATAGCACAAGCTGAACTCAGAATCTAAAAAGTATATTTCTGTGCAATAACATGTAGTCAGTTTGACTACACCATAGAGTTTTGCCTTATAGTTGTGAGAGCTAAATCTGGAAAGACAGTTTGAGACTAAGTTATAAATGATGCAAATGGCATTTTAAAAAGATGTTGGAATTTCTTTGATAAGTGATGGTTACTCACTGAAGGATGTCACATATGGGAATCACATTTACCAAAGAATCGGTTAAGGAAAAAATATGTAGACTCTAGAAGTATCAAATTTTATTAATAAAGATAATATGAGGATGAAAAGAAGATTTGAGGATGGAGAGATGATGATGAATTTGAAAATATGGAAGGAAATCAAATGAAAATGTCCAAAGGCCAGTGTCTAAATAAGAAGATTCCAAAAACAATTTGTCTTACTTTCCAGAATGAGATAAATATTAGAAAGTAAAAGGTATTTCAGATATTTCAATATATTTACTCACTTATGTAATAGTGACTAACTACACATTAATGCTCATGTTTGGGATCTGTGCTAATTACGTATTCTATATCAGGGAAATGCAAATTATTAATCTTTAAGACTTTTTAAAAAGCATTTTAGGGAATCCCTGGGTGGCTCAGCGGTTTAGCGCCTGCCTTCGGCCCAGGGCGTGATCCCCAGATCTGGGATTGAGTCCCACGTCAGGCCCTTGCATGGAGCCTGTTTCTCCCTCTGCCTGTGTCTCTGCCTCTCTCTTTCTGTGTCTTTATTGAATAAATAAATAAAATCCTAAAAAAGCAAACATTTTAGCTTGCTTTGTCAGATATTTAAAAACATATCAATGTGAACAAACTTAAATAACATATGATACATATGTCTTTTTAAATATCTATCTTCTTAGGTAATTCATTTGTAATTATAGCATGTATATCAAACAAAATGCTTCAGATATTGCTTCATTAATAAATATAAATATTAAATCAGCTTAACTAAATTTTATTGTGCTCTGTTTTTCTAGCTGGTGAAATTAGGTAACAGTTATACTGGATTTTCAATTTTTAATTAAAACCCAGACTAATTCATTGCTTCAATTACTTTTCATTTGAAAGATACTATTTTTCTTTGACAAAGTATTTTTAATGAGATACTATAAATTAGTTCACACTTACCTTTTGGCTATTTGTTTCCTATAACTAATTATAATGACCAGCAATAAACTGGAGTAACTATTAATTTACATGACCAAGTTATTGGCAGTATTTGCCCTATGTTTGTTAAATTGTCAGAATATCCAACTATAACAATTTTAAAAATAAAAGTTCACATTTATCAAAATTATTGTTATAGTTGAAGGTATATAATTTATTGCGAAAAATATATGGTTAGGGCAGCCCCGGTGGCCCAGCGGTTTAGCACCGCCTTCAGCCCAGGGTGTGATCCTGGGGACCCGGGATCGAGTCTCACATTGGGTTCCCTGCATGGAGCCTGCTTCTCCCTCTGCCTGTGTCTCTGCCCCTCTCTATCTCTGTGTCTCTGATGAATAAATAAATAAAACTCTTTTAAAAAAATCTACCATTAAAAAAAAGAAAAATATATGGTTAGCATTTAGAAAATAACAATATATATGTATATATGTAAATATACATACACTTTTATTTTTTTATTTTTTTAAAACATTAGATTTTTTTTTAATTTTTTTTTTTATTTATGATAGTCACAGAGAGGGGGGGGCGCAGAGACACAGGCAGAGGGAGAAGCAGGCTCCATGCACCGGGAGCCCGATGTGGGTGGGATTTGATCCCGGGTCTCCAGGATCGAGCCCTGGGCCAAAGGCAGGTGCCAAACCGCTGCACCACCCAGGGATCCGATACACTTTTAAAGTAGACTATGTATTTGTAAACATAAAGTAGAAAAATATGCAATAAATCAGAAACCTAAGTTAAAATAATGTAAATAGAACAATGTTTTAAAATTGTGCTGAGGAGACACTCTTCAAATAGCCTGAAGAAAAAAATTAAAATTGTACTCTCCTTGACCACCCAGCTTTATGGTGCAAAGTGTGATTTTGTTTTTATTTTCTTGTGTTCCTCAGTGATAGTTTAATTATTAGTGCATTGGTTTTCTTCACCTCTTTTTTGTGAATAGTGAGTATAGCATGAGTAGAATACACATGATGTATTTTTTCCCTTTTTCCCCCCATTCCCCATTTCTCTATTTAAAATAAAGTTTTTATATAGTGTTTACACTATCTGGGTTCAGGGACTACAGTAGTTTGATTCCCCTCAACTTATCCCATCCCAGGAATTTGGAAATGGATGAAAGATTAATTTCAGAGCATTACTCTGAAAATGTAATCACTATATACAGAAATGAAAAATACCAGAAAGAAATATAAGGTCTCTTAAATCAACTACTGTGGGCTGCAAATAGAGAGAAACAGTGCTATGTGAAAGAAAGAACGTGTGAGTATAAAAAGAAGTGGAAGATGAACAATAATGGATTCATAGAAATAGAGTCACAGGGAGAATAGTTTAATGCCCATTTGAGTATGTTGGGGAGACAAAAATGAGCAAGGTCTCATTCTAGTCTTATCATATGTTCATAGTGAGAGAGAAGGAAAAATCAACTGAAAATAATAATGTAAAGCATTAACTACATGGTAGAGAAACAAAGTGAAGGTTGTAACATTGTCACAGCCTAGGGTAGGTTCAATAATGCCTAAATGAAGATGAGTTCTTAAGTGAAGAGAAAAAGGATATTTGTGGCTAGTGAGCCAGCATAAACAAAGATGCAAGAATGACAAAAGTACAGTGTAATCTAGGGGGAAAGAAAGTAGTTTGGTCTGAAACATTAAAATTTAGGGGTGAGATTAAAGGGTAAGTAGGGGTCAGCCTATGGGGTGTTTTGTGAGTGGTGCTTTACCCTACCATGTGTTTCCTATTCCCCTTTCCTTGATTTCTATTTTTCTCTACAGCCCTTATCATCTTCTAGCATATTTACATATTTTGTTTATTTTTGTCTCCTCTACTAGACAGTTTGAAGAGACAGATTTGAGGAGCTCAAGCCTAGAGGTAAATGAAGACTTTAGTGGCCTTCTGAGAGAGAAGCAAGAATCAAAATGGAGAGATCTATGATTGGAGTAAAGAAGGACGAGAGTCAGGTGGGTGGGGGGCCAAGGGCAGGCACTCCTGGTGATGAGTGGGACTGGAAGGTGAGAGATAATGACCTCTTGATTCACTTAGTTTAGGAGGTGGTTGGATACATGGCTTTTAGATCCACAGCAAGTTTTGTGGTGGAGATACAGATCTAGGAGTGACTGACATGGTTTGTAAGGAAACCTTAAGATGGATGAGATCCTCTAGGAAGTGCTTATAGAGGAAGAACAAAAGAGTTTTAACAACAAAACCCTGAAATGGATGGAGGGCCAGGAGGCTATATAGGAATAGGGAAAGGTAACAACATGTAAGATCCCTCAAGAGGGATGCCTGAGTAGCTCAGCTGGTTCAGCATCCCACTCTGGATTTCAGCTTAGGTCATGATCTCAGGGTTGTGAGAACAAGTCCCGTGTTGAGCTCCATGTAGAGCTCTGCTAGAGATTCCCTCTCCCACTCATGCTATCTTTCTCCCAAATAAATAAATAAATCTTAAAAAAAATCCATCAAAGGATTATGTGGATAGATTAAGAAGTAAGTTTCAATAATAGTGAAATGATTAACAAACTTAAAAACAGCAGAAAATTTTGGTAAGCTAAGCAATAAAATGTGCTGTTTTAATTTGGCAACATATCCTGTCCCTATGATCCTTTCCTGTTTCCTGATTTATTGGTCACTGACTAATAGATCTGATTATCTGTCATTTTACTCCAAAGTGCTTTGATTTTAAAAATCAAGTTTCTGGGGAGCAATAACTTGAAAGACAAAACATCTCACAATAAGCAATCAGGTCACATATAGTATAATACCTGTGAACGCAAGCTGAGATACCACTGACACATATCAACCCTTCCTGAACTTTCCGGCCCCTTTCCCTAGCAACACACCACTCCCTTCTCTGGGTCCTCCTCACCACTTTCCCAAGCCAGTCTAATTCACAAAGATAGCAGTGATTTAGCAGGCAGTCAATAGGTACTCAGCCAAGCTTAGCAAAGGATTTTGCTTCTTAGCTTTTAGGCCATGTCTCTGTAGCATGACTAAGTTGGTTCTGGATTGCTTGATTTATTCTTCATTTTTGCCTTGGATGTATTAATAGAACAATCAATCAGATCTTGGCAGGGATCAGAACTGGGTTTTAGAGAGCCCAGTACAATGAATCGTGCATAGACTTGCCTCTTTTTTGGGTAAACAAATAGACCTGACCTTGGTTGTGCAAATGTTACAAATAAATGCACTGTACGGCTTTTCATTACACTTACACTACTACTTACACTATCTACTTTTCCAAAGCATTAAATGAGAATCTTTCTGCTTTATAATCCTTCTGAAAAAAATGGTGCAAAAAAGCTGTTAAATATGCAGTGTAAAATACACTTCCACAGGTGGTTCTATACCCCAGGTGCTTCAGGCATTTATTTGGGCTGACAATCATTTAGGCAGCAGCTGGAAAAAGAAATGATCAGAAATGTCATATTTGTTGTAGTTTTTTAAGACTATGTTTGTCTTTGAACATATTTTTCCGACTTTCTATTTTTATTTATTTATTTTAAAATATTTTCTGTATTTATTTGAGAGACAGAGCATAAGCAGGGGGAGCGGCAGAGGGAGAGAGAGAAGTAGACTCCCCGCTGAGCAGGGTTGCAGAACTCCATTCCAGGACCCTGGGCTTCATGAGACGAAAGCAGACACTTGACTGACTGAGCCATCCAGGTGCTCCAACATTTCTGACTTTTTAAAATGAATGTTATATTGTTTTACAATTGGGAAAGGTGAGGTGTGTATTACATAAACTAAGAAAATAGGATGATTTGCAAGGAAAAGGAAATGTTTTAAGTAAGAGTTATTTATTAATTTATGTGGGGACTTAAGACATGAGGTGTTTTAGGGGTGCCTGGGTGGCTCAGTCTGTTAAACGTCTGACTCTTGATTTTGGCTCAGATCATGATCTCAGAGTCATGGGATTGAGCCCCGCATGGGGCTCTACTCTCAGGGAGAGTCTGCTTGGGATTCTCTTTCCCTGTCTCCCTCTGCTCCTCTCCTAGCTTTCTCTCTCAAATCAATCAATCGATCGATCAATCAATCTTTTAAAAAGAGAGAGAGAGATGTTTTACAAATGTACCTATGCATCTGCAAAAAGGAGTGAGGCAATATAAGGCCATGCAGAAGAGAAAGGAAATAGCTTTTTTTTTTTTTTTAAGATTTTATTTATTTATTCTTGAGAGACAAAGAGAGAGAGAGAGAGAGAGGCAGAGACACAGGCAGAGAGAGAAGCAGGCTCCATGCAGGGAGCCCAACCTGGGACTCCATCCCGGGTCTCCAGGATCACACCCTGGACTGAAGGCAGCGCTAAACCACTGAGCCACCTGGGCTGCCCAGGAAATAGCTTTTTGTTTCAAAGTATATTTGGATCACAATTTTAAGAAAAGTTATGTATATGCTGTAGGATCAATAAGAACTGAAAAATTTTTTCCAGTCCTATGTTTATCACCATGGATTCATTTCATATATATGCAAATACATCCCTAAGGAATCAATGAATATGGTTGATTACCTTCGTTTTTTTCACTTTGGGCATATCTTGTACTCCCACTAAATGATGGCTTTGAAAGGCATGAAGTTTTGAGGGCATTTGTTGAGAGGGAGAAATTCTTTAGATAATGATAATATATACCTAGAATGTTCCATCAATTTTGTCTTCAAGGATAACCTTGATGATCATATTTAACCAAATTTTCTTATGTTTAACCAGTTCTTCACAGTATAAAAAATATTGGTGTGAACGAGATATATCTTATGTGTTTTTCTGATCCGGATCCCTTTATATCAGGACATTACTGCTTATTGGGATTTCCAAGGACATTTATCTAGTTAAAAAAATAATGTAAATCTCTTCTGGCACCATTCTTACAACCAGAGCATCTGCTTAAAGCTTGTGGTTTCTGCTCAAGGTTCAAGTTACCTTAGTTTCTTTGGAGCTACAATTGGATATAAAAAGAAGGAAGTGTTGTCTAAAAATAAAATTGGTGAAGGGTAAGGGGAATACTATTAGAAATATTCTTTATCCAAGGTATTTGTAAAATGTTACTCATCCCTTAAAATTGTTGAGTTTTGTATTATATAACTGGGTATAAAAGACATATATGAGTGACTTTGAAATTATAATGTATGAATTAAAAGTTTAAAAAAAAGTTTTTATGATATGTTGGCAAAAAAGCTTGCTACAATTTTTAGCATTATTTTACTTGCATTTATTTTTCCCTTTTCCAATTCTTCTGCTTACTTCATATTTACCAAAACTTTTCTCTCTCTTTTTGTTTTTTACCATTTGTTTCTCATGCAAATTTATTAGCAGATTTCCTATTATAAATGTCAAAAAGGACTCTGGTGAGTTTAGAACTTGTGACCCCGCGGTGTTAAAAGAGCATTAAACACTTAGAAAAGATCAACCCTAATATCAGAATGGGTAAATGGCCTGGTCTCTGGGAACTTTCTGTTTGTTTGGTTTCTTGAAACAGGTGAACTAATAATACATTCTTCAAAATTACCCTGAGGTATAAAGCTTTACATATGTAAGATGCTTTACAAATGTTAATTAATGTTAATACCGGCCATATGGCAAAACTAATTTATGTTTGGATTCAGACTTGCAAAAGTTCCTAATAGCTATTTCCAAAATATGACCATCTAATTTTGGAACCTTCTCTGGGCTGTGTAGGCCAGCTCACAGGATGAGGTGGAACAAGAGTGTGCAAAGATGATTGTGGTAGTGCCTAAACTTATTAGCTATGTGAACTTATACAAGTTACTCGGCTTCTCTGTGTCATAGTTTGCCTATTTGTTTTGTTTTGGTTTTCTCTCTCTCTCTATTTTTTTTTTTTTAAGATTTATTTATTTATCCATGAGAGACACAAAGAGAGAGAGACAGAGGCAGAGACACAGGCAGAGGGAGAAGCAGGCTCCTCGGTGGGAACCGGATGCGGGACTGACTCGATCCCAGATCCCAGGATCATGCCCTGAGCTTAAGGCAGATGCTCAACCGCTGAGCCGCCCAGGCGTCCCAGTTTTGGTTTCCATTTGTAAAATTTACTACTTCATAGGGTTGTTATGAGGATTGAAATAATTCCTATATGTAAAGCCCTTAGTATAGTGCCTGGAACATAGTAAGGGCTCATTGCCTGTTAGCTAATGTCTCACTATCGAGCATTTTAAAATTCCAACTGCATTTAGTGGGCACTTCATAAGTTTAAGAACGTGTAGCAATATCATAGGAATCTTTTAATTAAGACTTTCTGGTTAATACCTGGATATTACAATTCAGCCATTGTTTAAAGCACATAATTGTTGCTTTGTCTTCTGGCAATAACATTTTGTCCTCATTCAATTAAATCTAGAGTTCAAAGTGTTCAGTTGTTAGGTTGGCTAATTTAATCTTAAGATTTAGTGCCAAGACAATTACTCCTTTCTGCATTTCTGATTAACTGTAGTTTAGATCCACTTATTTTGAAATATAATAACAATTATTTTAGGGAAAAACAACATGAATCCTCCATCAAAGAAGGGAAAACAAATAGCTGGTTTTTAGCCAAGTAATAAATGAAGTTCACATAGAATCTTCCAGTACCTAAATTGATCCAAATGTTCTAAAAATTATATTTAGGGTTCAGAGATGTCTACTTAATTTCAGAATAACAGAAAGTTAGTATTGAATGAGGCCTGATGCAGTGGCTAGCACAGCTGCCGACACCTAGAAGTTTCTGGCTTTCTTAAGACCACACATTCGGTAATGGAAGTGAGGTCAGTAATGGAAGTGGAGTCGGAAAGCACCTCTCTTGATTGTCGGGACAAAAGGATTACTGCCCTGAGTGCCACCTGTTTTTCAGGCATGACACAGAGATGCTTAATAAGAATTTATGGACTTAGATTCAAGACTATTTCCATTATTTCTTGGTATCTATAACTTTAATATCAATCTAGGCTCTGATATTAATATAAATTAGGGTCCAGGCCTGAACTATATAAACTACTCTGGTTTAGTGATCCTTAGGGGAGAATTCTGGCTTAGATTCTGAGTGTCTTTGTCCTCACCACTTGGTCATTTGTGTCCTGTTTACATGTGATATGTCCTTCTTGGGATAACTCAAATGACCAGCTCCTAGGTAACTTCCATGTACCCATCAGTCCCGGGAGCTGCAATTCCATCTTGTTCCTTTTACCCTTCCTGTTACTTGACACCCTGCCAAGTCTCTTCAGTAATGCAATTTTCTGGGCACTTTTCTCCCAGTGATGGGATTCACTATTTTTTTTTAATTTTTATTATTTTTTTATTTATTTTTTTTTGGGGGGGGGATTCACTATTGATAGTTTTGCTGGGTGCACCTTCTTGTCTATTCTCCTCGGATCTCCTTCCTCCCTTTTTGAAAGATAATCTGCATTTTTTTTTTTTTTTACTTGATTGGGAACATTTGCTGACAGTCCTCTGCCTATGCCTTTACCAGATTCTTTAGCTGCTTTCTAAGTCCTTATCACTCTAGAGCATCTTAATCTAAGACCTCTTTCACAGAAGTTATTTTTAAATAATTATCTATGAGCTGAGAAAAAAGTGAGGCTAAAGAATCATCCAAGAAATGGAGACTGAGTTTGAGTAAACCTGTGAAAAGTACAGTTTACGTGGTAAAGGGAACATTTCATCCTTTCTAGACTTAAGGAACAATAACTATATGTGGATAAGGAATAGTGAGGTGGTGGTCATCTTCTCATTCCAGCTGCTATAGCTGGTATTGTCTATACTGTGTCCAGCTCTGAAAAACACAAACCTCTACTGGTAGGGCTGACTACACATGCGTCCACCTCCAAGCTTTCTCATGGATGAGACTCATTTTTTTATATATCACAACCACTTGATTCAGAGAGTAAGTGGTCAATCACGACATTGACTGGGAACTCTCTGGAACTTGGAACAGTGTCTCTTCTGTAGTATGTGGCTAATGCACTGTCTGATTTGTAAGGTTATTGTGATGGTTCATTGAATGAATACATGTAAAGCCGTTAGATCTAGGCCTAGTGAATGATAACTTCTTAATAAATATTAATTATAATAAATATTAATTTATGGGACAAAAATACCTAGTTGAAATTAATTTTTTCAGCTTATTGGCTTAAGAAGCAATTTTTCCCACTGAATCAACTTTAACAGTCACTAGAGAACATGTAAACACTACAGCATTTTTTTTTTTTTTGCACTTTGTCAAAGGACTTGCCCCCATTTCATAAGCAGAATAAAGTGATCATGTAATCATGTGCCTGGGAGTGTGTGGCGAGACAGGGCCCAATGTGTTATGACTTTAGATGTTGCAGATTCAAGTGGCAATGTTGGTTGCAGAAGTTGCTGATGCTCCGTTGAATCATTCCTAGCCCGTTTCATCGTGTACTTTGTCAAACAGCAGTTGAAGCAAGAAAATTCTGGGCAAAGAGAAGGGGGCTAGTGAAAGGCTAGGTGGACAGTCAGGGGAGAAACAAAAGGAGAAAAACCCAAGGATTATCAAAAACTTGCCAGATAAAAGGGGAATAAATGATAATATAATAGAGGATTCTTGACTAACAAATGGAAGAGTCAAAGGAAAAATCATTAGTTCTCAAACAAGTGAAATCTCTTAGATGTCTGTAGAAAAGGTAAATTATCATTGCACTCATACATTCTGCCCTTTTGGGAAGTCATCAAGGTAGCATCAGGCAGCAGTGGATCTTCCCCCTTAAGCCCTTATGGCCAGTCAGCTTTTTCTAGAAGTCTGTGATGGTTACTTTCATGTGCAAACTTGACTGGACTAAGGGATGCTCAGATAGCTGGTAAAATATTATTTCTGGGTGTGTCTGTGAGGGTATCTCTGGAAGAGATTAATTAGCACTTCATTAATCTCTTCCAGATCTATCTCACTTGGTAGACTGAGTAAAGATCACCTTCGCTGATGCAAGTAGGCATTGTCTAATCTGTTGAGAACCAAATAGAAAAAAAAAAAGGCAGAGGGAGGACAAATTCATTCTCTCTGCGTATGCTGAGACACCTATCTTTTACTGCCTTTGGACATCAGGCTTTCAGATTCAACCATGACCTATACCACTGGCCCCAAGATATTTAGTCCTCTGGACTCAGACTGAAGACCTAGTCCTTTGGACTCTTGGCCTTCATAACTGTGTAAGCGAACTCCTATGACAAATCTCCTCCTATATCTATGTATATCCTATGAGTTCTGTTTTTTTCTGGGGAGCCCTGGTAAAGGTGTGCGAGGTGGATTGCAATGGGAGAAATATTCAAAGCCACTTTTACGGCTGTACAATGGTCATTATAGCAAGAATAGAGAGGAGGTCAGTGCTTAAGTTTTTCTGGAAAAGAATCAGTACATTTGGAGGTTGATTGTGTTTGTGAATGAAGGAGAGGAAGAAATTAATTATTACATGAAAGGTGGCGTAATGAAAATGATGTGATGTGAAAAGATCAGATGGATTCAAAGTCTAGAGAAATGCAACCTGATTTACAAAGACTCCTAAAGATAGTTACGACTTCTTTCACTACTAGCAGCCCCACAGAGGAGGAGGATAAGCCAAGGCCATGCAAAATTTATAGTGCATGATGTTTGTACAGGGGATGTAACACCTAAGAGAAAGTTCTCCTTCAAGCGTATTTGTTGCAGAACTTTTTTTTCTCATAGCAGTGAACTCATTTTTCTCTATTTCATTCATAGCATATATATATAAGCAAGTATGGATCTTTGGACAGTATTCTTTAAAATACTCATGTCTTCTCCTATCACATTTTGTATTATAAGCAAATGGTTATTGAGTTGCAGGGAACATAAATAACAGCTTTGAGAGGATTCGGGAAGTTAGTGAATAGTACTGGAAGCCTATTTGAAGTAACTAGAATTATGGAATAAGAACCCATATTTCCCGTACAATAAGAGGCCACAAAATAATACTTCACACTTCTCAGGGATGAACATTTTGCCTAGGGCTTGTTCTAGAACTGCCAAAAAAAAAAAAAAGGCATTAAAATCTTTGCATAGATAAGTGGAATATCTATGTAATCGATCAATAACAATTTATTGACTGTCCATACTATGCTCACCACTAGGCAGAGATTGTTGCATTATCCTATACCTCCCACATTTTTATTCAGAGGAAAAGGCAAAGTTCTTACACAAGCCTAGAAAAGGCCTACATGATCTCAACGGTTTTTACTTCTCTGGCTCTCTCCCTGCCCTGCTCCCACCTAATATGCCCTGATACTGCTGTGGGCCTCCTTGCTTTTTCTAACATGTCTCATGTTATTCTAATGCAGGGATTTGGGGCTGGCTGTTCCCTCTCTCTGAGATGCACTTTCCCCAGATATCGAGAAGGCTAATTTTTTACCCTTTGATAAGCCTTTGCTTAAATGTCATCTTATCCACAAGAGCCACTCTGACTGCTCTATTTCTTTGTCTCCTTAAAGTTTTTATTTATTTATTCATGAGAGACACATAGAGAGAGGCAGAGACATAGGCAGAGGGAGAAACAAGCTCCCTGCGGGGAGCCTGATACAGGACTTGATCCCAGGACCCCAGGGTCACAACCTGAGCCAAAGGCAGATGCTCAACCACTGAGCCACCCAGGTGGCCCATCTCTCTCTCTTTCTTTAAACCACTTTACTGATATATGATTGTCATTCATTGAAGAGATGATCCTTTCCTCATTGTGTATCTTGGCACCTTGTCAAAGATTATTTGACCATATATGCATCGGTTTATTTCTGTTCCATCAGTCTGTCCGCTTTTATGCCAACACCGCACAATTTGTTTACTATAACTTAGTAATACAGCTTGAAATCAAGAAGTGGGATACCTCCAGCTTGGTTCCTCTTGCTCAAAATTGCTTTGGCTATTCAGGTTCTATATATATTTTAGAATTTTTTTTCTACTTATGTGAAAAATGCCATTGTGATTTTGACAAGAATTGCATTAAATCTATAGATGGCTTTGGGTGGTAGGGACGTTTTAACAACATATACCTTTTATCAAACTCTTGAACATGGAATGTCTTTCCACTTATTTGTCTCTGCTTTAATTCTTTCTTCAGTGCTTTATGGTTTTCAGTGTACAAATCATTTACTTCCTTGGTTAAGTTTGTTCCTAAGTATTTTATTCTTTTTGATGATATTGTAAACGGAATTGTTTCCTTACTGTCTTTTTTAGGTATTAGTTTGTTGGTATATAAAAGTACAACTTATTTTTGTTTTTGTTTTTTATACATTTATTTTTATTGGTGTTCAATTTACAACTTATTTTTGAATGTTGATTTTCACAGCCTACAACTTCATCAAATTTATTTATTACTATTGCTTCTTTGTGGAGTCCTATTAGAAGGGGAGGAGGGATAGTAATATATCTTCCAACCTGACAAGGCATTTTGAGACCAAAAAGCAAAGCAATCCACTGCATACTGTTTACACAGAGTTTTGTTCAGAGTAAGTTCTTGATGAGGGGTGGGGATGGGGGTTGGGTGGATGATGATCCAGGCACTGGTCAGCAATTTTCTGCCAAGTCTGGATCTCAATCCACAGATTTTATAGAGTGAAGGGAAGTGCATAGGTCACCGTGATGAGGAAAAGGGTTTAACATTTAACAAACATCATGGGTCCATCTGTTCATCAGATAGGAAGGAGGGGAAGAAACTGTTATCTCTACTCATTATCTAAAAAAAAAAAATTTAGAGAGAATCAGAACAAGCCCTCTCACAGAATTATGCTGAATTCAGTTTGCTAAGATTTTGTTTAGAATTTTTGTATCCATGTTCATTGGGGATATTTGCCTATGGTTTTCTTGTGTCATCTTTGGCTTTGGTATAAGAATAATGCTGGTTTTATGAAGTGAGTTTGGGAAGGTTTCCTCCTCTATTTCTGGAAGAGTATAAAAAAGATTGTTTTTTTAAAAATAACTTGTTTGAATTTACTTATGAAGTCATAAATGGTCCTGGACTTTTCTTTGTTGGGAGATTTTTGCTTACTGATTCCTTATTTATTATTGCTCTGTTCAGGCTTTCTGTTTCTTCTTGATTCAGTCTTGCTATGTTGTGTATTTCTAGGAATTTATCCACTTCATAAGTTGTCTAATATTTTGGTATATAATTGTTAATAATATTTCCTTATGATCTTTTTTATTTCTGTAGCATTCATTGTAATATGTCTTCTTTCATTTCTAATTTTATTTGAGTCTTCTCTCTCTCTCTCTCTCTCTGTCTAACCAAGAATTTTCTTGGTTAGTATGGTTAAGAGTTTGTTGAATTTGTTTATTGAAAAAAAGTCTCTTAGTTTTTTTTTCAATTTTTTCTAATGTTTTTATATACTAATTTATGTATTTCTGCTCTAATCTTATTTTTTTCCTCCTGCTAAATTTGTTAGTCCTTTTTATAGTTCTTTGAGTTATAAAGTTAAGTAATATATTTGAGATTTTTTCTTTTTTTTAAGATTTTATTTATTTATTCATGAGAAACAGAGAGAGAATGAGTCAGAGACACAGGCAGAGGGAGAAGCAGACTCCTTGCAGGGAGCCTGATGTGGGACTCGATCCTGGAACTTCAGGATCACACCCTGGGCTGAAGGCAGAGGCTCAACTGCTGAGCCACCCAGGCGTCCCGAGATTTTTCTTTTTAATATACGTGTTTGTTGTCATAAATTACCCTCTTAGTACTGATTTTACTGTATTCCATAAGTTTTGGTATGCTGTGTTTTAATTTTCTTAAGTAATTTCTAATCTTCCTTTTGATTTCTTTTTCAAAGCAATGGTTGTCCAAGAGTGTATTGTTTAATTTGTGGATATTTGTGAAGCTTTTCATTTTTTATTGTTGTTGTTTTTGTTTTTAATACATGTGGCTAGAAAAGATGCTGAGAATAACTTCAAATATTCTTAATGATTTAAGATTTTTTTTGCTAAACTAACATATGAGTTATCCTGGAGAATGTTCCATTTGCACTAGAGAGGAATGTGTTTCCTGCAGCTTTGGGGTGAAATGTTCTATATATGGCTTTTAAGTTTAGTTTGTCTATAATGCTGTTCAAGTGTTTTTTTTTTAATTGATTTTCTGTCTGGATGATCTGTTCATTATTGACACTGGGGTATTGAAGTCTCCTACTATTATTGTATTATCTATTTCTCCCTCAGATCTGTCAATAATTTGCTTATATATTTAGGAGCTCTGGTTTTGGATATATACACATATATAATTATTATATCTTCTTGTCGAATTTATTCCTTTTTAAAAAGGTTTTGTTTATTTATTTATTTATTTATTTATTTATTTATTTATTTATTTATATATGAGATACACACAAGAGAGGCAGAGACACAGGCAGAGGGAGAACCAGGCTCCCTGAGGGGAGCCCCATGCAGGACTCCATTCCAGGACTCCAGGAATCAAGACCCCAGCCAAAGGCAGACACTCAACCATTGAGCCACCCAAGCATCCCTGAATTTATTCTTTAATGATTTTTTAGTGATATCCTTTGTCTTTTATGACAGGTTTTGACTTAAGCCCTATTTTTTCTCATATAAATATAGGAATCCTTGGGGATCCCTGGGTGGCTCAGTGGTTTAGCGCCTGCCTTTGGCCCAGGGAATGATCCTGGAGTCTGGGGATCCAGTCCTACATCAGGCTCCCTGCATGGAGCCTGCTTCTCCCTCTGCCTGTGTCTCTGCCTCTCTCCTTCTCTGTGTCTCTCATTAATAAGTAAATAAAAAATTTTAAAGGAATCCTTGGGGTTTGGGGATACTATTTCCAAGGATGAACTTTTTCCCCACTCTTCACTTGAAGACTGTGTGTTCTTAAATCTAAAGTGACTCTCAAAAAAAAAAAAAAAAAAAAAAATAAAGTGACTCTCTTGTAGACAACATACAGTTGGATATGATCTACTTTAATCCATTCCATCATGCTATTATCTTTTGATTGTTGAATTTAGTGTATATACATGTAAAGTAATTATTGGTAGGTAAGGACTTACTATTGCCATTTCACTAATTGTGTTCTGTCTTACAGTTTTTTGTTTTTCTCTTCCTCTCTTGCTGTTTTCCTTTGTGATTTGATACTTATTTTTAGTGATACACATTAATTATCCTTTATCTTTTTTCTCTACTATAGGCTTTTTCTTCGTACTTAGAATAGTACATGCATAAAAATTTTTGTAGCTATAACTATCTTAAATGGATAACATCTTAACTTCGATCACATATAAAACCCTACACTTTTTTTACTATGTTAATTTGCCTAAAATAAAGGCAGCTTTGTCATCTATAATACCAGTCTCTCCTCGCTCACATTTTATATTCAATTTTTCAACTAATCCGCTTATTTTACATTCATAATAACTCTCACTTTCCCACTCTTTCAATTTCCATTGCTACTTTCTGAATTGTCTGCCCCCCTTCATGATCATGAATTATATAAAATAGAAATCTGTATTATTCCACTCCAGGTTTCATATTTATTTACTTTTAACCTATAGAATAAAGTACAAACTCCTTGTTATTAAATTCGATACTTTGAAATCTGTTTCTATCCTATCTTTCAATAGTAATCTTTTTAATCTAACCCACATTTTCATGTACTCTGAACATTCTCACAGCTATACATTTTTGCCCATGCATGCCATGAATTTTCCTTCAATATTGCCTTTTCAAGCATTACCTTTTAACTGAAAATACTTCTCTTGTCTGTAAAGCTTCTATTTATTTACATTAACCAGGATATACAGGTTATGCTGCAGTAACATGCAACCTCTAAACTCATGGCTTAATATAATGAAATAGTGATACTCAAAGTATAGTCTATGGACACCTAGGATTACCTGAGATCTTTTCAGTGTATTGGTAAGGACCAAACTAGTTCCAAAATAAAGATAAAATGATATTGCCTTTTAACCTTATCGACATTTGCACTGATGATGCAACATTGTGGATAAAGACATTTAGCATCAAACTGAGTTACTAGTAAACGTTATATTTTTCACTACTCTTTGCTGGTAAGAGGGGGAAAAATGGACAGTTTCACTTAAAAATGTCCTTGATTTAGCAGTAAAATGATCAATTGATTAAATTTTGACCATTAAGTACATGTCTTTTTAATATACTGTATGACACAATGGAAAGGATGCATGAAACATTTCCACTGCACACAGAAGTATGACAGTTGTTTCCAGGAAAAGCACTTGTGCAATTGTTTGAGTTGTAAGCTGAATTAAGCACATTTTTCATGGAGCACCATTTTTTACTTGAGTGAATTACTGGCAGAAAAAAAAATATGCTTGCTTAAAATTGAGTATTAGGAAGACATTTTCTAAAATAAATTAATGAAGTGAGACTTTCAATGCATGGGAAAAAACTTACAGCTTTTATGACCAATGATATAGTTCAAGATTTTAAATGAAAGAATTCTGGAAATCATACCTTCCATAGTGAGCTTGAAAGCTCCCCAATACCTAATGATTTTGCAGGTAAGGTTAGTGGTGATATGAACAATTGTTATTTTTAAAATATTGAATAAAAAAGTCACAAACTGAAAGACCTGAATAACTCAGTAAACCCATTTTTTCAGGTGACCAATGCATGATATTATAAAATTGTGTCTCAGTAAATGATCCATTCAAGTGCAAGACAGATAAAAAATTTTAACATAATATGGCTTTAGATTTCCTACTGCAACTAACCTTTGAGAAACTATAACTTATTGAGTATTTTGCTCTAATATCAAATAATAAGATTAATACTTATCTGAAAAGCCTTGGAACACTGCTCTCTTTTCCAACTACATGTACAAGGGTAGATTTCCTTTTTACACTTTTATTAAAACAGCTTGGGCACCCTGGGTGGCTCAGCTGTTAGCGCCGCCTTCAGCCCAGGGCCTGTTCCTGGAGACCCCGGATCAAGTCCCACCTCAGGCTCCATGCAGGGAGCCTGCTTCTGCCTCTGCCTATGTCTCTGGTTCTCTCTGTCTCTCTGTCTCTCATGAATAAATAAATAAAATCTTAAAAAAAAAACAGCATGGCTGAACAATTGAATCTAGAAACTGATAAGAAAAATCAGTTTTGTTCTATATCTTCAATTATAAAGAACTTGTAAAAAAACAAATAGATGCAACTCTTCTCATTAATTTTATTTTTGAAACATTTATTTTACATAAAGTATGTTATTTTAAGTGCATTACAAATTAAATGTTTAAAATTTAATAAATTTCTGTTTTAACTTGAAATATAATAGTTATTGATAGGTAAAACATACATAAACAAATTTCTTGGAGTTCTCCTCAGTTGTTAAAAGAACAAAGGAGTTCCGAGAGCAACATGATCAAAAACTACTTCCATTCCTTCCTCATTCATACTACATATCTGATGCAAGAAGATAAAAGACTATACTTCAAATTGATGTTCAGTGACCCAGGATGACAAAGTCTCTACTACCTTGAATTTGTTAATTATAAATCCTATTAACAACACCAAGAGGGACGCCTGGGTGGCTCCACAGTTGAGCGTCTGCCTTCTGCCCAGGGCATGATCCTGGAGTTCCAGGATCCAGTCCCACATCAGGCTCCCTGCAGGGAGTCTGCTTCTCCCTTTGCCTGTGTCTCTGCCTCTCTCTCTCTCTGTGTCTCTTGAATAAATAAATAAAATCTAAAGAAAAAAAAAAAACACAGCAAGAAAGCAGACATATGACACACACAGCAACATCCTAAATTTTCTGCAGTGGTTAAAAATATCTAGAGAAAGCCAGTGAGGGAAAATGACATTAAGGAGTTTTAAGCAGGAAACGGCACTTGAATTGGATGCACAATAAGTGACTGCGTATGGACAGGTTGATGGTACAGGAAGAGTATTCAGAGACAAACAACATTAAATAGGCCATGCCAGATTTGTCACAAATTGCCTTCTTGGTCATGAGGAACTGATCTCAACTTTAATGGAAAGTCTATATTGGCTTATAGAAGGAGAAATATATTTGGAAACCCATGTAAGATTTGATTGCAATGGATTTTTTAAATGAAGCCAAACAGTTTAGACTTGATTTACTAAATGCAAGGGTGTGATTTGGGGGAGGGGTGTGATGATTGTAGCATTTGAGAAAATATAGATTGGTGTTAAATGGTTCATAGGATGGTTAATTGAATGTAGCTGAGGCTAAAATCAGAAAAACCAGCTAAGGATTTTTTAACTGATTGTAAGCATTAACAGCATGGATTTGTAATTGGGGGACAAGGGAGGGAGAATAGAAAAGATTAGGAGAGGACACATACAAGGTACAATTCAAGGGAAAAATAAATTGGTTTTATTGACTGAATATTGGGAATGAGATATCTGCCTGTTACTAGATATCCTTTAATATGTATTCTTCTGTACGGCTTTTCTTGACTCTTCAGCCATTCCTCTACTGACAAAGCATCCCTGCTAGCACCGTATGCCCACTCCTAATTTTTTCCATGCATGCAGATTTTGATGGGCAAATTTAAAAAGTCGTTAAGATAATTTCCATGTACCAGCCTAACACAATGATTGTCACATGACTAGTGTTTCATTGATATTTGTTGAGTTCCTGGTAGTATTGTATGATTAGTGTTTCTTTCTTTTTTTTTTTTTTTTGATTAGTGTTTCAACTCAAGAAGAATCATTTATTGATTCATCTAATATTCAGAAATATGTGGATGAATGACATTAAATAAAGAATAGGAAAGTATGTTGGTCAAATTTTTCATTTTCAATGTGGACCTACTAAATTTTAAAGGCAGATCTGGAGTATACATAGTGTATGATACATAGTATAACATTCTTCTTCCCTCTCTATGTTATTTAATATCATGACATATGTTCCTTGAAAATATCATACTGTAAGTCAACGTGAGAAACTCAGACAAAATGATGGTGAAAAAAATGTAAAGCAAGATATAAACCTACACTTAGCACCAGACATTTGCTAGATATTTTTCTAACTGCTTTCTACATATTCATCATATTCATCAATTTAATCCTCAAAATAGCCCTATTATTTCTGCTTTCTACATAAAGAAACTGAAACAGAGGATAGCTAAGTAACTCAATGTCACATATATGTATCACATATGGATGTGGAACAGACAGTATTTGAGGCAGCCTGTGCTCCTCACTTCTGTCTTTGGAACTGAGATTTTCTTAGTAGGACATTATAGAGTTATAAAAATCTCATAAAAATGTTATTAAATCCTGGGGCACCTGGGTGACTTAGTTAATTGTCAAACTCTCGATTTTGGCTTAGGTCATGATCTCAGGGTCCTGAGATGAAGCCCTGTGTCTGTCTCTGTGCTGAGTGGGGAGCCTGCTTAAGATTTTCTCTTTCCTTCTCCTTCTAGCCCTCCCCCAGCTTGCTCTCCTTCTCTGCTTCTCTCTCCAAAATAAATACATAATTAAAAAAAAAGTCATTAAATCCCATAGGGAAATGTTTTACTGTTGTAAAGGGTGTGTTTTTTTGTCTTTCAAGAAAGAGCAGATTGGCTTTTCTCAAATAGAAATTATCTGAATAATTCACAATTGCTTAGAAAACCCTATGTATTTGTGATATAAAATAATCAAATGCTTATTTTACAATAACATCTTAAGGATAAGAATTTAAAATAGGGGAATAATAATGCAAAATTCTACTATATAGATTTAGAAACTTGAGTTTGGAATACAAATGCGGAATTGGGTATGTAGATGATCCAAAGCCTATGTGAATCTTGGAAATAGCAAAAGCCTCTTATTAAAAGAAAAAGCAACACATTATATGCTAAGAATTTCTCAAAAATGTGCATGAAGGAGAGACTAAAATCATGAACACATCATCATTATTATCATTATCATCATCATTTTCATCAGTTGCTATTTTTTAAATATACAGGGTTCATGATTCTGAATTAAATGCTGCAAATCCATAATTTTTTTTTAATTGCAAAGGAGCTTAAATAATAAAACCACTGTGGTGTTACTAGAAACATTAAAAACTGGCTTGTTTATTGATAAAAGATTAACACTTTCCAACAACCAAAAATGTGACATTTATTATTTTTCAAATAATTTATATAAGAAGGAAATCCTACATGAAGGAGTTAACAGAGACTTAAAATTATCTGCAATCAGACTCTGCTGAATGTTGGAGAATCTGACTCAATATTTGCAACCAATTAAGTTTTCCTATATATAGAGTTGACATTTTTTGCTTAAAAAAATCAAAGTGCCTTTTCTCTTTATTGTTTTGCTGTGGGTAGATTTATGATTTTTAGATGGAAACTTCTTTTTTTTTTCACAAAAGAGTTGAGATTTGAGTTGGAGACTTGAAGTCAAAATGACAGCCTTAATATATATAAATATACAATCAAATTCAGTGACATATTTGTTTATTTGAAAATAGAATGAAAATGTGCTCTTTAAAAATAAGTATTCAGTTCACATTTTACAAACTAAAATTAAAACTAACAAAAGAAATCAAAACACAGTTGTTCTGATCTTAGTATGTAGAGCAATAAATTAGAATTAAAATAATTATTCTGATTTTTTTCTTAAGAATCAGTAGAAAATAATAGGTCAGTCCTCAATAAACTTTAAAAAATATGATGCACAAGTATCCTTTCTCTTAAATATAAAAAGGATATGCTTGAAAATTTGGCAGGTATTTAGTTAAAATTTTTGAAATTGAATTAAATTTCAATTGGTTAGATGAGGTTATAATTAAAACAGCCCTGGTCTGGGCAGCCTGGGTGGTTCAGTGGTTTAGTGCTGACTTCAGCCCAGGGCCTGATCCTGGGGACCCGGAATCGAGTCCGCATCGGGCTCCCTACATGGAGCCTGCTTCTCCCTCTGCTTTTCTGTGTGTGTGTGTGTGTGTGTGTGTGTGTGTGTGTGTGTGTCTCGTGAATAAATAAATAAAATCTTTTTTTTTTTTTTTAAATGGCCCTGGTCTAAACAAGTGTTTTTAATTTTTGTATATTGAGAATAATCACTTCATATATTTGCTTAACATAGTGTAGCTGTGTGTGTGTGTGTGTGTGTGTGTGTGTGTGGTGGATAAAATTAGACTTGAGCATATACTACTCATTTTAATATTCATTTGAATTATCTTTATTTTTAGGAACTAAAAATATTGCTTAAACATTTGAAAAAATAGACATCTTATGCGAAGGTGTCCCTTTCTTTAAAAAAAAGAGATAAAAATCTGTTCTCTTCAAACATTTAAGAAGTAATGATTTACATGTATAAACCACCTTGAGTATTATTAAAGTTGGTGATTTTTCCTGATAAGTGTCAGAATCACCTAATTCAGTTATTTGAGATTCAACCAAGGTCCTCAAGGGATGCTTATGCATATACTCACCAAAAATTCTTTGTTTCATTGCATTTCAAATGACCCTGATTTACAAAAATTGTGTAATAATATTTTATGGACATTTTTGGATTCCCCTGGCATTGCTTCTAGAACTATTAGACACTGGCTTGCTGAAAAGTGACTCTGCTCCAGTCCATGGGTTCCACTAGCTAGCCTGGCTAGCCTCATACAGAGAATTTTTCTAAAAACAGAACTACTACACAGTTTTAATTACTATCACTTTCTAATATAACTTGAAGTTCAAAATTATGATACCTCCAGATACATCTTTCTTTTTCAAGATGACTTTGGCTAATCACGGTCTTCTGCGATTCCATACAAATTTTAAGATCATTCTAGTTCTATAAAAAATACTGTTAGTATTTTGATAGAGATTGCATTAAACCTGTAGATTGCTTTGAGTGGTATTGACATTTTAACAATATTTATTGCTTCAACCCATGAGCATAGTATGTCTTTCCATTTCTTTGCATCATCTTGAATTTCTTTCAGCAGTGTTTTAACATTTTCAGAGTACAGGTCTTTCCCTTCTTTGGTTAAGTTTATTGCCAGATATTTTATTTTTTTTAAAGATTTTATTAATTTATTCATGAGAGACACAGTGAGAGAGAGAGAGAGAGAGAGAGAGAGAGAGAGAGAGAGAGAGAGGAGAGAGAGGCAGAGAGAGAAGCAGGCTCCATGCAAGGAGCCTGACATGGGACTCAATCCCAGGTCTCCAGGATCCTGGCCTGGGCTGAAGGCAGCATAAACCTCTGAGCCACCCAGGCTGCCCAATATTTTACTATTTTTGCTGCAATTGTAAATGCTATTGTTTTCTTAATTTCACTTCCTGATGCTTCGTTATTAGTGTACAGGAATGCAGTGGGTTTCTATACATTGACTTTGTATCCTGTGACTTGACTTCATCAGTTCTAATAATTTTTTGGTGAAGTCTTTATGGTTTTCTATATATATCATGTCCTCTACAAAGAGTGAGTTTTATTTCTTCCTTACCAATCTGGATGCCTTTTATTTATTTATTTATTTTTGTCTAATTCTTGTGATTAGATTTCTAGTACTATGTTGAATGAAAGTGGTGAGAGTGGACATCCTTGTCTTTTTCCTGATCTTAGGGGAAAAACCTCTCAGTTTTTTCCCCATTGATGATGATGTTAGCTGAGGGTTTTTCATATATGGCCTTTATTATGTTGAGATCTGTTCTCTCCACACTTACTTGTTTAGGGTTTTTATCATGAATGGATGTTGTACTTTGTCAAATGCTTTTTCCTGCATCTATCGATGATCATATGGTTTTTATCCTTTTATTGATGTACCATGTTGACGGATTTGCAAATATTGAATCAGCCTTGCATCCTGGGAATAAATCCCATTTGACTGTGGTGAATGATCTTTTTTAATATATTGTTGGATTCAGTTTGCTAATATTTTGTTGAGGATTTTTGCATCTATATTCATCAGAGATACGGGTTCTGTAATTCTCTTTTTTATTGTGATGCCTTTATCTGGATTTGGTACCAGGATGATACTGGCCTCATACAGTGAATTTAGAAGTTTTCTTTCCTCTTGTATTTTTTTAATAGTTCGAGAGGAATAGATATTAACTCTTCTTTAAATGTTTGGTGGAATTCACCTGTGAAAACTTCTGGTTTTATATTTTTGCTTTGGGGAATTTTTTGATTATTGATTCAATTTCATTGCTGATAATTGATTTATGTTCAAATTTTCTATTTCTTCCTGCTTTTGTTTTGGTAGATTATGTTTCTAGGAATACTCCTAGGTTTTTATTCAAGGGAGATTATAATGTATATCTGTAAAAGCAATTGTGTAAATACATTTTAGCAGATTTATATGTAGTATCTGAATACTGCCAACAACACAAGTGCCTAACAACTTTTGTTTTTTTCTTTTTAAAAAGATTTTATTTACTCATGAGAGAGAGATAGAGAGAGAGAGAGAGAGGCAGAGACCCAGGCAGAGGGAGAAGCAGGCTCCATGCAGGGAGCCCAATGCAGGACTCGATCCTGGGTCTCCAGGATCAGGCCCTGAGCCGAAGGCAGGTGGTAAACCGCTGAGCCACCCAGGGATCCCGCCTATCAACTTTTGAATAGAGAAATAGATTATGCTTTATCTA
The DNA here is from genome assembly GCF_011100685.1 of Canis lupus familiaris. Lineage (NCBI taxonomy): Eukaryota > Metazoa > Chordata > Mammalia > Carnivora > Canidae > Canis > Canis lupus. The sequence goes on from NC_049224.1 coordinate 81,069,909, forward strand.
TGCAATGTAATACTATTCAGCAGTAAAAAGTAATGATATCTTATTGCAGGTAATAACTTGAATCTCTGAATAATTATACCGAGTAAAGAGACAAGATTATAAAATAGAACATACTATGTTGTTCCATTTTTAGAAAATTTCTAAAAATTAAAACTAATCTATGGTGACAAAGCAATCAGTGGTTGTCTGTGGACAGGCAGAGGGGTGGCAGGACAGGATGTGGGGATTATGAAAGTACACAAGGAAACTTTTGGAGTTGATTATTATGTTCAGTTATTTTGATTTTGGTGAAGATTTTAGAGATATACACATATAACAAAATTTGTCAAATTGGATATTTTATATATGCAGTTTACATTATCCAATTATACTTCAATAAAGCTATAAAGTATTATAAATGGATCAAATGCTGCTATTTGTATCTACTAATTACCTATTGGTATGTAACAATACCAGAAATTTAGAGGCCTACAATGACTTATACCTATACCGCAGTTTCTTTGAGTCTTCCGATCAGGAAAACTTGGGTTCTCTGCCTCAAAGTATCTCACAGGCTGTAAATCAAGGGGTTGGCTGGGCAGTACTCATTACAAGGCTTGGCTAAGAAAATATATACTTCCACACTCATGGGAGATGCTAGGATTCAGTACACAGTCAACTGTTGGATGATGGTCTCAATTCTTTGCTGTCCGTTGTTGATAGGCTGCCCTTAGTTCCTTCTCATTTGGATTTCTCCATAGGGTGCCTCAAAATATGTCAGCTTGCTTCATGAAAGAAAGCTAGCAAGTGAGAAAAATGAAATACTAAAAGATACACACACACACACACACGCACACACACGCACGCAGAAAGAGAGAACAGGACAGGAACCACAGCTCTTCTTAACCCAATTTCTGAGATGACATTCCACCTCTTTTGTCATATTCTATTAATTAGAACCAAGCCAAGAGAAGAGGATTACACAAGAGCATTAATATCAGGAGGGAGAAAGATCACTGGGAACCATTTCAGAAGCTGCCTAACATCATTTCGGAGAATTTAATAAAGAATATGGGAATAGAATATACATTAATTTATTGTATAATGGGACGCCTGGGTGGCTCAGTGGTTTAGCACCTGCCTTTGGCCCAGGGCATGATCCTGGAGTCCTAGGATCGAGTCCCGCATTGAGCTACCTGCACGGAGCCTGCTTCTCCTTCTGCATGTGTCTCTGCCTCTCTATCTCTCTGTGTCTCTCATGAATAAATAAATATTATTTTTAAATATTGTATACTTAGTGTCTGACATGAAAATAGTAATCATTGTAAAGGACTTTTTTTGGGAATTTTCCTTAAATAAGTATTTTGCTGTAATAGTATCATTTAAAACCATTTTCTTTGGATATTGTTTCATTGATGTCTTGGATGATGATATTCATTTGGGCCCAATTTTTTATATGTATATTTTTTTATTGGAGTTCAATTTGCCAACATATAGTATAACACCCAGTGCTCATCTCGTCAAGTGTCCCCCTTGGTGCCCATCACCCAGTCACCCCATCCCTCCATGCACCTCCCCTTCCACTACCCCTTGTTTTCCAGAGTTAGGAGAGAGGGTGGGCCCAATTTTGATCCAGTCATCAATCAGCCTACTATCTCTGTTTGGTGTATGAGGTACGTTGTGATTAAATATTAAAAAAATAAATAAAACAGGTGTTTTGTCCTCAAGGAACTAATGATGTTGAAAAGCAAACCTATAAAATGTCAAAAAAAATGTAAGAGGGACTTAATACATGTAGATGGTAAACTGAATGATACTGACTCAAAGAACCCGAGGTTAGTTTTAAGAGGAAGAATATAAGTTGAAACATGTAGGAAAGATTTTAGATAGGAATTGAGGCTTAAGCTGGGTCTTGAAAATGTGAGTGCATTTGTCATTCTTTTGACCACAAATATTCAACCTTTATTCTTAATGTTCGGGGAATTTTTAATTGTGTGTTTTCTGGCAAGAAGAAACATCCTAATTCCCAAAGCGCAGATTATTTCCATGCCAACTGGAGTGCCTCTGTCTATCAAGTGTTCTTATCTAGAATTTTTCATATGCTCAAATTAGACAAAGATGAAGTAAATTCCTTTGTGGTGGTGATGGTGGTGGTGTGGTCTCAGTCTCGTTTTCCAGTCTCCCAGTGTCTCTGAACTAATAATCAATTCTTCTTTGGCTTAAAACAGTCAACATCTGTTGAACCTGCTTACATTCGATGACTTAGTTGACACAGCCAAATGTCATGTATGTTTAAAACCATGCTGAGTTTATTTTAGATTAGGGAAACAGTGTGAACAAAGGACTGTGGACTTACAATATATTACTGGTATCTTAAAACAATTTAGCATTTTTCAGGATAATTAATAACTTCGATGTGTGTGTCTGATTTGTAAGCATATCTGCGACAAGAACAATGAAGTAAACAGAGAATGCTAATTAGACAACACCTGTCTCTGATAAAGATGAATGTGTATATTTTCAGTCTTAAATTTCGAAAAGCCTTTGTACGACTTCATGGAATTAGGGACTGGAAGAAAGTTGTATTGTCAAGCTTGCAACGATAACAGAATTTCTACCTATTATACAGGCAGTCTTATGGGCAGTAGCTTCTGTACTGGAAAATGAGAGTTATGATAGGGAAAATATCAGCAAGAAGAATCAGCTTTCTGTGATTTTGGAGTATAGGGTTAGAAAGCGGGCGGATGCAACTGGAAATTTAATTCAACACTCAGACCAATTTTCTTCTTGTTCAATTTGCTTTTCATAGGAGAGGCATGAATCTGCACAATATGTGAGGATGGAAAACCCCTTGACTTTCCAAAAGTTGTCCTGTGTCTAGACGGGTACTGGCACATTAGAAATGTAACTATTTGATTTCTAAATTTGCTAAATGCCAAGAAGTTTACTCTGGGAAGATAGGTTGCTTGCTACTACTGTATTGCAGCAACAACTAAGATCTTAAATATTTTTAAAAATGTACTTTTCAGTTAATAACTCAATCTTTAAAAATATTGGAGCTACATGGCTTCATGATGGACTATAAAACCAATAAAGCATTCAGCATAGCATCATATGAAAGTCAAGGTAATACTATTTTAATAAACATTTAAGTCCATCTAAACCCATCTGTATTTTTAATTAATTTTACCTCTTTTTCAGACCTTGCTGACCTGAAAGGGAAACTCCTAGAGTGATATTAATTTTTAGGCTATTATTGACCAGTCAGCTTCTGAAATTTGTGGAATGCATTTCCAAAGTGAAAGCTGAAGTTTTAATGTGCCTCTCTTAGCATTCTGTTTCTGCTAGGCCCATAAGTACTAGAAGTGCAGAGTTAACAGTGCATTTCACTCTGACTTCATCATTTACTAGTAAACCTAAATAGCATTTTCAGAAGGGTACATAATAAATGCATTCAGACACTGCAGCTGTTTTTTTGTCTGTTTTCCAAACACATAATGTGCTAATTTGGAAAAAAATCAACAACAGCTGCAAATACATGTCAACAGCAAGGTCTTCAAGGGAAGGCCTTAATAGGTTTTGTTAATCAGTGGTGAACCAGGTGTGAATAAATAATTAACACACTTGATAACAGAGCCCTGTTGCCACTAGTGCTGTAGCTAAAGTTCTGATAGCCTTTCCTTTAAGTTCAGGATTTACCAGCAATATTTAGAGAAAAATACTTAATGGCAACTAATTCAGGAAAGCTAAAGTAAGATTTTTCTCTTAAAAAAAAGAGAAAACTGAATATGGGTATTAGGAAAAAACCTCACATAATCTAGAATGCATTTTAACCCTATAAATAAAAGCAGATGTCTAATAATCCATTTAATTAGCATACTTTTTAAACAAAGTGTTGCCTGTTGGTCTAGAAATAATTAAGCAAAATTGACCTAATACAGAACATGTCAAGGTATTTCCTAACATTCGGATTGTTATATTTCCCCTGTGAAGATGGGGCATGCTATAATATAAAAGATACAGTTTTAACAGCGAGTGGCATGAAATGCATGCCAGAACTTTTGTAGTTATAGTCTTAAATCCTGTGTTGTGTCAGTAAACCTACATGCATTTTTAAACACCTACTGTGTAAGGGAATAGAAAGAAAGTATAAGAGACATTAATTTCATGGAGTATAAAATATAATCGATTAAAACTTAACTTTTGTGGATATTAATAAACCAACATGACAGAAAAGTCATCATTTTATAGGAGAATGTACTGTGCACTGGGTTTGGAATATGCTGGTGGTTCTCGAACAGTGGTCCCAGGATCACTGACAGCAGCATTGCCTAGGAAACTGTTAAAAAGGCAAATTCTCAGGGTTTACCTCAAACCTACCCAATCAGAAAGGTCAGGGTAGGGACCAAATTTCTGTGGATTAAGAAGCCCATCCAGGTGATTTTGATGCTTGCTGACATGTAAGGCCAGTTGTGCGTGCTTGTCACTAATTCCTATTACAGAGTAGTGTTAATTGCCAAGTGCATGGTTTAAGGCCCACATCTGGGGACAAAAGCTGTTTAGTATCCCACACACTCTGTCAGATGAACCACCAGCTGTTGGTGTCATGTCTCTGTTAGGCTTGCTGAGAGAGCAAAAGAGTCACTTGCCACTTAATTATTTTTCTCTTGATATAAGAGGGCTGTATGGAAGAAAGGTCATCTGTGCAGTGCTTCCAAAGGAAGATTGTTTCCTCCTTTCCACACTCATGGGTGGTGAGGAGATAAGGGGTATTTTGCTGTTCAAAGTTAAAAGTGGGAACCTCAATTCACATATGAAGTTACCATTGCCCAAACGCTCACTTCTCTACCAATAGAGGGATTGCTGTCGACCGGCCAACGGATTTGCAATCAGCAGAGTGCCTAAGGAGATAGTGGCAGATGCTGCTGCTTCACCAAGCCTTGAAGCCAGATGAAATGAACACATCAGAAAAGGCTCAGATTTGAGCCATCTTCCCTTTTCTCACACCAGTGGCATTTTTCTAGAATTTCACAAGGGGGCCATTCATTAATGAGGTGGATAACTAGTAGTGGAAGATGAGGAGGGGAGGAAGAAGCCAAATGAAACCATCAAGAGAGGTTCAGTCCCTGCCCAATAAAGGCTCCCACTCCCCCAAACTAGCTGCTATGAATTCAATGTCTGTGTTCTCACAAGATTAGTAGGTTGACGTCTAACTCCCAGTGTGAGGGTCCTTGGAAATGGGGCCTCTGGGAAGTAATTAGGGTTAGACGATGTCATAAGTGTGGCACCCTCATAGGATTAGTGTCCTTATAAGAACAGACACCAGAGCTTGCTCTTTTGTATCCATGTGCATGCTATGATGAAGGGCCATGTGAGCACACCATGGAACAGCTGCCATCAGCAAGACAGGGAGAGAGCCCTCATCTGAACCCAACCAGCCTCTCACTTTGATCTTGAACTTCTAGCCTCCAGAACTGCGAGAAAATAAATTGCTGTTGTTTGAGCCACCCAGTCTCTTTATTTTTGAGGCCCGAGCCTATTAAAACATTAATCCATCCTTGTCCCTTATTCATAAGGATTCTTTTGGCTTTGGGGACAGACGGAATCCCCCCCTTTCCTTCCATCTTCAGGAACATTTAATTCTTTTAAAAGGCAAACTTTTTTTCCCTTCTGGAGCCTCATGTTATAACTAAAAGGGTGAGGATGTAGTTGTGGAAGAGCACTTGCTTCTAAGCCAGCTTTATGGGGAAGTGGCTGGTTGGTGGTTCTTTCAACTTATTCCCAGCTGGGCAGCTTTGTCCCCCAGTTCAACATTTGATACTGAAGGGCATGCTGTTATATTCATTATTGGATCTTAGTTTGTGAATGTAGGCCAGTCAAATAACTGTTCTGTTTCTTCACTTTTAAATATAAGTTGTTTGAGTAAGTCAATGATAGCCTGATATATAATAGACACTCAATAAGTATCCTTTAATGAATCTGAAAGAAATTAATTGACAGACTTTGTTAAAAGATGTGCTCAGTCATAAAGAGGAAAATGTGGTCCAAAAGGCTATAATTCTTTTTTTTTTTTTTCAAAAGGCTATAATTCTTAAGGAAGTTGTCTTTAAGTGAATGGATACAAGCTAAGTTTTGGAAGGCAGTAAAGGCAAATAAACATGATTTTATTACTTTTCTAATCTTTGTGACAAGAGGAGTTTTTGTCTCAAAATAGGAGAATCAAAATTAATTAATGAAATTATAATTCCATGTTTACTGAGAGAGCACCATGTGAGAGGCCAGGGATTAAGCTCTAACATATCTGTAACCCTTCCAACCGCCCTGAAGATGGGTAGGTACTATTAATGTTAGGAGCTAAATTGTATTCTGCAAAATTCTTTTATAAAAGTCTTAATGCCCAGTACTTCAGAATGTGACTTATTTGGAGATAGCATCTTTATAGAGAAAATCAATTTAAAATGAAGTCATTAGGGTGGGTCTTAGTCCAATATAATGGTGTCATAATTAAAAAGTTAAATTTGGACAGACAGGTACACAAAGAAGTCACTAAGTGAAGATGAAGGTAGTGATTGGGGTGATGTTCTTAGAAGCTAAGGGATGCCAAAGATTGCCAGCAACCCATCAGAAGCTAAGGGAGATGCTTGAAACAGGTCCTTAAAACCCTCAAAAGGGGATAACCCTGCCAGCATCTTGATATTGGGTTTCTGCCTCCAGAACAATCCAGTTCTGTTATTTAACAGACAATTTATTTAACAGACAATCCAGTTCTGTTATTTAAGCCACCTAGTTTATGAAGTTTTGTTAATAAAGCCCTGGGAACTAATATAATTAATATCCCTATTTTATGAAAGGAAACTAGGTCTAAGAACTCAGCAGGGAGTATGACAGACTTGCTCCAAGGTGGTTCCCAAGATCCCTACCTCCTCAAGTTTATTCATGATACCTACTCCTTGAGTGTGGGTGACACCTGTAATTTACTTCTAACCAATAGAATATGACAAGGATGATGGCACTTCCATTATTGATTATCCATACTGGATTATGTTACATAGATTGTAAGAACCATTTTACTAAGTGACCCTCTGTCTTTTGCTAGTTTTGAAAAAGCAAGAGGAAGACCCAACTCAGCCATGCCTTCACCTTTGAGTACTGAAACTGGGGTAAAAAATGTGTGTTGTTTCAAGTCACTTTTAAGTTTATCACTTTTGAGTTTGTGTGTGTGTTTTTTTCAGCACTAGATGACTAATACAGGTGGTATTGCCTTCTTAAAACTGTTGGAAGGCAGATTCCTACCCAAGCTTTTATTTTTATTTTATTTTATTTTATTTTATTTTATTTTATTTTATTTTATTTTATTTATTTTATTTTTTTTTTTCGCAGAGCGACTGAAGGGAAATTCTAGAGATTTTTTTTTTTTTTGAGAATTTTTTTGAAACAAGTACTTTGATGTGAAGACGAAATAAGGATTCTAGATTTATAATCAGAAAACTTGATTTTAAACGCCATTACTGGGATCCCTGGGTGGCGCAGCGGTTTGGCGCCTGCCTTTGGTCCAGGGCGCGATCCTGGAGACCTGGGATCGAATCCCACGTCGGGCTCCCGGTGCATGGGGCCTGCTTCTCCCTCTGCCTGTGTCTCTGCCTCTCTCTCTCTCTCTGTGTGTGTGACTATCATAAATAAATAAAAAAATTAAAAAAAATAAAGCCTTTAAAAAAAAATAAACCCCATTACTGCTACTGTGACAATGGGACTTTCAGTAAATTTCTTATAATTTTGTCTCCTTTACTATAAAACTGGGTTAATATTGTACGTTAGAGAATTCAGTACAAGGTACAGCTTATAATAGGTATTAATAAATGCTTCTTCTTTTCTACTTTTCTACTTCTTTTCACTCACTCACTGAGCTAAATGGGCTATGAATGTTAGCAAGAAGCTCTACATAACTCAAGGCAAATGGGTCAATGATCTTTGGGTGATTTGAGGTGGTGGTTAAACTTCCAGTACCTACATGAGATTCAAGGTGAAAGATATTTGGGGATTCACACCAGAAGATGGGTCATGAAGATCTCTTTGAAGTTATGTAAAGGGAAGCATGCTGATTTTCTCTGTAGTTCCGGAAAGATTTATTGCAGTTGAGTTTCAGAAGAACTAAATAAAGACTTATTGTTCATTTGTGAGAGTGTGCGATTGGTCAAGCAATCATTAGGTTTGGAGTGTTCTCTTTTCCCCCTTCGTTTCTTTCACAAACAAACACAGCCTATGGTCTGGGAGAAGGAGGCAGGGAAGTTCAGGCCTTGCATAAGTTGGACCATAAGTGAGGTAAATTAATTAACAAGGGACACAAGGTATTGAACCTTGTCTTAGTGACATTACAAATTACAGCACCTTATCATATATCTCATATAGCTTCATGGCATTATTTTGAGCCTGTTCAAATCTCTGACTGTAAAGTATGTGTTTATAGCTGACTCTCAGCTGGCACTTTGTCTTTTGTACATATTTATAATATATTGTATATAAATAATATATATCACATATAATTTTAATATGCATATATAAATTATATATATGTTACACATGTATTACATACATATTATTTATATATATTATTTTTTCACAAATAATACTTTCAATTTACTGGTCTACCTCAAAGCTATACATTCTGTAATGAGCTTGATGTCATTTTGACTATATAGCCATAATGAAGTGAAACTGATAATTTTGGGATCAGAGTTGGTAGACAGTAGAGCAATTCTGTGCCAGATACTGGAAACTTAGACGGGTTAATTCCCTGGGAGGGCTGAAGTTATAAGGAAGTAAGGAAGTCTTTATAAGTCTGAACTAGGAGGTAAGTTAAAGAGACAAGAAAGGCTCCCCAGTCTCAGTGAAGAAGACCCCCAACATTTCTTTATAGGAGGGGGTTAAGATTCTGGCAGTGGGGCAAAAGTCATAGGCAGAGGACTTGTTTTTGAAGCTGTGTTGGCAAGGAGATTTATATTAGGTTGAAAAGAATCACTTGTTTACACTAAAAAGTGGTGGTTGGTAGGGAATGGAGAACTAGTGTCTAGAAAATTCCTCTCTTGTTAGCATTCTTTTACAGGCTGTGTAACCTTTAGTAAATCTCAGTTCACTCCTTTGCACAATGAAGACAATAATAGTATATGCCTTATAGGATTGTTATAAATTAAAGCAATGCAGATTAGATGCTCAGTATGATACACTGTATATAGTAATTGCTCAATAAATTGTACTTTTAAAATATGTTATTGATCAAGAATCTAAAAAGTGGTAGTTTATCAAATGAGCCACCACTACATGTAGACTGAACATAATATTTAAGAACTTAGCATTCTCTCCCTGAAAAGTTTTATATTTTTTTATGGATAAAGTGGGCTTCTATGCCAAGTTATGTTCTAGAAATAATTGCTAGTAGCTGGCAATATACAGGTATCTTTTGTTTCAACAAAAGCATGTGTTTTGGAAGATGACAGGGATGTTTATATTTATTTTAGCCAGTCTAGAGATATTCTTTTTTCTGATTTTGTGAGTGGAATCTGATTGCTTTGTTGGTTTCCCATCAAAATGAGACAGATTTCAAAAAAAAAAAAATGAGGCAAATTTCAAGTTCCCATTTATTTTTAAAGGCCCACTTACATATCTTGTCTTTTTTTTTATACATCTACAAAATCTAGTTTTTGAAAAGTGCACATGTGCATAATATTGAGCTAAAACCATCCATCACATAAGTGATACTTAGCAGATAAACAAAACACATTAACATTTAAACAAAAATGAGTTTTGCCCCATCATGTTACCTACTTCTGATATAAGAGCAATGAGAAAGAGGCACTGAACAAAAATACCTATTGGGAAACATGATTGAACCTGCAGTAAAACTGGATTCCTGTGATGGGGAAATGTTTTATAATGAGGTGTGACTGAATTAAACACCTGGTGGTTGCAATATCAAATTAAATCACCCCTTTTGAACTCAGTTTCACTTATGAAGTAACTGTATTTTTTTTTAAACACACAGAGAAAATAAACTCATCAACCATAATGGCGCTAAAGTGGTGCTAAAGTAAGGGGAAGTTGGTTTCAGAAAGGCCACATTATCATCTCTTCCTAATTAATAAGGCCACATTCCATCTTCATGTTTATTAATCTCCATAAATTAATTTTTGTAAACTATTTCATAATATCTGTCTTTACTCATATACTTCTAAGTGAGAGTTACCAATTTATATGGTATTTCTTCTTCCACTCAGTTTCTTTTAATGGATAGGTGTCTTAGTCCATTTGAGCTGCAGTAACAGAATACCAAAGACTGGGTGGCTTATACACAACAGAAATGATTTATTATAGACCTGGAGGCTGGAGAGTCCATGATCAAAGCTTTGGCAGATTCATGTCTGGTGGGTGAGAGGCTGCCTACTTCCTGGTTCATAGATGGCCATCCTCACTCTGTGCCCTCAGGTGGCAGAAAGGGCGAGGCAGTTCTCTGGGGTCTCTTTTATAAGGCACTAATCCCATTCATGAGGGGTCCACTCTCTAGACCTAATCCCCTCCGTTACTGCCTCATACCATTATATTGGGGGGTTAAGGTATCGTATGAATTTATAGGATGTGGCATAACCATTCAGTCCATAATAGTAGATGATCAAGATTACATTAATCATAGTAAGCAGTACTACTATGAATAATTATAACTAACATCTATTAAAAGCTTTCTTCATAGCAGGTATCATCGTAGCTCTGTATAAACATGAATTCATTTCATAAGGAAGACTCCATATGTTGCTTACCTTTTTCAATGTTGATAAAAACTCCCACTAAACCCGCCCTCAATGCCTCAGCATAATGGAAAATCATCTGGCTGCCAAGAATAATAGCATTCCCTGAGATGACTGTGTTCTTTTCCACCTCTGAGCTTTGACCTTTGCTGGGAACTCTCTTTATCCTCTTACTTCAGTTTTAATAATTTCTTGGAACTAGTTTTAGATATCACTCTCTTGAGGGAGACTTCTTTAATCCTCTAAAACTATAATGCAACCTCCTTCTTTGAACCCACATAGTGAATACTTGACCTCATCACACCACTTACCAGGATGGAAACCTCCTGGCATATGTTATGCTCTTTGATAATCAGGACTACATCTTTTTTTATCATTTGTAGCAAAGTGCCAGAGCACAGTGGAAAGCCAATACATATTGGCTTAAACAGTGTATAATTAGATTTATGAGGTTTGTAATCCCATTTGGATTATTTTCCAAATAATTCCTGGGTTATAAAACAACACATATAGGAAAGGGAAAGAGTATAACAGGGCAGGAATATTCAGACAGTCACGAGTGAATGATTTGCTTCTTGTGAAAATCCTGGGTAAGTTCAAGAAAGGATGAGGAAATAGATCCCAGAGAATCAGACAGTTAATTCTAAGGATATTGACTTTAAAATGTCCTTAGTCAGGGTTTTATTTTGCCCTTTTATTGAGGGATTTTTAAGTTCATTTAAAAAGAATTGCCAAAAACATATCAGTATGAGTGGTTTAAAGCTAATGGTAAAAAACAGGATGAACAAAAGCCAGAAACAAAGAACAACTTCAAAATGGAATAAAAATGCAAAATGATCATCTGAGCTGCATGAGTCTGTTGAGTGAGCAGTCAAACTGCTTACATTTCTGCAAGATATATTTATCAGTTTTGTAAGAGTGAAGTAATATTAAAACTAACTTTAAACTTCCTTGTTTTTAATGGGTTTTTGATGACTAATAATACCTCTTGTTTGAATGCTTTGAGGACTGATATTTAAATAGGAATCAAGTTGTGTTTAAATAGCAAACAAATTCTGTGAATATTTAATCTATGGCTTTCAGAAATCAAATATAGAAATAACCATATATATTTTTTTCAAATAAATATTGAACACAAATCAAAATGATGTGTGCTGTAAATGGCATGCATTATTTATAGGATCGATTACAATCAGAAGTATTACATATGCACGTATATCAATTATGTTAAATAGATTTCAGATATTTAATGACTCAAGACTTTCATAGCAGCCTCGGAACTAATTATAAAATGAACAAGCTATTATCCATCTTTCTAGATGTTTCTGAAATATCTTGAATATTTAGCATTGTTTTGAGCAAGATGTTATATATTAGCTTTATACATTTGACAGCAAATTAAATTTATTAATCAAATAGATTTGCATTCATTTTGTCACTAAATCATATCTAGAATGATTCAACTGTAGAATTATAGAAAGGAATTCCCTCAAGATGACTGAGACTTTGAGCCTCTGGTTCTGTTGAAATACTAATGCTTTGAAAGTCTTAGAGCAGCAGTTATTCCACATGTATATTGTGTTCATATTTCAGATGATTGATACTGGGACTATGATAAATAATGAATAAGACAAAGTAAAGTTTGTTTTTTTTTTCCTAAGTATCAGGGAAAAAAACAAATACAAAATTATTCTTTCGAAATTTGAAATTGGTGCTTCTGTTTACCTTCTCAATATAAAGTTGTTGCCTTTTTAAAAATTAGTATTGAAATGTAAGTTCTTCATCTTTCTTCCCTCTTTGTATTCTGTGATTGGTGTTAGGAGGTTATTATGGTGGTAATTAAAAATGTGAGCTTCATTAATGGTGTCTGACATAATGCATGTGCTTAAGAAATATTTGTTGAATGGATAGTCAAATATCTCCCACTTATCTGTGTCAAGTTGGGAAAATACTTTGGCTCTCTAAACTCCAGTTTCTTCTGGGAAATGAGGACAATAGTTGTGATGTTTGATGATCTATTATATTTGGGATGTGCTTGTATTTTTAATTTTTTTTTCTTGTTGCCACTTCCCTGTGGTCCCAGGTCCTTGGCTTAATACGTGTGCTGAAAGCAGGGAGTTTTTCTATGGAGAAGAAACTGCATCATGGCACAGTTTGCTGGCGGTAAAGCATCTTAACAGCAACTGGCTATAAACCATCCTTATATGAATGTGCCTCTCTTCGAAGAGTGAATTGCTCTTGACACTCCATGAAATCAAGCATATTCTGATGATAAACTTTCTCTCCAAAGCTTACTGTGAGAAACTGCTCAAGATTTCCAGAGAACTGAGCCTCTGGGGGTGCTTTTGGAAGGGATGGAAAACTTAGCTAATCGGTTTATTGGAACACAAAAATTATATAAAATTGGGGTAAAAATATTAGTCATGTCAAAAGATATCCACGCGCTATGCCAAAATGTTGCGTAACCTACATACATAATGATAAGAAACATTTTATTGTTAAACATAGAGATTTCTTAATCTGAATATCAGCTAATAAAGTAAATCTAGGGATGCCTAAGTGGCTCAGTGGTTGAGCGCCTCCCTTCTGCCCAGGGCGTGATCCTGGAGTTCCAGAATCAAGTCCCTCATTGGGCTCCCTACATGGAGCCTCCTTCTATTTCTACCTGTGTCTCTGCCTCTCTTTCTCTGCCTCTTACAAATAAATAAATAAAATCTTTTAAAAAAATAAAGTAAATCTAAGGATGCCACAGCAAATGATAAACTAAGGTCAGATTCAGATAGTTTTTATTTCTCTTTCTTTTTTTCAATATCATTTATATTAAATTTTTCATGCAAGCATGAGGAATTACATATTAAGGTAGTTAAAATATTTCTGTACTTAGGTTTCAGTAGTTCATTTTAAAACAACTATTTAAAAAATAAAAAAAATAAAACAATTATTAATCTGTCAATTTTTTTTTCTGGAAGTACCAGCATTTTGCATTTTTTAAATGAGGCAGATCCTTACTCATTGCTACTAAAAGGCAGAAGTTCCTTCCACTCACTATATTTATTATCAAATTGTTTTATAAGCAAGTTCATTTTTGCAAAGTTTCTTAACTTCTCTGCTTTTCATCATCTGTTATCTGTTATAAAAAACTATAAACAATTTAAAACATGTTAAATGTAGTACCAGTCCCATTGAAAATGCCTAAGAAATAGATATTTGAATTATTATATGACCTTGATAAGACAACTGGCCCTGGTTAAGAATTTAATTGGATGGTATGAACAGAATATGTTTTCATAGGCAGTTAATCCATCAAGGTGGAAATAAATACTAAAATACTCAAATGAAAAGAAATCATCTGGAAAAAAAAAAAAAAAAAAAGGAACCCATCTGATTTTCTTGGCATTGCATGGATTCTGTTTGGAAGTCACTCCAAATTTTCTGATTTAGTTTTATCTTTGCTAGTAATGGAGAAACTGACTTCTGATGAGGTGAAAATACCTACACAAAACGAAGGCCTTATTCAGAAATGTGGTTTCCCACATTTCCCACAAATTTCCACATTTCCCACATACCTTTAAGATTAAAGGTATGTCTTTCCTGTATAGAGAGATGACCAGCAACTACCGAGCTGCCATTTATTGTGGCAATAATTTTATGTACTTGATATTATCTAATTCACAATTCATTTTTAAATAAATATATGCCTTTGTCTATGAGGGTCATAAATCTCTGAGAGGAAATAACTATCCCAAAGTCACACTGATGATGAGAGATACAGTTAAGCACTGAACCAAGGTGTACTCACTCCAAGCCTGTGTGGTAATGATGGTGCTATCCATCACGTATAATTCACAAGTGTTTCTTAGAATATATACTCGCATTCCCTTTTGCCGACTCATTGCAGAATGCCTCTGATTAATGAAATTCTCCATATAGGTCTTACAAATGAATGTTTCAATGCCACATAATTGCTGTGTGAAAAGGGCATGGAGCTCTTTCCTTTTCCTTTCCTTTCCTTTCCTTTCCTTTCCTTTCCTTTCCTTTCCTTTCCTTTCCTTTCCTTTCCTTTCCTTTCCTTTCCTTTCCTTTTCCTTTCCTTTCCTTTCCGAGGGAAGGGAAGGGAAGGGAAGGTAAGGGAAGGGACTGGAAGGGAAGGGCTTGGAGGGGAAGGGCTTTCCTTTTCCTTCTGTACTGTAGGTACTTCTTTCCTTCCTTTACTGTGTCCGTTCTTGTCCTTTTTTCTTTGCCTTTCTTTCTTCTTTTTCTTTCTATCTTTTCTTTTCTTTCTTTTCTTTTTTCTTTCTTTTCTTTCTTTTTTCTTTCTTCTTTTCTTTTCTTTTTTCTTTTCTTCTTTTCTCTTCTTTTTTCTTTTCTTCTTTTCTCTTCTTTTCTTTTCCCTCAATAGAATAAACCAAAAAAAAAAAAAAAGAAGAAGGTTAAATGTCTTGGATTAGGGGTGCCTGGGTGGCTCAGTCTGTAAAGCATCTGCCTTCAGTTTAGGTCATGACTCAAGAGTCCAGGATCGAGTCCCTTGTCTGGCTCCCTGAAGAACAGGGAAGCCCACTTCTCCCTATGTGTCTGTTTCCCTCTCTCTCTTTGTCTCTCATGAATAAATAAATAAAATCTTTAAAAAATTCTTGACTTAAATACCTCTTCTTTCAGCAGAAAGCTAGTATCTTAAAAATTGAGAAAAATGTTAAGTAATTATCCCACGCATATTTATGCTTCAATTTTCAAGCTTGCTTGCTTTGTTTTGTTTTGCTCTGCTTTGTCCTGTTTTGTTTAAAGTCCTCAAGGTCTCCTAGCACCTTGTTGCTCTCTAATAGGCTGAGGACCAGCATCAAGGGCATTTTCTCAGTGCATTTTAGAAATGCAAACCATTAGGTCCCATCTAGACGTACTGAATCAGCACCTGCCTTTTATCAAGATTCTCAGGTGATTCATAGGCACATTAAAGTTTGAGACACACTGCCCAAGTATGTCATCAGAATGCTTTTAAAGAATTTTAAGAACGAGGGAGGAGATACATGGGTTATAATCTCTCAAGGATCAACAACTCAACTCTATTTCCATATGCCTCTGCTTCCAAATGGGAACAGAAGCAATTTCATAAATAATCGGCCATCAGTCCCACTGTGGTTCACCCAGCCTCGGCAATTCCTCTTCCCCTGTAGTTGAAGTAACTTGGTTTTCAACTGTATACCTTCTCAGCTTGCTATCTGGGGTCAACGCTTATCTAAGAAAGGAATGGCTTAGCAAGTCCAATTTTGTACTCTGAAGCTGAATCTTAAGTCACCTCCAAGTGCTTCTGGTTCCTGAGTTTATGAAAATTAGCTTCAGCCTTGTTCATGGCACCTCTACCTTCTGGCTGGTAGTGACTTGTATCAGCATCTTTCTCTCTCAAGATCTCTCATTCCCTTTCTTCTTTCCATCCTTTCTGGTGCCTGGTACCTATTGACCTATGGTCCTGCCAAGAATTAACCTCTTGGCTCTTGCCTGCTCACACATTCTGTCGTTTGGCTTTTATATTCCAATTTTGATAAATTATGCATGCATGGATTTAGTGCTACACTTCTCCCCAAACAGAATGACAAATACAGATAGTGATTAGTACAGTAATAGTTATGATTGATATCATTTTTAAAATGTACAGATTGAGTATGAACTTGCAAAAATTACATGGCTCACTTCCCTGTAACTCTATACTCGGTCAGTTTTTTATGATCCAGAGTTTGATTTTCCAAACAGCAGAACTTAGAAAAATGTGGCAACTTTGGGTATTATAGACATTTTATTCAGAATCCACTAAGAGCAGAAGATATTATTAATTCATTACGTGAAATGGAAGTTTTGGCAAAAACAAAATATATGAAACTTCAGAAAACAAATGATAAAAGTCATTCAGAAAATTTATCATTTATACTTAGATAAAGATTTAGTGTTAGGCCTGTTATGTGAATGGCTAGGAAGTAAAAATCAACCGTAAATCTATGCTGCCTGGTCTTTTTCCTGGTACAGGGATGTTACCATCTTCAGAACACCCAGATTTTGATGTATGTGTCTATCTCAAACTGTCTGCTCCAGGTTTTCCTAGAAACCTACTTCTGTGCCTGACCTTTCCTTTACTCTATGCTTTAGGACTACCTGAATGCTGCCTGAGGCCTAACACCACAGGACGAAAATGCATCCATTTCTCTCCGTCATGTTTCTTCTATCATCAATTACTTCTATTGCCAGTATGGCCTCTAGGATTCACAAAATCCTCTCCTTTTCTTTCTTTTTTTTTTTTTAAAGATTTTATTTATTTATTCATGATAGTCACAGAGAGAGAGAGAGGGGCAGAGACACAGGCAGAGAGAGAAGCAGGCTCCATGCATCGGAAGCCCGACGTGGGATTCGATCCCGGGTCTCCAGGATCGCGCCCTGGGCCCAAGGCAGGCGCCAAACCGCTGCGCCACCCAGGGATCCCAATCCTCTCCTTTTCTACCAAAAACCAAACAAGACAAAATGCCCCCAAAACTAACAATAACAATAAAAAACCCATCGTCTGCTTTGATTGGTACAAAACTATATTGCTGTCCTCTGCATCTAACTGGTTTCTCAGTGTTGATTTGTCCTGTCTCCAAATAGTTCTATGATTGGCTTTAGATCATCTAGAATGGTTCCTGCTCCAAGTGTGCCTGTTTCTTCAGTGAAGTTATCAACTTTCACAAAACAGAAAATCACTTCAAACTTCTCCACTTTATTAATAAAAAAAAATAAGTTTAGAATTGAAGATTTTATTTATGTACACGTGTTGGTGTGTGTGGGGGTTTATGATCCGTCTGTCTGTATATATCTGTACACACATGTATAGGGAAGTACCTATTGTTATACAGATTAATGCATTCTCATAAACTGAACACAATCATATAACTAGTTCCCAGATTGAAAGAGAGAACATTTTTGCACACTCCTTATAACCACTTTGTATTAAGGCTACAGCTTTCTTCAGGATTTCCCTTTTGATTGTGCTCAACACCCCTATCAGTCATGATGGGTGGATTAAAAGATTGATTTTTTATCATTCTACTGCCACATACAAATCCATGTGGCCATTGCAGGTCTACTAAACTTTACCTTTATTCATTATTTTAATTTTTTTTTTCATGGTAAGAGGAATGAATTATGGGGAATTACATTCAGGTACCTGAAAGCTTACATTGTTCATTTGCTTTTAACCATTTCTCTGTCTTCTACCCAACCCATGTATTTCCTTAGAATTGGCCCAATTTTCTAGTTTACAGCTATTGACATTATTATCCTCAACTTAGTGCTATTGATTGCATGCCTACTATGTATCCAATACTGTGTGTAGCCCTATAGAACAAATAGTACAAACAGGAAATATGGATTTCACCCAAGGGGCATAAAATCACATTGGAAGATATTGTGGGGTTTTTGCTTTAGGCTACTTTTCCCTATTTATTTGAACTATACTTTAAAAATTGCATTCAGAGGTTGTACAGAAGTTTTTTTTACCCACTCTTGAAGTTTCTCTCTCTCTCTCTCTCTCTCTTTTTTTTTTTTTTTAATAGAATTTTAAGGTAGCCAGAAATATTTCTCAGGTCTTCAATTGTTTTATGTGTCGTATCTAAGACATTTTGCCTAATCCCCATTTGCAAATATTTTCTCCTATATTTTCTTAAAGTTTTATAGTTCAGGTTTTACATTTAGGTCTATGATCATTCTGAGTTGCCTTTCATATATGAGATATGAATATGAATATGAGATATTAATAAAAATTCTGATAATGATTTGCATATGGATATCCAATTGTGCTATACCAATTTGTAGGAAAAGCTATAATTTTCTACTTAATTGACTTTTGTAGTTTTGTCAAAAATCAATTTTCCATATACATGTGGGTCTACTTCTGAACTTGATTAATTTTGTTTTTTGTTTTTTCATCCTTCTATCTTTATGTCCAAACTGCAACTTCTTAGTTACTGTTGTATTATAATAAGCATTAAAATCACATAATGTCAATGTTTCAAATTTTTCTTCTTTTTCAGTTTTTAAGCTATTGTAAGTTCTTTGCACTTCTGTGTGCATATTAGAATCAGTTTGTCAATTTCTACAAAAAAAGCCTACAGTGATTTTGACTGAGATAACATTGAATGTATGTATGTATCACTGGGGAAAACTTATATCCTAACAATATTAAATATTTTTTTATATTATTTTTTAGAGGAGTTGAGAGAAAGAGAGAGAGAGAGAGAGAGAGAGAGAAACTTAGGCAGGCTTCATGCTCAGCGTGGAACCTGACATGGGGCCTCCATCTCACCACCCTGTGATATTGAGCCAATATCAAGAGTTAGACACTTAAATGACGGAGTCACCCAGGCAACTTTATTAAATTAAATCTTTAGAACGATACTTCTTCTTTCATTTGGGTCTTTAGTTGATCTCTACAATATTTTCTTCCTTTCAGTTTAATAGCTTTGCATATCTTTAGTCAGATTTGGACCTGCATATTTCATAATTTTTGACATTAATGTAAATAGTGGTTTTTTTTTAAAGATTTTATTTATTCATTTGACAAAGAGAAAGGGAGAGAGTACACACATATGCAAGTAGCAAGGAGGGGCAGAGGGAGAATGAGAAAGAGACCTCCCACTGAGCAGGGAGCCAGTCACTGGGCTTGATCCCAGGACCCCGAGATCAGCAGCCAAAGTTAGATAGCTAAACGACTGAGCCACCTAGGTGACCCTGTAAATAGGTTTTGTTTTGTTTTTTTTTTCAATTTCAAATAACAATTTGGTATTGTTTTTTTTTTTTAATTTTTTGGTATTGTTATATTTAAGTGGTAACTTTAAGGATTCTAGTATATAACTTTATTACAGTCTACTAAGTGATATTATGCTACTTCTCAAATAGTATATGAATCTTAAAAAAGTATATTTCCATTTCTATCTCCTTCCAGCCCTCATTTGTTCCCCCAATCCCAACAACAAAACAAAACCCTGGTCACTTTTGGTACTTTGTCTTGAGAACTCTATTGGTCTTTTTGGTCTCCAGTTTTGTCTTTTCAATTCAATATCACAAGGCTCCACTTGGCTTTCCCTTCTTCTATTCTTTTAGGGAAATGTCTTAATAAACATGGAGCCTAACCTCATTTGTTTTCTGACGTAGGCTTAATAATTAGTCCCCCAAGATGTCTACATCTGAATCTCCAGAACCTGTGGGCGTTACCTGATGTAACAAAAGGAACTTTGCAGGTTTAATTAAGATAGGAATCAATCTTGCAATGAGGAAATTAGCCTGCTTTATCCAGGAGGGCATAATGTAATCACAGTGCTCTGTGTAAGAGGAATTGAAAGAACCTTCAGAGTCAGAGTAAAAGGCAATGAAATGTTGAAAGCAGAGAAGATGGGAAAAATTCTGAAGATAAAGTCAGGAACCACAGCCAAGAAATGCTGAAGACCACCAGAAGCTGAAAGATGCAAAGAAAAATGCATTCTCACACAACCTCCGTAACAGCAAGCCCTGCTGGCCCCTTCACTTTAATTTGGTGAAATCAATTTCAGACTTCTGATCTCCAAAACCATAAGAGAATGCATTTTTATTGTTTGAAGCTCCTAAATTGGTGGTAGTTTATTACGGCAGTGATGGGAGGTTAATACATTTCACATCTTTCAAGGATCACTGTCTTTTGATGGCCAATGTCCAGTGCCTCAAACACCATCATTTTATGTACTGTGTTTGTCTGCTTTTGGCTACTCCAGGTTGGAAGGTAAATATGGTTTCTGTTAGGCCATCTGTACTGAAAGTGGAAATTCAAATACGTTTTGCAATTTTCAGGGAAGAATGCCGGAGCAATTCTTCAATTCGTTGAAGATCCATGCATAGAATTTCTTGTTTATTATTTTTATTTATTTATTTTTGAATTTCTTGTTTTAGGGATAAAAGTTACTTTAGTATTCTAAGGTGTATGAATTTTGTGGAGTTGATAAATTGACAGTAGGTAAGATGAGTAGCATAAAGATGGTATCTTCATCTAATTGAAAAAGAGAAGAATTCACACTGTTATTTAGTGGAAGTAGCTTCCTATGGTGGAAAGGTGAAGAGCTTTGGAGTTAGACGTCGGCTTAATTTCCTGATCTCATTCCTCTGTGAATGAGGCAAGACATTACTCTGAGCTTGATTTTTTCTGTCTATAAAATAGGGACAATGTTCTGTGTTACAAATCGTGAATTTAAAGGACTTAGACTGGTGCCCAGCACATAGTAAGAGTTTAATATAATGTAAATTTCCCGATTCATGATTTCTTCTAATAAGAAAGTTGAAGTGTTAGGCAACAGAGGGATTCTGGGAGCTGGCTATCAGCTGCTCTTAAAAAGTGAGCAGGGTCTGTTTTATGGTTTGCCTCTCTCTCTCTCTCTCTCTTTTGATCCCTTTGCTCATTAGTATTGCTTCTTAAATTCCAAATATGAGTAAAATCACGTGGTATTTGTGTTTCTCTGCCTAGCTTATTTCACTCAGTATCATAGTCTCTAGTCCCATCCAGGTCAATGCAAATGCCAAGATTTTTTACTTTTTCATGGCTTAGTAATATTCCATTATCACATCTACCTTTTTTTTTTTTTTTTCTTTTTTCCCCTCACATGTAGGGATGGGTTAAATAGGTGATGGGATTAAGGAGTGCACTTTTGTATTACGTACTAGGTGTTGTATAGAAGTGTTACATCACTATATTGTATGAAACTACCATAGCACTGTATGATAACTGAAATAAAAGTAAAACCTTTAAAAAAAGTGACCAGGGAGGGGGAAAGTGTAATTACATGCCCTGGGAGTCTTGCAAGGGGCTCTTCAATGAACACGATAGTGTTAAGGAAGAGATTGTAATCTCTATATGCGAAGTGATATTCTGTAGTTAAAGTTGAGACTTGAGCTATTCATAAGAGTTTTTCGAATTGGAGCTATCCTTTAGTTTCAAGGCTGGGCTAGAACTGAGCCAAAACTGAGAGCCAAAATCTTTTGTTCCAAATAAAATACTTAGAATGATTTGGTTAATTAACTTCAAAGTAAATCCAAAACGGTTTGACCTGATCCAGCCCCCTGTTGGAGCCACCTTCTCCCTAGTGAGCGCTGGGCCTCACATAAAAGGAAAACAATGTGTACTGAACTCAACGCCCAGCATTGATAATTTTAGCTCTTGAGCCACAGAACTTCACAAAACTATACCTTTCATCCTGAGTTTCCTTCTCCTATCCTCTGACCTCAGCTCTGCCCATCTGCCACTGAGCCATTGCTTTTTATCTTCTGCTTGCCTCTGTCATTCTACACGTTGATCCCGTTGGTAATTTTCTGCCTATGTCTGTCCAGGGACTTCTCCTGTCCTTTAGAACTTTCCCGAAATCAAAGGAGGAACTCACACAAAGGTTAACTTACAGAATTAGATAAAATTGAAATTTCATGTCCTATAACTTTCCTAAGATCTAAAAATTTTAGGTTGTAGGCTTAGCGATAAGCTATCTGGTTTGAATCCTTGCCCGTTAGTTTTTTACTTTGGGAAAGTCGTTTAATGTTTCTTAGCATTAGCTCTCTTATGTGGAAAACAGATAATTATGGTACCTCCTTCATCAGATACCTGTAAGAATTAAATGGCTAAAATATGTAAAAGCACTTATAACTGTGTCTGGTGCATAATAAGTGCTAGACAAATTTATAATTATTAGTATTTCAAAATGTATGCAAATATATTTTGATACTTAAAAAACTACATTCTGCATGTATTACAGTGCAAATTTACATTTAAAGTGTTAAAACACAGAAAACAAAAAAAAATACTGAATTTGGGGGCTTTTTTCTCATGAAAACCTAGATATTTTACCCATATAATACTTTTTTAAAAAGTTTTTATTCATTTATTTTTAAGAGAGAGAGAGAGAGAGAGAGAGAGAAAGTGAGCATGAGTTGGGAGAGAGGCCGAGTAGAAGGAAGAGGGAGAGAGAAAGAATCTGAAGCAACTCCAAGCTGAGCCAGCAGCTTGATGTGGGGGTTTGGGCCTGTGACCCTGAGATCACGACCTGAGCCAAATCCAAGAATTGGATGCTTAACCAACTGAACCAGTGAGTGCCTCTTCCCTTTTTTTTAAAAAAAGATTTTATTTCTTTTAGAGAGGGGAGGAGGGAGATTACCCATATAATAAACCCCTTTTGATGCCAACATCAGAGACCTCGGAATCATAGACTTAGTGGCCATTACTGAACTGCATTTTAGACTCAATACACCAGAATACAAACAGGTATGGGTCAAACAGTTCATGACTTTTGAAGCACTGGTTTATATTATTTAATTCATTAGGATAAAAGTAAGTGCCCATAGGAATAGGCTATGTAAAAAGTATGTGCTGTTTATTTATAAATTAAGATTCCAGAAAAACTCTAGCACTGTTCAAAATATAATATGCCTGCAAACCTCTCAGGAACCTTGTGAAAAATGCAGATTCTGAATCAAAAAGCTTTTTTATTTTATTTATTTTATTTTATTTTTTTTATTTTTAGATGGGGAGAGGCAGAGGGAGAGAGAATCTTAGGCAGGCCCCATGCCCAGTGTGGAGCCTGATGCAGGGCTGAATCTCAGGACCTTGAGATCACGACCTGAGCTGAAATCAAAAGTTGGATGATTAACCAACTGAGCCACTCAGGCACATGAATTGAAAAGTCTAGAGCAGGGCCTGAACTTCTGCAATTAAAGCCAGCTCCCAGGTGGTGTGTCTATGCTGCTGGTTCTTGAACCATGCTGTGAGTAGCAAGGTTATCAGATATGGGGAATTAGAGGTGTGAGAAGCTAATAATTGAAGCTCATTAGGTATTTTGAAGTCCATTATTGGTCACCAGGTATATCTCTTACACACATGTGAGATGAACATATTCTGTTCTTTGAAGTTCTTTATAAATTATATCAGTAAAATACATCTCTTGAATGTCCTGTTTCTCTTAATGTTGATTTCATCCCATTGATCATTTCACTTATATAGCATATGCTAAGTTAGAGGTAAGCTACTGAATGTATATCCATTAGGATTTAAAGATAAAGTCGGCAATATTCTGTTGATTTTTTTTGTATGATCATTACATGAAACTACTGAGTGAAATTTTGGTAATTTTAACAATTATTAAAATAATCACCTATAAAATAACCAAGTTTATGTCCTCTTCTTCCTATAATCCCCAAAGTTGTAATCAACAGATCAGATCTGTTAACATAGTTGATAATACATTCAAATATATGTTCTCTAAAACACAACAAAAACAGTACTGGCTGAGGAAATATCTGAGCCCCCCCAAATCTCTGAAAATGTAATAACTATAATTAGAGTAAATCACTAATACTGGAATTTTTGTATTTTTAGGCAAAAGATTTTGAGGAATAACAATCTTCCAGTTAAGTTTCATTTTTAATTGAAAAATATGTATCAAAATATTTCTCCTATAGAAGAGAATCAAATGTCCCTCAGCAGTAAAATTCCAAGAATAATTACTTTTGAAAAATTCACTTTTCATCTTTTTAATGAATAATTTACTTACCTCATATGGGCAGGCATTCGACTTCCAAGAGATCTTGTTTTTATCCAGCTCACATTGGTGTTGAATCTGTTTATATTACTGTTCTTCAGATTCTCTATTCTGCTTAAAGTTAAGATTTAAGATACTCTGTTCTAATGAAACACTGACTAAGGTTTACAATGTTACATGCTAATAGAAATTTATTTTCAATAAGGGGTTTTAAACTAAAATAAAAGGATACACTTGTTTCTTAAAAAAAAAGTATTTTACTTTTTACAGAATTGAACTTCGTTGTCTGTTATTTCTAATTACCAGAGAACTTTGCATTTGGGTCTCACTACCTTTATATACTGTACTCTCTTGCAGTGTTTATGTATGACAAGGTTGAAAGTTACCATGGAAATCACTCTGCTACCACAAATTTTACATTTTAATTTTGATGTAATATTAAGGTGATTATGGATTATAGTTCAAAATCTGAAAGATTTAGTAATAAGATGACAAGGAATAAAATTTTAAACACTCAAAGGTTAACAGATTTATGTTACAATGTGAATGTTTCCAAGGTTCTTTTCTCTGTTATGAATATATTCATTAGAAAGAATAATATAGTTTAATAACCTTTAAATATATGAAGTTGTCATTTTATTACCAATTAAGCTCAAAAATGATTTCTTCAATGGGAAGAGATTGGGTTTACTATCTTTATAAATGGAATCAATTAGGTCAAATAAGTATAAAGTCACTTGCCATCTTTATAAGATTTATAAAATCCATATTCTTGATTGTATCAAATTGGTGACTTTCCAATACCTCTAATTCATTTAATGTGAATTCATTTAGCTTCTAACAAGTGCCTGAAGGATGCAAGTGGCTACAATAGATGTAATTTATCTGTATTTTAATTATGTGAAGGACAGTGATCTGGTTACAGTGATACAGGGTAGAAGTTGCCCATTGCCCTGCTAATTTCAGGAATTCATTAAAATGACACATTTTGGCTTCAAAAAGAAAGACCCTTTTAATATCAGAATAGCAGAAACCTTAGTGAGCTAGTCAAATGCTAGCTCTTGGATAGTAGATTGTTTCCCATATGTTATTTTTGGAGAAAGGAGGGAATCTCTAAATAACTCTTTATGGAACTATCATTTTGACTTCATCATTTCATTCAGCTCTCTGCTAAACCTTCACATCTTAAGACAGCCTCCCCTGAACACGCCATGTAAAATAGCAATTCCCAACTGCTAGTATTTACACAACATTTTTTCTTCATAACTCTGATTAACACTTAGGATTGAATACCTTTTGTTTTTGTTTTTATTTTTATTTTTTTATTTTATTTTTTTTTAGCTTTCGTTTTTAAAAAAAATAACATGCTAGAACATAGTTTCAGGATTCTAATATATCCACTGGAATACGATTTTCTTTTTTTTTTTTTCTTTTTTTTTTTTTTTTTGGAATACGATTTTCATGAGGACAGAAGCCTGTCTATTTTGCTCATTGCTGATTTAACATGTGGAGTAATATCCGGTAAATAGTAGGTGCTCAATAAATATTTTCTTGAATGAATAAATATATTACTGTGGGCATTGCTCGGCAGCAAAGTATCCAATTACATAGTTGACACCACTCTTAGGGTTATGGGGAGAAACATAACTGATTTTTTAAAAAAATATATTTATTTATTCGTGAGAGACACACAGAGAGAGGCAGAGGCACAGGCAGAGGAAGAAGCAGGCTCCCTGCAGGGAGACCAATATGGGATTCGATCCCTGGATTCCAGGATCACACCCTGAGCTGGAGGCAGACCCTCCACCACTGAACCACCCAGGCGTTCCCAGAACTGATTTTTAAAGGATGACAAAGTAGGGAAGGGACAAGTCCATTGCATAAAATAGAACATGGATGCACCTTTTTCTCAGGAGTCGGTTTTTAATTTTATTTCTTGATTCCAATTTTTTTTTGTCTTACATATTTTTTCCCATACTAGTCTTCTGTTTGCAATTCAAAATAGATTGATAAAATGTGAAATGGGTACAACCAAAATAAATGAATCTTTATTGTATAATGCTAAGGTTTCACAAATGGTTAACAACAAGAAATGAGGGAAACAGATAAAAGAACATAAGCGAGGTAGTTCTAAGAACATTTAATTCTCTTTTCTTTACCCAATATGTAACATTTGGGAAACACATTTAGTAGACTGTCTTGTTTATATTCAAATCACTGTTGCCAGAAAAAAAGATGAACTTTTCAGAGTGCTGTATTTTTTTTTATTAAAACTACTTAGTTTCAAAATATTTCACAAGAGTTCTTTAATACAAGGGTCCTTGCTGCCCAAATGGAAGTTTGTAACCATTGCATTAGGACAAAGGGTAAATTCTAATAGAAAAAACAAATTTTAGTAGAGAACGATCTTCCTGGATTTGTTTTCCTTTATTTATGTTTCTGTCCATATATTGCGTCATTGCTCATATGCCTCTGGGTACTGTTAGAAATGATCAAGACAATATTAACAATTGATCTTCCACATCTAACTCAGGATAAAAGCCAAACTAAATCAATAGTTTTACCATTGTACAACACTTTGCCGTAATTTACTTCTAGGGTAATTTACTGTGTATATGCATGAATGAGTGAGAACTTTATCCCCCAGAGTGTGTTCAACTCAGCCTTAGAGCACAGTAACGAAAATGTCATTTTACTCATTCCCATATTTTACCTGCCCTGGACAGTTATTATTCTGGATCTACTAACTACAATTAATTTCTGCACCTTTCAAAGAAGAGAATGTGGTCTACAGGTGTCATTTGTATTCTTAGACTAACTCATAAACTTAGGGCTCTGTATTGGATTTACAGAAAACCCAGCATGAGAAAATCACTTTATAATCAGCTGGAGATTCCCAGGGGGTAGATTATTCCCTGGGAATAAATGTGTGACTGTGTGAAAGAGATAGATTCGGGGCTGAAAATTCACTTGTCCGTTTCACTACAGCTTGGCTAAATGACTAAGCGATGTGGTGAGAATATGAAAAGAAGTTTCCATTAAGAGAATCTCCAGGGGGTTTCAAAATGAATCTTGTGGTTACATGATGGGCTCCTCTCTGCCCTGCAGTTCTAACTGGAGTTGGCTATTTGGGCACAAGTCTTAGTTTTTCTTGGTCATTCAAGTAATGATAATGAGTCCTGATCTCCACCAAAAAAAAAAAAAACCTACTAAAAGAAAAATAGAAACTCCACAAACCCTGACTACCTAGAAGTAAATCATTTCTTGGGTGAAACCAAGTTCTAAGTAAGGCTGAATAAGAAATATGAGTGTTATTTGTGGATGGGGCAGGAGACTCCAAGCAATGATTCTGATTCTGCCTCAGGCTAATTAAGTTACATTAAACAAGTCATTTGACTTCTCCAGTACTTTATGGGTTTCCTTATGAGTAAAATGGAGAAGGTGATTCTTGTCTCAAAGTATTGTTAAAGCAATAAAATGATATTCTGGATATGGAGGTACTTAGAAAGACTATGAAAATGCTTTGTGAATAAAATTATAAATAAAATGTTTATGAGGATATAGGCTTGTGAACGTGTTCATACACATATAAATTGGTGTTTTTACATCAGGTGTCTATATAAATTTTTCATTATTATCCAGCTAATTAAGCAATTTTGAAAAAGTTAAGACTTGCATAAATATTTGTGGACGGGTAGGTCACGAGAATTACCATAAACTTGACCAAGTCCATTTGGTCATTTGTAACTATGGAGTGGTTTTTGGTAGATAGGTTTCCCATAGTTAAAATGGGTGGAAATTTAGGTTCTTCTTCACAAACTTACTACCAAATGGAAATGAAGGTAAATCTCAATTTCGTTCTACTTCATATGACAAAGGAACAGTTAGCTAGAACATACCTAGTTTTATAAAGCCTCTACTTTCGCATCTTTTGGGCATTTTTGATAGTATCTTTATTTAAAGCCTCATAAAGCTACATGCAATAGTATTCTAGCTAAATTTCATGAGTGAATGCTGCTGTAACTTTCTGGATACTTTCTATCAGACTGCTAAATTTTGGATGCTGTCTTAAAGTCTAGCCTATGTAACATGTTCGATTCTTATAGCTTTTTTGTGCAAGGAAGTATCTATTGTATTTCTTGCTATTTTACATGTCTTCTACATAGTCTACCAACATATATAATCTCTAATACCTATTCCTATTATGTCAGTTGACAAAGGCTCAGTAGGGATTTTGATCAGTGATAAAGGTAATTGAAGCAATAGTATCTCTGAATATGGGTTTAGACTTCGAGTATTTCAAATCAAAACCAACCATCTTTGTTATTTATTTATTTATTTATATATATATATATTTATTTATTTATTTAAAGCCAACCATCTTTGAAGAGCTCTCCCTGATTGAGATTCTTCAGATTAGTGACTACCAACTGACTGTAGATGAAAACAAATTTACACATGCTTGTCACTTTGCCTATGTTGAAGGATTGTAAAGTAAATTACTGGCAGTATGAGAGCTCTATGTGCAGATTTATTGGTATATTTCTCAGTCCTAATCAGTATGGGTCAGTTGATCAATTCAAAATACTGTCATTTCTTCTTTAACAGTTGTTTTGAAAATGCAAATGTATTCTGACATGGCTGATATATTAAGGAACAATTTGGGTGAAACATTAATTTCACATTTACTTATGGGCAATTTGGTCCCCTAGAAATACTAAATGATGCAGGATACTGTCCGGAGATGAAGTGAGCCTGGTGGGATATACAAACCACACATATGCACATACCTCAGACATCTGTTACACCAGGTCATAGGGTGAGAGATGATCCATACCCATGAACTCCTGGTGTTACAACTCTCCGCCTGATTTCAGATAACCCTTCTAGCTTCTTTTACCATTTTATGATCAACACTTTTTTCCAATAAACTATTTTGTGGTATTATAGTATTGATACAATTCTTAATCACTTAATGTATAGCATTTTACTTTTCTGGGTTATTTTGGTTTTTGGTTTTTAAATGTATCACTGATGATATTTTGTATACAGTGCCATAACCAAATTTTCCCAATAAATTCCATGGTTGACTTATTTTTTAGGGCCGGATTTTAGATAGCCCAGTGATTTCTAGGAACACAGATGAGGCTTTACTGCAGAACTATGTTCACAATGAAGCTTCCAACATAGTATTTTCAGATGTCTGTAGTGCTGGCCAGAAGTGCAAACATTATATTAGCTACTTACCTGTGTCGAATCTATGCTACCTTTTTTTTTTTTTTTTTTTTTTTGGAGAAGTAGTTGGTGACCTAGGAATACCTGGGTAGAAGTGTGATTCTAGATAAGCCATGGGGCTATTTGGGGGGGAGAACTCATCTGTTTTTTTGTTTTCTTTTTCTATCATTTAAGTTGGAATTTGCTCTGATTGTTAGTTTTAGTTTCTCCAGTCCTCATATCACATATCTTACATGTATCAAATTCTTAATATTGAGTGAATAAATAGATGAACTGTATAAATACCTTCAAAAGAACAGCTAGGGGGAAAAAAAAGAACAACTAGAATTTTAAACCTAAAAATACTAGGGACAGAGCTAGCATTATCAATGTGTAATGGTGACATTTGCCAGGGAGGAATGGATATGAATTTGCCAAAGTCATGGCCAGTTCATAGAAACACCAGCTACTTTTTTGCTGAAAACAGAATATAGGATCTGCTTTTCAGTTGTTCAATTGGTACAGTGATAATTGTGTCATTGTATTATTTAAATTGAAGGGAAATAATTTAAAATACTTTTCTATCTTATATATATTTACAGAAACAGAAAAAAATAACAATGTTAAAAATATAGTCTAACAGTTGAATACATTGTGATTTGCACCAAGTTCCAATTTACCAAATAGTACCCCCATGAATGCCTTTAAGTTCTATGCTCATTGATATCAGCTCAGCGTGTATTCCACACCCACTGGTTCTTAGTATCACTGGGTACTAGTAGAAATAACAGGCGGAGAATTTTAACTATTTTCCAGTCAAGGAGTTGCATTGTTTCAATGACCTTTCTTCTTTGGACAATGAGTCATTGCCTAAAAGCTTTGTATCAGTAGCCATAGAGCTTTTGTAGTGTTCAAAATGAGGTTTGTAGTTATACTATTTCTAGGTAAAGCAGATTTCCATTAAACAGAATTCACACAATTAGAAAGCTTTGTCAGAATTTTCTTACATGTATATATGCACCTTAATTATTTTTGTTTAAGTAGATGAACCTGAAATTCCATAAAATCCTAAATTGCCTACTGAAATATCAGTATGTATTTGAAGTAATCAGTATATTCATATTCTACTGAATGCAAATAATTTGAAAATGTGTGATACATGGATTATTTATATCAATGCTGAAATAAATCATTCAGTGAAGCAGAGCTCTTTGGAATGGAAACCTCCACACCTTTGAACCATTCAGAGTTGAAATAGGGTTTGCCAATTACCTATCAGTTTTGTCCTTTTATTTAAATATTACAACCCTCAGGATATTCATATATAAAATTGATATTATTATGCCTACCTTACATGGTGGTTATAAGAAGGAGATAATATTACTATTAAATACCAGGCATATGCATCTCTGTACAAAAATATTGGTTCTCAATCTTCTCTTTAATTCTGATTCTAGTTTTAAATGGTATTTTATGACCATTCAATAATTAATGTCAATTTATAGGCTATCTTTGATTTCTAAAAACATTTTTATTAAAAGAATTGATACTATCTTCTAAGCTATAATATAAGTTGGATATAGAGCAGTAACACAATACTGCTGCACAGTAACTTGATAATATTAGTAATAGAGAATCTAGGCTTTGTTAAATCTTGTAACTGAAGCATAGCCATAAAACTCCCACCAAAGCTTCTTCTTGATATCACAGTGGCTAGCAGCCCCAAATTTTCCACAAGATCAGCAGAATTGTAAAGTCTCCTTCAATAGAAAGAGGTTTACATGGTTGGCCAAACATAGTAATTGACAATGAAATGTGTAAATTAATGAAATGTTCCAGAGAAGTTGAAGCACTATCCTTATTTGGATCTGATAACCAGCTTTTTTTCTTCCTAAGTACACACTGAGAACAATGTCTTGGGAAATAAGACAACATTGTGATTGTTTACATGATGTCACTTAAGGGACGCCTTAGTATCTTATTGGGGAACAGGGGTTTGCTTTCAAATTTGACAGATAGGGTTGTGTATGGAACACATGAGAATAAATTATCTTATGATCACGTAGTACCTGTATCAATGACGTGACAAGAGATTGTGGTTAATATCAAAATAATCAAATCTACAAAAGCCTTCTTAAATCACTGAATGTCTTATATGTAACTTCCTTACAACAGTGTTGTCTTGAGATTTTATTGAGGCACTAGAATAAGTAAGAGTCCTTATTTTTTTATTCTTATTTTTTAATACTGAAGGTGTTACATATTTGAAATTATTTTGTCACTGGTTAACAAAGTCAACAGTATGAATCCAATGTCATTAATTCATTAATCTTCCTATTTTACCAAAAATCTGATTCTGCTGACTTTACACAGAGATATTTAAGACTACCCCTCCCCCCAAATAAATCTTTAAAAAACAGGGGGTAGCTACCTGGGTGGCTCAGTCAGTTAAGCATATGACTTTTGGTTTCAGCTTACATCATGATCTCAGGGTTGTGAGACCGAGCAGTACATCGGGCTCTATGCTCAGCAAGGAGCCTGCTTGGGATATTTTCTCTCCATCTCCCTCTTCCCTGCTCTCTTTCTCTCTCTTTCATTCTCTCTCTCAAATGAATAAATCTCAAAAAAATATGAAAATAAGTGTACCGTGTTATAGAGAATTTAGGATTCTTTTCCTGAACAGATCAAGGAAAATGCTTTTATTTTGTTTCAGGTTAATTGTTCAGATCTGCGATATCCAGAATATTTCCTTCAATTTACCTGGCAAACACAAGGGGCTTCATAAACTACAACTTTGGATTTGAAAGATTTCCAAGGAAGGGTGGCCTTGGTAAATTGCCCAGCCTTTGGATTGAATTACCAATAGGCTAAACCTTTGAAGTGAGGATAAACTGGAAATAGGCTTTCACAGGGACTGTTTTAGGTTTGAATGATCTCAAACTGCTTGAATTAAGGTATTCTGGGATTGCTAGTTTGCTTAGCACAGTCATTTATCATAGGTAGGTGTAAGTCCTCTCTTACAAAATAAAATATTAGAGAGTTAAATTATCTTTAGAATATTTTAGAAACAATTTCTAATATTCAACTAAAAATAACAAAACCTCCCAGGAGTCAATTTTACATGACTGAAAAGCAAGAGAAACAATAGGCAATAAAAAAGAGACCTATAGAAAATCAAAATAATGGAGAAAACCAGAGAAAATACAGGAAAGATCACTGAGATTGGCATTAAACTATAAAATATTTTTAGAAATATAAATACTTGTGAATATCAGTGAAATAATGTAATTGAATTTAAGAACTCAGTGGGTAAACAATAGGTGCAGTTAAAGAGAGAAAGTCTAATCAGAAAAATGGGTCTGAAGAAAACATGAAGACCAAGTTTGAAGAAACAGAGAAAAAAACAAAAGGTCAAAATATGCATGAGTAAGATGAAAATTCTAAACTGTAAGAGTTTTGAGAGTAAAAGTTGAGTCACTCAGTTAATAGATATTAATCTCCATTGGTATACACTTAAACTGATTGGTCAAACTACAACACATGATCACTCTACACAGATACCATTAAAAAGCCAAACATTCTGGAAAGCCCAATTCAAGTCGCTGAAAGGGATAATTGGGAAAATGGAGACAATAAATATTTATAGAGATAATATTAGAAGAATTTTCCAAAATCTAAAGAATCAAGCTAATGAAAGCCCTTCAAGATTATGATGTTCTTCAAACTGTCCAAACTTAAGTCCACTTTTAATAAGTATTAGACTTCTAATAAATCATTCAAATAATTATTCACTCTAAGATACATAATGACTATCTGATCTAATGCAGGCAGATCTTGTTGTGAGTGACTATCATAGTGTGGATTTCACATTTTTGGTGACTAACTCTGAAAGGAAAGCCTGGTCCTGTTTCTGGCTAGAAACACAAAGAAAGAAACTCCAGGCATGGACCATAGAGAAAAGCCCAGAATAGAGAGGACCAGAGAGAACACTTGGGAATCAAACTTAATGTATGATCTCTGCCCTTATGTCTACCTAACTTATTACTACTAACAGGCACGGTATACAAGACTTTCTAAACTGAGATCCAAAAAGTTGCACCTTTCAGACATGACGAAATTTGTACTTTGATCTTTCCCAGTTAATGTCAGATAAAATGAAAACACCCTTTAAAGCTATATAGCAGAACCCAGAGAAATATGAGGCCAAGGTCAAAGAGAGTAAATGGTAGCCAGAATGATAGTGGAGCCTCTGTCCTAACATAAGCCTAAGATGCCTCAGTGATCACACCTGCTCTTGTCATATCTATCAGTCTATCAGCTTTTCGGCTACAAAAAGGCTGATGTTGCATCAATGATACAGTATCTGGAACAAAATCTCAAATGGTTCAACATGAAAAGCCAGAATAAAAAGTAAAAGTGAAAATGATCATTTTAATATGTGCAGATAAATTGAAAAAAGGTCTTGTGCGTTGAGAAAAATTTTGAAAAATAATAGCAGAGAACTTTACCAACTTAATGAATGGCAAGCATGGTAAAACTTTCAGATAATATCAAAGCAAGCAAACTTTCCAGCTAAGAATTAAAAAAAAAAAAAGGTAAGGATATTTTTTTCTCAACCATTCTAGTTTTCTAATCTCCACCATTGTACTGGAAGTGATAAATATTGCAATTTTAAAAATTAAATGAATATACTTTATTCCAAAGTATACAATAGATTGATGTTTTTTAAAAAAATTTCTAACAGTCACCAATATCTGTAAGATGTTATGAAAGAACAATGAATCTTTCATAAAATCTAGGCAAATTATGATAAGACTGCTAGAAAATAAAGAAAAAAGAAACTCTTAAATCCAGACTAAGAAAAATAATGGGATTAATTTGTGTCCTGTATTGTCCTGCAAGTGGTATGATTAGAATGAGTCAAGGAGGGACGCCTGGGTGGCTCAGCCGTTGGGCATCTGCCTTCGGCCCAGGGCGTGATCCTGGAGACCCTAGATCAAGTCCCACATCGGGCTCCCTGCGTGGAGCCTGCTTCTCCCTCTGCCTGTCTCTGTCTCTCTCTCTCTCTCTGTGCGTCTCTCATGAATAAATAAATAAAATCTTAAAAAAAAAAAAAAAGAATGAGTCAAGGATATCTGTTGCAATCTCTAGAGAAACCACTGTAATTAAGAGTACTGCAAGATTGTATATATATATAGGTGAAAATTTGAAGTAAATACATTGAAAGTTGCCAAGTAATGAAAGAGGTCTACACTGAGACAAATTAAATATTAATAGTAAATTAGCATATTTAAATCCAAATGTATCCATTATTATACTAAATATAATGATTAAATGGCAAAAACAGAATATTTTTAACTTAAGTATAGTTGACATACAGTGTTATATCAGTTTTGGGTGTAAACTTAGTGGTTTGACATTTGTATACATTCTGAAATTCTCACCACATTAGGTGTACCTAGCTATCAATATACAAAGTGGTTACATTATTATTGACTATAATCCTATGTTACACTTTTGATCCCTGTGACTTATTTATTGTATAACTGGGAGATTGTACTTCTAAATACCTTTCACCTATTTCACCCTTTACCCCCCCCACCACATCCGGATAACCATCAATTTGCATGTATATTTATGTCTATTTCTGTTTTTTTCACTATTGATTTTTTTGTATGTTTGTATTTTAGATTCCATATATAAATGAAATCTTACATGTCTTTCTCTGACTCATTTTACTTAGCATAATACAGTCTAGGTCTATCCATGTAGCCACAAACAAACAAACAAAAAAAAATCATCCTTCTATGGCTGGGTAATATTTCACTGCATATATATACCACATCTTCATCTATTCCTCTATTAATGGATAGTTAAGTTACTTCTATATCTTAGCCATTGTAAATGCTGCAACAAACATTGAGGTATATATATTTTTGAATTTGTGTTTTTATTTTCTTTGGTTAAATATGTAGAAGTGAAATTACTAGGTCATATAGTATTTCAATTTTTATTTTTTTGAGAAACCTCCATACTATTTGCCATAGTGGCAGCAGCAATTTACATTCCCCAAAACAGTGCACAAATGTTTCCCTTTCTCCACATCCTCATCAAGACTTGGTTTTTCTTGTCTTTTTGATTCTAGTCATTCTAACAGGTGTGAGGCAATATCTTATTGTGGTTTTGACTTGCATTTGCCTGATGATTAGTGATGTTGGAACATCTATTCATGTGTCTGTTGGCCAGCTGTTTGTCTTTTTTGGAAACGTCTATTCAGGTCCTCTGTTTTTACACTAAATTGTTTGTTTGTTTGTTTATTCATCTATTTGCTTATTTATTTATTTATTTATTTATTTATTTTGTATTTATTTATTTGTGTTGAGATGTGTAAGTTCTTTATATATTTTTGGAGGTTAACCCCTTATCAAATATATCATTTGTGAATATCTTCTCCCATTCACTGGGCTGCCTTTTTGTTTTGTTGATGATTTCCTTTGCTATACAAAACTTTTTATTTTGATAGAAACCCACTTGCTTGCTTTTGCTTTTGTTTCTCTTGCCCGAGGAGACCAATAAAAAGAAAAAATGCTGGACTAATGCCCAAAAGCTTAATACCTACATTTTCTTTTAGGAATTTTATGATTTCAAGTCTTACAAACTTTATCATTAAACCATTATGAATTTATTTTGTATAGGTTGTAAGAAAGTGATCCAGTTTAATTCTTTAGCATGTAGCTGTCAAGTTTCCCCAGCACCATTTCTTAAAAAGACTCTCTTATCTCCATTTTATATTTTTGCCTTCTTTGTCATAGACTGAGCACATAAATGTGGTTTTACTTCTGAGCTTTCCATTCTATTCCATATATATATATATACCTATTTTTTGCCAGTATCATACTCTGTTGATTATTATAGTTAGTTTTATTATTGTATAGTTACAATAATATACTACTATTGTATAGTTACAATATAGATATATTGTAGTCTAGCTTGAAATCTGGGATTGTGATACCTTCAGCTTATTTTTTTTATTAAGTTTTAAAATTCTTATCCTAGTACAGTTAAAAAGTGTTTATCAGCTTCTGGTGTACAACCTAGTGATCCAACAATTCTATACATCTTGCATTGCTTCTGCTCACCATAAGTGTACTCTTTAATTCTTCATCACATATTCTATTCATCCTCCCACCTACCTCTCCACTGATAATTATGTTAGTTCTCTATAGTCACAAGTGTTTCTTGGTTTGTCTATTTCTCTTTCTTAAATATTTCCTTTGCTTTTTCTGTTTTGTTTCTTAAATATCACATATGAGTGATATCATATGGTATTTGTCTTTCTCTGATTGGCTTATTTCACTTAGCATTATATATTTTAGCTCTACCCATGTTGTTACAAATGACAAGATTTCATTCTTTTTTTTATGTATGAATAATCCATTATATATAGGGACGCCTGGGTGGCTCAGTGGTTGAGCGCCTGTCTTTGGCTCAGGGGGTGATCTGGGTCCAGGGATGGAGTCCTGCATGGGGCTCCCTGTGGGGAGTCTGCTTCTCTCCTCTGTATGTCTCTACTTCTCTCTGTGTGTCTCTCATGAATAAATAAAATCTTTAAAAAATACATTATATATAAAAATATATGTGCAATATATATTAATATATATTAATTAATATATGTAATATGTATATTACATATAATTTATTCTTTATCCATTCCTTAATCCATAGACATTTGGGCTGCTTCCATAATTTGGCTATTGTAAATATTGCTGCTATAAACATAGGGGTGCAGGTATCTCTTTGAAATATGCTTTGTATTTTGGGAGTAAAACCCTACCCAGTCATGCAGTTACTGGGTTATAGGGTATTTTTATTTTTAACTTTTTGATAAACCCCCCTACTGTTTTCCACTGTGGCCGCATCAGTTTGCATTCTTACCAACAGTTCAAGAGGTTTCCTTTTTCTCCATATCCTACTCTACACTTGTTGTTTCTTGTGCTTTTTTATTGTAGTCATTCTGGCAGGTATGAGGTGCTATCTCATTGTGGTTTGGATTTACAGTTTCCTGATGATAAGTGGTATTGAGCATCTTTTCATGTGTCTGTCACCCATCTGTATGTCTTTGGAGAAATTTCTGTTTATGTCTTCTGCCCATTTTTAATTGGATTATTTGTTTTTTGGGTATTGAGTTGTGTCAGTTCTTTATATACTTTATATACTAATCCTTAATTGGATATGTCATTTGCAAATATCTTCTCCCATTCCATAGGTTGCCTTCTAGTTCTGTTGATTGTTTCCTTTATTGTGCAGAAGCTTTTTACTTTGACATAGTCCCAGTAGTTTATTTTTGCTTTTATTTCGCTTGCCTCAGGAGACTTATCTAGAAAAATGTTGCTGTGGCTGATGTCAGAGATATTATTGTCTGTACGTTCTAGGATTTTTTGGTTTCAGCTTTCACATTTAGATCTTTAGTCCATTTTGAGTTTATTTATTTATATGGTGAAAGAGAGTGGTTCAGGTTCATTCTTTTGCATGTAGCGGTCGGGTTTTCCCCAACATCATTTGTTGAAGAGACCCTCTTTTTCCCACTGCATATTCTTCCCTCCTTTGTTGAAAATTAACTGACCATATAATTGTGGGTTTAGTTCTGGGTTTTCTATTCTATTCCATTGATTTATGTGTCTACTTTTATGCCAGTACCATACTGTTTTGGTTACTATCACTTTGTAATATAACTTAAAGTCCACAATTATAATACTACAATTTTATCTTTCTTTTTCAAGATTGCTTTGGCTAAATAAGGTCTTTTGTGGATTCATGCAAATTTTAAAATTGTTTGTTCTAGGTCTGCTAAAAAAACACCATTGGCATTTTGTTAGGGATTGCATTAAATCTGTAGTTTTCTGTGGGTAGGTAGTATAGACATTTTTTAAAAAATATTTTATTTATTCATGAGAGACAGAGAGAGAGAGAGGCAGAGATATAGGCACAGGGAGAGGCAGGCTGCATGCAGGAAACCTGATGTGGGACTTGATCCCGGAATTCCGGGATCAGGCCCTGAGCCAAAGGCAGATGCTCAACCACTGAGCCACCCAGGCATCCCAGGTAGTAAAGGCATTTTAACAATATTTGTTCTTCCAACCCATGAGTGTGGTATTTCTCTCCATTTCTTTGCATCATCTTGAATTTCTTTCAACAGTGTTTTATAGTTTTTAGAGTATAGCTATTTCTCCACTTTGGTTAAGTTCTTTCTAGATATTACTGATATGGGTGCAATTGTAAATGGGACTGTTTTCTCATTTCACTTTCTGCTGCTTCATTTTTAGTGTATAGGAGTGCAATAGATTTCTGTGCACTGATTTTGTACCCTGTGACTTCGTTAAATTTATCAGATTTAGTAGTTTTTTGTTTTGTGTTTGGTAGAATCTTTAAGGTTTTCTATACGTAGTATCATGTCATCAGCAAATAGGGAGAGTTTTACTTCTCCCTTACAAATTTGGACACATTTATTCTTGTGGTTAGGACTTCTAGTACTATGTGTGGTTAGGACTCCCAGTACTCTGTTAAATAAAAGTGGTGAGAGTGGACATCCTTGTCCTTTTCCTGACCTTGTGGGAAAACCTCTGAGTTTTTTCCCATGCGGATGATGCTAGCTGTGGCTATTTCATGTATGGCCTTTATTATGTTGAGGTATGTTCCCTTTAGATCTCCTTGGTTGGGAGTTTTCGTCATGAATGGATGTTGTACTCTGTCAAATGCTTTTTCTGCTTGCTTGAAATGATTGTATGGTTCTTATCCTTTTTCCTATTGATGTGACATATCACACTGATTGATTTGTGAATATTGAACCACCCTTGAATCTCAAGAATAAATCCCACTTGATTGTGGTGAATGATTTTTTTAATGTATTGTTGGATTTGGTTTGCTAATATCTTGTTGAAGACTTTAGCATCTATATTCATGAGAGATATTGGCTTTTAGTTGTCTTTTGTGTGTGTGTCTTTATCTGGTTTTGGTATTAGGGTGATGTTAGCCTCACAGAATGAATTTGGAAGTTTTTTTCCCCCTCTATTTTTGGAATAGTTTGAGAAGAATATGTATTAACTCTTCTTTAAATGCTTTGTAGAATTCACCTTTGAAGCTCTCTGGTACTATACTTTTGTTTGTTGGGAGTTTTTGATTCCTGATTCAATTTCATTGCTGGTAATCGATCTGTTCAAATTTT
Organism: Canis lupus familiaris; assembly: GCF_011100685.1. Taxonomy (NCBI): domain Eukaryota; kingdom Metazoa; phylum Chordata; class Mammalia; order Carnivora; family Canidae; genus Canis; species Canis lupus. The sequence continues at coordinate 81,109,676 of NC_049224.1, forward strand.
CTTTTTCTTTCTGTTTCAGTTTGGTAGGTTTCTAGGAATTTATTCATTTCTTCTAGGTTGTCTAATTTGTTGACATATAATTTTTTTCATAATATTCTCTTACAATTGTTTATATTTCTGTGGTATTGGTTGTTATTCCTCTTCTCTCATTTGTGATTTTATTTGGAGTCTTCCCTCTTTTGAATAATGGTAACTAGAGGTTTATCAATTTTGTTTATGTTTTCAAAGAACCAACTCCTGGTTTTATCCATCCTATTGCATTTGTTGTTGTCGTTGTTGTTTGTTTATATATGATTTATTTCTATTCTAATATTTATTTATGTTTTCCTTCTGCTGGTTTTGGGTTTTATTTGTTCTTTTTCTAGCTCCTTTAGGTATAAGTTTAAATTACTTGAGATGTTTCATTCTTCTTGAGGTGGGCTTATATTCCCTATAAACTTCCCTCTTAGAACCAATTTTGCTGCATGCCAAAGGTTCTGGACAATTTTGTTTCATTTTCATTTGCTTCCATGTAATTTTTTAATTTCTTCTTTGATTTTTTTTGGTTGACTCATTGTTTAGTAGCATAACATTTAACATCCACGTACTTTGTTCCCTCCTGATTTTTTTCTTGTAGTTGACTTCAAGTTTTATAGTGTTGTGGTCAAAAGAGATTAATGGAGTGACTGATCTTTTGAATCAGTTAAGACTTGTTTTGTAGCCTAAAATGTCATCTATTCTGGAGAATGTCCCATGTGCACTTGAAAAGTAAGCGTATTCAGCTGTTTTAGGATGGGATGTTCTGAATATATCTGCTAGATTGATCTCGTCAGTATGTTATTCAAAGCCACTGTTTCCTTATTGATTTTTTTTGGGGGGGTTGGGTAATCTGTCCTTCAATGTAAGTGGGGTTGTTAAAATCCCATACCATAATTGTATTACTATTGGTTAGTTTCCTTTATGTTTGTTATAACTTTTTTATGTGTTTGAGAGCTTCTAGGATTGCAAGAGAGCAAGATCTCAGTTGGTAAAAGAAAAAATAAGAACAGGGGCACATAAATGGCAACAGCTTCATGCATGTGGCAAAAAACAATTATTCCTACCATCTGTAGGTACTGAAAACAGTACATGCTGAAAACAGCAATGATGGTGGATAGATAGCCAGACCTGCTAAGGTCAGTTCTCCCATCTCCTACAGCCCCCTAGTTAATGCTTTTCTCTAAGACTTTTGCACATAGTCCCATACACAGTTCTTGTCGCCCCTCACATGACTGGTTTCTTGAGTTGTTTTTCCTTTCTTGCTTCCACATACTTTACATTCTATATTAATAAAACTGAGAGCCAACCCAGATTTGGGGCTTTAGCTTGGCACCTGCACTTCTTGGTGGTGCCTGATGGTGTAGCCCTTTCAGGCCTCTCTTTGTTCCAAGATATTGGACTCTGAGTAATCATTTCGTCTCCCATTGGACCATGCCTCACAGCATATGAAGTGTGCATAATTATTTACAATTGTTTTATCTTCTTGTTGGATTGCCCATTTTTATTATTATATAGTGTCCTTCATTGTCTCTTGTTACGGTCCTCGGTTTAAACTCTATTTTGTCCAACGTAAGTATTGTTATCCAGGCTTTCTTTTAATATCCATTTGCATGATAAGTGTTTCTTTGTCCCCCCACCTTCTATCTGCAGGTGGGTCTTGTTTCTTTTAATCCACTCTGTCACCCTATGTCTTTTGATTGGGGCGTTTAGCCCATTGACATTCACAGTAATTATTGACATGTATCACTGTTTTGTTACATGTTTTGTAATTTTTCTCTAATCCTTTATTCTCTTTCATTGTTTGCTGTTTTTTTCTAGTGATATACTTGGATTCCTTTGTCTTAATTCTTTGCATATCTAGTACTGATATTTGATTTCCAGCAATTATTGTGTTTCTATATAACATCTTCTGCATATGGCAGTCTATATTGCTTATGGACATGTAATTTCAAAACCATTCTTTACTTTTCATGCTCCACCCCCTTACATTTTAGGAATATGGTGTCATATTTTATAACCTTTATTTTGTGAATCACTTGACTGATTTTTACAGAAACACTTATTTTTACTGCTTTTGTGTATGTTTATTTCTTGTTTGTTTCTTTGTTTACTTTTCATACTCTCACGGTCTTTCCTTTCTGCTCCAAAAGGTTCCCTTTAATATTTCTTGTAGGACTAGTTTAGTGGTCATGAACTCCCTTAGTTTTTGTTTGTCTCCGGAACTCTTTATATCTTCTTCTGTTCTGAATGATTGCCCGCTGAATCCCACTTCATCCTGTCTGCCTGGATGTTTTTCAACCTGTTGCTTCCACATTGTATCTATGTGAGCTGCTTGTTGTGCTGTCTCTTTAAAGTGAGGAACTACGCTTCCTAATGCCTTCCAGGCTCTCCCAGAGCTGAACCTGAATATTTTTAAATTTCCAAGTGTTAAGTCCTGCTGGTTGTAAGAATTCACAAGATTTGGCCCCTATTGCTTGCTTTTAAAGACAAATATTATGGGGATTCTTCTACCCTATGTGGGCTTTCCCATCTGAAAGTCTGTTTTTTTTTTTTTTTGTCCTTCTCCACACCTCTGGCTTCATCCGCCCCTATGGATGGCCATGGTCCCTTTAGCTCCTAAACAGTCTTCACCCCCGCTACATTCTTTGATGTAGCCTTTTCTCTGCCTTTAGTTGTGGAATATGTTCTGCCAATCTTTGGATTGCATTCTGAGCATTTACCCTGATGTGAGTGTTATCTAGTTGTATCCATGTGGCCAGGCGAGCTTATGGTCCTCCTACTCCACCACCTTTCCAGCCTCCCTAGTGATCCTTCAGCTTTATTTTCTCAAAATTGCTTTCATTGTTTAAGGTCTTTTATAGTTTCATATACATTTTAGGATTATTTGTTCCAGTTCTATAAAAAATGCTCTTGGTACTTTGATAGGGATTGCATTGACTCTACAGGTTGCTTTGGGTAGTATGTACATTTTAACAACACTGATTCTTCAAATCCATGAGCACAGTGTATCTCATTTATTTGTAGTGTCTTCAATTCCTTTTTTAAAAGATTTTATTTCTTTTTTTTTTAAAGATTTATTTATTTACTTATTTATGAGAGACACACAGAGAGAGAGAGGCAGAGACATAGGCAGAGGGAGAAGCAGGCTCCATGCAGGGAGCTTGATGTAGGACTTGATCCCGGGACTCTGGTCCGGAATCATGCCCTGAGCTGAAGGCAGACGCTCAACCACTGAGCCACCCAGGTGCACCTGTCTTCAATTTCTTTAGTCAATGTCTCATAGTTTTTAGAGCATGAATCTTTCATCTTTGTTTAAATTTGCTTCCATGTGTTTTATTCTTTTTGATGCAATTGTAAATGGGATTGCTAAACTTTTTTCCTGCTATTTCATTATTAGTTTATACAAATGCAACAAACTTGTATATAGTTTGCATCCTGAAACTACTGAATTTGTTAATTGTAATGTCTTTTTTTGTGTGGAGTCTTTAGGATTTTCTACATATAGTATCCTATCATCTGCAGATATTGACACTTTTACTTCTTATAAATTTTGGATGCCTTTTATTTTCTCGTCTGATTGTTGTGGCTAGGACTTTCAGTACTATATTGAATAAGAGGAGAGTGACTGTGGACATCCTTTTCCTATTCCTGATCTTAGAGAAAAAAACCTTTTATCTGATAGTTTCATTACACCAGCTTTTTCCCCTCCTCTATTTGTATGGAATATCTTCTTCTATTCCTTTACTTTGAATCTCTATGTGTCTTTACGTCTGAAGTGTCCCTGGTAGGCAGTATATAGATAGGTCCTAATTGTTTATTTTTATCTACTCAGTCTTCACTTAAGTCTTATGATTGGAACATTTAGTCCATTGACATTTAAAGTAATTATTTGTAGGCATGTACTTATTGTCATTTTGTTTTGTTTTGTTTTGTTTTGTTTTCAGTTCGTCTCTGTTCTTTTCTCTTGATCTCCTCTCTGTATTTTGATGGCTTTCTTTAGTGTTATTTGTGGATTCCTTTCTCATTTGTTGTGTATCTATTACAAGATTTTGGCTTATGGTCACCATGAGGTTCATATAAAATGCCATATATATATATATATATATATAAATACACACACACACCAGTTTATTTTAAATTGACAATTAAATTTGGTTTAAACACATTCAATAAACATTACATTTTTATTCCTCTTTCTCATGTTTTATGTATATAACATCATATTTTACATCTTTTTTTGCATACCCCTTAACTAATTATTAGTGATATATTTCATTTTACTACTGTTATCTTTTGACCTTCTTCCTAGGTTTATAATGAGTGATCCACTACATTTATAACATGTTTGCTTTACCAATAAAAATTTCTCTCATATTTTTTAATCTTTTAGTTATAAACTTTTCTGCTTATGGGAGTCTAATTTATCACTTCTTACAAGTCTGAGTTAGCATTGATAAACAACTTTTAATTTTGTTTGGGAGATTTTTTATCTTTCCTTCAATTCTGAATGCTAAACTTGCCAGGTATAATATTTTTGGTCAGATTTCTTCCATTCAATGCTTTGCATATATCATGCCAAGCTCCTCTGGCTTGCAAAGTTTATGCTGAAAAATCTGATAGCCTTATGAGATTTCCCTTGCATATAACTAATTGCTTGTATCTGGTGCTGTTAAGATTCTCTGTCCTTAATTTTTGACATTTTAATTATTATGTGCCTTGCTGTCGACCTCTGGGATTCATCTTGTCTGGGGTTCTCTGTGCTTCCTGAGCATAGATATGTGTTTCCTTTTCAAGGTTTAGGAAGTTTTCTGTTCCTTTCTTTATCTGGAATGTGAATATTTGTACACCTAACTTTTGTCCTAGAGTTTTCTTAACCTATCCTCATTTTTAAACATTATATTTTACTGTTCAGCTGGATGATTCCACTGTCCTGCCTTCCAGATCACTAATTTATTCTCTGTATCCTATAATGTACTATTGATTCCAACTAGTATATTTTTTAATTCCATTATTGTATAGTCAGCAGATGGTAGTGGCTATGCATAAAGGCATTCTGTGAAGCCCAATATCCCCTTGTCACCAAACCCAGATATTCCACAGATGTCCCTTGTGTGGGTTGTGTGCACCATCCTGTTATGGCTGGGTTGCAGCATACTGTTGAGTGGTGTTGTTTCCTAGCTTATTTGACTGCAATATCCAGCTGCAACCATTGTGGGCACAGTGGTGGGCAGTCCTGGCCCCAGAGCAGTGGACTAAGATATTTAGTTGTAGCTGCTTGTAAGCAAACTATTGGATAGGTGTAGCTCCTAGGTCTGAGAAGCCCCACCAAATCTGTTTCAGACATGCTTTTTGTTGGGTTTTGGCCTTCCATCCCCAGGGCAGAAGTTGCTATGGAAGGGTACTAGTCTTGGCTGGGCCTGTTATACAGGTGTGGTGGGGTGGTAGCTGCATTGGAAGGGCACCTGCCACGGGTGGGTGGTTTGAGAGGGGCATGCCTTCAGGGGAATGCTGGAAGGAGGATGTGTGGTGCAAGCAAGGTAGATGGAGAGTGTCAGAACTAACTCCTGTTAGCATCAGATCAGCTAGGCTGATGGAAGGGGAAACATGATACCTGCTTGCACTTCTGTTCCTGAAGAAAGTTTCCTGAGATCCCTGTCCTTCTGACACATGCTCTAAAATTAGTCAGTGAATCTCCTTCATGTATAAGCCAGGTGCTTTTCAAAGCACTGCCTTTGAGGGACCTCAGAGTGACTTATACACTATGCTATACTTTTAAGAAAGAGTCATTTTCTATAGTCCTCTGGCTCCCCTGGAGTTAAGCCCCATTGATTTTTTTTTTATTTCTTTTTTTTAATTATTTATTTATTCATGAGACACACACAGAGAGAGAGAGAGAGAGAGAGAGAGACAGAGTGAGAGAGAGGGAGAGGCAGAGACACAGGCAGAGGGAGAAGCAGGCTCCATACAGGGAGCCTGACATGGGACTCCCTCCCAGGTCTCCAAGATCATGCCCTGAGCTGAAGGTAGTGCTAAACTGCTGAGCCCCGCTAACTGCCCAGCCCCATTGATTTTTAAAGCCAGATGTATTATGGGGGTTTGTTTTTCCAGTGAAGATCTGTAGGGCAGAGAGGGCCTCATATGAATCTTGATTCCCTCACTACTCAGGGAAGGACCTCTATGCCTGTGATATTCCTTCCATTTGTGGGTTTCCTATCCAGGGGTTTGATTCCTGACCACATAGCCCACCCTTCTTGATGTAGCCTTTTTTCCCCCATTGCTTTAGCTATGAAAGAACTGTTCTGCTAGTCTTCAGGTGGTTTTCAAGGTGAGTTGCACTATATATAGTTGTAGGTTTGATGTTTCTGTAAGAGAAAGTGAGCTCAAGATTCTTCTACTCTTCCATCTTCCTAATCACGCCTTTCAGAGAATAGAGTAAAAAGGCAATTATATGCTGCTTAAGAGACATACTTTAAAAAAGCAAAAAATAGACTAATACTACCTAAAAGAAAACTGATAAAATTTTTAAAATATCAAAATAAGGTAAAGCCTTTTGTTAAACAATGATAATAAGTTTTGGTCTGCCAAGTATACATAGCTATTCCAAATTATAAGGAACCATTAAAATTTTTGAATATATAAAAAATCACCAAGAGCTACAAGAATAAATAAATACACAATCATATTTGGGGATTTTCAGATAATTCTCTCAGTAACATATAGAACAAGTAGACTGAAAATTAGGAAATATATAGAAAAGTTTAACCAAAATGAAGTCAACAAACATGACTTAATTATCATATAAACAACATTACACCCAACGAATGAAGAATAAAGATCTCTTTAGATTGCTCAAAGATAATTTACTGAAATTGAACATATGCTGATGCATAAAGCAAGTATCAACGATTTCAAGAATAAAATCATAGAGGGTATGTTTCAAACCTAGTGGAATTAAGATAAAAATCATAACAAAAAGAAAGTTCAAAATCCTGCAGATAATTTAAATTCATATAGCACATTTCTCATAACTTTTTGATTTTAAGAAAATTTTTACTTAAATGGGAATGAGTAAATATGATATATCAAAAGTTGGGTGATGCAGCTATTTTATGCTAACAGGAAATCTGGAGCCATAAAGGCATACATTAAAAAAAAGAGAAATATTTGATCATCAATGAACTTTAAGACTATACTAAACAAAGTTATAAAAATATCATCAAATTATACCCCAAAATAGCAAAAGATAGAAAACAGTAGAAAAATAAACAGATATTACAAAAATTGAAAATGAACTTGTGATGGAGATGATTAACCAAGGCAGAAGTGATTTCTTTGTAAAGACCAATACAATTGACAAATACTTGAGACACCTCATAAGATTGATGAGAGAACAGTATAACTGTAAGTAACAAATATCCTGAATGTGAAAACATATTACTATATATCTAATTTTAGAAACTAAAAATATTATGGGAGTTATTTATTATGAACAAATTACCTCAATAATTTTGAAAAACTAAATAATAAGTTCTAGAAAAATAAACTTACCAAAGCTCATTAAAAACAAAACATTAGAATTATTGATACATATTTAATATTAATAATTTTTTTATAATTTTAGGTCCAGATTGCTTCACTGGATAAATTCTACTAAATATTTAAGGAGGGAATAGCATCCATGTTTTAAAAACTAATAATGACTAAGAAAAGAAACATTTCTTAATCAATGATTCAATGAAATTTGCCTCACTTTTATATCAAACTTAAAAGGTAATAATGATAGAAATACAAGTCAATCTCATTCATGAACTTAGATGCCAAAATCCTGGGGGTGCCTGGGTGGCTCAGTAAGTTAATGTCTTCCTTAGTCTCGGAGTCATGATCCCATAGTCCTGGGATGGAGTTCATTTGTCTCCTTGCTCAGTGGATAGTTTTTTTCTTCCACTACCTTTATCCCTTTCCCCACTTATGCTCTCTCTGTCACTCACTCTCTCTCTCTCTCTCCCAAACAAAAAAAAAATCTTAAAAAAAGATTTAAAAAAAAAAAAGAAGCAAAAATCCTAAATAAATATTATTCAACAAAATCCAATCATACAAAGAGTCTATTATATCAAGAACCAAATGGGGAGCATTTCAGGAATTCCAGAATGCCTTGCTATTGAAAATCTCTCAATTTGTTCAGTACATTAACAGAGTAATTTAAAAAATCATACAATTTTCTCAAAATATTCAGGAAAATCATTTGATATAATCTAATACCCATTCACAAGAAATTGTTGGATACCAATAGAAGAGAATTTAACATGATAACATTATGACTGGAAGAACCCTCAGAGTATATCACACATATCTGTGAATTAGAAAGCAAATCCTTTATTCATGTGTTATTCCATTCTCATTAGGAAGTCATAAGTTCTGTTTGTTTGGGAACTGTGTTATAAGATTAATTTTGTATTTGTCTTTGCCATTGTACTGGAAAAATAATACACACTGAGTTTAATTCTAAAGTCAAGGTTTTTACATGTCTTTGCTTGGAATTTTGTTGATCCATGTCTTTGTATAGCTAACTCCTCATTATTCTGTTTTACTCAAGGTCCTCTTTTCAGAGAAGATTTCTTCACCATCCTGACTAAAATGATTCCCTAAGGTCTTTCTGTTCGTGTATTCAGCTAAGTTACCAGGGATACAACCAAATGATGTGGTTGTGCATTCATGCCACAATGTTGAGTGCTTCTGAGGGCCAAAGGTTCTACAACATATCAAGGATAGAATAGTGGTAAAAACATAATCCCTGATCTGCTTTATTTTGAGAGGAAAGAGTTAAAATAGCAAATATTAAAACATTAGAAAATGATAAACAATTGATAATAAATCATAGTAGCAAATGTAAAACAGATTGCTGTAGTACTTTTTATCCTTGGGTTCCTTCTGTCAGTGGCAACACCTAAGATTAATAATATATATTATGTAATTTAACAAAATACATTGTGATTATTACTTTTAGCTTAAAGATATGTGTTTCCAATCAAGTAGTAAATGTAGATTATATTAGCAAAACAAGATTATATTTTTATTATTATTGTTATAATTAAATTAAAAATCAAGTCTGTTTTTTTATTAACATTTGGAAACAATGTTTTTAGTACCACACATTGGGGATGTTGAAGACTATTTTTCATAACCGTTTTTATTTTATTTTTTTATTTTTTAATTTTTTTAATTTTTATTTATTTATGATAGTCACAGAGAGAGAGAGAGAGAGAGAGAGGCAGAGACACAGGCAGAGGGAGAAGCAGGCTCCATGCACCGGGAGCCCGACGTCTCCAGGATCGCACCCTGGGCCAAAGGCAGGCGCCAAACCGCTGCGCCACCCAGGGATCCCTCATAACCGTTTTTAATGGATTACTTAATAGAAGTTCTGTATTAATAATGTGACTTTTCCTTTCTTCTAAACTCCAGAATTTATTCTCCAAATTGCAGAGCATATACTTCTTTTTTTATAAAGCTGTTGTCATTCTGTAGTGGTGCATTACTAATTAGACAATTATTTCCATACTAGTGAAACATTACTTGGAGTACTTATTATAGCTCTTTGAATGTTAAAGAGTTACACAGTTATAAATTGCTTACATTACATCAGGTGTCAGTTGCCACACAGTTCAAAACTGCTTGTCCTTTCTCAAAGCAAGTGTTGCATAATTACCGCTAGTGACTGCAATTATAAATAAATAACTTTTAAGAATGACATTTATTGACTTAATTGAAATAAATTTGGAATGATATTCTTCAAACATAAAATTAAGAAATATTGCCCTTGTAAGGGACCTCAAGTACATAAACTTTGTAATCTGTACATCATGTGTTCATTTGCATTTCTTTTGTTTAACAAATTCTTTTAGAGTATCTAATATATGTAAGGAAATGTATACATGAAAGTCAAAGAGAAGTAACAATATGATGTAATGGGTGTTAATGAATTTGTCAGGCCAGTGGAATCTGTTGCTTATTATCAGAATAGAAGTCTGAATATTTCTGCCCACAGCACTTTCGTATCACAGTTGGCAAGGAAAACAATGCCATCATGGGACAATGTTTTACTTACATAGAGTAGAGACAAAGCAAGATCAGCTTCAGTAGTGGGCATTGGTGTCCCATTGCAAGCCAGTCTCTCCCAGTTGCTGATGCAGGGCAGTTAGCGTCCACATAGCCATCTCATGCTACGACAGAAGGATCCTGTCCCATCCCTACAGAGAACAGATATAGTAGTAGAGTTGGCCAGTGCCATGTGACACACATGCTTAAGCAAAACCAGAGTATGCATTGAGTCTGAACAGGGAAAGATATCTCCACACCAGGTGATAAATTCAGCACATGCTGTGAGGACTCTCCAATAGACATATATTGAATTCATTTCCTGAAAATGGGGTGTGAACTTAGTTTTCAAGGGCTCAGGGAACTTTTTAAAACTTTAGTTAGAATAGAAACTTTAATAACTGAATCTAAAAATAACAGTCATCTAGAAAACAAGAACCTCAGAAATATGGACATTAAAAAATACAAATTTTAAGATTGATTTTATTTTTTGCCACAAAATAATCATATACCTTATAAATAACAACACTTCATGTCTAAACTTTTGGAAATTAAAACAGCATTCAGAGGGATATTTGTAATTGAAATATTTACATTGCTTATCAAGATATAATTAAATTATCTAATCATTTAAAAGGATTTGAGAAATAATCAACAAAACAAGGTACAGGAAACTAAAAAAAAAAAAAAAAAAAGGGCATGGTGAAGTAAGTGCACCTAGGTCCATGTCCCATATGTCAGTCCTTTCAAGTCTAATCTCATTGCTATTTAAACTGTTAGAATTGAAAAGAGGGAAAATTACAAATCAGTTTTACAAAACAAGGATAATATTGTATCATTGTGTCAAATTTCATAATATGCAAAGAAAAATAACACACATTAGCCTCACCTTTGAAACAATGCAAAAGTGCCTTAAAATATTAACAAATAGGGGATCCCTGGGTGGCTCAGCAGTTTAGTGCCTGCCTTCAGCCCAGGGTGTGATCCTGGAGTCCCTGGATCGAGTCCCACATCAGGGTCCCCGCATGGACCCTGCTTCTCTCTCTGCCTGTGTCTCTCATGAATAAATAAAATCTTAAAAAATATATTAGCAAATAGAAATCTAAAACACAAAAGGAAAAAAAAATGTGGAATTGATTCTAATAAGATGTAAAATGTATTATTAGAAATAACACAAAAAAATCTCTATAGATGCTTAAAAAGCAGTTGATTAAAAACTAACATCCATTTCTGATATTCTTTCTGTATATATATATATATATATACACACACACAAAGCCACAATTATGCATAAATGTGAAATACTAGGTTATTACCATTAAGGTCAATGATGCCCAATATTGCTGCTATTTTTAATCACTTTCCAGCAGTACTTGATGATGCAGTTAGGTAAGAAAGTCATAATTGGCATAACATTGGGGGGAAAAAAAAAACCTAACCATTATTGCAGACGATATGGTTTTATACCTGGAAACCATGAGAAAGTCCAATGAAAACCCACATGAGCAACAGAAGATTTCCATACGGGAGCTATTTACAAGAGTAGGATATAAAAAGCAATAGCTGTCTTACATACACATTATAAACATTTAGAAAATATTGGTGAACTCCCTGCAATTTAAGTGTTGAAGCAGAGATAAGGCAACCATCTGTCAATGATATAGTGGAGGGATCTCCCTGGATGGGAGCACAATTATTCTGGATGAATACTAAAGTCCAGTGCTGTGATTATATAATCTTGGGGAATCTGTATGAACAAGGGCCTTCGACAGTAGTGGCATAATTCCTATGACCAGGTTGCTGCAGGTCGTGCATCTATTCTAACAGTTCTTGTTTGTGCCATAAACTCTTGCTAAATTCCGTCATTTTGCACTCTGGGTTTGGTGCCTGAGTATCTTCTTGGATGTTGGACCTTGGCCTACTGTTCTGACCTGTCCGGTGTACATATTTTAATTTCTGTCTCTCCTTGTTAGTGATTTGAACTTGGCCTGATCCTAACAAATAGACCATCCAGTTTTTAGCACGTGTTAAAAAATCTGCACATAATAGGCATTAACCACTTAATGAATACTTACTTCCTGGTTTTCTACACAATTCAGATTCACGTATTTGATGTAAGATGAAGACGTTCCCCAATTTAATCTGCCTAATTGCTTCTAGACTTCGGACCCAAATTTGACGTTTGGGCATTGTTCCTATTATTTTATCCAAAATTATTTCTTCTAGAGGCTCTTCACTGCGGATACCTGCAAGCCCGGGAAGTCTATTGGAAGGATTCAGTGTTATTTCGCAAGTACCCCAATCATACACAAAAGCTTTTGTATATAAAAAAAAAAATTAAAGAAAGCTTTTGTATATTATATGCATATACTCCTATTTTCCTGGAGAGTTCATAAATTTTATCTCAATTATTTTATGTCTCCTTTTTTGTGCTTTGGTATTTGTGCTGATCCCACATCAATGCCTTCTAATACTAAAACTTAAATTGGAAACTGGCAATAGTATATTGTGTTTTATAATAACATATGTAGCTGGATGTCAATAATATTTTTTCATTGTGTGGAGGCCGTGCTGGAGATGTTTTTCCTTTTGGTACACTCTACAAAAAAACAGTATAGCATTTACAAGTAAATGTTATATATAAAAAAAAAAAAACAAGTAAATGTTATAAAATATTTGCCACAATAAAGATGTATTTTCTGCAAATGATAAACCCCATGGCCTATTTTCTTCTTATTCTCCATGTGGTTGATCTTCACATGTAGTGATGGATCAAACATTAACGTAGGCCAAAATACTTATGGTATGATCAAACAGGATCTACTTGATCAAGCAGGATCTACTTCTTTAGAAGATTTTGAAATTTTCTTTCCTTTTTTAAATTAAAAATTTTGCTTTTGGAACAGCTTTAGGATCACAGCAAAATTGAGAGGAAGGTATGGAGATTTCCCATTTACCCCTTGCTGCCACATATGCATAGCTCACCCACTATCAACATCCCTGCCAGAGTGGTCCATTTTTTACAAGGAACAAGCCTACATTGACACCGGTTATCACTCAAAGTCCATAGTTAAACTAAGGGTTCCTGGAGAGGAGGTCAGTCAGGGGATGGGGTCACTGGGTGGTAAGGAGGGCACATGATGTAATGAGCACTGAGTGATATAGCCAACTGATAAATTATGGAACATTACACCTGAAACTAATGATGTACTATATGTTGGCTAGTTGAATTTAAACTTAAAAAAGAAAAAATACAAAAAATACAATTTAAAAAAATGTCCATAGTTTACATTAGGGATCATTCTAGGACAGATTCTAAGGGTGTTGGCAAATTGATGATGACATGTATCCACCACTACGATATCACACAGAGTAGTTTCACTGCCTGAAAATCCTCGACGCTCCATATATTCATTTTCCCTTCCCCTCCTAAACCCTGCTAAATACTGATCTTTTTACTGTTTCCACAGTTTTGCCTTAACTAGAATATCGCACAGTTGACATCCTACAGTACCTGCGCTTTTCAGATTGCCTTCTTTCACTTAGTCATACACGTTTCAGTTTTCTCCATATTTTTTGTGGCTTAGTAGTTCATTTCTTTTTAGTGTTGAATAATATTTGTTGTCTGAATGTACCACCCATGATTTGTCGATTCTCTTACTGAAAGACATCTTGTTTTTTTCACAGTTTTGTCAATTATGAATAAAGTGTTACAAACATCCGTATGCAGGTTTTGTGTGGACTTAAGTTTTCAACTCCTTGGACAAATACCATAGAACTTGATTGCTGGATCATATGGTAATAGCATATTTAGCTTTGTAAGAAATGACCAAACTCTCTTCCAAACTAACTCTACCATTTTGCATTTCTACTAGAAATGAATGAGAATTTCTGTTGTCTACATCCTCACTAGTATCTGGTATCATCAGTGCTATGAATTTTGACCATTCCAACAGATATGTAAGCATATCTCATAGAGTTTTCATTTCCCTGATGACATGATCTAGAGCATTTTTGCATATTCTTATTTACCATCTGTGTGTCTTTTTGGTGAGGTCTCTGTTAAGGTCATTGGCCTGTCAAAATGGAGAAGGTAGTCTTTTCAACAAACGGTGCTGCAACAACTGGGTATCCACATGCAAAAATAAATCTGGATATAGACCATACAGCCATTACAAAAATTAACTCAAAATGTATTATAGACCCTAAATGTAAAACACAAAACTATAAAAGTCCTAGGAGACACATAGAATGGAGCCTGGATAACCTGATATAGGACAATGACTGTTTGGATACAGCTCTAAAGGCATAATTTATGAAAGAAATAATTGATAAGCTGGACATGATTAAAATTAAAAATATGTGCTCTGTATGAGACAATATCAAGAGAAAGAACAGGGCAAGTCATACACTAGGAAAAAAATGTTTTCAAAAGACATGCCAGATAAAGTAGGTGTTATCCAAAATACATAAAAAATCTTAAAACTCAACAGTAAGAAATCATACCCAAATTTAAAAAAGGGCCAAACATGCTCTTAAGTTACAGCTCATGATTCCTCACTGGCACTGGTTTCCATGGCAGTTTTTGCATATGAATTTCTGCTCTGCTAAGCAGTGTTTACCTGTTTCTCCAACCTTAGCAGTTCCTCCTATGTCTTCCTTTCCCTTAAAGATTCGAGAAGAGGAGTCGATTTTTCAGTTTGTTCTTGTCATTTGCATGGAGTGGTCACTATTAAGCTCTTTATGTGCAGTGCCAGAAACTGGAAGTCTATACCATTTTTTTTTTTTAGAACAAATTTATCTCCTGGTTATTAAAAAAAAAGATGGCTCTGTGTTCAGAACAATGTTATACTATATGTTGGCAAGTTGAAATTTAAAAAAAATGTAAAAAATGAAGCAGAAACAATGTTCTAGATATCCTATTTTTTTAATTAAGAACTATATTTCAGTAATCTTTCCATATATGTTAGCAGAGAGCATTTTTATATTACTTTAGAGCTGTATTCCTTTCAATTTTATGTGGATACCAAACCCATTAGGAAATATTCAGAACTTTTTCCAAATACTTTTTATGTCATTTGCATATATATGTATATATGCGTATGGGTAGGATAGATATTGATACATAATTATCAAATTGATCCTCATAGGAGTTGCAAGAATTTACATTTCCATCAGCAATGGATGAGAAGACTTTTTGCTCTACAGCATCACCAACAGTGAGGCATCAAATTTTGGATTTTTGCTAAACTAAAAGTTAAAAATGGCATCTCAACATAGTTTTTAATTTTCACTTCTATTTCTATGATAGTATGTTTGAACTCATTTTTAGTATATTTATAACCAAATGGCATCATATTTTCTTTATAGACTCCATATCCTTTGGCCATGATTTATAGGAGCTTTTTCTGTATGAAAACAATTAGCCTCTTACATATGTGATGAAAAGACAAGTTTGTCATTTGTATTTTCACGATTTCACCCTTATTTTTTCTCTTGTTTAATAGTATATTTGTGTTGCATCTGCACTGTTTCTTTATTGCTCAAAATGAATGATTTAGGATTTCCTCAATGTCTATGAGATTCCTAAGTGTTATGGTGGAAAGGAGTAAGGGATTACATAACTAAATTAATCTTCCATGATGGAAGGTTTTTGCCATCTCAAATTCTCTACTGCTTCCTAGAGATTGTATCCTGCAAATATGACTCACTTGAGTGATTCTTTGTGTTGACCTGCCTCAGCTACATTTCTGAATCAAACCAGGCTAGAACGCTTTCTTCATGTGTCCTATCAACACACTTTCTGCAATTATTGTGGTACCAAGAGTTGGAATTTTGCACTTCAGAATATGCTTCTTCCCTTCAAGAAGCATGTTTTAGGGATCCCTGGGTGGCGCAGCGGTTTAGCGCCTGCCTTTGGCCCAGGGCAGGATCCTGGAGACCTGGGATCGAATCCCACGTTGGACTCCCGGTGCATGGAGCCTGCTTCTCTCCCTCTGCCTGTGTCTCTGCCTCTCTTTCTCTCTCTCTGTGTGTGACTATCATAAAAAAAAAAAAAAAAAAAGAAGCATGTTTTATTGCTACTTTCCCTAGATCTGCTATAACTGGGCCCTCTTGTCACTGATAATGCAAGTACTATTCATTCTTTCTGTATGGGACCTGCCTAATCTTAGCGACTCTTTGCCTTTTACCATGTTTTAGAGATTGAGGATTATATTCCTTTAGAAATACATTTCTGTGATTTTTTTTCATGCTTTTACTTGACATCCAGGAAGTGAAGAGAAATTTTTGAAATACACATCTTTTCATACTCAAAATATCAAGACATTTTAAAGCACATGCTCACATGTGATGTTAATCATCACATGAATCTAATCTTCTTAAGATTTATGTTAATATAAAATTTTAGAGCTTTGTTAGTATTTACTACTTTAGTGTTGCATCACTATTAATTTTGTGGCTAAAGCTAATATGGAATCAGTATATTAAAAGTTTGACAAGCCAACAATTTAGGAAATGCTAATCTTCATATACTTGGATCTAAGAGCATGTGTCCCCAGAGATAATACATCTAATATTTTGACCATAATTGCCAGTGATCTATGTGAATGATGACAATCATATTTGGTATCATATAGGGTAAATGGTGTGTGCTATTTTTTTTAACCCCAGTATATTACATGATACTTAGACTACATAATCAGGGAAAATACTTTTTTTTTATGACAATGAATAAATTACTCAAAGAGTGAATGGATCCTAATGGGACAGTTAACTGAGGATAATCTTTTGATAAACAATACATTTAACAATATAAAAACAAGGGAAAATAATTATTTTGCTGAATAAAGAATGCTTAGATCTCATGGATTTTCACTTGGCTATTTTAAGGCTAACTAATCTAGGATAATTATAATTGAGAATGAATAAGACAAGAGGAGATGGTTTTAACAGTTGAAATATGTTAACTTTAATTCCTGGGAGGCATTTGCTGCCACTGTATACCTACACAAGCCAAGTTAAAGTTTGAGTTTTGGCCTAATTATCTTCTTCTTATTTGCTACTCATTTTGCTACTGTGATCTAAGCTTTAGGGAAAATATATCTTGCTAATTATTTTAGTCTCAATATTTAAAATAATAGTGTATGTGTGCCATGTATTAGAAAGATAAGGAAAGTTACCATCAGGACAATCTTTGAATTTTGGTCCTGCAGGGTGCACCAACCACCAAGGGGAAACCTCTGTTGGCCAATCTTGAGAATAGGAAGCCAAAAAGGAAAATAAGAAAACTCAATTTCTTTTACCATATACTCGTGAGAGCAAAAGTGATAGTAATGCTAATACATGAGCTAATTTTCATTCATCAGCTCAGATGTGCTATATATATTTTTAAGATTTCGTTTATTTATTTTAGAGAGAGAGAGAGAGAGGGAGGGAGAGAGAGAAAGACCATGGGGAATGGGGAGGGGAGGAAGAAGACAAGAATCTCAAGCAGACTCCATGCTGAGTGCTGAGCCTTACATGGGGCTCAATCCCAGGACCCTGAGATCATGACCTGAGCCAAAACCAAGAGTCAAACACTTAACCCACTGCATCATCCAGGCACTCTGATATGCCATATATTCTTGAATACAAAGTAATTTTGCCTAAGTAAAATACAACTGAATAAGAATATATTCTGTCTTCCATGACTTAAATTAGGGAAACCACTGTGGGCTTCCACCAGTGAGTCCTTTAACACAGTCACTTATTCTGATCAAGATGAAAGCTTACATATTTTCTAATCTTCAAGGATTACACAGTTCCAGATAAAAATGTTATTAGATTATGTAGTGATATGTAGTGAGAAAAATACAAAATACATTTTAAAAATAGTTTATTTATTTATTTTACAGAGAATACACAAGCAGGAGGAGCAGCATACAGAGGGCGAAGGAGAAGCAGACTCCCCACTGTTAAGGGAGCCTGATACTGGGCTCTATCAACCACCCAGGGTGGTTTATCTATCCCAGGGTCCTGGGATCATGACCAGATTCTCCTGCATTTTTGATAGTTTGAACACTCTGCTTTCCATATTAAAAAACAATATGGAAAAAATTGCCATAATACAATAGAGCTTTTTCAAGTGCTTTTAGAAATGAGGCAAAAAATGAGTTATAGTTTATTGCATTAGAATAGCATTTATTGGGCAGCCCAGGTGGCTCAGCGGTTTAGTGCCACCTTCAGTCCAGGGCGTGATCCTGGAGACCCGGGATCGAGTCCTGCGTCGGGTTCCCTGCATGGAACCTGCTTCTCCCTCTGCCTGTGTCTCTGCCTCTCTCTCTCTCTCTCTCTCTCTATCTGTCTCTCATGAATAAATAAAATCTTAAAAAAAAGAATAGCATTTATTCTGTAAATGTCTATAATGTTAAAATATTGATATTCACTTATTTATAACTTATAATTCTTAAGTCCAATTCAGGTTTTTTTTTTTAGTTTTCTTTAAAAATCCAATTTTATTTTTTAAAGTATCTTAATTATATAAGCATTCCCTGAATCTCTGAGATGTTATGGTATCCTGCATCAGATGGACTAAAGCTGAATAGAATTTAATCCTGCTTTCTATCAAAGAGACCACTGTCTAGTCCATAAGACAATGAATATAAAGGTAAAAACATAATCATGACAAAGATTATGATGGGTCTTATAGCAAACATATTAATAAAGTGCAAAGAAGGCATGTATGTTTAAGTTTTTTCATGATCCATTGATTTTACAAATTATATTGAATTTTATACTTCTAACAGACAAATATTAATAAGTACAAGATAAATAGAAAGTTTGAAACAAATTATGTTTCTCCTCTCAGAATTAGATTTATTCCTCAGTGGAAGTTTCAACCTGGTACAACAAAAATTTTCGAATGTGGATACCTTTCTGTAATAATTATGATTACACTGACTTGGACTCTTCTAGCAGATATTAGGAATGAGATGCTCTTAACAGTTAGCTGTGTGAAATTGGCTCATTCTTTTCTGGACTAGAGGAAAAACTTGGAAGAATTGATTAAATTTCCTTTTCCCTGAAGGAGGTTGACCAACTAAATGGTCTTTGTCTGAGACACGATTCAGTCAGTCACATTTTCATCTTGGATGCAAGGGAGCAGTGATTAAGAACAATGACTCTCTAACTGGGGCAGGACCAAAGTGAAGCAGAAAGGAAACTAAGCACCATTATGCAAATTGAGGTTACTCACTACCATTTTGAAAGAGTTTACAAAGAGTTACAAGTTTATACTGATGTAGAAGTCTCTCCTTCACCTTCTTCACCAAATAGAGGTGCACAAAATGAGTGTTGATTGTGGGCTTTTAAATTTAACAAAATCCAGGTTTTTGCTTTCCCTTGAAAAACCAAAAAATGTGCTTACAGTCTCCATTTCCACAGTGGAATGATCAATTGACTCTGAGCATCAGCTGCCTTTCAAACAGATTGCTCACTCCTGTTTTCCAAAAGTTTTCACTGTCAACCCAGGGACGACCCTGGGTGCTGGGTGCAACCCATTTAGCCATTGCACCATTTAGCCATTGCATTTGTGTCATTGTTTGTCTTATGCTTATCCTATTTCATTCATTTGTGGCAAATTACCTTTAACATACTTCCGATCCTAGATTAAATGGTGAAAATATAAAATAAAATCGAAAAATCAAAATATTTATACATTATACATGGAGACAAGTTACCCAAGCAATTAGCTTGTGTAAATACTTTCTCAGTGGATTATTTTGATCTCCCTTTATTTCTAAGAGCTTATTTCAAGTACTTTTTTCATCTCTCTCTCAGCTTATGAAATTTGTATCCAACAGACTGCTACAGATATCTATATTTCCTAAAACTCTCCAGTGCTTTGCTCACTCTCCAGATTAAATATATACATACTTCTTCATTCATATTCCATCCCCTTTCCCCAGATACTCTCTTTGCTCTGTTCCCTTCCATCCTTTGTTTAGATTCTTCTCCATATGTTCTTTCATACCCCAATATTTTCCTCTTATTGTACTCAGCTTATACTCCATCAGCATTAGTATGCTTCTCATTCTCAAAATAAATTTGGGAAACATTTGATGAATTTTTTGCTTGGACAGAGTGATGGACAACGGTATGCAATTACTCCTGAAATTTCTAGATGTGAGGAAGAAATTGTAGTTATGTAAGAAAATGTTTTTATTCCCATAGATGTATAAAGAAATACCATGAGGGAAATGTCAGTTTGTAATTGATAAAAAATAATACTACAGAAGAAAAGCCATGTGAAGCATATACTTCAATATATTAACTTAAATCTAGATGATAGGTGTATATGTTTTCTCTATAACTCTGCATCCTTGAAATTTTTCAAAATAAATTTTGAAAAGTGTGCTCATGGTTAAGTGCAGAAATATACATGTTTCAGAGAAAAAGCATTATAATGAGTGTTCTTATGTTCAACCTATTATCCCTACTATGTTCTTTTTTCCTCTCTTATTGTATACAGTTTAGTGTCTAAATTATTTGAGGTCAAGAATCTAGCTTATTCTAAATTTTAGGAATAGATTTTGTATTCGGCATACTTACATCCTCTCTCTTTTTATTTATTTATTTTTATTTATTTTTTTTATCCTCCCTCTTTAAAAAAAATCTATTCTGTATGAATCACTCAATGATACTCTGGAAATAACAGCTTACACCAGATTTTTAAAAAGTGTATGTCTCTATTAATGAAGTTTGGGTATAGGTGGTCTGGGACTGATATTATTGTTCTACAAACTTCATCCTGCTCTATCTTCATTCTAGAGAGCCTCATTCCCTAATGCTGCCTTATAGACCAAATACCTGATGAGGGTCCAGCTTTCCTGTCCCTATAGGAGATACCAGTGAGACAAAGGATAAAAAAAAAAGGCTATACCATATATCACGTGTCCTTATCTTTTTTTTTTAATTTTTTTTATTTATTTATGATAGTCATACAGAGAGAGAGAGAGAGAGAGAGGCAGAGACACAGGCAGAGGGAGAAGCAGGCTCCATGCACAGGGAGCCCGACGTGGGATTCGATCCCGGGTCTCCAGGATCGCGCCCTGGGCCAAAGGCAGGCGCCAAACCGCTGCGCCACCCAGGGATCCCCACGTGTCCTTATCTTAAGGAGCCTTCCCTGGGATACCATCTAACAACTTCCCCATAAATCTCCTTGACCATGTCCAGTTGGGAGGAATATTGGATGCATTGCTACTTTGAATAAAACTTTGTGTTCCTAAGAAAGAGAAAAGTGGGATAGTCAACTTACATTCTTTATATAATTTTGGTTGATAATAATAAAAAATTCTTACTTTCACAAAAATTAAATTTGGGAGGGAATAATAATGTTTACCTTTGTAAAAAGATAGAAACATAAATTTACGTGCAAAGATAGTAATAGTGAAACCCATGCTTTGAAAAAGTTTTTTGAAAATCTTGTTTTATGGAGAAAGCTGATGTTAGTGAAGAAATGTATTCATCATCTTATTTCTTCCAAATAAGCTTCATAATGCAGCAGATATGCTTCTTACCTTTTCCCTCTAATGTTCCACAGTTGTTACTATATTGTTGTTTTTGTTATGAGACCATAGATCCCATGTTCTAACATAAATATTAATAGCAAGAAGGAAGCATGAAAAAGAAAAACTATCTTCATGCTATAAAATGCATTGTGTCTAATGATTACTAGTCATCCACAAAAATGGTTGTATCTTTGCTTTTGTCTCAAATGCATAATCTGAAATGATTTCTTTAACTTGAGCATTTTTAGTCTATTAATGGAGGAATCTTCAACATTTAAAAAAGACTGACACAATTTTATATTCTTATATCCTTGTACTTTCAACTGCATTACTGATGCAATTGTTCATTCCTTGTCCCCACTCTCTCTTCTTTTTTTAATTTCTTTTTTTATAAATTTATTTTTTATTGGTGTTTAATTTCTCAATGTATAGAATAACACCCAGTGCTCATCCCGTCAAGTGCTCACCTCAGTGCCCGTCACCCAGTCACTCCCACCCCCCGCCACCTCCTCTTCCACCACCCTTAGTTTGTTTCCCAGAGTTAGGAGTCTTTCATGTTCTGTCTCCCTTTCTGATATTTCCCACTTATTTTTTCTCCTTTCCCCTTTATTCCCTTTCACTATTTTTTATATTCCCCAAATGAATGAGACCATATGGTCCCACTCTCTCTTCCTCATCATCATCATTGAATAGCCTTTTTCTTGTATTCTATGAATAAAAAAATTGGAACCCAGATATTATTTATTAGACATGACAGTAAATGAAGGAGAAAAGGAGAACTTCATTGTTAGTGGATTGATGATGATGTAGATCCTCAACATGTCCATGGCAAGTGAATGAATAAATGGAAAGCTAATCTTAAGGCAGAAGGCACAGGGCCTTATCTCACTTAAACATAATATGAGGCCTTAGGCCCTGCATGTTTTGTAATTGTCTTTGTAATTCAGCTCACTGATAATATAGACAAAATGCTTTTACTGGAAAATATCCTTTTCATCTCTCTTTCATCTCTCCTTAACTGTTCTGGTCTAGAGCTCTGGACAATCCTTCTATACCTGTAGAATTGAGAACCACTTTTAAGCTCAATGGTTCTCTTAGTGTCACCTGTGGTGTTTTGTTAAAAAATACTGATGTCATAATTCTTCTAGAAATTTACCTTTTTTTAGTCATCCCGGTTACTTGTGATAAAGGTAATACAAGAAGTAAACCTGGAAACATTATTAAATTGTTATTTTAATTAGATATAGTTAGTGAACTTTGATATTTATTCTTTGAATTGTATCTAATTTAACTTTGCACTCTGAGTTACACATTTGTTACACCAGTGGTTACTTCAGTTGATTTTGGCAGAATTTGCATTTCATAAGGAATTGGAACTAACACATCAGGTGTGGGAATTTTAGTTCTGGTTGTTTATTGCAGAGTAATTGGTAGAGATTAAATTGGAAACATGCTATAATCTTTGAAACTGATCTTTGATCAGATTTCATATCAGCAAGATTTCTGGCAAGCTTTACATCTTCACATTTATTTTTCCAGAATTTATTAATGCCATTATTTTCCTTCTTTAGCATTAGCTGCAGCAAATAGTAGATTTGAAGTGACAAGATTTGAGTTTGTTTTGGAAAGTTCTAAGATAAATCATTAAACATGGTTCCAGATTAGTCTTTCCAGAAATGAGGTCAGTAAATGTGATTACCTTTTATGGAGGGGGTGTATGAAATGTACAAAAAATGTACAAAAGAACTTAGTCCCGAGGCACCAAATTTATAGAATTACCAAATAAATATATTTTCATTCTTAAGCCAAGTGTATCAATGAGGAAGACAGACTAAAAAAAAAAAAAAAAAAAAAAAGGAAGGAGTAGAAACGTGTCCTTATTTTATTTTAATATTTATTTTTTTACTCAGATTGGCAGTGCAAATTGTCCTGAAATCACGGGGTAATTAGGCAACCTTCTGCATGGCCCTGAAGCAGCAATCTTGATACTACATAATTAATAATGTTCTCTTCAAAGTGTGAGTGATAATCTCTTGATTGAATGTTCCAGTTTCATTACATTACTAAATAAAATGAAACAATAATTAGAACAATATGCAAGGTAAGGGAAGTCCATATCATTATGTGTTTATATGTAGGAAAGCAGAAGAATTAATCAAATGAAATGTGAAATTATTATGGATAATTGCAGGCATATGGAGATGATCAGCTTGCTTGCAATCAGAATTTTATAAAAGGACAATACATGGGCTTATCTTTTGATAATGCCATGTAAATTTGGGGTTGCAGCTGAGTTCTAGTATCTAGAATTACAGTAAAATCTTTATTCTTTTTATAGATCTTTGAGAGGTACCTTTTGAAAATTTGAACACTTCTTTTGGGTTAAATTCTTTTATTCTTTTCCCAATTCCCCCTGTGAAAATTACTTTTCTTTCTTCAATTCACTCCCATATACCTTCTTTATATTTTTTCCAGACAATATTTTTTTAATATAGGCTAATTTTATCCTTATCCCATATTCTTTTATCACCATCAATCCCTTAAAACTGCCTTGCATCTTTTTTTTTTTTTTTTTTTTAACAGAGACTGCAAGCAGAGAGAGGGGTAGAGAAAAAGGAGGAGAGAGAATCTCAGCCTCTGCACACCCAGTGCAGAGCCCAATGTTGGGCTTAATCTCATGACCCTGAGCTGAAATCAAGAGTAAGACACTAAATGACTGAGCCACCCAGGCACCCAGTAACTGTCGTATATCTTATTAAGTGTGATCTCTCCCCACACTTAATACTATGAGCCACACATATTTTTCTTCAGTTCAGTGGTTGATAATGCATGAATACAAACATGAAAAACATTGAAGATAAATAACGAAAATAAAACTATGGGTTCTAGTTGCTAAGGATAATGATTGAAAATTAAACAAGTTATATATCTAATGTAAAAATTTAAAACTACTTTTATTGATTCATTTGATAAGTAGTCAGTAATTATAAGATATGGATAAGGCACTACCAGAAAACTCAATGCAGTGAATGAAGAGCTAATACTTGGGACATCAGAATAGAAATTCTTTTAATAGTAATCACCTGCCAAACTCCAGTTCCATGTTCTCAACTGCTGGCGGAACATCTTAGTCACTTTTGAAAGAAACGTTCATTAAACATACATTTGTATAGAACTATGCTGTATATTTTCAGTGGTTGCGCATCTGCCTTCAGCTTAGGTCATGGGCTCAGGGTCCAGTGATCAAGTCCTGCACCAGGCTCTCTGCAGGGAACCTGCTTCTTCCTCAGCCTATGTCCTGCCTCTTTCTCTGTTTCTCATGAATAAATACATTAAAAAATCTAAACAAAACAAATGGCCATACAAATTGTATATTGCCCAACTATAGGAAGAGGGAGCTTGATTTATTTATACATAGAATTGTTTTAATTTCTTAAAAGTTTGGTAGAGTTCACAAATGAACCCATTGGAGCTTTGACTTCTCTTTCAGAAGGTTATTAATTATTAAATTCCCTAAACACACTGTACTCTTCTTTAGGGACATAGCCAATTGAAGCTTTAATCTATGATGGAGTGACAATTAAGGGGTACTGCATTTTTATCTTTTAAAGAATTCCGCCTGTCATGACACATATTTTATTGACCAAAGTATATGGTCCTACCTGACTTCAAGGAAGAGAAAAAATGTAATCCTATTATATGCCTACTATGTGCCTGAAAGAAGTAAAACTATAAATATTGGTGAGTAGGAATAATAGATACCTCATCATCGACTTAAATGATCATGAACACCTTCACATGGCATTTAAATATTTTAAAAATAGCTAGAATTTGGACGAAAAAATAAGTTACAAGGATGCTAGGGAGAAAAATGGAGAACCCGGAAAGTTATGGAAACAAGAGGAGCTTAAAGAACTCAATGTGAGTTCAAACCACCAGTATGAATTACCGCATATCATAGAGCCTGCATGAGTTATCTCCCACCCACTGCCATATCCTTTTCAATCTAAGATTTTCAGGCTTGAAAATCAGACTTATTTGAGAAGCACTACTAACATTTATAATAATTGTTTCTGTGTTGTTTTAATTGCTTCTTAAATGGTCTCCCCAAATCTAATATTACTCTTTTTGAATATATTCACTAACAATGTCATTTTTTCTAAAATATTTTTGGTCACTTCCATGCTGAAGAACAATGCTGATTGTCTTTTGGGTCAATTTCTTAGTCTGTGTCAAAGAGCCTCAGTATATTGATTATTTAAACTATTTAAATTTATTTATGCACCATTTTCTATAGCCAAAGAGTTGGTTTCCTTATTTTAATAACAAAATATGTTCATTAATAGCTCTTTTATAATGTCCTTCACCTGGAATATCCATTTTTCCTTTTCACTAGTACATAAAATGATCCCATTCATATTCTACCCATAAAATAATGTTCATATTGCCTCAATATGTTTCATTTCAATTGTATAAATAATAACAAAGAAAAAGAACTTTAATGAATTGAATGCTTGATATATATTAGACAATTACAAATATTATCTTTGATTTATTTTCATTTGAGAAAAGAGAAATCGGAAGTTTAGAATCTGAACAAATACCCCAAAGTAATAGAGATCATATAGCCTATACGGCATTTAATTCCAGGCCCATGTAATGCCCAAACTTGATTAAACACTGTAACAGCTCCTAATTTTTTTTTAAGTATATGGTCTGTTTCTGAGATTTCTATTCTGTTCCATTAATCTATGTGTCTCTTTTTATGCCAGTACCATACTGTCTTGATCATTATAGCTTTGTAATATACCTTGGAGTCTGGACTTATGTCTTCAGCTTTGGTTTTCTTTTTCAACATTACTTTGCTATTTGTGATCTTTTGTGGCTCCATATAAATTCTAGGATTGTTTTTTCTAGCTCTGTGAGAAATGCTTATGGTATTTTGATAGGGATTACATTAAATGTGTAGATTGTTTTGGCTAGTATAGACATTTTAACAATATTTGCTCTTCCAACCCATGAGAATGGAATGTTTTTCCATCTCTTTGTGGGTCAGAGTTCTCTTTTTATATTTGGTCAGTCCATTGTCTATTTGTACATTCAGTTTCTCAGCACTGTGTCTAATCATTGAGAGAGATTAGGAGACACTTAATAATTTTAATTTGGCTCTGCTCTAAGGAAGATGAAATGAACTAATGATGCCTTGTAGGTTTTTGCATGCATAGGTGAAATAGCTCTATTCTATCCTTGATTTTTAATGTGCTGGCTACAGAGTTCATCGGGTATGGTTTCTTCACTGCTGGATCATTTCTTACCTCTTTGAGAAAATAAGAACAGGGATGGAGAAAATCTGCTTGGAGAAAGCAGTTATAATGGTCTTAACAGGTCAATTTTCAAGTTGAACTATCTAATTCCAATCTTGATCCTGAATCTTACATGCCATATTAT
This sequence comes from Canis lupus familiaris, assembly GCF_011100685.1. Classification (NCBI taxonomy): domain Eukaryota; kingdom Metazoa; phylum Chordata; class Mammalia; order Carnivora; family Canidae; genus Canis; species Canis lupus. Next base: position 81,136,783 of record NC_049224.1, read on the forward strand.
TTGAAACTAATCACTAAATATCTTTCAAGCTCTATTTCTTTATCAGTACATTAGAGGTCATAATATTATCTCATAGGACTATTGTAACAAATAGGAGTAAGTTAAAAGTTTTAAAAGCCCCAAGCACTGATTTTGTTTATTAAACTTCCTTATATGCAATTCACAATAAAAATATTTCTAAAACATAAATTAATTAGAAAAAAGTCCAACACAAGTTTTATTTTTCCTATGATAAATAGATACATGCTTCTATAGAAACCTTAAATATCAAATAATTTTCTCATTCTCTGTTGGGAGGGGGCTATTCAGTCACTTTTTGTGCCCGAAGCACATGATTACTGTACCTATAATGTAATCCTGTGTTGTGCAGGGGTGGGTATTAAAATAAACATCTCATATAAAAACTTTAGCAATAAAGAATTCTTAAAATTAATAATAATTTAATTTTTATGTTTTTGAGGTTTCATGTAATCTTAGAAGGATGAATAATGAATACATACATAAATATGATGGGTAGATATATATCTATTGTATTTAAGTGGAGCTCTAGTTTCTAAAGTTTTTCAGAAAAATTCCCATGTTAACATAGAATAAAGTTCCTGTTAAAATCATAAAATTGGTAGAAAAATTGCTGTTTTTAAATCAAAAGACCTTTTAGAGACACCAAGAACTGGAAAAGAACTTATGACATTCTTAAGGGTCAAGTCTGTCTTGAACCGCTTTTAAAAAATGTAAATTTTTTTTTTTTTTTTTTTTTTTTTTGCTTTTAACTTGAAGACTTGAAAACCTGAGTTAAAGATGTAAGGGTTATTTTATAAATGTAGAATAATAAGCCTTAATGCTGGTGTGCCGGGTAACTAAAACACACTTTACCTTGTATAAGAAGAAATTCACAGCAGAATAAATGGGAAAGTTATAATTTTAGAATAGTCAAATGCATATGCCTTTAAAGTAATTTATTTCAAAATAAATTTATTTTGCTGTAATATTTTCTCAAACAGGTAGAATAAAGTTTAAATTTTCATGACAAATATATGGTGTATTTTTTTTTTTTTTTGGATTTTTACATTTTCCTCTTTTTGGCAAAGCCTTTTTGTTTTAACAGTAATTTAAATAAATGTGTTCCCTTTTATTTTGATGTTGTGTATTTCCATTATTCTTATGCTAATTCTGCAATATTCATCCTATGCAAATAAATAATATTGAGTACCTACTATTTCTAGCTACTGGGATAAGCACTTGAGATAGAATGTTAAATATGATGGGCATAGTGCCTACTCTCCAGGATAACACTTTAAACGGAAATTAGAATGTAATATGATTGGGTTTGGATAAAGCAAGTCCCATGTGTGGTGAACCACATAAGAGAAAACCCCAATACAAACTTGAAACTTTGTGAGTGGAATCTGGGGATGCAAAGGGATTTGGGGTAGAATGCTTTGTGTAGTCAATGCTTTCAGTGAAATTTAAACATTGAGCTATAAAACCAGAGGGAATAGTGTTCCAGATTCAGGAGGAAAAATGTGAAAAGGCCCAAAGGTAAAGGAGAGCAAAGAGGTAAATGGTAAGAAGAATGAAATTTAGAAGTTTATTAAGAATCAATTTGCATAGGGCCCTGTATGACATTTAATTGGCTTTGGATTTTATCCTGTGGTCAAGGGGCAGCTTTTAAGATATTTCATTAAAGTCTTCCAATTAAATGTTTAATTGATTTTGTAAAAATTTTATAACACCTATAAGTTATTTCAAGTTTTTGGAGGTAGTTATAGGGATTCGGTAGAGGGTTTTTTTTCCTTTTCCTTGTTTTTGTTTTGTTAGTCATTTAACATATTATTTAAAAATATATGACATTGCATATAGCTTATAAAATATTGAGTGGATTAGATAATACAACTTCAAAAGAGATTTTGTTCCACTTTCTTGTTTTGAAAGCTTTCTAAGATTAGGTCTTTGGGAACTGTAAGGGATGAAGTTTCTGTGAGTGTTCAAAATTTCTGGGACATTTCAGGTCATATCACTGATATGTGCTTCCAAACACCAGATAGTGTTTGGATTTAGCACATACTAAACATTGATACAAATTCTGATGGTATATATCCAAGAATAACAGGTGAACTTAGTTCAATAGTTGATGTTGTCTGTTGCAGCACTGATCAATCTAGAAGATAAACGTTGCCTTCAGCAGGGATAGAATAGTCTGTTATTTATTTAGTTTGATTTGGAGGTTAAAGAATGGGCAAGACTCAAAATATCCTTTATTGAAATGCCATGAAAACTCAAACATTGCTTGTGTCATTTATGTATGTATGTACATACGTATGTATGTATATATTTATTTTTGAAGGTTAAATGGAAGTGTCTTACCCTTGTCGAATAACGCATGACACCAGGATTGCCATTACCATAGTATTCCTCTACTTATAACAAGTAATGGATACTGGCAATTGAAAGACACTAGAAGTAATAAGGGAATCCTAAAAGTTCATAAAGGGGTTTAGAGGTCAAATTTAGGCAGGAAACAACAAATGTTGGAGAGGATGCGGTCAAAAGGGAACCCTCCTGCACTGTTGGTGGGAATGTGAACTGGTGCAGCCACTCTGGAAAACTGTGTGGAGGTTCCTCAAACAGTTAAAAATATACCTGCCCTACGACCCAGCAATTGCACTGTTGGGGATTTACCCCAAAGATACAGATGCAATGAAACGCCGGGACACCTGCACCCCGATGTTTATAGCAGCAATGGCCACGATAGCCAAACTGTGGAAGGAGCCTCGGTGTCCAACGAAAGATGAATGGATAAAGAAGATGTGGTTTATGTATACAATGGAATATTACTCAGCTATTAGAAATGACAAATACCCACCATTTGCTTCAACGTGGATGGAACTGGAGGGTATTATGCTGAGTGAAGTAAGTCAGTCGGAGAAGGACAAACATTATATGTTCTCATTCATTTGGGGAATATAAATAATAGTGAAAGGGAATATAAGGGAAGGGAGAAGAGATGTGTGGGAAATATCAGAAAGGGAGACAGAACGTAAAGACTGCTAACTCTGGGAAACGAACTAGGGGTGGTGGAAGGGGAGGAGGGCGGGGGGTGAGAGTGAATGGGTGACGGGCACTGGGGGTTATTCTGTATGTTAGTAAATTGAACACCAATAAAAAATAAATAAAAAAAAAGAGGTCAAATTTAGAATATGGTATACTGCAATTATATTTATTTCAATGGTATATATATATTATATATTATATATTATATATTATATATTATATAATTATATAATATAATGTATATATTATATGTTTTAAAAGTCAAAGTAAATTTAAATGCTACATGTATGTTAAAATTCTGTGGCAGGTAACTTTAAAAATGCAATTAAGAACCAAGGCTCATTAAATGTGGGAAGACTAGTTTTTAAGCTCTACTGTCAGGAGAAGATCTTCAGAATGTTATTCCTGAAACTCAGAATCTCTGAAAAAATTAAGATAATGCATTTTTCAAAGGTTAATTTGGGAGATATGAAGAATATCATCCCTGAGAATTTTTATGTCCTTTGATAAGATCTCTATGGAAAAAAAGATTTGGAAAGATAGGTTGAGGAAAATAAATCAATCTTATCTCTCATTTTAGTCTTTTGAAGATTTGAATCAAAGCATATATTTGAATGGAGGGATGCCTGGGTGGCTCAGCGGTTAAGCACCTGCCCCTGGCTCAGGGCATGATCTGCCATCTCAGGATCGAGTCCCACATCAGGCTCCCTGCCTGGAGCATGCTTCTCCCTCTGCCTGTCTCTTTCTTTCTCTATGTCTTTCATGAATAAATAAATAAAATCTTAAAAAATTGAATGGAATTATTAGGATATTCATTACTGACTGTGAATATCCTGCATATGTTCTATAATTATTCAGTATAAAGATACTTACTTTTAAATGAAGTAAGGCCTATATCATCGAGCTCTGAAATTTTGCAGTATTTTCTTTTTTTTTTTTTTTTTTTTGAGAACAGTGTGTGTCTATGTGTATCTCAAACTTCTACAGACATACCAGCAGTTCCATTGAAAAGAAATTTGATGGGGCACCTGGGTGGCTCAGTGGTTGAGCATCTGCCTTTGACTCAGGTTGTGATCCCAGAGTCCTGGGATCAAGTCCAGCATCAGGCTCCCTGTAGGGAGCCTGCTTCTCCCTCTGCCTATATCTCTGCCTTTCACTCTGTGTCTCTCATGAATAAATGAATAAAACCTTTTAAAAAAAAAAGAAATATGATGACCTTGAAAGTATAGCATTGAAAAACCTGACATTGCTTTCCTCTTCAACCTTGTTTTGAATTGATGAAACATTGTGGAAAAATTTGATTATTTAAAAAAAATTACTCGCAATGACAATCGAAGAAATTAGAATGCCTGTTTCTGCTAGACATTAGTTGAACAACACAACACATTTCCATGTTACCAGGGTGGAGAGGAATTGAAACTCTCTACCAGGGCTTTATTAATGCTTATTAAGTACATGTATAGCCTGAGAGGGATTGGGATATCACTAGTATACAACATTGTACAATATTTCATCTGAATAGCTAGCATGGTAGGCCAATAACAAGGGGCAGATTCCCTTGGATTGGTGAGAGAAGAAACGGGATGGTATTTGATTGATGGGAGAGAGTTCAAAGGGCAAATCTCAAAACAGAACTGTGACAGAGACATTTGTTAATAGTAATATTATTGGTAGAGGGTGCTGAAAACAAAGAAAAGGTAAACACAAACTTCACCTACAGAGGTAACTGCCTATTGTAATTTTTTTTCTTTATTCCGTGAGAGTAGTTACTTACTCATGAATCACAATCTAATATTTCTCTTTGGGACAATCTTGTTTAATCCCATTAACAATTTTAATCCCATTACACTTTCCCACTTGCTTCCTATACTTGTACTTTTCATTCATCCATTGTTCATTCACTTCATCATTTTTCCACTGCCATTCATCCATGGAGGACTTACTGGGAAGGTAATATAAACATTTACAGGAAGCCGTTTTTCCTAGGACAAATCTTGATTTCATAATGTTGTCCAATAACTCTGTAAGGGATAGAATTACTATTTTGCAAAATACTAAGTCTGACTTCATTTTCTGGCGTATCTACCAAAAAACAAAAACAAACAACAACAAAAACATGGATTCTTTGGATTTCAGACTGGATATAGTCTAGAGGTTCATTGGTTGGCATTCAGTTATATTTAGAAAATAACTTTAATTAAGAAACAGTTTCCACCATTATAAAAATATTTCCTTCAATTTCTTCATAAGGCTTCTGGTTGATTCTGATGATGGTAATGAAAGACCAATTGGTCAGCTATTTTTTTATTAGTACTTACTCATGCTATTTTTGTGACCTTCTATTCTTAATGAAAAGACTTAAAAATTAAAAAGGGGCTGGGTCAGAGATTCATTCATTCAGTGATTGCACTTAATGTTTCTCTTTGTGGCAAAATCAAAATAACATCCAGTCTTCGTCTGTAATAATCCTCCGCATCTTTTGAAACTGGTGACTTTATTCTACTTGAGCATTCCTTTCTATTAGTTTCTATACCCCAGCATACATTTTTGACCTACTTCAAAATTCTTTTCATAGTCTTCGCTTTTCTATCTGTGACATAAAACTCAGTTGTTTTTCAATGTTCTATTATGACCCCTATTCTAATATTTTCCTATGTATTCTCTCTGTGGTTCTCACCTGCTCCAGCTGCTTCTATGCAGCTGACACATACACGTGCAGATGATGGTAACTCATACATTTTCATGCTTAATCTGCCTCTGCAACTTGTATATACCATTTGTCATTCAACATCTCCACTAAAAATATCTTATGACCTCAAACCAAACCTATCCAAAATCAAATCTGTCTTCTTATTCTTCAACCCATCTTCCACCATTATTCTCTATTTTGTCCTCTCAAATGGTCAGATCTTCCTCGATTTCCTTTTTTATTGAATACAATTTGCATACAATGTATATTGGTTTCAGGTGTATAGCACATTGATTTGACAAATCTATACATTACTCAATAATTTACCACAGCAAGTGTAGTCTCCATTTGTCACATACAATGTTATTACCGCATTATGGATTATATTCCCTATGCTCTACTTGTAATCTCTGTGACATTGATTTTATATATGGAAATTTGTACTCTTAATCTCCTTTATTTTGCACATGTCTCCACCCACTTCCCCTCTGGCAGCCACCAGGTAATTATATTAAAGAGTCTGTTTTGTTTGTTTCTTTCTTTACTTGTTCATTTGTTTTGTTTTTTAGGTTTTACATTTAAATGAAATCATATGAAATTTGTCTTTCTCTGGCTTATTTTACTTAGCATAATACCCTCTAGGTCCATCCATGTTGTTGCAAATGACAAGGTCTCAATTCTTTGTGGCTGAGTGATACTCTATTGTGTGTATGCATATTGTGTGTGTGTGTGTGTGTGTGTGTATACATATGCCCCACTTTTTCTTTATCAATTCATCTATTGATGGACACAGGTTGCTTCCATATCTTGTTATTGTAAATAATAGTAATAATAAACATAGGATGCATACATCTTTTTGAATTAATACTTTTATTTTTTTCCAGGTAAATAACCAGTAGCGGTATTACTAAATCATATAGTATTTCTATTTTTAATATTTTGAGGAAATTCTATACAGTTTTCCACAGTATTGTACCAATTTATGTTCCCATCAAGAGGGTACAAGAGTTCTTTTCTCTTTTTCTCCACATCTTTACTGACATTTGTTATTTCTTGTTTTTTTGACACTAGCCATTCTGGCTGATGTGGGGTGATATCCCACTGTGGTTTGATTTGCATTTCCCTAATGATTAGTAATGCTGAGCATCTTTTCATGTGTCCATTGGCCATCTGTATGTCTTTGGAAAATGTCTGTTCAGGTCCACTTTTCCCTTTTAAATTGGATTCTTTATTTCTTTAATTTCTTTAAATTATTTCTGTATACGTTTTTTTATATATATTCTGGATTTTAGCTCCTTATCAGATACACCACTTGAAAATTCTTCTCCCATTCACTGAGTTGTCTTTTAATTTTGTTGATGTTTTTTTTTTTTTTTTTTTTTGGTGTACAAAAGTGTTTTATTTTGGTGTAGTGCCAATAGTTTAGTTTTGTTTTTGTTTCCCTTGCCTCAGGAGATCTATCCATAAATATGTTGCTAAGGGCAATGTTTAAGAGATTACTGCCTATGTTTTCTTTTAGGAAATTTATGGTTTCAGGTCTCACATTTAGGTCTTTAATCCATTTTAAGTTTATTTTTGTGTATAGTGTAGGAAAGTGGCCCAATTTCATTCTTTTACATGTATCTGTCTAGTTTTCTCAGTACCATATATGAAAAAGACTGCCTTTTCCCCATTGTATATTCTTGCTTTCTTTGTGTTGGAGATTAAGTGACTATATACCTGTAGGTTGATTTCTGGAGCTGTCTTGTTCTATAGGCCTCAACTGGTTCAAAAAGATTAAGATCATGCCATGCATATTTTAAGACCACAATGCTATGAAACTTGAAGTCTATAACAAATAGAAATTTGGAAAGACCACAAATACATGGAGGTTAAAGAACATCCTATTAAAGAATGAATGGGTCAACCAGGAAATTAAAGAATAATTAAAAAAATACAAGGAAGCAAATTAAAAAGAAAACACAATGCTCAAAATTTTGGGGATGCAGCAAAGTGGCACTAAGAGGGAAGTAAATAAGAATACAGGCTTTCCTCAAGAAGCAAGAAAATCTCATCTATATGACCTAACTTTGTCTAAAGGAGCTGGAAAAAGAGCAGCAAATAAGGAGACACATAGTAAAGATTATAGCAGAAATCAATGATGTAGAAATAAAACAAAGAAACATTAAAGCAGATCCATGAAATTAGGAGCTGATTCTTTGGAAGAATTAACAAGATTGATAAACCCCTAGCCAGATTTATCAAAAAGAAAAGAGAAAGGATACAAATAAGTAAAATCATGAATAAAAGAGGAAAGATCACAACCAACACCAAAGAAACACAAACAATTATAAGAGAATATTATGACCAATAATGTGCCAACAGAAATTGAATCAGTAGTCAAAGATCTCCTAACAAACAAAAATCCAGGGCTGTATGGCCTCCCAGCAGAGTTCTACCGAACATTTAAAGAAGAATTAGTACCTATTCTGAAACTGTTTCAAAAAATAGAAATGGAAGGAAATCTTCCAAATTCATTCTACGAGGACAGCATTACTTTGATCCCAAAACCAGACAAAGGCCCCACTAAAAAGGAGAATTATAGACCAATATCCATGATGAACATAGATGCAATAATTCTCACCAAGATTCTAGCTAATAGGATCCAACAGTACATTAATAGGATTATTCATCATGACCAGGTGGGATTTATTCCTGGGATGCGGGGTTGGTTCAACATCTGGATATCAGTCAGCAGTGAATATACCACATTAATAAAAGGATAAGAACCATATGATCCTCTCAATTGATTCAAAAATCATTTGACAAAATACAGCATACTTTCTTGATAAAAATGCTCCACAATGTAGGGATAGACGGAAAATACCTCAACATCATATAAGCCATATATGAAAGATCCACAGCAAATATCATCCTCAACAGGGAAAAACAGAATTTTTCCTCTAAAGTCAGGAACACAACAGGGATGCCCACTCTCACTACTGTTGTTCACTACTGGAAGTCCTAGCCTCACAATCAGAAAACAAAGAAATATAAAAGACATCAAAATTTGCCAAGAAGAAGTCAAACTTTTACTATTCACAGATGACATGATAATTTTTGTAGAAAATCTGAGAGACTCCACAAAAAAATTGCTAGAACTGACGCAGGAACTCAGATCAGTCACAGGATATATCAATGCACAAAGTTTGTTGCATTTCTATACACTGACAATGAAGCAGAAGAAGGAGAAATCAAAGAATCAATTCCACTTACAATTTTACCAAAAACCATAAGATACTTAGGAATAAACCTAACCAAAGAGTGAAAAGATCTGTACTGTGAAAACTGTAGAACACTATGAAAGAAATTGAGAAAGACACAAAGAAATGGAATGGAAGAACAAGCAATTACTGTTAAAATGTCTATGCTACCCAAAGCAATCTACACATTCAGTGCAATCCCTATCAAAATACCACGAGCATTTTTCTCAGAGCTATGAAAAACTATCCTAAAATTTATATGGAACTGGAGAAGACCCCAAATAGCCAAAGTAATGTTGGAAAAGAAAACCAAAGCTGGAGGCATCACAATTCTGGACTTCAAGCTGTATTATAAAGCTATAATCATCAAGATAGTATGGTACGGGCACAAAAGCAGACACATAGATCAGTGGAACAGAATAGAGAACCCAAAAATGGACCCTCAACTCTATGGTCAACTCATCTTTGACAAAGCAGGAAAGAATATCCAATGGAAAAAAGACAGTTTCTTCAGCATATGGTGTTGGAGAAATTGGACAGCCACATGCAGAGGAATGAAAATGGACCATTTCTTCACACCATACACAAAGATAAACTCAAAATGGATGAAAGACCTAAACGTGAGATAGGAATACATCAAAATCCTAGAGAATCACACAGGCAGAAACCTCTGGGACCTCAACCATAGCAATTTCTTGCTAGACACATCTCCAAAGGCAAGGGAAAGAAAAGCAAAAAGAAACTACTGTGACTTCATCAGGATAAGGATGCACAACAAAGGAAACAGCAAAACTAAAAAAACAAACTATGGGATGGGAGAAGATATTCACAAATGACATATCAGATAAAAGGGTAGTATCTAAAGTCTATAAAGAACTTATCAAACTCAACAACCAAAAAAACCAAAACCAAAACCAAAACCAAAAAAAAAAAAAGGACCCAGTCAAGAAATAGGCAGAAAACAGGATAGGACATTTCTCCAAAGAAGACACACAAATGGCCAACAGATACATGAAAATATGCTCAATATCACTTGGCCTCAGGGAAAAATAAATCAAAACCACAATGAGATATCACCTCACACCAGTCAGAATGGTTAAAATGAACAACTCAGGAAAAAATAGATTGGTGAGGATGCATAAAAAGGTGAATCCTCTTACACTGTTGGTGGGTATATAAACTAGAGCAACCACTCTGGAAAACAATATGGAGGTTCCTCAAAAAGTTAAAAATAGAATTTCCCTATGACTCAGCCATTGCACTACTAGGTATTTAACCATAGTATACAATAATAGTGATTTGAAGTGGCAAATGCACCCTAATGTTTATACCAGCAATGTCTGCAATAGCCAAAATGTTGAAAGAGCCCAGATGTCCATTGACAGATGAATGGATAAAAAAGATGTATAGATATACAATGGAATATTACTCAGCCATTAAAAAAATGAAATTGGGCAGCCAAGTGGCTTAGCAGTTTAGTGCTGCCTTCAGCCCAGGGTGTGATCCTGGAGACCCAGGATCAAGCCCCATGTCAGGCTCCCTGCATGGATCCTGCTTCTCCCTCTACCTGTGTCTCTGCCTCTCTCTCTGTGTGTCTCTCATGAATAAATGAATAAAATCTTAAAAAAAATGAAATCTTGCCATTTGCAATGAAGTGGATATAACTAGAGGATATTGCGTTAAGTGAAATAGGTCGTTCAGAAAAAAGACAAGTATCATATGACTTCATTCATGTGAAATTTAAGAAACAAAACAGATGAACATAGGGGAAAGGAAGGAAAAAATAACATAAGATGAAAACAGAGAGGGAGACAAACTATAAAAGACTCAACTCTAGGAAACAAACTAAGAGTTTCTGGAGAGGAGGTAGGAGGGGGGATGGGGTAATTGGATGATGGGCATTAAAGAGGGCATGTGATTTAAGAGCACTGGGTGTTACATGCAACTGATAAATCACTGAATTCTACTCCTGAAACTAATAATATACCATGTTAGCTAAGTTGCATTTAAATTTAAAAATAATTAAAAAAATAAAATCTATTTCATCTCATTTAAGTATTGTACCATGACTTTTTCTTCACTTCCATCTGCATGGAATATTTTCTTCCATCCTTTTACTTTCAGTTTCTATGTGTCTTTAGGTGAAGTGAATCTCTTGAAGGCTGAATATAGATGGGTCTTTTTTTTTTTTTTTTTTTGTAATCATTTACCTTGTCTTGTGGTTGGAACATTGAGTTCATTTACATTTAGAGTAATTACTGATAAGTATGTACTTATTGACATTTCCCTAAATCGTCTTCTTGTTTTGTAGTTCTTTTCTGTTTCTTTTATCTTGCTCTCTTCCTTGTGGTTTGATGACTTTCTCTAATGTTATGCTTGGAATCCTTTCTCTTTATTTTTTTTGTGTATCCATTATGGGTATTTGATAGTGGTGGCCATTAGGTTCATATACAGCATCCTATGTGCATAGCAGTCTACACTATGTTGACATTTACTCAAGTTTGAACACATTCTAAAAGCACTAGATTTTTATACCTCCTTCCATGGTTTATCTGTCATATTTTAAATTCTTTTATGTAGTTTACCTTGACTACATTTTGTATGGATAATTGATTTTACTATTTTTGGATTTTAGTCATATTAGCCTTATAAATGATTAATTTACTACTTTTTACTATATGTTTGCTTTCACCTGTGCAACTTTTTCTTTTCATAATTTTCTTCTAGTTATGCCCTTTTCTTTCCACTCAAAGAATTTTCTTTAACATTTCTTGTAGGGGCAATTTAGTGCTGATGAACTCCTTTAACCTTTGAGAAATTCTTTATCTTTCCTTCTGTTCTGAATGATAACCTTACAGGAGACGTTATTCTTGATCTCAGGCTTTTGTTTTTTCCTTTCATCACTTTGATATAACACTCCACTCCCATCTAGCCTACAAAGTTTCTGCTGAAAAAAATCAGCTGATAGCCTTGTGGGCTCTTTATGTAACTGTTTTCATTTCTCTTGTTGCTTTTAAATTTTCTCTTTATCATTACTTTCTGACATCTTAATTATTATGTATCTTGGTATCTTTGTGTGGACATCATTGGGTTCATCATTGGGTGATTTTTGTGTTTTCTGGACCTAGATGTCTGTTTCCTTCCCTGATTTGGAATGTTCCCAGCTATTATGTCTTCAATTTTTCTTTTCCCTTCTCTCTTTCTTCTTCTCTGAGATTTCTATAATGTAAATGTTATTACTCTTGATAATATCTCTGAGTTCCTATTACCTTTCCTCATTTATTATTATTATTATTACTACTACTATTATTCTCATCAGCTTTGATGCTTTCAACTGCCCTGTCTTCCAGATTATTGATCTGTTTCTTCACATCCTCTAATTTGCTCTTAATTTCCTCTAGTGTCTTTTGCATTTCAGTAATTGTCTTTAGCTCTGACTGGTTCTTTTTATATTTTCTGTTTCTTAGTTGAAGACTCACAGAGATCATCCAATCTTTTCTCAAGTCCAGTGAATATCTTTATGACCATTACTGTGAATTCTTCAGTAGGCATATTGTTTATCTCTGTTTCATGAAAATCTTTTGTTCTGATTGTATCTTGTTCTATCATTTGGGACATAGTCCTCTGTCTTTTCATTTTGTCAAACTCTGTTTTTGTTTCTGTGTATTAGAAAAGTCAGCTACATCTCTTGTTTTTGAAAGTAGTGGCCTTGTGTAGAAGAGTTCCTGTGGTGCTCTGGATCACAGTCCCCCCTGGTCACCAGAACCAGTTGCTCCACAGGATTCTCCTATGTAGGCTATAGCACTATAATGTTGTGGGTTAGCTGCATTTGCCTGCAGTCCATTTGGCAGCAACGATCTACTTTGCCTGCAGTGGGTGAACTGAGTGAGCAGGGCTTATTTACTGTGATGCTGAGAGGCCTGAGGCCACTGTGAGCTCATAGGTGGGTGGAGTCACTGGTCACACTAAAGTCTGCAAGGAACCACCTTGGAGGGATGGTGGCTGAAGTAGGTTGCTTGGATGGTGCAGGCCCACCAGGGAACTTGGGGGTAGGACACACCACAGTGCTAACAAAATACTTAGAAAGTGTTGGCCTTGGCTCCTGAAAGTGTCTGTCTCACTTAGGTTGGGAGAGGAGAAAAGAAACGGTGCCTGCCAGAACTTTTGTTCCTTGAGAAATCTCCTGAAGATCATGCCCCTGAAGCACACATTTTGAGGTTAGTAAATAAATCTTCACATGCACCTCAGGTACTTTGTGAACTCTTGCTTCTGTGCTGTGTCTCCCTGATTTATTTATTATGCTGGCTCTTTTAGGACTCAGTTTCCTATCATCCTCAGGTTCTCTCAGAGTTAAGCCCCTTGATTTTAAAGTACCCAGAGTTAAGCCCCACTGATTTTAAAAGCTACTGAAGTTAAGCCTCCCTGGTTTTCAGAGACAGATGTTAGGGGCTTGTCTTTTCAGTGCAGGTCCTGGGTATCTGGTGTAGGATCTGATCCTCTCACAGCTTTATGTTTGTTTGTCCCTCCCGTTAGCGGTTAATTTTGCCATCAGTTTGGTTCCAAATTGCATCTCTATCTTTCCTGCTCTTATTTTTTTAAGATTTTATTTATTTATTTGACAGAGAGAGAGAGAGAGAAAAAGAGAGAGAGAGCGCGCACAAGCAGGGGGAGCAGCAGGCAGAGGGAGAGAGAGAAGCAGGCTCCCCATGGAGCAGGGAGCCTAGGACAGGACTCAATCCCAGGACCCTGGGATCATGCTCTGAGCTTCAGGCACACTCTTAACTGACTGAGCCACCCGGGCACCCATCTATCTCTCCTGCTCTTAATTATTAATTGTTCAGGGTTGATTCTGTTAGTCCTTGGGTTATTTTCAGAGTTCATTACATGTAGCTCTTATGTCAGTGTGTTTGTGGGACCAAGTGATGTCAGCATCCTCCTGCTCTGCCATCTTCCCTGAACCAAAGAAAACTTCCTTGATTTTTTTTATTTCTCATTTCTAAATGAAATCACTACATATATTTATTGTTATTTCTCAAATACATTCACTTCTTTTCTTCTGAAATCATGGTTCATGCCATATACCTTCTCCTGGGTTTTTGCATTAACCTGTTTGATAGGTTCCAGTGTTGCCCTCCAGTTTATTTTTCTTGCTACATAGTAATTAATATTTAATCTGCTGTTTTCCTGCTTGAAAGATGTCACTGGCCCTATTTGTTAGCTGTAACATATGGTAAAGATTGTTCATAATTTGGCCCCTGCTTATATACATACAGTTTTGCCTTCTGTCCTTTCCATCCAACTTAATGTTCAGCTAATCTGAAAATGTTGCCATCTCATGCATGAACATTCCCTTGCCAGCCTCTTGGACTTTCCAAATGACTTTTCTCTAGCTGAAACTTCCATTGCATTTCTTAACATGGCTAGTTCTTATTTAATCTTGAGCTTTTGATTTAGAGAGTAAGTCCTCTAGAAAACTAGACTTTCTCTGGGTACCTCCTAAAAAGTGCTCCTGAACCTTTTTTTACCCCTTCTGTATTAGTAATTATCCTATAATCTGGAAATTGCTTTTTAAAATTCTATTTTCCACTATAAATACTTGGAGGCTAAGCACCTTGTCTTTTTCATAAATGTGGTCACAAAAATATGAAGATACAATAGGTAAAATAAATATATGTCCGATAAATGTGGTCACTACAATCCATGACTACAGAACTAAAGCCCAGCAATTCCTGCTAGCACAGATGAGATTTATATAAAAATTAAGAGGAAGAGAAAAGCCTTCAGGGCCTAGGGATGTAAAGATAAGTGAGCAGGGCATGAAATAGATTTCAGCCCCAATTTCTTACGTCCCCCAGGGGTTAAGAATTTTGAAGGGTGCAATTGACACAATCAAACACACAGTTCAGTCCTTTTGGTCTTGTCGAGGGCAAGTTGAAGGTGTGAGGTTATTTGTGCACAGGTAGCATGAAATATACATCTCATGCCTGATAAACAATTGAGAAAGTTGATGAATCAGTCCAAGTTTTGAGTGGGGTCATTACAAATTATACTTATTTATTTTGGAATCTCAGAGTGATTTCATTGTTATTTCAGCTTACTTTCACTTTCTTCTATCTTCAATGTCCTACTAAGAAAAATAATCCGAAATTCAATCAACAATCTTGAGTTTATATTAAAAAGCTAACTATATGTTAACACTCTTGATGGAGAGTGTTATTTAGGGTAATTCCACGTTAGGAATCCCATAAATGAGAAGTCAGTCAAGTTCATATAAAATCATAGTGAATTAAAGTGGGCTCTAAATCCAAGGACAGGTGTCCTTATAGCCATGTGAAGACCCAGAATCAGAGGAAAGAGGGTCTATTTGAAACAGGCAGAGATTAGAGTTTATGTAGCTGCAAGCCAAAGAATACTAAAGATTGTTTTTCCAGATTTCCACCACAGATTTATCTCTTTCATGATTTCCGGTCTTCTTTCTTGCTTGCTAGAACCTGAGAGGTAAGCTTCTAAAATACTTAGTTTTCTATACTCACTGTCACCATTTTCTCTTAAACCAACTTCCATCAGGTTTTTGCCTCAACCACTGTGGTAAAACTGCTTTCTCAAGGTCACAAATTACCTTTACCTTGTTATATCTAAAAGTTATTCTTTATCTTCACCATCTTTTATCTCTTAGAAGCATTTGCCATAATGAATTACTACTCTTGTTTTACCACCTTTTCAATGGACATTCTAAAATCTTTCTTATTCCCCTGTCCCCTGCCTGTTAATATATTGTTGGTTTTTCTTGCCTCCTTAATT
This sequence comes from Canis lupus familiaris, assembly GCF_011100685.1. Lineage (NCBI taxonomy): Eukaryota > Metazoa > Chordata > Mammalia > Carnivora > Canidae > Canis > Canis lupus. The sequence continues at coordinate 81,152,566 of NC_049224.1, forward strand.
TACTCATATGTTGAATTTTTCCAGTCATATGACTTTAGTTACCAGTTATATGTTGACTCCCAAACTCAGACTTCTCTCCTGAACCCTAGACTGCTCAGTGGTCTGATAATTTCACTTGGCTGTCTACTACATAGCTCACAATATTTCTGAACTCTAAGATTGTTCCTTTTCTTTTCCCTTACTCTCCTTCCACCCTCCAAAGACAACCACATAAAACACACACACACACACACACACACACACACACACACACACACATCACCCTGCTCTATCTGCATTCATCCCAGGTATTGTTTTTTTTATTCCAATTGCTTATAATTGCTCAGGTCAAAGAACTGAGTCATTGGAGACTTTTCTAGTTCTCCCACAATCCACATACTGTCTGATAAGCAATCACGTTGAATTTATATTTAACATATATCTCACATATGACCCTGTCTCGTCCCTTGTTGTCACCTTGGTTGGAGTCATTGACATCTCTCTCCTATATTACTTTAACATTCTCCTAAGTGGTCTCTCTATCCTCTTACCCATTAGTCTATTTTCAGCAGAGCATCTAGACTGATCATTTAAAAACAAATATAATCATGTTAGTCCTCTGAACGAAACCCTAAAATCATTCTTTTTGTTGTCCCTTTATCCTAATCTCCATATTTTTCCAATATCACCTCTCTCCTTCCAAGGTTGCATTATTCTTTTATTTAGGGTATTTTTTTTAAAGGAATTTATTTTTTTTTATTTTTTTAAAGATTTTATTTATTTATTCATAAGAGACACACAGAGAGAGAGAGAGAGAGGCTCAAAGACACAGGCAGAGGGAGAAGCAGGTTCCATGCAAGGAGCCAGATGTGGGACTCGATCCTGAGTCTCCAGGATCACACCCCAGGCTGCAGGCGGCACTAAACCGCTGCGCCACCAGGGCTGCCCTATTTAGGGTATTTAATTACTATTTATTGTCTAGTAGAACATTAACTCCATGGGACTAGAGATCTATGTTTTATTTACTTGCATGCTCCAAGTACCTAGATTAGTGCCTAGTATATGATAAATGTTCATTTATATTTTTTGAATGAATTAACGTACAAATGATCAGTACTAGAGTAGTAGTCTCACAGTGGATGCCTGAAATAATGATATTTGTTTGTTTTTGCATTTACTTATGTATAAGATTACAGAGAACAAAAGTCATCACAATAGTCAAAATCACTATTGTTGATAGTGCTTTTCTAGATAACTAGGGATTCCTTTACATGATTCCGTTTGATACTACGTTATAGGTATCTATAAATAAGACAACGGAGGTTTGTAAAATTAGGTAAATTAATCAGGCTTAAACAGTTTGTGCAGCGGTAGAACTCAGAGCATTACCAGATCTGAATGAATTGAAATTCCACTTCATTCTGTGATATTAGCACTTTTATAAACACTCAAAGAGCAGACAGGAAGTTTCTTTCTTTCCTCATTTACATATGCTCTCTTGTATGTAGTGAGTGTCATCTATTTATGTGAGACAGCTGCTGCTCATCCAGCCCTGAATTTGTTAGTCTAGATTTGTTAAAACTACCACTGATACTGTTATTGTTTTTTTTTCTATTGTCATCAACTTCTTTTTTAAAGCAATCTGTGACACATTGAGAAATGCTACTAGGAAATAGCTCTGCAACTTAAGAATGGCACTTCAGAACTAAGTAATTTAATATTTCACAGAGGAGCATACTGAATGCACCAATTTCCTCAGGGCTTTAGTTGGACTCACAGAAGTGACAATGTGCTACTCTATAATAGGTCTTGAGCTTTCTTCATAATAGGCTTTTTATGTAGGTGGCCCAGAAATCATTGTGAAATTCACGTTAAGGAGGATTCACTAACTTTGCCTTATTTATCTGTTTTTTTTTTAAATATAAGTGTTGCTGATACATAAAGCTGGCTTTCTGCAATAATTTTCTTTTCCAATAATTGATATGGTATTACTTTATGAAATTTATTTTCCTGTAAGTGGTTATAATCAGACACTTTATGAATTTGGGCTCCAATTCAGATTTGCATTCTTTTAACAAACTTTTTTTCTTTTTTTAAAAAAATCAAGTGTAATTAACAGTGTTATCTTAATTTCAGATGTACAATATAATGAGTCAACAATTCTATTAACAAACTTTTTAAGATGTGTCTATATGACTTCAAACTCTTCTATAGAAAAGAAAAACCTAGCAACAATCTAATAGAATGTCCTATATCTAAACATCATGATGACCATGTAGAGTTTCCCAATAGTGACACTGGAGGCAATAGGAAAGACTGGGGAAACTATATAGTCATGGTAATTTAATTCCAAATGTTCCCATTCCGAAGTTCTCAAATTAAAAAAAAAATCACTTTTAAAAGATGACATGTTCTAACACCTTCAAAAATAAAGAAAAAATGGGGCAGCCCTGGTGGCTCAGTGGTTTAGCCTTCAGCCCAGGGCTTGACCCTGGAGACCTGGGATCGAAGTCCCACGTCGAGCTCCCTGCATGGAGCCTGCTTCTCCCTCTGCCTGTGTCTCTGCCTCATTCTCTCTCTCTCTCTGTCTCCCATGAATAAATAAATAAAATCTTAAAAAAATAAAGAAAAAATGATAGCTCAAGTAGAGCACTGACATATATGTTTTATTTTTTTTTATTTTTTATTTTTTTTTGACATATATGTTTTAAATTTGGAGAATATTTGCTTACAGAACTCAGGTTGGATAAATATACAATTACTTTTCATTGTGGAATTGTGGAAGTATTTCATTGTGGAACTATTTACCAATGGTGCATTATGTCAGGGTAATTGAGAAATCCATACATTAAGTTTAGTTTTTCAAATCTGAATCTATACCTCATGCCTGTGTGGAATGATAGGGAGGACCTGAGGATGAGGATATGGATAAATTACATTTTTTTCCTCAAGAGAACCAAAAGCTGAGGATAGTTGTTAAACTATTTCAATTAACTTGAGGCTCAGATATCAGGAGTTGTCACTGTTTATGAAAAAAATATAACTTTTAAAAATTTATAGTAAAATCTTGTAAATTGCTCAGGAAACTTGAATCTCATACACATACAGTGATTGGTCTAATATTGGGGGACATTGTGATATAGTTAACTTATCCTACAGACATTATTCTTTAGCTAAGAATTATGTAGAATAAGTTGGTATAGTTGGTAAAGTCTAAAAATTGAAACCTCAAAATTGTCATTTCCAATTCATTAGATATTGCGGTGCATTCTCTTACAAGTGTTTGCTATTTTGCTTTTGGAGCTCAGTCTAACCAGAAAGATATGAGACATCTATAGTAGAAATAGATTCTTATAATTATTTTTCAAAATCCCAGGAAGTCTGTAATACAGGAAATGGAAAGCCCCAAGAAATGTGAGTTGTTCCCACCCAAAGAGAAAACATTTAACTAAAGGCTGTATGCACCAGTTGTGAAATTACTGGGGAGGAAATTTCACATAGGATGGAAAGTGAGAAATAGGAGTAGGGAAGGAGCACTGAGAAAGACATTCCTACATATGGAGTTCTAATAAATTTGATCCCTGTCATCCTGAATTTATATATTGAATTACTGATTAGAAGAAAGTTCAATGAAGCCAAACTGAAGGGCCTGAGAATTTGGACCCACAAATATAATTCCTTCGTGTGGATAAGACATTATTTTGGAACAACTTAAATGCTTTGCAGCTGGTAGAAAACTCATCGGGTAGTCATTAATATAACTTTTAAAATAATGACACACTGCAGCTTGCTATTATACTGAGACAATTATAAAATACAGACTAGCTTCTAGCTAGCTTGTTGTATCCTAGCTGATATGACAGGAATATATTAATCAGATATACAATTTATTTTACCAAACGCGCTTTATTTGTATTGCAATTGGTGAGTGATTTCTAGAGGAATTATTTCACATGAGAATTTTAAAATTCAGTGAAATTTGGGACTTGCATTTTGCAAAGATGGGAGCACAACACTAAAATCAGAAGAAACTTGACCTAAGGAATCTACGAGAATAAATAAAAAATTCTACATGCTATAAAATATCAACAGATGACCAGGTACTAAACAAATAGAAACAAATATTCATAGTTTCATTATATAACATCATGGACATCTTATAGATCATAAAATTAAAAATTTAATTATTATCTACTTCAGAAAAATCTTTGCAAGAATTTAACAATGAGAAACATTATGAAATTTATAAGGAGAAAACAAATTTTTTCAAAGTAAATATTTGTTGGAGAAATAGAAGCTCTTGAAAGGGAATTTTGAATTTATAAAGATTTCAAATCTTATTGAACTTATAAATTTAATAACTTTCCAACTGCAAGCCTCATGTGATTTGTGGTGACTTGATAATATCATATTAAAGTTAATCTGGAAGTATAAATTGTGTAGATACTTGAAGGATGGCTATGTTTCTAAATATCAGAATATATGTAAAAAGTTACAATAACTTAAAGAAAATATAGTAAAGACTAAGCATTGACCCCAAATCAATATCTCAGACAGATATACACACATACAAACACAAGTTATACACATAGCTAGCTATACATGAATTTACATTGAGTATATATATATATATATATATATATATATATATATATATATATATAATGAATTTGGCCATAAAATCAGCAGGGAAAATAAGATTAGTTTGTCATTGATTCTTGGAATTATAATTTTTTAAAAACATAAATAGTATCTATATTTCATTTCACATGCAGATATAAATGGAAGAAGCATTAACATTTATTTTATTTTTTTAAGATTTTTATTCATTTATTCATGATAGACATAGAAAGAGAGAGAGAGAGAGGCAGAGACACAGGCAGAGGGAGAAGCAGGCTCCATGCTAGGAGCCCGACGGAACTCGATCCTGGGACTCCAGGATCATGCCCTAGGCCAAAGGCAGGCGCTAAACCGCTGAGCCACCCAGGGATCCCCAGCATTAATATTTAAATGTAAAATTTGGAAACAGAAATTCTAAACCAAAATGTCAATTACTCTTGTCATCTTGGAACATGAGAGTCCTTTACAAACATAAAAGCAGTGAAAGAGAGCACCAGGAAAAACAAAAAAGACACAACAAAAGAAGCAAATCTGGCTTAAAATTTAAAAATGACGGGCACTGGGTGTTATTCTGTATGTTAGTAAATTGAACACCAATAAAAAATAAATTAAAAAAAAATAAAAAAATAAAATAAAATATGAAAAAAAAAAAAGAGCAGGAGGAAAGTTTTGGGTGTGCTTTAACTTGATTATGATAACAGTGATGATTTCATGGATGTATGCACATCTCCAAATACACCAAATTTTATACATTAAATACATCTAGTTCTTTGTATGTCAATTGTGCCTCAATAAAACTGCTATTTAAATATAAAAAAAAAATTTAAAAATGTATGTACATTATCAGTATACATGATAAGATAGAATGTCAAACACTAAAGCCAAGAAAAATATCTGGTCAAGGGTTATAGTTCTTCATAAATAATATGTGATTATAGTTCAGTAAAATAATTGCAACAATTACAATAGAAAATGATCAAAGGTCACAGACTTTTCATAGAAAGAGAGATGTTAATTTCTGCCTTTTTTTTTTTTTTAAAGATTTTATTTATTTATTCAGGAGAGACACACAGAGAGAGAGAGAGAGGCAGAGTCATAGGCAGAGAGAGAAGCAGGCTCCATGCAGGGAGCCTGACGTGGGACTCGATCCCAGATCTCCAGGATCAGGCCCTGGGCTGAAGGCAGCACTTAACCTCTGAGTCACCCGAGCTGCCCTTAATTTCTGTTTTAAATATACACTTTTTATAGTGTTAAATTTCTAGAATTAGAAAAATATAAAAATTATCATATTGAGTCTAAAATAAAAATGATAATTTCTAATTATTCCAATTTGACCCAGAACATATATTGCTTTCTTTACCCTTATATAATATATATATGAATATATTACTTCCTACTCAATGCTTATGAACCAATAAAAGCCAATTGGCATACTTTTCCAGTGAGCACTAGATTTCACTTCAAAAAACACATACATTCTTTGTAGCGTTAATAAACTTCAATATTTTGCGTAATGGCATTAGTAAGACCTGTGACAGAAATTTCTATCATAATCAGTACAAGCTTACTTTATCTTTGAATGATTAAAGCAGTATATCTGGATCACGTTTGCATATTTATTTATTATGCTTGAAAACTTCAAATATATGTAAAATTTATACCGCTAATTAGTCATAAACACTTGTCAGAGAGACAGGTGTTAATCTGGGTCTGACTTCTTTTCAGGACACCATATTAGTATTCTTAACTATGCAAGGTAAGAACAAATGTTTGGGCTTATATAAAGTATAAAAATATGAAAGTTATAACTACATTTTAATCAACAATATTTTTACAATGCAACATGTCTCTGCGTACCTTTCAAACTATAATAAATTGGAAGTACATTTTTTCCTTCTAGTTATGTATTTGTAAGGTATCTAGCAGTCATGAGAATAATTATTTACATTTGTATCATACTTAGCATTAGAGATCTTCACAATGATTGACCTCCACTGTGAAGAATTTCTCCAATTTGAAGATGAAATATTAAGGTTAACAAGTTCTGTGTTGTGTTCTAAATCATAAGACTTCCCAGGTGGTACAGCTAAAACTCAAGTCTCCTTATTCTTAGTTTTGTGTTTGAATCTTTGGCTAACTTTAAATAAAAATTGGTTTGTTTTTTATTTTTTTTTTTAATAATCTTTCACTCAGTGCCAGCCTTGATAGAAAGAAACTTGGCAGGACTGAATATTATTGAACTGCAAATTGGTCCAATTCCGCCCCCCCCCCCCCCATTATTTCTTAAATGTGCTAACATACAGTTAAACAAGATTGGCATTGGGATTCTCTTGGTGACCCTCGGAGCCTCTCTATCTATCTATCATCTATCTATCTATCTATCTATCTATCTATCTATCTATCTATCTATCATCTATCTATCTATCTATCATCTATCTATCTATAGCTGTATTTTTTTTTTACATCACTAATCTTCTCAAGGAGTTTTTTTTGCATACCAACTATTAGCTTGGCACAATTTAGGTACAGAAAATAATGATAAACAATTCTCTATATTCATAGATATTAAGTGTTACTGAATTCTGGCTTTAAGCAAATAGTCACAAACAGAACATTAAGTACAATTATTGGAAGTAGTATGGAGAGGAAATATAAGGAGCTATGAGAACGTCAATGAAGGGACTAGCTTAATTCTGTAAAAACCTGAATGTTGGTTAGATATCAGCCAGGTGAATGGGGTTTGGAGCTAGTAACATTGGGTAAAAGAATATTCTAGGCTGAGGAAAATGTATAGTGCCCCTGAGGTGGGAGAGGGAACAGAGATTTCATGAAGCTGAGAGACCAATGTGGCTTGAGTGTAATAACCAAAGGAAATTCATGACAAAATAATGTAAGATACGTAGCCAAGGACAATGTCATCTCATTAATTGAATTCTTGAATGTGGGTAGGGAAAAAAATTGAAAAAAAATCCAACCACTTGTTCAATACAAAATGTAGACTGAGTTATTCTGTGAGCTGGTAGGGCACAAAGTTGACAGTTACTACAAAAGGATTTCAAGTGTGTACTACTTACTTCAGGGGCCATCTAATTCTAGATCACTTTATCTTAAACACTTTATCTTAAACAATAAAGCCTCTGCCATAGTCAACCGAGGAGAGAGGTATTCACTGGATATCTCATTCTTCTTTTAGCAAAGAGGAAACTTCGACAGAGTCCCCAAAACTTTGGATCTTACCACAGATTAATGTCAATCTTGAATTACCTGGAGATTGTCAAAATCTACACCTGCTTTATGTACCTGCTATTGATTTCAAGTATCAGCAAGCCTTCTAAGCCTCCTCCTGGTAGCCTGGCTGTTAGTTACCTCACTTGTTAGGTTACATATTTCTTTTCCCCACACCCTAATTTAAAATGGAAAAAAAAAAAAAAAACAAAAAACGCAAAAAACAAAAAACACAAAACTAGAATCCTACAGCAGGGCTTAATTAGAGAGGTTCCGTTCAATATCTCTGAATTATTTGTGCGTTAGCCACACACTAAAGTGTCACCCTGTCATATAGGTGTTTTCTTCTGGACATCTAATTCCCCAAATACTCAACATGGTTCACAAGGTGAAACATTTATTATTTGAAAGGAGAATGGCAAGTGAGAAGTGTTTGTCAGCTGGTTTAAAGCTGTGACAAAGAGTGACTACTATTTTCCCCCACTTGACTCTTCTTGTCACATGAGGAAGGGGAGGTGACAAACCTTTAAGACATGTTATCTTGTGGCTTTTGTCTCATTCCTCAGGGCCTCTGGCTCTTCCTCTTGTAACACACAAAACCAATCCTTTCCAAGTCATTTAATATTTTAAAGGATTTAATATTTAGTTAGTGATGGATCAAGCTACTAAATTGAATCTTGGCAGGTAGAAGGATTGAATTCGGTCCAGATGAACAGTAACAGACTTGTTGCTCTCCTGGGGAGGAAAAAAAAAAAAAAAAAAAGCAGACACAAGCTGCTATGTAAATTGAATTCCTGGTTATGATCTTACTCTCAGTAAAGTATGTTATCATTTCATGGCTCTTTGTAACAATAGTTTTCCTTTTTTTTTTTTTAATGGTTTTCCTTTTTAAAGGGATCATTTATAACCTTCCCTTTCCATGATCATGTATTCATTTAGAAGAAAAATACATTTTTGTGCAATGATTGGCCTTTTGTGATACTGAGGGACATGTGTGTGAGAGATATTGTTAACTCTGTCCTCAAGACCAGTGCTATTTGTAGAGCTTCCTTCTTAACATATCCTCTATTTAATCACTTCTTTCTTTCTTAAACCTCAGGCTGCAAAGGAGTCTGTAAAGCTAGAGTGTACAATAAAAATAACAACATAAATAATAACTAGAGTCCATGCCAGTTATTTTCCAGAAACTTGGATCAATTTTCTGAGCATGTTCATATGTTTCTTCGATAACTGCAGTGAAATTGCTTATTAAAAAAAAAAAAAGTCTGTTCCAATGGCTTCATTTGACTACTTATTTGTCCCTTTATTTATGGATGTATTTAACTGTGTATTCACCTGTTGCTTTTCTTAAAAATTTTCTTTTCCCTTTGCTTCAAACCATGCTCACTTCTTATTTTCCTCTATCACTTTGTTAAGGCTAGTTACTGGTGACTTTGTTTTTGTTGTTGTTAATTTTTTAAAGCTAATCCTAATCTTTAATTACCATAACAGTGATTACCCAAAATCTCTCTCAGTTTTTATCTTTCTTCTATGCTCCACTTTATCAACAGCTGCTTTCTGTTTAGTGTGACCATATGTATCAACTTACCTGAAATAAAGTCCTGATGATGCTTGTTTCATAAGAACCCATTATTTGGGATCCCTGGGTGGCGCAGCGGTTTGGCGCCTGCCTTTGGCCCAGGGCGCGATCCTGGAGACCCGGGATCGAGTCCCACATCGGGCTCCCGGTGCATGGAGCCTGCTTCTCCCTCTGCCTGTGTCTCTGCCTCTCTCTCTCTCTCTCTCTGTAACTATCATAAATAAATAAAAAAAAAAGAACCCATTATTTTAGGCAGTTAGAAAATGCACTAATTATCCAAAAGGTCTAGGTGTTCAGACTTGGCTGCTGATACTAGAGCCTATATTACCAATTAGGACAATGCGGCAAGGACCAGTCCGACCACCACCACAACTGAGAAAATCCACTGTTCCTGACTTGCTGAAGCTGAGAAGTAGAAGCTGAGAGATAAATATTTTACTTTTTTTGATTGAAGTTCAGTTGACAAACAATGATCCATTACTTTCAGGTGTACAACATAGTGATTTGACCAGTCTATATATTATGCTATGCTCATGAGTATAGCTATCATCTGTCACCATACAACACTATTACAATACCAGTGCCCATATTCCCACGCTGAGGCTTTCATCCCTGTGACTTGTATATTCCATAACTGAAAGCCTGTGCCTCAACTCCTTTTTACCCATTTTTCTCATCTCCCCTCCACCTCCCCTCTGGCAAACACCAGTTTGTTCTCTGTATCTACAAAGTTTCTGCTTTTGTTTGTTCATTGTTTTTTTTTTTTTTTTTAATTCCACATATAAGTAGAATCATGTGGTATTTGTCTTTCTCTGTGACTTATTTCATTTTGAAATTGCATTTTCCTAAACATTCTTTCCAGAATGGATTCCCTGCAACACTCTTTACATCATGCTTCCAAACCCAAGTTTCACATGAGTGCTTCTGATTGACAGAGCCTAGACACAAGGAAGGCTAAGCAAGTGAGTTTTGACTTCTATAGTTTGAGGAGTCATGATGATATAACATATAATACTCCACAAATATGTGAACAGTATTTGCACACCAGGGGTTCAACAATCAAAACAGTATATTGTTAGAATAATTCTAAAATTGTTCATGTCGATATATAGGGAGAGAGGGAGAAACTGGGGAAGGGTACAAAGGGTTCTTCAAATCACTTGTAAGTTTATTGTTATTAAATGTCTGAAAGAAACATGTAAAACCAATAAATACATTAAATGAACAAAGGAATTTGAGTACCAATAAAGCCTCACCTCTTAACAAAGACTCTAGGTCTATTTTAAAGATGTGGGTTTGAATTTTATATAGCAATGGTTTAATAATAAAACTACTTTCCATTTTTATGAAAATTCAGAGAAAACCACAAACTGTTTCATAGCATCCCTTCAAGAAGGTGATATGTCATATACATAAGAATTCCAAAACTGCTCCTGGGAATTGTTTGAATCTATGAAAATAAGAAATTCTTTGGGATAGATGCTCTGAAAATTTACGACTTGCTAATAAGTCACTTTGGCTTTTACAATTGTTTTCCAAGTTGAAAAGTAGTTAACATTTTTTTTTTCTTTTGGAATTTCTGTTGTGAAACATGAGGGTAATAAATAATGTTAGATCATGGTCATTGAAGCAGACATTTTTAGATATCTATCTACTATCCATTTGGTCTCCTTTTCATTGATAAAAACTGATTATTGTTTGGGGACGGCCATGTGCACAGCTAAAATTCAAAAACAACAACAACAAAACCCTATTTTCCTATCTTCTTTCCAATTCAGGTTGGTCATGTGACACAGTCTTGACCTATTAGAAATAAGTGGAAGAGAGATTTTAGCCTTCAGGCCCTCTATGTAGCTAAATGGAAGCAGTATAGCAAAGTAGTTCTTGCTTCTTGTTTTAAAGCTAAATCATCTTCCCACTACAAAGCTTAGAAAATTGAAAAAAAGTGATGGGTAAGTGAAGAAGCAAAGAAACAGGCATACATTCTACAGAGTCTTGTACTGAGTAACACTTATGAATCATAAGGTTTTTGTTATACTATTTTTGATTAATTAATTCTTAAGTCTCAAACTCTAAGCTAATGTACTTTTCTCAGTTGAGAACATCAATTCCATACTCCAAACATTCGTTCAATGAACAGACATTAAAAACTAAAGTGAACACTGCACCTTGTATTTTTGCATCTCCTTTACAACAAATATTGGCAACAACCAGTCAAGATCTACAAACAGTGATGGCTTGGGGAATTTGCCAGTAGTTCTCAATATCAATTGTTGCTTTAATCTGGTTTAAACTATGAGTTATTTTTCAGGTTTCAGCAGCCTCTAAATTATTACTCCATCAAGGTTGTAAAGTTAATCCCATGAACGTAGTTTTACAACCAATAAATATGCTGTCCTGTGCATCATTTAGAGCATTACTAGAAGCATCTTATATTGATACAGTAGCAAAGATATTTCATCACCATAAGCAGTAGCTCCCTAACATTTTTGGAAACTATTTAAAAACAAAGGGTTCATACTGTCTGTTGCTGGAAGGTACTCCTTATAGTGCTTTATAAATTGTTTTCTCTCCAAACACACTCAATATTACTAAAGAATAAAAATTGTTCTTTTCTTAACTAAATTTGAATAACTCTAGTGCTACGGCCTGTACTTTGTTCCAGTTTTATTTTTACATGCTGCTATAGAGCTGCATTAGAGTTTTATTTGATTCTTAAGAAAATATATTTCGATGATAACTTCATCAAAATCTAGATGAACTATGAAATTTTAATGTCTGAGTACTCTTTCTCTACATTAATGTTCCATTTATACTTATAAATATGCTGTTAAATTTACATACAGTCTCTCTAGTGGTGTTTTTATTGCTTCATGAGAACTAGAAAACATAAAATAATGACTGCTGATAAGTTGCATATTATGGCAAAGTCACAGTAGAAATGTATTTCATAATTTTAGGATCTGAACAAAAAAACAAGCTTTTGAAGAGTATATAAAAGCCTGATGAAGCTCATTTTCTATTATATTTTGGGGAATAAATGTCCTATAATTTATTAGGTTATGCTTGTCACCTTTTTTGTTGAGATTATTTCTATTGTTTGCCTAACTGATGTATCAGCTTCTGCGAGAGGTGTGTCAGAAATTGACTATGATGATAAATGTGTCAATTTCTCCTTGAAGTTCTGCTAATGTTTGCTTTATATATTCTGATGTTTTATTAGGTTCATAAAATTTTAAAACTGGTATATCATTAATGAATTTAACCTCTCATTTGTATTAATATCTTCTTCTTTAATTCCAATTTACTAATGTAGTTACACTAGCTTTTTTAGTTTTTTTTAAATAAACCTTCTGCATTAAATATTGTTTTAAATTACTTAATTTTGGTGTTTCTGTGAATGTACTTTTTCTATTTTTTGTTAGCATTATCTACATATATTAAAGCTGACTTAGAAACTTGAAGTTATGAATATATCTAATATTTATATCTAAAGCCACAATCCAATAGAAATTGCTAACAGATTTTTTTACAAAGAAAACTCCAGGCCATGATGGTTTCACAGATTAGTTCTATCAAAAATTTAAGGAAAAAGAAATACCAATCTTATAGACAGTTTTTCAGAAAATTCAGGAGATGTGAACTTTTTCTAATTTATTTTATAAAGCACATGTAGTGATACTCAAATCTGAAATTACAAAACCAGATATTTCTTGACATTACATTAAAATTACAAATCTGTGATCCTCAACCACATATATACAAAAATAACATATGTAAAAGAATAAATATATTATGAGCAAATGGGATTTGTCCCAGAAATGCAAAGTTCTTTCAATATTCATGAATCAAATAATATAATTTACCATTGCAATATATTTACACCTTAATAGATGCAGAAAAAATATTTTATGGAATTACACACCCTTTCCTGATCAAATATCCCAGCTAAACAGGAATTGATGAAATCTTTCTGAATATTTTGAAGGACATTTGTTATGGACTGAATTGTGTTTTCCCTAAAATTCATCTATTGATGCCCTAACCCCAAATGTGACTACATCTGGAGATAAGGTCATTAGGAGATAAAGTTAAATGAGGGCATAAGAGTGGGGCCCTAATTAAATAGAAGTGGTTTTCTTATAAAAAGAGGCAGATCTCTCAATTTTTTTTCTCTCTCTCTTCAGAAAGGAAGGCCATGTGAGGACACAGCAAGAATGTTGCTAGCAGCAGGCCAAGGAGAAAGATACCACCAGAAGCCAACCCTACTGGCACTTTGATCTTGAACTTCAGCCTGCAGGACAGTGAGTTAAGCCACTAGTCTGTGCCACTAGTCTTTGTTACTTTGTTATGGCAGACCAGGTCAGCTAACACAGCATCTATAAACGTGTAGAGATAACCTCATACCAAATGGCAATATACTGAATATATTCCCTTTAAAACCAGAAAATGGGAGAGGTTTTCATTCTTACCATTTTTGTTCATTATCTCTTTGAATGACCCAGCCAGTACATAAGGAAAGAAAGAAAAAAAAGAATTATGGATAGTCTTTATTTTTAGGCAATATGAAAGTCTACATAAAAAATTCTACATAATCCACTATAGTACTATAACTAAATTGCTAGAATAAATTAATTTAGCAAGAATGTAGGATACAAAGTCAACATACAAAAATAAGTTACAATTATTCAATTGCAATTTATGATAGCAACAAAAATCGAAAACAGTGATTTATAGATTTAAAAGGTCCTATTAAAGTTCTAGAAACATTTTTAGTAAAAATGAATAGATCAATTCTAAAGAATATATATGGAAATGCAAAGACTTAGAATAGCCCTTACACTTTCAATAAAAAATGATAAAATTTGAGGATTTATACTACCTGATGTTAAGACTTACAAAGCTGCATTAATGGAGACAATCTAGCATTTGTGTAAAGATAGACAAATAAGTCACTAAATCTAAATAGGTAGTTTAGAAATAGAATCACATAAATGCAGTTTAGTTGATTTTTGACAAAGTCACTATGGTAATTTGTAAAAGTATACACTTTTTAACAAATGGTGCTACAAAAACTGGATAAACTCGCGAAACCAGATGAAATTCAATCCATAGCTCACACCAAACATAAAAGTTAATTTCCAAAGGTTCACAGACCTACCTATGAAAGCTAAAAACTACAAAATGTATAGATTAAATATAAGAGAGGGATCCCTGGGTGGCGCAGCTGTTTGGCGCCTGCCTTTGGCCCAGGGCGTGATCCTGGAGACCCGGGATCGAATCCCACATCGGGCTCCCGGTGCATGGAGCCTGCTTCTTCCTCTGCCTGTGTCTCTGCCTCTCTCTCTCTCTCTCTCTCTCTCTCTCTCCCCTCTCTCGGTGACTATCATAAATAAATAAAAATAAAAATAAATAAATAAATAAATAAATAAATAAATAAATAAATGAGAAAAACCCTTGCAATCTTGGAATAAATCATTCCTTAGTACAATAAAAGAAAGAAAAACCCACTAACCTAATTCTAAAAATAAAAATACATAGATGGACTTCCAGTTTGTAGAAGTTTAATCTATGTCAGCTATTTTTCTGTAATGGGCATGGTTGAAATATTTACCTCACGTGCAGAAACGTGGAGGAGGCCAACTCC
Source organism: Canis lupus familiaris (assembly GCF_011100685.1). Taxonomy (NCBI): domain Eukaryota; kingdom Metazoa; phylum Chordata; class Mammalia; order Carnivora; family Canidae; genus Canis; species Canis lupus. The sequence continues at coordinate 81,167,616 of NC_049224.1, forward strand.
CATCTGCCTCTACCTGGTTCTGGACCCAGATCTAGCAATCCTACACCATCAGTCCAAACTTGCTCCTCAGTGTGTCTATTCCTCTTCATATTCACAGAAATACTACTTTGTTTTTGTGCAGTGCTAGTTCTTTCTATTTTCAGATATTTTATTTATTTATTGTTTAAAGAGTTTATTTATTGATTGATGAGAGACACACAGAGAGAGAAAGAGAGATAGAGACAGAGACAGAGACAGAGAGAGACAGGCAGAAACACAGGCAGAGGGAGAAGCAGGCTCCATGCAGGGAACCTGATGTGGGACTCGATCCCAGGTCTCCAGGATCAGCCCTGGGCTGAAGGCAGGCGCCAAACCGCTGAGCCACCCGGGCTGCCCTATTTTCAGATATTTTAATATTTGACTTTGGAATGGAAATCATGAAGTTTGAGCTCACAAAGCCATCCAACTGGAAGTTTTAGCAGTATTTTTAGACAAATTACAAGACAAAATTCCAAGTGAAAAAGGAATAAGGTGAATTCTTTTCTGTGGATAAAAGCACAAAAGCCACTTATGGCAGAATGATGTGGGTCCCTGGAGAGCTACAGAGGCAGTGATGTGAGGGCTGCAGTTGCTTAGGCTGCTTGGAGGTAGCTGGATCAGGAGAGACATAAGGAGCAAGCAAAGACCATTTGTCAGCTTCATCATTTTGTCCAAGGCTGTCTTTGGCCTTTTGGTCCTTCGAGTCACTTTGCAGGACTCAGCAGGTTGGACCACACTCTCATCAGCTGCCACAACTTTAAATCTGGAATGATAGTACAGTTTATAAAATAAAAGAAAGCAATAACAATCCAAAGCTAGTTAATTATTAAACAGCACTTTATACAAAACCTTTTTAGTCACTCAAAAATTAATCCTTAGGTTTAAAATGTTTGACTTCAGCCAAAAGATAGAATTTCTTCTATGCCATCAGGGTAATCAGTTGAACAATCTTTGAGAAAAAAATACGAAAAATATACACTTTCTCCCACTTCAACAAGTTGGCATGCTGTTTCTGCACGCTGGCAGATCAAAATCAGTGGAAAAAAATCTCTCTTAAGCTTACCGTGATCATAGGTTTTAGGGAAGAATGCTTCTAAACAACCACATTTCTCAAGTAAGCTAAAAATATTTCCACTTACTTACAATTAAATTTACATATCTTGGTGGAGACAAATGTTACCAAATCACAAACTCATGCCTTTGTGTTGTTAAAAAAGCAGGTAATGAGCCACATTTTATACTTGGCAGGTCTAGGAGTAAATTACATTCTTTTGCTGCCCTTGTCATTTTTTATTCAAGCTAAAAATAATGATTAAAATGAGCAAGTAAGGCAAACTTGAAGGGGAAAGATTACGAGAAAATGACATTGCGGTGGAGGGTGTTCTGGAGTGTTCATAGACATGCCTGAGCAGTATAATTTTATTGTTGCTATTGGCATGCTTCAACACTCCTTTCAGGATCCCTTTGTATAAATCTTGGGGTGAGTATTGGATTCCTGAAGAAATAAAAGATTTACATTTGAACATTAACAAAAATGTGATTTTAATATTGCCTGTGTAGGTCTCTATTAATATTGTGCTAAGTATCTTATCACTTTGTTTTAATTTTTATATGTCAAGGTGTATTAGTTTCCTATTGATATACCAATAAATTACTACAAACTGTGTGACCTAAAAAGGCTCACAAATTTATTATTGTCCTACAATTCTGGGAGTAAGTAGTCCAAAGTGGACTTGTCATAGTTCTATGTTACTTCTAGAAGCTATAAAGAAGGATCCATTTCCTTTCATTTTTTTGGCTTTTGGGAATGTCCCGCATTCCATAGCTTGTGTGCCAGCATTAGTCCAATCTCCACTTTAAAAATATATGTTAAATCAACTTTATTGAGGCATAACTTCATGCAGTAAGATTCCTTTCACTTGAACTGTTCAATGAGATTTGACAAATGTATAACCTGTAACCAGCACCACAGTCAAGAGGAAATACTATCACCACACAATGTCCCCTAGTCCGCCTTATGGCAGATCTACCTTCCAGGCCTCAGGCAACTACTGATCTGAATCTTATCACTACAGGTTAGTTTTATATTTACTTAATGTAAATGAGATCATCGAGTATGAACTCTTGCTCATTGTAACTGACACCCGTCTATATTGCTGAGTCTATCAATAGCTTATGTGTTTTAATCGTTTATAATATCCCCTAGTATACCTACCACAGTTTGTTTACCGTTTGGCTGTTGGCATACGGTTGTATTGTTTCTGATATGTTGGCTGTTGCAAATAGAGCTTTGTGAATGCTATTTTTTGGCATGTATTACTGTCTTTTTATTAAAGTTTAGTTGACATACAATATTATATTAATTTCAGGCATAAAACACAGTGTTTCAACATTTATGTGCTATAGAAAGTCATCACCTTGATAAATCTAGCTATAGTCTGCCATCATACAAAATTGTCACAATATTATTAACTGTATTCTTTATTAACTATATTCCCTATGCTGTCCATTGCATCCTTTTATTATGTATTTCATAACTGGTTGTTTGTACTTTCAGATCCCCTTTCCTTATTTTGCCCATTCCCTCACACCCCTCTGGCAACAACCAGGTTGTTTTCTGCATCTACGAGTCATTCTGTTTTTTTTTTTTTATTTTTTATTTTTTACATTCTAGATATAATTCAAATCATATGGCATTCATCTTTCTCTGTTTGATATTTTTATTTCACTTAGCATAATATACTCTAGGTCCACACGTGTTGTTGCAAATGGCCAGATTTTGTTCTTTTTTATAGCTGAATAATATTTAATTGTATATATTTTTACCACATCTTTCTCCATTTATTCATTGATGAACATTTAGGTTGTTTCCCCATTTTGGCTATTGTAAATAATGCTGCAATAAGATAAGAGGTGGTTATCTTTTAGAATTAGTGTTTTTGTTTCCTTTGGGTAAATACCTGGCAGTGGAATTACTGGATCATGTAGTAATTCTATTTTTAATTTTTTGAAGAACCTCTATTCTGTTTTTTCACAGTCATTGCATGAGTTGGCATTCCTACCAAGAGCGCATGACAGTTCCTTTTACTCCACATCCTCCCCAACACTTGTTTCTTGTGTTTTTTATTTTAGCCATTCTGACATGTGTGAGGTGATTTCTCATTGTGGTTTTATCTGTGTATTTCCCTGATGATGAGTGACGTTGAGCATCTTTTCATGTGTCTGTTGACCATCTGGGTGTCTTCTTTATAGACATGTCTAATTAGATTTTAATTAGTTTGTTTTTTCATTAGATTGCCCATTTTTAAATTAGATGCTTTATTGATATGTCATTGTGTGAATTCTTTATACATTTTAGATAGTAATTCCACATGTCCAGTTTCTTTTTTTTTAGTCTTCATTTATTTATACTCTGATTTTTATTATTTTCTTCCTTCTATAACTTTTGACTTAGTTTGATCTTTTTATTTTTCTCATTCTTTTAGGTATAGAATTAAATCGTTTTAGCTTTTATCCCCTAATTTTTTGAGATAGGCCTTTTGCTATAAACTTCCTTCTTAAAACTGCTTTTGCTGCATCTCAATGACTTTGGACAGTTGGGTTTTCATTTTATTTGTCTCAAGATATTTTTTTTATTTCCTTTGATTTCTTCTTTGATCAATTGGTTATTTATCACATATAGTAACATTATTAGCCCCCAGATGTTTGTGTTTATGGATTTCTAGTTGATGCTGTTGTGGTCAGAAAAGATTCTTAATAGGATTTCAATCTTCTTAAATCTGAGACTTGTTTTATGTCCTTAACGTAATCTCTCCTGGATAATATTTTCTGTGCACCTGTAAATAATGTATTTCCTGTTGTTTTGGATGGAATGCTCTCTATATATCTCTTAAGTCCATCTGGTCTAATGTGTCGTTTAAGGACGATGATTTCTTATTGATTTTTTTTTTAAGATTTTATTTATTTATTCATGAGAGACACAAAGAGAGAGAGGGGTGGTGGGCTGAGACACAGGCAGAGGGAGAAGCAGGCTCCATGCAGGGAGCCTGACGTAGGACTTGATCCCCAGTCTCCAGGATCATGCCCCAGGCCAAAGGCAGATGCCAAACCTCTGAGCCACCCAGGGATCTCCTCTTATTGATTTTCTGTCTGGGATGATTTATCTATTTATGTACATGGGGTGTGAAAGTCTCCTATTTTTTGTACTACTCTAAACCAGCTAGCACAAATTTTCCTGGTCTCCCAAGCCAGTTCCTCAAGGATGTCATATGTATGATCTTTGTGTACCCTCCCATTGTGGCTAGGTTTCAAGTGATGCAGACTTGCTAGTAAGCAAGGCTGTCCTCCAGCACTACTGTCTGTAAGGTCTGGCTGCAACTGCTTATGTGCACTAGTGAATGGATCTGGTTCCTAACTGTCTAGCTAGGACCGTTGTATGTCTTCTAGTCTGGTTTAGGGTACTGCTTGGGAAGGGGCTCTGCTGTAAGTCTTGTGTATTTGCGGGGTATGGCAGGGGTGAGGTTCTGCTTAAGATACACTTTGGGCTAGGGTGAGCAGGTTGGGCAGGGTGAAACCGCAGGATGCTAGGGCAGGGCATGCAGTTCTAGCACAGTAGATGAAGAGCATCAGAAAGATGCCCACCAGCACTGGGCCATCTAGGTAAAAAGGAAGTTAAAAGTATATCTATATCTATATAAAATATATCTATAGATAGAGATAGTGCTACCTCTATCTCTGTATTTATCTCTATCTATAGTCTGCAAGTGCTACTTCTTCCCTGGATAATGATTCCATAAATCCCTGCCCCTCTGACCTATGCCCTAAAATTAGTCAGTGGGTCACCTTTCTGTGTAACCTAGCTGCTTTTAAAACTGTTGCCTCTGCTCTGAGACTTGGAGCAAGTGAAATTGTGTGTATGTATGACCTTTAAGAACAAAGTCTCAGTTTTGTTGACTCACTCTCGTGGACACAAGCCCCACTGGTTTTCAAATTCTGCTGTTATGGGTGCTTTCCTTCTTGCTGCAGATCCCTTGGGCTGTGGAGCCCAATGTGGGTATTGAACTACTCACTCTTCAGAGAGGATCTCTACAGTTGCAATATTCCTTATGTTTGTGAGTCACTGCACTCGAGGTATGGGTCCTGATTAAATTGCACCTCTGCCCCTCCTATTTATCTCAGTGTTTTTTTTTCTTTATGTCCTATGTTCCACTATCTTCAGTTCATTCTCAGAGATTATTGTTTAGTATGTAGGTATTTATTTTGTGTGTCTGTGGGAAGAGTTGAGCTCAGGATCTTCTTATTCTGCCTTTTTGTTCTCCAACCTCCCAATATCTGCTTTTTCGATCACATTTCCTTCTTTGATTATAACCCTCTCCCTCACTCTTATACGTACTCTTGTACTCTTGTTATTACATTAGCTTCACTTTAATGATCCAGAATGATCTTCCTATCTCAAGATTTGTAACCTAAACACCTCTGCAGTATCCTGTTTTACCATGTAATATAATATCTTTATAGGTTCTGGGGACTGAAACATGAACTTTTCTGGGGAGGAGTTTTATTCTGTCTACACCAAGAGAATGCAATATTAGAATATTTGTGGCTAGATTATTTTTTAAAAATTATTTATCTATTTTAGAAAACTAATGAGTATAGATATGTTAACAAAATGAACTAAAAAATGACCTCTAGTTCTACCATCTAGAGTTAATTATTATGAATGTATACATCTTTTCAGAATACGTATTGGGTACCTGTATATCTGAACTTCTTCTATATTTCATAAAAATTGAAAGATATACTGCATATTTTTGTAACATCTTGACTTGGTAATATTAAGAATATATATCGTTTATCTTAATAAATATTTACCTGTAGCATTTTTGCTAGCCAAATGTTAGCCCTTTGTATGTCTCTACATCTAATCCCACAGTTTCATGCTGAACTTTTGCATTGACACATCTTACATCATTTTTTTAGGCTAAATATCTAAACATAGTATTGTTGTATCCAATGTAGAGTGTTTAATTTAACCTTAAGCTGACTCAAAGTACTAATTTCTTCAAGCCTTCTACATATTGATAATGTGATTCATTATAACATTGTCAATTTGTTAGAAGAAAAGTATATCTGACTGTGGTTTTAACCTGGTCCAATTATGACACAAACTGTTCATAGGTGTTAGCCTTAAAAAGAAAAAAAAAAAAAAGATGTATTTAGAAATAGCAGATAGCAGAGGCGCCTGGGTATCTAGATGGTTAAGCATCAGAATCTTGATTTCAGCTTAAGTCATGATCTCAACGTTGTGAGATCAAGCCCCAAGTCAGGCTCCGTGCTGGGAATGGAGCCTGCTTGATATTTTCTCTCTCTGTCCTCCCCTCTCTTCTCCTGGTGCCCAACACCTCCACCCTCCTCCCCCCCCAAAAAAAAAAGAAATAGAGAATTGCAATCCAAGACAAGCAATCTATGGCAAAACTATAGTCAAGTACTGAAAACAAAGGAGAGGAATGCTCTTTTATAAAGGAAAGGGGGAATTTGGGAGGACCATTATAAACAGAAACTTTATTGGAGTAAACTGATAATTTGAAGTATAGCAGCTTTTTGTTGGCTGATTTGTGATAGTCTCATTAGCTGGGTTATTGCCAGGAGAGGAGGAAAAATTTCCTTCCTCCTACTGAGATAGTAAAGTAATAGCTAAAATAGTATGGACTTGCAAGGTGTGTCCATCCCTGCTGGGTTTTGCATTTGATAATGAGCCATAGGAAGTGAGCGCTCCCCCTGCTAGGCCTTCTGGCTCCATTCTAAATGAGGTTTTGTTTTATTTTCACCTAAGTCATAAAAGTATCAGGAATTCTGTAACAGGGAATTGGAGGTAAACTGTGTAATGTTCTCCAGGAGAAGAGAGGACACGGAAATCTTTATTCATGTATCCTTTCATTTGTGATTTCATTCACTTATTTTTAGTCTCTAAAGATTTTCCATTGCTGTTAAGAGTACAGGGGATATGGCAATGAACAAGAGCATCAGGGTTATTATTCTCATTATTATAGTCGAGTGTGTGTTTGTGTGTGTGTGTAGGAGGGTCATACAATACACAAACATATACATGAATGAGATAATTTCATATAGTGAAGTGTGCTATAAAGATGATAAGGACGATGGTGCAGAGCATACTCTATTTGAAATGGGAATATATTGAACACAAAGGAGCCAGGGATGGACAGTTGGGGGCTGAACATTGACCAGGGAGATCTCCCTGAGTTAGGAGTGAGGGAGCTAAAATGAGGTCAGTATGGCTGGAGTATATGGTGTTGAGCTAGTTGAAGTTAGCAAGGCTTGGTTGGAACGTCCCAGACCATGTTAAAACAGTTAAGACTCTTAACTCTAGGAAACAAACTGAAGTTGCTGGAGGGGAGGGGGTGGGGGGGATGGGGTAATTGGGTGATGGGCATTAAGGAGGGCATGTGACGTGACAGGCATGGGGTGTTAATTTATCATGTAAATAATAAATTATTGAACACTACATTTGAAACTAATGTACTATAAGTTGGCTGATTGAATTTAAATAAAAGATAGAAATTTTTAAAATAAACAAAAAATGCAAGAATTTTTTTTTTTTAATTTCAGTGAGAAGTCACTGTGAGATTTTTAAAAAGAGTGTATGTTCTAAATTATGGCTAGAACAGCTTACCTTGGCAAATACGTAGAAAACGGTGTGCTATATTTTAAGAGAGAAAATAGAAAGGCCAGCTAGGAAACTATTTCAAAGGGCTGATGTATTGGTTTAGAATGGCAGCACATGGATGAGGAAAACTAACCTGGTTTGGGCATTTTGTATCTATATTGGAACTCCTCATCACACTATGGGTACCGCACTGAGGAGCTAAATTAAGGTTCCATTTTTTCTTCTACATGTTCCATACGCCTATCCCCAAGTTAACAGTGGTCTTCAGAACTCCTTTGACACTCATTTTAATATGGAAACAGCTATTCTCTGATACATTGGCAGTCAGAGAGGGCTGGTAATGTGAGTTAGGACTAAATAATTAAAAATGAAGAGTAAAGGAAAATGTCCTGTAAAATATTTTTAAGAAACTGATATTCATATTTTCTATTATATTTTGCTTGCTTGTTATGGGTACCTGAAATAACCCCCAGTTTCTTTCATATTGAGGTTTTATTTCCAGAATTCCAGTGTACAAACAAATAACTTATCGGGAAGTAACAACCCATTAACAGTCTCTAATACTTTAGCACAAATTAGATTATAAGGGTGACTAAATTTAAAATTGGAAGGGTCTTTAAAAGATCTTTCAATATCGATGTTTTCAGCTAAGTTTTCCAGAAGCAAACCTAAGAAAAGAATTTGCGTGACAGTGAAAAAAATTAGGAAGCTTTCCTAGGAAAAAGCTTAGAGAGGATTAGAGGAATGAGAAGGAAAGGAATCTGAATAAGTGTGCAAAATCAGGCCAAGTTACACAGAGACAATACTGAGCAAAACTCACACCTTATATGTCCCATGTGGAAGATAATAAAACTGGAGCAGTTGTCCTCACCTCTCTCTCTCACAGCTGTCAATCATTGTGACTGCCTGAGGTCCACAGAGCTGACTCTATGACAGACATATCCTATGATGAGTCAAATGATGCTTTGTGTCATTCCTTTCCTTGAATGTGGCCAGAATATGTGAATATGATGAAGTTATGTTCTATGGCAAATGTCAGTCATTTTGCAACTACCATCAAAGTCCCCAATCAATTGCCGTTAATTTAATCAAAGGATGCCATTCTAGGTGTACCTGACCTAATCAGCAAGTCCTTTAAAAGAGACTTGAAGCAGCAACTGATGCTAATCCAATGGCCTAGAAGGAGCCAATCGCCATATTATGAAAAGGGCCAAATGATAGGGAATTAGGGGAAGCTCCTAGTAACTAAGGATCTCATTCCTACAACTGCAAGGGACTGAATTCACTGAGACTAGAGAAATATCTAGAGTGTCCAATTAGATTGCAGACTCTTTCAACAGTCTTTGAGTCTCTGACTTTTGAAAGAGTTGTACTGTATCCAGACCCCAACCCATAGATACTGTGAGATAATAAATAGGAGTTGTATTAAGCTAAGTTTGTGGTAATTTGTTAAACAACATAAAAATCTAATATGTAAGAAAATAAATAGTCCAATCAGAAAATGGGCAAAAGATCTCAACATATTCCTTATGAAAGAAGGTATACAGTTGGAGAATAACTAAGAAAATATGCTTAACATCATTTTTAGGAATTGTAACTTAAAACAACAATGAGATACCACTACATACCTATTAGAATGACTGAAATCCAAAGTACCAGATATTGGTGAAAATGTGGGGCAACACAAACTTTCATACATTGATGGTAGGAATGGAAAATGGTACAGCCAGCTTGGAAGACAGTGTGGTGGTTTCTTACAAAACTAAATATACTCTTAACATATGATGCAGCAGTTGTACCTTTTGATGTTTATCCAAATGAATTGAAGTCTTATGTCCACCAAAAACCTTCATGTTTATGTTTATACCTCTTTATTTTTTAATTTTAAAACTTGGAAGCAACCAAGATGTCCTTCAGTAGGTGAATGATTGAACAAAGTAGGTACATTTAGACATTGGAATATTATTCAGTGGTGAGAAGAAATTATCAGGCTGTGAAAAGATGTGAAGGAAACTTAAATGTGGATTGCTAAGCACAAGAAGCCAATCTGACAAGGCTATAAATGGTATGATCCAATAAATGACATTCTGGAAAAGGCAAAGCTATAGACAGTAAAAAGATCAGTGGGCTTGGAAGAAAGGAAAAAAGAATAAATGGAGCCAGGGGATTTCTAGGTCAGCAAAACTCTTTCTACAGGATAGTGTAATGGTGGATACATATCATTATACAATTGTCAAAACTCATAGAATGTACAAAACAGTGAAGCCTAATATGGACTGTAGTTAATAATGTACCAATATTAGTTTATTAATTGTACAAATGTACTACACTAATGCAATGTTAATAAAAGGGGGAAATGGAAGATGGGGATGAAGAAGAATGTGGGAACTCTATAATTTCCACTTAATTTCTATCACCCCTAAAATTACTCAAAAATATAAATTGTTAATTAAAAAATAGAGAGTCAGGATTCTATACAGGTCATACTATTTCCAAGATACTCTTATTTCTCTTTCACCAAAGACATCAACTTATCCCTGTAGCTTAATACACAGATTCATTCTAAAGACATTCTATTATTATTATTATCAGTATTCGCCTTTTCTGTGTGTATATATGTGTGTCATCACCCATATTAATTATAGAATTCTTGCCCACATTGCCCACGCAATATCTTAGAGTAAGAAACCTATCGTGGAGCTTTAGAGAGTGCATGTAATTTGTTTTTGACCCAGAGTGTGAGTCTGATTCTTTTTTACATTTAGTATCAGAAGGGATATATTTTCATAGTGTCATCTTATTATATACGAATAAATGTATATGCACATATGCATATACACATTTTATGCATGTGATATATATCTACATTTTCATGTATTTATACCTATGCTACATGTATGTCTTTATGTGTATATGTGTGAGAAAGTAATCTATATGTTTTAAAACCCATTTTCTGTCATAATAATCTCTATAACACTAAGTCATGTCATTAACCCCATTTCTCAATTTTTCCACATCAGTATCTGAATGGTGTGATCTGGAATTGGTCCCCACATTGGGTGTTTTTCACTTCTTTGTTACTTTCTACCTTATGATTCTAATCTTTAAAAGTAAATAAATTAGGCCATTTTCCCTTTTTTTTTTTTTTGTTTCCTCCCATCATTCTATTCTGACTGCTTCAGCATTTAGACTGAGAAACTGCACTGTTCTCATTGATGAGCTTTCAGTTCATCCCATGTTTCAGAGGAAACCAAACCATAAAATTAGAGAGCAGCTTCCCTGCATTATGGTGAGTCCAGTCTTTTCCCAAGAAGGGACCAGGTTTAAAGGGGGTCAATGGGTGTGCATTTTCCTCATTTTAAGTGTAGTATATTACTTGGCAGAAGTTAAAGTCACTGTCAAGATTCTTGGATCAAAGCACTCTTTTTTGATGGATCATCCTCCATTTTTTGTGTCTTATATTTGGTCAGCTGCTCTAAGTCATGTTCCTGCATTAATGATTCCTGCCTCTGCTCTAAGTCAATTCCTCTCATTCTTCTGTCACAGATAGGAAGTGGTTGAGAAAAAAATTTTTTTTTTACATGTCTTTATTCCCCCTTTCAATGTTGTGAAAATAGTTCCAAAGTTGGGTGTTTTTCAGTTTTCTTCTGTTTTGTTTTCTTCTCCATTAATTTTATGTTCCCTCCTCTCCTCCTCCTCCTCTTCCTCTCCTATTCCTCCTCCTCCTCCTCCCCTTCTTCTTCTTCCTCTTTTCACCATTTTTTTCTCCTCTCCTTTTATCTTTACATTATGAGTTATTGATGAGTCTTTCAGAATGACTCTATTCTCCAATGTGTGCTGTTCTCCTGATAGGAGAGAGGCATATGGGCCCATGAGGTACCTGATTATCTTGGGATATATTATATGAGGATAACAAACCATGATGCAAAATGATCTAGTTTGAATGGCAGGGAAGATGAATTCTAGCTTTGGCTCTGGGCTAATCAATTTTAATGCATGGCATGTTGGAGGTGATATAAGTTTCACAGAGCTGAAGTCACAATATCCATGTTCTCCAACTGGTGAGTAGTGGCCCCTTGTTAAAAGATATAAAATTATTATGATAGATTTATTATTTTGTATTGTTTATTCTTATTAATCTGTTTATTGTTTTACTTCTTAATCTAATAGAACACAATAGACCTATAAGAATATACTTTAAATAATATTTATTGCATAGTAAAAAAGAATAATTTTACACCAAGATGTCTGCAGATGCAAAATAAAATGTATCCCTGCATACAAATGCGATATAAATATAAATTTTTAGTGAGAATTTATGGTATGATAGACATCATGGAAAATATTGCAGGTCCAATGTGAAGCAAAAATTAGCAGACAGCATGTGTCATTAATTTAAATAAACACAGAAACAAATTTAAAATAACAACTGTGGCAAATGCTAAGAAGGGCTCAATTAGCACTATCTAAACTATATATTTGTACATTTGTTTATCATTTTCTCCTATTGCCTCCTTGAACCATATGGGAAGAAATCTAGTCCATTTTATTTACTGCTAGATATATTCCAGCATATAGTAGGTTTTCCATAATATTTGTTCAATATTGTTCAATAATATGTGTTCAATAAATAAATGGCATAAGATAGATTTGAGTTATTCAAGCCAATTAGTAAAGACAACCTTGAGATTACTGAATTTTGAGTTCTCAAGAGTAGGCTGACATTATTTAGATGAAAAGGAGTTGGAAGACTGTCAGACAAAGGGAAATGCTATGTAAAAGCTCAACGTTGGAGTAAACATAGTGATTGTGAACCACAAAAGAGAGCCAGTGCTGACTTGAAAGGAGGATAAGAAGCTTGGTGTTAGAGAGTAGACAAGTGAGGAGAGATCTCTCCAAGACTTACATGAGTGACGCTAAAAAAAAAATCATCTTTCTTTTTAAGAGTATTGAAAACCACTGAACAAATGTAGGCAATGGACTGAAGTAATCAGATTTGTACTTTAAAATAATATCTGTTGTCAATTATTTATGATTAAAATGACAAGAACATTTAAACAAGGAGTATGGTTGAAGAAGAGAGGACCTAAAACAAATTGTAGATGATTTTGTTGTTTAAGGTCTGTTAAAAGAACATGAGATATTGAAGTCAGAAAGAAAAACCAGTAAGATAGGAGAAAAACAGAAGTGTGGTAGTGTAGAGGAAGGCAAGTGATGAGAGTATTTTAAGGAAGGGAGGCCACAGGTTTCAACGTTACTGAAAGGTAAATTGAATTGTAGAAGGATAATTAAATATTGCACTAGCCATAAAGATATGGATATTGTCATTTAACTTCTTTTGCTAAAATCAGTGATAATGTAACTCTCTTCTCTCTCTCTCTCTCTCTCTCTCTCTCACACACACACACACACACACACACACACACACACACATTCCAAAGCTATTGGATAAGAATGATAATATGTAATTGAGTCAAGAAGTATTACCATTGGCAGCCAAATTCAAAAGACACCTGAAAGCCTTGAAACCTGAATGATAATCCTGAGCTAATAATGGCAGTTTGTAAAATAATTTATTTTCTTGGAACTTAAAACTTGGATTATAAGAACTATACTGGGTACAGGAAACGTAGTTTTGAGTCTGTGCAAAGTGGGAAGTTGGAAATGAGATCCTTTAACAAAGGCTAGGTCTTTGAATGACTTTCTATAGAGAAAAAATAAATAAAAGCAAACAAAAATCCTGTTTTCCAGAAGAGAAACAACAAGTTATTTTGCCTTTCTCATTCTTTGACCTCACTGTGAAAATGAACTCTATGCTGAGAATCAATAAACAGCGTTCAACTCTCATTCATATAAGGAGATTAAATATTCACTTATTTTGGAGTCTGGAAAAACCCCCAGCCAAGTATTTCTGTTTAATATGACCACAAGCACCTTTGGACAACATACAACATCAATACCAATATCTTTTTGGAGAAAAACACTAGAATAAATCTCTTAGAATTCTCACAAATTGTTCTCACTCACATATTAGCTTATTACTCCAAATTACACCACACAGCAAAACAAAACAGAACAAAACAAAGAAAAACAAAACTACCATGAAATAAGTAAAAACCGCACAGCAGTATCAAACTCTTAAGGACAAAATATAATGAAATAATTAGATACACTATAAACCAATCGTATAAAACATTTAATGAATGAAAAGAAGGAATTAAAAACATGAAAAGAAATAATAGAAAAGCAAAATTAAACAGTCAACTTTAGAAAAGAACTAAATAAAACTTATAGGAATTCAAAATAAAAATATTTCAATTACAAACTCAGCAAATGTGTTAAAATTATAAATGATTACAGAGAGAATGGCTCTATGCCTGAAATATATATGTGTGTGTATATACATAATTATGCATATATAATTATATGCTATCATGAAATTTACAAAGAAAAAAAGAATGAAGAACGAATAGTTATAGATGTCATAGATAAAACCAGAAACTCTGATATATTTAATTGGACTTCCATAGAAAGAAATCCAGGAGATTTTGTATAAGTCACACAATCTAGGAATCATTTATTAGGATTTTCTAGGATAGATGAAAGACAAATACTTATTTGGGAAAGCACAGTGAAACACTACATATTAAAAAATGCAATCCACATTTTAACTAATTTTGATAGTTTTAAATTTTGCCCTGAAGACAAAAAGAATATTTTTTTTTTTAGGATTTTATTTATTTTTTCATGAGAGTCACAGATTGAGAGGCAGAGACAGGCAGAGGGAGAAGCAAGCTCCTCACAGGGAGCCAGGGTAGGACTTGATCTCCAGATCCCGGGATCACACCCTGAGCTGCAGGCAGCTCTGGATCACATCCTGAGCTGAAGGCAGCCGCTGAACCACTGAGCCACCCAGGCATCCCCAAAAAGAAGATCTTAAAGGCATCCAAAGTGAAACAAAGATTATCTATAAAGAAAACCAATGATACTAACAAGAAACTTCTCTTGAGTACCAACTGAATTTAGAAAATTTGCAGAAGGTGAAACAGGAGATAATTTAAATAACCATTAATACATGACTTTTTTTTTTTAATGTAGGTAAACCATCATTCAAGAACAAGGGGAAAATTTCAGATAAACTGTAGAGTTTGTCAGCAATGCATTCTCACTATGAGAACTTCTAAATCATGTATTTCAGGAACAAATAAATTGAATGAAGAACAAAAGACATTATTACTCTATAAATGAATGGCAAGCAAAAAAAAAAAGAAGATAAACAGAAACATAAACGATGTTGAAATAAAACAATGTATCTAAAAGGATTATTTTGAGGATTAAAAAAATCATAGTTTTAAAGTGTTTGAAATTGTGCTATAAATATGGTCAACATTTTATAATTATTTGCTAAATAAGTAAAAAAAAGTATAAATAACTAACAGAAATATTTGACAAAGAAAACATAAATATTTGTTCAGCAGCATTAGGTAATTTGTGATCATAGAAAAATATAGTAAATTTCTGTTTTGGAGAGATATATACATATTATCTTATTTTAGAACTTATTTTGCTCATATATTTAACTACTGAAATATATAAATGATTAGATATCGAAACATGTAAATAAAAAAGTATTAACCAACTTAAAACATTAATCAACTTCAAATATCAAATTTTAAATATCAATTTATTTATTTTTTAAAATTTTACTTATTTATTCATGAGGGACACACAGAGAGGCAAAGACACAGGCAGAGGGAGAAGCAGGCCCCATACAGGGGAGCCTGATGTGGGACTTGATCCTGGGACTCCAGGATCCTGCCCTGAGCCAAAGGCAGGCGCTTAACCGCTGAACCACCCAGGCATCCCTTAAATATCAATTTAAAGGAAGTATATTTCATAAAAGCAAAAAATCAGTGGTTGTAAAAAGCACAGAATAAGTTGAAAGAAACACATAAGGATCATCAGATTGCATTAAAATATATCTATATGGGATCCCTGGGTGGCGCAGCGGTTTGGCGCCTGCCTTTGGCCCAGGGCGCGATCCTGGAGACACGGGATCGAATCCCACGTCGGGCTCCCGGTGCATGGAGCCTGCTTCTCCCTCTGCCTGTGTCTCTGCCTCTCTCTCTCTCTCTCTCTCTGTGACTATCATAAATAAAAATAAAAATTGAAAAAAAAAATCGATGACGTTTTAAAAAAAAAAAATAAAATAAAATAAAATAAAATAAAATAAAATATATCTATATGTAATTCACAACATAGAGCATAAAGACCTAGGGATATTAAAAGAAAAAGCATAGAATAAGGTACAGCTGTAAATTTATTTTAATATCTGATAAAATAAACTTAAAAGTAAAAACAATTATTTGGGATAAACTTTTAAATTTATATGAGGAATATAGAGCAATTTTACATTTATTTTTGCATGTAATAACATACTCAAAGATGCATAAAGTAAAAGTTGACAGAGAGCAGAATGTAATAAATCCACCATCATACATGGAAATGTCATTAAACTCACTATTAGGAGGTCCAATACCCAAACTTAGTAAAAGTATGGACAATTTGAACAATATAGTTAAAAGCCTGCTCTCATGATTATACATTGAACCCTGAACCCCAAAATTAAAGAGAATATCATTTTTTAGAGCACACATGAGATATGCATGTAAAATGGGCTTTAAAATAAACTATAAAAAATAAAAATAAAATAAACTATAGTGTAATGTAATCAAACTTCATATAATTAATAACAGAGCAAGTTAAACAAATTTACTACAATATTATTAAATTATAATTAAAACATAATAAAACAACTTAAAATATTAAATATATATGGAAAATAGATAGTCTACCTATAAAACAATAGGTCAAAGAAGAAAGTATGACAAGCTTTAAACATGAACAAGACAATAATAAAAGTGTTCCATATTAGAACTGAGCTAAATGCTATTTATGAAGGATAGGAAGGCTGAAAATCAATGACATAAGCATTCATCTTAAAAATTAGTGAGAAAAAGCAAAAATGAACTCAAATCAAAAGGAACAACAAAGAAATATAGTCTGCCACAACTCATTCAAGAAGATAGTATAGTTTGATATAAACAAGATCAATAGTTTGATAACTGTCTAGAAGTTTTGAATCTGCTTGGTAAAAACACCAAGCCCACATGATCTTAGGAGAATATTATACAAAATATTAGAAGTATAGATAATTCCAATTCTATACAAGGTCTTTAAGGAAAAATGTAGAAAAATTTAACAAGATTGTATTTTTTTTTTAATGATTTATCTATTTACTTGGGAGAGAAAGAGAGAGGGGGGGGCAGAGGAAGAGAATCTCAAGTACTTTCCGCTGAGCACAGAGCTCGATGTGGGGCTCAATCTCACGACCCTGAGATCACAATCTGAGCCAAAACCAAGAGTTAAATGCTTAATCCACTGAGCCACCCAGTGCCCCACAAGACTATTTTAAATGACAGGCAAGGAGCCATATTAAAATGGCTTTAAGAATAAATAGGAGATGCAGAAATAAAAAGAATAAATACTAACAAATCTTTTCAAAATTTCCAGGAAAGTAGAAGAGAGGGAAGTAACTTGAGGTGAGGTTTGAATGATGATTTTTATTTATTCTATGAAAAACCTAAGCATATTGCAAAGTCATAGGAGTGTATTATTCAACCATAAAAAAGAAAGAAATCTTGCCATTTCTGATAACGACGTGGATGGATGTCGAGGGCATTATGCTAGGTGAAAAAAGTCAGGCAGAGAAAGATAAATACCGTATGATTTCATTTATATGTGGAACCTATCAAACAACACAAAAAGACTCTCAAACTCATAGATTGGTAGTTGCCAGAGACAGGGTGGGTAAAATGGGTAAAAGGATAGAAACTTCCAGTTACAAAAATAAACAAGACCTAGGGATTTAATGTACAAGACAGTGGCTATAATTATAATACTGCATTGTATATTTGAAAGTTACTAAGAGAGTAGATCTTGAAAGTTCTTACCACAAGAAAGAAAATTCTAGTTATGTGTGATAATAGATGGTACTGAGGTGATCATTACATAATACAAATATCAAATCATTATGTTCTACACTTGACACTAATGTTATGTCAATTATCCCTCAATTTAAAACAACAACAACAAAGAAATGACATATGAAAGACGCAGAGTGGAAAGACGAATGGTAGAGAGTTGGAAGTTTTCACATAGGTGTGAGTTTGTAGGTTTGTGAAGTAAGGGCTCAGTGAGATATTCCTAGATTTATAATACGGTCCCTAAAACAATGAGAGTGGGTATCTCTGTCTTGTTCCTGTTACTAGAGGAAGTTTTCATTATTTCATTGTTGGGTATGACGTTAGTTGTGAGTTTGTCATAGGTGTTCAGGTACATTCCTTTTATGCATACTTTATTGATAGTTTTTAAGTCAAAATATATTTTTAATTTTGTCAAATGCTTTTGCATGATTGCACGATTTTTGAGCCTTTTGTTAATGTGATGTATCAAGTTGATAAGTTTGAAGCTATTGAATCTTCCTGGCATACCTGGGATAAATAAACCTCACTTGATAGTGGGTTTTAATCCCTTTAATGTATTGTTGAATTTGCTTTGGTAATATTCTGTTGAAAATTTTAGGGGATACTGAGGGGTGATTTTTTTTTTTTTCATTGAGGATATTGAAAGGGATTGAAGGGAATATTGAGCTGTAGTTTTTTCTTTTAGGCAATACCTTTGTCTGGTTTGTTACTAACGTAATGCTGGCCTTGCAAAAATAATATTGGAAGCAATCCTTCCCCTTCGATTTTTTGGAATAATTTGAGAAGGATAGGTAGTTACTATTCCGTAAATGTTTGACAGAATTCACCGCGAAGCTGTTTGGTTCTAGACTTTTGTTTCTTGTGAATCTCTAAGTTACTGATTTAATTTCATTACTTGTAATCACTCTATTTGGATTTTCTATTTCTTTGTGATTCAATCCGGAAGTTAGTGTTTTTCAAGGAATATATCCATTTATTTTAGGTTTTCCTATTTGTTGATTTATAGATGTTTGTAGTCATATTTCATGATCTTTATATTTCTGTGGTGTCAGTTGTTTCTAATTTCTAATATTATTTATTTGGATCCTCTCTTCTTTTTCCTTTATGAGTCTGCCTAGAGGTTTAATGATTTTGTTTATCTTCCCAAAGAACCAACTTTTAGTTTCATTAGTCTTTTCTATTGCTTTTTAAACACTATATTATTTATTTTCTCTCTGATCTTTTTTATTTCTTCCACTAACTTTGGACTTTGTTCTTCTCTTTTTTCTCCCTTTCAGTATGAAGTTAGATTATTTATTTGAGATTTTTAATGAGGTAGGGGTTTTTTTTAAGATTTTATTTATTTATTCATGAGAGAGAGAGAGAGAGAGAGAGGCAGAGACACAGGCAGCAGGAGATGCAGGCTCCATGCAAGGAGCCTGATGTGGGACTCGATCCCGGGTCTCCAGGATCACACCCTGGGTTGAAGGCAGCGCTAAACCGCTGAGCCACCCGGGCTGCCCATGAGGTAGTTTTGTGTTGCTATGAACTGTCCTTTTACAGCTGCTTTTGCTGCATTCCATAGATCTTGTAAGTTGCATTCCCATTTTCATTTGTTTCAAGGTATTTTTTAACTTTCTCTTTGATTTCTTATTGACTCATTGGTTGTCTAGTAACATGTCTCCACCTGTTTGCATGTTTTTCACCCAGTTTTCTTTCTGTGAATTGATTTCTAGTTTCATAGTGTTGTTGTGGGAAAAGATGTTTGATATGATTTCAGTCCTCCTGAATTTACTGAGACTTGATTTGTGGTCTAACGTGTCATCTATCCTGGAAAATGTTCCATGCGCACTTTTGAAAAAAAAAAGTGTATTCTGGAGTTTTTGAATGAAAATCTCTTAATTATGCCCAGTTGGTCTAATTAAACCTATTTTTTAAAAATAAAACTGAGGTACAGAAGGTTAAGTAATTTCCAAATATCACCCAGTTGGTAAATGACAGAGGTAGAAGGGGGATCTAACAAACCTAGCTTCAGCATGTTGATTCTAGAACTATCCTAAAACCATCTAACTCTACTGTGATATTATAGTCCCAAGGGAATGAAATATTATAAATGAGTTTTAACTGTTGCTGACTGGTAATAATGACAATTTGGTTGGGAGCAGTAAAGTGAGAGAAAGAAAGGTTAATTTGTGCACGGAAAGATGAGGCTTTTGGAGAAGTAGATGTGTGTTGAAGCTATAATAAAATATATCAAGTAGGAAAAAATACTCACTGGGATCTAGAAGCAAGAGAATTTGAAAATCACCAGCTCCATGTTTTCGTTTACAATTTTGTATTTCCCTCTATTACTTTCAAATCCTTGGGAAAGAGTAAAAAAGAGTGTAGTTTTGTGTTAGCTTTGCTCAGGAGAATTAAGGGGAGTAGCTTGAGCCTACATTTGCAATATCAAAAACTGAGGAAAGCCTGACCACTATAGCAAGATAATTTTAAGATGGTCCAGGTAGTCAGAATAGACATCTTATGCAACAGCAGTTAAAAGCAGAGGGAATAGAAAAAATCCTATTGGAATATAGATTTGTCCTAGGGATTCATCCTTCAAATACTTTGAATTTGCTCAAATACTGTGTATCTCCAGCAGAATAAAGTACTACTTCTGTAAAAGCACCTCATTTATTCTATTAAACAATTTACTAAGCTGCTATTCTCTCTAACCATCCATCCAATCTATCAACTTCTGTTAGAATTTATAGTTCCTACAAAGCAGGGCTGTATTCCACTTATCTTTATTTCCTCAGTGTCTTGCAAAATTCCAAACATACAGAGGCAGCTGAGCAGCTGAGTCGGTTAAGCATCTAGTTCTTGGTTTTGACTCAGGTCATGATCTCAAGGTCGTGAGATCAAGCCCTGGCATGGGCTCTATGCTCAGTGTGGAGTCTGCCTGAGATTCTCTCACTCCCTCTGCTTCTATCCCTCTCTCTCTCTCTCTCAAAATAAAAATTAAATAAATCAATTCCAAACATATAGCAGATTGTTTCTAATGCCCACAAACTAGGTGGAATAGCAATTTTATAGAGCTCCATCTTCTTTCATCCTATAACAAATCTGCTTGAGATCTTTATCTAATGGATCTTCCTCCACAGAGGCAATGGTCCTTTGTCTGGCTTCCATTTTCTTAAGCTCTGATCTTTTGACTAATTGAACATGTGCAGTATGATGCCTTCCTCACATCCGGGAAACAATTAATTCCCTTACTCTAATTTTTTTTTTTACCCCATCTATATGTATAACACAGCACAGAGAATGCTAGAGACCAAATTGCAGCCCAACTTTGAATTCTTTACTTCTTCATACCATCTTCCTTTGTCCTACTTGATCCATTTTATTTCTTAACATCCTCAGGTCTATTTCTCAGCACAAACATGATTTCCCTCTAGAGCTTGGGGATTGAACATATTACTTTCTTCTTCAAAATTTGTTTTCAATTATTATCTATCCTTCAAAGACTGGTTTAACTCCCTTCTAATCTGTGTGATCCTCCATGTTCAATCCAATCTACTATGATCAATTATTTTTCAGAAATCCTTTGTTCACCTAAACTGAAACATATTTAAAGAAACATATTTATTATACAATGCCTTATATCCTTAGTTAATTTTCACCTATAAAGGAATCCTATCTTTCCAACATTATTAAAAGTTGCCTTAGGGATAATAGTTAGCATAATGTCTTGAATATACTACTTAGTTTTGCTTAAAAAAATTGGTAGGTGTTAAGAATATAGTTTTTTTTTATTAATAGGTTAACTTTTTATTGATAATGCATTTTCCAAAGGAAAATATAAATTATATTATATAAAACATGTATTAATCATATGTAAAAGCAAACAGATGATTTCTTTTCTGTACACAGTTACACACCACACTTAAAAAGTATGCAATTTTATTTAGATTGCTAATTTCCCAAGGAAATATATAATTATTTTGTGTCTAGTAAAGCACTTAGGGAAAAGATTGTGGAAGATTTTTAATGATGATAATGCAATTGTGATGAAGTAAACATTTATATTTAGCTCTGTGAATGATAATATTGATTGAATAGGAAATGGACTGCCCATATTATGTTTCAGATATGGACTTATATATTACAAGCCCAAATGTGCATGGAAAGAATGTTCTGTATTGCAGACTGGGCAATAAGCCCACTAACTCCAGACTCCTCAAACTGTGATAAAGTATGTCTCTCTGGCTAGGGAGAAAAAGACAATTCCTAGCCTTAATGCTCTTTCTTTAGTATAAAATGTGCACTAATAGGATGCATTGAGCTACTGACGCTTTCTGTGAAAAGTCTCTATCCTTTCAAATGCAAATATTTCAGAATCAGCCAGCTTTCTAGCACATGGTTTTTAAAACCAAGTCATTCTTCACTGTGAGCTAGCATAATTGTACATTTGGGACATTATATATTTATACATATAATGGGTACAATTCAAGCAGCTGCCTGTTGAAGTTATGGAAGGTCTGTCTATTAACAACAGAATGTGAAATACAGACACATACACATGTATATATATGCATATATAGGATTTTTTAAACTCGATTCCTAATTAGCCTCAATTCATGTTTTCCCTCCATAATTTGAGTTCCTTGAATTTAAGCTTTATACTATCATTATTTTAATTTTAATTTTTTAAAAAGGTTTATTTAATTCTTTTCAGAGAGAGAGAGATATTGAGCTTGCACAAGCACGTGAAGGGGGGAAGGGGCAGAGGGAGAGGAAAGAAATCCTTGAGCAGACTCCCCACTGAGCATGGAGCCCAGTGCAGGGCTCAATCCCAGGACACTAAGATCATGATCTGAGCTGAAATCAGGAGCCAAACACTCAACTGACTGAGCCACTTACATGCCCCTAATATTCATTTTTAATTCTTTTTTTTTTTTTTTAAGAAGTAGGAGAGATTGACAATTATACCCATGTATCTGAAATTGCAAATCTTAACCTTGCAACTAGGGTGAAACTTTTCAGGGTTATAATTGTTGTACATATACTATTAAAGATAATAGACTTTAGAATAAAAAAATGTTTTAATTCTCATTCCACTGATTACTAGATATTTGTCTTTGTGTAGGTTACTTAATTTCTATGAGGCTCAGTTTCCCTACCTCTAAAATGACACCTTTTCTTGCTAAGGACTTGCTACATGCTAAGGTCTCAAAAAAGTTCCCTTCCTTTAATTTTCTTGTTTTCTCATGGCACGTTGTCTGAGATTATTAAAAATGCAATGCCTGAAGAATAATGCATAATGGATTTTCCTCTAGGTTCATTATGGGGTTATCTGCAGAGAATCACCTGCTGGGAATACTCCCTTTAGAATTGCACACAGGTGTCTTCATCCTTTACTATGGAAGCAGCTCTGAATCTATGGTCTTCTAAATACAGCACATCACATTTGAGTATTTTGGGTTAGGGCAATTAAATTTTTAGTCAATTAGAAATGTCTTTGATCCTTAGTTGAAGTGTTAAGCTCCCGAGGGACCACCTAATAAATAGCATCACTTTTCCTCACGTTGATTCTGAGCAATTTGAGAAATAAAACAAAGGAGTGTCCTAGAGTTCCATGCATCACTTTTACTCTTGATATGTCCATAGTAAGAGGTAAGAGGACATAACTAAGTATAAGATAGAGATGGGCCTATTATATGAGTCTCAGAGCTAGAGAGATTTGCTCAGCTAATTCTAGATGATGCTGAGCTGGGACAGCCTTTTACTGTGGGAATGGTGTTTAGGGAGCATGTGCTTCCTTTGGGAAACAAGAAGGAGAAAGATAGACGTAGTAAGTGGGTAGAGAGAAATTTGTGGAAAAAAATCCCTCTTCATGGAGACGGGATGGAGTAAAAGGTTGTTACCTAACAATAAGCTGCTTATTTTCACCAAGACTAAGAATAAAAATATGATTCTGTCTTCTTAGGACCCTTGGGTGCTTCTTATTTGTCAAAAAGATCCTCAGTAATGGGATAAGCTACTTTTCCCTGTCTCTATGACTTTTCTGATTCTCTGATTTCACAGTCTTATTTCATATCTGTTGCTATGTTACTTTGACTTTTCTTTCATGTTTTTTTTTTCTTTTTCATTCTTATTTTCTAGCTTTGGAGATGCACGGAGATATTCATGGTAAAGTAAAAGAAAGCCCTAAACTCTAAGTAAGAAATTATGGAATTGAATTCTTCAATTATTAGTTATATAACTTTGGGGAAAAAAAACACTTTACTGAGGCTGTCAATATATAAAATGACAATTATGCAAAAAGGCACATCTGTGGAGAATGAGACGTGAAATCTTTTTATTAAGTAGTCATGTGCAAATGTGGAACTCATGATGGGTATATTAGAGTCTGGATTCCTAGTATCTTTTTTTTAAAGTTTTTTTTTAAACAGCTTTTTTGAAATATAACTGATACACAAAGAATTGCACATAATTAATGCACAAAATTCGATAAATCTGGATATATGCAAATACCCATGATACCATCACAAGAACCTAAGTAATAAATACTTTCAACACATCCCCAAGTTTCCATGTGTGTTTTTTTTAGGTTTTATTGTTTTCTATTGTTTTTATTTTGTTGTAAGGAATTTTAACATAAGATTTATCTCCTTAACAAATTTTGAAATACACAGCACTGTGTTAACTATAACCACTATGTTTTACAGCCGGTCTCTAGAATTTATTCATTTGTATAGCAAACTTTATAACTATTAAACAAAAATTCCCCATATCTCCTAATCCCCAGCCCCTGGCAATTACCATTCTGTTCTGTTTTTATAAGTTTGACTCTTTTAGATAACTCACAAAATTGGAATCATGCAGGGGTTCCTGGGTGGCTCCGTTGGTTGAGCAGCTGACTCTTGATTTTCACTCAGGTCATAATCCTGTGGTCCCGGGATCGAGCCCCACATCAGGCTCTGTGCTCACTGGGGAGTCTGCTTGGGGATTCTCTCTCTCTTTCTCTCCTTCTGCCATTTCTTCCTCTTGTGCCTTCTCTCTCAAATAAGTAAATCTTTTTTTTTTTTTTTTTTTTTAATGGAGTCATGCAGTATTTGTTCTTCAGTGACTGGCTTATTTCACTTATTACAATGTCCTCCAAGTTCATCCACATTACAATTGCATGATATCCTTTCTAAAAGAGTGAATAATGGGGATCCTTGGGTGCCCAGTGGTTTGGCGCTTGCCTTCGGCCCAGGGCATGATCCTGGGGTCCCAGGATCAAGTCCCACATCAGGCTCCCTGCATGGGGCCTGCTTCTCCCTCTGCCTGTGTCTCTGTCTCTCTGTGTCTCTCATGAATAAATAAATAAAATCTTAAAAAAAATAAAAGAGTGAATAATATTCCATTGTATGTATATACCACCCTTTTCTTTATCTATTCATCTGTCAGTGAACACGTGGGTTATTTCTACATCTTGGCTATTGTGAATAATACTGCAATGAACACAGAAGGGCAAATATCTTGGAGATCCTGATTCAATTCTTTTGGATGTATACCTAGAGGCAGGATTGCCATATCATATGGTATATTTCTATTTTGAATTTTTTGAGGAATCTCCATAGTGTTTTCCATAGTGGCTGGACCAATTTATATTCCCACTAACAGTGTACAAGTGTTCCCTCTTCAGCACTTGTCATCTTTCTTGCAGAGGGCTGGTGACATACTGACTGACTTGAAGGAGCAGCAGGTTTTTATGCATATTTTTTCTTTCTGCCATGTCTAAAATATTCTTTTTTCTCCAGAGCTAACAGTTGAGGGCAAATGATCATACGTAGAATAACAAGCAGCAACTTTCATTCTGTCTTTATCCGACAGAGATTCTAACCTCTACCACTTGTTTTTTGTCTAAGGATCAGTTGAACTCGTATAGAACACCAATTGTACATTTTCTCAAACTTATTTATGAAATAATTAATATGAAAATCAGCATATTTTTATAAGTCTGAATTTGATTCCACTTCTTTCCAGATTATAATATGTGGGTTGAATATTCTTGAAGAATGGTAAGAATCTTTTCATCTCAATCTCCCTAAAACTATCATGTGTCTTTGTAACAGTATTTGCTACTTTCTCTATAATTATTTGAACTTTTATTATTTTTAATTCCTAATCTAAAAATTGATGGGATTTCTTGTCTGTGAAATTGTTTAGCTCACTCTTTTTTTTTTATTTTTTTTATTTTTTTTATTTATTTATTTATTTTTTTTGCTCACTCTTGATTTAAGAGCACACGCCCCTAAAATTTCTTCAGTGAGAGTTTAGAAAGAGACTGTTATTTTTGGTGGAACCATAGCAGCATTAATTCATTTCCTTTCTCTTGCCATTATCTTATCATGCTAGGAAAAAAAAATTAAAAGCCCCTGGTAGCCATTGGATATTATAGGAATCTTTAAAATATAGGATTTAGACTCTGTATTATATCACTATATTACAAGATTCACATTTATGCTGAGAACTCAATTGCTATGAACAGCTCCAAGGAGAAGTTACTCAAGTATCCCTAAGTAGTATTACTGACTGCTGAGTTAGGTTATACGGTATTGTCCTATGTATTTATATGAATGTCTAGCCAAAAAAATTACGTTGATATAGCTATATAACTATGCATAAAATTATATATGTAATGATTTAAATGCTTTCATTTCCCCAAAGTTCACATGCTAAAATCAGAGTGGACTGATAGAGAGGCATACCTCAGGACATATTACAAGTCTCATTTCAGACCACCACTGTAGAGCAAATACTGCAATAAAGCAAGTCAAATGAATATTTTTATTTCCTAGTCCATATAAAAATTATTTTCACACAAAGTATAGTTTTTAAGTGTGCAATATTATATCTAAAATTAATATATATATATATATTGTAATTTAAAAATATTTTATAAAACGCTTTATTGATTTAGAATACTAACCATCACCTGAGCTTTCAGCAAATCATAATGTTTCTTCCTGGTGGTCTTGCTCAATGTTAATGGCTGCTTAGTGATCAGGGCAGTGGTTTCTGCAAGTTGGGATGGCTTAAAATAAGACAACAGTGAAATTTGCTTCATCTATTGGCTCTTCCTTTCAAGAATGATTGCTTTGTAGCAGGCAGTGCAGGGTTCTTTGTTGTTGTTGTTGTTTAGATTTTATTTATTTATTCATGAGACACCTATAGAGAGAGGCAGAGACATAGGCAGAGGGAGAGGCAGGCTCCCTGTGGGAAGCCTGATGCAGGACTCGATCCCAGGACTCCAGGATCATGACCTGAACCAAAGGCAGATGCTCAACCACTGAGCCACCCAGGGATACCTGCAATGCTGTTTGATAACATTTTACCTACAGAACTTATTTCATAATTGGAGTCAATCTTCTCAAACCTTGCCCCTGCTTAATCAATTAAGTTTATCTAACATTCTAAATCTTTTATTGCCACTTCAATAAATTTTACATCATCACCACCAGGGGTAGATGCTATCTGAAGAAACCACTTTCTCTCCTCATGTATAAGAAATAGGTCTTCATTCATTCAAGTTTTAACATGAAATTAAAGTGATTCAGTCATATCTTCAGGCTCCACTTCTAGTTCTCACTATTTCTATTACATTTGTAGTTATTTCCTCCATTAAAATCTTAAACCCCCAAACTTCTATCGAAGAGTGTTGGAATCAGCTTCTTCCAAATTTCTGTTAATGTTGACATTTTGACCTCTTCTTGTGAATCACAAAAGTTCTTAGTGGCATCTAGAATGATGAATTCTTTCCAGGTTTTCAATTTACTTTTCTCAGACCCATTAGAGGAATCACCATGGTAGCTACAGCCTTTCAAAATGCACTTCTTAAATAATAAACCTTGAAAATTGAAATGGCTTCTTGATTAATGGGCTTCAGAATGGATGTTTTGTTGGTAGGCATGAAAATAACACTAATCCCATTGTACATTTCCACCAGAACTCTTGGGTGACCAGGTAGATTGTCAATAAATAGTTAAATTTTTAAAGGAATTTTTTTTTTTTTCTGAGTAGCAGGTCTCAATAGTGGGCCTAAAATATTCAGTAAACCATGTTGTAAATAGATGTGCTGTCATCCAGGATGTACAGATCAATTTATAGAGAACAGGATAGATTTAGCACCATTCTCAAGGGCCCTGAGATTTTTGGAATGGTAAATGAGCATCAGCTTCAACTCTCAGTCACCAGGTACATTAGCCCCTAGCAAGAGAGTCAATCTGATATTTGAAGCTAGGCATTGACTTCTCCTCTCCAGCTATGAAAGCCCTACCTAGATAGTATCTTCTTCAAATAGAAAGTTGCTTTGTTTACATTGAAAAGTCTGTTGTTTAGCGTAGTCACCTTTGTGAAATATCTTACCCAGATCTTCTGGATAATTTGCTGCATTTCTACATTAGTGCTTGATGTTTCATCTTGCTTTTTTTTTCCTTAAACCACATGAACCAAATGTTGCTAGCTTCAATTTTCTCTTCCTCACCTCTCTCAGCCTTCATAAAATTGAAGAAAGTTAGGGCCTTACTTCAGTTTAGGCTTTGGCTTAGGGGATGTTGTGGCTGTTTTGTTCTTCCATGTAGGGCACTAAAGCTTTCTCCACCTCAGCAATGAGGCTGCTTTACTTTCTTATCATTTGTGTGTCTCTGGAGTAGTACTTTTAATCTCCTTCAATATTTTTTCACTGTACTTATAGCTTGGTTAATGGTACAAAAGACATAGATTTTGGCATATCTAGTCTTTTGAAATGCTTTTCTCAATAAGCTTAATTATTTTTATGTTTTGATTTAAAGTGAGAGATGTGTGACTCTTCCTTTCACTTGAATATTTAGTGGGCATTGTAAGGTTATTAATTGGCCTAATTTCAATATTTCTGTGTCTCAGGGAAGAGGGAGGCCTGAGGAGAAAAAGCAGAAGGGGAAACCTCCAGTCAGTGGAAAAATCAACACACACAGAGGTTATTAAGCTTGCTGTCTTATGTGAGCATGGCTTATGGCACTCAATTATAATACTAATATCAAAGATCACTGATCACAGATCATCATAGCAAATATAATAATAAGGAAATATTTGACATATTGAGAGAATTATGACACAGAAACACAAAATAGGACACAGAGACAAAAAAGTGAGCAAATGCTTTTGGAAAATGATGCTGATAAATTTACTCAGTGTTGGGTTGCCATAAATCTTCAATTTGAAAAAGCACAGTTTCTGCCAAGCACAATAAAGCAATGTGTGATAAAAAGAGGTATGCCTGTATTTGGAGATGGGGCTTTTGAGTAGTAATTCAGGTAAAATGAGATTATGAGGATGGGTCCAATAGGATTAGTGTCCTCATAAGAAAAGACACCATTTTTTTCTCTCTCTCTTTCTCTCTCTCTCTCTCTCTCACGCACTACCCCACCCCCACCATATATGGATAAAGATGACATTGTGTGCACCCAGTGAGAAGGCAACCACTTACAAGCCAGAAGGGGCTTCAGAATGAAACCTATCTTACTGGAACCTTGATCCTGGATATACCAGCCTCTAGACCTGTGAAATATAAATGACTTCTTTTTT
Organism: Canis lupus familiaris; assembly: GCF_011100685.1. Taxonomy (NCBI): domain Eukaryota; kingdom Metazoa; phylum Chordata; class Mammalia; order Carnivora; family Canidae; genus Canis; species Canis lupus. Next base: position 81,196,935 of record NC_049224.1, read on the forward strand.
AAATTCCAGTTAGTTAACATACAGTGTAATATTAGTTTCAGGAGTACAATAAAGTGATTCAACACTTCATACATTGCCTGGTGCTCATCACAAGTGCAGTTCTTAATCCCCATCATCTATTTCACCCATCCCCCCATCCACTGTGAAAAAATAAATTTCTGTTGTTTAAGCCACCCTGTCAGTCTGTGATACTTTGTTATGGTAAGACTGAGTAGACTAATACAATATACTCTATAAATGCATGCATACATATACATACACTTACACGTATCTAGAATTTTCAAATACTCAAAATATTTCAAGGAATATCATCAAAAAGTAATTCACCCTTTCCCACACCCAACATTCTGTTTCCTAGAGACAATGACCAATCTTGTCTTTTGTATATTCTTTTAGCTATTTCTGAAGTATCTTTTGTCTTTTTAAAATTGTTCCCACCATAAAATTAAATGATGTTGATTAGTATTTTCAGAGTGATAACAAATCTCCTCCAGGAGAGGAGATTCAATAGACCTTTAGAATAACATTGATGAAAACAGTTTAGTTTATTTGCACAATGAAATTAAGATTACAAAAGTCATGGTGTTATAGAGGAATTTTAAACATATTATTCAATTAAGTTCAGTTTCAATTATATTTTGGTTTAGGTTGAGAGGAATGCCAGTGAAGTTAATCAGTATCAAAATTAGGTTGAGGGACACCTGGCTGGTTCAGTCAGTAGAGCATATGACTCTTGATCTGGAGGTTGCAAGTTCAAGCTGCACATTGGGTGTAGGGATTACTTTTTTAAAAATCAGAGAAATAAAAAGATAGGTTGGAATGATTCCCTTGAATGCCTTTTCTCAAGTCCCAAGGATGGAATAGTCAACACTTGATTCTCTCTAGAGGATGAGTGGAATGTATATTTTATTGTGAAAAGAAAAAGTAAAATCATCTATATTTAGTTTTAGAAAGTAATCAGAGACCAGCCCAGAATATTCATCTTTATACAAAGTACTATGTTGTGCTGTGGCCTAAATAGACTAACATAATTAGTGGACAAGAACCCTTATATTTTTCAGAATAAATATCCAGTGTCAAGTTTAATTATTCTATCATCTTGCTTCATTAATCAACCTTCTAATATAAAATGTAAGCAACGCTAGTTGGGGAGTTGGAAAGAGGTAAAATAGGAGTACAAGAGAGCAGAAAGTGGTGATTTAAGGAAATTCTGATCATCTTCAGCTAAATACAATTGAATTTACTTAATGTCAAGTATTGTGCCAGTTACAGAACCAGCTCCTGTTTGTCTATTTGTAGAGGGGACAGAATCAAACAAATTACAACATGATACTTATAATTACAATAAGTTGAAGTGGAGAAAACGAGGAAGAGTGGGCAGTTGTACATTCTAAACCATATTGACCTAGATTCTCAGCCAGAAGTAGGAAAATATGTCTCTCTGGGTTCTAAAACCCTCTATTCACCTGGAAGTTGGTGGTAGGTAGGCAGCAAGAGGGAGAATGGGCATAGCAATGAGATGGAAATTTATGTGTAAATAGATGTCTAAATAGAGTAACTGATCTGGTAACCTAGTGATTAGTATCCTATGAATACAAATAAAGGTAGAGTTATTGATTTTATAAGTAACTTTATTATTAATTTGAAGTCCTACATGAATGTTTATAGCACTCTACTAACATGAAATTTTAAAAATATAAATATAGAGCAGCTAAATAAAAGGCAGGTCAATTAAGTGAACAAACCCCAGGGTTAGATCCCATTCACTTTGGGTTCCAGTCATGACTGCACTTGCTTGAACAGCTGCGGAATCCTAAACAAATGCCTTAATCCTTCTGTGTCTGAATTTCTCCATCTGTGAGAATGACATACTCACACCTGTCCGTGTCTAATTTGGTAATCTTAAGTGGCTCCTACAGTCTGATGGAGTCAATTTTCTCAGCATAGGATGTGGTGCATGAAATCGTTTAGTTTGGTATTTTGAGGTTTAACAGTTTGAATATTTTAGCACTTTAATTGTAAGATTTAAAAATACATTCCACTTGTTTTCATTTTACTATAGAGTATTACAAATTCAGTTAATTACTAAATTCATCAGTTAGAGACCATCTTGTCTTCATTTGTACTTAACCTCTCACCTTTCAGGACAGGACCTATAAACTCATTATAGATTTTTATGGTTCGATTGGATACTTCAAAAGACAAAGTGATTCACCATCATGGATATAGTTAGGTTTTCATAAAATTTAAAAATTATATTGAGGTATGTCTATGTGCATATCTTATTTGCTGAAATATTTATATATGTGTATATATAAATGTATATGTATTGAAAAACTATGTATGTATACACATCCGTACATGCATGTAAAACTTTCAATTAAATACAATTTTATAAATGATGAATTAAAGCCTCCAGATTAATTTAAAATGAATTTTCATTCTCATATCTATTATCTAGCTACTTGCTTAAAAAATATAAATCTTATCCTGACATCTAAGTCTAAGAAATGATCTGTTATATTTATCTATTTATTTATTTTAAAAGATTTATTTATTTATTTATTTATTTATTTATTTATTTATTTATTTATTGAGAGAGCAAGAGGTATGGGGCAGGGGCAGAGGGAGAGTCTTAAGCAGACTGTGCTGAGCATGGAACTGGATAGGGGCTCAATCTGATAACCTTGAGATCACAAACCTGAAATCACAGCCTAAGCTGAAACCAAGAATAGGATGCTCAACTGACTGCATCACCCAGTGCCCTTACCTGTTATAATTAGATAAATAACTATGTGGTGATTGCTACCTATGAATACCAGAATGATAATTATTTTACTTTAGTTAGGAAACTGGAATTTTCCTTTATCTTGAACATAATTAAATAAAAATGCCATAGTTATGAAAATTTACAATTTTAAGAACAATAGACAAAAACAAAATTATTTAAAATATGTTCTTTTTGGCTAACAACTAAGAACACTATATAAGTAAAGAAGGGTAATGGTTTGCTTTGATTTTCATGGTTTATTGGTAAAAATCCTGGAATCTAAGAAATCATTATTAGGTTTGATATTGTCGACTTTAATTAAGATGACCAGCACTTAGGAAAGTTTTGCTTTTGTGCGCGCGCACGCGCGTGTGTGTATCTACAATAATTCTTACATATTTACTAGTGGAATATTTATAATTGTAACTTTAAATATTTCTTAAAATTTTGGAAAAGCATCTAAATAACTATTTGTCTTATGAAGAGAATATTTAGAAATGTAAATATACCATAGAAGAGATGTAGTCTTTTGTTTTAATACTTTCCAAAAGAAAAAAAAAATTGTTTAGGGCTCTCTTCCATGGTCTTAGAAATAGCAATTATATACATATACAGTATGTATGCATGTATTATAGTATATATGCAATATATATAGAATATATACAGTATATATGTATATATATTGTTAAGATAATTTTATTTCTTTAATGTTGAGAGAAAAACTGATTTAAACAGCAATTTTCATAACAAAAGAACAATTTTTAAGATTGTTGTATAAATATATGTTTTTTTCTTGTAATGGAAGGTTTTTTAAAAAAAAAAAATTTTATTTTTTTGTTCATGAGAGACACAGAGAGAGGCAGAGACATAGGCAGAGAGAGAAGCAGACTCCCTGAAGGGAGCCTGATGTGGGACTTGATCCCAGGATTCCGGAATCCTGACCTGAGCCAAAGGCAGATGCTCAACCACTGAGCCACCCAGGTGCCCCATAATGGAGGTTGTTAAACAGAATGAAGTACCAAGGGAAATTTCAGATAAATTCTTCAAAAATTATTTCATTTATTCAACATATATACTAGGACTTTGGAATAATATTTTATAAAAAAAAATGTCAATACCTACTAAAATGCCCCCCCCCTAGAATTTTAGCATTGTCTGCCTATTGATATATAAAGACAGAATGGTGAAGACAAAGGAGGATGAACTTCTAAGAATGGCTAAAACCCAAAATACTGACAAACTGGCAAGCAACATGAACTTTCACTCATTTTTGCTCAGAACGCAAAATGGTACTGTCAATATGGAAGACAATCTCATAGTTTCTTACAAAAGTAAACATATTCTTTATGACCTAACATTTGCACTCTATGCTATTTAACCAAATGAATTAAAAACGTATGTCCCCAAGAAAACCTAACCATGAATGTTTATAGTGGCTGTATTCCTAATTGCTAAACATTGGAAGCAACCAAGATGTCCTTCAATATGTAAATGATTAAACAAACTACTGTGGTCATATAATGGAATATTATTCAACACACACAAAATAAGAGTTATCAAGCCATGAAAACATGGGGAGGTGCCATAAATGCATATTGCTAAGTAAAAGAAAGCAATCTGAAAAGACTACCTACTGTGTAGGGACACTTGGGTGGCTTAGGGGTTGAGCATATGCCTTTGGATCAGTTTGTGATCCCAGGTTCAGGGATTGAGTCTCGCATTGGGCTCCCCACAGTGAGTCTGCTTTTCCCTCTGCCTATGTCTGTGCCTCTTTCTCTGTGTGTCTCTCATAAATGAATGAATGAATGAATAAAAGTAAATAAATAAATAAATAAATAAATAAATAAATAAATAAATAAATAAATAATAAACTCTTTAAAAAATAAAAGACTACCTACCATGTGCTTCCAACTGAATGACATTCTGGAAAAGGCAAAACTATGGGGACAGAAAGAATATCAGTGGTTTCCAGAGTTTAGAATGGATGGGGGATAAATAAGGAAATAGGAGATTTTTTAAGGTAGTAAAACTATTCCGTATGACACTGTAATGGCATATACATGTCATTATACATTTGTCAAAATCCATAGAATATACGACACAGAGTATATTCTCATGTAAATTACAAACTCTAATACTATATCAACATTGATTTGTTAATAATAACAAATGTACCACAGTAGAACATGACACTAAATTGTGAAACTGAGGAAATGTAGTATGTAGGACTCTATTTTTTGCTCCATTTTTCCAGAAACCTAAAAACGCTAAAAAAAATATAAGGCCATTAATTTAAAATACAATGAATATTAGAGTACTATCTCCACTTTCATTTTGACTATAAATACTTAATATAAGAAACTAAACATAGGGCACCTGGGTGACTCAGTGCTTGAGTGTCTGCCTTCAGCTCAGGGGTCCTGGAATTGAGTCCTGCATCAGGCTCCCTACCAGGAGCCTGTTCTTCCCGCTGCCCATGTGTCTGCCTCTCTCTATGTATCTGCCATGAATAAATAAATAAAACCTTTTTTTTTTTTAAAGAAACTAAACATAAAACAATAATAGTGGTACATGATGAGAGCCTGGTTTTTCTCCCCTTTTACCAGCTTGTGATAGACTAAGGAAGTGAGAATTTACTCTGGTGTGTTCACTGTAGAATTTTCATGGATGGCCTTTATCAGGTTAATACAATTATATTCTGGTCCTATTTAGTTGAGTGTTCTTACTGTGAAAGAGTGTTGGGTTTTGTAAAATGTCTTTCCTGTGCATATTGGGATTATGGTGTGTGGGCTTACCTTTGTTCCATTAATATGACTTATTAACTCAATTTCAGATTATAAAACGAGTTTGAAAATGTGGGATAAATCCCACTAGATTGTCATGTGGAATCCTTTTTATATGTTGCTAGATTCAGTGTGGTCACTTTTTAAAATTAAGTTTTTTATTTTAATTCCAGTATAGTTAACACAGAGTGTTATCTTAGTTTCAGGTGTACAATATAGTGATTCAGCAGTTCTATATATTACTCAGTGTTCATCTGGAAGTGTACTCTTTAATACCCATCCCCTATATCACTCCTTCTCCACCCCCCACCTCCCCTCTGGCGATCATCAGTTTGATTTCTATATGTAATAATCTATTTTTTGTTTCTCTCTCTCTCTCTCTCTCTCTCTTTGCTCCCTTTGTTTTGTTTCTTTCACAAATGGGTCAAATCTTGATATTTGTCTTTCTCTGACTCACTTTTGCCTGGCATTATACTCTCTAGTTCTATTCACATCATTGCAAATGGCAAGATGCCATTCCTTTTTATGGTTGAATAATACTCCACTGTGAATACATCTTCCTTATCCACTCATCTATTGAGGGACACTTGGGGTGCGTTCATAATTTCGCTATTGTAAACAATGCTGCAATAAACATAGGGATGCACATGCTTTCAAATTAGTATTTTGTACTCTTTGAGTAAATATTCAGTCGTGCCATTACTGAATCCTAGGGTACTTCTATTTTTAAATTTTTGAGCAAACTTCATACTGTTTTCCACAGCGGCTGCACCAGTTTGCATTCCCACCAACATTTCATGGGGGTTCATTTTTCTCCATATGCTTGCTAACACTTGTTTCTTGTGTTTTTTTTTTTTTTTATTTTAGCTATTCTGAGTGGTGTGAGGTGATACCTCATTGTGGTTTTGATTTGCATTTCCTTCACGATGAGTGATGTTGAACATCTTTTCATTTGTCTATTGGCCATCTGTATGTCTTTTTGGAAAATGTCTGTTCATGATAACTTTTTATTCAGAAATTTAAAATCTATATTCCTAAGGGATATTGGTCTGAATTTTTATTTTATTGTGATGCCTTTGGTTTTCTTGTCAGCATGAAACTGGTTTTATAGAATAAGATGTAATGTGTTTTTTCCTGTTTTAGAACAGTTGGCGAATGATTGGTATTGAATATATTATGAAAATTTGGTAGAATTCACCAACATAGCCATCTGGACCTGGGTTATTTATTTATTTTTCTGGAAAGTTTTTAAAATTATTATTATGAATTTAATTACTTTACTTGTTATAGATCTATTCAGATTTTCTACTTCTTGAGGCAGTTTTAGTAATTTGCTTTTATAGAAATTTGTCCATTTCATCTAAGTTTTTTACTTTGTTGGCACACACGAATTCAAAATATTCTCATATATAATCCTTATAATTCTTTTATAATCCTTGTATGGTATCCTTGTATTTTTCCGTTCTGATGTTTATAATTTAAAATTTCTGGGTTTTTTTCCTTATTGTATCTATTTTTTTTTATATTTGTTAATCTTTTCAAAATGGTTTCAAAAAAGCATCTTTTACATTCATGGGTTTTCTCTATTTTCTATTCACAATGTCATTAATTTCTGTTCTATTTTGTACTTCTTTCCGTTCACTTCCTATAAGTTTAGTTTGCTTTACTTTTTATAATGTTTTAAGGTAGAAGTTAATTGGAGGCTTTTACAACTGTAAATTTCCCTCAAAGCACTACTTCAAGTCACATCTTGTAAGTTTTGGTAGGTTGTGTTTTATTTTTACTTATTTCAGTGTATTCTATAATTTTCTATGTGATTCTTTCTTTGACATAATTGTTATTTAAGAATGCACTGTTTAATTTTACAATAATGGTCAATTGTCAAAATTTCATTTCTATTTTTTTAAAAAATATTTATTTATTTGTTTGTTTGTTTATTTATATATATAAGAGAGAGTGTGTGTGAGTGAGGGAAGGGCAGAGGAAAAGAGAGAGAATCTCAAGCAGACTCCCCAGTGAGAGTGGAGCCCCACCGGGGGCTAGATCTCATAACCCATGAGATCATGATATAAGCCAAATTCAAGAGCCAGATGCTTAACCAACTGAGCCACTCAGGAACCCCTCCTTTACCTATTTCTAATTACATTTTATTATAACTAAGGAATATTCTTTCTTTTTATTTAAATCTTTAAAATTTTGAAGCCAATTTCACAGTGTAGCATACAATCTATTTTGGAACACATGAGAAGAATATGTGTTCACTTGATTTGGATGAATTATTCTACAGATGTCTGAAAGGTCTACTAGGTTTATAATGTTATGGAAATCTTCCATGTCCTTGTTGATCATCCATCCATTTGCTCTATCCATTATTCAAAGTGCAATATTGACTATTACCTTGAATTATACTTCTCTATTTAATTCTATTTTGTTTCATGTATTTGGGGACTACTTGGTTAGGTGTGCTTATATTTAGAACTATTTATGTCTAATGGGTTGACCTTTTAATTATTAATTTTTTATAGTAACATTTTTTTTAATTCTATTTTGTTTGAAATTAGTATAGCTATTCCCACTTTATGGCAACTGTTTGTCATAGGAGATCTTTTACCACCACTTTACATTAAAACTATTGGAATCTTGGGACACCTTGGTGGCTCAGTGGTTGAGCATTTGCCTTTGGCTCAGAGCATGATCCCAGGGTCAGAGGATTGAGTTCCACATCCGGCTCCCTGCAAGAAGTCTGCTTCTCCCTCTGCCTATGTCACTGCCTCTCTCTCTGGGTCTCATGAATAAATAAATTAAAAAAATAAAATTATTTGGGCAGCCCCAGTGGCCCAGCAGTTTAGCGCTGCCTTCAGCCTGGGGCCTGATCCTGGAGATCCAGGATTGAGTCCCACTTTGGGCTCCCTGCATGGAACCTACTTCTCCCTCTGCCTGTGTCTCTGCCTCTCTCTCTTTCTCTCTCTCTCTCTCTCTGTCATGAAAAAATAAATAAAATCTTTAAAAAATAAAATTATTTGAATCTTTAAAGTGTGTCTACAGCATGCATAGTATAGTTGTATTTTGTCTTCTCATCTAGTTTAACAATCTCTACCTTTTGATTATTTAGTTTTATATATATATGTATATATACATATATACATATATATAATATTGATGTACGTGGATTTATGTTTGTCATTTGCCATTTTTTTCCTTCTTATCCTCCTTTAGTGCTGTCTTTTACATTAAGTAAAAATTTAATGCAACATTTAAACTCCAATATTTTTTCACTCTAATTTTTGAGTTATTTTCTTACTGGTTGCACTAAGGTTTGTGATGTTAATGCAAATGTATTAGAGATTATTTTAAATATACAGATGCTAACAATTTCAGTGAGATTTAGAAATGTGATTCCTATATAATTGTCTTCCTATGTTTGTTCTCTTAATGTTGTACCTATACCAATATCTATTTTATATGCCCCAGGATATACTCTTGTAATTAAAACTTTACATAATGTTATATTTTTTAAGGAAGCTGGAGTACAAATGAAACCAAGTACATATATATAGTTCATATTTATCTTCTAATTTACAATTTCTTTTTTTTTCACCTACTCCTGTAGATTTATTACAGTCTGGTACCATTTTCTTAATCCTATACAGTTTTGCTCCATTTGCCTCCTTTGTTTTGTTATTTTCAAATATATTGCATTTGTAAATGCTATACCAATATCTATTTTATCTGCCCCAGAATATACTCTTGTAATTAAAACTTTACATAATGTCATATTTTTTAAAGAAGCTGGAAGTAGGGATCCCTGGGTGGCGCAGCGGTTTGGCACCTGCCTTTGGCCCAGGGCGCGATCCTGGAGATGCGGGATGGAATCCCACGTCGGGCTCCCAGTGTATGGAGCCTGCTTCTCCCTCTGCCTGTATCTCTGCCTCTCTCTCTCTCTCTGTGACTATCATATAAATAAAAATTAAAAAAAAAAGAAGCTGGAAGTACAAATGAAACCAAGTACATATATATAGTTTATATTTATCTTCTTATTTACAATTTCTTTTTTTTTTTCACCTACTCCTGTAGATTTATTACAGTCTGGTACCATTTTCTTAATCCTATACAGTTTTGCTCCATTTGCCTCCTTTGTTTTGTTATTTTCAAATATATTGTATTTGTAAATGCTATAGGCCAAATAAGACAATCGTATACATATACTTTTGGGATATTTATTTCTAAATCAGTTAGGAAAGAGATGCAAAACACCACAGTACAGTCTTTTATAATTACCTTTGCAAATTCTTTTTTGTGTTATGTGTGGGTTAAATTAATGTATAGTGTCACTTGCTTTCAGCCTGAAAAGCTTCTCCCAGTATTGTTTTATTTATTTATTTTTAAAGATTTTATTTATTTATTCATGAGAGCAGAGAGAGAGAGGCAGAGACACAGGCAGAGGAAGAAGCAGGCTCCATCAGGGAGCCCGACGCGAGACTGGATTCCGGTTCTCCAAGATCACACCCTGGGCTGAAGGCGGCGCTAAACCCCTGAGCCACCCTGGACCCCAGTATTGTTTTAAAAGTAGGTCTGTTAGCAGGAATTCCCTCACTCATTGTTTATCTGCGACTGTTAATTTCACCTTCAGTTTTAAAAGACCATTTATTCGTTATAAAATTCTTTGTTGACTTTTTTTTTTTTTAAACACCATCATGAATATATTATCTCACTGCCTTTGGTCTTGACTGGTTCTGATGAAAAGTCAGCTGTGAATTTTGAGTTTCTCTATATGTGATCAGCCACCATTCTCTTGCTGCTTTAAACGTTTTCTCCTGGTCGTAGTCTTTACACGTGATATGGCTGAGTATGTAGCCTTCTTGGGGTTCATTGTGCTGCTTGACTGTGTAGATTGTTTTTCACTTTGGGAAGTACTTGGTAATTATTTCTTAAAATATATGTTTCCTTTTCTTTTTCTTCTCTCATCCTGCAACTCCCATCACATATATTTTTGTGCAAGTAATGTTGCCCTACATTGTTCTAATTTTGTTCATTTTTCTTTTTTTCTCTGTATATTCTTCAGGTTGCACAGTCTCTATCAATCTATTTTCAAATTTGATTCTTTTGTATGACAGCTCAAAGTTACTTCTGAGCCCCTCTAGTGATTTTTTAATTCTGTTTATTGTATTTTTCATCTCCAGAATTTATATTTGTTTTTTATATATGTATATATTTCTCCTTGTTGATATTCTCTAGTTGACAACAATGTCAACCGTAACTTCCTTTAGTTCTAAAGCATTGTTTCTTTAGTTAGTTAAATACATTTATAATAGCATCTTTGAAGTCTTTATCTGCTAAATTTATTTCCTGGGTTCTCTCAAAGACAATTTCTATTGTACCTTTCTCAAGAATTATTGTGTATGAGTTACACTTTCCTGTTTCTTTATATGTCTTATAATTATTGTTAAAAATGGGACATTGAGATAATATATTATTTCACTTATGAATATTGATTCCTACTCTGGGACTTGAATTTGTTGTTATTTGCTTGCTTGTTTTGGCTTATTAGCTAGATCTTTGCAGTACAGTCTATTTTCCCTGCATTGTGCAGCCTCTGATACCACTTCTCAGAGGGCACTGCCTTGGGCATGCATATGGTCACGCTGACTCTCTCTTCCCACCCACCCTTATCTCAAGGAAATGAGAGATTTTTAGCTGAGCTCTCTCTTTATCTCTTTTCCTGATTTTTCCATGAAGCTTCTGAGAGTAATACATTTATTTTTTCAATAAATATGCCTTCTGGTCTCTTAAAAAGTATCATGATATGAGACAATCCCCTTTGATTGCAAAATAAAATGAATTCCCAAGCTGATAATAAGACTTTTGTATCGTGTCTTACATGTAAAAAAAAAAAAAAAAAAAAAGGAAGAATACTTAGGCACAATCAACTCATTTATTCTGATCTGGCTGTGCTTAGTATAAAAATGTTTTATACTTCCATGTATAATTATATATACTGTATTGAATTTATACAAAGTCCTTGATTATCTTTGAGTTGCCTAGCTTTCCACTTTTTTATGCTATGACAAGTTAAGCAAAAGATCACCTTACTGAAAATATAACTCATTCAATATATATATTTATGTGATTCCACAGTCATTTCATTTATATAGTTAAATTATTGTTATCTGAGTGAAAGGACAGCACCCAGCAATATCCTATAACTCATTATATTAAGTTAATTGGTATCTGGACATAGAGGTACATGATCTGAATTTACATTGCTATTTTAACAGGAAGTAGGTGGGCAGGTGAGTAGGTAAGTTTTAAATGCATGAAACCAGAGCTCATCTTTGGTAAACTCTTTCAAATATTATCTCATATGTGAAAGTGGAGAGAATTTTTCCCCAAATTCCTTATATTATAGAGTTGCAAAGCTGAAGCTTTCTAGACTGTTAACAATAAAAAAGTATTTCTATCAACCACATAGAAAATATAATTAATTTTCAATTATCTTTATAGAAAATTATATTTAAAAAGTTGTTTTCACAAAAAAAGATGATCAAAATTCGAAGCCAGAATCATAGAGGAAAAAAAAAAACAAGAGTTGTGCTAGACAATTGATAAATGTGGTATGTTTTCTGTCTGGATTTTTGTGTTATTTGAGGTAATCTATATTCAGCTTTTTAAAGTATATAATGTGCCTAATTTATTTTCTTATCCTCAATATTTTCTTAGGCAATTGTAATTTTTATATTTTTAAAAAAATAAAAGTTAGAAAAAAAATCAGATTCCACAAAACTTAGATCTGTCTGTGATAAGCCTATAATAATTTTGGACTACGTTAATAATGTTTTTAAGAGTAAATAATACATTGAAAATAAAAACATATTGTTTTTTCTGAGACGCATACTCTAGAAAAATTGCTCATCACATAACCCAAGTCCACTTTGTTTTGTGGGATGAAGGAAAGCCTGACCTCTGTGCTTGCTTGATTTTGATATTTACAGGCAAAGTAAGGATAGAAACAAAAAAAAGTAAGGATAGAAATAATGCTATTCAATGCATTGATTTTTGCTGATATATTATCAGAAGGATAAAATAATCTTAAATCCCTTACAAAAAATAATTGTGTATTGGCATCTCAATTTTAATAATTTGTCATCTCATGAATATTTTACTATGCAACTGAATTATCTACTTAACTAATATATTAATTACATGTATAATATTGTGGTCATTTTAAAATGTAAAATAACACCTTTAAAAGAGATGTTTGAACAAATTAAAAAGAACTAATTTTACATTTTTGTTAGAATTCCAAGTATTTGTTAAGGACTGTTTTAATATGTTATTGTTTATGGTTTCATATACATCAGACTTCTAAAAAATATTTTATTTATTTTTAGAATAATGTATACATACAACATGGGGCTTGAATTCACAACCTTGGAATCAAGAGTCCTGGCTCTACTGACAGCCTGCCAGGTGCCTACAGACATTTTTGTTAATTCTAAGATTGCCTTACCAGTGGCTTTGTTAATACATAAAAAGAAGAACTATCATTATTATGGTTGAATTTTACTTTTTGAAACTCTAGGGAAAACCGAAGCATTTGGGATTTTCAAAAATTCATAGGATTAAACGAGTTCATTATGGACGATTCTATTTTTCCATGTAAGATCTTAAAATTTGTGGCTAGTTAACTTTCCATGGCTTTTAGTCTTGCAGGGAGGGAGAGACAGGGAGAGAATGAATGAATGAATTAGTTCTGGTCTCTCTTCCTTCCAAGGGCACAAATCCCACCATAGGGTGTCACTTTCATGGCCTTGTCTAAAACTAATTACCTTCCAAAGTTTCCACGTCTAAATAGCATAGCACTGGAGGTTAAGGTTTCAACATAGGATCCTGTAAAGACAAATATTCGGAACATAACACCCAATTACTGAGTTCTCTTGTTTCTCTTCAATCTGTTTCTATACAATGTCCAATTAACATCTTAAACAGATTGATCTAATCTTATAACTTCTTTGCTTGAAATTTAAGATAAGCACAAAATTCCTCAAGATGGTGTATAAGACATGGTGTGATCTGTCCCTTACATGACTCCAACCTAATGTACTTTCTCTTCAACACTCACACTGCACATATCATAGTTCTAATGGATGACCTATTCATTGTTTGTCAGGTTCTACCATAGATGCTTTCTCTGTAAATGACAACCACACAGTTGCACTATGAGTTATGTATGGTTACTTAGAGATGTGGAACTGGAGATCAAGAATTTGGATAACTTGACCAAGTTTTCATAGACTTCAATTTATTCCTTGAGCCAGACTATTACTTCTCCTTTGAAAGCTTTCTTCCCCATGCACCCTCCACATTTCCTCAATAATTTCTCCTGAATCAGTCTCTGAAAAGATACATCCCATTATATATTGCACTTACCTAGCACAGCTCATATTTGTTGCTCTTTTCACCTCCCTATAGCTAGGCACCTCCTAGGAAGAGCCTGGATCTGTGTTGCTCATCACAGTTACCCTGATTATTTGGCATAATATATGGTAGATGCTCAACTCAATAAATATTCATCATATTATGAATTGAATAGGTTAATAAGAATTGCATTGGACCCTGTGATGAAAATACATAATTCACATTCATTTTTCAGAAAAATGCTAGCTTCCATTTTAAAGGTAAGGGAAGTAGAAGTGTGGAGAAAAAACAGTTGAAGTTAATGGCTAGATTTATATATCATATATCATTTATATATAATATATATATGTCATTTTAAAAAATGGCATGGTGAACAAGAAGTTACATGGCTGAGTTTTATTCAACTAATATCAAAAGTAATTAAAATGCATAAAACATTTATCTAATGAAGACATGTATGGGAGCTGGTTCTTCAGTAGAAGAGGAGAAATAAACATGAGAACTATATAAAATATATATTATATAAAATATAAAATTATAAATAGTATCCAAAGCATATTCAAAGGTATATGTAACAGAATAGAGAGAGTGCAACATTATTTGGGAGTGGAGAGAAACTTATTTCAAAAAACCTAACTACAATTGCTTTTAGAAGACAAATTCTGATAGTGAGGAACACAGGAGTAGGTTAAATATCATAGCTCTTGTGAATTTCAGTTTTTATGGTAAGAGACTGATTGAAGTTTATTCTTCTTACAAATGTATGCGATTTTTATGAGGTATAAACCTCTTGGTGAATCTGAGAAGAAAAAGAGTCAAGGACTCAGTCACTTGCTGATAGTTATTAAACATCCCACTCGTATTTTAAAATTGAGGTAGAGCTGACTTACAATATTATATTAGTTTCAGGTGTACCACAGAGTTATTTGATATTTATATATATTACAAAATGATTATCACGAAAAATCTAGTGACCATTTGTTACCACAATATTATTGACTATATCCCCTATACTGTCCTACATTTACCCATAACATTTCTTTTGTAACTGGAACCTTGTACCTCTTAGTTCCCTTTACGTATTCTACTCATCCCTTAACCTCCCTTAAATATGGAAACCACCAGTTTGTTCTCTGTATTTTTTTTTTTTTTTTTAAGACTTGGGACATCTGGGTGGCTCAGTGGTTGAGTGTCTGCCTTCAGCTCAGGGTGTGATCCCGGGGTCCTGGGATCAGTTCTGCATTGGGTTCCCCGCAGGGAGCCTAATACTCCCTCTGCCTGTGTCTCTGCCTCTCTCTCTCTGTATCTCTCATGAATAAATAAATCATTTTTTAAAAAAGATATAATTATTTACTTGAGAGAGAAAGAGAAAGAGAGCACCAACTGGCAGAGGGACAGAGAGAGGAGCAGCCTCCCTGCTGATGAGGGAGCCAATGTGGGGCTGGATCCTAGGACCCTGAAATCATGACCTGAGCCAAAGGCAGACACTTAACAGTTAAGCCACCCAGAAACTTCTGTTCTCTGTATTTATGAATCTGTTTCTTAGTTTTTGTTCATTTTTATTTATTTTTCTTTTTCTTTTTAGATTTCACGTATAAGAGAAGCCATATGGTATTTGTAATTTTGCATCTGATTTTTTTTCACTTAGCGTAATACTCTCTAGACATATCCATGTTGTCACAAATGTGAGACTTCATTCCTTTTTATGACTAATATCCCTTTATACGTACATGTGTGTATACATTATATGTATATCTTTATTGGATATATTATTTGCAAATATCTTCTCCCATTCATCTGGTTGTCTTTTCATTTTGTTCATGGTTTCCTTGGAGGTACAAAATCTTTTTATTCTGTTATCATGTCAATAGCTTATTTTTGCTTTTGTTTCCTTTGCTTGAGCAGCCCTATCCATACATAGATAGGTTGTTAAAGGCAATGCCCAAGAGACTATTGTCTATGTCTTAAGAGTTTTATGGTTTCAGGTCTCATATTTTGGTCTTTAATCATTTTGAATTTATTTTTTTATGTGGTATAAGAAAGTGGTCCAGTTTCATTCTTTTGCATGTAGCTTCCTAATTTTTTATTAGAGAGGTTGCCTTTCCTCCATTTTTGCCTCCTTTGTTATAGATTAATGGGCTTTATACAACTGGGCTTATTTCTAGACCCTCTATTCTGTTCCATTGGTATATATGTTTTTTGTCAGTACCATACTGATTTTATTTCTACAGCTTTGTAGCATGGTTTGAAATCAGAAAGTATAATACTTCTAGCTTTGTTCTTTTTCAACATATCTTTAGCTATTCAGGGTCTCTTGTGCTTCTATAGATATTTTAAGATTATTTTTCTTATTCTGTGAAATACGCTTTTGGGATATTGATAGAGGTTGCATGGGATTGTAGATTGCTTTATGTAGCATGGACACTTTAACAATATAAATTCTTCTAATCCAGGTACACAGTGTATTTTTCATTTATTTGTGTTGTCTGTAATTTATTTCATCAACATCTTATAGATTTTAGAGTACAGGTCTTTCACTTTATTGGTTAAATTTATTTCTAGGTATTCTTTTTGATGCAATTGCTAAGGTATCATTTTCTTAATTTCTCTGACAGTTTATTAGTGTCTAAAATGTAACAAAATTCTGCACATTAATGTTGCATCCTGTGACTTTACTGAATTCATTTATTAGTTCTAATACTTTTTTGATGGAGTTTTTGAATTTTTCTATATACAGTAGAAAAATACAAATGTATTTCTGATGTGGGCCTGTATCACTCTAAATTTCTCTCTTAGAACTGCTTTTTCATTTCTCTCAAGGATTTTTTTTAATTTATTCTTTGATTTATTTATTCACCGCATTGGTGTTTTAGTAGCATGTTGTTTAGCCTTCATATGTTTGTGTTTTTAAAATTTGCTTTATGTAAAAAAAAATAAATAAATAAAAATAAAATAAAATAAAATTTGCTTTATGTAATTGATTTCAAGTTTTATACAATTGTGATTGGAAAAGATGCGTGAAATGATTTTTATCTTCTTAAGTTCACTGAGACATGTTTTGTGGCCTAACATGATCTATCCAGGAAAATGTTCCATGTGCATTTGAACGGAATGTATATTCTCCTCTTTTCCTATGGGATGTTCTGTATGTATCTGAGTTCTGTGTGTCTTTTACTGTCATAGTTTTATTGATAATCACACTAGATGATCTATCCCACTTATATAAATGGAGTATTAAGTCCCTTGCTATTATTGTATTTCTGTTATTTTTTTCCTTTTGTGTCTGTTAATTTTGCCTTTTGTCACTATGCAGTGCCCTTCTTTGTCTCTCATTATAGTTTTTGTTTTAGGGCCCATTTTGTCTAATATAAGTATTACTATCCCATCCTGTTAGATCCTGTACACTGACAACACTGTAAGAATAAGCTCTGTCTTGAGTCATGTGATGCACACACAGGCAAACCTATAGATTGTTTCTTTCCTGCTTATCCTAAAGAATACAATAACCATTCCATCTGAGACTAGAAAAACTTGAGGCTTGGTGAATATAGGACATGAAATAAAACTATTAAAAATGTTTATTATTTACTATAATCAGAAACAAAAGGATAGAGGGGAGATAAACATGTGGGCTTTAGAGGCAGTTAGATTAGGTTTGAGTCCTGGCCCCAATACTTCCTGCCTGTGTGATTTTAGACAAATTACTTAACCAGGACTGTTTCTCTATCTCTCAAATAAATTTTAAAAAATAGCTCTAACTTAGAGTTATCATAAGTATACATCCATATCTTTGAGTCCAAAAGCTCTCAAAAATACTTATCTGGTGATGGAAACTTTATTCTAAGTAGTATGACTATTAATATGTTTTATAACAGAACTATCAATATATTTGATTACAAGATATTGCTCCCTACTTCTGTGCTAAGCTGGTCTTATGGTTCATTACACATGCACACACATGCACACACTACCATTCTAAACTCTAAAATTTCTAAAATCCGAAGTCCCAAGGAATGTCAAATAAAGAAATACATATATGGCCTCTAAGGATTTGGAATAAATTATTGTGGACTTGCAATAATCAAATTAATAATGATAATAATTTATTTTTATAAAAAGCCTGGAAGATACTAATTCTAACATTCAACAAATACTTAGTGTAGGCCAGACTCTTCTCATGACAACCCAGTGCATGGGATCACAGTTTTCATACACATTCTGAATAAGTAAAAGTGTAGACTGGGACAGTGACACTTTAGGTGACATATGGAGAGAAGAATCCAAGATTTCCTTATTTGCACCTAAATTATAAAGCTTTTTAAGCACAGACTCTTACAATTTCAGAAATCAAAACGTATAAAGCTATGTGCTGGTGAAATGGAAACACTCAGGCCAGTGTGATTTATTTTATTCTTTACTTGAAAATACATGCATACTGAGTTATCCTCTTTTTTTTTTTTTTAACTCCTAAATATATGATTCTCTTGGCTCAGTAACAGTGATGAAAGTTGTATAGAAAAAATCTCTTCCCCTCAACACAATTCTATTAATCATAATCAGACTCCAAAAATGTTAAAAAGATAGTGTATTCGAATTTTGGAGATATCCACTAACTTTTCAGCAAGCTGAAGTGTATCAGTGTCTCTATTAGTTTGGCTGCAGCTAAATGTTATTAACCATTTTAATAACTCCTTGCTATAGTAAGCAGATACACAATTACTTCAGGAGTTTCATGACTATCTTAAATCATCATTACCTTTAGTACTCATTATTTCACATTTTGTATTTTAAGACTACATCCTGATATTCAAATATTATTTTTAATAAAGAGGAGTTGAAATACATTTTCACGCGTATGATCAAACTTGGAGGAATATAGAAGACAGAAAATTACTCATAACCAAGATATGGTATTTGTTAAACATTTCAAACTGGATGCCAGATGCTTCAGTTGTATTTAATAGTGTATCTCTGGTGTAGCACTCTTCCTTCCTCTTGCAAAAGAAGTCACCTTTCTGTGATGTGGTAAAAGGTTGTTTGTTATATCTAATTGAAGGATACAGATTTCAAGCTGTGTGTAGGTGATACATGAAATTTTCACTCCTGCTGATGAGCACATTGACTGCTGTGTAATTCTTTAAATTGATTCAATCAAACACATGCTGTTTGTGCTTTTAATTGATTGAATTAAAAAAGCATTTTAAACTTTTAATCATTCCGTTAGACAGGGGTCTTTTTCCTTGTTTATGCTTAAGATGTGTTGTGGCTTTTTAACTTGTGAAGTCACACCAAAGGGCCAAGTGTCACTTCAGTTTATTTGGCAGTGAGAATAGACTGTAGCATCATCACAAATAAAAAGGACACTCCTATTTTGGGGTGTATATTGCAACTTTCCAGAGGGAGATGAATGGAGGTGTTTACTTTCCCTCCCTCTTTCCAACTGTACAGATCATCTGATGTCATGGTTCTCTGATGCAGGGAGTCCTGCTAGAGTCACAGAAATCATTGCTGATCAAGAATTTGCATAGTAGACATGCAATTAAACTTAGGGACCATAGAAACATGCATGACCTGGAACTAAAGCTTCACATTCTCATCTTAAAGTGCATGCCAAATGCATGGCAGGGAGAGGATGGGTATGTTTCACAAGTGGTGGAAACATGTAGGTGCCTTGTCTATAAAGAATTCAAAAACTATAATCGATCTCTGAACATTGCTCATAATTATTCCATGACCATACACTAGTGATTCTAAAGAATATTAGTGATAAAATATGTCTCCTAAAAATATTTTGAGGCTGAGTTCTAAATAACTGCTGTAGTTATTGTGAATTCTTTAATATATATGTAGACATAAAATTACCCTATGCTTTATTACTACTCTTTAAATATTCCATGACTCATGTGAGTTGACACAGAGAACCTCCAGTTACACAATTGGCTCATGACACATTTGGACTCAATTACATACATTGATTTAAAGACTCAGTAACAAAAAAAAAATTAAAAAAATAAAAAAAATAAAGACTCAGTAACAGGCAGCCTGGGTGGCTCAGTGGTTTAGCGCCACCTTCAGCCCAGGGTGTGATCCTGGAGACCTGGCATGGAGTCTCACTTCGAGCTCCCTACATGGGGCCTGCTTCTCCCTCTGCTTATGTCTCTCCCTCTTCTCTCTGTGTGTGTGTGTGTGTCTCTCTCTGTGCTCTCATAAATAAATTTAAAAAATCTTAAAAAATAAAAATAAAAATAAATACTCAGTAACAGCTTAGAATCATTCATGGTTGCTTTGAATGCCATTCTTGTCTCCAGTCCCTGTGCCACTCCATATACCTGTGTTTAAACAGCGGCTTCAAAATAAATTGTGATAGCACAGTGAGTATAATAATGAAGAAATAGAACTTTGTTTACTAATTCTGTTGTTCTGTGTGACCACATGAAGTTTTTATTTGTGTTTAAATTTTAACTCAGAGATACAGAGTACAAAATGTAAGATGTAGTGGTTATTTTGTTTATTTGTTTTGTTTTTATTGAAGTACAGTTGAGATACAATATTAGTTTCAGGGGTATGGCATAATAATTTGACAAGTCTATACATTAGATTATACTCACCACAAGTGTAGCAACCATCTGCCACCTTACTACACTATTACAATACCACTACCTATATTCCCTATGCTGTATCTTTTACCCTGTGACTTATTCACTTTATAACTGGAAGCCTGGATTTTCCACTCTCCTTTACTCATTTTTCCCATCTCCCAGACTCCCTCCCCTCTGGCAACCATCAGTTTGTTCTCTATATTTACATATCTGTTTCTGCTGTGTGTTTGTTCATTTGTTTTGTTTTATAGATTCCATATACATGTGGAATCATATGGAATTTGTCTTTCTCTGTTCGACTTATTTCACTTAGCACAATACCCTTTAGGTCCATCCATGTTGTCAAAAATGGCACAATCTCATCCTTCCTTATGATTAATATTCCTCTGTGTGTGTGTGTGTGTGTGTGTGTACATGTTGTGATGTGTGTGTTATCCATTCATTTATTGATGGATACTTGGGTTGCTCCCAGTATCTTGGCTATTGTAAACAACGCTGCAATAAATATGAGATGCATACATCATTTCAAATTAATGTTTTTGTTTTCTTTGGGTAAATACTGGATCATAGGGTATTTCTAGTTTTAGTTTATCAAGGAACCTTAGTACTATTTTCTACAGTGGCTACATACGGTATAGTATTTTTGTTTGATGTCATATTGTGAAGCACTTACGTGACTCAGTTGCTTAAGTGTCCAATTGTTGGTTTTGGCTCAGGTCATTATCTCAGAATCATGTTGGGATCCATGCTCAGCATGGATTCTAATTGAAATTCTCTATCCCTGTACCTCTGCTGTCCCCCCCCCCCCCACCTGCTTGTTCACATTGTAGTTCATACAGGAAATAGTTAAGTTTGAAAATATATTTAAAATGAGATTAATCCTCTTTAATTGTTCAATTAATGGATCAAGAAAAATAATTGTTTTTGATTAGTATATTAATGAAAATATTTTTTCATATGGAAGGAAAGGGCTTTCCAAAATGATCTTCTCTGAGTGTCAAATACTCTCTGTATGTGGTCTCAAGGTTGGAAATGAATTGAAAAAATTGCTTAGAAAATATTTATCACTTTTGGGGTGCCATATGGTTTCACTCATATGTGGAATATAAAATATAGTGACAGGGACCAGAAGGGAAGGGGGAAAACTGAGTGAGGCAAAATTATGGAGGAAGACAAACCACAAAAGACTCCTCACTCTGGGAAACAAACAAAGGGTTGCAGAAGGGGGGATGGAAAGGGGGATTGGGTAACTGGGTGACAAGTATTAAGGAGGGCACATGATGAGATGACACTGGATGCTATACTTTATGTTGCCAAATTGAATTTAAATAAAAAAATTATTTAATTCTTTTTAAATGAAGCAAATATATATTTTTGAAAAAATTATTAATCATAGTAAGTGTTTTTGGAAATGCATCTGTTACTGTTTTGTATTGGTTTACTCAATGAGTTAATATGATTATGAACAGCATATTTTTTTGCTAGATTAGATAGCATAAATTCAATTTCTATTTTTTGCTGTTATAGATTTAAGTGCTGAGAAAGTATGCTCATATAGTAAGAAAATAAAAATGAAAAGAGTTTTCCTAGTGCACTGTCACTCAATTCTTTAAGTTCCATCCTAGTTTTAGGGCAAAAGTCACATAGTAATCTTTCAGTAGAATTATTTTTAATGATGTAATGGCTAGCAGTTTTATTATGTCTTCCTTTAATATTCTTGAAAATAAAGAATTGCAAACCAAAAAAAAAAAGATATTTTATATGTGTGTATATGTATATGTAATATATAATATATACACATACCTAATTTAACAGAAATGCATGAAAATGAAAAGTATTTACCTATTAAACACAGTAGAATAATTTCTTTATGGGGGTAGAGAAATTAGAGTAAATTTTTGGTATAGTTTATTTAGCTCATGTTCATTATATTCAATGCTATAGATATTGGCTTAATTTATCAAAATAGAAACTATATTCATACATACATCTTCAAAAATAATTTTCATGTAACTATTTTTCAATTGCATAACAATTAAAATCACTCAACGTTGCAATTTAATTTCTAATATTTGAACTTTTCTTCCCACATAACCATTAAAAAAACAGTGATAAAGTAGAGGTATTAATAAGCAAGAGAGGACAAAGATTCCACATTTTCTCTACCCTTATCCAGGATATCTTGAGTACAAGACCTCAGAAAAGCAAATGCTTAAAATTATTATTTGAGGTAAATTTGGCTTTATAAAAAACAACAGAATCTAACCATACTTGACCTCTGAACAATGTGTGGGCTAGGGGTGCTAACTCCTCAAGTTGTCAAAAATCTACATCTAATTTGTAACTCCCCCAAAACTTAACTGATTGTAGACTACTGTTGGCCAGAAGCCTTACTGATAACACAGATGATTGACACATATTTTGTATATTACATGTATTATATACTGTATTCTTACAATAAGATAAACTAGAGAAAAGAAAATGTTAAGAGAATCATGTGAGAAAAATACATTTACAGTGCCATACTGGATTTATTGAAAAAAAAAATCCACCTGGAAGCGGATCCACATAGTTCAAACCCATGTTGTTCAAAGGTCAACTGCACTAAAATTCTGGAGCTTCTCAAATCTATTTTACTATTTTTATTGCTATTGCTGATATTTCCAGAGCACCTTTTCAGTTTCAAAAAGATATTGAAACATAATGGTTGGAAAGTCTGGGAGGAAATAATACAATCAATGCCAGCCTCATGTTTGCTAATATCTCACCACTGACAGAAAAACTACTGGAGACAGGTTGGCACATTTAAATTTATATTTTTATGATATACAAATCAAACATGTGGAAAGAGGGAAACAACATTTTACAAGTCTTACATCAGGAGGAAGAAAGGAAACACTGGCACCAGCACTTGGTGTTAAAATAGTAGTTGCTATGACTACTTAAATCCTCTCTTAAGGTGACTTCTTTTCTTTCACGAATTTTTTAGAAGTTTAGTTGCCCTAACAACAGGATTCACTTAAGCAGCAAGTTTAATGCATTTGTTTTTGTGTACAAGGATCTTCTCTCCCTTCCTTTCTACATGTTCTTGCAGTCCTGAATACGATGACATGAGGCATTAAAACAGATTTGAAATAGACTCTCATTTTAGAATTAACAGCAGCAAATATATGATGAATGCCCTAATCTCCATTATCTTACGAGGAAAATCAATGGATTTTTTTTTGAAGAATTTGGAACTGCTAAAAGATACTTATAAAGTCATTGAATATTATTTTTTTAAATATTGTATTTATTTATTCATGAGAGACAGAGAGAGAGGCAGGGACACAGGCAGAGGGAGAAGCAGGCTCCACGCAGGGAGCCCGATGGGGGAGTGGATTCCGGGACTCCAGGACCACGCCCTGGGCCAAAGGCAGATTCTAAACCGCTGAGCCACCCAGGGATCCCACATTGAATATTATTTGATGAAAAAATATTTCTTGAGTTGGAGTTCATATATTTCCATGCATTTGCTTTTTAAAATTTCAGATCAGTGATATAGCAGAGGCTTCAAAAAGTAACACAGATTGTGTTTTTATAACTTCAAGTACCTAACGCATTTAATTCTATTGTCTAGGGACCCCTGGGTGGCTCAGCAGTTGAGCATCAGCCTTTGGCTTAGGGCGTGATCCCGGGATTCAGGATCCAGTCCCACATCGGGATCCTTGCAGGAAGCCTGCTTCTCCCTCTGCCAGTGTCTCTGCCTCTCTCTCTCTTCCTCTCTGGGCCTCTTATGAAAAAATAAATAAAATATTTTAAAAATAATAATTCTATTTTCTAATGTAGATTTTATACAACTGGTCAAGTAACAAAAAGAATCTTACTCATTAACTATTATGATTGAGGGTTTAATAGCTCAAACTATCTCATATAGTCCCTGAACATATGTGTGTATGTGCATCTGTACTTATTTTTAAAAATATTTTATTTATTTTTGAAAGAGAGATTGAGCAGAGGGAGAGGGGCAGAGGGAGAGGGACAACCAGACTCCCCCTGAGCAGGGAGACAGGGGGCTTTTATCCCAGGACTCTGGGATCATGATCAAGCCCAAGGCAGACCCAACCAACTGAGCCAACCAGGTGTCTGGCACATATATACTCTTAATCAGTTACACACAAGAACACTCAAAAACATGAATTTTGAACTATAAATTGATACAACTGTTTATGAGTACAGTTTGCAATATGCATAGTAATGATTTCAAAGAAAATTCTAACGTCGGGATTTTCCCCTTAGGAAAGTGTTCCTCACGGTATCATTTATGCATAGGAAAATTAAAAAAAAAAATAATTGCCTATCAATTGAGGACTGGTTAAATATATTGAATATATATTATAATATATTCAGTAATATATTGAATCTCTATAGTGGGATACTATATAGCAAAGCCTTTTTTGGCATCATTACTGACATTTCATTATTAATGAAAATATATCAGTTACATGCCATTTAATGAAAAAAGGCAGGTTAATGAAAAGTGTTTAGGGCATGTTCAGATATATGTAAAAAAAAAGGAGTATATTTTTGAAAAATTATATGTATTTTACACATATATATAAAAAGGGGGGTATATTTATGGATATTTTTTAATTAGAAAATATAATAGATCAATATTTTACATTTTTGATAGTGATTTTAAATTTAAATTATGGTTATTTTTCTATATTTTTAATGAGTATATCTTTTAATCAGGCTAAAAAATAAAATTATATATATATATATAATTATATAAATTATAACATAACCAGGTATTTTAACTTTTAAAACTTTTTTTTGGAAGATATATACACATCAAAATGCTATTTTTCACCAAGAAATTATTCAAAAAATAAGTGAAACAGCAATTTTATTTTACTTATATTGGCAGGTTATCAAAATGTCTTTCCTGAATCCATTTATTATAAATATTAGGGCAAATAATGGAAAGTTAATATATAACTGAGTTATATTTACTAAATATAACTAAACCAAACTAAATAGCTAGGTAAATATAGCTAAACTAGTAGTTAAGTATAACCATACTAAACTGAAGAATTTACTAAAGGGGTAAAATGTAAAAAAAATAAAGCTATAAAATTTAATAACAGCCATGTTATCAACAGAATAGTAATAGTTCCATAAACCACACAATAAGAAAGGATCAGAGAAAATATTAATGCATTCAATCTGTATTCCTTTGAAGGTATTCCAGGGGTGCCTGGGTGTTAGCATCTGACTCTTGGTTTTAGCTCAGGTCCTGATCTCATGGTCATGAGGTCATGATCTTGTAGTTCTAAAATGAAGCACCACATTGACTCTTTGCTCACTGTGGAGTCTGCTTGAGATTCTCTCTCTCTCTTTGTCCCTTCTCCCACTCATACTCTCTCTCTGTCTCTCTCTCAAATAAATAAATTAATCTTTTTGAAAAAGTATTCTTTCCTTTTTTTTTCCTTAATGATGTTTGTTTATCCCCTACTTTATTTAGCACTGAGCAATTAGAAAATAAATGATTCTTACTCTTAGGGGATTTCAGAAGGGGAGCATGTAAGTTTATACCCGTCCTTCTCTTCTGGTGAATTCTAAGGTGTTCTAGGAAGGACAAGAGTACTTCAGATATATCTCTGTGAGCAGATCCTAAGACACTGTTATGTATATAGTAAATATACACTATTATGTATATAGTAAATATTCTCTATCTTTTTTGAGAATTGTGTAAGCAAAGAAATACAGTGAAGATTCTTTGAATATTAAAACTATGGAGCAAGAAAGACTATGGAGTAGATGGCAGATGTAGTCAAGAATATATGTAGTTTAGAGAAGGCTTTATCTTTTAATAATTCAATCACATTTGTTTCTTAAAACCATCCTCTGATTCTGCATCAAGGGTATTCTTTTTCATTGTTCAGTGTCCAGTCTGGGACACAACCAGTAATAATAGCTGGAAAAGACTTGGAAAGAAATCAAAGAATTGGCATGAAATTAATTAAATTTACTTATGATGGGAATTGGAGAAAAGGAGAGAAGTAAGAGGAATTATAGACTTTGAAAGAGAAGGCTGGACGGTAGTTAATTAATGGTCTTTATGCATTTAAACACTAGAATTAGGAAAATAGTTCTTTGTGCCTAGTAGGAAAGATTGTGAGTCATGCTAATTAAAATGGCATTTTGAAAGATATGAAAACATTAGCATTCCATAAATAAAAGATGGCGGTGAACTTGATGGATTTATAAAACAAAGGTATTCAAAGATGTTATTAACATCCACTTTTTCCCCGTCCTCCCCTCTTGTGTTGTACAGATTTCACAGATAACTGCCAAGTCTTTTATGTTAGGAAAAAAAAAAATTAGACATCAGTCTTTATTTGGCAACTATGTATACCCAGAATTGTGCCATCTGATGAAAGAAAGAAAAAAATGGCTTCTTAATATGATATCTTCATGATTAATTTATAAGAAGGTATTCTTTTAGTTTAACAAAGAAAATGATAATCATTACTGATCAATTGAATTCTTAAGGAGGGAAGCAATTTAGCATAAAGTCAGATCTGGTTCTCTATTTTTTAGCTCTGTAACCTTGGTCAAATGCTTTAACATTTCTGTTCCTTGAGTTTCCTCATTTGTAAAATGAGAATCATTGTTACACCTACTCCAGAGGTAATATGTATAAAGTCCTTACAGTATGTCCTGGGACAGGCAAAGTCAGCTGTCTATACTTTACTGATTTTTATGACTATATTTCAGGCTTCCCCTTAAATACATTATGTATGTAATTTCATGTACTTCATTCTGATATTACAAACAAAGGAATCAAAGCTGAGGTGGGTTGAATGATACAAGTAAAGTCACATAACCACTAGGATAATGGTAGAGTCTGAATTCAAGTCTTAAAACTTCATTCTTTACTTTTATACTAAACATTTATCTGATCAACAGAATAAAGGATTTTCATGATATATGAAGATTAAATAATATCATGCCTGCCACAAAGGGCTCTGAATCACTGTGAGGCATGGAATTATTACTGGGTGGAACTCCTCAGTAAATATCAAATTCTTTCACATCTACAATTTAAGGCTTTACTTGATAAGCATTTATTCCTTCTGAGGTTCTAGAAAAACAAATTTTAAAAAGAATGCTACTTTTTGAAATGATTACATCTATTTTCCTATGAAACATACTAACTCCTCCTACATACATCCTAGAAAATCAGTTTTCCACTTGACCACAATAACCTCTGTATCTAAGCTCTCAAATAATTGACCAAGTTAAACCTTTGATATGTCCATGATTGCTGTGTTACCAATGAAGTATAGCAGATCAAAGTTATATCACCAAGCATGGCATATTAAATTTTAGTAAGAAGTTTTTACTTGATGACTGAGAAAAGTATTTCCTTATCTGCTGTTATTTCGAAAAGGAAAGGGGATAAAGAGCAGTTTACGTGGGTAGGCCTTTCCATTTAAATTCTTTCTTCTTGTTGTTGTTTACTGCAAAGTGTCCATCATTTCTATTTAACTTACGGAAATAAAATCTGCAAACCAGAATTTCTCTGAGATCAGCTAAATGTGACTTAATTGAAGATGCATTATTGTCTGAAGTGATGCTGGAATTATTTTATTCCAGGAATCAGTTAAGACTCCAATCCAGGCAGATGCAAAGAAGTTCAACAACTTTATTCTTTATCAACATTTGGTTTAAGTTAGGCACATAGTTAGGTGGTGAGTAGGGCTGGTTAGTGTGATTGAATATATATATATATATATATTTTTATATGTTATGTATAGATAATGCAACCATGCTTAAAATGAAATTCATATAGTATGTTCCACAGGAATCCGTTGGGAAGATATTTTTGTATATTTGTTTCTTTGTGTTTTAAATTGTTCACTGATAACAATGTATGTACTTTAAGCAGTAGTGCCAAGAACTCAGAAATTAACATTGATTGATTGATGGAATGACTGAGTAACTGACAGAATGATTTCTCCTTCATTCTTTGTCTACCATTATTAACGCTTATGCCCACACATACATTTGATTATACCATATGTATTTTTTATGTCTTTTTTTTAATTAATGGTCTATCATAGGCATTATTCCATTCTAATATATAGACTTCTACCTAATTATTTTTAAGTTCGAACAATATTCCCGATTCTAAGCATAACACTATTTATTCAAATACACTAGTCCTTTATTAATGAACACACTCCAGTGGCTTTTTCTTTTTCATTGCAAATAATGAGGCAATGAAGTTCTGGTACACATAGCATTACCAAGGAATACTAACATTTTTGCTCAGACCCATTTGGAACATTTTTGGACCAGACTTCAACTCCCTTAGCAATCCTGGAATCTAAATAAATTAATCTGAGTCTCTCTTCCTTCTCTTTAGCAGAGTTCATGAGGGAGAACTGCAATAGGCACGTGAACAGGACAAGTAGGCATCTAGGCAAATACTTTGAAGAGTTGTGTGTTGTTAAAGGGTTATTGATATCGAAGAAGACTATAATTTTACTTAAAGCTCTTCAATGCTAATACATTTCTGTGTGGCAACAAAATAAGCTGCGTATAGGAATACTTAATATATTTTTAAAGAATATAGACATAAGATGCATGAATGTATGAACCTCTTGAGCTAAGAAATCCTATTTCTATCCAGAGAAACAATAATACTCTCAAGTTGCTGCAGTATGGTATGATAAAAACCGCAGAAAATTTGTACTCTGAATCAGAACTTTAAATTCTCTAGGTTTCTGTTTTCATGTGAAAATAATATGAAGTAATAATGTTCGTACCAAAAACAATATCTGACATGGGTTAGGCCTTTATTCACTAATATATATTAGTGAAATGTCTAGGGTACTATTAGATGATGTGTTGAAAGAATGAGAAATTCCAAAACCAGAAACTAGCTCTTACCACAATAGTATATTATCATGAATTAGCTATTTGTAGTAGTGGTAGTGATGGTGTAGTGGGGGTAGTAGTAGTAATTAGTATCCATCTACTATTTATCCATAATAAGAATGTAGATGTGATTCAAAATTCGCAGTAACCAAGATTTTTATCTCAATGTATTTTCTTACTGATTAATTAAAGTGCAACATTTCAAAGAAAGAATCTTCTAAATTCTTGGCACTATGTCTCAAACAATAGACATATAAAGTAAAACATATAGTCTTTGCTTCAAATATTTATTTGTGCTTCTCTATTATGATAGCATGTCCACACACATATTCTTTGACTCCGTGAGAACATTATCGCTTTTTTTTTTTTTTTTTTTTTACTATCCCAACACATGTCTTCATTTGCTTCCTTATGCAGCCTGAATTCCATGGTTCATTACTATCACTCTTTCCTTTCCAACATCATTCCCTCATTATTTTCATTCTTCTTGTATTATACACACTTGGCAAAACTCAACCTTCATTTAAGAACTTGTTTCTCTATTTCTTAAGGGAAGCAGCGAAAAACTGTCACAGTAAATCAAATGAATGAGGCTGACAGGTATACTGAAAATTAGTGAATATCAACTCTAAATGGAATCTTATTCTGCCTATAAAATATACTTATCCCCACTCACCTCTATCTTGTATTTGTCATCCCCATCCCCTTCTTCTCACATGCTGTTTTGTTTTGCATGTATTTACAAGTCAGAAGACACAATTTGAAGCTTCTCTATCCTTCCATTACCAAATCTGTGGCCCAGATTTTGTCTTTTTCTTTTCTTCTTCCTTCATTTCACAATATCCCTTATTTTGTGAAAGATCATTTCTTTCATTTAAGTTATTCTTAGCCTTAAAGTGTGGTCCAATAACTAACAATTTTTCAAGATTTTTACCTATCTATATTATCCTAAGACACCAAGGAGGAAGTAATGGTTTTTCCTGGTCATTGAAAAATGACATATTCTTGGTCATCTTTCTCTACTCAGTTGGTTTATGAGAGAAAGGTCGATATTCATTCATTGACATGGTGTACTGACTTGAGCTCTCAACTACTTTAGTTCTTGTTTTTCACTGGACCTGTCTGAGCCCAAGCACTGTAAATTCTTGCAACTCCTGTTTTCCTGTGAATAGAACACTAGGTGGGATTTACTTCAGCAGGTTAACCTCTTTCTACCTCATGGGAGTACATAAAATGAGACTGACCCTTGGATTCCTGGATGTATTCAGTGCAGAATGAGATACAGGAGTCTAAGCGGTGTTCTTCCACTCAGAAGTTTGCCGGAAGCTCTGCATAATAACTATTTACCTGATGCTATTAATTACAAGGATATTTTTTATTATCATCTTACTCCCTATTGATTTTTCTAGCAGTTAGAATCCAGAGGAAAGGAAGAGTGAGTGATGGGTTCCCAGAATTTCCAAAAAGTTTTATTATGTCTGTATTCATTTTGGAGACAGCCATGAAACATACTGTATTTCTACATATGGGTATATTGGAAGAATTAATGTTGCTATATGGATCCTCTTTCTAACTTAGATATTTATAGATTTATTCTCTTTTGAGTAGAGAAGAAGGATACCACAAGGGCATGCTTTAAAGGATGTTTTTCCTCAAAAATATTCTTCTATTATATGACCCCCATCTCTGAAGGCATATAATAAGCAAAGCTCTATGATCATTTATGGCATCAGGATAGAGAGAGGAAATTATATAACTGACTTCTATTCTCAAACCACATCAATGTACTGTCATTTCACTGACTTCACTAATAGTGGCTATTGTTGATTTTAGCATTAAATAGGCTTGTAAAATAGAGTGGAAAGAAATTAAGTGCCAGAAATGAAAATGTGTGGAGAAAAAAAAAAAGATGAACTCCAAGAATAGGGTCTTTGGATTCTTATTGCAGGAGTTCCAATGACCTGGAAATAATATTTAAAATGTAAAATAATATCAAGGAAATATCTATAGACTAATTTTGACTGTGATTAGTTCTGAATGAGATTAATGAAGAGACACCATTCCTCGTATGTTTTTATTACAACAGAGGAATCCTCTTAATGAAATAAAAAAATTACCTGAATCCTTTGTAATGGGTATATAAGAAAAATGAATACCCTTGAGTATGCATATATTTTTAAAGTGACAGAATTTATAGGCACTTAACCAAGTCTGAATGACAATAAGAAGCTCAGTATTTTCATATATAGTTATGTTTTCAATATGCACTAACATTATTAGTTATGAATTGTATGCAGCAGAGAAAAGAAAATGCTTAAATCAAAAAGTGAAGGTCAACAAAGTAAATCAAAGTAACATTTTCTTAATATTATTAGTGTGTTTAGGACAATACTAAAATGTTACACTTAAAAGTATATATATACACATATATATATATATATGTATATATATATGAAGAGCTCCAACAGAATGAATAATGCAAATAGCCAGAAACAGGTTCAATGATTAGCAATGACCCAGTGACTTTATTAAACAAATAATGTAATTTCAAGTTTGTGACAATTGATGAAGGTCTTGTGGTCCTACAAGCATCCGAGCTCTGCAGCATGACAGGATTTAAGGCAGGCAAGGGAATTGCTATAATAAAGCCTCATCATTTGGCATACAGTAAGAGTAAACATGAAGAGACTTCATTAAGAATTCTGTACTCCCAATCTGTACACAGTAGAGAGCAAAAGCTCAATCTAGGAATAGACAACTTGTTCCCACTGTGGATCAAAATGGGACATTAAACAAATAGTAATGAAAACACCAACAATGGCAATAGCAGAGAAAGTAATGTGATGAATATTTAATAATGTGATAATGATTATAAAAATAAACATTAATAAAAACCCATACATGTTTACTAAATTAATAGTAGGAGAGAAAGCTATGTGAGTTTCAGAAAAATCATATGATTTGTATTGATGTTGCATAAAAAGCTGCAAATAAAAATAGACTCCATATATGCATGCTATCTTGCACATGTACGTCTGTGATCATTTTCACAGATTCTACTGACTTTGGGATATTGAAGGGTTTGACAAGAAATAGGCTCAGGTAAATAGAAACTGAAATTTTTAAGGACAGATCACCAGAAAAGAAAAGAATAAAGCTGACAAACACCAAAATATAACCTAGAAATTTGTGCTGGATTACAAACATTATTCCTTGTTTCTTGTGGCATGACAGTAGAGATAAGTTTTGCCATGTTGGACCTTCTGGATATCATCGTCTAGTTATTCTCAACGGTAGTAGTAATTAGAATCGGGTTTGAATTTTGAAAAGGTAATTGCTAGCAAGTAAGGAAGATGAGGATTCAGGGAGAAATAAATCAGTTCACTAAGCTACTACTCTGCTGAAAAAACTCACTCTCCAAGTGGAAAGCATTAGTTATTTTGTGCACAATGCCCATTATTAACGTCTTCCCCATTTTTTTTTACTTTGGCTACAATTCCCAATTTTATTGAGGGAATCACCTCTCTGTTAGTGTGTGTGATGTCAGGAAGCTGTGAATTAAATACCTGCCATGTATCGTAATCAGACAGTGAGAACCTGATGTAAGCTTGTTAGATATGCAGAATCTTAGGCCTCACTCTACATCTACTGGGTCAAAATCTACATTTTAATAAGATCCCTAGATGATTCATATGCACAGTAGAATTGAGAAGTACTACTCTAGAGCAGGCCAATATATCCTTGTTCCTAAATTCTTTAACAAATGTTACAGAGTGCAGGCTGAAATATCCTCATTATCTTTAGAGGGGTATGTGTTTGCTTCAACTTCAGTCTCTGTCATCTGCCTCTTTGTGGCTATCTGTTGTGACCATTCTTCAAAATCAGGATAAAGCTCCACTCAAAATTGGTTTCAGATTTTGAGATGGATGATGCCACACACACACCAAGAGGATGTGAAAAGATTTATTAGTCTCATAATGAAACTTTCTGGGAACAGCAGGGCAGCTCCAAACTAGTTCTAGAAATGGCTCAAAATAGCAGGAAAAGAAGAATGCCTTTTTGTCGTTGTCTTTATTTTGGACAGGGGATGGAGCTGGGGTGGGATCCTAAATTAGGGAAGAGGCTTGCATGACTGGAAACACATGTCAAAAAATGGAGTCAGGATCTTTATTGCAATTCACTTCTGATGTTCGATGACTACAATTTACTATTGTTTAATTGAATTTCAAGCTAAGTAAACCATCATGGTACTTTATGAGGACAGCAGCCTGAAGCTGGTAAGAGAAGTGAAAGTTCTACCAACCAACTTGTGCAAGAGTCCAGCATTATGTATTCTAATTCTGAGAAGTGAAATTAAAATTGTCTTGGTCACTATTATTGGTATCTGAGACTCTGAAATGGATAAGGAGTGTCTTGATGAGACCTTGTGTTATGCTTCTTATAGGTATAGAGTTATGCATGACCATGATTTTATATTTTGGGTACTGGTGGGGTCAGAGAGTCCCAGAGTTCTTTATCCCAAAGAGATAAACTTGTATGAGTAATGGCTGTTTCTGTCATTGGATTGATCAAACTTCCAGACCATATGCATTGGCTCAAGAGTCTATAAAAATGTGCAGATGGAGTAGATTGTGGGCTAGGGCTTCCAGTACTAAGACAGCTGCCTAAAGTTCCTCCAATTGTGCTTGACCTTGAGCCCTGTCTGTCAAGAGGTCATATTGAATAAAAGATGAAAAGTAGCAATATCTCACTGAGCCCTGACACATGTGCTGATGGCCATTATATTAAGTATAGTCTCTCATCGTTAACTCTCTTGATCCCAAGTGACTCTTCAGGAGCCATGAAGTTGAGCAGAGGGATGATCTCCTCCAGTACTGTAACATCTGGTAAGAGTCCCTTGCCAGAGGGGTATGCCAGAGAGCCCAGGTTTGGGTCTATCCTATAGTGAGAGGTGTAGATGATTGTGCCAAGCTTTCAGGGAACTGTTTCCATGACTGAAGCCATGATGAACAACTGGGTGTGGAAGGTCACAGGCTCAGGGCCCATGAGAATCTCTGTTTCTTTCTTTTTTTTTTTTTTAAATGTTTTTTAGAATTTCTGTTTCCAGGAGAACTCAGCATGTGGCAAGCAATTGCTGCTTTAATGACATATAATGCAGAGCTAAGGAGAGCAGTAGTAGGTGTCAGAAACCTAAGAATCACTTATAGCCATTATGGATGGTCCTGAATCTCCAGAAGGAGTAAAAGAAGGTTGCTAAAGCCTCTACAATGACTGAGTCTCTTAAAGACACCAATAGAAGCACTTGTTGCATTTTAATTTAGACAGATACTAGAATAGTTTGCTGGAAAGAGCCCTATTCAAAATGAGGCAATTTGCAAATAACATTATAAAATGGGTTTGAATAAAATCTGTAAATGGAACACACTGCATCCAGAAACCTAAAAGAAGTTGTGGGAGCTGAGAGGGTCAATAGTTATTGCTCCATAGTGTTAGGGATTGAGTGGGTCCCTCGTTTATCAAATCATTTCTGCAAATTAACTGAGGTGGCATAGACTCAGACTATGTGTGGGCAATGATTTCTTTTTGTGTGTGTGTGAGAATGTTTATCCTGAATGAGTGTGTCAAATGAATTTCATATTATTAATGTGATATCATGCCTGTATTCCTGAAAAAAATTAGACGTGGTTCCGATCTTGCCTACCAGGACTGTGCAATGTCTGGTTGTTGAATTACCCTTCAGATTACCCTTTCTTTCTTGAATTTTCTTGGTGACTTAGCCTCGGGAGATGAGAAAATGAATAGGAGACTGAGGAAGCAGTATACTAGACTTCTGTTAGTTGGGACCTATAAGAATATGAAAGTAAGATATATATAACTCTATGTCCAAATTTGAGGTACAGTTGATAAAGTATATAAGTGTGTGTCTTATTCTCCCTTCTTTAGTGTAAATTCTACTGAAGTTCAGTACCTTACTTGATTGCCATATTAGGCATTCAAAATACTTATCAAAAAATTAAGCTATAAATGACAATGAAAAAGCTTTAGGAAACGAGTTCTAATCAAGCTCATTTTTTTTATCTTTATCCTTATCTCTGGCTAGTCTTATAAAAAGTTTATTTTCCATAATATGATCATCCTAGTTGATCATCTTCTTCACTAAAATGAAAAGTAAGGAGAAAGTACTTAGGAAATAAAACATTTTTATCATATATAAAAACATATCATACCAAGTATTATATATATTATATATAGCATACAAGTATACAGACTGTATATAAATATGCATATACATATCTAGCATCTAAAGTAAAAAAATACTACAACAAAAACAAACTATGGCATTTTGGGCTGTTCTCTGTATTGATTTATCGAATTTTGCATAAGCTTCATCCTCATGATGGTGGAATCCCTCAGAAATTCTTAGCAAAAAAAACCTGCTGATGTGTAAACTTGTCCTTTTATTTGTCATCTTCTCTTTTCTTCATTCTTTACTATACACTTAGAAGTACTGTGGTCATCTCTCTGTTAGGGAGCCTAGCAGGGGAGTCAAAAACACTTTGTAAACAGATTTTCTTCTTTGTCTACTTTGGTTAAGATGTCTAATACTATGTTTTTATCTTCCAAGTTTTAGTTCTGACATGAAATACCTGCTTGTAGTACAAGACAGAAATTCTATTTCAAATAAATGTTTCTCCTATATTTTTGAATTAACCTATACTACAGAAGATGTTTTAAATATGCCAAATGCACTCTGACATCTTTTCAATGACTCTTGGCTTCCTTGAGAATGTTCTGGTTCTCAGGTATGATTTTCCTCACCTTTAAATTTATCTTCATCTATAGTATTGGACTTTCTCCCATTTTCAAAAGAGAGAAAAAAATGTTCATTTTATTTTTCAGAGAAGATGATTTCACCTCTACACAGATCCTGTCTTTTTAAAGCTTCCTCAGCAATAATACTTCAATAATTATCAGCACTCTTTCCTGAGTTCATAATTTCTCACTCTGTCAGAAATTTCTCATCAGCAAATAAATATATTCAATCATTTAGGCCTTAAAAATAAAAGTAAAATAAAAGTATGATATTTTAATTCCATTTGCTTCTCCACATTTTGCCTATGCTAGCTACTAAGGCAGTCCACCTCTATTCAGATTATTTTTCCAGGAATGTGGTAGGGTTACCAAAGAAATATGATGTAACTTGCTTCTGATTAGAATCCTGTATGGGCCATACCCCTCATATTCCATGGGCGACAGTCCAGAAGAAAGATGTTTGTCAGCCTAAGTTCCTGAGTGATGATAATATTGAATAGATATCCTTGAGATGATCCTTGATTTGACATGTAAATAATGTGTGAGTATGAAAAACAAAAAAACTTTATTTTTAAGCTATTAGATTTGGAGTTTGTGTTTACCAAAGCATAACCTCTCTATCCTGCTTAATATAGAGATTGATTCCTAGAATTTGAGGGCTAGCATAATAAAAACCTAAAATATGAGAGAATTTCTCACTGTCCATATCATTAGCAAAGAGAAAACTGTTATTTTAAGGCTACAGAGATGGTGATATATATTAGATAGTAGCAAAACTTTTGATAAAATATTATTGGTTGTAATTTAGAAGGTAGACTATACATCTAGTAGATGTGAAGTGTTAAAGGAAGAGGTTGATAAACAGAAGGAAGCAGAGTGTATTTGCTACTGTTTAGTGTATTTAGCAACATATTACAAGAAGAGTAAGCTCAGAATAAATTGGTCAATTTTCAAGAATAGAAGGGAATAAGCATTTCTAAAAATTTAGAGCCTTGTAATATTAAAAAGACAACTTTTTTCAGACATGAAATAGTAGGAAAAAAACTTTGGGGGAACAAATAAAAAGTGGATTTAAATTAAGCTTCAGGTAAAAAAAAATGTAAATAATTTTTGACTGATTAAATTGCCTCCAAGGAAAAATCAAATTAAGGAAATGACCATGATAGACAAAACCATCTGGATTAAATTGCATCTGAAAAACAATGCAAATTAATATTGTGACAAACAGTAAATATTTTCAAATGGACAGAATTTCTCAGGAAACAGACTAAGGGTGTGCACCTGCCAAGAACCTGATGAGCTCCAGGTATTTGGTAAGTCGAGCTATTGAGAGAGAGAGAGAGAGAGAGAGAGAGAGTGGTTAAGAGAAATACAGTACACATAAGATATATATTTTGAAAGGAAAGGTGATTATGAATATTGACATATAGAAGTGAAGCTGATTAAAATCAAACTGTTGAGAATTAACTACGTTTTTAAAAATAATCTGTCAAAAACAGAACTAGCTTGAACAGTAAGAGTTAGCTGCTATTTGAGACTTGACTCTTGGGCCCAAATATCTATGGACAGAAGGTGATCTGAGAAGTATTTGCAGTGTCCAAGAAGAACATATTTTCTGATATCCATTTCAATTGTGGCAAAGGAAGATGGTGGAAAAGAATAATTGGATTTTGATTTGTGTCGCATTCTTCCATTTTCCAAAAAGGAATGTTTAATGTGATTTCCCAGGCCATAT
The DNA here is from genome assembly GCF_011100685.1 of Canis lupus familiaris. Lineage (NCBI taxonomy): Eukaryota > Metazoa > Chordata > Mammalia > Carnivora > Canidae > Canis > Canis lupus. Next base: position 81,234,981 of record NC_049224.1, read on the forward strand.
TCTCCCAAAGTTTATTGGAGTGTGTTTATAGGGGCAGATAATACATCTTTCTAAATTCATAGATCCCCAAAACAAGAATAGCTACAGCTATGATTTATCTAAAACTCTTATCCATCATTTTAAAAGAAAAACCTTTCACTGAGAAAACTGGCACTTTTAGTTTGATGCCATGATTAAATGGGATTTACAGCTGAGGTGAGTAAACTTTGTTTTCAGGAAGAAGAGTGAAAAGAATATTTGGTGACCAGAATATATTGCAGTAGTTTTTATAGTTTTCATAAATATTCCAGTCTTTTCCATTCTGAGAAGAGTAAATTGCCCTAACACCCCCTTGAATGTAGGCATGGACATGTGACTTTCTTTGGCCATGTGAACATGTGAACAGAAGTCTTCAAGATTCAGTGTACAATTGCTTGTGTTTTTTTTTCCTTCCCTACCACAATAATTACAAATTATATTTATTTAAGATTTTATGTATTTATTCATGAGAGACACAGAGAGAGAGGCAGAGACATAAGCAGAGAGAGAAGCAGGCTCCATTCAGGGAGCCCAATATGGGACTGGATCCTGGGACTCCAGGACCACAACTGAGCTGAAGGCAGATGCTCAACCCCTGAGTCACCCAGGCGTCCTAGTAATTACACATTTTTAAGGCCCCATTAGATTGGAATCTGAATAAGGATATTATGGGTCAGAATCCTCTGCTGGCTTGAGACAGACATGAGGCCTAAAGGAAAAAACACACTTTTTGGTGTTTTAAGCAGTGAGCTATTAAAGTTATTTGTTATAGCAGCATAATTGAAAATATTATATTACAATTCTTATCTCATGTCTTTTTCCATGTCAGGTTTTGAAAAATGTAATTTATATGTGTTACTTCCAGATTTTCACTATATATATATATATTGGCCTGGATTCTATTCTTTCCACAACAATAAAATTGGCCCATTAAGTTCACCAAAAACATGGCTAAATTCAATGGAGGCATTTTAGCTCACATCTTATTAACATAACTGGAGGATGAGTTAATCAAAATTGTTTGATGTAAAACTCTTTCCTTCCCTGGATTCTCGACACCATTGTGTTTTCATTCCATGTTTCCTCTTGGGTCCTTTATCGACTTCCATTTCACATTCCTCAAAACTTAGTGTTCAACGAGGTGCTAAAACTCTTTGCTTTCAACCTGCTTCTTCTGGGAGAAGCATTCACCTTCAACACTTGGAAATGTTTGAGTAACTCCTAAATAAGTATCTTCAGTTCACATCAATTTGTTGCATTCCAGAATCTATGTCCATTGTCCCCGGACCATCATATGTCTACCAAGTTGTCAAACTTATCAACTTGTAAATACCATGAATTCTCTCTACTACACACATCTAGATGATTACAAAGTACTGGTTATTCCCCCCTTTTAATGAGAACAGTCACATATTTCTCTCTATTCCCGCTGCCAGTATTTTAGTCTAGGTTCTAATTATTTCTCCCTTGATTTTCCAAACAGCTGCCTTACCACTTTGTTTCTATTATCCAGTTCATGTTCTGCACTGTGGCCCAAGTGATCTTTCTAATGTAACAGTTGGCACTAGTCACTCTTCTTGAATTTCTTCAAAGTCTCTCTCTTTTGCAAGTAGGATTAAATCCATTCTCCTTACTGTTCTTATAAAAATATTTTATCTTTTTAATCCCTTATCAAAATTCATCTGTTCACATTTTCCTCTTGTAACATATACTCAATTCATACTGAACTGTTTATAATTCCCTAAATGATGCCTTCTTATTTTACTACTCTTCTAATGCACTCTTTCTGCTGGTTGATATTTTTCCTCATCTGAAAATAATCATTTTATGACTGAGTAGCAAAACAGTCTTTCCTCCTTGTTTTCCCCATTATACTCTCTGCACATTTTTATTACCTCATTGATCCTACTGTGTCATCATCTGTAATTTTTGCTGATTTCTGCCAATCTATAAAGTCTCTGACTGTAGAGATTACTGTTTATGTGCCTTTGTTTCTCTGGTATCTAGGATTCCAAATAGTAAGGATTCAACATTCATTTATTAATAAAAATAGAATTCCTTGATGTGGAGGTTTTCACTGTGTTCAAACCCACTCAGAACTAAAGCTATATATTTGTTGAATGGATTAACAAGTATATGGTTATTCATCTCTTGGGGGATTCTTTTTGATGTGAAATGCCTGAAATAGTTTTAAAATAGTTTGTCAAGAGTCTGTGAAAAAAATTAAATATTTCTTTATATGTTATTTCTTTCTTTCTTTCTAATTTTGTTCCCTTAATGGATGTGCTATAGAAATTAGCCTCATAAACATAGCCGCTGGCAAGTCATTTCTTAGTTTTCTCCAGCATGATCCCAAATGAGACTTCTCACTATTCTCTACAATCTTATGCCAGCTTATTAATATGATCTCTGTTCAGTCAAAAGAACATGACATTCTAGGACCATAAATTTGATAGAGTATCTCTAACAGGCAAGAAAAAAACTTTCTCAATAATTTTCTCTTCATACTTTGAAAAGCTTTTTTGAGGAGGAATAATGTTGATCTTACTTAATTCTACTTTTCTTCTTTCCTACCTTCTAGAAAGCAAAATGTGGCTTACCCGATGACACTTGAATAAATTTATTTCAATGCATCTAATAGATGAGCTATTAACAGCTATAAATAACTTAGGTAAACTTTAAGTTATTATCTTGTAACCATAGTAAATGGAGTTCTTGGTAAACAGGAATGGCCATTTGAATTTCAAATGTGCATGTTTGCTGACTGGTTTATGAAAAATGCTTATATAGTTCATGATTTGATTGATTGATCAAATTAAAGTACAATGTCTATATTGTCTATAGAGTACAATGAAATGAGAGTAACTCGTTATAACATTCTATGATAAAAATTATCTCTAATTATAAAATTCTACCCTTGAATCTCAACACATAATAAAATAGAAGTGACATCAAGTGGACTTTGGAAGAGATAATTATCGCTTAAGAATGTTTTAAAATTAAAAAAAAGATAAAATCCATGTTAAAATCCTTATAAAATGTCATACAGTAAACATAATAAAATAATAAGAGGAAATGTGTTAAGCATGCAGATACTTGGATCCTAACACATTACCCTGTTTAAGGCTGCTCAGCCTGAGGCCGACTTCAGTAAAAACATTAATCATGACCAATAAGTAATTAAAAATAAACCAATATCAATTTTGAAGGTCAGTTGGTACCACTGACAAAAGTGCACTATGAACAAGAAGGGTTCATAGTTACTTTTCTTTATTTCCTCTCTCTCTTTTTTTTTTTTTTTTTGGCATAAGCTGGAAAAAAATAATTAGAACAGATTTTTTTCTAAGTACAAGCATTGATAATACAGAATTTGCAGAGTACATGGAACAAATTCTTTCAGAAGCATGTTTTATTATTTTTCCCTAAGCCACAGATGTTAGCTGTTTTCACATCAAAATAATGATGTTAGTCATGAGTTTCTCGGAAAAGCATTTTTAAAAAGCTTTTGAGCAGATGAGATGGGAGATGTGTTCTTCAGAACAAATGAAAAGAGTCATGTTTTCAGTGGAATATCATGAGCAGAAAAAATTTGGCAGTAGCCTTTGAACAGATATTTTAAGTGCCTACTGAAAAGTTGGCAGAGAAAGACCGAAAACTATAAACTAACCTATGAGAAGTGGAGTATCAAAAGGCCAAAAAAGAATCTGAAAATGACAAACTTTTAGGAAACAAGAATCCAAAGAACATTCAAGAGAATAATATGAGCTTGTGTTCATGTATTTTATACTTTTCTGTTAAAATGTATCTCAAATATAAAAAATACATCACAACATATAAAGCTCTACAATTTTAGTCAATGTGAATACAACTGTGCAACTGCTACTCACATCAAAAATGAGAACAGTGCCAGCTCCCAGAAACCCCTCTGGTATTTTTTCCCTCAAAGTAATTGCGACCCTGAATTCTGTTCAGTGACTGAGCCTGTTTTGCAACTCAGACACACACACATGCAGACATGCACACACAAGCACACACTGGGACTACACTATGTGCATTTGGGTAGGAGTAGGTGGTTGTTATCCGCTCAACATGAAGGCTAATTTAAACATGTTTTTGTGGTTGCAACAGAATCTTCTCTCTGTAGGGCATTCTATTTTATAATTATATTAAGATCAATCTATTCTCTTATTGCTGGACATTTTGGTTGCTTTCGCTTGTAACTAATAGAAATAATACTGCTATAAACACAAGTGCATGTGTCCTGTGATACAATTATGAAAATTCCTGATTCCCAGAGAATATTTGCATTCCACTCCATTCTAGTAGATACTGCCAAACATTTTTTTTTTCAAAATAATTAAACTAATGACACTCCCACAGGAGTGCATGGGCATTCTAGTTGCTTAGAGTCATCATCACTATTTGTAAGTGATGCCAGTCATTTTAATTTTAGCCATTTTGATGAGCCTATACTTGATCACATTGGTTTTATTTTATGTTTCCTTTCTTTTTTTAACATTTTTAAAATATTTTATTTTTTCATGAGAGGCACAGAGGGACAGGCAGAGGGAGAAGCAGACTCCCCAGAAATAGCCTGATATGGGACTGGATCTCAGTACCCCAGAATCACAACCTGAGCCAAAGGTAGACGCTCAACCATTGAGCCACCAGGTGCCCTGCCCCTTTATTTTTAAGATTTTATTTATTTATTAATTACAGACAGAGAGAGAGAGAGGCAGAGACATAGTCTGTGTTTCCTTTAATCACTAATGATGTTATATATACCATTTCACATACTTGTTTATTGCTTAAATATTTTCTTGTGCCTGTTGGAGGTGTTTCTCCTCCTTTTTTTTATTTTTCTTTTTTTCTTTTTTTTTTTTTTTTCTTAAATTGCCTGTCTTTTCCTATAATCATGTGGAATTCTATGTTCTGACCATGAGTCTATCTTTGGTAATCTACGGTATCATAACATCTTCCATCAACTTATGTATTGCTTTCTAACTCAATGGTTTCTTTTAACATTTGTTTCTTTTTTTTTTTTTTTTTTAATTTTTATTTATTCATGATAGGCACACAGTGAGAGAGAGAGAGGCAGAGACACAGGCAGAGGGAGAAGCAGGCTCCATGCACCGGGAGCCCGACGTGGGATTCGATCCCGGATCTCCAGGATCGCACCCTGGGCCAAAGGCAGGCGCCAAACCGCTGCGCCACCCAGGGATCCCTTAACATTTGTTTCTTGTAACTTTTCTGTTTTGTTAGTAAATTTATGTTGATGTCCTGAAATTAATTGTGGATTTCGCTCTGTCTCTCTTTTATTTCTATCTGGAAATATTTAAGACTGCTGCAAATTATTCTACAATGTTTGGAGTAATTCACAAGATAAGGTTATTTGGGCCAGGAACTTCTCTCTGACTAAATTTTTAGTTAGAGATTTAATTTATTTCCTAGATATTGGAGAATTCAGATTTTCTATTTATCTTCTATTAAGATATAATTGATGCATAACATTGTGTACGTTTTAGATGTACAACCTGATGATTTGGTACATTTATATTTTGCAAAAGGACTGCCACTATAGCATTAGCTAACATCCCTATCAGGTCACATAATTATTTTTTGGGGGGGGGGGGGCAAGAACAATGAAAATGTAGTTATTTAGCAACTTTGAAGTTTATAATACAGTATTGCTTACTATAATCACTGTGCTGTGCCTTAGAGCTCCAGTTCTTATTTATCTACTAGTTACTAGTTTTGCCCTTAAATATCTTCCCAACTCCTCCACCCTCCTGCCTCTGGCAACCACTTTTTTTATGCTGTTTCTGTAAGTTGACTTTTTTTTTTTTTTTTAGATTCTGCATATAAATGATATCTTGAAGCATTTGTCTTTCTCTGTATGGATTATTTCACCTAGCATAATGCCTTCCAGGTCCATCCATGTTGCAAATAGCAAGATTTCCTTCTTCCTCATGGCTGAATAACATTTCACCATATGTATATACAACATTTTCTTTACCCATTCTCCTGTTAATGGACACATAGGTTGTTTTCATATCTTAACTTCTGTGGATAATACTGCAGTAAACATTGGAGGGTATATTTTTCAATATCCTCTTTTCATTCCCTTTCGATACATACCCAGAAACGGGGTTGCTGGATAATATGATAGTTCTATTTATAATCTTTTGAGCAATTACCATACTGCTTTCCACAGTATGACCCAATTTGCCTTCCCATCAACAGTGTACAAGGATTCTCATCTTTCACATCTTTATCAATACCTGTTTTCTTGTCTTCTTAATGCTGATAATCCATTCTAGCAGGTATGAGGTGATATCTCCTTCTTGTTTTGACTTGCATTTCCCTGATGTTTAATAATGTTGAGCATCTTGTCATGCATCTCTTAGCTATTTAGATGTCTTCTTTGGAAAAATGCCTATTAAGTTATCGCACTCATATTTTTAAAAGATTTATTTATTTATTTGCGAGAGAGAGAGAGAGCGGAGGTAAGGGGACAGGGTCAGAGGGAGAGGGGGAGAGAGAGAGAGAATCTCAAGCAGAAACCCCACTGACTGTGGAGCCCAATATGGGGCTCAATCCCACCATCTGTGAGATCACCACCTGAGAGCCAAAATCAAGAGTCCGAGGCCCAACCATCTGAGCAACCCCGGCACCTCATGCCCATTTTAAAAAAAAAGACAGTTTATGATTCTTTGAATACTGAGCTATGAATTTGAATATTGAATATGTTAACTCTTTTGTCAATTTTATGAAGCTGTGGCTTTCAAAGTCTTTGTCCATTTTATCAAAAATTTCAGGGTAATTTTTTAATGTTGATAAATGTTCCTTTAATATCTTTATAATATATATACAATTGAAAATGATGTTTGCTTTTCATTCACATCAGTAATTTGTAATCTATTTTATTAGCCATATTGTGTTTTTTCCTAATTACTTTTTTCATACAACCAAATTTTAGCTGTTGATTTTTTCTATTGTTTCTTGTTTACTATGTCATTGTTTTTTCTTATCAATCAGGTCTCTTTCTAATTCATTAAGAGGGATACTTAAATCCTTGATTTTCAATATTCTAATATATGTGCTTATGGCAATAAAATTCCCTTCACAACCTGGCTTTAACTTCAAAACACACATTTTGATAGAATGTATTTTCCTCATCATTTAGTTTAGAACATTCCTTTTTTGTTATTTTGGCTTTGATTTATCAACTATTTTGAAGTGTATTGCTTTATTTCCAAGCATTCTTAGATTTTCTAGCTATCATTTTTGTTCCTGTGTTTCTAGCTTAATTCTTCTGTAGGCAGAGAACAAACTAAATAATTTCAGTCACTTAAAATGTGTTGGTACTTGCTTTATGGCATAATAAATGTTCAATTTGGAAAATAATCCATGTGCACTTACAAAGAATGTGGGTGAATAGTCTATGGATCTCAATTCAACCAAATTTGTTAATCATGCTATTCAAAAAAAGCTAGTTCTTTACTGATGTTTTTGTCTGCTTGCTTCATCATTTACTGAGGAAAGTTTGCTAAAATTTCCATTTCGACTGTAATCTTGTGTACTTATCCTTTATGATATGTCAGTGTTTAAATATTTTGAAGCTATGTTTTTATGTGAATAAAAATTTAGGACATAGATATAGTTCCTTTTGAATGAACTATTTTATCATTAGGCAGTATTTATTTACACTGATAGAAATAAATCTTGCCATTAACTCTAGTTAAACTCTGAATTAATATTAACTATACCAGCTTCCTTCTGATTACCATTTTCATGATATATATTTTTGCATACCTTTATGTTCAGATTTTTATATCCTCATATTTAATGTGTGCCTATTGCATGGATCATATGCTTGACTTTTGTTCTTGTACAGTCTGATAATTTTTGCTTTTTGCTTGGACTATTCTGTTTATTTATATTTAATATTTAATTTTTTTCTCCAGGTGATTACAAATCTGTTATTTAATGTTTTTACCTATTTTTAAAAAATATTCCTTTTTAAAAAATTTTATTTATTCATGACAGTCAGAGGGAGAGACAGAGAGAGACAGGCAGAGAAAGAAGCAGGCTCCGTGCAGGGAGCCCGACATGGGACTAGATCCCAGGGTCTCCAGGATCACATCCCAGGGTGAAGGCAGCACTAAACCGCTGGGCCACCAGGGCTGCCCAAATTATTCCTTTTTTATTTTTATCTCTCTATTAGCTTTCTAGGTATGCATTATTTTATTATTCTATCAGTGATTACTGTGGATATTTAAAAAATGCTTCCTTGACTACATTTTTGCTGATAAACACAGTTCATAGAACCCTGATAACCCCATTTCTTACTCTTTCACCATTTATATTATTGTTTTTAAATTTTAAATATTTCCCAAAACCATGAAATCACTATTATTATAAATTTAACCATTCAATATCTATTTACATTTGCCCAAATAATTGAATATTCTATTTCATTACTTAGTATATTATCTTACTCTCTTGGGGATCACTTTCCTCCTACCTGAAAAACAACCTCCCCACTTCCTGCCTTTTGTGTGTTTGGCATTGAGTGTTGTATTAGTTTTTGTTTGTTTGGAAATTTATTCAGTTAACCATATTTTTGAAGAATACTTTTGTTCAGTGTAGAATTTTAGACTGACAGTTTCATTAACCACTTAAAAATGTCACCCCTATGTCATCTGGTTTCCATGATTTCTGTTGAGGAATCCATCGTCAGTCCCTTATTATTTGAAGACAATATGTCAAAAAAAAAAAAAAAAAACAATAAAAAAAAAACCTCACCTTTTTTTTGGACATGATTTTTAACAACTTTGTCATGATTTTTCCAGTTGTGGTTTGCTTTGTATTTATTCACTTGAGGAGAGTTTCTGGAAGCTATAAAGAATGTTTTTCATCTACCTGTGTATGCTTCTCCTCCACAGTTCGTAATCATCATCAACGATGACGAAACTCGCATTATGTGCCAGATTCTGGGCTAAGCATATTACTTCAGTTTTCTCACAGAAGACCCAAAAGCGGAGTGCGCGGGTGCGCCGAGAGGCCTGGCCGGGCGCGGGGGCGCCTGAGGCCCGAGGCCCGGGCGGTGAGCGGCGGCGGCGGCGGCGGCGGCAAGGCCTCCCGGATGCGGGCTGGGGCTCTACGGGGCAGAGCGGAGGCTGGGCCCGGGCCGGGGCGGGGAAAGCCGACGGCAGCGGCGGCGGCGATGGACGCCCTAGAGGAAGAGAGCTTCGCGCTGTCCTTCTCTTCTGCCTCTGATGCAGAATTCTGTGGGACCCAGGAAATTGAACAAACTCCCCTACCCCTAGACAAGCAGAGCAGGACTGACTCTACTTTGGGCTGCACCCGCCTTGTGCTCACCTGCTTATTACTTAGGGCAGAGACCAGGGCACACCCTCACCGGAAGTCCGGCCCAGGGATACTGCCCCGCCCTAGTCAGAGACCAGGCCACACCCTCACCGGAAGTCCGGCCCAGGGATACTGCCCCGCCCTAGTCAGAGACCAGGCCACACCCTCACCGGAAGTCCGGCCCAGGGATACTGCCCCGCCCTAGTCAGAGACCAGGCCACACCCTCACCGGAAGTCCGCCCAGGGATACTGCCCCGCCCTAGTCAGAGACCAGGCCACACCCTCACCGGAAGTCCGGCCCAGGGATACTGCCCCGCCCTAGTCAGAGACCAGGCCACACCCTCACCGGAAGTCCGGCCCAGGGATACTGCCCCGCCCTAGTCAGAGACCAGGCCACACCCTCACCGGAAGTCCGGCCCAGGGATACTGCCCCGCCCTAGTCAGAGACCAGGGCACACCCTCACCGGAAGTCCGCCCAGGGATACTGCCCCGCCCTAGTCAGAGACCAGGGCACACCCTCACCGGAAGTCCGGCTCAGCGGACCAGCATGGCTGTGCAACTTCCTGCGTCTCCCATTGGCCACGGGCCCCTATAAAGCTGCTGAGCCTCTAAGTCTCGGGGTCCAAGTCCCTGCCCCGCTGCGTTGGATACACTTGGACCCCGGCTCCAGCTTGTAAAGAAACCCTCGTGGGATTGCGTCGCTGTCGGCTCCTTGGCGGTTTCTCGGCTTCACGATCTTGGACACAACAAATTCGACGCTGTGGTTGGATGTTTAGAGGACGTCCTCATGGATGACGAGTTCTCGTTACTACAGAGGAATTTCGTGGGCAGGTACTATCAGGAGCTTGAAGACGCCTGTTTTCAATGAATATATTTCTTTGGTAGAAAAGTATATTGAAGAGCTGCTGGAGCGGATCCCTGGGTTTAACATGGCGGCTTTCACAACGACTTCACGGCACCATAGAGCGGAAGCGGCAGGCGACATATTGGACATGCTGCTCACGTTTGCAGATTTCCTGGCTTTTAAAGAAATGTTTCTGGACTACAGAGCGGAAAAACAAGGTCGGGGACTGGACTTAAGAAGTGGTTTAGTGGTGACTTCATTGTGCAAATCCCAGAATGTGGGGTCCCTTCATTGTGCAAATCCCAAATCATTGCACCAGCTTCCCAGAGTGACCTGCGGCCCAGGTCCCACCGCCAGGCAATGGGATCTTTCTGGACGTTGCCAGCCTAACAGCCTGGAAGAGGCTCTGGCTAATGTGACAATACACGTTGGAAAGACTGACCCTGTTTTACAACTCATTAATGTTAAGTATTGATGGGTCAGAAGACAATCCATCGACCCTCCAAAGACCCGGAAGCACCTTCTCGTGTTCGGTGATCCTAGCACTCCTCCCCGAGCAGACCCCCTGCCTCAGGCCTCTGCGTCAGGCCCTTCTGGAGCAAGCCCAAGGCGCGCATCACACCGGGGCCTCTTCCCCTGACATACATGCTGGTAGGTCAGAAGCATTTGGAAGAACCCATTCTCTCCGGCCCTCTTTGGCTCCGCAGGCTCTGCGTGTCCATCAGGCTCTTGTGTGCCCACAGCCTCCTGTATGCATCGTCTCATCAGACCTGCAGCCTCAAAGGGGGTTCTTCCTGTTGGGGCACATGGCCCCAGGCTGTTAATCAAGCCAGCCGCCTGGCTGAGCTCCCTGCCGCTCCTCCCATCCCAGCTAGCCTCGGCTCTAGGAATCAGCTGAAGATTCAGTCCTGTACCTGAAGCTCCATGTGAAAATCAGTTTCTTGTCTTTCACTTCGCAGTCCTTGCATCACTGTCTTCTGCTAGTCCTTAATGTAGACTGTTTCTAGAATCCTCTCAAGCATTTTTTTTAGAAAAATATTTTTATAGGTAAATACTCAGGCTAACCTAGTGGATATAATCTTGGAACCTCCATGATTACCCACTTAAAGATCAAAGTATTCTATGCTGTGTGCTTTTTAGCTGTTGGTACTATGAAAGCGAAAAGGCTTTCTTTGTTGGCGTGCCTGGTTTACTGGGCGCCAACGAGTGTGTGCTTATGCTGGAAGTAGGCTAAAAGGTCTTCCTTTCCTAAAGCATGTTAAGTGTACAGGTTTCTGAAATTCCTTTCCATATAAATCATTTTGTTAGGTGTTCTGTTGGGGGTAGGGTCTCTGTAGTCGCCTCCTCCTGTGAGAATCTGCCTGCCAAGACGACGGTGTTCCACTGAGCTAGCTCAGCAGAAGTAGGAGAGCAAACAGCTTCACTGGTCATCTGTAGGCTTTGACATAGCACAATGTTTCAGAGAAATTACTGACTGGAAAAGACATATCACACCTCTAGAAAGAAAAAGCATAGTGTATTTCAATTCCCAATGTGTACCTTCTATATTTTTTCCCTAAGTAAAAACAAGACTCTACTGATTTCAGTTGGCTGTTGTGGTTTTAAAGTATGAGCTACAGACTGTGTTTTTCTGTACTAATGTGTGGCGCTTATTAAATACTTGTGTACCATTAAAAAAAAAAAAAAAAAAAAAGACCCAAAAGCCCTGTAAAGTTTCTACTGTTAATAATTCTAGAAGAAAATGAAAGCTTAAGTAATTATGCCAACGTCAAACTTCGAGGTTATAGAACAAAGAATGAAATTACTTGTTTTATACCAAAGCCCATGTGCTTTGATAGTAAGAATGTCCAAAATGTATTTGGAAAAAAGTTAATAAGGTGGTACTTTTAACTCAATCAAATGATACTAGCTAGAGATACTTGAAGTAAGTGACAAATTTGAAAAAAAAAATTATAAATGTAGGTTTCAATGTTGGCTTTGATACTAACAGGCTATAGAAACTTCTTTAGGATGACAATTTTGGGGCCAAAGCCCATTTTTAAATGATAATTTTTAAAAAGATTTTATTTATTCTTGAGACACACACAGAGAGAAGCAGAGAAACAGGCAGGGGAGAAGAAGGCTCCATCCAGGGAACCCGATGTGGGACTCAATCCTTGGACTCTGGGATCATGCCTTCAGCCAAAGGCAGACGCTCAACCACGGAGACACCTAGGCATCCCATAAATGAGAATTTTGGTTAAGGTGAACCTTATTGATTCTTCCAAGTTAGGAAATTTTGTGAAAATAATCTGATTTTAAGTAGCTTTTTAAATTCAAAAGACTGTGTGCTTACACAAAATCCATCATGAGCATACATCTGATCATATTCTGGAAATGTGGAATAAAGACTTCTGTGAACGTTATCTCATTAAAAATACCCTCTCCAAGTGCACCTGAGTGACTCAGTCTGACTCTTGATTTCAGCTTAGGTCATGATCTCAGGGTTGGGGGAATTGAACCCCACATCAGGCTACATGCTTGGCATGGAGTCTCCTTATCTTTCTCCCTCTGTTCCTCCCACTCATCTCCCCACCCCCTCAAATAAATGAATAAATAAAATCATAAAAAGATACCCTCTCCAGATTCCTAAATGTTATTATTGGTTTTTTGAAAAATCTGTCTGGCTTCTTATATTTTGTTATAAATGAGGTGACTAAAATTGAATGCAGTTTTCACAGTGCAATACAAAAAAATTGGATAGCATAACTCTTTATTATCTTGTAACTTCATGATAGGCTTCTGGATATGTAATCCAAAATCACAGAATTCCTTTATAGTGCCTTAGAAAATTTATGTATGATTCTACATAGACTTTGATCTTAAACATTCTTTAAGATCTTATTTTTCATAAAATGTTTTACTTCCATTTGTCACCCAATAAATGTATTCATCATTTAAAATTCATTCATAATTTTAAATATTTTTCTGTTTTTTAATGGTGTCTATCTTGCAATTCAAGCATCTTATAAAAATGTACTTTTCTGCATTTTCAACAATTATATTAGCATTATATAGGTTTTATAACTTTTCATTGTTTCTTTTTAAAATAAATCAAGTTGTCTTGACATGCTGCTGAGCAAATCTTATTTCAGCTAAACATTGCTTTTTAGACTAGGAATACATCGTTGTTGTTTACATTCTAAAATGCAACAGTAGTAAAAATCAACTTAGCATAGCACTGTTGTCCTAAGAGCAAATGGCTGGTTGTGCTGATATGCTTCTTGGAGTTCAGCAATGTCTTTAATTTTCTTGTGCAAAGTGCTAAATAAAAACAATAAGCAGATTGAAATTATGTATGCATGATTGTAAGTGAAAGCTAAATGATTCATTTTTACTCAGAAAAAGTACAGAAATAGTTTGTTTCAATTTTATTTTATAGTTAGTGAAGTTTAAGAGCTTAAAGACTATGTTGATTACTTTCCAGCTCGGACAACCATCCGTATTTTGGAAATGAATATATGGAAAATGGATTTGGAACTCCTATCACTAAAATGCCATGAATATTTTAGTTTATCTCATAATATATTATTTGAGTAATTAATATTTTACACATATGTTTATACTTTATTTCAAAGAGTGTTTTAAATGAGAGATAATTTATTATTCTATTTTTTTTCAAATGGGAATAATGAAGAACTTATGTATATATCACTAAACATTAGATGAATATAAATGCATTATTGTCAATATTAGAACACATTCCTCAACTTAGTTAAGCAATAAGTTTTCAAGGAAGTAGAACCCTATGGTTACTGAGAGACCAGTTTATTGCTGGTGCAAACAAGCATCCACCCTATCTACAAATTATATGTGCTATCTAAAGCCTCATTCTGAGGATACCTGGGGGGCTCAGTGGTTTGGTGCCTGCCTCTGGCGCAGGGTGTGATCCTGGAGAACCCGGGATCAAGTCCCACATCGGGCTCCCTGCATGGAGCATGCTTCTCCCTCTGCCTGTGTCTCTGCCTCACTCTCTCTCTGTGCCACTCATGAATAAATAAATAAAATCTTAAAAAAAATAATAGAAAAATAAAGTCTCATTCTGTCCTAAACTAACTGTGTAGCTCAGAGCCTAACTACATAATCATTGAGCATGGGCGATGTGACCATTAAAATCCAATGCTAGGAAAAATAGTAAGAGGAGCCTTAAAAAATGGTGGCAGCTCTGTCTTTAGAATGTCAGTTTCTAATTAGGAACCCAAGTAGAAGAATCTTTTCAGAAAAATGTCAATTAAACAATAGTTTATAAAATGAGCATTAAAAAAATAAGCTGTAATTTTACTAGTTCAAATACATAGTCATCTGATGGATTTACAGTGATAGTAAATTTTAGCTATGATCAGCTAAAATCCCTAGTTTGAATATTCTGTGAGCCAATTAGATTCTGACTTATGAGGAAGTGATTTTGAGCAAAGTTCCATTGCCTACACCACTAGCCTTCAAAGTAACCTGCATTCTCTAAGTAATTATTTATAAGATAAAGTCTTTTCTTTTTTTAGAAAAACAGCAGTTATTTTTCCTATGTTTAGTTCAAATAAGATGATAAATAATATAAAGATGTATGATTTTCATTCCATGTTTGTACAAAACTAACATTAATATGATAAAAAATTCAATGATATGTGTATTTCATAAAAAAATTGTTCTTATTCTCTTCATTTAATCTTCTCAATGATGGTGAGTTAGTCATTGTCCAGAAATGAAAAATAACAAATATATTTTATTAGTAGGACATATCTGGAGGAATTCTGTATATTTCTCAGCAGATTCTCCAAATATGAGCTATGTGTATTGGCCTTATCTTCCCTTTCCTCTTCTCCTCCTTTTTTTTTTTTTTTGGCACATGCATCCTGACATCCATATACACAAATATATTTTCTTCTGAAATATTTGAGATTCAGCTGCACATGATGCTCCTTTATACACAAATATATTTTTTCTGAAATATTTGAGATTCAGCTGCACATGATGCTCCTTTATCCCTAAATACTTCAGTGTGTGCTTCTTAAAAGCAAAGATATTATTTTATATGGTCATAGTACAATAATCAAAATCAGGAGATTAATACTAACACCATACTGTCATCCAATGTATAGACTATATTCAGATTTTGCCAAGTGTTTCAATGATGTCTTCTATAGAAAAGGAAAATTCTGGACCATACATTGCATTTAGTTGCCAGGTTCCTTTAATGTTCTTTCATCTGAACCAGTTCCTTAGTCACCCTCTGTGTTTCATTTTAAAATACAGGTTTCTAAAAAAAAAAAAAAAAAAAAAAAAAAAAAAAAAAAAAAAAAAAATACAGGTTTCTAGTTTTGGAGGAGATCTCTCTGGTTTATCTGCTGTTTCTTCCTTCCCCTTCCCTTTCCCTTTCCTCTACCCTTCCCTTCCTTTTTTTTCCTCTTATTTTAAAATAATCCTGACCCTATGGAAAATTAAACAAATTAAAATATATGCCTAAAATATGCAAAATTAATTTTTTGCTACAATGCTTTTAGTGCACACACACAGAGTTGAAAAGTAGTTTTAACTTCAAGAACTTAACATCCATTTGCTTAAGAAGTGAAGTATGAGGTAAAATTATGGGTACAACATACACAAGAGGTAAAAACATACTCTATTTCCCTACATTGAACAACTGAGATGAAGTAAAAAAGTAGATGAGGGTTGGAGAACTACCGGAGAGGAACTGAAAGAACAATTAAATATCCTGTTCTGTGCAATACCATAGCCCTCTTACAAATATAAACCTATATTTTAATATTGAGCCATATGTTGTTCAAGGCATGTGAATTAGCTAATCAATATTTATTGAATTGTTAGGTAGTGGAGCTATATACCTGAATAGAACATAATGACTTCTTGCCTCAGGGAACGTAAAGACTATAGGATACATATTCAATAAATATTTGCAAGAGATTATTAAGTAATAATAAATAAAAGACTGTGAAGGAAAGAGTATGAGATCTATTTGAAAATCTACCCTGGTATGACAAAGAGGTTTTCTTTTAGGAAGTGATATATTAGCTGATATCTCAGAAATAGGTAAAAGTTAAATAGAACATTTTGAAAAAGAGAGGGATTCAGGCTTAGGAGAGACTACTATGGATGAATCAGAGTGAGCAAGTGGGGTATGTAGCAAAGTGAGATAGATGTATTAAGCAGGTAGGAACCACACAAAGCATGGCTTTGCTAGCCATGTTTAGATTTTGTTTACATTTTTAAGGTGAGGTAAGTTATCCGAAGGGTTTAAATGGAAGGGAATGACTGATTTGTTTGATGATTTTAAAAATGTTGATATCAGCAGTGTTTTATCAGGAGCTAAAGAAGAGACAAATATGGGGCTATTGGAATAACTTAAGTGATCAGTGCTGGTGGCACTGATGAGAGATGCTTAGGAGAGTGGATAGGATAGAATAATTCATTAACTGAGTGGTAGGAGTCATCAAGGATGACTTTGAAGGTTTTATTAACTGAATTTCAGTTTGTGAAAATGCATTTCCAGAGACAAACCTCCAAAAGGGGGTTTTTGGAGACCAAGTTTATGAGTTCAATTTGAGAAGACTTAGACACATTCATACATCCGGAGTTAAAAGTGTGAACTGGGGATATAGGACTAAGGATGATAGCACTTAGATTTAGAACATAGATATTAGATTTAAATGAAGATTATTTAAAAACAGATCACTGGGTATTGTATGGAAGTGTTGAATCACTGTATTGTACACTTGAAACTAGTATTACACTGTATGTTAATTAACTAGAATTTAAATAAACCTATAAATGAATGAGTGAATGAATGAATTCTAAAATACATACATACATACATTCAAGGGAAAAAGTGGCCTAGGAAAGAACCATGATAAAGATAGAATGTTTAAAATTTTGAAGAGGAAGAAAAAAATTAAAAAGGCATGAAAACTGAAAGATTGTATCCTCATAGAGGCTGAAGGAAGTAAAGATTTAAAAAGAGAGAATAACATGGAGAATGCTGCTTACATATATTAATTAAAAAGAGGACTCAAAAGAGTATCCACTTGATCTATAGACATGGAGATTATTGCGGAATCAGCAAGAATGGTGATGGAGTTCCATGGAATGGTGATGGTGGGAACCCCAGTGCAGTGCAGAAGTTTGATGAGTGAAAGTAAATGGAGAAAATAATTAAAAGTAGTTAACAAAAATAAAATAACAAAGCCATTTTAAGACTTTTGATTTTGAATGGAGTAAATTAATGTGGCCAAACAGGAAAGCAAGATGAATGAGAGATATAGATATAAGAAACTGTAAAGAAGAAAATAATAATCTGAACACAATTTATTTTCCCTTAATTAAAAAAAATACTGATTTATCTTCCTCTCTTGAATGTGTCTTAAAGTCCAAAAGTATTTTTTTTAATTGAAGCATAATTGAAATACAATTTTATAGTGGTTGTAGGTGAGCTACATAGTGATTTCAATACTCTATACATCACAAAGAGATCATCATGCTAAATTTAGCTACGCCTCTCACCATATAAAGTTGTTACAATATTATTAGGTACCATTCCATATGCTGTACATTGAATCTTCATGTCTTATTTATTTTATAACTGGAAGTTTGTACCTTTGAATCCTCTCTATCTACTTTGCCTATCCCTTCACCTGCCCCCAACAAACACTATACCATTTTCTATATCTATGAATGATTTTGTTTTCTTTGTTTTGCTTTTAGATTGCATATATAAGTGAAATCATAAGATATTTGTCTTCCTCTGTCTGATTTACTACACTTACCAGAATACCCTCTAGGTCCTTCTACGTTGTCACAAAAATGGCAAGAAATCATTCTTTTCATGGCTGAGTAATATTCCATCATGTGTGTGCATATATACATACATATATATATATATATACACCCATGTGTATATAAACACATATATATATACCCATATATCTAAACACATTCATACATATAAACATATATCACAATTTTATTCATTCATCTATTATTAAACAGTTCACTTCCACACCTTGGCTATCGTATATAAAGTTGCAGTGAATTTAAGGATCTATATATCTTTATAAAATTATTTTTCTTTCTAAAATAAATACTCAGAAGTGGAATTCCTGGATTGTAGAGTAGTTCTATTTTTAATTTCTTAAAAGATTTTATTTATTTATTCATGAGAGACACGGAGAGAGAGAGAGAGAGAAAAGAGAGAGACAGAGACAGAGACACAGAGGGAGAAGCAGGCCCCATGCAGGGAGCCCGACATGGGACTCAATCCTGAGTCTCCAGGATCACGCCCTGGGGTGAAGGTGGCTCTACACCACTGCCCTATTTTTAATTTTTTAAGGAAGCTCCATACTGTTCTGCATAGTTCTACACCAGTTTGCCTACTCCTCAAAAGTGCACAAGGGTTCCCTTTTCTTGGTATCCTCACCAACACTTGTTATTTCTTTTCTTTTTGGTAATACTCATTCTGATAGATGTGAGGTATTTTTGTGGTTTCATTTATATTTCCCTGATGATTAGGGATGTTGTGTATTTTTTCATGTTTCTGTTTGCCATCTGTATGTTTGTTTTTGTTTTGTTTTGTTTTGGAGAAATATCTGCATTAAGTCCTCTGTCCATTAATGCCAGGATCATGCCCTGGGCCGAAGGCAGGCACTAAACTGCTGAGCCACCCAGGGATCCCCCATTTAAATTGTTTATAAATTGTTTGAGTATATATTTTGGTTAATAACTCATCAGCTATATCATATGAAAATATCTTCTGTAGGTTGCCTTTTATTTTGTTGGTGGTTTCCTTTGTTGTGCAAAAGCTGTTCATTTTGATGCAATGTCATTTGCATATTTTTTGCTTTTGTCCCTCTTGCCTGAGGCGATATAGCTAAAACAATATTGCTAAGACCTATGTCTAAGAGCTTACTGCTTGTTGTTGCTGTTGTTGCTTTCTAGGATTTTTATTGTTTCCAGTCATTCATTACATTAGTCTTTATATATGATATAAGAAAAAGGTCAAGTTTATTCTTTTGAATGAAGTTGTCCAGCTTTCCCACAGCATTTATTAAAGGAATGTCTTTTCCCCATTGTATATTATTGCCTTCTTTGCAAAAGATTTATTGACTGTGTAAGCGTGACTTTATTCTGGACTCTTCTGTTATGTTTATCTATGTGTTTTTCTCTGTGCCAGTGCCATACCATTTAGATTACTACAGCTTTGTAATATGGTTTGAAGTTAGGGAGTGTGATTATCTCCAGCTATATTCTCTTTCTCAAGATTGCTTTGATTATTTGGAGTCATTTGTGAATCTGTACAAATTTTAGGATTGTTATAATTCTGTATAAAATGCTATTGAAATTCTGACAGGGATTGCATTGAATCTGTAGGTTGCCTTGAGTAGTATGGACAGTTTAACAATATTCTTCCAATTCATAAGCATGGAATATCTGTCCATTTGTTTTGTGGCTTGACATGTGTCCTGTCCTGGAGAATGTTTTATGTGCACTTGAGAAGAATGCATATTTTGCTGTTTTTAGATGGAATCTCTGTATATACCTATCAAGGGCATTTGGTCTAAGGTGTCATTTAAAGCTTATGTTTCCTTATTGATTTTCTGTCCAGATGACATTTTCATTGATGCCAGTGGAGTGTTAACATCCTCTGTAATTATTGTATCACTGTTAATGTCTCCCTTTATGTCTGTTAATATTTGCTTTATGTGTTTAGATTCACCTATGTTGGGTTCATGCCTATTGACAAGTATACCCTCTTACTATATTGATCCCTTTATCATTATTTAATGCCACTTTTTCTTTTAATCCCTTGTTACAGTTTTTGTTTTAAAGTCTATTTTTTCTGATGTAAGTACTTATATCTTAGCTTTTTTGCTGTTGTTGTTTCTTTTGCATGAGACACATTTTCCCATCCCTTTACCCTCAATCTGTGTGTTTAGATCTGTTTAGATCTGAAGCGAATCTCTTATGGACAGCATATATATGGATCTTGTTTTTGTATTATCTATTTTGACTTGCAGTGAATTTTAATTGGAGAATTTATTTACATTTAAAGTAATTATACACATACACATTGCCATTTTGTTTTCAATTGTTTTGTTGTTTGTTCTTTCTTTTCTTGTTCTCTTGTAATTTAGTGACTTCCTTTTGTGTTATTTTGAAATCTTTTTTTTTTCCATTTTATTTATATATATATATTTATATCTTATAAGTTTGGCTTCTGGTAACCATTGGGTTTATATATAACATCCTATATATATAGCGATCTATTTTAAGTTGATGGCCATTTAATTTCAAGTGTGTTCTAAGAGCATTACCTTTTTTTTATTCCCAACTCCCTACATTTTATGTTATTGGAGTCATATATTACTTATTATCTTTTGTATCCCTTGACTAATTATTTTCCACCTACATGATATTACTACTTTTGGCTTTTGAATTTCATACTAGTTATTTAGATGGCTCGTCTACTATTTTACCATTTGTCAAATTTGCCAGGAAGATTTTTTTCTTTCATAATTTTCTTATTTCTGGTTATGGCCCTTTGCTTTGCATTTTAAAGAGTCCTTTTAACATTTCCTGCAAGGCTATTTTGTGTTAATTAACTCCTTTAGCTTCTGCCTGTTAAGGGAAATCCTTATCTTACCTTCCATTCTTGAGTCATAACTTTGCAAAATAGAGTATATTTGGTGGAGGGATTTTTGTTTTGTTTTGTTTTCAGCATTCAGCTTTTAAATATATCATGCCACTTTTTTTTGGCCTGTAAAGTATCTGATGCAAAACTCAATTCATAGTTATGGGAGTTCCCTTGTATGTAACTAGTTGTTTTTCTTTTGCTGCTTCTGCCTCTGCCATTATTTCTTCAAATAGTTTTTCCATCTCTTTCTCATTTTTTTTTCCTTTTCTGGATACCTATAATGCAAATGTTGGTACAGTAGATGTTTTCTCAGAGGCCCCTTAAACTATCCTCATTTTTAAAGTTTTTTTTTTTTTTTTTCTTCTTCTTCTTTTGGCTCTGATTGGGTGATTTCCACGGCCCTGTCTTCCAGATCACTGACCTGTCTTTACTGTTGACTTTTCCTAGTGTATTTTTTCATTTATCACATTATTCATCTGTGATTGGTTCTTTTTTGTATTTTCTATCATTTTGTCAAAGTTTCATGGTGTTCATTCATTCTTTTCAACTTCAGTGAACAACTTTATTTTTTAAGATTTTATTTATTTATTCATGAGAGACACACACAGACAGAGGCAGAAACATAGGAAGAAGGAGAAGCAGACTCCCCATATGAAGCTTGTTGTGGGATCCATCCCAGGATTCCGGGATCATGCCCTGAGCCAAAGGCAGATGCTCAGCCGCCGAGCCACCGAGGCATCCCAGTGAGCATCTTTACGACAATTACTTTGAACTCTTTATCTGGTAGATAGCTTATCTTCATTTCATTGTGATCTTTTTCTGACATTTTATTTTGTTCTTTTGTTTAGAACATTTTTCTTGGTTTCATTTTACGTAACTCTTATTGTTTCTTTTCATGTATTAGGTAGATCAGTTATGTTTCTCAGTCTTAAAGAGTGGCTTGATGAAGAAGGTGTTCTGTGAGGCCCAGTATTGCAAAACTCCTGGTCACCTGAGTGATGCCTTCCATCACTATGTTCAACCTTCTGTTGTGGCTGGGCCACAACTGTGGACTCACTGGCATGTGCAGCAGATTGCCAGTGCAACTGTCTGTGATTTTCACCTATAACCATTGCAAGGGCTGTAGTGTGTGGGTTTGGCCTACTGGGACAGGGACTGCTTAGGGAGATTGTGAG
Source organism: Canis lupus familiaris (assembly GCF_011100685.1). Classification (NCBI taxonomy): domain Eukaryota; kingdom Metazoa; phylum Chordata; class Mammalia; order Carnivora; family Canidae; genus Canis; species Canis lupus. The sequence goes on from NC_049224.1 coordinate 81,257,068, forward strand.
TGCTGACTGAGGCCACCTATCAGGTTTGGCAGGCCAACTGGACACTTTAGGCCATCTGCCAAGTGTGGCAGGGCTGTGGGCTGCTTGAAAGGCACTGGGGCAGATGATTTTCATGGGGGTGAGTCTGCAGGAAGATACTGGGGTGGAAATATGGTGCTAGCACAGAGAGGGAAAATCTCAGAAATGGCTCCCATTGGTGCCAGTCTAACTAGATGGAAGGGAAGTGGAAAAAAAAGATGCCTACCAGCATTGCTATCCTCAGAGAACATCCCAATAGAGCTCTACTTTTCTAACACAAGCTCTAGAATTAGTAAATGGATGTCCTTCATGTGTAACCCAAGCACTTTTCAAACTGCTTTTTGTTCTGGAACTCAGAGTAAGTGAAATTGTAGTCATCTCTTTAAGTATAGTCTTTGGTTCCTACTGCCCTCTGGCTCTCCCAGACATAAGTTCCATTTGTTTTCAAAGCCTGATGTGTTGGGAGCTCATCTTTCCATTGTAGGTCCCATGGACTGAATAGTCCAATGTGCAGTTTGAACCATTTATCCCTCATGGAGGTCCTCTGTAGTTGTAATATCCCTCTTATGGGTCACTATGTGGAGGTATGGATCCTGACTAGACTATGTCTCTGCTCCTCATATTTATCTCAATTTGGCTTTTTTCTTATATGTAAGATCAATTCTGCTAGTCTTCAGCTAATTTTCAGATATAGTTGTTCTTTCTTTATTTATTTATTAAAAAGGTAGAAAATTAAAGTTTTATATAAATGAATTTTTTTAAAGAGGAAATTTAAGAAAATACAGGCAAACAAATATATTGCAGGATCAGTTCACTAGAAAAATAAAGTGAATATCACAAGAAAGTCAAATGAATGTTTTCATTTCCTCATGCATATAAAAGTTATGTTTACACTGTACTGTAGTACTGTAGTCTATTATCTATGCAATAGCATTCTATTTAAAAACTGTGCATGCCTTAATTCTTAAAATACTACTACCAAAAAATGCCAACCATTATCTGAAGTTTCAGCAAACCATAATCTTTTTACAGGTTGTGGGTCCCACGTCAAATAGATGGCTGCTGACTATTTATGGTGCTGGTTGCTGATGGCTGGGGTGGCTGTGATAAGTCCTTAAAATAAGACATAATGATGTTTGCCACATTGATTGACTCTTCCTCTCACAAACGTTTTCTCTGCAGCATGTGATTTTATCTTAAAATTGGAGCCAATCCTCTCAAAACCTGCTGCTTTTTAATCAATTAAATTTATGCCATATTCTAAACCTTTGTTGTCATTTAAGCAATCTTCATAGCATCTTCATGAGGAGTAGATTCTATCTCTTAGAAACCACTTTCTTTGCTCATCCATAAGAAGCAAGTCCACATGTGTTCAAGTTTTATCACAAGATTGAAGCAATTCAGTCACAGCTTTAGGTTTTCCTTCTAATTTTAGTTCTCTTACTATTACAGCCACATCTGCAGTTACTCTCTCCACTGAAGTCTCAAATCCCTCAGTTATCCATGATGGTTGGAATCAACTGTTCCAAACATCTCTTAATGTTTATACTTTGATCTCTTCCCATGAATCACAAATATTAATGGTGTTTAAAATAGTGAATCCTTTCTAGAAGGTTTTCAATTGACTTTGCCCAGATCCATCAGATAAATCACTATCTATGGCATGTATAGCCTCATGTAATATATTTCTTAAATAATTTCACTTGAAAGTTGAAATGAACAACGGATTTTAAAATGGATGTTGTTGTGTTAGCAGCAGGTTTGAAAACAACATTAATCCCATTGTCCATCTCCATCAGAGCTCTTGGGTGAGCAGGTGCACAGTGTCAATGAGTAGTCATATTTTGAGAGCAATATTTTTTCCTGAGCAGTAGATCTCAACAATTGGTTTAAAAATTTCAGTAAACCATGATGTAAACAGATGTGCTGTCATCCAGGTTTTGTTGCTACATTTATAGAACACAGACAGTGTAGATTTAACATAATTATTATGGGCCCTGGGATTTTCAGAATAGTGAATGTGCATTGGCTTCAATTTAGTCACTAGCTGTTTTTGCTTCTAACAAAAAGAGTCACCCTGTCCTTTGAACCTTTGAGGCCAGGCATTGACTTCTTTCTACGAGTGAAAGTCATAGATGGCATCTTCTTCCAATAAAAGGGTATATTGTTTATGTTGAGAATTGTTTTGTGTAGCCACCTTCATGAATTATCTTAGCTGGATCTTCTGGATAACTTTCTGCAACGTTTACATCAGCACTTACTACTTCACCTTGTACTTTTTTTGTGCATAGAGATGGATCCTTTCCTTAAATCTCATGGATCAGCCTCTGCTGGCTTCAAAGTTTTTATCTCTAGCTTTCTCACCTTTCTCAGTCTTTTTAGAATTGAGGAAAGTTAAGGCTTGCTTTGGATTAGGATTTTATTTAAGGGAATGTTGTGACTGGCTTTATCTTCTATCCAACCACTCAAAATTCTCCATTTCAGCAATAAGACTCTTGGTTTCTACTAAAAGACAACCTACAGAAGGGAGAAGATATTTGCAAATGACATATCAGATAAAGGGCTAGTTTCCAAGATCTATAAAGAACTTATTAAACTCAACACCAAAGAAACAAACAATCCAATCATGAAATGGGCAAAAGACATGAAGAGAAATCTCACAGAGGAAGACATAGACATGGCCAACATGCACATGAGAAAATGCTCTGCATCACTTGCCATCAGGGAAATACAAATCAAAACCACAATGAGATACCACCTCACACCAGTGAGAATGGGGCAAATTAACAAGGCAGGAAACAACAAATGTTGGAGAGGATGCGGAGAAAAGGGAACCCTCATACACTGTTGGTGGGAATGTGAACTGGTGCAGCCACTCTGGAAAACTGTGTGGAGGTTCCTCAAACAGTTAAAAATAGACCTGCCCTATGACCCAGCAATTGCACTGTTGGGGATTTACCCCAAAGATACAAATGCAATGAAATGCCGGGACACCTGCACCCCGATGTTTCTAGCAGCAATGGCCACGATAGCCAAACTGTGGAAGGAGCCTCGGTGTCCATCGAAAGATGAATGGATAAAGAAGCTGTGGTTTATGTATACAATGGAATATTACTCAGCTATTAGAAATGACAAATACCCACCATTTGCTTCAACGTGGATGGAACTGGAGGGTATTATGCTGAGTGAAGTAAGTCAGTCAGAGAAGGACAAACATTATATGTTCTCGTTCATTTGGGGAATATAAATAATAGTGAAAGGGAATATAAGGGAAGGGAGAAGAAATGTGTGGGAAATATCAGAAAGGGAGACAGAACGTAAAGACTCCTAACTCTGGGAAACAAACTAGGGGTGGTAGAAGGAGAGGAGGGCAGGGGGGTGGGAGTGAATGGGTGACGGGCACTGGGGGTTATTCTGTATGTTGGTAAATTGAACACCAATAAAAAATTTTAAAAAAAGACTCTTGATTTCTTAGCATTTGTGTCACTGGAGTAGCATTTTCAATTTCTTTCAAGTACTTTTTCTTTGCATTTAAAACTTTGTGAACTGTTTGGTACAAGAGTTGTACCTTTTAGACAACATCGGCTTTTGACATGCCTTTTCTCACTAAATTTAACCTAGCTTTCTATTTAAAATGAGATGTGTAATTCTTCCCTTCACTTAAACACTTAGAGATCATTGTAGGTTATTACGTGGTCTCATTTCAACATTTTTGTGTCTTAGGAAATAGGCATGAGGTAAGGGAGAGATAGGGCAATGGGCATTATTGGAGCTGTCAGAGCATACACAACATTTAAGCCATCTTATATAGTCATGATTCCTGGTGATGCAAAACAAGTACAATATTAGTAACATCAAAGAACGCTGATCACAGATCACTACAACAAACACAGCAACAACGAAAGTTTTGAAATAGTGGGAGGATTACAAAAATAATACACAGAACACAAACTGAGCAAATGCTATTGGAGAAAAATGGTGCCAACTGACTTATTTAATGTAGGATTGCCACTACCTTCGGTGGCGGGTGGGAAATGGAATATCTGCAAAGCACAAAGAAGTGAAATGCAATAACATGAACCATAAAAGAATTTGAAGACATTAAACATGATCTCATATTAAACTTTATAGGATACATTTGGAAAAAAATCAAGGAAAGGGATGATTTCCAACAAATACAAATACTAAAATTAATCCAAGGGATAGACAAATTAAAAATAAATTACAATAGAAGAGAATGTTTACTTAAAAGCTAGAGTATTTAAAAGAGGGAAATAGACAAACCTTTAGCTAACCATCAGATAACTTGGTTCCAATTTTATTTAAATTATTCCAAGCTCTAAAGAAAGGCAAAGAATTCTCCAGTTTATCTTATAGAGCCAGCTATATTTATATTTCCAATCTCAAAAGGAAATGAGAGAGGAAGTGAGAAAAAGAGAGGGAAATTATCTGAATCTTTTCTTTGGAAAAAAAAAAGTCTATTCAAGTCCTCTGCGCATTTTTTAAATTGGGTTGTTTTTTGATATAAAGTTGTATAAGTTCTTTATATATTTTAGATAATAATCCCTTATTGAATATATCACTTGCAAATATCTTCTACCCAGTAGGTTGCATTTTCATTATGTTGATGGTTTCCTTTGCTGTGCAAAACATTTTAGTTTGATGTAATCCAATTTGTTTATTTTAGCTTTTGCTGTCTTTGCCTGGACAGGCTTGTCGAAAAAAAAAAAAAAAAAAGAAAGAAAAAAGAGAAATATTGCTAAGATCAATATCAAGGAGATTAGTATTTATATTTTCTTCTAGGAGTGTTATAGTCTTCAGTCTTACGTGTAAATCTTTAATCCATTTTGAACTAATTTTATATGTGATGTGAAATAAAGGTCCAATTTCATTATTTTACATACAGTTGTCCAATTTTCCCAACACCAATTATTTATTTTTTAAAAAGATTTATTTATTTGAGATTGAGAGAGAGAATGAGAGAGAGCAAGTGTGAATGGGGAGTGGCAGAGGGAGTTAAGCAGACTCCCCACTGAACGTAGAGCCAGATGAGATCATGACCTAAAACCAAGAGATGAAACCAAGAGTTAGAGGCTTAATTGAATCACCCAGTCACCCCATTCCAGCACCATTTATTAAGAATACTGTATATTTCCCACTGTGTATTTTTGTCACATTTGTCCTACATTAATTGACCATGTATGTGTGGGTTTATTTCTGGGCTGTCTATTCTATTCATCTATGTGACTTTTTCTTCCAGTATCATACTGTTTTTGTTACTATGGCTCTGTAGTATATAATCTGAAACCAAGAAACATGATAACTTCAGCTTGAAAAACAAGCTTGCTTTGACTATTTGGTCTTTTTTTTTTTTTTTTGACTACATATAAATTTTAAAACTATTTCTTCTAGTTCTGTGGAAAATGCCATAGGTATTTGATGGGGGATGACATGGAATCTGTATATTGCTTTGGGTAATATGATTTTAACATTAATTATTTCAAACCAAAGGAAGGAATATCCTTCCATTTATTTGTATTAATTTCTTTCATCAATGTCATAGTTTTCAGAGTAAAGGTCTTTCACCTCCTTGGTAAAACTTATTCTTAGATATTTATTTTATTGATGCAATTGTAATTTGGACTGTTTTCTTAATTTCCCTTTGTGATAGCCTATATTAGTGTATAGAAACCCAGCCAATTTCTATATATTGATTTTGTATCTTGTGACCTTTCTGAATTCATGTATTAGCTCTAATATTTTTGATGGAATGTTTAGGATTTTCTATATATATTATCAAGTCAGTTGAAAATAGTGACTGCTTTACTTTTTTCTTTCTGATTTGGATGCATTATATTTCTTTCTCTTGCCTAATTGCTGTGGCTACAGTTTCTAATACTATGTTGAGAGTAAAAAATGGTGAGGGTAAGCATACTTTTCTTGTTCTTGATCTTGGAAGAAAAGTTTTCAGCTTTTCACTATTGAATATGATATTAACTGTGATTGTATCATATGTGACCTTTATTATGTTGAGGTAAGTTCCTTCTATATCTATTTTGTTGAGAATTTGTATGTAAATGTTGAATTTTATTAAATACCTTTTCTGCATTGAGGTAATTATATGACTTTAATCTTTCATTTTTGGTAATGCAGTATATCACTTTGATTCATTTGTGGATGGTGAAACACCCTCGCATCACTGGAATAAATCCTACTTGATCATGGCATATGATCCTTTTAATATATTGTTGAATGCAACTTGCTCATTTTTGTTGAGGATTTTGCATTTATGTTCATCAGGGTAATTGCCCTTCAATTTTCTTTATTGTGCTGTCTTTGTCTAGCTCAGGTTTCAGGTAATGCTGACCTTTATACATTAGTCTAGAAATAATCCATGCCTCTTCAATTTTTTGGAATAATCTGAGAAATATAGGTAGTAACTCTTTTTAAATGTTGGTAGAATTCACCTGTGAAGCCATTTGGTCATAAGTTTCTCTTATTGGGGGATTTTTTTAAATTACTAATTTGAATTAATTACTTGTAAACAGTCTATTCAAATTTTCTATTTTGTGTGTGTGTGTGTGTGTGTGTGTGTGTGTGTGTGTGTGTGATTAAGTCTTGGAAGGTCGTGCATTTCAAGAAATGTATCCATTACTTCCAGGTCTTTATATTTGTTGGGGTATCATTATTTTTAATAGTCTCTTATGATCATTTGCATTGCTGTGATATCAGTTGTACCTTCTCTTTCATTTCTGATTTTATTTGAGTCCTCTATTTTTTTGGGGAGGGTGAATCTGGCTAGAGGATTGTCATTTTTTAAGTCTCTATTTCACTTATTTACACTGATTTGGAACTTTGTTTCTTCTTTTTTTTTTTTTATTCCTTTAGGTATGAAGTTAGATTGTTTATATGAGATTTTTCTTTCTTTTCCTTCTTTCTTTCTTTCTCTTTCTTTCTTTCATTCTTTCTTTCTTCTCTCTCTCTCTTCTTTCTTTCTTTCTTTCTTTCTTTCTTTCTTTCTTTCTTTCTTTCTTTCTCTTTCTTGTGGGCCTGTTACACTATGAACTTCCATTTTAGAATAGCTTTTGCTGCATCTCAGAGATTTTTGATCATTGGGTTTACATTTTCATTTGTCTAAAGTTATTCATCAATTCCTCTTGATTTTTCATTGACTCATTTACTGTTTAATTTTCATATTTGTTCTTTTTCCAGTTTTCTTCTTATAATTTCTAGCTTCATACCATTGTGCTCATAAAATATGTTTCATATGATTTGTTTTCTTGAATATTGACACATATTTTGTTGCCTAACATATAATCAATCTATGCTGAAGAGTATTCCATGTCTACTTGAGAAGAACATGTATTCTGCTGGTTTGTGATGGAATGCTTTGTATATATCTAGTAAGGCCATTTAGTCTAATGTGTTGTTTAAGGCCAATGTTTCCTTATTGATTTTCTATCTGGATGTTCTATCCATTGATGTAAATGGAATATTAAATTTTCTTACTATTACCGTATTGCTGTCAATTTTTCCTTTTTGTTTGTTAATATTTGCTTATGTGTTTAGGTGCTCTTATATCAGGAACATAAATGTGTATATATGTTATACCTTTTCTTTTATTGAGTCATTATGCAGAATTCCTTTTTTTTTATCACAGTCTTTGTTTTAAAGTCTTTTTTTTTTTTTTTTTTTTTTTTTTTTTGTCAACACTGTTACCTCATCATTCTTATGGTTTACATTACATTACTAATTGTTTTGCTACTCCCTTCTGGCCTACAAAGTTTGTGCTGAAAAATCAGATGAAAGTCTAATGGGTTTTCCCTCATATTTGACTATTTGTTTTTAATCTTGCTGCATTTGAGATTATTTCTTCAACTTAATTTTTTTTCCATTTTAATTATAATATATCTTGGTGTGGATCTCTTTGTGTTCATCTTATTTAGAACTCTCTGTGCTTCCTGGATCTAGATGTCTGTTTTTTTTTCCCCAGCTTAGGGAATTTTTCAGCCATTGTTTCTTCATATAAGTTCTATGCCCTTTTCTATCTCTCTTCACTTCTGAGACCCCTATAAAGTCAATGTTAGTATGACTGATGTTGTCTCAGTAATTCACCTTTACTTTATGATTTCCTTTTCTTTTCACTGTTCCTATTGGATGATTTCCTCTAACCCCATCCTCAGATTATGGATTTGTCCTTCTGCATTATCTAATCCGCTGTTGATTCATTTTAGAGTATTTTAAACATTTAAGTTACTGTGTTCTTCAGCTTGAATTTTTTCCCTTATATTTCTGTTTGTTGAAGCCTCCCTGTGTTTATCTATTCTATTCCTAAATTTGGTGAGCATCTTTATAACTATCACTTTTAATTCTTTATCAGGTAAATTATTTATCTTCATTTCATTAACCCTGACCCAGGATTATATATTGTTTTCATTGGGAACATATTTCTGTTTCTCATTTTGTTTGGCTTTCTGTGTTTGTTTTTATGAATTAAGCAAAACTATTACTCTCAGTCTAGAAGGAGTAGCCTTGTGTAGAAGCATTTCTTGGGTATATTGCATAGGCCTGGTGGCTTCAGCTGGATGAGACTGGAGGGGTCCTGGGGTGTACTGCTTCATGGCTACTCTGGCAAGGCACCTGGATCTGAAGGGTCCTGGGGCATGCCGCACTGGAGCCACCCTCGTCAAGTCATTTGAGCTTGTATGGTTGCCAGTCTGGTGGGACTGCTACAGCTAGAACAAGAATTGGCCTGGGGGTTCTAAAGTGCTCTGTTCTGGGGCTATACTACTGGGATAGCTAGACTTGAGGTGGGTTTGGACCACGGGGTTTTGGGCCCATAAGAGTAGGGCTACCTTAGTAGGACAGCTGGATTATGGTAGGTTGGGTAGGGAGGCTTGAAGCATTTTGTTTCAGAGTCACCTTGGCAGATAGCTGGTTCTGCATCAGCACTGGAAGAGGTTGCACCACACTGGGAGTGTCTTGTTGGGATGACTAGAGCGGAGGGGGCATGAGCCAGTGGGTCCCAGGGCATGTTGTGCCTGATTTACCTTGACAAGATGGCTTCATTAGGTTCAGGTTGAAGGGTTCTGGAGTGCGGTATGCCAGAGCCAGCTCAGAGGAAATCTAGGCTAGGGGCCTAGATTCCACTGAGGTGGCTCTAGCAAGTGGATAGAGTACCTGGTTCATACTCTCATCCACACTATCTAGTTGGAGGGGGGACCTCAAAAATTGTGCTCCCTGGTACCTCCAGCTCCAAAGAGAGTGCCAGAAGTTTCTCTCATGTTTGTCAGACACTCTGGGGGTAAGTAAATTATTTTCCATCACTTATAGACTAGTTTCTTTTTAAACAGCCATTTTTTTGAATAGTTGGCAAATTTGTGTTTGGGTCTTTCAGTTTTATCCCTCCCTACCAAAAGTTGCTGCATTGGGGGCAATGATCCTATTACAGTGAATCTACATCTCCTACACTTCTCTACATGGTCCCTCTATCATTTGCTGTGAAAAAGCTGTTTAATTAGCACTTAGCTCTTTGTCAGGAGATATTGTTCTTACATTTAGTTGTGTAAGTGGGAAGAGGTAAGTTTAAATCATCCTATACTGCCATCCTGGACTCTCCCTACATAGGCTGTCTTGAATTTAGCAGTAACACCCAGAAAAAAAAAATTAATCTATTCCAAATAACAGCAACAAATTCAACAAAAAAGAAACTATGAAATACTTAACCATAAATTTAACAAGAAAGAGAACATATATGAGAAAAGTGAGGACACATTACTGAGACAAAATAGGATCTATACAAAAAAAAAGTCATCTTATTTTCTTGGATGGGAAGTAAAAATGTCATAAAATATAAATTATCTTCAATATATAAATTTAGTATAATTAATCTAATCTCTAATGGCTTCTAAATCTACTTATTGAAAACTTCTTTAGATGTTCTTCATAAATTAAGAAGGTAAACTAGAAATGTCATGACTACAATCTAAAACAGAAAATTGTATTCATTTTCTATTTATTGAGTACCTACAAAGTCACACAAACATTCACATTTTTTGAACTTCAGCTGAATTCTTGAAATATTTGGTGGTTGGGGGGGATAGTATAAATGGAGTACATAATAAGTTATTTCCTTTACCATAAGAAGGGAAGAAAAATGACTTGAGTTTCCACATTACTGAAAACATTGTTACTTGCCACTTATTATTTTATAAATTAATAAAACATAGATGAGTTTTTGTAAGCTGTTTTATCAAAGAAATACATGAAATTTTAATCTAATAACTTAATTTTTATATTTAGACCACTGATTTAAATGATGAAGCCAAAGCACTAGTATGAGGTAAAAGAATTTATGGTCGATTCCTATGAGCCATCTGTTTGTATTTAGTAGTATAATTCCTAAATCTTGCACATGGTTCAATTAATGCCTTAGTGATTTTTGGCAGAAAACTTATTTAATAAAAGGCAACATTTGACCCCTAAAATGTCTCAAACTACTTAAATAGCAAAATAATTTATAAGGATAGAATATTTAAGATATAGAATTAGAATTAAGTTAGAATTACACAATTTATAATGAATTTACAATTAAATTATTCATTTCACATTTAGAATTAAAACTCCCTGAGACAGGTAGCACACCTTAAAATTTTTAGTATATGCTACATTCCTAATCACATGTCATAAATGTTGTCAGAATATGTTTGTTGATTCATACACATATACCTCCCATTACACACACCTCCCACGAAAAAATTCATAAAATTGTGTTTTATAGCTCCTCCCTGAATGAAAAAATAATTACTGTTATCTAAATAGCTATACCTCCTCCATCTTTTCTAGCCCCTGTGCATTTAAGATGATATGGCTCCTTTTGCCCATTGGGTTCTCAGCAGAAGATATTCATCACTAAAGTATGGAGCAGAAGTATATGGTATCAAGTGTGCTATGCCCTTTTTCTCACTTAGTGTAATGAAAAAAAGGAGGCCAGAGGTTCATATTAAATTACCAAGTGGTAGAGGCTCTATCAGCCTGTCTGAATGACCATGTGTACAGAGAGACTGCCTTTCAATTTGATCAACATTAGCTATATGCCATGAACTACAAATATTTTTATGTTAAATGACTAATATGTTGTGGTTGCTTTGCAACTGCAGTTTAACATAGGCTTCTTGGGATCCCTGGGTGGCGCAGCTGTTTAGCGCCTGCCTTTGGCCCAGGGCGCGATCCTGGAGACCCGGGATCGAATCCCACGTCGGGCTCCCGGTGCATGGAGCCTGCTTCTCCCTCTGCCTGTGTCTTTGCCTCTCTCTCTCTCTCTCTCTGTGTGTGTGACTATCATAAACACACACACACACACACACACACACACACACAAACCACCCCCCCAAAAAAAAACATAGGCTTCTTAAATAATACTCTTCAAGTCTTCATGTTCAGACAAAATAGAATAAATGATTTGCCATAAAAAAATGTTTATATAAACACATTTGTTCTCTTTGTTCCAGTGACATTTTATGATGCATTTTTAAAATTCCTGGCATCAAATAATTACAGCTTATTTTATACTTTTCTTTTGTTAAGGATTTGTTATCTTTTTGAAAAAAATAAGTTGTTCATCAAGTATTTATTAATTATTTGGATGAAGTTTTTACAGGAATGACATGAGCTGGATTATAAACAATATTTTCCCTTAAGGAGTTGACCATATAGTAAGTAGCACACACACACACACACACACACACACAAATGCTATGACATAAGTTTGAATTTGATTAGTTTCATAAGAGATCCTCAAAGGAAAGAATTCAATCATTAGGATCATTTTAAAAGTGTCATGTAGCTACAAAGTTAATAAGAATACCTATTATATATAAATTTCAAGCATTTTTAAAAGATTTTATTTATTTATTGATCAGAGACACACACACCTCCCATACACACACCTCCCACAAAAAAATTCATTTAATTGTGTTTTATAGCTCCTCCCTGAATGAAAAAATAATTACTGTTATCTAAATAGCTATACCTCCTCCATCTTTTCTAGCCCCTGTGCATTTAAGATGATATGGCTCCTTTTGCCCATTGGGTTCTCAAAATATATATGGAAGAACTATCTCTGAGTATCTCTGAGAATAAAATGAAGATTAGCAGAAATATATTACACAATGAAGGACGTAAGGGAAAGCCACATCAAGAGAGGAGCACAAATGTAGTCTAGTCAGGACCAATAACATCATAGCAGTGATTCACAAACAAGTGGGATATCACAACTGAAGAGTCCCTCCCTGAAGGACATGGGTGTGAGTCCTGGGGATCTTTGTCCTGGGGCATCTACACTGGAAAGAGATCATCTATAACATTTGGCCTTGAAAACCAGTGAAGCTTATGCCAGAAGAACCATAAGGCAGGAGGAACTGAGTCTCTTCTCTTAAAAGGCACATGCACAAACTCGGTCCCAGTTCTAGCACAGAGGCAGTGAATAAGACTTGTTTAATAATTTTAGGGTCTGTGAAAGTGGGACAGGATTCTCTTGCAACATTCACCAGGGATGGACATGCTAGCAGGCACCATTTTTTTTTTTACTACATTGTTGCACTGGTACTAGCAGACAGCATTTCTGACTATCTCCATCTGCCATAGTAGAAACAGTCACCCAACCCTGGCGCTCCCTTGTGAACCTCCCATTCCCAATCTATCTGGTGTGGAGCCCATCTCACATACCCATATACTCCACTACACCCAGTGGGAAGCTTTGGCCAATACTGGTGCCTCCACCAAGGGCTACCACACCAGGTGCCAGCCCCTTGCACTGGATTGGCAGCAACAGTTACAGCCAGGCCTCCCAGTCAGCTATGTTGAAGGTACCTCCATATACCAGTCATCCATAGGAGTTGTGGTCTGGCCCTACAGACAGCCATGCAGGGGGACAGTGCTACATACCAGCAAGTCTGTGCCAGTTGTGACCCAGCCAGGACTGGAAGGTGAAGACAACCTACACAAAGGGTACTCATAGGTAATCTGGGAGATAAGGGATTCCTGGACCCCACAGAACACTTTTTTTTGCATAAAGCCACTCCTTCAAGATGAGGAGATGTAACTGATTTGTTACATAGAAACAGGTAATTAGGCAAATGAAGATAGGGGAATATAGCCTGAACAAAGAACAAGAGAAATTCTCAGAGAAATAACCAAACAAAATGGAGATAAGCGATCTGCTAAATAAAGAGTTCAAAGTAATGGTCACGAAGATGCTCACCAAATTCAGAAGAATGGATGAGCACAAAGAACTTCAAGGAGATAAAATATATATAAAATAGAAAGGAACTGTTTGATCTAAAGAATGCAATAACTGAGGTAAAAAATTCACTAAAAGGAATCAACAGAAGACTACATAAAGCAGGAAACATCAGTGCTCTGGAAAACTGTAGAGAAAGTTACTGTATCAAAACAGTAAGAAAAACAAAATAAATTGCTGGTAGTTTAAAGAACCTCTGGGACAAAATCAAACATACTAACATTTGCATTATAGGGGTCCTAGAAGGCAAAGACAGAGAGACAGGGATAGAAAACCTATCTGAAGAAATAACAGTGAAAAAGTTGTCTAACTTGGTGAAGTACACAGAGAACCAAATCTAGGAACTTTAAGAAAAACCCAAAGAGACTCACACAAGGACACATTATAATCAAAGTGTCATTATGAAAGATAATCTTTTAAAAACAAAAACAAAGGGCACCTGGGTGACTCAGTGGTTGAGCATCTCCCTTTGGCACAGGTCGTGATCCTGGGATCGAGTTCCGCATCAGGCTCCCCATGGGGCACTTGCTTCTCCCTCTGCCTGTGTCTCTGACTCTCTCTGTGTCTCTCATCAATAAGTAAATAAAATATTTAAAACAAACAAACTAACCCCCCCCTACAAAACTCCAGAATAGTTAACATAGTGTTATAGTAGTTTTAGGTGTACAATATGTGATTCGATAATTCTATATGCTACTCAGTGCTCATTAAGATAAGTGTACTCTTAATGTCCTTCACTTATTTCACCCATCCCCCTCACCAACCTCCCTCCCCTCTGGTAACCATCTTTTTTTCTATAGGCAAAAGTCTGTATTGTTGTTTATCTCTTGTTTTCCCCTTTGTTCATTTGTTTCTTATATTCCACATATGAGTGAAATTGTATGGTATTTGTCTTTCTCTGACTGACTTATTTCATGAGCATTTTATTCCCTAGATCTATCCATATTATTGCAAATGGCAAGATTTTATTTTTTTATGGTTGAATAATGTTCCATTATACAGGTATATCTATATATTGATAGATGATATAGATAGATATAGATATAGATGATATAGATATACATATAGATATAGATAGATTATATGCTGGTTCTATTTTTAATTTTTTGAGGAAGTTGCATACTGTTTTCCAGTGGCTATACCAGTCTGTATTCTCACCAGCTGTACACGAGGGTTGCTTTTCCTCTATATCTTCACCAACACTTGTTTCCTGTTTTTTGATTTTAGCCATTTTGACAGATATGGGGTGATATCTCATTGTGGTTTAATATGCATTTCCCTGATGATGATTGATGTTGAGCATCTTTTCATGTCTCTGTTGTACATCTGGATGCCTTCTCTGGAGAATAGTCTGTTTATATCTTCTACCCATTTAAATAGGATTATTTGCTTTTAGGCATTGAGTTGTATAAATTCTCTACATATTTTGGAAACTAACCCTTTAACAGGTATGTCATTTGTAAATATCTTCTCACATTCAGTAGGTTATCATTTTATTTATTTTTTAAAAGATTTTATTCATTTATGAGAGAGAGAGAGAGAGAGAGAGAATATGCATGAGAGCGGTGGAGGGGGAGAGAGGGGTGGAGAGGGAAAAGCAGACTCCTTGGCTGAGTGTGGAGCCCAATGCAGGGTTCAATCCCATGACCAGAGATCATGTTAGCCAAAGTCAAGAGTTGGACATTCAACCAACCTAACCACTCATGCACCCAAGTAGGTTGTCTTTTTAGTTTTGTTGATAGTTTCCTTTGCTGTGCAGCAGCTTTTTTATTTTGATGCAGTTCCAATAGTTTAATTTCTGCTCTTGCTTCCCTTGCCTCAGGAGACATATCTAGAAAAATGTTATGTTTCTTGTCAGAGAAATGTTACAGTCTGCGTTCTTTTCTAGGATATTTATGATTACAGGTCTCACATTAGGTCTTTAATCCATTTTGAGTTATTTTTGTGTACGGTGTAAGTTTCATTTTTTTTGCATGTAGCTGTCCAGTTTTTCCAACACCATTTATTGAAGAGACTCTTTCCCACTATATATTCTTGACTTCTTTGTTGAAGATTAATTGATTTATTTCTGAGCTATTTTTCCATTGTTTTATGTGTCTATTTTTGTGCCAATACCATACTATTCTTATTACTACCGCTTTGTACTATAACTAGAGGACTGGGATTGTTTTGTTTTTCTTTTTTAAGATTACTATGGCAATTTGATGTCTTTTGTGGTTTCATGCTAATTTTAGGATTGCTTATTCTAGTTCTGTGAAAAATGCTATTGGTATTTTGAATGGGATTTCATTAAATGTATGGATTGCCTTGGATAGTAGGGATATTTTAACAATATTTGTTCTTTTCACTTCATGAGTGTGAAATATCTTTCCATTTGTGCCATCTTTGATTTCTTTCATCAAAGTTTTATGGTTTTCAGAGTACAGGTCTTTCATCTCTTTGGTTCAAGTTATTCCTAGGAATTTTATTATTTTTGGTACAATTATAAATGGGATTTTCTTAATTTCTCTTTTTGCTACTTCATTATTGGTGTTCTGAAATACAACAGGTTTCTATTGATTTTGTATCCTGTGACATTACTGAGTTCATTATCAGTTTTAGTACTTCTTTGGCAGATTCTTTAGGGTTTCCTATATACGGTATTGCCATTTACTTCTTCCTTACCAATTTGGATCCCTTTTGTTTTTGCTATTTGATTGCTGTGGCTAGAACTTCTAGTACTCTGTTGAATAAAACTGGTGAGAGTGGACATTCTTGTCTTGTTCCTGAGCTTAGGGGGAAAGCCCTCAGTTTTTCCCCATTCAGAATGATGTTAGCTGTGGGATTTTTATATAATGCCTTTATTCTGTTGAGGTATGCTCCTTCTAAACCTACTTTGCTGAAGGTTTTTTATCATGCATGGGTGTTGTACTTTGTCAAATTTTTTTTGCATCTATTGAAATGATCGCATGGTTTTTATCCCGTCTCTTTTTTAATGTGATTTATACCTTGATTGATTTGCAAATATTGAACCACTCCTTTTTTTTAAGATTTTGTTTACTTATTTATTTGAGACAGAGTGCACAAGTGGGGAGGAAGGTCAGAGGGAGAGGGAGAAGCAGAGTCTTTGCTGAGCAAGGAGCCCCAAAAATGGGCTCCATCCAGGACCCTGAGATAATTACCCAAGACAAAGACAGACATTTAACCGAATGAGAAACCCAGGTGCCCCTTGAACCACCCTTTCATCCCAGGGAAAATCTCACTTGATTGTTGTGAATTTTTTTTAATATATGGCTGGATTCCATTTATTAATGTTTTGTTGAGGATTTTTGCATCTAGGTTCATCAGAGATATTGGCCTGCAGTTTCTTTCTTTTTTTCTTTCTTTCTTTCTTTTGTCCTTGAGGGAGGGAGGGAGGGGAGCGGATGGTAGGGGGAGGGAGGGGAGGGCGGAGGGCTGGCGTGGATGTGCGGGAGAGGTGAGGGAGGTGAGTGGGAGGGGCAGGAGGAAGGGGAGGGAGGAGGGAAGGGGGAGGGAGGAACGGAGGATGGAGTGATTTCGGTTTCAGGAGACTTTAGGGAGGAGGGAGGGAGGGCTATGTCGAGGGATGTGACGGGATGTAGATTTCTGGGTTTTTTTGGTGATTTGGGGGGTTAGTCTTATTAGTCGTCTTCTTATGTTCTTCTTATTTCTTTCTTTTTTTTCTTTCTTCCTTCCTTCTTCTTTCTTTCTTTCTTTCTTTCTTTCTTTCTTTCTTTCTTTTTCTTTTGTAGTATTTTTGTCTGGTTTTGATATTACGGTAATGCTAGACTCATGTAATTAATTTGAATGATTCTCTTCCTCTTCTGTCTTTTGGAATATTTTCAGAAGAAAAGGTATTACCTTTTGAAATGTTTGATATAATTCATTTGCAAAACCATCTGTTTATGGACTTCTGTTTGTTGGGAGTATTTTGATTACTGATTCATTATCATTGCTTGTAATCAGTCTGTTCAAATTTTCTATTTCTTCCTGGTTGAATTTTGGAGATTATATATTTCTAGGAATTTATTCATTTCCATTAGGTTGTCCAATTTTTTGGCATATAATTTTTCATAATACTTTCTTAATATACTTTGTATTTCTGTGGTGTTGTTATTTGTTCTCTTTCATCTTTTATTTTGTTTATTTGAGTTCTCTTTCTTCCCTTCCCCTCCACAAGTCAACCAATTATGTTGATTTTTTTTTTAAGAACTAGCTCCTGGTTTCATTGATCTTTTCTATTATTATTTGTTTGTTATGTGTTTTTATGTTTTTTACAGATTTTTTTTCTTGCGGTTGCTTCTAGTTTCACAGTATTGTGGTCAGAAAAGATGTATAGTATGACTTTATTCTTGAATTTGTTGAGATTCATTTGTGGCCTAATATGTGATCTATACTGGAGGACATTCCATGTGCATTTGAAAGAATGTATTCTGCTTTTTTGAATTAAATGTTCTGAATAGATCTGTTAAATCCATCTATCTAGTCCAATGCATAATTCAAAGCCACTGTTTCCTTCTTTTCTGTTTGGATGATCTACCCATTGATGTAAGTGGAGTGTTAGAATTTCCCTACTATTATTGTATTACTATTGATTACTTTCTTAATGTTTGTTATTAACTGCTTTAAATATTTGAATGTTCTTATATTGATGCATGAATATTTACAATTGTTATATTTTCTTGTTGGATTGTCTCCTTAATGATTGTATAGTGTCCTTCTTTGTCCCTTGTTACTTACAGTCTTTGTTTTAAAGTCTATTTTGTCTGATATAAGTATTGTTATTCTGGCTTTCTTTTTACATCCAGTTGCATGAAAAATGCTTCTCCATCCCTTCAGTTTCAATATGCATATATCTTTAGGTCTAAAATGAGTCTCATATAAGTAGCATATAGATGGATCTTTTTTTTTTTTTAATAGATGGATCATTTTTAATCCATTTTGTCACCCTATTTCTTTTTTTTAAGATTTCATTTATTCATGTGAGAGACAGAGAGACAGAGAGAGACAGAGACAGAGACAGAGACATAAGCAGAGGGAGAAGCAGGCTCCCCACAAGGAGTTCGATGTGGGACTCAATCCCACGACCCGGGATCACACCCTGAGCCAAAGGCAGTTATTCAACCGCTGAATATGCCACCCAGGCATCCCTTCACCCTATTTCTTTTGATTGGAGCATTTAGACTATTTAAATTCAAAGTAGTATGACAGGTATGTATTTACTGTATTTTGTTCCTTGTTTTTTCTTTTCTGCAAATCTTTTCTGTTCCTTTCTTCTTTCACTCTGTTCTTTCTCAGTTTGCTGTCTTTCTTTAGGGATATGCTTAGATTACTTTCTTCTTATTTCTTACATATCTATTAGGGTTTTTGATTTGTGGTTACCATTAGGTTTGTACATAAAATACATGTAGTAGTCTATATTAAGTTGATGTTTAAGTTTGTACCCATTATTTACTTCTCTTTCTCCTACATTTTAGGTATATAGTTTCATACTTTATATTCTTTTGTGTTATTAATCTCTTAACTGATTTTTATAGATATATTTAATATTACTGCTTTTGTGGCTCCTACTTTTAATATTCCTACTGAAATTCTTTCCTTTCCACTCAAAGAGTGCACTTTAACATTTCTGGTACGGCTGGTTTAGTGATCATGAATTCCTTTAACTCATGTTCATCTGGGAAACTCTATCTCTTCTATTTTGAATAATGGCCTTGCTGGATAAATATTCTTGGCCACACTTTTTTTTTTTCTTTCACCACTTTGAATATATTATGCTATTTTCTTCTGGCTTGTAAAGTTTCTGTTAAAATCAGTTGATATCCTAATGGGGTTTCCCTTGTATATAACTATTTTATTTTCCTTTGCTGTTTTTAAAGTTCTTTCTTTATCACTACTTCTTGCCATTTTAATTATTATGTGTGTTGATACAGACCTTGTTGGGTTGATTTTGTTGGGGTCCTCTATGTCTGCTAGATCTGAATTTCTGTTTCCTTCCCCAGATTTTGGAAGTTTTTAGCCATAAGTTCTTCAAATAAATTTTCTGACTACTTTTTTCTATCTTCTTTTTGGATTTCTAAAATGTAAATTTTATTAGGCTTAATTGTGTCACTGAGTTCCCTATATCTATTTTCCTTTTGCATATTTTTTTCTCACCTGCTCAGCTTGATTACTTTCCATTACTCTATTCTTTAGGTCACTGTTTTGTTTTTCTGCTTCTTCCAGTCAATTTATTCCATTTAGTGTATTTTAAATTTCAGTTTTTAAATTCTTCATCTCTGATTTATTCCTTTTTATTTCTTTCTTAAGAGTCTCACTGATGTTCTCCATTCTTTTCTCAAGTTAAGTGAATATCTTCACGATCATTACTTTAAAATCTCTACCAGGCATGTTATTTATCTCCATTTCACTTAGGTCTCTTGCTATGTCTGTCCTGATCTTTTATTTGAGACTTATTCCTCTATATCCTCTTTTTGTCTAACTCTCTGTGTCTGTTTATGTGTATTAGGAAAGTCAACTATGTCTCCTGCTCTTAAAAGTAGTAGCCTTATAAAGAAGAGGTCCTGTAGTGACCCACAGGGCAGTGTCCCTTGTTCATCAGAATCTGGTATTTCAGGAGTGTTTCCTATGTGTGTTGTATGCACCTGATGTGGCTGTGCTTCTTTTGCCTTTAGTCTAGTCACCTCCATTATTTCTCTTTGTTGTAGATAGTGTTTGGTACCTGTGTTATTACTGTGACAGAATTGAGTCATATCAAGGTGTTTGTGAGATGTAGTAGCATCAAACTGCAGGACATTTTCTTTATGTGGCCTCTGAGATGCTTTCATTGGTGGGTGGGACCTGCAGTCAGACTAAGGGTCTCCCCCTCAGTTTACAACTTATTTTGACTGGTGTTTGTGGTTGTCTTTCCCTATCTCTGGGACCATAATCTTTGGAGTGGTGCTGGCCCCTCCTGGGGCTGCTTGTACACTGCCAGGCTTGTGTACAAGCCTATTGTACTATTTTGGATTTACTCTGGCTAAGAGAATATTGGAGGCAGAGGATCCACAGCCTGGGCAGAGGCAGGAAATACAGTATTTGCTGGTTTTGCTTGTCCTCTGGCAGAGGGGATCTGCAGCACCGAGATAGAAGTAGGCTTGACTGGAGGGAATGGTGGCAGTGTTAGCAAGTTAGGTGCCATTATTGCTGCACTGGTTCCACAGGTGGAATTGTGTTTATGATGGGGGCAGGGGAGTGAAATGGTGCATGCCAATCCCTTTGTTCTTGCATGAGTCCCCTAATGACCTCTGTCTCTCTAGGACATACTCTGAGATAAGTAAATAACTGTTGTTCCTGTGTGTTCCAATCATTTTTCCTTTTCTAAAAGACTTTATTTATTTATTCATAAAAGATACAGAAAGAGAGGCAGATATACAGACAGAGGGAGAGGCAGGCTCCTTGTGCAGAGCCTGATGCAGGACTTGATCCCAGGACCCCGGGATCATGCCTTTAGCCAAAGGCAGATGCTCAATTGCTGAGCCACCCAGGTGTCCCTTCAATCATTTTTCAAACTGCTGTTTATATGCTATGTCCCTGGAGGCTATTTGTTGTTCTGTCTCTTTAAGGGCAGGGACTCCATTCCTTCTTGCCCTCCTGGCTTTCCCAGAGCCATGCCCACTGATTTCTAAAATTCCAGCTTGAAACTCCCACTGGTTGTAAGAACTCATAACATATGATCCCTCTGGTTTTCAAATCCAAATGTTATAGAGATTTGTCTTTCCTGTGTGGTCATACTTCCTCTATGTTTGTGGCTTTCTCCTTCTGGTTGACAGCCCCACTGGTTCTTTGAGCTCCTTACTGCATCTTTGCCCCTCCTAAATTTTTGATGTGGCTTCTTTTTCTACATTTTAGTTGTGGAGATTGTTCTGCCAGGCTTCAGGTCATTTTGTGGATTATTGACATTAATGTGAGTGTTATCTAGTTGTATTTGTGGGACAAGGTAACCTTAGGGTCCTGTTGCCCTACCCTCTTCCCAGCAATTCTTCAAGAAAGAATCTTAAAAGCAGCAATAAAGGAAAAATATTCATATATAAGAGAACCACCATAAGACCAGCATTTGATTTTTAGCAGAAACCTTACATACCTGAAGGGAATAGCGTGACATATTTAAAGTCCTGGTAAAAACAAAAACGAAGAGCCAAACGAAGGAAACAAACAAACAAACAAACAAACAAAAAACCCTCTTAAAACCAAGAATACTTTACCTACCAAGAATATCACTCAGAACTAAAGGACAGGTAAGCGGTTTCCCAGATATGCAAAAGCTAAATCTAAAAACTTTAGGGGTACCTGGGTGTCTCAATTAAGTGTCCAGCTATTGGTTTCATTTCAGGTCATGATTTCAGGGTCATGAGATCAAACCCCATGTTGGGCTCCATGCCCTGTGCATAATTTTCTTGGGGTTCTCTGCCTCTCTACTGCCCCTCCCCCTGCTGGTGCATGTTCTCTCTAAAATAAGTAAATAAAATATTTTTTAAAAAGGCTAGAGGGGAACCTAGGTGACTCAGTTGTTTAAGTGTCTGACTCTTGA
Organism: Canis lupus familiaris; assembly: GCF_011100685.1. NCBI lineage: Eukaryota > Metazoa > Chordata > Mammalia > Carnivora > Canidae > Canis > Canis lupus. Next base: position 81,278,955 of record NC_049224.1, read on the forward strand.
TTTCAGATCGCGTCATGATCTCAGGGTCATGGGATCAAGCCCACATTAGGCTCTGTGCCTAGCAGGAACTCTGCTTGAAATTCTTAATCTATCCTTCCACCCTTCTCTTCACTTGTGCTCACACACACACTTTCTCTCTCTCAAATAAATAAAATCTTTTTTAAAAAATCAAAAAGAAGCTAAAGAGTTTATCAAAATCAAATGGCCTTATGAGAAATGTTAAAGAGACTTCTTTAAATGGAAAAAGAAAGTCCAAACCTAGATATATCAACATATATAACAAATTTACAGCTAGTATCATACTCAACAGTGAAAAACTTTAAAGTTTTTCTTCTAAGATAGAAACAAGAAAAAGCTACCCACTTACCACTTTATTCAATAAAATATTAGAAGCTGTAGCCATAGCAATCAAATTTTAAAAAGGAATATAAAAAATATCCAAATTTGAAAAAAAGTAGTAAAACTGTGTCTGTGTGCAATTTACTTGATACTATGTAGATAAAACCCTAAAAACTGCACGAAAAAACTATTAGAACTAATAAATGGAGTAAGGTTGCAAAATTTAAAAAATACTGTACATTAATATCTGTTGAATTTTTACATATTAATAATGAACTATCAGAGATTATTAAAACAATCTAATTTATAATTGCTCTAAAAAGAGTAAAATTGCTCTAAAAAGAGTAAAATACGTGGAAATAAGTTTAACCAAAGAGGTGATAGACCTGTAGTCTGAAAAGTATAAGACATTGATGAAAAAGAGTGAAGACACAAATAAATAGAAAGATATGACATCTTAGAACTGAAAGGATTCATATTGTGAAAATATCCATACTACCCAAAACAATCTGCAGATTTAATGCAATCTCTCTCAAATCAGCAATGACATTTTTCACAGAACTAGAACAAAGTAGCACAAAAACAGACACATGGATCAACCTAACAGGAAAGAAAGTCCAGAAATAAACTTACATTTATGCAATCATAATCTTAGATCACTGAGGCAAGAATATACAATTGGGAGAAGATAATCTCATTAACAAATGATATTGGGAAAATTGGACACGCAAAAGAATGGAATTGGAACACCACATACAGAGTAAAATCAAAATGGATTAAATACTTAAATGTAAGACTGGAAACTATATAACTTCTCAAAGAAAAGAAAACAGGAAGTAAATTCTTGGACATTGATTTCAGCAATACTTTTTACATCTATCTTTTCAGGCAAGTGCAACAGAAGCAAATATAAAGAAATGGGACTGCATTAAACTAAATGCTTTTGCCCATTAAAGACAAACGTAAACAAAACTAAACAGTACATACTAAGTGGGAGAAGATATTTGCAAATGATATAAGTGATAAGGGCTTAACATCCAAAATATTGTAATGAACTTCCAAAATTCAATATAAAATAAATCCAATTTAAAATGGACAGAGAAGCTGAATATATATTTCTCCAAAGAAGACATATAATTGGCCAAATGACACATGAAAGATTTGTCACTAATAAAGGAAATGCAAATCCAAACCACAATAAGATAATCACCTACACCCGTCAAAATGGCTCTTATCAAAAAGGAAAAGAAATTTTGGCAAAAATATGGAGAAGATGGAATCCTTGGGCACTGTTAGTTTGAACGCAAAAAGATGCAGCCACCATATAAAACAGTGGAAGTTCCTCATAATATTAAAAAATAGAAATATCCAGCAATTCCACCTCTCAGTATTTATACACAGAAAACAAAAATGAATCTGAAAAGACTTATGTACCTCTATGTTCATTGCAGCATTATTTAAAATAGCCAAAATATAAAAAATAACCTGTGTCTATTAATAGATGAATGTATAAGAAGATATGACATATATATAATATTGCTATGTATATTTATCAATAGATCTCTAAATATTGATATTTATATATAAAAATATAAAAATATAAAAATATATTATATAAATATAGATAATATTTATATATTCTTATATATTTTTTTTATTTTTTATATTCTTATATATTATAGTAATATATTATATATGTGTATATATAATATATTATATATACTCAGCCATAAATAAAAATGTTATTTTGCGAGTTGGGACAATGTGGATGGACCTTCATCTAAATGCAATAAATCAGTCAGAGAAAGACAATTACACATTAGTTTCACTCATATGTGGATTCTAAAAAACAAATGAATCAACAGAACCGAAACAGACATAGATAGAGAAGACAATTTTATTGCTAGAGGAAGGAGAGTGATAGAATGGATATGATACTGGGGAAGGAGATTAAAAGGTACAAATTTCTAGCTATAAATAGGCCATGGGGATGCAATGTCCAGCATAGGGAATATAGTTAAATTATAATGAATGGTTGCAGAAGGTAGCTAGACTTAGAGTTATCACTTTTTAACATATATAAACATTGAAGCACTATGTGTACACCTGAAACTACTAATATTGTATATCCTCATTTCAACAAAATCATAAAATACAAATAAAAACAGAAATAAACACCATATTTGACGCAAAAGGTATAAAAACAAATGCAACTCAAAATCTCACAAAGATGTGGTTATTTTCTAATAGCTAATAAAATATTTGAACTATAAAAAGGGCACTTATAATTAACTGATTGTTAAGAAAACAAGAGACTTGGGATATGGTTGATTATAAAGGGGAACGACATAAGCAGATTGTGATTTCTGAAGAAGACAGAAACTAAATGGGACATGATGATCTGGGTGTATTGGAATGAAAAAAGTGTTCCAGAGTTTTTATTTTTATTTTTTTTTAAATACAATTGGCTAATATATACACAGTTCTAAAGGGAAAAGCACTCAGGAATTGTATACAAGGCCAAACTCACTTCAATTATAATGGCAACAGACAAAAATTTTTAGTTATACTAGAACCTCAGGAATAACACATATTTGAGGTCCTTAGCAAAACAGCAAATATTCAGTCAAAAAAAATACAGAAAATAAGAATGGAAAAACATGATATGGACATTTGCATCTTTTTTTAAAGATTTTATTTATTTATTCATGAGAGACACACAGAGAGAGACACAGACACAGAGAAAGACAGAGACCCAGGCAGAGGGAGAAGCAGGCTCCCTGAAGGGAGCCTGATGTGGGACTCGATCCCAGTACCCTGGGATCAGGACCTGAGCCGAAGACAGACGCTTGAGCCACTGAGCCACCAGGTGGCCCTGCATCTTTTTTAACAATAAACAAACAAACAATTTCAAAATGTTTATGAAATATAAATATTATAAACCTTATCATTGTAATGTAATTCAATTAAACAATGGGAGTTAAAGAATAGGTGTTGTCAGGAACTCTCAATATGGTAGCCTCCTCATGGTTCACAGAGGATAGTCAATAAAGTGTTAGGAATCTCGAATTATTAAAATAATATATATAATACAAAAATAATTAATAACATATTTCTTAAGTGTAGTGTCATTTTCCAAGCCTCTATAGTTTACAAAAATATTATCGGACTTCCAGTAATTTCTTCCCTTTTAATTTCTAAGTTTTTTAACATTTTAACTAAATTCTTAACACTTTAAAACTTTGAATAAATTCTTTAATTTCCTAAGAGAAATTAAATTTAATACATAAGATGTTAAAATAACTGATAGATTTTTAGACACAATTGGATTTTAAACTATCATTTAAAACAGTTAAGTTATATTTCAGCTAAACATAATGGAAAATATGACTTCTGATGTTATAAACAAATGTTTATTTCTCTATCATAATAAAAAGTTGAGAGGCAGGAAGCTGCTGTACCAATGGCTGGATGATTCCAATTGCCAAAGTCTATGCACATATTTTTTCTCTATTCTTGTAATAAAAGAATGCTCATGTATACAAAGCAAGAAAGGGGAAGACAAAAAAAGGTAGTATCGTTGGAGATCTGCTTACATTTCACAGGCCCTGATTCAAGAGAGTCTGAATAAGTGATTCATATAGATTTCCCAATATAAATTACAGGTAGGTACAAACAAAAGATATTGAGTCATTTGAACTTTGTCCTCTTTTTATTTATTCATAGATGAAGTTCAGAAATAAAGTACAATAGGTTTTTACTATACATAATACATGGGTGATTTTTAATTATACAATTTATAATTTAAAAATAATAAGCAGGTATTAATGAAGGTATATATCTACCCATAGTTAAAATCAATAAAAACATTTATTAAATATATAACATCATTTTACATAAAGTCACATAGGTTAACCTAAGTCTAATATTTCATTTTGACAAAGACATATATGCTAAATGTATTCTCATGTAGTATTTTTAAAACATATTTATTGAAGAGAAATCTTTCTTTAGAATTTCAGAAGCCATGTTCAAAAACATTTCCCCTGAGGATTTATAGAAATTTCAGTAGCAGCATTCTTAGTATCTAAGAAGAAATGATACAATAGCTCTTTTGGAGTTCCAGTCATATTATCTATTATACTTCTGTTATGCAAACTTTTTTCAGCATGTCTATCTACAACACCTCTTGCTAATCATAAATAGTCTTGGTCCAATGACATTTATAATATTTTCACACAAGAAACAGTTTCTGATAGTCATTTTTCAATCATTCTCTTAAAATCACTACTGCTGTCCATGTTGTATGACTCAAACCACCGACCGGCCATTTGCAGCCTACAGGTCAAACACTGTCACATTCCATACAATATAGTAAGTCCTCCTTTAGTTATTATATTGGCATTGTTTTTGTGAGGAAAAGGCATTCTCTAAAGCATGTCTACTCTTCCTTTCATTTTTGACTTTTGAGTAAATGATATCTACTATGATTAAACCTCTAGAGAAGATCAATTGAATTTTGCAGCTATATATTTAAAAATAAGATAAAATGAAATAGGCACATAGTCTTTAAATATTAAATAAATATTTTTGCTTAAATTATTAAAATATAACTTTAATAGTTGAGATAATTGGAATATAGACACAGCTGGAGATCAGTGAGTGAGTAGAAGACTGAGACAAGTAAAAGTGATCAAAGCAATTGAAAATATGGGTTAAATGAGTGATGGATATTAAAGGGGGAGACTTGTGATGAGCACTTGGTGTTATATATAAGTTATGTGTCACTAAATTCTACTTTTGAAACTAATATTGCACTATATGTTAACTAGAATTTAAATAGAAATTTGAAACATAAAATACACACAACAAAGTACACATGAGTACAGAGGACTATACTGTGAACAGCAGAGCTGAAAGATGAAAAGAACCTGAAATCATGTCATATGATGTCATTGAACCACTGCACCAGTCCCACAACAGCCTAGTTCTGGACTTCCTATTATCTGAAATCAATAAATATTTGTTCCTTAAAATGCAATACCTAATACAATTTGGTTTTAAAAGATGTTTGTTGACTAATCAAAGGTCCACATATTCAGTACTAAAAGTCTTGAATTATATTTTATAATCAATAGAAAGGCATGGAAGTATTTTAAACTGAGGATCAATATAATCTATTCGTGTCTTAGAAAGGTCCTTCCTGCTGCACCAAATGATCATAATAACAATTTATACTGTAGAAATCACAGACATAATATATTATCCTATATTTAAGAAAACATAGTTTTCAAAATAAATGCAAGCAAAATCAGAATATTGCCAGATATCCTAGCTATTGACCAAATTCTAAGAATTTCAACAGATTTCACAAATATACATTCAGAATATGTACATCAAAGATTAATGTTACTCCTGAGTAAGTTACACTTGACTTGAATAATTCTATCTGCCATTCCAAACCTATGACAATTTGTTCCCATTTCCATCTTCTTCCCTCATAAGAGAATATGAGAGGAATGAATTAAACATGGATACAGACATAAAATATCTGCTTATTATTGTCTTCTTGAGAGGCTAAAATGAATTGATTAGGAATCTTTATAAATGTTATCTCATTGAGGTAGTTGGAAAAATACATTTAAATACTAGTTCTTACTTGCTAGAGATAGACCAGTACTGCTTTGGTATTATACACATAAAAACAAGGAAACAATAACAATAGTCATTAAACAAGCTATCAAACAGACCTAGATTTCAGCACTCCTTGTTACTGTATGGTCAGTAAGATATGATTCACTGCTCTAGATTCACGGAGCTGCACATATGACTCCTACTCTACCATACACTAGATAAATAACACAGGAAAAGCCTTTTTAAAAATCTACCTAAGAATGGATTTCTCCATCTTAAATGGGAATTATGATACATACTTATGGGAGTATTATGAGAATTAAATGAGATAATATTTGTAAAGTGAGTAGCTCAGGACCTCGCACATAGTAATCATTCAATAGTATTTGCCACTAATAGTATGATTATTACCGTTGTCATTAAAGTCCTCATCATTATTATTGCTTTCCATTATGAGAGAAAACAACTAATTTAAATGGAAATGGCTTTTTATATAGATTTTCTTTACTGTGTGTTTTATATCTTGTCCATTCTTAATTGTCCTTGAGAGAATTTAGTTGCAATGATCTATTTTACTCTGGTTTTAATTCTAGGAAAACTTATTTCATTAATTTCTGGGCTCTCTGCATCCCTGCACTACTTATTGTATATCTAGGAAATGCAAACTAATTTTAATAGTAAATTGAGGTTAAAGTATGGAGAAACTTATGTGATGCATTTTAAAGCCATCTTCACTTGCATTTTGAGTGACTCAATTTTTAAAAAACTTTTTCTTATATTTATAATCCTGATAATGCTATATTGAAATGCTATGTATTTTACAGGTTTGCTTGGAACACTAATGGATTATAAGTGACTTGAAGTTTTACTATATAGCCATTTAATTCACTAGAACCACTACTTCCTAAAATGTGGTTTAGACCTTTACTTTTAGGCAATACCTAAAATTCATAAAAAAATAATGTTTTCTCTACAATTTGTGGTATATATGTGTGTATGTAGATATCTATATCTATCTATCTATCTATCTATCTATCTATCTATCTATCTATCTATCTATTTAGGTAGGCTCCACCCTAGTGTGGAGCCCAAAAAGGGGGCTTGAACTGATGACTCTGACATCAAGACCTAAGCTGAAATCAAGAGTCAGATGCCTAACTGGCTGAGCAACCCACATGCTCACAATGTAAATTTTTATTTTAACATATGACAAAATCAACTTTGAGATATACAGTTGACCCTGTATTGCCATGAACTTGATCTGTGCAGGTTCACTGATAGTCGGGTGTCTTTTAAAGATTTTTTTTTATAACATACAGTATATTTCTGTAAATGTATTTGTTTTCCTTATGATTTTCCTAATAACATGTTTTCTCTACATTACTTTATTGTAAGAAGACAGTATTTACACACATATATATATACACATATATATACAAACACACAAAATATGTGTTAATTATCTGTTTATGTTATTGGTAAGGCATCCAGGCAACTGTAGTCTTTTAGTAGTTAAGTTTTGGGGGAGTAAAATTTACTCACAGATTTTTACCTGTGCAGGGGCGTGGTGCCCTTAACCTCTGCATTGTCCAAAAGTCAACTGCATATTCTGCTGAAAATACAAAGTGTACCTGCTAATTCCTTTAAATTGTTGTTGAAAGTACTTGTAATATTCAACTGAATATGCTGTTTTTGAAGAGACTTTTAAGTTGGCTTTTACCTGAAATTGAAAACTCTAACAAAATATGCATATTGCCCAAGTGAGAGGAGGTTGGGAAGGTCTATTCTAGAGATATCTTTGTACAAATGGGAACTTTCTGGACAATGGAGAACACATGCTAATCATATTTAAGAAAAGCCTCATGGGTACAGTTGGACACTACCAACATAAACCTTGACAACATATATTGTTTTTGTTATTGCTTTGTGTTGTGGAAATCAAAAAAGAAATTAAGTGAGAATGAGAAGTTTCTCCCTTCTATAAATTGGACACTATATTTATGAGTTTCAAGTTGTGACAAATTAATGTTTCTCTCTAATTGTTTTAAAGGAGTCATATATGACCACTGGGAATTCTAAGTTAGAATTGGAGAGATGAAGAGGAGAGAAGAAAATTAAGATCTTTATGGCAATTAGTAGAAAGCAGCTAGAGACAGAATTTCTGTAGACAATAATTTTTCAGTCCCTTGAGATAATGATTTGTACTGTTTCTGAAATGCCATATAACTTTTATATTGTCTGCCAACTTAGATTGACAAAGTGCCTCATGGAAAAAGATTGCAAGGTGACATTAAGACTTCATAAGAGGGGCTTCTGGTGGCTCAGTCAGTTAAGCACCAAGTTCTTGATTTTACCTCAGATCTTGATCTCAGAGTCACTAGATCAAGCCCTATGTTGGGTTTCATGCTCAGCGTGGAGTCTGCTTAAAATTCTCTCTTTCCCTATCATTCTGCCCCCTCCTCTCACTTGTGCACACACACTCTCTCTCTAAATCAATAAAATGTTAGGGAAAAAAAGACTTCATAAGAAAGTGTACCTGGACCACATAGAGATGGGAATAGTGACTTCATATGGTCACCAAATTTGCCACTCTGTCCTGAAGCCATGCCTCCTGTGGAATAGTTATGATGTTAAATTCAGTGATGTAAAAAAAAAAAAAATTCAGTGATGTAAAGGTGTGACAAAGTTGTATCAGTATTTGTAAAGATGGTAATGATGACCATACCTCATAGAAATCATGAATTATGCTCACATTTAAAAATATAGGTAGTTCTATAAGATGATTATATATTTGTGGGAAGTTGGAACATGCTGACATGTTCATTCACAGTAGGAGTATTTTCATGTTTTAAACAAATAACTTGAAATGAAATGCAAATTATTTCTTTGCTTTATTGGAATTTGCAGGTATTGTGTTTTTTTTGGTTAGAAAATGAAGGTTAGCAGTAACCCTGTGTCAAGCAAGTCTATTGGGATCATTTTCACAATGGCATTTGCTTACTTCATGTCTCTGTAGCACATTTCGGTAGTTCATGCAATATTTTAAACTTTTTCATTATTATATGTGTTATGGTAATCTGTAAATATTAATATTTAAAATTACTATTATAATTTTTATGGGGTGCCGCAGACTGTGACCGTATAGGATGGCAAACTTAATTGATAAATATTATGTATATTTTGACTGTCCCACTGGCCATCCATTCTCTCTCTTCCCCTCTCCTTGGGCCTCCCTGTTTCCTGAGACACAATAATTAGGTCAATTAATAACCCTGCTGTGGCCTCCAAGTATTCAAGTAAAAGAAAAGTCACACATTTCTCACTTTAAAACAAAAGCTAGAAATGATTAAGCTTAGTGAGGAAGGCATGTTGAAAGCCAAGACTGGTTGAAAGCTAAACATCTTATGCCAAACAGGTCACCCAGTTGTAAATTCAAAGAAGTTCTTGAAAAAATTAAAAGTGCTACTCCAGTGAACACACGAATGATAAGAAAGCAAAACAGTCTTATTGCTGATATGGAGAAGGTTTGAGTGATCTAGATAGAAGATTAAATCAGCCACAACATCCTCTGAAGCCAAAGCTCAATCCAGAGCTAAGGCCCTAAGTCCTTTCAATTCTACAAGAGATGACAGGTGAGGATGCTGCAGAAAAGTCTGAAGGTAACAGAGGTTGGTTTATGAGGTTTAAAAAAAGAAGCCTTCTCTACAATATAAAAGAGCCAGGTGAAGCAGCGAGTACTGATATAGAAGCTGCAGCAAGTTATCCAGAAGATTTGGCTAGGATAATTCATGAAGAGGGCTACACTAAAGAACAGATATTCGGTACAGACAAACCAGTCTTATATTGGAAGAAAATGACATTTAGGACTTCCATAGCCAGAGAGAAAAAAAATCAATGCTTGACTTCAACGAAGGACAGGATGATTCTTGTTAGGAGCTAAGGCAGCTGGTGATTTGAAGTTGAACCCAATATTCATTTGCCATTTCTAAAATCCTAGGGCCCTTAAAAATTTGTTAAATTCTTGTTGCTTACACTCTATAAGTGGAACAACCAAACCTGTATGATAACATACCTATTTACAACATGGTCTACTGAGTATTTTAAGACTACTATTGAGACCTACAGCTCAGAAAAAAAAAAAAAAAATAGCTTTCAAAATATGACCACTTATTGACAACACATCTGGTCACCCAAGAGCTTTTATGAAGATGTACATGGGATTAATGTTGTTTTCATGCCAGCTAATACAACATCCATTTTCCCATGGATCAAGAAGTCATTTCAACTTTCAAGTCTTATTTAAGAAATACATTTCTTAAAGTTATAGCTGCCATTAGTGATTCCTCTGAAGGATCTGGGCAAAGTCAATTGAAAACCTTCTGGAGGGAACCCTGGGTGGCGCAGCGGTTTAGCGCCTGCCTTTGGCCCAGGGCGCGATCCTGGAGACCCGGGATCGAATCCCACGTCGGGCTGCCGGTGCATGGAGCCTGCTTCTCCCTCTGCCTGTGTCTCTGCCTCTCTCTCTCTCTCTGTGTGTGTGACTATCATAAAAATTAAAAAAAAAAAAAAAAAGAAAACCTTCTGGAAAGGATTCATCACTACATTAGGTGCCATTAAGAATATCCAAGATTTATAGGAAGAGGTCAAAATATCATCATTAAGAGGAGTTTGGAAAACATTGACTCCAAACTTCATGGATGACATTGAGGGAACCAGGGCTTTAGTGTAAGAAATAACTGCAGATATGGTGGAAACAGCCAGAGAACTGGAATTAGAAGTGAAGTTTGAAGGTATGATTGACTTACAATGCCATAATAAAACAAACAGATGTGGAGTTGCTTCTTGTGGATGAACAAAGAAACTGATTTCTCAAGATGAAAACTATTTCTGGTGAAGTTGCTGCGAGATTGCTAAAATGATAGCAAAGAACTTAAACTATTACATGAATTTAATTGATAAAACAGTGGCAGGGTTTGAGAAGATGGACTCCAATTTTTTTTAAGGTTTTATTTATTTATTCATGAGAAACACAGAGAGAGGCAGAGACACAGGCAGAGGGAGAAGCAGGCTTTCTGTAGGTAGCCCAATGTGGGACTCCATCCCAGGACTCCAGGATCATGCCCTGAGCCAAAGGCAGACACCCAACTGCTGAGCCACCCAGGCATCCCGACTGACTCCAATTTTGAAGTAAATTCTATAGCAAGTAAAATACTATCAAACAGCATCCCATGCTACAGAGATATCAGACATGAAAGGAAAAGTCAACTGATGTGGCAAACTTCAGAGTTGTCTTATTTTAAGAAATCACTATAGGCACCCCAACCTTCAGCAAATATCACTCTGGTCAGTCAGCAGGCATCAACACCAAGGCAAGACCCTCTATTATCAAAAAGGTTATGTCTTGCTGAAAGCCCAGAAGATAGTTAGCATTGTTTTGAGCAATAAAATATTTTTTAACTAAGGTACGTGCAATTTTTTTACACATAATACTACTATATCTTTATAGACTACAGTATAAACATAACTTTTATTTGCACTAGAAAACCAAAATATTTTATTTTGATATTTGTTTTATCTCAGTGGTCTAGAACTGAACCCCCAATATCTCTAAGGTACGCCACCATACAGAGATATTTTTTATTTGTTTTAATGTGCTCTGGTCTCACTTTTATTCCTAAAATGTAAGTTCCATGATGGCTGAAGTTTTTGCTTGTCTCCTTACATGGAGATAAACATGCACAGAATAAGCACAGAATAAGTATATCATAAATATTTATGCACAGCAAAACTAAACATGCTAATGTGTAGCTCTTTGGTCAGCAAACAGTTCTGCTGGCCCAGGAGCCATGTGAGAATCATATTAAAAGGAGAAAAATGGTAGGGAGAGGATGTTACACTCAATGCTAGGAAGTGCTGTAAATACAAGGAATAGGGACCTTACTCTGTTGCTATGTTTCTGACAGGTTCTCAGACACATTCTTGGAATCTGCATCTAGCAACAGGAATTTTCATTGTTTAGAAGAATCACAACCATGTATGCCATAATTCAAAGTAAAGGCATGACGGTACTCACCAGATCTCTCTCTCCAAGATGCCCAAATAGCACTTAAAGTACTGATACAACCAGTCCTTGAATTAGTAAGGGGTTCTCCAGGAAAAGAGAATCTGTGTACTGTGCATATATAGATTTATGATAAGGAATTGGATTACATAATTATGAAGGCTGGTAAATTGCAAATACAGTGTGGGCTGACAGGCTCGAGAATCAGGAAAGCTAATTGTGTAGATGTAGTCTGAAGGCAGTCTGTTGAATTCTCCTTTGCTGTGGAAGGCATATCTTTTAGTTCTACTCAGGAATTCAATTGATTGGATGGAACCTACCCACACGATGGAGGGCAATCTGCTTTATACAAAATTCACTAATTTAAATCTTAATCTCATCCCAAAACAGCCTCCGAGTGGACATAAAAGTTAATCTTCACAATGCTCAAGAAATATTTCTGTACGGATACATTTGTAAATATAAAAATGCTACATATTTGACATTTTCCTGCTCTAATTGAAACCCTATAAAAAAAATCCACATTTTTTTCTACTGCTTTTTCAACTGTTTCTATTCCTTACATTTAAATTCACAAGTATCAATTTATGTTTGTGGTTGGTAATATTTTATTTATGTGTTTGTTTGTTTATTTATTTTAAGATTTTATTCATTTATTCATGAGAGACACACAGAGAGAGGCAGAGACACAGGCAGAGGGAGAAGCAGGCTGCATGCAGGGAGCCTGATGTGGGACTGGATCCCCGAACTCCAGGATTATTCCCTGAGCCAAAGGCAGATGCTCAACTGCTGAGCCACCTAGACGGCCAGATAATATTTTAAAATTGAATAGTTTAGGAATACATTTTGTTGTGAAAAACATTTTTTTTTCTTTTAATAGGTAACATCAATGGCATAGTATTTGAAAAAAAAAACCTCAAAGACTTTAAAAAATTCTGTTAGGAGTAGGAGAGTCTGTGCTGTGCAAATGGGGGTCTCAGTCTTTGGATTCCCAAAGAGATTTACACGGAGATGCACGCTTGAATAAAGACAGCCAGAAGGAAATTAGCAAGCATAAAGCAGTTTATTAAAGCAAAGGTACAGTTTCAAGGTGGGAAAACAGGCACTTTTGGAGAGGTGGAACCAGCCCATATGTGGTTTTGGGATTGAATATTATTGGGTCTCTCTGGGCTTAGAGGAGCTGTGCTGCACAGTGGGGTGGTCTCCAATGGAGGCTGCTTCCAATCATTTTGGGAAATTCCTCCCCCAGGTTGGGAGAGGGAGCTTCTCCTCCCATAAGGTTTCTACTGGAATCATCATGATAGACTTTCTCCATTGGGAAATGCAGATGCATTATAATAATTCTAGGAATTACCAGAGGCTGAGGTGGAGGAGAGCTCACAGCTCTCCCCTGTGGCTCTGGCTGTGTCAGCTCCAGGGCTTGAAGCCACAAGGTCAGGATGTGGAGCTCCCTTTCCCTCTCTGATCAAGGATTATAATGTGTAGATTATTGATCACCAAACTTGTCTTCTGCACATGGGTCTATCATTCCCCTTCAAGGACTTGAGACTCTGCCTCAGGGCATTCCTTCCACTGCTTACCTATAGCTTCTACCTAACGATCATAAAAATACATAATTAGTCCATCTTAGAATCTCTTTAAATAAACATTTTTTTTCAAAAATCAAAAAGTATTTTCCACTTAAGGACAATTGTTTAGCAATTCAGAAGATTAAGAGACATTAAGCATCTTTAATAGTTTTCATAACAGCATCCTTTTAACCTTACTTATGAAATATTTCCAAATAAATTTATTGTTTTCTTCAAAACCTCACAGGCTTCATATCTGATTATATTGAAATTTTAATTAGGAGAAGCTATTCATGGAAACACTGACATTTTTGTAGTATAAGGGAAATGAAGGGCATTCTGAGAAGTTTCCTCTGTTAATATATTCACAGATATTCTGAAGTAAGATTTTTTATTTCCTCAAAAACAGTCATAACAATTTGAGCTATAGGAAGTAAGTCATGTTTATTCACAAAATACTTTAAGTATGTTCTAAAAAAATATATAATCTTCCTTTTCAAGTGTTCATATTGAATTTATGTTAAAATATATAAGCTATTCAATTTGATCATATAAATATCTGGCATTATATAAATTATGAGAATTCAAATGTGATACATTTGATCACACACACACACAACACACACACACACACACACACACACACACACACATACTGTGTGGAAGCTGATTTGCAGCACCCAGTGCAGCATAGAAGACAGAAAATTTAGATTAGAGCTCAAAGAAAATGGAATTGGTAGTGCTCATAAAAGCTTACAAGAATCTAAGGAAGGTTGCTATTCATGAAGGAAAAGAAGTCACAGCATGAGCTATAAATTTGGAAAGATAGGTTTCTGAGGAAAGTAACAGATGCTGTTTCTTTCAAATTATTTTAAAATGGGATACACATTTTTTTAAAAGTGTTAAAATCGTAGCACTACTAAAACAAAGAATATCATAAACCCCAAAGGTCTGCCACTGCTGTCAATCTATTTCTCAAAGTACAAAATAGATTCTTTTAATTTTTCTAACAGCATTTTCATGTGATGTGACCAGTCAATTGTTGAGATTCCCTCCAAAATGATACTTCAATACACAATATGAAAAACTGATAACTCTTACTGTCAAATGCCTACTAGAACCTAGGAAAATAATATCTCCTTGATCATCTTTTTCTCAGATGAGATCAAAGCCCATTAAAGACCTCTTAAAATCTGTTCAAGGTAGAGAAAGACAAGGGTAGAGTAAGTCAGCAGCAAACAAAAAAACCCAAAATACGTATATTTTCACAAAACATGATCATATTTTAACCACAAGCATACCTTCCTATTCCAAATTGAAGGTAATGCTTCATGTTCCCCTCCCTTCCTCCTTTCCTTCTCTTCTCTCATTTTCATTCTAGCTTTTTGTCAAATTTCATACTAAAAACCTTACCAGGGATCCCTGGGTGGCGCAGCGGTTTGGCGCCTGCCTTTGGCCCAGGGCGCGATCCTGGAGACCCGGGATCGAATCCCACGTCGGGCTCCCGGTGCATGGAGCCTGCTTCTCCCTCTGCCTGTGTCTCTGCCTCTCTCTCTCTCTGTGACTATCATGAATAAATAAATAAAAAATCTTTAAAAAAAAAAATAAAAAAAATAAAAAAATAAAAACCTTACCAGCTTGCCACCATTATTGTGGTAATTTAAAAAACCCTTAGATATCCTCTTTTTTTTTTTTTTAAGATTTTATTTATTTATTCATGAGAGACACACAGAGAGAGGCAGAGACACAGGCAGAGGGAGAAGCAGGTCCCATGCAGTGAGCCCCATGCAAGACTCAGTCCCAGGTCTCCAGGATTAGGCCCTGGGCCATAGGTGGTGCACTAAACCACTGAGCCACCCGGGCTGCCCAGATATCCTCTTTTTAAGCATTATGTTCTTTATGAATTAGTAATAATAAAAGTTCTCCATAGTCTTAAAACATATTAAGTAATTAATATGAGAGAGAGAGAGAGAGCGCACACAAACAGAAGGAGGAGCAGAGGGAGAAGGAGAAGCAGACTCCCCACTGACCAGGGAGCCTGATACTGGGCTGGATCCTGGGACTCCTGGCCCATGACCTGAGCAGAAGGCAGATGCTTAACTGACTGAACTACTCAGGTGCCCCTCAATATTTAATTTTATATATACTATATGGACATAGATTAAAATTCCATGTATATTCAGAAAATATTATATTGCTTTTTGTCATGGAAAATTAAGAATGCCTTATGATAGATAATCTGAACTCTACCTGATTTAATTGTATTATCTTAAATGTTGTATTCTATCAACTCGCCATTTGCCAGATTTTCTAATTCTTTCATAATCTCTGTATTATTACAGATTTCTGTATGTTGTGTATATATATATTCTTGTCATCTGTATTGTGTTATAAATACAGTTTTCTCGGGATCCCTGGATGGCGCAGCAGTTTGGCGCCTGCCTTTGGCCCAGGGTGCGATCCTGGAGACTGGGGATCGAATCCCACATCGGGCTCCCGGTGCATGGAGCCCGCTTCTCCCTCTGCCTGTGTCTCTGCCTCTCTCTCTCTCTCTCTCTGTGACTATCATAAATAAATAAATAAATAAATAAATAAATAAATAAATACCTTAAAAAAATTAAAAAAAAAAATAAATACAGTTTTCTCATTTCCAATTTGTATGACTTCCTCCCTTTTATTTATTTCCCTTGCCTAATTGCTCTGGCTAGTACTTACATTACAATGTTAAAATAACAGTAGGTAAAATGAGTATTCTTGCTCTCCTAATCTTAGGGGGAAATATTTCAAATTTTCACCCTTAAGGATGAAAAAATCCATTGATCATTTTTATTATAATAAGGATATTCCCAGCTATTCCTAGTTTGCTGTTTTCTTCCTAAAAATGTATTGAACTTTGTGAAATGCTTTTTATCAGAGTGATTTTTTATTCTATTAGTGTATAATGTATTTTTTTCTATTTTGAACTACTATTTCATTATTTTGATAAATCTTAGTCATGATGTGTAATCTTTTCAATTTGCTATTGATTCAGCTTTTTGGTACCTTTCTTGAGAAAATTCATAAGGGGTATTAATCTGTTATTTTCTTTTCTTTCTCTTTTTTGTAATTCTTATATCTGACTTTGGAATAATGATAATTTAGTCTTAAATAATGTGTTCTCTCCTCTTCCATTTCTTATAAAGTTTTAAATGGGATTGGTGTTAATTATTTAACTGTTTGGGAGGTTCACCATTGGAGCCATTTGGTCCTGGACTTGGTTGGGAGATTTTGATTACATATCCACACTTAAAGGTGTCTTGAGTTCTATTTCTTAATGATTCAGTTTTGGTAATTTGTGTGTTTATAGGAATGCGTCCATTATCATCTCAATTATCTAAATCTATTAACACACAATTTTTTCATAGTAATGTGTTATAATTCTTTCAGTGTAAGAGAGGAGCTAAGACAGTGGCAGAGTAGGAGGGCCTTAGGCTTGTCTCATCCCTTGAATACAACTGTGTAACTATCAAATCATCCTAAACACCCCAGAAATCAACCTGAAGAGTGACAGAATGAACTCCACAGGGAGAGAAGCCACATTGAGGAAAGTAGGAAGTGCAGAGATGCAAGACCACAGGTGCTGCAGAGAAGGAGTTGTGGTCACAGAGAAAGACATGCATGAGGGAGGAGCACATAGAGGAATGCATAAGAACAAGTGCCCCAAAGCCTTGAGGTGGGAAAATGAGAGAGGCTGATTTACATGAATTCTTTCAACCAGTGGGACTTAAAGACTGGAGTTTTTAGTCTGTGGCTTGGCTGGAATAGAACCCTGAATGCATTACCCTGCTCCTAGAGAGAAGGCAGGTAAACAACCCTAGATGGGGGGTTGGCGGATTTGAGTTGGGGGTGGGGCAACTGCCTGGAAACAGCCATCTGAAAAACTCCTGAGACACAGTGAGGAGACTGTTCACCCTTCTTGGAGCACATACCTCAGAGGCAACATTCACAGAGACAGCTCTCTGGGGACAAAGGAGCTGTCTGGCAACATTTTTCTCCCCTGCCCCTCAGCATAAATGCAGAGCAACCAGCAGAAAGCAGCTCAGCCTCCACACTGGCTGCCGAACTAGCTACATCAAGTTCCACTTCCTGTGCTTGGTGGTACTGCCATTCTCAGTCAAGTTTGCCTTAGTTCCTGCACTGTGGGCCCCTTCTCCAGAAGACCAGCAGACAGCTTCCCACAGCATGTCTCCCAACCAGAGTTCAGCAGGGCTTCAGTTTTAGTGGGAATAGTATCAGGTCTCATTTAAGTAGCAGACCAGAGAACACCTAGTTAAAACTCAACACATTCTAGCCAAAGACCAAACACTGCCCACTGAAGGGGAGGAGAACCTCTGTAGACAACCAGCCTGAAGGACAGAACAGCCAAAACAAAACAGCAAAATACACACAGAGCACATCAAGGAAACTCCCGGAAGCTTCAGGCCCTGGACACTATATAAGCTCATCTTCATAAAGCCATTACTCTCCGAAGCAGTAGACATAATAGGCTTTTCTGAAACACAGAAAACAGATTTAGACAAAAATGCCAATATAGAGGAATTTATCCCAAATGAAAGAAAAAAGATAAGAGGCTATGGCAAGAAATCTAAACACAACAGATATAAGTAATATGCCTGACAGAGAATTTAAAGCAACAATTATATAAGGATACTCACTGGACTTGAGAAAAAAAAATAGAAGGCATCACTGAGACCCTTGCAGCAGAGATGAAAGAGTTAAAAAAAAAAGAATTGATCAGAAATGAAAAAAATGTAATAACTGAGAATTGAAATAGCTTTGATGTAATGAACACAATATTAGAAGAAACAGAGGAGTGAATAAGTGTTATAAAAGATAAAATAATGTAAAATAAGACAAAATAAGTCCCTAAAAAATAAAGGAAGACCCATAAGGCTAGCTGCAGATCTTTCAACAGAAACTTGGCTACCCAGAAGGGAGTGAAATGATATATTGAAAGTGGGAAAAATCTGAATCAAGAATACTCTATCCAGCAAGGTTATCATACTGAATAGAAGTAGAGAGAAACATTTTTCCAGACAAACAGAAATTAAAGGAGTTTGTGACCATTATAACAGCTCTGCAAGAAATTAGTGGAAAGGAAAGCCAAACATGACAAAGACAAGAGAGGATCAGAGAAAATCTCCTGAAACAATGAAACGCAAGTGATAAAATGGCACTAAAGACATATCTATCAATAATTACTCTGAATGTAAATGGACAAAACACTCTAATTGAAGGACGTAAAATGTCAGAATGGATTAAAAAACAGGACCTGTAGGGGCAGTTGGGTGGCTTAGTGGTTGAGCATCTGCCTTTGGCTCAGGTCATGATCTCAGGGTCCTGGAATGGAGTCCTGCATCAGGCTCCCCACAGGGAGTCTGCTTCTCCCTCTGCCTGTGTCTCTGCCTCTCTCTCTGTCTCTCATGAATAAATAAATAAAGATTTATTTATTTTAGAGAGACAGAACACAGCTGGGGGAGGGCCAGAGGAAGAGCAGAAAGAGAAATTTCAGCAGACTCCACATGAGGCTGAGGCAGGGCACAATCTGATGACCCTGAAGTCACGACACTGAAAGTACAACCATAAGATAACAATACTGAAATCATGACCTGAGTGGAAACCAAGAATTGGATGCTTAACTGAGTGCACCACCCAGGAGCTCCTCTACCAAACACTGAGAAATGAGTTAATACCTATATTTATCATACTATTCCAAAAAGTGGAAAAGGAAGGAAAACTTCCAAACTAATTCTGTGAGACCAGCGCTACCCTGATTCCAAAACCAGAAAAGAACCCACTAAAAAAATAAAACTATAGGCCAACATCACTGATGAACATGGATGAAAAAATTCTCAACAAAATACTAGCAAATCAAATCCAACAATATATTAAAAAAAATCATTCACCACAATCAAATAGGATTTATTCCTAGGCTACAAGGATGGTTCAATATTGACAAATCAATGTGATACAGCACATTAATAAGAGAAAGTATAAGAATCATATGACCCTCTCAATAGTTGCAGAAAAAGTATTTGAGAAAGTACAGCATCCATTCATGAAAAAAAAACTTTCAACAGAATTGGGTTAGAGGGTACATACCTTAGCATCATAAAGTCCATATATGTAAAACCCACAGTTAGTATCAACCTTAATGAGGAAAAACAGATTTTACTCTATAGTAAAGAACAAGACAGGGATGTCAACTCTCACCACTGCTATTTAACTATAGTTCTGGAAGTCCTAGACTTAGTAAATCAGATGATGACAGCAACAACAACAAAATAAAAGGCATTTAAATTGACAAGGAAGTCAAACTTTTACTATTTGGAGATACATGATCCTATATATAGCAAGCAAACCTGAAAGATGCCACAAAAATATTGCTGGAACTGAAACACAAATTCAGTAATATTGCAGGATACAAAAATCAACATATGGAATTGAGTTGCATTTCTCTACACCACTAATGAAGCAGGAGGAAGAGAAATGAAGGAATCAATCTCATTTATTTACAATTACATGAAAACTCACAAGATACCTAGTAATAAACCTAACTGCAGAGGTAAAAGATCTGTACTCTAAAAACTATAGAACACTTATGAAAGAAATTGGGGAAGACACAAGAAAAGGAAAAACATTCCAGTCTTATAGATTGGGAGAACAAATATTATCAAGTTCTATATATTACCCAAAGAAATCCCATCAAAATGCTATCATCATTTTTCACAGAGCTAGAACAAGCAATCTTAAAATTTACATGGAACCATAAAAGACCCCAAACAGCCAAAGCAATCTTGAAATAGAAAAGCAAAGCTGGACTTCAAGTTTTTATTCTTAGTCATTCTAGCAAAAATTCTTTCAACTTTGTTAATACTAGCAAATCACCAACTTTTGTTTTTGTTGACTCTCTATTGCTTTTCTACACTCTTATTTTTTGTCTCTGCTCCAATATTCCTCCTGTCAAGCTGTATTACAAAGCTGTAGTGATCAAGACAGTATGGTACTGGCACAGAAATAGATCAGTGGAAAAAAAATAGAAGACTCAGAAGTGAACCCACAACTATGTGGTCAATTAATCTTAGACAAAGCATAAAAAAATATTCAATGGAAGTGAGACAATCTCTTCCACAAATGGTGAAATAATCGAGTTAAGAAATTGGCAGAAGACACAAAAAGACATTTTTCCAAAGAAGGCATACAGATGGCCAACAGACACATGAAAAGATGCTCAGCACCACTCATCATCAGGGAAATACAAATCAAAACTAAAAATGAGATACAGACACACACAATGGAATATTACTCATCCATAAAAATAAGAATGTAATCTTGCCATTTGCAATGATGTGGATGAAGCTAGAAATTATGTTAAGTGAACTAAGCCAGAGAAAGAAAAATAGCATATGGTGTCACTCATATATGGAATTTAAAGAACAAAACAAACAGACATGGGGAAGGGGGAGAGAGAGGAAATGAAGAAAAACTGTAGAGAACAGACTGATGGTTACCAGGTAACCATAAGCACTGAGTTCTATACACAAGTGTTGAATAACTACTCTACACCTGATACCAATATTATATAACTGGATTTTAAATCAAAACTTAAAGAAAAAATATTTTGGTGTTAAGTCAGTTGTAAGGCCCCACTTTCATTTATATTTTTAGTTCTTTGAGCTTTTTTTTAAATTTGTAGTCATTCTAGCAAAAATTCTTTCAACTTTGTTAATACTTGCAAACTGCCAACTTTGTTTTTGTTGATTCTCTCTTGTTTTTCTATACTCTTAGTTTTTGTCTCTGCTCCAATATTCATGTCCTTCCTTTTCCTGACTTTAAGTTTAGTTTTCTCTTTTTTTTTTAAAGATTTTATTTATTTATTCATTAGAGACGGGGGGGGGTGGGGAGGGCAGAAGGAGAAGCAGGCTCCATGCAGGGAGCCTGATGTGGGACTCGATCCCAGGTCCCCAGGATCACACCCTGGGCTGAAGGTGGCACTAAACCGCTGCACCACCGGGGCTGCCCCAAATTCATATCTTTCATCATATTTATGAGGTTTCACCCATTATTTCCTCAGATATTCCTTGTGGCCCTTTTCCTCTCTTTCTTTTTTTCTTTTTTCTTCTTGAGATTCCCATAATGTACAAGAAAATACACTTAATAGTGTCCCATATGTCCCTTAGGCTTTGTGTGCCATTCTTTATTCTTTACTTCCTGATTTTCTTTAGGTCTTTCAGCACATTTGCATGGTTAGTCTTTATAGAGTAAGTCCAATGTCTGAGCTATACTTTAATGTTTTTTTGGTATGTTTTATAATTATATGTTGAAAAATGAATATTTTTAATATCATCATTTCATCCCACCCCCACCCAAGATTGCTGTTGCTACCTGATGGAGACTGCAATTCAGTGACCTTTCCCAAACTATTTTTGCAAAGAGTATTTTCTGTTTGTGTGTGTTCACTGAGTCCTCTGTTCCATTATCTCCCCAGGCCCCATTTTAATTCCCTTAAATGCCTGGATTCGATAAGAAAGAAAGGAAAGAAAGAAAGAAAGAAAGAAAGAAAGAAAGAAAGAAAGAAAGAAAGAAAGAAAGAAAGGGAAAGGGGGAGGGGGAGGGGGAGGGGGAAGGGGAAGGGGAAGGGGAAGGGGAAGGGGAAAGGGGAAAGGGGAAAGGAAAGAAGGGAAAGAAAGAAATAAAAGAAATAAAAAACACTTTAAAAGTCTTTTTCTTTAAGTTCTTTTCTATCAGTGGCCACTTAAGCCCACGTGGATTAAACCAATGGCCTGCTTCTGTGCCAGCTTTTCAGGAATCAGTGGCAACAACCAAAGTGTGAAAGCCAGAATTTTGGAGGAAAAAATCCCTATTTCCCCACCCTGGCACCAGCAAGTCACAGTAGGATTGTGGTCTGATGTGCCCATAGGGATAGGGAATGGAGTTACAAAAAGAAATTGAAAATTTACTGGACTTCAAGTCTTTTTTTAATCAAGAATTTCCCTGAAAGCTTAAAATATTCAACTAGATTCTTGAGTTTCAAAATAGTTGCTTCAAACAGTTCTTGCTAGTTCAATAATTGTCTCAGTGGAAGGACCAAACCTTTAAGCTTCCTAATTTGCCATAATCTATGATGTCCAGATGTCATGTAATGTTAGTATTAAAGAACTTTTTTTTTAAGAGAGAATTTTAATGTCACTTTAGTTTTAATTCATTTCTTAATTAACACCAGGGGTCTTGAATATTGGAATGGAAACTTCAAGTAAGTGCCATCTCAGCTGCATGACATTAAACTGACAACAAGATCAGATGAAATTTTTTTTCCTCTTTAGATATTTTTAGGCAACCAATACTACAGTAAATAAAATTTTATTAAAGATAAGATTATTGGATTGTGAAGAGGGAAGCTGGGGTGGCATGGAGCAGAATAAGTCATCAACTTAATATACTTTACCAGATTAAGGATATTAATCAAAATACACTTGAGATTTCAAAATATCTGAGTGGTATTTAAAGTAATATTTAGCAATCTGGGCAGTCATAGATTTGTATTCTTTTCATATTTAATAATGTAAAGTTTAATAGAAAATTCTTGCTTGTTAAGATAAAAGAATGTGGCTAATACATGACCCTCTTACATCACAGTTAGACATGCATTCATCTCTCCTGACAAGAAATCTATAATTAATGTCTTCACTTCTATAATAGAATTCTCATATGTTTCTGTCATTAAATTACAAAAGCCTCATAAATTTTCTTTTATACTCTTTGTTTGATTTGAGATACTGTGATTTTACTATTTGCTTTTTTAGAAAGAATTGAACTCAAATATTTTGTAAATATTTGATATTATGACATTTTCTAGAGGACATAGATTATTAGAAGAAGGCCTGTTTGTTGTTTTATGTTGATATTATTCCTCTTAGTATTGCACATGTATACACACACACACACACACACACACACACACACACACACCTTGGATATCTTATGGCTAATGTCAACCAACATATGTACTCTGGATACCTTATGGCTAATGTCAAAATTTACTATTTCACATACAGAAAATAAAAAAAGGGAGACTGAAAAAGGTTGGGTTACAATGAGATGAATGAAGAACTTACTGCCAGGGCAAAATTTAAGGATACACTACTAAAGCTCAGTAATCAAGATAAATATGTAATGTGTATTTTAACATCAAGATTAATGAAAAATAAATTATGATGGATAAAATGTCAAAATTGAAAATTCAAGCAGGTTCAGCAATTATAACTTAATAAATTTTATTTGAACCTGAGGCAAGTGTAACATTCAGTGATAGAAACTGAAGTAAATATTTTAATGCATGGAGTATTTTCTCTTCAATTTTTTGCCCAATGCAAGTACCTCCCCCTGCTGTTAGATCTGTCTGGATCTGAATTCCTATTCTTTTTTTTTTTTTTTTTTTTTTTTTTAATTCCTATTCTTATGACAGACTTTGGATGTTGAGGCCATGAAGTAGCAAAATTAATCTTTTGTTTACTCAATCACAATTTTTAATTAAAAATATTTATTTTCTAACAACTAAAGCTGTGAATGTTTCTTTTTTTTTAAGATTTTATTTGTTTATTCATGAGAGACACACAGAGAGAGAGGCAGAGACACAGGCAGAGGAAGAAGCAGTCTCAATGCACGGAGCCCAATGTGGGACTCGATCCCAGGTCTCCAGGATCTTGCCCTGGACTGAAGGCAGGGGCTAACCCACTGAGCCACCCAGGGATCCCTAAAGCTGTGAATGTTTCAATTTAGCTTCAAAAGGATACACTATTAATGTCATTAGGGAGTTTAATATGAATAACTAGACCAGGAACCTAATAACATTCAATTCAGAGTATGTGCATTAAAAAACAAATAAAGTGATGTATACCATCTGAGGCACACTTTATTTATTTATTTATTTATTTATTTATTTATTTATTTATTTATAAACATGTTTTATGTCTCTTATTTTTTAAAAAAATAATATTTATTTATTCATGAGAGACACACAGATAGAGAGAGAGAGGCAGAGAGAGAAGCAGAGGGAGAAACAGGCTCCCTGCAGGGAGACCGACTTGGGACTCGATCCCGTGTCTCCAGGATCATGCCCTGGGCCTACCTAAGGTGGAGTTAAACCACTGAGCCACCCAGGCTGCCCTGAGGCAAACTTTAAATACGAGCAGGCAGTAAAGAGAATCTAGTGGAACTAGGCCAGAGGATGTAATACATGAAGAAAGCACCAGAACCGGAAATATTTATTGTCCCATCTTGTCTTGTTTGCTTGATCTCTGTCTGTATGTTTTTTTCTCTCTCTCTGTCTCTCTCTCTCTGTCTCTCTCTCTCTCTCTCACACACACACACACACACAGAATACCAAGAGATGACATGCTCTGTAATGTTCAAAGAATATGATGATATACATCTATTAGTCACCAAAATAGGTACATGATTTGAGAGACCAAACAGCTTAACATTTCTGTATATTTGTATATTAATTCTTCCATCCATCCATCCATCCATCCATCCATCCATCCATCCATGTCTTCTATAAACATAATTTGGCATTTGCACAAGCCACATTGTGTAGGTATGAAAAAAATCAAACGTGAAAAGTAAAAATGTAACATATATGACCACTTAGACTACCTATGAATAAAACAAGCATACTTCACTTATTGTGCTTTGTTTCATTGTGCTTCACAGAAACTTTATTTTTCTGTTTTTTCTTTTCTTTATTTATTTTTATAATTCCAAGGTTAGTGGCAACCCTGGATGAAGCAAATGTATTGGCACCATTTTTCAAACAGTATTTTTTCTCTTTTGTCTCTCTGTAATGCTTTGGCAATTTCTCAATATTCTGAATTTTTATTATAATTCTAATTGCTACAGTAATCTGTGATCAGTGATCTTTGTTGTTACTATTCTAACTCTCTTAGGGAGGCATGAATTAAGCCCATACAAGATGGAGAATGTAATAAATGTATGCATTCTGACTGCCCTAATGATTTAAGTATCATTCCACTTCATCTCCTTGAAACCTCCTATTCCCTGAGACAGAACATTGAAATTAGGTCAGTTAATAACCTTGTAATAGTCTCTAATTGTTCAAGCAAAAGGAAGAGGCATACATCTCTTTAAACGAAAGCTACAAATGATTAAGTTTAGTGAGGAAGGCATGTTCAAAGCTGAGATTGGCACAAGAAGCCTAGGTTTTGGCCTGTCAGCCAAGTTGTGAATGGAAAGAAAAAGTTCTTGAAGGACTAAGGTAATTCGTGAAAGTGGCTACCCTAAACAACAAATTTACAATGTAGATGAAACAGCTTCATATTAGAAGAATATGCCACTTAGGACTTTCATAGCTAGAAAAAAAGTCATTGCCTATCTTCAACAAGGGAAAGGATGACTCTGTTGGTAAGACTAATGCAGCTGATGACTTGAAGTTGAACCTAACGTTCATTTGCTATTGTGAAATCAAACAAAACAAAACAAAACAAAACAAACCCCCACAAAACAACAAAAAACTAGAGCCCTTAATAATGTTAAATCTACTGTGTCGTGCTTTATAAATGGAACAAAGCCTATATGACAGCACATTATTTATAACATTGTTTACTGAATATATTAAGCCCAATCTTGAGATTTACAGCTCAAATAAAGATCTCTTTCACAATATGACTGTTCATTGACAATGTTTCTGTTCATTCAAGAACACTGATGGAGATATACAATGAGATAAATGTTGTTTTCATGCCTGCCAACACAACATACAAAAGGTAAAGGAGTCATTTTGACTTTCAAGTCATATTATTTTAGAAATACGTTTCTCAAGGCTATCACTGCCACAAATAGTGCTTTCTCTGAAGGATCTGGGCAAAGTCAATTGATAACCTTCTGAAAAGGATTCACCATTCTGTATGCCATTAAAAATATTTGAGGGACACCAGAGTGGTTCAGTTGGTTAGTGTCTGGCCCTTGGTTTTGGCTCAGGTCATTATTTCAGGGTCCTGTGATGAAGCCCCAAATCTGACTCTGGGCTCAGCTTGGAGTCTGCTTGTCCCTCTTCCTCTGTTCCTCTTCCTGAGCTCTCACTCTCTCTAAAAATAATAAATAAATAAAGTCTTTAAAAAGATATTTGAAATTCATGGGAAGAGGTCAAGTATCAACATTAAGAGGAGTTTGAAAAAGTTGTGTACAACCTTCAAGGATGACTTTGATGGATTTAGGACTTCAGGGGAGGAAGTAACTACAGATGTGGTAGAAATAGCAAGAGAACTAAAATTAGAAGTGGAGGCTGAAGATGTGACTGGATTGCTGCTATTTCCTGGTAAACTTGAATAAATGAGGAATTGCTTCTAATGGATAACCAAAGAAAATAATTTTTGAGATGGAATCTATTTCCTGTGAAGTTGCTCTGAAGACTGTTAAAATGAAAGCAAAGAACATATATTTCATAAACTTAGTTGATAAAGCCATGGCAGGGTTTGAGAGAAATGACTCCAATTTTTAAATAAATTCTATAGTTGATAAAATGCTCTCAACAGTACCTCAGGCTATAGAGAAACAATTCATAAAAGTGAAAATCAATTAATATGGCAAACTTCATTTTCAGAAATTATTTCCAGAACTTATTTTCAGAAATTACTGTGGAAACCCCAACCTTCAGCAACCTTCACCCTGGTAAGTCACCAGCCATCAACACTGAGGCAAGACCTTTCACCAGCAAAAATATTATGACTTGCTGAAAGCTCACGTAATGTTAGATTTTTTAAAGGACTTTTTTAATTAAAGGTATGTACATTATCTTTTAGACATAATGTTATTGCATATACTATATGATAAAGTACAAACTTTTATATGAAGCGGGTAACCAAAATATTGATTGAATGCCTTTATTGTTACATTCCCTTTATTGTGGTGTTCTAGAACCACATCAAGAATTTCCAAATTATCTAATACCATAACTGAAATATATACAGAAGTATGGAACTAGCTTAAGTGACTTTGGAGAATAGAATTTTGGTTGGATACCGAAGGCTAGGTACAAAAATAACTACACACAAATACTAAATTTGTTACTAAACTTACTAAAGTTACTAAGTTTGTTTCTCAAAGGGCTTTATCTTATTAATTCTGAAACTACTTTTAGAGTAGCTCATGTTTCATAAGTAAATACATTGTAGATAATGAGAACAAGGTTATTCACTTTCTTAGAATGTACTCTGTGGTGGTTGATTGGAACTCGACATATATGAATTCATGGTACACATACATATTAGATGTAAATCTATCCATCCTCCCAACATGTTTAATTCCAGGGTTGCAGCATAGAAAATATAAGATGAATCTGGGGCATCATGTGGTGCTAGAAAGGAAAGAAGTGCTCCTAAGATGATGGACTCATGCCAAAAGATTATAGGAGCCACACTGAAATAGTTTCCAAAGGCTAAAGCTGGGATACTCTGAAGAATAAATAATATTAGTTTTAGATTACAAACCATAAAATAAAATATCCATGTGTACTTCATGAGCATAAAGGAGAAAGAGATGGCTCTTCTTTTTTTATTTTTTTAATACTTTATTTATTTTTTAGAGAGAGAGAGAGTGGGAGCAGGAGCAAAGAAAGAAGGAGAAGCAGATTCCCAGCTGAGCAGAGAGCCTGATGTGGGGCTCAATCCCAGGACCGTGGAATCATGACCTGAGCTGAAGGCAGACATTTAGCTGACCGAGCCACCTAAGCACCCCAAAATATCCATGTGTACTTCACGATATAAACTGATAATTGAACACATACATAAACAGGGGAGAAGGAATGGCTCTTCTTTTAGAAAATCATCTTACATTAACTATATTACATTAGCAGAAGCTGAGTAAATGACACTTGTAACTTCTATGCTAATTTCAGAACTTATGTATATGTTTAAAATTATTTTAAAAATAAGAAGTTAAATAAATTTGACACTTTGGCTTCCTCTTAACTGAAGCTCTTGTGTCTTTTGAGATCTACCTACTACTTTGCATATCCCTCCTTCCCTCACATGCACGTATTTAAAATATACACATCATGCCACCAGTGGTGAACTAGACAAGTATTGAGGAAGCTGTTTGAACTACCCCATCATATATTTAATTTAATTATAGAGACGAAGATGGGAGGGACAGGAACATGGTCTGGAAGCAAACTTCCCTGAGACTAATCACAAATGGGAGGAACTCCACAAGCTGGAGAAATAGAAGATCAAATCCTAGCACTGGCACTGGAGACCTGCACTGGGAAGATGAGTAACTGTAACATCTGGCCTTAAAAACCAATGGGGTTGCCTACGGAGCTTCTAAAAATCAGTGGAGCTTAACTCAGAGTACTTTAAAAATCAGTGGGCTTAACTCCCAGAGAGCTGGAGGGAAACAGAAAACTGAATATCTTCCTTTAAAGAGCCAGTATAATAAATAAATTGCCCTGAGACACAGCACAGAAGTAGTTTGAAAAGTGCCTGAGGTAGATGTGAAGGAGATTTATTTACTAATCTTAGAACATGTGCTGCAGGGGCAGGGAGCTTCAGGAGACTTCTCCAAGAACAAAAGTGCCGGCAGGTACCATTTCTCTTATCTTTTCCCAGCCTAGATAGACATTGTCCGATCCAACACTAACAGTCTCCATCTATCTTACTAGTACTGCATGTGTTCCCCTGCAGACCTGCCCCCTCCAACCCACCCATCTCAGAAGGTGTCTTCCAAATCGGCTTGCCCTGACATGCCCTGAAAGGAGACCCAGCAGGAATTGGCAATACTCCACAATGCCTCTTGCCTTGGGGAGAGTGGAGATAAAACTATATACCAGTGAACCTGCAATTCCCATAGCTGACTCTGTTGGCTGTGCAGAGAGAAATGACTATCAATATTGCCCACCTGCAAGTTGGTTGACAGGACTCTCAATGGCACAGGGACCAAATCTTGCCCAGTGCACACATAGCAGGCAAAGCAGGTCATTGGCAACTGGCTGGGCTGGAGGTAAACATGGCACAGGCACAGTAGCAGGGCATATGCACCCACATTGGAGTCACTCCTGGAACACCTGGATCGGGTGGCAGCAGCGGGGTGGGGAGAGCAGTAATGGATTGCACTCCATGGCACCATAAGGTCTCTTCTTTGCAAAGCCACTACTTTCAAGACCAGGAGACATAATTGACCTCCCTCAGATAGAGAAACAGAGTTACACAATAAGTTACACAAATGAAGAATATGTCCCAAAAGAAAGAACAAGACAAAAATCACAGCAACAGAGCTAAATGAAAATGAGATAAGCACTATGCCTGCTAAAGAATTCAAAGTAATACACAGAAAGATACCTACTGGACTTGAGAAAAGAGTGATAAACTCAATGAAAACTTCAACAAAGAAACAGAAAATATAAAAAGGAACCAGAGATAAAGAATTCAATAACTGAAATAATAATAATATACTATAGGGCATCAACAGAGGATTAGAGGATACAGAACAGATCAGATCCTGTTCTGGAAAACAGGATAAACAACCAAGCTGAAGAGAAAAAAAAAAAAAAAAGAATTAGGATAAGAATAGCTTAACAGAACTTGGTGACATCATTAAGTGTAATAACATTTACATTATAAGGATTCCAGAAGGGAAAGAGAGACAGAATGGGGCAGAGCATTTATTTAAATAAAGATTAGCTTAAAATTTCCCTATCTGTGAAAGGAAACAGCCATTCATATCCAGAAAGCACAGAAAGCTCCTAATAATATTAACCAAGGAATTCCACACCAAACACATAATAATCAAAGTGAAAAAAAGTAATGATAGAGAATTTTAAAAGCAACAAGAAAAAAGTTACATCAGAGGAAAAACCCAGAGGGCTATCGGCTGATTTTTCAGCAGAAATTTTACAGGCCAGATGGGAGTGTCATGGTATATTCAAAGTGCTAAAAGAAAAAAAAAAATACAACCAAAAAATTTCTACACATCAATGTTATTCAGAATAGAAGAAGAGATAAAGAGTTTCCCAGACAAAAGTTAAAGGAGTTCATTGCCACTAAACCAGCATTACAAGAAATGTTAGAGGGAATTCTTTAAGTGGAAAGAAAAGGTCAGAACTGGAAAAAATTATAAAAGGTAAGAATTTCATAGGTTTTACCTATAGTAAAGGTAGTAGTTTAATCACTTACAAATCCAGGATGGAGCTTAAAACACAAAAGTAGTAAAAATCAATTATATCTACAAAAATCAGTTAATGGATACACAAAATTAAGAAAATGTAAAATATGATACTTTGGCCAAGTCAAGGACCAAATGGCTTCACAAGTGAGTTTTACTGAACATTTAAACGAATTAAACCTTTTTTAAAAACTATTTTCAAAAACAGAAGAGGATGGAAAACTTTCAAATCTTGAGCAGCCTGGGTGGCTCAATGGTTTAGTGCCACCTTCAGCCCAGGGCCTGATCCTGGGGACCTGGGATTGAGTCCCTCGTTGGGCTCCCTGCGTGGAGCCTGCTTCTCCCTCTGCCTGTGTCTCTGCCTCTCTCTCTCATAAATAAATAAATAAATAAATAAATAAATAAATAAATAAATAAATAAAATCTAAATAAAAGAAAACTTTCAAATCCATCTTACAAGGCCACCATTACTCTGATACCAAAACCAGATAAAGACATTACAAAACAGAAATACTGCAAACCAATATCTCTAATGAACTTAGATACAAAAATATTTAATAAAATATTAGCAAATTACATTCAACAATACATTGAAGAAAAATCATTTACTATGATAAAGTAGGATTTATTTCAGAGATACAGGAGTGATTAAACATTTGCAAATCAACTGATGTGGTATGAACATCTCAGCAGTTGTAGAATAAAGATTTGACAAAGTACCACATCTATTTATGATAAAAACATTCAACAAAGTAATTCTAGACAGAACATACTTCAAACATAATAAAGATCACATGTGAAAAATCCACAGCTAACAACATAATGGTGAAAAATTAAAAGCTTTTCTTCTAAGACCAGGAGCAAGGCAAGACAAGGATCTCCATTTTCACCAATTTTATTCAACATAGTACTAGAATTCCTAGCTGCAGCAGTTAGACAAGAAAAAAAAAAAAAAAACCCAAACTAGTAAGGAAATTGTTACTAATTGCAGATATCATGACTATATGTAGAAATCCCTAAAGACATCATCAAAAACAATCAGAACTGATAAAAAATATTCAGTGAAAGCTGTAGGGTATAAAATTAATGTACAGAAATCTGTCACATTTCTATGTAGCAGAAAGATGAGAAAATAATCCAACTTAAAACTGCAACAAAAAGAATAAAATACCCAGGAATAAATTCAGTCAAGGAAGTAGAAAACAGCTACTGTAAAAAAATATAAAAACTGGTATAAGAAATTAAAGGCAATAAGATAATTGGAAAGATAGTCTGTGCTCAAGGACTGAAATAATTATCATTGTTGAAATGTCCACAGAACACAACACCATCTACTAATTCAATGCAATTCTTAACAAAATACCAACAGCAATTTTCATAGAACTAGAACAAATGATACTAAAAATTTTATGTAAGTACAAAAAGCTCTGAAAAGCCAAAACAATCTTGGGAAAGAACAAAGCAGGAGGTCATCATAATCCCATATTGCAAGATATACTATAAAGCTATAGTAATCAAAACAGTATGGTGTTGGCACAAAAACAAAACAAACAAAACAACAAAAATACATAGATAAATGAAACATAATAGAGAGCTCAGAAATAAACCCACCCTTATATAGCTAATTAATCCATGATAAGACAAAAATATACAGTGGAGAAAAGACAGTCTCTTCAACAAATGGTGCAGGAACACTGGACAGCTACATGCAAAAGAATGAAACTGAACCGTTTTCTCACATTATACACAAAAATAAATTCCAGAGGATTAAACACTTAGGTATGAGACCTGAAACTATAAAATTACTTGAAGAAATCATAGTCTGTAATCTCTTGGGCATCAGCCTCAACAACATTTTGCTAGGTATGTTTTCTCAAGCAAAGGAAACAAAAGAAGAAGAAAAAAAAAAAAAAAAACAATGGGAACCTACCAAAACAAAACAAAGCAAAACAACAAAATAAATAACTTTTGTAGAGTAAAGGGAACCTTCAACAAAATAAAAGGGCAACCTACTAAATAAAACAAAAGTTTTGCAAGTGATATATCCAATAAGGGGTTAATATATAAAATATAGAAATAACTAATACAACCCAATATCAATAAAATCTAATTAAAAGTAGGCAAAGGATCTAAACGGACATTTTTCAAAGAAGACATAAACATGGATAACAGATACAAGAAAAAAAATGTTCGACATCAGTAATCATTAGGGAAATGCATTTCAAAGCCACAGTGAGATGGCATCTAACTCCTGTGAGAATGGCTAGAATCAAAAAGCCAAGAAATAAGTGTTGTTGAACATCTGGAGAAGAACTCTTCTGCACTATTAGGGAGAGTGTAAACTGGTGTAGCCACTGGGATATATAGTATGGAGCTTCCTCAAAAAGTAAATGATGTTCAAATAGTAAAAATAGAAACACCATGTGATCTAGTAATTACACTACTAGGCATTTACCTGAAGAAAGTGAGAACACTAATTGGAAAAGAATATGTACATTTATGTTTATTGCAGCATTTTGTACCACAGCCAAGATATGCAAGCAATGTAAATGTCCAACAATAGGTGAATGGATAAAGAAGATGTGGTGTGTGTGTGTGTGTGTGTGTGTGTGTGTCTATAAAATAAACTTATATATAAATAAAATAAACATATATATAAATAAAATAAACTACCCAGAAAAAGAATGAATTCTTGCCACTTGCAACAACTTAAATGGGCCTATAGAGTGTTGTGTTAAGTAAAATAAGTCAGAGAAAGACAAATACCATATGATTTCTCTCATATGTGATATCTGAAAAACAAAACAAGGAAACAAATAAGCAAAAAATAGACTCTTAAATACAGAAAACAAACAGGTGGCTCTAAAGGGTTGATGGGACATGTGAAATACATAAAGGGAGTTAAGAAGTACAAGCTTCCATTTATGTCATAAACAAGTCATAGCAATGAAAGTTACAGTATAGGGAATATTCGATAATATTGTAATAGTTGTGTGGCAACAGGGTCACTAAACTTATTGTGGTGAGCACTGAGTAGTGTATATTGGGAAATATTTCTTGGATGTAAGATGTTTCAACATCTGCAAATTAGTCAACATGATACACTATATTAACAAAATAAAGGATATAAATCAATATATTACCTTAATGATGAAGAAAATATTTGACAATATTCAATATCTATTTATGATAAAAACTCTCAACAAAGTGGGTATATAGAAAATGTACCTCAATATAATAAAGGCCATATAGGAAAAGCCCACAACTAACACCATATTCAATGATGAAAAGCCAAAAGCTTTTCCTCTGAGATCAGGAACAAGAAAAGGATGTTACTTCTTGCCATTCTTATTCTACATAGTATCAGAAGTCTTTGCAATAGCAATTAGGCAAGAAATGGAAATAAAATATATCCAAATTGGAAAGGAAGAGGTAAAACTGTCACTATTTGCAGGTGACGTGATATTATATATAGAAAACCCTAAGGACTCCATCTAAAAAACTTTTAAAATAAATCAATCAATAAAAAACTTTTAAAAGTAATAAACAGATTCAGTAATGTTGAAGGATACAAAATCAATATGCAAATATGTTGCATACACAAATAACAAAATATCTGAAAAGAAAATACACAATCCTACTTAAATTGTGTCAAAAATTACCTAGAAATAAATTTGATCAAGAAGCAAAAGACCTGTATAATGAAATATATAAAACATTAAGAATTTGAAGATTTAGGTAAATGGAAGAAAAATTAATAAGCAAAAGGCCTGTATAATGAAATATATAAAACATTAAGAAATTGAAGATTTAGGTAAATGGAAGAAAAAATTAATATGTTTAAAATATCTAATAACTTAAAGCAATCTATGGATTCAGTAAGATCCCTATCAAAATTCCAATGTATTTTCCATAGAAATAGAACAATCCTAAAATTTGTATAGACCCACAAAAGACCCCTAATATTCAAAGTGATCTTTAGAAAAAACAAAGCTGGGGTCATCATGCTCCCTGATTTTAAACTGTACTACAAAGCTATAGTAATTATTGGCACAAAGACATAGAGAAATGGAACATATTAGGAGCCAGAAATAAACCTACTCATAATTGGTGAATTAAGTTATAAAAAAAGAACCAAGAATATATAATTGGGAAAGGACAATATCTTCAATAAATAGTGCTGGATAAACTGGACAGTCACATGAAAAATAAGGAAACTGTACTGCTATCTTAACACCATAAACAAAAATTAACTTGAAATGGATTAAAGACTTGAACATAAGACCTGAAACCATAAAACTCCTACAAGAAAACATAGGCAGTCTTGGGGATCATTTTTTAAATTTGACACAGGGATCCCTGGGTGGCGCAGCGGTTTGGCGCCTGCCTTTGGCCCAGGGCGCGATCCTGGAGACCCGGGATCGAATCCCACGTCGGGCTCCGGGGCCATGGAGCCTGCTTCTCCCTCTGCTTATGTCTCTGCCTCTCTCTCTCTCTCTCTCTGTGTGTGTGTGACTTTCAAAAATAAATAAAAATAAAAAAAAATAAATTTGACACAAAAAGTAAAAGCAACAAAAGCAAAAACGTGGGAGTCCATCAAAATAATCATCAGCTTCTCTACAGCAAAGAAAATTATCAATAAAATGGAAAAGAAGTCTACAGAATGGGAGAAAATACTTGCAAATTATGTATTTGATAAGGAAGTTTAATATCCAAAATCTATAAAGAACTCATACAGGGCAGCCCTGGCTCAGTGGTTTAGCACCACCGTCAGCCCAGGGCCTGATCCTGGAGACCCAGGGTCAAGTCCCATATCGGGCTCCCTGCATGGAGCCTGCTTCTCCCTCTGCCTGTGTCTCTGCCTCTTTCTCTCTGTGTGTCTCTCATGAATAAATAAATAAAATCTTAAAAAAAGAACTCATGCAATTCAGTAGCAAAAAATTTTTTTGATTAAAAAGTGGCTAGAATATTTAAGTAGACATTTTTCCAAAGAAAATATACAGGTGTCCAATGAGTATGTGAAAAGATGCTCAGCACCATTAATAATTTTAAGAACTACGAGTCAAAACCACAATAAGATATCACTTCTCACCTATTATAATGGCTATTATAAAAAAGAAAAGAAATAATGTGTTTGTGATGTTGTGGACAGAAAGGAATCCTCTAGCACTGTTGGTGGGATTGTAGATTGATACAGCTACTATGGAAAACATTATGGAGTTTCCTCAAAAAATTAAAGATATAACTACACATAAGATCCAGCTATTCCACTTCTGAATATTTACCTGAAGAAAATAAAAACACTAAGTTGAAGAGATATATGAACCCCCATGTTCATTGCAGCATTGTTTTATAATAGCCAACATATGGGTACAACCTAAATCTCCACTGATGGATGAATGATAACCACTGTGATATATGTCACACACATACACACATGTACACAAACTACACACACACACACACACACACACACACACACACACAGGAATACTATTTGGCCATAAAAAAACAATGAGATCTTGCCAGTTATGGTAATGTGGATGACCTTAAAAGTATTATGCTACATAAAATAAGTCAGGTAGACAAAGACAATACTATATAATTTTTTATTTTTTTTATTTTTTTTATTTTTATTTATTTATGATAGTCACACAGAGAGAGAGAGAGAGAGAAGCAGAGACAGGCAGAGGGAGAAGCAGGCTCCATGCACCGGGAGCCCAACGTGGGATTCGATCTCGGGTCCCCAGGATCGCGCCCTGGGTCAAAGGCAGGCGCCAAACCACTGCGCCACCCAGGGATCCCCGTCTATATAATTTTTTATAAGTGTTATTTAAAAATAAAAACAAAGGCAGCCCAGGTGGCTCAGCGTTTAGCACCTGCCATCAGCCCAGGGCATGATCCTGGAAACCTGGGATCGAGTCCCACGTCAGGCTCCCTGCATGGAGCCTGCTTCTCCCTCTGCCTGGGTCTCTGCCTCTCTCCCTCTGTCTCAAATAAATAAATAAATAAATAAATAAATAAATAAATAAAATAAAAACAAGAACAAAAATTTACTAAGTTCATAAATACAGAGTACAGACTGGTGGTTGCCAGAGGCAGGTGGTAGTTGTGGAGGTGGTGGGATAAGTAGGTGAAGGGAGTCAAAAGGTAAAAATATAATAACAAAATTAAAAAAATAAAAGAAAAATAATATTTCCTGGTAAGCAAAATATATACATTTATATACATATATATGTATATTTCTAATTTGGGGAACTGTTCAGAACAAAGAAGAGATCTATAAGATCTTCATAAGACCTATACTTAAGCTTTCATGTTTTATTCATTCTTGACTACAGATTTCTCAGCTGGAAGAATTACTAAGGTTTAACGAGATTAAGATTTACCCAACTATGGTTAACCGTGCCCTTAATGAACTACTTAGATTATTGATGATTTAGCTAATAAACTTGAAAACAAGTTCAAATTTATGGGATTGGTTCATGGATTAATTAATGGTTTGCCTAACATTGTAAAATCCCTTGGTTGTATCAAAACTTTTAGTACAGAATAGAAGAAATAGTAAAATTATCAGTATATTATTATTTTTGTGAAATACTAACTGGTTCCTTAAATCACAAATACTGTATCTGGTTTATTATTAGTAACTATAATTAAAATCTTGAATTTACGGAGTCCTTACTATGCACTAAGTCAACATCTTGATATACATTAATCTTTATATCTTTAGAGATATGATTCAAAATCAGGTCTGTACTTCAAACTATTCTGATATTTTCTGTTAATATGTAAGTCCTGAGTAAAGTGGAGAAGTAAAGATGCATCTAGATGCGAGTTAATGTATATCAATTCTCCTCTATGTAGTCAGTTCAAATTAAGAGCAATTAACAAGGACTTCTTAGGCAAGAAATCAATTTATAGAAATGGACAGAATAGGGATTGCTTGCAACACTATTCGTACACAATTGTCCCTAACCAATTCTTCTCACCAATCACCCTATATACGCGTTCTCAGGCAGTGTCAGAGGAAGAAGTTGACTTTCTTTTCTTCTTTCTTTCTTTTCTTTCTTTCTTTCTTTCTTTCTTTCTTTCTTTCTTTCTTTCTTTCTTTCTTTCTTTCTTTCTTTCTTTCTTTCCTTCCTTCCTTCCTTCCTTCCTTCCTTCCTTCCTTCCTTCCTTTCCTTCCTTCCTTTCTTTCTTTCTTTCTTTCTTTCTTTCTTTCTTTCTTTCTGCAGCTTAGCATGGTAGCTTCTTATAAAGGAACAACTAGTCCCTTGACTTATTTTATATCTATCAATCTATCATCTATCATCTCCTTGATTCAGAAAAACTAAGTTGCCTCTGATAGCATGCTCATTTGAACAAAACTGTTACTAAATATCATCTTAGAATTTTTTTCCCTTCTTCTTTAATCAGAAATGCATCTTGCAGTTGCATAGTCTGTTATACCTAAAGTTGACACATCAGAAGTGAATCAGCTGCTTCCATATTGGTACAGCAAAAATATAGCAAAACTAAAAACTAACATATTTGTTGTAGTTAACAGTTGTTGCCTGGAATAAGGCTCCTTCTGTATATAAAAATATATAAGGCTACTTCTATATATAAAAATATTTTAAAATCTTGATCTCATTCTTTATTTTCTAAGGCCACATCAACATGAATGTTACCATAATGAAAATTCATTTCTACCCTTTTGTAACAAACTAGGGGAAATAATAAAATTTTTCTAATCTGTAACTTTCCAAATGGAAAACAAATAGTATTACATTATTGGAGGATGCCTAAAAAGTTTTCCTACTTATCTCTACACATTATCCATGTTTCAATTTAAGTTCAACAATATATTGTATTAAATTTTCTAAATTTTATTTCCAACATATATGTCTCCAAACACGGCCATGTACACACGATTTGTTTTTGAATTGAACTAGGTAGTAGAGGAGTGTGTGGATATTTGTATACCAAGATTTTTCAGATAAATATAAAGGACAATAGTTTATTTTTTCAAAATACCAAATGTTAAAAAAACAAAAACAAAAACAAAAAACAAAATACCAAATGTTGAGAGCTTGGAAAATGTGCTATTTTTCAATTGATTAGCTGAATTTCTTTATTTTTTAAAGGTTTTATTTATTCATTCATGAGAGAGAGGTTTTATTTATTCATTCATGAGAGAGACACAGGCAGAAGGAGAAGCAGGGTCCATGCAGGGAGCACGACGCAGGACTCGATCCCAGGACTCCAGGATCACGCCCTGAGCCAAAGGCAGGCTCTAAACCACGAGCTACCCAGGTGTCCTGATTAGCTGAATTTCATATTTACCTAAATGTGTTAGATTTATTATTTGCCTTGTGGAAGATACTATTTCTGCTTTATCAAGCATGATGGTCACACAAAAAAATCTTATTTTTTTTTAATTTAACTTTAGATACAGACCTACAGGTTTGTTTTATATGATTGTGCAATTTATGTACTCCTACACAGAAGGAGCCCAGATAAAAGGGTTTCTGGGAGGTGAAAGAATTTCTAGCTAAGCTTGGTGGCCTAGTATGAGGACTGTTCTCACAAAGTATGTGCAGTATTGTTTCTAATTCATACAAAGTTACTTGTGAATTCAGCCTTTTTAAAATAGTAACTTATCATTTTATATTTTATTAACTTGATTTTTTTCAAAATTTGCTTTTTCAGTCTTTTTTTTTTAAGATTTTATTTATTTATTCATGAGAGACACAGAGAGAGGCAGAGACATAGGCAGAGGGAGAAGCAGGCTCCCTGTGGGGAGCCTGATGCAGGCCTCCATCCCAGGACCCTGGGATCACAACCTGAAACAAAGGCAGAAGCTCAACTACTGAGTCTCCCAGGTGCCCCATCAGCCTTGATTATTTTAATGAATGAGACTACATTATACTTAGTCATCCAGATCAAAACCTGGAATCATGTTTAACACCACTCTGATGATGCCCCTTATCCTACCAACAAATATTTTTTTTAAATTTTAGAAAACTAAAAATCTTGAATTTGACCTTAATTACCCTACTGTTGTACTCCTAGCCCATGCCGTCATCTTTTCTGCCTGGAATATCCCAATAACTTTATGAAAGCTCCTTTCAAGCAACTCTTCTTGTTTCAGTTCTTGTCCTCACCCAGGTTTCCATCACAGAGGAGAGAGGGAAAGGGGCAGAGAAAGATTGCATAACGAAGTGGATTATCATTTTAATTTTTGGATCCAGCAATGTCAGAAGCCGCCTCTGTTCTTGACTTCCTAACTGTATGAAACCAATAAATCTCCCATTTACCTACTTTTGTGGCATGGGGCTTATTTTTGTTTAAATGAATGCTTTGGTCATTTGCAACTGAGTTGTGTAAGATGTGATGTTGTGTAATGGAAGGAAGAGCAATGGATTAAGAGTAAAAATATTTGGAAACTAGTTCCAGCTCTGATATTTATTATTCATGTGATCATTGGCAAGTCACTTACCCATTCTGAATGTGAATTTCCTTATCTTATGGGAGAAACACATCTTACCTTATACTGCACAGTATTTTTTGTGGAATCAAATGTTGAAATATGGTATTGAGCTCTGTCAAAGCCGAAAGCCTGTGTGCTTTCCACTTTGCTGTAGACTGTGTATAGAGACTTATCTCCTGTGTGTAAGGCATGTAATAATGTGCCTATAGAGTGTCACATCCATACTCTCTACGTAAAAACTCCCTTCCAGTATTCAAAAGTACCATACTATGTAGACAATCTTCATATAAACAAAATCAACCTGAATCATTAACCCCAAAAAACCTGTTTCCTGTTTCTTGGGAAGTTCCCTAATGTTCAGTGTGGAAAGTTGCAGGAAAAGCTAGATTCATCAGTTACAATTCTCTGTATTTGTTTACACTGACAATGCATTTATGTTTTGGGGCCTTTCATGATCATGATGCATCCAGTTTACTAAGTTGTTGAGTGTGCCATCAGGCAGAGCAGAGAAGGTCAGGATTTCCCAGGGCATGAAAAAAATAATGAAACTAATGAATTACACAGCAGTTAGCCTGCACATATTTTACATTAAATCAATTGTATTATTTGGTTAGTTCAGTTACACAACTGGCCAATTTATTGCATTAATCAGTTATATTTGATGGCCCTAATTGATTAGGGTGCTTGCTCAAATGGCCAAACTGATTGTCCACTGCAAAGTTTAAAGAACTATTTTTTCTCAACTTTCAGACATTTACAAATACACCTGAAATTATAAAACTTTTTCTTTTCATGAAGAATTTGTGTATAGCCTAGCCAATGGAAAAGTCCATAATGCCCTGTTGGTAATGCACTTCATAATGAACTGTTCCATGCACTTGAGAGAACCAATTTATGGTATTGGATGGATTTGGGTAATGTAACAAATTAATTTGTCAATTTTATAAATGAAATCTGAACTCTAAAGCTTCTCTCATAGACTTTTTTTTTTCACAAATGCGATAACTCAAGGAAAAATACAAGCGTTTTAGATAGAATGATAAATTCCAAAATGTTGTTGCCACTGATATCATTTCCTAACATCTAAACAATCCTAGCCCCAAAGATATTAAAAAAGTGAAGCCATGGTTCTCAATAAAAGTAAATATCCTATGGATAATTTGCTATTGCAAACATTCTATCTTTGAACAGCCAATTTCCTCATTTTTGTGCTTTCTTAAACTCACCTGGAAAATTATGATTTTTAGATATTTTTATTTTTAAGAGAGAAAAAATCAACAAACACACACAACTTTCCATATATGTTTTAAGGCTTAATAAGATACATGTAAGCAATTCTCTGAAAGGACTGTAGCCAGCCATATCTGAGTTAAACAAGCATGGTGGAGACAGAAACATCTTTCATAGTATTTATTGATAGTTTGTGGCATCATATTAATTAAATTATCTGCTCTTCTTTGTGAAATGACTTATTTCCTCCAATATTTCTCTGCATATTTAATAGGCTTCAACTTAATTTTTCCTTCCATAATCTAATAGTCCACTTAAAATTTTCCCTTTATTCCTTCCTAGAATAGATAGCCAGAAGAGAGGCCTAATATCTTAGACCCAGAGAAACTAGAGATCTTGTAGGTCACCTCTGATTTTAATTGTAGTGTAACGGAAATTCCAAAGGGATCTAATGAAGTGCTCGTCAATAGTTAATGGTTACAAAGCCATAAGAATTCAGTATTTCCCCTGCTCTTTCCATTAAATAAAATAATTTTAAGATATGCTGTTTAAAAGATTTTTGGGGATATAATTAAGCTAAATATTCTTTGGGCAAGGGAAGATCAGGTTTATACTTCAATGCAGTTTTAGTCTCTGAGCTAGGAGGCAAAGTAATTAAATTGAATAAAAAGACTGAAAGAATATATAACTTCTCTTCTTACATAAACTCTTTCTCTTGTCACCAGGTCTGGAAATATAAGGTTTAGTACTTTCTCTCTCTCTTTCCTTCTTTCCTTCTTTCCTTCCTTTCTTTCTTCTTTTCTTTTCTTTCTTTCTTTCTTTCTTTCTTTCTTTCTTTCTTTCTTTCTTTCTTTCTTCTTTCTTTCTTTCTTTCTTTCTTTCTTTCTTTCTTTCTTTCTTTCTTTCTTTCTTTCTTTCTTTCTTTCTTCTTCTTCTTTCTTTCTTCTAGATCTAATATCCTCTGTATATGCAAGTGGATATGTGCTAACTGAATTTTGTCACTAACTGATAATAAAAGTAAGGCTATCCCTTTGTTCACAAAATAGTTTTTCAACTCAAGTATCAGTCATGAAAATCAATTCAGTAAATATATACCACATTGGTGGAGGAGGGTAGAATAATAAAGCATCTGTTTATTAAAAGAACAATCTCTTAAGTATGAAATTAGAGTCCCTTTCATGTTTGATGGAAAGTTATATTTATCTATTCATGTAAACATTGGAAGACATCTATGAGTTATAATTGGGTAC
This sequence comes from Canis lupus familiaris, assembly GCF_011100685.1. Lineage (NCBI taxonomy): Eukaryota > Metazoa > Chordata > Mammalia > Carnivora > Canidae > Canis > Canis lupus. The sequence goes on from NC_049224.1 coordinate 81,321,726, forward strand.
ATTTTGTATCGAATCAAATTTGGGGTATGGATAACACACTATTTTCCCAAACACCAACAGAATTAGTTCCATACAGAAAATTAAAAATTTTTTTCTTGATTTCTCCAAGAGTCAGAATTGTACTAAATATTATGAGCAGAATAGGATTTAATTCAAAGAAGTATTAGATTAGGCTCTGAGCTGCACCTCAGAACATTACACATTTAACTGATTAACTAAAGGAACTATGATGTCTGACACAATCAGAAAAGTGGAAAATCGGGAGGCTGCCAATGAACCACTGAGTTTGACATATTGGCCTGATGAATCAGAAAATGGCTGCAACTTCAAAACTATAACTGAATACCAGTGAAGCTGGAATTGGGATTCTGAAACAAAGTTACAAAACAAAATCACATTCTCTTGACTTGTTTGCCATAAGAAAATAGTAACAGGCCAGCCAAAATCAGCAGAAATATAGCTTCCTACCAGTTTTCCCCCTCAAAATGCTCCTACAAATGCATCTAATTGATGGAAACTAATTTGCATCCAGTACCTTCAAGGAAATCTAAAGAAATAAAATCTTTACCTCTCTGCTCTTGTAGTTGAGGAAAACACCCTAGAAGGTGGTAGGAAAAGATCCTAATAATTGATATTCAGCACAGTTTCTTGTAAAGTACTCTAATGTCTCTGTAGCCCTGAAGTCTGGTTCTGATTTCTTTGTCTAATCACTAATGTCCTACTTAGCTGCTTATATTTTTTAAAAACCAGATCTACTCCTTATATACAACCAGCCACTGTTCCAATAGGAATGGATATCTATTAGAGAGATACATGATTTTAAGTGTTCCTGCATTCTACTTTCAAATTCTATCATCTATCTATTATCTATCTATCTATCTATCTATCTATCTATCTATCTAAATAAATCTTTTTGCCCAAGATTTCCCATACCTCAGCCTGCTTAATTTTTGGAAAATGAATAAAAACATCTGGCTTTCCCATCTTAGCCAGTTGTTTTGAATTAAAACCTAATGTCTTTAAGGTTGCAGGTCAATGTATATTTGAATTTAAAGCAAAAGTTCAAAATTACAGATTTCCTTCCATATGTAAATTTTCCCTGCCCCAAACTTGATGCTAGAATTTACATTAGTTTGCTAGTAATGCCATAACAGAATATTAGAAGCTGGGTGGCTTAAACAATGGAATTATATTTTCATATAATTCTGGAGGCCAAAAGTCTAAAATCAAAGAGAGGGAGACATAGATCCCCCACTGAGCAAGGAGGCCTATGTGGGGTTGGATTCCAGGACACTGAGATCATGACCTGAGTTGAAGGCAGACACTTAACCAACTGAACCACACAGGTACGCCAACATTTTTAAGCTAAGGATAAATATTTAATCATATTGCTACAATGGATTTCTTTGTCCCAATTTCTTTAGCTGAAAATTAGTTGCTGAAAATTAGTTGTATGAGTACTAGAAAATGAATTGACTTAAAATGCATCATTAGGGGGAAAAAAGTGACATTGGTTTACTATCGTGCCCACTTCCTAACAAAACGTTCTATTCAAAAGTAAGTTGTATATTATCAATTGTAAGAAAAAAAAAAAAAGGAAAAACACATGGGGGTTAAACAACATGCTACTAAGCAATCAGTGGTCCAAGAAATAAATCAAAGAGAAGAAAAAACACATGGAGGCTAAAAGAAAATAACAGGGTAGCCCTGGTGGTGCAGCGGTTTAGCACTGCCTGCAGCCCGGGGTGTGATCCTGGAGACCCGGGATCGAGTCCCACGTCGGGCTTCCTGCATGGAGCCTGCTTCTCCCTCTGCCTGTGTCTCTACCTCTCTCTCGCTCTCTCTGAATGAATGAATAAATAAATCTTAAAAAAAAAAAAAAGAAAATAACAACAAAACATCCCCAAATCTTTGGGATAGAGCAAGAATAATCTAAGGGGACAATCTGCAGCAATACAGGTCTATTTCACGAAACAAGAAAAATCTCAATCTAATTTGTACCTAGAGAACTAAAAAAAAAAAAAAAAAAAGAAAAAGAAACAAAGTCAAAGTTATAGAAGAGTGGAAATATAAAAATATAAATAAATGAAATGGAGACTAAAAGAGCAAAAGAAAAGATCAATGAAACCAAGAGTTGGTTCTTTGAAAAGATAAATAAATACAATTGATAAACTTTTAGCCCAATTCATTAAGAAAAAGGAGGACCCAAGTAAACTCATAAATTAAAGAAGTAGCAACCAACATCACTGAAATATGAAGGTTTATAAGAGGCTACTACAAAACATGCCAACATTAGGCAACCTAGAAAAACTGATAAATTCATAAAAATATACAATATTCCAAAACTGAATCAGGAAGAAATAGAAAATCTGAACAGACTAATTACTTACTATGGAATCTAACTGATAATCAAAAAACTCCCAAAAAATAAAAGTTTAAGACTGATATATTCACAAGTAGATGATATCAAACATTTAAAGACAATTTAATGTCTCTTTTCCTGAAACTATTCCAAAAAATAGAAGAGGAAGAACAGCTTCTCAATATATTCTATGAGGTCAGCATTATTACCCTGATAGCAAAACCAAGGACACTTCCAAGAAAGAAAACTACAAGCCACTAGCCCTGATGCACATAGATGCAAAAACCCTCAACAAAATAATAGCAAACCATAGTCAAGATTACATTAAAAGGACTATTCACAATGATACAGTAGGATTTATCCCACGACTGCAAAAATAGTTCAATACCCACATATAAATTCGATACACATTTACAAAATGAAATAAAAAATCATGATCATCTCAATAGATGCAGAAAAAGCATTTGACAAAATTCAATATCCACCAGTAATAAAAACTATCAACAAAGACATTTTACAGGTCGCATGCCTCAACATAATAAAGGCATTTATGATAAATCCCAGCCATCATCATTCTCAGTGGGGGGGAAGCAGAACTTTTCTTCTAACATCAAGGTTAAGACAAAACTGTCTGCTTTCACTACTTTTATTCAACAAAGTCCTAACTACAGTAATCTGGCAATAAAAAGAAATAAAGGCATCCAAAGGAGTATAGAAGAAGCAAAACTGTCACTATTTGAAGATAACATGATACTATTCAAAGAAAACCCTAGAGACTCCACAAAAAAAAAAAAAAAAAACTTGTTAGAATAAATGAATTCAATACAGAATACAAAATTAATATACAGAAATCTGTTGGGTTTTTATACACCAATATTAAAGTAGCAGAAAGAGAAATTAAGAAAGCAATTCCATTTTGAATTGCATTAAAAAGCAAAAAAAAAAAAAAAAAAAAAATCTTGGAATAAACTTAACCAAAGAGATGAAAGATCTGTGCCCTGAAAACTATAAGATACTGACAAAAGAAATTAAATGTGACAAACAAATGAAAAGAAATTGAGTGCTCAAGTATTGGAAGTATTGAATCCTATGAAATGAATTCTCTATTACAATTCCAATGGCAATTTTAACAGCACTAGAATAAATAATATTAAAATTTGTATGGAATCACTAAGACTTTGAATAGCCATAGCAATCTTATTTTTTATTTTTATTTTATTTTTTAAAATATTTTATTTATTTATTCATGAGAGACAGAGGCAAAGGGAAAAGCAGGCTTATCAATTCCAGGACCCCAAGATGACACCTGAGCCAAAGGCAGCTGCTTAACCAACTGAACCACCCAGGTGCCCCCGAATAGCTAAAGTAATTTTGAGAAAGAATAAAGCTGGAGGTATCACAATCTCATCCTTCAAGAATCACTACAAAGTATAGTCATCAAAACAGTATGGTTCTGGCACAAGAATGAACAGCTAGATCAATGGAACTAAATAGAGAGACCAGAAATACACCTAGGCTTATCTGATTAATTAATCTAAGAAAAAGGAGGCAAGGATGTACAATGAGAAAAGATAGTCTTTTCAATTAATAGTGCTCCATGCAAAAAACTGAAACTGAACCACTTTCTTACACCTCACACAAAAATAAACTTAAAATGAAATAAAGACCTAAATATGAGATCCGAAACCATAAAATTCCTAAAAGAAAATATAGGCAGCAATCTCTTGGACCTCAGTCTTAAGAACATTTTTCTATGCAGGTCCTTCAGGCAGGAAAACAAAATTAAAAAAGATAAACTATAGGGACTACACCAAAATAGAAAGCTTTTGTGCAGTGAAGGGAACCATCAGCAAAATCAAAAGGTAACCCACTGAACAGAAGAAGATATTTGTATTATGATCTGATAAGAAATTAATATCCAAAATATATAAAGAACCTATATGACTCAATACACACACACCCACACAACAATTAGTTAAAAAATGGGTAGAAAACTTGAGTAGACAGTTTTCCAAAGAAGGCATCCAGATGGCCAAAGACACATAAAAATGATGCTGAAAATCACCAACCATCAGGAAAATGAAAATCAAAATTACAATGTAATATTACCTCATACCAGTCAGAATGGTTGGCTATCAAAAAGACAAATATGTGTTGGCAATGATGTGGGGAAAAGGGAAGCTTCATGTACTGTTGATGAGAATGTAAACTGGTACGAACATTGTAGAAAACAGTATGGATGCTTCTAAAAAAATTAAAATAAAAATGCCATATGATCCACTACTGGGTATTTACTTAAGAAAACCAAAGCAAAAGTTCAAAAAGATATTTGCACCCTTATGAATATTAAAACATTTTTTGACAGTAGCCAATATATGGAAGCAACCTAAATGTCCATCAATATATGAATGGAGAAAGATGCACTATTACTCAGTCATAAAAAAGAAAGAGTTCTTGCTGGGCAGCTCAGGGTGGCTCAGCGGTTTAGCGCCTCCTTCAGTCCAGGGCATGACCCTGGGTCCTGGGATTGAGTCCCATGTCAGGCTCCCTGCATGGAGCCTGCTTCTCCCTGTGCCTGTGTTTCTGCTTCTCTCTCTCTCTCTGTCTCTCATGGATAAATAAATAAATCTTAAAAAAAAAAAAAAGAGTTCTTGCCATTTGTGACTAGACAGATGGACTTAGAGGGAATTATGCTAAGTGAAATAATTCAGAGAGAAAAAGACAGGTAATATATTATTTCACTTATATGTGGAATCTATAAAAACAAATGACCAAACAACAACCACAATAAAAAGCTGAAACATACCCAGAAATACACAGAACAAACTGGTGGCTGCCAGAGGGGAGGACACTGGGGTGGGTGATAGGCAAAATGAGTGAAGGGGATTAGGAGGTACAGCATTGTAGTTCTGGAATAAGTAAGTCATGAGGGTGAAAAGTACAACATAGGGAATATAGTCAAGGTTATTTTAATATAATTATATGGTGACAGATGGTATCTACACTTATGGTGAGCATAGCATAAGAGAGTTGCTGAATTACTATGGTATACACCTGGAACTAATGTAATATTTTATGTAACTGTATTTCAGTTTTTTTAAATGTAAGTTGTATAGATCTCTGCCTTGTTACAGCCTTTGTTGATGCACTAGGAATTAGTAACGTACAGGGCGGTAATTCAGAATAGTAAAATGACTTTTCAAAATTATCTAGGTTACCTCTTGTTCGTATTAGTAAAATATATGTTGAATTGCTACATAACAACTAAGGATGTTGTTACTTGCTCCTTATGACTGAATCCACTTGGGTTCTGACCTTTCCTTTCTTGTTCCCACCTGCCTACAACACTTCTGTTTAACAAGCTCACTTGCCAAACTATATTATTAATGTTTTATAAATGTAAACCTCATCTTCAGATTATTTATTTAGGGGTAGTTCTCAAAAAACACTTCTGTGCACTTATATTTAGTGAACTATATACAAGATATTCACAAAGGACACTGCAAGATCATAATTTTACCTACTCCCTCCACAAAATAATAAAAAATATTAGCACTATCATTTTTCAAAAAGAAGCACATTTTCAGACAATTTACATGTGCGGTGACTACATTATAAGAAAAGAAAAAACATAATTTTGTGAACTACTGATTCTAAAATCAGCTAAATATTTTCCTATTGAACTTACTTGTTCTTGACACTTTCCCTGTAGCCCATCTGATTGCAATCTCTACTTCAGACAATAAAATGTTAAAACATTAAGAATAGGTCAGTCACATTAAGCTTTGGTGATATAGTTTTTTTTTTTTTTTTAAAAAAGGTTGAACCAAAATAAAATAGGGCAATGGAGAGACTAATTCCAGTAGATTGATTTGAAGAATTTAATAATACAAAGTGTTGGATACTAAAGATTTTTATAAGATTCTGCTGTCAGGAGGTTGGTTAAAGTTTTAAATAAAGCTTTTCCTGTAACAACAGATATTTGTTTGAAACTTTGATATTTGTACACAATCATGTCAGATTATGTTTGTAAATGGCTTTTCATTTAGGATGTATAATAGTGTGACCTAACGTGGTATGGGTCCTATTTTGGAAAATGATTAGTTAAGAGGAATGAAGCCATTTTTAACTGAAGTCTATTTCTAACATAATTTTAAATCATTGTTTCAAGAGAAATAAACCGGAGGTGATGAGAATGGACACCTATAATAAAAAGGCAGAATTTCCCTTTTTTGGGTGACAATTTCATTAAAATCTTGTTCCAATGAAGGAATGGTTTCTGACATATTTGCCAATTAACAACTTATCCTGAGAGGTAAAAATAAACTTTCTAAGCTTTGGTTCTTGATAGTCTTTGAAGCTCTGAATCTTATTCACTGCCATTTTGACAGTATTGCTCCATGGACCAATTTCTTGAAAGCTTGTTGAGGAAAAGTTGGAAAAAGAGGCAATGAGCTTCTCAGTACAAGCAGTATTCAAGCGGAGACCTAATTAGTAGGGTATTGTAACTAAAAGACGATGGAGACTTCTAATCATGAGATTCTTTTTTATACGTCTGATAGAATTTATTAATTCTGCTATTTACTTGCACATGACATTAATTTTCCTTTTATTAGTCCTGCACATAATAATTTTAAACTGCCTGCACATAATGCATACTCCATTGTTCTCATTGTATAAAAAGATATATTGGTAACATTTTAAAAATATTTTTGAAATTCCAATGCTATCAGTATTAATATTTCAAAGAATATAAATGGTTCTGAAAGGCAAATCAAAATAGTAGTTGAAACTTGTATTGCATGTTAATTTAGTGGAAAGAAATTACATACTCGCAAAATAACAAAGGAAAAAATTCAATAAAATTCTATGGCAGACCTTAAACTCATTTTTATACAATTTTTCCCTACAAACTCACCACTTTAAATTAAACACCCACACTCATCAAAAACACTAGAAGGTTGATGACAAATCAGGGTGAATAAGCAACATAAATAATTATAAATCTAGAATAACAGAATGAGGAGGAAAGACTAAAATTAAATACATATATGAAATGGTGATAAAAAGGTGGAAATCAGAAAAGTTTGATTATGAATAAATAAATATGCTAATTTTGAATAAAGAGAAAAGGCTTTATTTGAATAATCTAAACTTACAAAAGGTACCAAGCATTTAGAACTGTGAATATGTCATGAAGTTGATGAAATATTGTTTACCATGAATACTAGTCCTTGATTACTCATGTCCCCCATTTAAGTCTGTTCATATTATACACAGAATGAAGATATTAATTTTAATCATATAAAAAAGAATCAAAATGTGTAAACACATTATATAGGATAGCATGGAATTACTTTCCAAAATATAAATAAGGTATTGAAATATATATTTTATTAAATTGGAATATACTTCAATATTTGTTTTATTAAATTTTAATTGCCCATAAGTGAGACATGTGATGTTTAAATTATTAAAATATTAAACTTTCCTGGTTATTTTTAAAGATTGATGGATTGATTTGAAAGAGAGAGACTGTGTGAGAGAGAGAGAGAGGGAAGCTCCCCACTCAGCAGAGAGTCTGATGTGGGGCTCATTCTCAGGACCCTGAGAGAATGACCTGACACAAAGGCAGACTCTTAACCACCTGAGCCACCCACATGCCCCTTGTACTTCCTGTTAATAAGATATTTGATAGCTGATAGAAAAAAAATAAATATTAAAATTTATTATTAAAGGAATACAAGAATAACCTTACCCCAAAACAATGAATATACAAACAAGCTCTAGAGAGTATGATATATATATAGAAAAATAAATAAAGTGAATATAAAGTGAATACTAGGTCCAAATGTTTGTAATTCTCAAAGAGGAAAATTTAAAAAGTAGTGGAAGATAACATATCCTTAGAGATATAATTCAATACAATTTTTAAAAAATAAAAAAGATGTTTGAACTTCTATTTTGAAGGACACAACAGTATGACTGTGAAAATATCTCTGAATGGTCCACATACACCTCTCTAATCTAGGAAATGTTTTGAAACATTTCTCATTGAGTTTTTTTTTTTTTTTTAATCTCCTATATGAGAGCACACTTAGGGTATATCTATATATCCAAAGATTACTTTGAGGGACAGATTACTAATTTATATCTATGTGGTGTACTAGTTAAGATTAATTGAGAGCTAGGTTGCCTGAATTCAAATGCTAATTCTACTAACTACTACTTATGTAACCTTAGGCAATATGTCACTTTTCAAGCCTCAGTTTTCTCATTTTGAAGTTGTGGAAAATAATAATAATTTATGGCATCCCATAATGTTTGTTAAATCTATGTTTGTTAAAAAAATAAATTTATGTAAAATATGTACTGTGGATACGAAAAATGAGATGATATAGAACAGCTTTGAAAATTAGTCTAGGCTAAGGTAAACTAGACATACTCTTCCTATTAAGAATAATAAGTGAAACAGTTTGGTTAAAATAAATTCCAACTGAGCTAATACTTTTCTGGAAACAAATAGATAATGCTACTTCTGATTTAAAATGTCTAATTTCTTCAATTATTACTAGCAGGATCTTTTAAAAGTAACTTCAATGTTCCGAGTATGCATTCTTATTTGTAAACTAACAAAAATAAAAATTAAATTAAATTAAAATCCTAACTTTAGCTTATATCTTAAGAGTTAAAAACATGTCACCTAATTTTGCCATAATTATACAGAATTTTAAATTTAGTATTAATAGTGGAATTGTGTGATTCAAAGTATTTTAGTCATAAGCATATGATTTTTTAAACAAGCTATTCATCACTTAAAATGATGTAGATTTATAGGGCTCCCAGAAGCAAAAGAGAAAGATAGGAGCAGAAATCTTATTTGAAGAAGCAATGAATAAAAATTTCCTAACTTGGTGAACAAAACTGACATTGGGATACAGGAAACCAATAGACTGCCAAATAAAATAGACTCAAAAAGACCCACACCAAGATATACTCTAAATAAAATGCCAAAAGTTAATATTAAGGAGAGATTATTAAAAGCAGTAAGAGACAAAACATTTTATGTACAAGGAAACCTCCATAGAACTATCAGCAATTTTTTAGCAGAAATTTTTCAGGCCAGAAGGTCTGTACAACATAATTAAGTGCTGAAAGAAAAACAAGAGAAAAAACAAAAACTTCAACAAAGAATACTCTACTTAGCAAGGTTATAATTCAGAATTGAAGGAGGTTAAAAGTTTTCCCATTAAACAAAAGATAAAGGTATCCATCACCAATAAACCCCTCTTACAAGAAATTTTAAAGATGTCTTTTAGCAGAAAAGAAGGAATACTACTTTATAACAAGAACACATATAAAAGAACAAATTTCACTGGATTACTAAATATATACTAAAGGTAGTAGATTATTAATTACTTATATAACTAGTATAAAGGTCAAATGACAAAAGTAGTAAAAATAACTATGATTACAATTAGCAGATATACAAGATAAAAAAGATATAAAATGTGATATTAAAAAACATACATGATGGAAAGTAAAAATGTTCAGCTTTAAATTGAGGTCATACTCAAGTTGTTATCAACACAAAATACACTATTATAGATATAAGTTGTTACATCTGTGCCTCATTGTACCTACAAACAAAAAAATCTATTTTAAATATGCAAAAGAGAAAGGGAATGAAACATAAGCATACCACTAAGGAAAGTCATCAAGCCACAAAAGAAGAAAGGAAGAGAAAAAGGAACGGAAACTACACAAATAGCCAGGAAATGGTTTTTAAAATGGCAATAAGCACATAACTATCATTAATTACCTTAAATGTAAATGGATTAAATTAATCAAAAGACAGAGTGCAATGGACTTAAAAGAAATAAATAAGAAATAAAATAAACAATAATCCGAGACCCATTTATTTGCTGCCTATAGGAGACAGATTTTATCTAAAATAAGAACACACATACTGGAAATAAAAGAGATATAAAAAGATATTGCATGCAAATAAAAACCCAAAGAAAGCTGAAATAGCTATACTTAGACAAAATATATTTTAAAACAGAGAGTATAATAAATGAAAATAAAGGTATTACATAATGACAAAATGATCAAACCAACAAGAGAATATAATATTTGTAAATTTTATGCACCCAACATAGGAATACCTAAATATGCGAAAAAACATTAGCAGACCCAAAGGAGAAATAGCAATATACTACTAGGGCGTTTAGGATACCCCATGTATGTCAGTGCATAGTTCATTCAGACAGAAAATCAACAAGAAAACATTGGCATTAAATGACATGTTAGGACAGCCACCACTGGGTGAACTCACATGATTCAGAGCCTGACTTGATTTCAGCTCAGGTCATGATCTCAGGTTGGTGAGATTGAGCCCAGTGTCAGGCTCCAGGCTCAACAAAGAGTCTGCTGGAGATTCTTTCCTCCTCCCTCCCTCCTCCACTACTTCTCCCCACCACTCCCTCCCTCCCCCTCTGCTCTCTCTCTAAAATTAATTAATTAGTTAAATATCTTTTTGAAAAATGACATGGTAAAGCAGATGGACTCAATGGATATTTACAGAATATCCCATCTAATGCAACAGAATACACATTATTCACAAGTACATATAAAACATTTCCCAACATAGTCTTATATGTTAGGCCACAGAACAAGTTTCATAAAGTTAAGAGGAATGAAATCATATCAAGTATCTTTTCCCACCACAAAGGTATGAAACTAGCAACTAATTATATGACTACAACTGGAAAATTTACAAAATGTAGAGATTAAACAGCATGCTACTGAACAACCAATGGGTCAAAGAAGAAATTAAAATAAAAAATACCTTGAGGGAAGTGAAAATAAAAGTGTAACATATCAGAATTTATGGGATACAGCAATAGGAGCTCTAAGATGGAAGATTATAGTGACAAATGCTTATATCAAGAAACATAAAACATAAAAAGGTCCAAAACAACACCTCAAGGGACTACAAAAGGAGCAAATGAAGCTTAATATTAAAGAAGGAAGTAACTTAACAAAGATTAGAAAAATAATAAGTGATACAGAGGCTAAAAAGATAACAGACAATGAAGAGAAATGATAGATGAAATAGATAAAACTTTAACTGGACTCACCAAGAAAGAGAGTGAGAGAGAGAGAAGTCAAATAACATTTAAAAAATGAATAAATGAATGAGATGTTACAACTGATACCACAGAGAGGGAGAAAAACAAGTGATACAACATATATAGGATCATAAGAGACAACTGTGAACAATTTCATGCCAACAAACTGAACAACCATGAGAAATAGACAAATTCCTAGAAATACACAACCTACAAAGACTGAACTCATGAGAAAATAGAAAATGTGAACAGATTAATTACTAGCAAGAAATAAAACTGGCATTATTTGCAGATGACATATTATAGAAAATTCTAAAGACCCCACCAAAAATCTGTTAGAAATCCTAACTAAATTCAATAATGTTGTGAGATACAAAAGCAACACACAAAAATCTGTTTTCTTCTTTATATTAACAAACTATCAAAAAGAGGAAAAAAGAAGACAATCTCATTAACAATAGCATTGAATAGAATAAAATACCTAAGGAATAAATTTAACCAAGGAAGTGAAAGATCTCTATATTGGTATCTACAAGACACCAATGAAAGAAATTAAAGAAGGCCAAGTAAATGGAGAGAATTTCTGTGTTAGTGGATTAGAACACTTAAATTCATTAAAATGCCATACTACCCAAAGCAATCTACAGATTCAATGCATTCTGTCTCTATATTCCAATGATATTTTTCACAGAAATACAACAAACAAACCTAAAATATTTACAGAACCACAACGCACCCTGAAAAGCCAAAGCAATACTGAGAGAAAAAGAACAAAGCTGAAGGCATTATGCTCCCCTTTTTCAAAATATATTACAAAGCTATACTAATTAAAATGGTACGACACTGGTATTTAAGCAGACACATACAACATAAGAGATTGTGCAAAAAAACCATGTATGCTCAATTTATGACAAAGAAGCCAATAATATACGCTGGGGAAAGGATAATCTCTTTTCAATAAATGGTGCTGGGAAAATTGGACAGCTACATGCAGAACAATGAAACTAGGTTACTATCTTATACTTTAACAAAGATAAATTTAAAATGGATTAAAGACTTAACTGTAAGACCTGAAACTAAAAAATTCCTTGGAAAAAACAAAGTGGTCAGCTCCTTGAAACAGGTCTTGATGATTACTTTAAAAAAATCTGACACTAAGAGCAAAACCAAAAAAGAAAATAAATAAACACATAGAACTATATCAAACTAATAAATTTTTGCACAGCAAAGAAAACATTCAACAGAATGGAAAGACAACCTACCAAATGGGAGAAAGTACTTGCAAATTATATATCTAATAAGAGCTTTATATCCAAAATATATATAAAAAAGCTCATACAACTCAATAGCAAAAATAAAATAATAAAATTAATAAAACTAAAACTCAATACAAAATAGTCAGGAGATTTGAATATTTTTCCAAAGAAGAGATACAGATACCAAACAGATACATGAAAAGATACTCAAAATCATAAATCATCATGAAACTGTAAATCAAAATCACAATGAGATATCATGTCACACATGTTAAAATGACTATTATCAAAAAGGCAAGAATAACAAGTGTTAGTGAGGATACGGAGGAAGAGGAATCCTTGTTTGACGCTGGTGGAAATGTAAATTTTATGTGCAGCCACTCTGAAAAAGAAAGTATGGAGGTTCTTCAAAAAATTCAAAATAGAAATACTACGTGATCTAGCAATTCTGCTCCTGAGTATTTATCCAAAGAAAACAAAAATACTCTTTCAAAAAAGTATAGGCACCCTCATGGTCAATGCAGCATTATTTACAATAGCCAAGATATGGGAACAATGTTAAGTGTCCATTGATGAATGAATGGATTAAAAAACCATTATTATTTGGTAACCTAAATATAGATCCACATAAATAGCCACAATAGAAAATTATTCAGCTATAAAATAAATGAAATCTTGCCATTTATGAAAATATGAATAGACCTTGAGGACATCATTACCTTAAGTGAAATAAGGCAGAAGAAGGCAGATACAGTATGATCGTTCTTATACGTGGAATCTAAAAACAAGCCAGCTCATAGATACAGAGAACAATTTAGTGATTGCAAAAGATGAGGGATAAGGAGTGGGAGAAATGGGTAAATTGTTTTTGTGGAGGGTTTTTTTTTTTTTTTTTTTAGTTTAAGGAAAAATATAAAATAAAATCATGCACAAATAAATATAATGCAAATCTAAAGACCAATTTCTATTTTACTCTCTATGTTAAGTTGGGCTAGGATAATTTGAGGTTATTTTTTGAATATGTGCATTAATAAAATCAAATAAATCCATTACCATCTTTTAAAAAGATCACAAAATAGAAAAGCACAATAAACATTTAGAAAGTTTTGAATAGATAATTCAGCTAATTTCTGCTGCAACTTACTTTCGTTTTAACCTTGTCAATCACAAACTAAACCATAAACCTTAACCTGGGCTGCTTATATTAAGTACACTAAACCTATCTTAAAGCATGAGAAATCTGCTATAAATTTTGAAATTGAAGTTGCATTATTTTATAAGCCATCTATTTGTCAAAAATGAGTTAATGAATAATTTCTCTCCACTTTCATCTCTTTCTTGTGAAAATAGATTTCAGTTGGTTATGTATTTAATAAAATAATTAAAAGCATATCTATGGATCTATGCATTTTTAAAATAAATTAAGTCATAATGTATTCAATACCTCCATATAAAAAAGCTCCTCTTGATTGGCACCATAGAAGCTACAGATACACAGGGCACATAAAAACTTTGACCTGAAAAATTTATTGCTTACTGTAATGGGCTAAATCGTGGTCCCACAAATTTCATAAGTTGACAGCTTACCCACACGAAGAATATGAATGTATTTGGAGATAATGGAGATAGGGTCTTTCAAAAGATTGGCATCTTTCAAAAATTAAGTCAATGAAATTATTAAAATGGGCCTTAGTCCAATATGATGGTGCCCTTAAAACAACAACAAAACCCCCAGGTGATTAGGATACAGACATTTACAGAGGGGAGACCATGTGACACACACCTATAAGTCAAGGAAAGGGGCCTCAGAAGTAATCAACCTTTGCAAAACCTTGATTTCAGATATCTAGCCTCCAAAACTCTGAAATTCATTTTTTCTTATTTCAGCCATCCAGTTAGTAGCATTTTTTTGTGGCAGCCTTAGTGTCTTAGTCCATTTGGATTGCTGTAACAAAAATATTATAGACTAAGTGCTTTATAAACAATAGAATTTATCTTTTTTTAAAGTTCTGGAGTATGAGAAGGCCAAGATCAAGGCACCTCACATGCTAGGAAGCTGTGAGCTCTCTGGCACCTCTTTTATAAGGGCACTAATCCCATTCCTGAGTGCTTCACCTTCATGACTAATTATCTACCAAAAACCTCACCTCTAAATAGCAACACATTAGGTATTAAATTTCAATGTCTGAATATTGAAGGGCCATAAATATTCAGTATGTGGCACCTAACAAATTATCATTCCTACTTGAGGGGCTAGTGTCATGTTGGAACCATTTTCTTATCTTCTAAGATTTAAGGTTTCCTCTAAACTCTCCTCTAAGGTCGAAGAAAAGGTCTTTTTCCTCCTTTCTTCTTTTGTACTCTTCTTTTTTGATTTAACGAAATGAGAGATTACCCTTATTCATGTTTCATTATTTATGGTATTTCTTCCCCTTTTTGAATTTGTATATACATACTACAATGGAAAGGTACTCAAAGCAATTTTCTGAGTAGTGGCTTCATTTCATCTTTTGGATGACATGGATTCTGTTGATAATAATATTATTCTTTGTTTTTGTTGTTATCTAATAGAACTGAGATAACTCTATCAATTTCTTCACCATTTTTTAACAAATGACTGTCTCATTTATCCCTCCATGCAAGTGTATTGCCTGGCTTAGCTAGCATACATGACTAAATTTGAAGGTTAAGTTATAATAGCTTTTTTTATTTTTAAAATTTTATTTAAATGTAGACTATCAGTTAAATGATTGGAAAATCAATAATGAAAAATAGCGTTTTAGAGTTTTCTTCCAGGTACAGTGGTGTTTGCACTGTGGGAGGGGACATGGCATCCCTGTGTGGCTAAGGTCAGTTCAAGAGGTCATCTCAGACCATTTGGATCAAGGAGCCTCTGTGCACCCGGCCTGGCCCCTAGTGTGCTCAGGGAGGACCATCAGCCCACTCCTCAGCCTTGGCTCCTGGCAGCCCAACTCTGCTTGGGCTCCCCTGAGGAGGCATTATTCCCTATCCTGCCCATCATAAATATGTACAAAATAGCATCTTTTATACTAATAAATCACTAATAGCAACACACCAAATGGGGGCTTATATTATTATTCCTACTAAAATAATAACAACAAAACTTTCCTTCCAAATTGTTCAACAAATGCTGTTGTGTAAGGATTTATATTTGCACAAAGCCTTAGTTATAAGAAGCCAAACAAAGTATGTATTTATTCAGTTATACCCAACTCTGGGAATCTACCAAAGACCTAGCAAAAATAGGTCAAAATAAGTTTAAGAAATATTTACAGGTTTCATTTTTGCTTTTCTTTGCAAAACATAAAAGCAAAACACAACACAAACAGGTGTCCATTCTTATTAAGGCAGTCTTGGTAGATCAAATAAATCAAATAGCATTTGAACAGGAACAGTATTTAGGTTTGATTTGCCTTAATTGGACATTTATATTGATCAAGTTGAATGTCTAATGGCTCTATTTTATAGGTTGAGAGGATAAATTTAATGACTCACTCTCAAGAGAGGATTTTATTTTTTTTTTATTTTTTTTTAAGAGAGGATTTTATTAAATACAATTAACAAGAAAGAAAACCACATTTATTTTATTAGAAAGAGTATCATTTAGTTTAATCTACTTAATGATATCCAAGAATAGTTGGTGAGTTATCTTATGTATTGTCATAATATAAAGGAATATCAACACAGATTTTTAAAAGAAAGGAAAAGCCTCCACAAGAGTACTCAAGTATTTGTAGTTAGGGAGAATAATTTGTATATTCATAAGGTGAGTAGGAGTTTTTCCTTCTTGTAGTAAAATTTTCCAAGTATTTATATCTTTTGACTAATAAATGCTATTTCCTATTTATACAACATGTCTATGCTCTGCATTGTCAGAAAAATTTATTGGATCCTTTCTGTGTATAGGAAATCCATGTTATTGGTTCAATTTCTCTTTCCAAGTTGATATCTTGACTTCACCATTAACTTCCTTGAAATGCAAGGACAGTGAAATTAGAGTAGACACACATTTAAAAACTACATAGTGGATATGATAAAGCCTTTTATAAACCATTCTGGGTAAAGTACTAACTATATTCAGTTATTAATTCATCATATTTACTCTTATTCAGATCTTTAAATACTGTATTATAACTTATGTGAGCTACTTTTTTCATTTTCAGTGATCACATTTTCCTGAGAAGCTTTCTTATAGCTACACAGTGTATTCATAGCAATCTATTCACATATTAATATAGAACTTAACACATTACATCATATTTCATAGTATAAAGTAGATTTATTCTTAATTATCACCTTTTATTTTTCATTCCACCCTACAAGCATTTATTGTATAATGTTAAGTAGTCTGCTGGGAAGTTCTTGAAGAGAGAAAAAAATATTTAAATATATTTGTCTCATGGATAAGAAGATGTGGTTTATGTATACAATGGAATATTCCTCAGCTATTAGAAACGACAAATACCCACCACTTGCTTCAACGTGGATGGAACTGGAGGGTATTATGCTGAGTGAAATGAGTCAATCAGAGAAGGACAAACATTATATGTTCTCATTCATTTGGGGAATATAAATAAGAGTGAAAGGGAATAGAAGGGAAGGGAGAATAAATGGGTAGGAAATATCAGAAAGGGAGACAGAACATAAAGACTCCTAACTCTGGGAAACGAACTAGGGGTGGTGGAAGGGGAGGAGAGCGGGGGGGGGGGTGGGTGGGGGTGAATGGGTGACGGGCACTGAGGGGGGCACTTGATGGGATGAGCACTGGGTGTTATTCTGTATGTTGGCAAATTGAACACCAATAAAAAATAAATTTATTATTAAAACATTTTTCAAAAAAATAAATATATTTTTCTCCCTAATACTTGTAAAAAATTGTAATAATATTTTTAAATGAATAGCTTGGAGAGATGGATGAATGGATTAATAAAATTCCATTCTCTAGTATATTTTTGCATGGATATGGAGTTTTTAAAAAGTCACTAAATAAGAGTATGTTTTTGTTTAACAAAATATTGTATGTTCGAGTTTATAAAGTAGTAATGACAAGAGAGTTCACAATTAAAACATAAAACAATCACAAATATTATTTTTAACCTCCCCTAAAATGTAGTGGTGGACTTCTCTGTAATTTCCTTACAGTCATGGAGGTATTATTTAATTTGTAATAATTACTATAAACTAATTGATTTGTCTTTATCATTTTTCCCAATTACTACACTTTTTATTGGCAATTTACTTCAGTTATAATGAAATTACCCAACTGTATTATGTCTTTATTACATTTCGCAAATAAGAGATCAAAACAAAGGATGCTAGAATAAAAAATCAAAAGGGAGCAAAATATGAACTACAAAAAATATTATTTACTTTAAGAAATGTACTTGGCAAAACATTGTTGACATGTAATTTTTGAAAAAATAATTTTTGACATTCATTAAAGAAAGAAAGTCTCAAATATCAGTTGTGTACAGTTGTCAAGAGAAGGATAAAACAAAAAAAACATTGAAGTTAAAAATGACAAAATAGTTCCTAACTGAAATAATACTTCGACTTTAAAACAATTATGCATAAGCATCTAGTAAAGTTTCTGGTCTTCATTAACTTCTCCCATGCCTTATGTTGGCATTAATTAGACCTTTGTATTCAATACTTCTGGAATAATAACTCATCCTTTGCCACTGGTTTCAAATATTACAATTATTTTTTTTGTAAATGACTTCCAAATATTTCATTTTCTAATATATTTGTGCTGGGCCATAGGTCAACCAATATTCTAACTGCCTATTAAATTTCTAGTTGACCAGATTCTTCACATCCAATAATTCTTCATGTATTTGCTATCTTCTAAAATTTTCCCACAATATTTTCTATTTTGATAAGTAGTCCTACTTGCCATACAAACACCCAAATTAGATTTACCAAAAGTTATGCAATGATTTTGCAGACAGGCATTAGGAAAATATTCAGAAATTAAATCCATTAGTCTCCATCTCTAGCCCAACCCTCCTTCCAGTAAGTTAATTGTGCAGATATAAATTCTATTTCTCCCCTCCTACCTCTCAAAATTGTTGATAGAGTTTGGGAACATACTAAAAGCACACAGCATGTGTTGCCTAGAAACACAACAAATTATCTTACTTGTTTTTAGGTACTAAGTATTCTTGTGCTTTAGAGGAGATTATACCCCTCCTTAGCTGCCAGTGCAATGAATCAAGGTCAGTAGAGACAACAAGATGATTTCATTCTCCATCTCAGTAGATTCGAAATGAGAATGTACCAGAGTTTTGGTTATGTGTTGAATTCTGATGGGAATTTTAAGGGAAAGAAATTGTTTCACTTAAAAATAAAATGATCTGCATTGTAGAAGACTGTGAGGACAAAGAAAGCATTATAAAAAATGTGAGGGGTACATATGTATTTAATTCAGTAACTAAAGAAATACTTATAAGAAGGGAGCCCCTTCTCATAGTAGGTTAACCTGCTTTTTAGAGTAAGGCACACAGAAATGGAATGGTGGAGAAAGAAAGG
Source organism: Canis lupus familiaris (assembly GCF_011100685.1). NCBI lineage: Eukaryota > Metazoa > Chordata > Mammalia > Carnivora > Canidae > Canis > Canis lupus. Next base: position 81,341,030 of record NC_049224.1, read on the forward strand.
CAATAATAAAGGCAATAATAAACATGATAAGTACAATTTAGATATTTGAAAAGATCCACTTCAAAAATGTGTGTGAAGGGAGATGACAATATCCTGGTACTATCTCCACTTTTTAAAGCTGATGACAATGACACCTAATGTTTTTAAATGACATTAACAAGGTGACACAAATAGTAAGATATAAAGCTGAAACTTGGAACTAAATATCCATTCCACCATGCTGGTGTTCTTTATACTCAACAAAAAACATAATGTACAGACTGAATAGGGCAAAAAGTAAGAGAAAGAAAGCTGATTTGACAGTTGTTTTAGCAAGCCACTTGATAGAATTATGTCAAATCGAGGGCCTTGATTATAGTACTGGGAGTAAGGCTAGAATGTGAAGAGTGACTTTTTGAAATATGTTAATTATGATAAGGCAAGAGTTAAGACTGCAAATACATAGGGTATGGTTTAACTGGACAAGTCCAAATGGAAAAGAAGGTGGTACAGTCAAGAAAAATGGTTTAATGAGAGCAAAGACAATGGTAATGAATTAAATTTTAATGCTTCTTGTCATAAATGTAATAGGCACATTTTGGAAAAAAAAAAAGAGATGCATTTTAAGAATGAATGAAAAAATTTAAGTCTCCATTTTGGTCCCATTTGTCCATTTACAAGCAGACATGCCAAGAATAGTGCTTGGTAAAGACCATATCTCCCATAAATATACATTGCATAAAGGACTTGCATTATTGGTGGTATTATTGTAACAGTGATTAAGTGGCACAGCAAAGACTTAAGTATCTGCACTCACTTATATATAATCTATGACAGTGACATAAATATAATCTATGACAGTGACATAAATAATCCTGGGAGTAATAAGCAGTGATTTTCCAAGCCTCACATATTTTGTATAGGAAGAAATTTCCATGAGGATAATATATATATATTATATTAATATATTATATATATTAATATTTAATATTATATTATATACAATATTAATATAATAATATATTATATATAATATATATTAATATATATTAATATGTGATATATATATCACATATTTCTAAATTCCTATGTAAAAAATGATTTGGTCAATCTAAAATAATGTGTGACTTTAATTATAATCAAATTTATAGGAAACATTTAAAAAACATTTTTGAATCTTTAATTGGTTTTGGATTACCCCTACATTTAGTAGTTAATCATCATTTATAATGGTAAACCTGAGCTTTTACTCAGGAATCTGACAGTGAAAAAGTGAGGGATGAATGACTAGAGAGAAAAACACTGGAAAGCTGACTTCTCTTAGAAACTCTTCCCAGGGATCCCTGGGTGGCGCAGTGGTTTGGCGCCTGCCTTTGGCCCAGGGCGCGATCCTGGAGACCCGGGATCGAATCCCACATCAGGCTCCCGGTGCATGGAGCCTGCTTCTCCCTCTGCCTATGTCTCTGCCTCTCTCTCTTTCTCTCTCTGTGACTATCATAAATAAATAAAAATTAAAAAAAATTAAAAAAAAAAAAAGAAACTCTTCCCAGTGACCCTGCATCATGGGAATTTGGCCTTTCTTGTACTTCTGAGGTGGCCTGACTCTGCCAGTTGTTCTACTCAGATGCCATATTTCCAGAAAATACTCTCAGAAACTACTTTTATTAGAGCTCAATCTAATGTAACTTCAGAAAATGTGAATAGAAATTCGTAGAGGAAGAATGCAAATGCTCTGAACCTAAATGCAATAAGACTTCAAATTCAGCATTTCTTTAAGATCTTTACAAACATTAGTGTCTATAATTAATCCTCCCAGTTTCTCCTTAATTCACATTTCATTATCCTTGATTTATAAGCATAAAGCTAAAATATCAAGAAAGTGTATAGCATGCATTTTCAGACAAATCGTTTTTAAGCACTACTTTTAGAATGTTATTCTCCTCTTCGGGAGCCTTCATATTTTTTCCCATATTGTTTCTAAATCCTTCTATTTCTGCCTCCATAATCTAGCCTCTAACTACCTAATCTATAGATCCTACTAGTACCCAGCACATATCTTTAAATCTAAGAAGTCAGATCTCTTGATTGCTCCCTGTACATAATAACATTTCTTCTCTTTATAACAGCTTTTATTGTAAGTGAATCTTTATCATACATTCATATTCTGGTGTCAATCTCCTCCAGTCTATCTCTTATGCTGTTGTACAGTGAATTTCCTATATAAGGGATTTTGATCATAGCATTCCCCTCTTGAAATCTTTCATGTTTTGGATAAGTATGCTTGGTAAGTAGAAAGGTAGCTTTTTCAATTATCCCAGCATATCAGTTATTGATTATATGATCAGTAATATTCTTGGTGTTTCTCAAATACCTTGTTTTATTTTCACAATATTCCTATGAAGTGTGTTTCATTGTTATTGTTTTACAAAAGAGGACAAGTTTACTTTGTATCTGATGTGGGAATCAGACAGTTTTTTTTTTTTTTTTGACAATATAGAATGTCAAGTTTTGTGCTTTTAATTCACTGACTAGATGGTCATGACACTTTAAAATAAGTAGTATGTCTTCCTTATCCTAAGAGGGTCCTTAGCATGTTTACACAGCTGACTAAACATATTAGTATACTGATGGTCCAGTTACTTAAACATTATCATATATTTACACAGATAATTGGATCAATTGTATTGAAAACAGCTGCCTATAAGGCCCCAAATAACAAACTTTCTTTATGATAGATATATAAGTTTTCTAAGACTCCCCTAATAAAGAACCATGGACTGGGTGGCTTATGCAACAGAAATATATTCGTCAGAATTCTGGGGGCTAGAGTCTCAGATCAAAGTGTCTGTAGTTCTGAGACCTCTCTCCTTGGCTTGTAAATGGCTGTCTCCTCCTTATGCCTTTACATGGTCTGTATATGTCTGTGTCCTAATTTCCTCTCTTATAAGGACACCATTCAGATTGGATGAGGACTTGCCCTAATGACCTCATTTTAATTTAATTACCCCTTTAATGATTCTATATCCAAATACTGTCACATTCTGAGGTCCTAGGTGTTAAGACTTCAACAGAGGAATTTCAGGTAACTCACTTTGGTCCATACCAACAATGTAGTAGCTAAATATAGAGGTAACTATATCTCACGGAGTGAATTATACAATTCTAAGGAGAGAACATGGTTAAATGTTCACTTCAAAGAAGTTGTTAATATAGCCATTCTATGAAGTGGAGATATGCCAGCGAAGATAAATTCAGAGAGAAAACTGACATAGGAAGAGTTAAATTTGTGCCAGAATATTTTTTTTCAGTTTTCTACAGAAACACAGTCCCATCTGGCAGAAGACCAAACAAGAAGGAGAAAACTTAGGATGTTATTTTGCTTTTGTTCATTTATCCATCTGTCTACATGAACTCTATGACATTGTTTTCCAAATGGAAGCCTACTAATGCCAGAAACATGGTACTTGGCCTGAAATTATCAATGCTTAGCCAGTTTCAGTTTAAGAGAAGATAATAGTATTGAAAAATTTCATTTCTTAAATATGGCTAAACTTGCCAAAAAGTAAAATTTTCAATAACATGACTCAGTATATGCTTTTTAGCCTTTGAATCTGTATTCTATTGTGCTTCATATAAATACAGATAAATTCTTCCTTTGTTTTTGTTCATTCATATATTTCCAGTGTTATTCAAGATATTATAAAATATGGCTTTTCATATCAGTTTACTACATAAAATATACTAAAGATTTTTCAGCCATGTCCTACTTATTGTTTTAACTTCTTTCAAAATAAACTCACATAAAAGGAACAAATGTAACTTATTAACAAAAATTAAGCATTTTGCTTGACTTTTTTGAGTAATATTTAAATGTCACATTCTTACTACATTTATTGTATTATCTTACAGACAATTGATATTTCTATTAGGCTTCTTTTGTATCTTTTCAAATATCTCCAAGCATAATGTTTACTGTTAGTAAGTATAGTTGCATGATTTATTGAAGCAACAATGTCTAGTCATAAAGTATTATATCAGTCTACTAATCTGTCTATCTACCTACCATCTGTTATCTATTTACCTGCAGATATGCATTTTTTTCCAAAAGTACATATAATATGTATTTTCCATTATTTTTGTTATTTAAATATATACCTGTATTTTTCCTTCCTCACATACTTAAGGAATGTTTTAAAATATCTACATTATGTAACAACTTTATGAAGTACAAATTATGCCACCATCCATAAAGTAGACAAAAATTATTTATATCCATCTATATGCATATAATTTTATGTAATTGAAATCACCCGGTGTGTATGCTTCCCCCCCATTAGTATTGTTCCTGTGTACTAATAAACAATTGGACTGAAGACTACTGGTATAACATGACCAGAATCTAATATCATTATTTTTCTCTATCAATCTCAACTTTATAACAGGTTAAAATCCCCAAACTCTCTAAAACCATAATAAAATATTTGAGCCTTGAACAATGCAGAGGATAAGAATGCCCACCACCTGTACAGTTGAAAATCTGCATAAAACTTTATACTCCTCAAAATTTAACTACTAATACCCTACTATAGACTGGAAACCTTACCAATAACAAGCCAGTTAACATACACTGTGTATGTTATTTGTAATATATACTATATTTTTATAATAAAGTAAACTAAAGAAAAGAACATGTTATTAAGAAAACTATAAGAGGGATGCCTGGTTGGCTCAGTGGTTGAGCATCTGCCTTTGGCTCAGGGCGTGATCCCAGGGTCCTGGGATCGAGTCCCACGTTGGGCTCCCTGCGTGGAGCCTGCTTCTCCCTCTGCCTGTGTCTCTGCCTCTCTGTGTGTGTCTCTCACAAATAAATAAATAAAATATTTTAAAAAATTGTAAGAAAGAGAAAATACATGTATAGTACTGTACTATAGTCACTGAAAAAAAAAACTGTAAGTAGGCATGAACAGTTCAAAGCTCTCTGTTCAAGAGACAAAGGTACTTATAAAATTGTGGGTAACTCCTAATAAAGTTGAAAGCTTCATAAATATTTAGTAATAATTTGATAAAAATATGAATTTATTAAGATTACAATGTATTTTTTACCATATATCCTTTTATAATTTGGTATTAAATTTTATTTAAAATGATTGTTCATTTGGGGGGGTGTACCTGGGTAGTTCAGTCAGTTACGCATCTGACTTGGTTTTGGCTCAGGTCATGATCTCAGGGTCCTGGAATTGAGCTCTATTTTGGGCTCCAAGCTTAGTGAGGAGTCTGCTTGAGGATTTCTCTCACTCTTTCTGCCCTTCTGCTGCTCTTGCTTGCTCATGCTCATTCTCTCTCTCTCTCTCTCTCTCTCTCAGATGAATAAATCCTTGAATTTTCTTTTGATTTAGGTAACAGAACTAATTTAAAAAATTAAGAAATATTTGTAAAGATATTCCAGGTAAATGGAAACAAAAAGAGGGATTGCAATATTTATATCAGACAAAATAGGCTTTAAAACACACTGTAATAAGAGAGAAAGAAGGGCATTGCAAAATGACACAAGAATCAATCCAAGAGGAAGATATAACACTTATAAATATTTATGCACCAAAATAAGAACACCTAAATATATGAAGCAAATATTAACAGAAACAAAGGGAGAAATTTATAGTAATGCAAAAATCATAGGGGACTTAAAAACACTCCACTGACATCAATGAATAGATCATCCAAAACAAAAATCCATAAGGAAATATTGGCTTTGAACAACACATTAGACCAGATGAGCTTACAAGTTACATACAGAATATCCCATCCCAAACCAGAAGAATACACATTCTTCTCAAGTGCACATGGAACATTCTTCAGGATAGATCACACATTAAGCCACAAACCAATTCTTAATAAATTTAAAAATATTAGAATCATATCTAGCATCTTTTCTGACCATAAAGGTATAAAACTAGAAATCAACTATAAGAAAACTGAAAAAGAGAACACAAACATGTGAAGACTAAATATCATGATACTAAACGATGAATGAGGCAACAAAGATCAACAAGAAAGAAAAAGAAATACCTTGAGATAACTTAAACTAAAACCATAGCACTATAAAATCCATGGAACACAGCAAAAGCAGTTCTAAGAAGGAAATTTATGGCAATACGAGTCTACCTCAAGAAACAAAAAATAATCTCAAATAACAATCTAACTTTACAGCTAAAGAAATTTGAAAAAGAACAAAGCAACCCCAAAGGAAGGATGGTTCATATCTATAAATCAATCAACATAATACACCACATTAAAAAATGAAGGATAAAAACCATATGATCACCTTAATAATAAGAAGAAAACATTAGACAAAATTCAACATCTATTCACAAAATAAACTCTCAACAAAGTGAGTATAGAGGGAACATACTTCAATATAATAAAGACCATATATAATAAACTCAAACCTAACATCATAATCAATGATAAAAAGTTGAAAGCTTCTCATTTAAGATCATGAACAAGACAACATAGTGTTGGATATTCTAGCTGCAGAAATTAGACAAGAAAAAGAAAGAGCATCCAAATTGGAAAGAAAGAAGTAAAATTATTTGCAAATGACATTATTTGCAAATGACATGTTACTATATTTAAAACACTCTAAGGCCTCCATCCCAAAACTGTCAGAAAAAAAATGACCCTTAAGACATTGATGAAAAAAATTGAAGACAACACAGATAAGTCCATTTGCTTACGGGCTAGAGGAACTAATATTGTCAAAATGTCCACAGTACCCAAAGCAATCTACTTAAAAAAAAAAAAAAAAAAGGCAGGGTTTCAGGCATCTTTATTCATGGCAGATATTTCTGGTTAGGGCAGCTTGCTTTTGAAATCTCTCTGTTACTTAAGGAAGACAACTCCTATCTAAATCCTTAAAGCAAGTGGCCATGTCATTACCTTGTGCCACATACTAGGCTTGAAAGCCTCTTGCAGGCAGGCCTCACCTGCTGGGCTGGACCCAGCAGCTCGGGGGGCCCCTGGGTCTGAGCCTTGCAGCCCAATCTACTGGCCAGCCAGAGGAATTTCTGCAGCAGGGCAGTTAACAGTGCTGAATCCACTTATCTCAGAACAAACTCACTCCTTTGTGTTACCCATGTAATTTATAAATAGGAGAAATGATTCAATGTTAGCCCAATCAAAAAACCTCAATGGTATTTTTCACTGAACTAGAAAGAATAATACTAAAAGTTGTGTGGAACCACAAATGACTACAAATAGCCAAAGCAATCTTAGGAAAAATGCACAGAACTGAAGGTATTGTGCTACTAGTCCTCAAAGATACTACAAAGCTAGAGTCATCAAAACAATATGGTACCGGCAAAAAAACAAGACACATAGGTCAAAGGAGCAGGATAGAGAGCCCACAAAACTACCCTTCTATGATCAATTACAACAAAAGAGACAAAAATATACAATGGGGAAAAATAGTCTCTTCATTAAATGGTCTTTGGAACTCTGGATGGCTACCTGCAAAAGAATAAAACTGAATCACTTTTTCACATAATACACAAAAATAAACTCAAAATGAATTAGAGACCTAAATCTGAGACCTGAAGCCATAAAACTCCTGGAATAAAATATAGGCTGTAATTTCTTGGACATTGTCCATTGCAACATTTTTCTAGCTATGCCTTCTTAGGTAAGAGCAACAAAAAGAAACAAAGGAGACTACATCAAATTAAAAATCTTTTGCATGGCAAAGGAAACTATCAACAAAATAAAAACACAACCCACTGAACGAGAGAAGATATTTGGAAATAACATATTCTATAAGGGGTTAAATCCAAAATATTTTTAAAACATCATAAAATGCAATATAAAAATCACATTAGTAATGGGAAGAAGACTTAAATAGGCAATTTTCCAAAGAAGATGTCAAGATGGCCAACAGGCACATAAAGAGATGCCCAACATCACTAACTATCAGAAATGTAAGTTAAAATCACAATGAGTTATCACTTCACACGTCAAAACAGCTATTATGAAAAAGTCAAGGAATGAGAAGTTGGCAAGGGTAGGAAAAAAATAGAACCCTTGTGCATTGTTAGTGGAAATGTAAATTGGTGTAGCTACTATAGGTAACAGTAAGGAGGTTCTTAAAAAATTAAAAATAGAAAGATAAGATTCAGCAATTCTGCATTTAGGTATTAATCCAATGAAAACAGAAACACTAATTCAAAAAAACATACAGACCTCTATATTTATTATAGCATTAATTATGATAGCTTAAGATATGGAAGCAACCTGTGAACATCGATAGAAACGTAGATAAATTGTGATATAACACACACACATACACACACACACTCAAATAGTACTCAGTCATGTAAAAGAATAAAATCTTGCCATTTGCAGCAACAAGGATGGACTAGAGGATATTATGCTAAGTAAAATAGGTCAGACAAAGACAAATACCATATGACTTCACTTATATGTAGGATCTAATAAAACAAATGAACAAGGAAAACAAAACAGACTCATAGATACAGAAAACAAATTGACAGTAACCAGAGGGGAATAGGAGTGCATGAAATATGTGAAGGGAACTAAGAGGTACAATCTTCCAGTTACAAAATAAATAAAGCATGGGAATGTAACGTACAGTATAGGAAATATAGTCAATGATATTTAACAATTTTGAGTCATGACAGATGACAACTAGACTTATTGTGGTGACCTTTTCATACTGTATATAAATATCATATCACTATGTTGTACATCCGAAATGAATACAATACCGTATTTTAATCGTTCAATTAAAAAATTCAGAAATGTTTGGATATTTTGATTCAGTTAAGACTGAAAACATTTACTTTTTTTGGAAGAAATTATTTTCTGTAATAGGTCTTTCATCTAACACCAAAAACACGGTATGTTCTTCCATTTTATTGAAATGTTTAATCCTAAATTTGAATTTATGCTTTTCTGACACATTATTTAATATCTTTTCAATATTATTTCAGTGGAATTATATTTTTAGTTTATAGTTTTCTATGTGTTTTAATATTATATTTTCTAATGAGCTATTTCTAGAATATAATTAAAATATAGATCCTTACATATTTCATTGCGTCCTTTTATTTGATACTTATGTTGGACATTTTTAGGTTCCTAACTAAGCATCACCTTTTATTTCTCCTTGCTCAAGGCCTTGAGAGTTTATTTCATATATTGATCATCCATCCACTAGGTGGTGCACATCCATGAGCACACACACACACACACACACACACACACACAAATTCATGTGTTTTGAGGAATCATCACTCTGATTACAGCTCCTAGAATGTTCCCTTATTGACGTAGTAAACTTTTCATTCTCCTTAAAACAATCAGTTCATGAATGTACACCAAATAAATGGTGAATTCTAGTATTTTTTGTTCCTTTGTGCATAATACAGAGTACAGAGGTCACTTGGACATGTTGTAGTTATTTTGTCGCTATAAAGAGATTCAGCTTCTAGATGAAGTTGATATGGGTGACAAACTAGCGAGGGGAAGAAATCATCACAGTGCCTCTGAATGAAAATCAATCTTTAAACATAGTTTACTCTAGATTTTCAGATGCTACTGTTGGGTTTAATGTTTAGTTTTTGTGTTATCTGACACTAAAAGCTTTCTAACGAAATTAAAAAAAAAATCATTAACCTAACCTTGCTTACATTTTTTTTTTTTAAATTTGGTTTCTTGGGTTTCCTTTCTTTAAGATTTATTTATTTATTTATTTATTTATTTATTTATTTATTTATTTATTTTACAGAGAGGGTTCATGGGGCAGGGAGGGGCAGAAAGAGTGGGAAAGAGAATTCTCAAGCCAATGCCCCTCTGAGTGCTGAGCCCAATGCAGGGCTTGTTCCAAGGATCCTGAGATCATGACCTAGGCTGAAATCAAGAGCAGGAGGCGTAACTGACTAACTGAGCCACCCAGTTGCCCCAGTTTCTTGGATTTTCTAAGAATAAAATTATATACATATATATATATACACACACACATATATTCACATATACACATATACACACATATTCAATATATTCATCTGTATGCCACTATTATTGTTTCCCTTCATTTCAAATAGTTATGTCTCAAATATTTTGAACAAATTAGATCCTAAAATAGAGAGGGCAGAAATTAGTCCTTATTGTTTTTTTTTCTTAATTTTTAAGACAAATTCTCAAAGAATGATTATGAAGTTTAATAAAATGGTTATTAGTATAAAGCAAATGTTTATAAGAGTAAAGTGGTTCTTTGCTTTAGCTTTGAAATTTTATATCATTTTATTTTTTTAGAAACGAATATGGGGTTTTGTTTAATCCATCTGGGCATCAGTTGAGATTACATATATAGGTATATATGAGTTACTGATGTATATGCAATATAAATAGCTTCCAACCCATTTATCCATCATGTCATGGAATAATACAAAATCAAATGATTATGGCCAAGAATTTTCTTAAAACTTGCTATTATTTATTTAGTGGCTTTGCATTTATATAAGTGAGACTGGACGGTAGTTTATATTTCTAGCTATCAGTGTCATTTTTAGGTTTCTTTTTAAAATGCATTTATTTGTAATATATTACGCAAACCAAAAAATGTAATACATGCCTGCATATATTACTGTACAAATCAATAATATACACAGAGTTTAAAATAACCATTCAGCTAAAGACTACAAAATTACCAATAACAGGGAATCTCTACATGTGGACATTTCCAGTCATACATTGTTCTCAACTTGCAAAGAAAATTATTTCCCTGAATGTTGTGCTTATCATTCTTTTATAATTTGTATTTAGTTTTAGCTTTTATTTTTCTGACAGACAATATGTTTGTATACAGATTATTTAGTTTTGCAGAATTTTGTAAAAATAATGTTTCCTGGTATGAAACCTTCTGTAAATCCTTTTTAATGAAAAATATGTTTCTGAGGTGCCTAGGTGGCTCAGTTGGTTATGTGTCAGATTCTTGGTTTTGGCTCAGACCATGATCTCAGGGTCGTGAAATGGAGTCCCATGTGGGGCTCTGTATTCAGTGTGGAGTCTACTTGTCCCTCTCCCTCCCCCTCTGCCCTCCCCATGAGTGCGCACATGCTTTCTCTCTCTCTCTCTCTCTCTCTCTCAAGTAAATAAATAAATAATAAAATCTTTAAAAAAAAGAAAAATGTGTCTGAGCCTGATATAAATGCATATATTCATTTACTTTCACCGTGTAATTTATTCTAAAAATGTTATATTTTCTCTTTTATATTTAAATAAGCTCATATAGAAGTGATATTTATACATGGTAGATGGTAAGGAGGATCCAATTTCTTTTTGTTGTTTAATATGAATAACCAATTGTTCTCACATCACCTCTTGAAAAATGTCTTCTTTATCCAAATACTTATAATGCCACTCCATCGTATAAGGAGTTTTTATTCCCCCTTTGTTCCCTTTTGTACATAAGCCTATTTCTAGCCTCTATCTTCTATTTGGTTAGCCAATTTGCCTGTCTCTGTTGCCAATTTTTTACTGGTTCAATTTTTGTAAATATATTTTTAAAAAGTCTGATGTATGATGTTGGTCTCAGGTATATCTCTAGTGATAACACAATTTAATTTACATGAATGGGTAAAACAAAATATATGAATTTGGTTTTGAGTTTACAGTAAGGGAAGAAGTTAGTATAATTATTATTATATTATAAAAGATTATAGTACCTGGTCTTTAATGAGTGTGAATTTGCCTGATATAGTGAATTGTCTAGATGAAGGACTTTAATGCTACTCTATCTAAAACCTCAGCAATTTTGAGTATCTATCTCTTAACAGACATTATTTACATGTTTTTAAATGAAGTAGATATAGAAAGTCCCCAGCTATACAATAACCCAATGATGATTCCACTCAGCCCGGGCCACAGGGGTTTTCAATATTCTCTCCTTTAGTTAAGCTTCTAAGAGGAGGATAGGAATGGGTGACTGAAGTTCTTTCCAAGGTTCTATAAACAGATGCTGATAAAATGACTCCTACCAGAAATTACAAATAATACTGAAAGCATTCTGAATGACAAAGACTCCTAATTCTTTTCTTTCCTTTTAAAGTGAATATTCTTTAACACTTCTGAAGAAAATTTAGCTTAGATATTTTTATGTAATGCCTTTGAATTCTGAACAAAAGAAAACATAATTTGCATCAAGGCTTAGTAGAAATCATATTAGAATATTAGTGTGCTTCATTTCATCAGCATCTGGGATAGTCAGTGATCAGCTGGATTGACTTGATTCACATACAAAACTGTACATAGTTCTTTTTCTTTTCTTTATTGTGCATATTGCCTCTAGAAATTTTAGAGTTATAAAAGCCATGTTCAGGTGACTTCAGATTAAAACAAAGTACTTTGGGCGCTCAAGGATTTAAGGCTCAGTAACCATATATTTATGTGCAAAATTACAAAGTGATATTTGTCAAATAGACATCTTAATGTCCTCACTAACAGCTGTATATACCTACTCTTTTGTATGTTATATAGCATTTAATATTTTTGAGCTAAGGGCTGCAATAAAAACACAAATCTATTTACATGATAGCCTCCCACACACACACCAAAAAAAAAAGGAAAAACATTAACCCATTTAACATGTCTATGCACAAGAAAGTCCTGCATTCCCATCACAGACACTAATGGGTGGGATATATACACAAACAGTTTTTTAAAAAATTTATAATTCTTGTTCTCAAGGAGATTAAAAGCTGATTGAATGGAGATTTAGTTACTTGTTACCAATAGGACTTGGGAATATTTGGTTGATAATGAGCAATAATATTCATTAGTATATCAATGGAAATTAAGAGGCTTTCCAATGGAAATGGAAATTTTCTACCAAGTGATTTGCTCCAGTTTATTTCAATTGAGATTAAAGGTGATAGATTCCAGTCCAAGGCAGCAATGTAGGACGATCCTGAAGTGACCTCTTCCATGGATACACCAAATCTACACCTATTTATAGAACAGTTTTCCCCAAAGAACTGAGGGCTGACTGAACAGCTTCTGCACAACAAAAGATAGATTACAAGAACAGCAAAAGAGAGACATGGTAACAAAGAAAATCCCCATTGCATGGCACTGCAAACTGCAGGAGTAAGAGTACAGACAGGCCATGAGGCACAGATAAAAAGCCATACCTTTAAAGGGCAACTAGAATGTAAAGACACCAGTGTAAGAACCCTGACAAATGTCAGAGGAGCTACTGGAACTCTCTCCAGATCTGAGAGGCTGGTGAGCATCACAGTTTAGATTCTCTTTTCACTGTGATAGCTCAGACAGGAGCACCTTCTGGGCACCATAGCCAGTTTGCCATCTCAGTAAGCCCAGGCCCCTAGTACATACCAGCCCCAGATGCCCTGGGACACCAAATAAAAGTCATGGTTATAAAGTAACTAGCCCTAGAACCTTGCCAATGAGAAAAGAGCTTCCAGAACTCCCTCCAAATTGGAGGGCCTGGTAAGTGCCATAGTTTACACACCCCTATTACCTTGATAGTAAGGACAGAAGCCAGATTATGGGTGCTCTACCCAGGCTATGGCCTCAATGAGCCAGAAGTCCCCAGTCCACACCACGAAAGTCACCAAACAAGGTGACCTCAATATGGTATATACCAGGACACCCCTTGTTAGTGCTCATTATATTCCCAGCCATTACACCAAGATGACACAAGGGCAAAGCACCCTGAAACACTCTAGGCCCACACTATTTCAGCTCTAGATGGCTTACTAAGGCACTCCTGGCACAGATCTCACTAGAACCCCCTGGCTCACACACACAAAACCATTCTTTCAAGTGTAGAAGTAGCTGTCCTGCCAAATTCACAGAAGCAAACACAGAAAGTCAAGCAAAATGAAGAGGAAGAGAAAAATGCTTTGAATGAAAGAACAAGACAAAAGCCCAGAAAAAGAATCTAATTAAATGGACATAGCAATATGTCTAATAAAAAGTTTAAAGTAATGATTGTAAAGACACTTACCAGACTAGGAGAAAACTATGGAAGAAATTCAGTATGAATTTCAACAAAGATAAAATTTCTTAAAGAACCAATCAGAATTGAAGAATATAGTAACTGAAATGAAACATCCACTAGAAGGATATGTGGATGGCTCAGTGGGGTCCTGGTATTGAGTCCTACATCAGACTCCCCAAGGGAGTCTGCTTCTCTCTTTGCCTATGTCTCCTTCTCTCTGTGTCTCTGATGAAAAAATAAATAAAATCTTATTTTAAAAACAGAAAAGAAAAATATATTAGAGGTAATCAATAGTATATTAGTGGATGTAAAACACATCAAAATTTGGAAGAAAATAATGGAAAGCATTCGAGCTGAACAGCAAAAAAAGGAAAAGAAATGAAGATAGGTTAAGAGGTCTCTTGATCAAAATAAAGCAAATAAATATTCACATTAAAGGAGTCTCAAAAGGGGGCACCTGGGTGGCTCAGGTGGTTGAGCATCCAACTCTTGATTTCAGCTCAGGTCATGATCTCAGGGTTGTAGGATTGAGCCCGATGTCAGGTTCCATGCTCAGTGTGAAGTCTGCTTGAGATTCTCTCTATCTGTTCCTCTCCATCTCTCTCTCTCTCTCTCTCTCTCTCTCTCTTTCTCTCTCAAATAAATAAATCTTGGGGATCCCTGGGTGGCTCAGCGGTTTCACACCTGCCTTTGGCCCAGGGTACGATCCTGGAGTCCCAGGATCGAGTCCTGCGTCAGGCTCCTGGCATGGAGCCTGCTTCTCCCTCTGCCTGTCTCTCTCTCTCTCTGTCTCTCTCTCTCTGTCTATCATAAAATAAAAATAAATAAGTACATCTTTAAATAAATAAATAAATAAATCTTTAAAAAATAAAAAATAAGGGGGTCTCAGAAGGAGAAGAAAAGAGAAGAGGCAGAATTTTTTTTTAAGACATAATAGCTGAAAACTTTCCTAAACAGGGGATGGAAACACGAGAAGCTGAGAGAATTCTAATGAGATGAAACCAAAGAAGTCTACACCAAGACATATAATAATTAAAATTTCAAAAAAGAGAGAGTTTTTTAAAGTAGTGAAAGAAAACCAAAATGTTATATATAAGGGAAACTCCATAATGCTGTCAGATTATTTTTCAGTAGGAACTGCAGTCCAGAAGGGTGTGGCATGATATATTATAAGTGCTGAAAGGAAAAAAAAATCTATAAGCAAGAATAATCTACCCAGTATGATTATCATTCAGAACCAAAGGAGAGAAAAAGAGATTCCAAACAAACAAAAGTTAAAGAAGTTCATCACCACTAATGTTAAAAAGACTTTTTTAAGGTAGGGGGAGGCCATAATTAGAAGTAAAAAAATTACAAGTAAAAGGTTGCAAAACATGACAACATATAAATAAAATGGAGAGGTTGTGAAAAAGCTGGGGTTGCAATACTTATATCATAGAAAATAGATTTTAAAACAAAGATTATAATAAGAGACAAAGAAGGGCATCCAATAATGATAAAGGGATCAATACAATAAGAGTATATAACAATTATAAATATCTAGACATCAAACACAGGAGCAACTAAACACATAAGGCAATTATTATAGCCATAAAGGGAGAAATTAACAGTAGTACAATAGCAGGGGGACTTTAACATTCCACTTACCTCAATGAGTAGATTATTTAGGCAGAAAATCAATAAAGAAACAGTGTCTTTAAACAATAAATTAAAACAAATGGACTTGACAGATATTTATAGAATATCCCATCCAAAAACAACAGAAATACATTTTTTCAAGTACACATGTAACATTCTCCAGGACAAATCACATATTAGGCCACAAATAGTCTCAATAAATTAAAAAAGATTGAAATCATAACATGAACCTTTCCCAAACATAATGATATGAAACTAAAAATAGTCACAAGTTAAAACAACAACAACAAAACAAAACTGGAAAATACAAGCATGCATGCCTAAATAAATAACATATCTCTAAACAACCAATGGATCAATGAACAAATCACAGAGAAAATTTTAAAAAATACATAGAGACATATAAAAATGAAACACAATGGTAAAAATTCTTTGGGACAAATCAAAAGGAGTCCTATGATGAAATTTTATAGAAATACAGAGCTACCTCAAGAAACAAGAACAATCTCAAATTAAAAAAAAAAATCTAACCTTAATCTAAATGAAAAAATAAATCAGAATTATAGAAGGAAGGAAATAATAAAGATCGGAGTGGAAATAGAGACAGACAGAAAGACATCAATGAAACCAAGAGCCGTTTCTTTGAAAAGATAAAGAAATCTATAAAAATTTATCCAGACTCATCAAAAAATAAAGAGAACTCAAATATGTAAAGCCATAAATGAAATAGAAGTAACAACAAACACCACAGAAATATAAATTATGAGATCTCTATAAGAAATCATATGTCCTCATCTGAACAACATAGAAGAAATTAATAAATTCCTAGAAGCAAAAAATCTTCCAATCAGGAAGAAATAAAATATTTGAACAGATCAATTGCTAGTAGCCATCAACAAAATGAAAAGGCAACCTACTGAATGAGAGAATATATTTGCAAATGATATATCTGATAAGGTACTAATATCCAAATCAATAACTTATGCAACCAATCCAAAATGTGTACGGAACTTATACAACTCAACATTTAAAAATACCCAAAAACAGAAACAATAAAATAAAATAAAAGTACCCCAAAACAAATAGATAAAAAAATGGGCATAGGACCAGAATAGATTTTTTCCAAAGAAGACATAGATGGCCAACAGACACACAAGATGCTCAACATCACCAATCATCAGAGAAATGCAAACCAAAACCACAATGAGGTATCATCTTATACCCAACAGATTGACTAGAATCCAAAACACAAGAAAAATCAAGTTTTGGTGAAGATGTGGAGAAGGAATCCTCACATACTGTGGGTGGCAACATCAGCTTCAACTATGGAAAACAGTATAGAGGTTCCTCAAAAAATTGAAAATAGAATTACCATACGATCCAGCAATTCCATTGCTGGATATTTACCTAAGGAAAATGAAACACTAACTGGAAAAGATATATACACCCTTTGTCCATTGTAGCATTATTTACAATAGTCAAGTTATGGAAGCATTCAAGTGTCCATCAGTAGATAAAAGAATAAAGAAGTGGCATATATATACAATGGAATATTACTCAGCCATAAAAAAGAATGGAATCTTACCATCTGTGACAATATGGATGAACCTAGAGGGTATTGTGCTAAGTAGAATAAATTAGATAAAGACAAATACCATATGGTTTCACTTATATATGGATTCTAAAACAACAAATGAATAAACAAACAAGCAGAAACAGACCCATAAATCCAAAAAAATAAACGATTGACTGCTAGAGGGAAGACAAGTGGGAGGTAAAGGCTTCCAGTTACGGAATGAATAAGTCATAGGGATAAAAGGTAAAACCTAGGGAATATAGTCAATAATACTGCAATAGAGTTTCATGTGACAGATGGTTGCTACACTTGTGATGAGAACAGCATAATGTACAGACTTGTGAACTACCATGTGGCACACCTGAAACTAACATAACATTTTGTGCCAACTATACTTTAGTAAGATAAAAATAATAATAAAGGGGATAGAAAAAAAATAAAGGGGATAGAGATAGATATTTAAGATGGAAAAACAGAAAGCTATTGGTGGAAAGCCTTTAATGCACAATCATCTACATATGTCAGGTGCTAGCCTTTGGGGACAGGGTTAGCTACGTGACACATGAATAAAACCTAAGGAGTGTGACTCTACAGCAGTAGTAAATTCCAGGCAAGGAGAATAACAAGCTTAAAGACTAACAGCAACCATGGCATATTCCAGGAACAACAGGAGGGTAGCATGGGGGGTGGTTAAGGTAGTATGAGTCAAAGTCTGAAAGAAGGCAAGGAGGAGAGGGAACCCTACAGGGCCTGAGGCTTTGTAAGACTGCTCGTAAAACCTAGTTTCTACTCCAAGTCATTGGTCATGTTTTATGTAATATGTATAATATTTTGAATATATAAACACTAAGTTGCAATCATCATAAAAACAATCACTCCAGACTACCTGAATTTATTAATGAGATACGCTTTAAAAATGGATTCAGGTCTTCAAAGAGGAGGAGGTCATTACAACTGCTTAAGAGAATAAAATAGTACATGTGGGGAGTGAACAGTGTGGTCAAAAGGTGTATCCCTGAAGGAAGACTCAGAAAATGGACATAAGTAGCTTAACTAGAAAAGCCATAAAAAATCCAACAATGCTTGCTGACAAATTTTTCCTTCAAAATTAATGCTTGTATTTCTCCATAGAAGGTTCCACAATGTCTTTACTAAAAATCATCTCACTAGCTATATTTGGTGAGCTGGCCATATGCTACCAACTGATGATCTAGACTCTGGAAATTTTTTTTGTGTGTATATGACTATTTTCAATGTTGAAAATTCTTTTTCACACATTTACCATGAAGTGAGATTCATAATGTTCAAAATACCTTCTAGGCAATAAGTCTGCATCTGCTAACATGTCTCAGTATTTCCTTTATTTAACAAAACTGTTAACCTTCTTAACAGAATGATATAAAAATGAAAACAGATATCTTGTAAACATTCTTTGACTTATAAACTATAAACTCTATGACTTAAATTTAAAATGATTTATATTAAATATTGTTTAATTACATAAAAGACCCCCACACACACACGCAATAGTGCCTGGTATGTTATGATTAACAAAAGCAAATATTCTCATTTTTAATATTAAAATTATCAGTGAGGTGGAGCTTACCCATAGGGAGTTTAGAGTCTCAAAATTGGATTTGAGATGTCAGCATAAAATGCTACATTTGGATGATCTATAGTGCTCCACACAATCATTTTATCTACCTGTTAATCTATCATCTGACATATCTCAGTAAGAAATAGGTTAATGTTACAAATTGGCTATAGCAATGTAAATTATTTTTTCTTCTAATAGTCAAATTCTTGGTTCTTTCTGGATTTTTTATTTTATTTTGGGGGCAGTCATAAACTATCAACCATGCCAAAGCTTTATTTTTTGACCCTGTGTATAATTATAGTTTTAACATAATAAAATGTGTAGTCTCAATAGACTATTTCCATTTTATGATTGTTATGCATCAGAATGGGTATTAGAGTTTTGGTGCCCCAACATTTTGTCATATGTTTTTAAATGTTTTTTTTTTTCTTACTGTGAATAATTAAATGTATATTATTTGGCCAGAGAATTGACAAGCTTTAAGCAATGTTTTTGTTCTGTGCATTATAATCAATTATGTTTTTATGTGAAAAGGAGAGCTTTTGTGTAATTCCTAATTATCAGATTAAGATTTGGTAGCATTTTACTTTGACTTAAAGAAGTAAATGTTATTTTAAATGTGCTACTGAAAGTTAAAAGATCTCCAAATAGATTTAGTTTATAAAAATATAATAAATTAAATCTTAACTACATATGAAACTCCATTATTATAGCTTTTATAAATGAAAAGTTAAATATAAATTAAAGAGTTAGAAAATGCATTATGTTATATTTCAATGAATGTGGTATACCACAGTATGTATTTCTGAGCTCTCAGGGCTGTGGGTTTGTAATAGTTCATGGCACTGCCAATAATGAGTCTGCAGGGAGCTTTGTTATAAATGTCCCAGTTCTTTGATTTGCTCTATTCCCAATGCATGCTGGGATGCCTAACTGTGTGAAATCAAGCCATGGATTATCCATTTACTGCCACTTTATCCCAGGGGAAATAAACTTGAAAACAAATAGACTGTGCTCTTGTAATAAATTCAGAGCAAAATATGTTTGTATTCTACTGAAAAAAAAAATGACGTCAAATTTATTTAGAATTTGAAAACACTTTTTTGCTAAAATATAACTATTTATTGGCTGGATTGTGCAAGTACTAAAAATACCCATAGCATATATTTTTTTACTGCAGCAAATTCTATTATAGAGAATTAGTATGTATATTTTTCTTTGTATATACTCATTTTAATAAAGAAGGATATATCTTCTTGGAAAACTTTTACATTAAATAGCAATTATTAATGTATCATGAGTTGATTCAATTATAAGAAAGCTTAACTCACATGAGCTTATCAACTTCTATATAGGAAATATTGAAAAACCTGTTCCTCTGCAATGTTATAATCTGAATAACCACTGCTTTGGGTGTTTAGCGTGATGTTTATTTTCTTATGGTAAATATTGTTGCTGTTACATATAACTGATGACCATGTCAGAATGTTATCTTTTAATTATGTAAGTAAATAGAGTGATGTTCAGAAATACGAGTTGTTTTAAAGAACCATATTAAAATATTGCACATGCTGTACTTCTACTAGTTTAGGAGTATAGACCTTAGAATATACTTTTCTTCATTAAAAAAGTGACCATTTTACCTGATATTATGTATTTAAACAATTGCCAGCTCAACTTTCCAAATAAAGTCTTATAAAAATATGAATTGACTTATTCTAAAGATAATTATAAAGCAACTTTCTACAGTGGTTTCTTAGGAAATTATATCTTTTTTTAAATTTATTTATTAATTTATTTATAATAGTCACAGAGAGAGAGGCAGAGGTAGAAGCAGGCCCCATGCACCGGGAGCCCGACGTGGGATTCGACCCCGGGTCTCCAGGATCGCGCCCTGGGCCAAAGGCAGGCGCTAAACCGCTGCACCACCCAGGGATCCCAGGAAATTATATCTTAAAGAGCTTGAATACAGATGAAATTTTCTTATGACAAAAGCAGTCTTTGGATTGCAGAGTAAACTGAGGTGCAAAAGTTCTTGTCAATTCATGATAAAGTAGAAAGCTCAGAAAAACCTTTCCTATCACAGAACCTTCAAGTATATAAAAATTATACTGTGATACTTAGCTCATACAGATAAAACTTTAAAAATAAATGAGGAAATAAGTACTTTTAAAAAGTTCGTTAAAACGTAGTACATTTCAACCTTATCTAATTTTCTCTGAATCAGAAATATTAATACACTGCAATGCTAAGCTGTATTTATTTTACCTCAGGTTAATTATCAGGCATTAATTTCTGTATGCTCAGGAACATGGAAGGAATTGCTTTGCAATTGAGGCCAATGCTCCAAAGCAAAAAAAAAAAAAAGAGAGAGAGAGAGAGAGAGAGAGAGGGACAGGGAGCCCAGGCCTTACAAAGAGAACACAGATACATTATCTTTTTTCCTCTTGCCCTATTTCCATTTTCACCCTTTTTGAAGCACAGAAGGTAAACTCAAGGAGAAACATCAGAGTATAGCGTCTTCAGACCAGAATGAATATGCTTTTCCTGTTTCTGGTTTGGTTTGGTTTGGTTTCTGTACTCCTTCCTCCTGCTAAGGGATTGTTTACAATAATCACCTGCAAAGAGTGGTGATGCTTATAAGAATGACAACCAGTATCATATCACGTGGCCTGATGGAACATTTGCTAGGGCCAGAACACTAATGGATCAACCCTCGACTTCATTTGCTCAGGGCATGGGAACAGAACTTGAGTGAGTTGACAGGCTGAAGGAGGGTGAGAGAAGAGCAGCCCGTCTCTAATCAAAGTTTTGTCACATATTCTAATTGTTAAACAATTCAACTCACAATAAATACCCTAATGTTCTATTCCATTAATCACCATTTTTTATACATCTGCAGATCCTCAATGATCTCTCACTCTTCTGAGCAATTACCCACTCCTCTTCAAAAATCACTTTCAGGTATTTTTATTTTCCTTTTGGAAGACCATCTTGATCCTACAATACAGGGTCCTCTCTGTCATATGTGTATCAAATCCATTGTCTTAGAAAGAGAAATAAAGTGAAGTGTGAGGTGAACATTTAAAGGTGATCTTGCAAAATCCATCCGTGAAAATTTAATTGTGACAGAGCTCAGCTTTTGGCTAGTGGTCAGTCTCCACATTTTTTGCTACATGAAGATATTCAGACTTGAGACTTTTAAAAAAAAAAATGTTGAATTGGTGTGTTAATGTGTAGGGCTAAGAGTTAGATGTTAGTACCAAGATTCTACAGTTTAATTTCCAGATTACTTTTACAGACATCTGAATATTGCACTCAAAAGCCCCAATCTACAGACTTCAAGCTGGTCTGAGGCCAAATATAATATATGGAAATTTTGTAAATATCATAAATTCTATATACTTAATAATAATTGATCAATAACTCAGAAATCTCCCTCGGATACAAATTAAGATAGTAATGTCCATAAAGATTCTTATTGGCAACCTTTCACAGATAAAACTAAAAATAGTATTATTAATGAGTATTTTTACATGTATATTAGTAAATTCATTATCACATTTTTATGTGATGATATACCGAAGTGCAAATATCTGGAACGTAGTTCAGTGAATACTGACTGGGAAATCAAAAACGATATTCAATATTTTGTTTTCCATTACCAGTGGATATTAGCCTAACCTCAATCAGTAATAATGGTGAACTGAATGCAGAATAACTTTTAGACACTTTTGTATTTTGAGGTAGAGTTCATATGATAAGTTATGTGTACGCACCACAAAATTAATGAAGTCTCCTGGTCAGAGTTTGCTAATCGAAAATACTGAGCATTTGTAATGACTGAATACTAACAGCTAGTGTGCTAAGCATTTTTCTATTATTATCATCCCTACTAATTTCCCACCTCTAAGCAAAATTTGAAGTAATGGTCTATATTTATAGAGAGAGTATGAATTTCAGCACCAATCATATATATTTTTCTTTGTATACTAAGAGATCAAAAAGTTTATAAAAATTGCAATACAAATCTTTCTCGAAACATTCTTTGAATGAACTCATCCTAACTCCTCATAAACTGTATTCAAATCACAAAAAGAATTAGATAGAAACTACTTTACAGAATCATTTGGAAATTATCACATATTTTTCATGAAAAAGCTTCCTGACATATGTTTTATGGTACATTGGTGCCTGAGAAGATAGGAATTCCTCATCCTCACATAGACACACATGTGCTTTCATGGACAAATTAGTGAAAATATAAGTATAGATCCTATCTTGGAGCTTTATAAACAACTTCATCATGTTAAAGCTGTAAGAAATTCTTCACTGAAAAATCAGTTTAAATTTTAGTAACTTGAGATTTAAAAAAGAGAGCTTTTTACTTTCGCATTAAAGATACTAAAAGGAGTAGCATTGTAGAACATACATGTTTAGAGGTTTGCTCATGAGTATTGCTTCTAGAAATATTTATTCTTGTAATATTGTTTAAAAGATAAAATTTAGCTGTATTTTTTCTTGAATTACTTGAAAATATTATTTTAAATACAGTTCCTGCTGAAATGCTTATTTACTGAAAATAACGTATTTATAATTTTGTTTTATGGTAATTTCTAAAGTGCCTGCTGTGGTATGACAATACCACCTGTGCTACTTATGAAGTCTGTCACATTTCAGGGTTTATGACTTTGGTATAGGTTTGTAGCTCAAAAGCAAAATTTTCATAATGGCAAAACCTTGACTTTATAGTGCTTCTGCTTGGGGGTTAATCATTTTTAGATATTTTTGTTTTAAAGATTATATATATATTTAAAAAGGAGTTACCACTTTAAAGCAATGTAGGTCATTCTTATTCCTATTCATCCTACAAGATCCTATATGAGAGACAGAACCTAAAGAAATATGTTGAAGGACATACTAAATATAAGTTAGAGTAGGGGAAAATGCATCAAATTCTCTAAAATAATCTTTGACATTATTTCTGATTGCCTTTTTTGGTGTTTTTAGACTAGGTTTTGGTTCCTTCTAAATATACTTACAAATGCACAGATTTCTTTTATATAAATGAACATTAAATACCTCTGAAAAATGTAGATTCATTTCCGGGTTTTCTATTCTGTTCCACTAATCTATGTGTGTTTTTGTGCCAGTACCATACTGTTTTGATGACTACAGCTTTGTGATATAGCTTGAAATCTGGAATTGTGATGCCTCCAGCCTTAATTTTGTTTTTTAGGATTGTTTTGGCTATTCAGGGTCTTTTGTTGTTCCATACAAATTTTCGGATGTTTTTCCTAGCTCTGTAAAAAATACTAGTGGTATTTTGATAGGGATTCCATTAATAGATCTATAGATTGCTTTGGATAGTATAGACATTTTAACAATGCTTATTCTTCCAATCCATGATCATGCAATGCTTTTCTATTTCTTTGTATCATGTTCAATTTCTTTCATGAGTGTTCTGTAACTTTCACAGTACATATCTTTTACTTCTTTGGTTAGGCTTATTCCTAGGTATCTTATTGTTTTGGTGCAACTGTAAGTGGGATTGGTTTCTTGACTTTTTTTTTTCTGCTGCTTCCTTAATGGTGTATAGAAATGCAACAGGTGTTTGTATATTAATTTTATATCCTGCAAATTTGCTGAATTTATGTGTTAATTCTAGCAGGTTTTTGGTGGAGTCTTCAGGTTTTCTAAAGATAGCATGTTCTCTGCAAATAGTGAGAGTTTGACTTCTTTGCCTATTTGGATGCCTTTTATTTATTTTTGCTGTCTGATTGCTGAGGCTAAGACTTCCAGTACTGTTAAAATAGTAATGGTGAGAGTGGCCATTCTTATCTTGTTCCTGACCCTAAGGGAAAGGCTCTCAGTTTTCCCCATTGAAGATGGGGAAGTACAGATAGATCTATACTATCTATAGTATAGATGATACTAGCTGTGGGTCTTTCATATATGGCCTTTGTTATGTTGAGGTAGGTTCCTTCTACTCCTACTTTGTTGAGAGTTTTAATCATGAATGGATGCTATATTTAGTCAAGTCTCTTTTCTTCTGCATCTATTGAGAGGATCATACAATTCTTATCCTTTCTTTTATTAATGTGATGTATCACATTGATTTGCAAATATTGAACTACCCCATAGCCCAGGAATTAACCCCATTTGATTGTAGTAAATAATTCTTTTAATGTTGGATTCAATTGCTAGTATCTGTTGGGAATTTCTGCCCTCATATTCATCAGGGATTTTGGCCTATAATTCTCCTTTTTAGTGGGGCTTTTGTCTGGTTTTGAATCCATCTACTTTGAAACCATTTATATGAACTCAAAGAATTAATTTTGGAGAATATTGGTTAAAATATAGCTAGATGGATACTGTCTATCTTCAAATATGTAATTATCCAATACACATTTATTTTGTTCCTTAGGTTTAAGTAATCTCAACACCCAAAGTGAACTCATAACTCCAAGATCAAGAGTCACATACTCTTCTGACCAAGCCAGCCACGACAATATGGCCATGAAAAAAAAAAAAAAAAGTACAAGATAGATGTTCTCAGAGTTCAAAATTTTTAATTCCATGAATTGAAATAAATGTACATTTTTATCCAAACCAGTTAATTTTAAGTAGTCAGTATATATTCCTTCATACCCCTTTCCTATTAGTTTATGTCTATTTACTTTATCATTTTTATATCATATTCCTCTTTGAATTTCCTAATTATAAAGTAATCTATTAAATCAGGCAAATCTTCTTGCCAGATATGAATTCTGTTACAGATGAACATATTTTCTCTAAGTTAAAGATATACAAGCAGCATTTCCTAACATGACCTCTATTTCCAGGAGTCTCATTTTATGCACATTGGGTAAAACCTTATTCAAACTCATATTGTGAATTTTATTATAACTTCAAATTCTCTCATTTTGATTATCAATTATAACAGATGAATGCTTACAAAAACTCAAAAGAAACTAGATTTATCCATTAAAAATACTATATATATGTATATACATACATGATCCTTTTAAAATAGTAATGTTTTACAAAGTAGCTATGAATACTGAATACAGAGCCATTGTTACTAGGGGAAATACAATTTATTTCCTGACAGCCTCTCAGCACACCAGATTTTTTTTTTTTTAAGAGAGGGAGAGTGAGTACGCATAAGCAGGAGGTGAGGGGAGGGGCTGACAGAGAGAAAGAATCTTAAGCTTGGTGGAGCCCCTATGGGAGCTTGATCTATACCCTGAGATAAGGACCTGAGTTGAAATAAAGAGTCAATGTTTAAAAAAAAAAAAAAAAAAAAGATTCAATGTTTAATCTACTGAGCCACTCAGGCACCCCTCACCACAACATTTTCATCAACTAATGAAACATTAGCTTATTAAATGTGTATTTCTGTTAAAGACACCTCATTTAATACATGTTTCTTGCAACCAATTAATTTATGCTAAGTAATATTGGTTAATTTAGTGAATAGGGAAATCTATAAATATGGAACAGCAAATAATGAGAATCAGCTATATTTTTAAGATCTTTTTTGAAATAGGGATGCTGGGTGGCTCAATGATTGAGTGTCTGCCTTTGGTTCAGGTTGTAATCCCAGGGTCCTGAGATCAAGTCCTGCATCAAGCATCCCACAGGAAGCCTGCTTCTCCCTCTGCCTATGTCCCTGCCTCTCTTTGTGTCTCTCATGAATAAATAAAATATTTTTTTAAAGATAGTTTTTGAAATAGATACAACCAACATA
This sequence comes from Canis lupus familiaris, assembly GCF_011100685.1. NCBI lineage: Eukaryota > Metazoa > Chordata > Mammalia > Carnivora > Canidae > Canis > Canis lupus. The sequence continues at coordinate 81,367,608 of NC_049224.1, forward strand.
AATCAGGGACAAACATAATACTGTAGAAAACATTGAAGAGGACTCTAATTTACGGTTTCTGGACCTAAATTTCCTTAGAATGGTCTGGAGTATGCATAACATAGTAGAGAAAGGAAAAAAAAATCAAAAACAGTAGAATTGCATGAGACATTACTATTTTCTGGCTTATGTACAAAGTAGGAAACCAAGACACACAATATAAGAAAAACAATATAAGAAAAAAAGAAAACAATATAGCTGTCATATCTAAGTCTAGATGCCCTTTGACAGAGATGAACATCTATAGAAATTACAACAAAAGAGGACTTAAACTCATATTCTTAAACAATAAGCAAGACTATGTGGTTAAAAACTAATTGTCCATTATGGGCATCATAGGTTATGATTCTTACTTAATCATGTCTCTCCTAATTCTAAAGTCATCATCTTATAGCAATGTTTATTAATAGCTGGAATTTGATATCTAGCCTGCCTCAAGCTCAAAGTTCAACTTCTAATGAGACTGTTATGTTATAGACTTGAAAGGAGTATGTGAGTACTTAACTAAGTTGAATAATTGTCACAATGCATCCTTAGTGATTATAAAGTAACAGTGTCAATGTTACTTTTAAAAATTCAAATTCCTGTTGTTATTTTTTTAAAGATTTCATTTATTTATTCATGAGAGAGAGACAGAGACAGAGACAGAGACATAGAGAGAGAAACAGGCTCCCTGCAGGGAGCCCAAAGTAGGACTCAATCCCAGGATCCCAGGATCACAACCTGAGCCAAAGAAAGATGCACAACCACTGAGCCACTCAGGTGCCCCTTCCCCCTTGTTAGTTATAACCATAAGATAATTGGTCGCTTAATATATAACAATTTAAAAATCATAATAAAGAGGACTCACCTGGGTGGCTCAGTCACTTAAGCCTCTGCCTTTGGACCCCCGGGTCCTGGGATGGAGTGTCTGCTTTTCCCTCTCCCTCTGCCCCTCCTCTCCGCTTGTGTGTATGAGTGCAAGTACACTCTCTCTCTCAAATAATAAAATATTTTTAAAAATCATAATAAAGAGGATTTTTAAGAATGAAATGTTAAAATGATTTTATTTTTATTAATTTATTTTTAAAGATTATTTATTTATTCATGAGAAACAGAAAGAGAGGAGAGATACAGGCAGGAGAAGCAGGCTCCCTGCAGGGAGCCTGATGCGAAACCTGATCCCAAGACCCCGAGATCACAACCTGAGCCAAAAGCAGACACTCAACCACTGAGCCACCAAGTGCCCTAGAAACTTTAAAATGATTTTTAAAAGTCTAATAAAAGCAATTCATTTTCTAGAAAATGAATAGTCTTAATTTTATTCCCTAATAATAACATAATTTAACAAGGAAAATTATCATACATTTTATATTGCATACATACCATGAGAAAATAATTCTCATAAATACCAAAGAATCCTTTAGGGCACTCATGAAAAGTTGTAAGTATGAAGCCTTGCTCCCATTATTTGTAGCCACCTCCATTATTTCCTCTGTTTGGAAGGCTGTTATTCCTACTCCTTAACTTGGTAATTCTTTCTGTATAATGAGGTGTTAATTATTTTTTTAAGATATCCTGGCATTTCCATCTAAAAAATAAAGTCAAAAGTGAGTAGACACCCATAATTTTTCTTTCCTGGTCACTAATTTCTGAAAATGTACATGCTGTTGATTCTATGTCTATGGCACCATAAACCACTGAACATAATTTATTAACGTCTCATTTCACCTTTATTGTGAAGTTTACTTGGTCTTTATCCTGTTTTCCCATGCCAGATTTTACCTCTTTATTCTAGAAAGTGCCATTATGTTTTGTATTTATTTGATTACATATTTTTTTCTCTCTCTAAAATATATATTATGGAGCATGAGGTAAATCTCATGCTTCCCCTCCCAATTTGTAATATTTATAATGTCACTCAATACATAGTATTAAAATTATGAAGACAGGCAATCTACAAAAATTAAGAACTTGCCTCTAATTTTTTATAAATTATAAATTAATGTCTAGAAAAGGATAAGATGATTTTAAATAGTCTATTCTTTTCTTATTTTTGTCTACATTTTATGTTAATGTTTATTTTGTCCATTGCTTCCAAGAACCTCTACCTCTAAATATAGGCTATAATGCAAATAGCTAGGTTGTTTCCTCTTGATTGTTCAGTGACTATAAGGACTCAATCAAGTGGAGAGTAGGATAATCATACAATCAATCTGGGTAAGAAAAGGGAGCACAGAGAGCAACCACACAATGGTTCTTTCTTCAAGTCATGCAAAATAGCTTTGAAATAAATCTGGAATTTGCTAATTATGGTTAAATCTTCTTTTTAATTTAAGCTGTATGACTTAGCAGCCAGAGTTCATTTTCAACCCTAGAGCTAAAAAAGTTCCATTGTTATATATTTTAAAGAGAACTTTACAGGCTTAAAGTTAAAAATCATGATTGATGTAGTTTTGGCAAGTTTTCACGTCTAATTCTTCCAGGAGTTAACTCCATTATAATAATTCTCATTAGAATAGTTATGAAAACTGAAATACATTCTCTACAGTTCACAAGGTGGTACATTTGCAATCCTTGTCAAAATATTATTTTTAAGTATTGTTGTGAATAATTAATTTAACTTTAACAAGTAATGTTCATGAAATATGCATTTATAAATAGCGGACCTGTTTCTATTATTTCCAATGCAGCAATTCATAATGTAATTGAGTGAAGGTAAAATGATAATGCCTAATCTCATTTTCTTGCCAACGTCCCAAAGCCCTTTGTCTATTCCATTTTATACTCAGAACATGAAGTAAAATAAAAATAAATTTCTTCTTGCAATTACAGAGAAAAAATGACAGGGAAAGAAAATAAATAATTTCAAAGCATTATGTTTACAGAATTGAGTGTTTACGCAATGGGGAATATTTTAGTCACTGTAGTGCTTACAGCCCTTCATGTCTGTATCACTCATCTGTAAAGGAGTTTTGACCCCAGTTAAACCTTTGAGTACTAAATCATCCTCCAGAGCACCACACTATAGTGTCTATTCTTTTTCATGAGATCTTTCTCATACTCTGCATTTATGATTGACACATATCTTTCAGGACTCAATGTGACTAACAAACTCTCCTCTGTACATGTGAGGCAGTGTTTAATCATGCTTTCTGTCTGCTATCAGGACCATGCCTGTTGAGCTGGACTGGGCCTGCTCTTCAAAGTACTCACAACCTGAGGAACTAACTACTAATTTTTTATTTAAAAACTGATAAGCAATATGCATAAACATGTACAAAAGAACTGAGGAGGGACATATTACAAGTGGGTGCCTCACCAACAAAGGTTGGAACAAAGTTATTTAAGAGGAGACACTTAAAGAATGCAATGAATTCACCAAAAAAAAAAAAAAAAAAAAAAAAAAGCAGAAGGAAGATTGCCACTTTTCTTGGAGGGATGAAGTAAAAGGAACCAACATTATAAAAAGAATATGGAGTCAGTTACTAGTTTGGGGCCTACACATTTCCAAGTCTTTATAGTTGTTGATCTGAGAAAGAACATTTTACTAATACCAAACACACTATAAGGGTAATGCTCACACTTTCTTCAGGAAAGAGTAGGTCATAATAGATAACTTCAATATGCATTACATAAATATATATGTGTATATATATTCATATATACATTATCAAATAAGGTAACATAAGGCAAGTTTTTAAAAATATATTGCAGTACTAAAAAAAAGCAAAGCAAATCTAACCACCAAAAAGAAGTTTATAAAAAAACAATTTATAACACAGAAGTATACTATACTACATGGAGTCTTAAGTAATTGTCAGTGGGAGAGATGGTGACTATAAAGAAATGGGAAGCTATTAAAAGAAAACATAAGAAAATTAAAGGGCAAGAAAAAATCAAGACAGTAAGATTAAAATGGATTAGGATAAGCATAGATTTTAAGATAACTAAATAGAAGCAGAAACAATCCTTTAGAATACTGAATCAATGACATGGCATATAAATATAAAAAGATAATCTGGAATTAGGAGGAAAAGAGCAAACAAATAAAATAAGGGAGAAGTATACAAGTTCATAAAAAGAATTAAAATGAAATAACCATGCAAAATGCATGGTTAACTAAATTCAAAATAAAAAAAAATTAGGAACAGCAAAATACTAACAGAATATTAATAAAATAACAAAATTGAAATAAAAATAAAAATTAAAAAAACAAGTGCTGATTATTAGAAAGTTAAAATAGGGCAACTCAAGGAAATCTTGTTACAGAAAGAAACAGAAGAAACAATTGAACTCCAATCAATAAAAATTATATTAATATAAAAGAGAATATAATGATGTTAAATTAGATTTTTAAAAAGAGACTGTATTGACTAATTTAATGAAAAAATAGTTTAACAGTCTGATAGTATTTTTTCTGATAAATTATACATGAATGAATACAATTTAATAGCCATCGGGGGAAAATGCAGATTATCAGTGTTCCTCAAGTTCTTAGGGTCAGATTATCTTAATGATTCTGTTCAACTCTTTAAGGAAACAAAAAATCTCTAGTATATGAACTATTTCAGGTATTGAAAAAGGAGATGACACTATGGAATTCATTTTATAAAGTGAGTAAAATATTGTTACCAAGACAAGATACATACAGAAAAAACTTTCCATGAGCAATCTTATTAAAGATACAAAATATTTAATAAAGACAAAAAATAATTAAATATAATTTAAATCATTTATCAAAATCAAAGAATCTTCTCCTTTGCTCAAATGTAAAGTAATTACAAAAATAAAAAAGCAAAACTAAGACTAGTTTCAATTGATAACAAAAATGTATTTTAATACATATTTGGTTCTTTTTTTAAAATATAAGAAAATTAGGGATCCCTGGGTGGCGCAGCAGTTTGGCGCCTGCCTTTGGCCCAGGGCGCGATCCTGGAGACCTGGGATCGAATCCCATGTCGGGCTCCTGGTGTATGGAGCTTGCTTCTCCCTCTGCCTATGTCTCTGCCTCTCTCTCTCTCTCTCTCTCTCTGTGACTATCATAAATAAATAAATAATTTTAAAAAATAAAATAAATAAAATATAAGAAAATTAGAAATTTGAGGTCAATTTATTATAAAAAATACTATTATATTAAATAATTGAATATTTTATTTTAGTGGTGAAATACTAGTGCAATTATCACAAGATAAAAATTTCAAAGATGTTATTATCATATGTTATCATGTTATTATCATAATTATTATATAGAAAGTTTAAACATTGCTGATATATTAAATAAGAGGATGAATTCTCATTGATATAAAAAAGAAAATATACTGAGATACCTGGGTAGCTAAGCAGTTAAGTGTCTGCCTTCAGCTTAGGGCGTGATCCTGGAGTCCCCAAATCGAGTCCCACATCGGGCTCCCTGCATAGAGCCTGCTTCTCCCTCTGCCTGTGTCTCTACCTCTCTCTCTCTGTCTCTGTGTCTCTCATGAATATATAAGTAAAATCTTAAAAAAGAAAAAGAAAAAGAAGAAGAAAAAAAAGAAAGAAAGAAAGAAAGAAAGAAAGAAAGAAAGAAGAAGAAGAAGAAAGAAAGAAAGAAAGAAAGAAAGAAAGAAAGAAAGAAGAAAGAAAGAAAGAAAGAAAAAGAAAATATAGGGACTGATGACCATATTGTCATATGTATAGAAAAATCTCAGAAAAAATTACTTAGCACTTTATGAAGTTTAATAAAGTGCCTGGAAGATGATACTATATTCTTTCCTATAGCTTTATCTATAGTCAACTGTAAGATATGGAAAAGAACAATTTAAACTTTTAACGTGGGATACATAGAATGAACACTGTAAAATATGGACTTTAAAAGAAGAAAAAAACACTACATTTCTTAAAAATAATCATGAAATAATGCCGAATTGAAAAAAAATTAGTTACCAAGTGCAATTTTTTCCCAAATTAAAATTTATTTTTTTGTTGTTCATTTTCATGATGTGGATATTTGAATAGTTTCTCTCCCTCTTCCCCAGACTCTTCCTTCTTCTCTTTTTTAGCTTTATAAAATTATTATGAAAGTCAACTACAGGCATTGATAATTAGAATCCAAAGAAAATGTAAAAAAATGATGGGGCACCTGGATGGCTCAGTGGTTGACCATCTGAGCCTTTGGCTCAGGTTGGGATCCTGGGGTCCTGGGATCAAGTCCCACATCAGGCTTCTAATAGGGAGTCTGCTGCTCCCTCTGCCTATGTCTCTGCCTCTCTCTCTGTGTCTCTCATGAATAAATAAATAAAATCTTAAAAAATGTAAAAAATGATAAAAAAGAAAAAATAATGCATATTAGACTTGCCTTTCAGGAATACAACATAGATTATAAAGCTACAACTAATATAAAGTGAAATATATTCCTGAAAAGAACAACACAAAATATTGGAAAACTTAGAATGAGACATATAAATATTTAAGGAATAAATACTTAATGTGAAGATGGCATTTTTAAGTAATTAGAAGTAGGCCTTGTAATTTAGGTATGTCTCCAATGCTTATGTATTCTTGCATATGTCCCTCCAGGTTAATTAAGTATTTTAATGTAAATTCCAGCATCACCACTTACTAAATGTAAACCTGAGTAAATTACTGTAATTTCCTAAGCCACAATATTCATCTTTAAAAAGGTAATTGAAGGCAGCCCAGGTGGCTCAGTGGTTTAGCGCCTGCCTTCAGCTCCGGGCGTGATCCTGGAGACCTGGGATCAGTCCCACATCGGCTTCCCTGCATGGGGCCTGCTTCTCCCTCTGCCTGTTTCTCTGCCTCTCTCTTTCTCTCTGTGTTTCTCATGAATAAATAAATAATTTAAAAAAAATAGAAAATAGAAAGGTAATTGAGTGTAATTACTTGCAAGTTAAATGACTGACAATAAGCTCTCAATAAAGTACACTTAAAAAATTAAGTAAAACAAAAGTGGGAGAAGAATGGCATTATTTTCATTTCTATTACTGTTGTTTCACATTGTTTATGAATATTTGGTCAGGCCTTCATTATCTTCCATATCAAAATCAAGTCAATGTCTTCAATATTTGAAGAATAATGTTTAGATTCCAAGACTATGTGGTTGTTTTAGTTTTGTTGTTGCTTAAACAACACATAGGAGTCAAGACAATAAAATTAGATAATCCAATAATAACACATTATATACACATACATAAAAATGATAAGCTATGAGTAATATTATCTCATTCATGAGATTAGGCAATTGCAGTTTTATTTTGATTTGCTCAAAGTGAAAATTTTTCTTGAGCCTTTTTTGGGGGGGATATATTGAGTTGGATACATTCATAGTTAATTGGAGGATGAACCCACTTTTTTATTTATTATAGAGTATTGTCAACTGTAAAGGAATATCTGTTCTTATAAATTCTTGAGATAACTTAATGTAGTGAACAACATGGAATGTATGACTTTCAGCAAGTTAATTTCCAAAATCCATTAGCATTAGTAAAATGAGGAAGGGTAAAATAGCACCTACTTCATATTATTGCTATGAAAATGAAGAACAATAGAACATAAGAAAAATCTAATAAATAGTCTACTATTTTCTGCTATAATGATTAGTGTAGTCGTTGTATGTTATATTGCCATTATCAATGTAAATTTTAACATGTTTACTCATTAACTAGGATAAAGCCATGTACTCATATGTTCAGTTGATTTTCATTGAAGAAAACAAAGTAATCCAAAGCTGAAAAGAATATCTCTCAAATAAGCGCTGCTGGAATACTGGATATTCATTATGAAAGTAAATGAACCTCAACTCATACTTCACATCAGACACACACACATATACACACAAAACTGAGAACACCGTGTGTTATGAGGATGTGGAACAACCGATCTCTCAAATTGTTTTGGAGAAAGCAAAATCCTATATCCACTTTAAAATAAGTTCTAGCACTTCCTAACAAAATAACACATTCACTTACCTTTACCTCAAGAATTCCACCTCTAAATATATTCTCAAGAGAAACGAAAACATGCTCATGCAAGACTTAATACATGGAAAATTTTAGAAACCCTACTCTTAATAGCAAAACCTGGAAACAGTCTAGGTTTCCATTAGTAGAACAAGAGGTAAATAAATAAATAAGTATATACAAACAAAAAAAGAAAAAATTATGGTTTACTCAGATAACAAACTATTAACCCTAAAGAGGAACAAACCACTCACCAACACAACATAGTTGAATCCTGAAATAAATGAAAATGAATGAGTCAAGAATAATTACATAATTGTAAGTTTCCATTATTATGATTTCTCAGAAAAGCTAAGTGATGCCAGGAAAAAAAAAAATGAGATTGGGTTGCATTTGTTAGGATATCAAACTACAGGTTCGATTGGAAACAAGCATTAGAAAACTTTAGGCTCCTATCGGGAGCCTGATGTGGGACTTGATCCCAGGAGCAATACTAGAGTATATCTTGAGAAGGATTTGAGTTACATAGATAGATGCACACATCAAAACTCAGCAAATGGATGGGAGCTTGGGAAAATTGTGGAATAAGAAACCCTGAACTTACCCTATCATTCCTTTACAATTAGACATCACTCACATCCCAGTAATAAACTAGAGAGTGATCCAAAGAATAGCAAAAGAAAATCCACAACCACATGTAGAGAAAAAGCCACATCAGAGAGGTTAAGAAGAGCAGAAATTGGTGGTAGAGAGCTGTTTGCAGGAGAAAGGGAGCTGCGATGTAGAGAGGGGAAACACCAGGGATCCCACATGGGAAAACAGATCCCCATAATACCCTGGCCTTGAAAATCAGGAAGGGTGCTAAACTCTGGGAGTTTGTATAACCAGCAGGACGTGGAACCTGGAACTTTAAAAGTCAGCTGACGAATGATAGCTGAGTTCATGCCCTTAAAGAGCCCTGCAGAGGCAAGATGGAAGAGTTTGGGCAACACCTGTGGCAAATGGGACGGAGCTCTATTTATACTGATTTTGGAGCCTGTTTGAGGACTTCTCAGGGAACAAGGGAGCTAGCAGGCACTGTCTTCCTCTTCACCCTCCAGCATAAACACAGAGCCACCTATGGGAGGCAGAAATGAACAGACATTTGCTACCTAATTTACTAGCAGTGCTCCCAGCTGAGTTCTCCTGAGGACTCAGCCACTCCAAGCCTGCTGCCCTTGGCATGACATTCAGTGCAAATTTTGCGACTGTGGCAGGTGGTCCACCCAGCCACCACCTCCATGTGCTGCCCCCATGGCCACCATACTTCTGAGATTGAACCTAGGACTAGTGGCCACTACAAATTTTGTTACCACCGCTGTCCTGCTGCCGATCCCTCCTGGGATCATGCCCCCTCAAAGCCAGCCTGCCCAGATCTCACTAGCATCAGAGAGAGCAAGCACAACCCATGTAACCCATGTAGACATCTGGACTGAAGGAAAAAAGGAAAAGCAACTTGGATACAATAGCAGCACTTAAGCAACATACATAGGAGACTTTCCTACGGTGCCAGGTTTTGGTGAACAGGGGACTATGCACTCTAGGGTACCACAGGACTTCTTTATAAAGCCACTACTTTCAAGAGCAGAATATGTAGCTGAATTCCTAATCCAAAGAAATAGACACAGAAGAGAGGCAATCAAAATGAGAAGACAAGAAATGTTAAGGGAGACTCTGAGTGGAAAACAAACCATGAGTAAGAAAAATAGGAAGAACAAAAGTAAAAAAGTATATAATATAATTAAGTATACCTGTAAAAATCAGTCAAGAGAAACACAAAATAAAACAATGTAAAATAGGATATCAAATAACTGAAATGTGGGGGGAGGGAAGTAAAAAATGAGTTCAAACTTAAGTGACCATCAGCTTAATATAGGCTGCTACATGCAGAAGATGCTCTATTTAAACCAAATGGTAAACATGAATAAAAAAAAAACAGTAACAGAGATGAAAAAATAAAGAGTAAGGAATCCAAGTATATCACTAAAGAAAAAAAGCAAGCCATGAAACAAACCAAGAGAAGAAAGGATCAGAGAAAAACTACAGAAACAACCACAAAACAAGTAACAAAATGACAATAAATACATGTTAACAATTACTTTGAATATAAATAGACCAAATGCCCCAATCAAAAGATACGGGGAAAGAGAGTGGGTTACAAAACAAAACAAAACAAAACAAAAACAAAAACTCTAAAACTAACAAAGAAAAAAACACAAGACTTATCTACATGCTGCCTACAAGAGACTCATCTCATACCTAAAGACATGTACAGATTCGAGTGCAAATGGATTTCAAAATAAAGCCAGAATAGCAATATTTAACAACTGACAAAATAGACCTTAAAATAAAAACTGTAACAAGATGCAAGGAAGGACATTGTATCATAATAAAGGGAATAATCCAACAAGAAGATCTAACAATTATAAGTATTTATGTTAATTTAGTTGGTAAAGAATGGGATATTTGATCTTAGGGTTGTGAGTTTGATCCTTACATTGGGTATAGAAATTACTTAAAAATAAAATCTTAAAACAAACAACTTCCAAACAAACAATGCTCCATGACCAGATGGCTTCACAGGTAAATTCTCCCAAACATTTAATGAATTAATACCTATTCTATTCAAACTATTCCAAAAAGTAGAAATGGAAAGAATTTCCAAATTCATTGTATGAGAGTCATATCATTCCCATATTGAAACCATATAAAGACACTTAAAGAGAGAGAGAGAAAGAGAGAGAGAGAGAGAGAGAGAGAGAGAGAACTACAGGCTAATCTCTGATAAACAGAGATGAAAATTCTCAACAAAATATTAGCCAACTAAATTCAACATTAAAAAAATCATTCAATATAAATAAATAGGATTTATTCCTGGGATACAAAGTTGTTTCAATACTTGCAAATCAATCAATCACATCAATGAGAGAAATGGTAAAAATATGAACATTTCAATAGACGCAGAAAAAGTATTCATCAAAGAACATCCATTCACGAAAAAACCCTCAACAAAGTAAGTCTAGAGGGAACAAACCTCAACATAATAAAGGCCATATATGAAAAACCCACAGCTAATATCATCCTCAAAGGGGAAAAACAGAGCTTTTCCTTTAGAGTCAGGAACAAGACAAAGCTAAGGAGTGTGATAATAGTAATATTATTCTTTGCCATGACAATGTATTATTAATATTAAATTAGGTAAAGAGTAAACCAACTTAAAAAAGTTCAAATGTACACACACATTTCACATAAGTAAATTTTATATATTAAAAAAACCCTAAATAAAGACTTAACTCTAGTGATGTATGTGTTGAAGTTTTGAGGAAAACTGAATTTATGTCTGTAATTTTGAATGTATCAAAAACTGAAATAGACTGAGACATGGATAAAAAGATAACTAAATTGATTGATATGTGATAAAACCAGTAAATTTAACTGTTAGTGTTAGAACCTAGGTGTTGAGTATGGGTGTTCACAGCAAAGTTCTTTCAAATTTGCTGTATATTTGAATATTTTGATAATAATACTTTGGAAAAATTAAACACCTATCTATACTGACACCACGATTCTATTTCTATTTACCTAAGAGAAATGAAAACATGTGTTCACAAGGGTGTTGTACAAGAAATAATAATATTCAAGAACTGACAAAAGCCCAGGTTCCAATAAACAGGTGAATGCATAAACAAATCGTGTTATTTTTACAAAATGGAAACAAACTACTCATATATGTAGCAACATGAATGAATCTCAACAATGTTATGTTGGTCGAAAAAAATAGCATAAATTAGTAGATATTGAAGGATTCCATTTATATAAAGCTTTAGAATACTCAAAACTAACTTTTAGTGGCATAAGTCAATGAAGTAGCTGTCTAAGGAGTGAGGGATCATTGCCTGGTGATTGAATCTTTCTATATATTGAATGGGTATCAACATTTATCAAAACTGATTTTACGGTATACCTAAGGTCTATGCATTTAAACATATGTAAATTATATCTAGATAAAAAATGAAAAGAAGGAATGGGTGTATGTATGCATGTATAACTTGGAATTTAGAAGGTTTATACATGTAAATGAAGACTCTGACATACATATGAAGACCAGTATAAGACCATGTTTCTCAAACTATAAGATCCATATAAGTCACCTGTTAGTCTAATTCATATTTCTGAGAATTTTTTGTTTTGCATTTTAACCAAATTCCCATGTCATGCCAATAGTACCCACAGACTTTACTTTGAATATAGTGAGGGTTACAAATGGGGATATTTAACCCAAATAAAAGACCTACTAAGGCAAAATCTTGTCTTCAGATATTTAAAGCAATCTCTTATAAAAGAAAGGCTATACATTTTTCTCCCTTATATACATAAAATAGGATCAATGATTAACAATTTACAGGGAGGCAAATATGTAATCCGTGTAAATATATAATTACAAACAATTAGATATGCTTAACAACGTAACTTATTATCTAAAAATAGGAGGCTATTCATGACTAGAATTGATCAAGCAATTCTTATCAACTCTTCAGAATACAGCAGAGAAGGTTTATACGTGTGTGTGTATGTGTTTAAATTTGCAGCAAGACTGCATTAAATTGCCTTTAAATTTCTATCCCATTTATGAGTCTGCAATGTGAGGAAGATACAACCATTGCAAAACAAATGCTATAGCCAACCTATAAGTTGTAAATGTTTTGACTCAGAGATAAGAGTATAAAAGAGATGAGTTGGGCTTGTTTAGTCAAGTAGGCAGACTCTTTAGAAAATTTCATTAAATTTATATTTAATACTTAATTTAACCACCAAAAATGCCTTCTTGAAATAATGTTGTCAGCCTTCATTAAATATTTGGATATCATACAACAATAAAATTATCTTTAATAAAAAAACTAATCTTATTAGAATTTTTACTCTAGTTGGTCATTATTCCTATTCTTTGAATTTATGCAGAATGTTAAATTGTATTAATATAATGAAACATTCACAAACTTGCTCAAGATGCTAGCAGGAAAACTTACTCTCTTCCCTTTCCTGGAAAAAGACAATTTGTGCTGCAACCAAAATAGCCTCATTTTGTTCCCCTTGTCATGCTGGAAGTAGGAAGATGTCATTCAAAAGAGTTAAGTATTCAGAAGATGTGCAAAATTACACAATTGGAACATTAGGACACATCATTAAACTACCCAAGTTACTTACCTGTCATCAATTGGTTTTATCCATAGATTTCCAAATTTCAATTTTATGTAACTGTCCATGTTAACTATTCCTTTTCAAATCTCACCAAACACAAGTGGAAACAATATTGTATTTGCAGAGATTAATTTTGAAATTTTCAAATAAATGATAATAAAATAATTTAATGTATATACTCTCAAGAGTAAAGAAATCTGTAATGTTTATTGAACACATTTAACTTAAATACATACTTTTCTATGATAAATATGATAGAATATAAAAACTGCATGAAGTGAATGTTGTAATTTGTACAGTCAAAAAGTAAATTGTTCTTTTTCAATTTAATTCCTTAATATTGACAAAGCACTAGAATTCCAAGGAAGGAAAATAAGAAGATTCCTTTGTTGTTGTTTAAAGAAACCTTGAGATTTTTGTCTTTTATTATAATATTTGGTCATCATTTATTTACGGTTTTATAATCGATACTTTCTGTTTGCCTGCTTTCCTAAGGACATCCAAGTCCTTAGGACTCTCCTAGTCTAGGCCACAAGTCACTTCAGCTTAGAAATGAAGCCAGGGGTGCCTGGATGGCTCAGTCAGTTAAATGTCTGTCTGTGGCTCAGCTCATGATCCCACGATCCCAGGATCTGGCCCTGCTTGGGCTTCCTCTTCAGTTGGGAGTCTGCTTCTCCCTCCTCTCTACCTGCTGTTCCCTTTGCTTGTGCTTTCTTTCTGTTAAATAAGTAAATAAAATCTTAAAAAAAATAAAGATAAAAAACGTGGAGCCAAAAAAAGTGGGCTGAATTTTGGGTGCTACAGTAAATCACATTTTTATTGAATTTGATTTTCATCCTGACTGCTTATATCTTAACAAAAAAACTGATAAAGTTTACATCTCAGTGTCTATAAAAGTATAAGTGACAGCAATGTGAGCAATAGATATCAAATAGTACAAATTGTCTGCCTTCACAAAGTAAAAAGGAAAAAATGTGGTTTCCTTGGGATTTCTTCCACAGTCAAATGTGAAAACTCATAATCAAAATTGGTAAAGGTCTTGTCATGCTTCTGTCTATACACATTATAAAAACAAAACCAAACAAAAATAATACCACAAAAATCCTTAACCTTTATCATCTATATTTCATATCAGGTTTCAGAAATGTATTAGAGAAAATAAAACTAATGTCTCAGGTGTGTTTTTTTTTTTTTGTTTGTTTTTTTTTTTTTTTTTACATTAAAGGAAAGGTGCTAAACTCAGTTATGTTCACTTAAAAGGAACATTTGGGAATCACTATGGTATTTATTTAAATATATGGCTAAACAAAACGGAAGATGCAATGAAATGTGTCCATGATGTAAAAATACATGTGTGTCAACATGTTATAAATCTTCAAAAAAGACAAAAGTGAAAAGAACAAATTTGGTTATTTGGTAATGTTAATATTGTCAACAATAGTTCCATTTATAAAGAGTACAACTAAAATTAATTTGATATGACTTTTCAGGTATAGAGTTTTATTAATAGACTAAGAGTAGGCTACATATTTTAAATTACGTAGGAGGAAATCACTTTAGTTAAGTATGTATTGCATTTGACTTATTAATAGTTATGTATAGTTTCAAATAAAATTCCTCAATATATCAAACATCTGCCTTTGACAATAGCATTTTATTGTCATATTTGTGGACCAATAATTTGAGTGATTTTTTAATGGTATTTGAAAAACTCTTTCATAGGATATCACTTATTAAGAATAGAGTATAAAAGTGAAGAAAACTCATGATTTGTTTGTCAGGCAATATATACTGTGAGTAAGGCATGGTCATTACTGGGAAAATTAAGCAAAAACTATAAAGTCTAACAAACTGATTAAGGAAATATAAAAGGAGTAAGTTTGATAAAGAATTGAAGGGCAAACTAAGTACTACATTGGTAGAAGTCTGAAACCAAGACAATCTTCAGGATTTCAGGAACTAGGGCTGAGTAGGTATCCATCGTTAGCATTTCCTTCCACTTATGATTCATTTTTTATCAACCTTCTTTATTTGCCCAAAATGCCTTTCTCCTTAATACTAAAATCATGGTTATCTTTTTTCTATGTTTAGCATTCTAGTTTAGAAATATTAGATGAGGTCTCTGCTTTGCCTGGATTGAGCTACATACTAAAAGCTGTACTTGCTGGAGAAATAAAAGATTGGGACAGAAATCTACTTTTCAGTATATTTTGATAACCAGAGAAGAGGGGCATGCAAGTATGGTTCCGATTTAGACAACGTAATGGTAGCAAGTTATAAGGAAACAGAAAGATGACAAGAAAAAAATAAAAATGATATTCTCAGGGGGTGCCTGGGTGGCTCAGTCCTTTGAGCATCTGATACTTGATTTGCACTGAGGTCATGATCTCAGCGTTCTGGGATGGAGCTCCACACTGGGCTCCGTGCTCAGCAGGGAATCTGTTTCTCCCTCTGCCCCTCCTCCTGCTCATGTGCTCTTCCTCTCTCTCTAATAAAATCTTGAAAAATATATATATTCTCAGAAAATAAGAGGGCATTTTGAAAGCAAAAATTGCAATTTAAACAGTTTTGAAGAAAATGTAATATGTGCTAAAACTGACTTTTGTACTCAAAAGGAAAACTTCAAAATATAGTTGAGGCTATACTAGGAAATAGCAAGAGGTAAAATAAACTGCAGATAAGCAGCACATTTTGATAGAGATTCTAAATACCTCAAGAATTTACAAAAGTAAAGAACACAGTGTATCCACACCTAATGGATTATACTTCACCAGGAGAGTGGTATTCAAGTTCTGTAATATCTGCTTATTATTATTTTTAAATCAAGGGATTTGTGCTTGTATGTGTGAAATGTAAGTAATAAGAGGCAAAAATAAATGGGAAAAATATAAATAAGGACATTAAAGCAAATTATTAACAAAAAATAATAATTCAAATATCATCTGTAAATAAAGTAACAGAATATATACATTGATTCTTCATTGTCACTGGTACCCTTTAATTGTATTCTCATTGATACCCTTTAATCACATTTTCAAACATTTTCATCTTTCAACAAAATTTTAAGAAAAAAGTTTTATGCACACACTAGAAAATAATACATCTTTAAAAAGTCAAAGTTAATATTTTAATCTCAAGACTATATGGGTACTTTTTGTTCTTTTTGCTCCATTTTGCTGTGAATATACAACCTCTTAAAAAAAAAACTCACTTCCTCTGTCTCCAAGCCACTTTCTAATCCAAGGATAACTATAGAGATAATATTATTTCTAATATCACCAAAATCTTTATGTAGTTGGATGTACATAGTTTCTATGGACATGCACATGATGATTTTATGATTATAACATACATGTTCTCCGCTTTGCATTTTCCTTTCTCAAATAGTCTTTTTTGGTGGTGCCTGAGTGGCTCAGTTAGGTATCTGATGGAATCTTGATTTTTAGATGGGTTGTGAACTCAGGGTCATGAGATCAAGCCCCATAAATGTACACACACACACACACACACACACACAAACATATACATATAATCATTCTTTTGAAACTGGAACTTGTATTAGCTTCTTTGCTTTTAGTAATTGTATAGCATACCATTTATCAAATGTACCATGTTATGATAATTTCCTTTATTTCTATTTTATAAATCTCCTATGTATAAACTGCTTCCAGTTTTTTTTTTGTTACATACTTATACAGGCATAATAAACATCTAGAATTAGAATTACTGAATATATTGTAAACTTAGTTTGAGTATCATGCAATATATACTAGTTGTTTCACTAATACATATTTTCACCATGAGTTAATGAATGTTCCCCTATATCTGAATTGAAGACTCTGTGGTGCAGTAAACCTTAAAAATTTAGATCACTTTGGAGGAAGTTTGATTGAAATAAATGAAAATCCAAAAGGGACGTTGTAAAAACTGTACTAGGTACTCTCTGCTCTCCACAGTGTATCTTGAATTACAGTTCTAGGAGTCGTCTTTATGTAAATTTAGTAACACATTTCAGTTGAGAAAAAAAAAAAAGTGACCAAGATGATAAAACAGGCACTTTCCAAAGGTAAACAGATGAAAAGTACTGAATGAATTCTGAAGGGGCATGTTAGGTCCTGGATTCTAGTTACAGCTTTATCACCAGTTGACCTTGTGACTTTAAGTGAGTCATTTAAACATCTCTGGACCTCAATTTCATGATATACATAGTAAAGATCAAGGTATATTGTTGAATATCCCTTCCACAGCTGACTTTATATTAAAATTTTATAGAGCTAATATCCCAGCTACTTTGTTCATAAAAATTACTTTGTCTAATGGGAAAAAATAATTAGTCTTTGTCATTACACAATCAATACATTAAAATTTCTCTCATTGAGATTTCTGACTCTCCAAATTTAGAAATAAAGTAGAAAAGGTAAAGATATTTGATTAGTTGAAGTACATTTTGTCTAGCATAGCAACAGTTCTCAAGAAAAAAGCTTCCAGTAAAAGCAATTGATTGTGAGATAGCACAAAGTTCTTTGAATATTTGAATTAAAAATTAGGAAAGCAATACAATAAATATATACAATTTATGAATTAAATAGTATTTTAAAGTTAGTAGTATTGGCTTTTACTAATGGTGTTTGGTGAGGTTTTTTAGCAATTGGGCTTAGTTGACACTGAAGTCTTTTCTATTTCTAAAAATGAATAAGTATTAATCGTTAAGTCAGGTAAACAATGTCTGGGGCATCAACCTAGTGTTCAGGCCACATGCTATTCAGTCCTATTGAATTTTTAAAACCTCTTGAAATTTAAATTGGTAGACTTGGATCAAGTTTGAAAATAATACCAGCAGACGGCTCCGTTAGAAAGTGAGAAAGAAATCTCTGCACATAGATTAAGCCATAATTAATATTAAAATATTTAGAAATAGGTTATTTGGATAACACATTTAACTATAGTCATAATATCAATTTCCTTAAAAATACAATGCAGAAAGGATTTCTAAAACATCATCTATATAAAAGACATAGTGACTTTTTTTTAATCTTAGACATAAAGTCACAAATTCTATATTGATGTAATCTTAATCATTGAGGTTTTACTTAATTTACTTGACTCTAGGATTCATATTTGGGATATGATTTCTGCTTATATATTTTTGCTTTCTGAATGAATCAGTCATATAAAATACACCCTCAAATTGTGCCTAGATTAAAAAAAAATCCTACCATATAAACTTTTGTTAGTTTCCTTTATATCCATTGGATATAAATAATACATTTTATACCAGGTAATTTCATTGTCATTTTCCCCCTATTACTACAATTATATTACTGAAACAATACGCAGCATTTTCTCAATTTTTAAATTTATCTTCAGGAAATTATATCATAAGATGGGCATATTTGACCTTAGTAGTATAAAAGTGAAAATAGAAAGTTTTCAGAAACTTTAAAATGTCTGCATGCTATCTAAATAAACAATGAGCTTGACTGTGGTAATACTTCCCACTAATTATTAGTTTTATCATTTTGAGTAGATTAATAGCAATGCACCTTTGTAATTAAATTCACTAAAGTTTCAAAGCTTTATTTAACTTACAATACCTAAACTATACTGAAATCACACTAAAACTCTAGATTAACTTGGTCTGTCATCGAATACAGGTCATTGGTAGACAGAAAATCAAACTGAACTATTAAGCTATTATTCAGACTTAACCACACATTTATTTGATATAACGTACATATATGAGGGGTATACATATTTCATGGTAATTTTCACAAGTAGTTGAAAATATCAAAGTCTTGGAGCTATTTATCATTTTGTGAAATTAATATATGAGCATCTATCATATATAAAATGCAATAGAATTAGTGATAAATGGTATCAAGAAAAGTTACAGTATGAGCCTTCATAACTTAAAACAAATGAAATAATTGAGCATGAAAGACAGAAGGGAGACTTTAGGAGAATGAAACAATAAACAGGTCCATTTAAAAAATGTTTTTGATACAAAAAGGAAAATGATATTTGTATAACATTTAATATGGAATAATGGGTAAAATCAGAAACTTCTATGTACGACATAGTGAAAGAAATCTACAATTACACTTAATTAAATAAATCAGTAAATAAAATATTTAAAAAACACATATCAGAAGATTCTAATGCTTACTCTCCCTCCTAGGATCATTATTCCTGGGTAAACAAACTGACATAATGTGAGCAGCCTTATGGAGGATTCCATGTGGTGAGGAACTGGAGTCTCTAGCCAACAGCCTATGATGAACAAGGTCTGACAATGACTATATGAGTGAAATTGAATGTGAGTCCTTTAGCACCAAATGTTGAGGTGACTGAAGATCTAATTGACAGCTTGATGGTAAGTTCATGAGGGACCTGAGTCAAAGGTATGCAAGTAAACTCCTGGACTCCTGACCCACAGGAACTATGAGATGATAAATATTGCTTCAAGCAGCTATGTTTTGGTATAATTTGTTACACAGCAATTGATAATTCATACATTACCCAAATTCCACCAATAGGAAAAAAAATATATATATATACATATATATATATGTGTATATATATATATTTAGCAATTGGGCTAAATTGCATATATATATATGCAATAAGAAAGAATGAAGCACAGCTACACAAAATAATATGGGGGCTTCCCACAGGTCTAGTAATGAACAAAAGAAGCCAAGCCAAAAGAACACATATTATAGCATTCTTTTCATGCCATGTTTAAACATATTAAACAAAACCAATATATATAGACAGAAGTCAAACTAATGGATACCTTGTGGAGTACTGAGTGGAAAGGGGCAAAAAGAATCCTTTAGGATCCTTTATAAATTAGGATCCTAATCCACATTTAGGGAACTGTGAATGTGGTATACCTTAATCTTTTAGGTATTTATATACATAAATAAAAATTGAGATTTATACATAGGTTTGTATACTTTAGCATATGTGCATTCTATCTCAATAAAAATAAATTTTAAAATGAGCACAGGAAATAAGGTGTGTTTTGAAAATATTATGTTTTCAAGATTTGCTCATGTTGATTTGAAGTAAAACTTGTCTAATCTGTCATGGAATAGATGGATGTAGGGATTTTAAGGCTCTGAATGATATGAGATCGTGTTATAGCTTTATGATTGTAAGTTTTATGTGTCAACTTTACTGGGCTAGGGATAGTAGCTGGTAAGACATATTTCTGACTGTATCTGTGAGGATGTTTGTGAGAGAGATTAACATTTGAATTGGTAGACTAAGTGAAGATTTCCAATCTCCAATGTGGGTGAGAATCATTCAATCCACTGAGGACTTGAGTAGAACAAAAAGTGGTGGAAGGGTGAATTGATTGGTGCTTGAGCTTGATCATTGATCATCTCTGGTCTTTGTACATCAGTACTTTTGTTCCCAGGCTTTCAGACTTGGATTAGGACTTCTACATTGGCTCCTCTGGTTCTTAGGCCTTTGGATCTGAACTGATATTAAACCAGACTTCCTTGGATCTCTAGCTTGCAGATGGCAGGTTGTGGGATTTCTCTGCCTTTATAATTGTGTGAGCCAATCCTTCATATAAGTTTCTTTCCATATGTTTATATAAATTGTATTGATTCTGTTTCTCTAGACAACCTTAAGATGATAAGCTTTTAGAGTCATAAATATATGGATGTACTTAGAACCATCACAGTAAATTTGATGGCTCATGTAGAATATAGAGAGTGATCATGGAATGGAGCATAGATCATAGAATTCTGAAGAAAAGCAACATAAAAGGGCCAGGAAAGGGAAGATTAGTTTGCATAGAGGCCAAGGAGCACCAAAGTAGAATTAAGAGAATACTAGGTCATATAAACTGAAATATCTTGGTTGTTTTTCAATAAGAAGGGAGAGCTCAACTGCATCCTATATTATTGGATGGCAGGTTAGGTAAGGATTGAATACTGTCTATTTATTTTTTTTTAATTTTTATTTATTTATGATAGTCACACAGAGAGAGAGAGAGAGAGTCAGAGACATAGGCAGAGGGAGAAGCAGGCTCCATGCAGGGAGCCCGACGTGGGATTCGATCCCGGGTCTCCAGGATCGCGCCCTGGGCCAAAGGCAGGCGCCAAACCGCTGCGCCACCCAGGGATCCCGAATACTGTCTATTTAGATTATTGAAAAAGATTATTTCTAACCATGAAGAAAGTGGTTTCCTAAAAGAACGGTGAACTAAGGTCATCTCCATAAGATCTTGTGCCGAAAGGATTTTCAATTCAGGATATAAAATAGAAACACATTTAAGTAAGTTTCTGGTTGTCATAAAATCTTTTCTCTAATTATATATTACAGTCCATCTGAACACACAAGAACCTGTCATACTTAGATCAGTAAAATAAAGTTGAATTCAGGCAAACAACCTGTTATTGTCAAAATGGTGCCAAATACCACTTTAGATTGAATGTAATACTTTCAACTAGTTATATTGGTGTCATACGGCTATAGTTACGAAATTTGCAACTCAGGAGTTTAGGGGCTTCACAAACTTTAAAAATCCTGAAAATGTATTGTCAACTCCTCTCCACTCGATGAGAACATATTTCCAGGTGGAATACAGGAAACTCAGTTAAATTGTATTTGCTATTACTCATGCATCTCTCCTGTTACAAGATATCTGCTTCTCTCATTCAAAAGAAAGAGGAAAGACTGTTTTGGAAAAATATTCCTCATTTCATCACTGTAGAACATTGCTTTCATAGGTGTGAAGTTAGATTTACCATTTCTCAAAAAACATTGATCCTTTTGCAATTTCAAGTTACTCAGGAAGATTGTTCACCCGAAATACCAGCCCAGTCCTACTTACCTGAGGAACAAATAAGGTTTATGTAGGGAATGGAGTGACAGAGGACATACGCTGTTATGGGTCACAACCAGTTGGAAAAGAATCTCTGAGGAAAAAGTATATTATCTTAGAAACGCTCTAGCTTAGTATACAATTACAGAACTGTGGATTATGGGTTTGAGTATAGCTGTGAAGACTCTTAGAATAAGAGTTAACTAGAATAGTTAACTTATAATAAGGTTTGAAAAACTCACTAGTGCTCTAAACTTAACTAGAATAAACTAGAATAAACTTAAACTTAACTAGAATAGTTAAAACTGTGGATTATGGGTTTGAGTATAGCTGTGAAGACTCAGAATAAGAGTTAACTAGAATAGTTAAGTTATAATAAGATTTGAAAAACTCACTAGTGCTCTAAACTTTCTTCATATACAATTCAAAATTAAATTTGGGAGAAAAGTTTGTTTGATAACTAAATCCAATAAGAAACTATTTGAATCTGGTTACAGTGTAAATGAACTATCTGTCCTCTCCCTGTAAAATAATTAACCTACTTAATATTGCCTATGCCTACATGTTATATTTAATTTCTCATTTGCCTTACTTATAGTTTATTTATTGTATTTATTCATACATCTCCATCATTTACAAAAGGAAAACGTTCAAAATAATGAAAAAGTTTTGAAGTCCTAATAATATATACTAACGGTAAATAGATTATTTTGCTATCAGTCATGTTTTTATACCTTTGCTTATGCAGATAGGTAACTTTTTTTAAAAAGCTTTTGTTTATTTATTTATTTAACAGAAGAGAGAGCAAGCACAAGCAGAGGGAGCAGCAGGGGGAACAGCAGAAAGAGAGGGAGAAGCAGACTCTGTGCTTAGCAAGGAGCCTATCTCAGGGCTTGATCCCGGGAACCTAGGATCATGACCTGAACCAAAGACAGACATTTAACTAACTGAGCCACCCAGACACCCCAATTACTAACTTTTAATATTGAATATTGATGAATTATTTTTCTTGCTTAGAATCATGTTTAACATCATAAACTTAGACAATTATATCAAGAAAAGAAATTGTAGGTATGTGAAGAAAATACTGACAGCTTATCTGAAATTATGAATATATTGTCATAGTGGAGAGAGATATTAATCAACTAATGACAATCTAAAATTGAATATATGAGAAGTATTTTGAAGATTCAAAGATTTATCAATTTAGGATAAAAGGGAAAGTTTCCATGAGAAAAACATGTTTGTACTGAGTTATGATTAATTAAATAACATTATCTAGGTGAAGAGGAGAGGAATGTAGATAGAATCTAAAGATATTTAAGTCATAAATTCTACAAAATTGAATAAATGGTTATGTGAATGTGAGAGAGAGGTATAGGGTACGCATGATCTGGAGTTGTATTGCTTATGTTACTTAGAAGAATGGTGGATGTCATTTGTTGTAACAGGTTATCCTGGGAGAGGTAACCTATGGGTGTTGAAGGGCATGATGTCCAGGAGGTGAGATTTATTTGTTGGCTTTGATGAGTGTTTCAACATCAATGACATGTCAAGGACTAATTAGATATATGAGCATATATTTCAGAGGAGATATCTGAGATGAATATATAAACTTGAAAGTCACCTGCATATAAATAGAAATATAAATAGAAACTGCGGGCTTTAATGTAGATGAGGTCAAATATGGAAGGGATACAGAGTATGATGAAAAGGGGATCTCAACCTGTGTTTGAAGAACTGAAATATTCAAATGGATTAAAGGATGAGCATGCAAATGAGATGTATACTGATCAAGCAGAGAAAAAAATGTGGTCTTTCAGAAAAGGGTGGTATCAATGAAGTCAAAGAAGGAGTGTTTTAAGGAAATGATTGGGTACTATCAAATGTTTGATGCATGGCTGAATAGTAAAGAGAAGGATTGGAAAATAATTCTTCAGTATAACAATATGGACGTTATTGGTGGCCTCCCCAAATACTGCATTTGTAGAATAATTGGGAAAAATTGAAGTCAGAGTAGTGTGGTAGCCATGAAGATGCATTTCACAGATCTGCTTTCACAGAAGCACATTTGACTGGCAGTTCCAGGTGTTGTCCTTTTAGATGCACCACTGTGTTTACAGTGGGCCATGCTTGCTAGGGGATGCTCCCCTCCAGTAACTGAGCACCTCAGGGTAAAAGCCTGATCATGTAGGACTCCTTCAATAAGTAACTTTCATTCAAGAACTGCCCACTGGTTTTGCCTCACCTTTCTTGGAACTATTTTGCATTCTAACACCCTTCTTATCAAATCCACTTTTCTTACCTCTGTCCTTCCTGAGTTGGGGGGTCTACATCATAGTATTAAGACTAAGGCAGTTAGCATTGGGAATGATCTGAGAAAATAGGTGGTAAGATAGGACTGGCTCATCTCCCCCAGGCAGGTGAGATCATCACAGTCCTGAGTGGTAGGTGGGGCACAGATAGATACCGAAGGAAGGTGGTGCCCAGTTAGTAAAGATATCATGGGCTGCACTATAGGAAAGCATCCTTGTGGAAGGGAAAGTTGCTCCTGGTGTGATAACTCAGGCATAGAAGAAGTGGGGAGTAATGCCTACAAAGAGAGCTGGGTGGGCTACTTACTGCTAAGTTGTGTTCCTGGCCTGCCAGCCTTGAGAAAATATCTTAGTAGTATTTATGCTGATGTGTTTGTATACATGTTGGAAATGAGAAGTTACAACAAAATGCCCTCTGAGAAGCTGACATGGCATTCAGAAAAAAATGGAAGATGAGCTTTACTAACAATTGTTCTGAACTCTTCTCTATACTATCAAATATTTTTCTAAGATAAACATTTGTCTTCAGGGGCAGCCCGGGTCGCTCAGCAGTTTAGCACCACCTTGATACTGGAGATGTGGGATCGAGTCCCACATCAGGCTCCCTGCATGGAGCCTGCTTCTCCCTCTGCCTGTGTCTTTGCCTCTTTCTTTCTCTCTCTATCTCTCTCTCTCTCAACCCCTGTGTCTCTCATGAATAAATAAATAAAATCTGTAAAAAAAAAAAAAAAAGAGAGAAATTTGTCTTCAGGAGAAAACATGATCCAAAGGCATGATTAAGAGCATCATTGGATCACTAGTTGATTATAAAACATTGATCTAATTTTAGAATGCTGTATTTAGTAGGAAATATCTTTACTATTATTTTTTTCTTGGGTTGTGACTGAGATCTCTAGTGTGAAGAGAATAGTATTAAGTGAGTAGGGGTATTATATGCCTACACAGCTTGAAGTTCAGAAGGAATCTTTAACCAAAGCGATAGGTACTACCTTATCAGAAATAAATGACATCATCACTGTTGCCAAGGCAGAGGAAACATAGATCTAGGATACATATTATCTAGAAGATGCCATTTAATTCAAAATAGTAAGTCTGAATTCAGGTGGAATCATAGTTTGTTTAGCCTTTACCAAAACAAAATTAAATCAGGTGGAAGAGAACATTCAGAAAACTTAGGAACATTTGCATGGAACAAAATTAGATTTAACAATTTTTTAAAAGTTGATGGTATAGATAAAATGTAAGATATTTCCAAGTTTACAAAAATGCATTTATATGAAAATATAAAATTTGCTTATATTTGGATATACAAACATGTATTCACAATGTGTATTATATATTCTTAACTTTTGATACTCTTTGAAGGGTTAAGTATACAATGGCAAAAGCCAGAGATATGTCATTCTAATGAAGATTAAGAACTGAAATAAAATGGGCAAATCTACTTATCATGAGAGAAATAAATCTGTCATGAGGAAAAATATCAATTAACACAACATTCACTAAAACACACATAATATATATGAACATGCATAAAGAATTCAAACTATGCCAAAAATTAATCATAAAATCTAAATGTGAGTAGGTTCTAATAACATAATCAATAGGCTATCTCATTTCACTATATAAGCAAAATGGGCAAAATGACTCAGTAATGATTATTATACCAAGTATATATCTATATTTTTCATTTTAGTGAACTCTATGAATAATATATAAAGTTACAATGAAGGATTGAACCTGGAGCATATTCACACTTAAAGGATGCACATTCGATACTTTTCTCAGAAGATAGGACATTAACTTATTTTCTTTCAAACTTTGGCCACATTATATGTCTAGTTTAATAAGTACAAGAAACTTATGCTTGGGCAACCCCAGGTGGCTTAGTGGTTTCGCACCACCTTCTGCCCAGGACGTGGTCCTGGAGATTGAGTCCCACGTCAGGCTCCCTGCATGGAGCCTGCTTCTCCTTCTGCCTGTGTCTCTGCCTCTTTCTCTCTGTGTCTCTCATGAATGAATAAAGTCTTTTTTTTTTTTAAAGAAACTCATGCTTTATTATATTTAAAGAAGAGCTACATTCCAAACCAGAGTACTGTTTGTATTTTGTGTTCTTACATCCCCTGTTAAAAAACTTGGTCAATTTTCCCTTTCCATATATGAAGCCCAGTATAAGATTTATGATTTTCCAGAATTTGTCTCCTGTATACATCTTTTTTTTCAGTCATATCTTTCACTGGACAGCTCTATGAATTCTATTCCATAGATGTACACTATCCAAATAGATTAGTAACTATTCTTATACAGCTATTAAAATTAAATTTAAATCTATTGAAATGAAATAAAATTAAAATTTCAGTTTCTCAGAAACACTAGTCATTTTTTAAGTGTTTGATGGCATATGTGTCTAGACTCTTCCATATTGTATAATTCAGACATAGAGGGCTTCCAAAATCACAGAAAATTATATTTCACAGGGCTGTTATAGACCTTCAGTCATTCATTTATTTATTCAACCATTAACTACTAATTTACTAAACGCTTGCAATGTATCAGGCACTGTCTTTAGTTTCAAAGATATAGTAATCAATACTGTGGATATAGTGCCTACTTTCATCAGGCTTATGTTCTTGAAATTGAGACAGACATAAAATATTGATCAACAAAACTATATGATAATGTATAAAGTATTAACCTATACTAGAGGAATTAATGTAGACTAATGCAAGAGAGTAGTAATAAGGAAAAACTTTCCTGAAGAAATAATGTTTCCTGAAAAATAAGTATGAGTTATCCAGGTAGAAAAAAATGAGAGAACACCCTTGTGGAGCATATCTGGCTAGAAGAGGAGTCGACTTTGGGCATAGAAGTTTGCATGTGTGAAAGCTGCAATGCAGGGAATGGGCGACACCAAACAAGCTGAGGTGGGTGATATCCAGACCTGATACAAAGATGTTTCAATGAAGGCCCCTTAAAGGTGCAAAACAATTGACTTGTTTATTTAACTGTGGAGAGTGAGAAATTTCTTAATTGTAATAACATGACCTTTGTGTGCTGATAGGTAACTCCCCCAACCTCCACCCACCCCACCCCACTTCCAACTTCAGCATGATGCATGGTAAAGAATGAGCCTGTGTCTTTGTTCTCTTCTGCTTCATCAGCTCCATGTGCCACATAGATGGCTGGGGCCTTTGCTCTTCAGATGTGCCTCTGAGAAGTAAGAGAAACACTGAAAAGATAGATACATTCATTTTGGCGTGTATCCCTGATTTTGTGTGTATCTTTATTCTCTGTCTTTGCTGGTTGGGTCAGCTGGGCTCAGACAGGAAAAAAGAAATCACACCAGTTATTTTAACAGAGAGAATGTAATATAGAGAATTGATTGAACAAGTATTGCACAGAGCTGTCCACTATAGCTGCTGCTGAAATCAAATATGATATTTGAAGTAGAGCCATGAAAGTGCCTTATACGTGCAGCTTGTGAAGCCAGGACTTTCATGGGCTATACTGCTTTGTCTCCATGTGTAGAGGTAACAGTTATTTAAAACAAACAGGGTTATCATGTTTAAATGAAGTCTCACTTGTCCAACCATCTTCATTGTTAAGTGGTGCCAGCCTAGAAGATAGTGAACTCATTTTCCAGGTGTTGAAGCTTTATAAATTGGCTTGTGATTTTAGCCAATTTGGTAGATTTCTGCTTTGATTGCTTTTCAATCAAAAAGCAATTCTGGCCTTTACTGACACCAATAGGAACAAGTAGACCTAAGTGGTTTATGATGGATCCAGGAGGATGTGGTTAAAAGTGCCATTTTCTGTGGTAGAGAAAACAGACACATGTTTGCTGGAAACACAATAAACTTAGTTTCAACAAGTTGAGCTTAAAAAACTAACGGTGTTTTGTAGAAATTCTGTGTGAAGATGCCTAGAAGGTGATTTGGGTTTACTGATAAGAATGGGGCTCAAAGGAAAATCTGTCCTGGATACACAGATCATGCTATTAGGGTGACTGAGATATCATAGGGGTAAAAATGAAGAGTTTTCCCAAATATAGAACACTATTTCTCTGGAACTCTAAAATTTAGAAGACAGGACAGGAAAATAGCTCATTCAGGAATTAAGGAAAAAATTAGAAAGATAAGGCACCTGGAGAAAGTTGTGTCATGGAAATCAAGATGATTCAAGAATGCAAAATACGGAGAAAATTACCCTCAATATCAAATGCTGCACTGGTAAAACACGTTCCGAGAAGAATCCACTAAATTAACAAGGAGACGATTGATACTTTGAGCAGTGGAGGATGAAACAAGATTTCACTGGTTTAAGAATGAATGTCAAATGAAGAAGTAAAGCCAATGAGATGAGATCATCCTTTCTTACAACTGCTGTTTAAACTATTGCAGTAGTCTGAATGTTAATAGAAGAAAGAACGAGCTGAACAGGGGGAGGAAGGCAAGGGTATAGAGGGCAAGCATCAGCAATTTGTACAACTTCCAATATTAGGAATATTAATCCTCAACTTAGAGTATTTTTGAAAAGTGTACTCTTTGTACCAGAAACTATCTTCATAATAACAGTAAATTTGGCATTAACTTCTAAATGGGATTCTTGATAAATTTTTGGAGCTTTCTTTTCTCTCACCACAATGTATATTAATTAGTTGGTTTGTTTTAGAAGACAAAGCCTTTGAACTCCAAAATGTAGGCAGACATTTTAAAAGGTTTCTCAGAAATGTCATTTTCATGTTCTAGTGAAATGCTATTAAGTCAGATTTAGGTATTATGACATAGAGTGTGTTGTGAGTTTCTTTGAGCATGGCTTCAAACATCTGAAGACTGAAAGGCTCTGACTGCCCTGCTGACCCTCGTTTCAAACTCATACACACTCTACTTTAGGGCAGATCATAAGAGATTAATTTGTGGTTAGTTTCTGTGAACACAATCGGGTCCTTATGTGCTCAGGTAAAATTTTGTTCTCCCTCTTTTACTAAAATAATTGAGTAATGACCTTGACTTCTGGTTTCAGGTTTCACATATAAAAGGAGCTTGGATGTTGTCATTCTGTCCTAACAACAAACAAAAAGCTAAACAGACTGAAAAACCAACTCTTCTAGGACTTGTAAGAGAGGAGAAAATACAAGTCAAACTGCTATGTTTAAGTGGAAGAGACCAACTGGTAAACAAGTCATCGGGACCTACCAGAGCAGGGATCTCAACCAGAAACCTTTGAAGGGGAGAGGTCTGGGGTAGGAAAACCAGTACTGTAATTGATAAATTGCTAGAAGCTCAATTCTGATAACCCTGAG
This sequence comes from Canis lupus familiaris, assembly GCF_011100685.1. Classification (NCBI taxonomy): domain Eukaryota; kingdom Metazoa; phylum Chordata; class Mammalia; order Carnivora; family Canidae; genus Canis; species Canis lupus. Next base: position 81,397,284 of record NC_049224.1, read on the forward strand.
AGTTAAAAACTCCAGGGGTACACCAGGTGCAGAGGACTCCCACACTTTTGTGAGGGCTACCTTCAGGAGCTCAGCCAGGAGACTAGCAGAGTAAAATTCCTCAGGCTTCCTTCAGGAGGAGGGGAAAAAAATCATTTTGAAAGAGGCCAGAGCACTCTGCTCTTCAGAAGGCTGGTCCCTGGGAAAACTAGTTAAATAAAACTTAACCTGCTGGGGGATTGTCAGATCCTAACTGAACTGGGGGAAGAGAAATACCCAACATCTGACAGCTGTGGTCATTCTGTTCCACCTAAGAGGGGAGGAAAAAACCCTGAGAAACACTTTTGAAATTTACAGTGCAGAAATATAGGCTCACTAAAAGATTCAGACATAATCATAGGCCCATAGAATACTTCCCCAACACCACACCTCACTGCCACATTACTAAAGGCTTATTTACAGCAATTCCTTTTACATTAATTCCTCAAACTACAATTTGACCTCAAACTACATTTTTTCTTGTCTCATTGGAAACACATAGTAGGGTGTTTAATGATTTTGTTGGTGGAACATACAGAAAATAAAATCTGCTAATTTTCTCACACATTTATTTATTTTTTATTTTTTGTAAAATGTAAATTGTTCCTTTGGCCCAATCCCATAAGTAACATGCTCACCTACAAACAGTTTACCGATAGAGAACATGTGGGCTTTTCTAATGAAATAAAAATTAGCACATGATAGGCACTTAGGCCTACAAAGCAGAGTTTTGCAATGGTTTCCTGGCATGTTACCCTGACAAGATGGCAAATGAGGTGTGGGACACAGAAGAAGTGTGTGAAAAGGACATAGTAAAATATGAGGGACAAAAGACCTTTGCTTATAAGAAATCTTGAAAGGGTTATATAAGGATGTAGGAATTAATGGATGACAAATGTGACAACCTCTGTGGTAAGTAACAAGATATATTACATTAAAATATCCAAATTATGTAAATTGCTTTGACTTTATATCTTTCAGAAACCATAAATCAAAGTTTAATTGAATATAAATGAAAAACATTAAATGATGTCATATTGCTAAAGTAATATTTTCAAAGTATAAGACTGTAAGAATTGCTTTTGTTTTCCAATTTCAGATAATTTTAAAAAAAGTCAATGTAATATATGTGCTTCATTCAATCCAAATCAGAATTCATCAAGTATGTATGATAAATGTGTTGCTCCACATAAAAACAAAATAATAAAAATAAATTAAGCCATTATACATAAGAATTTTAGGTAATTTCTTTTAATTGCTGTGCAACATCAATTATGTGAGGCACAGAAGGCTTTTAACCTAATTCTCAAACCTCTCAATGGCCTATACCTTTTTTTGATCTATGGACTCTAAGAAAATAACATTATAAAAAAGTGTTTTCCCCTGAATACTTATAAAGTTCCCCATGAACTCTCACTTGTGGTAGATAAAAATTCATTTTATAAATACAATTAAGAAGATAGATTTTAAAAGATCTGGTATTCACATGTAATGTGAGATCACATTTATTACATTATTTATCACAGTTTTTTTTTTTTTCAAAAATACTTATTGGTATTCTAATTGTTTTTAATAAATGTCAACACAATTTTTATTTTCAAATAAATGTATAATTATTTTCAACAAGAATACAGGGAAATATCCATGTTTCCTCATTGTTGGTATTTTGAATTCAACTATTTTCCTCTGCCAATAGCACATGCTTAGGCAGTGCTGATTCTTGCAGTCAGTGGCTATGGGCCATGTGAAGATCATTTTGATGTCTGTACTTTAAAAAGGTAAATATGAGATGGTCTTACCATGGCATACTGGGTTTCTTGTAAAATAACTAGTTGCAAAACAAAAAGATTATCACATGCATAAAAAGTAATTCCGATGTCAGCCAGTTTGGTGATTTCTTTGTATGCCATATTCACTTCATTTTTAATATTTAAATATTAAATATCAAATGTCCTTATTACATGTGATGGGAATCCAGTATCTCCCAATAACTTCGCGTTGGTCAAGAGGCTTAAATTGCTCTTTATGATCAATATTCTGACTCCACTGAATCTTTCTATTCCTGCACAAAAGGTATACTGAATACGTCACTGCCTTTACAGTCCCCTAAAATAACACACTTTAAGAAGTTTTGAGTTAATGAGACTGGAGTTCTCTCCCAGCATATAGCTCATTATGGGAATCACTTTCTAGTAGAATATGCTGGTTTTGGGTATGGATTATTCTGCGTAAGAGTCAGGCTGTATGGCATTCTGGCTCCACTAAATCTGATGTCTGTGGCCATGTGTGTCTCAATTGACTTATCTGAAGATCACAAGAATTCTGAGTTAATTAATATCTGCAAGTTTTATTGCTAGCTTCCTTTCTGTTCTGTTTACTGTCACATTGCTCCTGCCCCCACACCTACTGATCTCAGAATCTTAAAAGTTTCTGCCGTTTTATCACATAGAGAAACCTTTTCTTCTTGATTTTTCTCCATAGCCCTTTTGGCCGTGACTTCAGGGTTGTTTTAACATCTCTAAAGGGTATCAAGATATTGCCCTAAACCAAGGTTTGGCAAGCTTTTTCAGTAAAGGGTAAGATGATAGGTATTCTAGGCTCTGCTAGCCTTAAGGCATCTGTCGCAACTGCTCAGTTCTGCTCTTCTAGCTCAAAAATAGCCGTAGAAATAGCCGTAGAAACATACCCAAATGGGAAGACTGTTCCAATAAAATTACAAAAACAGGTAGATTTGGCTGAGAAGCCATAGTTTGGCCACCCCTCTAATGAAACCTGAGTGTGTCGCAGTACAAATACCCATAGACTAGAGTTTGCTGATCTCTGCATTAAAGAAAGGCCGAATGATGTTTTGAGATAATTTTAATATTAAGAAATATTTTACAAATGGAACTTTATGTTCCATAAATGTCATATGCCATAAACAGTAAAACAATAAAATGAGCAGCATCTGAATTATCCAGTAGAGCATGACAGTACAGTTAAATTTCCCTCTGTTGCTCTTTTAATTGCATGACTTCTTTTTTTCAGGTTCCCCCACTGCCCCTTCTTACTCCTTTCTGAAAAGAATTACTAGTCATATACATTATTTTCTTGGTTTTCCTTATCGGTAGATATCTTTTTGTGATATTTCTGTTTCATAAAATTGAGGTGAACACTGAATTAGCAAATAGAGAACCATTGCTCTTAGGCAAAATATGGAGACACACACACACACACACACACACACACACACACCTCACATAGATTACTGTCTTTAACCATAAAAACAACTCACCTTGATAAATTTGGTTTTATTTTTAAAAAGAGGAAACATAGTTCAGAAGTGTTACATGACTCGCCAGAGCCTGCTTCCTAATGCCAGAGTTGGGGTTGAGTCCCTGTCCAATTGGCTTCAGAGTGAGACTTTCTTGAACTACAAAGCACTGTCTTCTTCACCTTCTGGCCATCTCTGTGAGATCGGAAACAGGAGGCCAGAACCTCGCCTTGCTAGACCTCAATTGGAAACATGTGCTTAGTGACTCAAATTTTTCACTGTTCTGAGCATATCTGCAAATGATCATAAAGTGTCCTGACTACTGATTTTATGATTACAAATAAATTATAGCAAATAGGTAAATTACAAATACAGAATTTTAAACAGTGTTGACTGAGTTTTGTAAAATAAATATGCCTATTCTTTTTATTTTTATGTAATTGGTACCATATCAAATGCTTGCTGATTCATTCAGTTATTTATTACAATGTTACTGTCAGGCCACACATATTTTTGAGATTGTTACATTTGATTTGGCTGACTGTGGCTCATTCATTTATACTTTTGTAATTAATTCTGATGTTTAGATATATAATTTCTTGTCCAGTCTTCTATCACATAGAATGTTCCTCACAGGAACATTTTGGCTGTTAGGAGTTTCTTGCTATTACAAATAATACTGGTATGAATATTCTGATTCATGACTATTAAAAAAAACTCTCCATGGGATATATTATCTTTATTTTTAATTATTTGATCATAGTTTCTATCTCTTTAATAATTTTATAGAAGGATAGCATTACTAGCTTTTCTAAATGATTCAGTAGTGATTATTATACCAAGTATGTATCCAAACTTTTCATTAATAGTTTTCTAATCCTAATCCAAACTAGCATACAGAGGATAAAACTAATTTAGCTATAATCTCTTAGATTTTAAAACCTAGTCTGATGCATTTCCAATGCATTGTTTAAATACTTTGCATTTATGATCATAAGTGTGAGCTGGCATATAACTTTGCTTTTATTACCATTTTATGGTCTGCTGTTAATAAAATGCCTCTTAAAATTAGATGGTGTTTTCAATTTTTCTAAACTTTTTAAAATTTGTGCATCTGTTCGTTAGAAATGTGGTAAAATATTTCTGTAAAACATATTCTTTTTTAATTTTTATTTTAAAATGGTAAACTTATTCACTAAATTTTCCCCAACAATAATTTGGAATGTATATTCTCTATTTCTAATTTTTTGGTGATTCCTTTTGAAATTTTACCATAATCTATTTAACTTTAAAAAGGTAGTCAATTGCTTTTTAGAACAATAAAAATATATTGGAATTCTTTGCTATTCATATCCCCATTACAGTCTTATATGCTATCATGATTCAACAATTAGATGTTACTACTACTTTCTGAATATATTTGCTTAAAATTTTATATATCTTCTTAAATTAGCATTTGCCTGCCAGGTTTTCTTGCTTCTCTTTTTAGATATCCTTTACTTTTTATTGAAATTCATCATATGTTTGTGTATGTGTGTGTATATATGTATACCTGTGATATCGATATTACTTTAGGGAGAGTCTATTCACAGTAAATTTTGTCAGGTTTTATTTATCTTGTTCTTGAAAGAGAGTTTGCTAGGTACACAAGTGAAAATTGATGAATCATTTCGTCCAGCATTTTGCATAAATTATTCTACAAACTTTGCCTCTCTTGGCTGTTGGAAAGTTTACTATTAATTGAATTGTAATTTTTGTTTTGTTTTGTAGGTTACTTTTAATTATTATTAGCTGACATACACGTATGTATTTCTTTTATTTTTTTTTTTTTTTTTTTTTTTTTTTTTTTGTATTTCTTTTAAATAATCCTGTTTGGGATATGTTAAAAATTTTTATTACCTATTTTCAAACATTTTTGTTTTTTTTTTCTCTTATAGACTACAATGTATCATAGCTATGCCCTAGACAACTTTAGGGAAAACTATATGATTAAGCTTGTATTCCAAGTTGGCCTCTAGAACAAAAGTTTATTCTGTAGACATCTTGGATTAATAACAAAGCCTTATGCTTTAAGAGACATGTAGCTATTTGCATAAGGATTAATAAGCACTACTGAAGAAGAAAAAGGTGGATATATTAAAATAGTTTTCACCTTTATACACATATATTTGATTGCCTTTTTTTGAGGTGGGGGGGCACTTGTGAGCTGTGGAGAAGGAGCAGAGGGAGAAGGGTAGAGAGAATCCCAAGCAGGCTCTGTGCCAGCTCAGCTGATGTCAAGAGTCAGATACTTACCCAACTGAGCCAGGTGCCACCTCTGCATACATTTGATTCTTGATCAACTATTTGTCTATCTCCCTTTCCTTTCATACATTGAAATTCAGGAAAGACTTAATATTATGTTTGTTTCTACATACATCATACTGGCTGAATGCTCCAGGCAATGGTGCCATAAAAGGATTTAGTGTTGGTCTCCACTGCTGGCATGTTGAACACTCAGCAGTGGTCATAGTCAGGAGGTCTTTGGTAAGTGGAAGACTATAATGCTCAGCTCATGTATTATCTACATCCCTGTTACCATGGCCAATTTGTTCATGAACCCACTGGGTAATGACAGAAGTGATTAGGAAAAGATGCTGACTGATATCCATAACCAGGTCATTCTATCCACTCGTTAAAATCCTCTTCTTCTGAAGTCACCCTTTTGGGTGCATTCATGTGGTACACAATATCTTCATGTTTTCTGTCATTCTGAGAGATCTAGCTATACATGTCTTCCTTAAATTTTTTTGTCACCAGTTTTACAGTCATATTCCATCCAAGTCCCTGACCATCCAACCAAACATTTGTCTACAGTACAAGAATTGGTATATAATTACACATGGGGCCATTTCTCTTTCCAAACAAAGTGAACAGCCAGGTGCACTGCTTAAACTTCTGCCCACTGGGAGACTTTTCCTTCATCACTGCCCTTCATGGATGTCCCAGAAAATGTAACACTGCAGCTTTCCACTTTCTGGTAGTGCCTGTATATTATGCAGAACCATCTGTAAACTAGTCCTAAGTCTATTCTTCTGTCAACCAATCATAGAGAACTCCACATGGTGCCATAAGTACCAGCTGGAAGTGAGAAGCAATGTAGCAGAAGTAGAAACCATGAGGTCTCTTCTTCATATAATTTATTTATGCCTTTAGGTTCTCCTAGTGCCCAATGATGTCACTTCTGTTTGGTGATAGTGTTACTATGCATACCCAACTTTATGGCTTGTTAGGTCAGAAACACATGGCTCATGATGAACATCTCAGGTCACATGGTAAACTGGTGGTCCATGGTTAAGTGTTTAGTCTCTACAAAGGCCCAGTAATAGGCCAAGAGCTGATTCTCAAAAGGAGAATAGCTATTTGTGGAGGATGGCAGAGCTGTGGTCCAAAATGCTAATTGCTTGCATTTTGCAATTGTAAAGTGATTTACCTGTAGGAGTTTGCCATAGGTTATTTAAAATATCCCTACTTGCCAATGAACTTTAAGCACCATTGGATCTGCTGGATCTTATGGCCCAAGTGGCAGAGTAGCTTACACTTAAGGCTGGACATATTCCAGAGCCTTCTCTTCTGGGTCACACTCAAAATTGGCAGCTTTCCAAGTCCCTCAATAAAGGGGCCAGAGTAATATACCTAAATGAGGAATGTGTTGTCTCCAAATTCCAAAGAGGCTCACTATGGATTGAGCTTGTTTTTTTATTTAAGGAAAAGCAAGATACAAGGATTTCTCCTTTACCTTAGAATGGACGTCTCAATATGCCCCATATTAACAATGCCTAAAAGTTTCGCTGAGGTAAAAGACCTCTAAAGTTTGGTCACATTTAATTTTCATCCTATGGCATGTACATTTCTTACCAATAACTCTAAAGTAGTTTCTACTTCCGGCTCACTAGGTCAGCATAATATCATCAAACCAATGGAAATTTGTGACATCTTGTGGAAGAGAAAGTCAATCAGGGTCCCTGAGAAATACATGATGACATACAACTGGAGTCTTGACATACCCTTGAAGTAAGACAGTACTTCTGTTCTTGAAGATATCATATACAAAGTCACCTGGCTTCTTGCTTCTTAGAAATTGTTGGAGTATCCAGTGGTGATATTGTATATTGCTATATTGCTCCATTGCTAGATCATGTCACAGACAAATCAGTGTTCTTTACTATTAGAAATGGAGTCATTAGCATCTAAACTCTAATCAGATTAGAGAGCCAATCCAGAAGGCCCAAAACCAATTCAGAAAACTCATTTTTAAAATTCTGTTCTAGAACTCTTATCACTACCAAGAATCTGTATTAGTCAGGCTTCTCCAGAGAAATAGTAGAACCAGCATGTATGTGGGGGGGGGGGTGGAACTGTACATATACATACATACATACATACATACATACATGTATATACATAAAATAAGGAATTGGCCCACATGATTACAGATGTCAAGAAGACCCAATATCTGCTTTTGGCAAACTGCAAACCCAGGAAAGCCATCGTTAAGGTTCTATTCCTTGTCCAAAATCCTCTGAGTCACGTGAATCAATGGTATAAATTCCCGTCTGAAAACCTATAGGCTAGATTTTGCAGCCAACTTTTCAGTTTAAATTCAAAAGCTGGAAAAGACTCCTACCCCCAATCAAGCAGTAAGGCAGAAGGAGTTCCTCTTATTCAGCCCTTTTGTCCTTTTCAGGTGCTTATTTGATTGGATGAAGATCTCCCACATGAGAGAGGGCATTAGGCTTTATCTACCAATTTAAATATTAATCTCATCTAGAAACACCCTAACAGACACACTTAGAATAATGTTTGACCAACAGTCTGGGTACCTCATAACCAGTTGATATAACATGAATCATCAGAGACTTTTGACCAGTTGATATAACATGAATCATCAGAGACTTTTCCCAGGGTTTTGAACCAAGGACATGACTTAACTGTCCAAAATAAAACAAAATAAAACACGCTAGTGATGTGTTGAAGCTGACTGAAATACAAGGGTAAAGTTAGGAAGATCTATTACAAGTAAAAATTCCCAGGGTGGCAGGGGTACCTGGGTGGCTTAGTGGTTGAGTGTCTGCCTTTCACTCAGGTTGTGATCCCAAGGTCCTGGGATTGAGTCCCATATTGGGCTCCCTGCTTCTCCCTCTGCCTATGTCTCTGCCTCACTCTGTATGTCTCTCATAAATAAATAAAATCTTAAAAAAATTTTCAAGGTGGCAGCTGTGGAGCTGTTGAGAAGTAATAAGAATCTTTATAGATTTTGGATGCCAAGCCAACAGAAGTAAGTATAGGTTGAAACCATACTAAAGGAGACAAGCACAATGCCAAGGTTTTTATTTTAAAAAATGGAAGAGTGGAGTTGACATGATATGATTTGCTGTAGTAACTAGGTAAGCAGATTTGGGAGAGAAGAGAACAAGATTTGCATTTGACACTTTAATATGAGATGTCTATTAGACACTCAAGCCATTATTCATTTATTGAGGTATTTGTTAATAATGAATTAAATTTTGACTTTTCCAAGAAGTTTGACAATTTTCATAGACACTCAAAAAAAGACTGAAATTGAAACTACACTTATGTATCGAAAGTTATGGTATATTTTAAGAGGTGCTCTACCTGGGCATTTACAAATCATGCTATATTTTTGAGAACCCAGTTTGACTTTACACAGCCTGGACTTATCACCATTCTTACCCGAACATGAAGCTATCTGCTGAGAAGTGGGAAAAAAAGAACATAGACCAGATAGATGTTTTTCAATGGTATGCCAGTCTTTCTATGACTTTGTCCCAAACTGCCTTTCTAGCTTCATTATTCATTGCCCTCAAGCATTTTTCCCCAATATTTTAGTTATTTCTGCCTGCTAAAGTCTTTTTCCTACCCTATATCTTTGCTCATGCTTATCTCTGAGTCTGAGAAGATCTGGTCTCCCATTTTCCAATTCTTAAAATCATTTACCTGAAAAACTTAAAACAGCTATTTTTTCCTCCATGAAAATTTTCTAATGTCAAAGTAAGTTATGTTTCCCCTATGCCTCCATCACATTTTTTTGAGATCAATAAATATTTTAAAATGCTGCCATGTATTCTAGTTTGCTATTACCTGCCTGGTTTTTTTTCTTTTTTCCCTTAGTAAGACTGCACTGATACCATAAACATATCAATAACGTTACTATGAGCATCACTTATTTTTGTATCCCCCAATACCTTGCACATAGTAGGTCTTAACATTTTGTGATTATTTCAGTCATTTGAGGAAGTAGGGTATTTTAACAGCAGTGAATAAATCAATAAATATTGTAAGCTTTCAAAAATCATTGTTATTTTAGACAATATTTCAACATACTCTAAAAATCACTTTAACTTGCTCCCCATAAATGCTTGGTACTATAGAAACAATTGTGAATACCATGTTAAATATGAGTAATGAAAAAAAAATATCAGTAATGATCTGTATGCTCATTTTCAACATCATGTGCTTATTTCTTGATATCAGAGATTGGTATATTATTATTACATAGCAACAAGAACAACAACAAAAGCACACAGATATAATACCAACCAAACACAAGTGTAGTAGTAATTAAATCATGTATTTATGTGTGTAATGCTTATTTATTAATGTTTACATTTATATGTAAAATGTATAAACATTATTTAAAACCAATTTTAAAAAGTTTCTATTACGAAGCAGGAATAATTCATATGATTAGGCTATGAGGAGATAAAGGACTGGTTTTTAACAATTTCGAATTCGCTCCATTATTCCTATGTAAATAACCCCATATTTAGAATTGCTTGTGGCTTCCACAGATTTGTAGTCTGACCAATACAGAGAATAATTGGATGTTTACCTCATTCTGTCCATGTACATTGTTACTATTTATACAATCATCATTAAGGACTAAATGATTTATTCAAATAACCATCACAATTAAGTGTCTTTAAACAGGAGGAAAAATTTAATAATTGAATTATTTTCAAAATGTTGAAATAGCATCCTTTTATTATTTCTGAGTGATAAGAGAGAAAGTACAGTAGTAGGTTATATACCAAGATAATTAGACAACCTAAACTATGCAATCTTAGCCAAGTCTAAAAAAAGGTGAAAAAAATCATGTTAAGTAGCCAATATTAATGTCAAAAAGTACATGTAGTAAAACTGATGCACATTAGACACATTACTTTTCAACCCACTCAGTCCTCAGTCAGAACTAAGCTCTTATTTAGATGTTAATCTGGCATGATTAAATTATATCAAAATCCATGATAGAATTGGAAGGATAAGTTGAAAGTGGAGAGAAGCCACAGGAAAAAATCTGACAATTATAAAAGGAAAGCCAAAACTTTAACACAGAACCCAGAGCCTTCTCAAATACTTTCAATAACTTTTCTATATCTAGAGTCTGAAGATATGTTTTGATTGAGCACATTTGATGGCTTCATATTTAATACTGACAATAATTAGAAATGGGAAAACTGAAGAGAAAACTTATATTAGTTTGCATTATTTGCTGTGTGACCAAAGTGGATTAATATTCTCTTAAACACACAAACATTTTTACCTTGAAAACCCCAGAGGATCAGTTTGAGATCCCAAAATATTGAGGTAATTATTTCGACCTGGCCATCCAGACTCCTACATAGAGACTCTGAAGCAGACTCACTAACTCCTTTATAGAAAAAGATAACCACAATGCCTGTTGCAATAACCTGGATTTTCAAAGCTGTGAATAAGTACTATATTTATGAAGCAAAATGAGATAGGCTTTCTAATCAATAAGCTGAGAGGTAGAAATATACTCCTTCACAAATAAAGAATATATGTTACTCATTGAAATAGAACAACATGGATTATAACTGGGTCTTTAAGTGAACCAAAGAGCTGCTGCTGCTGGTGCTGTTTATCTTTAAAGAAACCATAATTTGTGAAAATAAAGACATTACAAAACATGAGAGAATAGCTATAATTCTGCAGTCATCCCTAAAAGAGGGAAAAAAACAATAGCAATATGTCACTTGATATTTTTTATTAGAAAAGTTTTCAGAAAGAAATGATAATAAACACAAATGTCATGCAATGAACAAATATGTATTATTTATGATTCAACACAATAGTTAACGTCACTAAACCTGCATCAAAACAAAGAAACTCCACATTGAAACATATTCATTGTTGCTATCATCCAAGGTGGATTGCCTACTTCTCTCTCATTCTTTCTCCTCTGATTTATCCAACCATCCATCCATCCATCCATCCTTCTATCCAAGTTATAATCAATCCACATGATCAATCTAACATGTATTGTGCTTTTTTAAGCACTTTTTTGCCCTTGATTAAATGCCCGCATCCACCCCTGTGATTTTCTTTGCTATGTATTAGGGAGTAGCTGGTGCTAGATTTCCTAGGATTCTAGTCAATTGAATTGTAACTAGGGATGGCCCATGGAAGGGATTGTTGGGAGATTGTTTGTTGAGGTAGAGAAGGAGTAGATGAGTTGATCCTCCTCTCTATCTTGTATTACACGAGAGTGATTCTGTCTCCTCAGTGGGTGCAAATGTTCCCAGATAAACCGTGTAATCTGCTTCCTCCAGTCTATCATCCTGGGTCTGGGTCCTTCCAAAATCACTTCTTTTGTGCCTCCAGCCTGGAGGTCACGTAGCTCCTTGATATTGCTAATCTGTGGGCTGATCCATTCTCCCCCTTTAGGCATTCTTAGCTTTTATTTCACTTGAATAACCAATCCTCTGTTGTTTGCATATTACATATTCTCTGAATTACTCTGTTTAAATACTCAGGTGGTTTATGTTATCTGGTTAGACCTGATTAACACAGCAAACTAAGCTGTGTTAATTCTTCATTCTAAAATGGTGTTTTGGATGCAGTGTGAATAAAATAAGTAATATTTGAATATATTTTCCATTTTCTTTGTGAAATAAAGGGACTTCTGGTCCTGCTAGTTGGGGGTCTTCCATTCCCCTTTAGGGGATTTGCTTATTGGAAGATACATTTTTATCATGATAAACGTTGGACTAGTTGTGAGATCATGCTCATAGAAAGAAGTGTATGGGTCTGTTTTGTCTGCAGGAAATTTTTTTAAAAAGATATATTTTAAGAAATATCATTATGTGCTACATTTATGTTCTTTAACAATGTAAAATAAATAAGAGTTGTTTTAAAAGGAATGTTTGTGGTACTGTGTATCTTTGAACATATGTATCACATGGGTTATTCTAGAGGAAACAAGAACTGTTGCTCATAATGGAAGTAGTGATGGTTTATTGCAAAAACACTTTTTCATTCTATTCCATCTGTTCTGCCTTCCTTCACTCGGTCTCCTTTTTCTTTTCTTTTTTGTAATTTTGTTTTTTTAACAGGTGATTTTTTATTTAGAAGTTTTGAAACCAAAGTTATGGTTAATTCTGAAAATATATTTAACAATAATATTAATAGATAACATTTATTTTCTGCTGATTACATGACAGGTACTGGTACACATGCCTCATAAATAAGACCTTATTGAATGCCCACCAGGATCCTCTGAGCTCAGCAACATTATTGTCCTCATTTCATAGCAGAAAGAACAGGTTTAGAGGTCAAATTGAAACTCTGCATTCTGACTTCAAGTACTAAGCTTTTAGCTATTATGCTAAGCAGAAAATGCCAGGATTTACTGAATATTATGAAAATATACTTGAAAGTAAGTTTGTAAGTTTTTAAATTTCAGATAAGAATAGTGCAATTTGGGAATGATAGACTTTGCCATTAACATGGCTAATAGGAAATAGAAGTAAATAACTCCTTAGCTTCCATATTGAATTGTAGAGAGAAATTTCATAGATAAAATATATTTAACATCCTCCAGAAGCAAATATTTAGAGAAATAGGTGAAAACTGTATTCACAAAATTAGAATGAGCTGAACGATTATAGTCAATTATTTTCTGAGAGATTTATCCACAGAAACAACAAAAAGAATGTACTTGTTTGACTTACTTGTTTAAGAAGTACAAATGAGATCACAAAAATAACTTTATTGTATTTTACTTCTTTTGTATTCTAAATATTGATCAAGGTTCTATATGCAAAATTTCAAAGTCACTTCTTTCTCTTTTTTAAAAAAAACTAGTCCTGTGAATTTTTTTCATATACCTATTATTGGTAAAAATCAAACTCATTAGAAAATTATTATTGACTTGAAGAAGATGACAGATGTACATAAATCCTTGCTATCTTTTGGGGATTATATTTCATGCTGAGTTAATGGTCTAATAATTCAGAATGATATTTTCATAACCAAGTGGTTAAATGTCTGATTATCTAAGATACGATTTGTACTCTGTGAAAAATCTATGGATTCATTATTGAAGTTAAAAAGTAGGATTTTACTCAGAGTTTTTGTCTAAGTTTCCCTTTTCAAGTCTGTCCTTGGTCCGTCCTTTCTGTTTAAGGTTTATTTTTTCACATAAGAGATAAACTCCCTTCCTGTTACTCATCTGCATCCATCCCTCTTTTTCTGAAAGAACCAGTTCAATTTCTAATTACAATCTCAGTCCTTATGAGAAGTACGAGGCTCTTTTTTATAGCTGAGTTCAATGGGCACTATTCTCTTCTCTTACCATCATAGCACATACATGTCACTCCCATTTATCTAAGGATCATTTAACCAAAAATAAAAAACTAGGACAGAAAAAAAAAAAAAAGAAGAAGAGAGCTGTCAAAGTTTTCATTAGGATATCTACCATATCAGGAATCTAAGAGCCACAGGAAGTACCATAATATCCAAACACCATCCAAATGGTAGTTTTGGAATTCTCCCATAATCCTTGCTCAAATATTTGCCATTCTACATTCTAGTTCATCTTATGAATATTTCTTCTCAATTTTCCCTGGAACTTGCCCATTACTCTTGCTATGTGTTGAAATGGCCCCCCAAAGAACTATGTTTAAGTCTTATACTCCATATCTGTGAATGTGACTTTATTTGGAAATAAGCTCTTTGCAGATGTAGTCAAGTTAAGATGAGGGCATCAGGGTGAGTCCTAATCCAATATGGCAAGTGTCCTTATATAAGAGCTATATTTGGACATAAAATATACACAAAGAAGAATGAATGCCATGTGAAGACAGAGGCAGAAATTGGAATTATACTGCCAGAAGATAGGGAACAAATGAAGGTACAAAAAGATGGAGGAGTCAAGGAAAGTTCCTTCTCTATAGGTTTCAGAACCAGCATAGCCTAGTCAACTACTTGATTTTGGAATTCTAACCTCTAGTACTCTGATACAATACATTTTTTTTGTTTTAAGTCACTCAGTTTTTGGTACTTTGTTATGGCAGCCTTAAGAAGCTAACTAACCCTTGACTTCAATCATAAAATGTAAACACTTTGAATAATATACCCTCTACTGAGGTTGACAACTGTCTTAGTAGGGTTATTGTAACAAAAATACCATAGACTAGGGTGGCTTACACATTTACTTCTCAAAGTTCTGGAGTCCAGGAGATCCAAGATCAATGCACTGGCATATCTGATATATGATGAGATGCCTTTTCTTGGTTTTCAGATAGCTATCTTCTCCTTGTGTCCTCACATTGCAGAAAACAGAAAAAGAAGGAACAAGCTCTCATGTCTCTTCTGAGAAGGACACAAATACCATTCATGAGGATTTCACTCTCATGTCCTAATTACCTCCCAGAGGCCTCCTACTGATATGACATTGATGGTTAGGATTTCAATATACAAATTTTGGAGGGACATAAACATGCATTCCTATGACCAAACTTTTAGCTAGCTCACTCAATGGATTTGTCTCTGCCATTAGAGGCACACTAGTAACAGTGCACACCAGTCCAAAAACTAGCATACTCCTCATATCATGAATATGGATATAAAAAGTTCATCAGCTGAAGCTCATGAATTTCATTCTTAGATTGACCTTTATGTCCTTATCATTACCCAACTCTGCTTTTATATTCAACTCTAAGAAAATAAGTTCATTTGATTCCCCTGCTCCATAGATGATTAGAAACAGCAAATTGAGTGGGAAGGAATGGATTCAAGAAATAGAATAGGAATTATTACAGAGCCATGTAGTGGCAAATTTAGAAACTGCCTTAGAATGTAGACTCTTACTGATAACGTTCTGGAGATTAGGAATCTGACTTAATCTTCCAAGACTCACTTTCTTCATCTGCTAAATGGAAAACCATAACACCATTATTATTATAATTAGTGATGTAACATTTGATGAGTACCAGCACAGATATGTAGTAAGAATTATTGTCAGTTCAATTTTTCCTCATTTTGCTTCATAATGTATACCAGTCTAGCAACAGTAATTTTAAGGAAGAAGCCTTTTCATATATTTCCATTTAGTGCTGAAATTGCTAAACATGTATTTGACCTTGAATCTTCAATAAAACGATTTAGTTATAATAAATAATTATCAAGAATTTATGCAATCTATTTTGGAGCTAGTATCAGATTTCTAATGCTGCTGTAACAAATTGCCATGAATTCTGTGGCTTAGAAGAATACACATTTATAACTCTAACATTTGGTAGGTTTGAAATGTGATACAGGTTTCTCCAGACTAAGGTGCAAATGTCAGTGGATCTGTGTTCCTTTCTGGACACAGGGTAGGATTTTTTCTGCCTTTTCTAACTTCTTAGAGGCATCCTGCATGTCTTGGCTCATGGACCCTTTCATCTTCAAAATGAACATTGTAATTCCCTGACTTCCCATAGTCACATGTCTTTCTCTGACTACATCCAGGAATGATTCTCTACTTTTAAGAAATGTGATTTGACTGGTTCCAAGTGGGTAATTTAGAATAATCTCCCTATCTCAATATCTTTAACTTTAATAACAGTTTGAAAGTCCTTTTTTATCATTTAAGGTAGCAGATTCACAGTTCCGTGGATTAAGATGTGGACATCTTTGGAGTGTGGAGTGGGAGATGGGAACATTATTCTGCTTACCACAAAATTCTTTAATCCCTACATGAGTTTCTAAATTACCTTGAATATTCATTACATATAATGGCTATTTTTAAGAAATTTTAGCTAAATAATGTTGAATATTATTTTTGGAATCTATTTGATGCTTGATAATTAGTGGAATCTCTGACATCTATTAATATTCATGAGTGTACACTAGACCCATCACATACCTAACTATTCCTGTTAGCGAAGCCCTCTTAAATATTATAGTGATGTAGTAAATGTTAATTGCCTCTAAAATTTAGATTATTTTCTGGTTGGAGTACCCACTGCTCTTATAATGCTTCCCAGAGTTGTTAAATTTATTTATTTTTTGTGCTAATTCTAAATTCCTATTCCATAAATGGAAATTTGTGAAATGTATTACCACAAATGTCAAAGCCTCAAAATAGAGAGTAAAAATGAGGAAAAAAATAAAGTTGATTAAGGCGACATGTAAATTTTTTCCAATTTTACTATATTTATTATTATTTTTAAATGGGAATAACATTGTCTTTTCTCCTACATTCTCAGAGTTCTAAACAGATTAATCAAAAACTAAATCTACTAAGGATTTACACAATGCCTATAACTTTTTATATATTTGAACTCTAAGACCTTTACAGACAAAAAGAGAACAATAGTTTCTAGATATAGCTAGTTTAGTCCTTTTAAAACAAAGATATGTTAAGAGCTAGACATAACTGAGTTCTAGAATTATTATATTACTTCAACATAGTTATAAAGCTGGTTGCCAAGGTAAATTGAATCCCACCTTGGACATACTAAAACACTTAGGGGAAGAAATCATACATTGAGACTGGACTGGTGTGTACTCATCTACAATTTATGCAACCAATATTTATTTGGTGCCAGGCATTGTACTAATCACTGCAGAGTGGAGGATAAAAAAAGATCTTCTAATGTCCTCAGAGTTTACTAATAAACTAAAGCAAATTTGTCATATAAATATGCTTTTATCCCTTTCAGAACCCTTCTACTATTTCCCTGATGTCCCCATCATTTCTTTTCCCTAATCAACTTTGCTCTCCTTAAACAATAATTCACTCAACTTAGGAGTTAACTCTAGCTTTTATTATCAAATGTATCCTTAATAGAATTCCACTGAAATGGGAAAAATCTAGAAAATTAAATAATGTCAAAAGTTTAGTGAAGAATTTAAAAGTGTGTGATTTTAGCAAGAAGAAAGATAGGGTAAAGAGGTCTATAATAAGCATATTCAGAAAGTCCCATTTTAAGTAAATTCAATACTAATTAATTTTAGAACTTGACAAATTTAGACCTTGTTTATTATAATATACAATAAATTTACTATTATAAAATGACAATTATGAGTAAAGAGAATATGTAATATTTATTCTAATTTCAATTTTATGAATGCTTGTGTATTCTCTTCTAGAAATAATGTTTCATCGAAATAAAGGAAAAGAAGGTATTAAGTTGACTTCACCAAATTGGGACAACCCCCACCATCACCACCACTGCCATCAAAGAAATAGCTATGGACAATTCATTTCATAGAAGTAGAGAGTTGAGAAGCAAATATTTTATTTTTATCAACTGGTATTCCATACTGCCTCATTTTGTGAATTAAAAGCAAATCATTCATTGATAATGATATATGCCACTTTTTTATTCTAAGAAGCTAAGAATATTTAATTTCTTTCTACTTCAGATTTTTTATTACAAAGTTTAAAGAAAAAGAATCATAATGCCCACCATTGCCCCACCATGCCCACCATTGCCCCATGTTATAAATAAGATCTGTTAAAACATTTTGATCTCTTGTGATAAAGATTATTAAGTATACAATGCCATTATTAACCACACATTGATTTCAAGATGCCCATATTGAATAACTTTAAACTTTAGAAACCTTCACTGCTGTTTTGAACAGAGTATTTGTTTAGAGAGAAAGCATGCATTTTGAAACCTCAAAATTGAAATGTCAGATAGTTACTTATAGTGCATTCATTTGAGCCATAAATGAAAGAAGGAAAAATGTGCATTCCACTTACACTACTCAGTACTTTCTCCTTACCATCTATTCTATTTTTTAATGCATTAAAATTACTCTTTGGGTAAAGTGTCCATTTAAATGATTGCTATGTTTTAAACAATTTTTTAAAATGTGATGGAATGGCCATTTCTCATGCAGTCCAGGTGTTCTGGGCTAATTTTATGGTTTAAGTGACGTCAGCAGCAGGGAGAGTGACCGTAGGAAATAGTACCACTAACCATAGAAGACCAAAAAGCCAAAAGTCAATATTTGTTTTTTTTTTTCCTTTTTCTTCAATTAAAGTAGTTTTTGCTATATTCAGAATGCTTTCTTTCATTCAACAAATGGTTGGTCTACCTACAATTCATCAGTTGGCTGTAATATATCTTAAAATGCAACATGGCTTGTTAAAGAGTCAACCTACATTTTAATTTCTTCTTTGACTTTTTTTTTTTAATTTCTTAGAGCCTTTGAGTCACTCTAGCAAAGAAATAAGTGTTTTTTAACCACCAAGATTAAAATGGTTACTCTCTTTAAGGGGATCATTTAGACCATGTCCCAAACCAATGTTTCAGACTTTGATTTTAGATCTCATTTTGAAAGACAAACAAAATAGCTGTCATAGATGCACATAACTATATTGTTACTGAGAGAAACTGTGTCTAAGAACACATAGATCTCATTGTGGCTTTACTATTAAGCTCATTAGCATAAATATCGATCGTCTATTTCTTCTAACAACCATTGTTATTACCACTATAGTTGGTAAAGTAACACTTGGCAACTCTATGATGATATCTGAATGGAATGCGTAGCTTTCCAGTCACACAAATCTCATGATAATTAAGACCTTCTTCTCTTATTTTGTTTTATTTATAATTTCTATCTCCATCTCTATTTAAATCTTTATTTCCTTCTCTCCTGATTACAGAGCAGAGAGGTCTAAGCAATTTGGATTGAAAGGGAAAAACATTCCCTGGGCTATAAACTTAATTCCCTCTTCTAATAAACAGCCACTTCATTTATTGTTACAGGGAGGAGGGGCAGGAGGAGGGGAGGTAAATATGTCTTAACCAAAGTCAAGTGACAGGCCTCCTTCTTGGTTGATCATCCTGTTTCTCATGCTAATACTACCTTATACAGTCTCCTTTCTGGGATAAGTTTCATAAGCAGCCAGCTATGTTGCTGTGCTTGTGAGGGTGGTTCAGAAGGGATCAACACACACCCTCCAAGTGTTGCTGGTTTGTGAGACTCAGTGCTGCTAAGCTGAATTCCTGCACTTTCCCAGTCAGTGTTGATGGCCAGTTGTCTTTCCTGTGGTTACAATCAGGTCTCTCTGTCTGGTAAAATGTTCTGTTATGTAATGTATGGGTCACATGGCTCAAGTTTAGGTGACTACTTCATTCAGCCTCATCATGCTAAATAATGAGAGTACAGGTATCTCTGTCCTGCCATGCTGTTAGTCCCAGGAAATCTCCCTAATATATCAGTTTCTAATGGAACAGGGACATATCAGTAGGTCTCTTCACTAATAGTTATACAACATAGCAGCTGAACATTTATTTTTATTTTTTTAAAGATTTTTGTTTATTTATTCATGAGAGACACATAAAGAGAGGCAGAGACACAGGCAGAGGGAGAAGCAGGCTCCCTGCAGGGAGCCCAATGTGAAACTCGATCTCAGGACCCTAGGATGACAACTTCAGCTAAAGCCAGATGCTCAAACACTGAGCCACCCAGGTGTCCCAAATATCAATCTTTAATTGTTGTAGGTCCAACTGATGTATATAGTGATTCTCTTATGGACTCCATTCTGTTGCCTTAGAGAGAATAAAGCAGCCCCTAGACTACCTCTCCCTCTCTCTCTGTCCAGGAATACTGTACCCCTAAACAGCTTCCACATGACTCCTCATTCTCTGTTTTTTATAAGTTTTTGTTTATTTAAGGAATTCCTACACCCAGTGTGGAGCTCAAACAACCCTAAGATCAAGAGTCATGTGGTCTTCTGACTGAGCCAGCCTGGCACCCCCTCATTCCCTTTTTGAATAAAAGGGGGACTCTGGGATTAAGTGTGTTGATTCTACTCAACAGTTTATGTGACCATGATCTTCCAGGATAGTAGGCTTCAAGACCATAATATTCTTAGAACTTAAAATTGACTTTGCAAATATTTTTTTAAGATTTATTTATTCATGAGAGATAGAGAGAGAGAGAGAGGCAGAGACACAGGCAGAGAGAGAAGCAGGCTCCCTGTGAGGACCCAGATATGGGACTCGATCCTGGGACTCCAGGATCATGCCTTTGGCCGAAGGCCAGCGCTGAACCACTGAGCCACCCAGGCGTCCCCTGACTTTGTATTTATTTATTTATTTATTTATTTATTTATTTATTTATTTATTTAGATTTTATTTGTTTATTCATGAGAAACAGAGAGAGAGAGGCAGAGACACATGCAAAGGAGAAGCAGGCTCCATGCAGGCAGCCTGATGCAGGACTCAATCCTGGGTCTCCAGGACCATGCCCTGGGCCGAAGGTAGATGGTCAACCGCTGAGCCACCCAATGATTCCCTGCAAATATTTGTTGAAGACCAACAATATGGAAGGAACTATTCTACATGGTAAAACAGTATGCTGGTAAAACAGCATGAACAATTTTCCCCTTATGGATTGAAATTCCTATAAGAAAAAAAAAAAAAAAACTTGAGTAGATAAAGATACAGTATTTTGAAAGTGGTATATCTGGAAGGCTTTAATGGTGGTGGTGCTATTCAAAATATAGCAATTACTCCCCTCCAGCAACCATCAGTTTGTCCCCTATAGTTAAAAGTCTCCTATGGTTTGCCATCTTCTCTGTTTTAATCTTTTTTTCCCTGTTGCTTGAAGGGACATGAAGTAACTGGGTGATGAGCATTAAGGAGGGCACTTGATATAATGAGCACTGGGTTTTATATGCAACTGATGAATCACTAAATTCTGAAACTAATAATATGCTGTATGTTAACTAACTCAAATTCAAATAAAATAAAATACATAATTACTGAAAGCCATATGGATAAAGATTATTTGGGTAGAGGCATGAAGAAGGTAAAGGATCATGGGTAGGGGTAGGAAGGCTAAAGGGGAAGGGAGATTCTAGACAGATGAAAAACAAAGTGCAAACCCCCGATACAACAACATGGGAATTTGTTCATGAAACTTAACATAATATGGGGTTATTTCCTGGAAATTTTTGTTTTGTTTGTTTTCAATTATTTTCTCCAGTACAAATGGAGGTGCTTGACACCATCACACTGCTCCACAATATTAAGGCCGGCCAGCCTTCAACTTTTGTGGACATGACAAAACTATTTGAGCAGAATCCTGCTGTTTTTTTTTTTTTAAGACTATCCTGCTGTTATTTTTTTAATAATAAATTTATTTTTTATTGGTGTTCAATTTGCCAACATACAGAATGCCACCCAGTGCTCCAGGCTGTTGTTTTTTTAAAGACTTTATTTATTTAGTCATGAGTGACCCAGAGAAAGAGAGAGAGTGAGAGAGAGAGAGAGAGAGATACAGAGAGAGGCAGAGACATAGAGGGAGAAGTGGGCTCCCCACAAAGAGCCTGATACAAGACTCAATCCTGGACCCCAGGATCATGCCCTGAGCTGAAGGCAGACACTCAGCTGCTGAGCCACCCACGTGCCCTAGGATCCTGTTGTTATTAACATTAATATCAAGCCATGTTCTTTAACACATTGAGAACTTTTTTTAACTGAGATATAATTCACATGTAGCATGATATTACTGTTAGATCTATTGTTTAGTCATTATTGCAGAATGATCACCAGGTAATTCTAGTTAACATCTGCCATCATACATAGTTACGTTGTTTCGCTTGTGATAAGAACTTTTAAGATGGTCTTAGTGACTTTCAAACATGCAATGCAGTATTATTAGCTATAGTCACCATGCTGTGCATTATAAACCTGTGACTTATTTATTTTATATAAACCCTTTTTTTGTTTTTTGTTTGTTTTTGTTTTTTTATAAATCTCTTTTATATAGAAACTTACACTCCCTACTTCTTAGCATACAATGGATGCAAATAAACACCTGTCTGCTAAATATGCAAATTAAAACTATATATTAGAGCTGGATAATTTATTTTGAGGATGAGTAATTGGACCATTTTTTTCGTTAAGTCTCCACAACTGAATTTGCTCTGAATTTCTTGGTCATCAAGATCTACCCAATGAGCCTCTTAAAGGATGGGGCCAAGCCATACATCCAATAATCTTGTCCAGGAAGTAGTTGGTTATTGAGAGCTTTTGTAAAGAGTTTCCAGGCACTATGAAAAGAACTGTACATATAATTTCATCTTAACTTTAGTTTGGCTTTTAATATCTTCTAATGACAGGAAATGAGATTTTTAGAAATTATTGTACTACTGTAGATTAAAATAGTATTGGGAAGGTATAGAGTCTGTTGTTTTTTTTTTAATATTTATTTATTTATTTATTTATTTGAGAGAGAGAGTATGAACGGGTGGGGGTAGAGGGAGAGAGAATCTCAAGCAGACTCTACATGCTGAGCACAGAGCCTGATATGGGGCTGAGTCCCTGAGATCAGGACCCAAGCTAAAATCAAGAGCTGGATGTTTAACCCTCTGTGCCACCCAGGTGTCCCTAAAGTTTGATGTCTACAAAGAATCTTGATTCTGTTATAGACAAACCAATCACACATTCAAAGAACTGAAAAAGAGAGTAAGGGAAAGGATTTGATGTTCCAAAAAATTGGAGGCCTATACTATGACATTTTCAATGCTTTTTTCCTCTAAATATTTTGATCATTTCTTGGTTAAGTTTTGGGAAGGGGAAAGTAACAGAGCCTGTTCTAACCTAGATTTGCCATTTGTTAGTTTTGTGACATCAGGTAACCTCTCTGAGGCTCTTTCAGATTTATCATCCATATAACAACAACACCTATCTTGTAAGTGAGTGAAAGGGGCAAATAAGAAAATGCAAAGACCTGAGCAAAAACATATTAAGAACTCAGCAAAATGTAGATAGCACCATACTTGATTAGCAGAAAAAAATCTTAGATATAGAATCTAGAATCCAAAATCAGATCTGCCTCATTCTAAAGTCTAGACATTGAACCCTGCACACAAAGCCACCTACATAATTTTTCAAGCAGTTCACAGTGATTTCCTGGTGTCATATACATATGTCTATTTTTGTAGTGCTTCTCTTCTTTATTTTCTTGTGTCTTTTATAGAAAATGAGGGATAACAGCTGCACATAGGTGTTCCATTAAGAGACCAAGAGTGTTTACTGCAGTGTCTTGAAAGCATCCTCTCTTTTTGTTTTTAATATCTTGTGAAAAAAAAAGAAAACATTCAATAATCCAATCCCTCAGGCAGTCTCAACTTATTCAAATTCTTGAGGGACATTTTAAGGTGAAAACTTCACTAGGGTGTGTTTCTTTCAAAAGGAAATGGTGAGGAGCAAGGAGTAGATTTCACCATCCATACTTGCTAAGACACCTGCAGAAAAATAATTCTCACCATCCTTGACTAAAGGCTATCGCTTTTACAAATATAACATCTGATGGTGGTTTATTTTGGCATCTGTTCACAACTGGGAGTTAAGTTCTGAAGACACAGTAAGTATTTACAGGTCATGGCAAAGAAGGGTTGAAATGGGTCAGGTGGCCCTAATTCACTTAACTATCATGTAAAGGATCAGTCATACCCAAGGATTCACTATCATGGATTGGATAAAAATGAGACCACTGAATTTCACACTGTGTTTTCAGCAATGACAGAAGATTTCATGGAAAAAAAACTTGATAATTATTTTAATGAGTGAATTATATAAAACTGAGAACTTAGTAAAAATTTACCCCTTCTTAAACCTTTCACAGTTTATAAACTGATGACACAAAAATTAAGAAACTTAGCACTAATGAGGTCTAAAGATGTCAATTTCAAATATCTTTGAAAGTAGAAATATTTTTTTCACATCAAACTTGAGTAGTCCTATAATATAAAATAGATTAAATGGATGTTCCTTTAGAATAAACTTGTTTTATACTTCAAGTTTAAATTATGTTCATATGGGATGCCTGGGTAGTTCAGTAGTTGAGCGCCTCCCTTCTGCCCAGGGTGTGATCCTGGAGTCCCAGGATCGAGTCCCTCATCAGGCTTCCTGCATGGAGCCTGCTTGTCCCTCTGCCTATGTCTCTGCCTCTCTCTCTGTGTCTCTCATGAATAAATAAAATATTTTTTCAATTAATTAAATTATGTGTGTATGAAAAGTCAAATGAAAATAATAAGCCTTTTGTGATGAATGCATGTTACTATTTTTTGTTATGGGTGACGATTGCAGCTTTATACTAGTTTTAGTATCCAATTATTATTATTATTATTATTTTAGTTACACAATACTGAAGAACAAGAATCTAAAGAGACAACTCAATGCAAATGGTAGTAGCTTTCATAGTACTTTTGGCAACCTCAAGGTACTGTTGAGTAAAACAGATGAAGTTTGAAATGGAAGTAGGAGATTTTTGTATTAAACATCAAGATTTAGTGACTCCTCTCATTCCCATTTAGTAACATAGCAGAAAATACTCAAAGCTGACAAATAAGCACAATAATTATATCCTAATATTATCAATCAAAAAGAATGAAAGAAAGTCTTGTTAATTTCAACTAGCAAGTGGCAAAGAGCACATATCCCTGAGAATGAATTAACTAGTATACAGTTTAATAATATTTCATGTGCTTCATAGTGAGCTTATCAGTACAGGTTTTGGTGACTGAGCATACAGTCATCTGTCTTTAAAACAACCAAATACAAAATGCCACCCTTTCTTCTCCATTATATATTTATGAGAAATAGTATTATGTGCACAGAGATAGAAAGGAAAGACATCTAATTTCTAAAATCAGCACAAAAATACTCAGTAGCTTAAGCGAAGGTTTACAAAATTATTTGTTATATAGATATATATCAGAACCAGTCTTTTCTAAACGTTTCACTTTTACACTTAATATTACTTAAAAACATATTAAAAATTATGTTCAAATCAGATTTGTGGGAATGCTGAGTATCTGAAAAGCATTGTTTGAAAAACATTGCTCTAGTTCAGTATTATCTTCCAAGTGAAGCAACAGAGAGAGAGAGAGAAAAAGAAAGAGAAAGAGGGAGAAATCATATTCAAATATATTTTAAGTCAGAAACTGAACAAGAATTGACATTCTCTGTACATTTATTTCAGCTTTTTTAAAAAAAAGTTTTATCCCACATTGCTTTAGACCAAAGGTTCTCAACTGACATGATTTCGACCCCAATGGTACATTTCAGAATGTCTGGAGACATTTTTGGAGTCAAAACTGTTAAGGGGATAGTGCTACTGGTCCTGGTGAATAGATTCCTATGAAACATCCCAAAATACACAGGACATCCCCTACAAGAAAGAATTATGCAGTGCAAAATGTCAATAAAATCCCAAGGTTGAGAAACACAACATTAGACCACTAGTGTTCAATTTAAAACATTTATCATTATGATTTTCTACTGGAAACTCTATGGAAAAATCCCATGCCATACATTCTCACATTATGTAAATAGGAGCTCAGAGTAATCCTAAAAACTATATAATATTTGATACCTAAATGTCTTTAAATGACAGAGATTACATATACCACAAATGTTTTAAAGTTTCTAAAAAAGCTTGGAATAATTTCCATATAACCATGGAGTCTAATGATAATGCCATATTTGAAGATACAGAATAACACATAATTACACTGTCCTTATACAATATTTGCCATTTTGATGTCTACTGCTCAGGCAGTTTCCAGGCACTCTATTCTGAAGCAAGGTCATAAACCTTCATATGCTCTGGCATTTTGTTTATATGAAGGTTTTGACTTAGATGTATCAGTAACATGATTTACTCTGATTGTCCTCAACTTCAAAAATTATCTAGATTATTTGAAAATGGCCTTCTTAAGCATGAGACATTGTAGGTTATTTCTTGCAGTATGCATTCTTGTCCCAAATTATATCTCTGAAAATAGCATCTATATTGTAGTTATCAGGGCCTTTGACATTTTTTTAAGTAAAAAACACCACCACAAACACTCTATAAGTGTAGTTTTATATGATGAAGGTCTGCATCATACATAATTACAAAACTTCATAAATGCATATGCCACGTTACCCTTAACAGTAATTCAAGAGAGGCTTCTCAGGCATCACTGAGCTATGGAACACGGGAAGTCAAAATTCTCAAGTTAATGGCTTGCCCTTTTCTGACAGCACACCAGATTTTCACACTATAACTAACACTTTGCCTCATTCAACAACTGAACTGTTGACAAGGGCACTTAAGCTAGTCAGAAGAATAAAAAATACCAAGGACATCAAAAGCTAGAGAATATGGAAGGAAAAATAACAAATTAAAGAAAACAATGAAGTAAAGAACTCTGGGGTTTTCATAATGCTGGTATCAAATACCCCAGTTGAGTTTTCCTATATCATTTATGTTATATATTAAATACAGTATAATTTTCTCTGCTAAGGTATATATTTTCAGCTAATTAAGTGGAAAAATTGATAATACCAACTGTTCTAAAGTTCTAAAGTCTTACACTCATTATTTTCATATTTCACTGTCTTTGTATTGACTGATTGACTTCACTAGAAACCCTGTCAATAAAGATATTGATATATATGTAAAAGCAACAAGGAAATATTTTTCATATATCACAGCCATTCTCAGAAATGGGGGCAACATTTCAGGTGGACTAAGGTTCATTAGCTAATATGTTTTATTTTAAAACCCAGCAGTCATTTCACTTATCTCAAATCAGAATATGTTCTAAGCCAAAGCCCATTTGCAATCCTGAGTCACTTGCTCTGAGGCTGGCCAGCACATTAAAAAAGAAATAGATCCCTGACACATTGACATATGCTTTGGTTTATGAATTTGAGTCTCCTGGCTTAACTACCCATATCCACCTTACCAACTCACCCTACCAATAGCATTATTGTTAAGCATTTTAGAGTTAGCTGGAGATTTGAAAAGTCAAATACTTCAGCACAAGCAAATACAATATTTTAGTGTTAAAAGTACTGTTAGCGTATTTGATTCAAGAAGAGTAGAGAATACTTGAAATTCATTTATATTGAAAGTTAACCAATGTCCATATATAATCATATTTAATTAGAACTTAGTGTATTCAACATTCTCTTTTTAAATCATTCTGTAAAAAAAGTACCTTGAAACTGTAAACCAAATATATGATTTGAATCCTTCAAAGCCTATTGAATTATATTTTATTTGCAAAAAGAATTGCATATTTAAGATGACCTATAAAGTTCGCAATATGTAAGCAATAGCAAGAAAGATTTTAAGAGAATGAATTTCTTTTTTTTTATTTAAAGATTTTATTTCTTTATTCATGGGAGAGAAAGAGAGACAGACAGAGACACAGGCAGAGGGAGAAGCAGGCTCCATGCAGGGAGCCTGATGCAGGACCTGATCCCTGTTCCCTGGGATCACACCCTGAGCTGAAGGCAGACACTCAACCACTGAGCCACCCAGGCATCCCAAGAATGAATTTCTTTCAACGTGTACCTAGAATTTCTATGTCCTGTGGACCCTCTTATTCTAGCTGCATGACCCTGGTTTTCTTGTCCAGAGTAGATACTTTGATTCTTTAAAAACTACTTTTGTACATAAATTTTATTTTATACAATTAATATCATTTCATTGCTCTTTCTTTTAACTTTGAGACAACATGGAATAATGATTAAAAGGATGGTCATATCTGGATTTTAGACTTGTTTCCACTATTTCACTCAACTGGGAGTTTCCTCATCAGTAATATAAGACTATTAATAGTGTCTGGCACATGGATTTGTTGACAGAGTAGATATGATAATGCTGTAAAGCAGTTAGCACTTTGCTTCTAAATAAAAGGCTCAACAAGTGATGGTTATTACTGTGTTAATTTGAAATTATTAGAAAATTTAGAATTCAAAGATATTAAATAAGAATTATTATATTCTAGATAAATGGTAAATCCATTCTTTTATGGGGCTTCCATTGTAAATGGAGAGAGCCTTTTTAAACACACACACACACACACACACACACTCACACACACCATCACCACCACCACCACCATCACCACCACCAAAAACATCATACACATTTCTAGAACACCCAGAAAAGGAGACTGACTTTTTCCTGAAAGAATACAAATATATCCTATTTTATTTAGAAGAAAAGAAAGTATTATGCAATTATTCTAAGGGCACAATGGAAATTTATAGAACTATATATAATTGATAACAAGGACCACAAATTAAGAAGAAATTAATCCCTATTTTACCAATCTATGTAGCACAAAGGAAAATGGAGATGTTAAAAAGAATCTCTGGAGCCTTTAATTATAGAGATACACTCCTAACTACACTTATTAAGCATTATTATCATTAATTTAATGAGGAGACACCAGAGACTGATACCAGATAGTGGTATAGTCTTTATTTTTCATCATATAAAATATACATCCTAAGCTGTACATAACTCTATTTTGGATATAGGTAAACCTCAAGGATTTTTTTAAAATTTTATTTATTTATTTGAGAGAGAGAGAGAGTGTGTGTGTTTGTGCACAGCAGGGGGAGTAGCAGAGGGAGAGGGAGAAGCAAACTCCCCACCAAGAGTGGAGCCCAATATGGGGCTAGATCCCAGGATTGTGGGTTTATGACCTGAACAGAAGGCAGATCTTAACTGACTGAGTCACCTAGGCACCCCTCAAGGATTCTTTTAGTTATCCTTATTCAGTACATATCATTGAGGTTTTAATGTGTCCCATCTCTCTGCTAGAAGCACTGAGAATATATCAGTAAATGAGATAGACTTAGTCCCTGCCCTTGCAGGCAATGCAATATAAATAAGGAGATAAATATTGTTCTAGAGATTATATGTGTGTTCAGTATTAAGAAAGAAGCTAACAAATCAAGATTCTTTAGAGAGGAAAGAAAATATAGGAGGAGCAGAGAGACCTAACAGTGTGCAAAATATAGCACATGGGAAAGTAGGAGTCAAGAGTGAATGTGGCTCCATCAAAGATCTGAAATAATTAGTCTGCCTAAAGATAGATACTAGTGAAGTTGTAGTGAGGTAAGAGGAGAAGGCAGGTAACAGACCAAGGAAACAGGTTGGTGGTGATCTAAAACCAAGTTAAGGATTATCTTCATCTTGGGCTGCTATAACAAAGTATCAGAGACTGGTTGGCTTGTAAACAACAAAAATTTATTTCTCATAGTTCTAGGGGCTGACAAGTCTCAGACTAGGATGCCAGCATGGTTGAGTGAAAACCTTCTTCCCAGTGGCAGACTTCTTATATCCTCACATGCTGGAAGGACCTAGGATCTCTTTTATAAGGATACTATTTCCACTCAAAAGGGCTCCACCTAAGCACCTCCCAAGATCCGTCCCCTTACCATCACATTGGACATTAGAATTTCAACATATGAATTTTAGAGGGACCCAAACGCTCAGATTATAATGATTTTATAATTTTATGTCATTTAGTTAAAGGTCCAAACTTATTTGTATGAACCCAGCCTACCTGTTGTTAGTCAATCATTAAAAAAATACATTTACTGAACACAATACTTCCAAAGTACTGAGTTATAGGTCATGGGTACAAATGGTTGACAACAGACATGGGCTAAACACAGGCCTAAGTAAATCTAATGGAACTTAACCTAATAGAACTACCATCTAGTGGTAAGAAAAATAATTAAACTAGTAATTATATTAAAATGTAATATAAATGGGGACACATAGAAGACACATACTGTAGTCTTTGAAGTATCATAGTATCCTAAGAACATCTATTATTTTTTTAAAGATTTTATTTATTTATTTGAGAGAGAGAGAGAGAGAGAGACAGCAGGGAGTGAGGAGGGGCAGAGTGAGACTGAGAGTCTTAAGCAGACTCCTCACTGAGTGTACCTGAAATTACCACCTGGGCCAAAACTAAGAGTTGGATGTTTAACTGACTGTGCCATGCAGGCACCCCAAGAGCATGTATTATTTATTTAGTTAGTTTTAGTTATTTATGTTTAATGATTTTATTTATTCATAAGAGATACAGAGAGAGGCAGAGACACAGGCAGAGGAAGAAGTAGGTTCCCCATGGGGAGCCCGATATGGACTCAATCCCAGGACTCCAGGATCATTCCCTGGGCTGAAGGCAGATGCTCAGTGGTTGAGATAGGAGGAAGTCACTAATGGGAAAGTAGAGTATAATTGTTGAAGAGAAGGATACTTTTTTTTTTTTTGCCATCTGCATTTTTGTTTTTTTAAAGATTTTATTTATTTATTTATTCATGAGAGGGGCAGAGACATAGGTAGAGGGAAAAGCAGACTTCCTGCAGGAAGCACAATACAGGACTTAACCCTAGGACTCCTGGGTCATGACCTGAGCCAAAAGCAGGCACTGAGCTACTTGGGTGTCCCTGAAGAGAAGGATCTTGACACCACTGAAGTACTGAAAATAGTTAAGTATCTCACTCAATGGGAAGGTTAAAGAGAAATGAGGTTGGAATGGTGGTTAAGAGTGTGAAGGATTTATATTCTAATTTCTGTAGTTTAAATCTAATCCTAAAGATAAGGGAAAGACATTGAAGGACTTTCAGAAGATTAGAGATACTCTAAATGTTAAGAAAGAGTTGCCTTGTTGTGTAGAGAATGGAGTGTTGAGGGTAGGGGAACAAGATCTGAGGCAGGAGATCCAAAAGAGGCTTCTGCAGCAAGACAGCCCAAGAATACTGAAGGTTTGGTGTAGGGTGGTGGCTATGATAGGAAAGGAGAATATTAGAGAGTTATTAAGATCAATTTATGAAAGACAGTTTGTGCAAAAAAGGGAAGAACCAAAATTTTAATATACAGAGTTTGTAATATCAAGTTAGGCTTTCTATTTCATGGTTTCTCTCTAAATAAAACATATATATTTAAATAAAACATTTTCACATATTACAGTGTTTTCAATAATTTATGCCTATAATTTGAAGTTCTAGAGACAGAAAACCTGTATACATGCAACAGTCAAAACACTATATATCATAATATGCTTACAATATGACATCATTAAGACTCTTCACATAAAAAAAACTAAAAAATATTAAATCATCTTTAAGGGGGAAAATATACTGTGGACATGACAGTTGTAGACTATTGAGTTGCTAAGGGTCAAACTAATTATAATGGAAGGTTTTTTATTGCAATAGATACCAAGGATATGGTCTTAGCCAGTGTATGATATTTCAGTATCTCATACACTACTTTCAAAATCAAGTCACGTTCATTTGCTTTCTCACTGTGGTAAATATACATAAGAATATTTACCTTTTTAACTATTTTTAAGCATACAGTTCAGTGTCATTATTTACATTGATTAAGACTTGTTATTTTCCACATTTTTATTATAGTCATTCTATAATGGAAAATTTCACATATATAAATGCAATTATATTATATATATTACATATATATATAATATATATATAGAGAAAAAAGATTAAGATTTAAATGGGTGTCTTCACACTGATATTAAAAGAAATCATATAATTAAATAGCCACCTTTATCTTCTGAGAGAAAGATTTCTTTACTTGTTTCTTAAAGGTATTGACATAAGTCCACAAGTTTGTAAATTAGTGACTGAGGAACTTAAAAAAAATCTGTCTGGCTTTATTCTATGCCATAAGCAGGAAACAAAACAAAACAAACCCTGACAAAAAGGAGTGTGGATATCGGAAAGACTACACTTGGGAAACCGTAGCTAGACAGTCTTATATCAGTTCTGCCATTAACCACAACCAATAGTGTCATTTTGAGCAAATGACTCAATTTCTCCATATCTCAGCTCCACCATGTGGAAAATGTGAGTGCTAAATTAGATAACTAATTTAAATTTTAATTAGACACAAAACTAGGACATATTACATTTGGAATATAAATTAAAAACTATAAGATAATTTAATATATAGCTTTTAGTGACTACATTAAATTCAGTTCTTCCTTTGCCTGGGTTGGCAAAGATCTTGAGCACTGTCCACTCTCACTACCCACCTAACTAGCATCTAATACTCACTTTAAGTTCCTAACGTAGTAAGGTAGAGGTGACCGGAATTACTGTTGTCATAGACTAAGGGATATATCCACCAAAGTGTTTTAAGAAATCTTATCTGGGCTTTAAACAAGAAAACAGTGTAGAAGTGGATGCTGCTGGGTGCGCCCAGACTTCCTTCTTAAAGCCTTACGACCAAGGCTCTCATTTCTCTAGCTTCCAGGAATGGTAGTAGTTGACAATTCACAGGCATACATTTGCCTGGTCTCTAGCCTTTAGAGACCACTTTGTGGCATCTGTGTGGGAAGTTATTTTTTGTTGGCAGCATGATGCAGTGGTTACAACTGCAGGTGCCCCTGGGTTAGGTGCAGTTACAATGTGTCTGTTCACATTCTGCACACCCACCCAAAAACTCTACTTAGTGGATGAATGAATCTGGACAGGTGACCTCATCATGTTGTGCCTTAATTTCTACCTACAAAATCAGAGCAACGATACTACTCTTGTGGTAGAAAAAAAGGAAAACACAACTCCTTGGGATATAGTAACTAATAATTTGATTTTATCAAATACATCTTTTTTAAATAACATTTAATTCTAGCTAAGTAGGTGAGGCTTATTTCATACATATATGAAAATATATATTTAAACTTAACATCCCAATATAGTACACATGTTGAAATGATAGCAAATCATTCTGCAGGGATTTCATTTTTTTTTCTTTTCTCTACTTAAAACAACCAGGTAATACAATACTCAGATGGTTCCATAACTTCTGCAGCCCTTAAATTGTGAGATTTCTTCACTTTTATAGATGGCCCAGCAGATCTAAATTAACCTACACATTATATTGATCAGCAAAAGGCTAATCTACACTTGCAACAAGGGGTACTTAGAATGGAGTAATGGCTAAGTTTTTTCCACACCCTCTCCTGGGGATAGATCATGCTTTCTTTCCTTTTTTGAGGTGGATTCAAAGGTGGATTCAGAGCCTCTGCTCTTTGTAGTAGCATTAAACAGCAAGGTCTTTTGGACAACTATGCTCTTAAGAACTTTAGAAATATTATACTTTTTATTAGCAAGAATATGAAATTTATCTTTCTGAAAAATTGTTACTCATTGACCTTGAGTTGTACCCAAAACTGAAATGTAATAGTTAAAGGTCATAATTTTTCTATATTTTCCCTAAGAGATTGAAAAAAATCATAAAATTTTTAGAGCAGGTAGTTTTAGGGATGATTTTTGGGTCTGAAAAATAGGCTTGAGACCAAGGAGCTTTCTATTCCACATAATGTTTTAACCTTAATACATAGTAACCTTATGTGGATGCATTGATACATTGATTGTTTAACACAGAAAATGTTTGTTTATGATTTATATTAATTTTTTTAATTAGCACAGAAAATAAATATGAGGTTGTATCTTCTTAAATAAATGTAGAAAATTATTTGTAACAAAGTATTATTGGCTTCTTATATCATTAGTTTCTTTTTTTTATTTCTAAATTTGATAAAACTTTCATCTAAGTAAAAATTGAATGGTAAATGCAATCAAGATACAGATATAAAATTAATGTGAACATGTGAAATATTTTTAAATAAAAATTTTTCAATGATTATGTTATTTTTTCTATACCAACCATTTCATATTTGCTTCCCATTGAACAAATCCATATTTTTACATTATAGATATAGAGTATGTGTTTGATTTGGTAAGAACTAATAATTAATCAATATGCTTTCTTTACATTTATAATCATGATGTGATTATCAGATCTATTGAGTTATAATCTATTGGTAAAATTGTACAACAGTGGGCAGCCCGGGTGGCTCAGCGGTTTAGCACCGCCTTCAGCCCAGGGTGTGATCCTGGAGGCCCAGGATGGAGTCCCACATCGGGCTCCCTGCGTGGAGCCTGCTTCTCCCTCTGCCTGTGTCTCTGCCTCTCTCTCCTCTTTCTCTCTCTCTCATGAATGAAGACATAAAATCTTTAAAAAATTGTGTGATAGTATTTCTTATATATCAGAAAATAGAAAAATAATAAACCTCTTGTCAGTATATGGTCTGACCAATTCAACACTTAAAAAAGATTCAGACATATGCATCAGTTTACTTAAAGGATTTGGGATTAATTCTGTCTTTGGCAAAATAGCCATGGATTGATTCCGAGTGAAAAACCGTGTGTTCAGCACATTTCCTATATCTCCTTTACACACACACACACACACACACACACACACACACACACAACCTGCAAACTAGCTGTTCCAGATATATATTTATATATAAAATATCTTACTTGCTCATGCTCTTGGATGAACTCCTTTGTAGAGTTTATAATGAAAAATTTTCCTTCACATGAACTTCACTACATCAGTTCTCCTGTATTTTTTTTTAAAGAATTTATTTATTTACTCATGAGAGACACAGAGAGGGAGGCAGAGATGGATTGCTTAGATTCCAATCCCAGTTGAGCCAACCTTACTATCTGTATAACCTTTAACAAATCAATTTCCCTATTCCCTAATTCCATCATTTGTAAAATTGTGAGAACCATAGATTGCTATGAGAATTTAATTCATGAATTACTTAGTTTTTTTTATCAATGTTAGCTTTTAGCAGCATCACATTCAACACCATGTTATTTTATTTTATCAAAATTTAAAAAGTAGACATTTAAACTCTAATTTTTTAAATAAAATTTTGACATGACCATTACATTCAAATTTTTGCTAATATTAAAGTAATTAACAAGCTATGACCTATATCATTTTGCATTTTAGTGACTTCAGTATTCCTAAGATATATATTTATAAATATTGTTCCTTTTAATTTTAGGAAAAAAAAATCCATAGCCTTCTTCATATCAAAAAAAGCATAACCCACAAGTTAATATCCCAAACCAAAATGGTTTGTGGTCACTCAGTGACTTGGATTTAGTTCAAGTGCAGCATGAAATAGAATAGAGGACTTGAGTAGTGAATGACCACACTTCACAGTATCTTCTGAATTCACTTTGTCACTTAGCATTGCTAAGAGACACAGCTTTCTAATTGTGCTGATCAAAATAATGTCAAAATTTAAATAAAGATATTTTTTGGATTATTACTGAAAAGCCATCCCTTGAATATGTCTACATCTCAATCCCTGGAGCCTATGATTATTTACATTATCTGGCAGTAGAATGAATTTTACTTGATATTGCAAAAGATATGACTAAATTAAAGATACTTAGAGGGTAGGTTCTGGATTTTCTAGGTGGGCCCTAAATATAAGGACATACATTTTATTAAAAAGAGAGAGAGTGGGGCAGCCCGGGTGGCTCAGCGGTTTAGTGCCGCCTTCAGCCCAGGGTGTGATCCTGGAGTCCTGGGATCGAGTCCCACGTCAGGCTCCCTGCATGGAGCCTGCTTCTCCCTCTGCCTGTGTCTCTGCCTCTCTCTGTATCTCATGAATAAATAAAATCTTAAAAAAACAGAGAGAGAGTGAGTTTGAGAGAGAGGAGAGGAGAGGTATGTGCCATGGGGGCAGAGTGTTCAGTCATGTGGCCACAAGGCAAGAAATATCTATAGCCATCAAAAGCTGGAGGATTGAGGATTGATTGTCTATTAGAGCCCATGGAGGGAGCATGGCCCGCTGTTACCTTGATTCCAGACATCCGGCATCCAGAACTATGAAAAAATGGTTATGTTGTTTTAAGGCACCTGGTTTATGATAATTTGTCACAGCCTCAGGAAACTGATGGACTGTTCTTCAACAATAGTGATCCCTGATAACACTATAGATGTGAAAGCAGCATGATTCCAGATGGAATCTTACCTTACTTTAAATACCTAGATTTATTCTTTGATAGAAAGTATGTATGCAACCATTGCTACTATTAAAGCTTTATTTATATGTAATATCTACCTTGCAATAAAATATATTTTATTTTATAAAAATAAGGTAGAATATTTCATATTTTAAATATAAATATAGGGTATAGGGGATATATTGGTGGTAGGAATCTATGATATGGGGCCAGGCATAAAGTGAAAAACTGAACCACTAGATCCTTATGGAGATTACTGAACTGTTTCAGGGTTATAGCTAGAAACTCTTCACAAGCAAAACAGGTTCCAATGACCAACAATAGTACTACTTATTGATTTACGCTGGCTCCTTTGTCTCCTTTTAGTTTGTTTCTGTCTCAAATTCTGAGAACTCAAACTTGCAATCAAATTATCTTTAAAAAGTAGTTTTAGGGGCACCTGGGTGGCTCAGCGGTTGAGCATTTGTCTTCGGCTCAGGTTGTGATCCAAGGGTCCTGGGATGGAGTCCCACATCAGGATCCTCACAGGGATTCTGCTTCTCCCCCTGCCTAAGTCACTGCCTCTCTCTCTCTCTGTGTCTCCCGTAAATAAATAAATGAAGTCTTTAAAAAATAATAAAAATAAAAAGTAGTTTTATTTATAGTCAAATTTTACCTTATAGTTAAGTAATAATTATTTTCTTTTTTCATAAATAAATACTCTCGATTGACCAGTGATCATGAATTATGAGTAGAAATGAATCTAAATGACACTTTTATGAAATTATTTTGAAAAATCTTTCTGGGGGTATCTGGTGGTACAGGTTGTTAAGTATAGGACTTTTGATTTTGGCTCATGATCTCAGGGCTTCAGGATTGAGCCCCACATGGGGCTCTGCATTGAGTGCAGAGTCTGCCTGAGATTCTCTGACCCTTTCCCTCTTCCGTTCTCCACTTTCTCTAAAACAAATACATAATTCTTTAAAAAAAAAGGAGCTTTCACATAAAAATATGGCTTATCATCAAACTAGTATATTGCCAAATTATGAAGGCTAACTTATCACTATATTTTTCCATCAAATACTATTTCTGAAATATACTGTTGGAAAAGATGTAATTATATTCTAAGTATCTTCAAAACAAAATTTGGTGGCAAATAATATATAAGGCATAATTTTCTAAAATCTGTTAAAATAATTTGCATAAAAGAAAAAGAAAAGGAAGTATAAGATATTTTATAGTAAGGATAAAATGTTTAGAATTTTGTATTCTTATTAGTTAATATAGTGCCTGGTGGTCTCCAGGCTGCTGGAATCTATTTGTTGTATGGTTGAGCTAATAAACAAAAGCTGAAAGTGGACATGATCAAAGTACATGAAGTGAAAAATGGTAACATGATATGCACACATTTTTAATAAAGGAGTCTATATTGAAATTGGAGAGTGGAATTTTTAGGGAAGAAGGGATATTAATCTATAAAAAACTTAGCCACACAATAAAACTTACTATCCATGAAATTTCTTCAGTCATAAATAGCTACACTTTTTATCCAAGATGAGATCACAAAAGAATGATTATTTAACTGCCTGTTCCCTGGTGGCCAAACCAGATAGAGGTCTGTTTAGACTAGATCACTGGCCTGGTCCAGCACGAATAAGTCTAAATGAATATGAGCAAATGCACTCATTCATTTATTCACATGCAGTTAACTTACAGAGCTTATGTGTCAGGTGGGATGTTACTAACTACCCTATGGAACCAGTGAGTAGTGAGAGTGACTGATAGGTAAATAAACAGCTATAAATCAAAGCGAAAGATGTAAAGGCTAGCAAGCCTCTAAATCAGCCTGGCGGACATGGAGCACAAACATTATTCACTGCTCATAATGCACTAAGGTTATTAATTTGTGCTGCTTAGCCTGAGTCTAGAAGAAGTATAGCACATTGTGCAGAACACGGGCTTTGGGGGGCAATTTATAGTTTTGAGTGATTTAAATATTGTTTGAGATTATTTAAATATTGTAAGGGGTGTCTTTTAGATTTGAATCCTGGCTCCAGCAGCTGGAAGACGTGTCCTCAAACAAGCTCTTTAAACAACTGGTGATTATTTTACCTATAAATTGAATATGGTACTTGCATCAGCTATTTCATTGAGTCATTTAACTGAGAAAACAAATGTGAAGCACAACATTGTACCTGGTCACATGGCAGGTTCTTGTTGCGCATTTGGGCTCTAAGAAAGCCAGCTCTGAGACAGAGATTAGCATTTAGGAAGCATATTAGGAGGTGTTTTTAGGATGAACATCTGAGGGAGAAACAAAAGTTGGGTAGTAGTCAGAGAAGGGCCTCAGCTACTACACTAGCAGGGGTTGGTATTTCATACCCCAACATCAGCCAGTCAGCAGAGGCTGGCTGCTCCTGTGACATAGACACATCATCCCATTGGGCAAGATGGGCTTCCTGCCACCAGAAATTCTCAGAATAGATTAATGGCCACGAGGTCTTGCTGGCAACATCCCCAGCAGCTGGGAAGTTAGTTCTGAGGTCCTGCAGGGAAGATCTTGGAGGCTCTGCACTGGACCCACTACAGAATTCAATGGATGTTAATTATTGAGTATTAGGTATTGCTACTATACTATCACTTTAAGTGGACTTCAACTAGATAAGAGGAAGACTGACGACTGAAATGTAGGAGTGCTCAAATTTTACCAATAATATCACCAACTAGAAATGTTAAAAAGTTCTGAAAACATTGATCTGCTTTGACTCAACAAATGTATCCTAAGGAAATAACGAGACACGAGAATCTTTAACTTTAAAACTGTTTGTAAAGCATAATAGTAGAAATAAAAAAATATCCAACAGTAGTGAATGTATAAATGATACATCCATTTTCAAATATATTATGGTAAATTCAAGGTTAGAATACTCTTTGGTCATTAAGATAATGCTGTTACCAAATGTTCGTTGACATACTATAGGGAACAAAGTGAGGGTTGCTGGAGGGGAGGGGAGTGGGGGGATGGACATTAAGGAGGGCACCTGTTGTAATGAGCACTGGGTGTTATATGCAACCACTGATCAATCACTAAATTCTACCCCCAAAACTAATATTACACTATATGTTAACTAACTTGAATTTAAATAAAAGCTTAAAAGAAAAAAAAAAGTTCATGGCATCCAGAGTGGGAAAAAAAGCAATTTACAAAGTCTATATACTATATAATATTTTTTATGCACACACAGAGATTTATTGCAAAGTGTCAAAACTCTGAAAACTCTGAAAACTCTGGAAATTATATTATTTTATTCATTTGTATTTTATTTTCTTTCCTTTATTATTAAACATAATATTCACATGAGAGAGTATCTGTAATATATATATATATATATATATATATATATATATATATATATAGTCTCACCATGACTGGCTCCAGCAGCTGGAAGACGTGTCCTCAAACACGTCTAATATATATATATAAATATATATAGTTTACAGAAAAGTGAAAAAAGGAAAACACACACACTCACCTTCAAACCAATATAATAATAATAATAATAATAATATAATATAATAAGTTATATATTCTATATACTATACTACACTAGCACTAGCATAATAATAATATAAAATAAAATTATTATAATCCCAGTACATTTAACATGCCTAGATCATCTTATCAAAATAAGAAATATGAGTGTAGTAGAACACAAACAAAAATTTTTGGAAAACTCTTAGATCAGTCCAGAGGTGATTCAACTAAGGTTACATCTACTGAAGGTTTCAGATTTGGACTGTTCAAATTTAGAGATAGTACGGTCTATGGTTAAGAGTGCGGTCTCTAAAGTAATTTTTCTAGTCTTAGAGTTTATTCCTTCTAAAATGAAGGGGTATTCCATAAATGCTCTGACTAGAAGTATAGAAAGAGAGTAAAATTCTTAAATATGAATGCTGTATTGCTATTCACTAAGCATAAATTTGTAATCTGGATGTTGGCCTCCAGTACTTACACAGGATTTTGTTTTGTTTTATATTCTGCAATTAAGCTGTCCTGCTTTGCAATTTAGTTTTTCAAATGAAGTGTTACACTTTGCATTACATTTATTAATTTTCATTTTACTAATTTTAGCAGCCAACTAGATAATTGTTTTTTTGTAATAGTATCTAGTATGCTCTTTGATTGATTGATTGATTGATTGATTGATGATTATCTGAGCTCTTTGCAATCTGAACTTTTTTACAAATGAGGTGTTGGAAAAAGGTAAGACCGAGCCTTGGAGGCCATATGGAGGATGTGGTGAGACTGTGTCTACTATATGCTCTATAAAAACTTGTCTCTCATCAATCTGCTCTCAGGTTCCAGGGTTTCAACTACATAGAAAGCTGAATGTTTCTCTGGGAATTGCCTTTGTCTAAAGGAGCTACTGGTCCCAAGGTTACAACCTCCTCCTGAGCCCCCCACATCTATGACTGGTTGAAGTGGGATTAAAAATCCCTCACCCCGCTGTCTCAATTCAGACCAACCTTGAAGAGCCATCCTAGATTCAGAGCTCCTTGTGGAATCAGGCCAAGGCCTTGAATGAAACTGTATCACAGGAGTTCTACTTCCTCCTCTACTCAACCCCGCTATCCTCCCTCCTCACAGCTGTCTTTTCTTCTATACAATCTCCAGAAAGTCACCTTCCCTGAAATTTGTCTCAGAAAGATTCTCAGATGATCCAACCTGAGACAACCCTATCAGTCTACTCATTGGCTCACATTTTTCATTTATAAAGATAATATTATAGTCTTTAATTACTTCAATCAAATACTTCCATAAAATTAAGATATCCACTTCTTATAGCATCTCTCAGAACTTTTTGTTTAATAAACCCATTACATAGTTTGTTTAGCATGGTTTGTTCTTACTCAACCCTTGCTATTGCCTAGGAATCATAATTTCCTCTTTCAAAAGTCTATACCCCTTTGCATCACCAACATGCTTCTCAGAGTGTAGTTAATGAGATCCAAATGTTTTTCTTTTCTTCTTTTTCTGAATATCAATAAAATATTTGCATTAGTGGATTGCAACATTACCATTTTTATGACTCTCAGAAACCACCCAAACGAATTCTGCAACCATAAGCTACTAGAACTGCTACTCTATTATCACTACTTATAAAATTCTAAAATCATACCAGATGTCAAATATTTTTAGAGCATTTATTTGCCAGACACTATGTTGAGAGCTATATATGAATATTTCATTTAATTCTCCAACAATTATTCATGGTCACAATCATTGTTTCCATTTTGGAATTGAGAAAAACCAAAGCACAGGCAGATTAAATTATTTACTCATGGTCATACATCTACCAATTGTATTTCAAAATCTGCAATCTTGACCACCGGTGCAACTCTGCACTTCAAATTTCTTTCCATTTATTGGTACCCATCTGGATCCAAAAAAGTGGCCTTTTGGAAAGCAAATAAGTGTTCCCTTTTTTAGAAACCTAAGCATATTAAATTTTCCATTCTTTTGAAATTCCCAAATCAGTAACTGGCTGTAAGAGTATAATCACTAGTCAGCCCTATCTTCCACTTCTCCCTTCTCCACTGTTCAGCCACAGGAATTTTCTGTCTGATTCTTGGACATGTCACACATGTTTCAGCTAGAGAAATTGATATTTTTCTGTTCCTATCTGGAATGTTCTTTGCTAAGATATCACTATGGGTCAACCTGCTTCATATTGGTATTTATACAATGATCACCTTCTTGTGAAAATTTGTCTAACCTTTCAAAAATTCTTCCTTGAAATCTGTTCCAACCTTTCTGGAGGCCGGGAGTCCGGGGCAGGAGGCGGGCGGCGGGGATTCCGGGTTCTTCTGTAGGGATTGCGTGTATTTCTAGGAGTTTGCTTTCGTCCTGCCTTACGGCATTGTCTTCTTCCTTCGCTTCTTCTCTTCTTTCTTTCTTTTCTGTTCTTTCTTCTTCTTTTTTCTTTCTTTCTTTCTTTCTTTTCTTTCTTTCTTTCCTTTAAAGATTGTATTTATTTATTCATGAGACACAAAGAGAGAGAGGCATAGACATAGGCAGGGGGAGAAGCAGGCTCCCCGAGGGGAGCTGGATGCAGGACTTGATCCCATGACCCTGGGATCAGGCCTTGAACTTAAGGCAGATGCTTAACTGCTGAGCCACCCAGCCACCCTTTCTGTAATATATTTTTCTTCCTAGATATATCAGCACCATTCTTTTTTTTTTTTTTGCTTTGTTTTTGTCTATAGTCCTGCAATAGATTTTAAACTCTCTGAGGTGTTTGTCAATTTAAATCGGCATTAAATCTCCAGGAATTACAAAAGTGAAGACCCAATATATTTGCTTAAAAATGCATCAATGGAGAGGGGAAAAAAAGTAATTGGTCTAAAATCACTTAGTGACAGAATTATTTTAAAAGAAGATGCATCAAGTAGTATTAATCAAGAATATACTTGAATACATCATTTTAAAGAAATAATACCCCAGTAGCATTTATTTGGCACTTATATTCCTGGCGGTATTTTAGATATTAATGATGCCACATTGAAGAAACTAGGTAAAGTCTCTGCTCTCATAGTGATGGCATGTTAGCTCAGTTTCCAGAACTATGCTTGTATCACTGTGCTCTTTGAACAGGTTTTGGGGATGGGAATGAAGTAGATAATATACCAACATTGTTGCAAAAGAAAATCAGTTTTGCAGCTAATTTTTCTTTGAATATATTTCTTCTTGGAAATAGGTTTGGTACAAGAAATCTATATTATAAGTTATTTTCAGGACTTAAGTGATAATATTTGCTGACCATCTAAACTACACAACTGCAAATAAAATTATGTTGTTAATATATTATTACTATTTAAAAAATGGCTCCAAATCTGAGAACCTTTCCCTTATGTCTCATGATAAAGTATAACACTAAATGAAGCATTTACTACATGTATGTAATATATTACTACATTATCTCAAAATAACAATACTAAATGGAGGATTCTTAGAGGAAAATGCATACTGATGAAATGAACATTTCAAAGGAAATATTTTAAAAATTATTATTTTAGCTAGCAATATTCATATTTGCATAAACTTAGCATAATAGCTTAATTTAAAAACGTCTTGCATTTTTCACCCCATTTAACAATTTCTCATATTTTTTAAAGGATAGTGTGGTGAATTAATGTGGGAATATTTGCATTATCTTATAAATAACATAAGCATTGTTAAACAGAGGAAGGAAGCCAAGTTCTTTAAAAATTTTGCACACATCTATTAATCATTTGATTATGTCTTTTCATGCTCTTGCTGCATTGCTTCTGTATACTTGAAGAAAATGACTACTACATGAATACATAGTAAATTATTGCTGCCAAAAACAAAAGTTGAGTTTCCTCAACATAATGTTTTTATTAGTGTATCTTAATAACACTTAAAATTTTTAAAGCATTATGAATGCACTCTACTTTTGATTATTTAATAAAACAAATGCATAACATTACATATATATGCATATATTTTATATACCTATAAACTCTAGAATCACTGAATTGAATGAAAATTGCTATAGAAAACTTGTAATCGATACAAAATTGGAGAAATCATAGTAAACATAATAATATTAGAAAAATTTTGTATTGAAAATGACCCATAAAAATGTTTATATGGAATTTTTCAGTTATATACAAAAAAGAATCAATTATTGAAATAAATTATTATCCATATCATTGAGCAATATCATAGAAAATAATCCTATACTAAATTGTTATCAATAATTTGGAGAAAATTGTCACTATCCAAGAAAGCTTGCAAATTAAGTAGACAAAACTAAGACTGATAAACTTATTCTGGAAATAGAAGAGACATTAAATCACCTAATTGGTCATATGCACATCCATTGAGTGTTATATGAATTAACAAAACTGATGGGACTTTGATTCCAGTGAAGATCTAAAGTTTATTAGCAAAAACAGTAAATAATGG
Organism: Canis lupus familiaris; assembly: GCF_011100685.1. Classification (NCBI taxonomy): domain Eukaryota; kingdom Metazoa; phylum Chordata; class Mammalia; order Carnivora; family Canidae; genus Canis; species Canis lupus. The sequence continues at coordinate 81,441,526 of NC_049224.1, forward strand.
TAAAATATTAGCATACACAGATAAGTTTAAATTTTGAAAGTGAAACTGAACTTTGAATAAGTAACTCAATATCTGAAAATATTGTGAAATGAGGGTTATTATCACATATTAAATTAAATAATGCATGTATATGAGTACCTAACACAGAGCCAAATAAAGACTAACTACCTACTAAATTTATCATTACTATCATTACATCCCCTTGATGGATAAGAATCCCTGTTCTTCCCCCTTGTATGAAAAAAAAAAAAAAAAAAAAACACAGAAGGACACATCCTACACTAATCCTTCAAAGTCCTCCCTTGGATTAATAAATTCCATTTGCAAACAGTGATAATTTGCTTGCTAATGTCTACCTTCCATTTTGTGCCACTTTGCATTCTCTATTATTGTTTCATTGGTCACTTCTCAAGTATTACACTACAATCATTATTTTAAGGTCTTCTGCTTAATAAGCCAAATAAGAAAAAAAATGGAAAGATAGCCTTAATCCAAGTTATGTAAATGAAACATTGGATTTTATTTAATGTAGAAGTATAGAAGAATTCTGAAGGTGGGACGATGTAATATGAGTAGCTTTGGAGAAAGTGAACCTCGAAGTAGACTGGGAGATGGAATTAAAATATGAAATACTAGAGAAAGGAAAGCCACTTAGGAGTCCAGTACAATTGGGTAAAAAATTATTTGGATAAGGATTTGAACCAAACTCAAAGTAACAAGAGTAAAGAAAGGAAAAATAAGAAAAGTAAAAACAGCTAACAGGAAATAAAAAAATAATAATGGTAAGTTGGTAGGGTTAGGGGTCAGGCAATAGTTACCATTCATGCATTGAATAAATTAATATATGTCTAAAATCTGACAGAAGAGAGCAGAGGAGTCATCTTTTGTGATGACTCACATGTATGAATTATTTATTTCTAAAAAACAGTGAAAGAATTTTTTTACTGAACTAAAAAATAGAAGAAGGAAAAAAGCATACAAGCATACAAGTTTTCAAAATTACATAAAAGAGCAGGAAATGAATGGGTGTAGAACTTGTCAGTCACATCTGGTCACCTACAATAAATTATTTTGCCTTTATTCTGCTACATGATTTGAGGTTTTAAAGTCTTCTACTCATTAACTGCTTGTATGCAATTCTGTTCAAACATTGTCATTTCTAAGTTAGCATGCTATGGTATTCAGTGCATTAAAAGGCACAGGTATGGTGGTAATAATTACATTAAGACAAATAAGAAAGAGAAAAACAAATTCTGTGATAGTTGAAGACTAGTCCACATATCTGATTTAGGCTGAAATAATACATAGAGGAAACAAAAATGCAAACATTTACCGTATGGCATAATTTCAGTGATACAATAAATTTAATTCAAAATATCTCTCAAAATTAGAGATAGCAATGAAAATTTTAAAACCTAGTTGTTAACAGTTTATTTCTTTAGTTATTATTTTTTGACCTTATTGCTTAAAAACTAAATACCCTATTAACATGTCATCAACTGCTGGACTTTGCAAGGGACAGAGGAAAATAGGACCATAAATGGTGCTGTAAATTCCATTCTAGACAAACTAACATAGGAAGATAATCTGAAGCCCAACTGCAGGGTTCTGTAACATTAAAACGCTGCAATAGAATGAGACAAATATAGCAGCATGTGGCAGGGGAAGAGCTCACATTTATGAAAGAGACATAAAATTTGCCAGGACTTTTTGGAACAAAAGATAAATAGCAAATGAAAAGATGAGAAGATAGTATCTCAAAACCTCTCTGTGTCTCAGAACTGATAGCTTTTTCTTTCCTGTGTGAAGAGAAGTGTTTTCTATACTTTGCGCATTCTCCGAAAGTCAGGGAAGGACTTCATGTTTCCCTTTTTCTAGGCCATTCTTTATCTCCTGTGTCCAAGCAAAGATAACTTATACTCCTTAAATTGTTAAAAAAAAAAAAAAATCAGTGCTACTTTCTTGTTAATTAGAAAGAAAAAAGAAAAGAAAGTTGGGAGGTGCAGGGAAGAAGGATATACCAAGGCAAGAGATAAAGAGGACAAGGAAAGAAACCAGCTGTGTGGGGGCGGGGGGAGGGGAAGAATGGGCAACAAAAAAGGACATTTAACATTGTTTTGCTAGCTAAAATATAGAATATAGAATGTAGCAAAGACATTATAACTTTTTGAATTGACCACTTCACTTCAAAGGAGAAGACAGAAAGCTTGAGATATTAACTTCTATGGTTGGTATCTATGAGTTCATTCATTAGGGTTTATTTAGTGCTTAATACAGGTCAGGTTCTGGTCTAAATGCTATGACACAGCAGTCAATAAAACAAAATCGCTGTTCTCAGGAATCTTCTTAGCAGAAGTAACATTCCAGTGCAAACTTTCCAATTCCCAATTATACTCATGCCCTCATGAAAATAACTTCACTGATGCCATGAGCTTAGGTATATTCTTGGAAGAAGTTGCTGTATTTAGCATCTCTTCATGCTAAGACTCTCTGGTCCTAAAAGTAGTCGCTAAAAGCATCAAAATATTAATTAGGTGTTTACACATTTTTGTTCATAATGTGTAATATACTGGCGGTGTGATTTACTCATCCAAAAAAAAAAAAAAAAAGGATAGGTGACTTATGTTTGGTGGATAACAACAGCAAAGCCATCATTCTTAGGCAGTTATATTCTTTTTGTTTATTTTTTCAATCTTTTAGAGTGTCCTCATTATTCTGACAAAAAAATATGCCCTTAAAAATAGTTACAACATATAAAAAATGCTTAGGAGAAAATAAAGGCCGAATGAGAGGGCACTTCAAAATACATGGAAATAATGCATATGCAAAAAGGATGGAGACATTTTTAAGCTGTCTTGATTGGCATACATAGAGGAAAGTGAGTTGCTTGGGGCTCATCCAACCATGGTATGCAACTCAAATGTATTCCAAGTGATCTATGAGCTAGACATCTTGTCACTAGAAATTTCTGTTAATTGTTGAATATGTCTGTTTAGGATTGTATTGTTGAAATATCACTTTTTATAGTACATTAATTTAGTATGGTTTGGGTGAAAAAAACATTTTGGAAAAAGAAAAAAAAAAATAGTTACTGCCTCCCAAAGAGGTTAAAAACAAAAGATTCAGGCCAGTTGAGAAAAAAAAAAAAAAAAAAAAAGCATTAACTGAACAGACATATGTCAGGGAAGTCCAATCATTCTCTTGATTTAACCTTTATTTTCTTCTTTATCAGTGTCTCTATCTATTCCTCCCCCTGCCTCCCCACCGGCAAGTGTCTATTCATCAAGGTCAAATTCAAATGCTAGCATATCGTGAGGCTGCTCTTACTTTCAATTCTGCTTTACATTGAAACTCTTCCTTTCCTGCCATCTAAATCTTCTACATTTAATTTTTTTTTTTAAAGTTCTTAATAAATGTGCTTTAGAAAGTCCAGTCTTGGAAAGCATGCATTGTTGACTGTATCAGTGTGGTGAGATGGGGAGGCAGGAACACTAGGTAAAAACTGATCGCATAATCCAAGCAAGAGCTGATAAATTCCTGACATAAAGCAATACAGTTGAGATGGACAAAGATAAAAATAATAGATATTAGGAAATATAAAATAAAACAAGTAAAACTGAACACTTAAGTAAAAAAAGAACAGTGAAACAAATCAAACAGAAAATCTTCTTTCATGACTAAAGAAAAATAGAAATATATAATCATCCAAATTAGGGAACACTTTAGAGTTAAAGGGGTGCTAAAAGAGAGAGACAGAGAGAATGAGCCCCAAATGGCCTCAATTGTGCTAAGCCTCATTATTCACAAACCAAGACTTAATACTGAACCCAATTACAGTTTCAGCCTCTCTTGAGAACATATAACATTTACGAGTCAGTCTGGAATTAGCTGGTCAGCACTAGGGAGGTAATCCACTCAAGAGACCCCTTCCAACCACCAAAGGAAGGTGACTGTGGCTAAACCTATGTACTCTTTTCCTTGTCTCACTCCGTTTCTGCCTATAAACACCTTTCATTTTGTACAGCTCTTCAGATATCCCTTCCATTTCCTAGATGGGATGCTGCCCAATGCATAAATTGTTGAATAAAGCCAATTAAATTTCCAAATTTATCCAGTTGAATTTTGTTGTTTAACAGGAGATACTACCGATAATTAAATGAGAGTAAGAACTGCTGACCATGGCAGGCTCAGATAAACCAGGGCATCTAATCACTCCAAGTATAATGGAATGAGTTCTAAGTTATGAATTGAAATGTATATAAATTCTAATCTAAATGCAACACTACTCACCTGGGAAACTTCTGGAAAATCAGCTAAATGATTTGGGGCTTAGTTTCAATTTGTCAAAATTATTTTAGATATATTGATGGAAGAGATGTGGACTGAAATACAAGTATCTTGCTATTTTTCTAAGATTGTATGAAAACAAAGAAGATAAAAGCTCATTTCTCTCCCCTCTTTGCCCCGCACAGCCCAAGCCCTGAATACAAATAAACACTCAAACCTCATCTAAAAAAAAACAGGTGCTTTCCATGATCTGACTGCCAACACACATGGAGATGTTGCTCCTTGCTATAAAAAAAAAAAAAAAAAAAATCACTATTTGATTCAGTTTCAAAGCTTGAGCACCATACTTTTACTGATGTCTTCAAAATGTATATTTCCAATCTCAATCTCTTTAATGAACTCCAAACTTAATATATCCTATGGTCTACTCAACTGAAATCTTTAAATTCATGTGTATTTTACACATAAAAGACATCTAAATTCAGATACTAATTGTTAATTACTTGATTTGTATTTGTTTTTCATAAAATGTATACTTAAAAGTGTAAACTCACAAACTAAGCTGATCCAAACATACCTAAAAGTTTTCCGTTACTGAATTGATTAGCAACTTTAAAATTTAAATTTAGTGCAGGCTATCACAGTAAAGAGTTTAGAAATAACAGGTGTATCAAATTTATAAAGTCCCAAATTAAATGTTTACCCCATTTCCTAATCTGGTCCTTCCTTAGGCTTTCCCACAGTAGTACCTACCCCTGCCATATGCCTATGAGCCAAGCTTAAACAAACAAAAAAACCACCAAAAGAAGTCAGCCTTGATGCCATGCTATCTCCACCTTCCACATCTAGTGACCGGGAACTCTTAATCTCTACATGCAAATGTCTGACCACCATTCACCACCTCTATTGTCAAAACCCTAGACATCCTCTTGAATCCCTGTTGATTTTTCTTGTTTCAATTTTGATGCCATTATGTTATTTTCCAGACTGTCAGTCCAATTACTCCTTTTAATCTATATGTGTCATTCCTTTGCTCAAAGTTCATCTAAAATTTTTTACTACACATAAAAAATACATTAAAATCCATAGTCCAACAACACCTTGTTTTTGCCCATTCTGTTAACTCATCCACCATTTGCCTCTCACGCAGATCATTCAGATTTTCTTTGTTCTCTGATCCCAGGAAGCACATTCCCAGGGCAAGGCTTTAACTTTCCGAGTTCCCTCAAAGTTCTTTCTCATCTACTTGCCTGTTCACCTCTGTTATTTTCTTATTGAGGCTCCCCTTAATTAAAATCCCCCCACATACACATTCACAGCTATTATCTCTTAAGTTCTGCTTTCATGCTTTTCAGAACTCTTATCACACCAAGGGCTACCATAGCATAGTGATCAAGAGCACAGATTTTGGAGCTACATTTCCTGAGTATCACTGTTTACTAGCTGTGTGACCCTGAACTATTTTATCTTGCCACTCTGTGCCTTACTTCCTTCCACCATAAAAATAATAATAGCACCTGATAGTAATGATCTTACTTTATCTAGAGTGTTGGAACAGTGCCTAGATCCTTGAGAATGCCTAACATTGTTACATATTTATTTGCTATTATTTATTTTTCCCATTAGGGTAAAAGATTCATGAGAAAGAATCATTTGTCAATTTATTTACTGCTATCTCCCTAGATCCTAGAACAGTATCTGGTCTCTATATTTGCTAAATTAATAACTATATGAATAAAGAGAACAAAATTAAAGAAATGGAAATAGACACAAGAGGAAATTAACCACAATTAGAATTAAGTAAGATAACACTAAGAGGAAATAGGAGAAATGGGAAAGGGTAGATTAGAGAAAATTCACTTGCACTGTTTTGAGTTAAATTAAATTGGTCTATGAGCATCCCTCTTTTTGTACCACATTTATGCCTCTTTATTTAATATTTCACTTGGCTAAGGCTAATTTGCTTTGGCTTATCAATGAGGCAAAAAAAAGTGACAACCAAGTTATTCTGTTTGAAAACATGGCATATAATGCGATTTAGACAGGACCTTATCAATAATTAGGAACCTCGATTGATTTCTTGACTCGACCACTAGCAGTTATTGACATCACTTTTCCTTTCTCATCCTTAGTCTTCTCATGAATAGGGTAAGGAAATCAGAGTAGGTGGTTCCTGTTACCTTCTAGTTTGATAAATTGCATTTTTATGATATGCTCTGGCTTTCCTCGTTTTCTATATACCTCTGACTTTTCCCTGTCCTTGGTTGGCATAGGTAGAAGGGGTCCAAGTGATGCTAATATTATAGTAAATATACGATAATTGCAAGAATAAGTATAATGCATACAATTGTATGCCATACCTGTATATTCAATGATAGTTGAATTTTCTGCTATTTGGGTTAGCATTGGTAATTAGTTTTTATCTTGCACAACCAATATGGAGATATAAATTGCTGTTAATTGTTAGGAAAGGCAAATGATGTGAAAATGAAGCAGGAAAAGTAAATTAAGTAAAGAAAAGAAGTGTACCAGGCAAGATTAAAAATGGGCAAACAGGAGAAAAAGAAAGACTATGGTCATCATTTATATATATCCTACAGCTTCAAAGTCTTTCTGATTTTATGGATAAACAGAAAAACTACTTGCTGGTGGAATGAGGGAATGGAGAGAAAAAGCAAACTTAATTCTGAACCTGATTTTTAAACTGAACGCCTGATCCAGTTAAGATGTGTTGTTTTCGAATTACAGCATGTCTGAATAATTTTGGCTTAAACAGTAGACACTTGTAGGTTTTCCTTTAACAGAAATTCTAGAAGTAGGAAATTCACAAAAGGTACTTTTCAATTGTCCTGCCCAGAGTGCTGGCTATTCTCATGTTTGTAAGATGTCATCAGATTTTAGACATTGTGTCCTGAGTCAAGAACATCTGAAAGCAGCAAGGAAGAAGTATGAGGAGATATATTTTCTTGCAATCCTTTATTTTCATCAGGAGGGATATTGTTTCTCAAAGCCTATGATGTTTTCTCCTTAAGGTTTTTTCTAAGCCAATCACTGGCAAACTACGCAATTTTGACTGAATATGTCTCATTCTCTTTAATTATGGTGTCATCTTTCCTAAGCACATTGGCATTCCTTATTACAATATTTGGGGCTTTCTTAGCAAAGAGCTATGAGGAGCAGACTGTTGGGAAATAGTCCAAATGTTTTTGTTTTTGTTTTCCATACATCCTAAATAGCTCTAAACAAGGCCTGTATTACCTGTGGCCTTCACATAAGGTTATGGTCTATTTCTAATCATCTTCACCACTTATTTGTATACTATTTTTCCCAGCCCTCTCTCCTTGCAGGGGCCTGCGGTTAGGAAGATAGAGCCCTTCTCTGGATGGTTTTGCTTCAGGTTTTTATATGAATAAATCTGATGATCACACATGGACACTCATTTTTGAACTCACTCTGTGGTGGTACACTTAATGCTTTTCATGACATTTAATTACTGCAACTGGTGAACTTTTTTTGTTCAGCACAAAGTGAAAAAGAAGTAGGTACAAATCTCTTATAAAGCATTCTAGGGGGAAAAATCCTGCTTTTTAGCCATAGGTTTATCAATCATATTCCTTATAAAAATGTTTTGGGCAAATATGGGGCTCTTGTTATCTTTCGTCAGTGATACTTGCCACTCCTTTCAAAAATAATATCATTATATAATATATATATATATATATATGTAAAATTTAGCTCTCTAGTAACGTGAGTCCTACAATATTGTACGTGGCATATTATTATTGTGATGTTTTATTAATGTAAGCTAAATGTTTTCTATATTTTAATATCTCTGAAATTGGGATGTTTCCTTTACTTGATTATCTCTTAAGATAGTTCTTGCTTATTAAAGGTTATTAATGTTATTTCTTATCACCTGTGCGTGGGTAAACCAAGTTGTTATTTCTAGGTTTACAAGTGGATATTACAACTATTTCAAGTTTCATGACATACAAACCACTTAAAGACTATTTGAGAAAGAAATATGAGTCTTGGTTGTTATTATCTGAAATCTTACACTGATGCTCTTTGGTAAAATACAGAAAATGTCAGCATCAATACTAGCAGAATTAGTGTCATCACAGTGTAAGAAAATGTGGAGACACCTCCCTGATGGAACTGAGAACTATACTGTGAGAAAAGAAACCTGAACATGGACTATTTTTTCATCAGAAATAGTTATTTAGACTAGTTGAGCTTTGAATGCAAAGAATACTTAGGAACACCTTAACAGAGATGCCTGGGTGGCTCAGTCAGTTAAGGGGTCTGCTTTCTGCTCAGGTCTTGATCCTAGGGTCCTGGGATAGAGCCCTGCGTCAGGCTCCTTGCCCAGCAGGGATGCTGCTTCTCCCTCTCTTTCTGCCCCTCCTTCCGCTTATGTTTCCCTCTCTCTCTGTCAAATAGAAATAAAATCTTTAAAAAAAGAAAAGGAATACTTTAACCAACGTGCTTTTCTTCTATGTTTATTTGTATGCACATATGAATAATATATGGCATCACTAAGCACATCAAAGGAATTCTTTCAAAAAATATAAAAAAATAACTTGGGATTTCTTAGGGTTTTTTTTAATGATTTTTTATTTATTTAAAACAACATATAGAAAATAAATCTTGAATTATTGAATACCAGAAATAGTTATAAGCTCTGAAGATAACATAGAAAACAAGATAGAAAATAGATAATTCATAGTCTTGTGAAACTTACATTATAATAGGGAACATAGACAATATATATGTAATGTAGTTACAGGAAGTTATAAATCTAATGACAAAATGTGGATAAAAACTGATGAAAATAGGGATCCCTGGGTGGCGCAGCGGTTTGGCGCCTGCCTTTGGCCCAGGGCGCGATCCTGGAGACCCGGAATCGAATCCCACATCGGGCTCCCGGTGCATGGAGCCTGCTTCTCCCCCCGCCTGTGTCTCTGCCTCTCTCTCTCTCTGTGACTATCATAAATAAATAAAAAAATTAAAAAGAAAAAAAAAAGAAAAATTCATTAAAAAAAAAAAAACTGATGAAAATAGACATTAAAAATGTAGTTTGGGAAAGCCTCTGTGAAGAGGTGACATTTATACCAAGAGCTCAAATGAAGATGCATAATGGCATGAGTGTTACAGTTCAGATTTACCAGACTTTTTTAAGGACAAAGTTTTTACAAACTTTAATTTTTAAACTAAAAAATCAACAGTGAAAATCTTTCTGAAATTTTCTTATACTGATGTCAAACTTTTGAAAGACTGCAACAGTTGAAATTTAAGGTAACACAGTGTTAATTTGCTGATATCATTGGTCTACTTCTCTTTTACATTAAGTGGACTATGTGCTAATGACATTTGCAATATAAATGTACAAATAAGATGTATCTCTAGATATGCTTTTTTTCTTTTTAAGGAGTACTTAATGGTGCCAAATTTCATTTGTGTGTGTGTGTGTGTGTTGTGTATGTGTGTGTGTGTCGGAACTAAATTATTAAATATCAGGCTATCATTAAAATATTAGAATTATTTAATTAATAATACAGAAGTAAAAATATAATAATAATACAGAAGTATTCTATAAAAGTAAAACATTTGTTATAATTTTTGGGGTTTTATTAAACCATAATAATTTATTGAATAAATAATAATATAATTATTTTGTTAACTATATGATTTCTAATAACTATATAAACAACTATATAATTTATTTCTAATTATATTTTTAGATTTGAATTTTAAAATAATTTTAATGTGTTCAGAAGTTTTATTGTTTGAAATATAGAAAGATTATCATTGGATATTTAGAAAAGGGTTATGAGAGTAAAAAATAAATGCTTAAGTGTGAGGTCATATACAAATTGCATGCTGTCATGGTAACCCAGAGTATCAGAGATACTAGAATATCTTACAGAAAGGCAGACACAGATTTAATACATATGTTTTAGGATTTTTGCTTTGTGTGTTGATATTTCATAGATTCAATTACAATTGCATTCATATCTTACTATCTAATGAGTGATACAGATGACTGATAATGAATCAAGTATGTTATTGTAATATAATCTCTATCAATATTCCAATGTATTTTTTAACAGCAGTGGAAAAAACATTCCTAAAATTTATACGGAACCACAGAAGGTCCTGAGTAGCAAAGAAAAACATAATTTTAAAATACATGAAATAAGATGCATATTGTATGACAACCATAAATGCAGACTTCCTTGTCACATATTAGTTATTCTAAAAATTCCATCAGTATAGTGATTTTAAAACAGAAGAACTCATATTCAACTCTTACAATCATCTTCATATGTGCATGCTATGTTATTGTACAATTTCCAGTTAAGTGATTATTTTTTCCTTTCCTTGTAGTTGTCAATCGGGCATATTTGAAATATATGCCTAAACCATCAAGACTTCTTCAAACGAACAGCCCATTTAAATGAAAACAAACACAAATAATTATCACAAGCATGCTGTTTTTAAATAAAATCAGCACAAAATATATGAAATTATTTAATTCTAAATATATATTTTAAATATAATTTTGGTGCTTCAAAAGTTAAATAATGATTCAGTTTGGAATTTTTCATATGCCCTTGGTTAAGGTATTTGATCTATGTATGTATTTAACTAAAATGACAATTATAATGGATAAGAAGCAATCCTCTTTTTCATGATTGTTAGTTGTGCTACCATTGTTTGAGAAGCAGTATTTTGTTAATATTTTCTAAATAACCAAAAGGAATGCCAAATAAATGTAAGGTATTCTTTTTATTATTATGTTTTCTATCTCATAAATGCTATGTTCCCTGTGAGAACAAAATTCCTTTTAAAACTACTATATAATTTCAGCATTATTGAAAAGCCTCATACTGATTCTAGATACCTGCGATTTTAAATCAATCTGATACATGCCTTTGGGAGCAGGAAAATAAGCATGTCTCCCCTTCAAGGTCCTGAGGGTGATTATAATTGCTAAGATGACAAAAAGCAGAACTCATTGTCCTAGACGAACATACTAGTAATTTGCTAGATGACAATCTGTTTTGAACCACTTCTTTGGGATATTGAGACTGAATGGTATTGCATTTCTACATGAATGGAATTTTATTAACTTTTATTCTCCATCCCCCATATTCACAAACAAATGACAGAAAAAATATTGAATCAATCAGTGATTATAGATTATCTCATTTATATTGCATTAATGGATTTCACAAAAACACATAATTCTGATACTCTTTTCAATTAAGTCTTGATAAATGCTCTATCCTTGGCCACACTCTGGAAAAAAAATTACCAAATTATTGTGAGAGAAGTCATTGGTATTTACTCATACTAGCTTTGCTTTGCAATTTGTATCCTAAATGCCATTGTTTGTACTTTGATGCCAGTTTATTAGCTGTATCATCTTAGGTAATGTCCTAAAATTTAAGGTTCATAATTTGTAAAATAGTGAACTTACTTGTGTTCAATAACCCAAATATGTGCTCATGGATCTTTCAACTTTATATCAGAGAATCTTAACTTTCAACTTAATTAAATATGACTTTAAAAATAAGCAAGACAAGTTTTTAGGTTTATCCAATTCCCTATAACTCATAGGTTATTAAAAATGGGTTAATTTGGAGAAAGTGTACAAGAGTTATTTCATCTGGATTATTTATCTCTATTCAAGAAATGTGCTAATAACACTTTAAAATAATAGTAACATTTTAGAAAGCCCAAAAGTAAAACCCATGCTTGTATGATCATTTAACCTACAACAAAGGAGACAAGAAGACAGTCCCTGCAATAAATGGCCCTGGGAACACTGGACATCTACATGCCAAAGAATGAAATGGGACCACTTTTGTACACCACACACACATACACACACACACAGGCACACAAAACTCAAAATGGATTAAAGACCTATATATGTGATAGGAAAACATAAAGCTCCTAGAAGAAAACACAGGCAGTAATCTCTTAGACATTGGCCTTAGCAACCTCTTTCTAGATGTGTTTCCTCAGGCAAGGGAAACAAACACAAAATAAACTACTGAGACTACATCAAAATAAAATCTTTCACACAGCAAAAGAAATCATCAACAAAACAAAGAGGGCACCAACTGAATGGGAGAAGATATTTGAAATGATATAACCATTTAGAAGTTAATATCCAAAATATATAAACTTGGAGAATTCTACACCAAAAACACAACAAGCACATTGAAAAGTGGACACAGAACCTAAATAGACATTTTTCCAAAGAAGACATACACTGATGGCCAACAGACACACAAAAAGACACTCAACATCACTGATCAATCATCCGGGAAATGCAAATCAAGACCACAATGAGATATCACTTGACCCCTGTCAGAGTGGCTAGAATCAAAAGTATTGGTGAGTATATGGAGAAAAAAGGAAACCTTATGCATTGTTGGTAGAAATGTAAATTCTTATAGCCCCTATGGAGAACATTATAGAGGTTCCTCAAAAAAATTAAAAATAGAAATACCATGTGATCCAGTGATTTCACTACTGGGTATTTACCCAAAGAAAATGAAAACACTAATGGGAAAGGATCTATGTACCTCTATGTTTATTGTGGTAATATTTACATTAGCCAAGGAGACATGATAGATGTGACCATTGATAGATGAATGGACAAAAGAAATATATATAATGAAATATTAGTCAGCCATAAAAAAGGATGTGTTCTTGTTCTTTGTGATAGCATGGATGGACCTAGAGGATGTTAAGCTAAGTGAAATAACTCAGAAAAAGGCAATAACTATATTATTTCTCACATGCGTGGAATCTAAAACAAATAAAACAAATGAATTAACAAACAAAAAAAAAAAACAGAAACAAGCCCATAAATACAGGCAACTGTTGAGTGCCGAGAGGAGGGGCCTGGGAGGAATGAGCAAGAATGTGTGAAAAAGAGTGGGAGATACAGGCTTCCAGTTATGGAATGAATGTCATAGGAATATGAGCTACAGCAAAGGGAATATAGTCAATGATGCTGTGATAGTATTGTATGCTGACAGACGGTAGCCATGATTTGGTGAGCATATCATAATGCATAGACTTGTTGAAGCAGTATGTTATACATCTGAAATAATGTAACGTATGTCAACTGTGCTTCAGTTAAAAACTAAAAATAAAAGGATCACAAAAGTGTAGTCTTTATACTTAAAAGATTGAACTAAAACAGGCATTAGAAAGAAAAAAGAGACTGATAGTAACTAAAGTTATATGTCAAGAAGTGAAGATAATGATCACTTTTAAGTACTAATATTAAAATACTTTTGATGATAATAATATAAAAGTATGGTATGAAATTCTAAAGACAATGAAATTCTAAAGACAATTCTAATGATTTTATATATTTTATGTTGTTAAGTCTTCCTAATAATCCTATGAGGTAGCGACAATTATTAATCCAATTTTGCAACCAAGGCTACAGACATTAAGAAGTTAAGTTACCTGCCCAAGGTCATGCTACTTACAAGTGACAGACATAGTATTAGAATCAAGGGAGCCCTGCCTTTTTACACTATGTTGATACTTCCTTCTTGTGTATTTCAGTTTTCTCTAGGCCTGTAAACATCATACTTTCTCACTCTGCTCTTTGGTTTATACCTTGCTTTTATCCTCTAATCCTTTGAATTCTCATGAACCTGAGTTTAGTTCTAAGATATTATATTCTTACCTGCATCTAGTTTACTTATTAACTCTTAGACATAGTATTGTGCTTCAAAGGAACAACGGTCTTTTGTAGGATTAAGCTATTTCTGCTACATATTATTCTGCAGGCTCCTGGAGAAGACTTCTTGCCCATGGGATCACATCTTAAACAAGACTGAATTCTGAAGTCACCACTGAAGGGAGTGCAGGCAGACTTAAGTTTGCATGTTGTTGAGCCTAAGTCTGTTTGGAAACATGTAATCTTCTACTCTATTTGCTATTAAGTAAAATCCGATATAAATCAAACCCTTCCAAAGCTTCATCCAAAGAGATTTTAAAAGCCCTGGTATGTGTACTTTTTTTTTCTCTTTAATGCAGGACACTTGTAAGCATCCTGGGAATGTGCCTGATGGCGAGCTATTTTCCAAGGCAGGGATAACTTCCTCAGTGAGGAAATTCATTTTACACAAAGCACCAACCAATAAAAAGGTCACTTTATAACATGCTATCTTTAACAAAAATAACTATGGAATATTTAAAGTTTTTCCTCAATGCTTTCGTCTGCTGAATGTGGATAAATTGTGCATCACATCTCTTTCTAGGAACCAAAGGATGAGCTTTCATTCTTTAATTTACTAGTTCTTGCCATCTACTTTCTCCCACCAACAGACATACTCTACTTTCTCCTTCACAGGACCGTAGGGAAGAATGGTCTGTATCTAGAAATCATGGAATAAAGTCCTATTTCCGAACAAACAAACAAACAAACAAACAAATCAATAATCACTTAGGCTCATACATGTGGATATATGTAACATAATCTTTTTTAGATGAATAATTTGATTGAAAAATAGGATATCACTACGATAGTAGCCCTATGAAAAAGAAAAGTTTCATATACAAATTGATAAATATATATAATGGATGCTTTGTGTGTTAGTGTGTGTGGGTGTGTGGATGTGAAAATAAGAAAATGTATGTATATACAAATGTATATATACACACACACATATATATATACTTAGTGTTGTTCCAGAAGGTAAACTATTACCTACATTTCTAAGGCATGTTATAGGTCCAAGATACACTAATAAATATATTTCAAGAACATTAATTCAAGCATAATATTCCAAAATATAGAAAGAAAAGCTTACTTATTTGCTTACATTCACCTTTTTTGTGACGGAGGGCTGTGCCTAGTGTCAGATATGGATGCAGTTTGGTCCATTGTGACAGGCCATGGATACATGAGTCTTATTTTCATTACCAAATATTCCCAGCACCCTGGTCAACTCTTCAGTTAGTTACCTTGTCATCTTAATTGTTGACCACAAGGAAATACTGAGAACTTACTTCATTGTGCATTGTGAATTGGAGATTAATTAGTTGAAGGGTTTTGTGACTTACTTAATAAAGTTTGTGATCTCTACAGTTTTATATACTATACATACAGTCACCAAGCAGCCTTAGGAAATACAGATAAGACATGCTAAATAAATCAAGTATGTGGGCAGCCCCAGTGGCCCAGCGGTTTAATGCCCGGCCTTCAGCCCCGGGAGTAATCCTGCAGACCTGGGATCAAGTCCCACGTGGGGCTCCCTGCATGGAGCCTGCTTCTCCCTCTCCCTGTGTCTCTGCCTTTCTCTCTCTGCACCTCTCATGAATAAATAAAATAAAATCTTAAAAAAATAAATAAAGCAAATATCTTTGGATAAGTACTAGAACAGCAGAAAAGCAGATATCCAGGTAGCTTTTCATACAGGGATACCTTAGGAAGGAATGAGAAGCAATTTAAAAGATTTAGGAAAATTGAGAAAATTTGGTGGGAATTAGATGTATTTTAAAAGGCACAGGGAAATTGACCTAGAAGTGAATCAAGCATCAATTTCATTAAAATATTTATTTTATAAATTTATTTTAAGGATTTTATTTATTCATTTGAGAGAGAGAGAGAGCATGATTGTACATAGGAGAAGAGGGAGGGGCAGAGGGAGAAGCAGACTCCCCGCTGAGCAGAAAGCCCAATGCAGGGCTCTGTCCCAGAACCCTGAGATCATGACCTGAGCCAAAGGCAGGCATTTAAAATACTGAGCCACCCAGATGCCCTCATTACATGATTTACAAGACTTTTCAGCATTGCTTCTTCCATGGCTTGATAAAATTACCATAATACCAGTATCCAGCAACTCTGGTTAATTCACTGAAGAACTTCATTCTAATTCAACTATTAGTTTGTATGTGAGATATCAGTTAATACTCAGCAAGCCAGCCAACCACTTACAAGAGCTACTGTGCATTATATTTTAATCTGGTAAATAAGGGACATAGAGGAGAGAACGCAAGATAAATTTTGTGAAACATATTTCAAGTTTGCCCTCCTCGAGGGACAAGAGAACTGGGGTGTTTGCACACCCAGGATTTTCATCTCAGCACACTGATGCAAACACTGACAGCAGTTGGTAAGACCAACTAAAATTCTAAAGGAGAAAATTCTAAAGGACATGGGTGAGCTACTGACAACATTGACTCTAAATTATAAAATGGGAAATGATCAAAGCATAGCATTATGTATAATATCTAATTATAATTATCTGAACTAGAAAAGATTCCAAAGCCATTTTTGGGGGTTGGTGATGAATTTGTTAATAGAGATTTCTTGTCCCCAATTTGTATTTTCATTTATATGAGTACAGTGTTCTTGTAATGGATATGTTTGGCTTTTAGTAAGAAAGATAAATCTTCTCATCCAATGATTAGTGTTTCTAATTATCATCTGGTACTGTACTTCATTATTCAGCAAACGAATATTTGTTGATCTCATATTATACACCAAGTACTATTAAGGGTACTGGGATTCACCCATGAACATTACAGGGAGCAATGAAGAAACTAAACAGAGAGATGTGATAGAAAGTGACATGAATAGTCAGAAAAGGCCTCTTGGAAGAATTAGCATTAATTTGACCTTTACAGGATTAGAAGAAGGAGCATGCCAAGCAAAGGTCTGGTAAAATCTTATCCCAGGCATGGAGGTGGCATTCTCTTAGCAAGTTTTATAGCTTGAACAAGGACAGTATCATTTGTGGCACTGGCTAACAACCTGAAGGTTTCTGGTCACCACTGTAGATACTGAATCAAATTTCTGAAATAAAAAAAATATATATATATATATATAAAATAAAAAAAATAAAACAAAAAATAAAACAAATTTCTGAAATAGAAAGTATTAGCACTTTTCAAGAAGCTTTCAATACAATTTTTACCTATGCTGAAAATCTAAAATAACTTGATTGATTATTTCAGAAATTGTTTTCTAAAAACATTTATATTTCATATAATAGAACACAGTTATAACAATTTTAAAAATAGGTGATACATAAGAAAACTTAGGTTATTAGTTAATTGATCATATTTTACACTATGGCTTTGTAGAAGGAGTTAGACTATTCGGTACAAGAGGATTGTATTGAAATGGTCAAAATTTATTGCGATTTCTTATGAATTATACAAATTTTGCTTTGATAAAAAATAGATTATTTTTGTTTTATGGGTCTTGCAATACACATATTTTGAAGAAGAAAATTGAACCACTCTTTAATGTGCTTACCACATTTTTCATGATGTGAATAATATCAAGGCAATCAAACCTAAAAACTCGAATTTCTCACTATCTCTGTTATAAGTAGCTTTTACCCGCTAATGCCATGAATCATATATAATATTTAATGCAAATAATGAAGAGTAATACAGCCAGTGGTCATTTTGTTATGAACACAAAGAGAGTTAATACATTTCTTTTGTAGAGACTAAAAAAAAGAAAAGTCAGATGAACTTCAAAGTATTTTCCTACATTTTCCTCTATTGCCCAGCCTCCTGGATATCATTGTCCCTCCTTCTGACAGCTGTAAAATGCTATTTAAGGCTTAGAGAATTTTATATTTCATTTTATATTTTTTTTCAAAGCTTGAAGATGAATATCAGAACAAGAGTGAGATGTCGCACTCCAGATGTGCTGACCACTGTGATTTCCTCAAATGTGGGAAATTCCACTGCATAATTTGTAGTAGTGGAGGACTGTGGTCACGCTTTCCCCTGGCAAAAATAAATAAATAAATAAAAATAAAAATAAAATAATAAAATGAAAGAGTGAGATGTCACCAGTGAGATATTCCATGTGTTTCCACCTATACATTCTGTAGTTAGTCATGAAGCCATGATAATTCTGCTTCAGCCAGGCAATTAGTTTAAAAGTAACAGTCCCATCTTCCTTTCTCCTTGGCTTCTAGATTTGCCTGAAGTTATATTGGCTCCACTTTCAAAAAATCCTTTTCTTGGTTTATGGATTTTTCGTAATTTGGGGGGGGGGGGGGGAATAGGCAGAATTTAAGGCTACCAGACTCTTATTGTAAAAGTTGGTCCATTTTCTCAGAAAAAAAAAAAAAGGAATTGGAATGTTTTTCAGAGTACATATAAGAGAGAGTTAAAACTGTTTGAGTGCTGGATCTTAGTTTAGTATTTTATGGGTCTCCATTCCCTTTATTTATGTTTTCTTATGAAGAGACATTAATTAGCACTCTTATTTCTCTCTACTCTCCCAATCGTTACTTAAAGGTAAATAAATTATACTTTTGGTAATTTGGGATCAGGTCAGAAGTATCCAAATTCAACCCATTTTCTTCCTTATTTTGAATTATCCACACAGTTCTTGGTCATAAAGTAACTTTAAAAAGTAAAGGTGACAGAAACCTCTCTGACGTGTCTGTCATTATCCATGCTTGCCTGTAATCAGACACATATTGTTTCATGAAGCCCATTGATGCCACATATTTAAAACATCCTTTGATTTTGTGCTCTCCATAATAAAGATTCCATTTTAATTTACTTTTTGTCTGAATCCTGAGTGTATCCCAATTAGTTTCAAATATGGTAGGAAATAGAGGTGGCATTTATTGGGCTGACTCAAATTCCAACTATAGATGATATTGGGAGGACTCAAATATATAAAATCAGAAATGAAAGAGGACAAATTACAAGAGAATGCACATTAATGCCAACAAACTGAAAAAATCTAGAAGAAATAAATTTCTAGAAACATACAACCTTCTAAAACTGAATCCATTTCTATAGAAAATTTTAAAAGACCGACTAGTAGTAACAAAACTGAATCATTATCAAAAAACTATTAAAAAATAAAAGTTCAGATCCAGATGAATTCACAGTGATTGCTTCCAAGCACTTAAAGAAGAGTTAATACTTATTCTTCTCAAACTATGTTTTTAGAAAAATCGAAGAAGGAGAGCTTCCAAACACATTCTAAAAAGCCAGCATTACCCTGGTACCAAAACCAGTTAAAGACATTACAAAAAAAGAAAACTATAAGGAAATATCACTGACAAATTAGATGCAAAATCCTCAACAAAATATTAGCAAACTGCATTCAATACTACAATTAAAAAAAAATCATTCACCGCAATCAAGTGGAATTTATTTCAGAGATGTAAGAATGGTTTATTATTTGCAAATCAATCAATATGATACACATCAATAGAATGAAGGCTAAAACTCACATAATCATCTAAATAGATGCATAAAAAATTGACAAAATTTAACATCCGTTCAAGATAAAAATTCTCAATGAAGTGGGTTTAGAGAGAATTTATCTCAATGTAATAAAGACCCTATATGAAAACCTACACCTAATATCCCACTCATTGGTGAAAAACTTGAGAGCTTTTCCTGCAAGATGAGGAACAAAACAAGAATGTCCACTCTCATCACTTTTATTCAACATAATACTGGAAGTCCTAGCCACATTGGTCAGATAAGAAAAAGAAATAAGAGGCATCCATATAAGCAAGGAAGAAGGTAAACCCTCATCATTTGCAGATGACATGATATTATACACATAACCCTAAAGACTACACCAAAAAAAAACTATTAGAAGTAATAGATAAATTCAGTAAAGTTGTAGTATACAAAATTAATACCCAGAAATTGGTAATGTTTCTATATACCAATAACAAAGTAACAGAAAGAGAAATTACTAAACAATTTCATGACTATTGCACCAAAACAAACAAATAAATAAATAAAAATACATTGGAATACATTTAACCAAAGAGGTGAAAGAACTGAACTCTGAAAACTATAGAATGTTGATGAAATAAATTGAAGACAACACAAATGAATGAAAAGATATTCTATGCCCATGAAGGGGAAGAATTTATATTGTTAAAAAGTCCATAGTATCCACAGAAATCTACAGATCAGTGCAATTTGTAGCAAAATACCCATTGCATTTTTCACAGAATTAGAACAAATAATATGAAATTTGTATGGAATTACAAAAGAATAACTAAAACAATCTTGAGAAAGAAGATCAAAGCTGGAAAGATCACAATTCCAGATTTTTTTTTTTTTTTTTTTTTTTTTTAGGAAGCTTTCCCTGAATCTCAGGGAAGATATTTATGTTTTTTTTTTTAGGATTCCAAAGCCGCTGCCTTCTTTTTTTTAAGATTTTATTTATTCATGAGAGACACAGCACAGAGAGAAAAACAGAGACATAGGCAGAGGGAAAAGCCGGCTCCTTGCAGGGAGCCCGATGCAGTACTAGATCCCCAGACCCGGGATTATGCTCTGAGCCCAAGGTAGATGCTCAGCCGCTGAGCCACTCAGTGTCTCTCAATTCCAGATTTCAAGACATACACCAAAGCTGTAGTAATCAAAAAATATATGGTCTGATGCAAAAGTAGACACATAGAACAGAATAACAAGCCCAGAAATAAACCCATACTTGTATGGTCAATTATCTTTAACAAAGGAGGCACGAAAATACAATGGAAAAAATATTTGAAATGATAGCCAATTAGAAGTTAATATCCAAAATACATAAATTTAGAGAATTCAACACCAAAAACACAGTCACATTGAAAAGTGGACACAGAACCTAAATAGACATTTTTCCAAAGAAGATATGCACTGATGGCCAACAGACACACAAAAAGATGCTCACTATCACTGATCATTCATCAGGGAATGCAAATCAAAACCACAATGAGATATCACTTTAGCCCTATCAGAGTGGCTAGGATCAAAAGTTATTAGTGAGGATGTGGAGAAAAAGGAACCCTTATGCATTGTTGGTAGATCAAAAAATTTAAAAATAGAAATACCATATGATCCAGTAATTTCACTACTGGGTATTTACCTAAAGGAAATGAAAACACTAATCGGAAAAGACCTACGTACCTCTGTTTATTGCAGGAGTATTTACATTAGCCGAGGAGACATGGAAGCAACTCAAGTGACCATTGATAGATGAGTGGACAAAAAAGAAGTGTATCTATGCAATGAAATATTAGTCAGCCAATTAAAAGGATGAGTTCTTGCTTTTTGTGGCAACGTGGATGGACCTAGAGGGTGTTATGCTAAGTAAAATAAGTCAGAGAAAGACAAACATCGTATGATTTCTTTCATATGTGGAATTTTTTTTTTTTTTTAATTTTTATTTATGATAGTCACACACAGAGAGAGAGGGGCAGAGACACAGGCAGAGGGAGAAGCAGGCTCCATGCACCGGGAGCCTGATGTGGGATTCGATTCCGGGTCTCCAGGATCGCGCCCCGGGCCAAAGGCAGGCGCCAAACCGCTGCGCCACCCAGGGATCCCCATATGTGGAATTTAAAAAACAAAACAAATGAATTGAAAAAAAAAAACACAAGTAAAATGCTGAATCAGACCTATAAATATAGAGAACAAACTATTAGTTTCCAGGGGGGAGGGGGCTGAGGGGGTGAACAAAATAGATGCAGTGTAGTGAGAGATATAGTTACGGAATGAATATGTCATGGGAAAAATTAAAAATAAAAATAAAAAAAGAATATGTCATGGGAATGTAAGTTACAATCTAGGAAATATAGTCAATAATATTGTAGTGGCATTGTAAAGTGACAGATCCTAGCTACATTTGTGATGAGCATAGCATAGTATAGGGAGATATTTTTTTTTTTTTTTTTTTTTTTTTAAGATTTTATTGGGCAGCCAGGGTGGCTCAGCAGTTTAGCGCTCCCTTCAGCCCAGGGCCTGATCCTGGAGACTCAGGATCAAGACCCACAACAGGCTCCCTGTATGGAGCCTGCTTCTCCTGCTTCTCCCTCTGCCTGTGTCTCTGCCTCTCTCTCTCTCTCTCTCTCTGTGTGTGTGTTTGTGTGTCTCATGAATAAATAAATAAAATCTTTAAAAAAAGATTTATTAAAAATAAGATTTTATTTATTCATGAGAGACACAGAGAGAAAGGAGACAGAGACATAGGCAGAGGGAGAAGCAGGTTTCCTACGGGGGAGCCCAATGCAGGACTTGATCCTGGGACCTGGGATCACCACTTGAGCCAAAAGCAGATGCTCAACCACTAAGCCACCCAGATGCTCAGTGTATAGAGATGTCAAATCACTGTGTTATATACCTGAAAGCAATGTCACATTGTGTGTTACCCATACTCAAGTAAAATAAAAAATATATATATATATATTTTGGACTTGAAGTTGGACCTAGAAGACTCTCAGCTGACCTGGCTTTCATCTGGGAGCCTGGGTTAACTGCTACTTTGGTTGAACTTACATTAGGGAATGAAGAGAAAGAACATTAAGACTTGAAAGTCTCCTGTTTGAAATGGCTCAGGCTATTTAGATTAAGGTATTAAAAAATATGAGTAAAAGAGAGATTATCTGCCTCCCCCACAGCACTATCTTCAATCTTCTTTCCTCTAAACTATGGCAATGAGACAGGGCGCCACCATCAATTGGCTTATTGGACTTGTTCAGAAATCTTTGTGTTTTTATTTGTGTTTGTTTGTTTTCTGACTTAACAGCTGGTGTCCAAAGACATTTCTATCTCACTCATTTGGACTCTTTCCTCCCTACAAAATGCTTCCAAATCTTTTCACATGTGATTTTACATAGATGCAAATTAAGGGTTACCACTTTGGCTGCTTTGGGTGCTATGTGTTGGTGTCATATCAACAACAGAACTGCCCAGCTTCTTCTTAGACCTAGAGTTGTTTGGATGGACAGCTAATATAAGAGATGGTGTAGATAAATCAGCATCAACTAAAGAAATAATTTTACAACTATTTAAATGTTATAGCCTACAAAATATGTTCACTCTTATAATGAACCTCAAAACAATGCAGTGCAGTAGAGAGGACATGATATGTTTTTCCAATTTTGCAGAGGAGAAAAGTGAGACTGAAATCCTGAATCAAACATACTTGGTTTCAATTTCTGGCTACATAATTTACTAGCAATATGAATTTCAGTGAGTTACTCAATATCCCCATTTATAAAATGTTTTGAGCAGTTAAATACAAGATGGAAGTTAAAGCTGTTAGCAGTTTAGCAAATTAATAATCATTTAAAAGCCTTTTTGTTTTAAATTTAACTCCAACATTTCTCGACTTTCTCAAGTTGACCACTAAATCTCAGTCATTCAAATATTTTAGAATTTCTGTAGATTGGACAGTGTATTCATAAATATTAATGTAATTTAACTTATTAAATCCTAAACCATATGTTTTGGCACAAACCTTATTCCCAATGTAATAACAAAGATATGTCAACCCCATTCATCAAACATAGGTGGAGAAGGCAGAAAGAGAAATGGCACTGATAAATAATTTCATGTAATTTTTGTGAATGACAGATGTTTAAGTAGAAGTGTAGAAATAATTTCATAATTCACAATAAATCAATTTATTGCAGCTTATCACTTCCAATAGTTTTATAAATCAAAATGTTAAATTGTACTTAATAAATCATTTTATTTCTCTGAGCATATGTAGAAAATTTAGCTGTTACATCAATCTATGTTTCATGTCTACAAAGGAAGTTTTTTATAAAATCTAACTATATACTAAGAAATTTCATATATCAAAAAACAGACAGCTATTCAAAATATTTGTACAATGCTATTACATAATATATTTAAAATAAACTTCATCTTTTCCACTTTATGAATCTGATTACGTTTATCCAAATAGTGGCCAGAAGAAGAATCTTGGTTTGCTATCTTTCTCCGATCTCCAGCTCTTGCCAAAGTTTTAGTTTATTTTCTTTAGCGACCTCTGTTGAAGGTACCTATCTCTTTTCAACCATCTTTTTCCTTTTTTCTATATAGTCTCTTCTGATATTTTATTATTTTGGTTTTTTAAATTATTTTTTCAAAAATACTATAAACAGATTATTCAGAATGTATTTATAATCAATTAAGTTAATAATTTTTTTTAAGTTAATAATTTATGTTTGAATCTGACCGGAAGCAAATCTAAAAACTAGAAATGCTGTTAAACAATTGATTCCCTGTCTTAAGTGACTTGCTCAAATTGTGATTGCTAATTTTGTTGGAAGTTTCAATTAAATCTCCACTTAATTAATCTGTAGTTATTCTGGTAGTTTCTTCTCTCTCCCCTTAATTTTTAAAATGATTTTCTAAACAAATAGTTCACTAACTTTTTCTATCTATTGATTCCTTTCCTTTCTCTGGACTTCATATTTCACCCATCATCCCACCTTCCCCGTTTCCATCTATTTTGTGCTGAGTCGTGTCTTCCTAAAATTCATATGCAGTCCTAACTCTTGATGTCCCTGTATTTGTAGTTAGGACTTTAAGGGAGATAATTAAATTCAATGGAATCAAAAGTCAAAAGTGTGAAAAAGTGTGAAACCTTAATCCCACAGGACTCATGCATTTATAAGAAGAGGAAAAGATACCAAGTCTGTCTCTCCATGCATGCACAAAGAAGCCATGTGAGAACACAGAGAGAAGGTGATGTTCTACAAGCCATACAGAGTGGCCTCACCAGAAACCAATATGTTGGCACCTTAGACTTCCAGTATCTAGAACTATGTCTGATGTTTAGGCCATCCAATTTCCAGTGTGTTATTATTATAGCAGCCTGAGTAGAATGACACATTACCCTTTTTCTCCTGGTCTTTCAGATTTCTTCGTGTCACCTTCCCTAGATGCCCCTTCTGTCCCATCCAGTTTATCACCACCTTATTACTAGACTAGGTGCATTATTATAGGTTCTCATATCTCACACTGTTTTGGATTTCTGTTGCCCTGACTGGATTAGGAGCTTCTGTAACTCAGTGACTATTTATTGTCAACTCAACATCTGTAAGGTCAATCACAGGGATTGGTATATGGTAGGATACAAGAAATGCTTATTGAAGTATACTTTTAGAGTCAGATTGTAGTTCATGGAAGATTGGTTGCCAAAGATGTCCAATAATTTTATACTTTCAATTTAATTTGAATTGAAATTACAAAGTGCTCTTTTATGTAATAAAATTGTGGATATATTTTCTTCAGTGGAGTAAAATATCTATCAATGAGGCTGTTAAATATAGATAATGATCTATCAAGTAGATGGACATTAATGCAGCCTTTAAGAATAATAATTATAAACTCTGAGTGACCTTATGGAATGATTACAACAAAATCTATGTAGACTGCATGTAACATTATGGAAAATTATAATAAAATGTACAATGAAAAGTCAGGAAATGGATTTGCTCATGTACTATGATTGCAAGTGTTTATAGATTAAAGCATATGAGAATATTTAGAGAATAATTGTTATAACATGGTGTTAATATGAATATTTTCTCCATTTTCCAAATTTCTTCTGATCTTTATTTACTTATTAAAATATAAAATTTATTTTAAAAACACAAGGATGCATATGAAAAGCATAGCCATATTGGAAGACAGTACACTAAAGGGGCAAAAGAGCATGGCAGCTAAATACATGGGTATGGGCAAACCGTGTTTACATTTCACTTTTAACACTAACTTGGTGACCTTGAATAAAAGTAATTTACATGCTTAAGGCTTAATTTCCTTGTCTTTCAAATGGAATTAATATTAACCGTAGTGTCCACCAAAGCACTTAGAAACCAGAAATATAGTAAGTGCTCTTAAAGGCCAGCTAATAATTTCTGACAGAAAGTGACATTAGGGACTTGCTTAATTCACCATTGTAGATGAGTATCTGGTATTTGGTAGTTTTATAATAAACATTTGTTAATGAATGAATCAATGAAAGGGAGAGTATAATAAACCTAATAAAAAAGCCTAGGAAAGTTAAAGAAAAGAGCAGAACTATATATAATGAAAAGGTTTTTTAAAAATAAATTTATTATTTGGAAAATGTCTAAGCAGATAACTATTATAACACTTTATATGTCTTGAATAAGACTAATCCAAATCTCCTACTGTATAAGTTGTTTCCTGAATAAAATAGATACTTTATTTCAGAAACTACTTTGACCCATACCTTGTAGTAATTTGCTGTGTCTCTGTTCCAAATTATTTCCTTGTAGATGATTAGCTCAAGCTCCAGCAGAATCAGCCACAGTAAATAAGTAAAATAAAATTACTGTAAGAATGGTGAAAAACATTTGATAAGATAGTTCAATATTTTGGATGAGAAAAAGCAGAAAGTGCCTGAAGCTGAGAATGTTCCTATTGAAAAAGCTGTATTTCTAGCTTTCAGAATTCATCTTGCTACCTCAGCTCAGTGATGTCACTGAAATTCATTGATACATCCCTTTCCACACATACACATTTTTTTAACCTTACATCATATCCTATATCCCTGCGATACATCCCAGAGTATTGATTATCTCTCAGATTTAAATTTAAAAAAAATATAACTGTGGTGGGCAGTTTTCTTTATCTCTTTTTCTATGACTAGCACAGTAGCTCTCTAAACTTTTTTTTTTTTTTTTTTTTAAGGACAAAAGGAGATCTGAGTGAAACATTTAGTGATGTGATAATAAACTTTGCTCCCAAACACACAGGAGAGCGTAGCACTGACTTAGATGCATTCTGGGAGCTAAACCACTCACCCATTCTTTGTTTGAGAAATAATTGTAAATGAAATGAGTCAGTTTTCCTATCCCTACTTCAACCCATACACCCCATACAAATGTGTTCATCTATTGATTCAAAAGGTTAGTCATTCAAATATATGCAGGTATGTACATATTCACTGAGCATTTACTCTATACCAAAGGTCTAGGGAATTTATCTTCTAAGAACTTACATTATATTTGATGGAGAGGAACTCAAAAGGCAGTAAGTAAGGTAATTTCAGAATACGGATATGCTGGTTAAGAAATAATGTAGCATTGGGATAGTGATTGACTTGAGGAAGTTTTCTACTTTAAGTGTTCTAAATGGCTTTTCTTAGGGTTCTATTTTTAACTTGAGATGTTACTAATGAATTCAGTCATGACCATAGGGAAGAAGAACACTACAGGCTTATAAGAAATGTTGCACAAGTTTCAAGAGCATAGTGGCTTGAAGTTTTCAAAAGTTTGAGGAAAGAAAGAAAGAAGGAAGGAACAAAGAAAAGAAGGAAGGGAGGAAGAAGGTTAGGAAGGAAGGAGTAAGAAGAGAAAAATGTTAGCTAGACTGAAGAAAACAATGAAGAGCTGTATGGGGGACATAGTGGAGTAGGGAATATGGACTCAAGTTGTCCATGAAAACAAAAAGTCTGAGTTTTCTTCTAACTTCAACTGGTGGCCAGTTGAGCATTTTCTCCAAGGCAATGATATTATCTGACAGATAATTTCTACTCATGTGCACACCACTCAATATACTACATCTTAAGGTAAATTTTAACATAGTGTCTGGACACAGAGGACACTAAGCCCCTATTGAGGTCAGAGAAAGATGTAGAGGAATCAATGCGGGAACTAAATTTTGAGAGCTTTAATGAGATAAAGGAGTGGAAAAGAGGTAGTTCCAGTCCAAATGAGCAAGAGGAAAAAATCACTGAAGCATGGGATTCTTGTCACAGGGATATAGATTTTAATGATTTGCAATCATCTAATTGCTGCACTGAAGTAGTATTTTCTTAGAGTCAGTAACCAATCCTTTTATCTCTTTACCATGGCACTTGGCCTACTTTAACCATTGTCTCTGTAATTGAGAGGGTGCCGAATAATCTTTTATTCACTTTCTAAGAGTATTTATAACATGTTTGGCAAAATGGAATGTACACTGAGCTAAAAAATTAATGTAAGTAGTTTATTCTTAAACATCCTTTAAAATGTACCAAATTAAAGCTATAATTTAATGTTTCCTAAATTCAGATGCTATCATATTATAATTAGAGATGTGTCAACACATATCAAGTATTCTTAATAGCTCTATACACTGCAACTCTTGGCTTCATTTCCTTCATCATGCTATGAGAGGAATTATTAAATACTTGCTATGTGAGTCATAAAAGTATAGGTTGTGTTGTTATCAGTAATACTGATTAGCTTTTTAATTACTTTTCTTTGTTGAATCAACTTTACATTAACATTTTTAAACGGTTTTGCCAAAAATATGTAAACACAAGTAAAATGAAACCAAAACTCACTGGCATCCTGTAGCTTTAAACAACCTAGCCACAGTTGCTTAAAGAAAATACCTGAGAAACTGATTCTTTTTTTTTATGTTGTCTATCAGACATATATTTTATTTACTACAAATATAAAAATATTCACATATACTAGAGATAGCATAGAGGGTGGTTCACTAGTTTACAGAAAAATATTACTCTACATTTATTTGTAAATCATCCACCATTTATTGGATTATTGTGTTGTTTAGTAAAGATTTTAATTTTTCAAGAATATGAAGTTTTATATCAACATTGATAGCTTTTATCATATCTGATTTCCTGTTGAAGAAAATGAGTGGGGGGCACCAGAGTGGCTCAGTCTGTTAAGGCTCTGACTCTTGGTTTCAGCTCAGGTCATGGTCTGAGGGTCATGAGATTGAGCCCCACATCCAGATCTGTGCTCAGCACAGAGTCTGCTTAGGATAGTCTCCCTCTCCCTTTGCCCCTCTCTCCATTTCTTCCTCCCTCTCTCTCTCTCTCTGTATCTCTCTTTCCCTTTCTCAGATATAATTTTAAAAGAAAGAAGAAAGAAAGAAAGAAAGAAAGAAAGAAAGAAAGAAAGAAAGAAAGAAAGAAAGAAAAAGAAAGAAAGAAAGAAGAAAGAAAAAGAAAGAAAGAAGAAAGAAAGAAGAAAGAAAGAAAGAAAAGAAAGAAAGAAAGAAAGAAAGAAAGAAAGAAAGAAAGAAAGAAAGAAAGAAAGAAATAAAGAAAAAAAGAAAGAAAATTAGTATCAGTGAGGATTATCCAACTCATCTCAGTTGGTAAATGTGGGGAAGGGCCAAATCTGAGCTTAAATTCAGGTAATCATGTTGTGTTCCCCCAATTTAAACCATAGTTAATTTCAGAACATGCTTGAGGATTCAAGAGCAGAATATAAGTTTCTTTTATTATGTGACTTTTTCTGGAAAGAGTAAAAGCAAAACTATGAAAGAAGGGGAAAGTAAATTCAGACATAGCTTTTTTGTTATTTTTATTTACTACCCTGTGCCTTTCCTCTCCTCTTCATCCTCTTTTATATTGTCCTTCGTTTTTCAAGGTATGTCTTTCTCCTTTGATCCACATCCTTGTAACTCAAGCACCTTTCTAAACATATATTACCTTTTCAAGAGAAAAGTATATAATATACCATCGTAGAATAACAAACTTAGGATGTTTATAATTTTATATGAACATTTTAGTCATTTTAAGCTTATCAGCAAAATCTCCATGTGAATAGCATGTTTGGAAAAATGAAATATGCAGATACCACACGCAAAATGATGTCATTCTGATTTTTTGTTTATCTTAAAAGCTCTGGATGTAAGCCAGAAGCAAAGTGCTTATAATTGGTGACATGGCAGAGAGAAAGTTATGTAGTTAACATAGCCTCAGAGCCTCTGCTGTCTGAATATGAATCAAAACCATTTTTTAAAAGACCTGGGCATATTAATTCAACTATGATTCCCTCTAAAAGGAAACCAATCTATAGACAACTATTACAATAAACTGCATAAGGGTACATAGAAAAATATTTATTCAATTTCATAAAAAGAAAAATACTGCTCTGTTCTATCATCAGAAAACATCAAGTATGAGAATTAGGGGTTGGGGTGTAATGCAGGGAAAAAATAAGTACAGAAAAGATTAGTAGTCAATTTTCCAAGACATAGTGCCCTTTTCCAGAGTTTGCCAATTTGCAAACATATAATTGTGCCTGCTTTTCAAAGAAAATAATTTATAAACATTGTGCAATCTTAAATTGTAAATTCCATATCTCCAACACTCCAAGGTCTGCTAGAAGTAAGGATATTTTTCTATCTGAAAAACACCTAGTTTAATTATTTTTAACTGCAAAATACGTGAAATAAAAAAAAAAAAAACACCTGTGATAACTTACAAAGGGCTAAAAGATTTCATAGCACCTCATCACCTATCAAGAGATGAAATTGAGTTGAATCTGGGCTTGCTGTGACTTCCTTTGACCAAGAGAATCAGACAAAAGTATTCTGGATTTTCTTAGCTTTGTACTCAAGACATCTTGCATGTTCTTTCATGTAAAAGAACATAAGCAAAATTGTTGAATACTGAAAGAAGTGTGCCCATTTGCTCCTGTCACCCCAACTTATAGCCAGCTAACCCCCAGAAGAGGACCTGGCTGACCTGCAAATGACCAAAAATGAGTTACCCCCATGTATAAGTGAGTCCAGCTGGCACCAGTAGAAGAATCATCCAGCCCAGTTCAGCCCAAATATTCAATCCACAGAGTATTGAGCTAAATAAATATTATCTTTTCAAAGTCATTAAATTTCTGGGTAGGGATCCCTGGGTGGCGCAGCGGTTTAGCGCCTGCCTTTGGCCCGGGGCGCGATCCTGGAGACCCGGGATCGAATCCCACGTCAGGCTCCTGGTGTATGGAGCCTGCTTCTCCCTCTGCCTGTGTCTCTGCCTCTCTCTCTCTCTCTCTGTGACTATCATAAATAAAAAATAAATAAATAAATAAAAAATAAATAAATAAATTTCTGGGTGGATCTTTCATTCAGGACAAAATAAATGATACAACACCAATAAAGAGGGATAGGGCAAAATTATCTCAATATGCTTTTCCTAGAAAAATAAAAATCAAGTAATATGTGGATATTAATTTCACTACCTGTCCCTCTGCTGAATGTGGATTTCTTCACTTGTCTGGAAATTCTGGAGACTCAGAGTTGTACTTGCTTCTATAGTAATGGGGATGGATGAAAGTGGGTTAACCTGCTTGTTGACCTGGCCCTTGATCAGCCACATCTGGAGGTGGCTGGCTCCTGTCTAGGTAGGATGGATTATGTCCAGTTCCTATTTTTTTATTTTTTCTAGGACAAAAACTTTGGAGCCATGGGTACAGGTGATCACATTTCTCAAATATCATTTGGCTACAAGAAGGACATACCACCATGGTGTTTTAAATAGATGTAAAATGTAAATATTCATGGCTTGTTAACACATAAACATCCTTAACAGGGATTGAGCTCTTACTTCAAAGATGAAACAGAGTTGTTGGAGGAGGTCATCTAGAGGATGTGACCTCCAGTTGACTCTCCAGCTGGATCCAGATAGTCAGAGGCTCCTCACTCTCTTCCTTGTCCTTGGAATGTGGTTTTGGCTCATGGTTCCCACAAACAGAGCCTTTTTTGAGGACATGGCCTTGAGAGAGTAAAATGCTGTTGAGACTATCTGGATAGAAACCAGTTAAGGTCTCTATATAAATTTTTTAACATTCTGGCGGATGGCCTCTTGTGCCTTATAAGTATATTTCTTTGCTTATTACATCTGCCATCTACTAATCAGGAGTGATTTATCTTATTCTTAGGTCTCTCTGATATCTGTGTCTGGGGGCTGGTTTGTGAATCAACAAGAGCGTAACAATAACAGAAAACACAAAGAAACTGTTACCTTGGAGGAGGAAGACATAAAGGATAAAGAATTTTCCTGACTTGAGTCCCATGATTTTTGTAGAGAAGGTCTGGTCACTGCTTGGTAGCCAGTTCCTGGACAGGGTAGCTTAGCTTAGTTACCTTAGACAAAGCCAGAACTTTCAAGAAGGGCTTCCAGCATGGGCAGCAGCCCCGGCACAGGTAAGAAAGCGTGCACTGTTTCCTCAAGATTTATCTGAAGACATACACTTTTCAGATGGCTAGTGATGTTGCTCAAGGAGTTTTTTAAAACAGTTCTCAACCTGGGGAACATTTGGAAATATCTTGAAAAAATTGTGACCGTCCTATGGCAAGTGCAGCACTATTGATAGCAAGAGATGCTACTAAATGTACTAAAATGTAGAGGTCAGCAGCCCTCCACCCTATAATTCCATCCAAAATGTCAATAATGCCAAGGTTGAGAAGCTCTCCTCCAGAGGATGCAAGACTTCACAGAATGAGTGAAAACTCAGATACTTTTTTACTCTCTACCTTTCAAACTGTGTCATCAAAGTCCGATGATACTCTTTTAATTGAAACATAACTATTGTGCTTAACTTTAAACTATTATAACGAAATCATGCTGTCCCATTTATAATTTACAGACTAAAGGTTTCAAATGATTTAGGGAAGAATCTTTTATTTGAAAGGAAACCTAGGCCCAGGCCCCAATTTGAGATTACATGAATCAATTTACCACAATAAATTTACCATTTACCATAATAAATCCTACAATTTTAGTTTTACAAAAGAAACTTTTATGTACCTTGTTATTAACAATAGCCAAAATCACTACTTATGAATTACATCTGTTACCAAGGTCAAATAATGAATCATTTCAAGTCAGCATCAGGGGTCTAGGGACCCACAGAGGCTATTTTTCTAAGTGTCTTCCATAGCACATCATGAAACAAATATCATTAAACATATGAAGACCAACAGAATGCCCTTGCTTTTTGAGATGTGTTAGAAGAAAAAACTTTTTCATGAAATCCTCACTGAACATTATACTAAGATATATACAGCTTAATTAGGACTGAAGTTAATCTGTTTTTAAAAGTTACAATTTAAATCATGTTTGTGTATTATTTCTTTCTAAATCTATTTATATTATGTTTATGAAACTTACTGAATTGGAGGAATATTTAATTATGTAAAATTTATTCCCCTCATTCTTTCTAAAATAAAATCAGACTGAGAGTTGTTTATCATTTGGAAGTCAAAACCCAAACTGGAGATGATTATTTTGCTCCTCCTCATGCTCTATACTGTCTTCCTTTCTCCATTGTGAATTTTCCAAAAGATAGCAGTTAACCTACAAGTCTTTTCCATCATCTCATGGAGAGAAGGGAAAGAAACATAACTGGGAGTGGAGAAGCTGACCTAAAGCACAGATTTTGAGAGGAAATAAATGCCAAAACTGTTGTAGGAAAGTTTTATAGTTGGATATATACTGCATGAAATGACAGAAAACCAATCTTTACAGAAGTTCTGTGTCACCAAATGTACACTTTAATTTTTTGAAACTCTTGCATTTTGCTCTTGTTACTTATTGATCAAAGTTTAAAATATGAGTGTTTTTCTTTATTTTTTCTCTTCTGTGAAAGCCATTCTGATGGTTAGTACACTTATTACGGTGTTCCTTGATTTTTAAGTTATTTCAGGCTTCTTCATTATCTTGATTACATTATCTTATACAGTGACCCAAAAAAACTGTTTTTATTTCTTGTATCTATTGACTAAGACAGTGAGTATACTTAGCAGAATTTTTGTAGAAAATAATGTTCCACTCATAATGTATATGGAAGAAAAAAATAGTTTAATTTTTATCTTGAAAGTAAAGCCCAACATTTATGCTGTCATTCAAAATTAAGCAATGCCTTTCAAATTTTTCCGTTTATTCTACAAATATTGAACATATACACATTTCAAAATGCCCCTAGACAAAGATATATAATGGATAAAAACAAAATGTAGTTGCCTTCATAGAGCTTGCATTATAACATGTTTACTGTAGTTTATTCTCCCTTTTTTCCTTTGATTATGGTGTTTCTCTTGACTACTTTCTATATATGCATTCGTCTTTTCAACAAATATTTATAGGGCTCATATTTGCTTCGCTTTGTGCTTCATGCTTGGTACATAGTGGTGAGATGATTACCCTCTTCATGGTTCTTAAATTATAACGGGGGAATAAATATTATATAATAAAGGCAGCGATTAATACAAATTAATGATATTTTAAGTGCTAAGGAGACAACTACATTCTCTGTAAGAAAACAGCTGTTTGAAAGTGGATTCCAGTACAGATTGGACAGACCAATATCACCCTTAGAGAATCAAAATTACACTGACAGCTGAGTGAAGAGAAGGAGCTAGCTATGCCCAGGAATTCAAATTTGCATTTTTCTGATAGAAATGCATTATGCATAAGTACTGAGGTGAGTAAGAGGCACGGTGTTGAATACATGAAAGAGTCCAGTGCCGCTGAAATTCAATGAATGAAAGGAGAGAGAGACACTGATGTAGCGATGTCAGGTAGATAGCTGAATAGAAGTCAAACCTCAGAGGAGGCAATCAAATTGGAGTCAGACATATAACAGAGGACTCTTGGGCTGCAAAAGTCATAGAACAAGGCTAGATTCACCCAAACAGAGTACAGGGAAAATAAATCCTGTCTGTACACAACAGTAGGATTTGGGTAAAGGACCAAAATCTGGAAGCATGTACTCAGTGTGGGGATCTAGAATAAACAGACAAAACTTTGCCTTTTAGAGGATTCAGGCCAAGTTGGAGGAATAAACCAGTACCTGGATTGTTTATATGATAGAGGGGGATACTAGGTACTAATGGGGCACAGTGGAACAAACATTTAATTCTGTTTATGGCCAGTTCAGAGGAGACTTAAACGATGACGTTGAGCTCTTCTAAAAATCTTCAAAATACTTCAAGTAACAAGCTAATAGGGCATAGAGAAGATGATTCTGGGCAAAGGATTTGAGATAAGAAAAAATTCAGAGCATTTGAGCCACTGTAAGCAGTGCAACTTAATTACATGGTTATAGCTTCCTTTGGAATGTAAGATTTAGGTTAACCTTCATTGATGTACTTTTTCTCCTTTATTTTACATTCTTTTTTTTTTTTATTTTACATTCTTATAGTAATTAAGAAATCATATTGCTTTTGTCCTTTAATTGTCTGCATTAATATGTTCTCTCCTGACCTGCCCTTAATCTACACAGGGAAAAGAGGAGAGTCATTCATTTTACATAAGCCAAGCCATCATGCAGATCTATGCACAGAGCAGGTGGTCATCAAATGTATTATTTCCTGAGCAACTGGCGTCCTGTCCCTCTAGCCTTGGTGGAGATGGAAATAAACCTTTCAACTAGTGTGAAAACCAAAATAACTGTATTCAAAACATTAAAACGTATCATTCCATCCGTCTGTGATGCCGTGATGTAAGTAAGGCAATTCAGTGACCTGAAATTAGCCTCTAATTAAAGTGTCAAGAATCATCCTGTACAATTTAGGTTTCATTAAATTCAAACACACTCAAAATTGAATCAATTTATTAAACTTACTTATTTCCAGATCCCCAACAGACACAATAATACCAACATGTAACAATTTCAGACATATAAACAGTTTCCCTCTCCCACTTACTGAAGTGAGACTACCACTTCCCAGCTAGACCGTGTGATACACTCTAAATGCAAATTAAAAGCAAAATAAGAGTCTCCAAATCTGAGAACTGCTGGCTGTTGGTTAGAAAGTCTTAAAGTATTGTTCTTGATTTCTGTGCATAAGTATAGGAACACACACTTATAAAACAAGAATACAGAGTTCAATCTATCTTGTCCTGGTCCTCCCGTTGTAAAATGGGTAAAGCATTTTGATCAGGAATTCAGCAGTAATATCTTAACTGAAAAACAACAAAAATACCTTGCTGGCAAAACAACAACAGAAAAAACAATAACAACAAAAACACCTGAAAGAGTTGCCTTCTCCCCTTCAATTTTAATATGTAGATTCTTTCACCTAGACTTAGAGTAACTCTTCTAGAGTCATGAATTGTGAAAATGAATTACACATGATGCTACTAGCATCCAGGAGTTGGAAATTTTCCAAATGATATTTGTCCAAATGATATTTCCATTTGATATTTGATTTGTCACAACATTTAACTAACTGCAACCATTGTGTAAGTGGAAGATAATCGTCAATATAGACTTTTCAGTAGAGTATAAGTAGTCATGTTGGGTTTTTTACATTCAATCATCCATTATCTGTTACATGATAATGAATAATCCATCAATTATTTGTTAACAACAATTAAAGTTTATTAGATTTTCTGTTGTACCACTAACATAATGATAATGATTTAATGTGCTTTTATAAGGATCAAGCAACCAGTGGAATTGAATCCACAATGCATTAGAGCATCTCTTTCCCAAACCTACAGAATTCTTTGACAGGTGAAGAAAAATGTAATTGAAGTATACTAAATGACAAGAATCTTACAAAATTAATATTAATAAATATCTACACAAGTATTGTAGTTAATTGCTAAACTTAATATTCAATTGAAAAAACTCCATTGGTTACAGATCTCTCTGAAGTGTTAGAAAGAATACTCAGTGGCTTCTAAGAAATGATGGACAACCTGAGCTAAATAGCCAACTAATGTAAAATCAAAACTATAATAAATTACATGTTTTATAAAAAATAATCTGCTAAATGTGTGCTTGTCATATATTATAATATTGAATGAGATGGCCCAAACTGTGGGTGACTAGGGCCTAATGAGGTGATAAAATGGTGCCAGCTGGTGACATCAGGCAGGGATAAGATGGAAGCAAGAAAGGGTAGGAGAAAGGAAGAGGTGGACAGAAAAGAGGAGGAAGAAAGGAAAGAACCAAGGAGGAAAAGAGGACTAGGAAGGAGGATTTGCAAACTGTTACATGCCTGGCATTAAACTAAATTCTTTCCTTTTCTCCTTAATTCCCCAACACTGGTTCAACTATCCCCAGAATTTAGTTTATTTTTTTTTCAAGGTGAAGATACTGAGGTTCAGAAAGATTAAATAAATTTTCCAATGAACACATGGAGAAAAAGGGAGAATCAGGGTTTTAAGCCATTGACATTTGATTATTGCTGGATAAGACCTTACTTAAACATAGACTAAGTAAATAATCACTGCTCTTTATTTTCATCATTTACCTACTTCCCTGGTAAATATTATAATCACCAGCAAAGATTCAGCATGCAAGGCCTCTTTAATCTCATTAGTAATAGGAGATATTGAAAAAATAATGTCTATACAAAATATTTTATTTGAGGATGTTTTCTACTCAGCGTGCTGAATAAAAAGTCAATTAATAGTAGTTAAAATTAATAAGGAAGAAATCGAATGGGACAAAGGGTCTAATTGTTCCTTAAAATATTTATTTTATAGTCTATTGTAGATGTCATTTTTTTTTCATCACACCTTGCTGGAATATCTCTTAACAATAAAAAATAGTTATTTTTTGTATATATTTTTTAAAAGCTGTGATAATATAATGTAAATAGGATAACGCTATTTTTACTAAATCACATACAGGCAAATTCTATAACACAAACATGAGGTCAGCTTTGTTTCTCAATACCAAATTAAACCATACTAAATTAAACCATACTAAAGGGAAATGCTTGGCTAAGGAAGTTTAGCCATCTCAATAAATGACTATCATTTATGCAGTTTGCTCATTTCCCTGCAATGCTTTTGCATGTTCAATAAAAATTGATATGAGTGAAAGGATATGAAATCTCTACCAACAAAGTAGAAAGAAAAAAATAACACACTAATTTAAAATATACTTCAGCTACCTGTCATGAGCAAATTAAAAAAGCCTTTAATGGAAAGAAGTGCAGCACTTGGCAGCATCATTACTTGCTCCTGGAGATGATTCAGCTTATTCAAGTCTTAAAATGGATTCAGATATCTTCGTATCCTCATATCTGAATGCTGTGTGGTTTCTCTGTGGAACTCTCTCTGAGTTTTTTTCAGTTTAAAACTCTCAAAGTGAAGAGCGAGATATTTCCATATATAAAATAGTGTCTTTTGCCACTGTCTGACCTCATATTTTGCTTTTATTTATGTTGTTTTAATTTCAAGCCATCTTTTGCAACTATTTTTGCACAGATATTTCTTGTGAATACCTAAAATGAATCAAGCACAGGCATTGTATCTGAGGCTGAGAATTGAAGAGGAGGGGGGTGATAAGAATTCCTATCATTTTACGAGGGATTGTTCTGTAAGGCCGATTGCAGAAGACTTTCAGTTGCTTACCCAGGCAAGATTTTATCAGTAAACTGACAATTTCAACTGCCTTTATTTACAGGTTCCTGTTGTTAAACATCAATAAACTCATTGATTGAATCCAAGTGATTTTAAAGGCTGCCACATAGCTAAGAACCTAACTACAACTACAGGGAGTGTCTTTGAGAAATTGGATCAAAAACTAAGAACTTGCACTTTTAAGGGTAGGATTTATTTACCTTCTTTATGTCTCCTAGGCAAGCATAGCCATTGACAGGCACGTAAGTGCTATGCACTCACATTTGGTGTTATTTGTTAAGAAAGTGTATGCCAAATAGAAGGCGGGCAAAAATAATAAACAAAAAGGCTAAAACTTTGGTTATCCCATCACTTTTAATTCAGTCAACTCTCTACTTAACCATATATCAATTGATTATGGGATTATTTTGAATATCTACTGTGGAAATACTAATACTTACTAATTAGCCAAACATTAAGTATTTGCCCACCCTAATAATTCATATGTAATCAGATATAGTCACATACTGTAACATACATTCTTTTAAGGTGTACAGTTCCGTGGTTTTTAGTATGTTCAAAAAGTTAAGCAACCATTACCAGAACATTTTCATTACTCAAAAAAACAAACAAACAAACAAAAACAAAAAACAAAAAACAAAAACATATAGGGATGCCTGGGTGGTTCAGTGGTTAGGCATCTGCCTTTGGCTCAGGGCATGATCCTGGGATCGAGTCCCGCATTGAGCTCCCTGTGAGGAGCCTGCTTTTCCCTCTGCCTATGTCTCTGCCTCTCTCTCTCTGTGTCTCTCATGAATAAATAATAAATCTTTGAAAAAAAAAAAACATACAGTAGTCACAACCTTATACTTCCCTCTTCCATGTCACATTTTGTTTATGCATTAATTAGTTGGTAGACTTAGGTTTGTTTCCATTTGGGGGCATTATTTAGGAATAAGGTTGCTAAGAACATTTGTATATAAAATTTTGGACATATTTTTAAAGTCACTTTGGTATATACCTAAGAGTAGAATGAATGGATCATATGGTAACTCTATTTTTTTGAGGAAACATTTTACAAAGTAACCTCAGCATTTTATCTTTGTCCCAGGACTATATGAGGGTTCCAATTTTTCCACATCCTTGCCAACAGCTGTTACTGCCTGTCTTTCTTAACACAGCCATCTAAGTAAATGTGAAACGGTATCTCAATGTGAATTAATTTTCTTAGCATGTACAAATTGTGTGATATATGGGTAGATATGAAAATAGATTCATGGAGACATAATTAGATGATAGGCAAAAATATGTAAGGTGTATTTATAGATATAATATAGGAAAGAAGGAAGCTTCCAAAGTTCTATATATATTAAAAAAATTTTTTAAAGTATTATATATATATATTTTTTTTTTTCCTGAGAACTAGCATATTCAAGGTCAGATACTCTTTTGTAGAGGTAGTGACTCCTTCAAAGTCACTAGAATTGACTGGCTTTCAAAGGATGAACTCTATTCATACGAAAGAGAGAGAACACATTTCAAACAGAATACTTAAAGTAATATTTCTGGAAGCTAAATTGTACAAAGTATCATTGTGAAGCATTGAGTAGATCAATTTTGCTTGAGCATACAGTTTAACAAATAATCTCACTGGGACAATGGGATTGGGAAAATATATAACTATTACAACTGAAACAGAGAAACAGAAATAATTAGAATGATTACACATACAATATTTTGAAACAATGCAAGATGTTAATAGGTTTAAATGCCAAAATGAGTGGTACATAGTAATTAATGAGACTGTGATCTGAAACGTCCATGAAAAGCTTCATAAAGAGAGGGTAGTTGAGTCGACAAGGACACCAGTGTCATATTGGTCCAATGCTAGAAGGAATTACCTGAAATTAGGTAAGAATTGGGCAAACCTCTACCTCCTATTTGACTCCCACCACAAGCTTGATGCTGCACTGTGGTATCCCTTTGGATCCTGGCTTTCTAGGGACTCTGGAGCTGTGATTGCTTCTGGACTCTTTGTCTTTCCATTCTTTTGAACCTAGCTAGACTACCAGCTACATCATGTTTATTAAAAAAAAAATCACATGAAGGTATTAATTAGCTGTTTTATAATTAGAAGCAAATGTTATTTATTGGCTGAAGAACTAGGGAGTGGTGACATTGAATCCCCACGCTCTTTAATGTGACGATTGCTTTCTCTCACTGTGGGAGCAGAACCCTGTCCCCAGATGCCTGTTGAAACTGAAGTTTTAGGGAAGTATCTGCCAAGGATAATGTTCTTTCTACACAGAAGATGGAACTGGAAATCAAGAGAACGGTTATGATGAAAGGAAGTGGGAACAACCAGACAAAATGATGAGGAAGGAATTTGAGACAGAATATGTGAAAGGAAAGAGATAGGATTAGGCTAATTTGATCCTGGTCACTCAGAATAATAAAGCCAACGTCAGAATGCAAAAATCAGAAGGTGAGGATTTCCTTTTCCTACAGAAGGAGATCACTAAACTCACTCATAAATTGGGCTTGGAATGTGGTGTCATCATCCGTAGGAATTTAAGTGGTATGATGAGATACATGGAGTTTTCTAGTGAGTAGACATGGGGATGACCACAGTTGTAATGACAGCTCCCCTGTGCGTAGTGTCAGGAACCAAGATTTTCTCTCCCCTTGCTTTGCTGTGGAGAGGGGCTACAGAGGGGTGGGTAGTGGGATTGCATTCTCCAGCTATCTTGAGATGCCAATAGTTCAAGCAACTGCAGATGTATTCCAGGAGGCAAAAAGAGGAGGAGAAGAGGAAGTCACAACTATCCTTTAAAATCATTCTGAAAAAAACAAGATAACACTTTTATATTTTACCAACTACAATTTAGTCATCAAGTCTAACTGCCAAGCATGCTGAGAAATCATCCTGGGGTATATAAGTATCATTTCCACCCAGAAAGATGACAATGGACATGGGGTAAGAGATAATGCCAGAGTCTCTTTCACATCTCCTTTGATAGAGAATCAGTGTATATCCTCTTACAACCTG
Source organism: Canis lupus familiaris (assembly GCF_011100685.1). Classification (NCBI taxonomy): domain Eukaryota; kingdom Metazoa; phylum Chordata; class Mammalia; order Carnivora; family Canidae; genus Canis; species Canis lupus. Next base: position 81,482,775 of record NC_049224.1, read on the forward strand.
GAGTTCTGTGACTCTCTTGTCTTACAGAGTAGAAAACCGAGATTCCTAAGAGAGAGTAGCATCTTTGTCCCTGCCTTATGCTGCCCCACTTCTTTTACTCTGAAAAAGTCAGCTGCTCATGACAATGAGAAAATGTTTCTCAGAAATGTAAAGTTGATCTATTGTGAAGAACTGAGAGATGTGTTCTATAGAAACGTCTAGCTCAACCCTAGACACTGAAGGTCCTCAGGTTGTTCTGTGATGGTTGTAAATATTTCTGATTCCTTTAGCACCCTGAGCTTGGAGTGTAGGATATTTAGTTATGTCCTAATTTTAGATATACTTACATGATGCTATTAATCGAGTATTTATTGAACTAAATGCATGTCAAGAATTGTGTTAGTCTTGAAAATTCCTTTAACAGAGAACAGATATAGGGGCACCTGGGTGGCTTAATTGGTTAAGCATCTAACTTTGGCTCAGGGTTCTGGGATCAAGTCCTGAGTCAGGCTTCCTGTTCAGTGGGGAGTCTACTTCTCCCTCTCTCTCTTTCTCTCTCTCACTCTCTCTCTCTCCCTTTGTGTGCTCTCTCTCTCTCTCTCAAATAAATAAATAAAATATTTTATTTTAAAAAGCAAAACAAATATAGGAACAATGAGTGGATGACAACTGTATCAACAGCTAGGGAATATTGCAACATGAACAGTGTCACCACATACACACACACACCATGATTATATCATATTTAATATATGATATTTAATATCATATTATATTTTATATTGTTTCATTACCTTATATCATACCATATGTTAGGGTAGAAATGAGCGATATATTCTTCCCATTTTCCAGGAGGTAAATCTTTAGTAACTTGCACTTAAAAAGGAAATAGAGGAAGAACTGCTTTTACCTGTTTTGGAAAAGAGAAAAGATGTAAATATCTTAAAAACAAAAACAAAAACAAAAAAAAAAAACCTAAGGCTTGAGGGTAACTTCTTCTTTTGGATATTCCTCAAGGAGTATAAGTATAAGTATGTCTTCCATTTTGATCCCTGACCTGCATATCTTAAGATGATGCACTGCAGCGTACGCCACTGGAAGATTCTGTCCCTGGCCAGGATGACAAGTTTAGGGAGATTGCCTATCTAGTGCATTAACAATGTTTAATTTTTCCTTTTGTATGTGCAAAATGGAAGTGATGCTTGTTACATGCAGCAGGCTTGCCGGAGTAGGCAGAGCAGTGTGCCCGTATGATTAGCGATAGCTGAAGGTAGCATGACGCTGGGCACAGAAAGCTGTGCGGTGTGATGTGACAGGTTAGGTGCTGCTCTTCTTGCAGCATGCATCCCAAAATGATAGCAGAAGCTACTGATTGCATAACACAACATATACCCTTAAATATTTAGTTTAATTAAATAAAACCTTTGGATGCATTTTGCATTGTTATAAGCTGTCAGAGGGTCTGGGGTTGCAGATGAACAGAATATAAATTTGACACATTTCGATACCCTGTGCTGGGGCAAATAGGGCATTTAAAGATGAGAAAAGGGATCCCTGGGTGGCGCAGCCGTTTGGCGCCTGCCTTTGGCCCAGGGCGCGATCCTGGAGACCCGGGATCGAATCCCACGTCGGGCTCCCAGTGCATGGAGCCTGCTTCTCCCTCTGCCTATGTCTCTGCCTCTCTCTCTCTCTCTCTCTCTCTCTCTGTGACTATCATAAATAAATAAAAAAAATTTAAAAAAAAAGATGAGAAAAGACACAGTTTCAAAAATGTAATATTAATCTCTAAGTGGCATGTCTGCTTTCAGGTTTTGGAACTAAATACCTAAGGCTTTTGTGATTGAAACACAATTGTGGTTTCCCATTTACTGCATTTCATCAGTTTCATTACTCATACACTTCTAATTTAATCAATCATTCTTATTAGAGTTTTCTGATTTAAGAAAGGATATAAAATTACATTTTGTTGAATTACAAATGTGAGTACAATTGCTATTAATATTTCTCGAGGTCTGGTATCCATCTGCCAGAATGAGATTGCGGCTATTTTATTAAACCCAAAAATGTTTCCATTTTCACTGCCTTCTTCGTTTTGCACATTCTGTGTTTCCAGTGTCATTCGTGAAGGTTTCTTAAGATTTGTTGCTATCGTCACCATTATTCAACAAATATTTTTATAGTAATACACTCCTTTAATATTTTAAGGGAAAATATGTTGTATTTCAGATAGATGGAGGTTTCTAACAATCTTCATTATGCTCTGGCAATCAGAAGAAATGTAATTTTGCATGCGCTAACTTTCCATAAATGCTTTAGAGCTACCACAAATAATTTTGAAAATGGAGGAACTAAGACTTTGAATACAATGAAGCTGGTCATATAAAAACAATATCCAATATATAATATTTGGGGGGAAAGAAGCACTTTTGGCAAACATAATCATTTAATTATCATAACATCCTGGTACAGACAGCAGTGCTATGGTCTACAATTTAGAAGTCAGAGAAATGAGTCCCAAAAATGTCAATAAATTCACTCAAAGTTAAGCTTAGGGACTTGAGATCCAAAAGCACACAGTGATCTTGTGACTCCAATCTTTTGCTCTCTCTACTATACCAACTTGGCATGCAGAAATAGAGGTCTTCCAGATAGGCAAGGTCTACCTCCAGGAGACTCTTTTTCAAGAGCAACTTCATGGTAAGCCAAATCAAACACCAAAACACCTATATTTTCCACAGTTTATTAAGAGAACAAACACTCTCTTCTCACTGTTATTTTATATTTGTCCTTCACTTCGTAGCCAAGTGCCTTTTTAAAAAAGAGTTTGGGAGTTCCTGGCTGGCTCAGTCCATAGAGCATGCAACTCTTGATCTCAGGGTCACTCAAGTTCAAGATCCACACTGGGCATGAAGCCGACTTTGAAAAAAAAAATTAAATTCATTCTCTCTAGTTTATCATTTAAACTAGATAAACAATATCAGGTTTCTACCTCTATCACCAGTTGAAACTGGTTAATAAAAATAACTTTCTTAGTAGTCGCATTTATTATACACTTTTAACCTGCACTCCACTTTGAATGTATTGTTTTGTTTTTTGTTTTTTGTTTTTTTTTAATTTGACAACTGCCTTTTCTAAAACCGTGCTATGGATTGAATTGTGTTCCTCTAAAATTCATATGTTGAAGACCTAATCTCAATTACCTTAGAATGTGACCTTACTTGGAATAGGGTTGTTCTGTTCTGCTCATTCAGAACCTCATCTTCTGTTCTGCTGGGCCTTGCACCTGAGTGGCTCCTTACAATATGCTAACATGGACACAGGAGGAATGCCATGTGAAGATAAAGGCAAAGACTGGGGTGGTTTTTCTAATGCTAAGGAATGCCAAGGCCTGCCAGCAAACCATAAAAAGTTAGGAGAGAAGCATGGAAGAGATATTCACTTGCAGCCATCAGAAGGAACCAGTTCTGTTAAACACTTGATCGCAGACTTCCAGCCTCCAGAATTGTAAAAAAATAGAATTCTGTTGTGTAAGCCATTCAGTTAGTGGTATTATCCTAAGGTACCCCTAAGCCAACAAACACTTATCATTTTCTTTTCCTTGAGAAAACCACTATTTTTTCCAGGCCATTCCATTTGTAATAATGTGGGTTTACTATCCTTGGTCAATGAGTAAAATGCTGGCCTTCCACTATGATCTGTTCTTATGTATTATTCTCTACACACTTTAAAATATATATATATCAAAACCTTGTGGTTTCAGCCATCACCCATTTATATATCCAAACCATGGGTATGTTCTAAAGTTCAGGTACAAATTATTCAATGCATCTAAAGCTAAATTTATTCCATTTATTCCACTTCCCTATCTTCTTACCTCCTCTCTGTTCAGTGTAAACAACTCCTTTAACGCAGTTACACAAGCGAAAAAAAGAATGGTCAACCTATATTCATCACTTGACTTCATGTCCTACATTTAAATAGTAAATAAACTCAGTTGTATCTCCTCAATAGTTTTGAATAAATCCATCTTTTGTAACCATTTAAATTCTCTTCTAGTCAATGCAGGAGTTTTGTAACCTGTCTTCCTGCCTCCTACCTTGTATACTCCCCCAATTAATTGCCTGAAGATTGATAAATCCGAGACATAAATCAAATCTTGCCTGAAGTGGTTGGTCTTTAAGATCATTATTCAGGAAAACAGTTATTTCTAGAATGGAAGTACACCACATCCCTCAACCCTCATTCTGTTCTTTTTTTTTTTTTTTTCATTCTGTTCTATATCATATAGCATATTGTGACTTAAGAGTTTTTCTGACTTTATTGAAGAATATTTGACAAATGAATTGGGATCCTTAATACATGTTAATGAGGATAACAATTTTAAATACAGTTTCTTTATGGAACATGTCTTGATACTTTTTAACATCTAGGTAAGCCTCTTTTACCTAAAATAAGAAATAATGCATTTCAATTTCTGTTCTTTTGTAATAATGAAATGTAGTTTTCTCCTTGTTTTGTTTTTTTGTTTGTTTGTTTTGTTTTGTTTTTTAGAGAGAGAGATCACTGGGAGAAGTGGGAGAGGTAGGGCCAGAGAGGGAGAGAGAATCTTAAGCAGGCTCTACGCACAGCACAAAGCCTGGCACAGGGCTCCATCTCACAACCCTGAGATCACGACCTGAGCTGAAATCAAGAGTAGGTGGCTCAATCGACCCAAGGCACCTCTGAAATGTTAAACATTTAAAGCTTAAACATCTGCAAGCTTAAACACTCAAAACAAAGACTCTTTGTTCCAAGTCTACTTCACCCTCTGCTCTGCCCCCCCAACACACATACACAAGCAGAGTTATCTCTCTCTCTCTCTTTCTCTCTTTCTCTCTTTCCTGTCTCTCTTATGAGGATCAACAACATGGCATAGATATAGTGAGCATATTTCTTGACCAGTCATTTTGTGAGCCTGGATGAAGTTCTTATTTACCTGCAGATAATTAAAAAGAAAAACGTTAATGTTATAGGAAAAGTGGTAGAATGCTTTTTAAAAGTTTTCTTTTTAAATAGTATTTCTAAAGTTGAAATGGAATTTAGACATTTTGGCATTTGACATTTTATATATTATACAATTATTAAGCAAGTTAACATGCTTCTGTTCCCTGGCATTTTCTATCCTATTCATATATGCCTGGATGGTACAAATTTTTTCCACAAAGAAAGTTCGTAATGGCAGGGAGGCTAGTTATAATCTTGATATCGAGTTATGTAACTTTTTTTGTCTAATATATATATTTTTTTTTCTGTTTTTTGGGGGAAGGGAGAACAAAAAATCATTTGTATCATTATAAGTCAAATGCTACCTTCCTTTAAACTGATTTATTAACACTTTCATCATTCTAATTTTTTAAATTCATTTTCCACCATTTAAAATCCCCAATTTTTAAGAGTAAGCAAAATTTCCTTTAACGACTGGATCTTAGAAATTGGAAAATATATTTTCTCAGGCTGCTGGGCTTTACTTCATTAGCATATTTCTGCCGTGCTTCTACAGTCATTAAACTGGCACCTTTTGGGAAGATTTTAATTAATTAAAAATTTCAATTAACTAATAGATTAAAATGAGAAGAAGTAATATAGAACAGGTTTAACAGTATAGGGGAGATGTTTGGATATATTTAGTCCATGTTCTATACAAAGCTATAATTTTCTTAAATTAAGAACAAAAGACATTGGACTTAGATGCCTGGTGCCAATTCTGTGGCTAAGGAGATTTGGGCCTGGGTAGGTCATTTAACATATGGGGCATCTGTTTTCTCAGATAAATAAATAAATAAATAAATAAATAAATAAATAAATGGACCAGATTAGATAATCTCTTCCTGCTCTAACACCAAATATTTCTACACATATTAGTAACAGCTGTCAAATCTATCATACTTGGTGGTACACGCTGTCAAAGGGCTAGTGATACAGAGAATGATACTGATGATGATAATAACGACTAATATTATTGAGCACCATATGCCTGCAGTAATTACCTCATTTGACTCTCTAATTGTTCTAGTACCTGAATACTATTGCCTTCCATTTTATAAATGAGAAAGTTGAGGCTCCAAAATTTTATATATGCCCAATACCATAAAGTCCTATGCCTAAGTCAATTATTTCAAATACCGAGCTATATGGAAAAAATATTACCAGTACTCACCAGGATCTTGTTTCCTTTCCTTGCTATGCACAAATAAGACTGTATTATTAATCTACTTGGAGACTTACAACCTAAAGATTAGCTCTGTCCCATAGCTATGTACAGAATTTGCAAGTATAACTTTTGGCCAAAAGCGTGGATAGGTGCCTCTTTTCTCTGAGACAACCAGCAAAGCAGAATGCTTCCAGTGGTATTGTTCCAGGATGGCAGCACTTACTCCATTCTGAATGACTGCTATGCTGCTTGTGGGACAGTTAATCTTGTCTTTTCTGTGAATATAGACTTTGCTAGAACAAATTATAAACCCTTATTGGGTAATCCACTGAAATATTGGGGTTTTCTGTTACCAAAAAATAACTTACTCTTGACAGAATCAAGATGTTATCCTCTTCAGGGTACGTTATGGGTGTGGAGCTTTGAGTGTTGTCTAAATTATCAGTTATACCAGTATTTTCTGACATAACCAGCCAGCTGCTCAACACCATTGGCTACCATGGAAACACTCTTAGACATGATTTTCTCCAGCTAGATTTTCTCACTTTTTCTCTCTTCCATCTTCCTTAAAACCTTTCATTCCCCCTCTCTAAATTATTTTTACTAAATATATGCCCTAGATCCCCCTCCTTTTTAAAGAAATTGTTTTGTCCCTTTCAACGTTGAGAAATAATGGAAAACTTAGACCTGATTCCTGATACAGACAATGAATAGCAATGTGATCTCATCCAAGTAGGGTCTCAGTCAGATTCGATCAGCAATCTGAAACAAGTACAAATATCATGGTAGAAGGGGTTTTTTTGCATGATATCACTTCCCCAAATTGTGTGTAATGTTGGGGTCATAAAGTTCTTAAAGGGAAAATTGGGGGATCAAACAAAAGTTAATAATCAGCCCTTTTGAAACCAGGCAGTTCTGGCTGCCCAAGTGAGTCTGCAAGGAAATGTGGTGGAGACCATGGAGAGCTGTCCTCTCTACATATCTGATGGCCTGGGTTGCTCTTGTTCAGGTAGGTTCATATCTGGGGAGATGAGGTGGACATGGAGTTAAGAAGAGCAAGAACTGGGGAACCCTGGGTGGCGCAGCGGTTTGGCGCCTGCCTTTGGCCTAGGGCGCGATCCTGGAGACCGGGGATTGAATCCCATGTTGGGCTCCCGGTGCATGGAGCCTGCTTCTCCCTCTGCCTATGTCTCTGCCTCTCTCTCTCTCTCTCTCTCTCTCTCTGACTATCATAAATAAATAAAAAAATTAAAAAAAAAAAAAAGAAGAGCAAGAACTGGCTAGAATCTGCCTATGTCTTTTCATTTGTTATTTATTCATGGCCTCTGATGCAGGAGATTTCACAGAGTAAAAATTATTCATTTACTCTTACCTTCTGAAACGTTCACTAACTTACCTTTTGGGTCAATTAACAAAGCGCAGTACAGAATAGAGGATTCCAGGAAGCAATTCTAGGTTAACCAAGTTGACAATTAAAAAAAAAAAAAAAAAAAGAAGATGCTGTAAGTCAGTTATTTTTCCTATACTTTAATATCCTTATTTCTATTATGTTGATTGTGCTTCAGCAACTTAATGTCATATAGTTTTGGGAATAATATGTGAATATACATTGAAAATAAAAATAATGATAAACATTATTTTTGTTTACAAAATAATTATGACAACATATTTTTAAATGGTTTCCCTAAACAAATCAATCTGTAAAAATAAATATTTTATGCCATTTAAGAATAGTGGCCTCTTAAAACAGTGTGCACTTACCTTGTCAATTCTGTATCTCCTTGTTCTATAGCCTACGATTATAGATATCAAATTTATATAGTACAGTACACACATTTGAAATTTAAAAAAAAGTTCAATAATTATCTGTTACCTAACTCCTTACTGGTGATTGCTAAGATAAGGTGTCATTTAATATTTATGACATATAAACCAAAGAGATGGATAGCTTGCAAATTCTACTACATAGAAATTCAAAGTGTATGTGACATTACTAAAGCTACAAGTATGAAAACGGTAAAAAAAATAAATAAATAAAGCTACAAGTATGGCTTTCAATCTTATATAGGCACTGTTCTGATGGAATTAGATGTAAAAAAAATCCAGTGCTTTGGGCTTCTAATAGTCATTATTTTTAATATTTCTTTACTTCAGTTTTAACTACTAAATACTGAAAACTAAGATTCACTTAAAAAAAAAATAAAGATATATTTATTCATTTTGGAAACAGAGACAGAGTAAGAGGAGAGGGAGAAAAATCCTGAAGCAGACTCCCCACTGAGCCTGGAGCCTGACACAAGCCTAGATCCCAGGACCCTGAGATAATGACCTGAGCTGAAATCGAGAGTTGGACACTTAACTGACTGAGCCACCCATGAGTTCCTAAAAAACTAACATACATTTAGACTAGTAATTTTGACTTCAGATTGAAAGCACCTAGAAGTGACTATAAAAATAAAAACATTATTTTGATAGATTTTTAAAATTTTATTATATTTCTCTTAGAACTGTAAAGCACTTTCAAAATTATTTTTCTTAATCCCAGCATATGATAGATGAAGAAAGGAAATTACTTAGAATAAGGCAAATTACATAGATCATAAATAAGGCATCTGTATAACTCACCAAACTGTTCATGTGTCCATTTTATTGTGTTCTTATCATCTTTTTCTAGTTCAGCTGAATACTTACCTTAGTCAATGTAGTACATATTTTACCAGTTGTGCACATGTTTTTATGATTCAAAATTACAAAAGTGTTGATTATAGTGTATTCAGAATCCATTGGGGAAAAAGATTTACAAATCTAATCATAACTAAAGCAAACAGAAATTGCAAATTGACTTCAAAAATCAAAGGGCACTTTGGAGGAGACTATTGCAGTTAAATCTATAGGTTTATTTCAGAAAACTGGTTTTAAACAAATCTGAGCTAGGCCTTCTGATGGATATTATATATAAACCAAGCTTCAAACCATAGTTCCTGACTTTGGGGATACATGGTCTTCTTAAGATAGTGAAAGACATATATTCAGTCATTACAGAGGAGTGTAAGAATTTGATAATGATTATTCCAAAGAAGAGGCAGTTAAAAAGGATTCCTATGGTCTCACCAGAGATATAAATATCAGAACAGTGACTTTGGTCCTAAACTTAAGAGGTTTTATAAAGCCAAAATAAATAGTGGTAAAAAGGGACATGTAGATACAGTGTATTTGTGTTTGTGTGTGTGTACACACACGTGCATGCACTCACATGAGCATGTGTGTGTTGTGAGAAAGAATATATATTATTGGAAGAGGTAGCTCATTTAGCTGATACTAAAAAAACAGGACATAGATCCCATGTCATTGAATTATTTATTAATAATAACTATGAATAAAAACGTTGGCAAAAGGAATTAAAATTATAGAATTTTTAAAAGTTATTAAATCCAAAGCCTTTATTTATTTTTTCAAATGACTTTTATTCTCAAAGAAGGGGAATAACAGACCCTGCCTTTCACTAAAATGAAGGAATAAAGTAAATTTATGATGTGACCTTTCATTAAAACATGAAGTTTGCCTTCCTAAGGCCCTCAAAAATGAGTTATTCTTTCCTGAACAAAAATAGTCCTCTGGGCATTGACTCATATGGGACAATTTAATAGGATTTCATATTGTATAATTGAAACTATATACTCATCTAATGATTCCAGATTCATTAAAAAAAAAAAAAAAAACCTCAATCCTCAAATCTCAATCCCCTGATATGATTATTCATACCTCTCAGTTGACTAGTGGTCCCAAAATGACAACACAAACCAAAGTAAATTTTCATATTATGTTTGTGTCGTTATTGCAAATCTAATTAAATATCTAATAATTAACACAACTTCTTCCAGGAGAGTTAATACAGTGGAGAATGTCCATGAAAGATGAGTCAGTGGGAATTATCTTCTTTGCTGTTAATCAATGAACCTGATGTATGTATATGTGTTTTTGAACTGTGTGGAAAAATGTTTTTCTAGGTACAAGAATATAACTGTTTCTTTTGGTTGGACATTATTATGTTGGTGGCATGTATACAGTTCTTACACCATGTCACCCATTCAGTCAGTCAGTAAACATTTATAGAATGCCTAACACGTGGCAGGCACTATGCTAGAAGCCAGTGATATAAAATGTTAATACACAGACCTTGGAGTCAAAAGGCCGTTTTTTAAAAATTAATCACCATTATAATTCATTTGAGCCTCTAATTTTTAGTGAGACCTTTTGAGTAGAACTCAGACAACGTGCTTATGTGTTATGGTGTACATTAGAGTGTCCTTTGACATTTTATTTCCACATGAGGAAACTTTTCCTTTTTCCTTATCTTTGAACTTTTACTTTGCTCTAGCCCATGGACATCGGCAGATGTGATGCAAGCAGAGGCTTGAAGTGTGCATATGCACTGGGTTCTCTCTCGCGCGCTCTGACTTTACCATGAAGACATGCTAAGTAGACTGAATGTCCCAGAAAAATAAAAGGCACTTACAGTAGACCTCAACTGACCCCATGGCCTGTAACTAGTCCTAACCAAGGCCAGCAGAGGTCAGCAGAGTTGGGCCAGTATATGAACAGTTTGAAGCAGACACCTCTGTTGAATGAATAATTGAAAGATGATTACGAATAAACGCTAATCCTCTTAAGGGTCTCCATTTGGGGATGGTTTATTGCAGACCAATAGTTGACAGACACAAAGGAAACTGTGCTTCATAGTGATTCCAATACCAGATTCATTCTTTTTAAATCTAGTATTTAAAAATATTTATTTAGGGAATGCCTGGGTGGTTCAGCAGTTGAGCATCTGCCTTTGGCTCAGGGCATGATCCCAGAGTCTGGGAATCAAGTCCCATATCAGGTTTCCTGCATGGAGTCTGCTTCTCTCTCTGCCTGTGTCTCTGCCTTTCTCTCTGTCTCTCATGAATAAATGAATAAAATCTTAAAAAATAAAACAAAAATATTTATTTACAACATTGTAAATATGTGTTCTGTTTTAGGGAAACATAAAAAGCAGTATGGCTGTGGGTTTTACCATCATTTAACTTTCACTTAACAACAAAGCAGCAAAGGCTCAAACTTAGCAAAGACATCAATGGTGTAAATGCAATGAGCTAAATAATTCTATTTAGCAAAATTATCTATGACAATTTCTTAGGTGTTCATAAAAGTTATAAACAAGTTATTCTTCTCAGAAGTCTCTGTAAGCTCCCCTGTGTGGTTAGCCTGATTACATACACATGTAAGACCATGATAAAATGATTTCTTGATTGAAAAAAAAAAAAGTGGTGCTTTGGTGGCTCAGTCGGTTAAGCATCTGACACTGGATTTCCTCTCTGCTCATGATCTCAGGATCTTAAGATTGAGTTCTGCATGAGGCTCCACTATCAGTGTGGAATCTGCTTGAGATTCTCTCTTTCCCTCTCTTTCTACCCCTTCCCCTGTTCACACTCTCTCTCAATTAATTAATTAATTATATCTTTTTTAAAAAATGTCTGTACATATGTGTATTTATTTAGACTTATATTTGTTTTTTATGTTGAGTTGACACAACGAAGCAGAAGAGCTAGGTTCTTGTCTCACGTAGTCAAAGAATGAATCTTGCAGACAAAAGAGAGTAAATAAAGCCACAGAGATTTATTAAGCAAGGATACAGAAAAAGTTCTCAGAAGTGAAAAGGGTCCCAACAGGGGACTTGTAGGGTTGGTCTGTTATTGAAAGCCAACCAGGGCACCTAAATCCTTTTAACATCTCTATTGATATCATCATTGAGTAAGGACTAGAGATAACACCTTCAGTGGCTTACTTCCCTTTTAGGGTCTGGTAATTCTTTCTTGGTCATACATAGCTGTTATAACAAGACACCACCTCTGACATCTGGGATGGAATGGTCTTGTTTATCTTGGTTTTCTTTCATCTCCACATTTTTGGATTTTTGTGAACCGAATTCCATGGCCCCCTATCTATTTCTCCCTACCTAGCCCTGCCTGTCCCTTACTCACCAAGAATCACAAATAGGCAAAATTCAAAGAGAAATTCAAGGCCATTGAAAGAGAAATATACCCTAGAAGTAAAACTATTAACATGCAATTGTTAACTCCTTAAAATAAAACACACTTACTCATTTTATGTAACTATAGTGCATACAGTAATGTCATACACAATGTGGGTACATCATGAATAAACAGTAAGTAGTGTTATGTGGTTAAGACAATGATAACACAAATAAAAAATTAAACGTACAGGAATTTTCTCATCTGCCCTGAGGGATAATGATAGAACCAGTAGCTAATACATTAAAATCTGTTAAATCAATGGCTTACGATGACGAGTATGTCCTTCATTTCTTTTTTTTTTATTTTAATTCAACTTAGTTAACATATAGTATTATATTAGTTTCAGGTGTACAATACAGTAATTCAACATTTCCATACATCACCCTGTGCTTATCCAAGTGCACTTCTTAATTCCCATCACCTATTTAACCCATCCTCCTACTCACCTCACCTCTGGTGAATAAAAATTTGTTATCTATATTTAAGAGTCTTTTTCTTCTTTCTTTCTTTCTTTCTTTCTTTCTTTCTTTCTTTCTTTCTTTCTTTCTTCTTTCTTTCTTTCTTTCTTTCTTTCTTCTTTCTTTTACGAATCTATTTCTTGATTTATCTCCTTCCATTTTTCCCTTTGCACATTTTTTTCATTAGATTCCACCTATGAGTGAAATAATTTGATATTTGTCTTTGACTGACTTACTTTGCTTAATATTATACCATCTAGCTCCATTCATATTGATTCATATCCTTTATTTCTGAATGTTGAAATCACAGACTTAATTTTAAGGTTAAGATGATCTGGACAAGTATGCAGAGAGTAAGTCAATCATAGTGAAGGGGAATAGCTTGATCAAATCTCAGTGAATGTACTGAAGACAATTGTGAGCTAATGCTATTGTGGGTAAACATTTACAAAACACTATCATTAAATATTTGTCCCAGAAAAAAAAAATATCGTGTGTACCATGGGAAACAGGCTGTACAAAAAGCAAGAAGATAGAAAGCAAGAAGAGCTTGACATATTTCTATTAGGAAACAGCACTCTCTGAAATCCTTTATTTCTGAATATTAACCAAAAGCCAGGCCAAAGTTTTCCAGAGACCATATTTCTGTTGGAAATAGAATAGTTCAAATCTATTGTACCTCCCTTTTTATTGACTGTATGAAGCTGTCTTGTTTCATTATGGGAAGGAAAGAAAACAGCAATGACAACAAATAACCTGTAACATATAGATTGATGTCCCTAGTTGCCTTTAATTGTGCTCCAACTTTTACCTCCGAAGATGAAAGCCAGATGGTTTTGTATTTAGTTTATTTAATGAAACCATGACAAAGAAAAATCTTATTAATGCATTGACTGCAGTAAAGGATCTGTAAAGATAATTCAAACTTTGATAGATTTCATAATATTCACACTGACCAGAAAACTCATAAAATTAATTAATATATAATATACTTAAGCCATAATTTGCATCTTCATGGGTATTCATGATTTCTAAATCAGAATTAAACTAGTGGAAATGTTTCCTCAGCATAGAACCCAAGTCCTCAGAGATAGAATAAAAAGGAATGAAGAAAAAAGTGAAGGAAACATTGTTCAGTAGAGGTCCACAGAACATGCCTCAGAGAGGCCTTAGACTTTATTGAAAACTGTTAGAAGTATAGGTCTTTCAATCTGTGTGTGTGTATGTGTGTGTGTGTGTGTGTGTGTGTGTAGGTATATACACAGACAATGGAAGGGTCTAGAGATGTCTTCAGATACCAAAATAGATCAGTGATCTCTACCCACTCATTCCACTTCCCCTCCCACCCTGCCACACACACACACACACACACACACACACACACACACACATTCACACATAAATTATGAACTACTGGTAAGTCTATGTCTCCTATGCTTTTGTTTTTATGTTGTTTCAGTCAAAGTCCAGCCAGGAAAACAGAAACCAGACTGTCATTTCAAACAAAAGAAATTAACGCAGTAAATTTTTCACATAGCTAATGAGAGAGCAGAGAAGCCAATAAGGTACAATGAGGTAACCTGCTGATTACACATCCACACAGGAAGTCATTCTAACCACAAGACTGGAGAGACAAAGGGAAGAAGCCTTGTTACCAGAACCCAGGAGATAGGGTCATCCACCCAACCCTGGAAGCTGACAGGTCTAATCAGAGGAAGCTGCAGCCTCAGAGGAGGAAGAGCTGGAGACAGTGCCTACAAACCTGAAGATAGAGGATCTTATTGGCTGAAGAATAAGTTCCCCTTTAATACCACACAGAGTTAGACAATGAAAAGGAGTAGCTCTGATCATAAATCAGGGAAGCAGAGCTTAGAATTAATTAAAAACATGGAAATTATCTTCATACCAGATCTTCTTAATACTTTCCTTATTTCTCATGATGATATCAGAATCATTTCTAGCTTTGAGTCCTCCCTGATTTTCCATCTTTCCCTTGTTTCCAAAATCATAATCATTTTTATTATGATATCTCAATTTTTACTTTGAAAAAATGGATATTGTCAGGTTTAATCCAATCGGTAGTGGAATGACATAGAGAGGACAGGCAAAAGTTGGTCAAAACAAGTTTTTAATGGGACGCACTCTCAGGGCGAGGTTCCCTGACCTGCAGGGGAGGGAGAGAGTGGGGAAGTCATGGCTAGAGAAGTGCACCCAGGGGAGTGCAAGCGGGCTTTTCAAGGGGGGAGGGGTAAGGGGTTGTATGTCTGTAGGGATGATAGGTATTAAGCATACTACTGGTGAAATCGGCATGGGGCAATAACTACCCATGCCCTTATATGGGGTCTGAGTAAAGTATGGTTCAGGTTTCCTGCATAGATCCAGTCGTGTCCTCGGGCGGTCTGCTGGTGATGGGAAAGTTCTGAGGTGGGGACAACAAAGTGGAGGTCCACTGCCATTTTGTTGGTGCTTCCCAATCCCCCTTGATCCCGCTGGCCCAACATATATAGAATCCAGTTTCTCCTAATATTTGCTCTTTTACCCTGGTTCCTGACACAGAGTGCCCAAATTCCTGTAGGGGATAAGAGCATCTTTGTTCTAATGAGGTGACTCTTGGTGTCCTCTGGAATAATGGTTGATCACTAAAAAGACCAAACCATGGTTAGAAGCTTAGAACTTTCAGCCCTACTCCCATCCTCAAAAGAAGAGAGAGGAGCTGGAAAAGAAGAGTCAGTAAGTAATCATATCTACTCAGTGAAACTTCCATTAAAATTCATGAAGTACAGAGTTTGGAGAGCTTCCAGGTTAGTGAATACATCAACGTGCCTGGAGGGTGATGCACTCTAAATCCATGGGGACAGAAGCTCTTGCACTTGGGACCCTTCCAGACCTCACCATATGTATCTCTTTATTTGGCTGTTCATTTGTAGCCTTTAAAATAGCCTGTATGAGAAATCTTCAAAGGTTAGTAAACTACTTTTCCTGGGTTCAATGAGCTAATCTTGAAAATTTTGAACCTGGGGGAGGAGGTGTGAGAACCTGTGACTTGTAGCCAATTCAAACAGAATGTATGGGTACAATGAAGACCTACTACCTGTGATTGACATCTAGAGTAGGAGGCAGTCTTGTGGAATTGAGCTTTTAACCTATGGGGTCTGTGCTAACTCTGGTTAGTGTCAGAACTGAATTGAATTGTAGAATATCTACCTAGTGATAGAGAGTTGGTGATTGTGGGGGAAAAACCCACATGTCTAGTGTCAGAGGAGTTGTGTGAGACAGGAAGACAATGAGTAGTGAGTTTTCCCCAGACAATACCTCATTCATTCCTAATAATCCATCATATAATTTTTCACCAACATCCAGATTGGGCATTCTCCTAGTTGTGTTTCCCTTGTAACTCATCAAATCCAAATCCTTCTCAAATCCAAATTCAGATAATGTAATTTCCCACTCCTAAAATTTTGTAAAAGTCTGAATGTAGTAATACTGTGCAATTACTTTCTGATCTGATTCCTACATTTTTCAGTCTTTTGGTCCCATCAAAGTGAACTATAAACTCTCTCATAGCACAGAAGTTTTGCTCAAATACTTAGCTAAGAGATTTCACTAACTTTATTTTTTTAAGATTTATTTATTTATTTGAGAGGGAGAGAGAGTGTGGACCCAAGCACAAGAGTGCAGGTAGGGGCAGAGGAAGAGGGAGAGAGAGAATCTCAAGCAGATTGTGCCCTCAGCATGGGGCTCAGTGGAGGGTTCAATCTCACAACTCTGAGATCATAACCTAAGCTGAAAACAAGAGTCAGACACTTAGCTGACTGCACCACCCAGGTGCCCCTTCACAAAATTTAGATTGGCCTCCACCTGTATTAGTCTGTGTCCCTAAAGATGATGCCAGTCCCAATGCTACATTTTTGCTTAAAAAAATGCAATGCTGCCAAACCACAAAAAGTACAGTGTCCCAACTGACAATACCAAGTCATTTTCATTAATTTTCCCACTTGCTGTTCTTTTGGAATTTTCCATTTTCCCTGTAGATTCTTTTGTTTCCTCTATGTTTTCCCTTAGTCACCTTATCTTGGTTGAGCTATACTCAGGGTGTAGGGGTATCTCTTTCTCCTACCATGGTGCTCTGAATAAGATCTTCATTCACACTTTTAACAGTATCTAGTGCAGTTTTTCTTTGACATCAGACACATACCTGGTTGAGTGACAATCCTAGAATTCCTTCTCTGTATGTGATATTCCCACCTTTGTATTTGGATTCATGATGAGCCAACTGTTTGGAAAAACCTTTGCTCAAATTCCATATGTCCAAATTCTTGTTCACCTTTGAAGATCAAATCACATGCAACTCCTTATAGTTGTGTTATTGCTTAGTTAACTAAGCTTAATTATTAACCCTACTGGTTTTCTGGGTCCACACAAGCATGAAATTTCTGCTTTGCTTCTCCTATGTTTGGGAGGATCCTGTGACTATTTGTGGTCCATGTCCACAAAAGAGATTGTGTCTCTTCTGGGTCTGATCACTTAGTAAAAACTCAATAGTACCAGGTTCATAGTTTTATTTTTCTTCTGCTATGAAAAGCAGAGGGACAAAGAGTAGCTGTTCTTTCAGCCTGGGTCTTTGAGTTGAAATAAAAATAGGGGAGGTCCTAGCTGTCATCCAGGGAATATGGGAGCTGTTGTTGTTTTGCATAAGTGAGATTTTAAGTATTTTGTTATCACAATACAATCTAGACTGACACAATTATTTATTTTAATGTATCTCTCAGGTAATTTAAAATTTCTAAAATAAGTTATAATTACTTTATGTATTTATAAGATTTCTTCCTACTAGATTGGAAAGCTTTAATGATAGAATTTGTTTTTGAGGATAATTTAGAGTAAGCACTTGTTAGATATATTTTTCTTATGACTGCAAAAATAAATTAATATACAACTAGATGAATGCTTTCTTCTATCTATGTTTTCAATCTAGAATTGTACTTTTTAAATGAGTACTTCGGATTGAATAATCCTATGTGTTCTCACTGAGTCAACTGTACATTCTGCTTCCTAAGGGATTCTATGTACTGTAAAGGGCATGGGCAAATCATTATCGATATACCCATAAGTTTTTTGTACAACATTTCCGAGATGTGTTGGCTGGTACAGGATTGGCCTTGATTATACTTGGAATGAAAGTACCAATACAGATTTAGAAAGTGCTGACACAGTATCGCTGGCTTATATATCTATAACCAGTCTGTTTCCAATTTTACAAGGAGGTCTAGCTGGCAGTGTTAGCATTTTTCAAAAGTTGAAAGCAATAGGAAATAACCTTAGGTTTAATAGGCTTGTTTTGCTAGCAATGAGATTTTTTTCTATGAAAATTATTGATTCACTTCAACATTCCACCATAGATAGCATTGTCAAAATTGTTTACTATTTGAAAATAGAATCGACACTCAATAGTTGACATTCAAGTAGAAGGGTTTGCTGTGGCTGATTCAAATATCCAGAGAATTATCAAATCAATTGCTTCTGGTTTGTGAAAATATATTATTTTCTTTTACATTATATATATTTTTAAGCCAAACACTTTTCAACAAAATGACTTGATTACAGTAAGACCTGACTCTGTTAAACACTACCATTTTTTTCCATAATAGATTTAGAAGCTTTCACTGATGGAAATAGAAATTCATTTAAGCTAAACTCACAACAGTTGGGGTTTGGGTGAAGTCTTTATTCAAGTCTCACCATGGAATGGTAACAGAACTTAGCTGTCCCTCATGGGAAGAAGAGCCTGACTCCAGAAAATGGGAAGTGAATGAGACTGGTTGTCTGGCCTTCTCTTTGGCACCAAATATATTTGTTTTTCATTGTCATTTTTAATACTTCCTCCTTTTTCCTCCTTCTCTCTCAGAAAATGGCTTAATATCCATTCTTGAGAATCACTTCTGTAAGCCTTGCCTACGTAGCCTCCAGTTAACATACTCACAACTTCTTGTCTATTATTTTTGTGTGAGTGGCTGTGTCTTCTAGTTCGTGGCCTTAAGACATTTTTATTTCTCACAGTTTTGGATGTTCATCCAAGAGCCAAAATGTTCTAGATAGCGAGAGGGATATGGGGAAATAGACATCCTGATACATCAAAACACTTTTCCAGATGCTGTGGGTAGAGCAGATTGAGCTACTGAGGCATTGAATTAATATATTTACCATTGGGTAACACTGATAACTGGCACCATTATAAAATTATTTCTACATTCTCCTGAAAACCTTGGTTTTGTTTGTTTCTTTTTATTTTTACAATAGCAATTCTATATACAAATAAACACCAATCTTCTCCAAATGAATTATTAAAAAATATTTATTCAGTGCTCACAGCTATATTTTATTTCTGCTAAAATTGGAATTAATTCCATTGATAAACTGAGAGCTCATTTTATTTATAAACAAATATGCATACATAAAGAAAATAGATATATTTGTTTATCAATACATATGTTTGTGTTTGTGTGTATTTTCTCTGAAGGAGATTATATTGCTTTTTAGATATTGATCAGTATAGCATGAGTAAGTTCTAAATGAACTGAATATCATGAAATTTATTATCCAAAAATGTTTCCTTAGAAATAGATCAGTCTCATATGTAATGCCAAAATTAAGATACAACTACTCCATTAGCTATCATTTATGGGCAATGATATTTGAGACTCCAAATAGGTTCATATTTCTGAGAAACTAACACAAGAAACATAGTAATAACAGTAATGTCTCTAATGTCACAGAGGCACTAGAGAGCATCCAAGATACATTTTGTTTATGCCTTTTACCAGCTGTAATTTATCATGTTTTGCCAGAGCCAAAGTTAGTGGCTCCCTGACATAAGCACAGAAGGTCTGAAACAAAGCAAATATTTTTGAGACTTCAAAGAAGGAAACTTTACACTATGCAAAGTAGCTCAGGGCGATGTCCTGAACTGTATAATTAGTCAATGAATGTTTATTTTGATAGAATAATGACTGTATCAATTTGCTAGAAAACTTGAAAGCAGTGCTCAGTGAGAAAGCTGTTGAATTCTATTGCAACATGTACTCTATTCTCCTTGATAATGATATCTGAATTAAAACCTCATGAGAAAGTCACTTATTTTTTTTAAGTCTAAGCTTCCTTTGAATTGCAAATTATTACTTTTCTCAACATAACTATGATGGCCGCTTTCAATTTCTGCTGTGAAACAGCAGTTCCCAATGCCAAATTGACATTTAAGGGCATTGTGGAACCTACCACAGGTCTTGCGGAAAAATAGTATAGATTTGTTTGGTAGGGATTTATAGAGGAATTATAAAGATCCTCTCAGAACATCAAAATTCCTGGCAAATCACCCCGTATTGATGAGTATTGACCCTTTACTCTCTTGAATGGCAGGAATGCTGTTCCAGTCATCTACCTTTTTTTCCTATCCTATAAACTGGAAACTTACAAGCAAAATTCACCAGACTCAGAATAACTTGCTCTTCTAATGGAAAATGCCTACACAGCCACTGTAGCTACCTAATGCTACCATTAAATGAAATACCAATATGGCTAAAATCCCTCTCAGGAAATTTCAATTATTTTCTCTCATCTCAATATAGAGATTTTTTTTTTGTCCCCGCCATGTTATTGACTACTTTCTACATAGCACACTTCATCAAAATCAGAAAATTTTATATAATTAAGCAAAGTCTCATGTGCAAATTTCCCCCACAGTTTTCCAGTGGAATGAACTATCTTCTTGAAATCAAACCACCTGTGGCACATGGGTGGCTCAGTGGTTGAGCTCCTGCCTTTGGCTCAGGGCATGATCCTGGGGTCCTGGGATTGAGTCCCACATTGGGCTCCCCACGGGGAGCCTGCTTCTCCCTCTGCCTATGTCTCTGCCTCTCTCTCTTTGTCTCTTATGAATAAATGAATAAAATGATTAAGAAAAAAGAAATCAAACCAGCTAACGTTTACTATATAACATACCTCCCTCATCCTAGTGGCTTAAAATATCTACTATTCTGGGAGTTGGTAATTTGCTGGGGAGGATGAGGGAACAGCTAGGTAAACGTTCTAATCTTTGTTGGGCTGGGTGGACCAGGTGTTGGGTGGTCTAGCTTGGTGTATGTGGGCTGGCCCATTTCTGCTTCAGGAGGACTCTTACCCTCCAGCATCCTTGCGCAATTTGTTTCTTTGGCAGTTCCTCAGATTTCCAAAATACTATGTGGAAGCAAGCATATTCTTTCAAGTCCCGGGAAGGAGCACATCACTCCCTCCAAATTTCGTTGTCCAAAGCAGGTCACAAGGCCAACCCAGATTCAAGTGGAGGGAAAATAGATTCTATATTGGAGAAACTGTAAAGTCACATTCTAAAGAGTGTATATCCAGGGAGGAATAAAGAATGTGAGCCACTATTATAATTTACCACAATTCTCATTTTTTGCAATGGATACATTCAGTATGGAAAGCAGCAAAGCACTCATATGCAGTATGGAAAGTCACAAAGTACTCAGATACAATATAGAAAGTGCAAAGCAGGGGAACCTGGGTGGCTCTGTTAGTTGAACATCTGCCTTCAGCTCAGGTCATGATCCCATGGTCCTGGGATCAACCCCTATGTTGGGCTCCCTACTCAGTGGGGAGTCTGCTTGTCCCTCTCCCTTGTGTTCCCTCTCTCTGTCAAATAAATCAATAAAGTATTTATTAAAAAAAGGAGGAAAAGCTGCTCAGAAAATTGGCTCAGCATATATCTGGAAATCCACATGAAATCACCAAAAATAAAAAATAATTGTTATCTAACTCTTTAAATTGTACTGTATGACTTTAGACAACTCACAATCTCTCAAAGATTTTGTTTTCTTCTAAACAGATAGAAAATTGGTCTGAGTAATTTCGAGGTATGTGAAAATGGATACACTTATAATAGCTATCATAAAAATTAGTAGCCCATGACAAGGATATTTTCAGTTAGACATGATGGAACAGAGAAAGTTAAATTTAGAAAATAAATTATTGATGATAAATAATGCCTGCTAGAGAAAAGCCCTGCAAAAGCAGCTGGCAATGAGGTGGTAAAGTTGCTTTTTAAAGTAAGGACCAGGTTCTGAGACTTCCTATCCTGTCAGCTTCCTCTTGGGTGTGCTCTGTTACTCACCTATCCAGCCTCATTTATATAGATAAAAAGCCTATAAATTCCTATTTTACTTCCAGGAATAATCATGACAATGTAAAAATATTTGTTTAGTGATTAAATATTCAGTCATGGAAAATTACTACTTTGAAACTCAAATTTGATTTTTGCAAGAGAGGCATTTTTTAACCTTCATGGTATTTTCTTAAAAAGCAAATTTTTTAAAAAGTGGGAAATAGGAACCTTTAAAAATTTCTGGAGGTAGGGTAATTACTTTATTGGACATGTTTTCCATATGTAAATTCTTCCTAGATCAAACAGAAAGATTGATGAATAAAAAAAAAATGGGAAAACAATGTTTACAAACTCTCTCTTTTTTATTGGGAGGGACATGATTCAGAAAAGAAGCTGATTTAGCCAAATACACACAGCTAGTCTGTTGACACAGGTGAGATAAGGGCCTAGGTTTCCTGCTCTCCACCACAGAGTTCTTTCTGCTATTCCATTCTGCAAGATATGGTTTAATATATATACAATTGAATGATCTGCCTTGAAGTTCTTTTGTGTGCGTACCTGTGTCCACCTGTTTGTGTGGTGTGAGTCTTTTAAAATAATAGAATTTATATTTTTGTGTATAACGTTTGACTAAATACTGCTCTGACATTTTAAGTTTCCCACCTTAGAAAAATAAGGAACTTTGGGAACACAAACAATAATAAGCTGAAAACATCCGATGAAGAAATAAAGGATACCATAGTATTAACAGCTCCCAGGACACACAGCAGATTGTATGAAAATGTGCATGCTACTGTATGGTGCAGAATAAAACCAAGATAAGTCGTTGTTTACTTTAAATGCTTACTACGTCAAGGCAAGAGGCACATGTGGTACCAGATAATCTTTATTTGAGCCCTGAGTCATCTCCCATATATAGACATCATTTCTATGACAAATATATCACAATGGTACCATCTTCCATGTGATTCTGCTCCTTGCTTATGCAGATTAATAATTTGCAGGTTACAAGTTTTGCAAGCTACATACATTTCCCATTATTTGCTAATACATTGATGAAAATAAATGCCCTGTGGTTCCGGCGTCAGTGGCTTTTTACCAAACAAGAATTTCCACTGAGAAAAGTTGCAGTTATTATTTTAAAAGAGATGTGTTATTTTATTTTTCCAACAACGGAAGGCCTCTATAAGTCCAAAGTCCCATACAATTATATACTACAGAGCAGAATAATAGAACACTGCACTAGGATAAATTTTGTGCCCACTTAATTGAAACACTTGCCAAGGAGCTGGGTGAAAGCAATGTATTTCAATCACTCTAAACAATGGATAAATGAGACACATTCCTTCTAAATGACACATTTTAGCTGTCTGGAAGCCTATTCACAGTTGTACGTGGTAACATAAGTTTGCCACTCTGCTCTTTACAATTGGTCCATTTCAAGCTGTGCTTTGAAGTTGTTTATTCCAAAAAGCCTTCTTAATATTAACAGAAATAAAAATGTTTTTAGATGTGGACCAATATTTTTCCACCCCTTCCAGAATATATGTATGTATATTCGTATCCTGTTTTTTTGGTCTCTCCCTGCTTCTCTGTCTCCATCTCTGTATTTGTCTCTCTGTCTCTGCTTGTCTCTCTCTCTCTCTCTCTCTATATATATATATATATACACATATATATACACACAAACACACATACATATAAACATAAATATATATACGTAATTTAAACTATGAATACATTTTATTATCTTTTATATAATTTTTATATTAAATAAAGCTGATATAGCTTCAGCTCAGTATTTGTTTGTTTTGTTAAACCAGAATATAATGATAGAACTATGCTAGTAAATCGAGGAGCGAATAATATAAATTTGTTGCAACAGAAATATTTAAATAGTTAAATAAGTATCTTTTTATATTTCTGGAAAAAAAAGTTGTCTAATAGAAGTAAAAAAAGATAATTCATTCCTGAAAAAAGTCAAAATGAAAATTAAGGAATATAGAAGCAGAGCCCTTGCTTTCATGAGTAATAGGCAGAGTGGCTATATAATTTATCATCCAAACTATGACATTTTTGAGAGTGAAAAAGGGTATTATTAATAACTAAGCTAGAACCATAGACACTAGAACTCTCCCAGGTAAACTAGGCCATATGGTTACTCTGGCCACCCTACTTACAGGTGATCAATCAATCCCGGAGTTATTTTTTGAAATGATATGATATTGTTCAACCTTATATTATTTTATCTATGGTTTCACAATTGTTTTAAAAGAAAATATTAAGATGAATATATAATCTAGAGAATGACGAATTTTACCATGGTAAAGCAATATACAACGTATTTCCTCTACTTCTATTCCTTTCAAACTGAAAGCTCTCAAGAAAGTTCTGGATATTAAAATTCAATACAGATTAAAATAGACCAGGTTTATATATCTAAGTTTTTGATAGAATCATATCTAAAAGAATACTTTGCTAATAATAGTAATTCTACAAAGAATTAGAAATATCTCAAGCATTTTTTTCTTGGGTGATTTCAGTTAAAAAAAAAAAAAGAACTTTATCTTCTCTTCAAATTTGACAAAGTGCAACTAAAGAGCTCACCTGAATATGAAGGTAGAAAAATGTACCTGTTGATGTCTTCCGAAGCTTATTCTCTAAACCTACTCTTACCCTAAATGTGTTAGAGAAGGGTCTTTTGGGGTTACTTGACATACCTTATAATAGCACATTTTTTGGTTTGTTTTTAGAAACCACATCATATGGGAAATTTGATTAGCCTTTTTGAAATTAGTATCTGTAATAATTCTACTTAAGTTGTAATCTGTTCCTGTGATATGTCCATATGGCCAATCTTAGGGAGGTGGTATGGTGGAGAGACACTGGATCCTCTAGGATGAGTATTTAGCTAGAGCAATCAAACACAAGCAAGAGAAGTAATTAAATGACCATGCATTGGTCAGACACCGTTTTGCTTCATGAAGCTGGAAGTTCCTGAATCTGGAAGTTAGGATTATGGTTGGAGCATGATATTGAAGATTCGGTTCACAATAGTAAGTTTGAAGAGTGGAGGGAAGGGTTTCTGACGCATGATGAGAAGTCTTGCTGGTGAATCTCACTAGGTCAGAGAATCTAAGCCCAATCATCCAACTTACACACAGAGCCCTTGAATTTTGAATAAATGTTTCTAGAAGGAGGAGTTCAAAAGGCCCTCAGAATGTAATGTGTGTGTGTGTGTGTGTGTGTGTGTGTGTGTTTCTGTTCTTGGACATCACAGCTCTCTTCAGCATAGGAAGAGTGAGTAGAAGCAAATTGCTGGCTCCCCTCCTGGCACCCTGTTGTTAACCCCTGAGTATTCCTCCTAACAGCTTGTATTGCAGAAAATTGGAGTCAGGAGGATTAGGAAGCCAGTTTCTAGTAGTATTTATTACAATTTTCCCTAAAATCTGGAATTTCCTAGCCTAACATACTGCTTGAAAAACCAAAAAGAAAATCTCTTTGCATTTTCTATGTTAGGGAGGTCGGTCGTGGTGTGAAGTAGAGAATAATCAAATGTGTAACACAAACCAGATATTGCATTACAGCTGATTTATATATTTAGGTCACTATGTATAAGCATGAATACATTTTCCCTGCATGTAGTTATTGAAGTTTAAAAACTAATTGTGATATAGTCCAAGAAAGCCATTTTGTAGGTAGCATTTATTTTTTGCTATAATATTATTTTTTTAGGTAGGCTCCATACCCAATGTGAGGCTGGATCTCAGGACCCTAAGATCAAGAGTTGCATGCTCTACTGACCGAGCCAGCCAGGTGCCCTCATGAGTAGCATTTTTAAAGAATATACTCAAATAATTCTACATACAGTTTACAGACAAAATTCTATTGGGATAAGAACAGACATTAAAACAAGTTAATTTTGGATCTACGTAGTTCAAGGTTTCATGCATATTATTTAATTACACATATCATAATTCTCTATGTTATAAGACATTGTGAAAAATACAGAGGATATGAGATTGTCCTGGCTCAAAAAATCACTGAATCTTCTATTTTCTCTTGATGTAGATGAATTTCTTCTTATATTAACTCTTTGGAATTCTGTGAAAATGTGGACTACTACATAGTTGTATTATTTTCAAATTATTATTTTGATTAACGTGAAATATAAATAACATAATATGTAATATTTCCGAGTAAAAAAAAATAAAAACCTGGATAATTCATTGCAAGTGCATGCAGTAGATCTACTAAGTAAATATTTGTAGTCTCTGTCAGGGTGATATAGTTGTCAGTTCACATGGAGAACTGTCCTCAGAAAACTAATTTAAATTAAAAGAAATTCTGCCACACTTAAAATGGGAAAAAAAATAGCATTTCCACAAACATTAGTCTAGACACTTATTTAGAAAGACAGTTTGGGGCCCCTGTACCTTTCAAGTGATATAATGGAGAAATGAAACAGAAAATGTACTGTACATATTTATTAGGTAGTTCTTTACAAATGTTCGATGGACTATGGGCAATGGCCAAGAATACTTGTTTTAAACAAGGGGTCTATTAGTAGATTGAAGTAAAAATAGTCGTCAATTAGGACAGCTGGGTGGCTCAGTGGTTGAGCTTCTGCCTTTGGCTCAGGTCCTGATCCTGGGGTCCTGGGATCAAGTCCAGCATTGGGCTCCCTGCATGGAGTCTGCTTCTTCCTCTGCCTATGTCTCTGTCTTTCTCTCTGTGCCTCTCATGAATAAATAAATAAATAAATATTTAAAAAAGATGGTCCTCAATTAAAAAAAAAAAAACAACTTGCTAGTTATGGTAAAGAAATTTCAAAGTATATTGTGATTTGCCCCCAACATTTCTTAACAATTAAAATCTGAAATTGTATATCTTCCTATAAATCACAAATTATGTACTAAAAAGGACAAATAATTGATAATTTATAATTTCCCACCAAATTCCTTTAGAGCTACTTACGTTTCCTATATTCTCTGCTTTTATATAAGAAATAATAATTATAATAAAAATCATAGTCATGAAGAATAGTAGTAACAAATGAAATTGCTTCCTTAATGGCAGTAATTGTAACAAATTTTTCTTCTTATGTTTGAAAGTCTCTATGAAGCTATCATAAAGCATCTCTTTAAAGGTAGATTAGTAATAACTAAAAAATCTCTGTTACAGTTCCAACCTATGCTTCATTTACAGATTCTGGGCTTCAGAAGGACTGTCCATGCATTAGTTGTGAAAAACATTAAAATTATCAATACTTAGTTTTAATAAATACTCTTCCTGATGCTTTACCCATCTTTTTTTTTAATTTGGGATATAGGTTTTTCTGAAATTAATATCCAGTGCACTTGCCTTGATCTCACATGTCATCTGACTCCTCAGTAAACTAAATCTTAGATTCAGTTATTGAAAAACTATTAATAGTTTATTTTCACTTAATTAAAGTTAATAATTGCTCACAACACACACACATAGATTTTACAGAAGTGTGAAGTGCGGGAAACAAAATAAGAGAGAAGAGGACGATATCTGTTTCATACAACAGAAACATAATTATTTATAAAAGGAATTTTTGTGGACTCTTTCTGCACAAAAAATATGGAAAGTGTAATCATCCAGAACCATGTGTCTGTCTAAGTAAAAAATGGGCATTAGCGAAATTATAGCCAGGCCATAATTAACTTAACATTGGTAAAATGTATTTGGGTGTTGTGAAAGGAAAAAAAAAAAAAAAAAAGAATTGATAAGTGTCTTGTTACATAGAAAGATTTAGACCACCTGCATCTCTTCACCAGGAAATCCAACTGTTACTTGGGGGAGAAATAGAAACTTGTGGGTCTGAATAACCTGATTCGCTCAAATTTATAGGAATAACCTATAATCATTCTTGTGTCTTTGAGAAAATAAAGCAGTTTTTGTAAATTTTAATTTGGTCCTATAAACTTAGTGAATTTTTAAGATTAAAGGATAACATAAAGCAATATATCGGTATTCAAAATATCTAGATAGCAAAATGATATTGATTACTTCTGGCTTGAATCTAATTTTCCAAACACACTCTTTCTGTAGTGCAGTATCTTTCTCTCTCTCTCCACTAATACATCTGCAAGTTTATGAAATTAGTCTTTGAACAAGATTACTTTTAAAATAAGTTTAATAAACCCATGAAAAATTTGAAGAGCAGATGTGTTATCATTTCTTTAGTAAAAAATATAAAGGTGGGATTTACACTTTACAAATCAATTGCACATATGAGGTTTAACTTGCTTAACATAACCAATAAAGTCAGTGTTTTATTATCATTTTTCAGATAAGGAAATGGGCCAACAATATAGAGATTTTTTTTTCCCCAAAAGCAATTGCAAAACAGGTCAAACAGCAAACAAATGAGAGAACTTTAATCAAAATTGAGTTAATGTGAATCCAAATACTATGCCACTTACTCCTAAAGTTCTTTTTCTTTTTATAGTTTGCATTTAATAAGAAACCAGAATTTATCATCTCATATATAGTCCTATTGGCATAAGATAGTTATGGCAATAAAATATGCTTCTAGGATTCTGTTTCATGAGCTAATGTTTTGGGAAATTAATGGCATAAACACATTTTTTCTTTATTTTTTTCATACTCTTTCTAGAGATAAATTGTAAGTTATACATGTGATATAATTTGTGAATGAGCAGAGTGAATTATCCATTTTGTTGTATTTTGGACTTCCCTGTGACACGAAGTAAATTACTTATCTGTCAGTTTAGTTACATTTATTCATAATGCCCATATTTTTCTTGTTGAAAGAGGAATCTAAATTGCATTTCCAGGAGCTATGGACTTGAATTTATTCTCTCAACAAGTGAGCTCTCTTCCAGGCATCAGAGACACAGTGGGAATACAAATACTGTCTCTGCCCTCAAGAAACTTAGTGTCTAGTGGAGAGAGACAGAAATAAATGTATGTTGGGGGGTGATCTGCTATAAAGGAAAGAAGGCAGGTCAGGAAAATAAGGGGGATGGGAGGGATGGTGTTTGGTTGAGAAATCTGTAGTAATAGAGCATTGTGGATGAGCTGTAAGGAAAGTGAGGTGTGAGACCAGTGGTTACCTAGGAGCACATTCAGCTCAGAGGTAACACCATATGTAAAGTCCTTAAAATATAGCATTTGTTGGCAAATGCAAAATGGGACCATTGTGGAGGTCAGTGCTCTTAGAAGACAGTGAGAAAACTGGAATGGTATTACATTAGATCAGAGAAGTTGTTGGAGACCAGACTTGTCAGGTCTTTTCCAGGATATTTTCTTTAGTGTTTAAGAGAGGTGGGTAAATAATGCCTCTTCCCCCTCAAAATATTAAGGCCCTAATTACTAGAACCTATGGAGTTCCTATTGTCTATCCTGGTTCCCAATTCCACTACTGTTAGAGTCGTGAACATGGGCAAGTTCTTTAACTTCTCATTGTTTTCATTGATAAAATGTACATAATAAAATTACCTGAGTCATATAATTGAAAGAGTAATCTGGAAAAATTTGTGCATATAGTAAGGCAGGATAAATGTTACCTATTGTTACATGGCCACTATTATCCAATCAGTATTTATTTTCTGAGTACCTGTCTATGGAACTTTGCTGGTGATATAGTGAGAATTGCAATTCTTTAAGACAGTGCTCTTCCATTTACTACTGTACATGGGACTCTTGTTGGTAAAATTAAAAATTCATACAAATCATTGCCTGATAAAGCTGTCAAAAACAGTCACCAAATAACAAAATTTCTTAGGAATGGAGAACTTGACCTTGAAAGATGGTAAAGTTTTAGACATGTGGATAATGGAAAATGCATTCTGGCTAGAAAGAACAACAAAGGCTTGGAAGTAGAACATATCTTTTGATGGGAGTGGAATATTTTAGAATGTTATTTCTTTTCCAAATGTGGAATATCAATTTTGAAGTTATGATACTCCAGATTTATCTTGAGATCAGATGTTTAACTGATTGAAAGGACACCAGATGGGGCTCAGAAAATATTCCTCCATTAGCCACATCTGTCTGTGACCCTGGGAAAGTACCTCCATGCTGTATCCTTAAGTTACTTTGAGAAGCTGAAGAAGGAAGATAAAGTAATTAACCTATTCTGCTTTATTCTTCTATCAATAAATAAAGGAATTTAAATGGCCCACCTTTTATTAAAATTTGTATCATCCTTGATGAACATCTTTCCTTTCTTTTCTTTTTCTCTCTCTCTTTTTTTTCTAACCATTTAATGGTCAGGTGGGAGCACAAACACAGTCCCCTACTACAACAAATTGTGCTGTCAGGTTTCCTACATTTGGGGAAATCACAGGGGCAGCACACCCGGAGTGCAATGGAAAAGCCTCACCCAGGGGAAAACCACCTTCATAATCATTGTGTCTCTCCTTCCAGGTATGTTCCTTTCTTTTTTAAAAATTTTACTGATAATATTATATTATTTCCCAAATATATCTAAGAAAAATATATGTTTCATGTAAAGATTTTAAAGATGTATTTGTGTCATATAAGTATATGACATATAAGAATATGTTTTATATATAAAGAGATTTATATTTAAATATTTGTACATGGTTATAGTTAAATATAGCTATGTATACATATATGCAAATATATACATATACAAATATGTACACACACACACAACCCTATTTAAACTCTCAATAGCTGTTTTCATAGAAATTGCCAAGCTGATTACAAAATTGTAGGGAAATGAGGCAATAATCTAGAATTTGCCAAAATTACCTAAAAAATAAAGACAATAGTTGGAGTATTCACACTAGCTGATTTCACAATATGCTATAAAATTACAGTATTCAAGATAATATGTCATTGGCATAATCACAGACAAATAGTTCACTGAAAGAGAATAGAGTGTCCAGAAATAGATTCACACATGTATATAAGTACTAAGGAAATGGAATGAGAGAAATAAAAGGGTTTTTTTCAACAGGTTATACTGGAACAAGTGGATAATTATATGGGAAAAAATTTCCAACCCTTATGTAGCAAAATACATGAAAATCAATTTGAGATTTTTGACAGATCTAAAGATTAAAAAATTCTATAAACATCTAGAAATAAAAGAATAACAGAGAATATTTATTCTACCTTATGATAGGAAAAGATGACTTACAAAGAATTCAAAAATAATTAATCTTAAAAAATCAGACTTCATCAAAATGGAAAACTTCAGCTCATTAAAAATCACTGTAAGAAAATGAAAAGAAAGTTACATATGGAAGAGAGTATTATGATACACGTGTGTGGTGATTTCTGTTGGGAAAATACAAGGAAATCTTACAGTTGAAAAATAAAAAGATAAATTTAATTCTAAAAAATGCACAAAACTCATAAACTTGAGCACAAAGTTTATCAAGAGAGACATGAATGTCAAGTAAGAAAATAAATAGTAAATACCTTTATTCGTCAGGGAAATAAAAATTAAAACTCTAATGAGATACCGTTCTACACCCTCTAGAATTTTAAAGATTAAAGATGCAAGACAATTTTAAAGAGTGAAATAATCAAGTATTAAGAAAGATGAGGAACAAATGACATGTTCATATAATTCTGAAAAGAATATGAATTCATACAAAATTCTGGAAAACTCCTTGGAATTTTCTTACAAAGTTAAAATACACTTAATCTATGTCCCAGTAACTCCACTCCACTCCACTCCACTGTACTTACTGAACAGATGTCGTAATTTAAGTCCAAAACAGACTGCTTATGTATATTCATAGCAGCTCTACTGAAACTGCCAAAACCCAAAAATAACTCAAATGCCCATCTTTAGGACAAGTGATAAACAAACTGTAGTATATTCACACAATGGGACACTAATTAACAATAAAAAATAAATCCGTGATTCATCATATAGCAATTCTTAAAAACTATTCTCAAAAGTATTATGTTAATTGGAGAATCCAAACACCAAATAGCACATACAGTGTCATTTCTTTCATATGAACTCAAAATAAGCGAAACTAATCTATGGAGATACACATGTAAAAAGTGATTAAGCATCATAGGCCTAGCACAGTGACCTCTTTCGGTGAATGGAAACATACTTGTCTTGATGGGGATATTGGTTAGATAGGTATGCACATTTGTCAAAAATATTTGAATTGTATCTGTACAATTCTCTCTAAATTTTGCCTCAATCAAAAACATCTGTAAAATAACTTCCTCTATTGAAAGGCCAATAATAGCCAATAATTCTTTACTATGTTCATTGTTTAAATGACCTGTTTGCTAAGCTTTTGCTAACCTGTTGGTTTTTCTTGACTAGAGATTAGCTATATTTTTACATAATTCTATACTGCATTATGAGCATGTTTTTACTTTTTACTGTGAATGCAAATAATTTTAAATTTACAGCAAAAATGAAATAAATCTTTGCCTAATTGCAATCAACTTGTTTCATCTAAGCATAGATATCAGAGATGCATCATAAAGTCAAGTAGTTCTAAAGAAACTGTGCTTTGAAATAGTAGTAACTTTATATTTAAAAAATTGAAAACTATTTCTTAGTTCAATATGATTTTCTAGAATATATGGGAATATTAAAGCAGAAGGCTATTATTTATCACATGTAATACCTTCTGAACAGCTGAACATCCCAGGCTACATAGTCACATTTAGCTTATTTTCTATTTCTGTAATAAGATCACCGCTTTTCATTTTCCTTTGATATAGTAACATTGTATTCATAAAATTGCAAATGCTTGCAAAACTGTAGGGGGAATGAGGAAATAATCTAGAATTGCCAAACCTACCTACAAAATAGGACAATAGTTGGAGTACTCACGCTAGCTGATTTCATTGGCATACTCTAAAACATACATTTCAACTATTGAATATGAAGATTTGTGTACATCCAAATAAAAAAATGTGTGTATACATAGATACTCATATGTAAATATGCTTATCCATCATACCACACAGATGTCTATATTTGCATGTTAATATATATGTGCAAGGGTATGTGGCTTACCCTTACAAGATTGATATTGGTTCCAGATACCAGACATGAGAAGACTGTCTGACATTATACTGCTATTTATTATTTCCAGAGAGAGAAGCACTAAATCTCCTTGGAGCAAATTTTCTTTATTTTTGACAGAAATCAGCTGAGTGACAGTTTCTTAGTTATGGAAATATAAGTCTCCTAAGCACCGGCTTTCCAGCATCACCTTTTGTGTTTGGAGAAAGGCTGATCCTCCTGAAGAAACCTATATTTGCGAAGACAGCACAGGAGATTTATATAATGTACTTAGATTTATAAGACCAGCATTCAAGAGGGATGCTGTAGCAATGGTGAAAGTGATAGCACTAATAGACTGCTCCAAATCTTATTCTCTATCTTTTGTTAGGGAGCTGCAATGCCCTTTGATGAACTCTGACCCAGGCATTCTCTCCTGAACTCTCAATTCATTCCTCAAGCTATCTGAAGAATGTCTAATAAATATCTTGCTCAATATACCCTAAATTGAATCCTTGACCTTCCTTCTGCACATATTTTACTCACTGCCTTCCTGATCTCAGCTGTTGCCATCTCATCCCTCCAGTTGCTTAGACTTTGCTTATGTAAAATTCCCAGGAGTTAATTTTGAATCTTTTTCTTTCAAGCTCACCATCTAATCTATCAGAAAATCCTATTGTCCATCCTCAGAGTATATCTAGTATCAGGCCACTTTATAACCACCCACGTTGTTCCAACTCTGGGCCAATGCATTGACATCTCTTGTCTGAATGATCTCTGAATGCAAGGACAGCCTAGTCTCAAGGAACAGCCACTGATCTTTCAAAAGTTAAGGTATTTTAAATGTCTGTTTAAAAATGTTCCATGGTTCCCTACTTAAGTCAGAGTAATAATCAAACTCCTTACAGAGGTGTATGCATCTCTACCTGACATGACCTCACTGACTTCTCCAACTGCAATGCTGAGCACTCTCTCTTACTCATTATGCTCAGAGACACTATCCCAAAGGTCAGGGATATTCCTATCTTAGGGCATTTGTTCAAGCTCTTTCCAATCTCTGGACTGCTCTATGCCAAGAGCTTCTTGCTAAATTTGTCATCTTCTTCAGGTTTGGGAGGTGATGCCATTTTCTCTTTAGTTTCTACTCTGATCACTTTATTTAATCTGGTGATGTGTTACCTGCAGCATCTTCTCATGTGTACACAATTCTAATTGCCCTAATCCTGTTGTACTTTTATTTTTTTATGTACCACTTAATACCATCTAACCTACCATATTTAATGTATTTTTTCATTATGTCAACTTTATTTAATTTACGATAAATTAAATATAACACTGTGCAAATTTAACTTGTATATGTTACTTTGATATATTTAAATATTGTAATATGATTCCCATTGTAGCGATGTTTATCACATTACATAATTATAGTACAAATTTTCTATATTCATTATATTATGTATTAAATATCTATGGCTTATTTACTACTCATTGCAAGTTTGTACCATTAAACAACATGTCTTATCCCCTCAACCTCATCCCCTGACAAACACCATTTTACAATCTAGTTTTTGCAATTTGACTTTTTTAGGTTGTATATATAAGTGATATCATGCAGTATTTGTCTTTCTATGTGTGACTTATCTCACTTAGCATAACGTGCTCAAGGTTCATCCATATTGTCACAAAAAGCAGGATATCATCCTGTCTCATAGCTGAATAATATTCCATTCATCTATTAGTAGGCATTAAGGTTATCTCTCTATCTTGGTTATTGTGAAAACACACACACACACACACACACACACACGGGAGTGCATAAATCTTCTCAAAATCCTGTTTTCATGTCCTTTGGGTATAAACCCAAAAGGAGAATTACTGGATCATTTGGTAAATCTATTTTTAAAAGAATTTTGACAAAACTCCAAATTGTTTTCCATAGTGGTGGGACCAGTTCACATTTACACCAACGGTATGTAAGAGTTTCCTTTTCACCACAACCTCAACAGCTAGTATCTCTCATCTTCTACATGACAGCCATTCTAACAGGTGTGAAGTGATATCTCTTTGTGATTTTGATTTGTATTTCCCTGATGACAGGTGATGTCAAATATCTTTACGTGTGCCTGTTGGCCAAATGTTAGTTGGGCAGAACTTTGTGTTACTCCCTAATGCATCCCAAATACCCTGCACATTACCTAACATAGTAGGCACTAAACAGATACCTGTTGAATACATGAATGTATTGGAAAGCTTCTGAAATGCTTTGGCAATTTGAAAGAATAAACTGAGAAATATATCAGAATTGCTGACAATAAATCTATGTAAATATTACAGTTAAAAATGAATTAAAATAAAGTGGCTATGATCTTATCTCAGGCGAGATCATTCATATGATCTGTGTTACTACCACAATAATTATGCTGCATGTCAACATTTGTAGCTAAGAGACCACAATCACTTTGTCGATTTTGACTGATTACTTTAGGCACCATTTGAACATGTAGTATGACCTGTGGCTTTCCCGTAACTTATCCTTTACTCCAATTCTAAATCTTGTATTAGGTTGATAGAATCCAAGCAACTAAAATCCAACTATCAAAAGAATAGTTAATGCATCAGTAGCCTGTGGATAGACAAATACCAGGGCTTCTAAAACAGTAAGAAAATGTACCACAAATTTTGCAAACCAGTGAGTTTCTATTTTTTTTTTTCTATTTTTCTTCAAAATCTTTCTTTGGCATTTCTTGGGACTATAAAGAGAAAATACATAAACATTTAAAGCTAAGGCTGTAACATATGCCATTTATAAGTACAATGCATGTTAATTAATTCTTCAAATAATTTTTGAGCATTGACTATTTGGAAAACACTATGAGACATGTTGATTGTAACATGGGAGAAATAAATGCTGTCCTCAAGGTGTTTATCATTTAATGTAGAAGGTTTATGCCTAAGTATATAATTGTATTACAATATTGTAGGCTATTATAGCAATGTGTATAGTATTTTGTATGCATGGGAGAGTGCTACCTAAGTATGGAGGAAAATATCTTTGTTAAGAAAAACTTGCTTTATGATAAAAGCATCAGCATGGAGTTATCAATGATGAGCACATGTTGGACTACAGGATGGGGTAGGTCCAGGTTGAAATGATGGTGGGAATAAGGGTTATTACACAAAGAAAGGGCAGTCTTATCAAAAACATGATGGCAAGAAAAAGCATGAATCAGAGTAAGAACATCAAACACTGTAGAAATGAGAATAGAAAATGTTTAAGTCAGAGAATGGTGAGAAAAATCTAGTTGTAATTTATAGATTAAATAATCAGGTAAGATCTTTGGATAGTCTAAGTTGAGAATACTTTGTGATAAATAAAGTGTTTAAAAGATATTAACTATTAAAAGACTTCAAAAGTCCAATAAATAATAGATTTTTCCATAGTGACACATTTTGAGGTATTTTTGAAGTATAAAACTTCATATTCTTGAAAAGGATATTTTCTTTTGAAACTCTTATAGACTGGTATTTTTAACATATGAGCAGCCGTGTGTAAGTCAAAACTGAGACTAGAGTATCAAGGAAACTTATGCCATGTTGACAGTTTGACATAGCCCTGTGGTTGATGGGAAACCATTGGCAGGTTTTAAAATACTGTAGAGCATAATCACACTTATATTTCAGAAAGATGACTCTGAAAAATTCTGTGAAGAAGACTGAAATAGTACCTGGAGACAGACAGGCTGCTTATATTTCTGTTGCGGTTGCCAAAGTAGATATGATAAAGATCTGAGAAAAGGGGGAGTCATCGGAAAAATATTTTAGGAGTTAATATATTTAGGGCACAGTGATTAAATTGGATTTGAGGGTGAAGAAGACGAAGGAGTCTATTAAAGAGTCTCGGTTTTCTAGCTTGAATAATTTAATGATTATTGGAGTCACTGACTTGGGATGGAAGTGGTGAAAAGGGAAACTTCCACATTACAAATGTATTTGAAGTGATTGTAGGTGCCTGCTGTTGCTATTGATTTGGGAGTTATAAGCATATAGATTGTTTTTGAAAACTTGGCAGTAAATGAAAACACCCAGAGAGACTAAAAACACCAAGGAGCTAAAAGAACAGTGGGAAAATAAAGGAAGCTTTGGTAATAACAACATTGGTCAGATGGGCTAAGGACTAAATGTTCATGATGCTTGGAAAGGTCACGTCCATTTAATATTCATAACAGGCTTTAGAAATGTATAAAATAGTTCATTATTATTATCACCATCATTTAGTAACATAATCAAGCAACTAGAATGAAAATATATGGCATGAAAGACACCTGTATCTTATTTATAGTCAATTTAAAAATATGATTGCCTACTTTCTCCTTAAAAACAAAACAAAGCTTAAGAAAAATGCTCTCTAGTAGTCTCCACTTTCTTTTATGTCTTATCAACTTCTTTTCATTAAGAGTTACAATGTTACATAATTTCTTTTAGAGATTTATTTATTTATTTGAGAGACAGTGGGTTAGAGGAGTGACAGAGGGAGAGAATTTTCAAGCAGACTCCCTAATGAGCCCAGAACCTGATGCAAGGCCTGGTTGTGCACCCAACAAACTAAGCCACCCAGTTGCCCCCATAAAATTTGTTTTTTAAAAAGATATTTGGAAAACATTAAGTAAGTTCCTCTAAGGAGCTAAACACAGTATCAATAATATATATTTAGAAAAATTCACAAGTGCATGAACAGACAACCAAGAGTCTCCATTCAACTATAAGGACATGACTTTGACCTTCTCTTTTAGTCCATATGCCCATAAAAGTTTTAAATTAAAAGAAAGAACTGTTATTAAAATTGCAGAGAACAAAGTTGAAAAGGATAAAATATAATTTGAATTGGAGAATCAAGATTTCTATAAACTTATATTTACATTTGAAATTACAGACCAAATTGAGTAAGGAAATAAAAAGGAAAATTTGAACTCAGATAAAGGAAATAATTTATGAAATGAGGGATAGGAAAACTATACATTAAAAACAATTGTGTTCATAAGATCAAAAGGTTTCAAAGCATCCCTAAAGTAAGTTTGTGTCAATGGAAAATAGTTTAGAGGACAAAAAAATTAAAGAGCATCACTTTTTTTTTTTTTCCATTTCGCCCACAAGTTTGTAATGAACCAATACCATTTAGAAACCATATAATGTACCTATTAATATTGAGCTGAGAATCAGACAGACATAGTTTAGATTTTGGCTCCACAACATTTTTTGCTGTTTGACAATTACTTGTCGTTTTTGTCTCAGTTTCTCAAAGAAAAATTCTTTAAAAAAATTTAAAAAGACAACTCATTAAATGAAAGGAGATAATGTGATCAGCATAGTGCACCTCACAACCAAAAAGATTTATTTAGCTTTTGCCACATGGAGTATTATGTTTACACATAGTGCTGCATTTTAAGATGTGGGCTGAAAATAATTTCAGGCCAGGGTAGGCTCACAATAATGGTGAATAGTTCAAAATCACATAACAGTAGGTTACTTTTATATGGCAAGTATATTGAAGGAGATATTTCAATGAGAATTGGACAGGTTCTCTTTAAATATCAGATGAGTTTTAATATATAAGATACAGTAGCACTCTTCTTTGTAGCTCCTGAGAAGACAGTAGAACCACAAAATTTCAGGAAGGTTCATAAGATTTCATATGTATATATATATATTCATATATGATTCATATATATGTATATATATATATACATTGGAATCAAATCTGTTCAAAAGTATAGTGGAATATCATAAGCAATAGTAAAGTCTGTGTTCAGCGGATTTAAGGACAAAGCTCAAAATATGAAAAATCAACAGTCTTAAAAATTTATTTCTTCATTAATTGGGTTACTTCCCTATTCAACTGCCCATGATTTCCATTCTCACAGGGTAAAGACCAATCTCTGTTACTAGATACATTTGTTTTCTAGGCCTGCCTTAAAAAATGCTACAGAGTAGAGAACTTAACCATAGACATTTATTTTCTTATAGTTCTGGAGACTGAGAAGTTGGAGATCAAGGTGTCAGCATGTTTGGTTTCTTGGGAGGACTTT
Source organism: Canis lupus familiaris (assembly GCF_011100685.1). Classification (NCBI taxonomy): domain Eukaryota; kingdom Metazoa; phylum Chordata; class Mammalia; order Carnivora; family Canidae; genus Canis; species Canis lupus. The sequence goes on from NC_049224.1 coordinate 81,521,736, forward strand.
CTTCTTGGCTTGCATCTGCCACCTTCTTTTTATTTTTTTTCATTTATTTTTTATTTTATTTATTTATTTATAGATTTTTTGCATCTGCCACCTTCTTCCTCTGTGCTTAGGAACTTCATCTTGTCTTATTCTCCCCTTCTTATAAGAACATCAGTCATATTGGACTAGGGCCCACCCATGTGACTTTATTTTACCTTAATTAGCTCTTTAAAGGCCTGTCTTCAAATACAGTCACATTTTGAGGTACCAGAGGTTAGGAGTTCACCATATGGATTTTGGGCAGACACAGCTTGGCATGTAATATTAGAGTTCTATTACTTCATGACTTTGTTCCTACTTACCCTCCAACCTACGGCTTACCATTCTTGTCTCATGCTCCATAACTCAAGCATAATCTGACATGGGAAGGGGGAAACTTCTCATCTAATTCTAGTGTTGAGTTGAGCTGTTTTTTTCTTGTTTTATGGCTTGGTTCCACTTGGGCCTGACCTGAAAGAGTCCTTATCAATCAGCAATTAAAATAATTTGCACAAATTTTGGATGATTTAAGTTGGTAGCAATATATGATCATTTTTAGGCCAAATTTTGTTTATATGAGCAGGAATCCAGCTTCTTAGCTTGTTTTCCTTCCTTCCTTCCTTCCTTCCTTCCTTCCTTCCTTCCTTCCTTCCTTCCTTCCTTTCTTCCTTCCTTCCTTCCTTTCCTTCTTCCTCCCTCCCTCCCCTTCCTCCTCTTTCTTTTTTCTTTCCTTTTTTTATTCTTTCATTCCTTTTCTTTTTGCAAGATATATTGAAAAAGGAAATAAAAATATTTTTAAAATAAATCAAATGTAGAATTAATACACCTGTTTTCCTTTCATACTGAATTATATACGTTGAATATATACTGAAAAGCAAGAGCTGTTGGGATCCCTGGGTGGCTCAGCCATTAAGCGCCTGCCTTCAGCCCAGGGCATGATCATGGAGACCTGGGATCGAGTCCCACATCAGGCTCCCAGCATGGAGCCTGCTTCTCCCTCTGCCTGTGTCTCTGCCTCTGTGTGTGTGTGTCTCTCATGAATAAATAAATAAAATCTTTTTTAAAAAAAAGAAAACCAATAGTTGTGCTGTTACTCTTCCCTTATTTTGAATACATAGAACAATCAAAAATTACTTGCTGAATTGAATCTAGAAAATTATCTTCATAGCTCAGTCATAAGTGCTCTCATCGTGTTTTTGTTATTCTTCTAAATAAGAATATTTCTTTTGTCAGCGAGTTAATGTATAAAAGAGGAAAGTAGTCAAAGAAACATCAGGAAAATTTAACTGGAATATATAGTAAAGAGTTCATAGAATCCTTAATGATTAAGTTGTAAACATTAAAATGGAGGGGAAAATAAACCAGTTTTAAATACTCTTATATGATAACTAAATTCATTTCAGTAATCCAGTGTTTTTGTTTCATATTCAAAGTTGTATGGTTATTTTTAGGGACGCAAAATGTGAAATGATCAAATGATTGATTGAATTGATTGAATTACTATTATATTGGATTATGATTATGATTTTAGTATGTGATTTAGGCAATCAATGTCATATTATTATTATTTTTAATTTTGGTGTCTTTGACAAGCAGGAACATTTTAAAAACGTTTATAGTTTTCAGCTTTCAGAACCAATCTTAAAACCACAGTATTCAGATATTGCTGAAAATAATAATTTAATTGAAACTTTAGGTTGTTTTTTTCTTTTCTGTTTTTTTCTTTTCTTTTGCTTTTTGGAAATGACCTGAGTCATTATGCAGCCATTTTGTATTTATTTTTACTGGCATTATAAGGCCAGTATGTTTTTTGTAGTTTAAAAGAAAATTTCTTTTAAGTTTTTAATTAAAGCTGTCCATACAGCAAATATATTAAACATTATTCTGGGGAAAAAAAATGCTACCAATTGCCTACCACTTACTAAAATTATTGTTTACTTATATCCTAATTTGATAGTACTCAACAAAGAAACAATATATTTTTATAATAGTAAATACATAACCAAAAATTTGTAGCACTACAGTGAACATTTCATATACAGATATCGAGGTATAATGATTATAACTATTACTTCAAGGGAGATATGTTTGAATAAGAATTGCAGACAAAAACAAATTGATGGAAGGTGGTGGGTGGGGGGAGGGGGCAATTCAGTGATGTGGGTGAAGGAGGTCACTTGAAGTAGTGAGCATTTGGGTGTTATATGCAACTGATGAATCATTAAATTCTACCCCTGAAATTAATAATATGGTATCCATTAACTACACTAAATTTAAATAAAGAATTAAAAACAAAAACAACCCAAATTGATGAAATGATTAGAATTTTGGAACAAGTTTGGCAATGAAAATGGCTACTCCAGTGTGTGGTAACCACCATCCCTGCCTCTTCCTATATGTTTAAATCATGGTTTTACATAAAGTGAGTTTATCTGCCTATGAATAGAGTGTCTTAAAAAAAAAAAAGATGGACTTATATAATATCAATCTCACACAGATTTAATGTTTCTTCTTATCTCAGCTAAATGTCTTGGGATGTATTTTATCTAATTTGATTGCAGTCATATAGGGGCTTTTGAGAACAAGTGAATACATGGGACATTTTTAAAGTATATTTCTATACTGTTTCATGAAATTTGTCTAACTTAAAAATGTTGATGTGTGTCAGAGACATATCAAAGATATAGAGACATGATCAACTTAGATATCTGGAAATTGTGAGATGGCAAAGTTGATCACAGAGTATTAGGACAAATTCAACATTTGGAACCTTCATGTCTTCTGTTTTATTGACTGAACATCAATTTTATAGTAATGAAAATATAAAAATATTGTGAAGACACCTGAAAAAGTACTGCATGTGTGCATTCATAAAGTCGATGTGAAATATGACTTAGGGGTATAGTTTAGATGGGATATTACTTGACCCCTGGCAAGTGGTTGAAAACATATGTAAATAAACTCTTATATTTTAAAAAATAAAAATGGATTCATCCTCCTAAATAATGCCCCAGGAGGCTAAATGTCCTCAGCTTCTAAAGTGATGAATCCTAACCTTAATAATCATACCCATTAGGACATTTGAGGATAATAATGTAAATTTTGCCATTAGCAAAACATTTTAAACTTTGAGGATCAAATCAATTATAAAGAATGTAATTTTAAAGGGTAGAATATTAAAATTGAACCAACCTTATTGTATAATTTGCTAAAGAAAAAAATATTTATTTTTATTATAGATGAAGCACATAGTTTTACTCAAGAATATTTGGAAAATATACCAAAGTGTAAAGAAAATAACCATTTTTAGCATTTCGATATGGACCCTTCCAGATATATGACTGTATTCTCATATAGTATCCAAAAACAAAAGGCCTGAATAAACTAAGATACCAAAAGCTGCTTATTGAAATAAATTATAAAGAAAATAAAAAGACAAGTGACAAATTGAAATAAGACTTTTGAAACATAACTGTAAAAGTAATTCAAGAATATATTTACTCAACAGAAAAAAAATACAAAAATCAAGTATTAAAAATAGGCAATACCCCCCTCCCTGATATACAGGTATTCTAAAGAAACAGAATCATATATGCATCTACAAAAAAAATGAAAACAAACTATTTTTGTTAATATCATGGAAATACAATTTCATATCAAAATATGATATTCAATTTGATATTCACTACCATATAGGTAAAAATGAAGAAATCTGACAATACAAAATTTTAGTAAAGATGTGGTTTAACAGAGATGTTTATACAAATGAGAAATTGCTAAAAATCACTATAGGAAAGAATATAGCTTTATCTTTAAAAATATGCATAACTAAGATTTAGGAATTCCATTTCTAAGCATATGCATATGTGTCAGAAAAAATTATGCTAAAATGTTCATAGCAAGAATCATTTGTAATTAGCTAACTAGAAATAACAAAAGTGTCTATAGACAGGAGGGCCTATAAATAAATTTGGTTATATTCATGTAATGAAGGAATTGGCAAACTATGGACCGTGAGCCAAAGCTGGCAAGCCTCCTATTTTTGTAAATAATGTTTTATTGAAACACAGCCACATGTACTGGGTTGTGTATTGTGTATGGCTGCCTTTTCTGTATGACAGCAAAGTTGGGTAGTTGTGAGAGAGACCATATGCCCTATAAAGCCAAACATATGTATTATCTAGTTACAGAAAAACTTTGCTAATCCCATTTCTAATGGAATATTACACAGAAGTGAAAATGAAAGAAGCTTGTAAGAGTATGAATGAATCTCAGAAACATAATAACTAGAGAATGATGCAATATTTTAAGTTCACATTTATTGTCTAGCAATATGAGGCAATATACTTGAGATATATATATGTATATCATATATTTTAAGCTGCTAATGTATGCAATTCACTGATGAATAACAATTCTGTGTATTGGTTATCTGTATTATTATGGGAGAAAGCTAGCAGATGAAAGAATATGCAAGATTATAATTCCTATTGGGGGACAAGTTCAACAATGGTTTATTTCTTAAGTTTATAACTTACATATTAATAGATTGACTGTGTTGGGGTATTAGTTATACCTTTTCAATACTAATGTAAAAGTAGCTCTTAGGAAAGAAAAGAAAAAGACATATTTGAGGAATAGTAAATCTGTGTGTATGTTTGTGTGTATGTTCACATTTACTATTATTGTCTTCATCATTAATAACTGAACTGAATAATGAACTGAATATTAATAACTGAACCATTGTATCTAAATAGCAATATATAGTCCTGGTTTGAATGGGGTATATTGAAACCAGAATATGTAGAATTTTAAACCTTGACTATTTAACTCCTCTATTAAATGAAGTTAAAAATAAATCTACTTTTTTAAATTTATTCTGGAAATCGATGGAGATCAGCCTTTCTCAAACCATAGAACAGCCCTTAGAGAAGCTTCAATGATATCTATCTTTTATTGTTTCATTTCTTTTTAAATATAAGTTATCTGCAAATATTATGTTTGCAACTAAAACAGCCTAAAATTCTTAAAATGTAGAGAAATATTTAATAAATTAAAAAGCATATTCCAAAGTGCATAAAACAATAAAGTTATCCCCTGGTTTAAATGTTTTTGAAAAAAAGGGTATAAATAATCACGGTAGAGTGGCCATATGTTTATTGTGAATTGTTCTTAGTTATACGTGCTTTTTTTTTTTTTTTTTTTTTTTTAAGACTGAACATTTTGGAATTAGGAAGAGCATGAACATATTCTAAATCTATTTGTAGTTCAGGCATTTCAAAGTACTTTCCACATTGTGGCAAGAGTGATCTTGCTGAATTAAAAGATCTATATACTGTACCTTTCTAACTTTTTTTACAATCTATGTAGATCTCCTAGAATACTCTTCCATTATATGTTTTCAAGACTGGTTCTGTTTGGTCAGTATAGTTCAGACTACTCAATTTAAATAGTTAATATAAGTAATACTAAATGGCAAGTGATTAACTTTCTGGATCTTAAGGAATTACATTTTAGGATATTAATTTCTCTCAAAGTAACTGAAAGATTCCATCATGTTTAAAGTCCTAAATATGTTTCACAAAATGGAAAAAATATCTATCTTGTAGCTCTTTATTTTTTTGGCAATTAAAAAATATAATAATGTTAGGACACCTGGTTGGCTCAGTGGTTGAGCAACTGCCTTTGGGTCAGGTTGTGATCTCAGGTTCCTGGGATCGAGTCCCCCATCAAGTTCCCTGCAGGGAGCCTGCTTCTCCCTCTGCTTGTGTCTCTGCCTCTCTCATGAATAAATAAATAATTTTTTTAAAAATAAAATTAAAATAAAATAAAAATGTTATATGTTATATTATTTAATAATATTTTAACAGGACACAATTAAAACGTATATATTTTTAATGTATTCTATTTATGGAAAAGTATAGTCTTCATTGTATTTTTTTCCAAGTAATTTGATTATCACTGAGCTTCATACTTACATTTTATTTATTGGCAATTTATTTATTTATTTTAGAGAAGGAGGTGGGAAATATCAGAGGAATAGAGAGAATTGTAAGCAGGCTTCATGTTCAGAGAGGAGATTGACCTAGGGCTCGATGCATGCTTGGATGCGGGGCTCAATCTCATAACCCTAAAATCATAACCTGAGCTGAAAATAAGAATCAGATACTTAACCAACTGAGCCACCCTAGCATCCCTATTTGTTGGCCATATAAATTTGTTTATATGTAATGTTTTCCTTGTTTCAATTGGGGGTGTTTGCCTTTCCTAGATATTTGTTGAATGAAAATGTGAATGGATGGAATCACTTATTTTTATGGTCCGTAATCTGGCTATGTGTTGGCAATAAATATTATCATCACATTTTCATAGTTTACCATTAGTTTCTGGTGTTTCAAAATTCGATGTAGCAAAATCCACCACTTTTCAGATTTATAGTTTCCTTCAGTTTTGTTCACACTGTCTTCTCAGCCTAAAATTGAAGAAATATTACCCTTTATTTATTATCCTTATTCTTCTGTGAGTGATTTTTTTTTTACCTTAGTATTTAATTGAAATTCTGTTTTAACAATCTGAACACATTCTAGGCTATAAAATGTTTTATTTCTCTCATTATACTGGTAATTTCTGGTATAAAAATAATAAATATGATTAATATATGTTCTTTTATAAGTTGAATTATATATTTTGTAATTGCTCATGATGTTGAAACTGTGACATTATTTCTAATTGTATTTGCACTTTATAAATAAACTGAATCTTAGAAAGGTTAAGCAATTTGTCTATAGTGAGACAGGATGATTGGAAAAGGCATTTATCTAATTAATTCTCCATCAATCTCATGCATGATGTGGATAAGATCCTAATTATTTTACTCTCATCTCAATGCTTTACTAAATGAGACCTATAGCAGTTAACAGATGTGCCTGTATTAGGGTTCTCCTGATATATCTATAGGATATATCTAAGAGGAGATTTATTATAGGAATTGGATCATGTAATTATAGAGGCTGAGAAGCTCCATGAACTCCAAGTGCAACCTGGAGAACCAGGAAAGCTATTCAGTAATTCAGTCCAAATCTAAAGGCCTGAGAACCAGTGGTATAAATCCAAGTCTGAAAGGTTGAGAACTGCAGGGGAGCTGATAGCATAAACCTGGTCTGAGTTTGAAGGCCCTAGAATAGATGTCTCAGGGCAGAGGAAGATGATAGTCTTAGCTCAAGTAGAGAGAAAAATTTTGCCCTTCCTTTGCCTCTTTATTCTATTAAAGCCTTCAGCAAGTAGGGTGAGGCCCACCTACATTGGTGAGGGTGATCTTCTTGACTTAATCCACAAATCTGAATGCTAATCTCTTCCAGAAATAGTCCTTTGGGCACATCCAAAAATGATGTCTTACCAGCTATCTGGACATCCCTTAGCACAAGTCAAGTTGACATAAAATTAACCATCGCTGGGCCTCAGGAAATTCACTGTATTTGAATTAAGACATGGTTAAAATATATATTTCTAGAATGGCACTTTGATGATCTTTCCATTTCAACACTGTACCACAGTATGGGCATATTGATGGAGGGGGTGTTCTCTCTTATTCCAACATTTAAACTCACTATGTCGCACTTGCTACGTTTTCCTAATCAAGTCTCTGAAATGAATAGAACACCTGTAAGCATCATTTCTTTGAATTGACTATCACCTTCACAACATGTGATATGAGATGCCTTTGCCCTGTAGGAAAATGTCAAGAATTCATAACCATTTTCAGGTTCTTGTCACCTTTGTTATCCAGCAACTGAGGCACTGTCATCTTGTCAGCAATGTCGATCCCTCTTTTTCTAACAACATTGCAATTGTCACTTTCCTGACAGACATCTTAGAAAATCCACATACTTGCCAAATTTTAGACAGGATAACTTTAAAACCTAAGTGTTGGGAAAAAGTATCATTCTGAGATACAGGAGTGGACGGAATGCACCTCTTGCCTTAATAACAATGGTTCAGAGTAGCTCTAAGTCTTAGGAAAACTGTGGAGGCCGGCAGAAGTTGGAGCCTAAAATGCTGAAGGCAGATCAGCTCTTTTGCATCAGGAAGGCTCTGCTGATATTGCTTCAACAGAATAGCCAGGCATGCATTTCAAACTCGGCTCAGAGGTATTATGACCTAGATTATTTCAACTAATGTTTGTGTGACATCTAATATATTTTACTAATTTTTACACATATAACAATACTTATTTTATTCTTAGAACAATAAGTCCATACAACAACTGTCATTGCTGGGGATTTTTAAATTTATCCTCCATGTGAATATGGGTCCAGGAGATAATTACATGCTCAAAGGTTTAAACTGAGCATTTACTAATGGAATCACCTGCATATGTAGGGCTAGATTTAAGAAAAATGCATAGGGAGGTGGGTGGAGGTTGGGTTAAACAGGTGATGTGTATAAGGGAGGGCACTTATGATGATCATTGGGTATTGTATATAAGTGATGAATCACTAAATCCCACACCTGAAACTAACATTACACTGTATGTTAACTAACTGAAATTTAAGTAAATCTCGAGAAAAAAAAAGAGATGGTAAAGAAACTTGTTCATGGTCTCTACTAGACCTGAAAGTATTAGTGAAAAGAATGGCTACAAATACCTAGCAAGACCTGTGGCTTTCTGAGAAAAATTCAGCATTGTCAATCTTGAGCCTGGCATAAAACTTCCATGATTACCCTTCTATTGGTGCTTACTAGTCACTGAAATCAACCAGAAGTCAGAAAGCCAAGATTCTTGGTTGGTTCATTCCATAAATGTCAACCGCCAGAGACACAGCACAAAGTGGATAAGGATGGAGAGTAGATCTGTGCAGGCAAATGGAAAACATCCAGCATATCCTCATTTCACAAATGAGGTAAATGAGTTTATAGAAGTTAATAACTTACCTTAGATTAAAAAAAAAGTATGTAGGTGCTGAGTTGGAATTAATTCATTATCTTCCAACATGAAGTTTCATGTCTTTGCTCCTACGCCACTACAATGCCATTCTCATTAAAATAGAGTTTATGGGATGCCTGGGTGTCTCAGTGGTTGAGCACCTGCCTTCAGCTCAGGACGTGATCTCGGAGTTCTGGGATGGAGTCCTGCATCAGGCTCCTGCAGGGAGCCTGCTTCTCCTCCCTCTGCCTATGTCTCTGCCTCTTTCTGTGTCTCTCATGACTAAATAAATAAAATCGTTAAAAAAATCTATTTTTAAGAATAAAATAAAATAAAACAGAGTTATTCACTTCATTCCACTTTTCCCTTTCTGCAACACAGGCTCTTATTTTAGTTGAAGTCAAATGAGTACAAAAACACATCTCAGAGTAATAAATACTCATTTTTGCAGCATGACTAAAGTTACTCTCTATCTCCTTCAACCAATCAATTCCCTTCAGAGAATGTCAAATATATACAGACATTCATACTCTCATACTGAATTTACAAATGAGATCTTAATCTTGATAAATACTTAATATTTTCTTAAAATGCAGTATTACACTGTTTTAAAAATAAATAGAATGTATAAAATTCTCCTTATAAGGTATTTTACATATTTTCCATTTATATATTCTCCCAAATGCTCTTGTAAATTATATAAACTAACATACAATCATTCATTTCTTTTTTTTCTTACAATCATTTATTTCTATTTGCAACAAATAACTGTGGAGTTTTATATTCATGAGTCATGTAGTTTAATATTGTTCAACAAAAATTTAAGACATTTGCCTTATTGAAAGGTAGATTTTCATGTTTTGATATGGTTCTTAAGCAGTGAATTGTACCTAGATTTTTTTATAGGATACTTTTGCAGGAATATATTTGACAAAAGGAGCCAATAGTAACTTTCCAGAAAGGCATAGAAAGTGCTGCCTTGAAAAGTGCTATTTCTCTTGTCTATACAACAAGACTTTAGACACAGGCAGACACTTGAAGTTGATGCTTACTTATTAAGCAGATCATCATGAAAAAAATATAAGGCAGCAACCTTTGTGCACATAGGTTGCCAAGAGTTCAGTAGCTCATAATCCCAAAGTAAAATTGAGGTTAATAGACACTGGCAAATGAGCCACTTTAACAGCACCAGAAAACTTATTTGAATATTTTTATTATTTCAGATTGGACTTAAATTTAAAAATTGGAATATTTAAGTATCAAAACCATGCTAAAATGGCACTGTTATTCTTTTGACCTCTTCATCTAGGGGCACATGAACTCCTTGATTCATAATAAGTGGAATGTCACAACGGCAATAAACTTTGGGCATAATTATTAGGTAACAAATCAATAAATGCATTTTGAACTTATTGAATATCTTTGACATTTTCTTTCAACATGGCCCTCCAACAACATTATGTCTCTCAGAAACCTATAGACAAATTGAATAGGTATGATAAAAATATATAATTGTAATATAAAACAAAAAACACTGATTGAGTACCTTCCTTGTAGGCATTACCTAGTTCTATGGTGCCATTCTGTCCAAGTATGATCATCAAATGGAGCAAGGTGAATAATTTAAATTTGTATGACTTACAAATTGCTCTCATTAATATTAACCAGCCATTTTTGTTTCTTATTAGCTCAAATTTAGTAGTGAAGCTCCTGGAAGAGCTTCCATTCTAAAAAAAAAAAAAAAATGAACAAAAAATAGCTAGATGACAATCAGCTCCTTTATTCTAAAGGAGACAAAGAATACTTTCGCATGACTGGAGAACAGGATACCTTGAGTCTCAGGATGCAGATGTTGCTTCCCAGTATACAAATGGAGAAAACACATATATCCCGAGCTATTCCCATTCTATTTTCCTACTTAGTACCATCTATTTGGATGCTCAAAATCTAAAAGAATTTAAAAAAATCATAACTTGATGAAAATATTTTGGTCATCAAGATGCAATAAACAGGGATCCCTGGGTGGCACAGCGGTTTGGCGCCTGCCTTTGGCCCAGGGCGCGGTCCTGGAGACCCGGGATCGAATCCCACATCGGGCTCCCGGTGCATGGAGCCTGCTTCTCCCTCTGCCTGTGTCTCTGCCTCTCTCTCTCTCTCTCTGTGACTATCATAAATAAATTTAAAAAATTAAAAAAAAAGATGCAATAAACAGCATATTAAATATTTGTTCACGGAGTTTCCGGTTGTACTGTGTATAAATTGTTTCCTAGTACAGGGTCAAAAGGGACTAAACTTTAGAAAGGTGGATTTGTTTTCTGTGTAACAAATGTTACATGTTATGTTACAAATGTAACATAACATTATGTACAGTAGGATTATATTATATGGTCAATATATGTAGATATGCATAACAAAAAAGTTGCTATGAGAATCTCAGATGTGCTTATTATTGACATAATGTTATGATCCATTTGTCATTTGATATAATTCTTTGAAATAAATAATGCCCAGCACCAAAATAATGATAATAAAATGAAAAAGCCAAAGAACATATGAAGCATTGTACAGTACTAAGTAATTTGCATTTTGTTCACTATTTAGAGGACACATTCATGATCTTGGTAGATTTTTAAAAAAAATATTATCTGAACCAACAATATAATTCAGTTTCTCTAATATCTCATCTTTTTTGGCATTAATTTTAGAATGACCAACCAGTTCATTTATATTACTGGTTAAAAATTACCTGGAAGACTTACTCTCAAATGTGGGCTAGGTTTTTTGTTTTGTTTTGTTTTTGCTTTTTCACCTAAGAGTTCATATAAACATATTTTTGTAGATTTCCAAAGCTAGTCAGTATATATGTATAAATATATTTTTTGAAATATGACATTAAAAAGTGACTTTTGATTCTTGCAAATGCCAATAAATATATTTCAAATTCAGTTATTTTATCATAAATTCTAGCTAATTCTCTCTCTCTTTGAAAAGGACCTAGGCAAACTATTTTTTTCTTAATTCAAGTTTTTATGTAAATTCTAATTAGTTAACATCAGAGAGAAACTATTTTAATGTACATGACTTCCTTAATTCACACAATAGGAGCCAGATTTTTATGAATGTTATGTTTTGAAAACAGAATTGATTTTGTTCAATAACTATTTTAAATAATTTGAATTTTCCACCTTTAATCATGACCTTAAAGCTATTTTTTAAAGCTAGCTCAGAATGACTTGGGAAGTTACTCTTTCAGAATAAAATAATAAATTGTTGAGATTAAAGACTATTAAAGGAATTAGTAAGTAGCCAGTAGAAGAATATTTATAGAAATACAAAAGGAAAAAAATAGATTGAACATATGAAGTAAAATCAGAATGGGAGTTTGTGAAAAAGCAATTAGCAAGACTAGATTATTCATAACTCAATGTGGGCAGAACATAGAATTTAAAAACAAGATAACATGTGTTCACTGTTTCAGAGTCTTGCTAAAATTATGTAGAAGAATGATATCTGACATTTTGTTTCATTTTACTTAATTAATAAGAATTATAAATACACACACACATATATATAATATACACACTCACATACCCTCTCCCTGTTTGAGTTCTATGCAGAAAGACTTCAGAAAATTACTATCCACAGCAATTTAAATTAATTCTATGTTATTTCAATTAAAGAATCTTTGTATTGTGTACTAGCCCACGACTAAAATGGGGTTGCCTAGTTTTTTATTCTAGAAAACCAATATAGTTTCATGGATTCAATTTTGCTATTCAGATCTTTAACTTGAAAGAGACTGTACTCAGCATTATGTCATGTTAATTCTTGCACTCCAGTAGAGTCTTCATGCTGACTCAGATTTTACCAGAAATATATTGAATATACTTGCAGTTCATCAGTTTCAGTGTACACTTTAACTCATTGGTCAAATGGAATGTTTGGCAAAACACAAGAAAACTGAAAGAATGCATAGAGTGAGTAGTACATGATAAGCATAAAAAGCATTGCTTAATGTATAAAATAAGTTTGCAAACATGCCAAGTCATATCAATATTTATATATTTATAGTCTAGTAGAGCTTGGATGATACAGAAAAAAAAAACCTCTTAACCAATCGTGATATTTTATTTTTCTTTTTGAATGGAGAAAATATGAATTTGGAATGTAACTGACCATGATGGTAGAAATTTTCAGAGGAAGTTAAATTTACCATCAGAAAAAATATAGTAAATATGTTCTTATGAGGCATCTGCATTACTTTTCTAGAGTATCGATGTCATTCATGTAGGGATAGCTTTGTAAATTATTTTCAAAAGATACTTGGTAAAGAGTCTACATAAATACAATACTTGCTAGATATTGTGTGCTGCTAAAGAAATACTGCTATTTTTTTAGATGTAATAATTAACAATCATATTTTTAAAATTATATATTTTAAAGATAAATATTAAATAATTATGAATGAAATGCAATCCAAAAAGAAGGGAAATAAGTAGATGGGAATATAGACAAAACAAAATGGGCCCTGAGTTAAAATGTTTGCAGTTGTCTAAGAAACAGTATCAAAACAAAAGCAGAAAGGAAAATATTTATGATGCAAAAATGCATCATGTTCTTTGTTTCTGAGGATAGATCCTTTCAATATGGAATAAGTGTTTGAGCAACAGTCAGGATGTTGCCACCAACAGTGTTTGATAACACATAACCTTGCAAGTATGCTCTACACATCTTTTAAACCTTAAACGTTCATATTTATGCTCTTTCATCCCTCTTTGTTCAGTGCCTTCATCAAAGCCTCTGGATGCCATAGCACTAAGTGATATACATTTTTTTTTAACCATCTTTGAGACCACTTTTATTTTTCTTTCCTCTAATTTATTCCTCCACTTCTCTTTCTTCTTCATCAGTCTAGACATCATTTTCACACATATCAGACTCTGTAGAAGTGCAAGCAAATATATTCAATTTATTCCAGATAATAGTTTAATATATAATAAAGAAGAATATTTTAAAAATGTTTGCACTTCCACATTCAAATACAGTGGAAAAATGAACTGCCATTTACTGTTATTCAGGAAGTAATCATAACTTCATTTGTCTGTGTTCTCAGAGAAAACCCTCCTAGACATCTCTCCAAAAGCATTTGTTATAACTAGTAATGCCACATTCTGGTTATTCATCACCTTTCTTTCTGAGTCTGCCTCTTATTATGTATGATCCTATTATCTAGCTTTTACTTTTATCATTTCTGAATTCTCTCTTTAGGTCTTTCATTCAAACCTAAGCAAAAGGAAGTCATCTAGTTGCCATTAGATAGAAAGTGATGCAATTCGGTCATGGTCTCAGGTCATAATACGACTAAAATTTTAGTAGTCTTGAAGACTGAGAATACTTTGGATGCACTACACATATAATTCAAAATAATAATAAAATAGGATAATTAGTGGAGTCATCATAAGAAGGAAATTCAACAATCTAGCTGCTCAGGTGGCTGACAAATTTAAATAGCTTGCCGATTCATATAGACACTAATATTAGGCACTTATTCTACTTATTGGCTTCTGTACTTAAAATTGAGGCATTTGGACATTATTCCTATCTTTTAATAGGCAGGGTAACAAGGAAATAGAGTTGGGTTTCAAGCTTGCAAATGTGTGGTAACTAATCTTCAAATTGTAATCTTCTACATTGTAGAAGTTGTAGGTAAAACAACCAAGAATTGTTTAATGGACTATTCTGTATAACTTCTCATAGCTCTCCTTAACTAGCTTCTAGAGGAGCAAATTCAGATATTAATGACTAATGACTGATATCCCCATTTTATAACATATAAATTTCCAAGTGGAAAAATTAACCTAATGCATAGAGATAATCTTAGATGCAGAATTTTCTTTGAGATGCTTAACATTAAATTTTTCCCTCTCTTTTTCTGTAAAGAATTGATTCTCAGAAGAGGACATACAATAACCTTTTTTCTACCTTAAGCTTAATGTATTTCATTTCCCAAGTGAAAAGTTAAGTGCATTTTCCACCAAGCTATATTTGTTTGAGTTTCTGTGACACTTCTTTTGCTGTGGGTGTGTGAGGTAACCCAATAAATTATTTGTCTCATTAAATGTTATAAATTAATATGAAATATGAATAAGTAGATACAATTGAATATGAGGACATATTCACTTTAGTCCAAAAGTTCATGACCCAGGGATAAACAGGCATATCTTATGACATTAAAACTTGGTTTTCAGAAACTATAGTTATGATTTTTTTCTGATAGAGAGGAGGGCATCAGGTTTCCTAAGTCTTTGCTTTGTTTAGTTTCCTTAAAAAGCTTGAGATTTTTTCAATTCACCTCTCCCTAGATGGAATCATTGTTTTTTCCCTAGGTCCCCTTTTCCTACTATGATCCAGCCACACCTTATTTATCCTTTTCTAGAAGTAGTTCTATAGTATCTTTCTTTCCCTCTAATATATATATAGATATATATATAGATATATATATATATACATATATATAACATTATTCTATATTATTCTATATATGTAAAATATAATATTCTATGTTTTATATATATATTTTATAATATCATTTTTATTATATTATAAAATATACATATTACATACTTATTTTATATATACTTTGGAGAGAGAGAGAGTAGGGGAGGGGGTGCAAGAGAGAAGGAAAGAATCTTAAGCAGGCTCCATGCCCAGGGTGGAGCCCAACAGAAGACTCAGTATCATGACTCTGTGATCACAAACTGAACTGTAATCAAGAGTTGGAAGCTTAATCAACTGAGCTACCCAGATGCCCTATATATCTCAAAACATATTTTCATGAGTTAGTCTCTACTTTCCCTAGATTCTGTCCAGGCTAAGGCCTAGGCAAGGATCAAGGAAAGTAGTTTTGGTCTCAACAGCACTTTTACTGGCTTAGCAATGATGTATCCCCTTAGAACATTTTTTTTTTTAACTTCTGAGATCTCCTTGAACAGAGCTATATCATCTGCCCAAGAGGTTCTCCAAACTCTTTTAAAAGCTATAGTTTTCAGATTTTTCACATAATTCTGTAAATAAAAACTTAAGTATATAAGTAATACTGGCCCATCATCTTGCTTCCAAAAATTCTTCAACATTTTAGTGTCACATTTTGAAGAATTGTTTATCATTAGGGACTGAAGTATTCTATCAGCTATTAAAAGGGAAAAATGAAATAAATAAGGACAGAGCCTGAGAAGATAATCTCAGAATTCTTTCTAGAGAGGGATATTTGATACAAATATCTCTATGGCTGATTTTTTTTTACACTAACTTCCCAAAGGATATGAAACACAATTAGGTAGCAAACCAGGAAAAGTGGCAAATGGCCTAAGTTCAAATATATTTCTTTCAAAATGTGTAGGACCTGAAATTTGTATGTGGTCATAGAGGCAGAAAAGATTCAAATAATCTAATAAACCCTTTTTAATAAAGAAAAAGCACAAAAACATTTTACAGAGCAAAATTAATGAAGTAAGGACAAATGTTCAGAAATGCTTGGGTCTTGGGAGAGAATCGAGTCCCATGTCGGGCTCCTTGCATAGAGCCTGCTTCTCCCTCTCCCTGTGTCTCTGCTTCTCTCTCTGTATTTCTCATGAATAAGTAAATAAAATCTTTAAAAAAAGAAAAAAGAAAAAGAAATGCTTGGGTCAAAGAAAATTTTAGGAGGCAACTTCTCAACTGATATTGTAAAGACTTTTTCAGAACATATGAATACCACTTAAAGAAAAAAAATAGACTGTTGGGAATGGTGGCATGAGTAAGCAAAGCAATTTCCTTCAGAAAAAAAAAAAAAAAAGTAAAAACTGGATGAAATTCCAAAAAAGCAATCAATTCAAGAAACTTTAATTAAATAATTGATTAACATTGGATAAATCAAGAGAATTTAATGTTGAAAAATGGCTTTAATTTTGGATAAAAATGTTGAAAGTTTGCCTTGCTCACATACACCCCTTTGAAATGGTCAGCCAAAAACATAGTTCTATTGGATTGATATTAGTGGCAAAACTAATAGCTTTTCTAGCTGACTTGGTGGACTCAATGTGTCAGGGGAGATAGGACCACTGCCAGCTAAAGATGTCAATCTTAATCAGAATAGACAGAGAAATCCAATAGTTTTATTAGCCCAAGGTTGTAATCCAGCTTATGAAGGGCAGTAGACAAACCAGATATTTAACAGATAAATCTCAAAGTTACAAAGTCATAAAAGAGCTAGAGTAGTAAACTCTCCACATACACTTAAATGACTATTAAGCTATGAATGTATAGCAAAATATGATATTGCACTGTGAAATATGAAAATCATAGAAAAATTGAATACTGGCTGAAGTTACAGATGTGAACCCAGTAGGCCAATAGCTTGGTCAACAATGGTTGGAAATGTTATGGGCTCAATGTAAAAACAAGACAGACACCTTATGACATAGGGTAAAAAAATAAAAGTAAAGAAAACAATTGAGCAAGGAAATCAATGTCTATCATCCTCAGAGGAGATATATTTTGAAGTTTAAATTCAAACAAGTTACTAAAGCAATATGAGAAAAATAAAAACAATAAATTTCATAAAGTATACTGGAATCCAAAGTTGCTGCAATAAACTTTTTAAAACAGTCAAATTTCAATCAAAATTTACAAGTAAAACAAAACAAAAAAACAGCAGAGAAGTATGATTTATGCTAGAGAAAATGAAAGTAAACAAAACAAAACAACTGAGTGGAAATTGATGATAAATATTCCAGGAAACTAAATCGGATATTTTAAATATATTCAAAGCAATAAAAATATGTTTAAAAATTAAAGGAAAATATGTTAATATCAGTCAACAAGTAGGGGATCTCAAGAGAAGTAAGAGTGATAAAAAGGGCCAAATGAAATTAGCTGAAAGATACAATAACTGGAATGAAAAATTAATTAAATTGGCTCAAAAATAGATTTGAGATGGAGAAGGAATAATGATTAATTTAAACGATATCAAAAGAAATTATTCAATTAAAGTAACACAGGACAACAGATATTTAAGAATCATAAAAAGTTTCAAAGACAAAGGAGTGAGATGAGTGGCTGAAAACGATTGAAGAAATAATGACCCAAAATTTCCGAAACATGATATAAACCATTAAATTATGCATCCAATAAGTTCAATAAACTCCACATAGGATAAACACGGAAGTTCAATAAACTTACACATAGGATAAATTTATAGCTAGGTCTATCTATATACATATCTATATAACTATATATAAATCATCATAATTAATCTTCTGAGATGAAAAGATGAAGAAAAAAATTTGAATGCAACAAGAGAAAAATGTCTTCTTACATGTAAAAACAATGATATAGTTAATGACTAACATCTATTTAGAAAGAATGGAGGCCATAAAGCTTTGGAGTGGCATAATAAAGGTGATAAAAGGGAAAAAAAATCAACCAAAATTTTAAGTCCAGGAGAATTAACTGTCATATATAAAAATAAAATAACAATATTTCTGGATTTAAAAAAAAATAATTGGTTGCTCATACTCCTGTACTCATAGCAATACTAAAGAAAAAGTATTCAGGATAAAAGGAAAAACCACCAGAGACTTCTGTTTCTGTGAAAAAGGTACGCACTAAATAACTTCTTTATACATAAAAATAATCTAAAAGATGGAGAGAAGAAAGACTAGTTTAAAATATTACATTAAATATAAATGGTTAGTACATCATTAAAAGACATGGATTGGCGTGGTTTATTAAAAATGGAACTCAGCTATTTGCTGTCTACAAGACATTCACTTCAAATATAACAATATAAACAGGTTGAAAATAAGAAGACGTAAAAAGATATATTGTGCAAACATTTAAAAAAGCAGGAGTGGCTATGTTAATGTCAGCTAAAGCAGACTTCAGAACAAAGAATATTATCAGAAACAGAAATGGATATGATAGTATACTAAAAGTTTAATCCACCTAGAAGACACGAGTATACTAATTATATGTGTAGATCATCAAAAGATGGCAAAACTTGTAAAGTAAAAACTAATAGAATACAAAGAAGAAAGACAGTTATACAATAGTGGTTAGAGAATTCAGTATTGCTTTCTACAATTGACAAATGGACTAGACCAGTCAAGATATACAGAAACTCAACAACATCATAAACCAACAAAATCCCATCAATATCTATAAAACAACAGCAAATACATATTCTTTTTAACACTCTTGGGAAATAGAATAACACCATAGACTGAAATAAAATATTTGAAAGACATATATTGATAAAATATTGCATCCAGAATAAATTAAGAACCCTTATAACTTACCAAAAAAACTGAATTAAAAATATGAGCAAATTATTCAAATAGGCATTTTATTAAAAATATATAGGGATCCCTGGGTGGCGCAGCGGTTTGGCGCCTGCCTTTGGCCCAGGGTGCGATCCTGGAGATCCGGGATCGAATCCCACGTCGGGCTCCCGGTGCATGGAGCCTGCTTTTCCCTCTGCCTGTGTCTCTACCTCTCTCTCTCTCACTGTGTGCCTATCATGAATAAATAAAAATTAAAAAAAAAGAAAATTTAAAAAATAAAAAAAATAAAAAAATAAAAATATATAAAAAAGGAAAAGAAGCATCTAAAAATTTTAGCATCATTTGTTTTCATATAAATACAAATATAAAAGTTTCACAACTGTTATTAGAACTACAATATACCTCCTAGAATGATTATAGTAGAAAGACTAAAATATTGAATATAGACAAGGATATAAAGAAAACTTTAAATTTTTATACATTTATGAAGAAAAATAAAATGAAACCACTCACTTCTAAAGAAGTTTGGCAGCTTTCAAAATGTTAAACAAAGCATACCATCTTATGTAATAATTCAATTCCAGGTATCTGCCCCAAAGAAATGAAAATGTATGTTCACACAAAGACTTGTCTATGAATGCTGTTAGTAACATTATTTATAACCACCAAAAACTAGCAAAATTCAATGCCTCTGACATATGGAAAGGATAAACAAAAAATGCTATGACCATACATTGAAATATTACTTAACAACAAAAAGGAACAAACTTATGATATACACAATAGGCATAGTTAAATCTAAAATAAATAAATAAATAAATACTAAATAAATAAATAAATAATAAATATTTAACTCATGTTAAGTGAGAGCAATTAGAAACAAAAGATTAAAATTTTTAATGATTTTGTTTTTACAAAGTTTCATAAAATGAAAAACTATAGAAACCAGACCAGGTTTTTCATTCGGTTTTAGTTTCCTTTAGTTTGGTTTGGTTTGGTTTTTCCCTGTTGTTCCTGTTGTTGTTTGTTTGTTTGTGTTTTTTTTCAGGGGATAAGAATAAGAGGGGAATTGATTTCAAAAAGGCATAATAAGGGCACTTTCTGGAACAATGAAAGTACTATAACACTAAATTATTATGGTTGCTTGATTGTGAAATTTGTAATTATCAGACTCTATACACTTAAAGTAGGTGAATATTAGAGTGTGTAAGATATGCCTTAGTACCTTTTTTTAAAGAATAGCCAAGAAAGAGTCAAAGATAAGGAAGTTTTCCTAAATTCGACTGTTTATATATGCTAATTACCAATTTAAAGGTAACAAACCAGCAATAAATACATGTGGTTAGTCATGAGTTTTTGATATTTATGTGTCGGTGAGGATGAAAGATACAATTGAGCTATATACATGTTAACATCAACATTTCCCAGTAGAGGGTCACCGGGGTGGCTCAGTTGGTTACGCATCTGCCTTTGGTTCAGGTCATGATCCTGGGGTCCTGGCATTGAGCCTGCATGTCAGGTGCCCTATTCAGTGGGGAGCCTACTTCTCCCTCTCCCTCTACTTGGTCTTCTCTCTGCTTGTGGTCTCTCTGTGTGTCAGATAAATAAATAAAATCTTTATAAACAAAAACACACACAAAAAAACATTTCCCAGTAGAGAAGTATATGTTTCACACAAGAAATGTTACAAAGGCAGGAGAGATATTTACTATCATATTTTTCAGTCACCTATGGCTAGCATTTACTGAGTGAAATCCATAAATTGGCCACCATATTAGACATTTTACATGTATTATTTAAACCATTATGAGGTCAGTCCTCTAATTCTAGGCATATCAATGTATTGAATATCCCCAAATATTGTCAATTTCATTCAATATATTTTGATTCAATTCAGTATCATTTAGTTTGTCCCATATTTCATAGGCACTACTAATTTCCAAAAGTGTGATATAGCTCCCGAGCTCTAGTTGAAAAAGGGTTACATGGAAATTGACAATTTTGGAACATAAACAGTATAAAACTAAGCTCCACAAAAATTCTCACAGGCCATCCTATGAACCTTTGTAGACTACATGCACACATTAAAAAAAAAAAAAAGACTAATTTTATTTTATAAACTGAATCCCAGGGTAAGGAGAATAACTTGTAAAAAGCTTTTTGGGGAACTAAGAAAGCACATAAGAATGTATAGGTTGAATATATTTCTTATCAGGTGTATTGGCTTTATGCCTTCTGTATACTTTGTAGTAAACTTTTCAAATTCAAATTGTCCTCTAGCTAAAAGAAAATAATAGCCAAACCACCTAATTAGTATTATCCTTTCATCCTTCCATCCACCCATCTACACATCCATCCACCCATCCACTCATCCATCCATCCATCCCTCCATCCAACCAATACAAGACTCCTCAACACTGTTTTATAAACTCTTTCAAAGTGTAAAATCCCAAACCATGCTCAGATGAACTTAAGTCTGGAATGTTCATTCTACTGTTTGTAAACTGTTACCCCTCCTTCACCATGAAGAATCTAAATTTATATTTGTGGGGATTGAGGGGGGTCTCTACACTCTAATATATTTTTTTTTTAATTTAAGCTCTCCATTTTGATGAAAACCACAATTAATTTAAGCATATCCTATGTTGTCTGGCTTACGACTATATGAATAAGCAATTGGTGTGTGATGAAGAATAATGCCATAATAACTTAGTGACATTCAAAATTAGACCTGTACTTCTCACATGTCTGTGGGTCAGCTACAGCTGCTTTATTCCATTTGTGATCATTCTAGGTCCTGAGTTAAAAGGGCACCTGGTGATGAATACAATGCAGTAGCATAACAGGGCATGTCCAATATTTAAAGTCTGTTTTGAAATTCTGCTATATCATCTATCCTAACATCCTTTTGTCCAAAGCTAGTTAGATGGCCAAGCACAGAGTTAAGGGTCATGGATGTGTACAAGTGACTGAGAATTTATAAAGCATAGGACATGATGGGGGAATAATTACGATTGGCAATTAGTAGTCGATCACAGCATGATGATGGTGATGCAAATATTTTTATTTGTTTTAGTAAATGATTGTGTTCAGGCAAATTGACAATCAAAGGATAACAAGGTTGTAGTATAAAAGCTTTTGTAGGGATCCCTGGGTGGCGCAGCGGTTTGGCGCCTGCCTTTGGCCCAGGGCGTGATCCTGGAGACCCGGGATCGAAATCCCACGTCGGACTCCCGGTACATGGAGCCTGCTTCTCCCTCTGCCCGTGTCTCTGCCTCTCTCTCTCTCTCTCTCTCTCTCTCTCTGTGTGACTATCATAAATAAAATAAAAATTAAAAAAAATAAAAGCTTTTGTAGATTGAATGGATAGGAGTGGTACGATTCATGAGTCACCAGATAGCATTTTCTACTTAAGCTTGTCAGACACAGAGGGATCTGTTCCAAAAAAGGTGAGTTCAATATTGCCAGTCTACAATGATCCCATCTTTGTAATTACCTACTCACAACAATCAATACTGCATAATTGATTCATAATAAACGGGCAATAAAAAAATTCCTTTTTCAGAATTCTACAATAATTAGAATAATTAGCCATCTACTAAAGCTATGAATAACATTAGAATGGTAAACTGTCAAATAAAACACAACAGCACTAACAGGTTACCCAAGAAAATCTCATTAATACTGTCATTTTAGCACTCTACGCTGGTGATTTTTGTAATGATGGGGGTCCAATTATTGTACAAAACAAATTGTTAAAGTCATTAGTGCATTTTGTGCATATTTATTTAAACTGATTCTTTGTATTAGTGTTGTTTGAATCAAAAGTCATAAACAGATAAATGGGAAACCAGACCCAGTCTTCCTCTTAAACACAACACGGATGCTTTAGTTTGTACATCACATCATCACAAGTTATGTTCATCTGGTAGAGTTTTGATCTTCCAAGTTATTACCAGTGCAAATTTTCAGTTGTTTCACTGATATGTCCATAGTTTGCCTTTTTAGCTTCCTCAGTTTCTCCATCGTTTTCCCATCCTCTGTACTCTCACTGCCTAGTCCCTGAAGCCACATATTTTAGGTCTTATTTTTATGGAACCACTGCAAGTTTATATATTCATTTCTGTATCAGTTATGTATACTGTCAAGATAATGCTAGAAGATTAACCAACTCCAAATAAGACGGTGTGAAACAATATACATTATTCAGGTCATGATTCTACAAATTTGTGTTTTAGCTGAGAATTATTTCTGACTTGATCTACGTTTACTCTGTTTTGAGAATTGATTGTTGGCTGGAGCTCAAACATTTATAGGTCAAATGTCTTCTTAATGGAGCAACTTCATTTAGCTCTATGTTTCTCTATATCCATGTAGCAGTGTAAAATAGGTTCTTTTAGAAGACAGGGATGCAAGAGCAACCAAATGGACAGGCGTGAGTCATGGTAAGGCCCATATTCAGAACTGTCACACCGTCATTTTTGTGATTCATGCAATCAATCTTTCTCAGTTTCTATTTAATCTGTTTTGTTTTAAAAATTCTATGTGTTCTATAAACATAAGGAGTCTTTTTTAATTACATAATTTTATAACTGTTAGCACAAATTATTTAATTAATTATTCATTGACCCTGAGGGATTTCTTTGTCTTTTTATTTATTTTGAACCTTAGATGGAGTTCCTATATTACTCATGCTTGAGAATCTCTGCCTTTTGATTGCAGGTTCTTTTAAGAATACACAGGGAAGTAAGGGAGCAAGTATGGGCTCAAAGTATTCATTTACAGCACTGTTCAAGATACCACAATAGATCTGATGGACTAATAGGAAGTTTAATTTAGAGAGAGGAAAGCAGAGTGGTTGACAGTGTGGCTATTTGGGATTCAGTCAGTCTGACTATAATCTCTTAGCTCTGTGACTTTGAGCAAGATACATGACTTCAGTTTTCTCATGAATAAGATGGATAAGGATAAAATGGTACCTACTTTATGTGATTCTTGGGAGAATTCAATGAGCGCGTGCGCACATGTCTGCTTAGAGGAGTGCCTAGCACATCTTAGATACTAAGGGTAAGCTACATACATTACCATGACAAACACTCATTGTTATGATGATTTGTTTTTTCATTGTCTCTGCTTTTACTATTATTAATGATTGGTAGCACATCTCTGGGTTTCTTACTGTGTAAATTATTGTGAGAGAATCTGATAGAATACAGGTTTGTCAGAGTACTTGCACCAGCTCGCCTGAGTCCACTAACCATCCCAACTGGAGGACGTGGGACTCATTAGTTATAAGAGAAGAGTAGCATGTGACAAAGCATGGAGATATGAGTGACATCCAAATCTGCTTCTCTCATAACGCAACAAATTATTCTTCCTTTAGCCAATAATACATCTTTTCTAAATTTGTTTTTATTAATATAAAGATGTGACAGTGCTTATACATGTGTTTTGCACATATGTGAGTGTTCTCTCAGCCTAAATGTGTGAAAGTGGAAGTGTTTGGGTTCAATAGGTTCTGGAAATATACAAAGTTACCTTTATACATAAATTATCCAGAAAAAAAATAAACAACAACAAAAAAGGCCACTAATCCAATGGATTAAAAGTAACACAGTACAATTTAATCCCTTCCTGTTTACTACTGAGATTCATCATCTATTAAAATATTTATTGGATAGTTAAATTTTTCCCTTTGGTATATTTTACATTGCAGGACTTTGCCATTTTTGTATTTGTTACCATTTCTCTCTCTCTCTCTCTCTCTCTCTCTCTTTCTTTTTTTTTTTTTTTCTGAAAATGGGGTGTGGTCAGTTGCTAAGCTGCATTTTCAGAAAGAAAATTTGCCTACTGCAGGAGGATTTTTAATTTGTTTATCTTGATATCTGCAAAGCTATAACAGTAAAATAAGATAAGCAATAATACATATTGTACAAGTTACAACTACAGCATTTAGTACTGTGCCAGTTTGCATAATATTTTAATAAGGTTTTGTTCTAGTCACTTATGCATAATGACATCTTAATTTCAGTGTACATGATTAAAGCAGTATCCTAAAGGCTCTTTAGTGTATTACAAAACTTTTGTGATGCTGTTGTGGGCTGTTTTACAAACTTTATTACTTCAGTATTTTTTTAGATTATTACTCATCAGTTTTTTTATACTTTCCTTCTTTAAAATGGTCATATGAATCTGGATTTTTGCTTTTCTCTTCGTTTTCACTATAATATGGTCTTAAAAAAACTATGGAAACAATTTCTTGGCATGCAAAGTTTGTGCTTCTAATTTGTAAATATCACTCAAGTTGTTTCTATTTGTATACATTGGGTTACCTACATAATTCCATAATTTTACTATAAATGCAAATTATGACCACAATAATTTATCAATGCATATCCATAAGAATAGCTAAAATGAAGAGGACTATCAATACTAAGTGCTGGCAAGTTTGAGTAAAAATACAAATCTTCCATTGTTTATGTGATTGTCTTTTGGTAGAACTACTTTGGAAAAATATTTGTCCATAACTATTAATGGTAAATATTATAATTCCTTACAATGCAGTAATTCCATTTCTTGGTGTCTGTCCAACAGAAATGGCTTGTACGTCCACTGAAAACCAAGAATGCTAATTAGAGCTTAATTCATAATTGTCCCAAACTCAAATCAAACTATATTCATTTTGTCTTGCTCTGTGACAAATTTACCCAAATGTAGCACTTTAAAACAATATGTTTATTATCTCACAAGTTCTTTAGGTCACAAGTGGGGCACAACTTAACTGACAAAGAATATTAAATTAAGAATTTGCTATATAGGATTTATCCAATATTTGAAAGGTCTGATGTCCTTACAAACTTGATGGTCCTTAGACAAAAGGAATATTTCATTCAGATATTTCCCAAAGAAACAAACATATATACATATTTATTAGGACATTAAAGTGTTATATTTAAGTTACTATGCATGTAGCAAAAATGATTGTATTCCCAACCTTAATCAGCATCTCTCTCAAAAGTGTTTCTTAACATTTTCTCTAGTGAAAATTGTATTTTATTTTTAAATAATAAATCAAGATACAGAATACAGAGTACCCAGTGAGAAATATCAGTTTAACTCAGCTTTACCTAGTGGGAGATTTCATGCACATCAATGGATACTTTTCCCTATATTTAAGCTACATTAAGAATGCTAATATATCTTACTCCACGTGTTTATGTCAGTCATTCAAGTTATTCTAATTCTCCAGAGACAAATCTAAACTAAGAAGCAGTAGCTAAGAAAAATTCCTACAATATTTGTAATTTTTTTTTCTCCAAAAAACAAACTATTTCTGTTCAGCAATTTCAAGTTGCCATGTTGCTTAACTGGTTCAAGTTCATTTAAATTCATTTATTTTTCCAAATGTCAGCAATAATCTAAACTGTTCCACATCACAGAACACTGACAGTTGGTATGTAAGGTAATAAACAGCATTATAGTCACTTGGGGCAGTGAAATTCATACATTTTCTTTTCTATGGGCTCAGTTAACATGTAATTTAGATATTAGTTTGTCACTATAGTTTTCATTCATTCTTCATAGAGTTACTGTAACTGAACTGATGATCCTGCTCACAGGTGTCAGCAGAAATGTTAACTATTTGTATACCAACTGATACATAGGCCACTGCATTTTACTGTTTCAGAGCAGAATATATGGAGAATAAAAAATATATAAGTTGCCTACCTGAAAAGAAATTTTTCAGGTATCAGTTTTTCTTGATGTGATTTGTTTTTAAATGGATGGGTAAGAAACTAAAGTTTTATTTCCCAAGGGAAATAGCATTATAAGCCTTATCAAGTTATCAGACTCTTGCAATTCTGGCTGTATGAATTCAGATAATATCAAAAGAAGAAAATCTTGAATGTTTTCTTATCCTTTGCAGAAAATATTGGCATGCAAATAAAGAGAGAAGAGAGCTATAAGTGTAAAGACTGAATTTTTAGTCACTAATTTTAATCCTATCCTGTTGACTTTTGTACGGGACCTGGATGACAGAAAGGTACAATTTTTCTAATTTCTCTGACAATCTCCCATATGTATCTTTTCTTTCTCCATTAATATCATGGTGAAGCCTGTTGTTTTCAGAGAAATTCAATCAGATAAACTAAATCACGCTAGAGTGTTAATAATTTCTTGCATTTCCTTCAATAAAGATTTTTATATATTAACATTAGAGCAATGAAAACTCCAAAGTGATGGATTTTGATTTTGGTCTTTGATTTCCTTCTTATTCATCCTTTATTGTCCAGATCAGCTGTTAACTCAACCTTTAGCGAAGTCTTGGCTATCTTCCTTGTCTCAACAGTACAAATCCTATCTTTTCCTGACACTCTGACATCACTTCTATAATTCCAATACAATACCAATTGCGCCATGTTATATTTCTTTCAGGAATCATCTCAGAAGCTAAACTGTTTTGACCTCAGCCTCAATTTTTGGAGAAAAAATAATTGAGCGTTTTATGGAGTAATTGCCAAATTAAACTCTTTGCTGTGATTGTTCTTATGTTTTATTGGCTGTTTGCCTGATGGTTGATACATTTCTTAGGTTTTAATCCAGGGTTTTAAGGAAATCAACTTTATCTCTTTTATAATTCATACCTGATAGTTTTACTCTATAATTTTTGTTTAATGTATCATGATAAAAATTGAAGAACCCTTTCATATCAATGCTTAGTTTTACAGATGACAAAATTGGGCCACTCAAAGGTTGGACAGCTCTGAGCCTCAATTTCCTCTTTTGAAAAAATGGAAATAATCTTTCTTTTTAATGTAATTGTTTTGAAAGAAAGAACACAGATGTGTGCATGTGAGAGAGAGCACTGGAGAGGGGCAAAGGGAGAGTGAGAGAGAGAATCTTAAGCAGACTTCACACTCAGCACCTGACCCGGGGCTCAAACTCAGGTCTCTAGGACCATGACCTGAGCTGAAATCAAGGATCAGACACTTAGCCAGCTGAACCACCCAGGAGCCCCCAAAGTGGTAATAATCTTAAGTGAAGAGATTATTCTAAGAATTAAGTGTGTGCTTAGAACACGACATATAGTAAGTATTCAAGGAAATATAGATGTTTGGATTATTTTTGTGAAAAACTATCAATATTTTTAGACAATTTCAAGTTTAGTAGTTCTTTTTTGAATTAAGTTAGCATGCTTTCCAAACAAAACCTTGCCTTTCCCATCCCATTACCATTTATATTTATCTGTCAATTCAATAATATTCTATCAACCTGCTTTTTATGGAAATAACCCTCTCCAGGCTACAGATCATGCTGTGCTCTGCAGAGCCCTCCTGGTGTTTGTGCACATCCGCATCCACCTCATCCCTCATGCAATGGCTCTGCAGTGTCGTTGAGTCACTGTGATACTCATAGGTAGAACTCATAGTAACTTAAGTGTCTTTGATACCTTTCATAACTTGTTTTCACACTTTTGCTTTTTGAAGTTTCTTTTTCTGAAGCTTTCCCTGTTGCCAACTGAAATATCATTTCTTTAAAATAGAGAACTGAGATCTGAGAACATATATTGCTATATAGATTGTCTGGTATATTCTTTGATTTTATACTTTTATTATAGTTTGCACAATTATAATAAAAAAATATTGGGATCCCTGGGTGGCGCAGCGGTTTGGCGCCTGCCTTTGGCCCAGGGCGTGATCCCGGAGACCCGGGATCGAATCCCACATCGGGCTTCCGGTGCATGGAGCCTGCTTCTCCCTCTGCCTGTGTCTCTGCCTCCCTCTCTCTCTCTCTCTCTGTAACTATCATAAATAAATAAAAAAATTAAAAAAAAAAAAAAAAAAATATTTATATGATTATTTTCTGAAAGTCTATTCCCCATTAGGTTGTACTCAATGGGAGGGTATATACTAAACCTAATCAGTTTATTCTAGCCCATGGCATATGCCAGGGCCTGGGAAACACTTGCCTATTTGGTAAACTATTTTTTTTCCCTCACATTATTTGTACTCCTTACTTCAGCTTACAATATGCAGATTATTAATAATCTTTTTTTTATTTAAAACTAGCCATTGAGTTATTTAGTCATTGATAATTTTCTTTCTTTTAGCCTATATTTACCAACTGCTCCCAATAACTACTTTACATCAATTATTTTGTCTTCTAATCATGGGTGAAGGTAACATCTAAATACACTAATGATAAGTTTGCAATTTATATAAAGGAAACGTGTTTATATTAGGTCAGTCAAGTTAGAAAAAAATGTTTTAATATACATATTAATGTCTACTTATATATGCATAGGTACACATAACTGCCTCTTTTTTAAGAAAAGATTGATTGATTGATTGATTGATTTGAGAGTGAGAGAGAGAGCGCACACACACACATGTGAGTGAGGGGATGCAAAGGGTGAGGGTGACAAGCAGACTTCCCCTGACCATGGAGCCTGACATGGAACTTGATCTCACAAACCTGAGATCATGACCTGAGCTGAAAACCAAGAGTCAAACATTTAACTTACTGAGCCATCTAGGCGCCCTCATAACTGCCTCTAACAATGCTGTGTTCAGTGCTCTGTTCAGCAACATTTATAGTGCTCTGGTCTCTTAAATATTAATCTAAATATACACCTGTATGATTGGCAAGCTATCCATGTCTACATTTTCCCATGTCCGAGAGCTAACTAAGACATTGTCTCATGTCCTTGGACAATGAGAGCCAGCAACTGCTGTTGAAGGGACACTTTTGAGCAATTTGGGTTGATGCCTTTTACTGTAAATTCTCTCATCCAAAGAGTAGTAACTTCTTTGAAGCAAGGTTTGCTTTTCTTTGTCATTTTCTTCTGACCTGGAGAGATTTTTGTCCGATATTGGAAAACAAAAAGAATGCATTGGTGATGTTAGACACCACAAAAGAAAATGCCAGAGGAGCATAAAGCTCAATGTTAAACTACGAAGTTTAGAGTGCTTTAGTCACCTTTAAAAAAAAAAAAAAAATCTTTGTTGAAACAGAGTGAAGATGAGCAATCCAATATTGAAGGATTCAGAAATATCATTGTAGCCTGAGGAGACTAGTAATTACATGAAAGGTTTATGGAAACATCTCTAACCTGAAGTATATCATAACTCACAGGAATTTGGAGAAGACGAAGAATGTGTTATAAGCAGGCCTGCACCCACTGTCCCTTTTTATGCCCAGGAAAAAAAGAAAAAAAAAAATTAAAACTCTTGTAAACTTCTTAAAAGACCTCATGGCAAACACATTAATTACACGTATCAGCAGGAGTTCTTATCTATGGCATTCCTTTCATACCATATACCTGGTCATATTGCATTGCTTATTAAACATAAATCTTTAATTTATGGATTTATGTGGGGATTTCTAGCTAGAAAATATTCTAACAGTTCTAGAACTGATGGATAAAACAACAGAGACATTTTGTAAAGAAAATGGTTTGTGTTATCAATTCACTTAGTGTTTAAATCAGATTGTAATACAACGCTAGAAGAAAGACCAACAGAATTGCATTGACAATCTCAGATTTCTCTTATTTTGTAAATGATTTGATATTGTCTTTGCCTTTTGAATTATTAGTAAAGTAAGAGGAATTATTCCTGTGTGGTTCCTATAAGGTGATGTGGTAATTCCACATCTTATTTTCTTTTAAGATTTTATTTATTTATTTGACAGAGAGGGAGAGAGAGAGAGAGAGAGAGAGAGATCACAAGGAGGGGGGTGGCAGAGGAAGAGGGTAGAAGCTGGCTCCCCACTGAGCAGGGAGTCTCAACACAGGATGGCTCCATCCTAGGACCCTGGAATCATTACCTGAGCCAAAGGCTGATGTTTAACTGACTGAGCCACCCAAGTGCCTCCATATCTTGTTTTCTAATATAAGATATCTGGAAGGTATCTCCATAGGGACTGTGTTGCTCAGAGTGTTATGAGCTCTATTGTGCCCCTTACTGCCTCCCTCCCCTTACTGACTCATATATTAAACTCCTAATCCCTAGTACCTCAGAATGTAACCATATTTGGACATAAATTAAAGACATGATATGATAAAAATGAAGCCATTAGGGTGGAGTCCTAATCCAAGATTCCTCCTATAAGAAGAGGAAGAGGGGGCACCTGGGTCGCTCAGTCAGTTAAGTGTCTGCCTTCAGCCTAGGTCATGATCTCTGGGTCCTGGGATCAGCCCTGCATCAGGTTCCCTACTGAGTGGCGAGTCTGCTTCTCCATTTGCTCCTCCCCCCAGCTTATATGTGCTCTTTCTTCTCTCTCAAATAAATAAAATCCTAAAAAGAAAAAAAAAGAAAGGAGGAAGATACTGCATATGGTATACACAGAAAAAAGGCAACATGAGGACACAGTGAGAAGATGACTGTCTTACAAGCCAAGGAAAGTAGCCTCAGGAGAAACCCAATCTGCTGACACCTTGCTATTGGATTCCAGGCTTAAAACTATGAGAAAATGTCTTTCTGTTGTTTAAGCCACCCAGACTGTGTCATTTTGTTTTGGCAGTCCCAGCAGACTAATGCAAACTAGTTTAGTTTACACTATAACTCCCAGGAATATATAGTTTCACTTCAAAAGATATACATTTAATATGATATATTTTGTCAATTGTTTAACTGCAAGTGACCCTTTGGAACTTCAGTGATGGCCAACTATTTTACAGATGAGGAACAGAAGTCAGAGAATCAAGGTGACAAATCCTATGTTCCTAAATATATAGTTACCTCTTTGTTCTTTATTTTGCCCCCAGGACAGAGAGAACATTGGGGAAAAGGATTGTTATTCTATGCCCCAAATTTAAATTAGTAGAGAACCCAGATCTATTAGTTGCTTAATCAGTATCTGCTAATAATTAATCAGTACACATTCACATCCCCATTTTTTCTGTAGAAAAAAAACAACTGTTCTTATGTATTTCTTTCCATAGCAATAGTGAGCTCAAATATGCACTGCTTATCTATTTAAACTATGCTTTAAATGTCATTTTCTAAAACTAGAACATGAAACCTCTATTTGTGATAGCACACATATGTTTAACAAACATAAAAAAAAATGCATGCCACTTTCCAGGAGACACCGATATGTTCTTCTAGAAGAAGTATTTCACCTATGTTTGGAATCATTTCTCTGAATCATAGTGACTTACAAATGAAAACCTGTTGCAGTTGGCAACATTCCCCAGCAGGCTTCCTTTAATTATATTACCTCCTTTTCCCTCTATCCACTTCTATTCTATTCTACCTTGTAATTTTATATTTCCAGTGTGTAATGCTGAAGCAGGAGAACTAGGTTCTTGATTCACAAAGAATGAATCCTATGGTTGAAGGAGAGTGAGTAAAGCTATAGAGTTTTATTAAATGAGGATACAGAGAAAGCTCTCAGAAGAGAGAGGGGTCCTAACAAGGTTGCCCCTGGGGCTTGTAGGTATAGGGTTGGTCTTTTATTGAAAGCCAAACAAGTAACCTAAATCCTTTTACCATCTCTATTGATAGCACCATTGAATAAGGATGAGTGATAACATCTTTAATGGCCCATGTCCCTTTTAGGGTTCAACAATTCTCTGTTGGTCATAAGTAGCTGTTATAACAAGACCTCACCTCTGAAACCTAGGACCAGATAGCCTGGTTTTTTCTTTATCTCCAGCTTCCTTATATTTCCACATTTTTAGGATTTTGTGAGCCTAATTCCCAGGCCCCTTACCTATCTCTCCCTACCTAGCCCTGCCTTTCCCTCCCTCAGGTGTTGAACTGGACTGAATACCAATCCAGTCCTCCATTTATGGTCCATATCAATTGCACTGTGTGTATGTGTGGAGGGGTTCCCCACATCTACATGCAATTCTAGAGATCACAGCTGAGTGTCAACTCAGGTCTGATACTATCTACCAGGAGTCAGCATCAGATTCTACAGATTTAAGGTTCAGTCCTACAAGACTGCCCTCCTCAAATTTAGACTCCAGTCCCAAATCCAGGTTACCACCTATGACTCTGATCAACCAACTGTAAATTAGAGATTCCAATGACCCTCATGCCCGGTTTCAGATACTAGTCTCCAGTCCAAGTTGTTACCTGTACTTCTGACTGACTGGCTCTAAATCAGAGATTCCCAGAATATTCTTCTCGGATTTGATGAATTTGCTAGAGCAGCTCACACAACTTAGAGAAACATTTTACCTAATAGATTACTAGTTTATTATAAAAAGATATAACTCAAGAATAGTCAGAGGCATGGCCTGAAGCAAATTGTGGAGCCTCAGCACACCATTCTCCCGGTACCTCCAACCCAGCTTTTTGAAATCCAGTCTTTGGGTTTTCATGGAGACTTAATTACAAAGTTGTGACTGATTTAATTATTGACCACTGGGTATTAATTCAACTTTCAGCTCTTCTGTCCTTCCAGGAGTTCAGGGGGGTAAAATTGAAAGCTCCAACCATCTAATCATATGATTGGCTCCTCTGGTGACTAACCCCCATCCCTAGGAGACCTAGGAGACCTCCAAGTGGTCCAAAAATCACCTCATTAACATAAAAACAGGCATCATCATCAAGTTGCCTTACCACCCTATCTGGGAACTTCCAGAATCTGAAACCTGCCCCTACTACAGCAGTGGTCAGGGAGATACTGAAGAAAGAGGACAATCCAGGTTGGTGGGTGGCCATTCTAATAAGCAAAGGGAATTTACATACAAGGCTTGTGTGAGGAGCAGCAAGAAAAATGGAGTCCCAGATCTGCCCACCAAACCTTAAAAGTTTATAATGAGGCCTTAACTGGGTTCAGTCACATGAATTGTGCAGGTGTTCTCAACACCACATCACTACATCACTATCTCAGGGCCATGTCCTCGTGGTGAGGGAGCAGAAGGCTAGCTGAGGACAAAGCACAAGCTGACACTGCACCCCTCCACCCCCCGCTGCAGGGCCAGATGTGTGTCACATTCCTCAGGCATTTCTGGCTGTCCTAAAGCTAAGGAAAGTAAAACGAAGTTAACTTATAGAGATCACAATTCTGCAAGACATGAATCTCCCTCAGTTTACAAATGTCTTAGTAATTTACAAGAACAAATAGTTTTTTATCAATAACCTAGCTTCCAGAAGGAAATGTAGATACAATTAAATGTCCTTCTAAACTGGCAGCCCATTGACAAATACTTGAAGGAGGCAGAGAATAAGGAATGTAATGTTCCTCCAAGGAGCTCCCAACTATCTTAATGTTAATGCCTTGCTAGGAGGAAAAACAACCTTAACAATGGCAAGTCCTCAAGTATCCTGTGAAATTTCTTTAACATATAAAAATCTATTTTCCTACCTTCTCCACTACCAAGTATATAATCAGTCACCCCTCACCATCCTGGGGCAGCAGCTCTTTCTGCCCATGGTCCTGTCCCTATGCTTTAATAAAATCATCACTTTGCATCAAAGAACATCTCAATAATTCTTTTTTGGTCATGGGCTCTGGATGTCATCCCACCAAACCTCACCTACATTCCAAAACTACATCACTTGGAGCAACCTCTGGGAGCAGGAAAGGCAAAAGGAGCTCTTTGGTTTCCTAGGTCCAGATCATATGTCAACTGGAAGACACCCTTTTCTATGACCCTCCCCAACACCTCATTTAAGAAATTTCAAGGGTGTAAGGAGCTATGTGCTAGAAATGGAAAGAAGACAAAATATTTATTTCTTACTATAAATTAAAATGTCATAATAACTTAGTAACCACTATTTTTAGAATGCTTAATATGTATCAGACTCGGCCAGGTATACTTCGAACTCTGGTATTTTTTTTAATTCATTTAATACTGACAATAATGAATTAAAAGCAGATGATTAAACAAGATTTTGAGAGTTAAAGCCATGACCGTAGTGAGAGCTTCTATGTGATGAAGTCAAGACTTGACTAGCCCCTTCCTAACTTTAGGCAGTTAATTTGTATATTCCAATTCTTAACAATCTGCTCTCAACTGGACTTTGGTATCTCTTTAGAAATTGATACTGGTTGATTTTATTACAAAATCTCCACTGTTCCAGAGTTAAATTAATTATCTTAGGCGTTGGAATATTTATGTAAGGTCTTTCTTACTCTTTGATGTTCATAAACTCTATAGAGCATATGAAAAAATCAAAACAAAACAAAGCTATGGGCACTTTTGACATACATATAGTGATATACACACAAGTATGATGATATATTGTGTATATACATATATATGGGTTTGCGCCACATAGTTATGGGTTTGCCCTACTTAGATCCACTAATACATGGAATTTTTAAAAATAAATATTGTACAAATCTCATATTTTCATTATTGATGAGGGATGAAGGCAGAAAATGTGCACCTTAAGCCCAGAGAGCTGACCTATAAGTCTGCATGTTTGTTTGTTTGTTAAGATTTTACTTATTTATACATGAAAGACACAGAGGCTGAGGGAGACAGAGACATAGGCAGAGGGAGAAGAAGGCTCCCTGTGGGGAGCCCAATGTGGGACTCAATTCCAGGACCCTGGGATCATGCCCTGAGCTAAATGCTCAAGCACTGAGCCACCCAGGCATCCCATCTGCATGGTTTTGATAAGGATGAAACATGTGCTAGTTGCTACATTCTTAAAGGATCTCATGACTACTTATATATCTCATCAATAGTCAATATCAAGCTGAATGATATGCACCAGAGAAATCTTTCCATGGTTTTATTAAGTATGTAATACTCCCTGTATGTCCTCTCTACCATGAGCACTAGGCATATAACCATCAGCTTCATACAGCAAATGTGCAGCCCTTTCTGTCCCTGGGTCCTTTCCCTGTGCTGCTTAAATAAACTCACTAGGTTGCATTGTAAAACATCTCAAGAATTCTTTCTTGACATTTATGCTCAATGACCCTGCAACTCTATGATTTCCTTAATAATGTTTTATTTTCTCTAGCTTACCTTATTGTAAGAATACAGTATATAATATATATAAAACACAAAATATGTATTAACCATTTGTTTATGTCATCATTAAGGCTTCCAGTCCATGGTAAAGCTGTTAATAGTTACCTTTTTGGGGATTCAAAAGTTACACAAAGTTATACAAACTTAACTAAAGTTATACAAAGATTTTCAACTGTGTAGGGGCTTGGCACCCTTATCCCTTATAAGACTTAACTGTATATATGGAATATTTGAATTCAAACACTTCATAGACATTTTGACGTCCGTTTATAATACCATTTTGAGTAATATTTTCCAAAGACTGGAGCCATTATTCATACATACATTGAATTGCTTGAGAGTTTATGTCACACCCCCTCTTTTCTGTAGGTTCAGATCAACTTTGCCTTAAATTGAACATTTGCTTCATTTCTTCACCTTTCTCTGTCCACCTGTTTCTACCTATCAGCTCTCCTTATTACTTTACTGGGAGATCTTCTCTCCTTAATAAATTTCATATTTACCAATGATTGGTTTAGATTCTACTACTGGGTATCCTCATCTAGAGAGGATATTACAAAACTTAATTGAGAAAATAAATCAAAAATAATTAGACTGATGTTTGCACATATTAAATGTTCCATACCTGTTAATGTTTCTATCACGATTGTTGTTTGTGTTTGTATGGTTGTATTCTTTTGTTAGTTTTATTATAATTTGAGATTTGCATCATGCATCATAAGACTCATTGCTTAAACTTTGGCATTTCAGTATTCTCCTGTGAAAAAATATGGATAATAGTACACATTTACCAGATTTTCTGAAGATTAAATGAGATAGAGCATATAGTCTTTTATCATAGTGATGGTCTTATAGGAATTATTAAATAAATATTAGTGGGTACCTGAAGAATGTCAAGGATTTTTTTAAATATTTATAATATAAATATTATAAATGAATAAATGTCATTTTAACTGATATTATGTATGTTTCAATAGAATGATTTCCTTGTTCACCTTCTAAAAGACCAAAATGATATCTTACAAAATATTATATAATAATAAACAATGTGTCTTTTATATTAAGTACTTGTTATTGGGACTTCCCCACTGCAAATTACTTTATTTGCAACCCCTAAGAACTTTTCTAAGTCAAATATCTCACTTTATTCCAATATTCCATCAAAATAATCAGTGAAACTTATGCTTTAGGTTTATATGGGTTTTCATTCTGAAAGTGAAAATGCTTCACTTTGTTTTTCATTTTGAAGTTGTGTATTCAGTATTTAAACAAATGCAGTGTTCACATTCACATTATTGTTTTCATTAAAACAACAACCTTAAAATACACAGTATCTTTTCAGTTTGGCTAAGCATGCTACTTACACCATAAAATGTAGCATGATTCTTGAAATTGATAGCAAAGCTTTCAAAGTAGATTGAGCAAGAGGAGATTGGGAAGGAGGGAAAGAAGCAATTTACTGAAGCTAACAAAGTAGACTTGTTTCATTATGCTTATTTGCTATGCCAGCAGGGAATAAAAATAGAGGTTCTGTACTTTCAAGGTGAATCCAAAAGGGAATGCATTGTCCTTTAGAAATGAAAGCTCCCCAGATAGGGCCAACTTCAATGAATTGTAAAAACTGTGCCAATAAGTTGCCATCAGGATTGCTATAAAAATGGTTCACATAGGGTTTGGGGGGAAATATACTTTGTAATAGGCCTGAAAATAAGAATTTTCTGTTTCATAGGGCTTAAAATAAATCTTTGCAAAAAAAAATAATAAAACAAGATTAAATGCAAAGTAGAGTGTCTCTATGTTTTGCTATTTTTTCTCTATACATCAAGAAAACTCTTAAATTTCCATGTCTTCAGTAAAATTGTTCCAAATTCAAAACTATTCAATGCTCCCTATGTTCTCAGCCCAGAAGGAAATGCCTAAATTATTCGCCAGCTTTTCCATCTTAATTAAATCTTTGTATATTTATTATCTAAATGTCTTTATTCTATACGTGGCAGTCCATCTGTGTGAATAAACTTTGTAGTTTTCATTAATATGAATATTAAATTGTGCTGAGTCACTACAAATATTAAATAGCTAGAATTATGATAGGATGTATCCATGGTCATGAGTGGAAATCAGAGAAAGTTGTTTTGTTTTGATCTGTCGTATTTGACAAGTGTCAGACAATTACGGCCTTCATACATTAAAACACAGTGGAAAATAAGACAGTATATTATTATTTTTTAAAGATTTATTTATTTATTCATGAGAGACACACACAGAGAGGCAAATATGTAGGCAGAGGGAGAGACAGGCTCCTCGCAGGGAGCCCGATATGGGACTCGATCCCAGATCCTGGGATCATGCCCTGAGCCAAAGGCATCCACTCAACCACTGAGCCACCCAGGGGTCCCAAGACAGTATATTAAAAGATCTCCAATTTGATGAGATATCTTAAATGCATACCATTTAAGAAATATGGAAAGAATTTTGGAAGATTTGTATTTGGACAAGAGAGAAAGTGAGACACAAAACTCAAATATGACTACTTTTTCACCAATTTCAACTATATAAAAATTTAAAATCAGAAATTTGTTCAGCATTGCTTTACGGAGTAGAACAAAGTCCAGGGAGAATATTCAGGAGAAAGAGTTAATTACTGTATCAGTGACTTAATTCATCAATAGTTATTGAGCACCTACTATGTGTCAAACACCACTCTGGATACTAAGGTATAGCAAACATGAAAAAAGCAAACAAATCACTTGAAAATCACTGCACATAGGGAGTTTACATTCTCTTGAGGGAGCATTGACATAATGGGCAACTAATTATTAAGACTATTTAAGCACAGCTGTGGATGATCAAATTTAAATATATTGAGGAAAGGATTTTATACTTGAATGGAAGTTGACTTACAAAGTCTGTTTATCTAGAAGAGGGCTGGTGTCTGTACAACCGAATGACTTATTTCTGGTGCACTGAATTATTGCTTTATGTTTTTCTATGTTACAAAACACATTTATATTCATTAATTTTATCTATTTTAGATCAAAATTTCTCAGTGGACTAGGACGACATTTATCTAAATTATTTATCATATCATGACAAAAAGCTAATTTATAATTTTTGTTGGTGATAATATTATTGATAATAATAATGATGTACTCCTATGTAATTCCAGAAGTGACTCTTGTGGAAATAATTAAAAACCAATATTCACAGAATTAAGATATTATAAAAAGCAATACATCTGTAAAAATGGAAACTAATTTAATAAATTCAAATATATCTCTTTAGGAGAATCCATTACTCTCCAGATATGTATGCCACAGGAGCAATGGACCAAGATAGGATGGGAAATAAATCTATAC
Organism: Canis lupus familiaris; assembly: GCF_011100685.1. NCBI lineage: Eukaryota > Metazoa > Chordata > Mammalia > Carnivora > Canidae > Canis > Canis lupus. The sequence continues at coordinate 81,561,303 of NC_049224.1, forward strand.
CATGGATTATACACAACCAGTGGGTTGACTCAAGGCTTCTATTACAATCACTATGGAAAAAAAACTGATGTGTTGTTATAAATTTTTGAAGCTGGAAATTGTACAACTTACATCACAATAATTCTTCTTGTAAGCTTATAAATTTAGTTGAGCTCTTTCACATGGACACTGGAAAAAACTGACATAAATATTCATAGCAACAATTTTGATATAACAAATATGTGGAAGGAGTTCAGGTTTTATTAACAAAAGAAGCAGAAAAGTTGTAGTATAGTTGTAAAGGAATGTAATTTAGTAAAAAATGAATAATTATTACCAGATATATCCACATGATTAAATATTGAAAAGTGTATTTATAAAAGCAAGACTCAGAAGATAAGGCATATGTCCAATTATACAAAATATATTAAAAATTGAAAAAAGAGAGGTAGATATGAGTCCTAAAAAGAAAAAAAAAAATCATATCTTTTATAAACCCTAAAGAAACTATCAGAATATTAAAATGTTAATTATTTATTATTAGTTACATAGTAGCATTTTTTAAAAATCTACTTACAAATGGACAATGTATATGATATACTTAAAATATATTATATATACATATTTAGAACAATATATAACATACAAATCCTTATTGTATTTATCATTTTAATTTAATATTTATTGTTTTATTTGCATGCAAATTTAATAACAGAGTTAATCAATCTCTGAGTCTTTGAAGGTAACTTCTAGCATCTGTAATTTAAATAACTTTCTTTGTGTTTCTTGCATACAAAGTTTGACACCTTCTGAGAAATATACTCATCAGACTTACAAATTAGAAGGAGCATTTTGGGAGGTATGTGATGATGGTAAATTGGATAGAGATGAAACAAAAAACAATCTAGAAGGAGGATTTCAGCTTTAACAAGGAGATGATGAGTTCCTAAAAACTAAGTCAGTGACAAGGAAATAGAGAGGAGGTGTGTATCTTTAACTGGTAAAGTTTACTGAATAATTGAGTACGTGTGGAGATTATAATCATGGGTGAATAATAAATCCAGGAAATGTAACACATTTTTAGATTATATCACCAATTGTTTCACCAGTTATCAGAGAAGACTAAATGAGAGAAGTCCTTTCTTAGAAATATAATCAGTATGCTCAGATCTGTTTAGTGTGAAGTGCTCAGGGTAGATTCAGACATAGATGGTCAGTTGGATATCGAATACATGAGTCTGATATTTGGGAAACAGGTACAATATAGAGATTTTATTTTTTTTGTAAAAGGATAATATAAAATTAGAATAGAAAAACATAGAGGACTAAATATTTTAGGCACTACATCATTTAAAAATGAGCCAGAAGAAAAGGAAACAGAAGAGATGGAGAGAGAATTGCCTCACAGAGAGCCAAAAGGAGAAGAGAGTGGGAGGAAGTATTACCCACAGAAACATATGGGCAGTTGATGCAGAGTTTAGGAAAACAAACTCTGGTATTGAGTTATGAAATAGGCAAAGAGCAGCAAGACCTGCAAATAGGATGAAACTAAAAAACTGGAAATATTTATGAGAATGAAACCACATTCAGAAAATACTGAAAATAATCTAAATATCCAAAGTGGAATTAAATATATATTTACATATAAATTTAAATATTATATATATATAATGTATATATTATGTATTGATAATTACATATAAATCTCTCCTTTCATCAGTGTTTTCCTTCCTACTAGATCTTTCTCATCATAAATTATACTCTGTAATACCATATATTTATATATACACACCTATGCACATATATATATATATATACATATACACATATATACATACACTATGGACTGAATGTTTTTGTGTGCCTACCAAATTCACATGGTAAAGCTCTAATCTCCTAATGTGATGGCATTTGGAGCTGTGGCCTTTAGGATATAATGAGGTTTAGGTGAAGTCCTGTGGGTGGAGCCCCCATGATGGGAACACTGTTTCCATAAGAAGAGGAGAAGGCAAGAGTGTGCTGTAGAACCCCATGAAGACACAGCAAGAAGGCAGCAGTCTGAAAACCAGGAAGAGGGCAGAAGGCCCTTAACAGACACAAAATATTTGGCATCTTGATTTGAATATCCTAGCCTCCAGAACTATGAGAAGTAAATGTTTGTTGTTGAAACCACTCATTCTATGGTATTTTGTTGTAGCAGCCTAAACTGAAACTTGAACCTGTGTATAATTTGTCCATATTCACCTTCACCTACCATATCTCTGCTCCTCCTTTTTGTAAGGTGACTAGAGCATTTTTTTTAATTCTGACCTTTGCTAGTTACACTCCTATTATCTTTCAAATCCAATTCATGTAGGTTGTTATCACAACCACTTCAATAAAATACCCTTGTCTCAAGGGTCCCAATGATCTCTCCATTGCTAAATTTGATAATCAGTGCTCAGTTTTCCCATTATTTTGCCTACTAGTAAAATTTGAGCAGTTGACTCTTCCTTTCTTCTTATATTTCCTGTAAGATAAAAGTAAACGTTCCCTGGTACTGAAGTAGAAGTGACATTTCTCCCATGTGTCCTTATACAGAGCAAATAGTGTGATGAACTTGACAATGTTCTCAATGACATTCTGACAATAAATGCACCAAGAATTTTCATGTAGGTCTTACTAATGGCTGTCCTTCAACTGAGCCAAAGACATAACATCAACATATAATTCAATCTAAATTAACTTCATGAGATGTAAGACAATGTAGTTCAAGTACAGCACTTAAGTCTCTGATGATGATATATGTAGTCAGTGTATTGGGTTATGCTTCTTCTTTAAAATTCATTGATACAAAATATGTCAAATTTTTCTTTAAGCATACAGTTTCATTTACAGATATACAGAGTTTTTAGGTGAAGTTTTCAAAATGATATTCAATGACGTACGTCTGCAACTTGGCCATTCATGTTATTATTGCCTACCTATTTTGCATAAGCATTCTGTGCATTGAGAATGCAAAAGTAAGTAAATAAGAGTGAGAAAGTTGCTACAATGTTGGAGCTTAAGAGGCTAGGGAAACAGTAAACCCAGGAACAAATAAAACAAAATAGTTAAGACTGTGATAAGAGCTAAGAGGGGCTCTGATCAGGAATGCTTTGGAATCACTACTTTAAATACATCAGTCAGGGGACGCCTGGGTGTCTCAGTGGTTGAGTGTCTGCCTTCAGCTCAGGGCGTGATCCTAAAGTCCTGTTATGGAGTCCCACATCTCGCTCCCTGCATGGAGCCTGCTTCTCCCTCTGCCTGTGTCTCTGCCTCTCTCTGTGTCTCTCATGAATAAATAAATAAAATCTTTACATAATAAATAAATAAATACATCAGCCAGGAAAGAATTCTCTGACATCGAAGATAAAAGACAAAGGAGGAAATCATGCTGAGTATCAGAAAAGTATTTACAAAGTTGTGCCTTTACAAAGTGAATTCATTTACAAAGTAAATAGGCTGTGTGTTGGGAAAAGATTGGCCTACTTCAGAAACTGGAAGGAAAGTGTGGGAAACAGGAAAGCAAGTTAATCAGTATTTAATCTAAATAAAGTTAGAGATTATGAGGAGTAAAATAATATATAGGCAATTATAAGGAGTTTAGACTTACTAAAATCCAGGAACAAAATTTGTATTTTAAACAAAGGGTGAAATGACCTGAACTGTGGTTTTTCAGAGCCCCTCTGACGGATATAGTATAGTTCTATATGGCATATACATAGTAATCTGAAGATACATATCTTATATATGTATCTTAACATATAACAGATATAAATTCAGCATAAATGTAACATATATAAATTCAGAATATTTTGATTCAGAAAAGAGAAACAAAAATAAAAGTTAATTCTCCTTAAATATAACATACAGCATATATAAATTCAGCATAATTTGATTCAGAAAAGAGAAACAAAAATAAAAGTGAATTCTCTTTAAATATGACATATAACATATATAAATTCAGCATAATTTGATTCAGAAAAGAGAAACAAAAATAAAAGTGAATTCTCTCTCATAGATGTGAATGAGGATGGGCCAAATATCAGAAAATAAAAATTCCCATCAGAGTTCTCGATTTTGGCTGCAAAAGAGCTTGTTCACATTAGAGCCTTCTGGACTTTTTATATCATGTGTATCCTCACTGTTAAAAAGACTATTTCCCAGTCATCACCTTAAAATATGATTTATCTTTTCTCAAATTACAGAATTTAAGGAGTTTAAAATGGTGTAGATTATTACATGTACTTCTCAAAACAACCCTATGAGATCACAGTTATTGTCTTTCTATGAGACAAATGACAGAACTGAAGTTTTTGCAGGTTGAAATGATACACGCAATATTTCCACGGTATAAAAGTTTGAGTAAAACCATATCTGATTGGCTTTTGATCTTATGTTCTTGACTGTTTTGTGATATAGTAGTTTTTACTTTTCAAGTAATAATCACCTTCTAAGAAGTATTTCCAAATCTATATCTGTACTTTCATCTCTATAGGTCAAACTTTACATCAAAATTCGTTATCCTCCAGGTTTGATATAGTAGGCAAAATGTGTCTTCTCTTTTCTTTATTGACTGTGAATTTGAAAATCAACTTATCATTAGTTCACATAATTATAAACTAGCATGTTAGTATTACAGTTTATTTTCTCCTTGATAGGGTTGCTGTTAGACTATTTAAACAATTCAAAATATTTTTCCTATTTTATATTTAAAGAATATGACATAAGTTTAACCATGCCCCAGATCCTTATCTTACATATGTTATGTGCCTATTTGAATAAAATGGTGAAGTTGTATTTCATTCATTTTATCAATACCTTCCCCAAATTTAGGTAAAAAGAACCATCCAATTTTCTTTACAATATTTTTTTAAATTTTTTTTTCTTTACAATACTTAAATGATCACTACAACCCTGTTAACTATTTTTACATTCACAGAGCTCAAGGCAGGAGGACCACACAAAGCAACAACTTTCCTTCCAACTTCTGCTCTTCTGAGACCCATTTTTCTAACTCTGCCTGGGATTTCACAAAATACCCTTGTTTAGCTTACATTTGTTTTTCTTTTTTTTAGCTTACATTTTCAAGATCAAGTCACCTTGATTTTCTCCAGTTCATCATTGGTACATATTTTCATATCCAAGTTGTAGTTATAGAAATCTTTTTAATTACTTCTTTTCCTTAAAATATGGGATATTGCATTGCTTTTGTCAGTTCCCACTCAAAGGATTAGGATTCTTATTTAAAAAAAATAGAGTCCACCACAATTTCACTCATAACCTTCTCAAACTAATATTACCCACTTGAATTCCCATACTCTTTTCAACAGGAGTAATATACTGTTGCTTCATCTTTGACTTATTTGGCTACATGCCTGATTTATGCTTGAATATTTCTAACTCTTAGAGACATTCCTTCTTGCAATCCTAACAGAAACTCTTTTAACAGCTAGTCCAACCACCTGGCATCAATCTCATTTTAGTAGCTAAGATGTAGGATAAAACTTACTTCTTTATTTCTAAGTAAAGATTATGTTTTGTTTGCAGCTCATTGTAGTCTTCAAGTACAGAACCCATCCTTGATTTTTTTTTAAGATTTTTATTTATTTATTTGGAGGAGAGAGAGAGAATGGATGGGAGGAAGAGAGAGAGAGAGAGAGAGAGAGAGAGAGAGAAAAGCAGACTTTCTGCTGAGCAGGGAGCCCAATGTGGGGCTCAGTCTCAGGGCCCTGGGATTATAACCTGAACTGAAGGCAGACACTTAACCAAGTGAGCCACCTGGGCACCCCTTTCTTTGACTCATTTTACAAGCAAATACAATTTTCTTTATTTTATATAATTTGACTTTACAAAAACAAATCTTAGTTTTCACATGTTAAACAATCATTCGACATGTCCAGAAAGAAAATTGCCATAGATATAAATATTTAAAGTAAAACACAGAAAGAAGATGTCAAAGTGGCTTAAAAAACAAACAATCCTGACAAGACCAATTGTGTACACATATGTTGAGCAACAGGAGCTCTCATTCATTGCTGATGAGAATGCAAAATGAAAAATAGTTTGAAAATAGCCACTTTGAAAAATAGTTGGAAGTTTTCTACAAAGCTAAGTAAGTTCCTGCCATATGATCTAAAAATTATGCTCCTAAGTATTTAACCAACCAATCTGAGTATTCTAGGTCCACAAAAATCCACATGCAAATATTTACAGTAGTTTTATTCATACTCACAAAACTCAAAGCAGCCAAGGTGTCCTCACTAGGTGAAAATAGTGCCTATTATCTTTGGAACTTTATCTACTCAAAAGAGGTATGGGATGATTCCCTAGGTGGATAACATTCTAATCCTGATTTGGGATGTGTTTACCTGGGTGTATATATGGTTTTAAAAATTCATTAAGCTGTGCACATAAGATTTGTTCACTTTAGTATCTATATCTTATGGCTCAATTAGAAATGGAACTGGGGTGCCTTAGTGGCTCATTTAGCTAAGTGGCTGCATTGGGCTTCAGGTCGTGTAATCAGGGTCCTGGGATTGAGCTCCTTTCAGGTTCCACGCCTCCTGGGGGAGTCTGCTTCTTCCTCTCTGTGCTCTCTCTCTTGGTTTCTCACAAATAAATAAATAAATAAAATCTTAAAAAGAAATGGAACTAATTTTTAAAAAAATATTTAAACCATTAGTATATAGTTATAATTTTAATAACCATTAGGATATAGTTATAATTTGTTTTCATAACAGAAAGCACTAAGCTTTCTACAAAGTATTTTTTCACCAAGAAAATATCATTTTTGAGTCTGAGTTATAACAACCATTAAACTAACAATTCATTAAGCAGTTGAAAAATTACTTCATGCTACTGTGGATATTATTGGCACATTGTGTCTAAGCCATTAGCCCTCAGTAGTAGCATGGTATGAGATTGAGCAATATATTGGATTATAAGATTCCATAAATGGATTTGAAGTTCGAGGTCATTATAAGGAGTTTAGAACTTTATATTGGAGTAAGTCTATCAATCTTCTTGGAAACCTTTCATCTCAACTGGTTGCTGAAATCATTAGAAGTATTCGAGACAGTATTTCATTATAATTTTCGTATTGTAGATCATCCTTTTAACTACAGAAGAGTTCACATAAAACAAAAAGTTACAAAATTATTGCACCATCAGCATATTACATATCATCAACCCAACATGATAACTGATGGAAAATATCTAGATTCTACAAGGTGATTGTTTAGAAATTTCAGCTAAATCAATATTGTAAGATTTTCTCTCTTCTTACTGCTCCTCTTTCTTCCTTAAAACAAACAAACAAAATCTTATGGCTGGAAAAACTTATCTGTAAAGAGAACAGAACTAAAAAGTGACAGTCTTGTGTGTGTGTGTGTGTGTGTGTGTGTGTGGTCCAATTAAGGCTAATATGACCACATGACACTTTTACTGAGCTAAATTTAGTTTGGCCCAGTGAAATAATCAATGTATTTTGGTGTCATAAAGATATAATCTCTGATTTATTTTACCCCTTTCTTTACACATAGGTTGAAATCTGTGTAACAGACTTGTCGTATTCTCCTCTGTATTCCCTAGAAATACATAAGTGCTTAAAGTAATTTCGTATTTTTCCTCCAGCAGAGTTTCTATCACCACCTGCTATGGATGCTGCCGGGTTTTATGTCATTGTCCAGGTTCACAAAACTTAAGATAAATGTTCAGACATGTCCCAATTCACCATGATTGATGATATCAATAGAAAGGACATGAATTCTACTACAAAGTCAGATTTTCTCTCCTCTTGATCACAGTCTAAGTTTATACTTAAAAATCAAATAAACAGAACAAAAAAATAAACTTCATAAAAAGACAAATCTCGAAAGTATATGCTCTGCAGCAAAGATGCTGATGAGCATACAATTAATGCCAGGAGAGTCTATAACTAAACTGAAATGGAATGGCTTGATACTAAGGCCGATCGAGACAGAGATCATGCCTCAATCTACTCGCCATGAGCTATATGTAAGGGAACAAAGTCCTCAAACACTCTGATTCCAGAGTCAATGGATGAAGCTCAGCGGCTAATTTTTTTCAATCAATATCACCATATTTAAGGATGATTATTTAAAAGGAGAGAAAAAAAAAACTACACAAAATTAAAATCAAGTAGATTAACCTTTGTAAGTGAAGATATGTGAGGCAACAAAGATATACGTGAAACTTCCTTCCCAAATACAAAATCTAAAATCTAAAATATTTGCAATCTGCCAATTTCAAATACAATGTAATAAATCTCTAAATATGTACCCCCTTCTAAGCTCTGATTCACATTTTCAAATCCACATACCTCATAATTTTCTAGTAGATTTTGCAGAACCCTTGTAATTCTTTATTTGACTATAGTAGATAGCATTAACGTAGTTTTTTTATATATATAATTTCTGTACTTAGTTTAACACATCTTTTCCATTAATTGAAACCAGAAGGGGAGACAAATTCAATTTAAAAAAAAGGGAGGGTAAAAGTAAAAGTACACAAGTTAAAATTACAGGGTGGGAGATGACATGATAATGTGTACTTTAGTAAGAGTAAGTACTTTCTGAGGTAGAAATAACTTTAAAAATTTAACTCTGTAAACCATTACTTTGAGTATCAGAGTCATTTGGTAAGGTTTGGTAAATACATCTAATGTTGATATTGGATGACTTGCTGAACATCATCATCCATGGCAAATATCATAGATTTCCATTTAGACCAGAACACTAATAAAATATTCTGTACTTCCTTATTTAACATTTGGCCTTTCTTTTTCTCTCTTTCTAGACATAACTATTCTGTTATGTTTTTACCCTATTTTATTTTATCTTGACTATGTTTTGTGGTTCTGCTACTTGTCTTTTAATTGAATATCAACATATGAAAAAAATACATCATGAGAGTTTACTCTGGAAAGAAAATATTATTCTTGCACATGTTTTCTTAACTTTCTATTTACACCATGATCTCCTGTTTAGGGAATGTTTTCTGTATAGGGGTGGGCATATCAATGAAATCTGCTTTTGAGTTATATCTAACAAATTAAAGTCCTTGGAATCTTGAAACAAACAAATAAAAATCTATTTTTTTTCAAAAATCTATTTTCAAAATATTAATGGCTTTTTTTTCTAAGAAGAAATATCAAAATTTGAGAGCGCTTTTTTTTTTTTTTTTGGTTTAGGGTTGGAGGTATGGGGGCTAGATGGGAGACAAACTAAAATTATTTTTAAGTAAGCTTTGGTGAATAAACCAAAATCATTGACATAAAAGTCATGAATAAGACATAAAAACACCACTATGTAAAAATAATGTGTTCATAAGTGTCTTTTTTTAAGGGGAGTAATGGGCATTTCTGACCAGAATTCTATGGGATTTGAGTTTGTGCCATCAGGGTTAGGGTTACCGTATCTGTGGGTAGGGAGTGATCCTGTAAAGGCTGAATACCATGGTGATATTCAAGTCTTATTTCATACGTTGTGTCTTAGCCCTTTGAGTTGTTGAAAATTTGACTTTGGGAAAAATAAGACATTCTGCTATGACTGGTGAAAAAAATAAGTATTTTCAGATCACAACACTTACCACTTACTGGGCAGTCGTGTATAAAAAAGTATGCTCCGGTATTTTTTAAAAGCCATGTAAACTTTTGATTAAGGCGAGGCTTAATTTTTTAAATCTCATTTATTAAGAAGATGAGCTTAATTCCTGTCTCTGTCTCTCTTTTGCTTTTTTTCTCAAACATTTTTTTTTTTTTTTTTTTACCTGCAACAGTTCCTTTCCACTCCATTATCTTCTAGATGGAGAAAGGTACCAATTATAATCCTCTGCCTAGGCAACGGATAAGAACTCTGGATGGAATCAGCTCACAGGAGGGCTTCTACGTTATAACCCTTTCAAAACTCATGCTTCGCTCCTCCCAAATGTTTTAAAAGCCAATTAATTGGTACTGATTATTGTGCACAATCTAAAATATGCTTAGTGAATAGGTGATTTCAGGTGTATCTTTCAGGTCTAAAAAGTCTTACAGATTGCCATTTCTTGTATTGGGGTGTAGGCCTCTCAACACGACACACAAATGGGCTGTCAAATTTGAATATTCTCACACCATTAGAAGAACTGAAAATCAGCCTCAGTGTAGTACTGAAAATGACAGGTCAGAAAAAAAAGAAAAAGAAAACAGAAAAATAGCAGATATCTGTACCCATTTCTTTGTAATTTGTCAAATAAGGGTGGAGATAAACAAGCAGAACATGCCATCAGTGGAAGGGTAAACCAAGGTTTGCTTTTATTCTTCGAAAACAAGTGTAACTAACGTTACTTGAGAAGCAACTTCATTGTATGAATAGGTTCTTGTTTGTTCTATGAGGAAGGACTGTCCAGTTAAAGAAGAAGAAATTAAAAGGCAGTAGTAAAGCGTAACAGATCCTCTAGGAAGAGGCAATTGGCGCTGACCGCTGGTTGTTCACATGTGCAATCAATATGGAAATGATTACAGCCTGTGGATTGAACTGTGGCTCTTCCACCTGTTCTTAAAGGAAATCACATCAATAACAGGATCTGTTGTTGTTGTTGCTGTTTTTGTTGTTGTTGTTGTGGGAGGAAAGCTAAATGTCTGGTAATTCTACTATTGGCAGGTTGGTAACAGGAGAATTGCGAACCTTCAAAAATATAGTAATTTTTTACTATTTCTGCTTTAAATAAAATGGGTGGGTAAAATTGAATATATTCTCTCTCATTAACACACTAGTCAATCACATATTGAATCTACATAAATCCATGAACCAGAGCCTTATTTGTTGTTGTTGTTGTTGTTGTTGTTGTTGTTTAGTGAAGGAATATTTTCTAACTTGTGCACACTGCTACTGAAAAGTGAAACTTCCCTGAACATACTTTTCTGATATCAACCTTGCACTCATAAAACCCAGAGTTCCACTATGAACAAAAGACAAATGTATTAGGTCTTATATTAGAAGTCCATTAAAACCTGTACTCAAACTTTAAAAAAGCTCCACTATATCATTTTAAGAGCCCTATATTATGTTCTAACTGGCCTATTTGATAACTACCAAGCAAACCTTGTGTTTTCCAATTCTATGCTTTTGCCTCAGTCTGTTGTTCCTTCTCCTGAAAATATACTTCATTCCGCTGCCCACATAAGATCAATTTTTACCTTTATATCAAGATGTACTACATTACACCTCCCTGAATTTCTGCACATAAAATGATTACCCCTTCTGAAAAATGAGTCTTACTTTTTTTTTTTTTTTTTTTTTTTTTTTTTTTTTTTTTTTTTTTTTTATGATAGTCACACACAGAGAGAGAGAGAGAGGCAGAGACACAGGCAGAGGGAGAAGCAGGCTCTGTGCACCGGGAGCCCGAGTGGGACTCGATCCTGGGTCTGCAGGATCACGCCCTGGGCCAAAAGCAGGCGCCAAACCGCTGCGCCACCCAGGGATCCCAAGTTTTACTTCTGGGGTGGCACTTATGTCATACTGCTGTGTGAAACAGATGTTGTTGAATTTGTATTATCAACAATAATAACAATATTAAGTGTTATATTAAGTGTTTACTAATAGTCAACACTGCTATAGGTTTTTTATGCACAAAATTATTTAATCAGGAAAAAAATTATTTTATCTCTATCTTTGAAATCAGAAAACTAAAGCTAAAGAGATACTAAGAAAATAGCTAAAGCTAGAGCTGAAGATGAAGCCAGGGATCAAATCCACACTGGTCTTATGCCAAAGCCTAAACATGGTGGCCATTGCAACTACCCATATAGAGCTTAGGGATGAACCTTCTCTCTTTTCCATATATGTATAATCTTGAGCAATTAGCTTAACTATTTCTATCCCTTAAGCCAGAGATTGTTAACCTTGCTTGCATATTTGAAGGAGTGGGAAGTTTTGAAAGTCTCTAGGTCTGAATATATCTCAGCCCAATTTTAACAGAATCTGTGTGGCACTGGTGAGGGATAGGCAAATTGTAAAGGTTTTCTGGATAAGTCTTATAAGTAGCCTGAGTGGAGATCTACTGTCCTGGGCTTTCATTTGATGTCTATTGAGTTCAATGAATGAATAAAGGTACAATAAAAATTATGTTCTTAATTGGACATAGGAATACAGTTCAAATAAGCGCACACTTGTACATAAATTATACAGATAATGTTTGGATATGGCATGCATATTGTATGAATATAGAGAGAGGATAATTTATCATATTCATCTGAAATTGATTTGTTTTCTTTTCCTCCCATTCTGTTGAAGAAAGGTAGGCCAAGAATAAGTAGGGAAGATTTTACAGAAGAGAGCAGTAATGTGATCAAAGGTCTGCTTTATAAGAGAAATGCATTAGGAAACAATGTAGGAAAAAATTAAGTGAAAGGTTTTCCAGAATCTATAGTCCATAATGGCCACTGAGAATCTATTGCATTTCCTTGGTCATAAAAGACAGAGATTCAAGATAATAGTTAGGTGGGAAGGAAAATAAAAGGTAAAATATAAAAGGTACTAAAAACAAATTATTGATTTAAACTGAATATATTGTACCTAAGAGAGTGTTTAAATGTGTGACACTGTAATCATTAAGGTATCATTGACAGAGATGAGGAAAATAGAAGGAAGAACTATGAGACCCAGAGAGGCGACCTATTTTTTATCTACTGAACATTGTAAGTTCCTACATTGATCTTAATATTTCCTGAAGTTAGAGGTTATTCCCTTCTCTAAATTAGCCTAATTTTAGTCCAAATAAGATAAACAATGTGAATAAGGTAAAAATTCTGCTATGCTAAGAAATATTGTTGCTGTTCCTATATTTGTGTTTTTTTTTTCATATATCTGAGTAATTCTCGACCTGACATATAGTTCTAAGATGGACATATGTTTTCATCTGCAAACACCCATGTGCATCAAAGGGAGAGTTCTTGGAATTTTTATATACTCCACTGAGACAGACTTAATTGGCTGTGAGAGCATCCATTCATAATCCCACTGCCTCATTCAAGGAAACTGTTAACAGAACCTTGTTCTTTGGTGGCAACATTAACAAGCATTCTGATATATTTTTTAAACTACATTTCTTATTGGAAAATCTCTAGAAGCATTACATATTCCATTTGTTCCAATAATGTGAATTCATATTTCTGAGAAAGTTACATCCAGTTCTTCAAAGATATTATAAAGGAAAAATAAATAATACATGCAATTTATATTCATTTGTCCTAGAGAGAAAAGAAATATGATAAATATTTTTATAAAGGTTTTTAGATCTATAAAAGGGAAACTGGACCATGGTCTCCCAGAGTATACCTACAGGTAAGTTGTCTGAGTATCAATTTAATGTGTAGAGGTAGCTCATGAGAGGTTAAGACCCAGGATATATGAAATAAGTCATCAGAGAAAGACAGATACCACATGGTTTCACTCATATGTGGAATTTAAGAAACAAAACAAATAAGACACAAGAAGGTGGGGGGCGGGGGGTGGGATATGAGAAGGACAAATCAAGAAACAGACCTTGAATTATGGAGAACAATCTGATGGTTATCAGAGGGTGAGGGATGAATTAAATAGGTAATAGGGATTAAGGAGGGCACTGTATTGAGCACCAGGTGATGTATGGAAGTGATGAATCACTGAATTCTACTAATTTTACACTGTATCCTAACTGGAATTAAAATAAAAACTTAAAAAAAAGGCCGGGGATATATGAACTAGAAATTATTTATACGGACAAGAGGTTCAAGTACAGAAACCAATTAAAAGAGAAATGTCATAGAGGGGGAAGAGAAGAGAGATAAGATCAAATCACAATAAAACCCAGTTTAGCTGACCAAAGAATAGAAAGATCAGATGTAAAGAGGAAGTTGTGCAAATTAGTATAATGGAATATCACTGAATCAGATAAAGGTGTGTGTGTGTATGTGTGTGTGGCTTTTTTTTTTTTTTTTGCATTGCTGATCAATAGTGTCATATAAAATACTTAAAAAACATTTTAAAGAGAGCCATAGAGTTTTTAATTCATAAATTTTGAGAAACCAATAGCAAACCAACATTGCAGTGTAGCTTTCCTATTGTTAAACCTTGGTACTAGATGGAACCTAATATTAGAAAAGCATTGTAGAAAACATATTATATTAAATACGAAAAAATTGATTACCATAATATTTCAAAAGATCCAAAGGAATCTCCTTTTCTAGCTCAACAGCAGTAGCTACATATTTGCAAACTCCAGACCAGATATTTGTGTCTACACATATTCTCTTCCAAAAGAAAATAGATTTTAAGGAGGTAGGTAGTTCTATATCTTAGAAGAAAAATTTAGAAAGGTGATTATTGTCAAAAAGCAACAGATGCTTTAAGTGTGTCAGAGCTATTCTCAGAGAGAACTTATGCAATCATATCAGGTAAACTTTAGGCATTCAAAAATAGAGGAAGTAGTGTGTCCTAAAATAATAAAATATTCATTAACATTCATCCATTAACTGGATGATTAACAAGGATAAACTCGTATGTAACAAAAAATATAGACGAAAAATATAGAAGGCAAAAAAGGACAAGCTCTAAAAAGTGTAATTGAAAATCTACCATCATAATCTGGAAGTATTGACATATATCTTTTAACATCTTAAAAAAAATCAGTTAAGGTATGTAAGATTAAACAACAATAACAACATTAGCTGAATAGACATAGAAAACTTCACCCAATCATGACAGACTATAAAATATTTTCCAAATTGCCATTTTAAAGGTGTATATGTTCAACAGGTTTCAAGGGATAAAATCAAAGTATGCTCTTTGATCCCAATAAAATTAATAACAACATAAATTTAAAAATGCTACAAAAATGAAGCAATATAATTCTAAATAAGTCCTAGATTACAGAAGAAATAAAAGTAGTGTGTTGCATTAATTGTAATTTATTATGAAAATATGACATTAACAAATTATTAATCCTGAATGCAGATATTAAATGAGAATAGTTAAAATCAATAACTTGAGTACTCATTTCAAAAAGAGCAGAAAACTTAAATAAGAGCAGGGGCTCAGTCACCTAAGTGCCCAACTCTTGATTTATCTCAGGTCATGATCTCAATCAAGGTTGTGAGACTGAGCCCTGTGTAGGGCTCAGCACTGAGGGTGGTGCCTGCTTAGGATTCTCTCTATCCCTCTCTGCCTCCTCACATACTCCTGCACTCTCTCTCAAAAAAATAAAGAAAGAAAAGGAAAGGAAATTCATAATAAAATAAACATAGCCGTCAATGTGATAGAGAAAAAATACACTATAAACGAAATCAATAAGGCAAAATTTGACTCTTCAGAAAAACTAACACAATAACCATCTAGGGATGCCTAGGTGGCTCAGTAGTTGAGAGTCTGCCTTTGGCTCAGGTCATGATCCCAGGGTCCTGGGATTGAGTCCTGCATCAGGTTCCTTTCAGGGAACCTGATTCTCTCTCTGTCTGTGTCTCTGCCTCTGTATCTCTCATGAATAAATAAAAAAAATAATCTTTAAAAAATATTATCTAGAAAGCTAAAAATTAGAGTTGATAAGAAACAAAGCAACAATATCAAGAATAAAATGGGTATTATAATAGACCCCAAATACATTAAAACACAGTAATAAAACATTTTGCACTATATTTGATATTTTAGATATAATGGGAAAATTTCCATAAGATGGAATTTCCTAAAATGTGAGATACATAGAATGAAAATGTCTTACTAATAATACAGTTAAACTTTTCATCTACAATTAAAAAATATTTTTTCTACAGAGAAAATTCCAGACTCAAGTGGCATTACTAATGACTTCATTCACAAACATTTGAAGAAACGCATGCATTTTACAAAAATTCTTGTAGGTCAAAATATTAGGAAACATTTTCTACTTGATTTATTAGAGTAGTATAACCCTGATAATAACACTAAATGAGAACAAGATTGCAAATTAATACTTTCCAGCACATGGATACAAAACACTAAATAAATAATAGCAAATCAATCCAGTAATTTAAATAATAATAATAATGATGATTTTTTTTGAGGATACAAAGTTGGTTTAACCTATAAAAATCACCACATTAACTTCTTGCAAGATACATCCACGAAGGAAAATGAAACAAAAGCAAAAATGAACTGTTGGGACTTCATCAAGATAAGAAGCTTTTGCACAGCAAAGGATGCAGTCAACAAAACTACAAGACAACCTACAGAATGGGAGAAGATATTTGCAAATGACGTATCAGATAAAGGGCTAGTTTCCAAGATCTATAAAGAGCTTATTAAACTCAACACCAAAGAAACAAACAATCCAATCATGAAATGGGCAAAGACATGAACAGAAATCTCACAGAGGAAGACATAGACATGGCCAACAGGCACATGA
The DNA here is from genome assembly GCF_011100685.1 of Canis lupus familiaris. Lineage (NCBI taxonomy): Eukaryota > Metazoa > Chordata > Mammalia > Carnivora > Canidae > Canis > Canis lupus. The sequence goes on from NC_049224.1 coordinate 81,577,722, forward strand.
GAAAATGCTCCGCATCACTTGCCATCAGGGAAATACAAATCAAAACCACAATGAGATACCACCTCAAACCAGTGAGAATGGGGAAAATTAACAAGGCAGGAAACCACAAATGTTGGAGAGGATGCGGAGAAAAGGGAACCCTTTTACACTGTTGGTGGGAATGTGAACTGGTGCAGCTACTCTGGAAAACTGTGTGGAGGCTCCTCAAAGAGTTAAAAATAGACCTGCCCTACTACCCAGCAATTGCACTGCTGGGGATTTACCCCAAAGATACAGATGCAATGAAACGCCGGGACACCTGCACCCCGATGTTTATAGCAGCAATGTTCACAATAGCCAAACTGTGGAAGGAGCCTCGGTGTCCATCGAAAGATGATGGATAAAGAAGATGTGGTTTATGTATACAATGGAATATTCCTCAGCCATTAGAAACGACAAATACCCACCATTTGCTTCAACGTGGATGGAACTGAAGGGTATTATGCTGAGTGAAGTAAGTCAATCGGAGAAGGACAAACAGTGTATGTTCTCATTCATTTGGAGGAATATAAATAATAGTGAAAGGGAATATAAGGGAAGGGAAAAGGAATGTGTGGGAAATATCAGAAAGGGAGAAAGAACGTAAAGACTCCTAACTCTGGGAAACGAACTAGGGGTGGTGGAAGGGTAGGAGGGCGGGGAGTGGGGGTGAGTGGGTGACGGGCACTGAGGGGGGCACTTGATGGGATGAGCACTGGGTGTTATTCTGTATGTTGGCAAATTGAACACCAATAAAAAATAAATTTATTATTAAAAAAAAGTAAAATAAAAAAACCTATAAATATCAAACAATGTGACTCACCACATTAATAAAATAAAGTGCAATCATCTCAATAGAAGTAGCAAAAGCACATCACACAATTTGAAACTTATTTTTCATAGAAATATTTAATAGACTGGGTAGAAAAGTTAATAAATCTGATAAAGCAAATCTATAAAAAATGGCAGCACCCTTTATATTTAATAATGAAATATTGAAAGTTTTTCCACTGAGATTGAACCATGATCAAGGATACGTGTCTTATTCCTTTTGTTTAACATTCTATAAGTCATAGAGAGTGAACTAAGGAGAGACAAATAAAGTTTAAAAGTATGGATTGAAAAAATAAAATATCAAAATTCATTATGGGCATAGTCAAGTAATTTTCAGCATGAAATTTTAATATATTCAAGGAATTTAGGTACTATTATTAGATTAACAAATAATATCAATAAACAAAATACAAAATTTATATAGTAGCAAGAGGTCATTAGAAAATGAAATTTCACATAATACAATTACAATAGCAGTAAAAAAAATCTAATGCCTAGGAATAAATCTAAAGAAAATATAAAATCTCTACATAAAAATTTATAAACTCTTATTGAGAAAAATTAAAGACCTAAATAATGAAAAGATGTATACTATATTTGTTAACTGTGAGATTCACTATTGTAAAGATAAAATTTTTTCCCAAGTTAATCCATAAAATTATTATCCCAATAAGAATCCCAGAAGATATTTTTTATTATTAATATGATATTTCTAAAACTTCATGGAAATAAGGCACTGGTGCAAAAATAGACCTATTAAACAAAACAGACAGGATTAAGAAGAAGGTGAAGGAGGATGAGTTTATAAATAGTCCTGGGTTCTGATTCTACTCTATGAGAACTGCAAGTTTAACATTATACTTAAAGATTTATTGGCATAGCTATTTCATGAGATATTCAAAAGAATCTGTCATTTTATGTTTGTAATTGCATTCACTTAGTTTAAGAGAAGTTGCTTTAATTTATTATAATCAAATTCTAAGCAATAAAATGACATTTAATTAAATATGTAAGTACATATCTGATAATGACTATTCTGTTTTTATATAATAGAGGGTAATAAATATACTAAGAGGTTTTTTTTTTTAAAGATTTTATTTATTTATTCATGAGAAACAAAGAGAGAGAAGCAGAGACAGAGGCAGAGGGAGAAGCAGGCTCCATGCAGGGAACCCGACTTGGGACTCGATCCAGGGCCTCCAGGATCACGCCCTGGGCTGCAGGTGGAGCTAAACCGCTGAGCCACTGGGGCTGCCCCAAGAGTTTTTAATATGTTACCATATCTGTGTGTAGTAAGGTAGTGCCCTCCAGTCTGGGTACTGAAATTCCTAGACATACGGATCTTCCAGCTCCTAATTTAGTGTGGAAGAACCAGTTTGTAAGAAAGGAATGGACTGACAGCCATTCTTGCGAGTGTCTATTTGCACCAAGGGAACTCACAGGTTTCTGAATGTTTTGCCCATTTTAATGGATGGATGAAAATGTTTTCCCCACTTTTTATAGGTTATATCTTAAATAATGAACTGAGTTCTGGCAAAATTGTAATTTATTTTGAAAGTCTGTATTTCTTTTGGGAAGATTGGGAGCAAATACATGGATCCATTTAAAAAAATAGATGATAGATAAATAAAAAGAGCATTAAAGAAGTTACAAAGAGCTGGAGATTTATTTTTGGCCAAAATACCTGGGAATGTCACCATATCAGTGCCAGTTAAGAACTAAGATCAATGTGATAGTTTACAGTAGCATAGTGTATGACCTCATATAAAAGAGTTCAAATGATAGACTTGCCACTTACTTATTGTGAATCCTTAAAGAAATCACTTAGACTCACTGATTTTCAGTTTACTGATCTTTAAGGAGAGGGGGCAAAAATCACCATATGGATATAAAGGGCTGTTCTCAAGAGTGAAGGGGAGCAGAATTCAAATACAGCCTTTAATACAATTCTTCTTGATGTTAGGTGTTTATTATTTTTGTCATCGTCATTGACATTTTCTAATAAAATGGAAATAGTGGTTGTTGGTTTTATGGGTTAGCAAGTTTATGGAAAGTTGTTCTGGTAAAAATTATCATATTGGAGAACACAGCAAGGTAAGTGATGAAAGCAGAGGAGACCCAGGAAATAGCTTGTGCTGGAATGTGACAAATTACCCAGAAAAGTGACAGAGGAAAGAAAATGTATACATGTAACATAGATGAGGAGAAAGAAGACCTCCTATTTTTTTTTTTTATTAGAAAGAAGGTGATAATTTGTGAGAAACCGAAACAAAATAATGGCAACAAAAGTAAGTGCCATGATATCCAGATATGAGTCCAAAATAGAGGTGTCTGATGATGATTAATAAGGAAGCCAAGTATCTGCAAAGAGTTAAGAAGGTCGACTTGTTATCTGGGTCTTGGGCAATGAGATGGAATAAAGATGGAGAAAAGTTGCTTTCATTTTGAGAGATGAAGTTTATTTTCCATCCTCTTAACTTCAGGTTGGTCCTGTGACCACCAATACAATACATCAGGAGGGACATTTTGGTACTTCTGTACCAAGTCTTCAAAAGGATTGGAAATGTCTGTTCTATGCTTCTTGGAATGCTCAGTCTCAGAAGTCACTGTTCTTGTTGGAACCAGCTGCCATGTTGTGAGGAAGTGCAAGGAACCATGGAGAAATCCACAGGGAGAAGAAGGAAGGCTCAGTCACCCATTTAGCTTCTATTTGACCAGTGACACCAGAATGCCAGGTATGTATGTGGGACATCTTGGAAATAAAGGTGCTGGTCCTACTAAAGCTGATCAAAAATAAAGAAGCAGATTGAACCCATCAAGCCCTGCTCCAATTGCAAAATTTCAAAATCATATGAATGATTTTGTTTGTTTTAATGTACTAATTTTTAGAGGACAATAATAAATAACTAAAACAAGTAGCAGGAGAAAGTTTGAAACAAAAAAAATATATATATGGCTGATAGGTGTTTATACATATATACATATATATCATATATATATATGATGTATATATCAGCCCAATAGTGAAATATATATATTAGTTTATATTAAATACATATATACTTAACATATTATATATATATCTATATATTCATCCTCTCAGGTACTAAAATAAAAAAAATATAATAAAACAAAAACAGAGATGGTTGTGAGAAGTGGAGGTACTGATATATCACTTAAACACCACTATTAATGAGGTTACTCTGGGGAAACAAAAATACCCGCCACAGAAGAAGAGATTAAATAAAAGCTAAGTTAAGGGTACTCAATGGAGTTTAGAAATTTAGAGAAAAAACCGCTAACTTCCACAAATTGGTTTGTTTACCTATACCTTCTGTTCACACATAAGGAACACAAATTATGATTTATGAGAGACAGAAGGTGGTTTTACATATCTACAGAAGGCTTTCCTGGAATCAATCTGGCCTTATGATAAAATTAATAGGCAAATGCCCGGAAACATTATCACATAAGTTTGGACAGATCCATACAATACCATGTAGTTACAGTCCTTCTACTGATGAATGAACATAATGCTGCTAAGAGAGTATCTTTCTTTACACCAGTGCACATAGAAATTTAAGGTGATGAGTTTATATTTTCCTTTTCGTAAAAGTTTCTTTAAATGAAAGCCAAATCCTTTAAGGATACATACTTTAAATGCTGCCTCACTTGGATAGATATCTCTAAAATTATTCAAAATAACGTATTTTAAATTTTAATTTGCATTTATTGAGTTTAATATTATGCACACATACATTACATACATTTTATATGTATATTCATATATATAATACATTAGCATACACACATATAGGTTAGGAAAGACATCATTGAGGAAGTGATTTAAGTAGGATTGTATATGATAAAAAACAAAACATGAGCACCTTGGTTTGGAACATGGACAGTTAGATATTACTTAGTAATCAAATGGAATGATTACAAGTCCTCCTGATGAAAGAATCTCATTTTTCTTTTTTTTTTCTTTTGTAATATACATCAATTTTAGGAAATGTAATTTAAAGTGTACTCTATATTTTAATATTTTTGCATATTTCTTATCATTTAACATTTTCAAATTTATTTTACATTTCTTTATGTTGGTAATTTTGTCATGGTAAAAGGACATAATAGAAAATATTTTAGCTCAGAATTTAAGATATATTTAGATAAAATGGATTTAGGACAAAAGTCAGTATGAAAGGTTAGAGTACACAAAGAATAGTAATTAATTTTCTGAATAGACAAATGTATAAAACAGAGACAATATGAGTTTTTGAGATGACATCAAAAAAGTGTATATATATGTACTCACACACTACATATATATATATACAGTCTAATATATAATGTCTATATATATACAATAATTACAAATACTACCCCTATATGTATCATATATATTGTATATATCATAATAAAGGGATAGCATATATAATTAGTAAAGAGAGAAGTATTAAGTCAGGGGATCCCTGTGTGGCGCAGCGGTTTGGCGCCTGCCTTTGGCCCAGGGCGCGATCCTGGAGACCCGGGATCGAATCCCACGTCGGGCTCACGGTGCATGGAGCCTGCTTCTCCCTCTGCCTGTGTCTCTGCCTCTCTCTCTCTCTCTGTGTGACTATCATAAATAAATAAAAAAAATTAAAAAAAAAAGAAGTATTAAGTCAAAACCTATATATATATATATATATATATATATTTAAGATTTTATTCTTAAATAACCTCTACACCCACTCAAAAATCTCAAGATCCAGTTGCATGCTCTACCAACTGAGCCAGTCAGGCACCCCCTGTATATTTTGATTATATTTTACAATCAAGTTCACATAGTCAGTTTTACATTGGGTGATCCAGGGTGAATTGCAGTAGACATTTAAATATTGTATGTTGATTAATAAACTTTTTAGCAATACCAGATAAGGAAAACACAGACATAATAATAAAATAATTGGAATAAATATAAAACATTGTCTATTTTTTCATTTTTTACTTTCTGATTATTTTTCAATTTTTAAATGAGTATTTTATAGTAATATAATTATTTGGAAGTTGGATTGTTGACTGTAGTAGCATCATAGATATTTACATCCCTCCTATGTATTGCTGGGATTCAAGCAGAACTGAAACCCCAGGTAGCAGAATTTTGACGGAAAATAGAGTGAGAGGGCTGGGGGCAATAAAGAAGGAAATAACTGTATCTTATATCTCCCTAAGAAGTAGTAATTTTTGCAGAGGAAAGGGATTTAAGGTCTTGATGTGGCAATTATATAAAGAGTAGGATAGAAAAATGTGCAGCCTTATATTGAGAAGACTGAAGGAAAGTTAACTGTGCCAAACAAACCCAAACTTAGCAAAGGCAAGGAATGAAGGCCTCGAGGACATGATTTGTTACTTGTCAGGTTATTTTGTTTTGAGATTAAAAAAACAAACAAACAAACAAACAAAAAAACCACACAACCTTTACTTTTACTTATTTTAAACCGAAGGGAAAGAAATTAAGCTTTTAACATTTTTGATATATAGATCAATGGTACTTTACAGATAGAATTATGAGTAGATATAAATATACTGAGTGGGCATGGTCAACATTTTTTCTCCAATATAAGTGATAAAGATATTTTAAATCACTGCTCTATTCTCACACCTCTCTAACACCCAAACCCTCTGAATGCAATTACATTTGTTATTCTTCCCTGCCTTCTTTGGATTTACATAATAAGTAGTTGCCACCTGCTTTATCTTCCAGGATAGAGCTTTTAGGACTCTTGTAGTAAAACTTCATTTCCTCCTCTAACTTCAGAACACTTGATGAGGAAAAGATAGTTTCTTCAATAAGTGGTGTTGAGAAAACTGGATAACCATGTGTGAAAAAATGAGATTGGACAGCTATCTTACACCATTAACAAACTTTAACTCAAAGTGGGTTAAACATAGACCTAAAACTAAGTCTTCTAGAATAAAAGATATGAGCTCCTTGACATTGGCTTAGGCAATGATATTTTGGATATGACATCAAGAGCACAAACAGCAAAAGAAAAAATAAACGTGTTAGTCTACCTCAGACTAAAAAGTTTTTTTACACATCAAAAGAAACAATTAACAAAATGAAAAGGCAATCTATAGAATGGGAGAAAATACTTTCAAACATCCAAGTTGAATCTTGTTCAACTATGGGAACAAAAGGATATCCTGCCATTTGTAACAACATGGATGGATCTCGAGCTCCTTATGCTGTGAGGTAAGTCAACAGAGAACAACAAATACTGTATAATGTAACTTATATGTGGAATTTACAAAAAACTGAACTTATGGAAACAGAAAGAATGGTGTTCAACAGGGTCTGGGGGTGGGAGGAATATTGGAAAGGTGTTGGTCAAAGGCTACAGACTTGCAGTTAGAAGATGAATAAATCCCTGAGATTGAATGCATATTAAATGCATTAAAGTTGCTAAGAGACTAGATTTTATGTTTTTTCACCATAAAAAAATAAATAATTATATGATGTGTAGGAGGAGGTATTAACTAATGGTAATGGTATGATGGTAATGGTATTACAGTGTATAAATGTATCAAAGCAACAGTTTGTATACTTTAAACTTACACAGTGTTAATACATCAAATATATCTACAAAAAAATTTTTTTGAAGTGATTTACAGATTTGACAACTCCACCTCTGCCCCCACAACTGCTGCCACATTTAAAATGTGAACGGTTGTCATCTTTCACCTGGATTGTTGCTATATACTCTTAAGTGGTCTTTGTCTGTCCTTGATGGGCAGTTTGGTCCATTTTCACCACAGCATCCAGAATAACCCTGTTAAATCAAAGCCTAATTGTATTACTGCATTAGACCTTCTGATGAAACTGTGTCTCATTCAGAGCAGCAGATTTGTAAAAATGACCTTCCAGGTCATATTCTATATGGCCTTTCCATTATTTCCTTGATCTCCGTTCCTAAAATTCAGTCCACATGCATCTTTGCTTTTTTTTTTGTCTTTTTTTTTTTTTTTTCCAGTCCTCAAGATATCCTGCTTTTCTTTAGACACACCTGTGTCTGCTGTCAGCTCAAAAAGTACTTTTCACGTGCTCTTTCTCACTCATGCCTCCTCAGGTCCCATTCCCATGACATCTTTATGGTGATACTTTTCCAGGTCACTCTGTCTACCTTATAAAGTGACACATACATGCACACACATGCACAGTTTGTCATTGTGCTTTTTCTCTTTGAACTTCATAGAATTTAATGTTCTCTCATATATATATATGATATATATATATCATATATATATATCGTGATAGGTGATCTGAATTTTATTTTATTTATTTTAAAGATTTATTTATTTATTTCAGAGAGAGAGAGATAGAAAGCAGAAATGGGGAGAGGGATAGAGGGAGAGGAAGAGAGAGAGAAGCAGACTCCCCAGGCAGCATAAGCCCAAAGCAGGGCTCAAGCCCACGACCCTGAGACCATGACTTGAGCTAAAATCAGTAGTTGGATGCTTAGTCAACTAAGCCACTCAGGCACCCAGTGATAGGTGATCTAAATTTTAGTCTAAGTAAGAGATATAAACAACCTTCCCTTTCATTGTCATTTGTTGACATTCATAGATGTGCTTTCACATTCTACCTCAGCATTCAGTCACTGGTCTACATCTGCGAATATCCCCATTATAATATTATTTTATTCCATATTTGAAGAGAATGAAATGATGATTTACTACTCTATACTCAATGTTTTCATTTTGATGACTTATACTTAAGGAATACTTTTGTTTCTCCTGCGATATTGGTTTTATATTTCTTATGACTGATTGTATTTCCCACTGAATTTTAGCTACCATTGCTGACAATTCCAGTGAATACAAAAGATCTTTTTACATGTACTTTAAGTGCCAATATTATGAGATTGTATCTTATTTTCCTGTCATTTTAATTTTTATTGTTTTTCTTTTGTTAATGTTTATTTTATTGCCCATTATTTAGCAACATTGACTCAAATTGACTTAAATAGACCCAAAGTAAAAATACAGATACAATTCTTATTCCTCAATGCCCAGTATATATGTCAACATTCATATTGCTACAGTTTTCTCATTCACAAACAGAATAAATGGGGTGTTCATTTTCTACACGGGACTATAAATTCATCAGAATCAAAGCCGACAGGCCCTTTAGCATGTCATTGTTAGCACAGAGCAATTGTGAGCCCTCTTATTGAATAACTGAATAAGTGTTTGGGGATAAACATTTTGGGAGGAAATTATCATTTAAAAAATTACTTGTATTAAATATAGATTATAGGCTTCTATTTCTTTAACTAGGAATAGCTTAAATTTTTGTGATCTATGAATTAAATTAACAGAGCAGAATGTGAGAAGAATAACTGATTTAACTGAATAAAAAAGAGAAGAGGGGATAAAAATCTCGAAATTAGTCTATAAAAGCTACCAGAATCCACATTAATAATAAATTGGCTTATGCTTCATAGTTTTTTTTTTTAATAAATTATTTTAAGGAACCGTTTTCTTTCTTTTCTTTTTTTTTTTACTACTATTTTATCCTCTACCACATTGATTTGCTGAATTATGGAGAGCTTTTGGTAAATACAACATACTGTAATGAATTAAATGCACTGTGCAGGACGCAGGTACCCAAATCAAAGCTTGTTCTACTCAACTCCTAACAGGCCAGTAAGTCAAGAGGTGAGATATTGGGGTAAGGAAAGTGACTTTATTTTTCCAAAAGCCAGTGAACTGAGAAGATAGTAGTCTATTGTCCCAGAGAACCATCCCTCTCAGCATGAAATTTTAGCTTCTTTTATGTTAGCCGAGGGGGAAAATGAGAGGAGGCTGGAGTCAAAAGGTAACTGACATTTATAGACAGCCAAGGAAGATGGTGTAACTTCTTTGTCCTCGGCCAGTTGATCTTTGCCTAAAGGAATCCAGCTATGTGGTTCCTGTAAATCTTAAAAGGAGCATAGTCATTTCTGTATGTAATTCCTTATCTCCTCTGGTGAAGTAGATATGGGGTAAAAGGTAGTTTTTGCAAATCTTCGCTATCGCATCTATGTGCAGGGGTTACGCAGAAGTTTCTAAGCCATAGATCATAGCAACAAAGGAAATAGCAGCAATAGGGAGTCAGACATGCTAAGCGTTTTTCCCTATTATAGTCACAGAGATCATTTTAAGATTTAATTGTATCACGTAATACTGGAAAACTAAACCTCAACAAAATATATTAATATGATGAAGAAAAATACTGATATTGCAAGAGAGCTGAAAATACAGTCAAGTTCAAAGCTAACAGACATTGGGTGTCTATTACACTGGCACCACTGCTGCTGGACATGGGACATTGCTACTACCTGATTTTGTCAGATAACACTACTAACCAGACATTCTGCCAAAGCTGTGGATGACTTCTTGACTCCCCTTGTGGCTCTGGCTCACTTCCATAAGCCTCAAGGATCTTAGCTACAAACACCCAATGAAGAGCCCACACGTATACAAAATCACTGCCAACTAGGTTTTGTTGGGCACATATAGGGAAGGAGAAATGGCATTTCTCCCTCAGAAGGTGTGATGTTGCCAATAAATCCTTTTCAATGAGACACTTACCTCAAAATGGGGTGATGTTGAAATATTACCTAGTGGATACAACAAATATTTTCAACTGTCTACCTAAGGATCTTGAAATTTCATAAAGTAAGAGTTCCCATTTCTATTACACTCTCGTTAGTTTATAAAATATTTGTGCTACTTACTAAGTTAATTTTATAAATAACTAATGTACCAAAACCTAAAGTTTAGAAAATAATTTTCTGCATATTCTCTTGCTTATGGAAATATCAAACTTAGTTTTGTTTCGAGAATGTGACTTAAAAAAATAATAAATGAATCATTTACTCAAAGCCTAGGTAAAAATTACAAATGGGTTGTACATGTTTCTGTAGACACATTCCCTTAAAATTTGTGAAAAAATGGAAAAGAATTATAAACTGGCTATTTATAGGGAAAGCATGCCATTGTTTTTTTTAAAAAGAAAGAGCTCTTTTGTAACATGAATAATAGCCAGCATAATCTCATGTATTATCTGTTTTGAAAGCTCTGATTTTCCTAAGGTAAGACAGCTGATAGTTTTTCCATTATATTAAAATAATATCAGATACAGACTAATTTAAATAATCACAATTATAGCACATTTATTAAGTAATATCTTTGCACATAAAGAATTTTATGTTTCACTTACATTAAATCACCTTTGATATGAAATAAATTTTCATCCAAGGCAGAAATAATAGGAAGGGTATGCCCTGGAAATTATATTAATAAATATATGAATTGATAAAAGTATTGTTAGTAACACTAAATTTTGTATTTTTAATATATAATATGTGATAGGATGTTATAATTTATATTAAACAGATTCCATTTGTATTCATCATTTTTGTTCTGAGAAAGTGGAGTTATAGATAATGTTTTGTAAATATAGTCAACTGTTATTGGACAGGGGAGCAAAAAAATAGTCTTTTCAACACATGGTGCTGAAACAACTGGATATCTACATGCCAAAAATAAATGTAGACATGAACCTTACACACTTCACAAAAAAAAAAAAAATTGATCAAAACCCAAGCAAAATGCAAAACTGTACAACTCCTGGCAAATAATAGAAAGTCTAGGTGTCATTGGTTTAGTGATGATTTTTTAAAATATGATCCCTAAAAGAACAAATTTATAAGCTAGACTTCATTAAAGTTAAAAACTTTTGCTCTGTGAGAGACACAACCAAGGAGAAAAAAGACAAGACACAAACTGAGAGGGAATATTTGTATCTGAAAAAGGACCATTTTTCTACAACATACAAAAAATCTCTTAAAATTCAATAAAAAATATAGCAAACAACTCAATTAACAAATGAGTCAAAGGAAGTGTCTCGATGGCTCATTTGGTTGAGTGTCTGACTTTGATGTCAACTCAGGTCTGGATCTCAGGATTGTGAGTTCAAGCCCTATATTGGGCTGGACATGGAGCCTACTTTAAAAAATAAATAAATAATAGATCAAAGACTTTAACAGGTATTTCACCAAAGAAGATATATAGAAGGCAAATAAGCATACGAAAAGATGTTCTGCATCATATTTTCAGTGAAATACAAATTAAAACAATAGTGAGATGCTACTATACACATTACAATGACTCGAATCCAAAATATCTATTGCAGAAAATGCTGACAATGCTGTAGAGCAGCAGGAAGGCTCATTCATTACTAGTGAAACACAAAATAGTTCAGCCACTATAATAGCTAGTTTGCCAGTTTCTTATAAATCTAAACACAGGAGCACCTTGGGTGGCTCAGTGTTTGAGCATCTGCCTTTGGCTCAGGTCATGATCTCAGGGTCTTGGGATCGTGTTCCACATCAGGCTCTCCCCACAGGGAGCCTGCTTTTCCCTCTGCCTATGTCTCTGCTTCTCTCTGTGTGTCTCTCATGAATAAATAAATAAAATCTTAAAAAAATTAAAATAAACACACTCTTACCAGACAGGGTAGTAATCACAATCTCTGGTATCTACACAAAAGAGTTCAGTAAATAAGTACTCAACCTGCACACAGATGTTTATAGCATCTTTGCTCATAATTGTCAAACTTGAAAGCAGTCAAAATGCCCTTCAGTAGGTGAACGGATAAATAAACGGTGGTACATCCAGACAATGGGATGTTGTTCATTACTAAAAAGACATGAGCTTTCAAGCCTTGAGAAGACACGGAGGAACCTTAATTACAAATTACTAGATGAAAGAAGCCAATTGAAAAGGTTACATATTGTATGATTCCAACCATATGACATTCTTGAAAAGGCAAAATGATGAAGATGGTCAAAAGATCAATGGTTGCTAAGGATTGAGATTGGTCAAGAGAAGAAGAGACAAAGCACAGAGGATTTTTAGGACATAAAAATCTACCCTGTATGACACTATGATGATTGATACATGTCATTATACATTTGTCCAAACCATAGAATGTGCAACACCAAAAATTAAGCCTAATTAAACTGTCATTAGTTATGACAGTTTAGACTATCCCCAATTTATGGAGGTTTCTAAATACGGAGTTTTAACAAGTGTATCACTGGGGTAGGGAATGTTGACTTGGGGAAAGTTATGCATGTGTAGAGGCAAAGAATGTAGGAAATCTCTGTACCTTCTATTCAATACTGCTGTGAACCTTAAATGCTGGTCATTCTTTAAGGGAAGAATGCAGTGACTCGAACCGGCAAAAACAATGGCATCACTGAATGTTATAATGTAGGAAAACAGGTTGCTAATAAGGGTGGGGATTCTTGTTGGGATAAGGGATTGAGAGTACATAATTACATAATTAGTCAAACTAGCATGCTGAGAATTAAGAAATAATATTAAAGTGTATTTAATTTACTCACCTATTCGATATGCCAAATTTATATATTAAGTGCTTGTAAAATTTACACATTTTAGACAGGAGAATAGACCCTTTAGAAATAAATAGGGAAAGAGAGATAGGGAAAAAAAAATGAAGGAAGAAAGAAGTTTGAATGGACTTGGAAAAGGGTCCTAAAACACAGTTACAGAGTCATGTTGGACTTTATAGCTTACTTTGAAAATTTTGCTCAATTATGTTTTGGCCTATTACAAGGTCTCATGGAAAGTAATCATTTCCAACTGGTAAGTGAGGAGAGCAAAGCAAATATCAGAAATATATTAGTGGTCTTCAATTCCTAAGGAAACCAGAGCTGGGTAGTGGTATCACAGTAGGGAGAAGTTCAGGGACATGCACATTTTTTTTTCTACTTTTAATTTGTAGAAGTTGAATACATATCATAAGGTTACAATGAAATATTACTCAGCCATAAAAAAATAATAAAATCTTGCCATTTGCAAGGACATGGGTGGAGCTAGAGAGTATCATGGTAGGCAAAATAAGTCAGTCAGAGAAAGACAAATATCATATGATTTCACTCATAGGTGGAATTTAAGAAAAAAACAAATGATCATGGAGGGGAAAAGAGAGAGGCAAACCAAGAAACAGACTCTTAACTATAAGGAACAAACTGATGGTTACCAGGGGGAGATGCATGGGGAGATGGGTTCAGCAGGTATGAGAATTAAGGAGTGCACTTGTCCTAATGAGCACTGAGTGTTGTATGTAAGTGTTGAATCACTACACACTTGACACTAATATTACACTGTACAATAACTAGCTGGAATTTAAATAAAAACGTACAAAATATTAGATGACACTACTGTATTTCAGAGATATATGTATTTTACTGAAGTACATGAATAACAATAGAGTATATGAGGGTGTAGACTGTCCCCAATTTATGGAGGTTTCTAAAATTCTGAGTTAATCATCACCAACATTAATTGAGTGGCTACCATGTATGAGGCATGGGAGTCACAAACAGGTAAACACAGACAGGTTTTAATAGACAAGGTCTTACGGGATCGAATCCCACGTCGGGCTTCCGATGCATGGAGCCCGCTTCTCTCTCTGCCTGTGTCTCTGCCCCTCTCTCTCTCTCTGTGACTATCATGAATAAATAAATAAAATCTTAAAAAAAAAAAATAGACAAGGTCTTATACTTCTCATGGTTCTTCATGAAGTCTTAGCCTTTATGTAAAAGAGAAAATATGCTTTATGAAAAAATAAATTTTCGTTTCCACACTGTAGGTATTTAATACTTGCTGCATTTGGAATCGGTGCTGATATGGCTATATGAGTCAGTCACTTCCATATGGATTTAAAAGGACAGTCTGTAAAATTTGACAGCGTGAGTCTTTCTTAATACACTGAAAATCTGGATAGAATTATAAGGAAACATCATTCAAGTGTAAGATGCCAAGTCATATCATGTCTATTTATATAAAACCATGAAAAAAGTAAAAAGCCTTATTTACACATTTCATATTTACACTTGTTCTTTCATGCTGAGTACTTCTGATATGAACAAATGTTACATCCAACACTTATTGTTTCCTATATATATCAGACTACATTTCCTACCCTATCCTTCAGTACATAATACCAGGACAAACAAAAATAATAAAATGAGTAATTCTAAAAAAGTGGTAATTAGATAGTAATCCTATTTTAACATATTAAATTAATGCTATTTAATGCATCAACTATTTTGTTAAATAAATACTCTGTAAGATAAGTAACACCTAAAAAAGGGCTATAAAGACAAAGGTCTATAGAAGGATATCATATTATTTGGAAAATGGTTCAGAGCCTTTAAACAACCTTTTTCAATTCACAGTCATAATCAGTAACATCCATGGAATTGTGGTTCCTTTCAGTCTGGCAGATATTTATGTGGGGGAAATTGTGTTTTAGTAATGTGATGCCATATACATGGTTACAAGAGGCAGAGAGAAGTAGGGAAGGTGAGGGGCGATATGTAGGAATAATTAAGAGGTTGGACTCAGGTGCTCACTTCCTCAGCAGATATACAAAAATTATAACAATACAGAGATTAGCATGGACCCCCCAAAGGTATGTCACTGCACATTTGTGTAGCCTTCCATATTAAAAAAAATAAAGGTGGGCGATGGAGCTTTTACACTTGAGTAGAATTTTAGGTGAATGATTCTGAGCAATTTATATAACTTTTGTGCACCTCTGTATCCGTTTCTTCATTTGTGACTTCAGGTCAACAATATTTCCTTTGTCATGGGACTTTGAATATGAAATGAATTAATTTCTCTTAGGACAGTGCTTGACCTTTAGTAAGTGCTAAGTAAGTGTTTGCTTTATTATTAAATGTATCTGCTACAGAATGATCGAAATTCATGCAACAAATGCAGAAATAGATTCTAACAGGAAACACCTAAGCCAAAGACAATACAGAAGATCCATGTCAGCAGGGAGATTTTGAGCAATTTGGGGGACTAAAAACAAGTCTTGGGAAAGGAGAAAATATAATAATACTTATTAAAAATCTACCATGCACTAGGTACTTTGCATGCATGATTTCATTTAATTCTCCCTACAGTACAACAAGCATGAGGAAATTGTCAGTATTTCCATAAAGAAAAATAGAAACATTAAATAGACTGTTAATATTCTCTCTGCCCATAGAGTTAATCCAAGATCTAAATTGATACATATCTTGTTTTAAATTATGTATTGCTGGGATGCCTGGGTGACTCAGCGGTTGAGTGTCTGCCTTCAGCTCAGGTTGTGGTCCCCGGATCCTGGGATTGAGTCCCGCATTGGGCTCCCCACGGAGAGCCTGCTTCTCCCTCTGCCTGTGTCTCTGTTTCTCCTTCTCTGTGTCCCTCATGAACAAATAAATAAATTTTAAAAAAAAATCATGTATTACCGTCATGTGTTTTTTTTCACATAATGCTATATAATTGGTGTTTCCTTCTAAAAACCCATATAGCATCCTATTCAAACCCCTGAAGTTTGTATACTGTATACTGTTTGTATACTGAGTTAAGTATTAAGGGTTTTAGCAATCCCCATAAAATTCATGTCCCAGTTTGGGGAAGAGATTGATTGTTTATATCTTTATAATGCACCTAATGGTATCCTAGCTTATGGGAAGCAAGAATAATTATATCCATTAATGCACGGATTAATGAAAGGGAAACAAAATAGATGGCTCCATGAAAAAGAAACTGAGTTTCTTTCTTCCTGATCCCTTCCCTCCACTGCTCCTTAATCTCAAACCCATTTAAGTACAAGAGTAAAGTCGTTCAGGTGCAAGTGACAGAAAGTAATTACTGGAGCATCATACACATATAAAGAAAAAAACTGATTAACAATCATGAAGTGATAGCAGAGCTTAAAACACAGGAAGCCACTCCTCAGATAAATCACATGACTGATACCTGGGCAGAATTTTCTCTCTCTTCCTGAAGAAACCATGTATGACTGGAGAGAATATCAGAGATTGAAAATTTAAGATATTTTACGTTTTAGCGTGCAAACATAATGTGAAGATTTCTATTACTTTGTGTTAACATAATTTTTTAGTGTGTCCTGCGCTCTCCAGAATACCGTATTTTTATGACCAGATTCAGTGAATGGACTTGCTATTCTTGGGATAACAACACCAAATGGTTTCACAAAATGGTTTTAATACTTTGTGCCAGAGCATTGTTGAGAGACAAAACCAATTTTCTTTAAAAAAATTTCAGGATTCAGGATTATGGTAAATATTTTAGTGTTTCATGTGGATTAAATGTTTGCAATCTTCTCCTTTTCTGTCATTTCAGCGAGAGGGGCTTCATTCCCAGCGCACAGGTGCTCAGAGCCTCATCCTGCTCCAGCATGACCAAGACCCTAGCCCCGCTTCTCTAAAGAAGCTCCATCCTCTGCCATGCTCTCTTCACTTGTGTTCAAATCTTATGGGAGTGGAGCTTTCATCTTGCTTTGATTCTGGAAAAGCTTTCATGATAAATTCGATAGTCTCTTATTTGTTAATTGTTCACTGAATGAACTTCTAAAAATCAGTACCGGTCAATACCGGTCAATACTGCATATTAATAGAAATATCTAATCATCCAATGACAACAGAAAATTGAATGGAGTAGAGTTGGTTCTTTAATGTCCCTGTGTCACAGAAGGGCAAATACTTTGTACAATTTGCTCTGTTAACTTCCAAAGCCATTTTTACAGGTAGCTGTAGCTGCCTATTCCCTCCTGCATGAGCCTCAATGTCCCTCTTAGTCCAGGACAGCTGGTTCTGTTTCATCCTGTTGAAAGTTCTGTTAGCCTTACACTAGAATGAAGGATAAACACACCTACAGTGGCTTGTCTTTACTTCTTGCCTAGAGCTGCAATACCGAATTATGTAAGGACACTTGCTTATTTTATAAACACTCAGAAATGAACAAGTCCTTGTTTTAATGCTTTCTACAAAAGAAACAAATGCTCTGGGGGGAAAAAATGCAATAAAAAGTTCACGTGAATAAAAATATCATCAGAGAGCAAAGGGTCTTAGAGGAACATTCAACCTGCACTAATAAACAAGTGTTGTCAAAGAAAACATGTAATTTAATAGAAATATGATAGCAAAGACCAACTAGCAAATGATTCTTAAGGGAGAAAATTTCTTGACATTTAGGAAAGTGCAACTTTTGGAAGTCACTTGTCATGTAGTCACATACTCATTTTCAAGGTAATGACTAGTAAATTACAGTGACCCTTTATCTCATCAGACGCTGTTCCTTTCTATAATTGATCACCCCTTCGTTTGTACAGTGAGAGCTGGACTCTATGTCTATGTATCTCCTGAATGTAAAACTCCAGAAAAGAACAGTCCAGGAAAAAAAGTCGATTTTAGTATAAACTTTTTTTAAAAGATTTATTTTTTGCAAATATACCACAGATGGGCCAAAGGCATTATGGAAAGCATACATTTTCCATAAGTTAGGTCCAGTAGCTGCACAAGTTTGTTTATTTGGCTATCTGTAAGAGATATAATAGCTAAATTAGGAAAGCATTTGAAATATAAGGAGGATGAGTCTTTTCAAAAATCATGATTAACCATCTTAATTTCATCATTTTTTTTAATGAAAGATTAGAGTTAGGAACAGTAAGGAAGAGGAAAACAGAGGGACTTGTTAAAATTTTATTTGCAGGTATTGGATAAATAAATAAAGAGGGTGTGTGACTCTATATGTGTATGAAACATATTCATACAAAATCGTATAAGCTCTGCTGAAAAGTTTAAAACTCGATGTAACTTCCAATATAAATGATTTTTATTAAAATTTATTCCTGATTTCCTTTTTTTTTTTCCACTCTGATTTAGGACATAGCACAAATTCCGACTGAAATGAAGGTAAATCAGAAGTTTATTGTTCAGAGACATTCAGCTCTTGTTTTCTCTACTGACACCACCAATATGAATAATGACAAGACCAGTGATGAGGTTGTTTTTGTGATGCAAATCTCTCCATGGGGAGAGTACTATAGTCATCATGAGTTTATTTCACAATTCAGCTTCTTTCTCTCGCAAGCCACTATAATGAGAAAGACTGTGCCCTTTCTATAGACTGGAAACTAAAATTCCAGTGGATCACAGCACGATTGATTTGGGTCCTTCGGCCATTCTGGTCCTCAGTGCCTAAGGACTGCAGATTCATGCAGAGATTTGCATCTCCTATTGTGACGGTCAAAATGAGCAAGACGGCTCCTCCGTGGTTTAGTTCATCTAAAAAATGTTGAAAATCTGCCAGTTTATGTTTTTGGAAGAAAATATAGGCCACGTTTCAGTACAGCTAGATTCACTTCATAATAATCTATTTATCCTTTTATATCAAAACAATTATTTCATCTATTTTCTATAACCTGTAACCTCCCTCCCCACCTACTCACCTCCTCCTTA
The DNA here is from genome assembly GCF_011100685.1 of Canis lupus familiaris. Classification (NCBI taxonomy): domain Eukaryota; kingdom Metazoa; phylum Chordata; class Mammalia; order Carnivora; family Canidae; genus Canis; species Canis lupus. The sequence goes on from NC_049224.1 coordinate 81,596,957, forward strand.
ATCTTCCATTTAGAGCTAATCTCTATGACATTATTTAATAATTATTGATAAACAATAGTTTTCTCAAGTAGATTGTGATCTCTTTGGGGTTTTAAAATGGGCAATATCTACTGGGAAAGTGTTTGGGATCTAACACATATTCAATAAACCCATTCCCCACAACAAGTAATATTTTATCAAATGTATCACTGCATCACCATGCTACTTATTAAAAATATCTTTTGATGTATTATACTATGTTACAATGTATTATATGTGTTATATATTATACCAGAAGAATTCAATCTTTGCCAATGTCTATATAGGGCATGTGAAAAAACTGAAATATCTGGACAGATAATTTTCAAGTGCTATTGATCACAGAAGACATTTTCATCAAGCAACTTGTAGGACAAGAATATCACAAAATGTGCTTCAGAAAATGCTCATCTGAACACTTATTAGGGATATTTATTTGGATCATGTTGCACATACAATGAATCATATGATCAAATATTCATTTAACTGTGTCATCATTAAGCTAAGTCCTCTCTTTCTCTCTTTCTTTTTCTTTCTTTTTCTTTCTTTCTTTCTTTCTTTCTTTCTTTCTTTCTTTCTTTCTTTCTTCTTTCTTTTCTTTCTTTCTTTCTTTCTTTCTTTCTTTCTTTCTTTCTTTCTTTCTTCTTCTTGATTTTTTGCTTCTATCTTTCTTTCTTTCTTTCTTTCTTTCTTTCTTTCTTTCTTTCTTTTCTTCTTTCTTTCTTTTTTTTCTTCTTTCTTTTTCTTTTTCTTTCTCCCACGAAAGAGAGTGTGAGTGAGAAGCAAAAGGGGAGGGAGGGGACGAAGAATCTCAAACAAACTACACTGAGCATGGAGCCCAATAATGATGATATCACAACCCTGAGATCTGTCCTGAGAAGAAACAAAGAGTCAGACGCTTAACGGAATGAGACACTCAGGTGCTCCAAGAGAAATATACTCATATGTGTTTCTCTATGGGTTATACATACCCACTCACCCCCATACATACACAAAGAAAAAAAAGCTTTATTGATATTATTAGGCATGGCTTACACACGGCGATTGTGTGTGAAATTTTGGAAATTATCTTATTACTGTAGTCATTATTTAAAGAACTATGATATTTGACTATGAAGCATGCTACAGAATGTATTTCAGGTCCCAAGTGTATCTATTGGCTATGGCTTGTCTTATTTCTTGCTTTTTGGAATCCTACCCCTTTTTATGTTGTGTATTTGAAAAAAAAAATTGAAGAAAGATTATTGTTGTCAAATGTTCACTTTCTTTTCTACTGATTAAAGGACATTCTTCTCTATTTAAAGCCCCTCCACCCCTCGAGACTTCTCTTTCTCTCTCTCTTCTATACCTTTTTCTTTACTTTGTTTTGCAACAATAAGTCTCCAATAAACAGACTATAGTATCAGGTTTACTAGTAGCAAAAAGAAAACAAATGAACATAAGCAAGCTTAAGCTCCATTAGAACTACAGGGAAAAATCAATGACATGGAAAAGAAAAAAATTACAGAAGAATGACGCTGTATCTTCCAACTGTACACAAAGGAACAAAAAAAGAAACAGAACACTGGATTACAAGAGTGAGTTGATGTCAAGACCTGAGAAGTAAAATACAGAATGAAGGCAATTAACGGGATAATTGGAGCAAAACCAGTTTTGCTTCTAATAAGTGGTCACTTCACTTGAATGTAATTTTAGATGAATTACGCTAAATAGTCTCATAAAATCATTCATTTATCTGCTGTAGGAGTGGGAGGGGTACTTTATTGTCTCCAAGGGCCTGTGGAAATGAAATGACAGATTTTTTTTCAAACAGAGGAAAAGTCAGGTGGGAAAACTTTTCTATTAATGACCATATGGTTGTCATCTTTGAGATTTTATTCTTGCTCTATTTCTTACCTTTCTATCAATGTGCATTCTGGTTTTGTATTATCCTTTGCCCTTCCTATTTGGGAAGCATTTGGGAATCTGGAGATCTGAATATTCTCAACGAAGTTCTACAAAATTAGGTTTATGGTTTTGGTTTGTTGTTGTTGTTGTTGTTATTTCATTTTGGGTTGTCCAACATATCTGGCCATAAATAATAATGAGAAATAACATACATCAATTTCCTGATCTGAACTGGATGCAATATGCATAGCTCCAATCCACACAGAAACAATCATAATAATAATTATTGTTGTAATTTTGCAGACAAAGAAATAGAGGCTTCAATAACTCACATAACTTACCCGAGGACACACAATTAGGCAGAAACCAAGTTGGAATTAATTTCTAGTTTGGTCTTCCCCTAAAGCCCACGGTATTTCTATTTGATATTGTTTTTATATTAGCTTCATGACTTCATTTAAAAATTCTTAGCTTGTTTTCTCAGAGAATGTATAAAAAATTGAAACATTCATTTATTTTTTGGATCAGTGGCTTTTGAACATTTTTTTTGGTGCTTACATTAAAAATAAAAGGAGTGCATTTCTTAATACATTTTTATTTTTCTCCAGCAAGAGCCAGAGAGATCATTTAAAAAGTAAATCAGATTGTGTCATTACATCATCTACTCAGAAGCCTCTAATGACCTATCATAGTTGACTAATAACCAAAATCTTAGCCATGCCAGAACACTTCTCACGATCTGGCTCCTTTCCTTCTGGCTTCTCCCTTCTATTTCACACCCCTCACCACCACTCCCATATGTTCTGGTATTTTTCTTCTCCTCAGATGTGCCATGACTTTTGATGTCATAAGACCCCTTCTTTACTCCCTCCGGCCTCTGTTAGAATATTACAGTTAGTCTTCTCTAAATACAATAGTATTTTTTTTCTGACAAACCTCTACCATGTTCTTTCTATCCATTCTCTCTGCTTTATCAGCTTTCATTGCACTTATCACAATATAAAATTACATCTGAATTGTTAGTTTCCCTTTTCATGGAACTTTGACACAAAGCAAATCTTTTAAAGAGTGGGTCTCTGCCTGTCTCTATTATCACTGGTTACCCACAACCCAAAGTATGCCTTCATGCAGTAGTTGTCTAATGGTTGTTTCTTGTATAAATAAACATAAAACTGTTCTTCCTGGGGCTCCTGGGTGGCTCAATTGATTTGGTGTCTGTCATCAGCTCTGGTCATGGTCTCAGGGTACTGGGATGGAGCCTCTGCATCTGGCTCCCTGCTCAGCAGTGAGTCTACTTCTTCCTCTCCCTTTGTCCCTAACCCTTGCTTGTGCTCTCTCTTACTCTCAAATGAATAAATAAAATCTTAAAAAAAAAAATCCTGCTCTTCCTTAAAGTATTAACATAACAATACTTAATTCTTATATTGTAGATAAAAATAATAGAAATAATAATAGAAATTCTAATATTATTTTTATACTCCCCATTGGATTATCTCACATTTTCATGGGAGGGAACACTTTATTTTGAAGAACATTAATTTGGATTATTGAAATTTTTAAGCTAGTAATGATGTTACTATGATTTCCCCGTAGTCCTCTTTCTCTTTCAAGTTGGAAACAATTGACTGGTAAGCTTAAGTCAGCAGATGAAAAATCAGTTATCACCTTTTTTCCCCAGCAAAGCTAAACAGAAAAGCTTCCATAGGGTATGACCAAATCGCCTGCTAAGATTGCACTTCAGGAATAGACAGACTTGTATCTAGTCTGATCTGGACCACAGAGGCTGCCCTATCAGGTAGATGATGTGTATAAAATTTAAAACATAAAGAGGACAGAAGAATGGATGATTATCCTATACAGGGATGCTAATACCAAACACACAGTAGAACAAAACAAAACAAAAACACACGAAAAAAAAAAAATAGAAAGAAAGAAAAGAAAAAAAAAAAAAAGAAAAGAGAAGAAAAGAAAACTTGAGCCATGAATACTAAGAAATTATTCCAAAACTCTGCAGTCAAATAGACCACCTACATTTTCCTACTGAGAAGTTAGTGAAGTGGTAGAAATAGTCTAATAATATAATTGTGAGTGGCCTCTTCCCACATGGGAACCTAAGACCAAAGAAAGAAAATATGTCCTCCGTCATAACACATTGGTTTGTGTTTCCTTCATTAGTTTGACTCAGTATCAGGCTTCTGCTTAATGGTAGTTGTGCTGCTGCTCCCAGAAAAGGAGGTATATACACTCTTATGACAGTACTTCCACTTTCATGAACACAGCACACACACTATTAGCAGCTGCTTCTAGGTTGATGTTTCTAGATGTTGTTAGTATGAATTTGTGCTCCCCAAGTGTCTAAAATTCAAACTAAAATTAAGTATTCTTTTTGAAAATTTCCTACTCTAAATCATGGCTTTTAATATTACCACAACATAGATCCTCCAAGGCTATGTGATGAGACTGAATGACTGTGTAAACTATCTGATAATAATATTAAGAATCCCAGGTTTCAATATAGGTCCTCCTCAGTACCAGATTTCCAGGGAGAAATTTAAAGATCATGGTCTGTATTGCTCTGCTAGTCTGCCATAACAGAATACCACAGATGAGGGGGGAAGAAAGGGACTTAAACAACAGAAATCTATTTCTTATAGTTCTGGAGGATGGAAGACCAACATCAAAGTGCCTGCAGCTTTGGTTTCCTTTGAGACCTCTCTCCTTGGCTTGCAAATGAATGCCTTTTTGTTGTGTCCTCAGATGGCTTTTTCTCCGTGTGCATCCATCCCAGGTATCCTCCTCCTCCTCCTCCTCCTCCTCCTCCTCCTCCTCCTCCTCCTCCTCCTCCTCCTCCTTCTTCTTCTTCTTCTTCTTCTTCTTCTTCTTCTTCTTCTTCTTCTTCTTCTTCTTCTTTCTTCTTCTTCTTTTCTTCATTTCTTCCTCTTCTTTTGGATTAAGATCTCACTTTTATAACCTATTTAACCATTATTACCACCACAATTGTCCTGTTTCCAAATACAGTCACACTGGGGGTTAGTGCTTCAACAAATGAGTTCTGAGGGGAACACAATTCATTCCATAACAGTCCAAATATTAAGATACTTTATAAGTAAAAAGATCAGAATTTTTATATCAAGATAAGAAAGATTAAAGAAAAACACTTTCCAATTTCATAAACTTCACTGTGGCAAGAAAGATTGTGAATTTCTGGGTAAGGTCAAGGATATTCCAGGAAGTACTACCAGAATTGTATCTCACTAGAAAGAGTGTGCTTTTTAGAAGTTGTATTAGTCCATCAGTCATCATCAGGATGGTAAAAGCCAAACACTTAATAGAAAATGTTACATTATCCCAAACTGGCTGCAAATCTACCAAATTTCAAGTTTAAGTCAAACAGTAGCCATTGAAGAAGTTACCAAAAACAATATGGTACCTAGTAACCAACACTTAGTGCTTTGAAGAATAAAGTTTAATAGAAACTGAGGAAGTAGAGTAGGTAGTTGGAGAAATTTGTGTTTTAATCTTCTCCAGCATATCATCTTATCTAAGAAAAGAAAGAAAGAAAGAAAGAAGAAAGAAAGAAAGAAAGAAAGAAAGAAAGAAAGAAAGAAAGAAAGAAAGAAAGAAAGAAAGAAAAGAAAGAAAAGGAAAGAAAAATTTAACCAAAAAAAAAAAAAAAAGAGGTTAAATTATATCAACATGTACTCTGTGGTGGCTGGGGAGAGGCAGAGAGAATATACCCTTGCAATCATCTCTCTCTATCTTATGCTTCTTCCAAATGTGGAATTTAGTCTAAAGGTTTGATAAGATCTAGGTAAAACACATGTGGTATAAATACTTCTTGGGTGGTGCTGTGGTCTTTATGTTACAACACATAAAGAGGCATTGTCAGGTTATTCCACCACTAGTAATGTTAGGCTTGATCCTTTAGTTAGGTGATGATGCTTAGTACTTGCATTTAAAAGTTAAGTTTTCCTTTACAATGAAGAATCAAATATTGGTACCGTTAGCATATCTCCTCCACCTCTGCTAAAGGAAAAAAAAAAAAAAAAGTTTTACTACTTGTTAATTTGGTTACTAATTGGCTTTATTTATTTATTTATTTATTACTTTTCTCTCTAGTTATATAGTGCTTTGGCATTTTCTCTTCTGTGAATTTTTGCTTTATCTTTCCCCTTTTACTCTTAGTTTGATTACTGGTAGTGTATTCATTAATTATATATTAGATATATTAACTCTAAGCCAAAATATGATGCCTTAAAATAGCAAACATTTATTATTTCACAATAGTTGTGTTCAGGAATCACCCAAGCATAGATACTCCTGGCAAAAAGCATCTCATGAGATTGCAAGGAATGTTTTGGCAAGTTTTGTGGTCTCATCTAAAAGCTTGATCACAGAAAGTTCAGCTTCCAAGCTAGTCATATAGTTCATGGCAGGATTGATTTCTTCCCTGGGAACTGGCTTCTGGCTTCCCTCAGTTTGCTATCATGTGGGCCTTTCCAAAGGGCAACTTGCAACATGGCAGCTGCCTTCCCCTAGAAGTGAGCCAAGAGATCATGAAAAACGTATCCCAAACTGAAGTCGCAGTAATGCTCAAACCCAAACTCAGAAATGGCATTCTTGTCACCTCGGCTACATTTCTCAGAAGCAAATTGCTAAATCTAGCTCACATTGAAGAAAAGCAGATATGGAAGTATGAATACCAAGAATTGGGGAGGCTTTTTACTGAGAGTTGTTTGTTAAAAAATAATAATGATATATATGTTTAAATATATGTTTTTAAATATTATACTTATTTATATATTCATGGATATATATTTATTTAAATATATTTTATTATATTGTATATTTTATTATATTTTACTATATATATTTAAGTATTGCTTATTTATTTATTAGGTTTTAATATATTTGTTTTCTAACTCACAACTTTCTTTTACCTTTATTCTTTACTGCCTTCTCTTTTCATCTCTAATTTTCAAAGCTTTTCAGTTGGATATTTAATTAACTTTCATCTTTTATTTCTATGAATAAAAATAAATTAAAAATCTTATTTAAAGATTTCTGCTGCTTGCTGCTTTACTTTATCCCCCATATGCTATCTCATATATTCTTATACATAGTATTTTAATTATCATAATTTTATAAAAGAATCTCCATCCAGTAAAACTGCTTTCTGCACCATCTCCACCTGCCTCTGCTCTGTTATAACCTCAGAAAAGTGCCTATTGATCTAATATATTTATTTCATTATTTACATGCAAAGTGAAAGTTATAAAATCCTTTCTCCTTTTTTTTAATTCCAAAAAAATATTCAATTAGCCAACATATAGCACATCATTAGTTTTAGATGTAGGTCATTAGTTGCATATAATACCCAGGGCTCATCACACCATGTGCCCTCCTTAATGCCCATCACCCAGTTACCCCACCCCCTCACCTACCTCCCCTCCAGCAACCCAGAGTTAAGAGTCTCTCATGGTTTGTCTTCCTCTCTGGTTGTTTCCAATTCAATTCAGTTTTCCCACCCTTTCCTTATGATCATCTGCACTATTTCATATATTCTGCATATAAGTGAAACCATATGATAATTGTCTTTCTCTGATTGACTTATTTTACTCAGCATAATACCTCGCATCTATCCATATCAATGTAAATGGTAGGTATTCATCCTTCTGATGGCTGAGTAATATTCCATTGTGTACATATATACCACATGTTTTTTTATTCATTCAACTGTTGAAGGACATCTCCTTTCTCTTTTTTGAGTTGTATTTGGGAACTATGGGTAGAGTGGCCACATGTCCCATTCTGTCCTAGGCAGTATCGGTTCATGACTGCTGTCTCGATTAATTAATTATAGCATCTCTTTTGCTCTAATAAGTGATCTGCTTTGTATGCTAAGTATATGTCATACCAACAATGGTGTGATTTGCCTCCTTCCCCTGTGAGTGTGTGCATGTTTCTGTGTGTGTTTGGTGGGGGAGAGAGGGAGAGATTTCAACTTTCCCAGGTACCATTTTCTTATAGGAATATGAAACCCCTAAAATTTTTGTTATGATTCTAGATTAAAAGCAAACTTTTTAGGAATCCATTTCTGGGTAACATTTGATAACTTTTTAAAGAGCATTAACGAAAATTAATTTAGACTGCATCCTAGTTGAATATTCTTTATCACTAATGTGTTTTAATATGAATGACTCAGTATAAGAGGGTGATTAAGGTCATCAGCAGAAATTCTGAAAGCTTTGGTTTTGAAAATAACTGATTCTGCCATTATCCCTGTGCCCTTGACAAGTTGCTTTAACCGTAAGAATTAGTTTCCTATAAAATTATAACAATTTCATAGGATTGCTGTGAAAGTTAAGTGCCTCATAAATAACAGAAGACTAGTAATCTGTAGTTATCATTAGTTTTAACTATTAATAATGTTGAATCTAAATCCATTTTTGCAACTCTGTGATTGCAGGATTTTAAAATTTGATAGAAAGTAAATATTTGCAAATGGCTTTTCTTCTGTGTTAATGGTTATCAATAACATGTTTTCTGTATACATTCTTTAATAACCAAAGACAAGTTCTAAGTCATTTTCTAATATTTCCTTATTTGTATTTTGCAATCCTGTGTGGGAGAGGAAAAAGGAAAAATAATTGTAGACCATATTTCTGAAACAATAAAGGACAATTTTTTGAAAGATGTACGTATATGTAGTTTCACAACCAAAACATAATTGTCAATTGGTTCCTTGATTCATATCTACATGAAGGTTACTGCAGGCAAACCAAAGTTCTCATTTCCGCTGCCTTGGTCACACTTTTTATCTCTGAGGCCACGGCAAGTGCTATTCTCTAACAGAGAATTATTTAACATGAATAATTTAATGCCACTTAATAAAGATATAAGAAAAGGTAGAGACCACTAAATTGTACTACTTTAACTCATTATACCAACAGCAACAATGAAGATTTATTTCTTTTAATTGTTTTAAAGATTTTATTTATTTATTCATGAGAGACAGAGAAAGAGAGAGGCAGAGGCATAGGCAGAGAGAGAAGCAGGCTCCCTACAGGGAGCCCAATGTGGGACTCTATCCTGGGACCCCAGGATTATGCCCTGAGCCAAAGGCAAATGCTCAACCACTGAGTCACCCAGGAATCCTGAAGATTTATTTATACAGATACATTAATAATGAGTTGTCCAGAAAAATCACTAAAGAAGAGAGATTTACTCAATAAAATTTCTGGAAGGAACACTTAGGAGGTACATTTGGTTAAGGGTCTGACTCTTGATCCCAGCCCAGGGTTATGACTCAAGCCTTGAATTGAGCTTCATGCTGGGTGTGGAGCCTATTAAATAAAAAAAATAATAATAATAATAATAATAATAATCTAGTAAAATCTTTAAGGAAAACATAAGGCAAAGAAATTTCTTCAGACTATAATGACAAAATATGATTTTGATGAAGTTCAATGTAAATCTAAAGAAAATATAATAACATACATTTATCTGACTTTCTAAGGATAACACAGCTGGAGAAATTTTTAAAGACACAGAGAGAAACTACTACCATATGAAAAATGTAAATATTTATGCCTAAGAAGACATGGTAAAAGAGACTGCTAACAAGAAAGGGGATACATGATGCATTTATTAAAAACAATGGATTAATATATTAATCTAGTTAAACTTAAAAATTGAACAAATAATGGCCCAGTAAGGAAAATGAAAAGGTTTGAATAGAGTTCTTACAAAAAGTAAAAGCAAGCAATCAAAAAATTATTGCAAATAAAATTAAATACATGTAAACTTTTAAGTGTTAATAATAAAGATATATAAATAGAAAGATACTATTTTTCAAGGGTGACACTTTTAATATTTAGAGTTAAATAGCAATGTTAACAATATTTGTCTTTTTTAGGATGCAGAGAGACTAAACTACTTATATCCTGGTGAGAGTAAAAATGACCATAATTGGTATAAAAACTACCAATCTGTCAAACTGTCAAAAACCTAAATTATTAATATTCTCATAATTTAATTTCAGGATTTCATCTTAAAACTATAACCAGACATTATAATTGATATATGTGTAAATAGAAATGTTGATCACAACATTATATAATAATAAAATGTAGAGAACCCAAATTACCAATAACAAGAGGATTATAAAGTATTATTTTAACAGAGCAGTTAAATAGAATATAATTGCATAGTCATGAAAAATTTACTGTTGTGGTAGATGCGTTCATGATATGATTGTAAATGAAATAGCTGTGTACACTGTGTGGTCTGAATTTTTAGCAAAGTATATGCAGACATTCACATGCATTTACAGTTACACACACAGAAATGTTAAGTGAAATAAATCAGTCACAAAAGGATAAATATTGCAAGATTCCATTTACACATGAAATATTTAAAATAGTCAAAAACAGAATCAAAGCGTGTCAGAGGATGGCAGGTGGGGGGTGGGGGTGGGGAGTTGCTAATCAATGGACATATTAGCTATTATTTGTTCTTTTAAGGATTTCAACTGATTGGACAAGTCTCAATCACATTATGGAGACTAATTTGCTTCACTCAAAATTCACCGATTTAAGTTTTAATCTCATCCAAAAACTGCTTCCCAGAATCATCTAGAATAATTTTTAACTTAATATCTGTGCATTCTGGCCCAAACAAGTCAAGAAATAAAATTAAGCATAACAAAGATCATCAAAAAATTAATGAAAAATTATAATCAAAATAGATGAGCACATATAGATGGTTAGTGGAGAAATTCTGATTAGAATCCAAGCTAGATAACCCTCTTCCTCTAGGATAGTGAAATATCACTGTATCTAGCTTCTCCTAAAGGTGGCATAGATAGTTTTTTTAAAGAAGGAAAATGGATGGTTCCTTACTCAGTAAGTTATGAACTGTCTACCTAAACTGACAAAATGTGCATCTACATAAGCAAGTGCAGAGTAGCAGAAGATCAACCGTAATATTTAGCAAGTGACCCAAGAGTACATAGAGGTTAGAACTTACAGCTGAACTGCTGAGTATGGAATTACCATGTTAAAAGTGTCACCTAGTTTAATTTAGAATAAGAGATTGATGTAGAACTTGACATTACCTTGCCAATTAGTTCATTCAATTATTTTAATTCTTGATATAGGGAACTAGAGTTACCATTGTTTCCTACAGAATGAGTACTTGTGATTGATCACACTGGTCATTATAACATGTTCAGTTAGATATGTGTATAAAACAGAAGGATGTATAAAAAACAGATCAGCACTTGAGGCATTAGGATATCGGAGCTATTTAAAATGTTGAACGTGTATTACCTAAAATAGAATGTACAAAGTTAAGAAAACTAAACTACGAATAAATATATGAGAGAAATCAATATTTAAGTGACTGATGAAAACTATAAATCAGGAAAGAAATCTGATGAAAAACAGAATTTGTGTTCTTTGTTGCAGAAGAGTTTTTAAAAGTAATTAGAGAGACAAACAGTGGGAGAAATGTTGAAGTAATTTTGATCAGAAAGGAAATGAATTTTAAAAAGAAGCAAAAAGTAAGCAAGCATTGAAATATTCTCTATAGTGTGTTAAAACCAATTGAATGTATGAAGAAGAATAATTTAGGAAAGGAATAAAGTGGTATAAGGAGGAGATTGCAGGGTTTTTTTCTTTGCATTTTTGTTTCATAACAAAAATGAAGTAAATCAACAATATGATTTTAGCAGAATCCATAATGAATTGACAGCCAAAATTCTCAACTGCCTCACTTGGGGAACTTCTTCCTAATTTTTCAGATGTTAGGATAGGGATATGATACTTGAAAATGAATAAAACATCAGTTCCTAGAGGAGCATCACCTTGTGGAATCACCTGGTGTTCAACCTGCAGTATTAATTAAATGAGATCATGAGGATTGGGACTTAGGTGGTATTGTGAAGAGCCTATAAACTTGAAGATCCTCAAATTATATTATCCCTGACATGTTCATAGTCATAGTAAAGAAAGTAAATATCTATACTCTGAATTTTTTCACCTTCTCCTCCTAATTTCATTGTTCCATGAAAGAAAACCTAAAACCTGGGGATAGGAAAACTATCTACTGAAAATTTTTTATTGGCATTGTAGCAAGCCATATTTTAGTAAAAGTTGAGCCAAAAGAGGAGGAGAAAAGGAGAAGGCATTCACAACAAGTCACAAAAGAAATCATTGAGGGAGAAATAGGAGAATAGCCTCATAGAAGAAAAAGTTGAGAGAGGCTCATGAAGACAATGCATAACAGATTCCAATGAAACAGAGAAAAAGAAACAAAAATGTACTTTGGAAAACAGGCAGTTGCTTATCAATGCACATAAAGTTTCAGCTAAGCAAGATGAGTAAGTTTTAGAAGTCTGCTGTACAACATTTTACCTATAGATAACAATAGCATATTGTACACTAAAGAGTTTTTTTAAGAAGATAAATCTCATGTTAAGTGTTCTTATAGTAAACTATTTTTTTTAAAAAAGATTAAAGACAATAGGTTATATCATTACTATAATATAGCTTCTGACATTTGAAATAAGATTGGGTTCCAGATGATAGATTTGAAATCTAGCTGTTACTGAGGACAAAAAAAAAATCCTAAATTCTTTCAACTTTAATTTGATTTTTTAAAGATTTTATTTATTTATTAATGAGAGACAGAGCGAGGCAGAGACACAGGCAGAGGGAGGAGCAAGCTCCATGCCAGGATCCTGATGTGGGATTCAATCCCAGGACTCCAGGATCACGCCCTGAGCCAAAGTCAGACGGTCAACCACTGAGCCACCCAGGTGTCCCTCAATTTGATTTTTAATTAAACATCAAGATGGTGGGCTATTATCACAAAATTCCATAATGACCCTTGATTGCCATTAGGCAATCCTCTCCATCTTGAGTGTGGCTAGAACTATGTATGTGATAGCAGAGTCAGTCTTGTGATTTGATTATGATGCATATATAACACAGGTGACTCTAAAAAAGAGAAATTCTTCTGGGTAGATCTGGTCAACTCAAGTGTGTCTTTAAAAGGTAGTAGGCTCTGTTTTTACTAAGCAAAGAGCCTAAAACATGAGAAACTTGGGGGAGATTCTTCTATGATTGTTTTGAAAATGGAAGGGTTCAAGTGACAATGAATGCCAAACTCAAGGGGCTTAGAGCATCCACTGACTGAAAACCAGAGAGAAAAAGGGAATCCAAACTTAACAACTGCAAGGAACTGAATCCTGCTAAAACAAAGTGGCCTTGGAAATAGACCATGGATTTCAGAAAGAATTTAGCCTTTCTGTGATACACTGGTTCTAGCTTTGCCACACCCTGAGCAGAGACCTGAGCTGTGCCTTGCCTGGATATACAGTATTGTAAATAATAGGTAAGCATGTGTTGAGCACCTCAGTTGTAGTAATTTGTTGCAGAGCATTGTGAAATTAGTCCAACTACCACTATAGAATTTTCCCTGGAATGCAAATTGTGACTATATTACTTTAAATTGGGAAGGTGTTACATTACAGAGAAAGTTGAAAATATTTTTAAAACTATAGGGCAGTATTATGAAAGCTCAAAAAAGATCAGAGGTGAATGGATGAAAAGAAATAGAGGAAATAAAACACTAAGTCCAATTCATCTGGACTTGAGGGTGAATAACACTCAGAATATCTTATAATTGAGGAATATTAAGTAGCACTTGTACTACTAAAAATCTGGAGCTGTTGGATGGGAAATGCTCGGGGAAAATCTTCTTCTATATGAACTTGGATGAGGTCATTCCAAGTAATCTGGATAGTTCAGCATGGTTACAGAGTTATTTAGTGTTTCTGAGTCACCTTCTACACCCATATGAGTCACTTGCCAGACATAATAGTGTCCATCATGCCATCTACTTCCTAAGTGACCTTGGATCAATTAGAAACACTGACTGAGCTCTGAGTAACCTGAACAAGATGCAATCATATCGTTGCTAACATGACCAAATACTAGAAGAGCACATAGTGAGCAGATAGAAAAGGGATGTTACCTTAGAGATGAGTTGAACCAGAAAATGCTACAGGAAATTTAAGGACCTTTTTGTGAAACATTCACAGAGTCGTGCAGATGTACCTAAATGCTGTATACAAAGAAACCATCTTTGAAAGAAGCAGGATATGAGGAGAAATATAAAAGATTGAGTATTGTTACCTAGAGAGTCTGAGTATTACTTAAAGTGACTGTTATGTTTTTCAGCCTAATGTTAATGGAAGAGACTGATATAGTATTCTATCTCTAGAAGGTTAGAACATCTATAATAATTATAGATAAAAAGAAAGAAGTTATATTGTTGCTGCATGCCCGTCATAGTGTAAATAAACATGTAATATATATACAATATACACAATATGCACACACCCATACATACATCTTTATTTCAAAATAAAAAAAATAAAAATAAATAAAAATAAATAAAAAATAAAAAAAATAAAAAAATCTTTGTATTCAAATTTAAGTAATTAATTTGTTTTCATATAACAGAATAATGAAAGAATAGTGAGCTACTTTAAGTTCTAATAACCCTTTAAGTTTGGGTAACATACTTCATTGATTCTGATAATTTATAGTACAGTAAAAATGTAAACAAAAATGTAAATGTTATAATCCATTTAGATAACACTGATTTGAGCAAGCATCTACCTCAAAATTGTTATTGCATTACATGATTACGTGGAATTGATACGTTTTCTATGTGGTATAGAGGGTTCAGAAAGCAAGCATATTTAGTTGTAGTCAGTTTTCAGCACATATATATATTTTTTTCTTTTTCTTAACAGAAGTAAGATATATCTAGTTTCTAATTCTGGTAGCATCTAGAGTCAGCATGGAGTTCTGCAGCTCATTAGAATGCTATACCAGTTTGGGAGATTTTCTTCCTTGTTTCTTGATGCTAAGATGAAGTATTCGTATCTCTTGTCTTGTCAGTATTGAATGTAATACCTACTTCCAAATTTGGGGTTTTGGAAAGCAACCAGGTGACATTTGATTTCATTAGCAATAGAATATTTCATAAATTATCATTGAATAAGATACCATTCCATCTATCTTGTTAACCTGAAACAAAATCTCATTTCTTTTCATGTCCCCCCCCTTTTTTTTGGTATATGTATGTGAATGCTAAGGAATTCAAGAAATATTGGAGGCAGAAATTCCTATTTATTTCCATATCTAGTAATTATTTATACAAAACAAGATTTAAAATTGAACATAGGATATGTAGAACATAAAATCAGAGCCTAATTTTTTGAGATCAATTCAACTTGGACTTTTATGACAAAAAATGTGTTAATACATAGTAAATAAGTATCCAACATTGCATTTTTAATCTTAATCCCACACATAATTTCTTTCAATCACTGAAGAATAGAATTTAGGAAAGTGTTATTTTATTTATATTCAAGAATTAATTCAGTGATTTAATCAGGAAAATATATTGAAATACATGTTTTACAGTTCTATTTCTTTAAAAAATGTATTTTCCATCTATGGTTTTCTATTGTTATTTCTTTCACATCCATCCAGTGATGTTACAAAATCCAGTGAATTATACACATAGAAGGGTTTAAAAAAAAAAAAAAAGCTTTATTTATTTATTTTAGAGAGAGAGAGTAGAGGGGCTGGGCAGTGGAGAAGGGGAGAGAGTGAATCTCAAGCAGACTTTTCTCTGAACATGGTACTGGATACAGGGCTCAATCCCACAACCCTGAGATCATGACTGGAGTTGGACACTCAACTGACTGAGACACCCCGGCTCCTCCAGATAGAAGGTTTTTGAATTTGCAGCTTATATTGTAGAACAAGATAAGGTTCTCCTTACCTCAGTATCAACTTCAGATATTTCATCATTCAATTTCAATGAACAGTTTCATACCTGAATTGACAAGTGATTATTTTGTATATTCAGAATTTATCTCAGCCATATAAATCCATTCTAAAAATATAAATATATATATTAAAAATAATAGGAGACAACAAGAGATTTCCTAATACATAGATGTCTTAGCCAATGAATACATCCAGTGTATTGGTCAAATTCATATTCCTTCCTATTACAGTTCACAGCAAATGGATACCTGGGTGTCTCAGTGGTTGAGCATCTACCTTTGGCTCAAGTCATGATCCTGGGGTCCTGGAATTGAGTCCCACATCAGGCTCCCAATGGGAGAGCTTATGTCTCTGCATCTCTCTCTCTCTCTCTCTCTCTCTCTGTGTGTCTCTCATGAATAAATAAATAAATCTTTAAAAAAAAAAAAAAACAATTTACAGCAAAAGAATCTTTGAACATTCTTTCCAAGATTGATTAGATGATTGTGGTATAGATGTGGGTGTTAGGGGATAGGCTTGTATGCAAAAGCAGTATGAGTAAAATTCATCTACAAATGCAAGTCAAATGAAGACAAGAAAATAAATAAAACACTAAGCAAAGATGAAACAGAGCTTTTAGAAAGACATAAGTTATATCAACCATCAGGAGTAAAGAAAATGGATTGTTCTAGGTTCTTTCCTCTCCCTTACCACTTTTATCAGAGTAAGCAATCATTTTTTTATTCATTTTATCCCTTAAACATTCTTATTTCAGCCTTCATTTCCCCCATATATTGTTTGCCAGTTTGAAGCTACCTTCAGCTTGCCATTTTTTGCCATGAGGAAATGACAGGAACCAAATTTACTCTCCCAGCTAAATAACTTAAAAAGTAGACAAAATATATGAAATAAATATTTTCAGATTTTGGGAAATAGATAAGACTGGAACTAATAACTGAGAGAAAAGGAATAAAAAGCAAGTTGAATCATATGATTGCCTCACTTACTAACTAAAGGGAGATTCTGGGCAAAAGCAAGAAGATTGGAGACCCAAATAGAGACTGGCAGAGTCAGAGAAATAAAGGTGACAAAATTCACAGAGAGACCCCAAGGAGGTCAAACACACACAGAGAAAGAAAGAGAGAGAAAACAGTGAAGACATATGCAGTGTTTCCCTCAAGTATACAACTGAGTGCTTATCCACACATGGTTAGAGAATGCTACAAATTCAGGAAAAGATCACTAGAAATGATCAAGGAGATGCCTGGAAATTCTGCATGCCAAGGATTGTTGGCCAAAATGAAGAGACATCATCACACACAGGTTTCAACTACAGCCTATAAAGTAGTCTTGTCTCTTGTGAGACCACGTTAGAGCTAGATGATAAGCTTCCTGGGCTACACTGAGAAAGCTTTAAAGCAAGCCATGAAAGGTTAAAAATTGATTTCAAGTAACTCAGCTATGTGTCATAGCAAAGTCCAGAAATACTTACAGGAGTACAAAAATTCCAGTCACCAATCATGTAAAATTCACAGTGTTTTGCCTTTATGAAAAAAAAAAAAATACCAGGCATGCAAAGAAGAAAAATATAATAAGGAGAAAAATCAATCAATACATAAAGATACATAAAGTGGCATTATATTATTTGAAGAGAGACTATGATACTTGAAAGATATATACTCTAAATTCTAAGACAATCATTGTAATAAAAAACAGAAAGTTACAGATAATAAGCCAAAAATGACATTAAATGGAATCATTATGATGTACTGTGTACTTTGAAACAGATTCCAAAAGGGAGCACATGAAATTGATAGAAAACAAACAAACAAACAAACAAGAAATCATACCTGGCAAATGGAAAATATGCTCCTTATGTTCAAAACAGTAATGTTTGAAGATGATACAGAGAGAAATAAAAGCTATAAAGACACCCAAAGTGAACTTCTGAAGATAAAAATATGACCTCTAAAATGAAAAATACACTCGATTGAATTAAAAGAAAATATAACTTAATTAAATATATCACAAGAAAAAAAAAACTGTAGTAAGTGAAATATGGATTTTAAAAGTCTGGAAAATAAACAAAGCACCAGAGTTATGAGACATCAAATGACCTAATAAAGACATATCAATAGGAGAAGTAAGAGTGACAGAGAAAATATTTGAAGGAATAATGGCCCAAATTTTCTAAATTTGATAAAAATTATAAATCCAAAGTTCCCAGAAGCTCAGTAACTCCAAGCATAATAAAGAAGAAAATTGCACCGAGGGACATCATATTACTTAGGATCAGTGATAGAAGGAAAAGTTTTCCCTGTGAAGGGAAAATGCATATTATATACATAGCCATGAAAATAAGGATGAGAAAAGAATTATTGTCAAAAACAATTCAAGCTCAAAGAAAGAGAAAGGCATCTTAAGAGTACTGGAAAGAACACTTGGCAACCTAGAACATTGTATTTCAGCAAGATCCATTTCAAAAATGAAGCCAGAATAAAAACCTGATACATGAAATTCAAAAGGATATATAATTAGCGTCACTATCATCAGGACCACAAGAAATGTTACAGAAAACCCTTCAGACAGAAGGAAAATAATCAGTTGAAAGGTGGAACTACCAGAAAGAATAAAGGAGAGAGAAAGAGACAGAGTGGTAAATATGCATATAAAAAAAAAAAAAAAACTTTTTGCTTTTAAAATCACTTTGAAGGACAATTGTTTAAAGTTATTAAAATGAATAACAATAAGTGTAGGATTTATAAGATAGAAATAAAATACAAGAAAGCTAATATCATAGTAGTCACAATGGGGGAAATACAATTGTACTTGTTTAAGGTTTTGCAGATACATAAAGTGGCATTATAATATTTGAAGAGAGACTATGATACTTGAAAGATATATACTCTAAATTCTAAGACAATCATTGTAATAAAAAACAGAGAGTTACAGATAATAAGCCAAAAATGAGATCAAATGGAATCATTAAAATGTACTCAATCCAAGAGAAGAGAAAAAGAAAAAAAATGAGATTAAAGAACAGATGGAACAAAATTCTAGAAATAGTAGATTTAAACTATTTGCATCAAATATAAATAATATAAACACCTCTAAGTAAAAGTCAGAAATTGTCAGAATGCATAAAAAAGACCCAAGTACGTGCTGTCTCTAAGAAATCTGTTTTTTTTTAAAGAAATCCACTTTAAATAGAAGACACAGATGAGTTAAAGTAAAAGTTGGAAAAACTTATTTTATACAAACACCAATCATAAGAAAGGTGGAGTAGCTAAATTAATGTCAATTTTTTCCTTCCTTTTTTTCCTGCTTCTTTGCTAAAACATCTTAATCAATTTTAATTCTTGCTGTCCTTTTACACCTACAATTTTTCTATTTTTAGGATCCATTTGATCATGTGTGAGGGATTGTCAAGTTAATTCCTATGAACAGGGAAAACATGTACCCAAATCTGAATTTGGTGATTTGTCATCTGACCCACTTCCACAGCACTAACATAATGAACACACTCCTTGCTCTTATCTCTCCAGTTCCAGCACTTGTTATCCTATAGTTCTGCCCATCACTCTACCAGTGTGGCATGCCCAGCCCTTCTTGGATTGGCAGGTCAGCAAAATCTCAAATCTCTTCTGCTTTATTTTTCACAGCTTTACCTTCAGTTATGTACAATATTTATTAGGTAGCAAAGTTAAAAGTATTTACTGTGTTTAGGGTAAAGACTCATCTATTATGGAAAAATTATTATATTGAGATCATGATAGAGAGTTTAAAAATACAAAAGTAAATCCGAAAATGTGTTCATTTTGATTATTAGGCAAAGAATTTAGACTTGAGCAGCATGAGATTGAAAAGTCTAGGAGTATAGGATTTCTACAACAAAATTTTTTGTGATTGTAGATCATGAATTGTCAAGTGTCAAGAAAAAGACAGGAATGAGAAATTTTCATATTTTTTATGCTGAGGTAAGGGTAGTGGTAGGGGTTAAAGAAAGTGGGAAAAAGTATAGGCTGCACTTACTCTATTTAATATTTATGAAATTGTCTCTGACTAAAAGATGAGACATGTCATTACCTATTCCCATAAAGCCAAAACCATAATCAAGGGTTACTTATATGAGATTTTATTGTTTCTCTGTTTTTTTTTTTTTACACCAGGCTATGGGTAAAGATAGAGAGTTCTAATTTTGGTAATGGAAACTTTATCAGGAGAGATAAAGTCACTACTTTTACTTTCTCTTCTTTTGTGCTGTGTATTTGCACAAACACTTTAGTCAAATAAGTATCACTAATTCATAGCTTTCTCTGACCAACCACTGTAGTTCCATATAAGTCCATGAGATAAAGAGAACTATAGAAAAAGTGGGGTATTGGGAAATATTCTGTGTTTTCTGAATAAATTTAAATTTCAGTTAGAATATAAGAATATTTAATAGAAGCTTAAATTTTAAAATACTCTCTGGTAACTTGATCATAAATAAATACAAATTCATCTTTATACTGCATCTTAATTTTTTTAATTAAAGTTAGAATTTCATTGCAATATCTTTGTAATCCCATGCAGAGTTTGTTCAGACTGCTTCCTCAAAAAGACAACAAAAATATCCTAAAACAATAATTTATTTTGTTCTAAACTTTAACATAGGGGTGTCTGGGTTGCTCAGTCAGTTAAGAAGCTGACTCTTGATTTTGGCTTAGGTCATGGTCTCAAGGTCATGAGTTTGAGCCCGGCAATGGGTTCCGAGCTCTGTAGGGAGTTTGCTTGAGATTCTTTCCCTCTCCTCCTTCTGTCCCTTCCCCTGTTAGTGCACTTGCACTATCTCTCTCTCTCTAAAATAAATAAATAAATTTTTTAAAATTAAAAAATAAAATAAATTTAGCATAAAATAAGATTTCACCCTTCTTCTGTTTGATTATAGTTTTATTTACATAGACCGTTTTGCCTGTGAGTTCTTTATCTAAGACTCCTGGATTGTGTTTGAATTCTATGGTAAAGAAAAAAAAAAAAAACACTGTTTACAAGTGATAGGTTCATTTTCTATTTTGAAACATGTTGAGAAGTTTTCCTAATTTATACATATTCTTGACAGGTTCATATGGTTTCTGACACAAGCTGCCTAAAAGGATCGAAGCTTAAGGATGATTGAACATATCCATTGTACTAAAGAAAACAGAAACACATAAATTACTTTGTTGTCTCTTTAAATTAAATTATAAACAACAATGAATTCTCTTTTGGGATTCAGGCAGCAAACAGCATCTAATTTCTCTAATTAGTTGCTGTGTTCATTCTTCTGCTTTCATGGCATTAATGCACAAACCACCATCACAATCCAAAATGAGTTTCTTTTTGAATGATGGGCATATTAGTCAAGACATCTCACTAAGAATGCTGAAGGAATATTAGAAAGTATAGATAAAATTTGGTAAAATTTCTAAAAAGCAAAAGGTGTCTTATATAGATTTCTTCTCTCAGGCCACTTATTCACAAATACTTCCCAGGCATTTTAGAGATAACTTAAAGGGTTTATAGCTAAATTAATAGGGTGTCCATGCATGAGAGTGAGAAAGAGAGAAAATATTTGCCTTTTTTTTAATTTTATTATCTATTTTCGTTCACTTTATTGCTTTTATTTATTCATATCTATATATCTTTATCAGGTATATATATATATAATTTTTATTTATTTACACCTATATTTAGAAACAGCTTTGGGGGAGACCTTCAAAAAAGGTCATAAATTTTAATTATTTTAAGATTTTAAATTGCATGTTGTATTCATTTAAAAATCTTAAATGTTGTAGTAGTCATTGCACTTTTTCCTTACTATTTTCTTATTTAATAATAGAACCACCAGTTCCTAGCCAAGAACTTTACTGGATGTAAATAAGAGTGGATTTCCTAGCCTTGTGGCTAGATGTGTCCCAATATAAACCTTGAGAAAAAATAAAGTGGAGGACCTCATTTTAATTTTGTTGAAAGGAAACTATAGCACACCTTTTAAAAAATATGTGGGTGATTGTTCCTTTATACCATGTTAATCAAGTTTTATGGGAGAGATATTCTTGGTCTTGAGGTAGCCTATCCATAAATAAAGATGGAAGAGCATAGAAGTCTGTGAAGTTAGAAGCTCTCTGCCTCTTGGCCAACAATGAAAGTTGACTAAGTGTGTCATTGTAATAAACAATTTAACCCACCAACTAATTTCATACACAAAACAGAAGCCCAGAAAAAGAACTGTGAAACTGAAGACTTAGCAGGGTGCTACTGGAGTTCCACCTAATAAAGGTTGTGAGCAGACTATTCAAAAATCTGATTAAAGGCATTGCTTCTTCATAAAAGTGTCAGAGATGATTCCAAGGTAGCTGCTATTAAATTGAAATAAAGTGCTGTGGGTCTGGAAGGCAATAGAAGCCAATAATTTAAAAAAAAAAAAAAAGTATAGGCTTAATAGCAAACAGTATCTATATAAGAAGTTTACTTGTGATAATGCACATGTAAGATGATATATCTTTGTTACTTTAAACCACTAAATTTGGAGTTGGTTGTTATGCTGCAATTGATAACTGATGCATTGTGAATTTAATAACACACATAGTTGGCACCCTTATTAGTTTAATTCCAGTAGTCAAAATCACAGTACAGCAATCTGGGGGCTAGGGGTGCCAATCCTGTATACAGTCAAAAATCCATGTTTAATTTTTGACTCCCTAAATACTTTTTTTAAAATTATCTTTGGCATTCTTTAGCTATATCTTATACTCCCTAAAAATTTAACTCCTAATGACTTACTATTGATCAGAAGCCTTACCCGAATATAAACATTTGATTAACACATATTATGTGTGTTACATGTATTCATATACAGAATTCATATAATACATTAAGCTAGAAAAAAGAAAATGTTTTTAAGAAAGTCACAAGCGAGGGTGCTTAGATGGTTCAGTCATTTAAGTGTCTGACTGTTGGTTTTGGCTCAGGTCATGATCTCAGGGTCCTGGGATCAAACTCCCATATGGGGCTCTGAGCTCTGCAGGGATTCTTCTTCCTCTCTCCCTCAACCCCAACTCCCCAACTTGTGCACTCTCTCTCTTTAAAATAAATAAATAAATCTTTAAAAAAAATAAAATCATGGGACACCTGGGTAGCTCAGTGGGCATTTTCCTTTGACTCGGGTGTGATCCCCAGGGTCCTGGGATTGAGTGCCTCATCAGGCTCCCCGGGGGGGAGCCTGCTTCTCCCTCTGCCTATGTCTCTGCCTCTCATGAATAAATATGAATCATAAGGAAAAAATATATTTACAGTAATGTATTTATTAAAAAAATATATAAGCTGATCTGTCCCATTTAAATACATGTTCAAGGCCAAGTGCAAAATATACATATATCTATTTGCAAAAAAAGTAGAGATCTTCATGTCTCATAAAGGTCAAACAATGAGATGGAAATATAACAAAGTTGTGCTACCCATGAAGCATTCATTTCTGTAAAGTTGTTTACAACTCTGCTATTTTTCAACCCAAAGAAACTATAAAAGTAAATATTATTACTATCCATTTTCTCTTGCTTATAGTTTTTTTGACTTATTTTATTTAAATTCTATTAGTTAGCATATAGTGTATTATTAGTTTCAGAGATAGAGGTCAGTAATTCATCAGTTGCATATAATACCCAGTGCTCACTACATTACATGCCCTCCTTAATACCCATTATACAATACCTCACCCCCACCCCTCCAGCAAACCTCACTTTATTTCCTATAGTTGAGACTCTTATGATTTGTTCTCCCTCTCTTATTTCTTCTTATTTCATTTTTCCCTCCCTTGCCCTATAATCTTTTTTTTTGTTTCTTAAATTCCACAAATGAGTGAAACCATATGATAATTGTCTTTCGTTGGTTGACTTATTTCTCTCAGAATAATACCCTCCAGTTCCATCCATATCAGTGTAAATGGTAAGATTTCCTCCTTTTTGATGGCTGAATAATATTTCATTGTGTGTATATATGTGTGCATACCTATGCATGGGTATACATATATACACATACATGTACATGTACATATACACGTGTATATACAAGTGTACACATACGTGTGTGTGTACACACACACTCACAATGTGGCTGCACCAGCTTGCATTCCCACCAACAGTGTAAGGGGGCTTCCCTTTCTCTGCATCCTCGCCAACATTTGTTGTTTCTTGACTTGTTAATTTTAGCCATTTTGACTGGTGTGAGGTGGCATCTCATAAAGAAATGGGCAGAAGACATGAACAGACATTTCTCCAAAGAAAACAAACTAATGGCCAACAGACATATGAAAAAATGATCAATATCACTCAGCATCAGGGAAATACAAATAGGTTTATTTTTGTACATGGTTTTATACATTTAGTTTATCAAGCATTTATCAATAAGGAGATTTCTCTCATTTTTTTTTAAATTCACTGATGACACACTACGTTTCTATGATTTTAAATGTTTTCCAAATTTTAACAATCCAGATGAATCATATAGTTGCTATGTATGTTAAAATGCTTGAATATTTTTGGAATTCTAGTATTTAGAAAGTACTTTAGTCTAGGAATATATGAATCACTTATTCTTTTGGTGCTACCCTATGTGGAAGTTGATGCATGAATAAAGGAAGAATTGTGATGAGACTACAAATGCAAAAGGACATTCACAAGAAACAAATGTATTTTTGTACAGATAAGTAAAAAAAAATCTAGTATTGACTTTATTTTTTTTTAAGAATTTTATTTATTTATTTATTTAAATTTTTATTTATTTATGATAGTCACACACAGAGAGAGAGAGGCAGAGACACAGGCAGAGGGAGAAGCAGGCTCCATGCAGGGAGCCTGACGTGGGATTACGATCCCGGGTCTCCAGGATCGCGCCCTGGGCCAAAGGCAGGCGTTAAACCGCTGCGCCACCCAGGGATCCCTAGTATTGACTTTAATAATGACCATGACAGGTAACAATCAGCTACGTGAAAATATCAGGTTGTAAATGTTGCCAATATAAAATTAATAGTGAAATAATAGTAATTATTAAAATTAAGAATTAACTTATAGCAGTATTGTATACCTAAGAACATTTCACTAAACAGATAAAATAACATTGTAATCAAGACAATGTTAGTGGTTTGGCTAAGAAAAGCACAAAAATGAAAGATGGGGAATGAAAATTGAGTTGACTGTTAATCAGCTGTGATCAGGGACACACAATACAATGGGTTTCATTCTCTGTTTTTCTTGCATAAAGTGATCGTATTTGTCTCTTGAATTTAAATATGAATGAAAGATATGGTTGCTTTTACTAAAAGCAAAACTGAACATACTATTAACAGACTATCAGTGAATCCTGCCCTAACTTAATTAATCAAAATAATATTACAAAATAAAAAAGGACAAAAAGATATAAACTAATTCTTCAATGTCCAGCAAAAGAAAGAAAATTGCCTCATAAAGACTATTTAGCTATCACGATCACATAAAACAGAAACCCTGTAAAAAAATTTTATATAGTGTATCTAGTTTTTAAGCTTCTCTGAACCCCAAATGCAATTAAACTTCTGGCCTTATTTGGACATGATTCCATAAAGTGCATAGAAAATTGTGTTAATGCACAACGTCTTAAAAGACTTTCTCCCATATTTATTGTAACAATTTCTTGTAAATAAATATCTCAGCCACTATTAAGAACAGATTTTGGATCACTAGCATCTCTTCCTTCTTAACTGACTGTAGAAATACACGGAATTGATGTGGAATACAATTGATATGGAAATACAGACTTAGCTTGTCCTCGAGGACTTCAGTTACACAATGATATATTATTTTCAGGCTTAAATAAAATATTAGCTATATATGAACATATTGAATTTCAACCACTCCAAGGTGGTAGTTTGCATTCTTTATATAATGGAATTAGGCTGGGAATTTCGACATTTTATGTCTATTGTGCTTTGAAGATAATCAATTTCTCTGACATACCAGATATCCATGAGATCTAACATGTTATTTGTTTTAAAGATTTTTTATTATTTATCTGAGAGAGAGAGAAAAAGAGCACCAGTGGGGGTGAAGGGCAGAGGGAGAGAAATAAGCAGACTTCTGGCAGAGCAGGGAGCCTGATATGGGGCTCTAACCTAAGCTGAAGGCAGATACTTAAGAGACTAAGCCACCCACGCATCCCTTGACATTTTTTTTTTTAATTGTAAATATTTAGGAAAATCTCTACATGAGACTTCTTAAATTCTAAGTTTTTTTTTCTTTTCATGATTTTTGCAAACTATATTTATTTTCTGTTGGTCTTAATCAAATTAACCCAAGGTTTATTAATTTCTTATAAGAAAATAATTTGTCTACTTATAAAGAGGGAGACAAACAACACTTCCAAATACTTGTAAGGAATCCATCTTTGCCTAGAAATTAAATTTGTTTCCTTGTTTATGAGGAACCAAAGTAAAGGACCAGAGTAAAGTCTAATGGAATCGTGTTAGGATGTCTCATTTCCCTTCATTTCCTCCCTGTGTGATACCATAAATCACATGTTAGCATTATACCTTCTGGAGACTAGTTGGTCTTTTTTCTTGTATTAGGCTCTGGCAAATCTTCTCTGCTGCTACAACCCAAGACAAAGGAAGCTCACACTCTATTAGACCTGTGGCTTTAAGAATGTTCAGACAGTTACCAAATCTCTTTTCTTTCATGTATGTTCCAGAACATTTGATATAAATTAATAGAATTTTCTTGTGACTGAAATAGGTATAGAGAACTCCAAAGGTAATGGAGATAGAAATATTAATTTCACAAATTTTAGTGTACAAGATAGTACTAGAATCATGAGAATTGATGTGGTAAACTAAGAAACTTCTAAGAAATTAGAATTTATTTATTTATTTTTTAAAGATTTTATTTATTTATTTATTTATTTATTTATTTATTTATTTATTCATGAGAGAAACAGAGACAGAGACATAGGGAAAGCAGGCTCCATGCAGGGAGGACGACGTTGGACTTGGTCCCCGGACTCCAGGATCACATCCTGGGCCAAAGGCAGGCACTAAACTGCTGAGCCCCCAAGGGATCCCAGAAATTAGAATTTAAGTGATAGATATCTAACATTTAAATAATAGATACAAAGAATTGCAAAAGACTGAAAAACAATCAATTAGTCAATCAAATAATGAAATATTAGGGCACCTGGGTGGCTCAGTCAGTTATGTGTCTGACTCTCAGTTGCTTTCTCAGGGTCCTGGGATTAAGGGGTCCATGCTTAGAATGGAGTCTGCTTGGGATCCTCTTTCTCTGCCCCTCCCCCTGCTCACATGCACACTCTCTTTAAAATAAATAAATAAATCTTAAAAAAAAAAGATGAAAAGTAGAAGCCCACAGAAAACGGTGTTCTTTAAATGGCAAATAAAGATCTAATGTATGAATCCAGAAAATTACAAGTTTTAGAGATGTTCTTTTCCACTCTATCAGATTCCTTCTCTCTTAACTTTCTAAATTTTTTACTTACCTAAACAATATGCTATTTTCATAAAGAAAAAAGAGATATCCACTAAACAATATGTCTTGGAATTATGATCATACCATTCATAAACATACATGTATATGACATCTCAACCTATCTATCCATCTATTGATCTATCATTTTATTGACCTATCAATCTATTTAACTATGTATATAATTATTAATCTATTTACCTATATATGTATATATAATTTTATTTTACAATAAAGCATTTTGTTGGATAGGTATGCTTTACTTCCTTTTCTGTTAATACATATACAACTTTTTTCTCCAAATACTTTTTATTGTCCTAAGTCTCATGTTGATATAATTTAAAAGATTAATATAAAATATTTTAAATGATATTTAATTAGACTTAACACTCAGGAAGATTAATATAACAGACAAAAACATATTAAATGTTAAAGAAATTTTTTGAAAATCTTCAAAATTTAAAGACATTTTAAGCACACCAAAAATTAATATATCAATAAAATACTGAGAGAAATATTTGAAAAAAAAAACTATGTCAAAATATTAGTACTCAGAATATGTAACTAATATAAATCAATAATAAAAATATAAACATTTAGGATAATGTGAAAAAGTTTAAAGTTGGTCATTGAAAGGCTATTGAATGCAAGTATTATTTGTCCATTGAAAGAATAGAAAGTCAATCATACCATAAATCTACAGTTTTCCTCTTTAATGTCTACATAGAATGATCTTCTTTGCAGGGTCCTCCAGCCACCTGGGAAATTGACAGAGTCCATAATCCCAGAGGTCTGAAACACCATATTTCTTTTTCTTTTTTTTTTTAAGATCTTATTTATTTATTTATTTATGAGAGACACAGAGAGAGAGGCAGAGACACAGGCAGAGGGAGAAGCAGCCTCCATGCAGGGAGCCCGATGTGGGACTCAATCCTGGGTCTCCAGGATCACGCCCTGGGCTGAAGGCAGATGCTCAACCACTGAGCCACCCAGGCATCTCGAAACACCATATTTCTAATGCTGCCACTTATCCAAAGGATCAGGGATAGATTCAGAGAGGTTGGTCTGATGTGTTGTTTAGCTGCTCTTTTCCCAGGTAATCATATTTTTATCTGATCCTGAATCCTTTTTTACTCCTATTATCTACAACCTGTGGGCATGGAGTCTCTTCATGGATCACATTTTACAGCACATTTAGCCTTAAGTTTTCTTCTTCTGTTTAATCTTTTGAGGATTAACCCTCCCCCTTCTATTCCATAAAGAATTCTTGTAAATTTGGGGTTAGGATACGTTTTGTGCTGTATCTTTTCTATAATTTCCATAAGTTGGTAAGAGAGGAAATAGAGTGCATTCACCCAGTGGGCCATCCTAAAATCTTAAGTTGAAAATCCTTCAATATGTATCAAATATTTACCATCAATAAATCCCTTTTAGCTTTTAACACATTTGTAAGAAGCATACAGTTTTCCTCTGTTATGGAATATTATCTCAATTATCCATTCTCTGAGATTTTCTGCCGTATTTGTACTTCAAATCTCCTTCTGTCTTAAATATTCTTCTCTCCCATTAGTTTCCCTCCAGAATACCAAAATGCCTTGTCAATTGGCTTTTGTCCCCAAATTTGAAGGAGAGCTGTTGACCAGCTACTTTTGTTTTCCTTTCTGCAACAATCTCTAAAACTAAAAAGCTGGGCTCTGTTTTAGATATGAAGGGAAAGAAAACTTTGACAGGTTATTATGAATATACTTACCTATTAGGAAACAAGAAATTAAACTGACAGATATAATGAGAAATGGGGAAATAATATTACAACAGCTTTACTCATCACTGAATAATTTTTAGACATCTAGAGAAATTTGAATTTTATTTATAAATAGTAATATCCAAATGAATAAGGATACCATGAAGAAATCGAGACTCATTTATTATATTTTTATATAAGTTAATGAATTATTTCCAAATAGTAATTGAGTCTAGCTAGTGCTATATAATTCATAAGTAAAAAAATAATAATAATTAGATTGAGGTTATCTGAAGATAAGCAAGTAATTATTGCCAAATGAAAAGATGAACTACAATTTGTAGCAAATCATTTAAACATAATTGCAAAGCAGTATAAAATAAAATTTTTCCAAGAAATTTATGTAGGCATTAAGTAATGAGAAACAATATAAAACTTGATGAAGTTATGATTGAAGGAAATATAGAGATAAACAATTTAGGGAGCATGAGTGTTTAATAACAAAAATAAGAGTTACTTTAACTTCAAATTTGCAATGCAAAAAAAAAAATTGTATTAAAAGGATTTTGAATAAACAATGATTGCCCCCCAAAGCTAAGTAAGATTAGGTCATCTTAGGGCAAAGAATTAGTGCTCAATTTATAAATTCTCCTGTAAGTAGCTGACTTGCTGAAAATCCTAAAAACTTTTATATATATATATATATATATATATATATATATATATATAGCTGTTAACTCTTTGGTATGCTACTTTTTCCTATGTTTTGCAGAATACATCTAGTGTCTACTTATGTCCCCTGGAGAGGTACCCCAGAACCCCTAGTCCAATCCACTATTAGCTTTCACCAAAACCTCAGGAAGTTCTTCTTTTTCCCTGGATTTTATCTGTACTACACAATATGGAGGAATGACTCTGAAGTTCTCATTATGAGTCATCAAAATGTGTCTTACTGCCAACTGGAATATGTCTCATACCTGTCTTAAAGAGTCACATTTCAGCGAAGACTTATTATATGTAAATTTAAAAAAAATAAGGTAAGCAATCCAGGAAATTTTCAATGTGGCAATTGTCTGGAGTGTTTGAGTCTCCCTAGTGCCACTGGGAATGATGCCCTCAGCTGCCATGCTTCTGCTGTGTGTCCCTTACTTTCCAGCTATTCCTGATTGAACCATGACTAATTCCTCTCATATGCTATCTACCAAAAATTTTAAAACTAAGAATGAGTCATTCAGTATTTCTTTGTGAATATACCTGTCAGAGGAAAAGTAAAGTCCATAGAGAAATCATTCTTGGGCATATAGAATAAAAAAACAAAAACAAAAACAAAAACGTTACATGGAGAAAGACAAATATGAGACACAGAAGAAAAGATCAAAATACAAAAAAAGTCTAACATTTCTTTTTTTATCTTCCACCTTAATCTTATGGACATAGGTCATCTTGTAGAAAGTGATTCACTGGCTCATGAACATTTTAATGCAAGTACAGTGTTCAGTGAAATAAAGCCCTACTCAAAATCATCTCAGCTTCCATGTTGCTGCTGGGCTACCACAGTCGTTTTTTCAGGGTGGATGATAAAGTACAAAGTCAAGTCAAAATGGGGCCTTTGAGACTAAGTCAGAAAATCCTAAATCCAATGGTTCTGTGGACTGTACTAGAGAGAGGTTTTTAAAATATTAGAGCTTACTCAGTTTTCATCTGTTCCTCTTCCTTCTTCTTAATTTCTTAGTTCTCCTTGTTTATTTGTTTTTGTATCTAACAAAAAATGTACTATTACTGTTATGTAGGGAATGCATGATTATATTTGAAAAAGTGCAAATAAAACCATATATTCAGATTTTTCTTCCTAAAGTTTGTCTCCTTCCAACAGTCTTATTTTTCTGGTAATCTGATTTTGATAGTGATTTCACTTCAGAACAACACTGTACATTTCCAGTGTGTGGTATAATTGTAAGTTTTAGAAGGGTCAAATCAGTAATGGCAATTTTTAGAATTGTTGGAGGCAGGAGAATTTATCTTCCTAGTCCAAGGAATGCTGAGAACAGGCCTTTTTATTTGATGAATTAATTTCCAATGAATGTTTGGTCAGACTTCTTTCCAGAAAAATATATCTGTAAGTTTTTTCACCTCTCTGTAATTTACTTGACTCTTCCAGCTAAAGAAATCCAGATAATATCAAATACTTTGGGGAGGAAAAAAAAAAAAAAACAAGGGGTAATAAAGTGATAAAGGATCTACTATGCATGCATGACTATTTTTCATTTAAGAAGATTTCATAAGGTATAGGAATTATCTCATGGTCTCTTCCCAGCATAAGAATCTGTATGATCCCTTTCCCTTCTAATGGATGTATTTACCTTCCTGTATTTCTTTGTATAAACTTCCATTGCCTGCCTTTCATTTTATTTAAAGTCTTAATAAATAATAACAATTGGGCAAAAAAAGTGACATATCTAGAATACTAAGAGAGTTCTGAAATATCTTTTAAATTTCTTCCAGTCTTAATTCCTGGTTCAATCTTCGAGACATTATGTTTACACTATCCTGTGTAAATTAAATTCCCAGAAAATTTTCTGTCACAATTACATGCAAGTAAATGGAACTAACCAAAATAATACAGCTGTGAGTATTGGTTTTAGTATCTTTGAAAAGAGTTTCATCAGATACCTAGATTTCTTAAAAAGCCATTAATTTCCATTAAGTTATATTAAATAAAATACACATACATAAGAGTTGCTTACAATAATATATATGTGATAGTCAATTTAACATTAACTTTATACAGTAGTTTAATGAATTTTAAAATTTAAACTTACAGTCAATATAGTAGCAGTTCTCATTGCCTTGAAAAAGATCTCTACTTGAGATATAGCTTAGGACAATGGATAAAAAAATAGTAGATTTTCAAAAATACTAACAATTATCATATTGGCATATTCTGAAATTTAACCTTTAGTAAAATAAATATGAGGAAATTATGGGAAAATTTTTTACAGAAGTTTCTTGGCATTCTGATATAATCCTAAATTGAAAGACAGATACACACCTGCACATGCACACACACAATATTCAGGCAACAATATTAATTAGCCTCTAGTAGATTTGATTTGAAAATTTTCAGAAATTAGTAATCCTGTCTATAGCCTCCCAGTTCATTGCATAATTTGTAAATTAGATTTCTGAAGGAATTTCTTGGTGTTCCATTTTTTTAAGAGTTATGAGTGTCCTGGATATACAGAGTTCATATTGTGCTGAAAGGCATGGCTTTAGCATGCACTTAAACACTCCTCAGGCCCTCAAAACAATTCCAGAATATGATTCTCCATCAGTAAAATTTAGTGCTTTGTGCTTTTTCCTCTCCAATTTGAATATGGTACTGGTACTGAATCTGAACACTGTGTAAAAGACTCATGGGAACAAATCAATCATTTGTTGTACTGACAGCAACAATCACATCCCAATTTCTTTCAATTTTACATACTGTAAAAAATATTCTTGGTGGTGCATAAAGATGGAAAGAGTAGTAGGTGTGAGTGTTAGAGGAGAGCATCCAGGCCATTTGACCTGTAGCCGACCTGCAAGCTGGATCCAGGTTTGGAGGATCCCCAACACCTAGAATATGGGTTCCACCTACCATCTCACAGTAGGAGCTGTTTTCAAGAACACAGTTTTGGGAGAGCAATGTGCCATTGAGGCCATCTGGACTCAATATGTGACAACTCCATAAGGGCCTCTATATAACCTTTTAAAATTCTAACAGGTGGATAATGGAGATCAAGTGGTCTTTCAGCCCCCCAAGGCAAGATTTGTATGTAGTTCTCTTGTCTATTAAACTTGCCATTTATTAATTTGGTGGGGCATCTTTGTCCTCTGAGAATGGGAGCCAGTTTCAGATTTCACCTAGGAAATTCCTAAGGTTGCAAACCAACCATGAGAAATATTAAGCTAAGATAATGGCACACTCTTTAATCGTAGGAAGTAAGACATGCAATAATACTCTGCTATTAATTCCCTTCTTTGTTCGCATCTTGACTTACCGTTTCACTTTGGCAAAAATGCAGCTTAATTGGGCTAGTGCCATCTGTACATGAATGATTACATGGAACCACATGGTTTCTCACTCTGTGTTCTGAGGCAGACACAAGGAAGATGAAAAAAAAAAAAAGCATAATTCACATTTTTCACACTCAACTAATTGCCCAGTTGTCAGAATAGATGAAGACTGCTTTCCCAGAAAATGCCTCTAGACCAGCACACTTTCTAAGATTTTTAATGGCTTTGAGATTTTCCTCCAGATATTTTTTTCTGTCAAAGGGAGCAAATGCTTACTGCTTTTCATCTTTTTAAGACACTGGCCTCTGTCATCTATCTTAAAAAATTGACCTATGGTTTTATAAACCATGTTCTTAAAAATAAAATACAATCATAAAGTAGTTGGTGCACTTTTGCAATACAGACATGAGGCATTTGATATTTTTTGAGCAGAAATGTGTCAGAGGCTAAAAATAATGCTAAAAAACTTCAGTAAATTTATAAAACTCTTACATGTGACTCACACAATCTCTCAAAATTTAATTTTGGGAGGGGTAAGCTAGAAAATGACCATAAACTACGTTAGATAAAGAAGCAGATCTGTGTCACTGGCAAATCAGCACACAATATACATTCTGCATCTGATAGAAGTCATACTTAATGTGATGTTAAAATGAGGAATAATACAGCAGATAATACTGATGGGGACACGGGACACAAGTCCCAATATTTTTCTTGTCTAGTACATTTTGCCCTTAATGTGATGACCTTGAACTAGTCAAACATGAAAGCCCTCACATTTTCAGTTCGATAAAGGATCTGTATTAGATAATCTGTAAAGTCCTAAAATTTCATGTTAAATAAGAAACACTGACTTGCTTACATGGGTGAATTTGGTCAATTAAATAAATATATATCTTTAGACTTAGTCTAAAGGTTGTGAATACAAGATTTGTGCATACATTTAAATATGGGACATCTTACCTAACTACCAGCAAATCTGAATCGTCTTTAGTTTTCTCATACCGATGTGAATTAACAGCATATTGAGAAACTGGCAGGATGATCCAGACGCCACTTAAAATAAACCAATATCATATAAAGCTTTCCTGTATAGGCAAGCTCTCTCCTATCAATATCATTTTAAAAGAGAAAGTAACAAAGGTAATAAATAAATAAACCTCTTTAGAAAAAAAAAAAAACTTTCTTAAATGATTTCTTTCCATTTACAGTAAACTCACTTTAAACATTGATGGAGCCGACAAATGTAATATTGTAAACAACAAGCACATTGGCTTGAGGGCACCACAGACTATCAGTCCATCATGTGTATCACTAAAAAATTTTCACTTTTCAACTCTGCTTTACTCCCATTTTCCTGCTATCATTTATTCTCCTTGCCTTTCCTTAAAGCCCTTTACTTTTCAGTCCATCACATTTCTTTTTGGTTGTTCATTCACATAGTCATGCAAAAAAAAAAAAAAAAAATCCCCCAAATCTTATTGCCCATATTGTTCCATCTAGCTGCTACTTTGTATGGAGAATCATCAGTTAAGTAGGCCGAAAGTTGTTTGTTAGGTATAACACCTAAAAGAAGGTTTCTACAAAGAATGCTGGGTACTGCTTTTTTGAAAAGCGCTTCTTTTTAGAATTAGCTCTGCTTAGGACAGTCCGATAGTCCTTTGACTGCTTTGTCAGGATTTTAGCTGCTGCATCACTTAGCTGTGGGTATAGTTGGAAGCAGGTCAACCTGTGACTTATGTCTTAATAAAATGCTCCTGTTATTAGCTTACCTTGGCCTCTGTGTGTTCACTGCTGACTCAACAATACTTCTAATTAGAGTTCTTAATTCTTGGCTATTTCAGTGCTTGCATATTGTATTGCATGTGCTGTTGTGAAAGAACTAATCAATAGTAAACAAATTATAGAGAATTAATTCCTTTATTGTCATGCTTATATTCTGCAGGGTTTGGATGATTGTTTTCTTCTTTACCTAGTCACCAAATTTTGTTAGATTGTCATGTTCCCCAAGATAACAAATCTTGAAAATAGCTCTCGAAGCATGGCTCTATATTATTTCTAAGTGAGAACATCTTCTCGTGGTGTAATAGGCAATTCAGACATCCCTGGGCATTCTAAGTGAGATATAAAGCAGGTCATCCTCTCAGTTTGAGGGAGATGAATGTGGTAAAACACCATCCTCATGATGCTTTAGTCCACTGACCTTGGTGTGGGAATGAAAAGTGATTTTAAATTCAAAACAAAGTTAGTAGAGCTTCTCGGCAACTTATTAGGCTGATATCCTAGGCTTGCATTTTTTCCATTTTTTGTGCCTGACCCCATCAGCCTCTGGAATTCATCACCACAGTCTAAATGCCCTCTTCCTTTGTCCGTATCTAAACACTTCCTCAAGCTTTTAGAAAGCTAACACAGCAGATTCTTAAATAGCCCGTGGATTCCATCTACCTCCTCTTGGACTGGT
Organism: Canis lupus familiaris; assembly: GCF_011100685.1. NCBI lineage: Eukaryota > Metazoa > Chordata > Mammalia > Carnivora > Canidae > Canis > Canis lupus. The sequence goes on from NC_049224.1 coordinate 81,632,504, forward strand.
ATCTGGTGAATGTCTACCTTTGTTTCAGGAATAATACGTACTTCTTCCTCCAAAAAGCATTTTCTGAAATTTTTAGGCACTTACCCAAGGACTTCTTGAAGTGCTTCTTTATCATATCATGTTTCATACTGTATTGTATTCCTTGCTACCAAGTTTATTTTCCTTGTCAGACTTTATTTATTTTCAGTGTCAATTGATGAGGGAAGAAGACTCTGTCCCTTATCAGAACTTGATTTTAGCATTTGGTAAAATGCTATGTACCAAGCCTCAATAAATGTTTGTAAAATGAAGGAATGACTATCTTATAGCATGATGGCTCACTGCAGCAATTGGTACCCAATCAATTCTGCCTCTGGAAAACTCTGGGACTTTGTTCAAATTGTTACACTTGCAAGCAAAAGAAGTGACAGAACATATACACCCATACCCTAATAAAATTAGCTCAACATAGTAAAAAAAAAATTCTACTCATATTCTTAGTGTTAAATGAGATAATAGTAGGTCCAGTGTCAGGCTTACAGTAGAAAGTAATGATTACAAAATTTGTCAAAGTATCTGACTTAATAACTGAAAAATTATATATGCATGTTATTGTGTATGTGTGTGTCTTTTAATGGGACCTATTAAAATTATTCATAAATACTCAATGACTTACAAAGAATACTACATAATTTTTTTTTACAAAGAATACTACATAAATTGTTTTTGTATAACATCATAAATAGAAACACACACATATATCCATATATATCATTGATCTTAAAGGAAACAGCAGTTCTTCCACTTCACTCAAATAGGTGAATTTTTATTTTATTTTCCCCATAAAAAGATAGTAACAAATAAATGAGTTCCTCTGCTATCTTGCCTTTGTTTTTTAATGTGAGCGAAAAGATTTTTTGTTTTATACTGTAACTTATTCTGCTTTGTGACCATTTGGAAATAAGTAACATCCCCCTCAGTGAATTACAAGAGTATACCAAGGCCTCTTTTCTCTTAAACTCATCAACACTCTCCTTAAAGAAAACTTAGAATGAAGGATATTGAGTAAAAACCAAATGCTCATTTATCATTGAAGATCTCAGTTTTGTCTCTACCCTGTATGAAGCCTGGCTCTGGACAGGACAGGTATAATCATGACCTAAGCTGGGTTCCTGTTTTCAGTAACTGAAGAATGCATGGGTATTTATTTACTTACCTGGCTTCCTATTCCCAAGAGGGTCCAGTCCCCTCCTGTTTGTTCATTATCCCCCCACATGTTGTCAGGCTTTCTTGATGTGATACAACTCTTCTAATGCTTTTTTTCCCCCTGACTTTTGTTTCACAGCTCTCTTGGGGTTTACTTTGCCATTGCCGACAGTTCTTTTTCAGTCTACTTTGCCTCCTCTATATTCACTTATTCTGTCTTGTTTTTCATTGTGCTTTCCATTATCTCCTAGGTTGGACATGTGATTTCTAGAACGTGCTGTGCTTTGCTGGCTTATATCACCTTGTAACAGGTTGTGACAGCTGGACATGCTCATCTCTCCACAACTCCATCTTCAGTGGTCTCCCATTGGAAGCTTGAAATCGATTTTCACCAAGAAGATTGGAAAATATTACAAATCAGGGCTTTTTTTTCATTATGCCCCAGATTGCTGTTGTTGATTAATCTATCTCCCCAATCCCAGTCAGTCCAAGATGGTATTTGTTTATGGCTATAAGTAAAACACTTAGAAAAGTACCAATGCAGAGGGGGCAATCCTAAATTATTATTATGTGAATACTATTGAATAATCTCTTGTAAAATATCAAAATTAATTGTAACTCTGAAGTTTTCTAAGTTGCTATTTTTAAAGACTACAGTTTATAATACTTGAAAGTTTGAATACCTATATTTTTTAGAAGTGTAAGTGAGTAAAATGATTGAATAAAACTCACACACTTACTGAAGGTGACTTGCATAAACAACTCCCGTAGTTATGCCATATTGTTCACTGTGGAAAAAAAGTACTGAAAAACACCTTAGAGAGAGCCCAGTCCAAGTTCTGTCAGTCATTTATGCTTCATAGAATATAACCAAGTAGCCTTTTTACCTGCTGGGGAAGAATCACAAGGCAAACACACGAAGGAAGTAGAAGGTGACAACAGAGTGGACCTTGGATCACTAGCAAAATTAAATTATAAAGAATTTAAATTTTACCCACAGCTTCATTTGTTTGTATGAAGCTTCCCTTCTTTCTGAAAGAAACATATGCTGATATGTTCTCATTACCAGATAAAATGGTACTTTTAAATTTCTCTCTGGCTCTCTTCTAAATGAGTCACCGAAGACTTATATTGAACCATATATATTTAGCAAAGAGCTGACATTCAATTTTAACTTGCATTTTCCTACCTTTTTTCATAAACCTTAAAGTGGAAGAGTGGGATAGTGTAGCATAATGGTTCAAAAGCCCAAATTGGGCTCTACAGTCAGACTTCTAGAGTTCTATCCATGCTCTACTACTTAATAGCTATATCATTTGACTAAAACAATTATCCTTGTTGTACCTGTGTCTTCTCAGCAGAAAAGATGATGAGGATAATATTACTTCTACTCAGAGTGTCCTTGTGAGGAATAAATATGTTAACACATACACAGCACTTAGAACAATACCTGGTATTGTTATTAAACACGGTATTTGCCATGATTGCTCATGGCCAGTGCTTTTTCACATATACAAATTCCACAGCATTTATTTTTCAGTTTAGAAAGTTAATTTACTTGAGACAAATAATTGTGTTGTGTGCTATGATTTTTGGGAGACCACAAAGTTTCCATTCAGAAATTCAATATCCATAATGTTCTGGGATTAGAATCAATGAACAAAATTGGCTATACATATATATTTTTTCCTGAAGCTTAGATTCTGTTGTTCTTAACCTTTAGAATGTGATAATCTGGTAAGTGAGAAAGCAATCACATAACAAATTATACTATGAATATTGTAGTAAGGTAACTGAACCCTGGATAGTAAATAATTCCAGTCTAGAGGAATCATTGTAAAAATCATTGAGCAGCAACTTGAAAGAAGAATGGCATTGTCCTTACAAGAAAAAAAAACAGGGAGCATCGAGCAATTTGGAGAACAATGCAATTCAAGTAGAAAAATGAGTGGGTGGTCTGCTACTACTTAAGATGAAAACTAAGATGAAGTGTGATGAGTGTTGAAGATAGAAACGTTATGTTAGGAATAGGCCCTTAGGACCAAGGGAAGGTGGGTGGGGTTTCCTTAAATAGGCGATGGAGAGGGATTGCAGATTTCAGCCAGAAAGTATAAACAGTTATGTTCACATACCACAGACCTCCAGGACAGAGGATTGGGACTCACCATTATTTTTCCCACATGTGGCAACAATTAAATAGCTCTTACAAGATGATTCCATATCTCCATTTCTGAGTTCTGGAGAAATCATTCACGAGGGCTAAATTCTACTCATGATATGTTCTAGTATCAATTTTAATTAAAATTGAAAATTAAACGGTTATTCTCATGAACGAGAAAGGGAGAAGAGGACTATTTGCCTGATTGATTTACATCCACTGTATGTTTTTTCTTTGTCATTCCCATATGTATTGTTTGTCTTTTAACAGATGATATCGTTTGACAAAAAGACATTAGCCTAGCATTTAAGAGATGATGACATGAATAAGGCACAGAATTTGGTTTCTATTATCATAATGAAAGGTTAATAATCAAAATACATAGATAATGTTTTTCAGCTTGGAGGTTAATTTTATGATAAGAGAAATTCAGCAAAGCATTGGAATGATGTTCTGAGAACAGAAAGATGAAATATCAACCTCTAATCAATTTCGATTGATATCAACAGAGGTACCAGTTACTTAATGCTTCCTAATGGAAGTGGAGTTTAAACTGAATGATCTGGGGATTTCGGAGGAAAGCAATTTAAGAAGACTCAGTGTTCAAGAAAAAGCAACAACAAGAATAAGAGATGAGGAGGTATGTTTGTTTTTTCCAGGATGCCACTTATACTTTTTGTGCCATAGGCTCAGAGTTGTTTGAGAGGCATGCTAGTAACAGTGCATTAAGACTCTGGAGGCAAATGCTCTTTTCAGTATCAAAAATTCTGTTAATCTCTGGACAATTACTTACCTTCCAAGCCTTGAATTCTTCAACTGTCAGATGATATTATGGGAATAATAATAGGAGTTACTTCATAAGATTATTGTCAATATAAAAACAAAATAGCACATAAAATGTATTAGAAGAGTGACTGGTGGGCAGCCCTAGTGGCACAGTGGTTTTGCACCGCCTGCAGCCCAGGGCCTGATATTGGAGACCCAGGATGGAGTCTCGCATTGGGCTCCCTGCATGGAGCCTGCTTCTCCCTCTGCCTGTGTCTCTGCCTCTCTCTCTCTCTGTCTCTGAATAAATAAATAAATAAATAAATAAATAAATAAATAAATAAATAAAAATAAACTTTAAAAAAATCTTAAAAAAAGAATAGTGACTGGCACAGTGTATTACTCAAAAATATTACTTTTATATTAAGAAAAATGTAATTTGTAGCATTTACTTTAAAAGAAATTTGCTGGTTAACTTAAAAATGTATCTCATGGACAAAATCTGGAGTGTAATGACCTAATAATGGGTTAAATGCAAAGCACATGTGAAACTGAAAGCTTTTAAATCTAAGACTGACATGATGGGTTGGAATTTATTGTTCTAAAGCTGTGATTTCTCAGGAAGAATTTGGGAGTTTTGAATGTTTCTGTATTAAAAGTTTATAGTTTCACAGAAGATGAATGATAAAACAAAACAGACCAAAACTATCCCAAAGGAGCAAGTTGCTCCAAGATTACTTGGTGAACCAGATAGTATTTATATTTGGTTCTCAAAACTCAAATTTCTTGAATGTCCTTTTACTTTCATTACTTTTCCCAACTGATAACCTCTTTTGAAACCCTGCTTTGAAGTGTACAATGGTGTGAAATACTCACAGACAATAAGTTATGACAGGTGTGTCTTACTCTTTCTTGGGTATCATATCACCTTTTTCTAGCTTATAGGGCATAGCACATTAAAGTAAACAATAATTTTTGTGGTGAATTTTCAAATAGTTCCTTAGAGCACCATTTTGGGGATTAGAGGGTTTTTCATTGTTATTAAAAGCAAGCTATATTAAGTTTCTGTAACTATCAAAATTTTAGTTTGTGTCTCTCCAGTAAAATTTTGACATTTAAAATTGGTGCTTAACTTGCTTTTATTTTTATTTTTTTTTAAGATTTTGTGGGGCAGCCTGGGTGGCTCAGCAGTTTAGCGCTGCCTTCAACCCAGGGCGTGATGCTGGAGACCCTGGATCGAGTCCCACGTCGGGCTCCCTGCATGGAGCCTGCTTCTCCCTCTGCCTGTGTCTCTGACTCTCTTGCTCAGTATCTTTCATGAATGAATAAATAAAATATTTAAAAATAAATAAATAAAAATAAATTAAAACAGATTTTATGTATTTATTTATTGGAGAGAAAGAGAGCATGTACCTGCATGCACACAAATGTGGGGAGGGGTAGAGGAGGAGGGAGAGAGGATTCCAAACAGGCTCTGTGCTGAGCACAACATGTGCCCCACCTGGGTTGTGGAGTCTGTTGCAGGGCTAGGTATCACAACCCATGAGATCATGATCTGAGCCCAAATCACGAGTCTGATACTTAACTGACTTAGCCACCCAGGATCCCCTTACTTTTGTTTCTACTTGGCAAATATACCAGAGGACTGTGATGACAATCATTGTTTCTCTAACAATTAAAAGTCTAAATAATCTTAATTTCCGTTTATATTAATAAAATACCACATTAATTATATAACATCATACTAAGACAATCTCTCTTAGGAAGCTATTATTTTTATTACTATTTATTCCTACACATTGATTTATTCAGGAAAAATCAGTTAATTGTAAAAAAAAAAAAAAAAAAATGTGGTCTGGTTGCTATTTGCATAAGATGTTGAAAAATGACCCAGTTGCTGACACTTTGACTCTGGTTGGTTCTCTGTAACCAAAACGTCATAACTTCAAATTCTTGTAATTCATGTATTTATTTGGCATCACATATAAATAGTTGTACATAACATTTCTCCCTAAAATATTTTGAGTGCGTTAAATTGCAGTCTATGAAACTTGGCAGTAAGTCTAATTCATTTCATTTTAGTACTGAAAGAACTCTTAGAGTGAAGCTTTCCATATAGAATCAGATTTTCATTTTCATGGCACTATCATTTATCAAATCATCTGCCTTTACACTCTCCAGACAAATCAGTTGCAATTAATGCTCTCTTAGCCAAAGTGGATGCAATTGCAGACCTCAGATTATACTTTTTGGAGATAAAGAAACAATACAAAAAGGGAAAATAAACAAATGTAACAAAAAACTTAAAGTACCGCAACTATTCCATACATACATACAATGATGATTTTGTTTAAAATAAGCCCAGATTTTTGTCAACTTGTTACTTTCAGATTTATACTGAGATTTCTCTCAGTCCCAGTATTTAAGTTTAATGAACTATAATTATAACTAAACTATAATTATAACCACATATACATATGCATATACACAAATGAGCTGATACACAATTGGAATACAAAACATGATTAAATTAAAAATGTCTTTTGCTTACCTGGAATTGAACAGCATCCACATCATCACAATATGCAGCATTGACAACAGTAATTATTATGGCATCAAAAAGTGGAAAAGTTTAATAAGAAATGCAAGCAGTAAGTTGAATATTCTTTCTGAATTAAAAACCTCTGTAAGAAAGCAGTAGACAGGAAGCTTACACCCTTATACTAAAAATCAAAGAATAAATAAATAAATCCGAACATTATGATGTTGATACTACAAACAGGATATTTTTTCAATATTTTTTCAGATCACAATGTTTACTTCTCTTTTGTATATCCTAGGGAGATGCACAAAAATAAAGAAGAAAAAATGCAAGTAAGAAGAAGAGCTGTCAAAAAATGTTTTTGAGCAGCATGGATAGGTGATGGGATTAAGGAGTGCACTTGTGGTAAACACCTGCAGATGTAGGGAAGTGTTGACTCCCTATATTTTACACCTAAAACTAATATTATATTGTATGTTAGCTCACTGGAATTTAAATAAAAACTTTGAAAAATTATTTAAAAAATTATGTAACAGGAAGTTGTGGAGAAATGGCTTCTAAACTTGGAGACTTTCAGGCAGCTGTGAGAGAACAGAAGATGAGAATTTTCATAGTCGAGTTAGTAGATGCATTCTTCAGGTTATAAGTAAAAATAAACGTTAAATATTTATAAATTGTCAATAACCATGTTTACACCTACTATTTTCTCGAAATGCTTTTGTAGGTCCTGTGATCTTAGTGTGTAAATAGCTAAGCAGTGTTTATAGGACCAAGTTGATTATTCTAATACCTTTCATGGAAAGATTGACTGTAAAAAAAAAAAAAAAAAAAAAAGGAAAGATTGACTGTAACAAGATGTTTGAATATGTACTTCTCTATTTGCTGATGATTACTTTCAATGCTTTTTAAAGTTTTCTTTTAAAATCCAGTTAACATGTAGTGCAATATTAGTTTCAGGTGTACAATTTAGTGGTTCATCACTTACAATACCCAGTGCTCATCCCAGCAAGTGCGCTCCTTAAACCCCATCACCCTAAACCCACACCCCTCTGGTAACCAGCAGTTCATTTTCTATAGTAAAGAGTCTTAGTTTGTCTTTCTGTTTTTCTCCCCACCCTCTTTCAAGGATAATGTACCTCCTAATGGAGAGGATTAAAAGCCCTCTGTATTATGATGGCAGCTCAATTTTACTGTTGATCTTTACACACATGTACTCTAGTCAGGCGGAATTATTAACTATGTTTTATATTTTTGTTATTTGCTAAGCCTCCGCTTTTAGTCTGAAATGGGTGTTTTCACCATGCTTAAGGTTTCTTTCTTTTTCTCTTTTTTTTCTTTTTTTTGGCTACAATCATCTTTTTAGGCACTCTCAGACCACCCTGTCTCTCTGCCTGTCACAGAATTATGTTTTGTTCTATTTTGTTTCTAAGATTTTTTTTTCTCGAGCAGTTCATAGCAAACTCTAGAGGAAGGTACAGAAATTTCCCATTTAGTCCATTGCCTCCACAAATGCATAGGCTCCCCCATTATCAACATCACTCACCAGAGTGATATATTGTGTTATAATTGATGAACAAACATTAGTGCATCTTAAATGCCCAAAGCTGGTAGTTTATCATAGGATTCACAGTTGGTGTTGTGCACTCTATGGGTTTCAAAAAATGTGTAATGACATGTATCCATTGTTATAATATTATACAAAATATTTTCAATACCCTAAAATTCTTCTGTGCCCACCTATTTAAACTCTTCCCTCCTCCAATCCTTGGCAACCACTGATCTTTTAACCTTCTCTATAGGTTGCCTTTTTCAAAATGTCGTAGGGTAAGAAGAACCTACTATGTGGTCTCTTCAGGTGGCTTCTTCTTTTTCAGATAGGCCTTTTGCACTTAGTGATACACATTTAAGAGTATTCCATGATATGTGTGTGTGTGTGTATTTGTGTGTGGCTTGATAGCTTATTTCTTTAGCATTGGGTAACATCCTGTTGTCTGGATGCACCAAGTTTAATTATCTGTTTACTTGGTCAAGGACATATTGGTTGTTTTTAAGTTTTGCCAATTGTAAATAAACCCACTCTAAGCATCTGTGTGCAAGTTTTAATGTGAACATATTTTCAACTTTTTTTTAGGTAAACACCAACGGACACAATCTCTAGATTGTGTAGTAAAATATTTGTTTTGTAAAAAAACTACCAAACTCTCTCTCTCTCTCTCTCTCCTTTCAAATATTTATTTATTTATTTTAGAGAGAAAGAGATTGAGAGATTGAGAGAGAGAGAGCGCAGGGGGGATGCTCAGAGGGAGATGGAGAGAGAGAATCCCAAGCAGACTCCCTGCTGAATGGGGAGCCCAACTTGGGGTTCAGTCTCATGACACTGAGATCATGACTTGAGCTGGAATCAAGATCAGCAGCTTAACTGACTGAGCCACCCAGTCACTCCCCCAAATTCTTTTTTCCTCCCTCAGGATTTCTTTTTTTTTTAATTTAGTATTTTTTTTTTTTTTTTAGGATTTCTTTTGTTATTCAGAGATTTCTGTGGTTCCATACAATTTTAGAATTATTAGTTGTATTTCTTTGAAAAAATGCCATTGAAATTTTGATAGACTTTGAATCTGTAGGTGGCGTTGAGTAGTATGGGCATTTTAACAATATTGATTCTTCCAGTCCATGAGCAGGAAATATATTTCCATTTATTTGCAACTTCTTCAATTTCTTTCATTAATGTCTTATAGTTTTCAAAATACATGTCTTTCACCTCCTTGGTTAAATTTATTCCTAGGTTTTTTATTCTTTTTGATACAATTGTTAATGGGATTGTTTTCTTTAAAAACAACAACAACAACAAAAAGATTTCATTTATTTATTCATGAGAGACACAGAGAGAGAGAGGAGGAGACACAGGCAAAGGGAGAAGCAGGCTCCATGCAGGGAGCCCGACGTGTGACTTGATCCCGGGTCTCCAGGATCATGCCCTGGACTGAAGGCAGCACTAAACCATTGGGCCACCCAGGGACCCCCCGGATTGTTTTCTTTATTTATCTTTCTGATAATTTGTTATTATCTGATATTAGTAAAGTGTGTACACTTTATTTTTTTGTATTTACCTAGCTAGAGGTTCATATTGGTATTTTCGAAGAACCAACTTTTGGTTTCATTGCTGTTCTCTAATGATTTTCTGTTTTCACTTTTATTGATTTGTTTTAGTTCTTCTTTATCTTTTCTGCTTAATTTGCACTGACAGTGGAGCCTGACACAGAGCTCCATCCCAGGAACCTGGGATCATGATCTGAGTTGAAATCAAGAGCTGGACACTTAACCAACTGAGCCACCCAGATGCTTCTCAAAATACATTTTTAAAATTTCTCTTGAGCTTCTTTGATTCCTGTGTTATTTAAAAGTTTGCTGTTCAATGTTTTTGTAATTTGGGATTTTCTAGTTATCTTTCTGTTACTCATTTCCAGTTTATTTTCATTTTGGCCTGAGAGTAGATTTTGTATGATTTCTATTATTTTAAATTTGTTGACATATGTTTTATGGCCCAGAATGTGGTCTATTTTAGTAAATGTCCTAAATTTTACTTAGGACATCTAGTAAATGTCCCATGCGATCTTGAAAGGAATGTGTATTCTGCTGTTGTTGGATGAAGTCACTGAAAGATATCAATTATATACAGTCGATTGATGGTGTTGAGTTCAATTATATCCTTCCTGATTTCCTGCCTGTTAGATTTGTCCATTTCTGATAGAATGGCAATGTAATCTCCAAGTATGATAGTAGATTTATCTGTTTCTCCTTGAAGTTGTACAGCGTTTGCCTCACATAGTTAGATACTCTGATGTTAGGCCTATGCACATTAAGGATTGTTATGCCTCCTTGGAGATTTACTCCTTAATGTTATGTAATGCCCTCTTTGTCCCTAATAACTTTTCTTATTGTGAGGTCTTTGCTGTCTGTAATCAATATAGTTTCACATGCCTTCTTTGTATTATGTTAGCATGATACACATTTTCCTATCACCTAGATTTAATCTATATGTCTGTATAGATCAGTTCTATAGGCTTCTAGTAGGCAATATGTAGTCGGTTCTTATTTTTTTATCTACTCTGGAAATCTCTGCCATAACTGGTGCATTTAAGATTTACATATGTTCTGAGTAAAATAATATTTTGTATTTCAGATATTGGAAAGGGTAGTTAAATGACATTTTATTTCTTGAGACTTTTTCATATTCAATAATATTCATTTTAATTCTTCTAGATAGGATTCTCAATTTCTATGCAGTCATTTTTTTATTAATGTCTAATTATTCTTCCATCATCCATTTAGATACTTTTTTTTTTTTTTTTTGATACATTACACTTCAGTCATATCACATTCAGCCTGCTTGGGCTTGACTTAAAATAAACTTATTCTGTGAAGTGACAGTAAAAATCAGCAAAACAAAATGTCATTGCAAACTGCCTTATGCTTTTATGGCTAAAGATGATAAAATCTCCTGTAGGACTTTCATGATCAGGTTGCCAGATAAGTAGCTAAATTTCTGTCAATCTCTAGTTTAAAATTACTGCAGTATTAAACACCAAATAATGAATAACATATTAAATAAATTAAATTTAATTATGTGTTTGAAAATAGCAAAACTATAAAATAGAAACAGATAAATATTAGATTAATGGAATAACCATGCTTAGATTATTTTTGAGAGACATATCTATGAATATTTGCATTTCTTTCCTCTCATAAATAAGTAGAGAAGTGCTCAAAATCATATTTTAAAATCCTAACTCCTAAGATGATGGTTTTAGGATAGGGAATCTTTGGGAAGTGATTAGATCCTGAGGATAAAGTCCTCACATAGGGAACTCGAATCCATAAAAAACAAGATCAAAGAGAGCTTTCTGTCTCTTTTCGACCATATGAGAACACAGTAACAAGATGGCCATCTATGAACCAGGAAGCAGGCTCTCACCAGATATCAAATCATGTTGGTACCTTGATCTTGGTCTTCCCAGTCTCTAGAACTCTGTAAAATAACTTTGTTACTTATAAGCCACTCAGTATATGGAATTTTGTTAAAGCAGCCCAAACTGACATATAACAAGCAAGATTAGAAAGTCATAAGCTAACTCAAAATTAATTTATGTGAGACTTAAACTTTACCACTTTTAATCTAGTGTCTATTTTCATGTGTTCCAGTTATATGGGTATAGACAAATAGAATAAGTATAGTGTCAGTAAAAGCAGATGCTTAATGAATAAATGTTGAGTTGAATTTAGAGACCACTATTCCAAATTCTCTTAACAAGATTCAGAGTTTTATTCAACAATAGATTGAATAAGTGGCACTCCTCAAACTGAAAGATGGTATTCAGTTGTTGAGAGTTTAGCAAAGATTGGTAAAAATGTATAGATGTTTTCAGCAACATCCACACAGACAAACTTAAATGCTAAACTAGCATGATATTTAAACAAAGCACTATATTCTGTTTCTGCTAGTGCAAACTCTGCTTATGTGGAAAATTGGACCTATTGAAATTTATTTATAAATACAGAAAGCTTTTCAGGGTTGGGGTTCAGGAGTTATATATTTTACAGTTTTAGAATAACTTTCCCCAAAACATAAAAATTATTTAAATATTATAGTTATTGTCAATAAACATTGGGCTATGAGTAAATAAATTAATTAATTAATGTTATAGTTATTGCCATTTAAAAGATAAATTGGTTAATGCTGAACATCGCTTCTTCCTATTTTCAAATTTTAGCTTCTCTTTCAGGCAGAGCAACTAATCATCCCCACAAAATAAGTCAAATTACATTATTTGATTTTTTCATTTTTTGTCCTAATATTAATTAATATGTGTTATACTACAGCAAATGTAATGTTAACATTTTCTCAGATAGCTAGATTTGGTGCTAAAAGAATTAATCAAATTGACTTTGGGGTATGTTGGAGGAAGAATAATGTTCTCTCTCATTTCAAAGATGTACATGTCCTAATCCCTGGGACCCATGACTACATTAACTTCTCCTGGAAAAGGGATTTTGCAGTTGTAATTCAGGTAAGCATGTTGAAATGAGATTATTTTAGACTATTCAGTTGGACCTTATACAATTGCAAGTTTCCTTACAAGAGAGAAATAGGAGTCGAAGCTAGGAAAAGGTGATGTGTTGGTGGAAGTAGAGAGAGAGTCAGGTGGTCAGGAGCCAAGGAATGTAAGCAACCTCTTAAAACTGGAGAAGACTGAGAAGGGATTCTCTCTGGAGTTTCTGGAAGAGACCATTGCTAAGGAAATCTTATTGTCACCCTGGTACAATGTATTTCAGACTTCTGAACTAAAAAATGATAAGATAACAAATTTGTGTTATTTTTAAACCACATAGTGTGGTAATTTGTACTGCAGCTATGGGAATCTAATACAAGACATGAGATGGAACCTGAAAATTAATATCTTCCTTTGTAGCCTATGTGCTGTCAATTTCTTTGTTCTTATTCTCTTTTGTAATTTTGTCCTTATATGACTTTGCATTATATATTTCCTTACTTGTTTTTATATTTTATTTCAGTAGTATATAAAGTCCACATGCATTTGGACTTTGTTTTCTTCTCTGTGATATGCCTACAATAAGGCCTTGCACATGATTTCTGTTAATCACTGAATGAAACATGCATGAAGATTATTATGAAAGTCTAGAACTCCATTATAGGAATAATGATTACTTAATGTGTAGGAGAAACATTTGCTAGAAAATTAATAGTAATGATAATATCTTAACATTTGAATATTGCTTTATGATTGACATACATTATCTTATTAGCTTTTGAATCATATTTTAAAGTTTAGAAAATCAAATATTATAGCTTTCATTTTTGTAGTCACAATATCTAGCACAGTTTCTCCATAAACAAATAACATCAACCATTAACTACATACGTCCCAGCTGTCAATGCTAAGAATTTCATGTTTTTTGATATTCTTTTCCTCATGTTAGGGATTAGGCAAAAGATTAAGAGTTTCACTTGTTTATCCAATATTTCACAGCTAGTAAGTAGCGATAGTAGGATTTAGAGTCATTTGTTTCAGACCAGGAATGTCCAGTATACCTATGTTATAAGGGCAAGGAGTAAAGTTGTGCATGAGTATTGAAGGGGTAAAATTTAAGGAGTAAAATTTAAGTCTTAGTCATTGCTTGAATATAGAGGAGTTACTTAGATGAAGCCCAGATACCACATTAATGTAAATTCCAAATACTACATAGATTAAAGTCTTTAAAGAGCAACCAAATATATTAAAATAATATGAGTTATTATCTTACAATTTTAGAATGTTGAAGATCTCTCTTAGATTTTAAATGCATTATGATAAAGTAGAGAAGCCTGATATATTCAACCACCAGTTTAAAGAAAGTGGTTATATTGTGTAATGCCACAATCAAAATTTAAGGGAAAATGACAAGATGAGAGACATTTCACAACTCAAATCATAAACAAAAGGCTAACCTCCCAAATATATAAAGAGTTCCTACAAATTAAGAAAATCAATAGAAAAATTGTCAAAGAACATGAAAAAACAGTTCCTAGAAACTCTCAAATATATGAAAATGTCTTCACCATCACCTTTACAAAGAAAAATGGAAAATAGCAATTTTTTGTAATTCGCCAGATTGATGAACATAAATATTTGATTAAACTCTGTATTAACAGGTCTCAATCATTATTGAAAGAGTTGTAAACTGTTAAAATGTACATGGAGAACAATTTGGCCAAATCTATTAAGAAATACATATACTAACAGTGTGTGTCTAACAGTTTAAATTCTGGGAATTTAGAAACATATGTGGTTGAAAATATTTCAAGTAATGTACATACAATTTTCTCAATGCATCATTGTCTATAATTATTGAAAACATTTGGAAGCAATACAAATGTCTTTCAATAAGGAATTGCATAAATAAATTATGATAAATCCCTATAATGGAATACTATGAGGATTTAAAAAAAGAATAAGCTCTTATGTTCTGATATGGAAAGTTTGCCAAGATAAATTATGAAAGGGCAAAAATCAAGGTTTTGAACAATGTGTATTGCATGCTCTCTTTGTTCAAAAGCAAGGAGTTGGAAGAGAAACACATTTGTATTTTATTGTGTACATTTTTAAACATCTTTTTGAGACCATTAACATTTAATACAAATTATAAAAAATTACGCTTTTCTACTGCAAGTCATGGGGTGAGTTGGATAAATGGGCTGAACCATGGGAGACAGGCATTTTTTTGCAAATAAATTTAGTTTCTATAATGGAGTGAAAATGTCCCATTTTTATAACTTCTTTAGTTTATTCTGCAAAGTAAATGTGAATAAAATAATTATTCCTAACCTCTCAGAAAAGAAGAACATGATGTTTGATGGAAAATAGAAGTATAAATTATTGCACAGAAATCTTTTTAAAAATATTATTTTTCTAAGACTACTTGGCTGGGCAATATTTTTCACATAATATCTAAGATAAATAAGGCAGATATTAAGGCCTTTGACTAGTTTTCATCACTGCTTGGCTTTTTACTTCTTAATGTAATAAAGTGCTGATGTTTTATCATGGCATAATCACCTTATAAACTAGGGTGTTGGTAAAGATCACTTTTAAAAATAATTTAGAGAAATAGAAGGGGGAGGAGGATAGAAGCCAAGTTACATATCATATCAAAATAAAATGAGAAAGAAAGCAAAATATAAAGTAGAATTTAAAATCACTTTTGTTTCCATCTGGCAAGAGGACCAAAATGGAAAGTAAAATAAAGACACATTGTAAACTGTACACTGAGAATTACAGTGATGATCTAATTAAATTAGTCACAGTGAAATTCAGATGCCTTATTTTTTCTGAAATGTAAAATAATAAGGCAGTGAATAAGTACTAAGATTTTTCAACCATTTAAGAAAGTATTTTAGTTTTCAATTTCAAGTGACTAAGTATGTCAAAATAAGAGGCATAAGGAAAGTATATATTAAAAATTTTGAAAATTAATGTTTATTTATACCTATTATATATTGTATTACAAGTTGTGTAAATAGGCAAATATTTCCATATGATTTGTATGGCAAATCTGTTCTCTTATCACAGTCCTGGTTTTAAATACTCTGTTCTAGAGTCCCCATAAATCACCAAGTGTTCCAGAAATAGTTCCTTTCAAGATATTTATTTCTGGTCAGAAAAAAATGTCTGAAATTTTGTTCGTTTTGGACTTAAATGAATCATATTTCTGTGAGTGTGTGAGTGTGTGTGTGCACATGGTATCTTATGTTCCTCAACTGAAGAATAAAGTGATTTTAATTATCTTACTCATTTTTTTATGAATATAGAAGAATTGTCAATTAACAATATTATATGTAACTTTAAAGGGCATCTTGTTAAAGAGCTATAAAATTGAGATAGGACAATTTTGAGGTGCAAATACATACTGATTTCTTTTCTTTCACCCAAGCTGACATAGGATCTTAGTAAATGTTAACCTGTTCATGTCTGTACCTGGAGAGAGGCTGGGAGCCAGGTCAGAAACTAGGAATCAGTAGTAGGACACATCAGGAGCCCCAGAGATTTTGAAGGTGATTTTGTTACCTTTGACAGCAAACAGGAGAGAGCATGCGGACATTAAAATAGACTTTCCATTTGAGTCCTTTATGCAGGAGAAAAGGTGAATTGGTCATTTGGTAATAAAAAGCACAAGTAGATGTATGGCATGTCATACATGTAATTTTATAGTTTCAGCTGAATAACTGTACTTTAAATAGTGAAATTTTAAAAGTGCATATCAAAGGGAAGCTTCCAGCATTGTTTTAAGAATGGATCTGACAAGGGCAATGTTGAGGTTTAGCTCAGAAAGATCAGACACGAAATCAGGGCAAAAGGAAAGGAGGTTATGGGAGAGATTCAAAAAAGGAAGACCACCCCAAACTCTCTCTTTCTCTTTTTTTAAGACAATTTTTAAAAATGATTTTATTGATTTATTTGAGAGAGAGTGAGGTAGACAGAGCTAGCATAAGCAGAGAGAGGAGCAAAGGGAGAGGAAGAGGGACAAGCAGACTCCCTGCTAAGCTTGGAGCCTGAGGTGGGGCTAGGTCACAGGACCCTTAGATCATGACCAGAGCTCAAGTCAGATGCTTAAAGGATTGAGCCACCTAGGTGCCTGTACCCCAACTCTTAGGTCAAAGTTTCACACAAGCATTTCTAGGAGACAGATTGTCAGTTTTAACTACATGAATTTATTTCGTGATATATCTCAAATGCTTGCGTTTAAGGCTACTGTTAACAAACTACATGTAGTTTGTTTTTAGAAAACTTTTTAATTGCCAATTCTTCTTCTTCTTAATTAATTCATTATAAACCATTTGACACACTAATAGGTCACAAACTCAGTATTTAGCACTGGAAAATGAAAGAATGAGTAAGAATCATACTTGATTTTCAGTACCTTGTGAACAATTATTTTTTAAAATGAATTCTATAATTACAACTTTTTAAAAAGGCATTTTTATTTATTTATAGATGAGACACACAGAGTGAGGCAGAGACACAGATAGAGGCAGAAGCAGGCTCCCTGTGGGGACCCTGATTTGCGGAGCTCAATCCCAGGACCCCAGGATTATGACCTGAGCTGAAGGCAGTTGCTTGACCACCAAGCCCACCCAAGTGCCCCTAGTTATAACAACTTTGTCAGTATTATTGTTAGGTTGTGGTTTTTGAACTATTTTCTGGATGAGATAAACCAGCTAAAATGGTCTTATCTGAACTTTATGCTATAGCATTCTAAGAGGAATTAAGAGTAGATGTTTTTTTTATTTGTTACAAATTTATTTTTTATCTTCAAGTTTGAACATGCATCTTTGCTCCAGCCCTTTTATTTTATTTTTTAACTTTTATCTGAATTCTAGTTAGTTAACAAACAGTGCAATATTGGTTTCAGGAGAGGAAGGAATACATTTTGAAGTAATGTTCACTGAATATGTAAATAGATGTACATTGCAGCATACACATCTTTAATACTATTCCTGTGACAGCATGATTGACTCTTTATGAGATTATCCTAATGCTTTGCTTAGGTAATCTGGAATCCATTGAACAAACAAATGTTCATTTTATTTTTTTATTATTTATACTACATGCTATAACTAATCAGAACAGATTAATCTAACACCTCCTATAAGCAATACATTTTTCTGACACTTCATAGATAAAGCTTAAAAAAGGAAAAAAAATTATAATTATTTTAGGACCTTGCAAAATATGACATGAAACAGAATCATCTTGACAGTGCTGAGTGTGAGTTCTCAAACAGCTTCACTCAAGTGGGGTAGTTCCTGTTTTCTTTAGATAACTTTCTGGTCTGACACTGACCATCACTACCTGCGTTTGGCTTTCTTATTTATATCATTTGCTTATTCCCTGTGGGAATCGAGTCACAATTTCTAAAATAAAACATGGCTGCAGCCACTGATAATCCAAGAAGAATGCTTTTTTACTAAGGGAAGTCTATGGAAACCCTGGGGAGAGCTTTCAGGAAGGAGATTGAATTAGGGGGGCCTTGGAAGCAGGCTCACAAAAATCTCAAAAATGCTGAGATGTAAGGAAACCAGAGATAAGGGAACAAGCCAGACTACCCTGCCCTAAGGTGTGGGTGGGGAGGGTGTCTTGTTAAAACAGCTACTTGTGACCAACAAAAAACTCTTCCAGACTCTAAAAAGGAAGTAAGCCATAAAGATGGTATCACTAGTCCTTGCTCAATGGTGATAAAAATGGATATGTTAAAAGGATTTAGCTTCGTTGATTAGGCTTTCAATAAAAGACCAACCCTACAAGCCCTCTATGGCAACCCTGTCAGGACCCCTCTCACTCCCGAGAGCTTTCTCTGTATCTTTACTTAATAAACTTCTATCCCTTTACTCACTCTCCTGTGTCCACAAGATTCATTTTTCAACTTCGTGAGACAAGACCAAGCTCTCTGGAATCAAGATTACTTCTGGTTGAAATACCAGGAAAAAAATGGTTGATAAAATCTTGGTTTTTGTTAATTTATCTCAATAAAAGCCCACTGGAACTCCCCCCAAAAAAATACCTGGTAGGTTTCCATTGAAAATGTGGTACATACAGAATGCCTTGCAGTTGTATTAACAATAAAACCTTGATATTGTCACACATCCTGGGGGACATTTCCCAAATTATCAGTTGGGTATAGGACAATTATTAAGAAATAGTTTGACAGTCACTGTGAAGACTCAAAAAGACCAAGCAATGGCTGTTACTGTGTCCTCTTGGGGTTTACCAGCTTCTCATGGTGAAATCGCAATCTCATTGGAGAAAAGCAGTATCATCCTGAGTCCTAAGCAAATCCTGATAGTCTGGTGAGTTTATTCTCATGAGATAACTAAATAGGTAGATAATAAAATTATTCTTTCTTGGATCTTTCTTGTACAAGGAGGAAATTAAAAATAATTATTTCTACGTTCCTTTCTGGTTTACCTTTCTAGGATCTCACTATCTCAGTTGCCCTTTTCTCTTGTAAGCAGGAAGTGTAGAATTCTGCTAAATTTAACTGCCTTTTAGACACTGAGCTCCTCCTGCAGCAGTCCTCATGACATGAAATTTCCTATAACAAAGTCTTAGTGATACAGGAGAGCTTGATTCTTGTCTCACAGAGTCGAAGAATGAATCTCGAGGACACAGGAGAGTAAAAGGATAGAAGTTTATTAAGTAAAGATACAGAGTAAGCTCTCAGAAGTAAGAAGTCCCCACAGGGTTGAGGACTTGTAGGGTTGGTCTTTTATTGAGAGCCTAATCAGGGAAGCTAAATCCTTTTAACATATCCATTGATATCACCATTGAGTAAGGACTAGTGATACCATCTTTATGGCTTACTTCCTCTTTAGAGTCTGAAGAGTTTTTTGTTGGTCACAAGTAGCTGTTTTAACAAGACACCCTCCCCGCCCACACCTTAGGGCAGGGTAGTCTGGCTTGTTCCTTTATCTCTGGTTTCCTTACATCTCAGCATTTTTGGGATTTTTGTGAGCCTGCCTCCGTGGCCCCATACCTAGCCTTGCCTAGCCCCATTTGTCCCTAACTCATCAGTAGCCACTACTATTTTCACAAGCTGATGTATTAGGGACTGGAAAACATTTGAAAGTATCGTGATTGCACTGATGTGAAGTAACAATGTCAGGAAATATAGTTTATTATGTCATATAATTCTGAAAGTAACAAATTCTTTTCTCCTAGTATTTTATCAATGACAGATTTTATCTACTTTCATTTATCTTCTCTTTATACTTGGGCTCTAGAGATAACATAGGAAGGTTGGGATAATTTTGTATAATGCTAAGTAAGCTATGCAAAGAATTATAAATTAGGTAAGTATTAATAACAGTGATGATTTCATATCAACATATCTTTGTCTCAAAAATACATCCCTGAGTAAGGGACAGGAGGGGCTAGGTGGGGAGAGATAGATAGGGGCTATGTGATTAGGCTCACAGAAATCCCCAAAATGCCAAGGTGTAAGGAAACCAGAGATAAGGGAGCAAGCCAGACCACCCTGTCCTAGGTAGGTGTGGGTGGAGAGGGGGTCTTTTTTATGACTGTCATCTGTGATCAACAAATAACCAGACCCCAAAGAAGAAGTAAGCCATTAAAGACATTATCACCACTCCTTAATGGTGATATCCAGAGTTAATGCTAAAAAGATTTAGGTTCCCTGGTTGGCTTTCAATAAAAGATGAACCCTACAAGCTCTCAGTAACAACCCTGTCGGGATCCCTCTCACTTCTGAGAGCTTTCTCTGTATCTTCACTTAATAAACTTCTCTCTTTACTCACTCTCCTTTAAGAGATCTATTCTTCCACTCCCGGAAACAAGAACCAAGCTCTTCAGTATCATCCCGACGTCTAATGGGAATGCAGGTTATGGGGGAACAGAGGACTAGCTGAGGACAAAGCACAAGCCTGGGATAGCACATTGATAAGTCCTTGAAACAGATAAAGGGACATTCCTCTACAGACTCAACTGCCTCTATGTTACTACTTTGCTAAGGGCAGAAGGCAATCTTAGCCCGACCCCCAGGATCCTGTAGGTCTACTTTAACATATAAAAATTACTTTAGAAATTTCCTTTATCTCTAAACCCCCAAGATACGTGTTGGCAATCATCCCCCAAGCACATGGCCCACCGATATACATCTGAAGGGTCTCATGACTCAGGTTTTATTAGACAGTAATAGGTGACCTTTTTGCAACAACAACTAGCCCCCTCAAGGTCCTGGAAACCTTGCTTTCAAAATTCCTTAGAGAGCAGCTATCCTCAAACCCCTCCCAACTCCCAGGCATATAATCAGCCACCCCTCACAGGCCCAGGGCAGTAGGTCTTCCTGCCCACAGGTCCTGCCCTTTTGCTTTAATGAAATGACCATTTTGCACCAAAGATGGCTAAAGAATTCTTTCTTGGTCGTCGGCTCCAGACCTTGCCTATATTCCAAAACTTCATTACAGGGACATTTCTGTCCTTACTTCCAAAGCTTTCAACTATCACATGCTTCTCAAAGGGATTCAGTGACAGTACTAGAGAGAAGTTAATTCTATAAAGTACTTTTTTGGTCATGCACACACACACACGCATACATACATTCGTGCATCGGTTATCATAAAAGGATATACTGGTCAAATGTCCATCTGAAAACCCTGTGCATTTTGAAAATACCAGTTAAGAGATGTACTCAGAAAATAATTGGAACAGACTGTCAGAGAATATTTGATGATCTCTTGGACACATTTTTAAAAAACCATTGTTCTGATAATCAACCTTCAAAACTAGGTGTTCCTGCTTCTCAGGGCCTGAGATTTACTGGCAGTCAAGTATACTTATTTGTCCTTATAGACAGCATGGAAGAGACAAATATTCTACTTCAATAAAATTTTAAAAACCCACATAAAGAGATTAACAAGCCTAGATATCCTTCAGTTAAATATGAGAAACAATACCACTCAATATCAGTGAACCAGATATTATAAAACCACGTTCTCAATCATAGACAAGTTACCCGGAATACAAGTTATCAAAATCTGCTTAATGAAAAAGAACTACACCAAGAATTTTTTTTTTTTTGTAATTAGAATGCTCAAAGACATCAAATTTTGATAATCTGATATGTTCACATAGATAAACATAATTATCATTAGGGCAACTATGATGAGGAAGCAGAAGGCTAGCTGAGGACAAAGCACAAGCTAACACCCCGCAACCACTACCACCCCCAGGTAGGATGTGTGTGACATTCCTCCAGGAAGCTCCCAACTGTCTTAATGTTAATGCCTTGCTAGAGGGAAAAGCAACCTTAACTTGACATTGGCAAGGCTTTGGTATCCTGTGAGTCTTCTTTAACATATGAAAATCCTTTTGAAACCTCTCAATTCCTTATCTTCCTCACTCCCAAAAGTATAAGGATTATATAAGTATAATAGTATATATAAGTATATAAGCCACCCCCACAACCCCAGGACAGCAGCTCTTTCTGCCCCTGCGTCCTGTCCTTGCTTTAATAAAACTACCATTTTGCACCCAAAGATGTCTTAAGAATTCTTTCTTGGTCTTCAACCTCACCCCCACCAATCCTCATCTATATTCCAAAACTAAAACAACTAAATACTAACTTTACCCTAAAGTAGCAAACATTTTATGCATGACGTTTAGGGGAGTATTGCCAGAGTTCACCTCTGTGTTACGCTGTGTGTATATTACAGTTCTTCCCCAAACCTTCTTACCAGCCTGGTCTTTCAATAGCACTTCACTCTCTATGATACAATTGCAAACAGTTTTGGTGTCCTAGTAAACATTTGATGTCTTTGAGGTGATTTTGCACATATGGGCTCACATTCATGTATAGTTGATTTCATAAAACTCTTACAGGATATTCTTACTTCCCTCATTTTATAGATATACTTAGCAACTTGATTTGCCCTCATGAACTACCTGCATCATTATATTGTTTGACTTTGAGTCTTTTTTTTTTCCCCCTCAGTAATGATATCTGCTCTTAAATTACATTATGTTTTACTTTATACTTCAAAAGTGCAATCCAGCACAGGTGATATCTACATATTTTGAGAGAAAGATTATACAAAGTCTCACATAAACTGATCAGTAAATAACCCTTTGAACCCACAAAATATACTGTGGGTCACAAATTCAATTTTCTAATAGTCATATTGACAAAAGAAACCAAACAGATTAAATTAATTAGTGTATTTTAAGAAATCTGTATAATTATGTCATTTATTCAATACATAATCAATATATAGTTAAGAATGATATATTTTCACTTTTTCCATTTAGTTGTGCAAAATGCAATCTGCATTTTATACTTAAATTGCACCTCAATTCAGACTAGCCACATTCCAAAAGTTCTGTGTCTATCTATGGCTAGTAGTTATCATACTAGACCATGCAGCCTTAGATATGTAAAGGACCCTAATTCACAACTAAAACATTTAATATGCAATGGCCTCAATTCCTTGTTAATGGTTTAAATATTATTTTTATATTTTCAGATTAAACATTTAGTTTGATGTATGATTTTTGACAGCTTTACCGTATAATACCGTCTTTAAAAATGAGAAAGCCTTTATTTCTATTCATCATTTTCCACTTTTATCAACTATTTTTTATTTTATATTTTACTGGTCAACATAATGCACTAAAATAAAAATGTAAACAATCACAAAGAATATAAACTTAATTATTTGAGCTTATGTGGGTAATACTTTGCATATTTTACTTTATGTAATATTTGAATATGTGTAAGAAATAACTGATTCTTTTTTTTTCAATTGTAGATTTTAAAGTTGTTGCAAAGACATTCCAAATGTTCATTTTAACTCTTCATTTAGGTACTTGTGACTTTTTAAAATTAAATGATTGTATGAATAAGACTTTTTTTTTTCCTTTCAAGAAGTCATAGTATACGGTTATTTTTGAGATAAAATGTTTAGAAAATGGTTAGCCTAAATTTACGTTAAGACATTCTACTTAATTTTCTCAAAGACATTTAAACTGTCTTCAGATAATAGGAACAGGTATTTTTTATGGCTTCATTTTATGTTAGGCAATAATCAACATCATAAAATTCTATAAAATGCAATTCATAAAATTCTACATGGCATGTAGATAAAGATTTCTGATTCAGTTACTATGCAGGATTTAAACAAAATCACCCTTAATTGGAACAAACCATTGTTGAAATATATTCAAAATCTAGCATCAATTAATTTAAAAGACAAACTTTTATTAACTATGAGAAATTTTCAAGGATAGACAAAAAAACAAAAACAAAAACAAAAGCTATTTTGATGCGTATTATTAGTCTGACATTTTATTTTAATTATCAGTCTTTGAACATATTCACAGCAAGAACCATGTTTTATGCATATTTTTTAAAAACCTGATAATCTACTAAAGATAATTCTTTTTACATAAAATATTTCATTATGTATTATGTGAACACGACAGATTAGATACCTAAATTACCAACTTTTAGAATAATCACTTTATAGAATGAAGATGCACATGGAAGACAAAATATTTCAGCAAATTATTAACTATCTTTTCTATAAACTGAAGTATGAAGAGATAATATTATCTAGGAAAAGTTTAACAAGGGAATTTCCTATTCTTTTTTTTTTAATTTTTATTTATTTATGATAGTCACACAGAGAGAGAGAGAGAGAGGCAGAGACATAGGCGGAAGGAGAAGCAGGCTCCATGCACCGGGAGCCCGACATGGGATTCGATCCTGGGTCTCCAGGATCGTGCCCTGGGCAAAGGCAGGCGCCAAACCGCTGCGCCACCCAGGGATCCTGAATTTCCTATTCTTAACCTGTTTTTTAGGTTTTAAAAAAGTACTTCAAAATAATGTGTAAGATAGTTGTTCTTATTATGACCCCTATTACATCAGAGTGCAACATTTTCCTTTGTGGTAATGACTTTCACAGAGAAATAATGCATACTAGAAACATACATTGTACTTCTAGAAACATTACAGAAAGATATTGAAGTATAATGTACAATAAATGTAAGAAATACTAAAAATTATAGAAATGATATAGAAATAATATAGATAGAATGAATGAAATATTGTCTTCTCCTGGCTTAAGCCAGACCCTTGTGCATAACTACCATAGTTAATGATACATAATTTCCAAGAAAGCAAACTTAACTTACTAAATTATATAATAAACATTTTATAGACCAAACTCTATTTTGTTTTAAAATATAGTGCATCTAAAGGATAGTTCCTATAAAGTTTGAATATCTTTATACACTAGGTAAATAGCACACACGAAAAAAAGAAAAGATCAATCACTAAGCTTTGTTCCCAGTAGAGTGTGAACAAGGTATTTGTTGAGAGAATGGATGATTCACATCAGCATATGTCTTTGTGATAAGGCTCATTATGATGTTAAATACCTAGACACAGAACTATCTTTTTGTTTATCACTAAGTTAATGTGTTTTTTTCTGGACATGATAGTTGATTTGTTATCAGAGCTTAGGGGAAAGGTAAAGAACAATGTCTAGTTAATGTTTATCCACATTTATTTTCCTTTAAACATCCATTTTAAGAAGATGAGATAAACCGGAAGAGACTCTTACCTATAGGAAACAGAGAATCACTGGAGGGGAGGCTGGTGGGGGGCAGGGTAACTGGGTGATGGACATTAAGGAGGGCATGTGATGGAATGACCACTAGCTGTTCTATAAGACTGATGAATCACTGACCTCTACCTCTGAAATCAATCATACAGTATATGTTAATTAATTGAATTTAAATACTTTTTCTGTTTAAAAAAGAAAGAGGTGACATTTTTTATTAGGTCTCCAGGAGTGTGTGACCTGCTGAAGGTAAGGATTTGAAAAGCCAGTAAATAAGGACTGTTGCTATTGGGATATGGCCTTTGCAGAGTTGAGTGTTGATAGGAGAAAACATACAGGAATGCGAAAAAGTATCACTCCTATTTCAGTTGCTTTCTTCCTCAAAGTGTGAGAGAAGAAAAGATATGCCTTGAACGGTCAATCTATAATCTAAAAATACTGTACTATGTATTTTGTGAAGAATCTGGGCTTTAAATCACATTTTTTAACATTTGGTTGTTTGCTAATTTAATGGCATTTTAATAATCTGTAATTATTAAAATAAGTCTTTTCTGAAAAAGGCAAATAAAGGACACATTTGCCACATAGATTTAAATAAGTACTTTTTAGCTATTTTTAAAGTTGCATAAACGTTTTTATATTTTAGTGTTCTGTAGAAAATTTAGAACTCATGATTTGCATTAGTCCAGGTAAACTCATTAACTGAAGAATCAATTAGAATATTTATTAAAAATTTATATTCCTGGTCCGCTGCTAGCCACTATAACACAAGGAGTGAATGATAAAATTCCACTACTTAATTAACACAATCCATATAATGAGATGAAATACATGATCTCCCCCCCCCCCCAAAAAAAAGTTGCAAATACTATTACTTATATAAAATCCAGACAAGGAGATTTATTTTGTTTTATTCTAATTGTGACATGAGCAATGTGGATGCTTTAGAAAAAAGACATGGTAGACTTTGGACATGAAAACTATGAACAACAGGGGTTATAATAATATTAGAAGCAGGGAGAAGAGAAGAAAATAAGGATTTTTGAAAAATGTGAAGAACAAGTAGATAAAATCAGCCCTAATATGTTTTCCAGTTAATTATTTTTATACATTTGAATAATATTTGGGAGCAGTTGAGAAAACAGAAGCACACATTCATACCTACACTTAAGATCACATGCTAAAATGTCTATTCTTTCTAAATAATGGCATGTTAAGATATTATTATTTTAAATGTCTTCCTAGTGAGTGCTGTGAATTTTTTGCAGTTTAAAAGAGATTTAGCTAATAGAGAGTTTCCAGATTCACTATTCATCAACACTGAATATTAGCTTCCATTTGACTGATAAGTATAATTAATTTATGGATCAAAAAATGTCCTTCCCATGCACATTCATACCTAAAGAAAGCAATATCTAAAGCTTTATCTTCATAATTTATATTTTACACAATATTATGTAATACAGGAATGGATATTCCTGAATAAGCAGATGTTGATAAGAATGAAGTTTAGCTTTTTTACTGAGAGGAAAATATCGAAATCTAAGCTGAATTTTTAAATTTCCAGTATTTCCTTCCTTTTTTTATTAACTCATTTAATCCTTTAAAAATCTAAGTCACAAGTGACACAAGTCCCCTTCTTTATATTTCTATTTAGAAGCTGAAGAAAATTGTAAGTTATAAAATTGTTAATCTATGCTGTTATTACTCTAGTTTTATGTAAAGGATGAAGGGGATTTGTTCAGATTTTTCAAATTCCAAACAGTAAAGTTCCATCATGGTTAAATATTAAGCATTATTAATATTTCCTTATTTCACCTGTGCCAAAGAAAATTTGCTATATTAAAAATGTTATTTGTTAAACCAAAATCAATAACAATCAAATTATTATTTATTTATTTTAAAAATCTGAGAACAGATGGAAAACAAATTGAGTACAATATAGTCAAAGCAAAAGAAAAAGTGAAAAGAAACTGATTACACAGATAATCATGGAAATTTACTTCAAAGGTGGTTTTTTTTTCAATTATTTTCTTTAGTTCTTTAAGTTTTATTCATGTTAATGTCGTATCATTACAATGCAAGTGTGGGAAAAAAAATCAAGTTTGCTTTCATTACGAGCATGAAAATCCTTGAGATTTAAAATAGCTTTTATTTTATCACCTGGCTTGTTTTATGAAATTAAGTCTGCATGTATTTGTGTGTGTGTGTTTGAAAATCCCACTCAATACTTTATGACTATTTGACAACTGATATTGTGGAGCCTCAGCTTATAGTGATAAAATTAGAAATATGTATCATGACTACTACACAAAACATTTTACAACTAAAAGAAGACTAACTGCTGCAAAGTTTGTTCAGGCAAAAAAAAAAAAAAAAGAAAGAATGCTACTATATGAGTGAAAATGTCACTAATCATCTATTATCATGTGTCACAAGTCATGAGGACAAATATCTGCAGATCTCATTTGGGCTCCCTCAGGTTTTATATGACTCATGCATATGCAGTTAGATTGGAGGCTCCATTCAAGGCTGGTTTGGTTGGAGTAGCTTAGCTGGGGCAGCTGTGCTCCATGTGTCTTTCACCATATTTTTTCTGACCCACAGGCCAGCTGGAGCATCTTTTCAATGAAGATGGTGGAGGCATAAAATGGCAAGCAAAATACAATGAACCTCTTGAAATTTAAAGTGAAAACTGATGGCATCCCAAACAGTTGTGGGTCAATTAGGCAAACCATGATGGAAATCATGAGTGGGAATTAATTCCCACGTGTTGTGGGAGATCACTGCAAAGAGTATAGATGAAGAAAGATGACATGTTGGGACTGTCAATAGAAGAAAGATGACATGTTGGGACTGTCAATAGAATGTGATTAAAAAAATGAAAAGTCAATTTTCATTATGTTTTAAGTACGTGATAAGAACAATCCCATGGATGTTCAGTCTCACAAATAAACAGAAAAAGGCAAATTAAAATCATAATGAGATATGCCTTTTTTTTTTTTAAGATTTTATTTATTTGTTCATGAGAGACACAGAGAGAGGCAGAGAAATAGGCAGAGGGAAAAGCAGGCTCCACACAGGGAGCCCAATGCAGGACTCAGTCCTGGGACTCTGGGATCACGACCTGAGCCAAAGGCAGATGCTCAACCACTGAGCCACTCAGGCATCCCAAGATATGACTTTTCAATTAAGTATGCAAAAATTTATGTGTGTGGTTTCTTTTGTTTTCTTTTTTTTTTTTTTTTAAGATTTTATTTATTTATTTGAGAGAGAGAGAGAGAGCACACAAACAGAGGGAGGGGCAGAGAGAGAGGGAGAAGCAGGCTCCCTGATTAGTAGGGAGTACAATGTGGGGCTCCATCCCAAGACCCTAGGATCATGACCTGGGTCAAAGGCATCAGATGCTTAAGAGACTGAGCCACCCAGGCACCTATAAGTAAAAATTTTTTTTTAAAGAAATGGATATTAACTTTATAAAGGCATATTCCTTGCTAGAAGCCATATAAGTAAATGCAGTTTGGAAAACTTGTCAATATACACTAATGCTGAAAAACTGAGTTTGTAACTGAGCAGTTAGGCTTTTAATACTTAAACATGTGGTACCTAAATATCTCTGAGAATTTGGTGAAGGGAAGTTTCCCCATAAAAAATCACATGGTGCATACACTAAAGTATTTGCCCATTTTCAGGTGTTTCATTTAAATTCTACAGACCATAAAATATCTGCTGAGAGCTAATGGATCTCATTGACAGGTACACAAAAGTTACAAATGAAAATGTTCATGCAACACTGTCTGGAACAGCAAAAATTGTTATCATCCTAAGGGCCAAAAGATAAAGACCTAGATAATAATATGTGTGGTATTCATTTAGAAGAATATCACAAGATTGTGCAAAGACTGTAGTAGATCCATAGATATTGATAAGAATGAATCTCAGTAGCAAAATGATAACTGAAAAAGAAAATTAAGTATTAGATCTTGAATGCTATGTGATCTGTCAGTTAAAAAACTTAAAAAAATGCAATGATGTGATTATGAATGCATATATATTTGAATGGGGAACTCACATTACATATCTGAGCAAGTGTGACAATGGTGGTAGAAGGTAGATTTTATTTATTTATTTATTTATTTATTTATTTATTTATTTAAAAAAATTGTTTTTTAAGATTTTATTTATTTACTCATGAGAGACAGAGAGAGAGAGAGACAGGCAGAGACACAGGCAGAGGGAGAAGCAGGCTCCATGCAGGGAGCCCGACATGGGACTCGATCCCAGTCTCCAGGATCATACCCTGGGCTGAAGGCAGGTGCTAAACCGCTGAGCCACCCGGGCTGCCCGGTAGATTTTATTTTAAATAAAGCATAAAGAGTCATAACAGGAAGAAACAAAAAATTAGGAAGATTGTGGTATGTATATCCAAAATTTCTTTCCACGCCTCCTTTAGCTAAAGCCAAAAGAGAAAGCTAATGGATTAAGGGAGTATAATTTTCTGGTAGCTGCTCTAGTGAGAGACATCAGCAGAGACACCACACATTTTCTGGCTCTAAGCTGAGAGGAGCTGCTATAGAGAATTAAAACAATATAAAGATCAGTCATACTTTCCTGGTTTCTCGTACTATTTCAGAATTATTTCATTTCTTATGTTACTTAAGAATTGAGCTTTGCATTTACATAAGCAAGTGGCCCATTGAAGCAGAGCCAGATTCAATGTCTATGCTGCACAGAAAGAAAATGCTGGCAGCATAGAAATAGTAGTTTGTCCCCAGTGAAATGACAACATCACTTATGAAAAAGCCTCAAGTTCCTTAAGAGCCCAAGATATGATGAATTATGTTATTCATTTATTTAACAAATATTTCCTGTTTACCATTTGTTTTCAGATAATTTTGAGAGGACATTTTATGTAAACGGTAACAGTATAAACAAGGATCAAGTACATTCTTTGTCATGTGCGAAAGCATACATATGAAAAGCAAAAATATAACATGAAAATAATTGAACTAAGTCATTTGTGGATAAAATCCCGTGAGAGGGCTTTTTATTCTCTGAGAAAGAGACACTTGTTTATTGGTGTGTTTGCTTTCCTGAGGGAAGAATCTACCTGGGAAGACCTAAGAAAGAAAGTTACTCTGAGTACTTTGAGATAGAATTTTTTAAAAGGCACTTTTTTTTTTTGGCATAGGAATGCAGTGGAAAAGGCATCACTGAGAAATTAAAAAAAAAAAAAAAAACAGTGAAAGTGTAGCAAAGGGAAAAGGTATAATGAGAAAAAGTAATAATGAATAGCTAAGGATGGCTTGGGGTTTTATATTATAATGATGAGTGCTGGTGATAAAGCTTAAAAGGTAGATTAAAAAAATGGAACCCACAGTAGCTTTCCTGTTTTCAAATTTATAATTTCCTGCAGAGAAAATGGAAATTTATTGGCAATTAAGGTATATAAAAGCCATGTTTTAGGAAAGTTAATCTGACAGTAGAGAAAAGGAGGAGGATGGAATCCCCATGGAGCTAATTTGGTGCCTTCCACTCACCATCCAACACTCAGCCTTGTAGCTATTGGTCCATTCCAGTCAATGCAGAGGTAACAAAGACTATAGGAATGGAGTTTTCTAACATTTCAAAGGCACTGTTACCCTTGAAAAAAAGAGAAAGATGCATGAATTTTAACATGAAGTTATGACAGATGGGCAGAAGGAGAACATTTTAGAGGCAAGAAGTGAACATGCTTCTCCATGATACAAACTGGGAAAGCTTGCATTGGTCATCTTCTTTCTGTACATATTTAAACATTTATGAAATAAGAACCTACTGTTGCGTTACTTCCTATGAAAAATTCCATTGAAAAGCAGAAACTAAAGTCAAAAGATAATAAATCCATAACATCAGTGAAATAAGAAACCCAGCAATCAGCAGGAGAAAAAAGGGAAAATGTTTCATCTTGAGCTTTGTTTTAGATCAGTTTATTAAGATGGGAATTATCTCCTTAACATTTTGCAAGAATTCTCATGGGAAAATATATCGGATTGTACTTTCCTAACAGAATATTTAATTTATATGATTTCAAGTTTATCTTCTCAAAGGTGAAAAATATACTAAAATGTAGCATTTAATAGAATATAGTAAAAATAATAAACATAACAAAATATAGACATACTGTAATAAATATATAAATACAGCAAAAACGAATATGAGAAAATGTTATTTACTAAATACATATAAAACCCACTAAATGTTACTTTACATTTTTATGCTGTTATATAATGTAAAATATAGTTTTGAATTTATAGGTTTTCCCAGTGTAAATATATATATTTTTTCACATTCTGTTTGGCTATTTTGTTTTCTGAAAATTTTTCTTGGTTATTTCTACCACATAACGAAACATTTGTTTTATTATTATATTTTATTATTCATATGTCCTATTGTATTGCTCTAGATCTAATATTTACATATTTCTATTGTTTTCACTGCATATATTTTATGACTCTTCCTATTCTTGAAATAAATACATATTTCATTTATTTTATGCCATTTTTGGTTTATGACAAACCATTTAAGTGTGTAAATTTTCCTCTGATGACAGCTTTTTTATCTCTTCTGTAAAGATTGATAACTAATGCTTGTTTTTTTTTTTTTTTTAAGATTTATGTATGTATTTGAGAGACAGAGAGAAAGAACGAGCTGAGATAGAGGGAGGAAAGCAGACTCCCCTCTAAGTGGGGAGCACTGCTTGAAGCTCCATTCCAGGACCCTGAAACCATGACCTGAGCTGAAATCTAGAGTCAGATGCTTAACTGACTGAGCCACCCAGGTGCCCCAATGCTTCTTTTATTTACTCAATATTATCTAAATACATTTTCACATTATGTTTCCAAAATATGAAAATTTGAAAGAAAACTTTATCACAGTTTGCTTGCTTTCTTGAATTATGATGGAAGTATAGAGATATTATTTACTCACTTTTGACATTGCTGTTGTTCCTAATATAATTGCTGATTTTTTTGTGAATATACTTTGGAAAACTTTCCATCTTTTGGTTCTACTTTGATATATTTCCACTGTGCTAGCATTTTAATTGAACTATTAATTCCTCTATGTCTTTACTTTCTAAGCTTCTTCTATGTTTTTTTTTTTTCTTCCAAAGACTGGGATATGTGTGTTAACATAAAAAATTACTTCCAAGGCTCTGTTTTGTTGCTATTTCTCCCTTGTAATTAACTCTTTATTGATGTCAAATACTTCAACTAGCATCAGTGGATTGTCCTAATACCTGTATACTATTGCATGCAATCATGAATTTCTCTTCTTTTCAGAAAATAGAGCAATGGTCCCTGGGAGGATGTGTTCACACATTGTCCTGCTAGTTGCCCTGTTTTAATACTCTTTCCAACAAGCTTCCATGCACCCACATCTCTCACCTCCAATCTTCCTGGGAATTGCTTTAGGGATGTGACAGGAACAGGTTAGGTTAAAGGTAAAGTACTAATCTGTACATTAAAAATAATATATTTTATGTATAAGATATATTTTTATTCATACAGGCTTGAGATGCTTTAAAGAAGAGCAGATAAAGTAGTTTTCAAGATGGTCCTTTTACTGTCTGTGTTAAAATATAGAGCCTGGATATGCAATGAGACAAATCTGAGATAGGTTTTCCTCATTCTCGCTCCATCTGTCTTAGGTTAGGGAGAATTATTCCAGATTCTGGCATTAGGTTACAAAATATATTACAGTTTGGTGTTTTTCCCGCATCTTCATGTGACTCCTTACTGGGAAGTTCGTTGATGCTGCCTTGGAGTCAAACAGCATATGCAACAAGAGGTACTGTGACTCGCATGCTTAACAAGGGGAAAATCAGCTAGCTCTTTCCATAAACCCTAATCCCCCTTCTCACAAAGCTGAAAATCTTCTCTTCCATATCTTCTCTTCTCCTTGTCCATCCTATTCTGTGGCTGATAGGGCTTCATCGACAGGCATTCTTGCCTTCTGGTTTCTGGTGAGATTTAGGGATGGGAAATATGCTACATGACTGCAAGACAGGAGGAGAATGAGGTTGCATACTTTGTTTTCCTGGGTCCCTACACCAGACCTGGTCCCTGGTGGTTGTCTGTATCACACATAGGGCCAGAAGCTCTCTCTACTCAGGCTTAAGAGTAATACAGGCACCCTACACTGCTTTTTGGAATTCTTTCAACATGACCTCAACTTTGTAAATCCCCCCCCCTTTATTAAAACAGTCTCATATTATCCAAACTTGTGACATTTCTTTTCTCCAGAGACTCTGACTGATACACTATCGTTGATTAAATCATGCCTTACAGCATTTGCTACATTCAATTACTTACATGTACTCCTAGCCCATTTCTCTAATTCTCAATATTAACAATATTGACAATTCCTGACCTATGTAGAAACTTTAAGCCTGAAGCTGTTCCATTTAAAAAAAAACAAAAAAAAACAAAAAAACACGACTCATGGGATGCAATCATAGTGGAACTTTATTTGATCCATCACTGATACTTTATGTGTTCTCTGAATGGCTAGAACTTTGACTGCTGTAGAATAAAACTTAGGAAAATACCAATAAAATTAGGTGCAATTTTGAGACACTCATAAATACACACACACACACACACACACACACACACACTCCTGTCTGCTTTATTTGAACAATATTCTGGGCCTGGTTGTAATAGTTTGGATATCTCTCTTTGCTTTGACTCTTCTCCTTGCCAGTATCCTATAGGCAGGAAGCCTGTTCTCCATCCCTATCTCTAGAGGGGGCCACTTAATTATGATCACTTCACACCACTGGACAAGCTTTGCCCCATCTGAATTCACATTTTTTAAAAATTATGTAATTCTCCAGCAATATACAGTTCACATTTTCTCCATTTCTTCTTAGTAATTCAGTGACATCTGAAAGATTTAAATAAAAGCAAAAATAACTGACAATGTTGAACTTTACCTGATCCTGTGCTCCTGGAAAACAGCAACAGTTTAGAAATCTTCCCATCCTATGTGTCTGGGAAACAGCTTCCTCTAAGGAAGCACCTTTATCCATTTGACCTAAACAAGAATCCCAAATGAGATGACCCTCTCATTTACCTATAACAAGGACAATCTCCAAATTCCCATTATTATGATTAGCTGAGTGGTTTGTCCCCACTGGCCAATTAGGACAAAATGCTCTAATTTGCTGAGCAGGGAGCCATATGAGAGGCTTGATCCCAGGACCCTGAGATTAGGACCTGAGCCAAAGACAGGTGCCTCACCGACTGAGACCTTGAGGGGCCCCAGAACAATGTCTCCTTAAGGGTCCTTCAGAGAGTCTCAAGGAAAAACATTTACCTATCAACTGTATGATCATGCCTTCTGTTCATCACA
The DNA here is from genome assembly GCF_011100685.1 of Canis lupus familiaris. Classification (NCBI taxonomy): domain Eukaryota; kingdom Metazoa; phylum Chordata; class Mammalia; order Carnivora; family Canidae; genus Canis; species Canis lupus. Next base: position 81,667,241 of record NC_049224.1, read on the forward strand.
CCCCCCATACCTGGTTCTTGCTAGCCTAGTTTAACTCTTCCTCATAAAAGAAAAGCCATTTGCCTAATGGATGTCTAACTTTTGCCTAACCTGGAGATGCTTAAACATGTTATAATCCAGCTATTATCTCTGGTGCCGTAGTTTCTAACTTCTAATGCAACAGTATTTTCAAAGAAAGCATTTCCTTACTTAAGTTTAGATTTTTTTTTTTAATCTGTGATAATTATATCCTCAGTTCCAGGCTAAAGTAGAAACTCCTCAATACTGATCAGTAATTACTTTAATTCAAATTTTTATCATTTATGAAGTCCTTCTTTAAACATGAGCTCACTAAAACACTTCCAAATGCCCCAATTCTTGAACTGTGTTCTGGTCTCCCTTTATGTTTTCAGCAGATGATTTTTTTTTTTTTCTCGGTTACTGAAACTGATGCCTGAATATGAGACTTCACATAGTTTCATTAAACCTATGTTTTTTTTTTTTTCATTTTTGCTAAAATACTCCTTCACATTTGTCTCTGAGCCTGTCTCCCCAAACAGTAAGCACCATGCTCCATCAATTATTCCTTCAAACTTGCATCTTTCATCTCTCTTTCTCTCCATCTATGTCAGCCATTGCTATGGGCCTCAGATATATACTGAGGTGTTCTATGGTCTTGAAAACAACAATACAGAAAACAAAAACAGTTTTCTTAGACCCTACCAACTTGTTACAATCTTTTTTTCTTCCCTTTCTTTTCTTGCCAAATGTCCTGAAATAGTCATTTTTCCCTTATCTGCTCATTACTTAATCAGCTGGATGTGCCTTCCACATCATTTGAGGGGAACTGCTCTTTTTAAAACTAAATCCATCAGCACTTTTTAAGACTGAATCTATCTTGACCATATATAATTAAAATTACTGAGAACCTCTCTCCAATTACAAATTTTCTTGGAACTCCAACTGTCCTTGCCTTCTCTATCAGCTTAAGAGACCCAGTTTCTGTGACTCTGTAGAACTAATCATATTCTACCTTCAAGACTTGTTTTTATTTCTCCTTTTGTTACTCCTTTGAAAAAATTATCTCAACATTCTGCTCTGCTTTCATTTCTTTTCTTTCTTTCTTTCTTTCTTTCTTTCTTCTTTCTTTCTTTTTTTTTTTCTTTTTTTTTTTTTTTGAAATATTTTTCCCTCTTGGCAAATTTATGCTCTCATGGCTTCAAGTATAATTTCTAAAGACATAATGTCCAATTCCATATATTCAGCTTCAATATCATGCATGTGTCATGTGCTTTTTTGAAGCATCCTAAACCCTACACTTTTCAAATAAAAAATACCATTTTTCTCCCTTTGTCATGTGATTTTTCTTCTAGATTTTCCTCAATTACAGGTTTTTCATTTTGTTCCCACCATTTCTTCTCTCTCTTTCTTGTTCTTCTTATTCAATAATTACCCAATTCTTATACAAAACTCATGTTCAGTGTAAACATGCACATTTATTTTTAAAATATTTTATTTATTTTTAAATGAATGCACAAGCAGGGGGATCGGCAGGCAGAGGGAGAGGGAGAAGCAGGCTTTCCACTGAGCAGGGAGCCCAGATGCAAAGCTCGATCGAGACTCAAAAATCATGACCTGAGCTGAAGGCAGAAGTTTAACCAACTGAGCCACCCAGGTTCCCTAAACATGTACATTTATATATACATATATAAACATATGTATAAATATATACATTTACATATATAAATGTATATGTATATGTATATAAAAGCTTCAGAGAACTTTCATTTTTCCAAATTGGATCCTTACTTTCTAAATTTTTAGGTGGAATTTAATAAAGAATATGTAAAAAATAACAATGGAATTGTTTTTAAGAACCCTGGTAGATAAATAACACAGAAGTTGGGTTCTTCCAGGTGAAAGAGGGGTAACTGGCCTGGAGACTACTTACCCGACCCTTCATGGTAGATGTGATACCAACCTCATGGACGTAGTTCACAAGGACTTCTGGAAATTATTCTCCAAAAGTCTCTTGAGTCTATATCTTCTCTTCTATTCTTAATAGTCAATTTCTGTGTCTTTTTCCATTATATTTTTATTTTATATGTAATCTCAGAAATGGTGTCCTTTACATTAATCTCTTACCATTTTAACTCCTGCTGATTCCTAGTGCTCAATTTCCTCTGTAAGTAATGTGGTAATCAGGGAACTCCTCTTCCCAGTGCCTCTAACAACTCCCCACAGCCTCACTAATTATGTTCCAATTTAAGTCTGTGGGGCATGTGGGTTTTCTACATTTCAAAGTCAACCTATATTTCTAGAGTTACCTTTTATAAATCCCATAATTTCTTGTCCAGCCAAGATCAAATCCTGTATTTTGGGAACCTGTCTCATGGTCTTCTGCCCCCGCATATTAATTCATGTTTCCATCTCAGACTACATTGCTTTCTTCAACTTCTTTGTAAAGGAAATCGTAAATATCTGTAATCCATGCTCAATTTGTACCATGTTTTCAAAGCATTTCCTTAAAAAAATCACCTGAGATAGTCTTTTGTCTCTGGACTGATGGTCCTTGAGTGAAATTGTTTTCATCACTCACCACCCAGGCTAATGGGTGGGTTTCACTGGGACACCTGTGCCAGTATAATTGTGAGGTATACCTGCCAGTAAATAGGTGCTGTCTGGGCCTCCTGGCAGTCCCAAGACAGTTATTTCAAATGAATGTATGAGGGGTTAAGAGAATGGAGATGCCACAGGATACCCCCCGACCACCACCACCAAATTTAAAACACACTGGTAGCCTGAGGAGGTCTGTAGATGCAGGCACCTTAGGGCAGGCCTGGACATGGTGGGGTTTTATGTCATTCCTGTAGGCAGTGCTAGAACTCAACAGGACAGACAGCTCTGTACCTATTAGAATCCACACACATTGTGAGCATCAGCATCTGGCCTCTATCAACCAGACAGGTAACTACCAGCCTGTAGAAGCTATTGCTTCTACCATGAACCATGGAGATCATTAAATATATTTAATATCATCACAATCTATAACATTTTGTTTTCTAATATAGTTATTTGAGTCAAGGCATGTAAAACACTGAGAATAGTGCGTGGTATGAGTTAGTTCCTGTGTAAGTGTGAGCTGCATTATTATTGTCATCATCACTATTATTAATATTAATTTAGATCCCTTTCAGTTACAGGTTTGCTAACTTAAATTGGCATTAGAAAACCTACCTTACCTTATTGTTTATTATCTGTTTAATAATTATGTTTCCTAAAAATTAATTGGGAAATAAAAATATAGAATATTTCTATAAACTTATTGTAATAGATTTATGTGATTCATTCTGTGTAGGGATACAAAAGATATTGGGACGCCTGGGTGGTTCAGTGGTTAAGCATCTGCCTTCTGCTCAGGGTGTGATCCCAGAGTCCTGGGATCGAGTCCCACATCAGGCTTCCCTTGAGGAGCCGGCTTCTCCCTCTGCCTATGTCTCTGCCCCTCTCTTTGTGTCTCTCATGAACAAATAAATAAAATCTTTAACAACAACAAAAAGATACAAAGAAATATCATCTAAGAACTATAAAAGAATTTACTGTTATATGGCCTTATAGCTTACATTAAAAATGTTACATTTGAGTTATAATAAAGTTACATTATAATAAAATAGGGTTCTAGATTCTGTTCTATAATGCCAGAACTTTAGGGGGAGTATATCTTAGAATAAACAGACTGAAAAACAAGACTATTTTGGTTAATGAACTGGAAGTAAAGGAGGATTTGACAAATGATAGAAATGTTGTTGCTTAGGATGACTCATAATGTCATCGGAGATTGGTTTCTCATAGTGAGTCTGACAAAAAGAAAAAATAAATAAATAAATAGGAAGAAGACAAGTATGATATTAAGGACAAGATATCCTCCAATTCCCTGAACTTCAACTGAACATAAAGTCAGCACATACAGAATGAAAGAATCCAGGCATGGCTGGTCCTATCATTCAGATCATCCAGTAAACAGTGGATTTAGGAAAACTAAATAAATATATTGATAACAAAATGCTGAACTACTGATCAAACACATTGTGGGCCTGTTAACATGAAAGAATAGGTTAAAACTCACATATAAGCAATCCAAAACACATGGTAGCATGATGAAAAAGGCTTACTACTAGTGTCAGAGACACAACGTTTGTTGGCTTGTGAATCTTCTATTTCCCTACCAGAAAGTTCTTTAAATATAACATGATGACTTTACATGAGAGCAAAGGAAGATCACTAGATTTTTAGCTGCCATTCTCTGGATCATTAAAATATTAATCTGGGTGAGAATAAGGATTGAGCCATGGTTGATAGTCTCATTTGGGGATGCCCTGAAACAGTTTTTAATTTTGAAATTATAGAATTGCCCTAAAAACTGTCACTCAATATTTTTCATGTCATTCCTGAAATATTATGATATGGGCTGAAATATTTATGATATGAAATATTATGCTACTGTTTTCTGAAATATTATGATATGGGCTCATATTTCTTGTTTTGGGTATGCTTGTCCTGGAATTGAAATAAAAGTGCATATCTTTGATTAAGATAATCGCAATCATTTTATCTGCTTATTTTTTTCCATGATTGATCAATGACTTCTTTGTACTATGCCACTTAGTAATTGCATCCTGTGATATATCCTGGCTCCCTCAGGTATGAGATGTGTTGGTGTTATCTCTCCAAAGAGCTTAATGTGTTGGTCAAAAATAAATAAATAAATAAATAATAGTAAAACCCTGGACACATTGTAAGTATTCACAAAATTTATTTACTGGAAATTTCTAAAATAATTTTTACTTGGTTGAAAGATGCAGGTCTCAACATTTAATTTGCATAGTACTTTTACGCTATTGTTTTTTCATTTTGAGGGAAAGTAAAGCTAATGGTGTAAAACAACAAAGTCAGAGGATTGGTGAGTACAAATACAAAAGGATAAGTAGGATTAAAATTTAATAAAAAATACTGATAAAGCCATAAGCATTGCTCAAATTCATAAAAGAAACAAAAAAAATATTATTGCTTAACAGCTGGTGGTTTTGTAATATAAATACTTGATTACTCCAATATCCAAGAAACATTTACTGAGTATCTACCCTGTGCAGCCACTGTGTTATGTATTAAAGAAAAATCTAAAGATGAATAAAATATCACAAATCAATGCTTATAGTTTTAGGATGAATAAGCCATATGTATAATATATATTCAAATTACAATGTAAGAACCGCAAATGTAGTTAAGTGTTCAGTTTTAAAACCCTAGGCAAAAAAGACAATATGCAAGCACCATAAATTAATGTTTATACAAAAATGCTTTGGAACACCTGGGTGGCTTAGCAGTTAAGTGTCTGCCTTTGGCTCAGGGCATGATCCTGGGGCCCAGGGTCGAGTCCCACGTCGGGCTCCTTGTGGGGAGCCTGCTTCTCCCTCTGCCTATGTCTTTGCCTCTCTCTCTGTGTGTATCATGAATAAATGAATATAGTATTTTTAAATGCTTTCTTTTCTTATTATATGTAAAATAAATTATTTTGTGAAAGGATGGTGAATGAACTAGATATATTCACAGAATGGTATACAGTGGTGCTTTTGAAAGTTTGGGGAGTTCCCCAATTTAGTGATCCATGGTATCCTACTAAATAAAGGAACAGATTAGAAAACAGTAGCATAAAATCCCAATCTAACTGTAAATATACAGAATGTGTGTGTGTGTATGTGTGTGTGTGTGTGTGTGTGTGTGTTGGTATGTTCAAACTGTTATAACAAAAAAAAAAACTGTTATAACAAAATACCATAGATTTCATGCCTTAATCATCAGATATTTATGTCACAATTCTGAACTCTGAGAAGTCAAAGATCAAAATACCAGCTAATTAGCTTTCTGGTAAGGTTTGAATTTTCTGGTTTATAGACAGACTTTTTCTTACTGTCTTCACATGTCTGAGAGAAAGAGAAATAGAGAGATGGTACTCTCTGACCACTTATAAGGGCTCCCAATATGAGAACTCCATCCTCAGGACCTCATTTAAGCCTAATTACCCTCCAAGGACCCCATCTTTAAATAGTATCACATAGGAGTTAGGACTTAAACATATGAGTTTTGGTGTGTTTTGGAGGAGAGGAGATACAGTCCAAAGGAGTGTGTGTGTGTGTGTGTGTGTGTGTTGTGTGTATAAGCCAAGTGGAAAATTTTCACGTATTTCTCAGGACTTCTAGTTAGTGAGGGTCATATTGACCTTTAAGATATAGTTGAAAGTGGCTAAAAGCTCCCTCATCATCTCATGAGATTTAATAACGAATAGTCATTCTTCCTAACATCTCTTGAGAAATCTGAAAGTGCTCACATCGCATCTGGTGACTTCTGCTTCTGTCTCCATTTCTACCCTCTGCATGTCAGCATCCTGTGTCTCCTCTTCCATTCTCAGATATAGCTCCCCTTCCTCCAGTATTCTCAAATAACCAATTAAATAAGTCTCTGTGAACTAAATGCTATAAAAATCTAACACGGTGGAGAGAATGTTATACCACAATAGAGGACAGCATTCAGCATAATACTAAATACTGTTCTTCCTCTTTTTTCAAAGCCACTTGAGCACTGAGTCTTGACACTGAGTCTCTCTCTCTCTCTTTTTTAAAGATTTTACTTATTTATTTGATGTGGGGAGAGGCGGAGGGAGAGGGAGAGAATCTCAGGGAGACTCCCTGCTAAGCACAGAGCCTGATGCATGATTTAATCCCAGGACTTTAAGATTATGACCTGAGCTGAAACCATGAGCCAGACACCTCACCAGCTGAGCCACCCAGGCACCCCAGAGTGTGTCTCCTTATTATTCTCCCATTTGGAGCACTGGCTTCTTGTCATCTTGCAGGGCTTCTTTCTCTCTTTCTTGGCTAACAGTGTGAAAAGCAAACATTCCTCACAGTTTTTTTATACAGAAAAATTGGGCTTTCTCAAGTTCTCACCTACAAACTAGAGTGGTTATCTTTCTAAATCTGAGTATATTAATGCTTCTCACATTCTCCAGCATATAGCAGCACAAAGAAACATTGGCATTCCTTTTATGTCTATATCGTGGAGAAAGTCAATTTTTGAACGCGGTTTCTTCATCCTAAAGAGAATAAAACCACTTTTATTTTCTATATCACTGTCGGAAGAAAAGAGGCAATTACAATGAGATAGATAGAGATATATTTTTAATTTCTAGCATTGATTTTACTTTCCACTACATGGTGGACCATGTATATATATATATTTATGAAAATAAGATACCTGGAAATACACAAAAAAGTCAACCCTGATGATATGATTAAATGTTATTTCATTTACTTGGATTATGGTTTATGTATGCATGAATATTGTAGCCTAAAATCAGTAAGAAAAATCGGACTGAGACATGGGACATAAAAAGAGCAAACCCTTCACATAATCTTTAAAAAAAGAAAAGAAAACTAGTATTCATAGCTTCACCCCCCCCAAAAAAAATTAGACTAGAGTTCAACTCTTTATTCCTCACAGAAAATTTGGTATCACTGTTGGGCATTATCAGATTCTTTCATAGCTTAAGTTACCTTTCAGTCAAATAATATAAATAGAACACCTGTGTGCTAAGGAATACAATATATTGGGAAATAAAAAAAGAGTAGTTCATTTTATGTATTTAAAATGTAGAATTACCCAGAGAACATCTCAGTCACTATTATCATTGATGGTGGTCTACTGGAAACCTTGGCTTCGAAAACAAAATATTATAAAGATTAAGTGCTTGAAAATTTTGACTTAAGTAAAACTTTCAAGTCTTTTAAAATTGGAATACTTCATAAAACAAATCTTGGCTCCTTTTTAAATTATAAATAAACTCAAACATTCCCTGAAACTCAAGGTAATTAGTTGTCTCTTTTTCTGTTCTACCTCCTTGAACCATTAAATTAGTTTTTGCAGTTTTAAGTCTTGTAATCTTACCATTTCGGTCTCTCTACTAGACAGTTTATTCCTTGAGGACAAGGCCATATCTAAGTCACTTTTGTGTTTCTGTTGTCTATCATCATGCCAAATCAGGGTAAATATTGCATGTATGCTTATTAGACACATACATAAGTAAGGGTCCACTTAGTCTATATTCCAGAAAGTGTTATCTTTTCTCTAACGTTAGTTGATAATGGGCATATAGTTATAGAATTTCATCCAACTGCTCCTTTTTTTTTTTTCTACACCTTTCATATTCTGCTGTGAGGAATAAATAGTTCAGTGATTACCTTTTAAATTTGATGAATGTTAGCAAAAATCTTGATTATTCAAAGCAAAAAATAAATAAATAAATGTATGCCAGAATTTTCCTGAATTATTATATCAATTCTTGATTAACTTTGTAAATATTCATTAACCTTAGAGGAAAAAAATATAAAATTTTGATATGTCAGTTCAGTTGGGTTTTGAATAATAACTGAACCTCACAAATATCTTCCCAGAGATGACTTTTATAGGAGCTAAATATAACTGTGAGAGAAAAATAGAAAGATGTTCCTGCATAATCTTAATCGTGAGCTAGCTGCCATTGTGCTGACCTAAATTCAAATACTTTCAAGTATTATCCAACTTTGTATCCATTCCACTATGAAATAAACTAGTAAAGCTATGTGAAATCATGATCATACATAACCGATCAAATGTTTTACTTAATATTAGATGAGATTACTTACTAATTGCTTTGCAAAATTGCTAGTTAGACCATGGCCTGAAGATGTCATGTGTACAAATCTTGAAGAGATCAAGTCCCGCATCAGGCTCCCTATAGGGAGCCTGCTTATCCCTCTGCTTATGTCTCTGCCTCTCTCTGTGTGTCTCTCATGAATAAATAAATAAAATCTTAAAAATAAAAGAAAATTTTCCTCTAAAGATCATAGAATTTTATAGCATTTGAGTTTTTGTTTTTTTTTTTTTTTTTTTTTTTTTTTTTTAGCATTTGAGTTTTTGAATTGGGGGTAGTAAAATTATAGGGCATTCTGAGGAGGTTGAATGACGTTTACTTTTTTCAGGTCATTTTAGGACAAGTAGTAGGACTTATTAATTTGATTTAACCAGAATTATAAATGATGTTTTTCATATAATATAAGCTCTATATTTTTTTACAAATAAAAGAATATGTTATTCAAATATTTTTCATTGTTTTAGAAAAAGAATAAATATTTTCTAATTTTATAAGTAAGGAACAGGTAAAAATAAGCTATCTTCTGTATCACTGGAACATAAGGACAGACATACACTAATCTGAAACCTAATTAATTACTGGGAAAGAAGAGTTTGTGAATGACCAGATTCACAACACATAATTTAGAAGGTACTTTTTAGTGTAGTGAAAAGTTCAAACAGGAGAGAGCTACATTGTTTGGTTAATAAAATTAGCAATAATTCAAAGGGTTTTTGTAAGGTATTAAAGTGTTGATACACAAAACGCTGTAACAACAGTGTCTACCATCAAGTAAGTCCTAAGAAAATTCAGCTATTATGGTTACCAAAACCAAAGATTTATTGCCCTTTTTTATGTAATAAAATTCAGAAACTTGGGACACCTGGATGGCTTAGTGGTTGAGCATCTGCTTTTGGCCCACGGCATGATCCCAGGGTCCTGGGATGGAGTCCTACAACAGGCTCCCCAGAGGGAGCCAGCTTCTGTCTCTGCCTCTCTCTCTGTCTCTCATGAATGAATAAATAAAACCTTTAAAAATAAATAAATAAATAAATAAATAAATAAATAAATAAATAAAAATAAATTCAGGAACTCAGTCCATATCACTAGTTTAATACATACTAGTTTTATATTTTGTATATTTTAATATAGACCTACAAGTATCCCATTACCAGCCTCTACAAAATAAAGCAGATGTGTCTAATACAAAACCATTTTGTCTGGAAGAGGTACTCTGGATCACTTTGATTTTATCAATAACCATACCCAAAAATAGTTTTAAATTCAGTTTGAATTGTGTTATTACCTTATTTTGAATAATATGAAGATGCATGAAATCTTGGGCTGTCCTTGAGTGATTAAGGGGAATTCTATTCTGCTTTTTTTTTTAAAGCACAACTTATTATTATAGTTATTATTGTTTCAGTACCTATTTTACCAGGTTCATATCTTATTTTCCTTTAATATTTATTAAATTAACAGTTTACATTGTCTGTGTCTTCCTTCAAATTGCCTCAAGTATCCAGGGACCTTTCTAATATCTTTCAAAATACTGAAAATGTTTTCCTTGTGAGTATACAGCATAGGAGGGGCAAAATCCTTTTATTAAAGGAAAAATTTGGGCAGCCCAGGTGGCTCAGTGGTTTAGTGCTGCCTTTGGCTCAGGGCGTGATCCTGGAGACCCCGGATCGAGTCCTACATCGGGCTCCTTGCATGGAGCCTGCTTCCACCCCCCCCTCTCTTTCTCTGTGTCTCTCATGAATAAATAAATAGAATCTTAAAAAAATAATAAAGGAAAAAAATTGTTCTCTATTGAATAATCACTAATTAGGAATATCATCAAAATCACATTGTTGTGTAGTATCATGAAGACATTGATAGTGCTTTTCACCACATCTCAGTAATTGTACTTTTTACTAGGCTAAGAACTATAAAAATCCCTAGGTATATTACATATGCCATTTATGTGCACATCATTTCATTAAATATTAACATTTGTGACAGGATACTAAATGATACAACATTCAAATTAGTGTTCCTTAGTTGAATGTTCTATATGATAACTTGAATCGCATTTAGCTCATTGTACTAAGCTACATTTTTTACATAAATGTTTTATTTGTTAGGTTCCTACTGCATCACACAAAGAATAGAATTGATAACTCCTGGAATTATGGACTGTACTATTTTTAAATTTCCATCACAGAATAATTATGGCCACTTTTCTTCCTTCAGTTTTAAAATAAAAAAGAAGGCCTACTTTAAAATAATTACCTGCAATTTTGACTTGACAGAGATGTCAAAGCTTATTTCCTTTCTTACAGTTCTTCTTGTGGTGCTCTGGATTAAGAGTAAAATGTTTTGATGTGATATCTACTGTCACTGCATTTCATGTCTAGGATGATATAATTATGAAAAATAAAGCTTAACTTGGAGAAGGCAAAAAAAAAAAAAAAACCTGAATTAGTTTTGTGGGTTTTTTTTTTTAAATATTCCCTTTTTTTTTAGAGAAAAATAGAGGAGGTAACAATGGCTTTCTCTTTCCATTGCTTAAAATAAGCTGTTCTTTAATAGCACAGACTTCTTCAGGCTCTTTAGGATTGCCACAGACTTTTTCAGTGTAATTATGAAAATTACACAAACCATTGCTCTCATATTACATACACTATAAAACAATCTCATATAATCTATTTTTTAATTGAGATATAATTGACATATATCACTGTATTTGTTTTGTATATACAACATAATGATTTGATATATGTGTATATTGTGAAATAATCACAATAAATTTAGTTAACATCCATTGCCACACATAGTTAGAAAAAATTTTGTTTTTCCTGTTAGGACAATTTTTAAGATCTACACTTTAGCAACTTTAAAATAAACAATATAGTATTGTTAATTATAGTCACTATGATGTGTATCTCCAGAACTCGTCTTAGATTCTTTCTTAATATGCAGATCTCTGGCTTGATATTTGGTATTATGGAATAACAAATAAATTTGTTCATGTATTTTTAATAAACAAAGCTGGTAAAAATCAACATCTATGTTATTTTGGCCAATATATGATCAAAGCCATGCATTCTGTGTTTGAAATTAAAGTGATATATAGGATAATGTTCTGGAAAGTTTTCAAATCCTAAACCTTTAGAACACACACTTCAAAGAGTTTAAATGTTTATGTTTATATTTCTGCTACCTTTAAAAGTGAGCTGAACTAGGTTAATCAGCAAAATATCAGAAGCCACATCCATGATGAGTATTTAATATTAAGACAGAAATAATAAAATGCATAGGAAAAAATAACTATATTTTAAACAATTCTAAAAACTTTGAAATTTTATCTTCATCTCTACTTTCTCTTAGTTATATTTGAATACTTCTTATCTAGACTATTACTCCAGGATGTACTTTGTAAGTTAAGTAGAAATACATTATACTTATTTATTTTCTAGTGACCAGATTTTCCTGGTGTTAGTAGAAAGCCTATCTTTATGCTCTTAATATGAAAGATCACGATTGTTATATAATAAATTTCTGTAAAATTTGGAATCTTTTTTTGAGGTTGACAAAACATTCTGGCATTTTAAGTTTCTACTAATGCCACTAAATATTTTTAGATATTTTAGTTTATAGTATAATTTATCTCAAAAAAGCCAGTCTTCTCTCAATTATCTTTTTATCATGGGTTTCTGGGCCATATTCTTCTGTTTACTCATCCATTTGGTTTATTTATTTATTTTCATTTGGTTTATAAAATACATTTATCAACATTCAGATTTTGATTTTCAATTACAAAAATAAGTTTTTAAGCTAATTTTAAACTAAATTTGGCTTGATAAAGGCCAAGTTTATAATACTCCATGGTGATATAGCTTTGTATTTTCTGTTTCTTTTAATAAAATCATTTACAAAAAATAAATAAAATCATATAATTTTATTAATATAATCGTCCTTTGTTTGTTCCCAGAACAAAATGTCCTATGTGTTTTTTCAATGTTCATTAATTCGTATTTTTGAAATTCTAAACAAACAATATTCTGAAGAAAATTTAAAAATATTTTTAATCTGTTTCCCTGTATATAACAGGTAATTTTTTCTCTTGATATTTTTTAAATATCCTCTTTATTTATTTTTTGAAAAACTTGCTTAACCAATGCCTTTGTGCAATTTCTTAATATTTCTTGTGTTTGGAGGTCTTTGCACTTTTGGACCTGTAGGTTTATAACATATGACAAATGTGAAAAATGATTTCAGCCATCATTTCTCCTTCTTCTTCTCCCTCTTCTTCTTCTTTTTCTTCTTCTTCTCTTCTTCTTCTTCTTCTTCTTCTTCTTCTTCATCTTTTCCTCTTCTTCCTCTTCTTCCTCTTCTTCCTCTTCTTCTTCTTCTTCGACCCCACCCTTCTGAAGGACTACAATTATTCATATATTGGGTGCTTAAAGTTCTGTTACAGTTCACTGATGTTCTATTCTTGTTTGTGTGTTGTATGTGTGTGTTTCATTTCAGAAAATCTTTGTTGTTATGCTTTCAAGTCTATTTTTCCCCCTAAAATATCTAACTTGCTATTAATCTCATGAAGCATATTTTTCATCACTGGCATGTTAGTTTTCTGTTTTGGAATTTTGACTTGGTCTCTAAATATCTCATTTAACAAATTAATGTTTTTTCTGTAGTTTCTTTATATGGGCTACAGTTATTTATTAATGTTCTTATCCACTAATTCTGTGTGCCATTAATGAGTCACTTGCATTGATATTTTCTGTTGATTTTGTTTATTGTAGGTTATATTTCTGTTCTCCTCATGCCATTTAATTTTTTAATGGATGCCAAAAATGAGAATTTTACCTTGTTTGGTGATAGATGTCTTTATATACTTTTAAATATTCTGAAGCTTTGTTATGGGACACAGTTAAACTACTTAGAGACAGTTTGAAGCCTTTGGGTATTTGTTTTGAAGATTTTTTTTTTTTTTGATGAGTCCACAGCAAATTTTAGACTAAGTTTAATTTCTCCCTATCACAGAGGCAAGAATCCTCCAACTCTAGTGGATTCTTTATGAATTATGAAGTTTTATTCTCTAGCTAATGGGAATAGATTCTTCTTTGGCTTTATATGAGCTGGGGGCACTATTCCCTCTCATCTTTTTAGTTGTTTGTTTTCTGGCCATCAATAACATCCTCACACAGGCAATGATGACTCTTAAATTGAATACTTGAACACTATGAAGATCTCTAAAATTTTCCATGCAACACTCTGCTCTTTGGTCTGTGAACTCTAGTTATCTTGGATTCTCTGGACATCCAACTACATACTGTCAAGGCAAAGAGACTTCCATGCTTTGCCTGAGCTCCCCCTTCATTCACCATGGCCTGAAAACTTCATCTACACCGAAGTTTCACATTTTCCCTTCTTCTTTCTCAGAGATTACTGTCACTCATTGTCTAATGGCTAAAGCCTGAAGACATGCTGATCTATATATTTTAGTCCATGTTTTGTTTCCGTCAAAAGGGTAATTTGGTTCCTTATTACCCCATCTTGGTTAGAAGCGGTAGTGGTGTGGACTTACTGTGACAGGTCTAATCACTACTGGTATCTTAAGAGAATACATGAGATACCTATTTTACTAATATCTTGAGACTATAGTGGGACACCATTGTTTTGGTCTGTATGGTCTAAGATGATGGGCTAGTCTTGATTTTCTGCTTTATAAGCCCTTGCCAATTGTATGCTTGAGTCAGTTTTTATTACCTTACAAATAGTAATTTTTAATTTCTCAGTAATGTTGTAAACTGGCTGTTAAACATGACCATTATTAAAATAATACATTATGTTACATAATTAAGCATTATATTAAAAAGAAGTGTAAGAAATATTAAACACTCATCACTTATATATTATGCTCTTGAGGCTTTTGAAGTTTATCTGTATGATAGAAATTATTGATAATAGTGTCCTAACATGCATTTCTTACCAACTTTGTGTCCAGTGATATCACAATAATAGCTCAAAATCAGCCATGTTGTGTTTATATTATAGGAATCAGGAAATACTAATTCTTTGTTTATTTTTATTCTTGTAGACTTCAGAATATGACAGAACAAATGTTAAAAATGTAAATTAAACTTAAAAGGATGTCATATTGGGGCACCTCGGTGCAACTCACCCGTTAAACGTGTCCAACTCTTGGTTTCAGATCAGATCATGATCTCTAGGTTGTGGGATCAAGCCCCACGTAGGACTCCATGCTTAGCTGGGAGTTGACTTGAGAATCTATCTCTCCCTTTCCTTCTGCCATTCCTCTGGCTCATACACTGTCTCTCAAATAAATAAATTCATTTTTATTTTTTTTTTTTTTAAAAAGGATGTCATATTTATAGACAAGAGTGAAAAATACCCCCAGAATTTTCAGGGGATATTATCCCAGCAATTGAAAAGTGTGATGTCGCTTTTTGCTATTACATTTATGTTTAATTGTTAAAGAAGAAGCCTCCAATTCACAGCTTAAGAAGATTATATTATGGGATGCCTGGGTAGCTCAGTGGTTGAGCATCTGCCTTTGGCTCAGGGTATGATCCCAGGGTCCCAGGTTTGAGCGCCACACTGGGCTCCTTGCATGGAGTCTACTTCTCCCTCAACCTGGGTCTCTGCCTCTCTCTCTCTCTCTCTCTCTCTCTCTTTCATGAATGAATAAATATTTTTTTTTAAAAAGAAGACTATATTATGAAGAATGATATTTGAAATACATCATTCCTGTTTTATCAAGTTAGCTAGAGATTTTTAATCTTTGTATATAAAATATATACTTCTGTGGTTTACTTTGATTTTTGAGACATTATAATATCAATTTAAGCATGTATCTAAGCTCCCAAGATTTTTACTACATAGTTACTTTTATTTGGTTTTCTAATTCCATTTTGTGGTATGTAAAACATGTTCTAGACAATTTAGCTTAAAATATGTAGATATATGTCTCTAATTCATTTCCTTGTATAAAGGTTTATTTTTTCAAGTAAATTTTTAATGGGATATTAAAACTCTCAGGTAAAAACTTCTGACATGCATTTGCCTCTGCTTAATAATCAGGTAAGCATCTCTATAGTTCATTTTGTAATTTAATAGAATAGGGTTTATTTCTAACTCCTGAAGGGATTTAGAGAAGATGAATGCTTATTTTGCATTTCTTTGGAAGACCAATAAATGTGCTGTTTTAGGTGTTGCAGGACAAAAGATAATTCCTGAGAATGATTGCTCTTTGAGATGTGATTTTTCTTTAGTTTTTCTCAAAATTATTATGTGATTTAATTAGTCATGTATTTCAAGATTAAAAATCTATATCTTAGATCTTTTCATAATTAAAGATATTTACTCACTGAGAATGTTGCTTAGGTATCCTGTGCAGAGTTCTGTTCAGTGTTAAGGATATACACTTGACAGAAAAAGGCTTTTTCCAGATTTGTACATTCATGTGAGGGCAAAAGTGAAATGCAATTAAATATAACTAAAATTTTATTAGGGTAATAGTACTTGCATTTGGAACACACACACAAAAAAGGGAGTTGCTTGTTTACTCTGAGAGAGTTACAAGAAAGTCTGCAACATATTTGACATTTTTCCTCTATGGTATTAAGTAAGCATAGTTAGTGAAATCTCAGGATTTTTATATGTGAGAACTCAGAGGGAAAAATCAGAGAAAATATGTAATTTTTCTTAAATTATACAGCTTCATGGCTTACTGCCCCCTCCCACCACAAGGGCTCAGGGAATAGTCATTGCACAGACAACTGCTTTCTGGGCAAAGAAAGTTCAGGTGAGTCAGAAAGAGGATTTTCATCCAGATGATTGCTGTAGACTGGGGAGATGAGTAGAATAATGGCAGTGCCCAGTATGTCTTAGGAAGCTACATTTAATAGCTTGATCTATGATGAAATAAGAAACACATTGTCTAAGATTTTTGTAAATCAGATACTATACACAGTAAGAAAAGCATATTTTATTTAAAAAAAAAGTTTACCTCAGTGGAGTTCTTGTCTTAATTTTTATTCTTTATTTTTTATTTTATTTTACTTTTTAAGATTTTACTTATTTATTCATGAGAGACACGGAGAGAGAAAGGCTTAGGCCAGGCAGAAGGAGAAGCAGGCTCCATGCAGGGAGCCCGACATGGTACCCGATCCAGGGACCCCAGGATCACACTCTGAGCCGAAGGCAGAGGCTCAACTGCTGAGCCACCCAGGCATCCCTATTTTATTTATTTATTTATTTATTTATTTATTTATTTATTTATTTAGAGAGATTGAGAGCTTGAGTGGAAAGGGGGTGGGGCATAGGGAGATGCTCAGCACAAGGTACAAAGCAGGACTCCATCTCAGGAGGCTGAGATAATGACCTGAGCTGAAATCAGGAGTTAGATGCTTAACTGCCCAGGCACCCCCAGCAGAGTTTCTGTCTTTTTAAAAAAAAATCCATTATATGTAAGAAACTGAAAGGGTTTTTACTTTGGACACAAATCTTGAAATATAAAACTTTCATTTTCATAAATTATTGAAATATAACACATAATCCTTGACAATTATAAAACAATGTAAAGGGTAATGACAGTTCATCTAATATGATGTCAGTATGGAGAATAAAGATTCAAATTGAATCTATATACTACTACTTGTCGATGAAAGCTTTTGCTGAGTAAAGGGTATAAAGAAAGTATATGTGATGAGTATATTTTAATAGGAAGTCATAATTTTGGACCCCAACAAAATTGGATTATTTTTATTTCTTCCTCTTCTTAGTGTAGAACTCTAAGCACATGCCTTCCCATCTGTAAAAGAGATACAGTGATTTTTCTTTATGATTATTTTGAGGATTAAATTTGGTACATTTATATATGAAGTATTAGCACAATGAACAATGAACTAGCACTAGGTCCATATGGGAGTGAACTAAACAGACACTTTTATTTTGCTATCTGCATTATGCTTTGATGTCAGAAAATTTATTTTACCTTGCAACATTCTGCATCTGTTTTTGACAATTTTTTTATTCCCCCCACATTTCACTTGAAGAAGAAAAAAAGAACTGAATATTCAGTAGATGTTGTTGATAATTTGATATTGCTTTGAAGAACTAACCCTAAATTAGGACAAAAAACTCTTTTTTATCTCCTGTGCCTTTCTGATAACTATGCTAGTCCTCATAATAACACATATTTCAATATTTTATAGATAGGAATATTCATTAAAATTGTAGTCACTACCTTATGCATCACACACACCTTATTATTTCATAATAATGTACCGAGGTCCTACTCTGAACCAGACACTATGATGAGTGATTAAAGATTGAAAATAATTAAGATACAGGCTGTGACCTCTAGATTGCTGAGGTGGTACCCAGAGAACTTCACACACAACATTGCTAGACTGTTTTTTTTTTTTAAGATTTTATTTATTTATTCATGAGAGGCACAGAGAGAGAGAAGCAGAGACATAGGCAGAGGGAGAAGCAGGCTCCATGCAGGGACCCCGACGTGGGACTCAATCCCGGGTCTCCAGGATCATGCCTGGGCTGAAGGCAGCGCTAAACTGCTGAACCACACCGGCTGCCCAACATTGTTAGATTATTATAAGGGTTATAGTAAATGTTTAGTGAAGATAAAAAAAAAAAGGGGGGGGGATGATGATTAAAGACTGTGAGTAGATAGATAATATAAGAGATTTAAGAATAAATACAATAATTTTATTTTCTGCAATGATGTAGAATTAGGTGTGGAATCGATCAAGGAAGGGATGTTGGCATCCTAACAAGAAAAGAAAGGTACGTGTACAATAATACCCAAAACTGTATCTATGTCCTCTATAACATAAGATTTGAAGATTTTGAAAGAAGAATTTAAAAATAGTGTTTTTCTTAAAAAATTCACACTCATGTTTCTAACCTCTCAAAGGATTAAATTTGGTAAATTTTTGTCCACCTTCAGCAAAATATTTTATTAATACTGATTCAATTCACTCACTACTCATTCTATTATCCTAATTCAATATTATTTTGATTCTGTCATTGGTATATTTATCTACTGGTTTTAGATATCTTTCTTTCTGCAATTATTCTTGTTTTTCACTGTTCTTTTATAGCTTTTGTTTGATTACATTCATTCTCAACAGAATATATAGTTTTATCTTCACTGTCAAGGAACAACTGGCAGATCATTTGATTTTCTTGTTTGTCATATGGCACATTTGGAAATTGGGTTCATAAGAAAAAAAAGAGTTCTGGAGAAACTCCAAAAGACATAATTGCATTTTTTAATCATTTATAGTCCCTTGAGCAATTCGGTGAAGTGGAATATTCCAACCTCCCCCATATCTAAAATTCTGTTTAAAAAAAATCTTAAAATGATCCCTTATATATCTGTAGATTATTTCTCCAAGTGGAATATGGTTTTATAAACTTATAACATTTCTGTAATTCGATTCCTTATGCATGATTACAAAACTGGCTTTTTCTCAGTAAATCTTTTTTCTATAAACAATACTATGAACTTTTTAAATGTTTTTCTATACAAATAGATCATAAATACATTTTTGGTAGTTAGCAAAATTATTAAAAGCTTAGTTCTTTCTTTTTTTCATTAAAGTTCAAAATCATTAAAACTTTATCTGTATTCAATTGAAATTAGGAAATTCAATGAATTCAATCTTTCTTTATAGCCTTCTTCTATTTTTTTTTCTATTTTTATTGTTACCGCTAATTCTTACTGTAGACAGAATAACCACCTCCCCAGATGTCTACATCCTAATCCTTGGGACCTAAAAATGCATTCCTTATAAGGCAAAAGGGGCTTTGCTAATATGATTAAATTAAGGATCTTTCTTAAGGTGAGATTATTTGGGTGGGAATCAATGAATCATAAGAATCTTTTTAAAGGTAGACAAGGTCAAGGTAAATCAAATTCCACTTGTGGACAGAAGGTCCATCACCTGCTCAAGCCCATCTTACCTTCCCTGATTGACTCCCTCAAGAATTTTGGAGTCACCCAGACAGACCCCACTATTGTGTAAGCTAATCATCTCAGTCAAATAAACAAAATAAAATAACTAAAATTATTCTAAAATTATAATTCTGTATTCTTAAGAAACTACAAGGCATAAAGTGTCTGTAATCATCCTTGTGCAGATATGAATGCCAATGAAACTTTGGTCTTATTTTTTTCACTTATATTCTTCACCATGAATTGCTATTTTTGTGACATTAAAAGCACAACAAAAAACCCAACAAGTGCCAGAAATATATTCTTATCTATTTTTAAACAAATTAAGATTTAGTGAAGTCTTAGCTGTTTGGTTATATGCATTTGTGTATGTCATCGGAGCCATATTTAAACCTCAGTAATTTCATATACCTACACCAATGCATAAAAGAGTGGCATTTGCTTGTGTTATACCTTAGGCATAAACAATGACCTTTTTCCTGTTAAATCTTTAATAACCGTAGAAATAGCCCTGGTTTCATCTGAAGTCACACTCAGATAAGACTTCGGCGAAAGCTAAAGAGGATTTTCTTTTTTATTTTCCCTGCCTGGTTTTCATTATTTTGTCTTGTATTTTATTTCTGTTTATGATCCCAAACAATAGTACAGTAGTAACAACCAATTCTAGACTTTCCTGATGACAGATAGCAATCTAAAATCTGTTTACAATTGTATTCCATGTTTTTACAAACCAATGAATATGTGGCCCAATATTCTATCAAACTGTAGCAAAATGAGGTATTGTTTAGTCAAAGGAATACAGATCCAGGTGCCATCCAAAATCAAAGCAGAATCCTGGGTTACTGTAGGAGATACTGTTGGTCTTCCTCCTTTTTCTAGATGGGTAAATCTTTCTCCAGCTTCTTTCAGTGTTGGCCACTCATACTCACTGCTGTGCCTTCTGAGAATCCCCCCCACTTCCTATCGACAGGAGCTGCTTAGCATGCTGTGCACACAAGGAGGTTGTCTTGTTAAGAGAGAGCCTCTCAATCACCACCCCACCCATCTAAGTGCCTACTGCTTCAACAGTGTAGAGTCACCCTCAGTGGTCACCTGTCTTCTCTGAGCTAGAACTGCGGGCCTGTGGGAAGGGGAGGAAGACCCCTCCCTGAAATTCCCTGCCCTTGATTGAGGTGGATAGTGGGAAGAGGCCCTGGCAGCCAAGTAAGCCCCTAAAATATGCCAAGGCATGGGCCAGAACCCTCTATAGTGGTCTGTGCTTAACCAGAACCCAGTGAATATCTGTGTTCGAGGGAGTATGACATTACATGGCAAATAAAAACCAACACAACAGGTTAAAAGATAGTCGAACAAAAGATAAAGTATAATTTAGCACTTTTCCTCTGCTTTTTAACAAGATTTCTCCCTTTCCATAAAGAGATATCTCCTCGTCTGCTTCCCAGGGCTTAATATAAAATACGATGTTATTAAAGAATTGTTGTGTTCTCTTTTTCCCTTCCTTTCAGTTACCTTTTGTTTCCTTTTCTTCTTTGTTCCTGTTGATCTTTTAATCTCTTGTAGTTTAAAATATCACCTGAGTGGATGACCATTGCTTTGGTCTTCCATAGCTGCTGTAATAAACTGCCACAAATTTAGTATCTCAAAACAATGCAAAATTATGCAAAAGTAATCCAAAATGGGATTCAGGGAGCTAAAATTAAAATTCTGGTAGGACCACTTTTCTAGAGGCTCTCGGGGAAAATCTGGTTTCTTGCCCTTGACAGCATCTAGAGGCAGCCTGTATTCCTTTGCTTCTGGTCATCTCCTCCATCTTCAGTCAGCCACAGCCAAGCCCAGTACGTTCAACTTAGCTTTTTATTTATTAATTAATTCATAAGAGACACACACACACACACACAGACATAGGCAGAGGGAGAAGCAGGCTCCCTGTGGGAAGCCTGATGTGGGACTCTATCCCAGGACCCTGGGATCACGACCTGATCCCAAGGCAGATACTCAACCACTGAGCCACCCAGGTGCCCCAGTACTTCCAACATATCACTCTCATCTCTTCTTCTACCTCTCTTGACCAATTTATAGATCTTTATGACTACATTGGTTCCACCCATATAATCCAGAATAATCACTCCATTTTAAGGTAGGTGATTAGCAACATTAATTTCATACTTTACATTAATCCCCCTTTGCAAGGTAAAATACCCTATTAACACATTTCAGGAACTGGAATGTAACTACCTTCCGGGCTCTGCTAATTTGCCTACCACACCTTACCAAATCAAAATAAGTATTTGTAAGGATAGATGGAAAATTTTAAAGGTATCTCAAAACTTAACTTTTTAACCATTATTCCTCTGGTGACATAAGAGGATTACCTTTTCATTTACCTTTCTATAAACCTAGCAAAATCTATTGATATCACCAAAAATTATTTCTCTAATTGGCATTTTTTTTTACTATCATTGCATTAGGTAGATTGATATTAGTTGCAACAAAAAAGCTTCAATTCTTAAGCTCAACACAAATATGTTTGCCTCTTACTCCTGAGATATTTTGATATATATAATCAATAGCTGGTATTCTACACAGTGATTCAGACACACAGAACACTACCAAATTATGGATTAATCCTCTCAGAGGATCATGGAGTCCTTTATTTCCAGCTGGCAGACAGGAGATAGAAGCCATTGAAAACCCATAAATTTGACCACATTGTCCAGAAAATTGCACATCACTTCATTTTATATTCATTAGTTACATAGCCATGCTAGCTTTCCGGAGACTAAAAATATAATCCCTGGCCTTATATCTTACTTCCCATAAAAACAAAACCAAAAACCAAAAACACAGCGGTACAACTGGGCCAACATCTATCAGGCTATGGGATGTTTCTGCTTTCTGCAGACACTTCTTGCTATGCACAAAAGAACCCCAGTCTAAAGGAGATGTGCCACTTTATCAGAACTGGATGGACACCCATCTTTATTATATTTGGGTATGAATCTCATGACCTGAAAATGAATTCATTAAAAACAATTCAGCTGTAACACTTAATACACAAGAGTGGGTAACCGCAACAGAAACTCTCTTTTGGAAAAGGAAAGAATGAGAGGCCACAGGGGTCACTGCTTCACAACAATGGTTAAGTCACACCAACCCGGCAGTGAGATCTCTTGTTAAGTGTGATAAAGTATCTGAGATGTTACCCTACCTATAAAACTAATGAATTAGCTCAACCAATTTTGTGGAGTCTGTAGAATATACAAGATTTCTAGAGCAGACATGAAAGAAAGTTTAATATTCACAGCAATAGAAATAGTTGGGGTATCAGCATTTTTTGTACCAGTTCTCTGAGCCTCAGTTCTCAGAAGGAAACTGAAGACAATGTGTATCATCCACACAAACAGTAAGTTAAATTGCAGTAATAGAAACATGAGCTTGGGGAATCTGGATTGTGTGTAATGGACAGTAAATTAACCCAGCCTTAACTCTATCTTTCAAGGCATTTTGCTATAGAAATGTTTAATATCTACCAAGTTTGTTGTACAAATAGCCTTGGGAACATATCTCATAACAAAAAGGCAATTACTGTCTCACAAAATGTGCAACAACCTAAGAACCTATACAGAATTGTATTTTATTTTTTTAAAGATTTTATTTATTTATTCATGAGAGACACAGAGAGAGACAGAGAGAGGCACAGACACAGGCAGAGGGAGAAGCAGGCTCCATGCAGGGAGCCCGACGTGGGACCCGATCCCAGGTCTCCAGGATCACGCCCTGAGCTGAAGGCAGCGCTAAACCGCTGAGCTGCCCAGGATGCCCATACAGAATTGTATTTTAAAATGCTATTTATCTTGTTGATGGGATAAATGTATTGATTGGATGCTTATTCTGCTTTTTGATATGATTTCTCTTGTCCAGTATTCTTTGTACTTTATGACCATCCTATGGGTGGTCATTGCAAAATTATTACTGCTTTTCATAATTAAAAAAACTTTAGAATAGTTGTTGATTCACAGAAAAATTATGAATATTGTACATAGAGTTCTTATACCCCCTGACAAATTTCCCTCATAGCATCTTGTGTCATTATAGTATAATTGTCACAACCAATTAATTCAATTTGATATATTGTTAGGAAATTAAAGTAAGTTATGGAGCTTATTTAATTAGATTACCTAGTGTCCTTTATCTGTTTTAAGATTTCATCCAAATACCACATTACATTTAGTTGTCATGTCTCATCATGCTACACATCACGTCTCCTGTTTATGATAGTTTTTTTTCTTTTTTTCTTGTTTTCATGAGAGACACACAGAGAGGCAGAAACATAGACAGAGGGAGAAGCAGGCTTCCCACAAGGAGTCTTATGAGGACTCCATCCCAGGACTCAGGATCATGACCCAAGTCATGTCTTTGCAGATTATGCATGATAAGGGTTTTTTTTACTTAAAATCATTTGTGTATGGTTACTTAACAAGTGTTTATTGAGTGAACCACTGAGAGACCCAGGTGCTCCTCCCTTTCCTTACCATACTTTTTGGAAGTAAATAACCATGCACAGCTTACATGTAAAAAGTGGAGAATTATGTTCCATCTCTTTGAAGGTATAACATCTCTATATAGTTATACAAAAATTATTCTGCATGGGAGATATTTCTTTTCCCCTATTTATTTATCCATTCAATTATTTTTATATTAATATCAGCTCGTGGATATTTATTTTTACTTTGAGTTATACTCTAATCCTTTTTTATTGGTTTTGTTGTTCAAATGATTAGTCCTTTGGAAGATCCTTCAGTTGGATTCTATGTTCCTTTGATATAATCCATGTGTATGTGTTTGTGAGCATGTGTGTATTTATGACACTAGAAGATGTTCTGGGCTCATCTTGGATCTATTTTGCCCCCAGGCTTAGAGTCAACCATTTCTCTTAGTGCCCTGGATCCCATAATTGGATAATGGAATGGATTTTTTTCTTGCCTATTGCTTAAACACTAAAATAATGAAGCATATTTAGGTTTTTGTATCTGGTAACCACTGTAATAGATAGGGTAAGGCTAATTGTAATTGTAAAAACTCCAAACTTTACAAGCTCAATAACATAACACTTTATTCCTTTTTCAGATTTTCTAGGACTGCCTTCCCACATGGTAATTTACAAAGCTGGGCTTCTTCCATCTTTAATCTCTTCAAGTTATTTTGCTTTCTATTAGTAAACAGGGGTAAAAAAAAATGGATACAGCAAATTTGCTTCTTACTCATTTGTCCTGACAATTACACATGCTATATTTCTGCTTACATGCCTTTCGTTATCATCAGACATTTAGCTGTACCTCACTGCAGTGGAGGTTAAAAACTACAGTCACTGACTAGATCCTGCTTCTTAGCAAAAACTATAAGCTATATTTTTTGTAGGCAGCAGGTCGTCATTTCCAAGTGCTATTTTACTTTAAGTTCTTCATGTTTCTGTGTCCCAGGCCATGGCGTTAGACCACCCCTACCCCACACATCAATCTCAGAGTCTTTTGGTATCTCTTTAATTACTTCAAGTCATTATATGCATAAAATGTCGTATTAATAATGCCAAGTCAAAGAATTTATTTTATTAAATTTCCCTACTCAGAAACTCTTGACAACTACCTATTATGGCCAATAATGTTTTAAAACTTGATCTGATTATTCGAATGTTTGCACGAACTATATATTCCAATCTTTTCTCACACTGTTTCTCAATATATGTTAAATGATGCAGCCAATCTGACTTGTTCATCATTCCTAGAACACACCATGTGGTTTCCCTCCTCCATATTTTAATACCCTCTCCTAGTCTTTCTCATTGTGCTGAATTTTTACTTGTCTGTAAAGCCTGACTTAAATGCCACCTCCCTTCAAGATGATGGAAGTTCATTTTCTTTCTTTGAATTTTGACAGAACCTTGTAGCCTTTGAAACCACTTTCCAAAATGTTTATTTTTGTTATAGGTCCATTATAACAACTACACTATATGGATCTGGAGAACAGATATTAAAATTTATCCATCTGTATATCACTTGTAATAAATGATAAATTATGTTTCATGATTTTTTCACTCAATAAACACTTGTTAAGTAACCATACACAAATGATTTTAAGTAAAAAAACCCTTATCATGCATAATCTGCAAAGACAAAATGTTCTTTCATGTTAAATTAAAGCCAGTACAAAGAGCCTAATTTAAACATTTGAATTATAATCAATATTTTTCTGTTATACTTTTTAGAATTTTTATATCAATAATATAAATTAATAAAGATAAAAGAGCAGGCAATTAAAGATTCAAATAACCAATTTAATAAATGTACACTAATAGAGTTTGGGAATTTAAGCATGTACACTTTTCACACATTATATAAAGATAAAAAATATGAATACACAAATCTATTCAGAAATAGCCATGTCTTCAACAAAAACAAATTAGAATGTGCATTAAAACATTTATTTTTCTCCAATATTGCCAAGTACTTTTAAGTAAGGACTCCACTTTTCTTACTACTATATCAATTTTTGTTTTTTAATATGGTAAAACACAGAAAAGAAGAGCTAAGTCTTATTTATTTCTACAACCCAAGATGTTAGGAGTTTATTAGTACTTTCTAATCTGATTAAGACTCAGAAAAAGGAAGGCAACATTAGAAAGGTCAACAATTAAATACCTAATCAATTAATAAGAGTCTGTAAATCATAAAGTACCTACAAAATGCATTCACGTAAAATATAATTGGAAAATAAAATGAGAAAGAGAGCTAAAGGTACTTTCCTTAAGGAACTTTATACCATCCTCAGGGGTGAGCTGAATTGAGATAGGTTTCAAAATAATCTGTTCATTTAATAGACTTCGCACCAACCACTTAAACATGAATTCCACATTATTTTAATGATTATGGTATTTAATGATTATGTTATGATCTCTGTATCTATACTCAAAATAGTATATTTCATAATATTACAATAGAAAATACTAATTTTAAATTTAATTCCTCAACAAATGTCTGATGAATGGAAAACATTTCAGTGGTTTTCTTTTATTCAAGAACCCATATTTATATAGCTTAAGTTACTATCAGCATTGGAAGAAAAAAATTGCTAACTGGTTCTATGGCCTTTCTTCTAGCTTTAGGGGTGTCTTAGTCAATTCTCCTGGAACATGTGGTTCAGGATATTATCATATGACAATCTGAAAATCTGGCTGAGGCATATGTAACACACCAAGCAAGAGGACTTCATGTTTTGGAGCATGCTTATCAAGTAAAGAGCAACCAGTACTGATGGATTTCAGGAGAACCAGGAGAATGGGAGTTGATCATATATGTCTGAAGAGCTTAATGTGTAATATGCAATGGTTTCTCTGAATTGAGGTTCTCTTCAGTCAGCCTACTCCTTCATGTCTACGCAGGCGCCAAGGGCAGAATTAATTAGACATAGGATATTATATCTAGCGCATTTTGAATATGGTATAAATTCTCGTTTTGTATTTCTTTGTTTGCACTTTTAAAGCTAAGTGACCTGTATTACTCACAGAGGATGCCCATTGAATGTGATGATTGCTCGAGATTCTGAAGTGAAGACCATGGATCACTGATGCTAGTTAGAGCAAAGTGAGCAATATGTATATGTTTATGTATATATTTCAAGCATTATATAAATATATGTGTATATTATATATGCTTTGCCTTTTATATACCTGTGTTTATATATCATTCATCTATTTTAGGCTGTGATGTTTTTAAATATTACGTGGTATTAAAAAGGGTTTGGTCAAAGCTGGTTGCTATTACTGTACCTTTTATTTTTTTTAGAATTTATTTATTTATTTATTGAGTATACAGGTAGGAAGAGGCACAGAAGGAGAGGAAGAGATAATCCAAAGCAGACTCCAAGCTGAATGTGGAGCCTGACTAAAGACTTGGTTTCACCACTCTGATCTCATGACCTGAGGTGAAATCAAGAATTAAAGGCTGAGGGAAGATGGGCGGGGGGTTGGGTTTACTGGGTGATGGGCATTTGGCAGGATGAGCACTGGGTGTTATGCTATATGTTGGCAAATTGAACTTCAATAAAAAAAAATTAAAAAAAAAAAAGAATTAAAGGCTGAACAGCTAACCCACACAGGGACCCCACCTTCAATGTACTTTTTAACTTTCTGCATTCAGAATACAGCAATATAAATTACTAGATAGAACATAAAGATTTATTTATACATTGTAAATCTGTTAACGTACTGAAAAATTGATTCACTTATTCATATATCCTACATGGCTCTAAGGTAATGCTATCAGGTATTCCAAATCTTTGCTAATTGGTATATTGGAATTTGTGATACAGCAAATTGAGTTGAGAAGCTTTAGAAAGTAGATGTTTCAAGAGTCAAATTGGGGTTATTTAACTCTTACAATTTTGTTGCCAGGAAGTCTGGATTTATTGGAATATCTCTAATAACTTTAAAATAATAAAATGAAAATCTTGAGTGACTCAAATATTTTGATTACCAAATATCCCTACAGGCCAAAAAATGGTGGCTGAATGTTGAAATGCTAGGCTTTATAATAAAGTTTCACAGTGGCCGTTTGATTATATAGTAAAAAGTTTAGGTAATTTTCTTTCATAAATTTTTGATCATTAAATACATAGAATATTCATATTTCTTTGAAAGTCTACAAGTCAATTCTAATCAATTGCAATAATGATCCATTGTCACAACCATGTAAAATTTTCAACTGAACCATCTAAATTCATTACTACTAAAAATTGCTCTCATATCATCCACATTTTCTTTTTGGGGAGTTACTTCACAAGTAAGACTGCAAGCATTCATAATGGATACCTATCTGAAAATGCATTTTCTAAGAGTCACTTTTGACCATCCTATTAAAGCTCAAACTTGCAATCATTTCAGTAACCAACAAATCCAAAGTTAATTAATTTTATCTATTACATGACAAGCACTCTTCTTTGAGGGGATTTTTATGTTTTAATTTTAAAAATATTTTTATTAAACTGTAATTAGCATAGAGTATTATTTTAGTTCTAGGTGTACCATATAGCGATTCAACAATTCTATAAATTAGTGCTCAACAAGGTAAGTGTACTCTTAATCTTCTTCACCTATTTCACTTGTCCCCTCCACTATCTTTGAGATCATTTTAAAGTGTCTGGGACACTTTTATAGGTTCCTATTGCCTCTTCAGTACAAACTTTGCTGAAATTCTATGCAATGCATTGCTGGGCCCAACATAACTACGCCAAAGTAATGCTTTTCCATTAGTCATATTACTATTGAAATGAAATAATTTCTTTAACATTTTACTCTGAGTAGTGCTTGCCTTTTCTAAAAATATTTTAGCTGAATGAATACTATGTTATAAAAATAAAAACTCATTGCATGTATTTTACTGTAGGAGCAAAGTGTCTTAACAGTAATTAATGTATCACTTGACTGAATTATTTTAATATATTTTATTTTATTTTTTAAGATTTTATTTATTTATTCATGAGAGACACACACACACACACAGAGGCACAGACATAGGGAGAGGGAGAAGCAGACTCCATTCCATGAAGGGAGCCGGATGTGGGACTCGATCCCAGGTCCCCAGGACCACACCCTGGACCAAAGGTGGTGCCAAACCGCTGAGCCATCCGGGCTGCCCAATATAATATGTTAAAACAACTTTCTATTAGATGCTGTACTAGGAATCGAAGATATACAGATAAATACCATATAGAGGAAATCACTGAATGGATATCATATAAACTATTGGATGCTTAGCTCTACATTGAAAATCTTTATTAGATATACTCTAACAACTCATTTATTTTACCAAATGTATTTTCTGGTGTTGTGTCAGATTGTGCATTATAAATATAAGTGGTAACAACAAATTTTTTTTTGAGGTTTAGCTCTTGTTTTTCTCTACAAATTTCAACAACAGAAAATGTCTATAAAACTGAAGGCACATGTTAACTATTGGTAAACTTTCATAAATAGTTTTTTAAGCATATGTATATTTATCAGAGAAAGAAATGATTTATGTTGCTTGGCCTGATTGGATTATCTGTAGATTGTGTGGTAAAAGCACTAAAATATGACAGTAACATTTGGTCTGAAATATAGATACATAACAAAGTCATGGAGAAGAAATATATTGCAAGGATTTATTCTCCAATCAATGTGCTGTGGAATAAGGTACATAAATCCCCAGATATCAATGGAAAAATAGAGAAAGTATTATCCTAAAGACACAGCTAAGAAACAGGAGTCTGCACAGGTAAAGTGTTGCCACCTTATTATTAATGTAGCACAATGTAATGGCAGAGTATATTATGTAAGACAAGAGAAACAAAACATAAATCTTGGCCTAAAAATTTGGTTTGAATGTTCAAAAAGGCATGTGGTTCTCTATTCACATCAATGCTCCCGGAATTTCTAAAGTATTTGGAAGTTTTCTCAGATACTAAAGTATTTGGAAGCTCTTTCAGGTAAGGAAGAGAAACATGCTGAGAAATACATGATATGCTTGATAGTGCAATCTTTTAAAGAATATGTTTATACAATTTCCCATATTTCCCATGAAAAACTATACTTTTTCATATAAAATTGTGATTGATTGAAAAAAAATTACTACTATAAATTCCCAGGCAACATTCACCTAATTATCCTTACGTGGATTTTACATTACATGTCACACAGGAATGCTGTTTTCTACTTTAGGTTTTATTTAGGTTTTATGAGTATGTGACTTTAAGCTCTTTTAGGAGAAAGATGTGTTTTGTGTTTTACTGAACCCCCAGCTATTAAGCCATGGCTATGCACAGGGAATATATTTAAGAAATATCTTAATGGGTTGCTAAGTGAGTTAAGCGGCTGCATTCAGCTCAGGTCATGATCTCACGGTCCTGGGATCAAGCCCTGAGTCAGGCTCCTTGCTCAGTAGGGAGTCTGCTTCTCCCTCTGCCCTTCCCCTCTGCTCATGCTCCCTCAAGCTCTCTCTCAAATAAAATCTTAGAAAAAAAAAGAAATATCTTAACGAATTGAAATGTTTTATAAAAATTATAAAGCTCTCGACAAATAAGGAAGGTAAAATTAATAAACATTTATTTGAGTGCCAGGCATTGTTTGGGGTTTAGTGCATATATTAACTCACCTATCAGGTAGTAATGAGATTAGAAGAGCTCATTTGAAATGAATGATTGAAGAAGATAACCAGGTTAGACGGGAAATAGAGAAAATTGGAGAGCATCTTATTAATAAGCAGTCAGCTTTCCTAGAACTTAGTCTATATTTTTCCAGTAGAGCTGTAGGAAAATAATTTACTTACACAGCATGGAATTTCTAGTACGTCTTAGTAATTTTGAATGACTAGAATTTCAGTTTGGTGTGATTAGGAGAAAGTTAGGAATTTGGTTACATACTGAGAATGAGGTTCTCATAGGAGCCTTAAAAAGACTTGAACTAGTAAAAGGAGAGCTCAAACACACACACACACACACATGCACACACACGCACACACACACAGAGGCAGAAAGGGAAAATAATGTGATGGAGGAAATAAGTAAAGTTATTATGGTATTGAAAAAAGAAAAAAATCTAATGTGAGTGGTAAATTTTGAAATATTTTAGTTCACTAAAGGACCTTCCATAGACCAAATAGTTGTCTGTCATATGTTGAAAATTGTATGTTGAAAACCATGGCCCACCACAAAGACATGGGATGTTGGTGGCAGGAGAATTTAACTTTAAATATTAATTGATCTGATTTTAGTGTTACATTATTGATGTATATGAATTACATTTACATATATATTTCTGTGTGAAGAATGCCTTCCTCCATGCCTTATGCTTCCAGAAATAGTGAGATAGAATAGAGCACCATAAACCATATTCCAGAAAATTTAGCAGTTTTAAAATTTTTATAAACTTGTCCTGAGTGATTGGCTTTCTATTTGGTTAAAAATATCTTTAAGCCTTTTTGAGTTACATGATGTCAGTCATTACACTTTTTTACTCTTTTCCAATGGAATTAGGTCTGTTCTTCATCAGGGGAGGAAAATATAAACACTCAAGTCTTTGCTGAAAAATATAACCTCAAACTGTTTGAAATCGGAACTTTCAACTAAGAAAATTACGTTAAATAGAAAAGCATATAAGTGTATGTTCTCCTCTCACTTTCTCAAGTAATTTTGGTTGTATCATTGGACCAAGTCAGATAGTGTAACTCTTAAATATTTTCACCTGACAGAAGAGGGATTAAAAGTTATAGGATTTTTCAGGCTTCTTCAAACTTAGATTAGGTCATGTACATTTTATTTGGTTTAAAGACACAATAGTTCATTGTGGCAAAACAATGACTAGAATTGTTGAGCCTGAGAGCCAAAATTTCACGACAGAAATCATTCCTTAATTGCAAATAAAACCACCCATGGGACCCAAATAACGTGGGAGAGAGAATATCTTCCAGATAGAGGGCTGGGATAAATTTAGAAAGATAAAAAGTTCTGAGTAGAGCGTCTTGCATTATCTTTCATAGACTTGCTCCAAATAGATTTTGAATAATACAAACATAGATTTACTGACATTGATTTTTACCTTAATTTACTTGATTTGGTTTTATTACAGTATTATTTGTCTTATGTATATATTATTAAATAATTGTTTTTATATTTGCCTTGATCTTGGATTTCCCATTCTCCAGAACTGTGAGAAAGAAATTTTTATTATTTAAACCACATAGTCTATGATGTTTTGTTACAGCAGCCCAAATGGATTGAGACACTCCATTTCATCTATGTGTCTAATTGACTTACTCTACCCCAAACAAGCATTAAAAAATTTACACTCACCTAAATATATTTTTATATAGCTGAAATTGTTTTGTTACTAGTTCATAATAAGTAGACTAATGTCTACCTGTTTATAAATATTTTTAGCTACTGAAAATATCAACCATATTTTTAATGAATTTCTTTTATTGTGTCTCACACAGCATTAGGTAAACAATGAATAATGTTTAAAATACATACAGTATAAATTATATTAAAAGAAGGAGCATTAGGTAAATAATGAATAATGTTGAAAATACATACAGTATAAATTGTATTAAAAGAAGGCCTTCCAAAAAAAAAAAAAAAAAAAGAAGGCTTTCTAACTCTGTATTTATTTTTAAATTACAATAAGTACTCTAATAGGTCTACATTTCCAAACACCAGTCTTACAAGGGGGTAAGAATCATTTAAGAAACTTGTTGAACCTTTTGTCCAAAGATGCATTCTTAAATATTCAGACATTTTACATATGAACCAAAGCTTAAGTTTCTGTGATTTTAGAGTAGTTAACCACTCTTCTGGACTGCCTTTTTTTTTTTTTTTTTTTTTTTAATTTTCCCCAGGCAACACCATATTTAAATGTACCCTAAAGATCTTTTAAACTTCATCTTATTTTTAAAGACGCAAGAATTACAGAGTTTAATACTTTCAGCATTTAAAAAATAATTAGTATATCATATAGTAATCACTACAACTAGTAAAATTATTATAGTAGAATTAGAAGTCTCTAAATGATATTGGATCCCTTTCAAATTCATAGTTACAATCTATATTCTTAACTTTGCATTGCAATATGTGAATTATGCTTTTAATATAGAGCGTAAAGTCATAAAGTTTTTAATAATTACTTTTACTTATCTGAAGCCCTATTCACAATAATTTATCACTCTAGCAAAATAATACTTTGGATGAAATATTAATCACAAATAATTGTATTGGGATGCCTAGTTGGCTCAGCGGTTAAGCATCTGCCTTAGGCTCAGGGAGTGATCCTGGATGCAGAGATTGAGTCCCACATGGGGCTCCCCACAGGGAACCTGCTTTTCCCCTGCCTATGTCTCTGCCTCTCTCTCTGTGTCTCTCATGAATAAATAAATAAAATCTCTAAAAACAAACAAACAAAAATCAAATAATTGTGTTATATTGAGGAAGATGGGGCATGAGAAAAATATACTTTATATTTTATTATCGTGCTATTTTCCAGTTAGGTGAGATAATAAAAATATGTATAGGGGCACCTGAGTGGTGCAGTCAGTTAAGTATCTGACCTTGGTCTTGGCTCTGGTCATGGTCTCAGGATCATGATATCAAGCTCCATCTCAAGCTCCATGCTCTTGAGATTCTTTCTCTCCCTCTTCCTCTGCCCCCACCCCCACCCATTCTCTCTCTCTCTCTCTAAAGTAAAAGAAGAAATATTTTTAAAGCATAAAAATATAAAACAAAAATAGGAACAAATATTTGTCAGAATACATAATAATTAATCTATATACAGAGGACATAGGTTTAGTCGATCTAATGGTGTAGCAATCTATCTATATCAACTTTGAAAACTTCTTACCTTTCTTTAATTTTTTCATCTGTGTAGTGCTCCAATTCTTTCTTGATACCTCTTTTTGAATGCTTTGTGAATAAATATTTCATAAAATACTTTATGAAATAGAAATTATAAGGATTAATAGTATTGTAGGTGAAATGTATACAATCAAGATGATTGGTTAGTATATGTAGTATAAGCAGCATAAACATAAATTCTAATTGTAGACTAGTCAGGAAACAGTGAATTCCAATTAGGATATTAAAGAATCCCTCAAATTTAATGAAATAATAATTTTTAACTATTTGTATACTATGTGGTTTAATTTTATGTAAGATGTCATTCCAAGTATTTAAATAAAATGCTAATTATTAATATTTAATACATGTACATTTTAGTTACCTGAGATATAATACTAATTTTTAATTTAATTCATATATGCTTTACCATATACAATTTACCTTTCATATTAAAGGTTTATACAGGGGTACCTGGGTGGTTTAGTGGTTGAGTTTCTGCCTTTTGCTCAGGTTGTGATCCTGGGGTCCTGGGATCGAGTCCCACATTGGGCTCCTACAGGGAGCCTGCTTCTCCCTCTGCCTGTGTCTCTGCCTCTCTCTATGTGTGTCTCATGAATAAATAAATAAAATCTTTAAAAAAAATGATCTTTGTCTTGGGAACACAGGATTATCACACATACACTTTAAATAAATAAATAAATAAATAAATAAATAAATAAGTTTTATGCAATAATGAGATCTTTCAAAACTGAACCAAAGAATAAATTACTATATTTTTTATTTAAAAAATAGATTACCTTACCATCAGAAAATTCATTGCAATTTCCCATGAGAAGCGCCTTATCTCAGTACATTTTTTAGATCAAATCATTATATATCAAAAATGACCATAAGGTATTGAATTTTAGAAACAAAAAAAATAATATATCCATGAATTTTCCATTGCTGCTTATGAGAAGGCCACAGTTAGCATCCACTTTCAGTCTGGAAGTTTATATCCAGGTTTTCTTTTATTTCTTTTTGTAAAAATGTTTGTTATTTTTTTAAAATATGGGTAAATTCAGGGGTGCCTGGGTGGCTCAGTCAGTTAAGCGCCTGCCTTTTGGTCAGGTCATGGTCCCAGAGTCCTGGTAGGGACCACACATCAGGAGCCTGCTTCTCCCTCTGCTACTCCCCCTACTTGTGCTCTCTCTCTGTCAAATAAATAAATAAAATATTTTTAAAAAATTGGTAAATTTATCCTATTGTTTTTGAGATACTTTTAAATTTTGCACTATTTCCCACTATGGAAAGAAATGAGAGAATGTAGGGGGTCAGGAGGACTGTGAAGTTGGGGCAATGGCTGAAATTATAACCAGGGTGTCAAGAAGACTAGTTAAGAAGTTGTCCATTATGTAATGTCTTGAAAGATGTGAGGAAGTTATCATATGAATTCCTAAATGTGAAAGTGTTCCAGTCAAAGGAAAAAATCAGTGGAAAGATCCTATGGTGGTAGCCTGCCTCACATGTTCAAGGAATAACGAAGAAAGCGGGTCACCTGAAATAGGTTCAGCAATGAGGAGAGTAGAACCAGAATCATGAAAGAACCAGAATCATGAAAGGCCATGTGGGTTATTGTGAGAATTTTATATTTTACTTGGCATTAAATAGGATGTCATTG
Source organism: Canis lupus familiaris (assembly GCF_011100685.1). Classification (NCBI taxonomy): domain Eukaryota; kingdom Metazoa; phylum Chordata; class Mammalia; order Carnivora; family Canidae; genus Canis; species Canis lupus. The sequence continues at coordinate 81,703,013 of NC_049224.1, forward strand.
AAAGGTTTTGTAAAAACAAGTGATACAACCTAACAGATGTTTAGAAAGGATCACTCTGTCTATGCTGTTGAGAGTAATTGTAAGTGGCCAGTGTTGGAGCAAGGACAGAAGTTGGAATGCTATTTCAGTGGTCTAAGTAGGAAAGAGATAATGATAACTCTATCAAAGAAGTCACAATGGAAGTAAGAGATGAGATGGTTCAAACCAGAGTCAGAACAGTTGAGAAAAAAAAGAGATTGTATTCTAGAGCAATTTAGAGAGAAGCAATCAGATTTCCTAGTGGGCCATCTGGGGTGCATAAAAGAAAGGGATCAATCTAAGATTTAATCAACATTTTGAGTAGGCCAGCTTGAGGAATGGAGAAGTCGTCCACTGAGATGGGAAAACTGTAAATGCAGTATGTTTTAGAGGAAAGAGCAAATTAATTTTGAACATGGTAAGCTTGAGATGCCTCTTAAACTTTCAAATAGAGGTTTGAGGTAGACACTCAGACACATGAATCTGGAGTTGCATACAGAAGTCTTGGATGGAGTTACAAGTTTAAGAGCTATTGTAAATATATGGACATTACTAAAAGCCACCAAAATATATTGATAAGTGGATGAGTTGAATGAACTGAAGAAAAAAAATCCTTCCAAATGAACTCTGAGATACTCCAATATTAACAGAATTGGGAAAGTGAAGTATAGAGCAAAGGAAATTGAGAAATAGCAGTAAGAATGGATGATAAACACGGGGCTGCTGTCTCAGAAGCCAACTAAAGTATACCTAAGAAGAGAGAGTGATCAAATACAACTGATAGGCCAAATAAGATGAGGAAAGATAATAGACACCTGTTTTATCTAGGTAGCTATTACTTATGAATTGGACAATATAATATTCCTGTGAAATGTTTAGGGATGAAAGCTTGAATGAAATGGGTTTAAAGAAATGGAAAAATAAAATTGGAACTGGATACACAGGCAATTATTTTGAGGAGTTTACTGACATACAAAAAGGGAATTGCAGAGAAAGCTGGTGGGAAAAGTCAGGTTGAGAGATGGTTCTGCAAAGTGACAATTTGTAAATGATTGCAGGGAATTCCTTGAGAGCTCGGTGAGGAAATTAATTATCAAATTAGTAAAAATCATGTGAAGTTTTCTCTTTTATCTATGCTTCCTCATTGCCAACTGCTCTGATTTATTCAGTTACATTATTTCTAACCGTACATTTTGCCTGGTCTACTTTCTATATTTGATCAAATTCTCACAGTATCTGGATTTCTAGTGGTACTTTTAGTTATTTTGTAGCCCTGTTGCTAATAGAGTCTCTTATGCAAGAAAATAATCTTCTGTTACCTCTTATCTGCTTCTCTGAAATAACTTGATTTGTTCTGTTCTATGATATTTGATGCCCATTGCTCCCTTTTAATCTGAAATTATTTTATTCATGATCATGGCTAAATTAAGATGTGTGCCCAGAAATGTGGACCTAATAGTATCGAGTTCATTAAATATTCACTGCTGTTGTGGTTTAGATTCCTTAAGACTAGTTTTTTGACATTTAAATTTTTGGGTCTCTATAAATATGCATATTAAAATATTTAATAAATACATAGTGAATAAATTCATTAATTAATAAATATGATAAGTGACTCTGTGCAAGTGTGTATAACTTAGAAAAACTCTATGGGAAGGGCTTAAAATGAACTATTTCAACAAAAATAATCTATTGTCAATGTTGTTTTGGTTATTTAAGCCAGATGTTACCTACTGTAAGGTGAAGATGTGAAGATTGTGGACGTAAATAAAATTTGTTTGTCTTATTGCTTTTCAAAAATAAATTATTAAACATATTAAAATGTAAAATATGTATGAAATGCAGATTTCTGATTTCTCTTGAACAATTAGACTAATATGTTAATGCTGAGCTCAAATTCCACATGGCCACACCATGTTGAGAATCTCTTCTCTGGAAAATCATGATCTCTTTTATATACTTCCCTGCTTCTCTAATTGACTTTAACTTCTGTTATCTATGCAAAGTGACTTTCTTATCTTTATTTAATCATTTCAAACTAAGTTTAGAATATTGCAATGACAGTTTAACAAAAATTATAAAATTGTAGTAAATCATATAATTTAAGAAGCAGGGATCCCTGGGTGGCACAGCGGTTTGGCGCCTGCCTTTGGCCCGGGGCACAATCCTGGAGACCCGGGATCGAATCCCACGTCGGGCCCCCGGTGCATGGAGCCCCCTTCTCCCTCTGCCTGTGTCTCTGCCTCTCTCTCTCTCTGTATGACTATTGTAGATTAAAAAAAAAAAATTAAGAAGCAGAGTGAAAATACGTTAACCAATTCCCAATTAGTCATTTTAAAATCACAGTTGTTTAAAATAACAACAACCGCTCTCATAGGATTTGTCTTAGCTACCAGGTGAATACACATAATTATGATGCAATGAGATGATATAGAATATAAAACATTGATTTTATGTATGTATGTACATATGTCTGGTGAGGCAATATTTATTTTAGGCAAACTTTTGTTAGTTAGTGAAAAGTGGGTAGAAACCAGGATCTAGTATGATAACACCCAAGAAAAGTTAAGAAGTAACTCCAATAAGAGGGAGAGTTATCCTAGGGGATATAAAACATCATCGATGGTATATGGCAAACCCATTCCTGTTTTATGTTGCAAGTTGCTCAATGCAAGAGAGCTGGAGAGAGCCCAGGTGAAGTAGTGGATGTTTATTATCATGGTCGAAGTAACTCATCCAGAGTTCATGGCAAAAATCCTAGAAAAGAAGCTTGCAGTTTCCCAATATATTAAGAAACAAAGGAGAATCTCTATCTGGCTAAATATGTGGGAAATCATGGTGAATTTCAATTTAATAAGACTATAATGGGAACTGGATCCTGGCTTGCTCCTTAGACTGGGGACTAAGGAGAATGAGAAACTAACACAGGAACCTTTCAGTAAGTATAAGGAACCAGTCAATAGGTTGCAAAGGGCCTAATAGAGCTACCTAGGAAAATAAATTAATATAACAAAGCATAGCAGAAGTCCTTTATAACCCCAAAATCTAAATATTTGACATATGAAAGTATGCTCAGTTACAATTAAACAAAATGATGTGATAAGCAAAATATATATGTGTGTGTGTGTATATATATATACACATATATATATATACATATATATCCATATATATATATATCCCAAAATGCATACTAGGTTTGATTCCACAAATTATCAAAATAATACAAAAATATTAAGAATTTTTGCATAAGATGTCAGAGCTGTAAAAAACAAGTCAATAAATATCAAATCATAATACACAAGAGAGGCTTCTAGGTTTATTTGCTAAATTCTAGACCATGACTTATACTGTCATTTTCTTATACTTTTTAATACTTTGATCAGAGAGCCAGATGCATGTTTTCTCACAACTGGATTTTCATAGGTTTTCTTATACACCGTTGTTTTCATTCTAAGTGTATAAAATATCAAGCTAAATGGCCAAAGCAGTTTTCAGTGGACTGGAACATATTGATTGAAAAATTCTTTAATTTGAAATGTTTCTGTCAGGTTAATGAATTTGAGTAATAAAATCATATTGAAAATATCTACCTGTGAAAAAGAGGCTATGTAAAATCAATGGGGAGGAAAATATGTAGGCAACAAACTGCAAATTTTCTGAACTAAAATTAGTTTGTCTAATATAGGCAATATTTGATTATTAAGACTCTTTCATTATGAGATATATTGATGTGATTTTGCTTATCTATACATTTCTCTTGTTTACATACCATTAACAGGAAAATCTATCATTTTGTCAATTCTCAAAATACCAAAAAAATGCATTTTAGATTAAATATACTTCAAAGTAGGATAATGTAAGATTCAGCGTCTGGTGTCATGGGCAAGTAGAGATTTAACAATGGTAAAAATAAAATCAAATTTTCTAATAATTTTAGTTAGCAATGGGATTTGAACTATGTAAAATGATAGAATAATTTTTACATTCCTGGATAGGCATAGATATCATATAAAATGGATTGATTTATTAAAATTTATAATGAAATGAAATTGTATTCAATTTCAGATTCCTGAAAGCGAACACTTCTTAGTGGTTTCTATTTAAGCTATCGTTAAATAGAGTTTAACACAGACTTCTCTGGGTCACAAACTAACTTAGAAACTTATTACTGTGGCAGCAACGAAATGTGACTTTAGCAGTAAGATAGACATGAAAACTGTCTTATGTTGAAATTATGAGCCATACTTAATGCTCCTGAGTGAGAGAGAGAGACAGAGACTCTGAGAAATTGAAGCAAAGAGAGAAAGATTGCAAAATTTAGAGAGAGATTCTACAGATTGAGCTTTGGATCTTCCGGTATAATTTCTTTCTAAAACAAAGGTTTATTATTTACAAGCTTTTGTTCTTGTAAAATAATTCCATTTGTAATGATATTCTTCCATAGAATGCCATTAAATTAATATTATATTAATAATTATTAGAAATAATAATTAGATTCTGGTTAAGGAAATTTTGTTTGTTCTCCAAACATCTTTTTTTTTTTCCCAATTTCTATTCCTTTCTGCAGGGACTTAATGATATAATTAATTCCTTAATTCATTAATTATAGAAATGTAACTTTGGAGCAAATATTTGGATTTTCTTCATATTCCTCTATTGCTAGTATGTTGCAAAAATAACATGTACCTATTTTTGTTGTGCTTTATGACATCTATTGACTTCACAGAATCCACTGTTTCCAAGATTTATGTAGGACATTTATGCTAATAAACCTTGTTTTGGCACATTTAATATAATATTAACTATTTCTTCTCTGAGGGAGCAAAGATCTCAGTCCATGTCTTGATTACACCAAAAGTAAATGAACAACAATAATAATTTCTGTAAAGAATAAAATTTGAGAAATCATAAAGAAACATACTAAAACTTGTGCCTTATTCATTAGCAAAGTTAAATCTGGGCAATAAAACAATTATGTCTATGTAGTTCATAAATTAATGGCTGATAAACAGATAATTACTTTTAAAAAAATTCTTGCTATATAGCAAGGATGATACTAGGAACTGAGATAGGGCTTATGAAACATGACTTACTACCTAAGAACTGAGTTGCTCCTCCCCGAATTTGCCATTTGTGAAAATAGACTGAATCCACTAAGTGTCAGAAACAATGATGTGATGGAATGAATGGGTCCCAGACTCTGACTGATAGGGTTCTAGTTTGGGCTCCATCACTGGCTTAGTATAAGATGCTATTTAATTGTTATTGATCCAAGTTCTTTTATCTGTTAGTTGATGATAAGAACAATCCCTGTTGTGCAGCATGTTATGAAGATTAAATGGGGATGATGAAATTATAGTTCCTGACAGATATTTCACACAATCTGTGTTAGCTCTTAATATCTTTTGGGAATACCTTCATTTTTATGACTTTACTCAGAAGATGCCCTATCTGTGGAAACTCTGAATTCTGCTTAACTGAAGGTGAAGATAAACTGACATTTGACAAAGAATACTGAACATAATAATAGTATCTGTAGTAGTAGCAGCAGCGGCAGTAGTAATAGTATGTTAGGAATTCTTATCAGGATTGTAATTCTCAACACCGGAGACCATGGTGAAGAGCTATGATATAAAAGATAAACAATTGAGCAAGAGTTTTTGAAATGCCAACTTTAAGACTTGTATGATCAAAACTACTAAATGGGACGCCTTGGTGGCTCAGGGTTGAATGTCTGCCTTTGGCTCAGGGGGTGATCTCGGAGTCCTGGGATCGAGTCCTGTGTCAGGACTCCCTCTGTTTCTCCTCCCTCTGCCTCTCTCTCTGTCCCTCCTGAATAAATAAATTAAATCTTGAAAAAAGAAAAAAAAAATACAAAATGAATTTTTGGACCGACCAAAATAAGAAACTTGATGACATGAAGGGATATTCTTCAAAGAAAAGATTAAATGTTGGGAATTCTGTCTCACATATTAATTTATAAATATAAAACATTGACAAAATGATCACAAAAGATATGTGGAAGTAAAAGTAAGCAACAACTAACCTAAAAATAAAGAAAAAAAAACTAACCTAAAAAACATTGAAAACATAGTTTAATGTCAATTTTTTCCCCTCTAAGCTACTAGAGTAGTTGAAATCATGTTATTTGAACAAGAAATTATAGTCTTCATATGTTAAATGCTTCACCAAATTACATATTTGAAATATGATGAACACCAGTTGAAAAAAGGTAATTCAGTAAGTGGCTTTAGGAAAATTGATTAACTATTTGAAAAAGAATATATTTGCCTATATACTCCCCACAGTACCATAGATTTCAAATATATCAACTTGCTTAAAAAAAGTGAAAACAAATGTGAAAAAAAGCACAAATTTTAAGAAAGTCTTTATAAGAATAAAATGGGAATGCCAAAAAGGGACATTTTTTTTATCAACTTTACTATGAAACACTTTAAGCTTTTGAGCCTCATATAACATTGTAAATAAGATTAATGTGCAAACAAACCAATGAGAAATAAACTGGTAGAATGATTCTTGAAAACATGGTGAATAAGAGGTTAATATTATTAAAAGATTAAGTACTTGAAATAATTGATAATTTCAAACTTAAAATGTAAGCAGTATGTAAAAGAATAAATTATAAACTATCACAAATATAGTCTACCTTATTACCAAGAGAGAAAATTAGTGAACATCAAAAAAATGACAGATACTGTCTTACAGTTTTAATGAGAAAGTGACACCTAGGTTCATATACCATTGTCCAAAAATTACACTTTAAAACTTTATTAAGGAAATAATCAGAATTGAGTACAAATATGCATGTGAAGTATGTAAATTCCAAACAGTAATGGTTTTGCCAATGAATTTTGGAATAATATTTAAATTATGTTTAATTAAGAATAATTCCATGGCAATTATTTTTGTTGCTCATAATATTATATTAAGTGATAATATAAACAGAAAGAAAATTATATATATAATTTAACTATTTAATTAATATAAGAGCATATTACATTAATATATATTAAAATATTACAGTATATTTTTATTCAAGTGTTTTCTAGTAGATCTCTGGGTGGTCACTTTATGGGCAACTGAGAGAGTTTCTAGTTTTTTTTTTTACTTACTTATTTGTGAGATAGTGTGTGAGAGAGCATGAGTGGGAAGGAGGGGCAGAGGGAGAGGGAGAAGCAGGTTCCTTCAGGGAGCCCCATGCAGGGCTCGTCCTAGGACCCCAGGATCATGACCTGAGCCAAAGGCAGAGGCTTAACTGACTTAGCCACCCAGGTGCCTCTCTAACTTTCTAATTACACATTACACTTGCCTGTACCTTAAAATGAATAGTTGTAGATCTGGAGCAAATTTCTTAGCAAATTTGTGATATGAGATGATCATGTACCTAAAAGTCAAAGGCAACAATATGTACATAATTAGCTAGCTGAGTTTCAAGTAATTAAAATTTACTTTTTCTTTTATTCACTGAACTATATTAGGCTATGAGTTGAGTATAATAGATATGCAAGGCCTTCCCTTTTGTTCAAGAGACAAACTAAACAAAGAAAAATTAAATGATAATATTATAAAGCTTAAAAATGTATAGAAATAAAATATGAGATCTGAAAATAAAACTTTGAAAGGTCTAGCACAGTCTTGGGAAAGACCTAAGGAAGACTCTTGGAACATACCTTTGTAATAAACAGAAGGACAAGCCCAAGACACATAAAGAATGATAGCATTGAGGCGGCGGGGGGGGGAAGGTAGATATTTATGGTTTTTCCCTGAAGATTACATTTTTGGTTAATTGGTTCCTATTAAAAAAAAAGAGAGAATTGGTTCCTATTCTTTATGCAGTGTTTTACCAAGAAGTCAAGGGAAATAAAAATTCTAATTTTAATGAACAGCAGGCACTGTGCTTAGCCATCAGAATTCCTGGAAGTGAAGGTTTTTTTTTCTGGGGAGAACGGGAGAAAGAGTTAGACACAGAATTTAATCAGAACATGTTAGAGAGAGAGAAGAGCAAGAGTCAGACATCTATTCAGGGCTTGCAAAGTGATCTGTCCACGCAGGAAGTCACCAGAAAACCAATTGTACTATTAAGCATAGTTATGAAGGATATGAACTATGAAAACATAACTTCAAATTGGAATAATTAAGAACTACCCATTAATTAAATGGATGGACTGAAATAAATGCAAGATCACAGTTCTTAAGTCTCAGAAAATTTTGTGCTTTGCACTGCGGAGGGACCTTCGAAATAGCACAGGTCCCTGCGGTAAGTTTTGGTCATAATGAGTGTCCAGCAATGCAGAACCCTGAAGTAGAATGGACTTGAGGATCCTCGTGCTCAGGGAGAACTAATGAAAGGAAGCAAAAAACCTTGACATTACATTCTCTCTCTACTGCTCTGCCCAATCAGGAGTCACTTCTGGAAACAACTATTCTGTGGAATAGAACAGGCTCTTGGCTCATTACTGAGCCATGAGCGCAGTGTCACATAGGTCTCAGTGGAAAAAAATAAAGAAAGAAATCCATTAGGAACAAGTCAGAGGACAGTTGCACATAGTCATGCTGTGTAGTTATGGTCCTGCTGTTGTTAAAAACATTCCAAAAATAATGGCCTCTTAAAAGTCACCAAGGAATAAAAAATGTTGAATGTTTTTCAAGTTAAAAAATAATTCTTTATGCTCTCTAATAATGTTTACTTCTGACATCTATAGAGATTTACAAAAAAATAAAAGATGTTTAATGTCGGCTTGTCAAATATAATATTCTTTCTGTCCTTTAATAGCTTTTTGGTAACATTCTTGATTTTATTTAGTTTTCGAAATTATTATTTTTTGTGGCAGTTATTCTAAACCAATGGGAAAAACAACACAAATTATTTTTTGAAGTATTGTCTAGCTCACTAGAGTAAAAATCATCCAAGCAACATTTTCAGAGCCAATATATGTTAAAATATAATTAACTTGTAAAATTTGAATACCTCTCCATGGATACTCAGCAGCTAAATGAAGACAAGACCATGGCTGGGGTGCAGTGTCGAGACCTTGGCAGGTGTGAGGCTGCCTTTTATTTACTTGTATTTAAACTCTTTATTTTGGAATGATTTTAGATTTACAGGGAAATTGCAAAGAAAATACAAAGAATTTCTGTAAAGCCCTTATTCAGTTTCGCCTACTGTTAATATCTTACATCACTCTAATACTTTCATCAAAACTAAAAGACTGGCATTGGCATATTACTATTAATTAAACTCCAGACTTTATTTGGATTTCACCATTTTTTCAGTGGATGATCTTTTTTCTATTCCTTGATATAATCCAGATTTTTTAGTCTGTTTGCGAAACTGTAACAAAAATATCATAGTCTGTGTATTTCTCACTGTTCTGGAGGCTGAGGATTCTAAGATCAAAGCACCAGCAGATTCTATGTCTGGTAGGCTCCATTTTCCTAGTTCATAGATGTCTGTCTTCTGATTGTGTCCTGACATCATGAAAGGGGGTGAGGGAATTCTTTGGAGTTGTTATTTGTTTGTTTGTTTGTATGTTTGTTTGTTTGTTTGGAGGGATAGAGTCTGATGTAGGGAGGGGCAGAGAGAGAGGAAGAGAGAATCTCAAGTAGGCTCCATTGCAGAGACTGACATGGGACTTGATCTCATGACCCTGAGATCACAACCTGAGCTGAAATCAAGAGTCCGATGCACAACCAACTGAACCACCCAGGTGCCCCTGTAGTCTCTTTTATAAAGGCACTGATACCATTCATGGGGTCTCCACCTTTATGACCTAATCAGCTTCCAAAAGACTTATCTTAAAATACCAATCGCATTGAGGATTAGGTTTCAACATACACATTTTAGGGGTACTCAAATACTTAGTCTATAGCACCAGCGTACTACATTCCACTTAGTCCTAATGTCTCTCCAGTCCTCTCAGTCTTTCCTTGTTTTTCATGACCTTGACAGTCTTGAAGAGTATCATCTCGGTATCCTCTAGAATAGCTCCTAAACTGGGCTTGTCTAATATGTATATTTTTTTCTCAGTAGACATAGATTATGATATTTTGAAAAGATTACTACAGAACTGAAGTGTTCTTGTCATCACATCATATCAGCAAGTAAATTATATACACATGACTTCACTGATGATGTTTATCTTTATTCCTTGTTTAGGGTAGTATCTGCTAGGTTTCTCCACTCTAAGGCTACAGATTTTCCTTTTTGAAATTGAGTCTTTAAGTCTAGTGTACATCAGGGGTTATGGGATTGGAGGAGGGAGATAATCCCCAATTCTTAGAGAGAGTACCTAAGTATCTGTATTTTTGGATTCTTCTATTAGAAAACTTGTCTTTTTTATATTTGTTTCTTTATTCAATTACTTATTTATATCAGTATGGACTACCATTATATTATTTTTATGTGAGATTATAGTCCACATGACATTTATTTTGTTGTTCAAATCGTCCAAATTTTGGTCATTGGTAGCTCCTTTAATTTGCTCCTCTGTCCCTTTGACAAGCCCTCAGATTTCTTTTTAGATCATTTAAATTGTACGTTAAGGTGCTCCAGGCTTATCTTGCACTTTCCCTGCCTTAATTCTAAAATCAGGCATTAGTCCAAAGACTGCTGACTTTTCTTATGATTAGTGAATATCATTCAGAAACCAAGATCTAGGTTCTGAGTGTGCTGCCTGCTACTGAGGCACCCTTGTTTCTAGGCCTTCCTAACCTAACTAGAGAATATATGTATATTAGCTTATGTACATGCAGATATCTCAAATTATTTCTATATCTACATCTTTGTGTGTATGTGTGTGCATAAAACTATTCATACTGATATCTTAGGCTCTAATCCAGTACCACAGCATACGATCTATCTTCATTTCTTATTTATCTGAATTTCCTTTGTTGATAATAACAAACTTGACTCTTACCATCGACTCTCATTTATCTAATTCTTCATTCCCAGTAACCATGTAAAGCAGTTTCAGATATGCTACTTCTACCTAGGGCTCCTTTTAAATTTTTTTAAAGAGCCTACAACCATATGCATGATTAAAATTCTTCTGTGACTTCTCATTATCTTTAAGAAAAGTGTGAATTACTTGACACAGCTTATAGAAGGTCCTGGATAATCTAACCTCCTACCTCTGCAGGCTCATTCATTAATTTTTCTTTTACATTGTTTCCAAATTCAAGTCACACTTGTCTTTTCAAGCTCCATGACAGTAGCATGTTATTTCCTATCTTGGAACTTCATACCTGGCATAACCCTCTCCCCCATAGTGTGACAGCAGGCAATTCTTTCTTTCTCTCTCTCTTTCTTTCTCTTTCTTTCTTTCTTTCTTTCTTTCTTTCTTTCTTTCTTTCTTTCTTTCTTTCTTTTTTCTTTCTTTCTCTCTCTCTCCTTTTCTTTTTCTTTCTTTCTTTCTTTCTTTCTTTCTTTTTCTTTCTTTCTTTCTTTCTTTCTTACTCTTTCTTTCTTCTTTCACCTTTCTTTCTTTCATGTTTTTTACTTTTTCATTTGAGAGAGAGAGCACAAGCAGTAGGGAGGGTCAGAGGAAGAAGTAAACCCCCCACTAAGCAGAGAGCCCCATGTGGGACTTGATCCCAAGACCCTGGGATCATGACCTGAGCTGAAAGCACTTAACCAACTGGGTCATGAAGGTTCCCCTCTTTATTTTTCTTTTTACTACTATATTGACATTGCCTAGAAAACTGTCTGACATACAATAGAGTGTTAAATTATTGCTAAATGAATGAATGAATGAATGAATGAATGATTTTTCTTCTGTACCTGATTCTCTCTGCCTTCTCCCTCCTACTATCATTTTACTTGGCTAAATCATACTCATCATGAAATTCAATGCTTAAACTTCACCTCCTCAAAAACTCATTCCTAAACCACCCTGACTACACTAGGTTTGGGTCCACATCTACTCTTTTGGGTCCCAGCCTGTATTTTCCTTCAGATCATTCGTGGAGATTACAATGTTGAGCCTACATTTTCTTTCTTTCTGAATCAGATGGAGTCAAACTTCAAAACTATGTTTTCTTCTTTCTTTTCTTGGTCCCCAGGGACCTGATAATGTCTTGCCCATACTAGGAACCTGGTAGTTATTGGTTGAATGAATGAAATAATGAATTGAAGAGAGAAAAGATTAGATACAGAATCTGTGCAAGGTAATGGAGCAGCTACTGAGATCAAGGGCAAGTTTCTTCGTGTACTTTCAGCTGGAGGCAAAGTCACCTTGGGGTACTTCAAGGAACAAGGTGTAAATTATCTGTGAAAATGTCATTAGGACTTTGAGGCAATGAGAATTCCATTGAAGAAGTACTTATGAGGTTTCAGAGCACAAATTTTTAAACAGTTCAGTTGAAGATTGCAAGACCTGGGAAAGCTTTTGAAGATATATGTAAATTGATTTTGTGGAAGAAACTAAAACTCTCATATATTTAAAGTTTGCCAGAGTATGCAATTTCTGATTTTATTTTATTTTTCATTTTTATCTTTCTTACATGGGATTCCACTGGAAATCAAAACATCTAAATCTACACAGCTTCCTGTTTCCATTAGTGTGATTTTTATTATTCACTTTCTTCATCATCATGACTTTATCGCTCTGGGAGACCTTTGCCTAGAAAAATTAAGGGAAAATAATTTTAGTATTTATTTTAGGAACTACCTATGAGACCCTCCAACTCTTCGGTAGAAAGTATTGAAACACAATTTACAGCCCAAAGTTTTGATCCTCTTGCCTCAAATTCCTCACTTCACTGTATTCACCAATCTTAAACTATTACATGACTCTATGGAATCCTAAATAAATCCTATATATCCTTATTAATACCCTGGATTTGCCTTTACTAAAACTTTATGGAGGGAATTGTTTCCCTTACTATAGCAAGCAACAACTCATCAAGTTGTTTTAGTGATATTTTAGGGGAATCTACATTCAACACTTCTCATATTCGCACACTTACTTTATTTTTATTCATTAATACATTTAGAAGTACACCATTACATTCCATTTTTGTGGACCAAAAAAAGATTAAATATTGAAGAATATTTTTTACCACCTTTAAGCTATCAATATGACAATTCTTAAATATTTTAGTCTCGAACATTTTTTTTTAATCATGTATGTTTAACACAAAATGTTACATTAGTTTCAGGTGTATGACATAGTGCTTCCACAACTGTTTATGCTATGCTATGCTCAACACAAGTGTAGCTATTATCTGTCACCATATGCTATTAAAATACTGTTGACTATATTCCTTATGCTATACCTTTTACATTCCAAAATATATTTTTGAAATTTAATAGTAAGTGTATATCATGCTAACCAGAATGGTATTGTATGGTTGATAAATGCTTTGTCACTATACTAAAATACCAAAAAAAAACACAAAAAAACAAAAAACGTTTAATGTCACCATGTTATTACTGGAAAGCCTTTGAAAATATTGTTTACTATATTTTTTAAAAGAGAATATGTTTTAAATAATATTCATATGGGCTAGGAGAATTAGGAAAATGCCTTTCATAAATTTGGCTCAGTGGCTTGGCCACTTAGGATGCTGATCTATGAAACTTTTAATTTTCACTGACTTTGCAGAGTATTCTGATAATAATTCAACATATGAATTAAATTTTTATTTCACAAAATAAAACCAAATGACTCTCAGTCAATAAATTCCAACCATGAAAGAAGTGAATGGAGCAGCAAACTATGTATTAAGTGCCTAATGAACTTGCAATAGAAAAATAAATGTCACTGTCCCTGGTCCTGGGAACTTGTGATACAAATCATATATCATGATGTCACTGTAAAGCTCAACATCATACTCATGCCTTGTGCTTAGGAAAGCATAAACCAGAGGTCTAGAATCTTGAGTTTCATTTCTGTTCTATCTTTAAACTCCCTTTGAAGCTTTAATGAAGAAAATTTATTTTTTAGTTTTTTTGTGTGTGAACTGAGAGGGTTGGATTAGACCATTGGTTTTCTAATTGTTTTCTACAGCGACATCTTAGAGGCCATTTTGATCAGAGGAGTAATGAATGGGTCCAGTATGAGGACCCCTCACTCCACCAGTGCTTCAAATAGAGCAGTTCTGTTTTCTTCCTTTTTTTTATTTTGGACTTCCAAGCTTACTTTCACTTGAACAAACAAATCAGTACATTAAACAAAAACAAACAAACAATAACCAAAATTCCACATTCCATTTGTCTCGAATATAGAGTTTGGATTATGACAAACTTATTTCAAATTCCGTAGTTAAAATATTTCTTAATAATAATAATAATAATAATAATAAAATAATGATGGTATAATTTGTTTGGTCCTTATAATGTCCTGGGCAGCTAAATATATAATCTGATTTCATTCTGACAAGAGCACTGAAAGGTAAGTATTATTATCTTTTTTTTAAATATACATATTTTTTTTAAAGAAAGGGAAAGTGAATATCAGAGAGATTGATTTCCAATTATCCAATTCCCTAACATTTTTGAGAGCCTACTTGTACCAGGTGATTTGTTGGGTGTGTTTAGATTCCATACTCACAATACACTATGTAGCTATTTATATAGTAAAGCTCAGAACTAGAATTGAATTCCAGAGTGGATAAAGCCAGTGCTTCATCAATACTAGTAATAATAATAAAACTGCTGCCACTGAGAATAATGATATACCTCACCTTGATGTGGAGGGACACTCTTGAGGAACATTGCATATTAACAATTTTATTTAATTTCATAATGCAAGAGATACACTATTTATTTGTTTGTTTATTTTAATTTTTTTGAGATACACTCTTCAATTACTCCCATTTTAAGGATGAAGAAACTAAAGATTAAACAAGTTAAGTGGTTTGCCAATATCTAAGATCACAATATTAGTAAGAAGCAGAGATGAGCTTCAATCCTAAATTGCCTAAGACCAAAGCATTCATTCAACCCATATACTTTCCTGATTAGTTTGCCATACTACCTCCCACTGCAATTTAAAATGTGGTTAAAAGTAATGGAATCTGAGGACTGGCTCTCCCTGATTCAAGACATATTATAAAACTACTGTAATTAAAAGAGTGAAACATTGGAGAGAATATACACTAGTAGACCAATGAAGCAGAATAGAGAGCCCAAAAAGAGATCCACACAGATATAGCCAACTGATCTTTGACAAAGAAGCAAAGGCAATACAATAAAGCAAAACAATCTTTTAACAAATGGTACTGGGACAACTGGACATTCATATGCCAACAAACAAATAAATAAACAAGAAAACAAACAAAAGCTAAACACAGACCAGAAGTCATTAAAACAAAAACAATGTAAAACTTTTGCTTATGAAAGACACTGTTAGAGAATGAAAAGACAGGCCACAAACTAAAACACATAATAGTAGTTTTGAAAAAAGAAAAAAATTTGCAAGAAACTTTTTGGATAAAGGATTATTACTCAAAATATATGAAAACTTAATTTTCAACAATAACAAAACAAATAATGAAATATTAAAAAAATAGACCTTAACAGATACTTCATTAAAGAAGATATAGAATAGATGACAGGGGAGCCTGGGTGGCTCAGTCAGTTAAGCGTCCAACTCTGGTTTTGGCTCAGGTCATGATTTCAGGTCTGATCTCAGTGGAGAGCCTGCTTTCCCTCTCCCTCTGCCTCTACCCACCCCATCCCCAGCTTACATACTATCTCTTCCTAATAAATTGATTAATCTTAAAAATAAAATAAAAAGAGGTAGCCTGTGTGGCTAAATTGGTTAAGCATCTGCCTTTGCCTTAGGCCATGATCCCAGCGTTCTAGAATCAAGCCCTGCATTGGGCTCCCCATTTATTTTTAAAAAATATAAAATAAGGGATGCCTCGGTGGCTCAGTGGTTGAGCATCTGCCTTTGGCCCGGGCATGATCCTGGAGTCCCTGGATCAAGTCCTGCATTGGGCTCCCTGCAGGGAGCCTGCTTCTCCCTCTGCCTATGTCTCTGCTTCTCTTTCTGTGTCTCTCATGAATAAATTAACAAAATCTTATAAAATCTTATAAAATAAAATAATAAAATAAAATAATTAAGATATAGAGATGACAAATAAGAATATGAAAAGGTGCTCTAGAGGCAGCCAGGGTGGCTCAGCGGTTTAGTGCCACTTTCAGCCCAAGGCATGATCCTGGAGACCTGGGGTCGAGTCCCATGTCAGGCTCCCTTGCATGGAGCCTGCTTCTCCCTCTGCCTGTGTCTGTGCTTCTCTCTCTCTCTCTGTTTCTCTCATGAATAAATAAATAAAATCTTTAAAAAAAGAAAAAGGGGATCCCTGGGTGGCACAGCGGTTTGGCGCCTGCCTTTGGCCCAGGGCACGATCCTGGAGACCCGGGATCGAATCCCACATCGGGTTCCCAGTGCATGGAGCCTGCTTCTCCCTCTGCCTGTGTCTCTGCGCCTCTCTCTCTCTGTGACTATCATAAATAAATAAAAATTAAAAAAAAATTAAAAAAAGACAAAAGAAAAAAAGAAAAAAAAGAAAAAAAGAAAAAGAAAAGGTGCTCTACATCACGTATCACAAGGAAAATGCAAACTGACACAATAGTGAATATATATAAAATATCTGCACCCGTACAGCAAAAAACATTTGTACACTTATTAAGTATGTTAACTAAATAACTAAGGAATTGTTAATATTTCTCAATAAAATTCATACCAACAAAAATTAAAAGTTCTTTCTTTACTGCGAGATTTGAAAAACAGTAATAAAAATTACTGTACAGTTAGGGACACCTGGGTGGCTCAGCAATTGATCATCTGCCTTCTGCTCAGGGTACAATCCTGAGGTCCCAGATTGAGTCCCACATCGGGCTCTCTGCAGGGACTCGATCTTGGGTCTCTAGGATCAGGCCCTGGGTTGAAGGCGGTGCTAAACCGTTGAGACACCAGGGCTGCCCAAAAGTCTATCTATATAATAAATAATAGTAATATTTAATAAAATACCACTACACAAGTATTAAGATGACCAAAATCTGAAACACTAATAACACTAAACGCTGGGAAGAATGTAGAGCAACAAGAGCACTCATTCATTGCTGGAGGAAGTGCAAAATGGTACAGCCACTTTGGAAGACAGTTTGGTGATTTCTTACAAAACAAAACATACTATTATCATAGGATCCAGCATTTGTACTTCTTGGTATTTATTCAAAGGAATTGAAAATATATGTCCACACAAAACCTACACATAAATGTCTATGGCAGCCTAACTCATAATTCCCAAGTCTTGGAAGCAATCAGGATATATGATAATGGGTGAATAGGTAAAGGAACTGTGGTACATATGGACATGGGCATATTATTCAGCATTAAAAAGAAATGAGTTATCAGACCATGAGAAGATGTGGAGAAATCTGAAAGTATATGAATAAGCAAAAGCAAACAAGCAAACACAACAACAACACCAAAAAAAAAAAAAAAAAAAGAAAAGGCCACGTATTGTATGATTTCAACTATGTGACATTCTAGAGAACACAAAACTATGGAGACACTACAAATATTAGCAGTTGCCAGGAGTTAGTAAAAAAAAAAAAAAATAAGCAGAACACAGTACATTTCTAACAGTGAAATTACTTAGTATGAGGCTGTAATGGTAAATACATGTCATTATACATTTGTCCAAACCCATAGAATTCACAAGACCAAGAGTAAACTCTAAAAGAAGTTATAGAATTGGGATGATTTTATATCAATGTAGGTTCATCAATTATAACAAATATACCTTTCTGATGGGGGTGCTGATATTGAGAGAGCCTATGCACTGGTATGAGAGAGGGGGGTGGGGCAGTATATGAGAAATCTCTGTACCTCCTGCTTTATTTTATTGTGAATCTGTAACCACTCTAAAAAACAAAGTATATAAATAAAAATGTAAATACTCAACATTTCAAAGCAAATCAAACCACACTGAGACATCACCTCACACCTGTTAGAATGGCTATCATCATATAGACAAGAGACAATATGTGTTGGTGAGGCTATGAAGAAAAAAGAACCCTTGTGCACTGTCGGTGGGAATGTAAATTGGTTCAGCTGCTATAGAAACAGTATGGAGGTTCCTCAAAAAATTAATAATAGAAATACTGAATGATCCAGCCATTCAACTTCTGGGTATATATACTAAGGAAACAAAATGACTACCTCAAAGATTTGCACCCCCATGTTCACTGCAGATAATTCACAACAGCCAAGATATAGGGGGGACAGCTACCTGTTCTTTGAGAGATAAATAAAATATCTTAAAAAGTGAAACATAAAATGGAATGTTATTCATTCTTTTTTTAGAAGGAAATCTTGCCGTTTGTGACGATGACAGACCTTATTATGCTAAATGAAATAAGTGATAGGAAAACAAATACTGTGTGATATCACTTATATGTGGAACCAAAACAAAAACAAAAACAAAAACAAAACAACAACAACAAAAAAAAAAACAAACAAACTGAACTCCTAGAAACAGAGAACAGATTGGTGGTTGCCAGAGATGGAGTGAGGGTGGGGGTTGGGAATGGGTCAAGGTGGTCAAGATTATTTATAAACTTCCAATTATAAAATAGGTAAGTTTGGAAGATATAATACAGTGTGTATATAATATTAATTTTATAATTATATATTTGTACATCTTATTAATATGTTTGTGGTGGAACCAAGTATAGTGGGAAGAAAGGAACTTAAAAAAATGTAAGGGAGTCAGTGGTAGACATACTCTAGAAAGAAAACTTTCACCTTTTGGCTTTAATTATGTGTCTCAGGGCCAGTTTCTGCCTTACTTAATGGAGCAAGGAGCCCCTGCTAGGCTTTACTTGCTCTCCACAGCAGGTTCTTAGAACAAAGGAGAGTCTGAACAGCTCATGGCCTGGATCGATAGTTGTAAACTCATTGCGCACAACTGAGCCACTCCACTGCACTGCACTTGAAAACAATGCCCATTGTGCACTCTCAGAATTTGTGTCTCTAATGATTTTCTTGACCAATTTCATACAATAATCTTGACCCTGATAACTGCTAATGAGGTTTAAAAATAAAACAAAATTATGACTGTAGCCTAATAAACTATCACTGTAGCCTATCTAAGAGTGTTTCCATAAAATCTGTAGTAGGAGGACATTGTTGTCCATGTGAAATACTAGCTTATATTTTCAGAGTTGGCTACATTGTCTCCTGGAATGCAACTTTTTCTCTGTCCCCTGGGTAGAAATGCACTCACCTCTCTTCTTTCTTATTATATCTATCATTTAACTCAATTACTTTTTATTCATAGCTTGAGTTATTATTGTATAAACCATAGTTTTTGCTCAGGAAATCATGCTTTATAAGATAAATTGAGTTTGGAGACCAAAAATGACTGGAATAATTAGTTGAATGAGAAGGATTAAAAATTGAAATTGCATTTTGCACACAAAAATATGTTTTGCTCCCGATTACTTTTCTACATTTATCAAACCACATTTGCTTAGAAATCTATTCATAAAACCATGGTTCATTTTGTTTTTATTCTCTCAAATTGGGAGCCAAAACTAAAACTTGCAGAAACACATAAAAAATAAACTGGAGAAAAAATTCAAGTTAGCAAATCTCTACAGCACAATAAATACATACATTTTCTCTCTATGCGTAACACATGGTTTGGACAGGTGTTAGTATTAATAACAACAAGAGATTTGCATATTTTATAAACAAGTTTGCAAATATACCATAATACCTAACACTCCATACATAAATTTCCACAGATGTATCTTTCTTGTCTAAAATATGTGTAAAATTTTCTAGCATGCACCAAAAACACTCCAGCACTAATGCTTACTTCGGCAAAAACTGGGCATATCTATTCACAAGACCTAAAATGCAGAATTTATGCGATCAATTAAATCATTTGCCAATTAAATTTCACCAGCTTATCCAAAAGTTAACTCTTCTAAAAGTCCTCCTAGAGACAAGAATCAAATACAATCTTTAAAGTTAATATACTGAAAACAGTAATGGCATGTTTTTATATATATTTAAAGAAAAAAAAAGCTGTAGTGATTAAAACTCCTTTTTCTAGCTGGTGTTGTGTTGGGAAGGCATGAATGCAGAGACGCACTTATTCCTCCTTTTGTTTGTTTTTGGCCAACAGCCAGTTAAGGCTGTAACTCTAGCTTGTGGAAATTGGTTGAGTAAATGGAGACAATGAACCAGGTGCGGTGGATAAAGATTAGAGAGGCTGAAATTATACAGTTAGTGAGGTATGATTCTATTGTTTCAGTAGGGGCACCAACTCCTACTGTAGGGAGGAGGGATGTGGAACGAAAAACCACATCAATCAAAATCTTTTGCCTGTACATGTTGATTTGTATCTCAAATGGCTGTCCATATATTAGGGATATTTACATGAAGAGCTATTTAAAATTGTTTCGTTATGTTTTTATCAGAAGTATTGGATTCCATGTGTCTTTCTTTTTCTCTCTTATCACAGGAGCTTGCCCACTGATGGATAGGCTTGACAAAATGTTTTGAGGGCTTCTAATAAAAGTAAGATCAGGAAGACATATGCATAAATTTAATCTCAGGGTCACTTAAAAAAAAAAAAAAAAAAGCTCTGTCAGTGGAGTCTAAGACTTTTACTACATCATTAGCTACTATTGTGCATAGTTTAAAGATCATCTCAGGATGACTTGATTGATTGAGGATGACATGTATTTTGTTCTCTGAATTTATAACATGCTTCAAAAATGGTAGATTATATGACCCTTACAAGCAGATTTTTGGCATTAACATAGTCTCAGTGCTCTGCAGACACAGAGGCTGTTATTTTTGGTTATGATCTCCTTTTCTCAGTCTATCAGATCATATAAAATTTCTGACACTGATCAAGCAACTTCACACAGCTTTCCCTGGCAAATGGTGTGGCTTGGCATTCTTCTTTCCTTATATGTGACACTAAGCCATACCTTTTATACAGTTTACAAGGAAGATCTGACATTTTTATATATAACCAATATAAGAAAACCAAAAGGACAAGTGACATAGGAATTCTTTATGAATTCAAGGATAATTATTCTGCATGTGGATATCAAAATCATTAAATTATTACTAAAAAAAACCCTTTAGCAATTACGAAACCTGACACATTCCATGAAACCTTTTACTTTGATAAGTTCCACAACATTGTCATTTACATGAGGCTGAAATATTTCACCAGTCCAATATTGTGTCCTTACTAGAAAACAGCAATTTACTCCATTGTGTTTAGGTACAACATAAATTAACATATATGAAATATATTTGGACAAGGTAATGAAAATCTTGAGTAAAAGATTCTATTGCTAAGAGCTTTGACAATAATTTTTCTTATAATCTAAATAATTGCCCACCACTCTTCCACTCTCATCAGAATGGACA
This sequence comes from Canis lupus familiaris, assembly GCF_011100685.1. Lineage (NCBI taxonomy): Eukaryota > Metazoa > Chordata > Mammalia > Carnivora > Canidae > Canis > Canis lupus. Next base: position 81,724,471 of record NC_049224.1, read on the forward strand.
AAGGGTGTGCTTCTATTTCCTATCTTAAAATCATAATTTCAAATGAGTGATTCCACCAGGTAGAGACCTAAGTTGTCTATGCATATTGCATTTTTCAAATACAAGGATTGATGGGAAATTGAGATTCAGTTGAGCTAAAGTGATCATAAGCTTGCTAAATGTCTGATATATCAATATATTTTATCTATATCTATATATCTATAGATACATATTAAATTTTCTTAAAATATCACCAACTTCTTTGTTTAATTTTACATTTCAAATTTATAACTTGTAAGATTGGTGATTTTAATATTCTAACTAAAAACTTTAATTGGAATAGATTGTAAATCCTTAAATATATAGATCTTATACCTAAATTTTAAAATTTAATAAAATTAAGGAGAAAAATGGAGGGAAAAAGGTAGAAAGCATTCCAATATTGTTAAACATGGTAAGCAGGAACTCCTCTTCCTTTCTCAAAGTTATATTGATCAATGTACTCTTTAGATCCAAAATATCAATACAAGAAGACCTGAAAATCATGTAAATTCCAGGATGCTATATGGAAACAGATATCTTTTTTTTTAAATTTTATTTATTTATGATAGTCATCACAGAGAGAGAGGCAGGAGACATAGGCAGAGGGAGAAGCAGGCTCCATGCAGGGAGCCTGACGTGGGATTCGATCCTGGGTCTCCAGGATCGCGCCCTGGGCCAAAGGCAGGCACTAAACCGCTGCACCACCCAGGGATCCCTGGAAACAGATATCTATCTCCTCACTATATCTCTATCCCAACAGCCATATCTTCTCTCCTTTTCTGGTTTTTATTATTGGTCTTTAACTCCAGGCACCAAGCCTCCAGCCCTCCTCCTCTGGATTCAAGTCAAGGCTTACTTTTTTTTTTTTTTTTTTTTCAACTTCACAACAAGGATTCTGTAAAGACTTGACAACCAATATATTGTTAGTTATCAGTAACAATGTCCATTTCTTTCTTTATTTGTTTTATTTTTTACAGAGGGAGAGGGAAGAGAGAGAATCTTTAGCAGGCTCCATCCCTCAGCATGGAATCTGATGAAGATCTCAAGTTCAAAACCCTGAGATCATGACCTGAGCTAAAATTGAGAGTCAAATATTTAACGGACTGAGCCATCCAGGCGCCCTAGTAACACGTTTTTTTTTTTTTTTTTTTTTTTTTTTTTTTTAACTAATGAGTAATCTGGCTCCAAAATTCTATCCTGAACATGTGTAGGGCCCCTCATCATAGCCATTGTCATACTTGGTTCATCCGAAAGCAGATTCTCAGGGAAAGTCTGAGGAAGCATAATAATCTCAAAGGTGGTACTTGAAGTACAAGAGCAGGAACCAGCAAGAGATAATATAAACATGTATTATCAAGATGGCCATAACTAGTTGGAATGAGTTGCTTGTTATATTTCAAATGCCCACACAAATAGCTATAAAAGCTGTATCTTAGAACAGGCTCTCTGGAAGAATTTATTCATTCTATCTTATCATATTGGTTTGAGAAAGAGAATTTAAAAACAGTCAGCCCTCACATCTGGTAGCTATTTTCTACCAACTTAGCCATGATGTTCTTTTGTTTAGCATATACTATTTTCATAACATCAACAATGGACAAGAACTATACCTGACTATAAAAGAAGAGAAAACCAAGATAATTACAGAATATCTCTGAAGACTGATACAAGTAAGTATATTTGCAAGTACAAAAATATGACCAGACATGCCCTTATACTCATTACTTCTCCAATGATAATCTGAACTCTGCTCTATTCCTCCTGTATTTAACATTAAAAAAAAATCTTCATATTGTCTCTGACTTCCTAGAGTACTCAATCTAGAATAGCCCATACTTCCTTGACCCTTCCACTAAATCTCCTAACAGATTCCCAAAATTCTATAGGTCAACGTTCTTCGTACAAATCAAACCAATAGCATAGATTAGATAGATAGATGGTATAGATGATATAGATATAGAGATAGGTAGAAAGAGATAGATAGAGATGATAGAGATGGAGATAGAGATAGATAAGTGTTACTATTGCAATTAGTTCACCTCATTATGGATCCTGAGAAGTCTCATAATCTGTTGTCTGAGAACTAGAGAACCAGTGGTGGAAATCAATCTGCATCTGAATGCATGAGAAAGTGAAGACTGATGGTGTATGTATCGTCTGAGCCTGAAAGTGCAAGAACCAGGACCATCAATGTCAAAGGGCAGGAGGAGATGGATGTCCTAGCTCAGTTAAAAAGAGCAAACTCATTCTTCTTCCACTTTTTTGTTCTGTTCATCCTCAATGGATGTTGCCCAATCACACTGGTGAAGGTAATCTTTCCTCTGTCTATAAACTCAAAAACTAATCTCTTTCAGAACACTCTCACAAGAGGTACCTGGGTGGCTCAGTCAGTTAAGCACCTGTTTTCAGGCTCAGGTCATGATCCCAGGGTCCTGGGATCAAGCACCACATTGGGCTTCCTGCTCATTGAGGTGGCTGCTTCTCCTCTCTCCATGTTTGTTCTCTCTCTTTCTCTCTCTGTGTGTGTCAAATAAATAAATAAAATCTTTAAAAAAAGAAAGAACACCCTCACAAACACACCTACAAATAATGTTTTACCAGCGACCTGGGCATGCTTTAGCCCAGTCAAATTAACACATAATATTAACTATTATTCCCTCCTAACAACTCTTAATAGTAAGATATCACATTTTCCATTGTTTTCAGTCTTTGCTAACAGAAATTAATAAATTTAACTTTGACCATAGATGTGTTCCTCTAAACTTTACCTGTTGGCCAACATAGAGTAATCATTCACACTTCAGAATTGCACATAGTTGAACACCATGTTGGTTCCAATGAAGCCCTCAACAATACAGCTCCAGGGCAGGAAGCATCAAGGGCATGAGGTAAGGTGTTATTACGTGTGCCTGTATGAATCTATGAATCTTTCCTGAGCCCATAAAAACATGTTACCACAGTACTAGAGATGTAATATAACTAGATATGGGGGGCCCAGTGAGGTAAGGTTTTTGATGTCCCTGATATAATTAGTATCTAAACAATGTGGGGCAGCACTTCATCTACAGTATAATGTGAAATATGCTCTTTAAGCTTAAATATATTTACATTTTTTAAAGATATTTATTTATTTATTTATTTATTTATTTATTTATTATTTATTCATGAGAGACAGAGAGAGAGAGAGAGAGGCAGAGAAACAGGCAGAGGAAGAAGCAGGTTCCCCGCAGGGAACCCAATGCAGGGCTTGATCCTGGGGTGCAAGATCAGGCCCTGGGCTGAAGGTAGACTCTCAACCGTAGAGCCACTCAGGCATCCCAATACATTTACATTTCTGAAACATACTGAGAAAACCATATCAAGATGATGGAGATTGGTTTAAATGGTTGCATGGTGAACATTTCAAAATTATGAATTTAGGGATTCCTGGGTGATGAGTGTCTGCCTTCAGCCCAGGGCATGATCCCGGAGTCCCAGCATCGAGTCACACATTGCGCTTCCTGCATGGAGCCTGCTTCTCCTTCTGCCTATGTCTCTGCCTCTCTCTCTGTGTCTCTCATGAATAAATAAAGACATTTAAAAAATATGAATTTAAAATTTTAAATATCTTATGAACATGGTATATACACACATCAAAATACCATTTATGCACTCATTTTTGGATTAAAATTTTGTTTATAAGTTTAGGTAATCATATATATCTAGAACCAAGTTATTTCTTCTTTGCAATTATCTCTACATATGGGAACAATAAAATGATTTTGACCTGTCAAAGAGAGCTCTCCAGGGATCCCTGGGTGGCGCAGCGGTTTGGCGCCTGCCTTTGGCCCAGGGTGCGATCCTGGAGACCCGGGATCGAATCCCACGTCGGGCTTCCGATGCATGGAGCCTGCTTCTCTCTCTGCCTGTGTCTCTGCCCCTCTCTCTCTCTCTGTGACTATCATGAATAAATAAATAAAATCTTTAAAAAAAAAAAAAAAAAAGAGAGCTCTCCAATTCACAGTAGCCAAGATGGTCTTCAGGAGAAGAGTTGAGATTGAGGTAACCATTTAGGGCTTTATAGATAATTGTAGACTGAAATTGCTCTCCAATGAGATTAGTTGCTAAAATAGACTTAAGATTTGTGTAGCCCTATTGTCCTGTGAGTTCCAGATACTTTACATTTCCTTCCATTTATTTCCAGTGGAATCTATGCTGATATTTAAACAAAAGAGCTGTCCAGGAATATTTTTCTTTTCTGGAACAACACCAACCACAATAGCAGCAACATTCTTCCAACCAGTATCCTTATAGCTGGGTGGCCACTTACAGAATTCTTCTCTCTTGACAATATCAGCAGAATTGTTTCATTTTTCCCTTTTAATAAATACAATGTTTTCCCTTTTATTTTTACTTTTTATCTTCTATAAAATGTTGGAAGACCAGGCATCACCAGGCATAAGTGTGTGGTGTTACTTGCTACTTTAATACACTTTTCATTAATTTCAAAAGACAAATTTTCTTCAGATTATACCACATATTAGAAGTAAAAATCAGATTTAATAATCTCAGATTTAAGTCAGATGTTTGACTGTCTTTATTTGTTCATTCATATACTTCTTTCTTCACCCAGTAAATATTTATTGAGTATTTCTGTACTAGGCACCATGCCAGGTACTTGAAAACAGTCATAAACATGATGCTCTCAAACCCTGTTCTCATGAGGTTTATAATTTAATTCCATTATGCTTAAGAATCTCATGGTAAATATGAAAAAAGCTTTCAGTCTTGGGGATGACCTTTACAAGATATTGAAAGGCAATTTTAATATTGTCTGTAAGCACTTAAGTATTTTCTTATGTAGATTTGCAGAAGAAGGCTTCCTCATCAGGCAAAGCAGGTATTCTCCCTAGATGAAAACAGTAATTTGGTAATAGAAATTCCAAATGATGTTTCCCTACCATTAACACTTTGGTTTTTCACTTGGCAAACACTGAAAAGGAATGAGTCTGTACAGTTGGAGTGCAACTGAAAATAGCATGAATGTTAATGCTTTTTACAAATCTCGATCACTTAATTGTTCATCAAGCTCAGAACATCTGTATTTAAGCATTAGCTCCACTGTCTGCTATAAGGCAATTCCAAGAGCTATATTCAATGGAAGCTGCAAAATCAGCATATTTAAAAATTCAACATATTTAATATCAAGAACTACAAATAAGAGACTATTTTTCCTTTTCTTACATTCATGCAAATCCTGATATTGTTAATAAACACAAACAGTAATGCTAAGGGCCAGTTCTATTTATAATCATTTTGAAGCCAAACTTCCCCATAGGTTAGTACAATGATTCTATAAGTGGAGACTGTACTTTAAGAGGTAAAGAGATAAACACATAAAGTGTGAAAGCTCATTCACTGAGGAAATTAATTATTAGAGTATTTACACAAGGAAATGTCAACAATAAACTATCTTAACCTATTAACAAACTTCCAAATTTGGATGATTTAAAACCATGTGACTACAAACATAAAATATGATGGTTCAATAATTATCATGCACTTTCAAATCAGGTTTGGGTCATATGAAACTTTTTGTGAAAGTTTGCGTCCTGTTGTTAACTGTTGTCATAGTTTTACATATGAGTGAAAACACAAACCTGAATGCTATTTTTATTTTTACTATGATTCTCTGGAAATTTAAACTTTGAAGATCATAAAACTCTGGCTCAATAACTTTTCAAACTAGTTCTTTGTACAGACATAGTTCTACATATATGCAAGCACGACTAATGTCATTTTACACTGATAATTTTATTATAAATGTGATAATGATGTAGAGAGAAGAAAAAAGTGTATGAGATTCCAAAGTTATGTAACAATTATAAATCTTTACCTTCATTCTTTATTAGTTGCCAAATAGCTATATGTTTTCTTTTGAAAATACTGATTAATACTGCACTCTATCAAATGCACACATAATAACATTAGTGCATGTAATGGCACACCTTTAATAGATAATAGATCAACAATCACTAGTAGGTAGGAGGGAGAATATTTTGATTACAAAAAGAAAACATTGTTTACATTGTTCTACATTCTAACTGGAGAGGGGGTTGTGATTGTATGATTCATACATTTCTGAAAATTCCCAACACTGTACAACCCCAAAAAAGCGAATTTTGCTGTATATAAATTAAAAAATAAAATAAAATAGATTTAGACAGTTCTATTCTGCAGGCCACTCAAACACTATGTAAGAATTTTCAGAATATATAAATTCCCTTTTCCATAGTCTGCCATTTATTTATTTATTTTTAAAGTTTTATTTATTTATTTATTCATGAGAGCACAGAGAGAGAGGCAGAGACACAGGCAGAGGGAGAAGCAGGCTCCCCACAGGGAGCCTGATGTAGGACTCGATCTCAGGACCCCAGATCATAACTTTAGTCAAAGGCAGACACTCAACCACTGAGCCACCTAGGTGCCCCACAATCTGCCTTTTACATTTCATTAAGACAGGCTTGATTTGGTTTCCTAATTTATATATATATAAATATATATATATATTACATATTATATATAATTTGTATATATTATACAAATAATATATATATTACATATTATATATAATTTGTATATATTATATATAATCTAATTTGGATATCCTAAATTACTGAACATATGATCTTTATAAAAATTCTTTGATAAGGGATCCCTGGGTGGCGCAGCGGTTTGGCGCCTGCCTTTGGCCCAGGGCGCGATCCTGGAGACCCGGGATCGAGTCCCACATCGGGCTCCCGGTGCATGGAGCCTGCTTCTCCCTCTGCCTGTGTCTCTGCCTCTCTCTCTCTCTCTCTCTCTGTGACTATCATAAATAAATAAAAATTAAAAAAAAAATTCTTTGATAAGTTCTATTCTTATCGTTTAAGTTTTAATTTGGAGAAAATTTTAAAAATTAAGAACTTAAAAATTTTCTGAGAAAAGTGGTAACATTTTTGAAGCAACTTTCACATGAAGAATTAAGAAAGTTTCCTGATATTTACATATCTTCTAACTCCAATCATATTCTATTTGTTAGTATAGATGGATGAGATAGAGCTTTCCAGTATTTTGTATTGTCTATTACTTTTTGTCTGTTCTTAATTCCCTGACTGTAATATACCCACTAATTTAGGTAAGAAAATTTTGTAAATATTTCTTTATTTTAATAGTGTATTAAGCTATATTCCAAGTTTTAACTCTATTATTTTATTCTGAGTTTTATTTGACAATCATTCACCACTGTGATTTGCCAGTTATCTTGCTTGATGATAAGAGGACTGGAAGATAAGAAGAGATGGTCTTTGCTCTTAAAGAACTTAGAAGAGGGATTCTCAGAAATGTAAAATTATTGAATCTAAATGCTTATGAGCCATAATAGATGCCTGAAGAAAGTGGTTCACAGACATGGAATTAAGAATCTTTAAGCTTACCTTTATAATTGACTGAAAAAGGATCATAAAGATTAAAGGGCATAAGCTCCTATGTCATGACATTGTTGTGTGAAATTAAAAGGTCTCAGATGCGTGTGAGGTTGAATTTGTCAAAATAATTACTCAGGAAGATTTCCTCTTCCCTCAGCCCTTAGGAATAAAGTGACTTTCTTCCAGAGTAGAAAGATGGTTTGGCTGTTTATCCCTCCTTTCTCCACTATTTTGGAAGTGCCCCTGGGCAGCTACAGCCTGTGAGGAAAGTCTCCAATTCAACATGTACTTGAATGAACACTAATTAAGTAAGTAAATCCTCTACTTTACTATGTCTGGTTTGTTATTACACCTATAAAAGGAATTATTAATTTTAAAAGTTATACTTTTTCTGTTCTAGAATGTTCATTTTATTCTTTTATATTAACAAATTACAATCGCTGTTGAATTTCTTTATGTTTTTACCCTTTATTTCACTATTATTTCTGTATTTTGTTTATTTTTATGGTCATTTTAAAGTCTCTTTGTGCTAACTCCAACATCTAAATTATCAGTGTACCTAATTCAATGTTTCTTATTCTTGATTTAATTATCATTTATCTTTTGATGCCTGTTTTTATGACTTATAATACATGATTCCATGCCATATATAGATGTTGTAATTACCTCGTAAAAAGACTTTATATCTAAGCACTGTAAAGACAGAGATTTCACTGCCTTTCAGATATAATACTTCCTAACATTTGGTTTGTTCAGGATTGGATCCTGGAAGATATCCTTCTTCTACTCTGAAAGTTTTGCTTTTCAAAGATTTTTAGCTTAGCTCTTTGGTGTCTAACCTCAAATAAGTTCAAAATCTGACAAAGGTCCTGAGAAAAAGACCTCTCCTTAGCATTACTTGTCTCCCAAGCACTGCAAGATAGTAAAAGATTTTACTTTACCTTCATCTCAGCCCTATACCCGCCATGCTATGCAGGTATTCAGTAAATATCCAAAGAAGGCAAATTGGCAGAAAATTAGAGAATATTCTAGGAATTATTTTTTTTTTAATTTTTATTTATTTATGATAGTCACAGAGAGAGAGAGAGAGTGAGAGAGGCAGAGACACAGGCAGAGGGAGAAGCAGGCTCCATGCACCTGGAGCCCGACGTGGGATTCGATCCCAGGTCTCCAGGATCGCGCCCTGGGCCAAAGGCGGGCGCCAAACCGCTGCACCACCCAGGGATCCCTATTCTAGGAATTATTATGTCATGCTGGATCATAGAGGCCTCAAAAATTATGCTGATTTTTCTTTCTCCCAGTATAGTTTTTCTGCTTGTAACAAAACTGATTTTTAGTTCAGAATAAAACTTGACCAATAACCATAAGAGAAACAATTCTGAAGTCAAGCTGAGAACTCTGCTATTTAACCTATTGTCCTGGCTTCTGCAGTTTTCCAATGTGTGCGTAGAAGATCCTTAAATGTATCCCTTTACTTCTACTCTATAGCAGCATAGGTGGTGTAATGCTATCTACTATGTCTCACTAAGAAATTGATTCTACCTTTTGTGCTATGCATTGCTTTCGTATTTGATTTTAACTCCTGCTACTTAGGTTTTTAGGATCTGGATACAAATGAATTGCTCCAGGTTACGTTGGCCTTGTTGCAATTCAATAAATTGTACATTTCTTTGTAAGTAGAGCTGTATACAGTATTTTCAATATCATTGCGTCCTGAAGGTAGATACTACAATAAAAGTAGGCAAGACTCAAAAGCCAAATCAGCCTTAATAACTTTACATAGTCTAGAGGTAGCTTGACATTGAAATAAGCAAGCATAGATTATCCAACTCAACATGGTTGATAAAATAATCTTTTAAATTGACATATACTTTATATAAGCACTTTTATGAACAAAATAGTAATTAATGAAAAGACTTACTTTTAACAAAATTAATATAGTATACTTAAGATGTATCTTAAAGATAAACTTAGATGTCGAATATATATATATATATATATATATATATATATATTTTTTTTTTTTTTTTTTAATGGGGGCACCTAGGTGACTCAATCAGTTCAGTGACTGAATTTGATTTCAGCTCAGATCATGATCTCGAGGTCCTGGGTTCAAGCTCTGCTTGGCCTCCACTCTCAGCACAGAGGCTGCCTGTCTTACTCCATGCTCCTACTCCCACTCACTCTCTCTCTCTAATAAATCAATAAAATCTTTTTTAAAAATTTAAAAATAAAATATTTTAAGAATGTAAACATTCATACTATGATAAAATAGATATCAACCATAGAATAAGAAAACTATTAAACAGTGTAAAGTGAGAAGAAAAACGAAACAAAACATAAGAATGTAACCTGGAATTGAAATTAATAAAACTGGAAAAAAACTATAGAAAAGTTAGGCAATATTAAAATTGATTATTTTATGACAGTATTGAAAGAAATAAAACCTTGTAATCTAATGAAGGAAAATTAAAATTAGAAATAAAATTGTTTCAATGTTGGAAAGAGAAAATTGTGAACAAAAATATGCCAAAGATAGCCCTGGTGGCTCAGCGGTTTAGTGCCGCCTTCAGCCCCGGGAGTGATCTTGGAGACCTGGGATCGAGTCCCACATCGGGCTCCCTGAATGGAGCCTGCTTCTCCCTCTGCCTATGTCTCTCTCTCTCTCTCTCTGTGTCTCTCATGAATAAATAAATAAAATCTTTAAAAAAATATGCCAATGATTAAAAAAAAATAAAGGGGTACATTTACAAATTAATTTATTAATTTCAGTAATGCTGAATATTTCATGATTCTACACATTTCCCAGAAAATTTCTAGTGTAAAAATTTACCAAAAAAGTTACACACACACACAAAAAAAAAAAAAAAAAAAAAAAAAGATGGGATCCCTGGGTGGCACAGCGGTTTGGCGCCTGCCTTTGGCCCAGGGCGCGATCCTGGAGACCCCGGATCGAATCCCACGTCAGGCTCCCGGTGCATGGAGCCTGCTTCTCCCTCTGCCTATGTCTCTGCCTCTCTCTCTCTCTCTCTCTATGTGACTATCATAAATAAATAAAATTAAAAAAAAAAAAGTTACACACTTCAACAAAACATTTACTCACAGATGAATACTTGAAAAATATACTATGTTCAGATTATTTTATATCTGAAGTTTAACAAACATTTATACACTGTAAGATTACTGTTATTTCTGCTATTATGGATTATATAGAAAAATACTAAAACTCTTCCCCCAAATATTGTATAAATCTTGATCTTAAAAGCTATTTAACAAATTAGTAATAAATATCATACCATTATGTCAATATTGGGTTAAAGAACAGATTTATGAAGAAATGATACAAATCATCTTTGAAGAATTTTAAATGAGGAAATTATTTACATGATGAATTATATTTACCAACAATCAGCAAACCAAAAAATTAAGTTATATGAAATATTGTTTCCATAAAGAACCCATGATGTTCCAGCAACCAAAAATATGCAGCATTTTTCTTCATCTTTTATATAATAAAATAAAAAAAGCAACTTTTGCTGTATTCATATTACATACAAAGATATACACCTATGTGAGAAGAGATATTAACTATTTGAAAATTATATCTTTTATCTTATAATCCCTAGGTACATAAAAATCAGCATTAAATGACTAGAATTTGTAAGAGATTTGATAATTAGTAATATCCATTAAAATAAAATTAGAAAAATAAATATGCCCAGAAATACATATACAGAAAGTAAAGGACCTATGTGAAGAAAACTGTACTTTTTAACTGAAAGATATAAATCATTATCCAATATCATAATAAAATAATATCTGAGTTAATGTATAGACCATTATATTCTAGAAATAGTTCAGCCATAAAAGTGTCACTTCTTTCTAAATTAATTATAAATGTAATAAAATTCCAATTATGCATCAAGTGATAAATGATGTATAATTTGCTTTTGTAATTAATAAGTTTAGTTTAAAGTTTATATGAAAGAAAAAATGGCTGAAAATTATCATGGAAAATTATAAAAAAAGATTTACAAAAATTACAAAAGAATAGTCAGGAGTTCCTCTTTATCCTTCCAAAATTAAAACACATTTAAGAGAATATTAAAATTAGATGTTTTGAGAAATTTCTAATGCTAAAACTTACCCAAAGAGAGTTAGAAAAACTTAACAAAACATTTACCCAGAGATGAACACTTAAATTAAAAAACATGCTTAATCCAGATTGTTTTATATCTGAAGTTTAACAAACATTTACATACAATGACATTCTTGTGCTATTTCTGCTATTATGGATCAAAGAGCAAACTGAAACCCTTCTTTCAAATATTATCTGAGTCTTAACTCCAAAAGCTGTTAAAGAAAGTAACAACAAATACTATAGTCAATTATATCAATATTTGATAAAATATAGTTGATAAAGAAGTTCGATATAAGTTATCAGCGATTGTTTTCAAATTTTAACAAGAGAAATCTTAAACATTTTAATAAGATTTTAATGTAAGAAGGGAAGAAGAGCAAGGACAAGCACCCAAGCATCTCTGAGGAAAATCCTTGTTTTCACTCTCTCAGGTTGAGTTCTAGATGTCATTCTGGAAGTGATAAAACTCCTAGAGATATGAAAGTCTTGCATCCTTTCTCCCTCTGTAGCCCTTGGAGGCATCATGTCCCCAGGGAGGAGTTCCTGCACCACTACAGAATGACAGCAGTCCAGGAGTACTATGAGTGGTGTACACAGATCATCATAGAGGGCCTGTCCCAGTGCTTCATGTTTTCCAAAGACTTAGAACCTAAATATGTTCCTGATATGCACATTTTGCCATAAAAATAGAGAACTCAGTGGAGGGAGGGACCATAGACCTTTAGACACTGGCATGAGGAGACTGCAGAGGGTCTCTGTGGAACTCTGAAATCTCTACTGACTCTGAGGACAAGATTTTACTAATCAATGAATGCTTGATAATAAGTAAACTCACAGCCACTTAAACTCATTATGTTCCCTCCAGAAAACTGGATATTTGCTATGGTCTAAATGTTTGTGTCTCTCCAAAAATCACATACTGAAATCCTAATGTTCAGTGTGATGAGATTAAGAGGTGATTATTTCACAATAATAGAATCCTCACTATTACACTTAGGTCTCTGGTAAAAGAGACTCCATAGAAATCTCTAACCCCTTCTTCTACTTGAGGACATGAGAAATCTGTAACTTTGAAGATGGCTCTCCATAGAACTCAACCATGCTGGCACCCTAAATCCTCTAGCCTTCAAGACTGAGAAATAAGTTGGTGTTGTATTTAAGCCACTTTGACTGTGGTGTTTTATTTTTGCAACCCAAATGGACCAAGATAACATTCAAAGCAAATATTAAGTTCAGTATATAAAAATAGAGAAAGTTCCATGTTTCACATTTGATTTTATATTTATGGACATAATTTATAAAACCAGCAAAACTAGAACAAAATAAATGAGCACATGGTGCCTCTTACAGCTTATTTTCTAATTGGCACTTAATCTGTATTTTTCACAAAGTCCTATAGTATCTACAATATGGTCTTTATATATCCGTTCTGACAAGTGCGTGTTAAAAATCTATTTATATTTAGCAAAAATTTCATCAGGTTGTACTAGGGATTGTATTCATTCATCACATTTCCTAAGCTACGTAAATAAGTCATGACTATTTTCACAAATAATGTTCATTATCACACATTAGAAAGTTACATGCTATTAATGATAGTGGATCCATGAATTAATGATAAAACAATGCTCCACAAAGTGCAGTCATTTGTAGATTGCGGTTTCGATTACAAAAATACAAAAATTAAAAAAAAAATAATTCATTGACTATACGTAGGGTAAGGTTTTTAGTTTTAAAAATGCTGAGGATCAATCATATATGTATATTTTTAAATGAGCTATGTAAGATAGTGACATTATTCAGAAGCATATGTTTCTGTTTATTTTTATGTAGAGAGGGAAGCACTATGTACTATCACTTCACTATTAGTCTCTCTTTTGATGGGCATATAACTGGAATATGCCCATAATGGAATATTACTAAAACATATCATTGCATCAGTAAAATAGCTAGTTTTCTTTTTCCCAAAACCATCCTCCAAAACTAAAAGATATGTGCTGATTAGTAAAATGTATATATTTCCCTCAATTTTCCAGACAAGAGTGTTTTTTACATGTTTTTTACATGAACTTCCTAAACCAGAAACATGGAGCTCTATTTGGGTAGCTAGGTGGGACTTATAATAGGTGCCTTAGATCAAGCCTTTTTTTATTTGACTCAAAAATATTTATGATACTATTATTTATTATAAATCCTTATGCATTCTCAATGAATAAAGCAAACAGTAAAGAAAACTGCATACTAACAATAGTTACTTTGAATATTTTGATTAATATTTTTCCAGATATAAGCTAATATGAAATTATTACAAAGAATTAGATATATATGAATGTATGTATTCCCAAATTTAATCACTTATATGCATGTATTCATATACATAGATTATATATGTATATGTAGATAGAGTATGTATATATATGTTACAAATATTTCAAACTATGGCATGTATTCTATTTTATAGCATAACTTTTTCTAATAATATTTTTAATACTAATTTTTAAATTAATGTATTTCTGTACCTACATACCTGCATCATCAAAATCAGTAGAATTGTCATCCTACTCTTTAACATCATATATCTTTTATAGATAAAATATGACTTTTGTAAGCAATCTGGGAGTATGCACATGATCAATTTTTAATATTATAAATAATACGTAAGGAATATCAGTCATTAAACATATATTTCATTCAACAAAATGTACATATAAAATCATGTAGCATATGGCCACAGCAGCACAATAGGAAAAAAATACAGTAAATATATGTTTGAGTCTTGCTCACACAAATATTTGTTTCCAATTATTTTCTTGGAAGGTAATATTGAAGTATCATTATTTGCTCCAAGAAAATAATATTTAAAGAATCTTTCAACATATTGCTAAATTATATTCCAAAAAGATAGAGCCAAATTAGAAATATGTTTTGATGTATGAAAATCACCCAATATTCCTATATAGGTGCTGTCATTGGGTATTGTCATTTAGAAATATAAATATGTCTGGCATATCATATTTTAATCTCAATAATTTAATTTGAATAATTTTAACTATTACTTGGAACTTTTTTTTCTAATATACTTTTTGAAATTTGGTATTTCTCCTGAGAATCACTGTTGAAAAATGCTTTGAAGCCTGAGCAATGGTGCTAGATTGTGCTGGTTTAAATCCCAGTCAGCCACCTCCTAGCCTATGACCTGGGAATAGGGACTCAGCTACTACATACCTTATTTTCCCTATTTGTGGGAAATAGTCTTAATAAAAGTGAGGATTAAATGTAATAATATATGTTTTCTTTATATTACATATAATTAGGTATGTAATATATGTATTTTGTATAGGAATGGCACATAGGAATCATTATTATGTAAATGCTATTATTATATGCTCATGGGCACTGCCCATATTTATTTGAGAATTTATCTTTTGTTTTCCTATTATAAGAGATCCTTAGAAATAAATAATATCGATTTTCTTTTAGCCATATAAACTCTAATTTCCCTTCTAACTCTCTTCCCCTTTAATCTCCCAGAGTAAGAATGAGTCTTTTCTTTGGGTGCTCCCTGAACACAATGTGTTTTCACTTGGAAAGCTATAATTTCAAGACTCAAAGCTCTAAATGAACAATGCCTTATTTTATCAATCTAGAGATTTGCTCCTTAGTAAACCGGTTTAGTTAAAGCAAAGTTTTACTTGTGCTGATGATTACTTGTTCTGATTAAATGAAAACACTAGATTGTTTTTGTCTATATGTAGAGGCACCCACATTTTCTTGGGAGGTCTAGAAGTAAATACATGGTGCCTGGTGAAAATAGAGGCTTATTTTGCCGGTGTTTATAGATAGATGATCAGCCATAAGGAAATGTACAATAGTGGCATTGGAGGCCATTTCCAGCTGATGATGTTTCTGTATTGCTTTTCCATAAATAATATCAACACTTCAGAGGAGAATCACTACAGATTCATACTCACCAAAGGGGGAAAACATCACCTCTGGCTATGTAGTGCTCCCGATTCTGACAACCAGCTCCACTTGCCCGTGCGGAAACAGAGGTGATGCAGAGGAGTTCTTCGGTTTCCAAATTCAGAAGACAAAAAAGGACAATTGGCAAGGCAAAATTCAAGCCAACAGTTTGACATGAAAACTAATTCAGCAAAGTCAGAATTGCCTCGTATCCCTTGGCTCTTGGATGATGGGTCCGAAACTCTATCTCCACACTGTCTCATCTCGCAGCAAGCTTCTGAATTTAGAGATGCTATCTTAAAAGTTTCTGAAAGACCTAGACCTGACCTCGTCCTTACCATCTGAATAGGAAATCATGCCAGCTTTGTGTCCTCTTGCTTCAGATCAGGCAGTGTAATTAAAAATGAGTCACACTTTGGGAACCACGGAAAGACACCTTTTCTTGAAATTCAGGTACAGTGCTATTTCTGGTAGATTCCAGGGGTCTAATTTATTCAAATGTTCAATAATAACCCAGCAGGGACAGTGTCTGGGGTCCTATCAAGAAGTTTATGTCTCTCAAACCTCTTGTTTGAAATAAAAGAAGCTATGGAAATGATCTTTCTGTGGCCTCCTCAGTCCTTTAGTACAACAGAAAAAAACAAAGTTTCTTCCAGCATTCTAAGTGTGGTGATATTGCTATCAGTGTAAAAATGTTGCTTCCTTGCCTAGAACCAGACTATGTTCAATTTAAACAGGTCAGCATAGAAAAGTAAAAGAGATAGATTCATAACTGTAGAAAAAAAAAAAAAAACGCTCTTCCACAATCGGTGTGTTTTATACCCATACCTCTGTCCCATTGTGTGTATATAGTTATATAGTATATAACTATATAATGGAAAAATAACTAACAAATGCATCATTATAATACATTAGAAGCATGTATTTTATCCTTTGCAAATGCATCTCCCAAATGTCTACTACTGTTTCTTCTTTGAAGGGACCCAATAAATAATAATACTGAGACTAATGGGCACTCCGTTTAATATAACATGGCTGACAAAACAAAGCCCCAACATAAAGAGATTCTCAAGAACACAAAGAAAGCAAGTATATTGATGCCTGCATTCAATTACTGTACTATAAAGCATTCATTCCTTTGGAAGAACCTATTATTTTTCAAAATAATGTGAAGCCTCAGCAGGTGCCATCGTAGTTGGCTGTGCAAACTGTAGCTCCGCCAAACTCCAGTAATTATTTAGACCAGTCAGACTCTGTGTGTGCTCTACAACAGAGTCAGCATTCACTACATCACTTCAAATTGTTTGTTGGATCTTATTGTTAGGATCGTGACATTCATTACTGGGGACTAAACCCTTCATTACACAGTTTGTCAAAGTCCTCAAGCAATACACTCTTTGAAAAAGAACAAGCAGAATTAGTTTCCTGTGGGGAGCTCTTAGAAGCAAAAACATTAAATAAATAAAAAAAGGAGAAAAAAAAAAGGATTTCTAAAATACATGTTACTTTGTCACCAAATAGTGACAGCTCTTCTTTCACTTACATGTCACTCAGATCAGCAAAAGTACACAATATTTAAGAATACTAAATAAACTTCTTTTTAATGATAGTATAGCTTCGGAAGTTCACTTTTTCAAAATACTAACTTTCCTACAATTAAGTAATACCTATTGCTGGCCGTGGTATTTTGTTTGTTTGCAACAGATATATGATTTGAGGAAATATGTAGTGATGCTGGAATGAAACATCAATTACCATATAAAGCTCCCAGTAATAACTTAATCTCAGTATGTCTTTTGATAAATACAATTTTATCATAGTTCCACTGAAGTTATGAGAGGAGAAAAAAAATCTATTATAAACAGATTTAACTATTGACTATTGGAACTTTCCTGTTTTTAAGAGAAATTCCAGAGCTTACTTCCTGTTTGTTTGTCACGTCTACTAGGCCTTCTAACCTAAAATTTGTATAGCAAACTGAAAAAAGAAAAATTGTAAGCCAAACTTTGTTCATGCTTTTTTGTAATAAGTCCAAGCTCTCTTTTTTTTTTTTTTTTTTTATTTATTTATTTATGATAGTCACAGAGAGAGAGAGAGAGAGGCAGAGACACAGGCAGAGGGAGAAGCAGGCTCCATGCACTGGGAGCCCGACGTGGGACTCCCTGGGTCTCCAGGATCGTGCCCTGGGCCAAAGGCAGGCGCCAAACCGCTGCGCCACCCAGGGATCCCCCAAGCTCTCTTTAATGGAGTTTAAATCCAAAGACAACTGGCATTTTCTGAGAGACTGGCTATTTAATGCATATCAAGTACATTCACAGCCAAGAAAACCAACCTACATTACAGACCATAATTTAGGACTTTACCTTCCTCACATAACGATTTACCCTTGAATGTTCCAGGTTATCAAGTGATACTATAGCCTGTCTAGTAGCTTGAAGGCTCTCTCTTTCTCTCTCTGGATGGTTTTGCCGAGTGTTCTGTTTCCTCTCCTCTAATGAAAATTTATGCCTCACTTCGCATATCAAGGTAGACCCAATGAAGCAAAAATACCTCTTCTGCTTTTTGGTTTTGTTAGCATTTCCCAGATACTATTGCCTCTTGCTATGAATAGTCTTCATTACTTACCTTCATTTATGACTGTTATTGGGCAAGTTCTCCACTGGAGTTCATGTTTTTCCAAACTTATCTTCTGCATACATTTTGACTTCTTCCCACCCATCTTCCTAGAATTGTTATGAAACTCGCTGCTTATAAATTATGTATTATTAGTTATACCTAGAAGGAAAATGGAGAACATGAAAGGCAAGTTACCTATATGATAAGAATTTTGAGACTAAACCGTAATTCAAATCAATAAGGTCATCTGGGTAGTATGATGCTGTGTGTGTGTCTATGTGCCTGTGTGTGTTAGGGACTGATTTCTTCCTTGTCATCTTCCCCTCCTCCTCCTTATCCTTCATCTTCTTGTTCTTCATTCTTCTTCCTATCCTTCTCCTCCTCTTCTCCTTCTCCTCCTCCTTCTCCTTCTTCTTTTGAGAACTTGGGTTTCCCTATAACAGGTATGGTTTCCCCAATCAGGTGATATTGAATTCTTGAGATTTCATTTCAAACTATATAAAATAGGCCATCCTTGTATGGGACTTGACTTTTTCAATTCAGACATTTCTGTTTCACAGGTATGGTGAGATAACAAATTATCTTGGCCCCCTGCTGTTTCCAATTATTACAGTTTACATGATTTAAATTAAACTGTGGGCCTCAGTCTGCCATAGGGAGAGAGGGAGTATAGGATTCCTTCTTTGGCATACTGAGACAAGGGAAGAATGAGTCCGAAGCCCAGTGTAGCTTCAGAGAGGGAACAAATTATCAGAGTCAAAGAAAGTTGCTTCAGTCCCAGGAGAAAAACCCTTTGCATTTGAGCCAGAATTCCAATAGTAAGAGAAAGTTTGAGGAAGAATTACTCTGTTTTAGAGCCTGAGTGGACTGCAAACTAAAATGTCAGCAGTCATGATGCAAAGCATTCTTAAGGCAGGAAATAAAGAACTGCTGAACACAAGACTCTCAAGCTGCTTAGCATTAAAAACCCTCTGTTTGTAATAAGATATAAATGTGCCTGAATGCGTCAGATATAATATTTCATATTAAATTGTATTCATCATTTAATTTAATACTTCTTCCCAGTTTCATATTTTGGTAACAGATATCAAAAAGCAAAATGCCCTTCCTGTCCACTAGTGGAAAAATTAAATGTTTGAATTATAGTACCTGAGATATAGAGCAATATTGAAGATTGCATACTACACCACTCTCTCCCTCTGTCACTCTTCTAATCCTTAGGTCCTATCTACAATAGTCCAGATGCGAAATTGTCCAGGTAGGACACAAACATTCCCAATATTGCATATTGCCTTTCCCCAGTGATATACAGTAATACTACGTGGCTGTTATTTCAAGGAAAGAGTTAGAAGGTGTGGTTGGGAAACAACACTCCATATAATTCACATGGAGTATTTTATCACAATACAAACAAACAAACAAACAAACAAACAAACAAAAACTGAAAATCGTCCATGGGCAATCAGCTCTTTCGTCACAAAAAGATGACTACCATTCAGTCAATTTATACTTAGAGTTCTTTTTTGGTCCTCTCGTACCCTTGTTCCCTCTTCTTGACCTATCTCACTGCCAGAGGATATTCCTGTTTAGTATTTATATTGTCTCCTCCAGGATTTCCTGCATTTTTTTTCATGAGTTGTTTGAAGTAGAAGTTAGTACAAAGTTGTATTTTCCAGCAACAAAAATGTTTCCTTTTCTTATTCAATTTGACATCCAAGAGCTATGTTATGGCAACTAGCTTTGCTTCCTAAGTAACTCCTTTAAATATAAATACATGCGCTTGTCTTCAATGTTATTTTCATGGATTATCATCTGCAAGATTAGAAAAATAATAAAGCTCTTATATGGTGGTATAGGATAGATGTTCCACACTTATTGAAAATCAGGGTGACTTGATTTGAGACTGTCCAAGAGAAATGACTCAATATGATGAGTGAAAAAGAAATCATCTCCCTCCACATATGAAAAGATTCTCAGGAAACTAGGAAAAAATCAAGGGGATTAGGAAAGATATAGCACCAACTGGTGCTGTGTTAGGCAAATAAAATTCTGGTAAATCTTTCCGACCTGAGGGACTAGAAGTAAGAGTTAGGGCAAGGACTAAGGATACAAAGTCTAAGGGAAAATTCTGAAAAGAAGAGAGCCAAGGATCAGGAACCTAAAAATCTATGTATAAATCCTACCAAAATCCCTTGCTGACATCCAAACCAGGTAAGCAGAAAGAAAAGAACTAAGATTTGAGCTCCCACCAGAGAATGAGTCCAATCAAGTTAATTTTCTTCTAAAATCAATAAGCAAAGAAACCTACTAAAAAAATAAAACAAAACCCACACTCTTCAGAATAATAGAATTTAGAGTTTTCATACAATAACAATCCCAATGTCTAATAAATGATAAAAAAGTGAACATGAAAAAATAGTTAAATTTTCAAGAGAAAAGACATTTAAGGAGACTAACCTTGAAATGACCTAGACAAGAAAATTATCAGATAAAGACTTTATTCAGCTATTATAGCAATACTCGATGACATAAAAGGGAATTAGGTATATAGTGAATAAAAAGTATAGCTGAGTTATTCTGCTGAGAGTAAGAACTAAAGATACAATTTCAAAGAAACCATCAAAGGAGAATATGAAGCCAGTGTGAGAACTAGAGGGATTTGATAATGGGAAGGGATTATGCACACACACACACACACACACACACATATACACATATATATGAATATTCAATATTCAGATTATATAAAATTGATACATGACTTGAATCAGGAAAAATCAAGTAAACTTTTGACAGGAGAGCATATCATACCTGCAAGAAGGACTTAAAATTGGACTGTAAAATAAATTAATATGCCAGTGCTTAATAAAGATATAAGTGCCAAGAGACAATCGTAGCTAAACGTGTAAGACCTGTATACTTGATGGTCAAGGAAATGAAAAGAAGTATGGGGGACATTTATGTAATTTCTCCTTAGCTCTTGTATCCTGGGTCTAGATGACGGAAGGTGGTAGGGAATTATAGCTCTTTATTTAAGAACTAGCTTAAAAGTCAGTCATCACCATTAAGTCTTTCCTACCTACAAATATAAAGATATCTAAGTTCTTTGTAATTTTAAATAATTTAATACCATATGTTTCATTAAGACATATTCATTATCATCATCATCGTCTTACATCATCCTTATTTTCCACAGTTATATTGCAGTTAATTGTGAGTTTCTCATCTCTATTATTTATCAGAGACTTACATATCCCATGGTTTATGTTGCTAATGTTTTAACCTTTGTAATCAAAATATGTCTGATATAATTAGCACACAAACGTGCAGATTTTCTTTCACATGATATCCTAATATTTCACTTGAATCATAATAATTTGATCATGGCTTATGAACTCTACTTGCATTATCACTGTCATGTTTGTATTTATCCTGAAGGTGAAAATAACCAGATGAGCTTTATAAGGCATATTTTAAAAATAAATATTCCTCCATCTAGATTAGATTCACAATTATCCTGCAAAATTGAATACGGTAAATAGATCTAACAATAATTCTGTTAGGAATCATTTGTTACTTCATGAAATAAGCATGGCTTTGAACAAGAATATGAGGCTTGTAAATTTTTTAAAAATTTTAATTAATTAATTTATTTGACACACACACACACACACACAGAGAACAAGTAGGCAGAGTGGTAGGCAGAGGGAAAGGAAGAGGCAGGCTCTGAGCAGATAGCCTGGTGCAGGGCTCCATCCCAGGACCTTGGGATTCATGACCTGTGCTGAAGGCAGACACTTAACCAACTGAGTCATTCAGGTGTCCCAAAGCTTGTATTTTGAAAATATTTCTTTTGACATTATGTCAGGGCAATATCTAAGAACAAAAAGCAAAGCAACATGCTAATTCTACTACAAAATATATTGTAATTTAAATGTGTTTATTGATTTACATTGTATTTTAATAAAATTATCGCTTATTTTTAAGATTCTGACTTGCAAATTAAAATGATGTTTTTCTTCTGGACACTTCTGATTATTGTTATTTACTATTCATTACAAACCCATAGCATTCCTGGAAAGATAAATTCAACAATAAAACTGTAATGCCTAAAATGCTTACAAAATAGAGAAAAACACCACAGAGAACAAGTCTAGAGTAACACCAGGTACCTATAGTTTGATATTTCTTCTCCATGGAGATCTCTAAGCTTCACATTTAATGGCAAATAATGAATTCTGTTGATTTTGTAGAGTGTAGACTTATAGTTGTACTGATGCCAGCTGAAGGATCCCTATTACCTTATTCTCTCCAGAGGGAGTAAAAATATTTTTATAAGAAAATCTTTCTTATTTTCTATAAACAGAAAGGGTTAAGATCAGAGTCTGTAATTCTACTTGGTTCTTTTGCTTTTTAGTTTTTGTGAACATTTTTTTCCAGACTAAGCTTTTCACTTGCTCTCAATCGCTATATTTTACATTACATCATGTGCTGATGCAGGAGACATTATAGTTTTATATTCCGAAGTGTCTCAGTAGAAGGGGTAGAAAAAGAGGGAAAGTTTGCCTTTTACAAGATTTCAGAGTTTCTATGTATTTGTGCTTTTGTTCTTGAAATGTGATTGTGTTCCATGAGGGATTTGGCATACTTTCAGAAAGTAGTAAAAATCATTAATGGGCTAGACTATTAAGAAATGGTATTTATTGAAAAACTTATTTCCTGCAGCGCTGCTGAAGTACACAAACCCTTGTTTGGAAGATGTGTCTGCTATGTGGTAGTTCAGCAAACAAAGGAACTCGTCCTATTTCTGATTTGAAAGTAGACAGAGGAATACAATAGGGAACACTTAAGCATGCAAAGCGGAACAAAACAAGATTGCATTGTTTGTAGTAAGTATTAATGCCCCACATATTGTCAACTTATAATGGTTTTCCACATCTGGCAGTTATTTTAAATGAATTGTTACTATTACTTTGCATCAATCACTGTGAGCCTCACATTTATTGAGGAATATTGGTCAAATAAAATAGTCTGTTTCCCATCGTCAAAAGATAGGTCTAATAAGTGAGGGCTATATGATTTGTCTACTCTTTCAGATAGTTTATTGGTGGTATGGAACCTTTCTTGAGTATTTTGCTGAAGTCCTGCCCAAACCATTTTATTGTGTCTATTAGTAAACTGGTTATGTAGAGCAGACAGAAGTAAGCTAACCTGGAACCAATAATAGTGCAAATATTTGATTTTGACTGGCATACAGCAGTATTTTAATGCTGGTTTTCAGACAAATCAGTGTTTCCTTGGGCAAAACCTCAAACTGCACACCTGTCTTCCCTTTGGGCCTTGGCTGACCCCTTGTGGTCATGATGTCTCCGCAGTGTTCACTTGAATCTAAAGTCTCGTTACATAAGGCAAAGTGCTTCCTTTTAATTACCTTGCTGTGTTCTTCGTTCTCATCTGCTGTGTAGAAAGAAAAAAAGAGAAAAAAGGAAGAGAAAAAGAAAGAAAAAAGAAAAGGAAAGAGAAAGAAAGAAAAAGAAAGAAAGGAGGGAGGGAAGAAGAGAAGGAGGGAGGGATGAAGAAAAATGGACAAGGAAAAGAAAAAGGGAAAAAATAAAAAGAAAGGGCATTCTTTGGAAAATTACCCCAGAATAATGTCTTTGTGCCTTTATAGATGGCTCTCCCTTAGAAAACATATTGACAAGTCATTCAATAATTTTGTGTTGGAGGGAGAAATCACTAACTAGTTGCTGGCTGCATTGAAATAAATCCTGCTGCTTCTATTGAAAAATCATAAGACAAGATATCATCTATTTGTCCAAAACCTTTTTATCCTAGCAAGTTCTTGACACTAAAATATTCAAAGGTGTGAGTACCTCTCTCCCCAACCCACACTTGTGCAAACTGATGCTTATGCCTTAAGAAATCATGGATCAAGAAATCAAGTAACCACATATTCTAATATTGAATAATTGTGTAATCTGAATCATGTAAATTATCATCTTTTGTTCTCCAGTTCATCTAAAAAAAGAGATTTAGTCTATACATTCTTTAATATGCTATAATTTGGCCTTAATATTCTTTCTGTTTTATTCCCCATATACTTGTCCATCTGATTTTATAGAGTATTTCCATATATCTCTGTTCCACTGTTGAGATTTCTTTACACCGTTTTCTTCTCTTTTTTTGTTCTCTCAGCCATCACTACCTATATGGCCAATGTCTGTGGAAAATTATCTGTAAGACTTTCTGTGCATTAACAAACTTTCACTTATTCTTTCATGCCTTTCCAATTGTTTTTTGTAAGCTGCAATGGAAGAATTCCAACATTTTGATCTGAAAATTCAAACTACTTTGAAGAAAATTAACACAGATATCAGAATATAGTTAATCCTGTCAAGTTCTGGTTCTTTATATCCTCATTTGAACCTCATATCACAATATTTTGTACCTCTGTTTATGTTTAATAGTGATCAATAGCATTGGTTGCTAATTGTATGAACTAATTTAAGACCAGATATACTACCAGGACCCTTCCTGCAGATGTGAAGATGAAATTCAATGTTTCAGTCAAAATGGTGGGACACAAACCCATCATATATCCATTCTGTCTGCCCACCAACTAAAATCCAAGAAGCTCAGTCACTTGTTCTCTCCTTTTTGGACATAATTCCCTTAGGTATCATGTCCATCTTCCTTTTCTGCTGCACTGCATGGACTTACAACTCTGTTGTAAATAAAATATACCCTCTAACTTTTCACTGAGCAAGTTTTGTTCCTCAGTTTTAAATGCTAATGAGCTCATTCTTTGTCAAAAATTAGTTAAGTTTAATGTCTTGTTTTTTATCACAAAGAGAGGT
The DNA here is from genome assembly GCF_011100685.1 of Canis lupus familiaris. Lineage (NCBI taxonomy): Eukaryota > Metazoa > Chordata > Mammalia > Carnivora > Canidae > Canis > Canis lupus. The sequence continues at coordinate 81,749,514 of NC_049224.1, forward strand.
CAACCTGCAGTAGCTTACACTAAATTGAAATGCATTTCTCTGTCAAGAAATAGCTGAACTAAGTAGAACAGAGGCAGCAGGATTGCTAGGACTCCATAGCACAGGGTTCACATTTCTGGGTGCAAAGCAGCTGCTCCAAATCTCAAGGAAAAAAAAAAAGAATTTGAAGTAGAGGGCAGTCTGAAAATTGCATGTTTCATTTCTGCTCACATTGCTTAAACCAAAATACGGCTTTACCAGGTTACAAAAAAATATAGAGTATGTTTTTCTAGCTGAGTAGCCATATGGCCAACTAAATCTCAGAGGGGATCTATAACTAAATGAAAGAAAAGGATAATGTATATTTACGTCCCTTTTTTTTTTTTTTGCCCATAATATGTTTCCCTTGTAAACTTTTCATTTTTCACTCACTACAAATCATGGAAACAAACTCTACTTACTTCTAAACCAGTGCTTTTGGTTAAGGTCTCAAATAAGCTTTGTTAGATCTCAAAATTTTACATATGGGATATGTGGAATATGTTGCCAAAGGTGATACTTATTTTCATATTTTATCCTTGTTAACTTAAATATTTGACACTGCATTACACATTTTTACCTTTTAAACACTTCTTTTTCCCCCAAATGTATGTAATAATCTACCCATGGAGGAGGAACTTTGACACCTGTTTCAGTCCGTTTGATCATTATAACTTTTGATCATTATAACTTCAGACTGCAATCAATCTTTCAATCTTCTCCATAAACAACTTTTCATAAATGGTGATGTTAGGTGAAATATCACTTCAATATAAAAACTTAAAGTAACTTGTAAGGATTGAGTAAACCTTGAGACCATTATAGACTACTTTACTTGAGAGTCAAAAATACTGAAACTTAATTATTGCAGTAGATTATTCAAGTGTTTAATTCAAGGGAAACTGGGATATGTAAATCTTGATTATAAGAACTCGGGCAGACTGACACATACCTCATGGGTAATGGGTAGCTTTTGAACTGGCTGCAGAGCTCAGCCAATTGTTATCGATCATTCTTTTTGCCCTCTTCCAACTTATCAATAGTGATAGACTTCCATGACCATTCTGAACTAAGTAATCCTGCCTACTCCCTCCTTTACAATTGACTGCACTACAGATGGTGATCTAGTCCATGTTGGAATGATCAGCACTTGATACCCAGGTTTATTGGAATGAAACATTATGGAGAAAAAAGTCAAAAGCAATGGGGCGTTAGAGAGTCACTGTGCAATAAAGCAGAGGAAGACAGTTCACGGAAGAGCAGAATGAGCATATGGCAAGAGAAGAGAAGCAAAGATAAGGAGAGAAAGTAACATGTTTGGTTTCCTGTTCAGGTCTTCTTGTAGTCTTGACTGGATTCTGAGAGCTCTGTGCCTTCTCATGGTAAATTCTCAACTTTTTTATTGTTCAGGTTCATTTCTGTAACCTTCAAGTAGAGATATATAAACCATCAAAATCCTATGTTTAAAATGTAACTATACATCTCTACAGATTAGCTAAATACGAAATAGATATTTAAATGGAAATTTCTGTGTGTTGTTCTCGTTGGTTTTAGCACAAAAGATAAAAAAAAAACTTTTCTAACTATTCTGCAAAATGAGAGCAATTTATTTTTTTAAATGAGATAATTTGTAGCAACTGAGTGTGTTTGCAATGAAGAAAATTTAGAGTTTTTCAAAGGATGGATATTTTGATGATGCAATTGAATATTTTGTATCTTATAGAAAGATTATAATGAATCAACAGCTGTACTTCATAACTTCTTACAAAGATTTGTTGAATTCTGATCTGAACACTGGATAACATATACAATAAGTGTATATTTGAGAGTGTCTTTGCAGTGATACAATGCTAATAGGAATAATTCTGTTATTAAACCACAAGTCTAGAAATTAGTTTCTAGACTGAACAGAAATTTAGTCTAAAGTTCATAAGGATCAAATGTACAGAATCCAGTACTTAAATATAATCGTGTCTTTCAATTGAAGGCAAAATGATGGAGACATATTACCTAAGAATAATAAATGATGTAAAATAAATTATTTTGCACTCTTAGCATGTTAAGTAATGGCAAAATGCCAACTGCCTAATCTCTGGTATAGCAGAATATGGTATGTCTTCCAGTGAGGGTGCTGACTATACTTGCTAGAAAATTTAAAGGCACTCTGGAACCCATAGTCCCACAAATTGCTCCCTTGAGGACACTGTGGTAGAGTAAAAGCATGGAAAATGAAAATCTTACCTCCTTCTTAGATAAGAATGATGAATCTAGTGGGAAAAAGTAAGGAAGTTAAAAAGATGTGGGAAATGATCTCACACTCTCAAAGCTCTTTACTGTACCTACAAGGAACTTTGGGGGATATATTGGTGGAAGCTTCAAATCACTTTCCTGTAGTAATTCTGTGGAGAAATGCCAGATGATTCTAAGGGCTACAAATAAAAAGAAACTTTCTTCTCTTTGTTAATTTAAGAACAACTTTGGAATCTTATCTTCCATTTTGAAGTAGACCATTGCTGTGGTTGCTACCTGATGTTTCAGCAACATAGGTAGTTTAATAAGAATAAGAATATGTCAAAGGTATCTCAGAGAGGTAGGCAATAAACAGAATCTATTAGAAGATGTAAATTGAAAAATGATAGAATAAAATGTATAAATTTTACCTTTAGAGAAACAGTCACTTAAAAAATGTAGAACAAATGAGTCAGGCTATCAGTTATATAATTGGAAAATAGAAGTAGGAGGGAAAAGTGGAGGAAAACATGGTAGCAAAAGAATCTGTTAATTTTCTCCCTAAAATATATTTAAAAAACTGTATGTTGCCCATTAAATTTATTTATATCCTCAAATTTTATAGATGTGTTCATGTAGTCATTTTTAGTTTAAGAAATAGATTGAATCAATTATTTTATATTTAACAATGAATTTAGACAAAAAATTAAAATACTCATCATAAGTGGAAGCATCTGAAAATGCAGAGTAAAAAAATGAAGAAACTGGGGATCCCTGGGTGGTTCAGTGATTTGGCATCTGCCTTTGGCCCAGGGTGTGATCTTGGAGCCCCGGGATCAAGTTCCACATCGGGCTCCCTGCATGGAGCCTGCTTCTCCCTCTGCCTGTGTCTCTGCTTCTCTCTCTCTGTGTCTTTAATAAATAAATAAATAAATAAATAAATAAATAAATAAATAAAATGAAACTGACTAGCAGGCTTCTAGGCAAATTACAATAAAGTCACATAATCAAGTTGTGAACAATAGATGCATCATCATATGTTCTAGAAGAGGACAGTAGTAATCTTTTCAACAATAATCCAATGGTTTGTAACCCAAATTTCCTCCATTTATTTCAATCTAGTTAAATTTAAACTCTTGAAACATGGAAGAGAGAAGATTAGATAATGGAATATGTGTTTTTTTTTATGTCTTCATTTATTTAATATTATTGACAGCCTACCATGCAGCACTCACTCAGGTGGACTGAGGTCAGGATACATAGAATACACAGTTCTTGCCCTGAGGAGCTTACAATCCAAAGAGGAGGACGTTCTTCTAATTACAAGAGTGATAATTGTTAAAAATGAGAAAAAAATAAAGATGTTTTTAATGTATGGTTGAACTTGCAATTTTACCATAACATCTTTATTTGCTTCCAAATGACCAATTAGTCACCATATCCTTTTTTTTTCCTTAAAAAAAAAAAAATTCTCTACCTATGAAGTGGGGCTTGAACTCAAGTCTCCAACATCAAGAATCTCACGCTCTACCAAATAAGCCAATTATGTGTTACTTGAAGCATGTTTTCCCCGTTGCCATATCACAACCCCATAGTGTCAGGTGATGAGATGCTACAATCTTCATTATATACATAAGACCAACAACCCAAGTTGCCCCAAAGACCTATATGGAATAAATGGAGAGTCAGAGTACTATAGTCCTTACAGCCTGCTGTATACTTTTGTACAGTCCAAAATGTAGGAATGATTTTTACATTTTGAAATGGTTGAAGCATGTCAGTAGAAGAACAATGTTTTGTGACACTTGAAATTATATAAAATTCAAATTACAGTGTTCATAAGTAAATCTTTATTATAAAACACCTATCTTTTATTTAAACAATTTCTATGGCTGTTTTTGTGCTGCAGTGGTAGATCCGAGCAGTTGGGAGAAAAATTACGTGGCTTGTAAAGCTTGAAATATTGGAAATCTGGCCCTTTAGATAAAAAAAAAAAAAAAAAAAAAAAAAGAAGACTTTCTGACTTTAAAGGAAATGCTCTTTATAGTTTCCTTAGTATCTGAATTTTATTGTGTGTTCAGCATATGTGAGTCATTGTTATTTACTCTGCATGCATCAAATTAAGCAATAAAATACATTTATAAGGAGTGGGTTTTTCCCTCATTTTATAATTGTAAACGTGAAAAATGAGGTGCTTTCTTAAGGTCAAAGGATAAGAGTTTGAGCAGACATTTCAACCTAGTCAGACTGGCTACAAAACCCACATTTTTCCACGACTCTGTACTAATATTCAGAGTAGGCTGTGTTCTCAAAATTTTCAAGATTGTTTCAAAGTGGAAGTTGTTACAATTCTTTAATCTGAAACCCGAACAATTTTATATGCATATCTCACACATTTAGGACACCTGCTTGGTACTTTAGATGCTAATAGTTAATGAACTCCACTGATCTTAATGGCTACTCCATTGTTTGTAACAGGAAATTAATATAGAATCATTTAAAGATCTTAACTTCTAATGAGTCCATATATATTATTTTTTACTCTTTATTATCTATGCAAGACTTTGGAACAAAGTTGGAATTTAATCCACATTCATTCTGTCATTTCAGTGGCAGTATTCAAGAAATCAGTCTCGATGTTCAAGCCCATACCCCAAAAAAGGTAAATGATTAAGTACTACCAAGTTGGATTCTTTATGATGCATAATATGTACTCTGTATTAAAACCCATGTCAGAAAATGAACTTCAAATAATCTCACTGACTTCCAGCCGGGATGAGTTTAAGGGAGGGGACCGAGATGGCAGATTCAGGTGGTTTATTTTCAAGTTTAAATATGAGCTGCAAAGGGTTGTTCCACACTGCTCTCAGTAAACTTTCCATAGGGTGGACCAAAACTAATAAAATAATGTTTCACCTAACCTTACACAAACTAATATACATACCTTAAAGTCTTTTTTTTTTAGATTTTTTTAATTTAAATTTTTTTTAATTTATTTATTCATGAGACATAGTGAGAGAGAGGCAGAGACATAGGCAGAGGGAGAAGCAGGCTCCACGTAGGGAGCCCCACGTGGGACTCGATCCTGGGTCTCCAGGATCATGCCCCAGGCTGCAGGTGGCGCTAAACCGCTGCGCCACCGGGGCTGCCCTACCTTAAAGTCTTTAATCTCATGCCCAATAATAAGGGACATTAAATGAACAAAGTTCACCAATTCTGTTGAAAATATGTTATGTCAGTTTCTAAGTGTTCCTTTGTGTGACTTGAACCTAGAGTAAGCATAAACATCAAGTTGAGAGAAGTATTGATATTTACCTCGAGGCCCCTCTTTTCATCAATTACTTCTTACTCAGCACCTTTTATTATTTTCAAAAATTATTGATACTATGAACTTGCTCTCATTGCTAACATCTTGGTGTGTGTGTGTGTGTGTATTCATGTATTCATGTATAAAATCCATTCATGTATAAAATCCATTCATCACTAAATTGAAACTTGTTTAAAGGCAAGAGTCAAATATTTCTTTTTCAGCCATTTGACACTTATTTTAGTAGTATTGATTCCATAATTTTTTATATAACAGTTTTGAAATAATGAAGTTATAAAATAATGATTTTTTAAAATTTAATTTCATATTGAAATTTTAATAAAAAGTATAATCATTAAGAAATTTATGATCTTCATGGAGGAACTCAATACCAACATATAATTGCTATCTATCGTAACCATAAACTATGTCCGTTATCCTCCTACAATACTTACCCTAAAAGGAAATTGAGCTGTCCTGAACATGCACTATTTTAATCATCAGAGCATCTTGGTGAGGCAAGTATAATTAGTTATAATTATGGTCTTAAAGGAAACTGCGGCTTTCAAAGTCAGAGATAGGAATCCAGGATTGTGCCAAGTCATACTTGAATCAAGAGGCCAAATTTTTCATTTGAAGAATGTACTGATTGTGTAAAAGGCACACACATACACAGAGAATTATTTTACCCTAAAAGCATATGTGGAAAATTAGAATTAGAAGTGAAAGGTAGGTAAGGAAGATGGATATGGATTGATCATGATATGATCATGATCTTCACTTTTCTCATTCTTCACTTTTCTCATTCTTCACTTTTCTCTTCTTCACTTTTCTCATTTTCAAGCTGGATTAAAATAAGAGGAGAAATATGGAAAGAGTTTCTTGAAATCTAACTACAAATTGATAGAAAAGTAAAGGAGAAATGGAACGTGGTGAATGGAAATAAGCAAAGGCAGATAATTCAGGCACAGTTATCAGTTTAGGCCCTTGTGTCTCCAACAGCATTGGTATTCCCTCACAACTTGGAGAAATAGATACTAACAGAAAAATTATATTTCTAGTTGTGAAGGTTGATAAATATTGTAGCCTATTCTTTCTACAGCCTTTTGTTTGTTTGTTTGTTTTTGCCCAGGTCAGTATCTCTACAAACCTTGATGACAATGACATCCATGGGAGGAAATAGATGATCACAAGAAGATACTGAAACTCACGGAATTGGGAACTGATTCATCTCTCTCCTTTCACTGACTCCTGCAGTTGTCACTCTTCTCAATGTATCAGAATTTGAGTACTTGTTATGATGATTTTACCAAAGCATTAGTGATAACTTACAAGTTATCTGTTAAAATAAAACAAATGTGAAATGAATTGGCAGTAAGATTTAAGTCCTACACACGTTTCAGTTGCTGGCCCTAACAGTGATGTGCAAGTCTCCTGTTGAGTAATTGCAAACATATTATACATAACTTAGCAAAAGAGGAAACACTGGCATTAGTATACTTTATTTTTTACTTTTATTTGAAATTTCACCAACATTTCTATGCAAAGCAAGATCATGTTTAAATGATGCAGAACAGGTTAAGCTCTGTTACGGTGACAGTAAACAAACTCTGCATCAGCGTGAGGTTGTAAGATACTGAATCTTCAACCGTTGGGCTCAGAGACAAGTGTGATTGCAAATGACAAAGGGGATTATGAGTACGAGCTGAGTTCCTTGGAACTTTAATTAGTTCACAGATTGTTCAGTTGTTGCTTCCTATTCTATCAGGCAGCAGTAAGACACAGTAGGTGATGTACGGCAAACCTCTGGTGAAGTTGTAAAGCAGAAGTCAGAAGAGAAGGTTACTGTTTCTTACCAGAATTTCAATAATGACTCCAGAATCCACCATTTCGAGTGTCTCCTCGCTATCATTATACAATTAGCAAAAATAAATTGATGGACTTGTTTGTAGTTCTAATGTAGTGTATGACACGACTGACAACCAATTATAAAGTTTGAGTTGTTTATCCTGAGTTGTAATCTCAGTTCCTACTTAATAAAATTTCTTCTTGTGTCCATTCTAGTTAAAAAGTACATGCTAGATTTAAAAAAAATATATTTCAGAGAGCAGGTATAAATATCTCCATGGTCATCAAGAATACTTTTTGCCTCTCTGATCATCCCCATTTGACTAGATAAATCTCTGGCTACAGAGAAGGAAATCAATACAAACTGAAGGTTAACAGAGTTTTCTTAAGTTAGATAGCCAGATGAATAGAAAATACCCCCCCAAAAAATAAAAAATAAATAAAAAAAGGACAAGTAGGTGAGCTATAATGCTATTCAAATAAAATTACTATGGAGACATAAGGAAAAAGAATATAATGATCTAATCTGAATCCTCTCCAGGAAAGTGGGTTTAGCTTCACTAATCCCAATACAAATTATCACTATATTTTCTAAATCATACAATTTGCCTCTGGTGAAGGGCAGATATCAACATTAGCACACTTCCTTTACAGCCTTACTAGTACGTTTAATTTGCTTTCCTGACTTTACTTAATGGTTCTGAGAGACTTCATTGCAGTTAAAAAAAAATGCAAAGTAAAGTAACACTTCTATAATAAGGTACCTATTTTATTTTATTTTTTTTAAGGATACTCTAACATCTAGAGAGTCTTTGGAGGGTGTTTTTCCAAATTCTACAGTGAAGAGATAGATTGACGTCAGCTTATAGCATCATCATAACACAAGAATTATTATTTTTCTATATAGAGAAGATAATTTTTAAAAAGATTTTATTTATTTATTCATGATAGACACAGAGAGAGGCAGAGGGAGAAGCAGACTCCCTGCAGGGAGCCTAGCCTGATGTGGGACTTGATCTCCAAACCCAGGATCATGCCCTGAGCGGAAGACAGATGCTCAACCGCTGAGCCATCCAGGTGTCCCTAACCTCATATTCTCGACACCGTGGAGCTACAGGTGAAATCTGGGCAAAATTAATGGAATAGTGATTTTGAATAATGTTCTGAGATCCATAATGACTCTCAATAAAAGAATTAAAAAACAAAAATTCGCATGAGGATTTTAACCTTATTGTGCAAAGAAGATCCCAGAATATGAGAAAATTTTCTTCTGGAATCCAAGTCGATTCTATATTGGGTAGGGGGTAATTGTGCATTTCCTGGAGAGAGACTGTGTTACAGAGCACCTGATCCTCAGGGAAGCCCAGGAACAAAACAACTTGCCTGGAAATACAGTCCTTGAGATGTGCACGACTCCCACATTGGTTCTCATGGAAGCCTGAAGCTCTCCCTGACTTGTGCTACAGTTATTTGGAGCTACACTTCTGAGACCTAAATAACAAAGATTTCCTATAGTTTCAGGTGAAACAAGAAAAAAAAAAATTTTTAACAAGAAAAATTCTTAGCTATTAGAATGCTTAATTTGTGACAACTTAGAAGAGGCAGATTCCATAACAAGCTCAGGCTAAGGTAAATGTGGCTTCTCAAGAGGTGTCCCAAATTATCAATTTGTTTTTCTTTTATTTATTTAATGAACATAAAAATGACTTATTATCATCATGAACTTTCATTAGTACTTCATAAATATGAACTCACTTAATAGGGAAGATAGGGAGGGACACCTAGGTGGCTCAGCGGTTGAGCATCTGCCTTTGGCTCAGGGCTTGATCCTGGGGTCCTGGGATGAAGTCCCACATCGGGCTCCCAGCATGGTGCCTGCTTCTCCCTCTGTCCATGTCTCTGCTCCTCTCTCTGTCTCTCGTGAATGGATAAATAAAATCTTAAAAAAAAAAAAAAAAAGGAACACAAGGAATAAATATTTTAAGTAAAGTAGAAAAGGACACAAGTCCAGTGAGTGACAAAGCTGGGAAACCCATATAATCCAATTTTGGAATGAGTCTGTAATCCACTATGCTGTGCTATCTCTATCCTGAGTAGATAGAGAACTCCACCAAATATTTTTTTTTTTTTTAAGAATTTCATTGTCTTATAAGTAAGTCAAGAACAAAACACAAATCCCTACCTATCCTTCAAAGTTGAAATAATGCATGTAAAGCATATCTTAAAGTACATGTAATTGCTCATAATAGCAATCAATTATAATGGTAAATATTTACTAATCTCTCATGGTATACCAGGTACATTGAAAATCATTGTGTATTCATTATTTCATTTAATAAAAAACACTATGAGGTTAAAAGAATCTATCACCCTTTTTACGGAGGAAATTTGCTCTAATTATGTTTATAATACTCATAGTTCTTCCAGTATTAAACAGAAGATATTCTAATATAGTTTTTAAGAATGGTGTTATACCATTCTTAAATGGTATAACATTGTGTGTCACCATTAGTTTTACAATGGCATAATTAATTGTTACTATCAATAATTAAATTTCTAAATTTCTCTAGTGATTTGATGTTAACAATATAAATTAGAATAGAAATAGCTTTATTCCTATACTAACCTCAAAATTTTTTATTTGCATTCTGATATGCTTCTCTGAATGGAAGAAAAATAATGGAGTAATATAGCTAGAATGCTGAAAATTGCATATATTTATATATCAGATAAGAGAAATATTTACTGACGGACACACACACACATGATAACCTGTACAAAAACATATAGAAATATTTTCCTACTCCTTTCTTTTAGATGTTAATACTCATAGAGGGCATTGCGTAGTTACTTCAGCCCTGTTTCTCTGGTATTTATGTGCTCGTCACTTACCTGGGACTTTTAACAATTCTTAAGAAACTTCAGTATATTTAATCAGGTTAAATGTCAGCTTGTAATAAAAAAAAATAATTAAATATCCAAAAGACCTACCGTATTCCAATATGACTTTATTTAAATATTTATAATTATATATTATATATAAATAATATAATTATCATTTAAATATTTATAATATATAATTATAATTTCCAACCAACATTTTAATGGTTGACTTTTTTTTAATGTGCTGTGATAGATTCTGAGACTGTGCTCACATTATTCATATTCAAATTGGGAAGTTAGTTTTTTATTTCAGGACAGTGTAAAAAATAGAATAGAAGGAAATCTATAATAACAGAGTTAACCCAGCAAAGAGAATGATTAACTATATTTGGAGAGATCACGACAATGAAATTGTGATGTAAACTGTAATTTCATATATAGTTAGAAACTACAATAACAATATTAAGCAGATTTTATGGCTTGTTATATTTTACAATTGAAAGTAATATTATGTGTTTTTTTTTTACTAACTTTCCTGCAGGTCACTAAATTTCTGGATGATCTTTTATTTTTTAAAAGATTTTCTTTATTTATTCATGAGAGACACAGAGAGAGACAGAGACACAGGCAGAGGGAGGAACAGGCTCCCCCGCAGGGAGCCTGATATGTGATTCAATGCCAGGACCCTGGGATCATGACCTGAGCCAAAGGCAGGTGCTCAGCTGCTGAGTCACCCGGGTGCCCCTTGGATGGTCTTTTAAAAGCTGAGAAATACCCTCTTATACTCCACAAGCATCCACAAATTTGAAGTTGTACACTCATGTTGAAGGATTTTATAGACAGGCTGGTATCTCCCCAGTTCTCAAGTTCTGAGCATATACAGTGGGGTTGTGGAGGGAGAGTAAAGGAAAGAAAACAGTTGGGGTTTCTTGATTTCCATACGTCTTGATCCCTCCTTCTCCCCAAGAGGCTAAATAAATTTTATTGAATAAAACTTAATACTAAGATTATTCTGTTCCCCCCCCCCCCCACTATTCAGCTTCTTTTAAAGTTTAGTTTTAAAAATTCAACTCAATTTATGTTACTCCTCTGAATAAAAAACCAATACTAGCTCCATAATGCCTCCGGAGTTAAATCTAAACTTAAGAACATGGTGTGGGAACTATTTGCAACCTGATTCTTAGCGTCACTTTCTAATCATTCCAACCATCCTGTGTTATGGTCACATTACACTTTAAATTCCTCCACATATGTGCCTTCTCTTCTAATGCCTAATGCTTTTTTGCATGAATGCTGGTCACTCTGCCTAAAATGTTCTTTTTTCTTCTTTTTTTAACGCCTGGAACATTCTGATCACTTTCTTTTTTTTTCTAATAACTTTAGTAATTTTTTTAAGGGACCAAGTCAAAAGTTGCTTCTAACAACTTTTCATATTGTCCCACAGTCATTGCATGTTCTGTTGTTGCTCCTTTAAAAAAAAAAAAAATTCTATTTTGGGACACCTGGGTGGTTCAGTTGGGTGAGCGATCCACTCTTGGTTTCAGTTGAGGTCATGATCTCAGGGTTATGGGATTAAACCCCACCTCAGCCTCTGAGCACAGAATCTGCTGGATATTCTTTCCTTCTCCCTCTGCCACTGCTCCCCCCCAAAATAAATAAATAAATAAATAAATAAATAAATAAATAAATAAATAAATAAATAAATCTAATGAAACTTCTGTTTTGGATATTTCTATTGACCTATCTTCAAGTTCACAGATTCTTTCTCTGGTCTTGTTTTATCTACTGTTGAGTCCATAAAGGGATTCTTCATATTTTTTAATGATGATTTTGAACTCTAGCATTTCCTTTTGTCTTAGAATTTCCATCTCTCTCCTTACCCATCTCTTTTGCCTGTTGTCTATGTTTTCCATTTGAGACCTTAATAAAGTAACTGTAGTTATTTGACAATCCTTGTCTGATAACTTCGATATCTGCATCATTTGTGAGTCTGGTATAGATTACTGCATTGTCCCTTCTGACTGCATTTTTCTTGCCTTTTGTGATACCTTATAATTATTTGTTGAAAGATGCATATGCTGTGTCAGACAGGAACTGAGATAGTAGGCCTTTAGTATAAGAATTTGTTTTAATCTGGCTAGATGCTGGGCTATGTTTAATCATTTTAACTACAGGAACCACAGGTTGCACAATCCTTTTAGGGATCCTTTGTCTTGAGACAGTGACCCTCACAAGTGTTACTGCCTCTCCCTCTGTACTACAGCTTTTTCTCCCTGTTTCTACACTGTTTCCTGGCTCCAACATTCCTATGTCCTAGAAGACCTATTCTTGGTCAACTACATTTGTTTTGTGTGTGTGTCTCTCTCTCTTTTCCTTAGGTAAGACAGGAAGGCTGGAGAGAGAGGAAGTGAGGAGAAATGCCCTCTCTACCATCTGGGATAAATTTCGCTTGTCCTTTTGTGCTCTGGCAAAACCCTTCCATTGGAGAGTAGGCAATATGAAGACTCTGACCATATTTTATAATGATCCTTATTCCTTTCTCTTCCTAATACCACAAAATCTTTTTCAAATTCCATGTTAGACTCTAAGACTGTGCATCCCCAAATGTTTCTATCTCTCAAGCTGGTCCACACAGAGGCTCCAGTAATTTATCAAAATGGCCATCTAAGTGTTCTACCACCTAGGGTAGACAGTGGCTTTTGGTTTTGGTAAGCTAATTTTGGATGCAAAATCTTTCTCCATGTATCAGACACTCCAGATTTGGGGATGGTAGTTTTCCTGCAATATCAGTTTTCTGATGGGTCCAAGAAAAATTCTCAATTTTCAATCTGTCCAGTTATTTTCTCATTGTAGCAATACAAGTGATAACTAGTAAGCTCTTTATAAATTTAGTTTAAAACTAGAAATCCACATTATCTTTAACCTTCCTCAGTTCCCTGGTAAAGGTCATTATCCAGCATGGTCTCCCTTACTTTTCATACACACAAATTCCTACTTAACAGAATGCATTACACTTCTTGTGTATTGATATAAGATGTGCCTTTTTATGTAATATGGTAATAGACTAAGACTGCTCAAATGAAAACAAGTTGCAGCTAATTTATTCTGAGTTTGTAGGGGACTCAGAAGCAGGCAGGGAAGTGTGAAATCTTCATGGTGAAAAGGAAAAGGTTTCATCTGAGCACTGATTGGTGGTTGTTGGTGTGGGGGAAACAGAGACTGGATAACACATGAGAAATTTTAGGTTGGTTTTCTGAGTCAGTTGCTGCAGAGGTTATAGGTCAGAGTTTCATTTATGCGCGTTTCATTTCATGCTATAACATGTTTCATTTTATGTTTCAGTTATACATTTACACAAAGTATAGGTCAGAGTTTCATTTATACAGAATTTCATTTCTATATTTATACAATGTTCTGGTCTCTGTCCATTTGTATATTTGGTCTTTCAGTAAACATCACCCACTTCTTTGAGGGCAGGGTTTTATTACTTCCTAGTGACTAGTTCATAACTAGAACAGATTTCATACATGTCCAATACAAATTAGTTAAAAGTAAGCATCTATTAATAAACTAATACTTAACTTTATTGTCACAATAACTTTGAAAGATTGCCAAGGTTCATACTAGTATCCCAACTTGTTTTAGGTCAAGAAATTGGAACCTAGAAAAAAGTGTGTGCTTTGTTTAAATCGTATGTGTTATGAATGATAAAACAGAAATATAAGCAATTCCTTTTATGGTTCATATTGAGCATTGTTTTCTTTATCAAATGTTATCTTTAATTGTTATCCCTTAAATATTCATTGCACAATTATTGCAAACCTCCTATATGCCAGTCTCAGTGCTATACATATTTACTTTCTTTAACTTAATGTCTTAAAATCTTAGTGATGTTTATATTTAAGTATTATTTATGTGTAAGTCAAAGACCCTTTAGTTTCACCAAGTATTATATCAATTTTAATTATAAAAAGTACTTGGTTATTCGCATTTAAATATTTTAAGCATTAACAGAAAGTAATATTATATATTATTCTAGAACTTAATTTTTTTCAGTCAAATTATTCTTTAGACTTTTATTGTGGGATCAACTTTTATTATTTTTTTGCTTTTTCTTTGTGTTTTATTTCTTTTTTTGATATATATATATATATATATATATATATATATATCTCCTTCTACTCCATTTTCCTTTCTTCCTGTCTTTTTATATCCCACCAAATACATCCTCTGAGATTCCTCCACTGATGCAAATATTTGACAGATTGAGAAAACCTTTTAACCATGATACACTTAAAAGTGGCATTAATAACAATCAGACAATATACACTAGTTAAGACCATGTGGGCTTTACTATTAGCTCTTTAGTCTCTACTCGTCGCTCCATGCTTAAGTAAAATAGTACTGGTGTAAGGTTGTTGAGTATATTTATTTATCTGTAGTATAGCCATGACTTAAAACACTGCAAGGGCTTCTCTTTTATTAACTGAGTTTGTAGAAGATGTCCCAGGAGAGAAGAGATTGTAATACTAATAGCAAATACAGACCAACAAATTCTCATATCGATTGATTTATTTTTCAGATCTGTAAAAATCACCCATTCTCTGGAGCCCTTGGGGCAAGCAAGTGATATAAAAACTCAAACATTTTGAGCCAAAACAAATAAAAACCAGCCTTGCAGCTCCATTTCATTCAAAAAGCTTCCTTTATGAATTAGAGAAAGCTGATCTAGAAGAAAGCTTGTGTTCTACTCCCAGAGGTTAAATGACATTAAATTTCAACAAATAGAAGAAACGACAAGGCCCGAGGACTGTCCTTGATCAAACACCCAATATCCATTCCATTTATTGTAAACGGGTAAATTCCAGTTAATCCTAGATGGATTGAAAGCAGCAGGAAATGTGAATATGCAGTTCATGCTGCAAAACCTGGTCCTGCAGGCATACTCAGGAAACAAAGGTATTTATTTTCTGTGAGCTTGGTATCGGCTAGAGGAAAGCAGAGAAATACACATGTGGATGAGCAACATCTAGAATATCTGAGAATACCTGTTTTCTTTACAAAAGGTTGAAGCTTTTAGGGTAACAAATTCTCATATCAATTCAAGGTATTTTAAGAGGATATTTGCCCCTAGATAATCATAAAACCCAACAGTGATTGAGTCTAGTACCCCTCACAGAAGAATCTGATTGTTTTTCTCCCGTCTCCCCTCCTTTCAGGTTAAACCACGGAGAAAGTATGACACTTGCAATCTTACGGCAAATCTCTTGAGCTGTAAAAACAAACAAACAACAACAACAACAAAACCCCCAAAAGTTTAGTTCATAAAGTCAAAGAACAAAAACCAAAGATACATGAGATACTTAAAAGTTGAAATAACAAGCCTATAAATCTGTACAATAACAACAACAATAGGAACTATTTGAAAACTATTAGTATGTGCAAGCGTTATTCTGAGCATTTTAAATTATCATTATTCTTTCCATTTTATAGCTGAAGAAAATGAGGCTTAACATTACTAGGGCTCATATATGTTGTGTTATAATAATTAGAGACCAAGAATGAGGCACATTAAAGAAGAGAAGTTCTAGAATGAGACAATGGCATAATAAAGGGTAAAGTGAAATAAGATTACAGCAAATCTGGAACTCTATTGTATGAACTTAGAAGGCTATTAGCAACTAGACAGAAAATGAGAGTAAGAAAATATCGTTTGATAACAGTTTTTTTTTCAGTGACATCATTTTGTATACATCACCATTTGAAGATAAGATATGGTGAATCAGGGTTATGGTTGAAGCAGTCCATTCTATTTGTATAAGTTTCTTAAAAATATAGAAATAATTATACTGGCTCGTGGGAGCAAGAACACCTACCCTTTTTATTTTCATAGGCAACAACAGTAAATTGTTTTGGCTAATTTAGTCTAATAGCAGAATAGAACCGAGCTCAGCAGACATTCTAAATTTCTTTTTGTCCAGTGTGGAAGTGATTCCAACTACTTGTTATGTAGCCTACTTGAATTTATTGATACTTGAATCCAAGGAGGCTAGATAAAGATGTCATGTAAATTTTCAAATAATCATTTCTAAGAACATTTCAAAAGATAGTGCTTTATGATTTCTGTTCCAGATCTAATTTAGACACATTAGTTCTTTGAATTTGAACAAGATGTGTGATCTGTTGGAGACTCACTTTCTTTATTAGTATATGGAAGATGAGGATACTTTCTATTATATGAGGATGGTTAGTATTAAGTGCCGTAAAGTAAGTCAAAGACTCATGTTTAAAGAATAGATGTACAAAAAAAAAAAAAAAGAATAGATGTACGATAGTTATTATCATACTGAAAATCCTCAGTGATTTTATTAACTAGACTTCAATAGTTTCTGGAAGCTTCTAAAAAGCAATGTCATCACTTAAGGAAAGAAGATAGACTGAAGAAAGAAGATGTGTTAAAAAAAAAAAGGAAGATCTGTTGAATATTCTTATAGAACCAAAGATTCTATAATAAAAAAAATCATCTGCTTTGTCAGAACTGAAATGCAGTTGGTCACACGCAGATTTTTCAAGATGGTACAGTTATGAAGTGTTAGCTGCAGTTAAGGACATGCTGCACCAAAAGTGAAAAATTCTTTCTGGAGAACAAAACTGACTAAATAAAGAAGATGGAAATTCACAAAGAGAAAGAATGAAGTAAAAAATTGGCAAACAGTAAGGTAAGTATTGAGTCAATATTTATATAGAAAAGATAGATGCAGAAAATGTATCCCAAAATCTCCTTGTAATGATTATTGCTTTAATTCTGAAAGACGTTTTATCCTATTAAAGACCATAAGTAGGATGAATTTGAAAAATTAGGCAATGATTCTCTGGAGCTAAAATCCAATTTTTGCTCAAGGTCTAGTCTTCTATTCAGTCACTGGTGAATAAAGGAGCAGAACAATTTCAGTTACAAAGCAGCAAGCGTCCTTCTCCACCTCATAGATTTTTTTTTTTTAAGTTAACATTTGATGCTCAATGATTATGCTTTGCAGAAGAGTTAGCTAGAAGTTGAAAAGTTGTTGAAAAAGTTATTTTTTCCCTCCAGCAACTGTAATCAGCCAGGAAAAAATTAAAATGTTGACTTAGAATTAGAGCAAAAGTCGATGTTGATATTAAATTAGTGTTTTCAAGATGAGTGAAATTTTTTTGGCTAAAACTTGAGGAATGAAATTATGTTGACCTTCATTGAGAAGAAATATTGAGTCCAAACTCTCTAAATGTTAACTTTTGAACCAAATTAGTGTTTGGAATGATTATAATAATTTGATGTTTCTGCTAATAGTTTTTGTATAACAGCAGCATATTTGACCTTTTTAAAATGTCAGAAATAATATTTAATATTAATATGCTTCTCAGCCACTTTAAACACTCAGGTAATATTTAATTTTAAAAATAATAATCTTGATATTTGTGCTCAAAATGTCATCATATATTGCTTGAAGGATGATTCAATATCTCTCTAAAATTGATGAATTCAAATATTTCTTCCACAAAGTAGTTTAGGAATTGGAATGGATAAAAGTAATTTATTTTGCAGAAATTGAGTAGACTTTACTCAACATAACATGAAGTCCAATGAAACCTAGTTACATTGAGGCCATTTTTATTGTGGGACTAACAACAGTTTAAGGATGAATTAGGTTAGGAAGAAAAATCTTTGTCTTCTTGTTGGCATCAGAGTTTCTAAGTAGAAATTTAGAGAAACATTGTAACAATGAAACTTAGGTGAATACTATTAAGCTGAAATGTCATCATTTTTGTCTTTATATAAATAATATATTTTCTGAGCACAGATTTCTTAGGTTAACGTGTCTTCTTCTTTTACTAGTTATTCCTGGAAACTGAAGTTGTACATTTATATCTGGAATGGATTAGAATATTTATTACATTATGGGTCCATGTTAATTTTTTAAATTAATTAATTAATTAATTAATTATTTATTTATAATAAGAATTCTTAAGATATACTTTCTTAAGAATTTTCTACATACATACAGCAGTATGAGCTACACATTATATCCCTAATATTTATGTATCATATAACTGGAAGTGTGTACCTTTCAACCACCATTCTCCAATCTACCCTCCAATACCTCTGGTAATAATCACAGAAATCTGATCTCTTTTTCTCTGAGTTTTCTTTTTTTTTCTTTTTTAGTTCCTACATATAAGTAAGATCATTTATCTTTCTCTCTCTTGACTTCTTTCCCATAGCATAATGCCTTCAAATTCTATACACATTGTCAACAAATTGTAGGATTTCCTCATTTTTCTGTGTGGCTAAATAATATTCCATATATACAGATGGTCCCTGACTTACAATGGTTGAATGAGGTGAAAGTAATATACATTCATTAGAAACCATACTTCAGATATTAAATTGTGATCTTTCCCTGGCTGGTGATATAAAGTATAATACTCTTGATAATCTTTCATCATGCTGAGCAGTGGCAGTAAGCCACAGTGACCACAAAAGTAAATAACCAATGTACTTAGAAACCATTCTGTTCACTTTCATACAGTATTCAGTACATGAGCTATTCAACACTTTATTATAAAATAGGCTTTGTGTTAGATGATTTTGCCAGATTGTAGGCTGATGTAAGTGTTCTGAGCACGTTGAAGGGAGGTGAGGCTAAGCTAGTCTGGTAGGTTAGGCATATTATTATTTTTTATAAGAATTTTTTAAAATTAATTTATTCATGACAGACCCAGAGAGAGAGGCAGAGACATAGGCAGAGGAAGAAGCAGGTTCCCTTTCAGGAAGCCCAATGTGGGACTTGATCCCAGGACTCCAGGGTCACGACCTAAGCCAAAGGCAGACAGATGCTCAACTACTGAGCCACCCAGGTGCCCCAGGTTAGGCATATTAAATGAATTTTCTACTAATTATATTTTTAGCTTAGCATGCATTTATCAGGACATAAGCCTACTGTAAACTGAGGAAAATCTATATCTCTATATACCACTTTATGCATTCACCCATCAAAGGACATTAGGTTGTTGCCATGTCTTGTCTATTGTAAATAATACTGTTATGAAAATGAAGTGCAGATATTTTTTCCAGTTAGTATTTTCATTACCTTTGGATAAATTTCTAGAAATAAGATTGCTGGATCATGTGGTAGTTCTGTTTTTAATTTGTTGAGGATCCTTCATGCTATTTTCCATAGTAGCTGCACCAATTTTCAATCCCACCAGTAGTGCACATGGATTTCCTTTCTCCACATCCACACCAGCATTTGCTATCTCTTATCTTTTTGATGATGGCCATTCTAATAGGCATAAGATGATATCTTATTGTGATCCTAATTTGCATTTTCCTAGTGACTAGTAATATTGAACATCTTTTTAAGTACCTATTGGTCTTTTATGTATCTTCTTTGAAGAAATGTCTATTCATGTTGGTTGCATCTTTTAAAAATTGTGTTATTTATTATTATTATTATTACTATTATTATTATTATTATTTTCTATTGAATTGTACGTTTTGCATATTAACTCCTTATCAGATTTATGGTTTGCAATTCCTCCCCACCCATTTTATAGATTGTCCTTTTACCTCATTGATGGTTTCTTTTGCCATGCAGAAGCTTTTTAGTTTGATGCAGTCCCACTTTTTAATTTTTTAAAAAAGATTTTATTTATTCATGAGAGACAAAGAGAGAGAGAGAGAGAGGCAGAGACACAGGCAGAGGGAAAAGCAGGCTCCATGCAGGGAGCCTGGTGCGGAACTCGATTCTAGGACTCCAGGATCATGCCCTGGGCTGAAGGCAGGCGCTAAACTGGTGAGCCACCCAGGGATCCTCTACCACTTTTTGTTTATAATTTTATTGTTTGTGCTGTAGGTGTCATACCCCAAAAAAAAATTATTACCAAGACCTATGTTAGGAAGTTTTCTTTTCTATTTTCTATGAGTTTCATGGTTCAAGTCTTACATTTAACTCTTTAATCCACTTCTAGTTATTTTTTGGTGAGTGGTGTAATATATGGGTTCAGTTTTATTCTTGTGTATATATATATATATATATATATATATATATATATATGCATATTCAATTATTGTGGCACCATTTATTAAAGGGTTTGTCTTTTTTCATTGAGTATTCTTGGATCCCCTGTCAAATATTAGTTGATGATATATGCTTCAGTTCATTTTACAGATTCCTCTGCAATCCCCATGGAGCAAGATCAGATTATGGGCTCCCAAAAATTAATCCACAATGCTGAGGGAGGCTGGTTGTCCCTCTTGGTTTATCTTCCCCATTAGAGAAGCCAGAGGTTCAGGCGAGACCTCTCTTGTGGTGTTGCATTGGTGTGGGGGAGGAGCAATGCAATCAACATGTAGCCACTTCTCTTCCCTTCTAATGTTCTCTCCCTTGGTTTCTGAGGTGCTCCATGGGGGTGGGAGTGGGTGCTTCAGCCTCATCTCCATGTTCTAAGATTCTCTCAGTACTGTCTTATACTTGAATAGATGTTAGTTGTTCTTGTGAGGCAAACCAAATCAGGAATCAAAAATGTCACTGTCTTGGTGTTGTCATTTCCTGATCTTATTTGAAGACTACTTTGAGTGTCAAGTGCTTTTTGTGAGCAGATACATACAGCATTTTTAAGCAAAAACTACCAGAAAGCATCAGACCTATCTAAGATGTACAATTAAATGAAATAAAGTAATTTGTTAGATGTGGAAAGCCAGTGCTCACTTCTGCAGCACATATACTAAAATTGGATGTGGGGAACAAGAGGATAGAATAACATATAATGTCTATATTTATGGCTGAGGAACAAAAGTGAATGTTGAAACTGTCCATAGAGAAAAGTAACATAAGAGACATTAGAGGCATGATGGAGCAGTGGGGATAAATAGGAAATTTAAATATGTGTAATTGTAGCCATTTAAGGGGAAATAATCAGTAGATACTTGGATATAAAGTCTAAATCTCAAAACATACAACCATTTTAGAAATATATATCCTGAGTTTAATTATGATAATTAAGATATGGCCGTTGTTGAGTCTATAAGGAAATTATGTACGATAAGGTAAGAAGCGAGTGACAGATTGTGGAAAATACCCTTATTTAAATAACAGCCACAATGAAAAGGCACTCATAAAAAGGCTGAAGAGCTGATCTAGGGGTAGAAAAAAAAAAAAGAGTTTGTACAGAACTGAAGGAGGAGAGTATTACGGAAAAATACAGGGTAGTGCAAGAGAGTCAGATGTTCCTAGAGGTTAAACAATGTAAGATAAACAGACCGTGGATTTAACCACACAGAGATCATGGGTGTCCTATATGAGAACTCTTTCACTAGAATGATATTGGTTGCAGTCATACTGAATTTGGCTGAAGAATAAAAGGGAGGTGACAAACTGGCAATGATAGGTGATAGACAACCTTCTCAAGCAGTCTGAATATTTAAACAGGCCAGGGGTAGTATTAGGTAGAATGAGAAACACATGGGGAGTGAGAGGTTTGTTTGTATTTGTTTTTACCTTTTATAAAAAGATAGTCTTAAACATATTTAAGTGACGAGATGAAAAGATAAGTAGTGAGGAATGGAAGACAGAATAAGTGAGTTTGATGATTTCTGGAAGACGGGATTCAGAGCCCTGGTAAAATTATTTATCTTCAATAGTAGGAATATTATATCTTTCCTCCAAATGGAAGGGAAGGAAAGAAGACGAGCACACTTGTTTTTTCTATTTCTAGGTAAGGAGAAAATAAGTTGAGAGATTATTTTCAGATAGTTTTTATTTTCTCTGTGAAGTAAAAGCCAAGGCCATTGGCTCAGATTGCCTGGGCATGTTTGGATTGAAGTGCAATTGATTTAAAATAGTGAGTAGGAAATATAAAAGAATTTCCAGGCTGTACTGAGGGTTTAGGTAACAGGAGTAGATGGGTTTACGTTGCGCCAAGTATGCATGATTTGAGATTTTCTCTAGCAATACTCAGACTCTTGGATATTAATGCAAAGAGTGTGGATACTCCAATTGTGCTAGAGTTGTGGTTATACTAGACAAGACAGAAGGCTAACACGACAGGAGACTCAATTACGTTGGACATTGATGAATCAAGGAGTCTAAGATTGTCAAGGAAGAAAAGAGTGATAGGAAGTATAAACCTGGAGAGATTAAAAACTAAAGTCTAAATGTTGTATAATCTCCTTACAGCTGTAATTAGACTTACTGAGGGATATATGTAAAAATATGAGGTGTTGGTAACTAGTTGTTTGAGATTTTTAGAGATATAATTGTGTGTAGACCTCTGTGGTGTATTGATTCAGAATGGTTTATTCAGAATTTTATCTGAATACATGGAGCTGAGATCAGGAATAGAAATTCAAGAAATGTGCAAAAGAGATTTGTGATTTGCCAATAACGAAACTGGATTTGGAGTTAAGACTTGGTTTTTAATACAATATTTGCCATTTTCTACCATAAGTTTATGTATGTTAGAACTGTCATTAATAAGATATTTATGAAATCGTGGCAAGGTGTTCAGGAGAAGAAGCAAGTGAAGTTTACAAATATAAAGAAGCTTAAGAAATAAATTAGAATTTTGAAGGATGATTCTAACCTTAAAGAAGACAGTAATAATTCAAGTGTTTTGGAAATTGTTAGCAATTAAATATTTTGAGAAAGAAGATGTGGGTACTTTGATTTCTATTTATTTTTTGTTAATTCCTTTTTGTTTTTCTGAATTTCTTTGTCTTCACTTATGTTTTTCCTTCAGATTATGGGTACTATTTTTCTTTGTTCCCCAGGGGAAAGCATCAGCCTCCATATAGAGATGGAATTGAAAGATTGGCATTTTATTTATCTCTTAAGACATTAATTTTTTAGGGTAGTTTTAAGATCAAAGCAAAATTGAGTGGAATGCACGAGGATTTCCTATATGTCCCTGTCCCATTTGAGGCATAGCCATGCATAGCCTTCCCATAGTCACCATCCCCTACCAGTGTAGTACATTTGTTACAATTGATTAACCTACATTGTTACATGATAATCATTCAAACTCTATAGTTTACAGTAGAATTTACTCTTTCTGTTGTATATTTTATGAGTTAGAACAAATGTATAAGTGACACGTCCCTATCGTATAGTAGCATTTTATTTTTCATTTTAAGTAAATTTGAGCTTTGGTACATTTCAAAAAAAAATCATGCAGAATGTTGCCTACTTTTGAAAACATATATTAACAATGACCATTTTTATCAGAACACATAAGTTATGCACCTTGTCTATGGAAAACAAAATGTTAGAATTGAAGGAAATGAAGAATAGTCCAAACCTAAAGTGTTTTGCAACATCCCTTTAGCAATATGAGACCAGCAATGATCTAATGTTTAATGTTCATGTTAGTATAGGAATAGTTAAGATTAAAAGAATCAAGTTTTTTTTAATCCACTTACTGAAGATATTTTTATTACTCCCAAAGATTAGAGAAATTAATATTTTTCACAATATTTTGCATTCTCTTGATGGTTATAAATAGAAGTTTTTTTTAGTCAGAGTTAAGAATGCAATGAAGAAAAGTACCCATAATCCCCCTTAAAATACATTGTATTATCTGTATAACTAGTTTGTTACAAAATTAGCCCATCACAGATATCACTCTCAGTTTCATTTTGTAAACCATTAGAAATATCTTGATATCACCTTGCATCCTTTTGGAACATTTTAGCTTGACTGTGGGATGTGCTTTCAACTTCATAAATGCAAGGTAATTATCAACAATGCACAAATACAATCCCAGTACATTCTAGACCACAAGTCATACAACTTTTTTATTACATAAATACATAAAAATCATAGGTTTTCACTTATAATTATTTCCAATGAAAATGAATTTGTTCTCTTGTCGCACAACTACAGATTTCACTCAATTTATTTTCATCAAAAAGATTTAAAAAGACAGATGACAGTGAACATTAGGGGGCAAATTACATATAATTATTAGATGTGAAGTGTCAGAAAAGGTAGAGTGCAAATTCAGAGAGACCTATGTGTTTAGCCTAGCAAGCCTGGGGAAAGAAGACTTCTTTCCAAACTTGAAAAGGTGCACTGAGAAGATAACACTCACAATGAAATTCACTGATGGCAAAGGTTGTACATAAACTTTACAATGCAAACAACTTGCAAAGAGCTAAATTTCATTAAATAGCGTGCTATTTGAAAACTTAGGAGGCTGAATTCCAATGATATCCAAATAGGAATTTGTTTTATTCTATCAATAAACACATAGTAGCATATTATAGAATGTATTATTATGTTTACTGAATGTTGTCTATCCTGGAGATGATCAGTTCCATGTGAATAAGGATGTAGCTTGTTTTGAGGTATTTTTTTAAAGATTTTATTTATTTATTCATGAGAGACAGAGAGACAGAGAGAGAGGCAGAGACACAGGCAGAGGGAGAAGCTGGCTTCATGCAGGGAGCCCGATGTGGGACTCGATCTCAGGACCCAGGATCATGCCCTGGGCTGAAGGCAGCGCTAAACTGCTGAGCCACCCAGGCTGCCCATGAAGTCTTCTTTCATATTCTCTTTGCCTCATCATATCTAAGTTCCTTGAGACCCAATCTAGTGCCAGCTGCATCCTATTCTGTGTGGCCTGCACATCTTCACTTGCATACAACTGGATAGTGATGCCCTTGGTCCATACCATACTCCTCTCATGTATTTCCCCCAGAGCTTTCCTATTGTTACATTTCCAAAATGGTTGGCTGCCTGTGCATGTGGGATTCCATGAGGGCAGGGGTACAATGAAGTGAAGTGGTGGTGACATAAAGTGGTGGTAAAATGAAGGGAGGAAATCTGGTGCTAAAAGTAGAAGAGATCTTCCTTTGTAATGCAGCAGGAAAATATGGAGAAATAGTTGTTGGGACACTTTTCAGATGCTTGATACAACATGGGAATCATCTTCACATAGGCTCTTTTTACTTTTCTGTCCTTGCTTCTGTTTTCTGAGATTACATTCTCTAAAATACTTGACATTTCTTCAGGTTCTGCCTTCTGGAACACTAGGTTAAAATGTTTAATGATATCTAAAGCCTAGACAGTACAAGGAACACATGAGGCACTCACTAAACATTTGTTGAGTAACATGGTAAGACCTTAAATGGTGCTACAGTAGACATTGCTACTGTGACTTACTTAACATCCATTTCAATATCTTCTGGTACATTCCAGAGGCTCCAAGTAGAAATATCCCTTCTAATCTTTCAGGAAAAAAAAAAAAAAAAAAACTGAGTGAGGCTGTCCTCATACATAGTCAGTAAAGAATAAATGACTTTGCCCACACCAATGAATATATCTCTTGACATACAGGAATAGCATAGTTTCCCTTAACACTTACAGGACATAACGTATACATTGTTATTATATTGGTTATGGTGATCTGTGGCCAGTGATCATGACTTAGTGACAGCTCAGAGGACAGCCAGTATTTTTTGGCAGTAAAGAATTTTTTAACAAAGGCATGTATATATATATATATATATATATTTTTTTTTAATAAAGGCATGTATATATTTTTTAGACACAATGTTATTGCACAGTTAATGGGTTACTGTATAGGACAAACATAGCTTTTACATTCATTGGGAAACCAAAAATAAAAAAAAATCATTTGGCTCACTTTATTACAGTATTTGTTTCCTTATGGTGGTCTGGAATGGATCCCACAATATCTCTGAGGTTTGCCTGTATTTCTTTTGCATTATCTTAATTGTTAATTTGCTGTATCTATCTAGCTGTCTAATTTATCATATACTTTTTTAAGAAGACTTTTTAAAATTATTTATTCATGAGAGACACCGAGAGAGAGGCAGAGCAGAGGGAAAAGCAGGCTTCATGCCCTGAGTGGAAGACAGAAGCTCGATTGCTGAGCCACCCAGGTGTCCCTCATATACTTAATTAATATGTTTTATACAAAGAGAATACACAAGTATCTTCAGGATTTTATAGATTATTTACAAACAAAAATTTAAAAGAAATAAAACATTTAAATAGGTATTTAATGGGGCATCTGGGTGCTCAGTCAGTTGAGTGTTGGACTTAGTTTTGGCTCAGGTCATGATCTCAGGGGTCACGATCTCACGGGTCATGAGACCACGCCCTGGGCCAGGCTCCCCAGTCAGCAATTTACTTGAAGATTCTCTCCCTTTGTCCCTTGCACTACTTCTCTCAAAAAAAAAAAAAAAAAAAAAATCTTTAAAATGAAAATAAAATAAAATAGAAATTTAAAGGCAATAGTAAATTATGTGCCAATAAACATAATGCTTGGAAGTTTTTATTGAACAGTCTCTAAGTAAAATCTGATTCAGAAAAAAAGACTTGTAAAGTATGATAAAATAAATTGTAATTTGAAATAAATAAACATGGGCTTGGAATGAGGCAAAAAGTTTTGAAACCTATCTTTGCCACTTTGCATCTCTGTGTGCTCTGTCAGGTTACACCTATATCGAAGAGTAGCTAGAGATTTAAGAAGTCAATGAATAGGAAGTAATACCTTGTTAATATAGTTTTGGTTCTTAGTCATAAAACTATGGTTACATTATTAAAATTATGCTTTGGTGCTGTCCTGTACTGTTTAAGAATATCTTCATCTATCATCACTTTGGTGTATATTCTTTTCCTTAATTTTCTTATTTGTAGCTATGACTATTCAGCTATTCCGAAAATTATTTTAGAATTTTAAAATTAGGGCATCCCAGGTGGCTCAGCGGTTTAGCGCCACCTGCAGCTCAGGGCATGATACTGGAGACCAGGGATAGAGTCTCACATTGGGCTGGCTCCCTGCATGGAGCCTGCTTCTCCCTCTGCCTGTGTCTCTGCCCCTCTTTCTCTCTCTGTCTCTCTCCTCTTTCTCTCTCTCTCTCTGTCTTCCATGAAAAAATAAATAGTAAAAAATCTAAAAAAAAAAAAAAAGGAATTTTAAAACTATTCCTTCTTTCCTTCCTATGGTCTCAGGGATATTGATATTGATATAATAAGACTCAGGGATATTGCTCATGTCACATGGCATGAATATGATAATATTGGTACTATTGCAACAACAGAAGACTTTCTCATTCTAGTTTTATCCAGTTGCTTGTTTGCTTGTTCAGTGGCCACGGAATGAACTGGCAATTGCCTCCATGAAGTATACTATCAATGATACTGAAAGGATATTTTGTCCTGCTCTATTTCCTACTTGGTTTCTCTTAACTAGGTAGATAGTTAATTCTCATGCCAATTTTTCTATGTATTTCTATGTATTTCTTTAATCATCTTTGATTTGGAAATGATATTCTGCAGAAAAACTAGCTTGTGAATGGTGTAGAAGACGATAGCCACTTGTCAATTAATCAAGAAATATTAAAAATCATTAGAAATGTATGATATTATTCAAGAAATAGGCTTATAGAAAGAGGCAACTAGCAGCTTTTCAAATTAGGGTGAAAGAAATATTTTAGATGCTGAAGATGCTTGAATCTAGAAATAAACAAATAAATAGAAATAAATAGAAATAAACACGAATTATATAAATAATATCCTCATATTTGTAAAAAGATTTTCCTCATTTGTTTTGAAAAGCTTTGTTTTGACTATAATCTATAGAGGATATTTTAAAAAGATTATTTATTCACGAGAGACACAAAGAGAGGAGAGATGTAGGCAGAGGGAGAAGCAGGCTCCTTACAGGGAGCCCGATGCAGGACTCCATCCCAGGAGCCTGGGGTCACACTCTGAGCCCAAGGTAGACGCTCAACCACTGAACCACCCAGGCATCCCTATAGAGGATTTTTTACATTGCTGAATATAAAGGTTGGTTAAGAGTCATCACTTTCCATGTTCCCTGCATTAAATTTAGGTATGTTTTTGCATTTTAACTACAGATAAAAAAAAAGTTCCATTCTTAGGTAATGGCCCCAGGAGAAAGCAGTCTTCACCCAAGAGTAGCTTATGGAAATGGAGGGACAACTAAGAGACACCAGTAACATGACATTACTATTTAAAAAAAAAAATGAAATAAAGGAAGAGAAACAAAAAAAGGAAGAACAAAAGGGAAAGAGAGAGAGAGAGAGAGATAAAGAGAGACTAGGGATCCAATAAGAAATTAGGAATCAAACAGCCCAAATTAAATATTGAATAGTAGAAGGTATTTTATGTCTCTCTAGTAAAAATAATGCATAATCATTATTAATTTAATATAAATAATCTAAGTAGAATTTATCATGGAAGACTGTATCTTCCTGATTTATTCATTTTTTTCAAAGATACCAGATCTTCTTAAGGAAACTACCCTTATCATATACTAAAAAGATAAATTCCCAATCAAATATCAAAAAGAGACAATTATTATATTTCAAATGAGTACTTCCTCTCATAAATCCATTTTTAAGGTGGAAAGTCACTTAATAGAACATAATGTAGTTCATTACAGAGAAATGCTATTTAATTATAGTGATTCAGTATCTAGAAAAAAGGAAAATTTTCCTTAGAGAAAAGGCATGTATAATGAGTTATCTGAACAATCACTTTGGGTCTATCAGGATGAGAATTTCAGATGGTCCACAGGATTAATAAAACTTTGAACAAATTGAGTAATTTGGTGAAAATGAATACATTAGTCTATTTTCTGTACTGCCAAGGCATTTTTTAATAACTCTATCATTAAATATAACACAGTGCATTGTCAATGTTCTATTCACAGCCTTATCTCCTATTAGATTTCAAGGGCAGAAACAATATCTTTTGGCCTATCCTAATTTCACACCAGATTTGATCCTGAAATCTTCATATGCACAGTTTTTTTTTTGTTTTGTTTTTTTTTTTTGCTGGAACCCTTGTCTAATAAAAGCCACAACAGGCAGCTTTTTTCTTCAGTGGCCAGTTGAAAGTGGAAATCATTTCTTTTGTTACCCAAGATCTGGGAGGTCTGGCAGTGAACATGACCATGAATTTCCACATGAGTCAAAAACCTCTCCTTACCATTTTCCTGCCCAGACTCATTATTCAAATTAGTTTCTAATCCTCACCCTATTACCTTCCAGTTTTTTTATTACCTTGGAGAGGGTTCTGCTTCAAGAGTCTTTCCCTATAAGATAGTCTCTTAGCAACCTTGAGGTATACAATACAGCGTTCTCACCACAAAACAAACAAACAAACAAACAAACAAACAAACAAAAAACATAATGGAGATATTAGCTAATACTACTGAGGTAATGATGTGGCAATAAATAAATATATTAAGCCACTTTAAACTTACACAATATCACAACATAATGTCAATTTTATCTCAATGACAAATATGCAAACAGATAAAAAAAATTTTTTGTCTTGATGCTGATAGTCTTTTTTCATTTAGAACATTGTTACCACCAGAAACTTCTCATCATACTTATATCCTGGGAAGCCCTATATGAGTGCTGTTCTTTGAAATTTTATTTTACTCTGCTAGCCTTTTCTTTTGGGGACAACGGATCATCTCTCTAAAATGTTCCTGACTTAGTTATTTTACTTCCCTAATTGTCTTGTCATGCTCTAAGCAATACCAGTATTTGTGAGTAAATGAACTAAAATAGTAAACGAATGGTCATCTTTACTGATATATATATATATCAAAGATTTGCAGCTTATATCTACTCCTGATTTCTCAAAAAAGCTTTCTCCAGAAAATCAATATAATTTAAACCCTCAGTTCCTCCACTTGAATATAATATTATTTTCTACCATGTCAATGAGGATTAGAGTAAAAACACACAAAGCATGCCAAATACAAGATTTTGTTAATTCTGACTATGCACATCTAAGTGAGAAAAAATATATAGAAGTTGTAAAATTTGATCAAAATTTTTAAAGTGTAAGATACCTTTTCTGAAATCAGTGATTATGATGCAGCTGACAACAGTTTAAAAAATAATAATTACACATATTACGATGGTAACAGACTGTGGATGAAGGACACCAAAAAGGGTGGAGAGTATCATGTCATCTGACCTTCATATTATAGCATATAATAAAAGTTCCTCTTACTGACTTGGATTTCTCTCAGTTTTCAGCAGCCACTATGGCACCACCACAGGTCCCTAGAACCACTGGTTCTCCAGGAGTTTGGTAAACTATTGAAGGGATGTCAGATTTATGTGACAAGGACCACCCTGAAACTCATGCAATTAAGCAGTAGGTAAATATGAAAGCAGTATACGAGTTGGATAGCTGCTGAGTGAAGAGACTGATTAGGGGCTTGACAAATGACCCCAAGATCATGAGCCAAACCAAGACGGAGACACGATTGATTGAATCGCCCAGGCACCCTATGACCTTACTTCTCTTAAGAGTCAATTTTAGGGCTAAACATGAGGGTGGATTGCTGAGCTTTTGGGTTCATATGCTTATGTTAACTGAAAAATTTAATATTTAAGTCAAACCAGCCAACTGCCTTATTTAGACAAAAGATTGCCTTATTTAGACCCTCAGCATAGAAGGCAGTATACACCATTTGTTTAAAAATGCTATTTTTCTCCTAACTGTAGTTCTATTTTTCAAGTCCTTATTCTGCCTTCAAGATAAACAAATAGGTCAGCACAATGTTGTACTTATTCCTGTTGCTTTGTAATGAATCTTGAAATAAGATAGTCTAAGTAGCCATCAAACTTGTTTTCTTAAACAAAGTTGCTTAAGCTATTCTAGGTCTTTGGCCATTTCCATATATATTTTAGAATTAATTTACC
Source organism: Canis lupus familiaris (assembly GCF_011100685.1). Lineage (NCBI taxonomy): Eukaryota > Metazoa > Chordata > Mammalia > Carnivora > Canidae > Canis > Canis lupus. Next base: position 81,780,563 of record NC_049224.1, read on the forward strand.
AATTTTTTTACAAAAAAAAACACTGAAATTTATTTGGAAGTTTGTTGGATCTATAGGTCCATTTGTAAGGAATTAGTAATCTCAATAATATCTGGTCTTCTCTGAAATGGCTTGTAGATTTTAGTGTATGTATATCTCATGTCTTTTGTCTGAATAATCCCAAAGTATTTCACATTTTTGAAGATTTTAAAATGATAGCCTATTTTATTATTAACTAAAATTCATACTTTATATCATATATCTGAGTTTTCATTGAATACACTTCTAGTCTAGAATTGTATTCAGGAAACCACATAGCATTTAGTTTTCTTGTCTACTTGGTGTACTCCTACTTTTTACTGGGACCATTCCTCAAACTTGCCTTGTTTTTGATTATCTTGATAGTTTTGGGAGTACTGAATGGGTTTGGGGGATTTTGTTTGTTTGTTTTTATAAAATTAGGGCTTGTCTGATTTTTTTCCTCAGGATTAGTTCATATTTATAGGTTTTTGAGGGGAAGATCACAGAGGTAAAGTGCCATTCCCATCACATATTACAGGTACATACTATCAACATAACCTACCTCTCTTGCTTAGTTACCTGACTGGAGTAATGTTTGTAAAATTTCTGCTCTGTAGTTACTATTTTTCCCCTTTTCAACCTATACTCTTTGGAAGACCCCATGCACAGTTCATGCTTGAAGTATAGGGACATATCTATCCCCTTTCTTAATGGCATAGTATCTACATACAATGTTTGAAATTCTTTCACACAGGAGATTTATCTTTTCTGTCGTATTTATCTATTAAATTATTTGTATTACTATGGATCTATAGATATTTATGTTTTAAGTTATACTCCAATATTATTTGCTCTATTTATCTGTTCAAACTGTTCCAGTTTTGGCCATTGGGAATTATTTCAGCTGGCTGCTATGTTCCTTTGGCATATCAACATCATTGTGGGATTTTTTTTTTTTATTCTAAAATTTTCTGAATACAAGACAGTCAAGCTTATTTATACATTCTTTGTCTCAACACTATATTTAGCCATTTCTCTAAGGATTCTCAGTTCCTTTTATTGGTGAGTAGAATGAAAAGCAAGATCTGCTCCGATTGACTTACTTCACTCAACATAATACCCTACAGTTCCATCCATGTCAAAGCAAATGCACAATCATCATATGGTTTCAGTCATACAAGGAATATAAGAAATAGTGAAAGGGATTACAAGGGAAAGGAGGGAAAATAAGTGGGAAAAATTAGAGAGGAAGACAAACCATTACAGAGTCCCAACTCTGGGAAATAAACAATGGGTTATGGAAAGGGAGGTGGGCCAAGGGATGGGGTAACTGCGTGACAAGCACTGAGGAGGGCACTTGATGGGATGAGCACTGGGTGTTATACTGTATGCTGGCAAATTGAATTCCAATTAAAAAAAAAGATTAAAAAAAAAAAGAGGGGACAGCGCTGGTGGCTCAGCGGTTTAGCGCGGCCTTCAGCTCAGGGTGTGATCCTGGAGACCCAGATCTAGTCCACGTCGGGCTCCCTGCATGGAGCCTACTTCTCCCTCTGCCTGTGTCTCTGCCTCTCTCTCCCTCTCTCTCTTTCTCTGCCTCCACCTCTCTCTGTGTCTCTACGAATAAATGAATAAAATCTTAAAAAAAAAAAAGAAGAAAAAAGCAACATCTGGGTGCTGAAGAAGTTCATTGCTCCTGGAATGTCATTGCTCCCAGTTCGCTGAGCTGATAGAGCAAAGAAATACATGTGTATATACTAATTTGTTTATATATACATGTAAATTATATGCATATTAAATGTGTGCATTAAGCTACATGAGTTTATACTGATATTACCAACTCGACTCTATTATCACTTAGCTCATTGTTGCTTTCTTCCTTGGCTTATCTCTTCCAGCTTCAGTGCAAAAAACCTGGCTCCATCCATTTCCCATCCACTTATTTGTTAGTTCTCATAATATCCTAATATAGTTTCAGAATTATTAACTTGTACCCACCTGGGAAACAATATCAACAATTACAGATGTTAAGCACAATCCCTTTGCACTGTTTTAAATACTCCACTCCTTTCCAAATTTTCTTAGGTCAGTACTTTTTTCCTCCACTTCTTTCAGTGAGATAGTTTCGTTCATTTGTTATAGTGTTAGCTATTTTTGTCATAGTCTACAACATTCTATCCAGGGATGATTTCTCAGTCTCCCCCCACCCCTTCAATCTGTTTATGTTGTTTCACTCTTTATGCTTTCAAATCTAAAGATTTTGACAAATGCATAGTATCATGGATCCACCTTTACATTCTTATACAGAACAGATTTACTGGCCTTAAAAATATGGTTATTCACCCTTTCAAGCTGCTCTTACCCAAATCTCTAAACACTGATCTTTTTTTTTTTTTTTTTACTGTCTCTAGTTTCTTTTCCTGCCAGAAGATCCTATACATAGAATCATATAATTTATAACTTTTTAGAATGGCATCTTTCATATGCATTTAATATTCATTTATGCCCTTATATGACTTTGTAGCTTATTTCTTTTCGTAGCAGAATAATATACCATTATATCAAAGTTATAACACCTGTTTAAGCACTCACTTTTTGAAGGATATTCTATTTGCTTCCAGTTTTTTGGCAATTATGAATCAGCTACTATAAGTATTCTTATACATACATAAGTCCTATTGAATTAAGATCCTCATCATTATGACCTCACTTAGCCTTAGTTAATTTCTTAAAGACCTTAAATCCAAATCTACACATAAATACGTATCCTCCCATCCAAGTACTAACCAAGCCCTACCCTACTTAGCTAAGAGATCAGATGAGATCAAGGGTATTCTGGGTGATATGGCTATTGACAAAGACCTATCCTAAGATATTGAGGGTTTGGGTTCCACATATGAATTGGGGGACACAGTTCTGCCTATAACAAGTATTTTTTGAGCTGGTAATAGGATTCTTGAAGATATTTCAGAATTGAAAAATTTCTTCCCAATCCATTTTTTAAAATTGTTATTTGCTATTCCTCCTAGACTATTAAAAAAAAAAAAACTTTAGTGAGGGGGATAGCATTTACTATTTAAAATAGTTCTTTTATTGTTAAGTGTTTTATTCTGAGATTCCTAATTATTTCTCAAATTTTAAAAGTCAAGAAACCTGACTTGAGGAAAACCATAAAGAGAAACACAGGAGTCCAGCTCCATCTGGAATTGCTGTTGTCTATCCTGATTCATCCTGTGTGTCTATAACACACACAAGACTACTGAGACTTTGAATTTTATTATTTTGTTCCTTTTATGAGCTACCATGAGTTACTCTGAGGTCATAGCAATATAGCTTTCCTGGTGATCTAAAAACTTTTGCTTATGCTTAAAACAAACAAAAACACTTATCCTCATTAAAAAACAACAACTGGCAATGCAGTTATTAACAGACAATGAAAATCCTTTTTCACAAGCTATTGTTAAGCAGTGGAATAGAATATTTGACAAAATGACTGTATTTTTTTTTTATTACACACAAAAAATGATTTTGGTTAAGTGTATTTCTCAGAAACAAGTATGGAATGCTTTCATTCTTACTTTAATCCCACAAAATAAAGGATCTTGAATAGAATTATAATATATTGCTTGTCAGTTATGCATCTAAAACTTTCCCATAACAACATCATAAATGCCAACATTTTACCTAATATCTAGATAAACCTATTTGTGGAATTTTTAAAATATCTTATTGCCAGAGAAGTGCAACCTTTGTGGGTTTTTTTGTTCTTTAATTTTATTCTTTAGTGCTCGCTTCGGCAGCACATATACTAAAATTTTATTCTTTAAATTTCATAACTAGAATCATTTTCCTGGAGAAAAAAGAGGGCTTTTCCTGTAGAACTGTTTTACTATCTTGGATCCTATATAGGAAAAAGAATTGGCCCATTGACACTTGATTTGTGTTCATTTTTCTAGGGCAATCTGACAATCATTCGCACTACCTGTCAGAGTAGGTTCTGATTTGGGCTAAGAAAACATATTTACTATGGTTTCTTAAGACGTAGCCTGAATATTTGAGACTTAAAAGGGAATCTAAGGATGGACAAGCATTTTAAAGTCACATCCATATGAAGAGCAGGGAAGAAGTCCAGGTCAGAAAGACCAGTACCTCGTGGGTATAAACATGCATTAATGTTATGAGGTCCATTGATAAAACAACAACAGCAACATTTATTTCAGAGAGAAGTGAAATTTGGCAATCATAAGTTAAAATAGAATGAATCTTTAAAGATTCAAGCAAACAGAGGCATCTGGGTGGCTCAGTGGTTGATCATCTGCCTTTGGCTCAGGTTGTGATCCCAGAGTCCTAGGATCAATTTCTGCATCGGGCTCCCGGCAGGAAGCCTGCTTCTCCCTCTGCCTGTGTCTCTGCCTCTCTCTCTCTTTGTCTCTCTCATGAATAAATAAATGAGATCTTTAAAAAAATAAAAATTCAAGCAGACAGGTAACATGAATCAGGTAAGTTTGCTAACAGATATTATAACTTCTGTCACCTGACTGTAGTTTGTCAATGATACCATAGGCCAAATGAGGCAAATCCTAAAATGTAGAGGAACTATTTGTTTTAGTGCAAAGTCCTTAAACTAGACCCTATCCACCAAATAAATAAATAAATAAACAAATAAATAAATAGAAAAGTATATTTGCACAATTTAGCAATATGATCAGATCTCTATAACTGGCAAGAGTAACTTAGTATCAAGACATAGAATCTTTGGTTACATAGTTTACAAGCTCCAGACAGCATGGAACTTGCAAGAGTGTCCATGAAGAATTGGGGAGGGTAGCCTTTGGCAGACACAAATCTGAAAGAAGAAATGACAAGGCAAATCTAAGAATTTCCCAAAGTTTATCATTGCATATGTCCCTTTTGGGAGTTTTCCCAGCTTGCATCCTAATATTTTCTTGTAGAATACCCTCCAAAGGTTGTGTCTTGAGCAAAGCAAATATTACAGTGGTAGAGGTTTAGTTCAAGTAGAATCTCTTTGATGTGATACCATCTATCTTTCATCTGGGAAGTAAGGCTGTGTTTCTAATGGGAATGCTGTTCGTACTGTTTTGACAAAGAGGTTTTTCCAATGGGACCAGGAGAATGGAGAAAAACAGCAGATTACTGAAGAATATTTCATTCAGAGAACTTTTGCTCCTGGCGTGGTTTACACAGTGCTTCAGTTACAGGGACATGGGGTGCAAATGTTTCAAAAGGAAGTGTGGCCTTGAGAGCACACACTGTTCAAAGGACTCCAATGAGTGACTCAGAGATACTTAAATGGTTTTCATCATAGGACTTGAGACTACGAAGATTGCAAAAATCCCCATGAATTTAAACTGTGGTATTCACAAATTGGGAACAAGTCATGCTCGAGAGAGTCTTTGAATGTACAGTAGATCTCCAGCTTGATGAGCTTAAGATGAAATTCAATTATGATTGTGGCAAATAAGCATTGTCACAAACAGACTCTTTCATATCTTGTTCCATTGTGACTGCAACCTGCAAAGCCTGGGCATTCCTATCTCTTCCTAAAGTTACTCAGATTTTGTCTAACTTCTGCCCTTTTTACTGTTGACCCTCGATAATTCATTTTCCACAGGGTACCTAGAATGACTATTAAAAAGGAAAATTAGATTGTGTAACTCTGCAGTGAAAAACAATTTAATTCTTCCAAATGAGTTAAAAATAAATGCCTACTTCATAAAATGGCCTAGGTAACAGGGGGAGAGCCCTTGATGGAATGGAGGGCATGGCCCCTACCCCAACTGCAAGGTTTATTTCTTAATTGATCTTTACTAGTCTTGGTAATTTAATTTCCTTGGTCACATGACCAAGTTCTGATCAACACACAAAAAGGTGTTCTAAATAGAATTGTGTTTACACACACACACACACACACACACATACACACACACACCTTTGTTCGAAAAAGGGAAAGTCCTTCACCTTTCTGCCCCTTACAACTGACCAAAGTGCAGCAGCCATTTTCACCATAGGGAGAAAGGCCAATTTTGCCAATAGTGATAGAACACAAAGATGGAAGAACATGGGTTAGTAAAGATTCTGCTGAGCTGCTGAGCCAAATCTGGATATATTTTCTCTGAATACGTTTGAAAAAATTACACATATGACAATGGTACTCTTCACTGTATTTTCTGTAACGTCCAAGTTAATTCATTCCAAAAAATGCCATTTATCTTCTGGTGTTACTGTGAGGATAGTTATCCTTTCACTCACTGCTTTCCACATGCAGAAAGCTCAGCCACCCATTATTACTTAAAAAGCTGTGGAATGGATGTAAATGAGTAATACAGATAAGTAATAATAAATGAATAATCACAAATGGTATACTACTTTCTGGTTTTATCTGATTATCAGCCATTACTTCTTACAAATCAGACTATTCCAACTCTCCAGACATTATTCCAGAAAGAATGTCAAAGATTTCAGGTCTTTTCATGGTTTCTTCATTTCTATCCCTGAAGAATATTATTGGTACTTGCATGCAATTATAACTTACTGATAAAAGAACTATTTTGAAGATAGTTCACCATCAAAGGAACACATTTTAGTATATCATATATTCATGATCTTCAGTATTTGTATGAATATACAAGAAGCTTTAACCATTTTTCACCTCACTGTTGATGATTAATTGCATTATGTAAGTGCTACATCTAGACATATTGTGGTAAATGATCCCAAGGCTTAAATTAAGTAATATTGGAGGATACTATAGTCCAGTGAATATAATTTTACATCAGTTGATAATGATATATTATTACCAATTGAGAACTTTCTCAATTACTTCTGCAATCATGATCTCATGCTTTCCAATTTCTTGGCTTCTGCTTAGATTCTCTATATTCTCATCTGCGGGGCTTAGGAAAGCATACTTATGTGCTTCCTCCTTTAGCTGCCTGTTACTATAGTTTCCAGATTTTGTTTTGCCATCTATAACAATAAACTTACTAAATGATGATGCATGCATTTTCTTTCCTTCACATACTTTTATTGAGGAAAACACATTATAAAATAGCCTGATTATTATGTGTGAGTGTTTTCTGAAATAAATTATTTAAAAGGGGGGATGGTACAATGCTTATTTATGGGAGTTCTAAATACCTCCCAAAATCTATTTTACACTTTTGAAAAAATTTTAACACTACTTATATTTGTGCCTCCTCACTGAAGGAGAATATTTTGTAATGACAAGAACAAAGTAAAATGACAAAGGAATAACAGTTCTTTTAGATTTGGTTTCAGATTCTGCCTTTTGCTTCTGGATTGTTCCTGCCTACTCTATTCATCACTTTCTCCCTTGACTTACTATGGCATTACATTTGTATGATATTATCACACTTCCAGTTTCATATGTACCTCCTTTGGTATCTAAATACCTCATTATGATTGAAATAAATAGTTAGGTCTTAATTTCTCTAATATTTTCCTTATCTCATTCATCATTAGGAATTAATAAATGCTCGGTAAAAACATTTGCATTGAGTTATTCATTTTGCAAATTAATAATGGCTTTATTATTTTTTCTTCCTAAACTTTGAACTATTTCTCCCTTCCAATGTGGTAAAGCATTTTCTGTTTGTAAAGCACTTAGAAATAGCTACTTTTTCTGTTAGCTATTCATACAGGGAGATGTAAACTGACTTTTCATGTCCTTGCTGGAATTTGAGTCTAGATACATTTCAGAAGTGTTTTTATTTCTCTGTATCACAGGAATACTTTTTATTTGGATGAGGTTCCATTTCTCCTTGTGAGGAAAATATAAAGATACCTAAAAATTATAATGTTTTTAAAAATCTATAGATATAAGAAAGATATTTCAACAAAATATCTTATTTAGTGGATCAAAAACTTGAAATTACTGAATATCTGAAGAAAAGAGACTGATTCAATGAGTTACTTAAAATGTTTATAAAATATTCCTTTGATATGATGCTTCAGGAAAACTATAGCTTAAAAATCATATTCCATTAATTATTAAGTAAAAAACATAGTAACACAAAGAGAATGTCATGGACAGTGATATTTTTTTCTGGAAATATGTGTGTAGATACATGTAAGAATAGAAAAAGAGAATGAGAATTATATGTAGTAAAATGTCAACATTGGCAAACTGACAGATATTTGATTTTTTTCTATTCATTTCCCTTTGTCTCTATTTGCATTTTCTAAACTTTTTTTTCCAATAAATGTTAATTGCTTTTATAAAAAGACAGTAGAAAAGAACAACTTCATTGTGAAATATCTGAGAGGTCAAAATGAAACAATCTAGAAACAATTCCATTGAGATGCAATTGTTGACTACATATACATGTTAACCATTGACTGTTTCCTAAAATAGCAGATTTATATTGTGTTTTAATTTATACCCCCTGCCTTTGTCTTTAGACCTATGTTTTTGTAACATCCTATTATGCAGCATAATTTTGAACTGTGCTTTTTAGGGTATATAGATGGAAGGAAGATAATTTTTCAGCACTGAGAAAATATTTGGGAAATCCAAGATTTTTCTACTTTTACTGTGAATAGAAAATTGTGTCCAATGTACCAATGTTGAATTAAAATTCACCTCAGGCTGCTTCAGTCTATGGCTGCAATTTGATGTAGTTGTATGGGACTCCTCTTATTGATTTATCTTGCTTGAAGCTACTAAAAACTATGGGTTGCCAACTGTTTGGGGAGAAATCATATTGGAGAGGTGGAGTCTTAGTTCAGAGGGTAAAAAGTAGTTTTGACTAGTGCTTTTATTTCCTTTTCTTTGCTGAAAGCAAACATTGCAAAATCTGCTAATGGATATCATCTGTTGATAGAAGTATAGAAGTAGTCATTTTGTATTTTTTTGGTAGGTTTTGGTAGTGATTTTTTAAACTTCAATTTTCATCAGTTTCCTTACAAAATATCAGCTATCCAGGGTAATGTTAGCTGTTCAGTTCTTCCAGCTAACAGTGGAGCAGAGTAGGCCTAATAATGATTGAGCTGGTTTCTAATAGGAAGAATTATTGACTGTGATACTGTGTCAGCTGAATATACCACACACACTTTTGCATATCTGACTTCATTGCTTAAGTATTCTTATATATACAGTGGTGGTGTGAGAGTTTTCCTGTAGTGAGAAAATGACGTGCGCTTTATTTCCAAAATGAATCTACAAGAATTTTAAATGAAGTACTTATCAGGCATATCTTTTATATTATACTGTGTTAATAATATAGAAAAATTAGAGAAATTATAATGTTTTGTTTAAATAATTGAAATTTCATTTACTGCACTTTGGCTATTGCAGGACTACTGTGGTAAATGCACTTGTATTAATCCCCAGCACAATTCTCTGGCCAGGTTTCCATATTTACTTCCATATGACTACAAAAGTCATGTGATACTAATAACCATCACAGCATTCTGTTTCAGTAAATAAAATTCACTTCTACAATTATTTTTAGTTTGAGAATAGGCATTCATATATTATTGTGTATATTTTCTATTACTGTGATTCTTCCAACTGAATAATTAAATATACTTTTTTATACCAGCAGTTGCTTTAAAGTGACTATTTGTGAAGCAGCTCTTGTTAAGGATTCTGTAGTGGTCATATTCTAAGTAAAAAGAAAATAATTCAACAATCCCAAGGCAAGACACTAAGTAAACATATCCAGATTTTTTCCTAATCTGTCCTTTTCTCCTATACCTTTGACCCTTATCAATTTACAAAATATTCCAGGTGCACAGAGTTAGTAACTAAATTATACACTATTCTTAAATGTGGAGTAGAGTGAGTGAGTAGGTCCTTGAGAGAATGCACTGAATATAAAATGTTTGTAACATTTTATTGTTTACTCGTCACCTCTGATATAATGGAGAGAGGAGTCAAAGAAGATAAAAGCCCACTTTGTTCCTCATAAAACATGATGGATGCGTTTATCACTAATATTTCAAGACTGGATGAGATATGATCTTGCTCAAAGGTTCAGTGACTGCAGAAATGTCGACATGACTGCCATGCCATGAGATAGATTTACCATTAATTCTGACGTGCCATATCGTGAGTGTGTACTGAAGGGTAAGTCAGACCGGGTAATTAAAACTTTATTCTGTGTAAAAGTTTAAAAAAATGAGAATCACTCCTCAACTTTTATGTTATTTCTTGACAGTGTTCAGATAACTTCGACACTACCTGGAACTGCCAGAAGAATATATATATATTTTTTTCAGTGCAACCCAAGAGAAAGATAAAAATTTGCTTTGAATATGACATTTATATGCCAGTCCTTGATTTGGATATGCAGAGGTAGCAAGACATGTTAGCTGAAAGTAGCAATCCAGCATATTTCTAAACATGATGTCCCATTTATGTTCAAAATGATGTGGATGGAATCAATTAGGAGAAACAAGTGAGTTCCAAGACATACTTTTAAAAAGCTGCAGAGTTGCTTAGTAACCTGATGTTATACTTCATTTCCCAAAAGAGCTGTAAGGCTGTCAGAGTTGGTAATGGAGCACTCAGAAATGAATCAAGTCTCATGTGCTCTGACAAGAACATACCCCTATGAAATACGTTAGACCCTCACTGTCAGAAATTGAACATACATGGTCAGTAAAACATGTAGCATGACAGGTATCAGGGCATATGACTTCAAGTTGTGCTTTGACATAAAAACCTTGTTTATTTTCTTTACATGCATTGTGTTGCCATAAATCAACGTGCTGTGTTATCTACCTTTACTCTGGAGAACGTTCATTCGAGTGTATCATCTTGCCATGCCACTTGCCATTCATTGGATCTTTGCCGGCAGAACTTACTGCTGCCTAGACCCTGTATGTTTGACATTTTAGGATTTCACACACGAGATCACAAGCAATGTTGCTTTTCCTCTACCTTGTCCAGGCAGCCGGTCATCCACTCATATAAATTATAGTCTTACAGAGAACTTGTTCTTATTGAACACTTCAAATAGTTTTAATATATCCTCTGCAGATAAAATCAGGCCCATGAGCATAAATTAAACTGTAAAAAATATTTTTAAAGTATTACTTATGTTCATAATAGTGTTGAACCTAGGACCTAGAACAGCCTGTATATTTGCTAATTGTATATACTTTTAATCCTTTATTATACTTTGCTAGAATAGAAAAAAAAAAAAGTTCACAAAATGCCAGAGCACCTTTCCTGATTGCAACTGGGACTTGTATGTTCAGAGGCAAGGAAGAAAAGAAGGTAGAGATGCATTAACTCACTACGTTTATTAGTAAGAACTCAAATGACAGGTCTTGATTTTCAAATTAAAGATCTAAGGAGAAGAAAATCCCTTATTATCTCCTCCTCAGAGTTATTTGACACATAAGCATTAAATTATTAATTCTTGTATCATCTTTGTGACATATACTGGGAGCCATCATTATTCTCATTTTATAAGTAGGAGATTTTACAAATTTCTGGTTAATTGGAGAGCATGTTGATGTGAATCTTAGAAAAATCATAAAGAATTATATTTAATATTTTATTGGAAGATTTTATAAATAGATCCCATCATCAATTATCTGGTAATAACCATGGATACATTTAGTAATAATAATAATAATAATAATAATAATAATAATAATATAACCTTGTTTATTTATGTTCAATATCCCAGACTGTGCATAGGCCCATTTCCAACAGTTCTCAAACTTAGATTATAAGACTAGAAACATATCAGTAATTTAGCTTAAATCAAGACACATGGAATGAGCATTTAAGGGCATTCTCTTTGCAGGTAATCTTTTTAAAAAGGAAGATAGAAAAATTGAGACATCAAGAGAAATTCACAAACCCCAGTTTGCTCAAAGGTTGCTGCTTCACATTATGATCATCCTTGAAAATAAGAAAAACACTCTTAAAATCAACAAATATGCTTGACAATGATTTTATTTTTGTTATCCTTTGACAATCAAAAAATGCAAAGGCTATTGAAGCATTAATTGCCCCATCAAAGGGTCAAGGTCACTGAATCCCAGCCAACTAGGAATTATCCATTTGACATTATTCTAGTCTCCTTCTAACTGTGATGGAAAAGCATGTTGTGGTGTTATTCAGCCTACCAATAAACTCTGCAACTAGCTAGTAAATCTTTCATGTTCGCTATTCCAAGTATTCAGTTTGGCTCATCTGGCTTCAGAGAGTATATTCTTTCAACCAGCAAGACCAGAATGAGTCAAAACCCCTCCATTGGTTGCTCTTATATAAAAGCACCAAAGAAGGGAATCAGCCTTTACCTATCTGTAAATACACAATAAGTGCCCTGATATGAAATATGTATGCGTGATTTTCTGAGTCATGAGTTAAAGAATTGAACTACTTTGTTATAGTTAGACTTAAATGAACTTGAAAGTATTTAAAATTGATTGTTAAGTTTGAAGATTTGTCAGCTGTTAGTCAACTGCTGAAGGAAAACAAAGTGATAATCTGTTGTCCTCTCCAGTTAACAGGTTAACTTGACCTCAGGCCAATAAAACAAAAGGCACATACAGACACTTTTTAAAAAAATTTACTTCCTCAGGAAATCCAATCACACTAGCCTTTTATGATTTTTTTTCCTTTTTTTAAAGATTGTATTTGGGATCCCTGGGTGGCGCAGCGGTTTGGCGCCTGCCTTTGGCCCAGGGCGTGATCCTGGAGACCCGGGATCGAATCCCAAGTCGGGCTCCCGGTGCATGGAGCCTGCTTCTCCCTCTGCCTGTGTCTCTGCCCCTCTCTCTCTCTCTGACTATTATAAATAAATAAAAATTAAAAAAATAAAATCTTTAAAAAAAAAAAGATTGTATTTATTTATTAATGAGAGACACAGAGAGAGAGGTAGAGACATATGCAGAGGGAGGAGCAGGCTCCCTGCGGGGAGCCGGATGTGGGACTCAATCCCAGGACCCCGGGGTCATGACCTGAGCCAAAGTCAAATGCTCAACCACTGAGCAGGTGTCCCTATGATTCTTTTTTTTTCTGACAGGTGTTAGATTGTTTAATCCTACAATCATAGTGCATGAATATCCTTTTCTGGCAAATAATTTTTTCCTCCAATTTCCTTTATAGATATACTTTCTCTTTTGTCCTCTGATTCTTCCACTGTGAGCTAAAAGACCTGTAAGGGATGCCAGTAGAGTTGGAATTTATTCTGGACTGCTTTGACAGGTAGATATCATGAGACATTTTCATAAAAGTGTATCTGTTACATTTATAGTACACAATACATTATAACCATTATATCGATTATTTTCAACTTCATATAAAGCATACAGAATTGGACTTTTAAAATATCACTTTACAAAAGCAGAGCCCATAGCTTTGTGAGTTTAGCTAACATTTCTAAGGCCTCAGAGCTAGTAACCATAGAGGTAGAATTGTTACTCATATGTCTGACAGCAAATGTGCATGTTCTTGCCTTCGTATCAAGCTCCCCCTCTGGGACGAAAAAAAAAAATGGAAAGAAAAGGGTATTACTAGTAAATGTATAAGGCATGGGAGGGGCTTTCTTAGATCAAGTCATTTATTTTTTGAAAGATTTTATTTATTTATTTATTTATTTATTTATTTATTTATTTATTTATTTATTTATAAGAGACACAGAGAGAAGCAGAGACATAGGCATTGGAGAGAAGCAGGCTCCCTGCAGATAGCCAGATGAGGGACTCTATGTGGGACTCTATCTCAGGACCCTGGGATCATGACCTGAGCCAAAAGCAGATGCTCAAACAATGAGCCACCCGGGCTCCCCAGATCAAATCATTTTTAATAAAAGAATAAAGCTAGGGTCTTTTTATCATATGTGTTCATGTTACTTTACATTTGACATTCATGCTCAAAACCCAACTTGGCTACCTAAGTGATCTGAACTTGATTTTAATAAGCCATTATTTCCTCCTCTGGAAATGACAATGGCCTCTAAATCATAACTCTGTAGTGAGAATTTGAAGAAATAACAAACATAAATAATTAGCACAGTGCCTGGCAAGAAGTAAATACAGAATTTTAAACAGGGTTATAGTTTGTTTACCTCTCAAGTCAATCACAGTCACTTTGAGAAGCTAAATGTGGAAGAAGATGACAGGATCTTTATTTTTTTATTTTTACTTTTTTAAAAGATTTTATTTATTTATTCATGAGAAACACAGGCAAAGGGAGAAACAGGCTCCATGTGGGTCAATCCGGGTCTCCATGATCACGCCCTGGGCTGAAGGCAGCACTAAACCACTGAGCCACGGGGGCTGCCCGACAAGATATTTATTAGCTACAGTAGTCACCTCTGTTTTGCCCCACTTATTTTAATGTGTCTCAGCATAGTCTAGGAAGTAATTTGAGATTCAAGGAAGTTAAGTGACCTTTATAAGACCATATATGTAGAGGATAAGACTTTTCTCAACCCCAGATCTCTTGACTCACATCAAATCACACAAAAAAAACATCTTACCAACCCTACATTGTTTACTAATTATCCTAAATTATTTTTTGTGTAAAGGAAAACCTTGGATGGAATCACTGAATAAAAAAGAAAAGGTTATTTATCAGTTCAGAATATTTGTCATACACCTACTTTTTTGAGAATTAAAGTAGAAAAAGAAAAGAAACATACAATACAAAGAATTACAGTTTTATGTATCTCTGCTTAAATCTTTACTTATTTAAAGATGTATTTATTTATTTATTTTAGAGACAGAGAGTGCACATGAGCTGGGGGAAGAAAAAAACTCGACATTGAGCATAGAGCTGAATGTGGGATTCTAGCCCAGGACTGCAAGATCCAAACCTGAGCTGAAATCAAGTAGGAGACTTAACCAGTCATCTGGGCCACCCAGGCACCCCTCAAATCTTTATTTTTAAGAACCAGTGTAAGTCTATGGGAAAGTACAATAGGTAAAAAAACAAAATTAGAGGAACATAAATCCCATAAAATTCAGAATTTGTGTGTATATGAGGTCATAAAGTCTAACTATGTTTATTCAATAAAGCAGAAGATAGAAATATAGTATGAGTAATTATTTTCACATAAATTTCTTTATATACAGGCATAAAAAAGGAAAATGCACCTAGATAATTATATGACAATACATTAGGGAGAAGTAGCTGCTCAGCTGATAAAGAATTTATTGAATTATTAATATGATGAAAGACTAGAAGGTGAGGTTAGCAAAAGTACAGCAATTCTATACACCCATATATTTTGGCAAATGTTGCTTTATAGATACATCAATATTATTTTGAGTTTGGGATTGCCTTAGTGGAGGTCATAGGAAAACTAAGTTCAATTTAGGCTTGTAATGTATTTTGTTCAATGCCATATATACATATAAAAAGCAAAATATGATAGATATTTTTCTGTTGAAATTTAATGTTTTGATTGCAGAGTCATTAATTATACTAAGCAAATGACAGCCATACTCAAAATGATTGGCAAAGATTTTATTTCTAATATGTAGCCTCCACAGTGTCATTCATCTCAACAATCATCAACTATGGATATTAGGTAGTGAAATGCCGGTTCTGTTAAATCTGGTATTAATGGGACTAATTATACAATTTAGTTATATTAAATTTGATTTAAATAAAAGTATATGAATTTATATTCTTTTTAAAATTTTACAATTTTACATTATCCATTCAGGCCAAACTGATAGTACCTCTGCTGTTTCAAGCTTGTTTAAATACTGAAGTTTAAACACTGAAAAAAGTAAACACTTGTTTTACTTCTTCATATGTGAAAATTTGTATATATTCAAAGCTGTATTTACTCTTGATTTTCCAGAAAAAAATCAATTTTCTTTATCCTTCCCCCATATTCTTGTATTAAGGATTCTGAAAATGTTAATTTTCCAAGTATGTGTGTATGTGTGTATGTGTGAGAGAAAGAGGGAGAGAGTTGGTTTTGTTTCTTGCTGTTCTTTCTTTTCATAATTATATGTGCTTGTGTATAAGACTCCATATGCCTTCTTATTTTAAAATAGGATTTTAAGAACTACAAATATTGTTATTATTCCTTTACTTATTAAGAATAAATATAAATATAAACAAATACTGTAAATAAATGTAAATTGTGCTATACAAAGAATCAAATGCAACGAGCAATATAGATGCTGCCATTAGGATACCTTAAAGAGATTTAACTTTGAAGTCACTAGTTAGGAAGGAAAATAAAGTATTTTAAGGGCAGAGTTGTACAGAACCACTAAGTAGATCTTGGCCTATGCAATATTATTTAATTTAGTTGTATATTTGTGCTTTTCAAACCCCACACTGAATATTTATGATTTTTGCAAAACACAAAACCATGAAATTTTTGGTTTTGTCAATTCTAGTCATTAGTGAGTTGTATTATTAAAAGATTATAAACAAAATCTAAAATTTAAATTCTGTCATAGATAATATTATGTCTCTATAATGTTAATGAACCATGAGCCAGAAAAACAAAGTCCTGTTTGCTATACTGTTTAATTCATTTACACCATGCCATAGTCAGTAGATTTTTTTCATTTTTTATAACAGTGGATTTTCTTAATGAATTTGATTTGATCTATTAGACTTTTTGGTATTTCTATAGAAATCAATCTTTTTGGAATGTTTTAAAGGTAAGTTCTCAACGTAAAATATTCATTATTATTCCTTAAAGATTTATAGTCTAACCTATGTATGTATATACATGTATCATGTATATGATTGCAAGTTTTTTTTTTTTTTTAATTAGGCCACTTAGTATTAGGATTATATTTCCTAATGTTTGACTTTCATATCCAGTAAGATAAATGGAAGAATTTATGCTCAGGACTTCCAACATCTGTTTTCCATTGAGCAGTGCTATAGTCTACTTATGTTTGTTTATATAATATACTCTTTTATATACTGTCCTCTTTTATATACTATGATTTTTTATAGGCTATAAAACTTAAAATACTATTAAGACAGGTGGTTAAGAACAGCTCAGTTTTTGTTTCTCTACTCTCACACTACCCATCAAACTCACTCAATGCTTTTGACACCAGATTACCTGTTTTTTCCCCCACATTACCTGTTTTTTTTTCCACATCAAGCAATTCTTCAAAATTAGCTGGATGACACACAACTTAATTCTGACACTATGTGTGGAGATAGCATCAGGTCCTAGAGGTAAAATGCTCAGTCCTGCCTGAACACTTGCTCTCCCTCACATACTTCAGATGCCAATCACAAGTGCAGACCAAGGACCCTAAATTAGAAGTTCCCATGACCCACTCCTTGGATTCAATTAATTTGCTAGAACAGTTCACAGAACTTAGGAAAAAGTTTACTTACAGTTTACAAGTTTAACTTTTTTTTTTTTAATTTTTATTTATTTATGACAGTCACACAGAGAGAGAGAGAGAGAGAGAGGCAGAGACATAGGCAGAGGGAGAAGCAGGCTCCATGCACCGGGAGCCCGATGTGGGATTCGATCCCGGGTCTCCAGGATCGTGCCCTGGGCCGAAGGCAGGCGCCAAACCGCTGCGCCACCCAGGGATCCCAGTTTACAAGTTTATTATAAAAGAATATTATAATTGAATAGAGACAAATATCCAGATGGAACAGATGCATAGGGCAAGTTATATGGTAAGGGGCATAGGGCTTCCAAGCCCACTCTGGGCATGACATCTTCCAGAACCTTCACATATTTCCTAATATGGAAACTCTGAACTTTATACTTTCAAAATTTTCATGGAGGATTCATGATGTAGGCACAATCTATCATTAACTCAGTGCCAGTTCTTCTTCCCTCTTTGGAGGGTGGGAGATGGGCTGTAAACTCCAAGCTTCTAATCATGGCTTAGTCTTTCTGGTGACCAGCCCCCATCCAGGAGCCCCTCAGAGTCACCTTATTAGAACCAAAGACACTAATATCACCTAGAAAACTCCAAGAGATTTAGGAACTCTGTGTCAGGAACCAGGGCCAAAGATCAACTATTAGAACAAAAAATTCTATTAATGCTCTTATCACTTAGGTATTTATAAGGGTTTCCAGAGCCCTGTGTCAAGAGCTGGGAGCATAGACCAGAGACCAATACATATATTTCTCATAATTTCACAAGATATCTATAAAGTAGTATTTCCTAAAGGAAGTGAGTACATTGTAAAGTTGTTTATTGTTCTTTTTCACAATATGTAGCATGTATGTGTATGTGTGTGTGTAAAGCTTACAGAATATATGTGGTTCTAATAAGAATTTTTTTTAAAAAAGTTAGTATACTAATTAATGAATCGGTGGTCCAAATCTCTTGAAGGAGTTTCCCAGTAGTAAAGCAGAACATGAGATCAAAGACTTCTTAGTGACCAGAAAATTAAATTCATTTTTATTATTCAAGGGTGTAAGAAAACCAAAAAGGAATAATTTTTTTAAATTTTTAAAATTTTATTTATTTTATTTTTTAAAAAGGAATAATTTAGCATTAGATCACCACTATGAACCTTACTTCAGAAATTATCATTGCCTTCCAAAATTGGAATGCAATCGAAGATGCATGAGATGTCAAACAAGGGAATGAACTATAACCAAATATGTCAGGTGGAGTTTCTTCTTTATCACTCTATCTGTTACAGCACTCCTTCCAACCTGTAATCTCTTTCCCTCCCCCTCTCTATTCTTTTCTCCCACCCCCTTTCTTCCATGGGTGTGTGAGTGTGTTTGTGTGTATGTGTGTGCAACAACCACGTGTGTTTCATCCCTCTTACTAAGAGCCAAATAAATATCTGCTGAATAAATGCAGACTGTGTAATTATTGTGAAATATTTTACCAACAAGGATGTTATTATATGACAGATGCTTTGCTGCCACAATTGGTAGTTTTGAGTAAATTATTTACTTCTAGAATTACCTTGCCACAAAAGTCTGTATTAGATCATTACTAGGGGTTCTTCATTAGCAAATATATTTAAATGTGAGAAAAGGCAGCACTAAGAGGAAATTTAAGCATAAATATTTCTAAATATTTGAAAAAATTAATAAAATTATACAAGTGATTTGTTAATTTTTTCATTAAAGCTGAGTAGAAAGAAAATAGTTTCTAACAATAGTGTAACAAATTGTTAAACAAAATACAAGATGAGAATAATTTTTAAGACTATCCTTAGCTCATTATTCTCTTAATTATTATAGAATTTGATTTATTATTATTTAGATTAACCATTGCCTCAGTGTTTTCTACTTTTCATAAATACTGATAATATCTTTCAACCTTAACATTCCAGAAAAAGTGACAATTGCAAAGTCAACCAATAGAGGGTGCTAACCATGATATATTCTAAAGCACTGACAAGTCCATTAAAAGCTTGAGCTTTGTTGAAATGGATTTAGTCAGCTTTTAGGGAGTGTCGGAATAACCTCAATGTAATGCATATCTTAAATGAGCAGTCGTAGAGTGTGTTCTAGAACTCATCAAGTTTTATTGGGAACCTGATAGGTTTTATTTTCGGTTATACAGGTACAGTGAATCATAGGGAGCAGAGAAGGAAAAAAAGTTCAATGAGGATTCAACCTTGAATCTTTCCACTCATTGGAAGTCCCAATTAGGAAAAAAGACACACATATTAGATTTATATTGTTGCCTTTTCTCCACAGGACCTAAAGTGATATACACAGTACTTATTAAAACAAGCAACATCCTTTGAAAGGTTAACTATAACTCTGAACAAAAGAGTAAAATCAAGAAACTGGCTTGCTTAAATTAGTTCAGAGGAAAAGATCAATTGATACTGTGGAATATTATTATATGGGAAAGAAATAAACTAAGGTGGTTTAATGAAGATTTAGGAAAGAATTTGGAGTTGCAGATCAATACAAACTTGGAAGGGATTTCTAGATGCCAGTGTTGTAGACATAATTCACTGAATCCTGTAACTACATGACTCTCAAGAAATACGTATTAAAAAAAAAAAAAAAACAGAAATACGTATTTAAAAATTGTGTAATTTTGCACAAAATCTTACTCTTTTTTGTTGCATGAGAACATATACTATTATACTATGAAAGTTGAGGGATCAATTTCAGAGACCATTGGCTTAATTTTGAGTAAAAGGATTGGATCAGTTTAGAATGAACTAGACAGATTCACTAAAAGTAAGAGTTTATCATTTAAATACCTCAACTGCCTTATCTCAAGTATATTGTGATATTTACAATCCAGAACAAAACGTACATACATACATTTCACTTGCATACATTATCTTTTGTTTCCAATCCAGGAATCAAGACAAAAGAAAAATTATGAAAAAAATAACCCTTATATATTGTTTTCACTCCACTCTATCATCATCAACCATTAGTATTCTAGATTTTACTGATTCCTCTTTGTTTTTAAAGGGATATTTAGATAGTAAGTCAGTATTTCTTTCCTTTAAAGCCTGAGTTGAGAAATTATTTTTTTAAATATTTTTTTTTCTATTTTTAAGTAACTGAGACCAGGAGTCACATGCTCTACTGACTGAGCCAGCCAGACACCCCTGAAAATTGAAGAATCAGATGTAAGAGAAGATATACCAAGTTTTAAGATAGTACCAGCTTTCTGAGCTCTGATGTTGCTAGCCACCTATCAGTGCAGAATTAGTGATGGTTGAGAAGGAAATGATAAGGACTACCGTCCTTTTCATCCATGCAAAGTAAAACAAGGTCCCCATTATTCTACACCAAATGCTGCACCAAGTAAAAAGTACTGTTGTTTATTAGTGCAAGTTCTCCTGAAATATGTAAGCTTGGAGCAGAGGGAATCAGGACTTCAAAAAGGAAAGAGGAACGGAACACACCCTATCTCTTAAGAGGGAATTTCTCTATAGCTACATTGACTGTGACACAATCCTGCCTCTGCCAGTGACTCCCCTAGCAAATTGCTTACACTTTCTGTGCTTTAATTTTCTATCTTATTATATAGAAATAACAAGACCTACTTCTTAGGCTTGTTGTAAAATGTCTGATATGTAATGATCAGTATCTGTACTTTTAGATCTCAGCTAATTTTTCAAGTTAAGGTTCTTTTATTTCTTTTTCCCAGCAAAATCTTTTTTTAAAGATTCTATTTATTTATTTGACAGAGAGAGAGAGAGAGAGAGCACAAGCAGGGGGAGCAGCAGAGGGAGAGGGAGAGTCAGGCTCTCCATTGAGCAGAGCTCAATCCCAGAACACAGGGATCATGAGCCAAAGGCAGATGCTTAACCCACTGAGCCACCCAGGCGTCCTCCCTAGCAAAGTCTTAAGCCACAAAGAGTTAACATGATTTTGTACTCCCAAAGACAGGGACTGGCACTGTTTTTGTAAGGGGTACTGCAAATAACATAATTTCTAGCACCTTGTA
This sequence comes from Canis lupus familiaris, assembly GCF_011100685.1. Classification (NCBI taxonomy): domain Eukaryota; kingdom Metazoa; phylum Chordata; class Mammalia; order Carnivora; family Canidae; genus Canis; species Canis lupus. The sequence continues at coordinate 81,801,923 of NC_049224.1, forward strand.
AGAGCTTGCAGAATGTAGAAAGGATACCATTCTCTGAATCTAGGGTAATACTTTGTTCTGATATGTTGAAACTGATATGATTTTTGCATCTATTTTTTTTTTTAAATTAGAAACTGACTCAAGCTTTTCCTACCTGTTAATTTCCATTTGTATGGCTAGTAGGGGCTTGAAAGCTAAACCATTCTCAGTCATGTTCCTCTCATTTAGCTAGGTGGAAATGGTCTGGGACTAAAGTACTGGCACATGTGAATTAAATGTTTTCAACCGGACTACCAGGTGCCACAGGATAGAGTATTGTTCTATAGCTGTAATTGGTACTTGGCTTAACTAATTATACCACTTGGTTGAGTGTTTACAAAATGAGTTGGCTTTACTTTACCAGATTGCCCCTGGTATTCATTATAATAGCATTATCACTTTAATGTACCATTTCATTATTGTCATGAGACAAATCCTGTAAACAAAACATGACCAAACCTCACTCAATGGTTAACTTAATTAATTCTCAGATAAGGTTTGCAGTGGTTCTTAAAGTTTGTTTATGACAGGATTTGTCTCTTAACATTATTTAACATTTTACCAGGGGCCTATGGGCAAATTAAAGGACATCTCAACCTGAGGTGAATATTTCTGTCACTGCAAGGCTAAATTATCAATAACTGTAGAGGAGATAATGTTGGCCTATTAAGAGTTAATAAGCAATTGTTTTATTTGCACATAAATATGCAAGAGGTCTGGAAAGATACCAAAATACATGCACATGGTCAGGGATTGCAAATTGTGCTAGAAGATGTGTATTAGCATTCCATTTAAAGTAGGAGTCCAGAAATAGTGTGTTGTTAAAAAAGTTAATATTGTTTAGATCAAAGTGTGAGACAAAGAGCTAAACACAAAATCACAGAGACAGCATTTAAGATAGACCACTTTATTGGGGTCAAAAGATGCTCTGAAGAGATGAAGGAGCAAGCACCATGGAGAAAATTGTATTTCTGAAGGTTAAGGGCTAGGGTCATTGCCCTAGAGCATGAACTTTCTTACCCTGAGAGAAGCATTTCATATGGGGTTTAAAAAAATAATTCTTCCACCAAAAAAAGAGAGAAGAAACTAAACAATTTTGAAGAAATTATTTTTATAAGTGCCACCTAGGTTTAATCCTGAGGATGGAAAGGAATTAATGAGGTTGAAGAAACAGTGTGCATCCCTTTGGGCAGAGAGAATCACAAGGTAATGGAAAATAAAATAGCATATTCAGGAGATGGCAAACAGTCTGTGTGGTTTGAATTGTTCCTGAATAATACTCCTTTGTCTAAATTTTTAATTTAAGAACACCAACTGACCAGATAGTGTTTGGAATGGTAGGAATAGCATCCCAGCCGACCACAAAGTTTTTGCTTAAGTAAGAGGACCCATCTCTATATTAGTTATTTTAACCACATTCATACTTACTGTAGAAGAAGAAAGAGGTGACGGCATGTTACTGAATTGTTATTCAAATCAGAATTATTACTTACATAATCAAGATTTGGTACTTGATTTAGAAGCTATTTTATGTTTTGGGTTAAGCAGAGTTGTGCACATGATAGTTGTGAAGGAATAAATGAAAAGATGGTATGTGAGGAAATATTCAGTTGGTGCTAATGTCTATTATTTTTTTAAACCATTTTACATGAAGTGGAAGGAACAGTAGGAAAGAGTGATAGAGCAAATACATCTGTGGCAGATTTATATTAAAAAGAAAACAAATAGTATGAAATGGGAAAAAAACACACATGTGGACCTGAGGTTGTCAGGCATCTGGTTCACAAACAAGGAAATGTTATTCAGTTTTGAAAAGTACAGACTAATAGACCTGGAAAAAAATTGTCTGAGGCACATCAACTGGAAATCTAACCTGTAAAACAGTAATGTCAAATGAATGCCACTGTGCCTCGCTGTAAACTTAACTCCTGGCAGATGTCTGCAGATATTTCCTTTTTTAAATTTGCCTACAGATAGGTTATTAAAGTCATTGCAAATCAGAACATGTCTTTCCCGTGGCACAAATTAAACTGCACATGAACGGAGACACAGGTAAGGACAAGAACACTTAGGGGGCAGAGAGAAAGCCTTCTGTGAATCCCATGTTAACACTGAGACATGGTCTCAAGAGTTATATTGGATTTGAGACAAAATTTGATTTATATAGAAAAAAAAATGTTTCGATAACTTGACACTAAATAAATGTGTCTGTAAGGTCATTGGAGTACGGAAAAGTATGAATGCCTTGGTTGTGCTATAATTGCAATTAGTAGTTTGGAGAAATTGCTCATAATTTATTTACGGTGATCATTCACTGCAGATGCATAGGGCCAGACCAGGTTCATGGCTGATGTTTTGGCTCCTCTTTCATCTCAGACCTTCCAGTTGTATTGTGTAATGTGAGTCCAATGTTTGCGATTGTGTATATATGCAATGTTTGAGTGCATACGTGTGTGTGTCTGCACGTGTATTTAATCCTCCTTCATACTATTATTATCTGCCTTAATTTCATCAGTAGATTTATTCTGATTTCTTTGCTATTTTTGTCTTTCCTCTCCGATTCTTTCGAAGAATAGTTCAGAGAGAAGGGTTAAAGGCAATGAATAAATAACCAGATGATAATCAATGACCTCTCTGCCTCCCTGAGAATTTGTATCTCCTTTGTTTCTCTATTACTATAGTTTCCTGAAAGTGTATTCAATAATCTACTTTCTATCTAATTTTCTAGAGCAGATGGGCAGCAAATATCACATAAGAGTTTCTTTCTTGGCTACAAACCATATTTCTCCATTTAGTTCTTGCTCTCTTACCTTCTCCTGTTCTTCAATTTTCAATAAATTTTGATCAGTGGCTCACAGATCCCTGACAGCTTGTAAATTGCTTGAAAATACCCTGGGCTATATATGAACACCAAATATGAATACTAAGCAATGCTGCTTCTAGAGTGCCTTTAAAAGTCTAATAGTCAGCATCCAGATGTGTTAATAATCATGTAAGGTACTTATTGATTTATAGAAACTTAAATAAATATGGAGCACTATCTGAATTAAAAAAGGGTCCCTGGGAATACTTGACTTTCTCATGCGGTGTTTAATAATGGTTGAAGAGGTAAGCTGAATAGTAAGTTCTCTTGAGTTCTTCGGCAGACCTATGAAAATATGCTTAGCATACAGAAAGAAATCACCTTGTAAGATATTATAATCAAACTCACAATCCATATATGCTTCTATATTCTCACACATTTTAACATAATCCTAGGCTGTTTAACTACTTGTCTCAACAAATACAGAGAGGAATTCTGTAACAAGAAAGATTCTAGGTCACTACATTTTCAAAGACCGTTGGAGAAATAGTTTAGTGGCAATATTAGCAGGAAAGGACAAACTACTGATGTTTTATCTGAGATAATGGAAATTTTCCCAAGGAGAAAGAAATTGGGCAATTTCATGTAATGAGGACATTACTTAAGTGCCAATAATCTAATGAAGGAAAGGTCAAAAGGGCATGGTATTCCGATTTTTGAAAAACTTCAATATCCATTGTCTACCAATTGCCTAGGTTTTGTTGTAGGTTTCAAAAATTAGAAATGTGAAAAATATCCTTAATATTACATTTCATCTATCCTTCAGTGATTCCCCTGAGCCCGCCCTTGTATCCACTGTGAGCTTGGCCCTAACATCCTATCCTTGAGGTACCTGTGTTTATACTGACACTTAGGAGAAGGACATCATAAACTCAGAGCACCTTAGTGTGGCAAACCCAGCAATAGGGTGGCAGAGAATCATATGCAGAGTACTTTATTCTTATTAATGAGAGACACAGAGAGAGAGAGGCAGAGACACAAGTAGAGGAAGAAGCACGTTCCATGCAGAGAGCCCAATGCAGGACTTGATCCCAAGTTTCCAGGATCAGGCCCCAGGCCAAAGATGGCGCTAAACCACTGAGCCATCCAGGCTGCAGTACAATTGATTCTTATACTTAGAAAAGAAAGTGAATATATAAGGTCCGGCCTTAAAATTGTGTTAAAATGTTGCTAGAGACAGACTATTATTGGAACCTTTTTTTTTTTTTTAATATAGCTTCAGTTTATGATTAGGTTATGTATGCTCTATAGGGAGGTAGGGGGAAGCCCACTATTGATTCATTAACCCACTTATTTATTTAATCTTTTCACCAAGAATTTAATAAATATATACTTTTCATAAAAGAAAACTACATTGTTAGCCTATAATGTAAAGGTCAGTCCTGTTCTAAAAATCAACCTTTATGTCCTCAAAGTCATAAACTATACTTTACATTTACCAAACATATCAACTACAAATGTGCCCAGATAATTTCTCATAAATATATTAAACCGTAGAAATAAATATGTATTCAAAAATTATGTGCTTTTAGGGGCACCTGGGTGGCTCAGTCGGTTAAAAGCATCTGCCTTTGGCTCAGGTCATGATTTCAGGGTCCTAAAATAGAGCCTTGTATCAGGATCCCTGCTCAGTAGGGAGCCCGTTTCTCCGTCTCCCTCTGATATGCGCTCTCTCTCTCTCTTTCTGTCAAATAAATAAAATCTTTAAAATAAATTAAATAATTACATAAGTAAATAAATAAATAATAAAATTATGTGCTTTTATAACACTCTATTACATATAATAACACACTAAGAGAATCTCTTTGCCTAGATAGAAACTATGTTAATAATATCAAAGTTTATGTTATATAAACATTGACAATTTAACAATTTATATATATGTGGATGTCACTCAAGAGTTCTTAAGAAAAAATTTCATAAGTAACAGGAACAAAACCAGCACCAGTTATAATAGTGTGTTATTGTTATTTATTAAGCAATTTTTCTGTACCAGATGCTATGTATGTAAGCAATTTACATATATTATTTCATTTAGACATCAGTTTAGCCTGATACAAGCATTACTATAATCATCATACTAGAGATAAAAAATTTTAAATGAAACTAAATAACAGCTATGCAATTTGGTCAAAGTTATAAGCTACAATATGGTGAAAACATGTTTTCTGACTCAACGCCTATGTTCTAAATGTGAGATCAGCAAACTTTTTGTGCAAAGGATGAGGTAAATATATCTTGGGCGTTGCAGACTATAATGGTCCCTGTCATAAACTGCTCAACTCTACTCAATTCTAATCCTTGTTTAGGGTTAAGGTTAGGCTTAGAGTTAGCTCTGAGACAACTCTGAATTCACATATGGACAGTATGTAAATTAATGAGTATGGCTATGTTCCAAGAACAATTTATTTATAAGAAAAGAAAACAGGCAATCAGTTTAGCCTCAGGGCCATTGTTTGCCAACCCTTCCTATAAAACATTGTGCCATATGGAGTACATTTTATGCTATAGTGAGAAAATTATTAAACTAAGTCATCAGGGAATCCATATTCTTAAGCATACTAATAGTTAATTTACTTAAAATTATGTCATAGTTATTTTAAAAGTTCATTTCAATTAAAACTCTTATATGATGACATATTTCAAAGTGCTAGAATAGTAAAATTAATGTGTCACATAAACCAGACTTAACAATTCTTAAGCTGCTGTATATGTTGACAAGATTATGTTTGTACTCCAAGTCTGTGAAATTTTTATTACAGCTAGTATAATACTTACTTAAAAATTCCTTTAGAATTAAACATTTAAGGAATAATAAAACCTACTTTTATTTCTTTCACTCTGTGTAAAGGGAATTGAAGATTATTCATTAAGGATTTTTAAGTGTGAAATCAAAACCTTTTTGCATTGTAGGGTAGCACAACCTAAAAATCAAGAGCATATGCAATTAATTTGTATTGTTGCTGCTATAATTATCTCCATTATGTCTGACAAGATCAAACTGAGCTACAAAGAAATAAGTGAGCTACTAAAAACAATTGCATATTTAAACACATCTTTTTGTCATAACAAATCCTAGTTGTACAGAGTATTTTAAAAATTGCAAATCAGACCAAGAGAAAAATAGAACTCGAAGACCACAAATAAATCAAATCATATATAAGAAGGAAGAAAAAAAGATAACACCCTGGATATTTGACTCCAAAGCACTTTGTAAGTTGGTTTCTAAGTGAAGACTGTAAAACTCTAAAAATGTCCTGCTACAGAACATTTGAAGAAAGCAACTGAGGCTTGTCTTGTCAAAATATAAAAATGATAAAGTCACAGCTGATCCCAATCACATTAATATTTGAAAATGTACCGATGTGGCCTATTAAAGCAGTTATCTTTTTTTATTGGTTTTCTTTTTATCTAAAACAAGGATCATAAGCCTGGTACCCTGAAGATGAGACTGGGCATGGTAGATTGTGAACTGCATTTTACCTAGAAAGTGACTCGTGTCTTCTCCTCATGTTCACTGGACAGATCAGTTTGTGGGGTTACACCTGCTTCAAAGGATATGTTTGCAATCTTCCCATGTGCCCCAAAACAGTGGGTCAAAACTTCTTTGTAATAAATTATCACCATGGCAACTTTCTTCATGGAATGGTCTACTGTGTGCAAAGTAGAGTAGTCAGAGCTGCAAATTTTTTTTTAAAGATTTTATTTATTCATGAGAGACACAGAAAGAAAGGCAGAGATATAGGCAGAGGGATAAGCAGGCTCCATGCAGGGAGCTAATGCGGGACTCAATCCCAGAACCCTGAGATCATGACCTGAGCCAAAGGCAGACGCTCAACCACTGAGGCACTCAGGTGCCCCAGAGCTGTATTTTTTTTTTAAGTGATGAATGTAGCACAAGATCTTACAACAAAGAAACTTTAGAAGAGTAAGATAGATGATAAGTATATAAAGTCACGATGGAAGCCAAGATATGTGCAACTGCAATTTATTTAAAATGCCATGTGCATTTGGAGAACTGTATGTTAGTCACTTCAAACCTCAGGGAAGGCTTTATAAAAGATTTGTCTTAATATATGATTTTAAAATAATATGCAGCAAATCAACATGGGTTGTTTGAAAGGAGAGAAGCCTTTTTAAAATCTGATCCAGAAAGAGGAGGCAGCATATAGTTGATTTTAGCTGAGACATGTGGTGAACAGGTTAATGAACGTGAGCTTTGGCCACAACCCCTACATAAATGGCAATGATCATCGCATATGCATCTCTCTCTTTCTTTTATCATCAAGTATCTGATCCTATATCATAAAGCCATTCAGGAAAATAAAGTCTTTTTTTTTTTTAAGTAATGGCTTCCAGATCTTTCAGATACACATCAGTCTCCAGTATTAGTAAAAATAATTTAATTTGTGACATTAGACTGATCTGTTCTGGGTTTTATATTTCTTACTCAAGTGCTAGAAATATTAAAATGCCTTGTTTGTGTGGGCTTGGGGGAGGATTGTGTGAAAATATAGCATGCTTTCTATTGTGCCTACCACGTAATAAACATTCCATCATTCCATGAATGGTAGCTGTAATCATCGCTGCTAGGAGAAAAATAAACTTTGCACCATTTACAGTGGTATGTGCTTTTTAATGTAGATACTATCTAAATGAATGAAATTCCCATGGTCCATTTATTAAAAAGTTCGTCTTATAGTGAAGTTTTATAATACTATCTAAAAACATTTTTCCCTCATTATCCCACTCTCTCTCTCACTCTCTTTATTTGAGTAAATGGATGGAAGACAGGATTTCTACTTAAAGGTTTTGCAATGATCAATTAAAATATGAGACTTCCATTGCATTAATTCAATTTCATTTTATTTAAAAAATGAAATTAGCCAGTGAGGCAAAATAAATCATATCTATATAAAGTTGATTTTATGGGCAAATTAGGGTTTTTCCTTTCACATTGCATTTTGGTCTGTTATATTGGACAACTTATACTCCCAATTCTGTATTATGGCAGGAACACTTCCGTTGATGGTACCTGCTGCTTTCAACTTACTTCTGAAGACCACAGAGACAACGTGCAGAGAGCGCTGGTCATTGCATGCCACTCTGAAGAGCTAGTATTCCTGGAGGCTGACATAAGGGTCAGAGAGCAAAATAAATCAGAGTAAAGTAAACTGACATTTACTGATTCCACTCTGTGCACTTCCTGCTTGAATTGTACTAAAAAAAAGCCAATAAAGCTTTACTAATCCCAATATATATAGTCTGTGGATCCTGAGCATTAAGTAACTTTCCCAATTTCATGCAGTAACCAGCAGAGAAAAACTCAGCTCCCAAAGTCCCCTCCTTTTTCTACTTTAACAAACTTCCTTATTTTTCCGCTGCCAAAATATCTTTCTTCAAACTATTACCTGAACACAGTATTACTTGTTTCAAGAGGGGTTTTTTATTATTAAAATGGGCAATAGAACACCAGGAAGGTTGTAAGACATCAAGAAGTTATCACTCTTTCAAGCCTAAGAGTGAAATAGTAGATTTATTTACTCACATGCTAGGGAGCAAAAAAGTATTGTTAGGTAAGAGAGCTTCGTGTGGATCGTGGTTCGGCAGAGAGCAGAGATATAACCTGTTTATCATGGACTAGATACTCTAAATTTCTCTTCTAGAAGTTATAGTTTTGATTTTGATATTATTGAATGTCTAGAACCTTGTGTTTTTGCAGCCCTATCCACTTGGGCAACATCCATTTGCTGGTCAACAAATATAAACCCAGGGAAATTAAAAATACCACCTTAAGTAGCTTCAACCCTTGCTCTGATTCCCTGCTTCAGGCAACACTGACTCCTTTACCTCAAGCTAGACTTGAGGATAGAAGTGTAGTTCTACGGTTTTAATTCTCAACACACATATTCACCTTCTAAATTGTTCTCACTTCTGGTCATTTCTGGTTGCTGTCCTGCTCCCATCCCTGGCCTCCTAAATTGAAAAACTGTACCAGTGAGGACAAAACCGGATGATGATCCTGTCTGTGTTTTTTTTTTTTTTTCCTGTCTGTGTTTACACAATGATTTCATAGCCCAGAAATTTCCATCAAGAGTTAATAAATCCAAGACACATAAAGAAATAATGTGATGGAAGGTCTCCCCCTCCAACTATCCTCTCTAGATGACGTATTGCTTGCTTTCCCTTTAAAACAAACAAACAAAATCAACAAAAATTTAAATGTAATATATTTGGAAAACAGCAGATTTCAGGTTTGGCTAGTCTCTGGTTTCCCCTGGAGCCCAGCTCTTCCTTGTTGATACCTAGGGATGGCTGTATCACTTGATTCAGGCATTTAGTTTTAAAAGAGTGATGAAAAGTTTTACAAAAGACTTTAATCCAATATTCATGATAAGTGTTTTATTTATAGAGTATATGATGCCAACACAATGGCTGTGAGAATGCTGTCTAACTTTAAATCATTCACTTGATTTTGTTCAGTAGTTTCACTCTCCTATGATCCAAACTTAAACATTTTAAATGATTGACTTTGGAGCACTTTTTCTTTTTTTGTTTTCCTCTACTCTACTTCCATTTTCATGGTGTGTGTGTGTGTGTGTGTGTGTTTGTACGTGTGTTGATACAGATGCATAACCTTCACACAGCAAGTGATAAATCTGAAAAAAAAAATAGCATTTGTAGCACATGAGTCTTTTTATAAAAAAAACTATGGACAAAGTTGAAAAGACAAATAAAGCTTAATTTCAATTCTAAATATTACTTTTTAATTTTTCCCTGTATTGGCTGGAATCCTTATTCAGGTAAACATGTGACTGGAGTTGGGTTTATGGCATTTAAAGCACTGAAGATGAATTTAGTTGAAATTCCAAAAGGATATTCTGAATTTGGTTTTAAATTTTAGGAAACTGCCATTGTAAATCTTCTACTGGAGAAAGTTTGCACACTGAGACGTTATAAAAAGGTGGGGAAATTTAGAAATAACATTTTCCAAATTAAGTTTTTCTTTGGGGGGGGGCATTCTTCAGGAGTAAATTTTGTCATAAAATACACTAGGAAAATGCTGCCCTTAGTGTTCTCATATATAAAGACTAACAGTCTATGGAGTTTGCAGTGACTTTGTTGATGTCAAATAATTAAGTGATTGTGTTATAGAAGACTATCTAAATTAAATAAATTAGTGATTGTGTTGTGGAAGACTGTCTAACCCCATTCATGATGTTATAACAATATAGCATAGACTGGGAGGCTTGTAAACAACATAAATGTATTTCTTATAGTTCTGAAGGCTGTGAAGTTCAATATCCAGGTGCTGCTGTATTCAGTGTCTGTGAGGTCCCAATTCTTAGTTTATATACTACTATCTTTTTTCTGTCTCTTCATGGCAGAAGGGGTGAAAAAGCTCTCTGGAGTCTCTTTTATAAAGACACTAATTCCATTCATGAAGACTCCACCCTCATGACCTGATCACCTTCCAAAGGCCCCATTGCTGAATACCACCACAATGAGAATTAGGTTTCAATGTATAAATTCTGGGGCAGGGAAGGAAACACAAATATTCATTCTATAGCAAAGACCTGCTAAATGTTTGGTAGATAGAAAAACCTTTCATAGTGAGGTTTTTTTTCCCTACTGTTTCAGCATACTGTATTGCAAGTAGTTTGTAGTAGTGCTCTCAGAACGAGATCCAAGGTCTTCATGTACAAGTCACTATCTTTGAATTCTTGAGAAAATCTCTTAACGTCTTTGATTCTTGGTATTCTCAATGGCCATCTTTCGCGTGTGTGAAGAGGCAAGATTGACTTATCGTTATTTTTTTTCCCCTCTCTCTGGAATCCGTTCATTAAAATAAACAATCATTTCTTGAGGAAGACAAATGTGAAGTGTGGCATGTGAAACCCATCCCCAAGTATCTCATTTCTCTTCAGAGATGGGATAAAAGTAGAAAATATGTGCTCTATTCCGTTTTCTGCTTGGAAGAAATGATCCTGACATAGGGAAGTTTGACTTATTCTCAGGTTAGTTTTATAAAACTTAACTCTGCAGGGATATGAGCTTTATTCTTCAGTATTATATTTCACAGTAATAAAGCTGTTGTGTTTTAGTCTTTGATGATTTTCTATGACTCTGAATTAATATAAAACTTGGAAAAAGAAGAGGATGCTGTTTTATCAAAACATCTAAAATACCCAAAACTGGCTATTAACATAGTAGTTGCTCTTAGAGATTAACACATTTAGGTATTTTATGAAATAATGAACTGATGCGCATTAAGAACATGTATATAATATAAAGTGCTAAAAATACCAAAAAGCTATCAGAATTATAATAAATATCAGTTTAGTAGTGTGAGAATAGTTGCTCTTAGAGATTAACACATTTAGGTTTTATGAAATAATGAACTGATGCACATTAAGAACATGTATATAATATAAAGTGCTAAAAATACCAAAAAGCTATCAGAATTATAATAAATATCAGTTTAGTAGTGTGAGATACCTTGCTGTGGGGAATTAGACATGGCCAAAAATAATACATTCTTTTCACTGAGAAATGAGGTTGCTTTCCCTACTTTTGAATTTAGGCTGATCTATGAGTGCTCAATCATTGAGGATGATGGAAACAATTTTTTTTGGCAGTTTCAGGTCAGACTTTAAGAGGACTGGCAGCTTTCCAATTGGTCTCAAAGATCCCTAATACAACATATAAAAAAATGAACATCCTGCTAAAAGATGATGCATGAGTAGTGGGAAGAGCTGAGGCTAGGCTTCCAGCCATCTCCAGCATCGTGCCAGTCATGCATGTAAGCAAACCACCTTGGACTCTCAGGCTAACCCAGCTGCATTCTGAAATCCACCCCATTACTCCACTTGACAACTAGAATAGCCTAGTAAAAATGTAACCCGCATTCAACAAAATCATATAATGTGATAATTACTTTTTCAAGGCAAAAAGTTTTAAGATAGTGTTATACTATTGTGGATGATCAGACGATCTCTACAAGTCAACAAATACACAAAATGGAAAAGCATATGGGTAATTGACATATGACTGAAAATAAAGTTTTAACAATTTAAAGGGATGCCATCTTCAGGTAGTAAGATGACTTGATAATGCTACAAATATATATTAGAATAATATAATGATATAAACTTGCAATATCAGAAAATTTGTGAAATAAAATAGAACAATAAAGAAGCAAAACTAGCATAATCTAGCTATATAAAGAAAACAATTTATTGTATATTGCTTCAGGGTTTTTTTTTCTACATAGGTAATCCTCAAAATTGGAATTTTCATCATATTCTGTTTGATAATTTTTTGTTTTAAATTTTCTTCTATAATATAAACAAATATTTTTATTAGTGCTAATGTTATCAAGAGACATTTTATGCAGTTAAATTTCAGGCAATATCTAATGGCTGTCTAATTTTCCATTATGTGAACATATGAAAAATGTTTTAGTGATAAAGTGCTGTCCTAAGCAAGTAATGACAATGCCCTAATTAATTCTCCCTACAGCTTTGTATATAAATTGGAATTGTATTTATAGAAATGATATGCTATAACATTTATTAAGCATTTATAATGTGTAAATAGTGTGATGAGTAATTAATAAGTCACAGGAATAGAAGGCACAGTATAGAGAATATAGTCAATGATATTGTTGCTAGCATTGTACGGTAACAGATGGTAGCCAAGCTTGTGGTGAGCACAGTAGCACATAGAGACATAGAATCGCTATATTGTACACTTGAATCTAATGTAACATCATGTGTCAATTATACTCAAATTTTTAAATAAGTAAGTGAATAAGTAATGAATCCACTTTTAAGTTAAGCCTCAAGCACACACACAGCAAAAATGAAGTGTATAATATTATTTCTCTACTTTATAGACAGGAAAATTAAGAACTAGAGAGATTGCTCATGCAGCAAGGACTTTAAGGATGTGAGCATAATCACATTTGATCAAACATCGGAGAAGATCAAAATATATTTGGGAGATAACAAGGTTAAAATGAGTAAATTATAAAGGCTTTATGAAGGTGGGAAATCAGGCCAAGAATTTAGGATTCAACCAAACTGTGGAATCCTTTAGATATCAGGTTAAATGTCCTTGGGGTAATTTAAGCACAGTTCTGTTCTTTGATATAAACTATTGTTTATTTTAGGTTACATTAGATGTTTATGCTGTCATCTACCTACCTCTAGACTCTAAGATTTTTTTGGATGAGCATTTGTTGAAAAAGACTCTTACAATGTAAACCTTTTAGACTTCTAATGATAACTACAAATAATACTCTAAAATATATTGTCTTCATTCATGAATTTTCTATTGTTTTGGACACCATATCAACTCTGATCATATCTTATCCATATTTTTTAATTAGGGGCACATTTACCATCACTTGAAAAACCTTTCTTAATCATAATAACCAGATGTTTCTCTGAAGCCCTGTGGTCCTTACTGTTTTCTCTATTTTCATGGAACTTAACGTCATAGCTCTTTTCCCATATTTATATCGTCTCTAATTTAACACAATTGTAAATTTCTTGAATGCAAAAAATATACTCTATCACTTTATAATGTTTATTTCCACCATTTGTTTATTAGTTTATTAGCTCAGTCAACAGATATTTACTCAATTTTTCAAATCTTGCTTGGTGCTTGGTACTTAGTGGTGAACAACTGTGGAGTATTTTGTCTGGCAAGAGTCACAAATATAAGAAAGTAAATAAATTAACATAAAAATATGTATTTAATTACAATTGTGATAAATTCTAAAAGAATTTACCCTTTCTTTCCCTCCATTTCTCTCTCTACATCCATCTGTCCAACTGAATTAAAGAACAGAATAATGCACATAAGATGAATGAATTAGCAAATGAAAAGCATAACAGTGCATTTAATATGTTGCATAAAATGTCAAAGTAGTTATCTGGGTTTTCTATTACTGCCACAACAAATTACTACAAACTTAAAATAATACAAACTTATTATCTCATGTTTCTACATATCAGGAATCCAGTAGCCTCTGCTGGGTTATCAGCACTAGGTATCTGAAGGCCAGAATCAACATGTTATTTTCTGGAAGCTCTAGGAGAGAATCTGCTTCCTTCTTTTCCAAGGTGTTGTTTAATTCAATGCCATATTGTTGTAGAAATGAACTTAGGGCTCCTTGTTGGCTGTCCTCAGTCATTCTCAAATTCAAAAGGTCTCCTAGTTACCTGACTTGATTGGTCTTTTCTTTCATCTGGAAAGCCAAGGTCAATACTTCTCAGACTTCAAATCTCTTGTAACTCCCCTGCTGCCCCATCTGCCTTGCTGGTTCCCATTTGTGCCATAATCTCTCAAGCTCACTCCTTTGCATTTCTCTTCTGCATTTTATGGTTCATGTGATTACACTGGACCCATCTGGATTATCTAAGGACAGAATCTCTATTTTAAGGTCAATTGTTTAGCAACCTTAATTCTGTCTGTAAATCTCCTCACAACCCTACCTATAAAAATAGTGTTTGTTTGATTGAATAATCTTAGAAAGGGAACATCTTCAGAATTTTGTTGACTACACTGGGCTCTTCTAGTTTCACCAAAACCAGTGATTAATGAGCACAGTTGAATAGAATATTATATTGCATATCCAAATCATAAATTCAAAAAGGTATAGTAGACAAATGAATTTCATTATGGAATTCACATATTGTCTGTGCATTTTTTGCATTTCCTAAAATGATTGTATTTTGAGATAATACAAAAACAATGTGAATGTTTGATTACAGTTTGCTGGAGACCAAGTTCTCTGTTGGTGTTTAAAGATTTTAAGCATTGTAATAAATATGTTATTACTCTTCTCTAGCAGGAACTAGGTCAGATACTACAGAAGCCTCAGGCTTTCCTTCAATTCTAAATGTTGCAGTGTATTAATTAGCTCAAATTTTTACAGTGGAAAAGGACAGCAATTATAAATGAACATATGTATATCCCCAGCTTTCTACCACTCCTTTCCCCTACAATATCAGTAATGTGCTGTCATACAGGTGAGACAGTACCTGGTTTTTTCTTGCCTGGTTTCCATGGTACATGTTCAGACTCAGCAATGCAGTTCACTTCCAAGTGTAGGGTTTCCAAGGTAACCAGATGGCAAACAAAACCAAAAGTCTTCCCCAACATCAACACGTTCAGTTTCTCTAAGAGATGAACATCTTGGTTTTAGAATTTTTAAGGAAAAGGCAGAAAGTAAGATAAAGCTTCTACCACCAATATACATTATACTGTTTCAGAGATAAATGCTTAATTTAAAAGTTAATTGTTTAACATCTCTAAATATCCACAAGGCTAATGAAATAAAAGCATTTATATTAATTTTGTTAGCTTTGACTCTTTTTATTGGATATAATGAAATTTTGAAAGACATGAAGAAAAAACAATACTTACTCAGGATTCCATGTATAAAATGAGGAAGGAACATAGCAAATAATCATCCTTTAATGAGAAAACTTTTGTACATAATTTAATTTCAAATACTTTGAAATGTATCAAATATATTTCACATGTAACATGTATAATTCTGAAACTATTTAGTCATTAAGATTGGTTAATATATCTCTAATGTTTTCCAAAAAGTTAAAAAAAAACAACAAAAAAAAAAAAAAAAAAAAAAACAACAAAGAAACCTACTACTGCATTAGGAAGGCACCATCATATTAATATTTACTTTTTCAACTTCACAAATAACCTATGCTTACACAAGACTAGCAAATTATATTTTTAATATCTTATGGTGATGATTACTTCAAAAAATAAAATATTTTGAAGTAAATTTTGTTAATAGAAAATCATTACATGCAGTAATAGTAAAAATAATAAAAGAAAACATAATGTCTCCCCCTTCATCTCTACCCTCGCAGAGTAGCTTTGTTGAAAAAGGCAGAGTCTATTCCTCCAACCTCTCAATATGGATTGTTCATATGATTTGCTTTGGTCAATGAGACATTAACAAAACTGACAAAAGCAAAGACAGGAATATCTTTATCACTGAGGCTTACTGTGAATCAGACCCTCAGACCATGACTATAAGCGTGAGCTAACTTACTGGAGGATGAAAGGCCATGTGTAAGAGTTTCAACAGTCTCAGCAGCTGACCACAAATTCATGAGTAAACTGTAATTAGTTAAGCCTTTTCCATACCAGATAGACCTCTAAATTCAATCCAGCCAAATTTATGATGTGCAGAGCCATATAAATAGTTGTTTAATTAAGCCACTGTAAAGTTTGGGTGTTTTGTTACATACCAAAAGCTAACCAAAACACCATATCTTCTACATTTCAAAATATAATTTTTGCTAAAGATTTAATGTAGCATCATGTGTCCCAACAAAGGAAAGAAAATCAGTCGGAGAAGGACAAACATTATATGTTCTCATTCATTTGGGGAATATAAATAATAGTGAAAGGGAATATAAGGGAAGGGAGAAGAAATGTGTGGGAAATATCAGAAAGGGAGACAGAACATAAAGACTCCTAACTCTGGGAATCGAACTAGGGGTGGTGGAAGGGGAGGAGGGCGGGGGGTGGGAGTGAATGGGTGACGGGCACTGGGGTTTATTCTGTATGTTGGTAAATTGAACACCAATAAAAAATAAATTAAAAAAAAAAGAAAACCGCTATCTTTCAATATTTTTGGAAGAGGGGAATGCCTGGATGGCTCACAGTTGAGCGTCTGCCTTTTGCTCAGATTGTGATACCAGAGTCCCGGGATTGAGTCCTGCATAAGGCTTTCAGGGAAGAGCCTGCTTCTTCCTCTGTCTATGTCTATGTCTCTGCCTCTCTGTCTCTCATGAATAAATAAATAAAATCTTAAAAAAATATTTTTGGAAGAGGAAGATCTCTTAGTTCTGAATTTAGGAACTAACATGAAAAGATTTCAGTGTAAAAGTATGTTTAACAATATATATGTCAAATTCTAATTAAGAGCTGTTTTAAGTCATCTTGACTTGTGAGATTATTAACCATTTACAAGTTTCATGGTGCAAACTTGCCGCTGTTATAGGAATTACGAAAAATTGACAAAGTATTTTACCAGGGTGAAATAAATTTTTGGAAGTACTATAATTTACTACATAAAATTAAAACTTTTATGTGAGGTTAAAATATTTGGGGATAAGAATTGTAACCTGAACAATAAAATGTATTAATTGTTATCACAGGATTGGCATTTAATTGTATGATTTAATCTCATTAGCCAACCCTAAGAAAAGAAACTGTATCACCCATATACTAAGACTAAGAAGAAAGATATCTTGCAGAATCAAAGGAAATATATTTTATTTTTAAAAATATTTTATTTATTTATTTGAGAGAGAGAAAGAGAGCAAGAGAGCACAAGCAGGGGGAGTAGCAGAGGGAGAGAGAGAAACAGACTCCTCGCTGAGCAGGGAGCCCAACATGGGGCTTGATCCCAGGACTCTGAGATCATGACCTGAGCAGAAGGCAGATGCTTAACTACCTGAGCCACCCAGGCACTTCAAGATATACATTTTAAATACCCTTATGTATTTATTTTTTTTATAGTGCTTGAATACCAGTATTCCCAAATTATATTACTGCATAAAAACTAGATAGTGTATTTCATGTCTATGATTAATTTAACTATAATCTGGTATCCTCCACAATTTTTCAACTCCTGGATAGTAGTATTTAATAACTTTTAATATGTTTTTCACTTACATAGATCTCTATGAAACATTTGGTATTACTGATACCTCCCATCTTGAATTCCATTGTATTCTTTCTTTTCCTTTATTATATATGTCCTTGGTTATACTTTATTTTTTATTAGCCTATCTTCTCTCTTCCAAATTAAGTGATGAATTTTTTAGACATGGAGGAACTGCCTTATTGCTACATCTCCATTTTTATCTTGTTCATTTAATAGAAAAACTTGAGTTTTAGCAGTACACATGGTCAGTCTCTGACCTAACGATTATATTTTTAATAGTATGAGTGAAGTACAGTGATATATCTAAGTCCTTATCAAAAGAATATGAATAGAGGTAATTTACATATTTCATAACTTTATTTAAAGGATATTACCATTCACTTTCTGTTTTTTTGACTTAGAAAAGGCAGAATGGGGATCCCTGGGTGGCGCAGCTGTTTGGCGCCTGCCTTTGGCCCAGGGCACGATCCTGAAGACCCGGGATCGAATCCCACGTCGGGCTCCCTGGTGCATGGAGCCTGCTTCTCCCTCTGCCTGTGTCTCTGCCTCTCTCTCTCTCTCTCTCTCTCTCTGTGACTATCATAAATAAATAAAAAAATTAAAAAAAAATTTAAAAAAGAAAAGGCAGAATGAAGAAATTTTTAAGTCATTATTTTACCATGTTGACAAATGTAATAATAAAGAAGGAAAAGATATTGCAGATGATTTTGTGAGTATAGATACTCTCATTCACATGTCTACACTATTATGAGAGAGTAAAGTCATTTCTATTTAGTTTAGCACTACTACTTTGGGTTATCCTTTCTTCAGAATCATAGCTTGCACCTTATGTAACAGACACTTATTTCTAAGAGTAAAATAGCCTCCAAAAAATAATGCAAGTGGATATTTGAAAAGCTGGTGATTTCTGATGTCATGCCAAAACACTTCAAATTGTTACTTGGTGTGTTTTGGAAGGTGGACCACTGATCCTATAGTTCTTAAGAAAATGAATAGAAAAATGAGAATGTTAGTTTACGATAGCTGTGACTTACTTTATCATCACTGTGACAAGAAAAAACAGGCAATATTAAAAAGAATGCAAGCCTTAAGACATATCATTCTCCAATGGTAAACCTTACTCATGGAGGCCTCTAGTTTGAATTGCTTAGCACACCAGTGGTTTGGAATCTCTCAGGCTATGAAGAAATCCAGTTTTTGTACCGCATATCAGAGTAAAGAGTGCTTCTACTCCTTATCAGTCACCTCCCATGAAGAAGTCTTGGTTTGATGAGGAAAACTAGCACAGTGGCAAAAATACTACCTGATGTTCAGAACCATGAATAGTTGAGTCTCCTTTCTCTCTAATTACACACATTTAATCAATAAAGTCTGCCAATTCCACCTTCAAACTACTCATTATGTGACCAGTTTTCATCAGTTTCATGGGTTTTGGCAGCAGATTACATAAAGCCAGAAATAGAGTTAATTAACAAAGAAAGCAAGTCAATCAAAAAATCTGTAAACAAATCACAGAAAAAATAATAATAATTATTTATAGCAGACAAGTGAAAAGAACAGAAAAACAAACAAAAAAAATACCTTGAATTGCTAGTTGCTATGTTAGACTGTCAACATTCACTGATACAAATTATTATCTAAGAAAATCAATAAAAGAATGTAAAACTAATGAGATAATAGAGGATAAAACACACAAAAAGCAAGTAATTTTTAGACCAAAAGTACTCAAAAAAGGGAGAGACTAAGGGATATAAAAGGTGAGTTAAATAGAAAATTAAAAAAGAAGAAAATGAACATAAAAATAAAAAAAAGTTGATAGATTTTAAAAATATATATTCAGTGACATGAGACATGTTGTAACAATGAAGAAATGGCAAGATAAAAATAATCAATAATAATAATATATACATAATGCAAATCCTAGACAAATTAAAACTGAATTAGTATAGTAACAAAGACAGATTGCCTTTCTGATAAGAAACACCTGGGAATTTAAAACTTCTATTTTATAATGACATATATTCTAAATATATATGTACTTTATAGTAGATCTTCAAAGTAAAAAGCAAAGGTTACCCAAAGAACTCAGAGCAGAAATATACCACTCCTTAATAACATTAACAAGTTTTTAGCAGATATCTCTGGATATTTGATAAAGTGAGTCATCTAATAACAAAAGAATACAAATTATTTTCAAATACACATGGAGTATTTACTAATACTGGCCCAAGGCTGGTCTTTAAAACAAGACAGTTATCAAATAATGAATATCATTTTGAAATATTCAGTATCTAGAGAGAAAGTGAGATCTCATTGGCAACACAAGTAAATCAATAATAATAAAAGTAAAAGTCACAAAAATGATAATATCTTTCCACTTGGAAATTAGCAACATCATAGGGAACCAAGGACAAAGAGTATATCATTTCAAAATACCGAATTTTTATTTAAAATATCAATGGAAACATTTTGAACTGAAGAATTAAAGGTGTATAACATACCCAAAATCATGGGATGCAGCTACAGCACAACAAAGAGAGAACTTTAGTTTTAAATAAATAAATTAGAAGAGCTGAAAATCAAAGATCTGAGTTTTTATATGGAAAAATTAAAAAGAGAGAGAGAGAAAAGTGGAAGGAAGAGAATAAGAAAAATAAAATTAATGGCTAGAAATTAAACATGCAGTAGATGAATTAATAGAAATTGCAAAATAGAAAAAATGATCAAAACTAGATGTTAGTTCTCTAAAAGATAAACATATAAAACCTTAACAAGAGTAATCAAGGCAAAATACAAATTGCCAATATCAGTAATAAAAAAAATAGAAAGCATCAAGGTATCAATTACATGAGGAAGTATAAATAATATTCAGAAAAGAAAGAAATGAGGCACAAGGGTTTGCTATCAATATTAAGAATATTACAGAGGGCTCAATGAAATATTTGTGAGGGAGTAGAAAAATGAGAGTCTAATCAATACAAGTGTACAGATGAGAGAAATTATTTATGATCAGAAAACCCTCCATTTAGGAAAAGGATGGATAATTACATCATAGTATGTTGAGTGCTTTTTTGGGAGGATGAAAATGATGCCCTAGGGATTACAGAAAATGGTATCTAAGACCACTTTAATGTTCTTTATGCTATGAGACAACCTTTCTCCCTCTTAAACTCTTGTCATATTACTTTGAATATCTCATGGTCCTACCAGTCATTCATTTATACATTTTTATCCATAGGATCATTCCTGGTTTCTCTTTTGCTATTTCACTCCCAGCATCTAGCACAAAAGAAAATATTAATAAATATTTATTACTGAATGACTACATATCCTTTGGAAAGTGTGATAATGAAAAACCTTTATTCCAATACTGTAACTAGCTTAGTGATCAACAAAATGATTATAGGCAAACCATATTTGTTAAGTCAATAAATGAAAAATTAATTATTTAGAATATTAATTCTTCCATATGGTAAATGAGTCATATTTCCAAAGACTGATTTAGTTAAATGAATTTTGAAAAAGACAAAGAATTTGATTTTTAAATATTAAAAAAATTCATGTTAATTTATTTGTTAGTCTTTTGAGACATTACGCAATTCATTTGAAGACTGTATGGAAGCATGCAGTGTATATTCCACTTTAATTTGGATATTGAGCTCTGTGAACTTATGATTGTGAAATCATTATATAACTGCTGATATTTCAGAATTTTGAATACAATTACTTCAAGGATAGTAAATATCAATCACTCAGATTTCCAAAATGCAGGCAATATAGATCCACAAGTATTTTACAACATATTTTGAAAAAAGAATTAAAACATATTTCAACTTTGAAAAATGAAGTTGAATGTTGAATATAATTTCTTTTTTTCAATTTCCCTTTTATGGTGAGCAAATACGTATGCCTTTACAGTTGCTTGACATCCCTTTGTCATAGCTATAAAGAAAATTAATGCTTATCTATTAAGAAAATAGAAAGTGCAGAAATACAGAAGTAAAAGACTAAGTCCATCTATATTTTTATCAAGTAGGAAAACCAAAATCTGGGTTAGATTTTGCTTTACATCATTCCATTCATTTTCTGTGTAAGTGAGCATAAACATACACACAAGCACATGTTACGTATATTGTTGTTTTCTAACATATTCTTTGTGTGCTTCTGCAGCGGATTTTATTAAAATTAATTTCAGGAAACTGGAATTACAGGGTTCAGGAGGTATAAGACATAGTTTGATATATTTCCTATACAAAGTAAAATATTTGTACAAATTATATTACTATTAATAGTCATACCTGCTTAATGTTGAAGGGTAAAGAAAATTTATGATATGCTGACCCTGTGCTTGTGCATTTTTGTTGGCTATCGATAAGAACAAGTTAGTCCTTTTGTATTACATATTTAACTCTCCTGAAGGAATGGGGCTATTGATATTCTTCTAAAGGTGTTACAGGAAAGAGCTAATGCTAGCTTGAGTCCTCTGAGATGCAGCTTCCAAAACAAAATTATATGGATTCAAGAATTAGTGAGGAGGTACCTGTGAGAGAAAAAGGAGAGGGACCCAGAAGAAATAGGAAATGTTGTTAGGAAGAAATGTGGAACTAACTCCTGAGAAAGGGAGACTTAGGGTGAGGGGAGTTGGCCTTTAATCGTTTTCGTATGATTAGGTATCACTGAATAGACTTAATTGTGCTGGACTGGAATCTAGAGCTGGAGAATTGTATTCTTGTCCTAGCTTGATCATAACATTTTTAGAGTCTTGGACAGTGACTCCATTTCTAAGAGATTCATTTATCTCATCTTTCATATGTAAATAATGCACCGTATCAACAATACTCAATTTAAAGAAATGGGTAAACTGGTAAGCATTTGGCAAATAATGACACGGTACCTATGGAAATGCACAGTATTATTTTACAGTGTTTACCATGTTTAGTTGTAATAATCATTTGAAGAGTAACTATGACAAAAGAACAGCTAGTTCCTGCTAACTAAATTCTCTGAACTTCCTGAGGTTATAAGAATATTACACATTGAGAAATCTGAAGTCAGAGATGTCTTTAATCAAAATTTTCAGGAATGGAAGAGACTAGAAAACAGAGTCATGATAGGTGAATGGTGGACCAAGAGTAAGGAAAAGTAGAACTGGTTCATTTCTAACACTGTTTGGATGAGTACAAAACTGCATAGAAAGGAAGAATAAAGAGACAGATCATCCCAGTGTAGTGAAATATCTGTATTAACATTCTGACAAACTGAAATTCTAGGATCTCTATTTTAAAAATACAGTTTTAGTATTTGTTGTTCAAAATACAAAATTGTCTCCTGCTTTGAGGAAGAAAAGAGAAAAAAATACCAGAGTTATGCTGAGATTTTTTCTCATCTGTTTAAACACAGTCTAATAATGGAAAAAAAAAAGAAAGAAATAACGAAAAAAAGAAAAGACAGGCTAGTCTTGATTACTCATAGATCATAAATTTATCATCTCTAATCATTTGAGTCTAAATTTTTAAAGTAAACTTGTTCCAATGATTGTTCTTTGAATTATAAATCAAGTTCATGTTGCTCTTAAGTGCAAGTCATTGTTTAATGAGATTTATAGGGTGATAGTAATGATGGCATTTAGTAGCATAAAAGATCACTTTTTACACTATTAAAAAAAGCCATTTATTGGCTCTTCCAAATGGAGAAAGTTATTTGATTCTGCATTTGTTGGCATGCATTTATGTTTTTACTTGACAGCATATTTAATTCAAAGCTTTTGAATGATTGTTGAATGGCTAGTTATAATTGAACAAAATATCTGGGCATTTCAAACTTAACCATTTCTTCTCCTTTCTAGTAAAATTTTCTCCATTAGTGACTGAATATCCTACTAGAAACGCAGTTACACTTATTGTTCATTAGGTACAATCTCTTGCTGTCTCTTTACCTGGTTCTTTCACACCTGACAAATTGCAGGAACACATAAGTGAATAATATAATGCTTACATTGTGTAGTTGCATCATTACTTATGCTATGCAATATTCCAAAAATAATTTGTGAGCTTTAAAATTTGTTTGTGTGAAAGCAGGAGAGGAAGAAAAATAGAAAGAGTTCAGGGAGATATCCGGGGTTTTATTTTGGTTTGGTCTCTGGTAATCTGGGGTCAAAGTGGCATGTGATGTACAACCACATTCAGAGACTATATTCTCAAATTTTAAATTTAGTAAAAAATGTATCTAGTGAGAAAAGTATTTTCATTGTTGTCAATAAAAAATGGGAGTGATTCAGAACTGTTTCAGGAAATATTGATGATTTAATTATTTATTTTCTAAGCTCTTTCCATTATAAAAAATAAAAGTGCAAAATGAACTAGTTTATATTAAAGGAGAATCTATTGCCTCATATTAATCAACACCAAGGTCGATGCTATCTCTGGCCTTAGGAACCACTGAAATAATGGGTTAGAATATAGACAGGGATCTTCTTTTTTTTTTTTTTTAATTTTTTATTTATTTATTATAGTCACAGAGAGAGAGAGGGGCAGAGACACAGGCAGAGGGAGAAGCAGGCTCCATGCACCGGGAGCCCGACGTGGGATTCGATCCCGGGTCTCCAGGATCGCGCCCTGGGCCAAAGGCAGGCGCCAAACCGCTGCGCCACCCAGGGATCCCAGACAGGGATCTTCTATATAGGTTCTCCATTTCACTTGTATTTGATACTGCTTTTTAGTGATGCTTAGAAATATGCCAATGAAAGTAGTTACCACCTATTTTTGGCTTACTTCTCAACAGTTCCATGACCAGAAATTAAAACAGAAACAATCCAGCTTCTCATTTCATTTACAGACTAGATATTACCAACGGAGATCTTCATTTATCATAGGTCCATGGACCACTCCTCTGTCTAGAGGACTGAGATATTGTGATGGATGATGCTCAGGATGAATAACGTGAACAATCCATTGACCAATCAGACAGAAGAGTCTTTTATCATACAATCACGTAGAAGGAGACCATAGTTATGTCAATTAAAGATAATGTCACCAGGAAGCCACACTAAATTTTGTCTACTGAAATCTCACACCAAATAATTTCCTTGAATTTATTATGTGTTAAGACACATGAAAAATAAAACAACAAAAAAGTTCTAAAAATTAAATAAACACAGAATCTTCATTTGAAAAGTTATTAAATACACAGACTAAAGATTTCAAACAGTATAAGGAGATTATTCAGAAAAGTAAAGACTCTGCCCACATAAAACATCCAATTGTCTCCTAAAGGGCTTTGATTGTTCTTTTGTAATCTTCCAGAAATTATTCCCTTAATAATATGCCTTGGAGAAATTTACATATTAGCTCAAACATACTAACAGTATTATTATTGTTGTTATCATCACTATTGTTAATGTTTACAGCTGCAATCATTTATTTTATAATTATATATTGTTATTTTTTATTTTCATTATTAGTTCTCTGTGATGCCTGTAGTATAGCAGGGTATTGCTTAAAATCCATGGCTGATATGAAGCATAATTAAAATCTGAATTAGAGGAAATGTAGTAAAACTCAGATTTGTAGTTCAAATTAAAGATTTGACAACAGAATCTTATGGCATGCAAAAATACAATAATATGTAAAAAAAATCTATTTCCAAGGCAGTATGTGCCTAAGACCATCACCATTAGAATCAGCCATACTTATATTTGTAGAATACTATCTTCTGAGTTACATATACTCTGTCATATTATGTAAACAATTTGAAACTCTATTTACACTCTATACACTATGGCACTAATATATTTTACACATTAGTGCATAATACTTATGGGGCTGTGTGAGACTAAAAAGAAATAATATTTGGAAAATACCCAATATCATCTTGCATTAGTAAATGGTCAACTGACATGTGTCAGTTGACAAAGGACATGTGTCATTTAACTTTGCTTAAATTTTTGTAAATTCATAGAGCAGGATCACACCAAGGTTTCATTAAACATAAAAATTTTCAATATCATAACTTTTGAACCTTAAATATGTTCTTTTTACCATTACCAAGACTATCATAAGAGCCAGAATTGTTACTTCAAAGTAAATTGCTGTTCATTGTACTGTCCAGTTTAATCAATAGACGGTATATTTTTAGAAGTACACAAAATAATAAGATAATTTAGGATTGATGCCACCTTAGCTTCAGTGAAATACATCTGATGCTACATAGGCATTGCAGATGTCATAGCAAAGACACAGAATTGCAGCAGAGAGGTAGTATGTGTTCATATAAGCCAAATGTCCTGAAAGATGTAATGGGATTTGGGTCATTTTGATGGTCGCTGATGCTCTTTGTGTCCACTTGGAAGCTGAAGTGATCCAAATCGAGGGTTAGATCACTGGAATGGTTAACCTGATATGGCAGGCCTCAGAAGTCATTTAGAAGACCTATTTCCAACATCAAAAACACTGCAGATGAGAGATCAAGGGTGGTTTCTAGATAGGAAAGCCTTTTGATTTTTTATTTATTTTATTCTCATATTGGAAAATTATATATGGATAAAGTACCATGTGAACAATGACAGGCTATCATATGATCCTCTTGAAAAAAAATCACTGTAGCCTTTATTAAAAGAGGAGAAAACTCACTAAAATTATAGTTAATATAGTTACACTGAAGTTACATCCGTGTACATGACAACTTCTATTCAGGTACATCAAAACTGTTTTGGAATTCTAATGACCATTTTGACATTTTCCCAGTTTGTAGGCTAAAATAATATTTTCCAAACAAATTGGTTATCTCATTCATATTCTCTGATTTCAATAGAGTATATGAGCAATTAGCTACAGATTGATTTTGAAAATTATCTTCAACTATTATCAATTATTCTTATGTTGAATTTATGTTTTTTTAATAAATGACTATCTTCAATCATCCCCATTATCAACTACTCTGAGATTTTCACATCGAACTGGCACAACCATCCTTTAGATCCTCACTAATTCTGAATTTACATATTATACTTTTCATGTCACTTTTTGAATTTACTCATGTAACCAACATATAAAGTGCAAAAACCCTAAATACATACCTCAACACATTTTTCCAAAGTGAAAAAAACAGTGTAATTATCACCCATATTAAGAAATAGAGCTTGAGATGCTCTGTAGAAACCCCTGATACTCCATCCCAGTAGCTACTCCTCAAAAAAAGTGATTAATTAAAAAATTAACTAAAGGTAAGTCTATATTTAGATTAAAATGAGAGAAAATAACTTGCATAGGTCTCAAGTACTGTATTATATCATGGAAGTATATTCTTAAAGATTTATTTATGTTAGAGAGAGAGGGCACAAGCAGAGGGGCAGAGGGACAGACAATCTCAAGCAGACTCCATGCTGAGTATGGAGCCCAACCCAGGTTCCATCTCATGACCCTGAAATTATAACCTGAGCCAAAACCAAGGGTCCAGTGTTCAACTGATTGCACCATCCAGGTGTCCGTGGAAGTATATTCTTAAAACTATGATAATTCATTGCTTTGGTAGCAAAATGTATTAAAAATAAATTCATTTAATATATGAATTTTCTGAAGCTTGACTAGAAAGGTTGTTATTTTGAATATAAGTGCTTTTCTATAGGGTGTTTTTTCCCCCTACATTGGATCCCCATATCTTTAGGAAATTTAGAAAACATGCAAAATTGATTAAATTTCAATTCATTACACATTTTATAAGTCCATACTTTATGTCAGAGCCTGATGCAGGGCTTCATCTCAAACCTTGAGATCAAGACCTGAACCCAAACCAAGAATCAGTTGCTTAATCGACTGTGCCACCCAAGTGCCACTATTTAATTTTTCCTGTAGTGTATTTTTCTTTATATTTTAGATATATGCCATAA
The DNA here is from genome assembly GCF_011100685.1 of Canis lupus familiaris. Taxonomy (NCBI): domain Eukaryota; kingdom Metazoa; phylum Chordata; class Mammalia; order Carnivora; family Canidae; genus Canis; species Canis lupus. The sequence continues at coordinate 81,829,409 of NC_049224.1, forward strand.
AAAAGATCTTTTCAACTGGTTGCATGGCTTCAGAATCACTGTTCAATCATTTTTATATAATATAACTTACATTTTTACACTGAGATTGAGTTCTGATACTATACAACTGAGGGTGGGAGATAGACAATGAAAGTGGTGGGGTCCCTAACAAACTCAGTGTTATGACCTTTCTGGAGGACTTGCAGGGTAGCAATGTTCCCCAATTGAATCCTCGCATCACACGCACACCTCCTACACAATCAAATCCTCCAGAACCATTTTCACTCAATTAAGACTGAGGCAGAGAATGAATCCATGTTAAATGATCTAGTTATAACAATTTCATGATTAAGATAAATGCACTCATACAAACTCTGTGTTTTCTCTCTCATTCTGGTTCATTATAGACTAAGTTGATGATTATAACAGAATGGAAATAGGCCCATTAAGGCAATAACCCACAAGTACATTAAATAGGACACAATTTCATTTGCTCTTACTGAACTGAAAATTAGTACAAAAAGTCAGAACTTTCTAAAATAGGTCCCTCAATATATTAGGAGAAATGATTATTTTCTGGCTCTTTAAAAACATACACAAAAAACAAATTATTAAAATGAACATAATGAGGAGAACATTTATTCATGGTAAAAGGTTATTGACTTTTTCCTGTGTTTTGTTACTTCTCTCTCTCTCTCTCTCTTCTCTCTCTCTCTTTTGCTAGTTTTTCACATTATCTCATCCATGACTTAGATGTAGATTCAATAAACGCATGTCTGATGCCAGAGGCACAGAAGGTGCATGTGTTGACACATCTTGGGGTGGAGAAGACTCTATGTCAGAGAAATGAAAAGTCTTTATTGAATCTAATAAAAAAGAATGTTTTCTTCCTCTTAATTGTGAAATGAAATGAATTTAAGTTCTGATATCTGATAAATTATTTCCAACATAAACCTTGGAAAATTAACTAATACAAAACACTTTCATCTAAATAAATATTATGTAAAAAAATCTATTGACAGAGATATCCAAGAGCTTGTTATGTTATAGTTGAGGGATTTTGTTCAGGAGAATTGACATCTGACAATTAAGAGTTTAAATTTAGAAGAAAACTTGATTGTGTAGCAGCAGTGCAGTTTAAATAGAAGGATTTACAACCACTGAAAGGAAGCTAAATTAGGAGATAGATCAATTCAATAAAACAAATAGGGATTAAGATTAGTGTTAAATTCTTGGTGATGAATGATGAGAATCTAAATTATAGCAGTTTTGTGGACATGTAGAAGTGTGAGGTGGATGGAAAATAGCTCATAAATATTTAAGAAAAAAAATCAAAATGTTGGGGCACGTGGGTGGCTCAGTGGTTGAGCATCTGTCTTTGGCTCGGGGCGTGATCCTGCGGTTCTGGGATCCAGTCCCTCATTGGGCTCCCCATGGGGATCCTGCTTTTCCCTGCCTATGTCTCTGCCTCTGTGTGTGTGTGTCTCTCATGAATAAATAAATCAAATCTTTAGAAAAAAATCAAAATGTTATGCAAGTTTCAGTGGCAATTAGAAGGGTTGATGAGAAGGAAGAATAAAACTTACTATGGAAAAAACAAGTGGTATTTCAGATAAAATGTTAGAAAAGCCTAAATATCAGAAGATAATTTTATATAGAAATAAAAATTTGCAAAGAACTAATTTATAATTAATCACTGGTATCGCAAACAAAATACTATGGCTATAGGAAAATGTGCGAGTGACATATAAGTAAGGGCAAAGTTGAGTAACACCCACATTTTTCCCTGGGAAAGAGAGAAAATTTGAAGTGGACACTGAGAATAATTCTGTTATTAGGTAGAGAAAAAACTAGCAGAATATGGGGGCATGGAAGCTGATGGAGACAAGATTCAAGAAGAGTGGATAAAAATGACAGATATTACAAAAAAGGTCAGGTGTGATTAGAACTGAAAAGGGAACATAGATTTGGCCATCAGATAATTATTAATGATCTTCACAAGAGCATGCGCAAAAAAAGAGCTTAAAAAGCTTGATTATGAGTCAAAGTGAAGAAAACACATGCCGTACTAGGGCAGATCACACAAAAAGCAGTAGAGAGACTTTATTTTTTCAAGAAAGCATAACGGTATTGACAACTGGAGAGTTAGGAGTATGTCATTAGAACCTGAGCCAGAGGAGATCATAAACTCTGATCATAGAGATTTCAGAACAAGTGGCTTCCTCAGAGAAGAGTCAAGTCCCTGATAAGGTAAGAAAGTGGAAGAAGGGATTTGTAAGAGATCATTTATACTGCACCTGAAACATTTATGAGACTCACTAGATACACATGAATGAATGATGCCATTCATAGAAATATAATGTACTTTTCCGACAAAGAGGGGAGAAATGGAGAATACATACGGTCTTCAGATTCATATCATCGTAAGTATTGGTGAGCCATTCTTCTAATGTCATGAAGGACTTTCTCCCCTTGGTATTGGAAGAGGGTCTTAAGGGCACTGTCTCAGTGAAGTGCAGCTGGGAACACAGGTATAGATCATGCTCTCACTTTCCTCTCCCTCCTTAACCAGAGAGCTTCATATGTTAATGCTTTCTCTAGGGAATTTTTTTAAGGAAAAAAAAAAACAATTTAATAAAAATAACCTCATAAGCCACTTTAAAACGTACTTTATTCTTACCGTGAACCTCTTAGGGGTTGAATTTGGATTGATGATTTTTGTTTCTGCTAGATGTCTCCATTGGCCATGCTTCAATGAAATGGTGACTATTTTATGTATACAAATTATATATATATATATATAAAATATATATATTTTGTTATATATATATAAATTACATACACAAAGTAAATAAAACTATAACGTGTGTAAATTAACCAAACACATAGATATGCATACATACAAACTCCTGATTTTATCTAAACGAGAAGAATTTAAAATCTTTTATAATAGTTGCTAATATCTGTAATATCATTTTCAGTTGGCACAAAGATATTATGTTTAATTTCTCAGTCGTACCTTACACTAGCATATCAAATTATGTAATATCAATGACAGTATCACTCACATTTAGCAGATAAGGAAACTCAGGCTCGTAGAAATTAAATTAACTTGTCTAAGTGAAGAGAGCTATTAACAGAATGAATTTAGGACTAAAATTAGGCATGACATGGAAAATCCCACGTGTTTCTGCCCTGAAGCATTCCGCCTTGGATAACTAGTCTAGGTGGTAACACAAATGTATGTACTGAAAGGAATGTAACTTCAATTCTGATATCCTTTCTTCTTTCTACCCCCTAGGATGTGTTATCCAGGGTTTCTCTTAACCTTATTTTTTCTTTGTATTCTCATCTTTGCTCTAATTTACCCATTTTATTTCCACGGCTAAATCCTGACTCCTGCTCCTGATCAATTCAAACGCAACCAATCCACAGTGTCCTCTGTTCTACATCTAAACCCCTTTCAATTCTGGCGGCTCTAACCACATATTTCTTTAGTCAGGCTTTTGAGTGCTTTCCCAATGCTCCCTGGATCAAATAGTAGCATCTAAGTATGGCCTTCAAAGCCGTTCACCTTCTGCTCCAGTCCTAGGCAGCCTCTCCACCTCCACTCAAACACAAACCATATCTTCAAGCTTACCTTTTTGTGTTCTAAATCTTTTTGTTTGTTCTAAATCTTTCCTCTTCATGTCTACGTTTTGATCTTAACTCTTCATGTTTATGAAACGACTTCACGACTCAATGTCAAAATAGATACCTTTTTTTCCCTCTTGATATCACCAGGTAACAGCTGCTTCAAGCATATTTCACTTATTACTCGCATAACTCTCAGGTGTGACCAATTCAATATCAGTCCCTTCTTTTGCAATTTTTTATTCGTTCTTGAATTAAATGCACATGTCAATGCCTACTATGTGTTATTCGTGCTTCTTGCCACCCTCATTTTAAGCTTCTCGACTGTAGAAGTGACGCATGCTGTGAACAAGTATATTTATTGCAGGTAGTAAAGAATATTTGCCACTAGAGCACAGTCACAGACATAAGAAACATGGTATTTATAACAAAATAAGAAACAAAGAATAGAAGTATAAGAGCTTCAAATTACACTTTGTGAGCTGGTAGGAAAACATTAAATACCTTGGGAATTACAAAGAAAGAGAAAAATTATTTTGAGCATTTAAATACATAGAAATTATCTTTTGTTCGCCTCTAGGTAAGAATATGTGTGGAGTATTGTTATTAGTATCAAAATCATTTGAAAATTTATATAATGACAATATATCACAGTCTCTCCTATTGAACTCACAATACAGAAACACTCTGTTTAGTTTTTTATTTTATAGAGAGTACTTTGTTTTCTAGGTATATGTACTCAGATAACTAATCACATAGCTGAAAATCCAAGTAAAATATTTGTTGAATAATTTGAAGGGCAGAAAATGGAAATAAAGAGAAAAATTTCCAGGTTATATGTTTACACATGTATCTAAGAACTAACAGTGGTATCCTAATGTTTAAACGCCTTTTTCTTTCAAGGACTTTTTAAATTATTTGAATTCTAACCATCTGTGAAGTGTATAAGAACATTCTAGTCATTCTATAGTTTGGTCACTCCCAGAGGTCTTGCAGACAAAATTAGTATGAAAACAGAAACATCATTGTCAGGAAGAGCAAAGAAAATATTTTTAAAATGTCAAGAAACTCCTTTATAAATTAAACATTTATCTCAGGGTACACAAAACTTGTCCATTTATATTTTCACTTGCCACACATTGTATCTTCATATGGTACATCTTTAATATTTTTTTATAAAAGTAAACTGGAATTCATTGGTACTCTATAATCAAACACTCTCACTTTAGTGAGAAGAAGACTTCCCAGAGGCAAACTCGCTCATCTAAGTTTCTTATTGGAATCAGGGTGGTGTGGTGGCAGCGTGGGGCTGAACTGTAGAATGAAACTTAAATGTAAACGTAAATAATGTAACTTAGAAGCTACATTATTTTTCTCACAGTGCAAAATTAAGGCAGAAATCAAACAGTCACAGAATATGTCTGTCTGTTTGAAAAAAAGAATGATCAAAAAAAAAAAAAAAGAAAAAAGGAATGATCTTAGTTTCTTCCTCCTATTTGAAATCATACATATATAACTAAAGCATTTAATGTCCATGTTATTAATTATAGGACCTGTCCGGTTTCTGATGACTTTCATGAGGATGCAATTTGGAAAAGAAACTATGCAAATATTTTACAGTTTAAGAATTTTTCTCCTGAAATTATAATTAAAGTTGAATTTTAAAAAGTCAATATACTACTCCCTTCTGCTACATACAGAGATAGCTTTACCGGATCATTAGGTCATTGCTACCGGTTATTGGTTTGTTTATTTTTTAAATTCAGTGGTCATAGGGTGCCTGGGTGGCTCAGTCACTTAGCCCCTGTCTTCTCTTCAGGATGTGGTCTGGGGTCCTGGGGTCCTGCAGATCTGATCTGAGCCCACATGGGGGCTTTCTGCTCAGTGGGGAGTCTGCTTCTCCCTCTCCCTCTGCCCTTACCCCTGCTCATGCTCTCTCTCTCTCTCTCTCTCTCTCTGTTTTTCTCTCTCTCATGCTCTCTCTCATTCTCTCATTTGTCTGTTGTATGTGTTATATGTTTGAAGCTTCTGGGAATGTGAGGGACAAAGAAGTAGACTTTTGGTGAAATATTAGAATTCACTAATAACCTTGCTTCTTTGACTCAAAAACCATACACTATATGTTAATTAATTGAATTTAAATAAGATGAAAAAATACTTAAAAAAAAAGAGAAAATACTTTAACACCTTATGGGGCTGAATGCTTTGATATGTAGATATGGAGACAAGATATGAGTGTGTTAAATGCTGCATTTTAACTTAGGAGAGGAAATAGAGCAAAAAGAATTGAAGTTTCTGGAAAAAGCTGTCTTTTGCTTTAAATATACACAAAAACAAGCCTGAACTAATCACGAATGGTTACATCAGCCACTGCCATTATCTTGATTAACTATCATTAAAGCTATCACTGAAATGAATGAGCTCCTAGTTAAAAGGAGCACTATTTTCTTTCTGTTAAATGACAAGCAAAAAAAAAAAAAAAAATCAATTTGAAATGATATGTTTCCCTATTTCTAAGTGCAAACTAGCACATTTACAAAATATTTTATTGCTAAGCTAATTGTTACTACACTAAACAATGTTTCAAGACAGAATGTTTTCATTATTCCTTGCAATTCTCATTTCCCTTTCTATCTTTCTCTCCTCATACTTCATTTTTTGCTCATTTTGACTCTTCATTGTGTATCATTTATAAATATATCCACCCCATTGGTTTCAAAATGCCTCTCTTTTCTCCATTTGTTTTTCAATTGGAATGCATAACTGAAGCACATCTTTCATATAAGACAAACACTTTGGGTGCTTTTGAAATCTTTATTAAATCTTCCTCTTTTCAAAGAGACCATATAGCCTGACGGTGTATTTCTTTTAAATTTTATTAGCCACGGTAATTTGGGGATGCATTGATGCTACTATTATGCCAAGCATTTATATCTTTTATATCTAGAATTGCTGTTATATTTGTTTTTTCTTGTCTTCAGTTTCCTAAAACCTTTTCAATAGTGAATGATCATTATGGTAACAAGTCTGCTAAATATTAGATGAACAAAAAACACTTAATATCAAACTATTCACTGCATTTTTTTTTCCTCGTTGGAGTACCACCTCCCCTCTCACTCATTCTACAGATTCCCCATCCAAGGACACACAAACTGTTGAGCTAACTATTCAATATACTTTGTGCTAAGGGCTGGTTTCCAGCCAGATGTGTGTATTTTTAATCAATTGTTTTTTTTCTTTTTACATTTTTGTGTTTTTAAATTAGAGTTTGAATTACCAATCCTCTCTGTTTATAGCGAGATATTCTTTATTTCATTGTTTAAAAAAACACTATTTTATGGATGTATTCCATTATTTGACGTTTTGCTGTATCTGATTACACTTATATTCAAATCTTTTTAGATTATTTTATTATCTGAATTTTACGATCACTGACCTGAACTCCTAGGTTTGAATTTATTGAATATCCTTCTTAGTGTTAATTTTCTCCACTTATTTTGGAATTTGTACATCTCTTTCTCTCTCCCTTTCCCCACTCTCCTCTGTCTGACTCTGTATCTCTCAGTTATTATTTCTGGGTTCTTATAATTTCTAATAGTTTCACATTTCATTTCACCTGGTACTTTTGGGCCTCTGTCTAGTATTAAATCTTAAAATCATATTTCAAAATGTCTGCCCAATAGTTACATTAAGGAATTCAAAAAATATGGGAGCCAAATCTTGGTTCAGGTCTTGTTTGCTGATTTGTAACTATGTTCTCTTGCTTCCTTTCATATATAAGGCTTAGCATCAATGTTCTATAACAGGTTTTTTATTTTTTATTTTTTTAAGATTTAATTTATTTATTCATGAGACACATGCAGAGAGGGAGGCAGAGACACAGGCAGAGGGAGAAGCAGGCTCCATGCAGAGAGCCCAATGTGAGACTCAATCCAGGGTCTCTAGGATCACGTCCTGAGCCAAAGGCAGATGCTTAACCGCTGAGCCACCCAGGCATCCCCCCCTTTTTTCTTAATTATTAACTTCCTTATTAAAAGAAGAAGGAAAACAAATGAAAATCCTAATAACTAAACCATGTGGAATACCTTTCCATTCATTACAAATATGAGCTTAACTCTCATTTTCCATCAGAGTCAATAAGGCATTTCTTTATCCAGGCTCACCACTTTGCTTTATTTTTATTTATTTATTTATTTTTGTTTTGTTTTGTTGGTGGTTATGACTTTTAATTATTTTTTGTTATAGTTATGTCACATTGTGTTTTATCTGTCTTTGCTATTTGTTCACAGCCGAGGGAAAGCTTCTAAGCATGAACTTTGGGGCACCTGAGTGGCTCCACTGGTTAAGTATCTGACTTTGGCTCAAGTCATGGTCTCAAGGTCCTGGGATTAAACCTCATGGGAAGCTCCCTGCTCAGGGGCTATTCTGCTTGCTACTCTCCCTCTCTCTCTCTCCCTGCTCATCCTCTCTCTTTATCTCAAATAAAGAAATAAATAAATAATCCAAAAAACAAACAAAAAAACCAAAAACACAAACCATGAATTTCAACAACATATTGACTGAAAAAAAAAAATAGTATTTCTGACAGTAAACTAATTAGGTTAGGGATAAAGTATTTTAATTAATAGAGACATTATACTTGGGAGATGAGGTAGTAGCATTTTCTCTGTTACACTATGCCTACTAAAGTACAGTTTAGTTTCAAAACTAGTAGGTCAAATTCAGCTTGGATTAAAAAAAAAGAACAGAATAGTTAATACTTCCTTAACAATCTCTTTTTGTGCTGTATTCAATAGGTCACTCTCTTTTTCTATTTTAATGCTTGCCAAATTTTTAGAGCTAGGTAATGAGTCTGCCAATTGCTATTGTAGATTGAAAGATGTGATGATCATCGATGACCCAAGAGAGGGCCACTTCTTTGTCTTTGTTTCATGGATTACATTGAACATCCATCAGATCAAAGCACTTTTGACCTCTGTTAAAATCAACTAGATTTGAACTGGCCACTAGGAAAGACTTTGGTCTAATTATCAAAGATCTTTGCCATTCTGTTCTTCAGAGACCTAAGTTTCTTACTTTATCTTCACTCCTTTCATTTTCCAATCACAGTTCTAGCATTGAATCACATTTAAAATTTTTTCTCTTCAAAAAGTCAGGAATTGAAGCAAAAGTGAGTTGAACATTTTTTTTCTTTTACTTGATATTTCTGAAAATCTTTAATTCTTAAGTACAGTATATTTGTTGCTTGATTAAAATATCTATTCATCTAACATTTATCCATCAATTTATTCCAATTATACCTCTCTTCAGTTATTAGACAAGGGAAATATAACATATAACAATATACTTCAAATTAGAAAATTTCTTAGGATAGCTAACACTAGCAGAAAACATTAGTTAAATTAGTTCCAGTAGTCATACTATTGTCAGATTAACATAGATATACATCATACTTCAATAGATGAAAGTCAGCCCCAATTCTTAATGTAATTCATTTTGATTCAGACTTAAACACTGAGCAACTTTTTCCACTGTCTAAGAGAATCTCAAGGTCTAAAAATAAAGTAAGGTAAAATTTCTAATTTTCTCTTTTACATTAAACATATGAAGCACCTGGGTGGCTCAGTGGCTAAGTGTCTGCCTTTGGTTCAGGTCATGATCCTGGGGTCCTGGGATTGAGTCCCACATCGGGCTCCCCACAGGGAGCCTGCTTCTCCAACTCCCTCTCTGCCTCTCTTTCTGTGTCTCTCATGAATAAATAAAATCTTTAAAAGAATATGAAGCTTGGATCTCACTGCTCTTTAGTAATTAACACCAATCTATAATAACCAACCTGAGATAGAGACTGAGTTTTTCATAGGCTTTCAGAGTAAAGAGATGACAATGACAAATAATAGTGGAAGGGCTCTTCCATATTTAAGCATATCTGAATCCACCACGTAATAGAGAACAGTAAAATAAACAAATGTGAATAAGAATGAAGGAAAGAAAACTGAGCCTTCTTGAGGGTAAGTTGGATCCCCTTACACATTGACCCAACTAGAACACAAACAAAGATTATCCAATATTTGTTGAAATCTCTAACTCTGGGACTATTACCCAATACAGCCCAATTCATGTCTATCAATCACTCTACAAAGCAAATTCTAGAAAGGAAAACTGCCATGTTTCTTTAAGTGGTTAGTCTGTGCAACTCCATACCTACCTAAAATGAAGTACTAAGTATACATTTATTAAATGCTTGAATAAATGACTAATCAAGCTATTTAACAACTTTTTTGTTTTTTTTGTTTGTTTGTTTTGTTTTTGATTCTTAGCCTTAACTCACTTTTGTGCATTTCTGCTTTGGTAAAATAAAGTGATAGTATATACCTTCGTAAAACACCACTTTGCCATCCTAAGATTACTTTAAGCAATGCATTATAACTTGTTTTTTGAAGTTGCTTTCAAACCCTATGATAATGACCAGATATTTTGTTATTTTTTCAATAATCTCCTTAAAGTCAAAAATATTCATTTCTGAATGAATCTGGTAAGTTCTCAATAAAATTAATTTACATAAATTAATGCAGAATATGTACAGTCAACAAAGTCTCAAAAATATTGTTTAAACAGAAATTGTTACCTGTATTTTATATTTTGTTGGATCTTATGCCTTCAATTTTTTGCACAATAGTTAAAATCAGGGAGTTTATTGTTTGTGAACTTGTAAATCCTAACACCATACTTACTTCTTTGCATTTAGTTGCTGCTAAGTAAATATATCAAAACAAAACAAACAGAAACAATGACTAGTCTGATATATTTCCATATTAGGATTTCTTATTTTCTTTATAGTTGAATCAACATTACTGTGGTATATAGTTTTAAAAATATTTCTGATTTTGTATGCTTGCTTCATAGATATTTATAAAAACCAAAGCAAATGATAAATCAAATCAAATTTTCTCGTAACGAGCTTTTTCATGGGACTCAGACATATAAAGAATTCCACAATAGGTTTCTGGGGGCTCAGTGGGTTGAGTGACTGCCTTTAGCTCAGGTCATGGTCCCAGGTTCCTGGGGTCAAGCCCAGTTAAGCTCCTTGCTCAGTGGAGAATTTGCTTCTCCCTCTTCCTCTGCTTCTCGCCCTGCTCATACTTTTACTCTCTCTCTCCCTCTCAAATGAATAAATAAAAACATCTTAAAAAAAAATTCCCCTATGTTCTTCAAAATTTAAGATGATGAGAACTAGAATTTCATTATTTAATTCCTGAATGTTTACAGTAACTAGTTATCAGATTGTCAGAATCATTAAAAAGTAGAATTATATTTATTGCTATTTTTACACTTTACAGTGCATCAGAATTGCTTTATAAAATCATGCATAGTACACTTGTGTCTCACTTTTAGGAGCTAGAATTTAATTTTATTATTTTTCAAAATTTTAGAGATGTATAGTCATGAGTTAGTTTTAATACTACTTTGTTACATGCTTTGTAGAAACTAAAGAAACAAAACAAAACAGGGACTTCTGGGTGGCTCAGTGGTTGAGGTCTGCCTTTGGTTCCGGGCATGATCCCAGAGTCCTGGCATCGAGTCCCACATTGGGCTCCCCCCTGGAGCCTGCTTCTCCCTCTGCCTATGTCTCTGCCTCTCTGTGTCTCTCACGAGTTAAATAAATAAAACCTTTAAAAAGAAAAACAAAAAACAAAACCCTCTCCAATACTTAAATCCTTGAACAAACATAGTACAAGGGACAGTAGAATGGTTGTGCACTGCACAAACCTCAAAATGAATGCATCTTCAAAGAGGGCTGTGTGCCACCCAGTGCCCTCACCTTCAAGATATGGCAAAGTCCAAAAAATAAAGACAGAAAAGTAAAATATTTGAACAAATTATTTCTGTTGAACCCAAGTGATCCAATTCAAGTGACAAATAAAAGGGAACTTTGTGGCAACTTTGATAGAAACTGCTAAGTGGATCACTCAGTGTGGCAACTATTTATATTGCCAGTAGTCTATTAATAGATGAACCACTTTACCGGGGTAAACAGATTATGCTCGACAGGCACACGTAATATACTTCAAGAGATATTACTTTTCTGAGATTTTTATTTCTTTCTTTTTTTTTTTTTTTTTTAAGATTTATTTGTTCATGAGAGACATCCAGAGAGAGGCAGAGACATAGACAGAGGGAGAAGCAGGCTCCTCACAGGGAGCCTGATATGAAATCTATCCTGGGACCCCAGGATCACAACCTGAGCCAAAGGCAGACGCTCAACCACTGAGTCACCCAGGTACCCGCCACCCCAAGATTTTTCAACACTTGCATATATTCTATTGAAGAACACTAAAACCTGATTTGTAGAAACAGAAACATTTAACATAAAAATCTGCAAAGGAAACTCATCTGGCATTCAATAAATTTGGAAAGCCCTCTTTTGGTCATTTGTTATGGCAATGTTAATTTGGGATAATATATGCTCAGATTATAACCTTTGAATGTTGCTCGAAAATGACATATACGAAAGCACTGATGATCTTTTGGGTTTTGCACAAATAATTCATAATTGCTCCGGTTCTCGTTGTGATATTCATGATGTTTAGATTCAAATTACATTACCAATGTTCGTTTTTGAACACCTGGCCTGGCTGATATAACAACCAGGAGATTTCTGTGGGGCTCTAGCCATTGATCAAGGCTGTCATTCACTCTGATTGGTTGATGTCTGGTTGCTTCAGTATTTGAAATGACCTTTCACCAAATAACATTAAGGAGAAGTAGAATTTTTCTCATGTGCTCAAAGAAAGTTTGAAAAACTGTAGACATGTCAAAATCTAAGTTAAGGCTGAGTGCATTTGGTCTGTGGAAGCAGGTTATAAACACAATTTCTTTTCCTGTATTTTTATTTTGGTATTCACCCTAGTCCTTCTCACTTAAAATAAAATATAACTTGACAGATCTATCTAAGTAAATTGACTCTCTCAGAAATCCCCTTTTCAATCATTTATCTTTTCTCTTGTTCTCTACTATGTCAATAGATTGGCTACACTTGGACATTTTATCTTCACTACCATCAAATATTCATTTCACAGACAATGCTACAAAGCATGTCTTAATCATAGAGTCCTCATTAATAGAATTAACAATCAAGTTTGACTTTTACAGTACTCCGTAGAGGACACCGAGTTTATTTAATTTATTTTTAACATTTCTATTGAAATATAACACCATACAAAAAGTGACAGATCCTAGGTATATAGGTTAGTTGATTTTTACATAGACTAACATTCCAGCCAGACTAACAGAATGACCAGATTAAGGTACAAAACATTACCAACACTCCAGCACTCCAGAAGCCCCTACCCAGGAGCTTATGTCCCATCCCAATTATTGTGTCCACTGCAAAGTTACAAATTCTTTTAATTTCTATCACCATTCACTTCTTTTGCCTGCTTATGAGCTTCTATAAAGGGTGTATTCCAGTTTTCTCATTATGTCTTGTCTTATTCACTCCACAATCTATGATATTTATCACTATTACTGCAAGTAGTTGAAGTTTCTACTTCATTACGGTAAAATCTTTCACTACAAATATACACAATATTTTATTTATCTGTCCTATTGCTAATGGATATTTGAATGTGTCCATTATTTTTTGCTTTGTAAAAAAATGCTGCTTAGATTTGTTTCTTTGTTTTGGGGTTTTTGTTTTGTTTTGTTGTTTGTTTTTAGTATTTTAGCAGCTCCTTGCTTTCTTGCTTGTTTTTCTTTTCTAAGTGTTTTTTTTTTTTTTCTTTTCTTTGTTTTGGTGGCAACTGAACATATGCATATTAGTAACATCAAATTACTCAAAAAGATGCTACGTGCAGAATATTGGGTGTACTTTTCTGAAGTTCACTTTCATTTGAGATGTTTGCTCTAAAGTGCTTTCTCTTGGTAGCCCTCTACACAATCTCAGTCTCCTTATTCCAGTGAAACTATAACAAAGGTTAGACTATTGTTTTGTAGACTTTTTTTGCATTTTGTAGTCTTGTGTCTTCTCCATGATAAGCATAAAGCCCATTGGTGAAAAACTGCTATGATAGCATGTAATTTTGATATCTTTATTTTCATATTGCACTTCAAGGTGACCACTAAATTCTAATTGAGGATATTTTCTTTTTTACTAGGAAAGTTCATTGTATTTGAGTTGTTGCCACTATTTTCAACCACCATGAGTATCATGAATTTTTAATAATAAAATAATTAATATTATTTTAACAATATTTAATAATATTATTTTAGAGTTTAATACTAAAATACTGATTCTTCCATATAATCTAATCTTTCAGTGTAAATCACTCCAATCCTCCAAAAGGTGAGCTACTGCAATAGGAATACTATATCAGAAAGATAAAAATCATAATATTTAAATCAACTGTGCAAATAGATATTAAAAATATAATTACTAAAAAAGGATTACTAATAATTGCATCTTATGAGTTTTCTATTTTCTACATCACGGATTTCTATTTTATCTTTAAATTTGCCTTCTTTCTTCTTTCTTGGTGTTTCTGTTACTTTCTCAACTTATTGAGATGGAAACTTCATTCAAATATTTTGTCTTTTATTTTTATAGAAATGTTTATAAATAAACATATCTGTCACTTTTCTAAATAACTCGATTATACACTGAAATATGTGGTTGTGACTATCATTTTTTAATGCTAGTAGTTTCAATTATCTTTCTTCTTTTATCCATGATTTTTTGGCAATTTCTAAAATTTTCTTTTCTTAGTTTCCATTGGTTATTTTCCTGCTGTTTTTGTTTTTTTACAATATTCTCTGTTTAATTATCATCCAAATCTATTCTTCATCTGGCACTTTATAACCAAGTTTTCATTTTTTATATGATTTTTGTCCTCTCTTTTATGAATTCAATCATTTATAATTTTACTTCTACCTTTGGTCAATTTCTGTTTCTAGATTGTTGGGGATTTTATTTCTAATTTCTAAAGTCTAATTGTAACTATAAATTCCCTTTTTGGTATAAATTGGATGTGGAAAATCCTCTTCTATCCATTTACTAAAATAGATTTCTTTACTAAATACTTCTTTGTGGGGGGGTGGGTATAGTAGTAGTAAGGGAGATATTGAGTATCTTTTGAATTTTTATGGTCTTTTAATTTTTTTGGTTTTAGCAAGACCCTTAATTTTTCTTTTCCCTGTCTCTGTATGTGTGTGTGTGTCTTTTTTTTCAGAATGCAATTATTTATGTTTTTGGTATCTTTTGCCTCCAGTTATAGTGAAGAGATGGGGCTAGTTTAATTTTCCCTTCATTTTTAAACTTTTTTAAAAGATGACTTGAGAAATTTTGATTTAAACAGTCACATTTCTCCCCAGGCATCTTTGAAAACCCAGCTTATTTGATTTATTTTTATTTGTTTCCTTTTGTTCTCCTAAGTATATCATCTCCTAACAAAAATCCCACAATCCATGCAGGTACATTCTCTCTTAACTCCAGGAAAAAAACCTTGTCCACCACTTGTCAGATTATACCAGTACTTTCATACACGGGACATCAATGAATATAGTCAAAAATAAATTAAGAAAGAGAATGGAGGGACAAACAGTATTTGCAGGAAGTCAGCTGGGGCTTTCATTTTGAAGTAAAGAAATCATTGACATCATTGGTCTTTCAAATATTGTTTCTGAAATAATTGGACAAGGGCATACATGGAAGGATGGATTTGAAATTTTGAACTTTTGGAATATCTCAGAAATGTATCTCCATTTATACATATGCATTTACATTTTTACATAAAAGATAGAGGTATTGTTAAGCCATTTGTACCCAGAAGAAACACAGAAATTTGGGGCTTTAATAGTGATACACAAATGACAGAAGGATGAACGGATATTTGTCAAACATAGGAGTGAAAGCTTAAAAGAAATCTAATCAAAATGAAAGGTAATGGTTGGGGACACCTGGGTGTCTCAGTTGGTTGAGCTTCTGCCTTCAGCTCAGGGTGTGATCCTGGGGTCCAGGGATCAAGTTGTGTCAAGTCCCACACTGGGTTCCCCTTGGGGAGCCTGCTTCTCCCTCTGCCTATGTCTCTGCCTCTCTCTCTGTGTCTCTCATGAATAAATAAACAAGATCTTTAAAAAATATATATTAAGGTAATGATCCATAAAAATCTGGGCCTAAAGAAATGACAATTTGACACATTTTTGAAGTAAAAATACAGACGTGGTAAGTTGACATTATAGAGAAGATAGAAAATATTAAAAAGAACATCCATTTAATTTTGTCATATTTCTATTTCACATCCATGTGTTTCAAGCACTGTATTAGTCACCTGGACTATGTTTTCATTATCACAGAGATCCTCATTGTTGTGCCCAAGATTGCAAATCCGAGAAACCACCGAGGAGCCCACACCGATGAGAGTACACAAGGGTTTATGAACAAGCTTGAGCTTGGGTCCAAGTACACCCCACACAGCGGAGCAGGGACTTGGACCCCGAGGTGGGTTCCAGCTTAGTTTTATGGGCTGGTCTAGGGGACCTCCAGAAGGGGGGAGGAATTTCTCATATTCTGTTTACATTCTGATATGGGGCTTTCAAGGACATTAAGCTGTTTTTTTCCTGTAACTGAAGTAAGGTAAAGTTCTGCTCTTATTCACAGGGGCCTGGGATGGCTGTACTTGTGCTGACCCTGAACTTAAGGTGGAATGGCCTTGATTTTCTTGGCCTCCACACTCATCAGCCTATCAAAATTTGTTACACACTGTGAGCATTTGTTGTTAATTTGAATACATTGATAATTGGGTTAGAGATAACACAGAATGTAGCACTTTGTGCTGAACTCTCTAGGAGGACATATGGTTCCTGCTACTATATATATTTCCATTGGTTAGTTCTGGGCCCTTGGCATTTTATTTCGGGAGAAACGTTTGTTGTGGTGGTGCTGGTAGTTGTTATCTATCTATCTATAGGAGATCTTTTAAAAAGTAAAACAGCATCTTTGTGATGTCTTATTTTGTTTATGATGTTTTGTATCATATGAATAAAAATTTTCTCCATATATCTTTATATATGACTCTAGTTCAGGTGCTAGCACTTTACATAGTAAGATTTCATCACAAAAATTAATAAAATATAAAATAACAGAGTATAATTATTCTTAGCATAGCTCATTTTAAGATGGAGTGGCAGAAATGTGTAACTTTTATAAATTTATCATAGAAATATAATTACAGCATTGTAAAATTTTTGTTTTATAGGTAACCTGAAATTTTAATAGAGTTTTTCAACTGAAGTAATTAATTTTCAGTTTTGTTATAAAAATATCACCAAATATCTACAGAAGTGTGGATTTATAAAGACTTTTATGATTGAAATTCAGCTTGGTTGCTTTCAGCAGGATTCTTTTTTCTTCTTTGAATAATAGCTAAAGACTGAAAAAAGAACCGCTCATCAGATTAACAAAGGAGTTAAACATTCAAGAGAAGAATTTGCATTTTTAGAAGAGTCATTTCTTGATATACCCTCTGCCATGTTACGAGAGAAATACCTAAGGGAAATTAAATATTCATGGATTATAATTTGCCACATAGTAGTTACCTGCTTTTGCAGGATAGTAAAACTAATTTGCCCCTTCTTTAGTAATTATGGTCTCTTGCTATTCATTGTAAAAGGTTTTCCTGATCCAAATGTATAATCAGCAACCATACATTTTCTTACTCAAATATCTTTTTTTCCCTTAACAATCAGGAGCAATATATTAGGATATTAAGTGTTTCTATATCACTCTTTAGAGAATCGTTGGAGTTTATTTTAAAGAGAAAATAATCTGGGTGGTTGTAATGGATCTCTGACTGGAGGCGGGGCTTGGAAGAAATAATCTGTTGGTGCTTCTTTAACCTCGATGATCAGAACAGCTGCCTAAAGGCTGCTGATTTTTTTTTCATGCATTTTTATAATTGCATATGACTTTGATACAAAGTATAACTATGCTCAAAGGCCAAGCTTCATTTGAGGAAAATTATAGACTTGTACTGCTAAATGCAGAGAGACTGAGTTCATAAATGCACTTCAGCAAATTCTTTTTAAGTGGGGCATTTTTGATGTGGTCCCTAAGGGTATTGGAATCTTCTACCAGGTAAAAATGTATGTCAGGAGGCTCTGAAATAAGCCTACTCTTGCAGTTGTTAAAATTTGAATGAGGGTTGAAATGAGGTGAACATAGTAATAGAGAAATAAAAAAGTTGGGAAAGAACGAGCTTCCCTGGAGACTCCATATTGACTTCCCATACGACTTAAAAATCTGATGGGTCTGCAATTATAAGAAAGGGCCCTTAGGGACAAAACTCCCCTGTCCTAGCAGGGTTTGTGTTTTGATGGATTTAACTGGGACAACTTCTAAATACTATGTGAAACTAGGTTGAAACTAATAGGTATTAGCCATAGTTATTTCAGTTTTTAATACACTTTTATGCTTCTTGGGGGTGGGGGGGAAGCAGAGCTTGTTCAAATATTTCATAACACTATTAGACAATCTCATATTTATAGTTTTATCAGTGTATTTCTGAATTCTCTCATTATGTCAAGATGTGAAGAAAATCAATAGTGAAAGAATATAAGCAAGGTTAAGCAAGTTTCTGTAGATTTGATATAAGCATTTCAAAAATGTCTTTGCTTTTATTAGAGAAATTCATGTAGCTCATTTAATTCACAGAAGAATTGCAATAAAAATAGAATTATTCTCTGAAATCATATGACAATTAAAGAACATTTTTAAATAATGAAGTCAGAATTATGAATAACATTAAAGCGGGGTCCATTTACCAGAGGGCAGATAATTTATGGCAATATAAACTTGTTTCCACATTGTTACGCTTAAAATTATAGATAAACAATTGACCTGTTCCATTATCATCATTTTAGCTCTTGGAATTTTGATCTAGAATTTTATCTCACTATGCATAGATAAAGGAGAGAAAAGGGGGAAAAGAAGAGCTTTACATGCATATCAGTATATATGCATGCATAAATATATACACATCCCATTTTTTTTTTCTGGAAAGTGTTATTTACTTGCAACTGGTTGTTCGTACTCCATATCTTTTTAAATTTTTATTATATTTTTCTATATTCACAATCTGTTGCCATGTTTATATTTGAAACATGAGTTTGTCACAGATGGGATTGTGTGGAAGTCCACTTGGACATCACTTTACTCCACCTACAAGCAATATTCAACTAGAGAATATTTACAGTTTGAAGTCTCCTTTTGGCTCCATTGCCACAGAAGACCATTTCTGGAATTACTATTTGTCCATGTCAATTTTCACTTGGGTCTCACCTTTTGGAGTTTAGAAATAAGAAGCCCAGGGAGTATCTGTGATTGCAGCATGCTGTCATTCCTCTTGCTCCAAATAAGACATTTGGGTTTTGAATCTCAGCCGGTGCTTCTGATCGTAAAGAAGTATGGGTTTTAGGATATTTCTGAGGACAAGTACTTACATCTTCTAGGCTTCATCTGACATATAGCACTCTTGATTTCCAATGTTAATTTTTTAAAATATTTATTTATGCTCATATTTATTTGAGAGAGAGAGAGAGAGAGAGAGAGGAGAGAACAAGCAGGGGGCGAAGTAGGCTCCCCACTGAGCAGAGAGCTTGACATGCAGCTCCATCATAAAACTCCCAGATCATGACCTGAGCCAAAGGCATAAGATGCTTAACCAACTGAGCCACCCAGGCACCCCCTATGTTTGTTGCTTTTAATTTTTTTATTCTTTCTTTCCTCTTAAATATGATATTTGGAATGTAAAGTCACTTCTACTTTCATAAAAAATATTTTAAAATTATTTTCTTATTCTCTTTGTTACCATATGACTTAAACACAAAACATTGAAGTGCCTACTTAAACCAGAATTCTCAAACCAAAAGGATAATTTATATATTTTAAAGTATAAAGTTAAATTACTTCATTTATGTTTCGTCTTTGTTCTTTTCTTTAAAATCTATGTCAGAAAGTTTTATACAAAATGTCTATTGTAAAGGTCAAATTTCCTGACAACAATTTATCAAACTTTAAAAGTAATGGTAACAATTTAAGGAGACACAGAAATATTTGCAATAATTACAACCAAAAAAAAAAAACTTAAATTAAAAAAAAAAAAACGGATCAAGAGAAAAGAGATATTTATTTGATACTAGGTTCACAACCTAGTGGAAGGAATATACATACATATTAAATAATAATGGAAAAATTAAATTACAGAAAAGAGCTGTAATTGAAATTTTAGAATAGAATGAAATTCACTAGTTTGGATGAAAAGCTAAAACAATTATCCACCAAATTGTGCCATTTAAAATAGTTTAGCTTAAAGAGCTAGATTTCTACTGTTGAGGAAGTATATAAGGGAATAAAATATGAAATTTTGCTTAACTTCTCACTTTTTTCAACTTTAAGTCATATGAAAAGTAGAACAATATTCTTATCTCAAATTCACTTGAACTTATATTACCATGTTTTAAAAATGTCTATCTAAATTTTTACTGAACCATATAAACTATGTTTCTGGCCATTGTATGCCATCTTGATACTTGGAAGCCTTTCAGACAACCAAGATGGGACTCATCATCTTTACTATGTCATTCTTATTTTTATTTCATAATTGCCTAGTTTTCTATTGCCATCATAACAAATTACAAAAACCTTCGTGGTTAAAAACAACACAAATTTATTATCTCACAGTTTTGCAAGTCAAAAGACCAGGTATAGCATGGTTCAACCTGGTGTCCATGCACTTTCACAAAGGGCAGCAACCAAGGTGTCAGCAGGGCTGCATAATGCTCTGGAGGCTCTAGGGAGGAATTTACTTTCAAACTTCATTTTAGTTGTTGGCTGAATTCAGTTCCTTGAATTTCTGTCAGCCCATTTTCTTGCTGGCTGTCGATAAGGGGGCAGTCTTTGTTCATAAAGGCTGCCCTAATTCCTTTTAGTGTTTTCCATCTGGAAAAGGTGGGTGGAGTCTGAACTCCTTGAATATCTCTGACTTTCCCTGCTACTGTATTTTTTCTGCATTCTCAGTGGAGAGAATTACTGGCTTTTAAGGTCAGTAATAAATTGGGTCCAACTGGAAAATCTAGGATAATTTCCCTATATTGTGGAGTGAAGAATTCTGCCTACAATATGATTTTCTATGCATTTCTCCAATTTTACTGTTTATTCTCATGTTTAATTAGCCAATATTTAAGGCAATAATATTTACCCTCAAATCTCAGTTCCATTGTTTCTATCAGAGATATAATTAGTAAATTACAACAATAGGAAAAGCACGGGGCAGCCTGGATGCTCAGTGGTTTAGCGCTGCCTTCAGCCCAGAGCCTGATCCTGGAGACTGGGGATCAAGACCCACATTGGGCTCCCTGCATGGAGCCTGCTTCTCCCTCTGCCTGCGTCTCTGCCTCTCTCTCTCTCTGTGTCTCTCATGAATAAATAAATAAAATCTCCCAAAAAAATAAGAAGAGCATGAAATAAAATTAATTATATAATTGCATATTCAAAAACATTTTATAGACATTCTAAAATATATCCAAATCAATATTTTGAATGAAATGTATTCTTATTTCTTTATCCCTGCCCCAATCTCCCACAGTCTCCTGGCTACTGCCTCCCCAAAATACATGTGCATACACATAAAACTCAGTTTTGTGTAAAGTGCCAATGTATTTTAAGGATCATTTCCTCAGAGGCTACTCATCAGCATTGAACATTTCTTTCCAAACACACTATGTTTAAAAGTTGAATTAACTGATTGGCTAGCTGGCTGCTAGCCAAAGTTCTTGCTACTCAATTTAATGGCCAGTTTTACTTAATCTTATGAAATGTGTCTAATGTCATTAATCCATATAATTTATATAAGTAATTATTTTTAAATATTTTATAGGAAAATATCTCCTCCAAGTGCATGTGTTCAGTCAGTTTTCCTTTCCGATTTCCAACACTCTTTTTCAGTTAAAGATATCGTGGCACAGAATAACTAGCTACTCACCAGGCCCGCTTTCCCTTCTTTCCAGATATTCAGCTGGATAGACTACCTTGCCTGGTTGGTTTTCTGCAGTTATCATTAGCCATTTGTGCCTGAGATCTAACAAAACGATGTAGAACCACATCCAAACTTGATATTTTGCTCTTTTCTTTTCTGGGTCTTGATGCAAACCAGCTTGACCAACATAGAAGCCACACACTGAATATGGAGGAACTATTAAAAAGAAGTTTCCTACTGCCTTTAATTACTGCTTATAGGAGAGACACCTGCTCACTGATCATACCCTACCTGTTTTACACTTTATAAGAGCAAGATATTGTATTAAGTGACTGAGAGTTTGTGATTTATCTGTTGTTGCAAGTATCATTGCCATAACTAGTACAGATAATGTGATAAAAGAACTTAGTCTTGTCCGATTAATAAACTGACATCTCTAAACAGCACCCTGCATGGTAAAACTTAAGGTCCACAATATATTAGATTTACTGCCTATTATTTTCAGCTTGAATCAAACCACCTGTAGGTCAGTGGTTCAGTCATTCTGAGGCAAGTTTATCATTTTCACACAGAGATCACAATCACATGATTTGTTTCAGTAGATTTACTGAGGGCCTGAAATCCTCCTTTTCTTTCTCTTAAAACATATTTCTTAGGGAAAGAAACACACCTTTCCATAATTCAAAGAACTGATTGAGATCAACAGAATTGGATGAAGCTAGTATGCTGTAAACCATTCTTCAAGTACTGACTATTCCATGAGAGGATTCAAAAAGGGGGTAGAGGAAATGTCTTCATACAAAAAAGCAATTTTGGTAATGATACTTTTCAAAAATTGATAATAAGCCAATAAACAAAAATGTTTTATACCCCATGATTTGATAATTCTGAAGGAATTTATAATCTTAATACAAAGAAGTTTACAAGTTGTTCTAATGGTATATTATTCCAGTTTGGGGGGGCAGAGGTATAATGTAACTTAAAACAGTGCAAGAGAGGGAAGTTAGAGAAAACTTGGAATAAGTGAGAAGGAAAATAAGATGCAGACAGAAGCAGACTGAAGGGGGTATTATGAGATGGAACCTTGATCAAGAAAAGAGAAAACAATGGACAATGTAAAACCAAAGGGTAGACCATGAAGCTGCAGAATTGAGAACTGAGTTAGAACATGACAAAAACATATGCAAGAAAAACTCATTGGACTTGGAGATAAAATATGCTTTGGAAAATATTTCTGATCATAGCTGAATATTGTTTGACTAAATACATCAAAGTAATTGATCAAAAATTACCATTGACTTGAAAAAAAAAAAAAAGCACAAACTCTTGTCCGTAAGTCTTCAACTACCTTTTTAAAAAAGATTTTGTGTTTTATTAATTAATTAATTAATTAATTAATTAATTTTTGAGAGGAGGGAGAGGCCAAGGGCAAGGGAGAGGCATAAGCAGACTCCCCATTGAGTACAGAGCCTGACCTGGGCCTCTATCCCATAATGCTGTGACCATGACGTGTGCCAAAATCAAAAGCAGACACTTAACTGACTGAGCCACCCAGGCACCACTTCAACCACCTTTTTTAATTAAAAAAAAATTACAAAATCTGTACACTGAGTAAGGCAGACTAAGCTACATTAGGATAGAAATTGTCCTTGAATTTTGTTCATGATCAGAAACATACTTCTCTAGCATCATCTCATATGCATGGAGCCATTACACTTATTTTAGATTGCTTAGTTTAAAATCAGTCAGATATTACATGACATGGAGGTGTGAGAGAACATTGGAAAATCTCTTTTACACATTTCCCTTAAAACACCAAGGAATTAAAGAAGTTCGTATTTTATGAAATTATACTTTCATGTGCTTTATATGATATTGTGTAAAAAGTTATTAAATAGTAATTGTAATTCTCTTGAACTATTTCTGAGGGAAAGATTTATTTTTTAATGACATTCCCAAGATATATCGTAATGCCTCCATCTCTGTGTATTTCATAATCAGTTTTTAGAAGAGGCTTTAAGCAGAAAGTAATTAGAGAATATTTAAAATATCCCACATTCCACTGCACTTCAGAACCAAGTTTCTAAGTATAGAGAGTACTCTAAATACTGAGCTTCAGATGAGCCCTAAGGAGAACGAAGGCCAGGCTTACCCCTGGAGACTATCCTGCAAGAATTTTTTTTTTTCCTGCAAGAATTTAATAGAAAAAAAGACTTCCGTATCAATCAACTGATAAAAGTTCTATTCTTAAAGACTGTAATATGAGATAAAAGTACAAAAAGATGAGAACAATACTTGCCCTGACAGATGCATTGTGTGAAGTGTGGGACAAAAACAAAGCTTTTAGAAACATATCTAGATCTGATAAAAGTCTTTTCTTACCTGTTCCTTAGTGTTATTCAATTAGATAATTTGGAAAGTAATATCAGCACTCATTGTGCAAATTTTATTGTTCATAAATTATATTACTTATAAAAATACATAGAATCAATTTTATACAGTTCTGCAAACAAGATATGAGTACAGGTATTCACATGAAACTATTTTGAAATCTTAGGGCTCCTGGGTAGGTCAGTTGGTTGAGTGTCTAAATTCATTTTGGCTCAGGTCATGATCTCAGGGACGTGTGACTGAGCCTCATTTAGGGCTCCTTGATAAGCCTGGAGTCTGCTTGAGATTGTTTCTCCCTCTCCCTCTGTTCCTCCCCCTAATTGCTCTCTCTCACAAATAAATAAGTAAATAAATAAATAAATAATAAATAAATAAATAAATATCTTAAAAACAAAAGAACAACAATAATCTATTTTGAAATCTTTATAAAACACATAGTTAAATAATATGTGTGTGTGTACTATGTGTGGCTAGTATTTCATCAGTGTAATTCTCTATTAAACAATTAGTCTCTTTTATATATTTATTCCTTTGTAATGCATAATATCTCTTCAGGCAGCTTTATGAAGACTTCTTCACCCTGCAAAATTCACACATGCAAAATCAATACTCATTTTTCATCATCTTCAATTGTAGATTTCCCCCAAAATTTTAATTCTATTTAGAATTTAATGGTCAATATCAGTCATTATTCCAATGTTATCTGTTATATTTGCTTAAAGTCAAGCAATTGGAATTCAAACATGAAGAGAGGGTAAAACATAAAATATCCAATTGTATGCAAACATTTACATTCTAGTGTACTAAAAAGTTACCTTGACACTTGACACTAATACAAACATCTTGTAAAATTCTCTTTCCCTAATTACTAATACAAATCATATTTCTTAAAAGGATATACAAATTATAATTTAGTGTTAAATTAAGTTCAGCAATATTTCCAAATAATAATTTACCATGATCAAATACTTGTCCAAATAGAAACTCATGTGAGAATATAATGTCTTGTATCTGTAGGTTGTTGCTTAAATTTGTAGTGTTGCCCATAAAGAAATGCCAGTTGGCACTGCATGCTTTTCTAAGACTTGCCTACTTATCCACTTGACAATATAGCTACTAAATCCTAGATGTTTTAATTGAATTGAATTGAATTATATTCCAGATATAGTTTGCCATCCATATTTTTACATGGTTTGTATTAAGTAGATTTAACTAAAAATATATCACTTTCCCCTTTATAATATTTTTAATTTGAGGGCATGGTTTGAAAAAAAAATATACTCCTCTTACCTAATATCAAAAAGAGTAAGTCAGTCAGAGAAAGACAAATACTATATGATTTCCCTCATTGTGGAATATAATAAACAAAATAAATGAACAAAGGAAAAAGAGAGAGAAGCCAAGAAACAGACTCTTACCTACAAAGAACAAACTGATGGTTATCAGAGGGAAGGGTGGGTGAGGGGATAGGTGAAATAGGTGATGGGGATTAAAGAGTATAACTATCATAATAAGCACTGAGTAATGGATAGAATTGTTGAATCCCTATATTGTACACTTGAAACTAATACAACACTGTATGTTAACTATACTGGAATTAAAATAATGAAAATAATTTAATACATTTAAAATTATATTATTTGCTATTCTACTGTTGACTGTATAGATTTCTCTTTAAAATAATATTCTAAAAAAAAATAAATAAAATAAAATAAAATAAAATAATATTCTAAAAATTCATTGGGGTTTATATAGTGACCATGATTTTTTTTCCATGTAGCAAGCTGATATTGTCATCACCTTAAAAAAATTCTATCAACTTTGTTTGTTTTCTCTAGGGCCTCTCATAATATTTTGTTAGGTTTTTCTATATATTCGCTGCTGCTGCTTCTTCTTTTTCTTCTTCTTCTTCTTCTTCTTCTTCTTCTTCTTCTTCTTCTTCTTCTTCTTCTGAAGCAGCCCTAGAATGGTGGTATTGGCTGTCAGCAAGCTATGTTCATTCTTTTTTGTTGTTCTTGGAAAGATATTTCTGCATCCTACTATTGAAATAAAGTACAGTACAAATAGTCTTGTCTTATACATTTTATCCTATTATCAGGATGTGTCCCTTTCTAAAATGGATTGTATAGGTATTTAGTATATATTTTAATTAGAAATATGTGTAAATTAGAATTTTGTTTTCTGCTTCTTTAAATGAAGAAGGTAAACATTTTCTGAACTACAAGTGGGGAAAAATAAACCCTGGCTAGCTCAAAAAGTTCTGAAAAATAAAAATTAGAGTGGGGAGGGGCAGAGTGAGAGTAAGAGAGAGAATCTTAAGCAGGCTCCATTCTCAGTGTGGAACATGATGAAGGGCTTGATCTCACAACCTTGCGCAATGATCTGAGCCAAAATCATAAGTCAAACATTTAACCGACTGAACCACCCAGGGACCCCCCCCCAAAAAAAAAGTCCGGAAAAAATTTTTAAATTTTGACACCTTCAAAGTAGCTACTTAAAAGAAAAAAAATCTAAGTGTTTTTCTGATTGAAAGGAATTTAGCAAATGACATCAGCTCTATATTTAAAGGCTTTAGAATAAACTTTTATTCCTTGAAATTCTATTCCTCAGTAGAAAAACAGTAGTTATAAATATTATACATTTTCATAAATTTTGTATATATACATCATATCTATATGATGTATATATAAAAATTCAAGATAAATTCAAAAAATAAATATGAATAAATTCAAAATAAAATATACTATTATGTATAAAATTTATCTATGTTAATCTTATAATTTAAAAAATACTCAGGAATCCATACTTCATACTCTCTAATTTTTTGTTATCCTTTTCTAACAATGTAATATTCAGCCTCTCCTTGAGCATTCCACATCTGTTCTCCAAAAGGTAGACTGGTCACAAAGTCAACTGTCTATTTTGAGAGAAGATTTTAATCATTAAAAAAATACCAGTAAATATTTGTTATGCCTTGTGAAGTGAATGGTACTTGAAAAGTGCTGAAGAGTAATAGTCACTCATTCCTAACGTTAGGAAGTGCAGGAGTTACATGAAACTACTACCAATTACCTTGGGCACCAAAAGTGCTAATCCAGTGATTCCTGTGAGGATGCCTGATGCCAACTCAGAGTTTCACAGGTGCCTTTTGCTAAAACCCTGAATGGCTTTATGACTAAGGAAGAACGAGTCTCTTCAGGCCTGTTGAATTTGCCTGTGTGTCTCCTATTTACCAAAATGAACCAAGCTTTCAATACATCTAGCTCCAGGAATAGAGCAGAGAATGTAGAAGTCATCAAAGATAGCACTAAGGTATGTTAACAGGCAACGTTCCTGTATATAGTGTTTCCTAAGCTGAAACGTGAAAGCCTGCTTTTCACCATTAGCAATGTAACTTTGTAAAAAGCTTTTAAGCATAATTTAGAGTTAATTCATTTGTTGTTTCCTTTGTGGTACCATTTTAAGTAAATTCTGACTCCAGTCCTCTCGGTTAGCTCTTCTGTCTTCTGTTCCTCACATAGTTTTTGTAGGCACCTATTGTAGCTGGAGCCCCTCTATGACCCTAGAATTTGTAGAGAGCAGCCTTATATTTTTTCTTTGTATTTAAAGTGAATTCCATATCATTATAGACGTATTAAACTTAGAAAGATAAAATGTATCCACCTGTGTAGCCTATTACTTATCAAACTTAAATTACTACATAAAGGAATAAAAGGCATGCATTCATTTTATATTTCACTTTTCCATAATACATATTTTTAAGAGTTCAAGTTATTAAGAATATTTAAATTTTGATTAATAATATTTTATCATTAGCTGTGCCTTATTGACATTTAACAGTTTCATTTTTTAAGGTAAATCTTAGCCAGAAAGGTCATCTTTAAGGTTTTCCAGCTCACAAAGAAGCACAATGAAAGTCTGCTTAAGAAATATTAAAGCAGAGATCATGGGTTTCTTTCTGTTAAATTAATTGTCAGTGAGTGAATTTCTGACAGCTAAAAGAGGCCAAGAGAATCAGAGGGAAATTAAAAAACATTCAAAGCTAAAATAAAAGCTATTGACTTCCTTCCCTTGAGAAACTGCAGTTACATGGTCACAATCTTTTTTTTATTTTGGGGGCAGAAATTAGCACAATTAGCATAAGTTGAACAGTACAGTATAAATTTGACATTGATAAGAATTTTTATGAAGATTAAAAATATTCAATTGGGTCTCTCTCTCTCTCTCTCTCTCTCTCTTTTTGTTGTGCCTTCTGTCTTCTTTTCTTCATTTGAACCCACTGTAGTGAGTAAAAGGTTTAAGGTATATTAATATTTTAATGGGAACAGAGCTTTTTCAAGTAAGCCTGCTTTCAAAGTATATTGACCTCTCAAGAAATATAGCATAATTTGCCTCTCTTCTCCTGCTACATTTTTTTCCCCAAGGAAATATATATATTTTTTCCTTCTAGGGTTTCAATTAGTTCCTACATAGAGATGTCTCTCATATATTTCAGCCATAGACCTTTTAAAAAAAATTAAATTCCATTAGGGAACATGTAGAACATCATAGTTTCAGATGTAGTTTTCAATAATACATCAGTTGCATATAACACCCAGTGCTCATCACATCACATGCCCTCCTTAATGCCCATCACCCAGCTACCCCATTCTCCTACCCACTTCCCCTCCATCAACCCTCAGTTTGTTTCCTAGAGTTAAGAGTCTCCCATGGTTTGTCTCCCTCTCTGATTTCTTCCCATTCAGTTTTCCCTCCCTTCCCCTATGATCCTCTGCTCTGTTTCTTATATTCCACATATGAGTGAAACCATTTGATAATTGGCTTTCTTTAGTTGACTTATTTCACTCAGCATAATACTATCCAGTTCTATCCACATCATATCTATTCCTCTGTCTATGGACATCTTGGCCCTTTCCACAGTTTGGCTATTGTGGACATTGTGGCTAAAACACAATGTGCAGGTGTCTCTTCAGATCACTATATTTATATCTTTGGGATAAATTCCTGGTAATGCAATTGCTGGGTCATAGGGTAGCTCCATTTTTAACTTCTTTAGGAACCACCATATCACTTTCCCCAGAGTGGCTATACCAGCCTGCATTTCCACCAACAATCATAGACCTTTGTACCAATCTCTAACATTTAACACCCAACCATTCACAAGTCATATGTGTTTCAAAGCTTCAAAGAAATTTCAAACATAGGATGCAGGTATTTAAATTATTATCTTTATCTTCTCATCAAAAAATGACACTTTATCTATTGTTCCCTTTTTCAATATAATGGTGTTATTTAATGATTGCTGTGTAATAACCTATTCTAAAACTTAGTGTCTTAAAACATCCAAGAGCCTATTGATCAATTGGGGAGTTTTTCCTACAAAAACTTCCCCAAAATTTCCCAAATCCAAATTTTCAATAATTTCTGGGCATTCAGATTAATCCTCCACCCACAGTTTTCATCATTTTTAACAAATGAGCATTATTTTTCAAGTGGATCAGAGCAATTAACTTCTACATAATCTTTGAGTACACTTTTTGTCCATTTATATTTATTCTCCACTGCCAGATATATCTCTAAAGATATAATACTGTTTGTGACATTACGCTACTTAAAAATCTTTACAGTTATCCTAGGACTTTTCAGATAAACTTTATGATGCTTGAAGTTTGAGTTTTTATTATCCAACATGATTTGGAATATTTCTTGCCATTCATATACTTACTTTGTTGATTCCAATAACTATAGAATCACATATTGTGTTTTCTCTGACAGTAGTGTCTTATCCTACTCCCATTTAATCTTTATCTTTCAATCATACAACCTAATTTTTATTTTTATCTTAACCTTAATTTTCTCAAAGAAGATTTCTTTTCAAATATTATTTTCATACGTTCATACCAGCCATAGGCTGATTAAATTCTTCTGAGACTTATTGTGCTTCCAAAATGTCCTGTTTCTATTTCAGTGTGTTACTGGCAACTGCAATTTTGAATTTCATTCTTGTATTATCTTTTAATCCAATGATGTTCATAAAATCTTCTGTGATGATGGCAATATTCTATAATTTGAACTGTCCAAAATAGCAGTCACTAGCCAAATATGATTGTGAAGCCTTTGATACAGTCATATAGTACGACCAATGAACTGCATTATTAGTCTTATTTTATTACAATTAATTTAATTTTAAATAAGCACATGAGCTAGTGGGTAGGGTACATCACAGTTCTAGACTATTAGTTTTTGAGGATACAATTCAAATGCTTTTAATGTCTTATCACCACGCTGTTGATCATAGTACCTAGTTAATATTTACTCAATGTAAAGATGTGTAGCCTTTCTTGAGGACCTCATAATATCTGAAAAGACATGTAAGTACAGTCCATCAAAAAGAATTCAGTCTTTAGTGCATCTTCTCCAAGAATACACATAGAATCCCCTCAAATGACCTTTCTTAACATGTAGAGTCAGTATCAATTATTTCTACTTTCCTTTTCTCTTTTGCCTATTTTATAATCCTCAAGTCTTCTCCTCACCCCACTGCACTCCACCTTGAAAACTTGAACTATACTGTTCATGACCTAGATTGTCAAGGCTGGTAAGGTCTTTTTCTTGCCTCTATCTTGAAGAGTCCTTTTAAATTTTCACAGATAATAGCTCTTTGGGTGTTCTCTGGGAGTACAAGCTTAGGTTTTTCTCTAAGAACAGCAAAGCATATTGTTGGTACTATTGATAGAGTTTGTAGCATACTTTTAAAAGATTTCATGCTTAAAACAGACCCTTTCACAATAGGTCAGTATGAGAAGAAAGCAAAGGAATGTGGTGGATGTAATGTGGAAGACAAAGACAAAAAATGACAATGTTCACATTGACCTTTCACACTATATGTCATAGCATCATGGGACATTAGAATTTAAAGTGATTTGAAATTTTATTTTTAGCATTAAAAAGGTTTTCAAAATAAATGTATATTTACTTCCTAAACATTTAATGGCTATAAACAGAGCTGGTCCAAAAAGTGTCAGAAGGATGTCTAGTGAACTGATCACCACCAATGCTACCCAAACAAATCAATATCATGAAACTTCAAAACCTAGAGTTTGTGGGGCATAATTTGAAAACACTAACTTAGACCACCTCCCTCATTTGACAACATAAAAAACAGAGGCAAGAGGACAAATGATTTGCCTGAATTGGTACATCAGTGCCAGATCTAACTAACTAGCTAGCATCCAAATCTTCTGAACACTATGGTAATCTCTACTGTTTAATGTAGTTTATTTTCTTTCATGTACAAATTTCCCTTTTAAAAATAGCCTACCTGGGGATCCCTGGGTGGCTCAGCAGTTTGGCACCTGCCTTCAGCCCAGGGTGTGATCCTGGAGACCCGGGATTGAATCCCACGTCGGGCTCCCTGCATGGAGCCTGCTTCTCCCTCTGCCTGTGTCTCTGCCTCTCTCTCCCTCTCTCTGTGTATCTCATGAATAAATAAATAAAATCTTTAAAAAAATAGCCTACCTATTCCCATTTTTGTACAAAATATGTAGAAAGATAAAGTGAAGAAATACCGGATTTAGTGATAGCATATTGGAAATCCTTAAATAAAAGGAAGCCTCTTTCAATTTTTATGTTGGACATTTTACCCCAGTTACTCTCCTTCCTGGTTATTTTTTTACTATTCTTTCTAAAAGTTGTATTTATTATATATATATTTTGGCAACTGAGTTTTCATCTGTTTCTCCTCCTCAACCCCAAATGTATACTTTACGAAAATAAGCTCACTTTGTCTTGATGCTTGTAGATTCCTGCCATCTAATAGAGTCTCTGGTTCATAGTTATTGATCAATAAATAAAAGTTAAGTGAGATTGAGCTGAAAAATGCTCTCAGAGGTAAGGAGGTGGGAAAGTAAAAGTGCAAAGGAATCTTATAAATGAAAATAGGAGATGGGTGGTTGATATAACTTCCAATTTGCAAAAGAAAAGAGTGGTAGATATTCCATTTTTGTGAGTATCCAAACATTTTCCAGAAAGATAGATTTTGTTTATTTTATCAAGATAATTAGTAAATTAGTAGAGCTGAAGGGATGTTCATTCTCTTGAGAAATGAAGAATTTTCTGCGAGAGCATTGTAACCAGTAAAAAGTAGAAAACTGTCCTTTTTTTGTAAAGGAAAGGAAATAAATATTTTCTATTGAAGAAGGAAAAGGGGAATCCTATACTGTGAATCAGGTATTGAAGACTATGTACTAAGAAAATTTTACTTGTTCTGTGCCTCTTGTGGCTTTGAGTATGATGGTAAAGTACAGAATGATAAGAAAGATCAAGATTCCAAATATTACTTAAATGAACTGGATGCAAAACATAGAGAACAAAGCAAACTGTTAGTTACTAATTAGAGAATATATTTGCTATTTATAAAAATACAATGAGTGAATAATCATAATAATATACCTTTCATAACTAGTAGGGGAGTGTACTATTCAACTGGGGCTGCTATAACAAAATATCAAAGACTAGGGGGCTTAAATAAAAAGCAATTATTTCCCATTGTTCTAGAGGCTAGAAAGTACCAAGACAAAGGTGCTGGCTGACTTGGATTCTGATGAAGGCCTTTTTTCTGGCTTGCAAATGGCTGCCTCCTTTCTATACTCTCACATGGAAGACAGAGAGCTTTGGGCTTGTCATTTTACATAGCCACTAATCCCATCATGGGACCTCCACCCTCATGAACTCATCTAAACTTCATTACTTTTCAAAGGCCAGAATTTCAAATTCTGTCTCATTGGAAATTATGGCTTCAATATACAGATTTTCTGGAGCAAACTTTTATTCCAAAGCAGGAAGAATGCTTTATTTATTTTTTTGTCTGATGATCATGTGTCTTCACAGAACCCTTTCCAGTACACACAAAGTCTCATTTTGTACTAGTTAAAGGCTAGTTACTAGCTAAAGGAAAAAGTTACTAGAGAATCTAGTGATAGTTTTCTTCTCCTCTCATTTCAAATTAGGCTTTCTCATCTTGTTTCAGAAAAACTTGTATCAGGTGAAGTACTTTAAGTACTCTGGACAAATCATTTCCCCAGAGACTTGGAAAAGTAAACCCCTGCATCAAAATCTGTGATGTTTAAAGGCCATTGTTGATATACTTGAGAGCTCTAATGTACATTCTAGGAAATATGGAGACTTCTGGGAAGCATATATGAATAGAAGGGAATAAAATTTCCATTTGTGGATAGAACTGTCATGTAGTGAGGTCATGGGGATGAACTTCCACCCACTCTCTTATCAATTCTGTTTTTTGTGTAATTAAATAGAAATATACTTAGTGACTTCCCTCTAAGATTAGTTTGAATTTTAGATATTTGGTATTCACAATCGATAGAAAATTGATTACTTTAAAATAGAATGAACATTCTATTTAAATGTTTAAATAAAAAAAACATTCTATGTTTACAAATATGCTATTGTGTGTATGGCTGACAAGTTCTAGAAACATTATATTTATTGACTTCATCAAGATTTTGAAGGATGTAACACTCTTACCATTTTAGCAGTATATTCTGATGACCTGATTTTAATTTGCATATAGTCAGGCAAACAATACTCATATTCTCACTGTTTTATTATGAAATTCTGCAAACATTTTTTTTCCTAACAAGAGTGGATTGATCAACCTAGTCAATATTGTAAACACATCTCAGCACATAATCTTAACCACTTCCCAAATGTTTCAATATACACTTGATCTTAGCCAAAAGGCCGAGAAGCGATCCAAATGTTTCAATATAAAATTAAGAAATTATAGAGGCACCTGCGTGGTGCAGTTGGTTAAGCGTCCAGCTCTTGGTTTTGGCTTAGGTCATGATTTCAGGGTTGTGAGCTCAAGCCTTGCATCCGTTTCTGCGCTCAGCACGAGTCTGCTTCAGACTCTCCTCTCCCTCTGCCCCTTTCTGATGCATATGTGCTCTCTCACTCTCTTTCTAAAATAAATAAATAAATCTTTAAAAAAGAAATTATAAATAAAGCTGTACTGATGATGTGACAGTTAGAACCCTCTAATTTTAGTCTAGTTTTGTCCTAATATCTGGAGTGCTCATAGCTCCGAATTCTCTTCCTCTACTGATTCTCCTCTTATACCTTGTGAAATGGCCAGGTCTGAAAATGAAAAAAATGGGCCCTGGAAGTCACATGTCCTTTAAAGTTCAAACAGAGCTGGTCAAAAGGGTAAAGTGACAGGGTGATCAGCTGCTAGAGCACAGTATTTATAGAGTGAAATGATTAGCCATAGATGATAGTGTAGATAAACAACCACAGAAAGGTTGAGAAGGCACCAGGCTTCAGTTAGTGTTATAATGAAGGAATAGATATGGAATAAAACATTTGGGAGAAAACCCTATATGTATATTCAGGAATACTTCAGTTGTCATTTAAAACATCTATCATAAGTTACAGAACAAAAATACACTGTTTTTCCATTGTTTGAAATCACCAACCAGGAAAATCAGTCAAATAGTAATTTGGGTTTGGAAAAAAAAAAAAAAAGCAAAATTTTAACATGAATCTAATCAGCAAGCATTCATTGTCCACCTACACAAACCCAAGCAAATACAATCCAATGAATCATGTATTATTATTATACAATTAATGTACTCATTTACCTGAGAGGATATATATTAGAAAAGGTAGTTATTTGTTTTATGGATAATTTTAGACTAAGATTGTCTGCCTCTAAACTATGTTCACCTAAACTTTGTTGGTTTAATGACTAGATTTTTGCTTTGAGATTCATTCATTAGCTTGGGGTTCAGCTTCTGAAACATGGATATACTCTACAAAGAGAGCAAAGTGTGAATTGCCACCTTAACCATACTGACCTCACACCTCTTGAGACTGAGATAACAGATATAGCTTATCTGAACATATTAATTGGTGGCCACATCTGGCTGCTGGGTAGTAAATGAACTGAGATGACTAAGACTAAATATACAAAAGTCCATTAACGTGGCAAAGCTGCCATTAGCTGACAGTGCTCTTCAGCCTGGGATTGCTTCTTCATGCAGCAATGACAAGGTCTGTTTGTGACCTAGGAGAAGTATGCCTTTGATTCTGCATACATCGTGTATCAAAAAACCCTCATAGAGGAAATTACCCTAGTTTTGAAACTCTTGGTTGTATAATTGCTATTGATTTTTTTTTAAGATTTATTTATTTAATTTAGATAGAAAGAGATAATGCACAGGGGAGAGGGACAGAAAGAAGAGAGAATTTTTTTTTTTTTTTTTTAGAAGAGAGAAACTTAAGCAGACTCAGTGCTGAGCATGGCCCTGACATGGGGCTCCATCTCAAAACCCCAAGATCACAGCTTTGAGATCATGACCATTCTGTGCTGAGTGAGGAGCCCTACATGGAGCTGAGTCTCATGACCTCAAGATAATGACCTGAGCTGAAAGAGTTGGGTGCTTAACTGATTGTGCCACCCAGGCAGCCCTGCTGGAGATTCTTAATAGTGATGAGAGCATCAACTTCTGGTAGAAGGAAAACAGGATATCCAGTACCTTGTTTTTCAAAAAAGTTGAAATTGGTAATTTTGGTTACTAAAGAATATTACAGGTCATATTTTAAAAAATGACTCATTGAATTTATTTCTCTTGTCAAAGATAACATTCAATAAAGAATATTGTAATCTGGGACATTTGGATGGCTCCGTGGTTGAGCCATCCTGCCTTTGGCTCAGGGAGTGATCCTGGGGTCCTGGGATTGAGTCCCGCATCAAGCTCCCCACAGGGAACCTGCTTCTCCCTCTGCCTATGGCTCTGCCTCTTTCTCTGTGTCCCTCATGAACAAATTAAAAAAAAAAAAGGAAAAAAAGGAAACCGCTAAAATACCCATGCATAGTGAAATATAAAAGCTCTAATGTCATCAGTAAGAAGAATATAATGGGTATATATGTTGATTGGATGCTTTTTCTGGAAGTTCTATTCAATACTATAAAAATACTATTTTGGAGCTAAATAGATATTTCTCCAAAGACATACAAATGGTCAACATGAATATCAAAAGGTGCTTAACATAGCTAACCAGCAGAAAATTGCAAGTCAAAACCAACAATGAGGCCTGCCTGGCTGATACAGTCCAGAAAGCGTTCACCTCTTGATCTCAGGGTGAGTTCAAGCTCCACATTGGGTGTAGAGATTATTAAATAAATTAATAAACTTAACAAAACAAAAACAAAAAACAATGAGGTATCACCTCACACCTAAATGCAGCCTAAATGCCCATGGACGAGTGAAAGGACAATAATAATGTGCCACAGTGGAATATTATTTAGTGCGTGCATGTGCACACACACACACACACACACACACACAGGAAATCAGGAAGTCCTGCCATGTGCAACAACATGGATGAACCTGGAGGACGTTATGCTGATTGAAATGTTAGGCACAGAAGGACAAATACTACTACCCGATATCACTTGTATAACGAATCTCAAATAGTCAAATTCACAGAAGCAGGGAGTGGAATGGTGGTTGCCAGAGACTTGGGGAGGAGAAAACAGCAAGAGGAGGCAAGTGAGGTCAAGTGGGGTTTTTCTTTAGTTAGTTGTTCCTCATTAGGTCTTCTGGCATTTACAAATTAGGTTTTGTGGTGGCTCTTTTGTTTTTTACATCATTTTAAAAATAATTTTTTGAGGATGACATGATATAAACCACTGTGTAGGGATCCCTGGGTGGTGCAGCGGTTTGGCACCTGCCTTTGGCCCAGGGCTCGATCCTGGAGACCCGGGATCAAATCCCACATCGGGCTCCCGGTGTATGGAGCCTGCTTCTCCCTCTGCCTCTCTCTCTCTCTCTCTCTCTCTCTCTCTCTGTGACTATCATAAATAAATAAAAATTAAAAAAAAATAAATAAACCACTGTGTAAGGCTATCACAGTCTCATATACTGAGACACATACATATTCATTCTTGAATTTTTTTCTTGCAATGTTTCTAGTAATAACAATACAACTTTTGCAGAAAATGTCACTATCTAACTAATCAATCCACCAAAAGATTTGAAAAGGATGCTGAATGGCAGTTCTCAGCTGTTTTATTTATTATCATGGCTTTTTTTTTTTTCATCCTTTGGATAAGAGAAAACTACATTTTAATGTAATAGATGTAAATCTAGATTTCAACTTATTTCATTATGAAGTGATAATATACAACAATAATATTTAGGTTACTGAGTATTGGCTGATATCTAGGTTTTCTGTTTTACATGAATTCTTTAATACTCATAACAATCTTACTTTTTTTTTTTTTACATGATGTTGATGGAGAATTAAATTTTTAGATACTAAATCCAAGAGTGAATGTTGTTTTTATGATTGTGGCTTTAAATCTACTGAGAAAGTTATAGTTTTTATTTTTTTCTGTTAATATACCAAGATGATTGACTATTTTAAGTGAGATATTTAAATGGCATAAGACTTGCACAAAACAAAATTTATTCACAACTAAATGCAAAGATTGTAATTATTGTGAGCTTGGTGAGTTTTAACAAATATATAAACTGAAGTAACAATTACCCCAGGAAAAATATGAAATATTTTTATCACCTCAGAAAGTTCCTTTATGTTTCTATTTAGGCAAACTCCCTTTAATCTAGGGAGAAACACTTCTGATATCTATTCCACGTGTTGGTTTTACCTATTTAGAAGTAATACAAACAAAATCACATGAAATGTACTACTTTGTGCCTCACTTCTCCTTCTTGATCTAATGTTTTTGTACTCCTCTATGTTGTTGCATAGCTTATTGGTAGCTCTCCTATTTATTGCTGAGTAGTATTCTTTTTTCAAATATACTAAACTCTGTTTGCTTACATTTTAGGGATGGACATTTAAATTGTTTCCAGTTTGGACCTATTATAAATGGAAGGGTTATAAACATTTGCATGTAAGCCTTTGTGTGGACATAAGTTTTACCTTAGATAATACCTAAAATTGCAATTGCTGAATAATAATATTTAACATCATAAGGAATCTCATGCTCTCTTCCAGAGTTGTCAAATATAATTTAATACTCCTGTCAATAGTATGTATGTCACTTCAGGTATTCTGTATCCTCACTGACATCTTGGAGGTTTATTGTTTTTAATTTTAGACATGTTAGTTTGTTTAACAGATGGCACATTGTGTTGTTTTTTTTAAAGACTTTATTTATTTTGAAAGAGAGAGATAGAGAGAGAATGCAAGCTGGGGTGGGGGGTAGAGGGAGAAGAAGGGAGAGAGACTTCCCAACAAATTCCCCACTGAGCAACGGAGCTTGATGTGGGGCTTGAGCTCACGACTCTGAGGTCACATCACTGAGATCATGACCTGAGTTAAAATCAAGAGTCAGGCAGATGCTCAACTGACTGAATCACCCAGGTGCCCCTACACATGGTGGTTTTAACTTGTATTCTCCTTATCGTCAATGGTGACAAGTATCTTTTAATATTATTTTTGGTCATTTTTACATCTTCAAATATGAACATTCTTTTGAAGACATTTGCTTGTTTTTCTCAAGCTAGTTTTTTTAAAACTGATTTTTAAGAATTTTTTTACATATTCTGAATACAACTTGCTTGTCATTTAAAGATATTGTATTTTCTCCAAGTATGTAACTTGAATTTTTATTTTCTTTTTTCTTCATTTTTTTACTGAAGTGTAATTAACAAATACAATTGTGATATATTTAAAATATAAAATTTTGTGATTTGACATATGTATACATTGTGGAAGGATTCTCACCATCAAGTTAATTAACACCCAACTTCACATAGTTATCTTTTTCTTTTTTGATCAAAGTCTTTGAAGAAGACTTATGATCTGCCTTTTTAGTAAATTTCAATTATAAAAATAGTATTATCATCTTAATGATAATTTTTGAAGTAAGTGTTTCTAATTTGATCAAGTTTGAATATATCAATTTTATTTTTTATGGTTAGCATTTTATCCAGTCTGAGACGTTTTTAACTAATTCAAAGACATGAACACTTCTATTTTTCCCCATATAAGTATTATAGTTTCAATGCTAATGGTTAAATCTTTGATTCATCTTCACTTAATTTTAGCAAATGGTATAACACGGAGTTAAAGTTTATCTTTTGTTATTGTTCCCTGTATATCCAATTGTTCTCCTATCAATTGTCAATAGACTTTGCTCTTCTTGTTGAACTTTCTTGGATTCTTATTCAAAAAAGCAGTTAGTCATCAAAAATAGAATCAATTATACTATATATTATCTTAGAAGATGGGATTCATATAAATAAATACATGGCAAACATAATTAGACTAGGATCATGTTAAATTGCTTTTACTAGTATTTTAACTACCTGTCATATGACAGTGTAACCTGTAAACTTGTGATGCTTAGTATTAAAATTTGTTTATTGTTGACAGTAATTTAGTTCATGAAATATGCCTGAAATACCTCGTTTTAATCATAAATAACATAATGATCTTCTTCTGAATTCTAACATCTCTAATAATTGTTCCCGATCATTTCCAAAAGACCAAATATAGTGAATATAATCCTCACATATTCTTATATATGTATACAAGTAGAATAAAATTAAGAAATGATACCAATATTGAGATTGCAAGTTGAAAAGAAAATACTTTTAGAAAGTCACAGATAATTGAAAAGAAAATCACACAGAAGTATCAATAAAAGACAAACAATAAAGAAATATATTTTTTCTCCAATTCATTTGGAGAGCTCTGTTTAAGTTCTGTTCTCTTTTTTTCACAACAAAACCAAAATTCCATACATATGGTGTGTTGGTGTAGCACCTTCAGAATTGTGTAACATTTGGTAAATTTTATTCATACTTGAGAAAGACCGTCAAACATTTTGCATGTAGGATTTGGCCTGGTGCCATTTAAGAAAAACTTAAAAAACTTTTAATTGCTGCATTTAAATTTCGGATGCCACATTAATGTCAATGTAATGGGAAGTAGGCCTGATGATACTCTTATCTAAACAAGGGCATGAGACTCATCTAGGGGATGTGACAAATCAGTGGTTAGCAAGTGTTCTACCAACTGGGGTATTTTAGCACATGACACTGTATTGTCTGACTAATTATGGGATAGCTTAAAGTAGAGGTTTGTGCTGATAATCAGGAACCAGAGTCAGTGGAAAGCTAATTGTAGGGTCAGAATTGAACATTTGGAGGTGGTAGCTATGTCCTGATTTATTAACTCAGACAAGACCATAGTAAGAAAGGATCAATCATGTTATTTAGCAGAGAAATTACATCCTTGATTTTTCAAAGGGAAGAAAGAACATAGTCTTTGTGTTTGTTATAAACAAACTTCTTTACTTTGAATCACAAATGGAACAGTTATTTCAATTTTGTATTTTAAAGAAACAGAAGATACAGTACAGAATGAAAGTATATTCTTTTAAAAAAATGCACATAGTGAGGGATCAAAGTTGTAAACCTTAAGGAAAAAATGTCAACTTTTTGATGAAAGTGCTGCAAAAAACATATTAATTTTATTACCTTTTTTTAAATTATTACCACAAGTTTGATTTGATTAGAAAATATTCCTCAAATACCATTATTAGCCTAGCATTAGAGTTGTGTTGTGATGCTTAGTTCATAGATGGGAAGACCTCTTCGGGTTACCATATTTAAGAAGTATATGTGTTCCATGCTCTTTTGAAAATACATATATATAATTTATATACAAGATTAACCAAAAGTGCAGTACAGCCCAGAGACAGTTTACCAACTATAATTATAACACACATTGAGATCTGTAATGACATAAGTGCAAGAACAGAGAAAGCAAGTTCAAAATGACTGCCCTTTCAAACTTTATTTAGAAATTGAGAGAGCTAAAACTGTTTTTAATGAAAAACTGAAAAAAGCACAGGAAAATTGGTTTCCAAGCAGTAAGAATGGTGAGTTTTTTCAAAAATTTTTTTTTATAAAAAACATCACAAAGTCATTATTAGACTATTTACATTGTTTGAGAGGATATAGTAGGTACGACTAGAAAAAAAATTACATAGATTCAAGTCAAAACTCTGTTGCATTTTTAACAAATCTCATATTAAGGGACTTTGCTTCTGTGGATGGTAATGAGTACACTCCTTGAAAATTTCTGCTACATTTTATATAAACACAGTTATGACATATTGAGATCAGTATCAGATACCGTATGTGAAATTAATTACACCTAGTGGTTTTCACATTCTACAGGAATAGATAAGTTTGAGTCACTGGATCTCTGAAGCTGACACAGGGAATGAAGTTAGAAGGAAGCTGGCAGGGCTTTGCATTCCCCTACCCACTCAAACTTCATTTCTGTCCTCTTCAAATAGTTTTTGCCAACTGGTTTTGATTTTATACATTAGATTGCATGCTTGTCTTTCAGCTGTAAGGTTGATCTGCACCTAAAAATTGTGCTAAACAACAGGCCAATTTCTAAAGCATTGTCCTTGTCAGGAAGTGTACTATGTTATTAGAGCTAATTGGCTCACAGAATTTTCATATGTATGTAGTGAGTCATGAGAGAGAAGAATGGCTGGCGACTGGGCTTGCTTAGGCAAATCTTTTCCATATGAACCACATTGACTCCTAAGTATTTAACCTTCTTTTTCCCCCACACATTTTAAAGGCGTATGACAGCCTCAGACAGAGCCAACATGGAAATGGGATTTCCAAGTCTGTGATTAGCAGGTAGAAATTTTAGTTGGCAAATTGGTGCATACTTAATTCCATTGTGACATACAAAATCCAAGTTATTTAGTTTTATGTTTGTCCTTTATCCTTTAAAATAAGTTGACACACAATGTTACATTAGTTCCAGGTATATGACATAGTCATGCAACAAGTGTATAAATTATGCTATGCTCACAAGTGTAGCTACCATTTGTCCCAATACATCACTGTTACATTATCATCGACTATGTTTGACCTTTACTTTAAAAACCTGTACAAAGATTTTTGCCAATATTCAGGTATTTTTAAAAGATAAACTTGGAAGCTTCTATGAAATGAGTAAGAAATGCCTGCTCATTTCATAAGTGTAGAAAACTACCTGGAAATCTGGAACTCTGTTATCATATTCAACAGGTCCAATGATGAATTGGTAAAAACAAAACTTATGATCAGAAAAAAAGTCTCCAAAATATTCTTTATTCTAAATATATTGATAGTCATCAGGATCTTTTGCATTATGAAATGAATTGTGTCCTCCCTAACTCCTTATGTTGATGCCCTAACCTACAACATGACCATTTTTGGAGGCAAGACATTTTAGGAGATAATTAAGGTTAAAGGAGGTCAACAGGATGGGGCCATAACCCAAGAGAACTGGCGTCATTCTATGAAAAGAAAGAGACATCAAGGATACACATACACAGAGGAAAGATCATGTAAGAGCATAGTGAGAAGGCAGCCATCCACAAGATAAGGAGAGAAGTCTCAGGGGAAATGAAATCTACCAACACATTGACCTTAGACATCCAACCTCCAGAACTGTGAGAAAATAAGTTGTTTTTTTGAGCACCTAATCTGTGATGTTTTGTTACGGCAGCCCTAGCTGACTAATGCAGTTACATAAAGAAAATAATTGCTTGTTCAGACATGTGAAGCTCCCTCTTCGAAATATTTCTACTGGCTTGAGAGGCTTTGGAAAATGGACAAGGCACAGAAATGAATCCTAGATTCCATTTTTAATGATGGGTGTATAGAAGTTGATTCTAAAGCATGTGCATTGGAGTGGCTATAAGTCAATAAGATGTGAAACATTTAAAATATTGAACTGTCATACTGGTTCAGTTGCTGAAGTTGTAAACTTGTGAGTATTATTTGGACCATGCCAATTCATGGTTGATTCTGCTAACATTTAGACTACTATTATTAACTCAGAACCAGCTAGCAGAAATTTGACCATATATGTCTGGAAATGATTTTAGTTTTCCTAAGTCTAAAGAGCAATCAAAGCATATGTGTAGGAAATCTGTTGAAATGATGTACCTATTCACCTTATATTGGACCTTTACCTATTACAAATTAACTTTATCTTATTGTTGCTGTATTCTCAAAAGTATTTACCAAATAAAGTATAAAATCCAGTGCCAACTTAAAGGCTGTGGTTATTTTTCAGTAATGTTGTGTCTAAAGACAAAGAAGACTATTTGTCAGGTTAATAATAATTTATTTTGGGGGTGCCTGGGTTGTTCAGTTGGTTAAGTGTCTGCCTTTGGCTCAGGTCATAATCTCAGGGTCCTGGTATCAAGTTCTGCTTTGGACTCCCTGGTCAGTGAGGAGTCTACTTCTCCCTCTCCCTCTCCCCCTACCCTCTGCTCATGCTCTCTGTCCCTCTCAAGTAAATAAAATCTTTAAAAAAATAGTAATATCTTATTTTCCTTTCTACTTATAACTGACTTAGTTGTACTTGAAATATAATTAGCTTGTTTGGCATAGTTTTAGTATATGTATGCATATACATATACACTCAATAAATATGTCATATAGTCTTACGTGAATATAAAACATCATAGTTGGTCATAAACTGATGCCAAAATAATGAATAAGAGGATGTGCTTTCTGTTATTAGCTGGGTGGCTTACCACCAAAAATATATTCCATAAAACACATTCCAAATATTTGTTACAATTCAGAATTCACAATTAAGTTTCAAACTTGTGATTCAGTAAACATCCATCCCAAGGTATTACATATCACAGGAATTTGCCTCTCTGGACATGAAGGTACATTGCCAGTGTGAGAGTATCAGTTCCCCTTCCCTCGTCCTTTTTTTCTCAGTACCTGGTCTCTCACGGATCTAGATGCTGCTGGAGAAACCAAAGCTGTAGGCAGAGAACTCTCTAGATCCCCAGGTAGGCCATCGCCACGAGCATATCTCTACATGTTCACACCTCTCTAGGGCAGTAATAACCCTTAGGGTTTTGTCTGGCTGGGGATTTATCTCATAATCAGGTAATTCCTAGCAGATGGTAGACTGCATTGTAGACATTTTGCCAAATACATTTCTAGACAATGGCACCCTCGGGCTTCTCTGGTATCTTTGTAGGAGAGAGTAAAATCCTCCTGAGTCCCTAAAACATATTTTGATGAAAGAACAGAAGCCACAGGGCATGCAAGTTATCCTGATCACATATTTTATTCTATATGAAACTTTTGGTTATATATTTCTGGGGAACTCAGAGGTCCTAGACTCCC
This sequence comes from Canis lupus familiaris, assembly GCF_011100685.1. Taxonomy (NCBI): domain Eukaryota; kingdom Metazoa; phylum Chordata; class Mammalia; order Carnivora; family Canidae; genus Canis; species Canis lupus. The sequence continues at coordinate 81,873,672 of NC_049224.1, forward strand.
AAAAGTCCTTGGAGAATCTCTCATTGAATTATGCTTTTATAATCAGATGAAACAAAACACTAACTCCCTCCCTGAAACTCACTGCACTATGTAACCCTGCATGAATTCTCTATTGTATTCAATGCCTGTAGCTCTTTCTCATATAAACTACATTAACCCTTCCAAAACTCTCACCTATGATCCACAATTAGGGACTTCCTGAGATCCTGTCTTACCTGGAAAAAAAAAAAGTAACCTAGGGGATCCCTGGGTGGCGCAGCGGTTTGGCGCCTGCCTTTGGCCCAGGGCGCGATCCTGGAGACCCGGGATTGAATCCCACATCGGGCTCCCGGTGCATGGAGCCTGCTTCTCCCTCTGCCTGTGTCTCTGCCTCTCTCTCTCTCACTGTGTGCCTATCATAAATAAATAAAAAAAAAATTAAAAAAAAAGTACCCTAAAAACTAAAGAAAATTAAAATTAAATTCTTCTTTCAGAAATTACTACCTAAGTTATACTCTGCAACCACTCAGACTGTAGTAACTGAGAATGCAAGTTAATGCAAATATCGTAATCATTAGATAATTTTAGTTCTAGTTTTTCTAAAATTCTCTGCAGGGCTATATGATGATACATTGCAGTGTTTTAATAATAAAATGAACTATTTTATTTTTAAAATATAAATTGACTGAGTAACATAAACATAATTGAATTTATGGTGGATAAAAACAGGAAAGGATAAAAGGCTAAACCTTAACAGATTAAAGAAGACTACATTTACACTGATGGTGAAGGGGGAAGGGTGGATTCCTAAGATTTTTTTTTAAAAAGATAATATTGAAGAGACTCCTGGATGGCTTAGGCGGTTAAGTGTCCAACTCTTAATTTCAGCTAGGGTCATGATCTCAGGGCCCAGGGATCCAGCCTTGCATCAGGCTCCTCACTCCATGGGGCGACTGCTGGAGAATCTCTCTCTCTCTCTCTCCTTTTCTCTTTACCCCTTCCCCATCTCTAAAATAAATAAATAAATCTTTAAATGAATGAAATAAAATAAAAGAGCATTGAATATGCTTTTTATTTTTTATTTTTTTAATTTTTATTTATTTATGATAGTCACACAGGGAGAGAGAGAGAGAGGCAGAGACATAGGCAGAGGGAGAAGCAGGCTCCATGCACCGGGAGCCCGACGTGGGATTCGATCCCGGGTCTCCAGGATCAGGCCCTGGGCTGAAGGCAGGCGCCAAACCGCTGTGCCACCCAGGGATCCCTGAATATTTTTTTTAAAAAGCATTTAAAAAAAATTTGACCATGCAGTACCATGGATAGATATGCTAGTCAATCACAAACACAATCTACCAGCAGAGTTTATGTGAGCCGACACGCAGGTATCAATATAAAAATGTACTAATGAAAAACAAAAAGCAGAAAACAAACTCAGAAGATATCTATTCCTTTTTTTAATAAAAATCTATGAGGCCCAAACTGATTTTTTTTTGTTTTGTTTTTGAGTCCCAAACTGTGGAGAGTGAGTACCATGAAGCAGATAGTGGAACAATTGTATCAACAAGCCAAGGAACACTAGGATTATGACAACCTCCTGAATCTAGGAAAGAACTATGAAAATCTTCTCCCTCAAGGTCATCAGAAGGAGCCATCCCTATTAGCACCTTGATTTCAGTCTTTGGGCCTCTAGAATTGTGTGAAAAATTCTTTCTGTTGTTTTAGGCCATCCAGTTTGTGGTGCTTTGTTATGTCAGCCCTTGAAAACAAACATGAACCTAGACTCAGTTGTTTTCTTTCTGTTTTGCTTTAAGATCTAGCAGAGGAGGGTGGGCATTTAGTAAAATATGATTTTATATCACATCACACTTAACTGAAGCCAATAGTCTAGATAGGAATCAGATTTTAAAACAATTCTACTTTCTTATGTTCAGATAAAAATTCATAAAATGAGATCACACAAATATTAAAAATGTCTAGATGTGTTAAGAAGAATCCATTTAATAAGAATCCCCTTATTAAACATGAACAGGGGTTATATTTACATTGATGAGGAGTTATGTCTCTTATTCAGAACCTTAGTTCCTACTTGACACCATGACCTTACTTAAGGAGGTCACTGATACATTAAGAAGGATGAAATTAGGGGGATAGGGTCAGATGAAGGGGCACAGACAAATACATAAATGTTAAAAACATGGCTTCTCAGGGCATCGGGGTGCTTCAGTCTCTTAAGCATCCGGCTCTTGATTTTGGCTTAGGTCATGTTCTCAAGGTCATGGGATTGAGCCCCACAGTGGGCTCCCCACTTAGTGGAGTCTGCTTCCCTTTCTCTCTCTCTCCCTCTGCCCATCTCTATGCATTCTCTGTCACTGTCTCAAATAAATAAATAAATCTTTAAAAACAAACAGACATGGCTTCTCAACATGGTAAGACAGGTCCTCTGGAGTCCTTTTGGATGATTTAGGAAAGAAAAACAGTATAGAGGAGGCTTTCCCTTTCCGTCTTTCTATCTTATTATTGAATTTCAATGTCACTGGGTTTTTTTACATGCTTAATGTTAGTAGGAGTTATTTGAATAAATGATGAAGTTAGGTGCCATTTTTGTTACTTCCACATTTGTTATGTTATGATACTTTGATCTCATGAAGGAAATAAAGAAAATGAATCAGCACCATGGAAATAGGAACAGATCCATTGCTTTCTTCTCAACCTCATCAACTGCCCATCCTAGATACTATTCATAAATGAGTGAATAGATTGCCTATTCACTTCTCTTTTACACATAAAAAGAAAATGCACACCTAAGCTTAGTGAGAATATTTGTGTGGGCTGGGACAGAGGTACCAAACCTAGCTGTGTATCTGATTACTATCTTAGTATTGTGAATAAGAATGCTTGGGGTGGGCATATGAGTTAAGGTTCTTAAAAACCTTCCCTATAATTTGGCTTAGCAGCCCACTTAGGTAACCACTGATTCAGTGATTCCTACTCTTTCCTGTGCCCATTCTTTATTCTAATGCAATAACTATCTAAAAAAGTTCATAATCATATTATCAAATGTTGAATCAATTTTTAAAAAGATAAGTGCCTATAAATAATTGTTGGATTTTTTTATTGTTGAAATTATAAACTTTCTTCTTCTTATTATTTTTTAACGATTTTATTTAGTCATGAGAGACACAGGCAGAGGGAGGAGAAGCAGGCTCCATGCAAGGAGCTTGATGCGGGACTGGATCCCAGAACTCCAGGATCACACCCTGAGCCGAAGGCAGACACTCAACCGCTGAGTCACCCAGGCATCTCAGAACTGTAATGTTTTTAATGAAATGCATGAATATGTCATTTAATTTTAAATAATAGTATAATTTATTAAAACTTAACATACTATCTAAAGAAAATAAAAACAAAATAAAACAAACAACATAGTAGCTGATACAGGTACCCACAACAGTGTGTTAGGTGCCATTTATATACATATAAACTTATATATTTAATACTCAGAACAATTCTTTTTTTTTTCCCTCCAAGTTGTATTTATTAATCTTTATACCCAACGTAGGACTCGAACTCCTGACTCTGAGATGAAGAGTTGCGGGCTCTTCTGAGTGAGCCATCCTGGTTCCCCAGTACTCAGAACAATTTGCTTAAGCGTATCCATTGTCAGATTAATTTGTTATTATACTATGTAGCTAGTGCTTGGAAGAACTTGGTTTTGGCTCCAAACTCAGAATTCTTTTCTATTTGTTATAATATTTCATTAAGAGTCATGCAATTAATAATCAGCAATAAAAATAAAAATTAATCTCACCTCTGAACAAAGCAGAATATCTCATTTTCATGGATACTTATGTAATAATGACCTAACCTCTGTTCCCTACTTGTTTTGTTAATGATACAGTGTGTCAATATGAATTCTTTTTCAAACCCATAGTTACATGCAGCTAGTTTAATGACAGACATCAGTCTGGAACCTCATGGAAGCTGTAATCATACTCTAACTTTCTGCTTTTATAACTAAAAGGAAGTATACTCATTCCAAAAATATACCCAATTTGACACAGGGACCCTATTATCCTTCACAAATGATGTAAGACCTAAGGACTATTCTGACTTTACTGTAAAATGTAAAAAACTAAATCTTCAATAAATACATATATATGAATATAGTACAAATGTCTATAAATTTTCCCCATGGTATTATTTACCTTCTTACACATTTAAAGCTGTAGAGGAAATAAATGGACAGGTAAATAAGTCACTGTCACAGAATTACAGAAAAGAACTACTAGCAAGAAGTGCTCCATTGTAAGAACGCTAGCAATTTTGTATACTTTCAATCGTCTACAGTCTTGCATAGTGTTAAATTCCACAATAACATTTGCAGTACTTCAAGCCCTCCAATCTCTTTTGACTTCAAAGATTAATAATATCAGAATAACATATAAAAGTTTTCTCCAGTAAGGTATTGAAGTGTTAATGACATTTTTACTGTAAATTTAGGAAATGCCATATTACTTAATAAGGTATTAATTAATTACTCATACAAATTATTGTCAGCTATACATCTACATTTCCCCAGCCGGATTGATAAATAGGAATTTATTTCTTGAAATGTATATTCCATAAAAATCAAATGAAATTCTTTGCCAGGAGAAAACCTTCATGAGCAGAATACTTAAATGCAAAATTAATTTGAAGAGAATCATTAATAATGCAAACCCAGCAGTAAGTGTCACCTGAAATCTAGCCACAATACATTTGCTTCCACAATACTACCTTTCTGTATGCTTCTATGATTTTGACCTTGGCATGCAATTATGCTACTATCCAAGGTTTCCTGAAGGATGGAGCAAATAGATCAAAGATTGTGAATGGGAAGGAAGAGATAAATATTATGAAAAATACTCATAGATAACATAAAGTGGGGCAAAGAAAATAAGTTGTTCAGCATAATAATAACAATGAAATCTTACCAGCTTGGTAGTCACTTGGCTTGTCTCTTTTTTGTACCCATAGTGACAGGTGTCTTCTTTATTCCTAAAAGAGTTTATTATCTTTATAATGTAATGCTTTCTGCTAGAAAGAAAAAAAAAATCCATGCCTCATTACTTTCAATCTCATTTGTTTCTCCACCTTACATTTAGGAAAATGAAACCACATTAAAATGCTCACATATCAACTTCACCAGTTAGGGAATTTCTAGCTGGATTATGCCTAAGGTAGAGCAATATATTAAGTCAACGGGGACAAGGAAATTTCTTTTAAAAATGAATAAAAATATTCAGCATATCTTCTGCATTTATTTCTTAAGTTACTCTATAATGAATACAAATACTCCTTGGAATAATTTTTTAATAAACAAGGCAAATAATATAAAGGAGTAATGATGAACATTACTAACAAAACTCTAATTTGGTAATCGTAAAATTTCAATCATACAGTTTTGTGATGCTTCGAGTTACCAGAACACCAAACTTGTTTTGTAAATTCATTAGAGTGGATCTTTTTCTCTTCTTTCCTATGCATGTCTGAACCTCATCATGATGTTATATTTGGATAATACATTTTAGAGTTAAAGAAAACTAATAAATTACATGCTTGTCTTCACCCAAGTTCAGAATTTGTTGTAATATATGAATGATGAATGAAGCAGATAGTTACGAAATATCAGTTTAAGTATATGTAAGGTTAATTTGGAGAATGTAGTGCCATCCTTGGCTACTTTGGGGCCCCCCATGTATCTCTCCTGATTTGAGCTTGCCAGAGAAAGAAAGCTGGATATTTCTTTCTCCAGGTATAGAACCTAGGTTTGTGAGCCTTTTCTGCAGAGAGATTGATTCAAAAGAGAATCTAGAGGGGTAAAACATGGAATATGCAGTTCATCTCTAAGAGAAGCAAATACAGGAGAATTAAAAACTTCCACTATAAACCTTTCCTGCTTTTCTCTGTCATAAGCTGGAAGCTTTACAAATAAACTTTTGATCAACCCGTGTGGCTGACCTTAGGGTAGGAGATCTGAAATTTATCATAATTGTCAGAATTCACAGATTGATCTTCCAGTAGCAAACATTAACCACTATTATCTATTTTGTGCATTATCTCAGGTACATTGCCCATTTGCTGTGCACACCTAGTAAATGGGCTGAAGAGGAATAAACATAGTTTTTGGTTTGTTTGTTACTCTGCATTGGCTTAGTCTCGAACCCCTGTCTAAACCAAGGGTTATTATTCAGGGGCTAAAAAATAAAAGGAAAAGCTGAAAAGTCGCTTTCTCACTTTACTCAAAGATGAGACACACTATCAAAAGCAATATTGACATGAAAACCTCATAATGCAGCAAGAAAGGCATGATATCCTCATTTGCAGATAGAACACTGCAAACATGAAACATACATGCTAATTTTTGCATGCCACTGGATTCATGATGATTGGTTACCCACAATTATCGTGATAATACCTGAGCAATACTCATCACACTTAGATCAAACATATAAGACATTTGTATGCCCTTCGAAACCTTACCTTATCTATTTTAGTTATCTTTCCAACATCCTCAAATATGACTCTACTTTTTGTTCATGTTCGTTGCCCCTTGGACTAGTGTCCCTTGTACTTTTCTGACACAAAGACCTAATTAACTCTGTGTAGGATGCTTTTCCTACACGTAGCTTTCTGGCTTTTCCTCATTTCATTCACGCCTGAGAATACACCTCACTGCATCAGGGGGAACTTCCCTTACCGAATCATCTAAAAGAGGATACTCTTTACTCTCTAGTTTTTTAAATGCTAACCTTCATAGTTCTTTTCAAAAGCTAACTGATGTTATATTATACATTTCATTATTCAATTGTTTATTCATTGCCTCTTCCAATAAAATTTTAACATCATGAGAGTAAGGGCTTCACTTATTTCATTTTTTTCTCTACCTCTGGACCAAAGAATATTACTTAGAAATATTGTGATTGTTTGATAGCATGTGTTAAATGAATAAATAAATAAATTGAATTGAGTTGAATCACTGGTGGTCTTTGGGTACTTATTGATGTCATCTTGTACATATATATATATATATATATATATGTACATGTATACATACATGCAATTCATAAATACAAATTCTCTATGTAGTAGATTTCATTCATTTTCTGCAAAATGTTTAAAATGTGTGTATGATGAATTTATTTCCACTATCTGGGATTTTTTTTAAAAAGATTTTATTTACTTATTCTTGAGAGACACAGAGAGACAAGACATAGGCACAGGGAGAAGCAGGCTCCCTGAGGGGAGCCTGATGTGGGAATCGATCTCAGGACCCGAAGATCACGACCTGAGCCAAAGGCAGACGCTTAGCCACTGAGACACCAGGTGCCTCAACTGTCTTGGATTTAAAGGCAACAATTTATGGTTTTTCTTGAGACTGAAGGAAAACAGAGAAAAGTCCATGTAAATTATATTTATAAATGTTTGGATTAGGGGAAACCTGGGATCTCTGGAATCATGCAAGGTACATTTATTTGCTATAAAGACTGACTTTGAAACACTAGGAAGCACAAATATATATGTACATATAAAAGTCACCTGCTGTGAAAAATGTTAGAAATAGATTTGTTAGGAAACAATAGCATTTGGTCTGAAAGAAGGTGGTCTTTTTGAATTATTCCAATCTCCATTCTGAAATACCATAAGGGCATAACATGTTTGTGAACCTGACAGATGTTTTAAGAAGAGAGATACAGTAGAACACCTAAGGAAGCAGTGAACAAAAGTTATTTTAAAAGAAATATAGAATTTAGGAAATAGTCTAGGAAAAGAGTAGGAGTTATATTTTCTAAAAACCGTAAATGTTCCAGAGGAGGATTTTATTAAAGTGAATAATATAAGTAAATTAAATGTGTGATTTTTACAGATCTCCGACCATGCTTTATTTAGCAATGGAGATCTATCACAGCATTTATAATTAGATGCACCATTTTTTTCCAATATTGGACCCGCCTGCTATATTTAGACAGTATAGTGTTTTACTCAGAGATCATTAGCTTATAGTATATAATGGGTTTTAAGTTAGCTATTTACAAGCTTTGGAAGAAAGGGTGTGGATAGTAGAAAATGATGGTTAAGGTTAAGGTGAAAAGTTCTTTCAAGATCTACTCAACCTCAGACTCTCATAAATGTTGCAGCGTTATGGCTTCATTCCTAGAGAAGTTTGTGATGGCTGTCTCAATGACCGATCCACAGTGCATTGGTATGGGTGCTATTGGGATTCTAAATTAAGCAGACCAGGCCAGTGAAATGTAGTGACCTTACTGCTGTTTCTTCATCCATTTAGGATGGATGAAGTCATAAGACATATGACTCCAGTTTATGCCTGTATGACCCAAACACTGGATTGTAGCAGGGTCCATTCACTGCTTTCACTCATTGTGATGACTGATCTGGACTGTCACAAAGTCATTCTAATTGATTATATAAAAGTTGGCCAAAAAAACTCAGAAGTTGCCTTTTACGTTGGAAATTACTCTGCTCATTCAAACGCAGGTATGCAAATAAGATATTTCTCCCCTGATCTGCCTTCCCCACTTTCTCTGAGTTACCACTTGCTCTAGTGGTTTAGGGCACTGAAATGCCTGCAGCTGCTCTAAGTCCTCTTACATTCACACCCTGACCGAAGGTGGCGCTAAACCGCTGAGCCACCTGGACTGACCACTGAGAGTTTTTAAAGCCATGTATGGGTGCTGGATCTTGTAAAAAAAAAAAAAAAAAAAAAAATTTGTATCAATTGATATGATCGTGGGATTTTTCGTTTTTAGTCTGTTAACATAATGGATTAACAGTAATTCATTTTTGAATGTTAAAACAGCCTTGCATATATGAAGTAGGATAAATCCCACTTGGTTGTAGTGCTTAATTATGGATAGATCTATATGTATCTATCTATATATAAAACAAGAGGTAGATATTAAACATATTCAAAGAAATTTCACAGATGTTGAGTGGAAGACACTTTATAGCAAGCTGAAGAGACAATTTGAGCTAAAGCTGAAAGTGCACACTGAGAAAATATTAGAAGCTTGGCTGCAACATGAAGGAAAATAATAGTTTGAGAGAGACATTTTTGTGGGTATAGATGCTTTTTGTTTGTTCATGTGTTTGTTTGTTTGTTTGTTTTTTGGTTAACTTTTGAGTAAAAAAAAAAAAAAAGCATAGATCCTGAAGGTAAGAAGTCTATGGAACAGGAAGGTGCAAATATAATAGAGTAGAGGTCATAGAGAAGATTCCAGAGGAAGCTGTAGTTTATACCACAAACCAAGACACTTGCAAAAGAGTAGCCCAAAGTAGAAGAATTGACAGATAGATTTTTCCTCTAGGGATATATTTGGAATGGCTGGTGCAAGAATTCAGTTTTTTCAAGATATTTACAAACATCTTAAGCAATTGTACATTTGGCCAAACACATCAGTGTCCTTGAACTTTATTTCTAGTACTAGGATTACAAATGGAAAGTATTTTGTCTATAATAATTTATTGATTTTTATATATTATTTGATGGAAGAATAGATACAGCAATATTCTAGCAGAGTTCTTTCTTTTTTAAAGATTTCATTTATTTACTTGAGATAGAGAAGGCCAGAGAGAAAAGGGGTGACTGAGCACAAGTAGCAGAATGGGGCAGAGGGAGAGGAGAAACAGGCTCTCCACTGAGCAGAGAGCCAGATGTGGGGCCCTATCCCAGAACTCTGGGATCATGACCTAAGCCAAAGGCAGATGCTTAACTGACTGACCCACCCAGGTGCCCCCCAGCACAGCTCTTTCTATTAATCAAATATATCTCTAGAAATGTTGACAATGCTGTTTACCTCTCTGCTTATCTCTTCTGTTAGCTCTGAATTAAAATCCAACTGATTCAGGTACCTAAATTCCATAGTAAAAAGTGAATAAAATATGTTGAGAACTATTGTTTGACTAGTGATTTGGGACCTTTCAATTTCTGTTGAATTTGGAGATCATAATTTAATTTAAACAAATATTTGCAAAGAAGAAATATGTTAGTTTTCCACTTGGCTTAGCTATCACTTATTAGCTCTGTGGGTTTCTAGTAAAGACAATTGATGTTAGAAGATCATTATGTTGTCTGTATTGCTTATATTACTTGAAACTTGGCAAAATTATTCAACATAATCTTACTTTTCCCTTAAAATATTAACAATAGAATTTGTTTTGGCTTTGTGCATGTATTAGAGGTCAAAAATACCATTGTTAAAATAGAATCATCAGTTATTGTATATAATTCTTTTTTAAAAATATTTTATTTATTTATTCATGAGAGACAGAGAGAGAGAGAGAGAAAGAGAGAGAGAGGCAGAGACACAGGCAGAGGGAGAAGCAGACTCCATCCAGGGAGCCTGATATGGGACCCGGGCCTGCAGGATCACACCCTGGGCTGAAGGTGGTGCTAAACCCCTGAGCCACCCAGGCTGCCCTATTGTATTTAATTCTGAAATGATTTAAATTTCTTAGATACTTCATGTTCATAGATATCTGGATTGACCTTGTTTAAAAAAAGAAATTCAACCAAGTAAATTTGAAGATCTAAAGGACTTTATTAAATGATTCATGAATTGGGAAGCATCCTACCTAGCAAATAGAGGGAAACTCCTAGGAGTTTAACAAAATGTAAGGTTTTCATAAGAAGGATGGTAGGGCAAGAAAGTTATTAGGGAAAGAAAATAATTCTTCCAGGCAAGGTCACCTTTACTTAGGTGGAAGACTAGGGAGTCTCATCATGCAAATGACCTCATCTATGGGGACTAGAAAGAGATAACGTGACAGATTGCCTCATTGGCACTGATCAGAAAATTCCTGGCTTGACAGGTTAAGACTTACATCTCTGGGGGAGATTGCAACTGCAATTAGATTAGGTATTAAGCCCTGGTTTTGTGACTTGGCCTGAGTGATGTCATTTTGGTCCTGCCGGTTTTCTTTCTCACAACCTGTAACAATCAGACCTCTGTTTTTACTCTAAACAAAACTAGGTGAAGTTGCAATAGTGGTGTGGTGTCATTGGTTCATTGAAAATTTAGATAAAATAAATTGTAAATTCAGCTTTGACGATGATTTTAAATGTTCTTCATTAATGTGTATTTAAGGATTCACTTTCCAAAAGGGCTAAAGGTCAATTAAAATAAAATAGACAGTTTTTGAGTGATGGCTGCTCACCTTGTGCACTGATATGAAATAAGAATAAATTATTTGCTTTCTACTGTTAAGCAGTAAGAAAACCTTCTGGTCATGATATACAGTAGCTACTAAAAGATGACTGTTACTTGAAGGACATGGACAGTTGGTAGGAGATAGGGAGCTTTTTAAATGTCCTATATATTTATATTGACTATGATTAATTTTTTTATATAGATATATTGCTTCTGCAAATATATTATAGAGTCTGAAGCCAGTTATATCTTTACGTTCTTATTAGCTGTCATGAATCTCTTATAGTATGACCAAAAAAAGTATTTGCTGACAATTAGTTAAATATTGAGATATATTTCAAGGTGCAATTCTTTTCTTCCAGTCAAGTTTTTCCTCCCACATTTTTATTTTACTTTATTTTTTCCACTTTTTTCTTTTAATGAGATAAGCAGTTCTCTGTTTCCTCTTTTGCAAGGACCTAGACCCATTCACATTTCCTGAAACGTTAAATGTTGTCCTAAGCAAAATGAGTAGTTCCAGTCCTAGTGGTTTTCACTTACCAGGGTGATGTTTATCCTGAAAAGCATTCCACACATAAAATAAATATGTAGATATTCAATATGCAAACATCAAAATAATTATCAAAACATAGCCAGGTCATATAAATTATTTAAAACAATGTTTTAAATGTAAGAAATAAGTAATACTTACCATACATTTAGTGATTTTTCCCACTCTTGCAAGGGAAAAAATAAGGATTTTATTAATTTTTTTGAGAGAGAGAGACAAGCAGTGGGGGGAGGCAGAAAGCAGAGGGAGAAGGAGAAGCAGACTCTGCCCTGAGTGGAGAACCAATGTAGGGCTGGATCCCAGGACCCGGAGAACTTGACCTGAGCTTAACTGACTGAGCCACACAGGTGCCTCTGAAGAGAAAATTTTTAAAGAGATAAAGTAGTAAGTTAGGGTTTAACCAATACTCTCAAACCAATACAGTAAAAGTGGATTTATCTCTCATAGACAATCTTAAAATAACTGAAATGAGTGCAACATTTACTTCCGTGCAACAGGGGTCTGCTCAGAATGTTACCAGTATGTTTATTGCTATTTACTATGCAGGAAGAAAGAGGGACTAGACACGTAGTATAGTCATGGCTATTGGATACCATCTATGTTAAAGAAACAGAATACCATAGTTACTCCCAAACCCTTGTTAACAGATGCAGAATTGTAGGCAAATAGATGCGCTTTGTCATTTCAGGCAGAGGTTCCTTAGATATAAGGGAGGGAGAGAGGGCATAAATCAATGTAGTATTATCTAGATAATGAATAGAATACTGGAAAAATATCTTTATTGAATGATCCCGAAGTTTCTGGTCCTACAGAAAATAAAATAATCCTCAGTGATTATTTTAAATCAACCAAAATGCAAGCTAACCCAAGAAGGTAAAAACATCCTTGATTAAAATCGCCTAAAACAATTTTTAATAAAATCAGCACCATATATACATAGAGAGCATCCCATGCTAAAAAGAACACACAAAGATTGTTAATAAATCAGCAACATATTGAAAAATTGTAACATAGAGGGTTTTATGGAGTTCCAAAAAATTAACAAGGTACTAATCATGCAATAAGGAGAGTAGAATGTGGATGCATATATGAACCTAAACAAAAAGAAAGGATAAAGCACATCTTTGGGGGGGAAAAAGGACGAGAAACTGCCAACCACTTCCTCATTTCTACTTTACAATTTTAATACAAAGTAGCAGTGCTTAATATTTTCGAGTGTGCACTTTCAATATTAGGGAATGTTCTAGGTTCTTTCTTTCTTGAATTAATTTATTTAAACCACAGAACAAGTATATGAAGTTAAGAGACTATGCAATATGATCACACCCAGTTTAAGATAAAGAAAATGAAGTTTAGAAAGGTTGAGTAATTTGCCCAAAGTTACAGTTTGTAAATCTTACTTCCTGTAAAGAGAGCTCCATTAATCTGATCAATCAATCAATCAATCAAAATAGGAATAATTCTAGCTTTTTGACTAGTTTTGTCAAAGGGAATATAAATTAATTGACACTTTGAGAATTCATGAGAAATCATATCAAATCGAAGTTTGCCCCTATTTTTCTAAAACCAATTTTGTCTCCAACAGTTTTAGCCTCTGTACCTCCATCAGCCATGAATACAATAGGACTATTTTCATGCCATCGTTTAACCTCTGTTTGTCAGGCAGAGTAAGAAGCCCTAGTCTCTCAGGTCAACCATGGTCTTTTGAACCACCTTATGTTAAATACATTGCATTCTTGCCCTACACTTTTGGGGATGTCTCCTACCCCTTTCTATATAGTACTTATACAACTATTTCTTATTGAATAAATTAGTGAATAATAGTATGAATAAATGAGTGAAAAAGGTGTATGATACAACTGTAAATTATGATTAAATTCAGGAACTTTTAATGTATGAAAATACAAAACATTCATCTGATCTACATTCATATTAAAAACTAACCCGGCTGGGTGGCTCAGTTGGTTAAGCATCTGATTCTTGACTTCAGCTCAGGTCATGACCTCAGTGTTGTGAGATCAAGCCCCAAGGCTCTGCACTCAGCATGGTGTCTGCTTGAGATTCTCTCTCTTTCTCTGTTCCTCCCCTCTCTTTCTCTCCCCTGAATAAATAAATAAGATCTTTAAAAAATAGGAGTATATATAATAAATAATAATAATGAACAATTATAAAATGTCATTCCCCTCCCATAGATAAGATAGACAAAGAAAGTGATAGAGGACAAGACCAAATAAAGTGTTCTGAAACAGAGAGTCTGAAGCAATCTTTCAAGTAAAAGTACTTGAAAACCTACCTTTATTAATTCATTTATTTAGGTGAAAATTAATTCAAATTACAATTATTTAAAATGTTTATTGCTACCACTATTATTCACCATATGTAGCACTTTGACAGTGTTTTTAGAAAAAGTAATGTAAAAATAACTCAAGGTGAAATTAATGTTCTATTATAACCCTTTAATCACATTTCATGCCTAAACTAGCTAATGAAAAACTGGGAATCAAGAGTAGAGTAAAAATTTGCTATAAATTATTTAAATACTTCACAAGCACTGGCACTATGAAAAGTATCAATTACTTGGCTCCATGTATAATAACAGAAGCACAGACTACAGAGTCAAGTATTCCAATTTCAAGTTCTAGTTTTACTATTGAAAAAATTACAACTTGACAAGTTTTTGTGATTATTAAATTAGATGATACACATATGAGAAGCCTCCAAATAGTGAATATTTTTTTAATTACGTCTCAATAACTTTGGCACAGAAAAAATTTCCTCCATTCAGATCACCTGGTTTTACTCTTTATATCATCCTCTGTGATGGCAATTTATCTCTCTGATGGTGCTAATGATAATGATGGAAATCTGTGATTAGACCCTTGTAGTGATTATGACAAATGTTGGTAATGAAGTTTGAATTTGTTCTATCAACAATGGATTTTATTCTTCAGAGATTTTAAATAACCATTTTATTTTTTAATAATGGGTGGGTGAGAAATGAAAAACAAAATGGAACCGTCATACATATAATTATCTTGAAAAATAACAGGGATGATGCTAAAATTAGTAAAGGCATTGTGGTATGTTAATATTTTTTTATGTTCTGCTGCATTAATTTGTACTTAACTTTTATTCAGTGAGCCATTATACATGTAATTACATATTAAAATTAATTTGCATTATTTGCACTCTATTATATAGTTGTGGTTTTATGATCAAAGATAAATTTTGAAGTACAATCTGGATATACAACAAAAATCATTATGGTAGATTATACAATACTGCTCTTTTACATTAAAAACGAGAGTGTTTTTCTGTGAAAGATACATTAACTTTGCAAGCAATAACTTAGTTGAAAAGCAAAAGTAAAGAGATTGTTGACAAAGATTTTCTTAAAGAAAGGGAAATTACATTCATTATACTTCTATATTTGGATCAGTGATTTTGTTTTGATGTAACATTATCCTATTCACTCCTTTTTTCCTCAAATGAGGCTGCACATAATTTTAGCTTTACTGGTGGTTTGTCTATTTCTTTATAACTATGACTTTTAAAATTATATACTTCTAATAGGGAGGTGGGGCAAGGAGTTTCCAATCTAACCAAGAACTGCATTTGTAGATTTGATACACAATTCTCTAAATATAGCTAATTGTATGTGAGCTTAGTTAAGCTTTCTCTAATAAAAGGAAATTTTATGCATTACTGCAATATACAAATGATATATTAACACTCAAGAAATTATGATTAAGTTTATATATTTATCTTCTCCTTTGATAATAACCCTTAATAAATCAGTAAGTAACCTAAAAACTAAGTAGTTTATAAGAGTTTATAAGCTGTGCCCTTGAACACAGCATACCATATAGATATTTTAACTTCGCATAAAATATCCTTTTAAAAATGGAGAGGTGGCTAAGTAACAAACACTAAGTTAAATAAAAATTCTCCATTCACACATGAATTCTATTGCACCTATTTATTGAATCATTTTTCCAATTAACAAGGCAGTAAAATTAACAAGGCAGGAAACCACAAATGTTGGAGAGGATGCGGAGAAAAGGGAACCCTCCTGCACTGTTGGTGGGAATGTGAACTGGTGCAGCCACTCTGGAAAACTTGTGGAGGTTCCTCAAAGAGTTAAAAATAGACCTGCCCTACGACCCAGCAATTGCCCTGCTGGAGATTTACCCCAAAGATACAGATGCAATGAAACGCCGGGACACCTGCACCCCGATGTTTCTAGCAGCAGTGGCCACGATAGCCAAACTGTGGAAGGAGCCTCGGTGTCCATCGAAAGATGAATGGATAAAGAAGATGTGGTTTATGTATACAATGGAATATTACTCAGCTATTAGAAATGACAAATACCCACCATTTGCTTCAAGGAGGATGGAACTGGAGGGTATTATGCTGAGTGAAGTCAGTCAGTCGGAGAAGGACAAACAGTGTATGTTCTCATTCATGTGGGGAATACAAATAATAGTGAAAGGGAATAGAAGGGAAGGGAGAAGAAATTTGTGGGAAATATCAGAAAGGGAGACAGACAGAACATAAAGACTGCTAACTCTGGGAAACGAACTAGGGGTGGTAGAAGGGGAGGAGGGCGGGGAGGTGGGGGGGTGGGGGTGGGGGTGAATGGGTACTGTGGGGGGCACTTGATGGGATGAGCACTGGGTGTTATTCTATATGTTGGCCAATTGAACACCAATAAAAAATAAATTTATTATTAAAAAAAAAAGACTCTCTCTCTCTGCTCCTCCTAGCTCTGCTCTCTCCCTCTCTCTAAAAACAAACAAAAAACTTGAGGACTAAGGTTTTGAGAAATATAAAAGTTGAAGGAATTCATCACAAGTATATTTATATTTCAAGAAGTGTAACAGAAATTCTTTAGAGAGAGGAATAATGGTAGGTAGAAATATAGATAGAGCAACAGATAGAAAATGTAACTATGTGTATTTTTACTTTTCACATCCTTAAAAATAATTGGCTCTTTGAACATAATAATAAAAACATAGCATTGTAAAAACAAAATGTAAGGATAATATATTATTTTCTATTAAACCAAAATGCTAGCAATTCAGTTTGGACTATTTAACTTATACAAAAATGTTCGATGACAACTGAAGAAAAAATGTAGGATAGAAAGGGAAGTATATTGTACTTTTTATACAATAAGTGGTAGGATATCACATGAAGGTAACATCTAAAACGTCTAAAATAACGTCTAAAATATGATAAACAATAATGGTATGATATCACATGAAGTAACGTCTAAAATAACAAAGCTAAGAGTTATAGTCAACAACCCAATGGAGGAAAAAAAATAATGTTTAATGTAATAAAAATAACAACACAATATATTACCTTTTGGGGGATTCTGGTAAAGCAACACATGTGAGGTAATTTCTGTCTTAAAATGCTGTATAGGAAAAGATGCATGGACTCAAATCAATGATCTCAGCTCTCAACTGCTTCCATCTGAAGAAATTGACTCAACCTAAGTCAAAAACAAAGAATAAAATGGAAAAAATAAACAAAAATTAATGTCAATGAAACCAAAGAATAGCTATAAATAACAGACAGTAATAAAATAATAAAATAATAATAAAAGCCACATACTATCAAAGCTCACGTAAGAAGACATAAATATCCTGAAAGGCATATTAAAATTTAAAAATATTGAATTTGTACTTAAAACTTTCCTACACACACACACACACACACACACACACATACACACACAGACACAAACATCTTAAAGCCCAGATGGCTTCCCTGGTACGTTATGCAAAAATTTTTGCAAAAAGTCATGCAAATTTAGCATACACTTTCCAGAAAAATAAAAATAACTTAAAAATTCTCAAGATCGTGGGGCACCTGGGTGGCTCAGTGGTTGAGTGTCTGCTTTTGGCTCAGATCGTGATCCTGGTGTCCTGGGATTGAGTCCCACATCCAGCTCCCCACAGGGAGCCTGCTTCTCCCTCTGCCTGTGTCTCTGCCTCTCTTTTTGCGTGTCTCATGAATAAATAAAAATCTTAAAAAAAATTCCCAAGATCGTCAAAAAACCAACATCAGCCTTATATTAAAACTTGGCAGAGGTAATATAGGATAAAAGTACTATAGACCAATATAGTTTATGAATATAGGTACACTGTTCTTAAAAAGGAAAAAAATGATTAGCAAATGGGATCCAATGATATGTAAAAATAACAAACTTCATCACAAAGTGAATTTTATCCCAGAAATTGAGAACTGTTTTAACATCAAAACATTAATCAAGGCAATTTACCATATTAAGCTAAAATAGAAAATCATACAATCATCTCAATAGATGTAGAAAAATCATTGAACAAAATTTAACATTTGTTCCAGGTAAAAATTGTCAGCATGTAGAAATGAAGAGAAGCTTCCTCCACCTAATAAAATGCATCTATGAAAAAGTATATACCTAATTTCCTATTTAATGGTTAATGACTTAAGAATTCTTCTCTTATGACTAGGAAAAAAAAAAAAAACATGTATATCTTCTTTCACCACTTCTATTAAATGTGATCCTGAAAGAGGTAGGGAGCACAATAATTATGGCAAGAAGAAAAAAAGAATTTTTTAAAGATTGCATTTATTTATTCATGAAAGACACAGAGAAAGAGAGACAGAGAGAGAGGGGTGGGGACAGAGACACAAGCAGAGGGAGAAGCAGGCTCCATGCAGGGAACTGGATGCTGGACTCGATCCCAGGACCCCATGATCACAACCTGAGCCAAAGTCAGGCATTCCACCACTGAGCCACCCAGGTGCCTACCCCAGAAAATATATTTAAATTGTGAAAGAAGGGCGAGACAGCCTTTAATTACAGACATACATTCATCACAAAGTAAATATTATCCCAGAAATTAAAAACTGTTTTAACATCAAAACTTTAATCAAGGCAATTTACCATATTAAGTCGTCTATGTGAAACATACAATAACATATTAAAATATTAGAACTGATAAGTAAATTTCACAAGGCTATAGGGTACAAGATTGATATGAAAAAGCCAATTGGGGCAGCCCAGGTGGCTCAGGGGTTTAGTGCTGCCTTCAGCCCAGGGTGTGATCCTGGAGACCCGGGATTGGGTCCCACGTCAGGCTCCCTGCATGGAGCCTGCTTCTCCCTCTGCCTGTGTCTCTGCCTCCCTCTCTCTGTCTGTGTCTCATGAATAAATACATAAAAATTAAAAAAAAATCCAATTGTATTTGCATACATTATAAACAATGATAAAATTCTTAAAAAGAACAATTAAATACATCATGAATATAAACACTTAGATTTAAATGTGATAAAAGATATATAAGAGCTATTGGGAAACTACAAAACTTTTTTGGAGAACTTAAATAAGATCTAAATGTGGTGCCATGTTCACAGTTCAGAAGCCTCAATTTTCTAAAGAGTTTTGTTCTCTCCAAACTGATCTATAGATTCAATACATCCTAATCAAAATCCTGGCACTTTTTTTTTTTGTATATATTAACAAGCTGATTCTGAAATTCATATGGGATTGCAAAAGGCATTGAATAGTAAAAAATTGAAAACATGAAAATTAAAGGAGTAACATTACATAATTCACATAGTTACAGAATGAAATAGAGTGTGATATTGGCAATAAGAAAAAGAAACAAACAAACAAAAAAAAAAAAGAAGAAACAAGTTAATACCTCAGAATAGAGTTGGGCCCTATACTTACACATTTTGACACATTATTTATATTTATGATAAATTGCAAAGGCCATCCAGTGAAGAAAATACAATCTTTCCAAAAATGCTATGGAATAATTAATATCCATATGCAAAAATATGAACTTTGATTTACACATTATGTCATATTTAAAAATTACTTAAGTTCATTTATATGCCTAATATTAATATTGAAAACTATTAACTTGTAGAATATAAAATAAGGGAAGTTTTTATGAATTTAAGTTAGATGGAGATTTCTTGGATATAAGACCAAAAGTAGAAGCCGCAAAGGAACATATTGATAAATTGGACTTCATAAAGATTACAACCATCTGATCTTCAAAGAACATTGATAAAAGAATAAAAAGACAAGCCACAGCCTGGGAGAAATGGTTTACGACTCACTTACCTGCAAGATGACTTGTATTCATAATATATAAAGACCTCTCAAAACTCAATAATAAAAAATACAAACATACCAATCAAAAAGGAGCAAGAAATTTAAAAGATGCCCTGTGGAATAAATTATTTAGATATGGCAAATAAGTGCAAGAAAAAATGCTCACTATCATTAGCCATTAGAGTGCAATTGAAAACAGTGAGCTGTTCGCTGCACACCCATTAGAATTGCTAAAATTAGAAAGACTTATCGTACCAAGTGTAGGTGAGGGTGTATAGAAACTACTACTCTCATTCACTGGGTGGCCAGAAGTAAAATGAAACAATCCCTTTGGAAAAAAGTTTGGCAACTTCTTAAATAATAAATGTATACCTTGTATATAATCTAACCATTCTACTTATAGGTATTTAGTTACCAGAACTAAAAGCACATGTCCATACAAAAACTTGTACTCAAATTCAAATGTTCATAGTAGCTTAAAACTGGAACGAACCTAAATGCCTATCAATAAAAGGAATGGATGAATTCACAAGCTCATCTACTAGTACCCAGCAATAAATGGAATAAATAATCGATGTTCTCAAAAAAATAATAATTGATGTTCTCAACAATGATAAAAATAAAAAATAAGTAAGTTAAGAGAAAACAAAACAAAACAAAAAAGACATAAATATGCATAGTATATGGTTCCTTTTATATAAAATTCTAGAAAAACAGAGGAATCTACAATGAGAAAACAGATCAGTGATTGCCTGGGAAGGAAGTTATGAGAATGTGCTAGTGACAGTGATGACAAAGGTGCATGAGAAAAATTTTTTTTTTTGGGTGATGGATATGATCATTACCTTGAATGTGTTGATTGCATCACAGGTATATCCATATATCAAAACTTTAAAATCTGTGTAATTGGGCAGCCCCAGCGGCTCAGCAATTTAGGGCCATCTTCAGCCTACGGGGTGATCCTGGAGTCCTGCGATCCAGTCCCACGTCAGGTTCCCTGCATGGAGCCTGCTTCTCCCTCTGCCTGTGTCTCTGCCTCTCTCCTCTCTCTCTCTCTCTCTCTCTGTCTCATGAATAAATAAATAAAATCTTAAAAAAAAATAAAATGAAATCTGTGTAATTTAATCATATGACATTTCAATTATACACAATAAAGCTGTCAAGAAACAAAACATAGCAAAGCATCCAATAATATATCGAGCTATAGGTAGTTTCATGAAAATATTTAGTTTTTTTGTTGTTTTTTCATTTTACAATTGTCAATAAAGAGTAGAATTGTATGTGTTCACCCTTATTTTCATGTATGTGTGTTTGGAGGGATACTAATATCCAGTACGCATCATGGTAGCTACTTATATTATTTTTTAAAAGGGACTGTGGGTATATGTATTTATTGATTTGTGGTAGTTAAAGCTGAATAATATTTTGCAATTAAGGGCGAAGTTTCAGTAATTGTTATGTTATATACCACATAAATTGAAAGGATGCAACTAATTTTCTCATGAAGAAAATGGTTGATATATACATCGATAATCAATCACTCAGCAAATATTTATTGAGTGTGAACTATCCTGGCAGGCATTGTTCTAGACATCGAGGATAGTGAAACAGAGAGAGCTTCAAGGGTGATCAAGCTTTCATTCCATTCGAGGGACAGAGGTAATAATGGGTATATGTTTAAATGTGAGTGTGAATGAGAAAGTGCTTGCCTATCTACGTGATGGTAAGAGCATTATGAGGGAAAATACACAGGATAGGACTATTGAATCGAATAGTATATTGTAGTCAAGAAAGACTTCTTTGACAAGGTGACACTTGAAGAGATCCAAATGAAATGAGATATTTCTGGAGGCAACTCTCCAGGAAGGGAATTCAAGAGGGAGACAGATAGTACAGCAGCTCTGAATTAAAAAGATGCTTGGTTTGGTAACAGCTTCAAATATCTTATAATCCCGGGCTCTACTTATCTCCTGAAACTATCCCTTCTCTGATGGTTTTCTTCAATAGATATTTTACCCCTAAAGGTACTCTGTACTGTAAAAAGTCATGAAAATATGGATAATTTGGAAAGAACTGCAATATTTCTCAATTTTTTCCTACCAGAGTTGAAACTTTCATGTTGCCTAGAACCCAACCTTGTGCTGATAGTCTATTGGAATGTATACATGGAGTTAATATTCATCCTTCCATGTGTTTTCAAACTTGTTGACCGTAAGGCACAGAATCAAAAGTCTACTATTCTGTAAAACACCAAAAAAGCAACTGAACTTGTGGGATTAGGAGAAAATTCAACAGTCCACCAAGACCCCAGTAGATGCTGAAACCATGGATAGTAGAGAGTGCTGTATATACTGTGTGTTTTTTTTTTCCTGGCATATACATAGTTAAGATGAAGTTTAATTTATAAATTAAACAACAACTAACTCTAAATTGGAACAATTGCTACAATAAAATTATAGTTTCCCTCTCTCACTCTTTCTCTCAAAATACCCTATACTGCACTCACCCTTCTTGTTTTTGTGATTGATGTAAGATGATAGAATGCTTACGTGATGAGATGAAGGGTGGTGAATGATGTAGGCATGGGACATAGCGCTTGACTACTATTGACCTTCTGATGGAATTTCAGGAGATTCATCTGTATCCAGACAGCAATTGACCACAGATAACTGAAACCATGGAAAGTAAAATTGTGTGTAAGAGAGAACTATTGTATATCCTTTATAGTATCTTTCTCATTCTGATAAAATGTTGAAGTGTTCCCTTATTTATTCTAAAATATTATTCTAATATACACAGTAACGGAGCAGTAATCACTAGACATTCCCAAATGTTCCCGTGGAGGAGCACAGTAGGGTGCTGGGTGTTAGAGTAGTACCTGTGTTCTACAAAATGCCACCCCTTTCTCTCTATTGCGTACTCTCACTATTACTACTGCCACATATTGTTTCGGTGTCAGACTAGGCATCTTTACCTTAATCAGCATTATTGCTTATCAGCTCGAAGCCTCACCATAAGTCTCCCCTCCTGATACTGGAGTATAGGCGTAGGTGGAGGAACCAGGTTGTGCCAAACATTTTTGCATAAAAGAAGGCAAAGGACTTTAAAATTACCTTCAGATCACCACTACACACTGATTCCACACTCAGAAACAGTCTATTTAGATTGCCTCTAGACTTCAATCATCTCTTTTCCTCAGAATAAAATCTATTTTTTTTGTCTTATGGTCTTGGATATCAGAAAATATGGCAATTTCTTAGAAGAAGCTTTATACTCTAAATATATATATATATATATATTATATATATATATATATATTTATATTGCTGTGCAAGTGGTACCTAAATAGAAGTGGCTTCTCTATTATGAGCATTTGTGAAAAGGATTAAAGCTGAGGCTATTTTGCAACATTCTTGCAATTGCAAACAAGGGAAAAAGTGAATAATGCTTTGTGTTGTTATCCTGAACTTCCTTCTCAATATTGGCTTCATTAAAATAAACAGTACACCTGGCCTGCTTGATGCTCACACGAATGATAAATAGCTAAGCTTCTGCCAAAGCCCTTACATATAGATTTTCTACATTCTGTGCCTTTGGCTAAAGGGAAATAATAGTTAAGCAAATCCAATTGGCAGCAACAGTCAAATAGTCTACTATTTGAGGACAGCTCTAAGTAGCAGTTGTAGAAGTATTGGCATACGAAACTTCTGGAAGATCCTCATGTATCTTTCTTTTCATTTGAGGTGTTAATTGGCAACAACATTCAAATGTATTTGTATAAATAATGGTAGTCTTCCGAAAACCACTGAAGTAGGCTATTAACATTGCAATGGGGTCTATAGTTACATATATAGAAGTAGAACATGTGCATTTGTTGATTAAATTAAACCATTTCTCCCCCTAAATGTGACTAAAAGCAATGCCAGTTTGATTGATGAACACTTTACCATAAATCTGAGCACCGGATCAGAAAGAGCACTAAAGGAATAAAATACAAAATGACTGATGCTTGGATACCAACGGTAGATGGCAAATAATCACAGGATACATATGTTGGTACATTTCAAGTAATACATTGCAATAATAGACAACATTAGTTTTGCAACAAACAGAAAATGACCATGTGTTTGTAATTGGGGCAGCTCAATTTATATTGGTGACAAAAGCAGTGGTCACATTTTCTTGTCAGGTAAGGATAAAAACCTGCTTCGACAAAAGTATATTTCTGAAGTCAGTGGAGATTATTACTCATAGAGAGACCATCCATCCCATCACTATCAGTAGCAAATAAGATTTCTGTTTCAGCTCAAATCCCTCCTATGGGGACATGCTAAACATCACTTTTTATGTAACTAGTCAGTCATTTAAATAATATAATACAAAAACTAAAATATAGCTATTTTAACCTTACTATCACTTTTCTATTTATTTTTATTTTATTTGTATAAATACTTATATTTGTGGTTTATGCATTTATAAAAGATTTGAGACAAAATAATTAATTTACATATCTATTAAAGTATTTGTTGTTTGAGAATTTTTTCCATGACCTAACAATAGTCAAAGAAATATTTTGTTCACAAATAACACACTCTATATTTATTAGTTAAAAATAAAATAACCCTTTGAATACTTTATTAGATAATTCAATTACTTTACTAGTAAAGTTTCTATAAACATTATGTCAATGATGTGCTCTAACCACTAGGAACATAAATAACTACAGATACATCCTCTTTTCAATTTTTTTCAAATCTTAACTCATTATGTAGCATAAATACCAAATATTAAATCATTAAAATGTTTACTTGATTTTTTCATGCAGATGCCCTTTATATGTTCTATTAGAGTAGGACCCAGGTGTGCCTGGGTGGGTCAGTCAGTTAAGCATCTGCCTTCACCTCAGGTCATGATCCCTGAGTCCCGGGAATAGGGCCTTGCATCAAGCTCTGCATGCATCAGGCTCCCTGCTCAAAGGGGAGTTTGTTTGTCCCTCTGCTCCTACCCCATTTGTGTTCTCTCTCACGCTCATTCTGTCTCTCAAATAAATAAATAAAATGTAAAAAAAAAAAAAAAAAAAAAGTCTAGGATCCAGATTGGAAATAATCTGCATGATGAGAAGAAAAAGCACAAAATGAAAACATACATGACTGAGATTAAAATTAGACTTGTTAGCACTTCCACTTAAATAATAATAAGCAGTATCTCCATTTTGTGGAGCATATAGAATAGACTCTGTTAAGAGTTTAAGAGTTGTTAGGAATTTGTTGTTTCTTTAAAGCTTATCTTAAATATGGTTGAAGGGAAATCCTAATAACTTTTAAAATCCTACTTGTTAAATTTTTAGAGAAGATATTCCTGTCAAGTTACAGGCCCTATAATTTTGCTTTATTAATGAATATATATTGAATCCAATTCAATATTACATAATTCCTATTTAAATAGGCTTGTGATATCTTCCCCTTAAAAATTTTTTATCAATGCATAGTTTCCCCTATTTCAGAGAAATAAGTCATAATGTGTAAGATCTAATAGCCCTGACTATTTAGTTATTTAAATAAGTATATTAATGGACTGTATATACTGCTTAGAAGAAGTGAAATCTAATTAATCTTGGACATTCCTAAAGCTGTGGCTTGTGAACTTTATCTGCTAAATAGGTATTCTATATATATAATAAATTTTTAAGGACTATATATTTTTAAGTCTATGTTGGTATTGTGATATATCTTCTCTACATTTTTCCTATCTAAAATCTTAAACGACTATAAAATTTGTATTTCAAATATAATGTTTTAGGAAGAATTAGATATAGAACAACAAAAAGCCATTAAAAAAGAAAAATCAATCTTGTAACTAGGATCACTGTTATAAACACAAGATAAATATATATAACTTTTAAAATTTTATCCATGATATTTTCACCTGCTCTTGTATTCATGATTTCATTGCCATTTATTTTCCACCTCATGACATTCACCTTCCTTTCTTGTCTTATTTTCCTTCTTCTTAAGCATTTTGACTTCTATAAAGCAAATAGATAACTTCTCTAGTTATTGTGTGCATCCTCTTTTCTTCTCTCTTTTTTTTCCCCTTCGTTCACTTTTCCTTTCATAGGGGTTCCCATGACCAAATTGTTACCCTTTATTGCCTGTTCTGTGAAAATGGAGCTGGGCAGGGACTAATATTTCTCCTTTGCTAACTGGAATGATGTTTGTCAGTTGAAAGCAGTAGAGAGATTTAACAAGGTGGAAGGCTTTTCTTTTTAGTTTTGGTGTATTCCTCTGTAGCAGCTTCTGCAGTGACATGGCTTCTCCAGCATCTGGCTGCTGCTGTGTGGGCGGTCTTCTTGGAGCTAAGCTTCTGAGACTGGCAGGTTCTTTAGTTCAGGCTTCTTTCTACAGCACAGGTGGCTTCTGAGAGGCAGCCTCTTGTATTTCCTTGGTTTTGTTAGTGCCAGGCTCCTGAACTTGTGTGTGAAATTTCCAGGACCAAGCTTCTGCAGAGCATGCAAGCCCTCTTGTGTCAGACTTCTGCACGATAATTCACGTGAAATCATGTGCGTGACTAAAACATACTCTACATATAATAATTCTCCCTTATTATGATTTTTTCAATATTTTTTTAAACTTTAAATTCCCTAAAACTTGTCAAAGGAAGCACCTCTAAAGTGGAGAACTGAAGTGCATGTTACAGCTGTTCCACATCAAGGTAAGAATAAAACATATATATATGTGTCATATATATGTTGTCATATACACACACACACATATATGATACACACACACATATATATGACAAAGTACTGAACACAATGAAAAAATTATCTGAGCTCTTCCCAACTGTACAGATGGTAGCAACCTTTCATCTTTTACTGTACCTTTTTGTCTTCTAGACATCTATTTTTGAATAAAAGTAGTCCTTTTTCCATTAATCATTTCATACAACAAGTGTTTATTAAATGCTTATTTTGTATCTGATAATTTATCATATTTTGGATGGTCAAAGATAGGTAATATAATTTCTGTATATTCCCTTTTCTTAGAGAATTTACAGCCTAATAAAAGACCCTAACTGTATTTAGGCAGCACTTCTCATAGAGAAATCTCCTACATAGATAAAAAGAAATAAAAGACATTTTAGGTGGAGGGAGCATATAGAGAAAATAGTGCATGCAAATATTTGAGGTGATGAAAGGCAAGCAAAAAAAAAATACAGTATGTTATGCAGAGAGAAAGTAGTTTGATGATCCTCAAGAGATGAGAGGGGGCCGATGGAAAATTCCTTAGGAGAATTTAGTGAGAGCAAATTCTGAAAGACATTATATTGTATCATATTAAAAGTTGAAGCATAATCCTGTGACTATGAACTCTAAGTTTTGCAACCATTAAGCTAATTTGTATAGCCCCACTATTATGTAGTAGTCTATTACCATGAAGTATTGCGATTAATAGAAAAAAGAATAATTTTATAATTGTTAAATACTTTTCTGAGAATACAAGCAGTCTGAGCATAATACAAACTGATACTGATTTATTTGTCTGATCAGTCTTAAATTACCAGATTACTGTAGTTGCATATAATGCCTAAAGATAGTAAAAACTCAAAGGAAAAAAAATATAGCTGTCTGAGCTACTTCTTGCTTAAAATAGCTTTTAAAAGTAGGATAAAGGAATAAAACAGCCCTTGTGTTACCTTGCAGATTATAAAGTAGTTCTTGAACACCACTTAATCCTCTCTCAATCAGTGCCTTAAATTTAGTAGAACAATTTGAGAAAGTTTATGCTGGGATGTAACCTACATCTAATCATCAGTTCACCTTATCAAATGCCTTATAAATTACTTCAGTGCATTTTTAAGACTCCAAGTCTCAAGGCAGAATTGTCAAATGCTAATTATTATTTTGTCCCTACCATACAGGCAAGCATTCTTTAAAAAGAAAAACTTTCGAGAAAGTAGAGATGATCCATTCTTAAAACAATTGAGTTGGGTTAACACAGCATTTCCTTTTTGGTTGTTATTGTTTATAAAATGGACAATACAGGGATCCCTGGGTGGCGCAGCGGTTTGGTGCCTGCCTTTGGCTCAGGGCACGATCCTGGAGACCCGGGATCAAATCCCACGTCAGGCTCCCGGTGCATGGAGCCTGCTTCTCCCTCTGCCTGTGTCTCTGCCTCTCTCTCTCTCTCTCTGTGACTATCATAAATAAATAAAAATTTAAAAAAAAAAATGGACAATACAATGTTATGCTCTTCAAGTCATGCAAGTAAAATATAGTATATTTGATCACAAATAAATCATACAATTTTTTAGTGTTATCAAACATTGATATTGAGCATTAATATGAAAATAACTATATACAGCAGTAAGAAAGAAACAAAGAGAGTGAATTGCCTGGGCCTTATTGTAAGATATATTCAAGAGTTAATTACAATGAAAGAGAATGGAATAATTGGCATAAATTGTTTAGACCTTCCTTGAATACTTTAACATAAAGCATATCTGGGAGTATAGAGAAATAAGTGGATGAGAACTGTGTGAGCCCAAGCATGGATGAGGAAAATAAAACTTTTTTTTCTGAGATAGTTTTGACTAAAATGGACATTGGTATTTAGAATAAAAAGAAGACAAATTTTGAGATTGTAGATAAATTTGTAAATGGAAACAATATATACTTAGTTTAGCAGGACTAAGAGAGTCAGCAAAAGCCATCAGGAAGAAAGTTATGATAATTCAAACAGTGCTTTGTAAAGACTGATAATCAGCAGTTTGAAGATACACAAGAACATGAAGATTGTTGAGGCAGGTCGACTTATGTGCCTGACATGAAATCTATGTAAAGTTTAAGGAATGAGTTAGGATAGCTCCAAAGACCATGGCTATGAGAAATACAAGCATGGAGCAATATAGTATGTTTAAAATTTTAAGAAAAACTTGATGATTTAATGACTGCCTATTTTCAGAGAAGAAGGAAATGTCAACAGAAACTGACACTTTTTAATTTGTGTGTATAAAGTGTTAATAAATTGAGCACAGAAATATGGAAAACAGCTCCATTTTGGAATACCCCTTGAAAGCACAATCAGAGAATTGGATGAATGATTTAAACTCATTTACATCAGGAGGGTGAAATGTTACAAAAGCCCAAGGAGGAAAAAGAAAATAAAGTCAACAGTGAGCGTTTTGGAATGAATAGGTTTCTCTAATATATTTCAGAGGAACAAAACCAAGAAATGATAAGACTTATTTACTTTAAATAGTGTATGTAACTTGAGTATTAACTTCTTTCTATATATTACTGATCTAATAGCCTCAGGTTCACTTGTCATCTTTATATGTTGTATAGTTGTCTGAGGTTTTTCCCTCTAATTATCCAATTGTAAAATTTAAATGGCAGATGGAAATACTTTCAGAGCCACTTAAACCTGAATTTAACGTGGAATTGTGGAGGCTTTAGTGGAGCACCTCTTGAATGAAGCTCAATTTTAAGGAGCTAGAACAAATGCAGGTTAGTTCTTATGTCATTTGGCAATTAAAAATGTTGAACAAGTAAGGCCAACTAGCTATTCAATTAAAATTAATGTAGTTATGGACATGAACCATTAAACTAAAGTTTGTATTACTGAAAATTAAAATAAAATGTAAAACCAAAATAATAATGTATAAATTGCAATAGGCTAAACTATTTGTTGTAAAACAAAAGGCTTATTTTGCAATCGTGCAGACACTAGTGTTCTAGGTTCTCTAGTGTCCACTACACAGAATTCTTTGTTTCTATGGCTCCGTCCTCTCAGCTGAAGCCCTTTGCCAGCACTATCATGGGAGGGGAACACAGTAGAGGATCTCACACCAGCAATTAAATACTTTCACAAGCAAAGGACTCATTTCTATTCACAGCCATTGGGAGAACTAGTCAAATAGCTGTGCCCTATAAAAAATATAAAGAAAAGATTGTCCTTCTTATCAATGAAAGGGGAGGAGCACCAGATTTCACTGAATATAATTAATATTTGCCTAAAATATCATACTGAAAAGTACTAAAGAATCATTCCAAAATTCACACGATTAGCACTTTGCTCATTCATTTTCTTTCCACAAACATTATTTATATAAAAATTATTTTTCCCTGAAGATTATCTGAAATATTGTATTCAGAATTTCTGATCAGTATGAACCTCCTGTAATGAGAGTTTCTGCCAAAGCAATGAAATGTAATGTGGAGAATCTTCAGCATCTTATTAACATTATTTTGGAAATAGTAAAAATAGTTTATAAGCTTCTGTCACCACGTTGCATAATTCTTAGCTCTACAAGTATTTCATAGGAAATTATGTGTATATGTGAAGCATTAGTTTTAGTTGTGTGTGTATGTACGTGTGTTTGATTCTTTAACTTTCTTGCTTAGATCACTTTAATATTTTTCTAGTGCTCTTAGGTTACAGTTCATAAAATTTAACAATTCCTTTGATACCCGTCATAACCTGGTTCCTATATGCGTTTCATTCTTTGCCAATTCTCCCCCACTTTCATTAGGCTCCAATCACATTAGCCTTCTCCTATTTCGAACGTGCCAAGCACATTCCATCTTTCGATCCCCATAGTATTATTTTCCCTTTTTAGCAATTCTTTCCTCCATGAATTTGCTTAGTTACCTCCTATTGAATCTTTACATCTACATTCAATAATGCAATATTACTTCATTCAAAGATTGTTGTTGTGTTTTATTTTATCTTGACTCTGCCTAATTTTCGTCATAATACCTTAATTCTTCCACATGTTGGAATAACAATGGAGATATGTACCCTATAGCATATTAAATATGTGCTTACCTGTTTCATACCTACTTTTCACTTATATTAAAACTCCATGAAAGTAGGACTATGATGATTACTATATCCCTAGCATCTATCCTAGTGACCATTCTATAAAAATATGTTAATTTTTAAAAAGAATAAATGAAGGGCAGCCCGGGTGGCTCAGTGGTTTAGCACTGCCTTCAGCCCAGGGCGTGATCCTGGAGTCCCGGGATCGAGTCCCACGTCGGGCTCCCCGCAGGGACCCTGTTTCTCCCTCTGCCAGTGTCTCTGCCTCTCTCTCTGTGTCTCTCATGAATAAATAAATAAAATCTTAAAGAAAAAAGAATAAATGAAAATAGTTAAGTTGCATACTAACTTCTCTAATATATCACATGGGCTTGGTTGTTTATGAATCATCTAAATATGATATCAGCATAATATATGTTATGTACATATTATACATTAATATATATTATTATACAACAAGAGGTACATAATATAATATTATATATGTGTATATATACATACACACACACACACTTGTACAACACTCAAAGGAAAAGAGGGAAAAGGAGAAGGAGAAGGAGGCAGCAACAAAGAACATTCTGAAGATAAAGAAGAAGAAGCCACCATCACCAGCCGACATCACTAGCTGTGCTCAATGAGAAGGGCATTCATATCGGAATGGAGGCCATTTCATCAAGATTCAGGGAAGGAAGTCGGCTAACAATAGAATGTGCCCACTTACAATATGATAGTATTCTATCTGTTTCCTTTGACTGTGGCCACAATCCAGACTCCTTTTGGATATCCAGTGCTGGCTGGCCTCCCGGAATTGGCTCCTGGCCCAGGTCTATCTTGTTGTTCTGTGGAATGCTCTGGAGAGATTTTATTTAGAAACGTGAGCACAATGGCAAATAGCACAGCACTTAGATTTTCAGGTATGGTCAACAGTGTATGGCCTTACAAAACTGTACTTCCCCTCATCTTTCCAAGGGTGAGAAGGTGAATGCCAGGACTCCAAGCGTGTGGGATCTACAGTTGGAGTGGAAATGTGCAGCACACTTGGGACTAGAGCAAGAAAAACCATAGGAAATAATAAGAATATAGAGTAAATCATTAAATAATAGACCTGGGTCAGACTGAGTCAGATAGCAAATGTCATGAATGAGCAATTTGTTGTGTATTAGTTTTCTATTGGTGCCATAAAAATTACTATGAATTTAGTGTCTTAAAACAAAAGAAAAATTTTTTTAAAACATTTTATTTACTTATTCATGAGAGACACACAGAGAGAGGCAGAGACATAGGCAGAGGGAGAAGCAGGCTCCCTGCAAGGAGCCCGATGTGCTACTTGATCCTGGATCCCGGGATCACACTCTGAGCTGAAGGCAGATGCTCAACCACTGAGCCACTCAGGTGTTCCAACAAAAGAAATTTATTATCTCACAGTTCTGTAGGTCAGAATCTGGTAGGATTTCTTAGTTTCTCTTCTCAGAGCCTCAAAGGACCAAAGTCAAGGTGTCCACAGATCTTGGTCCTTGTCTAGAGGTTCTAGAGCATAATACACTTTTAACTTATTCAGATTATTGGCTAAATTCAGATTCATGTAATTGTAGGTCCTGTTCACTTTCTGGTTCTAGGCTCAGGGGTCATTCTCAGTTGCAGGGACTGCCTGATTCCCTGGTACACAGCCTCCCTCATCTTCAAAGCCAGCAAGAGCAGATGAGGTCCCTCTTACACTTCAAATCAGTCCTGCCTCTTTTTCTACCTCATCTCCCTGACTTTAGCTGGAGAATTGTCTCTTCTTGCAAAGGTTCATGTAATTAGATTCAGCCAGCCTGACTAATTCCAAATAATCTTCCCATATCACCATTTGTAATTGTAACCACATCTATAAAGTCTCTTTTGCCATGTAACCAAAACATATTCACAGCTGCCAAGGAATAGGATGTGGCTATCTTTGGAAGACTATTATTTAGCCATTATTAATCTACAGTGGGCTAATAGAATTGAACAACCTATACATTCATTCTTTTGAAATCTGGAATAAAAAGAGAATCGGGAATGTGGTCAAAATAAACTATAAGTGAGTTGTGCTGAAACTGAAACAGTATTTCTTTTACTAATCCCCCTGACACGAAGATTGGATGCCCAGAGTATTAGTAAAATGCTATTGTTTCAAACATATCATTGAGAGATTCCTAAGCAATAAGGTGTTTCTGAGAGATAAATTGATCAGAAACAAATCTAATCCTCTCTATTTTTCTTGGCCCAAGTTATTGTACATGGCATGATATGATCAAAAGGT
This sequence comes from Canis lupus familiaris, assembly GCF_011100685.1. Taxonomy (NCBI): domain Eukaryota; kingdom Metazoa; phylum Chordata; class Mammalia; order Carnivora; family Canidae; genus Canis; species Canis lupus. The sequence goes on from NC_049224.1 coordinate 81,906,637, forward strand.
GGTCCTCACTGAAGCCATGTAAAATGTAGTTTCTGGAATAACTTCCCCAATAATTTATCAAGAACTAAGCAAGTTTATCAAGAACTAAGCAAGCTAGAATAAACTTGGGTAGCCCATGTAAAGATGCATTGGAGAAATGAGTTATGGATTTTTTTTTAACTTTTATTTCTTGACTTCTCTTTAATCTCAGCATAATGGCAATAGTGATATCTTTACTTGATATATTTAGGGACTTGAAAACTTTATGCTAATTTCCAAGGTTCAAGTCAAAAGGCACCCTGGAGTTCCCGAAGGGAAACACTGACCTAATGGATCAATGGATCTTTTTTTAATGACAGATAGTTTGATAAAGCCATGAGTTGGCAAGTGCAGAGGTTGTCTTGCTCGGCTTTTTGTGGTACATCTGGTATCCCTCATTACAAAAGGAGTTAGTAAAGGAAGACTCTGTTGGCAGTGTGTGCAGTGCCCAACTACCTGTAAATCTGCTTTGGCATCCTGAGATACTGCTGTATTCTCCACTTGTCTATTTTAGGCAGTTCATAAACACAGCTTGGCTTGTTTATTAGAGTTCAAAAACCTGGCAAAGTACATCACTACAGCTCTTTTTCATCTGCTGTGTTGACACGAAGATCAGTGACCCTTTTTGAATGATCGAGATTTTGACAGCTTAATTTCTGTGTCATGAGTTGCTAAGGTAACACTATTTTTGTGAATTCCACAGTTAATAAATCCTTAAGAAATATCTTCCATTTTTAGTATTGAAAGTAATTTAATATTAAACTTAAAAGATTTATTTTTTAGTTCACTTTTCATTCACTGAATAAACTCAACCAACGTGTTGGCTGTTTTCCTCTTTCTCGGAATACCTGATTCAACCAGGACAGAAAAAGAAATTTAAAATACGATGGCATCAACTGGAAAGGAAATAAAATATCTCTAGGAAGAAACCGAGAAAACACTTTTTTGATGGCCAGCTTATACTTTTGAGATGAACAGACAAAAGTGCACTTTCAGGGCCACCTTTAAATTTGAGGGTTTGCATTTTTATATTCATATTCCAGTACAACTTTCAAATCACATTTGCATTTCCAGAGAAAAGTGAAGCATTTATTTTCAATATTGTTTAACAAATTACCACAAGCTTAGCTACTTGCAACTTAGAATACAATACTCATTATCTCACGACCTCTATAGATCAGAAACCCGTGCATGGTTGAATTGAGCTTTCTGCTCTGGAAATCATAAGGCTGAAATCAAAGTGTCATCTGAGTTATTCTCCTTTGTGGAGCTCAAGATCTTTCAAATTCTTTTTTCTTTTTTTTTTTTTTGTCAGAAGCCCCTCTCTTCTATTTATTTACAATACAAGAAGACAAAGAACCTCATTCTCTGTCGCTGTCTGTTCAATGAGAACCACTTTCAGCTTCTAGAAGCCATCTGCAGTCCTGAGCCATTTGGCTCCCAAACAGTCCACCTCAGTTTCCGATGTCTCTGACTTCAGAAAGGGTTCAGTCTTTTTAAGGGCTCACTTGGTTAAATCAAGCCCTTATATCTCTTTTGTTTTAATCAAAGTTAACTAATTAGTAAAAAAGATTACAGGACTGATACCCATCATATTCACTTTTTTCAGCCAGAACTCTTGAGGAGGGGATTATGAAAGGTTTATACAGCAAGGAACAAAATTATGGGGGGCATCTTAAAATCCTGTCTACCAAAATTAGAGCATGTGCTTTCAAATACAAAGCTTTGTTTTGTATATAGCACCAAAAAATAGTTCCAAGTTCATTTTAGTGATTTCCTGAAGCCATTTTAAAAGATGAAATCCAAAAAAGATAAATAAATAAATAAATAAAAGATGAAATCCTAGATTATTTTTGCATTTGCTGAAGCTGGTATTGTGATTTCCTATAGTGAGTCCTTACAATTATAAAATAGAAAAACATTCTCTGGCACATCTGCCTGACTATTTGCTAATAATATAGACAGACAAATGAACTGTCAGAATTGCATATTAACATTTAAATGACAGTGATACTAACATCTTTACAATGATATACTGTATACAAATAATTTTGATATATTTTGAAAAATTATTTCATGTAATTCTAGACTTTAGAAATATGAAAATTTATATAAAAATGTCAATTCCTAGGAAAATATTTCAATTCCTAGAAAGTATATACTATGTGAAACCAGAATATAAAGCGAACACATAGCTTAAGAAATACTATGAACAGGAACGGATGATTTCAAGAATTTTATAGAAATTAGATGCCTTGCTAAAGAAAAAAAAAAGTAATTGGTTAGACACGTAAATCCAAGGAGATTTATGAGATGACAGTAAACATCATATGAGAAAGTAATCAGCTGTTGCAGGCAATGAGCAGCATTATCCTGAGAATTCAGAATGGAATTATGTCATTAGATATCAAATCTGGAAGTCAGTTACTCAACACAAAGTACTCAAATGGAGTATGAACCTAGTCTTAAAAAATAATAAAATAAACAATAACAAAAAATCTCTCCTGTAAAAGAAATAAAAGGAATCTTGGGTCAAAATATTATTGAAGCTATAATATCACATAAATAAAACCAGTGTGTAAGTAATTTGACATAGAATATATATAAATGCTTTTATATTTTAAAAAAAAAAATTATATAAATCCTTTTAAAACTGTATAAATGTATTTGGATAGTGAGGAGTCTATAAAAAAATAAGTGTATAATTTATTATGCTGATAAAATCTAGTATCTATATATTGAAAACCTAACTTCTTTTCTACTATTCCAAAGATTTTTCTCTTCTATATTCTAATATTGTCAAATATCATCACTATCTACTCAGTTATAGTCAATATATTATACCACAACAATAAGAATACATCAAAGTGTTTTGATTCCAGTTCAGAAAGACATCTTGAATCTATTTCTTTTTTTTCTTCTTTTTTAAAATTTAAATGCAATTAGCCAACGTATAGTACATCATTAGTTTCATATACAGAGTTCAATAATTCATTGTTTGCATATAATACCCAGTGTTCATCACATCACATGCCTTCCTTAATGTCCATCACCCAGTTACCCCATCTCCTCTCCCTTTCCTCCAGGAACTCCTTAGTTTGTTTCCTATAGTTAAGAGTCTCTCAAGGTTTGTCTCCCTCTCTGACTTCTTTCCATTCTGTTTTCCTTCCTTTCCCCTATGATCCTCTACGCTGTTTTTTAAATTTCACGTATGAATGAAACCATATGATAATTATCTTTCTCTGACTTATTTTGCTAAGCATAATATACTCCAGTTCCATCCATGTTGATGTAAACTATTTGACTTCTGTGTTCACTGCGATTTTCCATTGGTACTTTACAGATTATAGACATCAGATAAGCCTATGGAAAATTTTAATATACACATAATCAGACCTCTCCTAAAATTCTGATTCAGAAAGCCTGGATGGAAGCCCATATATCTATCTTTTCTAAAAGCTTTGCATGTTATGCTAATGAGGCCTTTTGGTGAAGATTAGTATTGGTTTTCCGGCTTTTGGTATTGATATATACTCTTAAGTGGCCTTCGTGTTAATAATTTATTTCTTCATTATTATACATCACCTACAAAGTTCTCAGAATGTCTAATCTTAAAAACCGTTGTTATATTAATTCTCCATTTGTGCATTTCTATATTACCCCCATTCTTAGATGATAAAGTTAGAACTTGTAAGCATGATACCTGAGATTTATCAAAATGTATTTTTGCCAGTCTCATCTTGCACCAATTATGTCCTCTCTGGCAGCATTGAATTTTCTCTATTCACTGGCATGGCATGCATTTTCACACTCATGTGACTTTCTGTATACTCCTATGTAAGTTGTTTCCATTCCCTAAATTTTGTCTACCACTTCTAGCACTTTTTCTGTCTATGAAAACTTCTACTTATTCTTTAAAAGGTGGCATGTTATCTTCTAAATGACATCTTACATACCCAAACTTAATTTATCACCTCTGGGACCCCTTTCAAGTTTCCTTATAGTTGAATAAAGTATTTATGTTTTTATAAATCTGTCTTACACCAAATTTCTGTTTCTTCAAAAAAAAAATAAGATATGTCTTATTTATCTTTGTGCTAACCATATTCTATATAATTTTACATGGACTTTCTTCAATAAATATTTAATAGCTAGTGAATGAATGAATGAATAAATGAATGAATGTTTGTATCAGTAGGAAGAGTGAGTTCCTTCCAACAAACTTTCCCAGATCTATTTCCATAGAGTTGAAATGATGGTGATAAAATTATGATAATTTGAATAAGTTTAGAAAATAAATATTTATTCTCAAATTAGTTGTAGGAGTATATTTGTGTACCTTTATCAATTTGTCTTAAGTGAGAAATATTAAAGATCCCCAGGGAAAGTAAGAGAGCATGCTGGCCAAGTGCTTTGACTTGAAGCTATTGTTCTAATTCATCACTACATTTTGTCAAGAGCTCAGTTGAGCTGCCAAATATTAGAATAGCCCATTAAAGCAACAAGCCAAAAAATGGAAGAGGGAAGACTTTAATCACTTACTGTAATGCTAAAAATAGGAGGCTAAAACCTGAGGAAACACCAACTCCCCCTGTTTCATTTTTCCCCATAGAACGGAATGCCAGTGGAGGGTCAGGAAAATCAGCAAAGACAGATGTGGGGATCATCTCACCACTAAGGCAGCCCCAAACAAAAGATTGGGGTGGATGTATAGATCCTGGGGCTGAGATGAGGATAAGACATAATGAATGGGAATGGAAACTACTGAGTCCGTGAATTCAGTATTTTCCTTCTCCTCTCTTCCTAATAAAGAAGCTTCAGCAGATTCCTGAAGAAGACTCTGGACACGGCCTCAGATAAAAGGACCTAGGAATTAACTCCCAGGGAGTAAGACTGCAAATATGCAAAAGAGCATGACTGGCCAGGTATCCTGAATCTTGACTGCAACTGCCTTCAGAGACTAAGGTATATTGACTGCCTGTTCACCGAGTCTGGTGTGAGAAGGCAGCCCATGAGGCCTGCCTGCCAAAACTTTTGTGATTCCCAAGGGAGGGGTGTGAAAGTCACATAGCATTTTGGCCTGGAGCTGGACTCCTCACTTTCAACAAGAAATCAAGTAACAAATACATCAATTGGGTAGTATGAAAAGAGAGGAAAAGTATGTAGCAACAATGCTATTAGTATTTTGGAAGGGATTGAATTAAATATGTAAATTGATTTCAATGATATAGACATTTTAACAATATTTGTTCTTCCAATTGATGGGCATAGAATGTCTCTCCATTTGTTTGCATCATGAATTTTTTTCATCACTGTTTTATAGTTTTTAGAGTAAAGGTCTTTCACCTCTTTGGTTGAGCTTATTGCTAGATAATTTCATTGTTTTTGGTACAATTGTAAATGGGATTGTTTTCTAAACCTCACTTTCTGCTGCTTCATTACTCATTTATAGGAAAGCAACAGGTTTTGGTACATTGACTTTGTATCTGGTAACTTTACTGAATTCATTTATCAGCTTACGTAGTTTTTTGGGGAAGTCTTTAGGATTTTTTTTAAAGATTTTATTTATTTATTCATGAGAGACACAGAGAGAGAGAGAGAGAGAGAGAGAGAGAGAGCAGAGATACAGGCAGAGGGAGAAGCAGGCTCCATGCAGGGAGCCCGATGCAGGACTTGATCCCAGGACTCCAGGATCACGCCCTGGGCCAAAGGCAGGCACTAAACTGCTGAGCCACCCAGACGTCCCTCTTTAGGATTTTCTATATAGAGTATCATGACATCTGAAAATAGTGAAAGCTTTACTTGTTCCTTACCAATTTGGAAGCCTTTTGTTTCTTTTCATTGTCTGATTGTTGTGGCTAAGACTTTAGAACCACGTTTAATAAAAGTGGGGAGAGTAGACCCAATCTTTTTCTTCATCCCCACCTTAGGAGAAAAGCTTTCTTTCACCACTGAGTATGGTATTAGCTGTGGGTTTTTCATATAAGGGCTTTATTATGTTGAGATATGTTCTCTCTAATTAATGAAGGTTCTTATCATGAATGGATGTTGTGCTTGTCAAATGTTTTTTCTGAATCTATTGAAATGATCATATGGTTTTTATCCTTTCTCTTAGTGATGTAATGTATCATGTTTATTGTTTTGTGAAAATTGAACCAGCCTTGCATCCTGAGAATAAATCACACTTGATTGTGGTGTATTTTTTTTTTTTTAACATATTGTTGGATTCAGTTTGCTACTATTTCTGTTGAGGATTTTTGCAACTATGTTCACCAGAGATATTGGCCTATAGTTTTCTTCTTCTTTGTGATGTCTTTATCTGGTTTTGGCCTCAAAGAATGAATTTGAAAGTTTTCTTTCCTTTTCTATTTTTTTGGAATAGTTTGAGAAGAATAGGTATTAACTCTCTTTAAATGTTTGGGAGAATTCTCTATGAAGCCATCTGCTTCCGGTCTTTTGTTTGTTGATAGTTTTTTGATTACTGATTCAGTTTCAGGGCTGGCAATTGGTTTGTTCAAATTTTCTATTTCTTCCTGCTTCAATTTTCATATGTTAGATATTTCTATAAACTTATTCACTACTTCTAGGTTGTCCAGTTTGTTGGCATATAATTTTTCATAGTATTCTCTTACAATTGTATTTTTTTGTGATATCGATTTGTAATTTTGTGTATTAGGTTCTCTCTCTCTCTCTGTCTTTTTTGTTTGAGTCTGGCTATAGGTTTGGCAGTTTGGTTGATATTTTCAAAGAAAATAACATTGCTTTTTGGTTTTGTTTTGTCTTGTTTTTTTTTTGTTTGTTTGTTTATTTGTTTTGTTTGTGGGGTTTTTTGTTTATTTTATTTTGTTAGTTTCTATATCATTTATTTCCACTCTTTATTATTTCCTTCCTTCTGCTGGGAGGAAAAACATCTAGCAAAATAAAAAAAAAAAATTGGGGCAAAAAATGTCTTTTGCCAAAAAATAATAGTTTAATTTAAACATGAGCAGAAGACATGAATAGACATTTCTTCCAAAAAGACATACAGAAGGCCAACAGACACATAAAAAGATGCTCAACATCACTCATGATCAAGAAAATGCAAATCAAAACTGCAATGAGATATTACCTTACACCTCTCAGAATGGCTAAAATCAAAAACACAATAAACAACAGATGTCAGTGAGGATGTGGAGAATTGTGAGCCCTTTTGTACTACTGTTGGGAATGCAAACAGTACAGCCACTGTGGAAAACAGTATGGAGTTTCCTCAAAAAGTTAAAAGTGGAACTACCCTACAATCCCATAATCTCACAATTGGGTATTCACCCCAAAATACAAAAATACTAATTCAAAAAGATATACGCACCCTGATGTTTATGGCAGCATTTTTTACAATAGCCAAATTGTGGAATATATTTGTTTTCTGAGAAAACACAATAATTTTTATTCATTTTAATTTTTGTATCGGTTATAACACACATTATAAAACAACTGAGGTTAATAGAAGCCCACATGTAGACAATCAAGGATGTGTCTCCATCATATTTGCAGACACTGAGCATCTCTGTGGTTGCCCACTTTGATCAGTTTTTAATGTACATGGAATGTACAGGCATCCTGAAGTTCAGAGTGTAAACATTGTCCCATGATATCAAGAGCCTTAAGATACTCTGGTCCTAAGTATTTTCAATAAGTTGTTCCATCCTGAAGGTTAGCCAAACATGCCGTGTCATCACTGAAGAGCAGGTCCTTGGATGAGGATTGAAACATCTGGAACATCCTGTATTCAAACCCATTTCTTCCAAAGAGCTCCTGTTGATTGAAGAGCATTCTGTGAATAGAAGCTGCCTTATCTTTCCCTGAGACCACAGCATGATTTGGGACTATGGCCAGGTGGCACCTGTGAGCTTCAGTCACAGGCCTCCTGGTACCATCAAGGCACAGCAGCGCAAAGTCTTCTTGCTTCAGGTCTTTAGCCCATGATTCAGGGTTCTTTCCTTCAGTGTTCTGGAAGACGGTTGATATATATATATATATATAATTGGAATATGATGGAATATTATTCAGCTATAAAAAGAATAGAATTTTCCTATTTGCAATAACATGAATGGAGCTATAGAGTATAATATTAAGCAAAAAAGTCAGATAAAGACAAATTCCATATAATTTCACTCATTATGTGGAATTTAAGACAAAAAACAAATGAGTAAAGAAAAGAGTGTGTAAGAGAAAGAAACAAAGGAAGAAACAGACTCAACTATAGAGAACAAATCGATGGTTACAGGAAAGAAGAGTTGGGGGATGGGTGAAATAGGTGATGAGGATTAAAAACATCTAAAAAAAAGTAAAAAAAAAAACAGGTATGTAGCAACAAACTAATGTTTCATATAATAAATGTGATATTTCATTAATTTTAATTATGTCTATTTGCGTGATAAGATAGATAAATCTCCAGCTGGTGCATGTCAAGAAGAGACTGAAGAATGAGGCAGAAATATTACATTTGAAAAACTCTTTCCAGTAGGTTTCTTTTTTTTTTAAATTTTTTAAAATTTTTATTTATTTATGATAGTCACAGAGAGAGAGAGAGAGGCAGAGACACAGGCAGAGGGAGAAGCAGGCTCCATGCACCGGGAGCCAGACGTGGGATTCGATCCCGGGTCTCCAGGATCGTGCCCTGGGCCAAAGGCAGGCGCCAAACCACTGCGCTACCCAGGGATCCCTCCAGTAGGATTCTTGACTAAACCCAGTGATCAGTATAGTAACCAAATAAAGAATATCCTGGAATACATTGTTTGTGAATGGTTGTATTGGTTTATAACATCATTAAAAAATTTAAAAATTATTAAATTATTAAAGGTGACTTTTTCTCCCTCTGCCTATGTCTCTGCCTCTCTCTCTCTCTCTCTCTCTCTGTGTGACTATCATAAATAAATAAATAAAAATTAAAAAAAAATAAAGGTGATTTGTTAGGCATCAGAGGCATGGTGTCTGGTTTCAGAGACTGCAAGTGAAAGTCAATAAATGCAAAATATTCCATAGTTGGAGAGCACTATAAAAACTGAATTGAAATCTTAGTGGGGAAAAGCTATATAGAGGAAAGAATCCTGAAATTTTGAATATTTAAGTTTTTCTTTTTAAAATTTATGTATAGAAGAGGTTTTAAAAAATAGGAAATAAATAACAATCATTTGTATGGGCATTCAAAGAGTTTTATTGGAATATACAACTTAGTGTTATAATATTAAGATATTGCCTTACAGAGAGTTTGGAAGCACCAGGCTAGATTTCTGACACTTTTTTTCAGCCAAATATTCTTCAAATTAACTTCAAATACCATATATGATAGTTAATTTTGTGTGTCAACTTGACTAGGTTATGGTACCCAGACCATAACCATCTAGATGGTTTTTGACCATAAAACCATCTAGATGACATTGTGAAGGTATGTTTTAGGTGAAATTAACTTTAAAACAGTAGGCTTGGAGTAAAATAAACTACCATCCATTGTATGGAGGTCCTTATCCAAAGGCCTTAGACAAAAAAGAAAATCCTCTGAGGAAGAAGGAATCCTGCCTCTATACTTCAGATTCTAGTTGCATCATTTACTGTGCCTTGGATCTCCAGCATGTTGACTGGCCTGCAAAATTCAGACCTGCAAGATGTCCTTCGCATACACTGAATTCCTTAAAATCTTTTTCTATTTCTCACCCTCTCTCATGATATTGTTTCTGTTTCTCTGGAGAGCCCTGACTAGTATATTATCTTTTTAAAAGGTTTTTATTTTGTTTTGTTTTGTTTTCCCTAAAAAATCACTGGTCACATTTTCTTCTGCCATTCAATCAAATTAATTGCTCTGCTTATGACACATAAGCCTATGCTTCTTGGACATTTCTTGAACTATTACTTAAATGAATGTTAATTTTCTAATCTTCTACCTCTCTTTATTTACTCATTTCTCAAAAAGAGATAAATGCTTCTTCTAAGGGGATATTATAACTCATAATGTTCCTTGCAATGCTCCACAGATATTTCTATATGTAAAAAGCATTCAATAAGTGGATTATAATTCAATTTGATAGCTATTTAGATGTAAATTTACTTCTATTTATTTTCCTGATCAACCTTGCTGTTCCATTTGGCTGCCACATACAGCTTTATAAGGCTTTATTTATGCCCTACATGGTGGCCCTTGTATAAACAGAAACACCAATGATAAATTTAAAAATAGAGTATGAATATACTCATGATCCATCCCCTCAACCAAAAAGTTTTTTAATAAATTAATATATATTAATATAAAGAGGGAGAGAGAGAGAGTGAAGAGAAAAAGACAAAGTGCACTCAAGTGCATTCAGATATAGAAAATGTTTTCCAGAGGAATTGCAGGCTTGGTTTAATAACACCAGCTATTATAAAAGAACAAGCAATCAGAATTCTTGTTTTGAATTATAGTTGCCTCAATTTTGATAGAAGGAAAACAATCCTATAGATTGAACTACTTTTTTCCCCTATATTTTTATGGGGGAACATTTCATTACATATTTTCATAGCTATAAAATCAGGTAATAGGACCACTGATTCTCTATGAGTTACATACTTAAACCATAACAAAATCAAGTTTGGTATTTGTTGACCTAAATATTGTTTGTTCCTGAATAATGACTTCAGAAATGTTCCTAAGATTCTTGAAAATTTTTACCTTATTCAATATGGAAAGTGAAATAACAGCTCACACATTTTATTTTAAAACTTTTAAATAATTCTTACTAGATTCTTCTTCTTTTATAATGTTTTTAATATTTTTATAGGTAATTAGACTTCCAGGTACTTGTTGACAATGTAAAAATCTCAATGGAACCAAAGCAATTTATTGATCAATAGTGTATTTAAATTCTTTTAAACTTAAATCACTTATAAAAGAATAATATAGATTTATATTTATTCAGTGCATGTCAAATACAATCTAAAATCCAATTCATAGCTTATTCAACTATATATTACTGAAATTTTAAAATGTGAATTACAATTTAAAAGATATCATCTTGATTTACTTTTGTATGCTTTAGTTTTTAAGGGTACTTGTATATTAAATATATATATACACACATGATTGATCATAGCCTGAAAAATATCAGCCTTATAGTAAAAATGTAAGTTTGGCTCTATCATAATGACATTAATGTAAATTAGGTTCTCATATATTTATCTTTATGAGAGGAATACCATCTTTACTGAATTAGTCAAATCCATTTGCCTTGATACCCAAGTATTGCCAAAAGTAACTTGTGCGATTTTAAGAAGAGAAAAATAGAGTTTTCCACAGACATTTATGAAAAATACATATTTAAGAAGCACAGTTGGAGGAGGCAAGATGAAGGAAGAGTAGGGGTCCTCATTTCATCTGGTCCCCCAAACTTACCTAGATAACGTTCAAAACATCCTGAACATCCTCAATCTGATGTAAAGAAAGAACATCTGGAACACTACAGAGAAAAAAAGTAGTCATTTCTTACAAGGTCCTGGCAATGGACAGAAGCGGGCTATCCTCTGTTCCTCCCAGGAAATGTTAACTTGGTGGGTGCACAAGATGGTGAAAGCTCTACCACTTTCAGGCATCCTTCAAATTGTATGAAGCAGTGTCCCAATGCCTGCCCCCAGGAGGGTCTGAGCCAGGACACGCTAAGAGACTGCAGTTTAGTACTCACCAGAAACTCTTGACTCCAGGGCTAGAGATATGACCATCACTTTTCTTTTTCTCCTTTCACCCTGGCGAGGTGCAGCCTCCAGGGAACAAAGGCCCCACAGGGCAAGCAGCTTACATTGAGCCTGGACACCTGGCAAGGGGTGGAGCATCTCCACCCAGGCACAGATACCTGAGAATTAGCATAAGAGGCTGCTCCCCCAGAAGACTAACTGGAAGAACAGGGGAACAGCAAATTTACTGACCAAACAGCATTAGAAAGCTACAGGACTGAGGGAAAATAGTATATAGAACTTGAGGTTTTTTTCCTTATGATTCACTTTTTCTTTCAGGTTAAAAATTTCCAATATTCTTTCTTTTTTGTGCCTTAAATACAATATTTATCAACTCTTTGTTTTTAAGCTTTTTTCCATTTTGATTTTCATATTTTTACAATTACATGTCATAGATATATTCTTCATTTTTGGCTTCTTTTCAACATATTCAATTTAATTTTTGTAGCTATATAATTTTTTTCATATTTTGTTTTGTTTTGTTTATAATTTTGGAATTTAGAACCTTCTACCATACAGACTAAAGTATACTCAGAACCAAGAGGATCACTGTCTTGGTTCTCTCTCTGAGATTATATTCTTCTCTCTCACCACTTCCTCCCCTCACTTTTTAAAAAAATTTTTACTATTAATTTTTAAATTTATTTTTCACTTTTGTTGTCTTTCTTTTCTTATTTCTTTTATTTCATGGTCCCTGATCTCTTTAGACTTCTCTAGGATGCATTTGACTTAGGTCATAGTTGATATTTTTGAGTCTGCTCACTCAGACAGTCATTCTGCACTGGGCAAAATGACTAAAAGGAAGAATTCACCACAAAAGAACCAGAAGTACCACTCTCTACCACAGATCTAATGGATATGGATTTAAGTAAGATGTCAGAGACACAATTCAGAAGTACAGTTATAAAATTATTGGTGGCTCTGAAAAAAGCATAAAAGACTCTAGAGATTCTAACTGCAGAATTTAGATCTAATCAAGACAAAATTAAAAATACTTTAACTGAGATGAAGTCTAAACTGAATGCTCTAACTACTAAGGTTAATAAGGAGAGACTCTGTGAATTAAGTGATAGTTTGAGAAAGAATAATATTCATCTTATTGGGATTCCAGAGGATGTGGAAAGATAGAGAGAGGACCAGAAAATATATTTAAAGAAATTATAGCTGAGAAATTCCTTAATCTGGGGAAGGAAACAGGCATTCATATTCAAGAGATAGGGCAGACCCTCCCCTAAATCAACAAAAACTGATAAACATGCAGACATATAATAGTGAAGCTTGCAAATTTCAGGGATAAAGAGAAAATCTTAAAAGTAGCTCGAAACAAGAAATATCAGATTAACAGCAGATCTATCCACAGAGACCTGGCAGGCCAGAAAGGGCTGGCATATATTATGCAGGGTGTTAACTGAGAAAAAACATACAGCCAAGAATACTTTATTCAGCAAGGCTGTAATTCAGAATAGCAGGAGAGATAAAGAGCTTCTAGGATAGACAGAAACTGAAATAATATGTGACCACCAAACCAACTCTGCAAAAAATATTAAGGGGGACCCTGTAAGTGAAGATGGAGCCCAAAGAAACAATCTGCAGGAATGAGGCTGTATAGGTAATACTATGACACTAAATCCACTTCCTTCTATAGTTATTGTGAGCATGAATGAGTTAAATGATCTAGTCAAAAGAAACAGAGTATCAGACTGAATATAAAACCAGACTCATATATATGCTGTCTACAAGAGACTCACTTTCGATCTAATGACACCTTCAGACTGAAAATGAGGGAATGGAGAACCATTTTCCATGCAAGTGGTCTTCAAAAGAAAGCTGGGGTAGCAATCCTCATATATCAAATAAATTAGATTTTAAACCAAAGATTGTAATAAGAGATGAAGAGGGACACTGTATCATACTTAAAGGTTCTATCCAACAAGAAGACCTAACAATTATGCCCCTAATGTAGGATCCACCAATTATATCAATCAATTAATAACCAAAGTAAGTAAATACATAGATAAAAATACATTAATAGCAGGAGACTTCAACCCGGCACTCTCAGCAAAACACAGATCTTTTTTTTTTTTTTAAAGATTTAATTATTTATTCATGAGAGACACACACAGAGAGAGGCAGAGACATAGGCAGAGGGAGAAGCAGGCTCCTCACAGGGAGCCCGATGTGAGACTCGATCTTGGGTCTCCAGGATCATGCCCTGGGCTGAAGGCAGGCGGCAAACTGCTGAGCCACTGAGGTGTCCCAAACATAGATCTTCTAAGCAGAAGATCACAAAAGAAACAAGGGGCTTGAATGACACACTGGACCAAATGGATTTCACAGATATATACAGAACATTCCATCCTAATGCCACTGAATACACATTTTTCTCAAGTGCACATGGAACTCTCCAGAATAGACCACATATTGGGTCATAAATCAGGTCTCAACCAATACCGAAATATTGGGATTATCCCCCGCGCATTTTCAGACCACAACGCTTTGAAACTAGAACTCAATAACAAGAAGAAATTTGGAAAGAACTCAACATTGTGGAGGTTAAAGAGGATTCTACTAAAAGATGAATGGATCATCCAGGAAATTGGAGAAGAATTAAAAAGATTAATGGAAACTAAAGAACACTAAAGCACAACTGTTCAAAATCTTTTGAATACAGCAAAGGTGGTCTTAAGAGAGAAACATATCACAATACAAGCCTCCCACAAAAAAATTAGAAAATCTCAAATACACAAACTAACTTTATACCTAAAGGAAATGGAGAAGGAACAACAAATAAAGCCTAAACCAAGCAGAAGAGAAATAACATGATAGAGCAGAACTCATTGAGCTAGAGACAAGAAGAACTATATAATAAATCAATGAAAACGGAGATGGTTCTTTGAAAGAATTAATAAGATATATAAACCCCTGGCCAGATTATTAAAAAGAAAAGAGAAAAAACTCAAATTAATAAAATCATGAATTGGGACGCCTGGGTGGCTCAGTGGTTGAGTGTCTACCTTCAGCTCAGGATGTAATCCCCATCTGGGGATAAAGTTCCACATCAGGCTACCTGTGAGGAGCCTGCTTCTCCCTCTGTCTATGTCTCTGCCTCTCTCTGTGTCTGTCATGAATAAATAAATAAAATATTTAAAAATAAATAAATAAAGTAAGATCAAATCAAATCAAATCAAATCATGAATGAAAGAGGAGAGATCACAACCCAACCAAGGAAATACAAAGAATTTTTAAAACATATTAAGAGCAACTATAGGCCAACAAATTAGGCAATCTGGAAGAAATGGATACATTCCTGGAAACCTACAAATTACCAAAACTGAAATAGGAAGAAATAAAAAACCTGAACAAGTCAATAACCAGTGAGGAAATTGAAGCAGTCATCAAAAAAAGCTCCCAAGAAACAAAGCCCAGGGCCAGATGGCTTCCCAGGGGAATTCTATCAAATTTTTAAAGAAGTAATACCTACTCTACTAAAACTGTTTCAAAGGATAGAAATGGAAAGAGTACTTCCGAATTCATTCTATGAGGCCAACATTGCCTTGGTCCCCAAATCAGACAAAGACCCCACCCAAAAGGAGAATTACAGATCCATATCTCTAATGAACATGGACAAAAAAATTCTCACCAAGATACTAGCCAATAGAGTCCAACAGTACATTAAAATAATTACTCACCACGACCAAATGGGATTTAACCCTCGGATACAAGGGTGGTTCAATATTTGTAAAACAATGAGTGTGATAGATCACATCAATAAAAAAAGACAAGAACCATATAATCTTCTCCATAGATGTAGAGAAAGCATTTGACAAAATACAGCATCTATTCCTGGTTAAAACTCCTCAAAGCATAGGGATTAATATCATAAAAGCCATCTATGAAAAGCCCACAGTGAATATCATTCTCAATAGGGAAAAACTGAGACCCTTTCCCCGAGGATCAGGAACATGACAGGAATGCCTACTCTTACCACTGTTGTTCAACATAGTCCTAGAAGTCCTAGCCTCAACAGTCAGACAACAAAAAGAAATAAAGGCATTCAAATTGGCAAAGAAGTCAAACTCTCCCTCTTTGCCAATGACATGATACTGTATATAGAAAACCCCAAAGACTCCACCCCAAAATTGCTAGCACTCATATAGCAATGTGGCAGGATACAAAATCAATGCACAGAAATCAATTGCATTTCTATACACTAGCAATGAGACTGAAGAAATAAAAATGAAGGAATCAATCCCGTTTACATTTTCACCCAAAACCATAAGATATCTAGGAACAAACCTAACCAAAGAAGTAAAAAACCTGTACCCTAAAAAACTACAGAACACTTACAAAAGAAATCAAGGAAGACACAAAGAGATGGAATAAAAAAGCATTCCATGCTCATGGATTAAAAGAATAAATATTGTTAAAATGTCTATTCTACCCAGAAGAATTAACACATTTAATGCAATCCCTATCAAAATACCATGGATTTTCTTCACAGAGTTGGAACAAACAATCTTAAAACTTGTAAGGAACCAGAAAAGACCCCAAATGGCCCGAGGAATGTGAAAAAGAAAGCCAAAGCTGGTGGCATCACAACATCTGACTTCAAACTGTACTACAAAGCTGTGATCGTCAAGACAGTATGGTACTGGGTTAAAAATAGACACATAGATCAATGGAACAGAATAGAGATTCCAGAAATGGACCCTCAATTCTATGGTCAACTCATCTTCAACAGAGGGCAAGAACATCGAATGGAAAAAAGACAGTCTCTTCAAATAATGGTGTTGGGAAAACTGGACAGCCAAATCCAGAAGAATGAAACTGGACCATTCTCTTACACTAGACACAAAGATAAACTGCAAATTCTTGAATGATCTAAATGTAAGATAGGAATCTATCAAAATCCTGGAGGAAAACACAGGCAACAACTCTTGTAAACTTGGACACAGCAACTTCTTGCAAGACACATCTATGAAGACAAGGTAAACACAAGCAAAAATGAACTATTGGGACTTAAGATAAAAAGCTTCTGTAAAACAAAGGAAATGGTCAACAAAACTAAAAGACAACCTTCAGAATGGAAGAAGATATTTGCAAATGACATATCAGTTAAAGGGCTAGTATCCAAGATCTATAAAGAACTTATCAAACTCAGTACTCAAGAAACAAACAATCCAGTCATGAAATGGGCAGAAGAAGCGAACAGACATTTCTCCAAAAAAGACCTACACATGGCCAATAAGCACATGAAAAAATTTCCACATCACTTGCCATCAGGGAAATACAAATCAAAACCATGATGCGATACCACCTCACACCAGTGGAAATGGCTAGAATTAACAAGACAGGAAACAACAAATGTTGGCAAGGATGTGGAGAAAGGGGAAGTCTCTTGTACTCTTGGTGGGAATGCAAGCTGGTGTAGCCACTATGGGAAGCATTGTGGAGGTTCTTCAAGAAGTTAAAA
This sequence comes from Canis lupus familiaris, assembly GCF_011100685.1. Lineage (NCBI taxonomy): Eukaryota > Metazoa > Chordata > Mammalia > Carnivora > Canidae > Canis > Canis lupus. The sequence continues at coordinate 81,923,867 of NC_049224.1, forward strand.
AATAGAGCTACCCTCCAACCCAGCAATTTTACTACTGGGCATTTACCCCAAGGATATAGCAAAGTGATGTGGTGAAATGCCAGGACACCAGCACCCCAATGTTCATAGCAGCAATGTCCACAACAGCCAAACTTTGAAAATAGCCACAATGTCTTTGACAGATGAATGGATAAAGAAGATGTGGAGTGTATATACAATGGAATATTTCTCAGCTGTCGGGAAGGATGAATACCTACCATTTATATTGACGTGGATGGAACTGGACAGTATTATGCTGAGTGAGATAAGTCAATTGGAGAAAGACAATTATCATGTAGTTTCACTCATATGTGGAACATAAGAAATAGTGAAAGGGACTGTAAGGGACAGTAGGGGAACTGAGTGGGGAAAAATTAGAGAGGAAGACAAACCATGAGAGACTCCTGACTCTGGGAAACAAACAAAGGGTTGCAGAAGGGGAGATGGATTGGTGGGATGGGGTCACTGGATGATGGGCACCAAGGAGAGCACATGATGAGATGAGCACTGGGTGTCATACATTATGTTGGCAAATTGAATTTAAATAAAATATTTTTTAAAAAGAAGTACTGTTTTGAACATAATATATATGACTTAAAACGTGTATCATGTGTTATCAAATATCTTTTATTTATATAAATTTTGCTTTTTTAATTCACATTTACTTTTCTCTAAGATAAATGCCAGATAGATGTATATTTGAAACAGTTTTTTTCAAAGATTTTATTTATTTGAGAGAAAGTGCATGGTGGGGAGTAAGGGGGAAAGGTAGAAAGAGAGGGAGAAGCAGACTCTCCACTGAGCAGGGAGCCTCACATGGAGCTTGATCCCAGGACCCTGAGAACATGACCTCAGCAGAAGGCCGACCGCTGAGCCACACAGATGCCTCAAAATAATTTGTATTTACATTATAGGGGAAGAAATTTTTTTCTTCTCTTCCATGTTTTTTTGACATTGATTTATTATTTAAATTGGCATAAGACAGTTTAATAGGAGAAGAAGAAATTGAATTCCTTATGTATATAAGCCCCACAATGACAGTGAGATGCTCCCCCAACAGTCAGACAGACAATTGAGGCTTATATACTGTTCTGAGCTAAGAAGAAGGGATTTGGGATCTGGAGCTTCTAAGAAAGGAGGACAGTTTTCAGAAAGTTGAGAAGAACAAATATTTGATAAATGAACATTTGTCATACAATGAAGAGACAATGGGAAACAGAATGTTGCATTTATTTATTTTTTATTTATTATTTATTATTTATTATTATTATTATTATTATTTTTTTTTTTTTTAGAGAGGGAGGAGGGGAAGGACAGAGGGAGAGAAAGAGAGAATCTCAAGCAGGCTCCACACCCAGTGCGGTGGCCAATGCAGGGCTCAGTCTCACAACCCTGATATCATGACCTGAGCTGAAATCAGAGTTGGACTCAACTGAGAGAGCCACCCAGGCACCCTGGGGATACAGGACTTTAAACAAATAAAAGCCTGCCAGGCTCCTCCAACTTACCACATCTAGTCTATATTCTGTGGATGTCTCTGCTGATAGCTCTCTCTATTCCTAGACCAGGTCCTCTATCTAAATTCTTAGAGGTAGTTGAGGGGAAGGTAAAAAGCTCTTCTAAAATCTTTGGGGCCTTAATCTCCTCCCATTCAAAATGGTCAGCATGCCAATGTGGCATATTCTGGAGAAATTGGTTCAACATCCCCAGCTTCCTTTTTTTTTTTTTTTTTTTCATTTTCTTGATGTTGTGATTTAAAAAGCACTCCAAGTGATCTGTGATTTAATATGATTTGAAAAGCACTCAGAGAAGCTTCCACTAACTGACAACTGCCTGGATCATATGTAACTGGACTGAAAAAGGCCTTACAGATCAATGATTATCAGTCCAGCCAGCAGACTTAAATTTCATGGAATCTTAAGAGAATACTGAAGTAGCTTCAAACTTGTGTAAGTGGAAAACTGTGCCTACAGCACAATCTTAGCCATGGCAAATGTTTCCCAAACCTCTTCTCTAACAAAAAGAGAAAAGCAAGGATTGAAAATTGGAAAAGGATATTTTATAACAAAAAATTTAAAAAGAGCTGAGGAAGAAAAAGAGACACTTGATACAATTTCACAAAAATCAATCACACACAAACAGTGAAAGATTTTTTGAATTTAGCATATCTTTATTTCCTCTTGTATTTCCCTTTTCTGAGCATAGCCTCTCTGCCATAATAAAATCTTTTGTTTTAGAGCTATTGCCCTAGTTTTTCTAATTCTAAATCAAAGAAGGTTTCCAAAAAAAAAAAAAAAAAAACCAACTTTTTAATCACATATAGAATTTAATCACCTAGATCCACACTTAGATTCTAAAGCACACACACTTTATTAAGCATTTCTTGTGTGTTTGGTTTTTTTTTTTAATTCTGGGATTATTCATTATTTTTCTTACCTACAGTGAACATATTTTTAATTGTTTATATGTCTTGTTTGCCATAAGCTGCTCGAAAAAAACCCAACTGTGTCTTATTCATTTTTGTATTTCCAATGCAGAGCACCATCTCATCCAGACTCAGAACTTCAGCAGTCTCAGGACCTAGGAAAAATTGGTGTTTTGGCCCCAGTCGGAAGGTAGAAAAAAGCGGATGATATTTTAATTTAAGGAAGTCAAGCAAGAGGGGTTTCTTTTATTTAGGGGAAAGTGAGTCATTTTGTTCTATTCACACCTTAACTTAATGGATGAGGCCCACTCTTATTAAGGAGGGCAATCTGTTTTACTAAATCTACCAATTTAAATGTTATTGTCATCTAAAAACACCTCCCAGACACACCCAGAATAATATTTTATCAAATATCTGGGGACCCTATGGACCAGTAAAATTTGCACATAAAATTAACCATCACAGTAATGAATGGTTACTTTATCTATGCATAGATCTCTAGGTAGATTAAAATCATAAACAAGGGGCTAGATTTTATGAAAGAGCAGTTCAATATGATATGATGGTCTAAATTTAATGGTATTAAATTTTTAAGTGGTTGATATGTTTGACAGAAAAGCAATCTTTTTTTCTTCTTGCTGGCTTGCCTTTCTCCTTTCTTTCATTAAATACGGTTAGAACATTCTCATGTAATTTTTAAGGTGAGGAATAACTGTGTCAAAATTATGTTTGTCCTACTAGATTTATATAGTACAGTAGTTATAATATGTGCTTACATGATAGATAATAACAATTAAGTAAATATTAGTTGGAAGAAGTAGTTTCCTTTTTTTATTAGGAAAGGATTTACACACCTAAGAAACATCCTGATTGATTTGGTATGAATTGATTTCTGAGCCCCCACCCCAAATATAAATAAGAAAAAAATACACTTACGCACACACACAAAACAAACACACATGCAAATCCAATGATACTGAATAAAGTATCTATCTATCTATCTATCTATCACCTATCTATCTATCTCTATAAGAACGAGTGACAAAGAGAGAGACAGGACACAGAAGAATATACTGAGGAGATAGAGAGGGAGACATTGGGAAACAAAATCACATGGGTCATCTCAAAAACAACAATGGTTGCTAGAAGACAATAACACAAGGGGGCTTGAAAATTCTGAAATATTGATTTCCAATAAAGGATTTACAAAGGATTATTTTCTCCCAAATAGCATTTAGGTTTGAGAGTGAATTATAAGCATTATAAGGCATATACAATGGAATATTACTCAGCCATTAGAAATGACAAATACCCACCATTTGCTTCAATGTGGATGGAACTGGAGGGTATTATGCTGAGTGAAATAAGTCAATCGGAGAAGGACAAACATTATATGGTCTCTTTCATTTGGCGAATATAAATAATAGTGGAAGGGAATAAAAGGGAAGGGAGAAGAAATGGGTAGGAAATATCAGAAAGGGAGACAGAACATGAAGATCCTAACTCTGGGAAACGAACTAGGGGTGGTGGAAGGGGAGGACGGCAGGGGGTGGGGGTGAATGGGTGACGGGCACTGAGTGGGGCACTTGACGGGATGAGCACTGGGTGTTATTCTGTATGTTGGCAAATTGAACACCAATAAAAAATAAATTTATTATTTAAAAAAAAGAAAAAAGTTTTATAAGGCACATAAAATTTCAAAAATGCACTGCCCACATATATTCTACACATGCTCATAAAGGATTTGATCTACCAAAAAGAATATTAAGGGGGGGGCATATTTATGATATAGGAAATAGAGAATCTAATACAGAATTCTATTTTTTTGCACTAAATTATAGCATTAGGATTAAAATTAAAGGTAAATACTTTTGAATACTAAACTAATTAGCAATTATAAAATGAAATTATTTGCTCTATAATGTTTTAAAAGTATATCTATCACTATGTGATGTAATTTTAAAAAGTAATTGAAGAATATTTATACAATGACCTTTAAAGTTTTCACACTTTCAGCAATATGAAAAATGGCAAAACAACTTTCATATTCTTTGAAATTCATACATGCTATTCAAATTAAAAGGAGCACTATTCTAGGTCTGAGACTTGACTACATTAAATGTTACTTTAAATTAATATTAGAGTATTAAGATTTTACATAAAGAAAATAATGTAGCTGATCATAGAGGTAAATTAAATTACAAAGGATATATTTAAATTATGTATATTAAAATTGATTTTATTTTAGTAAAAATCATGCATATAATTATAAGTCAAGCAGAAATATAAAGAATATATCCAAGTTCACAGGATGCCCTATGTCTCTCACCATCCTATCCCTAGTACCATTGATCCAGTAACTCTTTTTCTTTTTTCTACAATTTTATTTAGGGTTGCCTCAGTGGCACAGTCAGTGAAGTCTCTGACTTTTGGTTTCAGCTCAGTTTGTGATCTTAGGATGGTAGGATCCAGTCCCACCTCTGGCTCCCACTCAGCAAGCACAGGGTCTCTTGAGAGTCTCTCTCTCTCTTTCTCTCCCTCTGACTCTCCTCACCTCCTCCTTCTCTCACTCAAATAAATAAAAATCTTTCTTTTAAAAAAGATTTATTTCTTTAGAGAGCATCCAAGCAGGGGAAAGGGCAGAGGCAGAGGGAGAGAAAGAATCTCAAGCAGACTCAGCACTGAGTTGGGAGAAGATGCAGGGTTCAATCTCATTACCCCAAGATCATGACTCGAGCCAAAATCAAGCATTTAGGCTAACTGAGCTACCCAGGCAACTCAATCCAGCAACATTCTTATTAAAAAATTTTTAATTTTTTTCTCATGGTTTTTAAAATGCATGTTTCTAAATAACATAACTTGTCTGCTATTTCTATTATTTATTAATTTTAGATATTATTTGTTTTCTATCATGCAAACTAAGATTTTCATTTTTTTAATCATCTTGACATTTCCTCAAAATTTATTGCATTTGTTTAAAAACTGCTTAATTATTCTATACATGAAAATATTGAATCAGATTATATTTCCTGTTACATATAGCTTTTATTTTCTTTCAAGAGTTAACTAGTCATTTGCCATTTCCCTCCTGTTTGTCTTCATATCTATGAGATTCTTCAAATGCCTGGCAATCTATGTCCTAATAAGCCCTACAGGTGGCTCTGATTAAGCTGAAGATGGAGATTCATTGATGTAAGGTAATGAGACAATGAGTGATCTTTCCATTTTTTCCCCATTGAGAATATCCTAGTTAGTAACCGGTCATAGTCATTATCTCTGTGGTCTCTCAGAATCTGAGTGTATCATGATACATACCTAGTAAAAGGAATTCTCCAATGAGCTAGGGAAAGGCAGTTGGTCATCTCAAAATTCTATATGAACGCTTCTAATTAAAAATTATTTCCAGCACAGTGGCTATTTTGACTAGTTTTACTGACTCTTGATGCCATGTCTCCATAAATAAACCTTCCCTTTACCCTTAAAGATGTTCAAGGGAAGGGGCTGAGGGAAGGTGGGGAGACAACTGTTATATAAACATTATTTCATATTTCATTCCCATGCTTTAACTTCTATTTTCCGGAGTACCTAGTGTTGGAAAAGTGCTTAGAAAAATTTACATAAGCAATAATTTCTCTTCCTTTCCTTCATTCTCCCTTAAATCATCAAGTAAATAACACGGTAATTGATTTCTCTTTTGCTTTGGGTTATGATAATAAAATGTTGAAAATGATCTCTTGGGGAGAGGTTACTTGTATTGTTTGGGTGTTCTTTTGCTAAAATAATTGCCTCTGTCCACTAGTTATCTAACTTACTTTATGCTAAGATCATTTCTTTTGAGACACTTAAGTGTGAGAAGTCAAGATTCAATATTTTCCATGCAAATAATTATTTTTTGAAGATTTTATTTATTTATTCATGAGAGACACAAAGAGAGGCAGAGACATAGGCAGAGGGAGAAGCAGGCTCCTTGTAGGGAGCCCAATATGGGACTCTGATCACCTCACCTGCGATCATGCCCTGAGCTGAAGGCAGATGCTCAACCACTGAGCCACCCAAGAGACAGTCCCTCCATGCAAATAATTATTAAATGTCTACTATGTTTCAAATATTGTGCTAAATGAGGGATGACTTTGTTGTTATCTCCTTTAGGAGACTTATAGTCAAGATCATGGAAAACTACATATATCTAAAGAGGATCAAATAATAAAATGAAATTGATATAGACTTATGCTATTTTGGAATAGATAGACATCAGTGGGAATTGGAGCTACTAAAATGACTTTATTGAAGTGGAATAAAACTTGGGTGAAGAGAAAGGAGCAAGAATATATATATTTTAGGCAGATTAAATTATTATCAGATGATCTAAAGAAATTTAAAAATTCATGCAAATATCTTTATTTTCCTTTCCTTTCTCTAATATCTAAAATGGCATTTTTACTATAGCCCATATTATATCTATATTCTTATTCATTTATGTACTATTACATATTTTCTAAAATATAAATTTATATAAATAATATATTTTCATAACCATATTTCCAATATAATTTATACATACTAAACTTATGCTTTCATATGTATACGTGTATGTATGTGTGCTCATTTGAGTATATATCTAGATGTAGAGTTCTGTACAAAACCCTAACTTTTTTTCTTATTTAATTACCAACACAGTCTTATCATTGAAGTACTATTATTATTCTCATTTTTCAGGTTCAGAAACTAACTTGTTTAAGGTTATACAGTTAATTAGTTAATGCAAGAGGAGGGATTCACACCCCACCAGTTCAACAGGAGTCAAATAATAAAGTAGAGTGCTCACCACAATTGCCTCTCATTTCAATTAACCATATTAAATAAATACATGATTTGAATACTTTATTCCCCAAGGAATCAGAGTGACTTGTGTTTTGGGGAACTAGGAAAATTGAGTTTTCTATCAAGTCAGAAGTAGATGAGAAAGTAAAGCACATTTTTTTTAAAGAACTTTTGAGCAGGTAGAGAAGTATGTACTCCAAAAGGCAATTACTTGGGGAGCAGCCAAATTAAAAAGGATAAACCTGAATGAGTCATAAATTGAAAGTGGTAGGCGAAGAGGGGAAAATCTGGGTAGGAGCCAAAGAAACAGAGAATAGCAGAGAATAGAAACAGTCTGTACTGTTAGGCAAAGACAGGGATGGACAAATCCCCTCGGGGGATTTGCACTCAGTGAAAGCATCTGGAGATTATCTGGAAATTATTCCTTTTGGATAATTGAAAAGGCATGTCATATAGTCTTTGTTACTTTGAATTTATTTCAAATTATATAATTGACTGATTATAAAATAAATCAACATCATTAATTGTAAGCGGAAAAAAATGAAATCTGAGATGTTGAATGCCTATTAAGAATTTGCGTCAGCATTATTACTCTTTCCCCACTTTAGAAAAAATATTATCCCTCAAATACTAACTAAAATGAAGAAATATGACAGAACTTCCATTCCTGGCAATATGACACACTATTCTGAAATCTACCTCAAAATACTGAATACTGTTTAAAAATCTACAAGTGTATGACTAGCCAGGAAGTTTGTAAAAATTAAAATAAGTTGAATTAAAAAATAATTATCTGTAAGAAAACAAAACTTCAAAGAGGAAAACTCACAAAAGAGCTACACTTGTCCTGAGGAAATATGCAAATTATAAGAGGTTTTAGTTTACTGTTTTAATCCCACAAGTGTAAAGATAAACAAAAATCCTTGGACAGAAAGGTAAAAAGTCAAACCAAGAGCCTATCAATATAAAGCCATGACTCCTAAACATGATTGCTCAATAAAATATCTAGCTGGGAGAAAACATGCCCCCAAACAAGGAGACCATAATTAAGCTTGACAAATGAGGAGGTGGGGTACAGAGAACTTTCCGTGATTCATCATAATCTTCAGTCTAGCCTGCAGTGGATTTGAGACCAGAAATATATTACTTAAGAACTCCAAACCTAAAGCACAAAATTTATGTAGAATTTCTGAGTATTGTCAATACTCAGATACCTTGTAGGAGTAAACATAGCCTCATTGTAGCAACAGATGTTAATCATAGGCCTTCAAAGTTTTCTGAATAATATAGTAAGTAAAATAGCCATGGGCTAATTATAAGAAAGTAAAATAATCAAAGAAACAGGCTACTCCATGCAAGAGTTAACAGAATATACAAAGCAATCAAAATCATCTGTAGAATATTAAAAAATATGACTGATATGCATTAATAATAAAATGTGATGTTCAAGTAGGTGAAAGAAAAGAGGCTATCAAAATGCTGAATCTGGTTTGAAAATGACAAAACAAAAATTTTAGAAATGGAAAAAGAGGTCCTCAGATGAGAAAAATGAGAACGGATAGAAAGAGGAAGAATGAATGAAATGGAATACAGATCTTGATAGAATTACTCCAAGTCCACTATGAAGAAATAAATGAATGTAGTAAAATAAAAGGGGAATTGAGAGATTGGAGAGTAATATGAGAGATTTTATACTTATCTACTGAGATGAAGAAGTTAGATTTAAAGATACACCAGATAAGAACATTTCAGAATTGATTTACGATAAAACTGGGATTCTGGGAACTGCTTGAATCTTAGGCAAGACAAATAAATAGAATTCCACATCTACAGTCATCACCAAGTAACTGCAAGATGCCAACGACAAAGAAAAGAGTTTAAATAAATTAGCAAAAACATATATGTGATCTTCAAAGGGAACAAGCATAGGTTTAGCACTTCTGCTCATACTATTAGTGAATATCAATGGAATAAAAACTCGAAGGATTAATTTCAAATGACATTTATCTAGACTTGCATAAAAATCAAATATGGTCAAAATCAAGAATGAAACAAGGTCACATTAAAAGTTGATAAAATTATTGCAACACATCTGTATCAGTAAGAATGAGCCAAATACCCTAATTGGAAAGCGAGTTAACTATATGAGTACATAAATGTATATGGTCCTATGCATAGAAATAGATAGAAACAAGGAGGGCATACGAATGACCACTTAATGAATATAAAGTTTCTTGTTGGGGTGATGAAAATGTCCTGGAATTAGAAACTGGTGATGGTCATACAACTTTGTGAATACACTAAATTCTTTTCAACTGTATACATTAAAATGGTTAGAAGGCTCAATTTTATCTTTATTTTACCACAATAAAATAATATTTACAAAGACATATTACTAGAACAGTGGTAAGTGCTTAATGGTTACCTCATAAACTATATATAGTATTTCAAGAAATTTTTAGTTCAAATCCTGGCTTTATAACTTATTATCTGTGTACTTTTGTGCAATTTATGAGCTCTTCTTTGCTTCAGTCTTCCTATATGGTAAAATGGAGTTGATTATAAAAGTAACTACACTGTGAAGATTAATAATGTAATAAGGCATAAAGAATCCTAATAAGTCCTCAATTAGGTTTATGTATTGTTAACTATAATTTATTATGATCATTAACCTCATCATTGTTACTACTAAGATCTCACTATTTATATTTTCGTAGCTTAAAGTATTCATACCCAATTTTCATGCTGTCCTTCGCTATTCAGGGTTTGGATCAACTGTTCCAAAATGCCTTTCCCTCAGGTTACATTTGTGTTTTCCCTCTCCGTCAGCCTGGCTTGCTATTTATAATACCTTAAGACTCAAATCACATTGAAATTACTGGTGTATTTGTCTATTTGCTCCACTAAGGAGTCCACTTCCCCCAAAGCAATGTAACACCCTGCTTTGTCTCTTGAGCAGATACTGCAACACAGAACACACATGCATTCACATGCGCATGTCCTGAACTTCTATTTGCTCAATTGAACAATATAAGCTATAGGATTGACAGATAACTCTGCTTTGTTTCTTTTGTTACACACTTTTTGCCATTTAATGTATACCAAATTTACAGGACTACGACATGTCTGAATCTCTCAGGGTTTCCCATATTAAGATGCAGGAAGGGGGATCCCTGGGTGGCGCAGCGGTTTGGCGCCTGCCTTTGGCCCAGGGCGCGATCCTGGAGCCCAGGATCGAATCCCACGTCGGGCTCCCGGTGCATGGAGCCTGCTTCTCCCTCTTCCTGTCTCCGCCTCTCTCTCTCTCTCTCTGTGACTATCATAAATAAATAAAAATTAAAAAAATAAATAAAAAAATAAAAGATGCAGGAAGATTTAATAATTAATATACTCATTTAGCAAATATTTTCCACTAACTGTATGCACTAAAAGTATTTCAAATATTAATATTTGAACTATTTTGATAGTTCTGTGGTTTTTATCTAAGTTTAGATTTAAGTATTTTATGAGCCAAAGTAAAACTTCAGACACTGACTAAAGTTGTATGTTGGCTGGGAGTCACACTGATTCTCAGCCAGTTTTTTTTTTTCTGGAAAAAATAATATTTCCCCCCAATGACAAGAAAAAACTGGAAAATTAGAAATTTAGGCACACACACATATGCTTTTTTGCAAAGGGCTTCTTTGTCTAAGCATGTTTGTCTAGTACTTAGAATATGACTCAAGAAACAACTGACATGATTAGAAATTAGAAGAGCTGTCATACCGTCAACCTGAATCCATAATATTTTTGGTTTGGCACAAAAGTCCACAGAAATGCTGAGTTACATCAGCATGCCATTCATCTATTAAGAAAGAAGAGCTGAGATAAGAAACCACAAAAAGCCATCATCCATATCCTTGTTAATTCAGAAGCTAGAAATACACACATATTAATGACTGCTTTTTATCCAGATACCAAAAATTATGAGATATGATAGTATGTCTGACCAATTTCATTTTGATTTCTATTTTGAAGAGTGCTCAACAATTTCAGTGGATACTAACTAAATTGTTGTCAACACATTTTAATTGTTATATACATGCACAGCAGTAATTTCTCACACTTTAGGGGGTAAAGATGCAACAATTAGTGATCCTGGTTTGACTTTATTTAAACAAATGATTTTCTATATTCAGATACACATGATACATAATTTGTGCTCTTTTTCCTGTCGTTGCTTTTAGGGGCTTCTTAACTGGGATATAAAATATTGTGTTTTAACTGTTTATGATAATATCAAAGCAATAAAGAACACTGTGATAAAGAGGAATCCTGCAAGTTCTTTTAAAACCGACATACATTGGTAGAAATCTCCATCAAGCCAGTCAATAAGGAAAGTGATGTATTTACTGCTTTAGTCTCAGGCATTTGAACATTTTTTTACACAACAGAGAAACCCTTTTTATTTGGCAAGCTTGAATTCGGGCTTCACAGTCTGACAGAATTTGTATTTTGGAAATGGTTTACTGGTGTACCAAGATATCAGCTAGATTAGGAACTGCTTTGGGCACCTCAAGGATACTGAGATGACCATGTCATGTCTCAGGAGATGTGTCTTGCACAATTATCCAGTCTTTTATAGAAATAATATCATTTCCTCTGTGAGATATTATCCTACAACCTGTGGGAGCCATCAGATCTGCCCGCTGTCTTTTGCACAAAAGAACTAGCAAAATGGTCAAGAGGGAACTAAAATACAATCCCAGTTCTGCTGTATCCACCAATAAAAACAGGTCTTCCAGTAATTTCTGTGTTTTCCTTCTGCTTCATCATATTAAAGTGGAGTTTATCTGCTCATGTGCACAATCTCTGTCTCTAAAAATAAATAAATAAGTATTACAAAAAAGATTTATTTATTTATTTGGGAAAGAGAGCACAAGAGGGGGAAGGGGAAAGGAAGAGGGAGAGACACAGAAACAGTTGCCCTGCTGAGCAGAGAGCCGGATGTGGGACCAAATCCCAGGACCCTGAGACAATGACTTAAGGCAAAGTCATATATTTAACCAACTGAGCCACCTAGGAATCCCATAAGTAAAAAAATAAATAAATAAACAAACAAACAAATAAATCAATAAATCTTAAATAATAATAGCAATTATTATTATTATGGGCTGATTCACCTGGATTTTTCTTCCCAGGACCTTATGATACTAAAAAGAAAGATTTAGGGGAGGTTTTTATCTGGCACCTTTGGGGAAGAAGCATTTCCTTTTTTTTATTTTTTTAAGATTTTATTTATTTATTCATGAAGGAAACAGAGAGAAGCAGAGACATAGGCAGAGGGAGAAGTAGGCTCCCCATGGGGAGCTCCATGAGGGACTCTATCCCAGGACCCCAGGATCATGACCTGAGCCAAAGGCAGATGCTCAAACGCTGAGTCACCCAGGTGCCCCAAGACGAAGCATTTCCAAATTCATTCAGGTTGTTAGCTGAATTTAGTTCTTCAGTTTGGAAGACTGAGGTCCCCATTTCCTTGCGGGCTTGTCAAATCTGGGGAGGGGGGAGCCCTCAATTTCTAGAAGCTTCCTGCATTCCTCTTCATGTGTTCCCTATATCCTGGAGCCAAAAATCCTGTTTAGAATCCATCCAAGTGCTCCAAATCTGTGATTTATGTGTTTAAAGAGTTCATGTGATTAGGTTACACCCACCCAGATAATTCCCATATTTTAAAGCCAACTTATATCTGTAAAAACCCTTCATAGCACTTTGATCAGTATTTGATAAGAGTATCAGGGTCAAGAAATCTGGGAGAACCACATCTAGATTTCTGCCCATCACAGGTAACCAAATTATTATGGTTTTCTAAAATGAGTACCTACCATTTTCTATTTATTTTCTCAAAGAATTCATAGAGACTCAAATTTTGAATATTCAAAAAACTGATAAAAATCCATTTGTCGATTGTTGACAGAACTTACTGGTAAAAAGAGCTGTGCCTCCTGTTTTATTGAGTTTTATATCCTGTGGATAGATTCCATTTCTTTAATGATTATATTTCTTGTGCAGGTTTGCTGTTCTTGTTTTAGTTCTGGCAAAGTTTTGAATTAATTGGCATAAAGTGAATATTCATTGATTTTTAAATTACTTCCGTATATGTAATCGTGCCCTCTTTCAATTCTAATAAGGTTTATTTGTGATCTCTCTCTGTCTCTTCTTTCTCTCCTCTCCTTATCTTGTTTAAAATCTGTATGGGCAGGGTCTTTTCTATTTTATTATAATTGTCATATAAAATGCTTTTGGCTTTGTTGATCCTCTAAAATTTGTTAAATAATCATTTGATTCTGAGCTTACTTTTGCTGTCTTTCCTTCCAAATACTTGGACTTACTTTTATTTTTATTGTTTTGTTTTGTTTTGTTTTCAAAAGTTTACTTATTTATGAGAGACACAGAGAGAGAGAAAGAGAGAGAGAGGCAGAGATACAGGCAGAGGGAGAAGCAGGCTCCATGCAGGGAGCCCGATGTGGGACTCGACCCCAGGTCTCCAGGATCACGCCCTGGGCTGAAGGCGGTGCTAAACCTCTGAGCTACCCAGGAGTCTCTTACTTTTAGTTTTATAACTTTTAACTGGGATGATTAAATCATTCATTTTTCAGGCTTAGGGTTTTTTTGTGTTTTTTTTTTCCAAGCATAAGCATTAAAAGATACATTTCCCCATATTATAAATGCATTTTACATATTTTGCAATATGGTATTTTGATGACAATTGAAATCATGTATTGAAAATATATGTATTTTCTAATTTCAAAAAAGTGTCTTTTTGATCTTTTTGATACATGAGCTATCTCTACATTATTCTGTTTTAATATCCAAATATATTGAATTTAAATTTTTCTACTGATATCTAATTTGATTATAATATGATGAGAGAAGGTAAAAACGGTCAAAATTAATTTTATTTTTCACAGTCAACATTTCTGTGCATATGTTGATATTTATTTTATGACCAGATAGACCAGGTTTGAAAATAGTCTACTATATCTTAAGAAGAATGGTTAAATTGGGATATTGGGCTGGCTTAGTCAGTAAAGCATGCAACTGTTGATCTCAGGATTATAGTTTCAAGACCGGCATTGGGTTTAGACATTATTTAAAAATGAAATCTTAAAAAGATAAAAGGCAAGTTTTTTTGGCACTTTTGGATGTACAGTTCAACACATATTCACCAAATCCAGCTTGCTATTTTTCTTCTACTTGTTCCTATCCTTACTATTCTTTTTTATCACTAGATTTCTTTTTTTTTTTAGATGAAAAAGATTTATGGTACACATGAAAACAAAAGAAAAGAATAGAAAAATTAGAAAATTTGAATGAAAATCCTATAGCCAAACTTTGCAATCTAATTAATACATATATTAAATACTTAACCACATTTCCACATGTGGAATAAATACATTTAATGTATATTAAATACACTAACCACCATTTCCAACAAACATGCACACTATGAATCACCTAGGAAAGATGTGAAAACCCCACAATGTCACTGTGTGGATTTTGATAACTTCTCTTTGATATTATATTAATCATTAATTTCCATAATTTTAGTTAGGTTATTTTCTTTTTGAGGAAATTTTATTATTTTACTATTATTTAGGGTCTGTCTTTTTCCCTAAAATATTTTTTCACAGATATATATTTACTATATTAATATACCTGTATTTATTTTGAACTATTTTGATCTCAGTTGGTATAGTCTTATAGCTATTTTTTAAAGCCTTTTGTTCCCTGTTTTAGATATTTCTCCTGTAAGCAGCATATAACTTGATTTTTTCATTCAGTTTTAAAACGTTTCTTTTTTTTTCTTTTTTTAAATTTTTATTTATTTATGATAGTCACAGAGAGAGGGAGAGGCAGAGACACAGGCAGAGGGAGAAGCAGGCTCCATGAACCAGGAGCCCGACGTGGGATTTGATCCTGGGTCTCCAGGATCACACCCTGGGCCAAAGGCAGGTGCCAAACTGCTGCGCCACCCAGGGATCCCTCTAAAACTTTTCTTTTAGCAGAACTTCATCCATTGTATTTGTTTTACTGGTACCTTTGGATCATTTTACCCACCATAATCTATGCTTTCTGTTTAACTCCTTTTTACTATATTGAAAATTCCCACTAGTTTTCATATCAGCTGGCTACACATTTCCATTTATGACCATATTTTTCCATAATTTCTAGATGTACTAAGTACTTTATTAGCATATCTCATACATTAGATTTTGAATTGTGAATTCTTGTTCTGGATTTTCACTCAAAATGTTTTATAGCATTTTATCTCAACTAAAATTCATGAAATATAATTTAAAAATATGGTTATCACATACTAGGTAGTAATGTTATTTTTATTAAAAAGCTTAACAATTTCATTAAAGCACTGTAAGTTAGTGACCATAATTCAAAAAGGTAAATAAGGTATATAAATAAAATGTTGCAATTAACATGCAGCTTTTTAATATTTATTTAAATAAAATACAAACACACAAATCTAATATCTATTATTTAAGTTACAAAGGAGTAAAACAGATACATTTCTATATTTTGCTAAAGAACTCATTGGAAACAAATAGGGTCCCTAGAGGGGAAGTGGGTGGGTGGATAGAGTAACTGGGTGATGGGCATTAAGGATGGAATATTATGTAATGACCACTGGGTATTATATAAGACTGAGGAATCACTGACCTCTACCTCTGAAACCAATAATACATTATATGATAATTAATTGAATTTAAATAACTTTTTTAAATAAATAAAAAGGAAAAAAGAAGCCAATAATGAAATCATTCAATTGTCTAAAATAAAAATATACTGCCTCTAAAAAATTATTCATTCTATTTAAACATGTGAGTTATGATGTTTAAATGTTCATTTTAACATGATTTTTCACATACAGTTGACCCTTAACATGAGTTTGAACTGAACAGAGACATTTTTATATGAGGATTTTTTCAATATATTAGTACTGTAGCTGTGTTTCCTTATCTTATAATTTTTTTAATAACCTTTTCTTTTCTCCAGGTTGCTTTTTATAAGAATACAGAATATAATACATACAATGTATAAAATACATGTTAATTGCCTATGTTATTGGTAAGGCTTCTAGTCAACAGTAGATTATTAGTAATTCAGGTTTTGGAGAGTCACAATTTATATGTGTATTTTTGACTGCATGGGAGGCCAGTACCCCTCACCCCTGCATTGTTCAAGGGTCAACTATAATATATTTTGCAGCTGCTAATACTATTTTTGAGAACTCTTAATGTTAGGAGAAATACAATATAATATTAACAAGAGTAAAAAAGGATTACAATTTTAATATATCAAATTATTACCAGTAATTATGTTTAAGACGCAAGTGGTACTTCTATATAGAGAAGTCATATTGAAATTGTCCTAAAATTTCTTTCAACATGCCAGTGTTGAAGAGAACCTGACTTATAGGTTACTTTCTACAGATAACTTTTCTTTTTAGTTTCCTGCAAACTCCATAGACTTCTTTTGAATTACTCAAGGATAAAAAAGAAATATGTTTGTTGTATACATACTGAAAGTTATAAATGGGATATGTAATATTTTGGAATTGGAAACTTGATAGTTTTAACATACTGTTAGCAAACTATCTCCAAGATATTTTGTCACTTTTGGCCACTCTCTCATATGATTGATTTAATGCTGATATAGTTATAATTAATTTAAAATAATATAATTTCATATGCCTTGCAATATATACATTATTCATTCAATTTCTATCTCTTGGTATCAACAATTTTCTGAATTAACTTACTTTTTGACATGACTCTTCAAAATTTGATGGCAGATATGCTGCCTAATTATTATATTTCCATTGTCTCTGCCAATGAATAGTTGGCTCATCAAGAATAAATGGCATTTTTTTCCTTATCTTACTCTCTCGCTCTCTCTATGATATAAGTCCTGGCCCTGAAAAGGATTAACAAACAAATACGTGTAAAGATTTTATGTTGTACTAAATTTGCAAAATGCCTGTGGACATGCCTGCAGGTATAACTACTTGATAAGTCTTAATAAGAGAATTATTTATCACTGATTTTGTGAGGGTTTTGAGTGAAGCAATGATTCTGTTTTCTCTCTTTTGTTTTCCACTAAGTAGAATATGTAGGAAATATCACATCACTCATATGAGAACAATTCTCCTTCTGATTAACAATGAGTCAGTCACTTGTCACTTTTGAGGGTGAGGAGGTTATGATGTCTGTTGAATAAAACAAATATTTCTACTGCCAACTCTGATAAGAGGTAGTCTGTAAGTTATGACCAATGTAGTTTTTTTTAATCTTTTATTTTTTTAAGATTTTATTTAATTATTTGACAGAAAGAGCACAAGCAGGGGAGGGGCAAAGGGATAGATAGAAGCAGGCTCCCTGCTGAGCAGGGAACTCAATGCCAGGTTCCATCCGAGGACTCTGGGTTCATGACCTGAGCCAAAGGCAGACAATCAACTGAGCCACCCAGGTGCTCTTTCTCTATATACATTTTTTAAACATAATAACTGCCAGTGGTTATACAATTAAATGTTTGTTACATTATTAATTCAAATTGTATTATAAGAGACTGGAAGAACAAATATTGTTAAGTGTCTATACTGTCCAAAACAGTCTACACATTTAATGCAATCCCTATCAAAATATCAGCAGTATTTTTCATAGAACTAGAACAAAAAAATCCTAAAATTTGTATGGGACACAAAAGACCCCAATAGCTAAAGCAATCTTGAAAAAGAAAAGCAAAGCTGAAGGCATCATAATTCTGCACTTTAAGTTATATGACAAAGCTAGAAGAATCAAAATAGTATTTACTGGCAAAAAAAAAATAGACACAAAAGTCAATGAAACACAACAGAAAACCCTGAAATGAACATACAACAATATGGTCAATTAATCTTCAAAAAGCAGGAAAGACTACTGGGAAAAAGACAGTGTCTTCAACTAATGATGTTCAGGGAACTGGAGAGCAGTTTCAAAAGAAACTAGACCACTTTCTTACACTATACACAAAAAAATAAATACAAAATGGATGAAAGACCTAAGTGGGAGACTTGAAACCATAACTGTCCTAGAAGAGACTACAGGAAGTAACTTCTTTGACATAGGTTGTAGTGACTTTTAGTAGATTTGTCTCCTGAGGCAAGGGAAACAAAAGCAGAATTAAATGATTGAGACTTTATCAAAATAAAAAGCTTCTGCCCAATTAACAAAACTAAAAAGCAACCCATGAAATGGGAGAAGATATTTGCAAATGGCATATCTGATAAAGAGTTAGTAACCAAACTATATGAAGAACTTATAAAACTCAATACCCAAGAAATGATTAACCCCATTAAAAAATGTACTGAAGACAGGGATAGACCTTTTTCCAAAGAAACCCACAAATGGCCAACAGACACATGAAAAGATGCTGAACTTCACCAATCATCAGGGAAATGCAAATCACAACCACAATGAGATAATTCACACCTGTCAGAATGGCTAAACCAACAGCACAAGAAACCACAGGTGTTGATGAGGATTTGGAGAAAAGGGACCCTCTTGTACTGTTGGTGGGAATGCAAAGTGTGGCAGCCACTCTGGAAAACAGTATGGAGTTTCCTTAAAATGTTGAAGATACAATTAGCCTACAGTACAGCAATTGCACTACCAGATATCCTCTCAAAGAATACAAAACTACTAATTCAAAATGATGCATGCACCCTGATGTTTATAACAGCATTATTTATAATCACCAAACTATGGAAACAGCCCAAGTATCAAACAACTGATGAATGGATGAAGTATATGACACACACACACATACACACACACACACATACACACTTAAAAAAAAATCTTGCCAATTGCAGTAACATGGGTGGAGCTAGAGAGTATTATGCTATGCAAAATATGTGAGTCAGAGAAAGGCAAATACCATATGATTTCACTCACATGTGAAATTTAATAAATAAAATAAATGATGAAGGGGGAAAAAGAAAAAACAAAAAAATAGACTCTTAACTATAGAGAAGGAACTGATGGTCTTCAGAAGGGAGTTGGGTGGGGGATGGGTTAAACAGGTGATAAAGATTAAGGCATGCACTTGAAATGAGCACTGGGTATTGTGTGGAAGTGTTGAATCACTATATTGTATACCTGAAACTAATATTCCACTATACGTTAAATAAATAGAATTTAAATATAACTTTGGAAGAAAAAAGCAATCCCAAATTGTATCATAAGACACTAAACAAATATAATTCTTATACAGATATTTAGAACAATATTGGAAAGATCTGACTAGCTGGACATATTTACCAAATATTGTTTGCCACTTAGTATCCAATTAAAAAACATTTCTCCCTTTCTCACTGCACCTACAGATCTTCCCCCCAAAAGAAAAAAAATATATATATATAAAATAATGAAATTTTACAGAGGATTTAGATTATATATATATATATATATATATATATATATATTATATATATATAATATATAATCTTGCTAAAATGGAAGAACTACTTATGGAATATATGATTATAAAACAAGCCATGAAATATATCCTATTTTATGATTTTAAATAGATGTTTCAAGAATAAGTCATTTATGTGTTCTCAAAGGATCATGGACTCAAATAGTCTATTAAAAATATTTTTTTTCTTATGCAAGAAAAAAAGTATATATGCAAATTCAGTATAAATATTTTATTTAGTTACAAATATTTTCACTAGAAAGAAAGTATAACCAAAATGAAAATCCAATTTTTCTGTGACCCAAAGACCTCAAAAATACAGAATAAGATTTTTTATTTTATAAATTGGGAACACAGGCTTGAGAGATTCAGGGAAAGAAACATAAATTAGAGAAGTCAATTTTGTTGGAAGCAGTGCCTTTGACAGATTCATGACAAGATGGAAGAATAATTTTTGTTTTGAACAGTAGGTTGAAAGATTAATAGTAAGAAATAGAAAAATCATTTTTATTGGGAGATGCAGGAGTACAAGATTTGTGATTTAAGAATCTTATTTTTCTTTATTTTAGAAAATGGAGGGTCTAGGAGTTTTCTTTTTTTAAAAAATATATTTAATTATACACAGTTTTTCCAAAAAACCTCAGCTAATGAATTTGTGAAAGTGAAAATCAAGTTTGCTGATACTTGTCTCTTGCACTAAGTGTATGTTAAATATGTCATAAGAAAATTAGTTTACAGTTACATTTTTATTTTTGTATGTTCATCTGTTTATGTGAAGAAAATCATGCAAATATTGTGGAGACTTAAATCCTCAAAAAGTCAGCTTTTGTGAATATTATATTAAATTCTATACTTTTCAAGCTATGGTGACTCATAGGAAGAAGAAAATTGTATCTCTGTTGATAGGTAACAAATATATAAATTATTCTGTGGATTTTTTGGAGATAAATTTTTGTCAGTAAAAAAGTATAAAATATATTCACCATCAGCATTGTCTGACATTAATTCTTTAATTTCTAGAGAGTTTTCTCAAAGAACAATTGGCAAATCATTTTTTCACTCCTGTATAATTTATAGATATTTTACTCTGAAGTCATTGGATCACACCAATTTAGAAATAAAAAAAAAAAAGTTATATTGTATTATTCATGTTTTCCTGTTCACAGTGGTGGCCCAGAAAAGACAAGCCCTGATAGAGTGAATGTGTTCACAATGCACCCTAATCACTATCTTTAGACTCAGTACAATGGACTTGAATCCTTGCTCTTTCAAGGTCTTCCTGTGGGAACTCAACCACATTATTGAAACTTTTTAAGTCTTTTTTCTCATGTATAAATGAAAATAGTAATAATTCATAGCTAATCCTCTTGTTATGAACTTGAAGTCAGGCATTTCTTTGAAAATGTTCATTTGGTATCTAGCATAGTATAAGAACTAAATAAGAGAATAAAATTATTCATAGTATCTGTTGTCAGTGGTGCTGTAGTAGTGATAAGTAGCTCATAATGTACCATAGAAAAGAACCCAGATTCCTAATTCCCTATTCAGCTCTCTTTTTAGACATACCATTCAGCTGGATCTTTCAAAGGACATTTTGAACATACTAGTTTTTACTAATATTCTGAATAGAGGACATTAATCCAGGATGGTTCTCCACATGGCAAGATTCTTGGTTTAGTTGTTTTTCTTTTTTTCTTTCAACCACCTACTTTGCCAAATTTGTTTACGTGGAACAGTATACTGAAAATGGAATTTACTTGACTTGGAAATAT
This sequence comes from Canis lupus familiaris, assembly GCF_011100685.1. Taxonomy (NCBI): domain Eukaryota; kingdom Metazoa; phylum Chordata; class Mammalia; order Carnivora; family Canidae; genus Canis; species Canis lupus. The sequence goes on from NC_049224.1 coordinate 81,945,413, forward strand.
ATGATATTAATACAATTAACAAAATAGTTGTAAATCATCTGTAGTCTGAAATGTATTCCTATACCTGCTGTCTGCCTTCTTTGAGCTTATATTTTAAATTCATTAGAATATCACTGAAAAATGAATGATAAAGTTTACTGAGCTCTTCCAATATGCTAAATAGTATTCTGTGTAATTTATTTGTATGTTATTGAATCATTATGACAATAAAATAAGTTAAACTATGATTCCTATATTAATTTTCTAGACCTACCCTAGCAAAGTGCCACAGATTGGGTGGCTTAAACAGCAGAAATCTATTTCTATAGTTCTGGAGATGAGAAATCTCTGATCATGGTGTTGGCAGGACTGATTTATTTCCAAAGCCCCTGTGCTTCTTTTATAGGTGACCTCTTTTCTCTGTGTCTTCTTAAGGTCCTTCCTTTCCTGCCTAACTTATAAGAAGTTCCTCTTATAAGGACACCAGTTGTATTGGATTAAAGCCCAACCTAACGACATAATTTAGCTTTAATTACTTGTTTAAACACCCTTTCTCCTACTATTAGGCATTACACTGAAGTGCTACTGAGGGTTAAGATTTCAACACATGAATTTTGAGAAGACATAATCCATCCTATAACAATTCCCATTTTTAACAGATGAAGCAAGGAAAGGACAAAGAAATTAATTTGCCTGAAGTTGCATGACTAGCTATTTGTACACTTGGGATTTTAACTCTGGTAATCTGACAACAGAGATCAAATTTATAGTGACAGCTATACCACCTCTGCTAGAAATAGGTCAGGAGGTAGTCATGTCTGTAAAGCATCTAATTGTTTTTGCTATGATAAAAACACAAGGTTTTTTTTACATTTAGCTGCCTAATTTTCTAGCCTTTTGATATACTGTTTTGAAAGGTGGCAGTTTCCTAGAATATTGCAGAGTATAAACCAAAAATAAAGAAATGGATCACTAAAAATATGTGTGAAAATTGTTATCCATAATAAGTTTATATTGTATAGAAAGCTAATCATTTGGTTGAAATGTATGCAAATATATATGATAAAAAGGTAGCCTTCATATATCAAATCAGTTTATAGATTCAGATAAAATTACTCAACCATTAATAGAGTATTGAGAAAATGATATAAATAGGTAGTTAATTTAGACCTTATCAGGTTAATGTTATGTTAGTTAATCTTCTATCTCAAAAGGACAAAAAAAAGAGAGTTGAGATATCTCTTGAATTAATGAACATTTATTTAAGAAACTTAAGCATTGGTTTTCGTAAAAAGCAATATTCCATTAATATCTGAAGGAAGTGTATATTGGTGAAGTTCAATAGGAAAGAAAATTGGAAATGCACAACAAAAATCTTTAAAATGTTCTCATTGTTTAACCTACAGTCTTTGGAAGTATATCATGATAAGATAGTATTAAATAGTTTACCAAAATTGCATAAACATTTTAATATTAGTTCAAAATTAATTGGAAATAATTTCCTTAACAAAGAAGGGAAATTATTTACTAAAATTTTCACATCCATATAATATGATTTATCATGTTATTTAAGAAAATTTTCTTAGGAGAGTTAAGATTGTGAAGTAGAGGGACCCTGGGCTTTCCTAGTCCCTCCAACATAGCTATATTGAGGTTAGATCACTTGGAATACTCAGGAAATTGATCTGAGGATTGGAAAGATGTCCACAATTGGAGGGAAATAGAGTGGCAGATGCAAGGTGCAAGGAAGTGAATTCTGGAAGAGGAAAGCTAGCCCTGGAAGACATCATTCCCCTTTTTCTAGTACATTTGGAAGAGGGTATATTGCCTCTCAAAGGACAAAAGACCCTGCAGGTGCCAGCAAATGGCGGTTCATCAGTAGGAGACAAAGGTGGGTACAGAGGGTGGATAATGTGGTCACTGCTTTTTGTGGTGACACACCATGGATTCCACACACTGCACAGGCATGCGCTGTTTTTCTGAGACAAAGGGCACTGGTCAGAGCACAGTGAGCCTCTAATCAGAGGTGGTAGCAGATCCCAGTGGTGCTGGCTCCTTTAAGATTTGGGGTTTTGAATCCCAGCCACATGCCAGGGGTGAAACACAACTGATCTGGGTTCCAGGTGTGCTGACAGCCCTTGCTTTTCCAGAGGGCTTCCTGAACAGCGGGAGGTGTGAGATCCCCTGATGATGAGAGAGTGGGCTGTCCCCATTCTACACCCCACTACTAACATGGTCATAGATCAGAGCAACACAGTGGCCACTGGGCAAGTGCTTTTCTTTATTCTGAGCCAGCACAGTGGACCTCTCCCTCGAAGGAGCAACATAGGCAGCATACACAGTCAACAAGTCTGATCATATGGTGATCATATGGCGCCACACAGCGACCCCTTCAGTTCTGGTGAAAATAGGATATATATATATATTTTTTTTTTTTTTCAAAATTTTTTTTCTTTATCCTTTGTTCTCCTTTCTTTTTTTGTTCTTTCTTTCTTTTTTGGATTGGTCTTTGTTCTTTTCCTTTTTTTTCCTTTTTTCTTTCTTTTTCTTTGGAATCAGGTTTATAGTCTTTTTTGTTTGTTTATTTTTTTCTGTTCTCTTTCCTTTCTCTCTGTCTCACTTTTTTTTTTTTTTTTTTGAAAGCAGGCTTTTTTGTTTGTTTTTCTTTTTCTTTCCTTCCTTTTTTTCCAGACTTTTTTCAACAAACAAATCAAAGTGTACCTACAAAAAGGTAAAGCATTCCCAATGGCATATAAGGAGGAGCTCTGCAGCGTACTGACCAGTGGGAAAGAACAGCCAAAATAGAACAGCAGAGTGCACATAGCATACACCAGAAACATTTCTTGAAGTGACAAGACCACAAAGTAAGACTTAGTGAACTCAGCAATTCCATTAAGTGAAATAATATCCATAATATAGGAGTTCCAGAAGACGAAGAGTGAGAAAAGGGGGCAGAAAGTTTATTTGAGAAAATTATGGCTGAGAACTTCTCTAATCTGGGGAAGGAAACAAGTATTCAAGCCCAAGAGGTATAGAGAACTCCCTTCAAAATCAACAAAAATGGGACAATGCCATGGCATATCATAGTGAAACTTGAAAAATACAAAGGTAAAGATAAAATTCTGAAAGCAGCTAGGGAAGAAGATCCTTGACCTACCAGCATAGACACATAAAGTTAGCAGCAGATGTGTCCACAGAGACCTTGTAGGCCAGAAAAGAGTTGCATGATATATTCAATTTGCTAAACGGGAAAAAATATGAAACCAAAAATACTTTCTCCAGGAAGGCTGTCATTCAGAATAAGAGAGATAAAAAGTTTCCAAGACAAACAAAAACTAAAGGAGTTCATGAACACTAAATAAGCTCTGCAAGAAATATTAAAGGGGACACTTGAGTGGGAAAGAGGAGCCAATAGTAACAAAGACTAGAAAGAAACAGAGACAATCTATAGGAACAATGACTTTATGGGTAATACAATAGCACTAAATTCATATCTTTCAATAATTACTCTGAATGTAAATGGACTTATTCCTCCAATCAAAAGACAAAGGGTATCAGAATGGATTAAATTAAACAAAAACAAGACCTATCAATATGTTACTGACAAAAGACTCATTTTAGACCCAAAGACACCTCTAGATTGAAAGTGAAGTGGTGGAGAACCATTTATTATGTTAATGGACATCAAAAGAAAATTTTGGAAAAAAAAATTTGTTAAAAATAGGGCAGCATGAATGTTGTAAGGTAGAAATAGAGGGAAAAACAAAAGAAAGCACTTAGAATGTCAACATATATTTCTTTTCTGTGGAAAATATTAATAACTTTGAAGTTTATGTTAATTATTTTAAATTTTTTTTAAAAAAATTATTTGAGAGAAAGAGTGTGTGTGAGTGGGAGGGAGAGGGACAAGGAGAGGGAGAGAGAATCTGAAGGTGACTCCCTGTTGACCACAGATCCTGATGTGGGACTTGATCTCATGATCATAAGATCTTGACCTGAGTTGAAACCAAGAGTCAGATGCTTAACCCACTGAACCACACAGGCGCCACTGAAATTTATTTTCATAAAAGTTAATACATAAAAGTTAATATAAAGTTAATAATAAAAGTTAAACTTTTATTTTCATAAAAGTTAATATCATTTGATATTTTAGAAATTTGATATTTTTAGTAAGACAATACAAATAAGCAGAAAATGAAGTTAAAATGATTCAAACAAAAGTGTCATTTAAGTTTTCCAAACATTTTAAGAGTGAAGTTTATAATGTCCTCGTCCTCTATCCTTAAATTATGATAGAAGCAAAAATAAGTACTTACTTTAGGATTTAGTGAGAAGGAAGAATTTAAGTTTATGGGAGAAAGGTACTGGTTTTACTGTGTAGATCAAACTAATAGATGGAAATGAGTCAACCAGAAGTAGAAGACAGTATTTCAAGGACTTTTCTTTTTTTTTTTTTTTTTCAGAAATTTTTTCAATTCAGAAATATTTATTGAAGGTCTGCTTTGTAATGGGCACTGGGATACATTAGCAAATAAGACAGTGAAGAATCACTACCCTCAGAGATCTAATTCTTTTGCAGAGATGAAGAAAAACAAAAAATAATAATGGGTATTAATGTTTTAAGTTTTAAAGATGGTAATGAGTACTCTCGAGTACAATGAAGTAGGGAAAATGAAACAGAAAATGCCGTTTGTAGTTGGGATTTCAAATTTAACTTTAAGCAAGCATTCAAAGGTTTCCATGAGAAGTACGGAATCTACCAAGACTCATAGGAGAGTCACATGCACATTTAGGAAGAGGCATTCAAGAAAGAATGGCTAGTTGCAAGAACCTTGAAAAGGGAAGCGCCTAGCATGTTCAAAAAGTAGGAAGGATAATGTGGCTGAAACTTGGCATTTAAAGGGGAGACTTGAGGTGATAGGAGCATAGCTCCACTCAGAATTTTAATAAATATTAATTATATCATTTGACTATAAGCTCTTCTAACCCAAATGATAATTATATATATATATATATATATATATTTCATAAAAATTACTTGTGAAGAAAGTCTTTTTAATTTTTTTAAAATTTTATTTATTTGACAGAGAACTTGAGAGAGAACAAGCAAAAGCACAGGCACAAGCAGAGGAAGTGGCAGACAGAGCCAGAGGGAGAGGGAGAAGCAGATTCTCTGCTGAGTAGGGAGCCCAATGTGGGGCTTGATCCCAGGACTCTGAGATCATGACTTAAGCTCAAAGCAGATGCTTAACCAACTGAGCCATCCAGATGCTCCAGAAAATAAGTCTGAAGAGTACTGTTTATTATGCATTTCACATTAAAGTACTTGTTCTTTTTATTTAAAAACATTTATGTTGAAATGCATTGCATGTGATGCAAATACATCCCCAGTTTCTTTCCAATTTGAAAGTATAAATGTTAACAATAAACAAATACCCATTTCATCCTTTAAAAGAGAAAATTGTATTATTAAGTATCCCATCATGTTTTAATAATTTTATATCACTCATATACCATGCCTTCCTTAACAAAGTTAAAATAACAGAAACCATACAATCTCTGTTCTAAGTCTAGGTTGGAATAAAAATAGAAGCTAACAACAGAAAGACAACTAAAAATCCCAATATGTGAAGATTAAACAATACATGTCTCAATAACAGAGGGTCAAAAAAAATCTCAATAAAATCGAAAAATATTTTAACCTTAATAATAATAATAATACTCACAACCTATCAAAATTTGTGGGATACAGCAAAAAGCAGTACTTGAGGGAATTTTATAAAAGAAGAAAGTTCTAAAATCAATCATCTAAGCTTCTGTCTTAGGAAACTAGAAAAAAGAAGAGAAAATTGAAAAAGTAATTGTGCTCCAGCTTCAAGGAAAATGATAATTTTATGTAATTTCATTTAATTAAAGATTTAACTACGGTATATGCAAAACTCATAAGTGTGGTGACAAATGAAGCTGAAAGTTTTTGTGAAAAATTAAATTCTTAAAGAAAAGAGGAAAAACTTTATATGCCTTGCATAGGAAATTAATAATTACTAATTTAAAAGAACATGAAGAAAAATAAAAAAAGAGATAAGATTAGTAGAATTTATTGGTAAAAGTAAATAAGCACATTAATTGATTAATTTAAATGAAGTAATGATTCATCGACTTTAGAGTTAAGATAAATGAAAGCAAACACACACGCACACACACACACATACACACAAAAGGAAAAATATAATTACTAGTTGACCAAACACTCCCAAAGGATCATTTATCAAAGTTAAACCACAAATTTCCTACCACCTACAAAATAAGAGTTTAAGTGTGGCATTTTTCTTGCCATTAATTTTGGCAAGAATTGGTCTAACTTTACACATCTCCTCTACATAAAACTGTTTGAATCAAACCATGATAATTCTAATAATAATTTACTAATTCTGCATGTTATGTTTGTTTATGTCACCAGTTTTATTATTGTTTTTGTTGCTTATTGCTAATATTCCTGTGAGTTTTTCCTTCTTATTCCATGGATATAATGTTACTCATCTTAGGGGGTCTTCATTAGTTCTAACTTTTTCATTTATGTTGCACTGAACCCTTTAGTTTATATTCATCCACACACCTGTGAAGTTGTTTAGAAAACTTCGTGTGTTGTCCAATTCCTTCATGTATCATCTATCTCTCATGATGAATGAGCAAAACTGGTCTTTTTATTATTTTATTTTATTTTATTTTATTTTATTTTATTTTATTTATTTTATTTTTTTGGATAAGTACTTCTCTTTCAACTCAATTTGAAATTTTTGAAGGACCTAAACCTTATCCTGAATTAGGTTAACCTGGATATTAGCTGAATTAGGCAGATTTACAATTTAGAGGAAAGAGTTTATAGATCAGGGTAAATAATTCATTCGTTTACATTTTTGTTAGAGAATATGAACTTATGGATTCATTAATTTAATTTAAAAGGGAATAGTTTCACATGTCAGTCCGTGTTTACATTTTGGAAATGCAACAGAAAGAAGGTCTGGAAAAATATCTGCCTTCAGAAGCTTATGTCTAAGTGGAAACATAAGCAATATGTCTGTGATAAAAAATAAATTTAAAGGTTGCATATAGTGATTTATATGATAGAAACGAAAATAAATGAAGAGGAGAGAAAAGAAGAAAGAAAAAAAAGAAAAGAAAGAAAAGAAAAGAAGAAAAGAAAAGAAAGGAAAAGAAAAGAAAAGAAAAGAAAAAAGAAAAGAAAAAAGAAAGAAAAGAAAAGAAAAGAAAGAAAAGAAAAGAAAAGAAAGAAAAGAAAAGAAAAGAAAAGAAAAGAAAAGAAAAGAAAGAAAAAAGAAAAAGTTCTGTGGAAGATAGTGACCAATTTCTTAGGAGAGATTTGTCAAGGAAAAGAGAGGAATCATTTATCCCCAGAAGGCAAGTGAGGAGATACTCCTGAAGAGCACCACTTTTTTGTTCCTAGTACTGGATCTCTGAGAAAGGAGAGATCACTACCAACACCAAGGAAATACAAACGATTTTAAAAACATATTATGAACAGCTATACGCCAATAAATTAGGCAATCTAGAAGAAATGGACGCATTCCTGGAAAGCCACAAACTACCAAAACTGGAACAGGAAGAAATAGAAAACCTGAACAGGCCAATAACCAGGGAGGAAATTGAAGCAGTCATCAAAAACCTCCCAAGACACAAGAGTCCAGGGCCAGATGGCTTCCCAGGGGAATTTTATCAAACGTTTAAAGAAGAAACCATACCTATTCTCCTAAAGCTGTTTGGAAAGATAGAAAGAGATGGAGTACTTCCAAATTCGTTCTATGAAGCCAGCATCACCTTAATTCCAAAGCCAGACAAAGACCCCGCCAAAAAGGAGAATTACAGACCAATATCCCTGATGAACATGGATGCAAAAATTCTCAATAAGATAACTGGCCAATAGGATCCAACAGTACATTAAGAAAATTATTCACCATGACCAAGTAGGATTTATCCCCGGGACACAAGGCTGGTTCAACACCCATAAAACAATCAATGTGATTCATCATATCAGCAAGAGAAAAACCAAGAACCATATGATCCTCTCATTGGATGCAGAGAAAGCATTTGACAAAATACAGCATCCATTCCTGATCAAAACTCTTCAGAGTGTAGGGATAGAGGGAACATTCCTCGACATCTTAAAAGCCATCTATGAAAAGCCCACAGCAAATATCATTCTCAATGGGGAAGCACTAGGAGCCTTTCCCCTAAGATCAGGAACAAGACAGGGATGTCCACTCTCACCACTGCTGTTCAACATAGTACTGGAAGTCCTAGCCTCAGCAATCAGACAACAAAAAGACATTAAAGGCATTCAAATTGGCAAAGAAGAAGTCAAACTCTCCCTCTTCGCCGATGACATGATACTCTACATAGGATCTCTATACTTTTTGAAGAATGATCAAATGAATGGAAGATCCAAGGGAATATTTAGATGGGGCAACTACATAACTGCCTTGCATATACCCGTTTAGGAAATCTTTAAAAAAATTATGTGACATCTTTATATCTTTCTAAATTTTCTACCTCTAATGAATTAGAAAAACTATATACCAAAAAAGATGGACGAGGAATGCTAATTACTATAAATAAGAATTTTAAATTATGAAATCAAAGTCTGACAAGTTGATGTAACTGCAAATGATGTTTTAGGTTATCCTGGCTATGTTTATTATTGATTTATATTAATATTATATTCTAAGTTACAGTGTCCCTAGCCATTCATTTAAGATCATTAATCATGAGATTATGCTTTTTCAGAAGAAGCTGAGGCCAGCTTCTCATTCCTGCAGCTTTAATAAATTGGAAACATCAGTTCCACCTTCACACCACTCCTTAAAATCTATCAAGAAGTTGGTAAGAAAGTTTGACCTGTGTTCCATGGAATTTGTTGCCATATAAGAAAAGAGGCTGATAATTGTTTTGTTTTGTTTCATTTTTCTATTCTGCTTTGCAATCAGGAGTTTGTGGAGGTATCCTTTCCCACCAAGGTAAATAAGAACTATGGTGTTGGGAAGCTGGGAAGAAATGGAGAAGGGTATTTGCTTTCATTCTTCTGAGAATACAGATTTTGCCTCAGTGATTCCTGCAACTCATATGGAGGAACATCAAAAATAGAGAAAAAAGAAACAGCTGCTCAAGTCTCTACTCAACCAATCAATGGATAAAAGGACATTAGAGGGTCTGAATATTTAAGGGTGAAGGGTTATGTACCTGAAGGGTGACAGGGTTATGCAGCCTAGGGAGTCATCAGTGAAAGAACGACTTGAAAAGAGACCATAAGATATTCCCAAAGGAATCTTCATTACATGCTCTCTTTGTACAATCACATCCCTGAAACCAGGATAAGGAATGAAACCAGAATACTTGACAGAGTGACTGAAGAGATGTAGGAACACTGTCTACTCATGAAACTACTCAAACTGAGACATTACACCATAAAATAATCAGATGTTTTGAGTTTTTAGAGAATGTCTGACTAGAGTCAAGCTCATTGGCAGGACAGAATTCACAATGGATTCAGAACCATCCCAAATAACACTGAGCTCTGATCCATTCCCCAAAGTATTTCTGAGGCTACACACATCTCCCTCAAGAGCATTCACAGAAGAAAGACTGAATAGGTGTCTGAAAGAGTGAAGTGTGACTGAAAGAGTGTCAATAGATTAGTACAACTCATTACTGATATTAGAAAAGTAACCCACATGTTTGAGAATGGCTCAGTAGATAATCACAAGATGTTAAAAATAATTCCTAGAGAGGCCCACATATCTTAGTAATTATAACTTATCTAAATAAGTAATCTCTAAGATTATTTACTTTAATTCATAATTCAATTTGGATTTTGAATTCAACTTTGTATGGCCCAACTGCCATTCATGATTTTAAAAAGTGTTTTCAGAACACTAGCATCACAGAGTAAAGAGAACTGAATTCACTTCTCATATTTTTTTCTTTGTTTTTCTTTCATTTATATTACGTTTACAAAGGAAAGAAGTTCCACTAACTCAAGAGTTCATCCTCTTGTATATAAGGAGAATGGCTCATTTGTAAAATAATATATGATTTTTAGATATAACACAGTGTCTTTTGCTTTTCAAATAAGTTTACTGTCATTCTAAAGTAGAGTCTGAATTTCTCTACTGGAAAAAGAAATGTGATCTTGGTAAAATCTAACTTTATGATCATTGGAAAGCTATATATGTAGAGATAAATTCACTACGTTGTTAAAATATGTTGATAAGTTACACAAAAATGCCCAGAATTCATTATACATTTGTGATAATAAAATATGATAGCCTGTGTAATCAAATGTCCTCTTATCAAGGAAAGGTAATTAAGAACCACGGTGGGATCCTTTCACCTGCAGAGACTTGTTTAGTTTCTAACAAATAAGTGATTTTTTTTTACCTTGTTGCACAGTAGTTCATGACTAAAAGGATTATTATTTTGGAATAGTTTCATGTGATACTTCCACTTCAATGGAAGAACTAAGCAGTAATAATGAGCAATTAGAAGATTCATATTGGTATTGCAGCAACCTAAAACATTTTACAGGGAACGTAATGACTTAATTTGGGCTCCGGAGAATAGAGAATTAAGAACTGCCAGACTTCAGTAGGTTTATCTTTCAATGTCTAAATTATCATCATGTGCTCTTTCTTAAATGTGGTAATTTTAGGTCTCTAACATATGTGCTATAGAGGGAAAAAAAAGAAAAAAGCTTGTTCTATTTGAAGAGTACATGGATATTCTAAAGCAAAAGCAAGAATTTTTTTTCCGTAAGAAAACAGTTATACCAGAGCCTCTGGAATGTAAGAAGGAATGGGACTTCTTTCTCTCAGTAAGTATAAATGCAATCTGGAATAAAACTGGATTAGCACACAAATTCTTGGAACCTTAGCTGGTGTGTCTTCCCTCTCAGGATATTTCTCCCACAATATTATCACTTAACAAATGGAAGTGATGACCAAGGAGATCTCAGACAGATGACGTGTGTGCTCATAAATAAAAAGTAGATACATCCCAAATGTAACAAGACAGAATAAATAGGTTTGAATGTCTATCTGTTAAAAAAAAAAAAAAACTCAAGAATAAGAAGCTAACAAGACTGCTCAGAAAACAAAGGTAATTTTTTTTTGAGAAGACCATAAAAAATTACAGTGAAATCAAGTAAATTTAGAACCACATTTGTTAAGTCATAAGCTTAAATTTACATAGTGACTGAAAAATCGAGTGGGGAAACTGGCTTTTCCCTTGATACAGAGTCAAAAAGAGGTAGAACAAAGTTTCTGCCTCAAGGGTACCCTCAAAAATTTGACAGGTTCTGAAAAAAATATGGTAATTACCTCAGTAATGTTACAAATGTTGATAGAGAGATATCTACCTGTTTAGTTTATTTCAACCTAATTCAGTCTGTATATCATCTGTTTACTCCTCAAAATGTACATCTTCCTGGGGCACCTGGGTGGCTCAGCTGGTTAAGTGTCTGCCTCTGTGGCTCGGGTCATGATGTCAGGATCCTGGAATCAGGCCTCACACAGGACTCTGTTCAGCCTCAAGTCTGCTTCTCCCTCTGCCTCTGCCTCTGTGATCTCTCCAGCTCTCACTCGCTCTCAAATAAATAAATAAGATCTTTCCCTTTTTAAATGTACATCTTCCTGAAGTCCTTGTTATTCAATGTCTAGAAACATTTTTTTTTTCATTTTTATTTGATTTTCTAGTTGTTTACAGGATAACTTTGGTCCCAATTAATTCATTATTTATGGGAACAGATATCCTCTTTTAAAAAAAAGTTAGATAATCAATAACCTGGGCTCCTGGGTGGCTCAGTGGTTGAACATCTGCCTTCAGCTCACGTTGTGATCCCGGGGTCTTGGGATCGAGTCCTACATCGGGTTCCCTGCAGAGAGTCTGCTTTTCCCTCTGCTTGTGTCTCTACTTCTCTCTGTGTGTCTCTCATCAATCAATCAATAAAATCTTTAAAAAAAATAAATAACATTATTTTGCTTGAACATACAGTAACATATACTACTTTTTGGGAAGCATTTATTTTTGAAAATCACTTTTAAATCTAACCACTCTATAAATCCATCAGAATAATAAAAACTATCACAAAATTAGCATTTCAAAAATATTATGTAACAATTATTTTAATACTAGATTCCACTCTCAAGATTGTCCCTACTTAAATAGTATATTCTTACTTCTAAGTCTATTAGAAGTAGCTCCACATCTCCACTGTTATGTATTCCCATGTAACAGCTACAAATACAGACTGTGGATGTGAAACTGATGATTCAAATATAAGACAGTCAGAAGTGCTTTACGTGGTGAATAATAATTGTAAGTGATGTTTGATGAAATTAAAGTACAACTTCTTTTTCTTTAAATCATACAGTTGCAGGAAGGTTAATGGTATATAAAACACTAAAGTATTTAGTCTTCACATGTTAAAAACAGATTCTAGGCTCAGTTCATTATGAATGATTCTGGTGGGTTTTGTTTATATTTGTTTTGTCTTGCTTATCTGATTATCTAGTAAGATTGGGGAATGGGAATTAAAAATTTGTGGTATACAGGACAATTTTTTTACTCTGTTGTAATCTACCATTCACAAGGGAACTTTGACAATCCTGGCCCCACATACTGAGTATCATAGACTCTCCCATTAGGAAAAAATTAAATTAAACAAACAAACAAACAAACAAACAAACATTAAGCAGTTCCTGAATGCAGTAGTGGCTCTTTGGAAAACCACTGCATGCTATTTCGTGGATTTTGTGTTAACTTCCAAGGTAGGCTTGTTAAAGGCTAGTAACTTGTGCAAGTAGACTTATGGTGGAATGTGATATAAACAATATGTATTTCAGTGGTTGTGTGTGGATTAGAAATGAAAGTTTGGAGGATAATTGTCATGGAGAGGGGAAATAGGTCAATGTAGGAGTTATTGCATAAATGTAACTATGAAGTTATTAACATCAATGTAACCTGTTTAGTATATCGCCGTGGAGCAGAAGATAAAAATGAAAATAAAAGATCTGTTATCTAGGCTGAACTTCAGACCTCCATAGGAAGAAAACGAGGGTAATAGGTGGAAGGAGAAGTTTGTAATGGGACAGAAGGGCAAGAAAATAGACTGATATTTCATGTAGCTGTTAGAGGAAAGCTCCTTACATTTACTTATAAAATAGGAACATAAATGTGATATTTTGCAAAGAACAAAATAATATTCAAAGAGTATAGTACATTCTAAGAGAGCAATGTTATAGAAAGATCTAAATAAATGTACAAAAGTAACGTATATTTAAATAGAGGCAGCATTTGGGTATAAAAAGGGCATAAAAGGGTATAAAAAGGACTATTGATGCTTTGTGATTATTGATATGCTTTCCACTTTCTTGTCAGTGATAATGAGAAAAGTAAAGGGAATGATTCAAAATTAATTAACAGACTTTTCAGTTCCAAGCCAAATGTTCATGTTTTTAGGAAGAAGGATATGGTAAAAACTTTGGGATTCATGTTAAACATTATTATGCAATATATAGTGAATTCCAAATAATTCTGGAAAGAATTTAACACTTTTCTTAGCTTTTGTGTATTCTAAGTGTCTGGGTCAAGTGTAACATCCTACTAAGATTTGGCAATTCCCTGGGGTGAGAAAGATGTGGAAACAGAGCTGAAGACACAAACTTCTACTTATTAAAGATAAGTGGTTGGAAATATACTGCTGAACAATTTTGGGTGCCAGATTTCAAACCGGTTCAAGTTATCAATTATTGTTAAGAATCTGAAGTCCTAGAAGAAGAGGAGAAGGTAAAAGAGAAAAAGAAGTATAGGCGATGAGAGAAAACTAAAAATAGAAGAAGGAAGGATTCATACCTTAAAATTAATGATAACATGAGATAATGAAGCTGAGGCTAAGGAAAATTGACCTTAAAATGTTTTATCCACATAATTTCAGGGGTGTATCTCTCCAAAAGACTCACATTTACATCTGAAAAAAATACATTAACCAAAATAATACCAGCATTGTAAACATAAAACACTAAAAGCTCACATTTATAAAGAATTTGCTATGTTCTAGGCATTGTTTAATATTCTTTACAAATGTTAACATATTGTATCAAAGTTTTGAGGCTTTCTTTCTTTCTTTCTTTCTTTCTTTCTTTCTTTCTTTCTTTCTTTTCTTTCTTTCTTTCTTTCTTTCTTTCTTTCTTTCTTTCTTTCTTTCTTTTTATCTATATACAAGGAAACTAGGTACATAGATGGTATTTTCATTGGTTATCATTGAATATCAGTGGATATATTTAGCAATTTTAAATCATGCGCTTTTCAGGTAATTTTTTTAGCATGTGTAAAAAACCTACAAACTTTCAGGTTTCTTGTGTTCATTATTGATGGGTTTTATAGCGTTTAAGTATTCACTACATTAAAGTTGAAGTCATGTAGACTCAGAATCAAATTGCATCTTTTAAAATCTCATGTAAGAAATTTACTAGTACTGTCATATTTTATTTTTGTTCCTTTACAAAATTAGAATAACAATATCTCTCATGATTTTTAAGGATCAAATGTAATATTTATTTCATAATTGAACTTGTTTATTCATTCATGATATTTTAAAATTCTATTTAATCTAACATATGAAAATGCACAAAATTACCAATTATTGAAAACCTAATATGACTTCTCTAAGATAGACAAAAAACAAGGAAATGGATTTCAAAATTATGAGACTCATTTTGAACAGCAGACAAGAAGCCTATTACAATATTTGATTAAAATATTTTAAATTACCAGGTGCTAATATTTGTGCTGTGTATTTCTGTCTTAGTCAATTAGGGCTACTATAACAAAAACACCATTGACTGAGTGGCTGACAAACAACAGAAGTTTATTTCTCACAGTTCAGCAGAATGGGAAGTCCAAGGTCAAGATGCTGGCAGATTCTGAGTCTAGTGACTTTCTGGTTCATAGACAGGAGTCTTCTCTCTGTGTCCTTTCAAGGTGGAAATGTCAAGGGAGTTCTCTAGGTCTCTTT
Source organism: Canis lupus familiaris (assembly GCF_011100685.1). Taxonomy (NCBI): domain Eukaryota; kingdom Metazoa; phylum Chordata; class Mammalia; order Carnivora; family Canidae; genus Canis; species Canis lupus. The sequence goes on from NC_049224.1 coordinate 81,960,477, forward strand.
TATCATGGAGCTAATCTAGTTCAACAAGGGCTCTACCCTCATGCTCTAATCACCTCCCAAAAGCCTCGTCTCCAAATTTCATCATATGAGGAATTAAGTTTCAACATATAAATTTTAGGGAGACACAAATATTCAAGCTATCGCATTACCTAATAATTTAGGTGATGTAGTATATAACTAAAGCTAGGCAAACACTTAAGATTTTTAAATTAATATAATAACACTATTAAATAAATTGAATATATGAATGAAAAATGGGTAAAACACATCCTCAGTTCAGAGATACACAAGTCAAAAAAATGCTCTGAGTAATTGCATAGAATTTTGCATTGCCAAAATTCTGGACCTTTGATACTCACTTTTTTTTTTTCAATTTCAGTAATGATTTTATTCATAAGTTCAAAAAATATTTTTATGCTTGCTTCTTTTATTGCTTTTTAAAGTGGTTCTTTCTTCATTTACAAGTCTAACTCCATAAAACAGTATATTATGAGTAATGGCTCTCAGCCAAACTCTGTATCCCATTCCATTCCGTTTTATTCTATTACATTCCATTGCTTCTCTTTAGTGTGATAACATTTTGAGAAATGCTATTTAAAAGCTAAATTAAAGATTTTTATTAAGATAAATAGTGATGTGTATATGGAGGTATACTTATTAAAGTAATAAAAATAGTCTCTGCTTCTAAATCTAATAGACATAATTCATTTTTTTAAAATTTTTGTTTTTAAAAAAGTATGAACCCATAATATAGAATTTTTTGTAGTCCTCTCATCAGTGATATCTTTCACTTCTCTACTTTATGATATAAATATGGCTTTAATTGTTGATTATCTTTTTGTGTGTGTTTATAGTAATGAATTCTCTCAGCTAAATTGTTAGATTTTGAAAGGAAAGAGTTAGGTTTGGTTTGTCGTCTAACTACACAAATGTTAAGAGAGATACTTGCCCAGAGAAGAGATAAGCATGTGGAAATGTTTGGGTTACTTTTCATTAAGAAAGGCTAGATATACATGATCTAGATATCTAGAATCAAATTAGTACACTGGTCACATACAGAAATTAAGAATTTTCTTTATTATCTAAAAATATTTAGAAATAAACTTTCTAGAAAATAATTTATATACCAATTTTACCAGTAAACAGATCATAATCCATCCCATACATTGACAAGTCAAAACCCAAGGTAAATATTTGCAGTATAATGATAAAAATAAATTTCATTTCTCTCTAAACCAATATTGAAGTGTACAGCTTATTCAGTGCTTTCCAAATTAATATTGTAACCATATTTTCTTCTAGTTTAGAACATTCCTAAGTACCTAAACTCTACATTTCACACTCTCCCATACCTAGCCTTGAATTATCGTTAGTCTTCTAAGCCATAGCATTCCCTTTCCACTGTTGTCATGCCCTGTGCCATGCTATATCACCATGGCAACCATATACCCATCTTCCAAATTATTTTGTTTAAGATTTTATTTTTTTATTCATGAGAGACACAGAGAGAGAGAGAGAGAGAGGCAGAGACACAGGCAGAGGGAGAAGCAGGCTCCATGCAGAGCACGAGGTAGGACTCAATTCCAGGTCTCCAGGATCAGCCCTGGACTGAAGGCAGCACTAAACCGCTGAGCCACTCAGGCTTCCCCAAGACTCAAATTAATTAATGCATCTCTAATATCTTAAATCCTAAAGCCAAGATGTTCTTTCCTTTCTATGAACTCTCCCATAATTATCTATACTTATTGTACCATGAAATTATTATTCTTTTAATGCCTCGTGGGTCTTTGGGAGCAGAGTTCAAGTCCTATTAAACATTTATTTCCATGATGTGGAATTGTGCCTGACATGAAGTAGGTTCTTAACAAATATATGTTAAAAACAACAGATAAATAAAGTAGTAACCACACTGGAGTAACCACAATGCTTCATAATGACTAACAAGTTTCCTACGTGCAATAAGTAAAATAAAATAACCATTTTTAAGATAAGAAATATTGTACACACTCACATGACCTTGGGATCCTTCCCTGTTTTCTTCTTCTATTGAGGATTGTTGGCCAGCTCCCCTGCTGGGAACCAGGCAGCAGGGTTTCCATCTTCTAGCTTGGGGCCTGAAGGCCCATGCTCCCACCCCTGACCACTCCTAAGCACCCCCAGACCTGGCTTGAGGAGTCTGTGTCTGGTCTGCAATGATTGTTCCTTTTCCAGCTAGCCTGAGAGCCTTTGCCATGTTCTCCCCACATCCATAAATAAACTTCCTTCACTGTAAAAAAAAAAAATATATATATATATAGAGACTATATAAAAAATGTATATGTATATATATAGACTATATCAAAAAATATGTGTGTATATATATATATATATATATATATATATATATATACATTTTTTGACCCATACTATAAACACTCCTTTCTCAGGAAAATATGGATGTAAATAAAACAGATTGTTTAATGGGGGTTAATTTTTTAAGTATATAAGATATGTGGGGGACATATATGATAGAAAAAGAATCAATTGTGTAAATAATAAATGTGCAAGGTTATTCTTCCTCTTGGGAGAGAGATTCTAGTAAACTGACTCAAAACAGAAAGACATGGAATCATTAGAGGAAATTTAAAGTATGAAAAAATCAATCCATTAATGAGTAAAATAAATCTATCTTTAAATCACGTATCAAAATTGTTCTAGAAATAGTAACCTAAAGAAAATTTGAAGAATATGGTTAGTAACAATTTATATGAAAGCAAACTAAATTATTTGTAGAGGCAGTACTATATTTTAACTGCTTTTTATTTATATACAGGAAAACTTAATCTGTTTAAACACATGCAGGTTATTTAGTAAATACTATCAAATACGATCAAAATAAAGGAGAGTCCTATGTCCAAATTCCCTTATGATGCCCCTTTGTAGTCTAAACCTTCCTTTCAGGTCAAACCCTGGAGGTCATTGATCTGCTTTTTGCACCTACATGTTTCCTTGTACAAAATGTCACATAAGTAGATTGATTAATATGTAGCCATTTAAGATTGTCATCCTCCACTTAGAGTGATGCCTTTGAGATTTTTTTCATATGGTTGCATCTACTAGTAGTTCTATGTATTGCTGAACATTATATACATGTTTGCACTGCTATTTGTGTACCCATTCATCAAGAACCATCTTACCTTAATGGATTGAACAAATCCTCCTAGCACAAATACTGTGGTAGAAAGATCCATACTCAAATTGTTTCCAGCTGCTACATTTCGGTTCCTACTGTCAAATTATTTCTAGTAAAAAGAAAAAGCTGAAAATATTTAGAACTTACAGCATATAAAGTGGGATTTATTTTATATTTTAATGTATTCAAATATTTTATGTTCAAATCTAATTTAACAATTAAAAATTCTTTTGAAGCCATTTCAGTGTATTATGATAATGTCAAATTATTACATAGAAAGGTGAAATAAAAAAATAAAAAAAATAAAAAAAGAAAGGCTAAGTAGATGATAGATAGAGATAGATGCATAGATAGATGCATAGATAGAAGTTAGATTTATTTTACTTCCTAAGAAAGGAATATATATTCCTTCCTGCCTAAATAATATATATATATATATCCAATATCCACATAAAAATACATATTACCATAGGCATAAATATATAAGACCATCATTCTTACTAGATAGATACAAATATCACCATCATTCTTGTCCATTAAGTTCATAGATTTTAAATCATAAACTTTGTTGTCTATTTTCTTTCTTTAGAACACATTTCATACAGTTTTGCTAAGAGCACAAGACATAATTATTGAAGATTTATTAATATTATACTGTAGTATTGTAGTATTTTAATCTGCATTATTAAACTAGCTGAAAGTCTTTGCAACCTAAGTGCATTCAATTTAATGCACACTAGTTAACAGAATTTCCACAAAACCATTATTGGGGACCATTTAAAAATGGCAGGTAGCCAGTAACATACTCAACCAAGTTGTTTTTTAAATTAATCTATCAATCTCTCAAATTAGAGTAGACAAGTTATGCAATAATACAGTACTGCTGCCTGCAGAATTTGAGTTTCTTTAGAGAAATGCATATGGGTGGAAATTTAGATATCTAATTTTAAACCTTGTCTGCCATATTATATTATGCCCAATATGTACTTTATTCAAATGTCTTTGTCACTTTTATTTTATTTATAAATATATAAGCATATCTTATAAAATAATTTTCATTTTTAATACTTATATAAAATGCAATCACTAAATCAGCTTGCTAGATCCTTGTGAACATTATCTACAAGAAAAGTGTGAAATATATAATCATATATAATATAATCATATTAAAAAGAAAACATGTCAAGTTTAAATGGAATTAAATATTGGATCATCACAGTCATACTTGATTCCTAAGATTAATAACAATAAATAAGAGGAACAAAGTCACACTACATAAGGATATTAACAAAAACTATTAAGGGCAAAGAACTTGTTAAGTAAAAATGAGAACAAATTTCTACATATATTCCAACTATATTATTCCAATTGTAATTTTACCAAAACAAAACAAGTAAAAACACTGGAATGGAATATTGGAGCATGGAAAATGGAGCCCTTAGTCATGAAAAAAAAAGAGCAGTTACTAAAGTTGTAACTGCAAATGTTCACCTAAACTTTTACCCGAAGACAAAATTATGAATGTATTACTTATTATATTGACTCCATGTATTCCCCATATGTATCAGGCTTTGTTTTAGGAAATTAATATCATGGAGAAAAAAACACAGATTAGCAAAATTTTTACATGGGTACAATGGGTGCTTGGGAGGTAGGAGAACACAAAAGAAGTGCACGAACATATGGAGGGTGAGGAGGAAGTTAGAACTTATTCCAAAGAAGGGCCAGGTATGAAACAATGAACAGAACTTAGTCAATAGCAAAGGAGGGAGAAGGTCATTTTAGAAGAAGCAAAAAGTACATGAAAGTTATGGTGATATAATAAAAGCAGATGGGATGCCTGGGTAGCTCAGTGGTTGAGCACTTGCTTTTGGCTCAGGTTGTGATCCTGGGGTCCTGGGATCAAATCCTGCATCAAGTTCTCTGCAGAAAGCCTGCTTCACCCTCTGCCTATGTCTCTGCCTCTCTCTTTCTGAGTCTTCCATGAGTAAATAAATAAATAAAATATTTATTTAAAAAAAAAAAAAGAAAAGCAGAGTCATTTTAAGAATTTCAATGGATTCAGTATGGCTAAAAGTCTCTATGTTTAAGAGTGAGTCATGGGAATTAAACAAGGTTCATGGACCTTGTTTTGAATTTATCCTAAAAGCTATAAGGAGCCATTTGAGTGGTTTAAGTATAGGAAGTAAACAACCCTTATTACAAATTAGATGCAAAACTTATTAAGATGTTTAAGATGAAGTCAGTCTGAAGAGAGAGCAAATCTGAGGCTATTGTAATAAATTCTGGCCGTCAGAGTTTCACAATGTGCTCTTAGAATAATTTACCTTTGAGGTTCTTAGCAAGAAACATCCTGTTAAATATTACAGACTTGATAGTACTCTTGGAAATTCTCAAAATATTCTGTAGTAGCCTACAAGTAAGGAACATGTCTAACATTCCCCAAACTTTATTTTTTTAACAATAAATCTGACAGAACTCTGATTCCTCCCTGAGCCAAATAGAGCCACTCCTCTAAAAGCCAAAGCTCTTAGCCAGTGAACAAAGTCTATAAGATCTTAAAAGGCTATGCCTTTTTTACTTCAGCTTCTAATAGTTCTTTCCCTCTTATATAAGCTATCTGCTCTCATACTCACTTCACTTCAGCCATCCTAACTCTATAGCGTCCTTTCTCTTCTCTGGGCTCAGAAGCTTTCCAGTTGCTGTGCATCCTCTCTATAATCCTTTGGACACTTCTATCATTGCCTGGTTCACCCACATTTCATCAGATGTGTACTCAGATGCCACTTTACCAAGCAGTTTTTTTCTCGGTGATTCTATCACAAATTGGCATTTCCTTCCCCATGCCCAGATATTCTCTATTTTTTAAAATTATTTCCCCTGATGACCATCAGACACACTGTATGCTGTATTTTTTTTTTTATGAACTGTCTCTTCTTGATTGCAAGCTTGAGAGCAGTTTTGTCTCTTGGTTGGATGTACTAGTCTTAGCACCTAGAACAACTGACATATGAAAAGCGCTCAAAACATTTGTTGATTCAGTTAATATGCAAATACAATAAAAGGAAAGTATAAAGATTGCAATCCAACAATTATGAGATAATTTAATTCTTTATGAAATTTACTAGAAAGAAAAAAATATTCAAGAGTATATGTGAGTAATAAGGAGCTCAGAATAAAGAAAAGAATTTGAATAAAGATGTGATGCAACAAGTGAAAACAAATGAAAACATCTGTGAACCTATTGGTAAATCTCAACAATCATTTACCTAAAAAAATATGATTGGTGTCAAAAACAAGGTGAAATTAAAACAGTTAAGTTGTATGAAGAGGGTAGTTCAAGTTCCTTTGATATGTAGCAGAATAATGGAGTTATTGGTTACCTTCATGTTAAAAGGACTATCCAACTTCCTATCCAGGAAAAAAAGTAAATAAATTTTAAAAATAAATTCATCTGGATTCAGGAGATAATAAAATGACATTAATAATAAGAGATGGGGGGACGCCTGGGTGGCTCAGTGGTTGAGCGTCTGCCTGCAGCTCAGGGTGTGATCCTGGGATCTGTGATCGAGTTCCACACCCCTGCCAGGAGCCTGCTTCTCCCTCTTCCTGTGTCTCTGTCTGTCTCTCTCTCTCTTTGTGTCTCTCATGAATAAATAAGTATTTATAAATAAATAAATAAATAAATAAATAAATAAATAAATAGATGTTTCAAAGGTAACACTGTTCAACTAGCATTGTCCAACTATTTACCATTTGATTCTCACTTCACTTTCCATACTATTTGCTCTTCCATTTTCCTGGAGAGTATTTGTATGTGTTTGGGTGTGTATACACATATGTGTGTGTGTGTGTGTGTGTGTGTGTCTGTGTATGTTTAACAATTTTCAGAGCACTTAGAAAAGTAATTCTTACATAAAGATAAAAGATTATATGTAACTCAGGGGCCTGAGTGGTGCAGGCAGTCAAGTGTCTGACTCTTGGTTTCAACTCAGGTCATGATCTCAGGGTTGTGAGATCGAGTCCCATATCAGGCTCTGCACTCAGTTCAGAGTATGCTTAAGACTCTCTCCTCCTCTCCCCTAATCCCTTCCCTCCATGTGCTCTAAGGTAAACAAATAAATCTTAAAGAGATTACATGTAACTCATTAATTAATAAAATATAATAACCAGTGCAATTCTATGAGCAGTTCAAAGAGGACTGGAAAAGACTTCGTTTGGGAGCAATTAAGGAAAATGTTAGGATGAGGTTGTTGCATCAGGTACAAAATTGGCTATTTTTACAGAGTAATAATCTCCTGGCGTTATCTATAGCATAATTATTTGCATGCCTACTGAACAGAAATTTATAAGTTAGCCGGTAACTTCACTAAGTCTGGAATACTTAATCATTAGTAAACAGTAAGTTGATAATCTACGGGTAGCCATCACCACCACACCATTGACAAGAATTGATGTCAATTGTTTTGTCATATTTTCATTGTATATAATTATTCTCACAATAAGTCCCTTAATTTGAATACGCACACACATTTTCCTATTTATAAAACACTCTAAGTTGTGCTGACACTTCTTTCCCCTTAAAGTAGAGGTGATTACTTAATCATAGTAACTCTTAAAGCATCATCTTTGTTCATATTTATATTGTTTTATCTTGTATTTTCCTTAAATTTATATTTCCTCTTTCTTTTTCCCTAACATAAATTTCTCAAAAGAAAAAACAGAGACAAATCATTAATGGCCCATTTCTTCAGGCATGATACAATGTACATATTTTATATTCAGAGAAGGAAATTATTTTGCTATCATTTAAAAATATTTTTTGAACATGATACAATTTTAATCATCTATTAAAATAATTAAAAATTTTTCAATGCAGTTTTATAGTTTCAGAAGAAAATTAGCAAAGGTCACTATACTAACTTCAAATTGCTTCAATATATTCTAATATACATATCCTACTATTTAGTCTTCAACTTTTGTTTTATCAGAAAATTTGGGATTCAAAGCAGATTCTTAATATCTTCTATAGATCAAATGAAGCAGATAATGAATATTTTAGAACTTGGCATCATGACCATATTTTTGGGTCTGCAGAAGAAATAAGAGACTCCACATAAAAGTGCTGAGTACCTGTCTAGATGCACTGGCTTATCATTCACTTATTACTAGACTATGTGTTTAACAAAGAAACTCTCTTGTTGTCAGCAGACTCCATGGGCCTTTCTAAATTGCTTAAAGGAGAACTTTGGTTGCTGTATGTTAGAAAGTTAATTCTGATTGCAAATCGACATGCTTAGGTAAGTCTAGACTTTATTGGCACTCCTGCAAAATGGGAGAAGAGTAGAGGACTTAATGAAAGTCAGCATTTTAAGAAAATCAATTGTTCAGCTTTAAAATGTTTAAAATGCTAGGAGAAATAAATTAACTGACTATAAATATTTCATAATCAAACTATAGTAGTATAGTAACATAACAGATTCTTATAGGCATTAAAAAGAGTCAAATGAAAATATACATATTTAGAATATGTAACATAGCACATGGGTTAAAAAGATATAATACATACATACATATATAAAATCTACATAGTGTCAAAAGATTTATAACAATAGTAGGAACCGAATAAAAGATAATTTTATTAATTAACTTAGTTAATTTCAAATTAGAGGGATGGAAGTCTATTAGCATTTAATCCAGGCAACAAAATTAAAATATAAAAACTATGAAAATGACATTGTTTAGAAGATTGTGCATAAAGAAAAGACATTTTGTTCTACTTTCTCTTTTGAACACTAACCAAGTACAAAACAAGCCCAAAAATCTGTCATAGAAACATCTGCAGTGACAAAGAAATAATTCCTAACATTTTTTTAAAATAAAAATAGACTGAGAAACTCCCAGGAGCACAATTTTGCATAGGTTTCAGATTGTTCAACCCCCCAATTAAGGGGGATTTATAGGTAAGTAAATATAGCCAAAGTTCAACAGTGGCATTATGTTCAAGTTTACATTGGACTTAACCATTACTCTTTTTTTTTTTTTTTTTTTTTTTTTTTTTTACTTGTCTGTATTTTTTGTTTCTATATAATAGCTGAGATGTGGTTATTATAGTTTTTGTTTATCTGAATTATTAGGCAACAAAGATATTCAATTAAAGCAAATTAAATAACCCAGTACAGTTACTTATGCAAATCATAGAGAACTTTTTTTTTCATTTAAAAAACTATGTTTCAAATCTTTAAGGCAGTAATGAATAATGCCAATAATTCCAGTCAGATAATTGACAATAAGTACCTATTTTGCAATATTACTTTTATTTAAAATCTCATCCTCACTTACCTACTACTCTCTGAGAGCCACATACAGAACTCCCACTAGTAAGTGAAAACATGTCTTTTATTGATCACACTTGGAACCAAAGACACCTTTTGTAATTCTCATCCAGAAAGGTTTCTCCTATCCCATAACACTTTTTATAACATACACATAAAGCTGTCTCACCATCATATTATCTGAATAATTCAGTCATCCAATGAATATCTAGTAAATATCCACTGTGCCAGGTCTGGAGGTGCACATAGAGAGAGCAAAACAGACAGTTATGACTGCTATCATGGAGGTAAAGTTGCAAGAAAGACACACTGAAGAAGTAATCAATCTGCCACTTACCAGCCTTGTCACCTTTGACAAGTAACAATGACTGGAATCTAAGGCTTAGTTTTACATGGAGATAATAATGGGATAGTATCTCCTCATGAAGCTGCTACAATGACTAAAAGAACTCATGGGAGCTTGATATGTAGTGGGAGCTCAGTGAAGATTAGCTCTCAAGTTCTCATTCTCATCTCCCTTCCTCATAAGAAGACTTGAATCTTAGGCCTGGGTAGCTCAGTGGTGGAGTGTCTGCCTTCAACTCAGGTTGTAGTCCTAGGGTCCTGGGGTCGAGTCCCACAGCAGGCTCCTCACAGGGAGCCTGTTTCTCCTTCTGCCTATGTCTCTTCCTCTCTCTCTCTCTCTCTCTCTCTCTCTCTCTCTCTCTCTCTCCCTCTGTCTCTCATGGATAATTTTTTTTTTTTTTTTTAAGAAGGCTTTGGAATCCTAAAACAAAATACAAATACACTGATATTCATCTGTGGAAATTCTGTAAACCTGGCCTCTTTTCAAGTACAATTTTCTTTGGCAGCTACTTACAGTAGGTAAAAGGCCCAGGAAACTCAACTTATTTTGGCAATGACCCTGTATTCCTTCTGGCATCCTTCTCTATCTGTAATCTGATTAGGAATGGCTGATGTGATGTAAAGGCCATTTCTAGGTGGAGGGTAAAAAAAGGTACTAAAAACAACTATGATAATAAATACGGCCAGTTATAGTAAAACATACAATCTCATGCCCAAGATGAAATAATATCTACAAATAGATGTTAATTTTATAGTCTCCTATTTATTTTAATTGTACTAAAAATTGAGAGAGTATGGGATGGAGATACACATAGGAGGTAGAGGTTATATGTTGCAGATAATAAATACATATAAGTAATAACATGTATGTGTATATATTATATGTATGAAAATATATGCATATATGTAAATCCATAGTGTATACTTACCAATATTTTTATCTTGTTAGGTTATCTCTAGATAAGTTTTTAATCAGCCTTTGTCTATTTCCTGGACTGACTTCAACTATAGGATATAGTCCATTGGCTAGGATAATATTAAAAAAAAAAAATAAGCAGAAAGGGAAACCATTAATTATTTAACACAAATCTTTATCATTGTTTTTTATTTCACACTTTTCTTCTGCTTTCTTCTGAGATATGCTTTAGCTTCTGAGCTCTAAATTTCCTTCATACCTTGCATAGCGAGTCTGAATTCTGAGTTCTGGCTCCAGATCAACGGCTTGCTATGGAGTCATCTTGTTAGGATTATTTGTTTTCTTCACTTTCTTTTCTTTTCTTTTTTAAAAATTTTATTTATTTATTTATTTTAGAGAGAGAGAGAAAGCATGAGCAGGGAGGAGTGGCAGAAAGAGAAGGAGAGAGAGAATTAAAAGCAGACACCATGTCAAACATGGAGCCCCAATTCTGGGTTCTAACACACAACCCTGAGATGATAATCTTTGTTGGCCGCTTAACCAACTAAGCTATCCAGGTTTTCCTTACCCTCTAAACCTATCATTGTTTCAAAGAGCTGCATTTCAGAGAAGATTGAATGGAAGGTAATACAGCCTAAGTTTCAGGGCCCTTCATTTTTTTTGACCTTACTTGTCTAAGCTCAGGAAGCAGCTTTCATAACTTTTATATTCAAAATATTGTGTTAGTATTTGTAATAAAGGCTTCCCAGTTTGTATGAAGTTCAAACTCCACAAAACCTGAATCTGTTCTTGTTTGTGCTTGGCCTATTGCTCCAACACCTTTCTTATGACTGGCACTTACCTAATTTGGGGATAGATTTTGTTAATGTAATGCATTTTTCTAATCTTCATTATGACTTCTTAATGAAAAGTGATTCCATGAAGTTACAGAAGAAACTGGAAAATAAGGTTAAAAAAATAAATGGATGCTATTGCCAAGAGCCCCAAGATCCACCCCTCACATTCTCTGGAAATTGCACATGCTTAATTAAACAACAGGACCTTTGTTTTTTAATAAAGAAAAACAACAAAGAGAAAAAACATGCTCTAGTTTCTTCCAGCTCAGACACATTCTGGATAAAGAGAATCACTGGGATCCTTCTGTGACATGTTTTCTTTCAGCAATTTCAACAATGCAAAATAATGTCAAAGAAAAATTACACCAAATGGAGTTAAACAAGCAAAGACTTTATTCAAGACTGTTGCAATAAGGGAAGAGATGGAACTCAATTTTGCTAAAGCAAAAGACAGGAGAGTTTTTAAGCACGGAGTTTTTAAGCAGTGAGCAAGTGGAAAAGTAGCAGAGGGCAGTAAGGGAAGGGTTGATCAATGTGATTAGAACCTGTGTGTTTGCTAAATGGCACTTATTAGACTCTTACCCTCCCACAGAGACCGGGAAATTGCAGTCTTATCTTTTTTGCTGATTACATTTCAAAGGATGACTTCCAGTTCCTGGAGAAAAACAAAGGCGATAGGGTGGGAGAAGATTTACATCTCAAAGGAGCAGAGAAAGAACTTACAATTGCAGGTTTTCTGAAGTAAATATTCTAAGAAAAGGGAGGTCAGGAGGTCAATAGTCAACAAAAAACGTGTATAAAACTTAGTCAAGTTGAGAGAAATGTTCAATAGGCAGCTTGGAAAATACACGTATAGTATCTGGAGTTTGACCTTCAACAATAAATAATACAGTATTAAGTATTGACAAGGGTTCTTGCAAGAGGCCCAATTAGATATTTAAAAATAAATTTGGATATATATATATATATATATATATATATATAGAGAGAGAGAGAGAGAGAGAGAGAGAGAGAGTTGAAATCATTTGTGATGTATTATATATTGCTAAAAATATTATATTAAAATGGATTATTGTGAGATTTGGTTAGGGTGATCAAAAGGTAGGTAAAAGGATAAAGATCATCAGAGAAGACTAGCTTTAAATACAAGAGGGAGTGCAGGACATTTTTCAAAAGTTCAGTTAATTATCATTCTACTCTCAAAACTTCAGTGGAGTTTTAGTACTGTTATATTTAAACATGACAATCTCTCTCCCTTATATCAATGGTGTATTAACTAGAAATACTTGGGCGCTGCCTTTGTTAGAGGCAGAGTCAAAACTTGAGCTAATGGACAGTTTTTAAGATTCAGCCTCACTTTGGCACATAGGAAACCACAAATACAGGCTTCAGTTCTTTGAAATGAATCAAGATCATTGTATTAATAGAGAGGTATCTCCACAGGTCTTCAAAGATCCATCTGCAGTGAGATTCATATGCGACTAATCAAATAAAGCCAGGAGGGGTGTGAAAAAAATGTGTTTAAAATATGCACTCAGAGAATGCTATACTTGACATTATTATGGGCCGTTTATTTTCTTAAAATATTTTTTAAAAGAAATAATTTAGTGATCAAAATTAAAATATTTATTAGAGAGCTGTTAATATTGAATAGAGTTTTACTCTTAAGTATAAAAATTGCACCCAATAGGTTTTGACTATCATGAAAATAAATACTAAAGCATATAGTGAAATACTTGATGAAGCACTGCCATCTTTTGGTTGTATAAATTAAAGATATAGAAACTATTGAGAAGTTAAATATCCAAGAAAGTGATATATATATATATGTATGTATATTTCTCTTGAATATTCACAATTAAAATGTTTATAGATGGCAAAGAGAATAGATGATAAAAATCAATTTTTAACCAAGTTAAGCACAATTCTCAGCAGCAGAATTCTCCAAGGAAAATTGCTCTGCTACAAATTTCAAGCCTGTGGACACAGAAAATAAGTTGGAATTATTGTTATTTAGGACTCTTGTTACTTGATTCCTGTGCCATAGAGGTAAATTTCTTATGACTGAAAAATAATTTTTTAAATGACATTTTCACTAAAAATTTGGAAGTAGATTGTGGCACATGTATTGCAAGGTAATTATTAGCAATTATCAAGTTTTTCAAGTCAAATTAATGCCATTAAATTAACCAATAATGGTTAACTGATGCATTATCAGTCAGTCACTCAAAATGTGTCATTGTTTTCGGTATTTTAGATAAACTTTTATGAGAACATGATTGGGAAACTTAAATTCCTTGCTCATGACGTTAGACATATGGTGACATCACATCTATATTTGAGAAATCAAGGTATCTTTTTTATAAAGCTTATATTAATGCAAAAGTCAATCTAAGCAGAATGCTTCATTCTATTTTAACTGAGACAACCCTACACAAATTTATTACCTATGCAGAGTATAGGAGCTCCAGTGGCGCAATCGGTTAGTGCGCGGTACTTATACACCTATGCAGAGTATGACAAATACTTGATATTATATATTTAATTGGTTGTTAAATAAATTATATGAAGTAAAGGCTTGTTGAAAAATTATCTAGACTATATGGTTATTGGTACATATAGTAGTCATATTTCTAAACCATTTATATGCTATTTGTGATCTCAATGATTTTAAGGAGAATATAAATTTTCTACAAGAGATGTTTTTAAAGTAGAATAAAATCTAAATGATAATTGTTCTTTAGAGGAGGATAATTCTACTCCAATGTAAAACCAAAATTTGATCTGGTGATGTTTTCATATTAAATTCAGTAGATAGGAAAAGTTTTCTTTCTTTTTTTAAATTCTTACAATTATGAATTTATTTTTTTCTTAAAAAACCTTTATCACCATGAGATTATAATTAACAAAACCTCACCATATTTATTCAAATACTCATGTGACCACACTGTATTCCCCAAACAAAAGATTCAGGCATAATATTCTTAAAATATCCATTGTCCATTTAATTCAGAATCTGAAATTACCCATTTTTATATTATTATGTGTCTATTTTACAATTAATATAGCAGTGATAGATCAATCCAAATAAAAGATATTGTTGATTTTTTTCCAGAAGTTTTATTAGTTTTATTATTTTGATGCCATGAGTGTAAGAGTATCTTTTAAAATAAAAGTAAGCTCTGTTTCTCTTTAGTTTTGTCTCTCCCTTTTTTAATAGCTATACTTTTACATTTAAAAAAGTCCTTCAGATTTAAAAAATCATGTATTTAGGTATGCCTGGGTGGTTAGGTGGTTGAGCATCTGCCTTTGGCTCAGGTCATCCCTGGGTCCTTGGGTCCCCTGATGGAGTCCTACAGTGGGCTCCTCGCAGGGAACCTACTTCTCCCTTTGTCTATGTCTCTGTTTTTTCTCTGTGTCTTTCATAATTAAATAAAAAATAAAATCTTAAACAAAATATGTATTTAATTTAATAGAATTTTTCAGTTTTTAAGCATTATTTGAGTGTCAAATGAGATTATTTGAATATTTACTTTCTTCAAAAGTCTATAAAAGTAGTAAAAAATTACTTGTATGCACGTATGAAAGTAAATAAATAAATAATAACCAGTGATTTCATCCACTTCAAGCAATGTTAATATTTGAAAATAATTATGTATTCCCTGTATACTTAAAATTTATTACATATATTTGATCATTTAAATTGGGTGCAGAGGTTCAAGGATTTCTAGTTCAAGTTCCTGAAGATAAAGCATAGAGTCAGCCTTCCTCTAAGACATTTTCTGACTCTAAATGAATGTGGGTTTTAGATGATAAGTAGTGCAAATGCATATTAAGCCCTACTTCTAGAATTTGTTTTTCCCTATTGGTTTAATCAGTCATTATTGGTCTTGAGTTTGTTTAGTCATGTAACAAATTGTATCATATAAGATAGGAGCAGAAATATTCAAAGCATTTTCTGGGAAAAACATTGATTTAATTTATTTTAATTATAAGGAGTAGAACACAAGACAGATGCAATGTATTGGTTTGTTAAGGTGTGTTACTGGGTGCTTTTCTAACTCTCAGGGTACCATGAGAAGAACTGGCCTACACTCTTAATATCAAGGGAATCTCTCTGTTTGTCCATCTCTACTCCTCCTTCTCTGCTTTACTACTTTTTAATCTAGCATTTTAAGATAACTGATTTTTAAAAAAATATATTGTATTTATTTATTCATGAGAGACACAGAGAGAAGCAGAGACATAGGCAGTGGGAGAAGCAGGCTCCCTGCAGGGAGTCTGATGTGGGACTTGATCCCAAGGCCCAGCATCACAGCCTGAGCCAAAGGCAGATGCTCAACCACTGAGCCACCCAGGTGCCCCTAAGATATCTGATATTTAAATAGCTTGTATGTTTTCTGCTTCCTCAATGAGAATGTAAGCCCCATGAGTGAGAGATTTTTATCTGTCTTGTTCATTGCATGTTATTTGGTTATGGCAGTATGATATAGAACTGCAAAATTTAGTAAGTAAAAAATAGAGAGAGAGGTAGGTGTGTGTGTGTGTGTGTGTGTGTGTGTGTGTGTATGTGTGTGGCTATAAGTTTTATGTGCTGTCTGGGCTTAAATGGTTGATTTTCTTTCTTTTTTAAAATATTTTATTTATTTATTCATGAGAGACACACAGAGAGAGAGGCAGAGACATGGGCAGAGGGAGAAGCAGGCTCCATGCAGGAAGCCCAATGTGGGACACGATCTCAGGACCCAGGATCACACCCTGAGCCAAAGGAGAATCTAAGCAGAATGCTGAGCCACCCAGGCGTCCCAAATGGTTGATTTTCAATTGGGGTCTCATATGGTTGTAGTCAAAGACAGCAGGATTTGGAGTCAACTAAAAACTCATTTGCTGGAAGTTCTCTGCAGACTTAGCATAGACTATTAACCAGAATATCTTAACATAGCCTCTATGTGACCGGGGCTTCTTACAGTGTGTAGCAAAGGACTGGACTCTAAGATGACTATGCTGAAAATGAGACTTGAAGGACTTTGAGTGGAAGCCTCAAGGATTCTTACAACAGTTTCTTCATGGTCCCAAAAACATCATCCCTGCTACCTTCATGTATTATAGCAAGTCAGTAGAGACAGACAAGATTCAGGTTTAAGAAAATTAGACTTTTTATCACTTTGGGAGGAATGTCAAGGGTTTACAGCCATTTTTAGCATTGCACACTGCAAATCTCAGTGCTTAGAACAGGGCCTGAAATATATCAGGTGTTCAATAAATACTTGTTGAATGAATGGATGATTTGACTCAGGTCCACAATGTCATCTTTAATCAGAACTGATCAAATCTAGAACCACCTTTCTTATTGTTTTCCTGCTATGAAGTATAATACCATTTTTTGTAATAATTCCTTTCTTTGTAAGCTACTTGAAAGTGATTTCCTCATACTTATGATTAAAAGCAGCCTTACTTGTGAATGGATTATCAAGATCCTATGAATTCCAGGTGAACAAAAAATATGTTGAATCTATTGTATATACTCATTTAATTTGTCTGAATCCCTCAGCTCTCTCCTTTCAGATAAGAGGTGGTCTTATCTAAATCTGAATTATATACCAAAGTTTGTCATAATATTGCCTCTTTTACTTGAATAATGGAACCCCCCAAATGATAAGCAAGATGTTAATTTTATAGTCCTTTTTTATGTTTACTATAGTAAAAGTTGAAAAAGTGTGGGATGGAGACATATAAATTGCCAAGGTTATCTGTAGTGGGTAAATTTACACTCAAAATTATGAATGATATCCCATGTATAATCTCTGTGAACCAATAATATCTTGTTCTGGACAGTTCTGTATTTTTCAGTGGATTCTTCTTTTCCCTATTCTATTCCATACACCATACATGATGTCATGTATGGCCCCATCTGACCAGGGGGCCTTATTCAGAACTTATCACATCTGCAAATGAGAAGTTTTTATCCTATCTGCAGAAATTCTCTCCCTGCTTTATGTATACTGGTTTCATGAACCACCCCTATAGGTCTAAATGATCTCATCCAGACTTGCTACTTCACAGAAATGTGTTACACTGTAAATTGAGGACCATTTTCCTCTAATATCTGCCATGCAAAAAACCTTCTACGCATACCTAATACTTGTGACAGACTTCTATAGGATGTGCAGAGATGAGTGATACCTGGACTTTCATACAAATAGTAAAAGGAAAGTTTCCAGATTAAATGGCATGAGAAGAAATATATTAAAGCCCTTGATCTTGGTTTTTCACATTCAAATATTTCCTAGGCTAATCTTGTTATTTTAGGAGATCCTAAAAAGATACTATTTCTAGGAGATCTTGTAATTTTAGATTAAGTGTCCATCTTAAGGAACTCCTTATAGATATTAAAAAAATAAAAGATTTACAGATCCCTCTGTAAAAATTGTTTTCAGATCTCTCAGGATATTTTCTGAAATATGCTTAAAGATGATAATTTTTGAGATGCGTCTGGTTTTGGGAAGTAAGCAAAAGTTATTTCAGCAAAGTATACTGATTGTTTTTACCTGATTTTTAAAAAGAATTACACAATGCAAGTTCATAAAATAGCTTATTACTACTATTTTCAAATAATTACCATAAACCATTTCAACTGAGTATATTCACTGGGATTGAAACAATTAACACATGCAATCCACTTAGCTGGAAAACGTTGCTGATCCCCACTGTTTTTTTTTTTTTCCCATGATCAAATAAATAATATAACAAAAAATAAATATGTTTCTGAATTCTAAATTTAGAGAATAAAAACAAAGCAAGAGTAAGAATAGGAGTTTTCTGTTCATCCCTGTCACTGTTTTCATTGAACTTGATTCTAGAGTGACAGAGAAATGTATCTTCAGACAACATAAAGCAAGCAGATATAATTATGATTTGCAAAGAACTTATGGTAGCAGATCTTTCCTAACACCTTTGGTTAATAAAAATTGTGACAATGGAGGAAATAAGAAAAAAAAAATACACTAAATGTGAGGAAGTAAATTCAAGAAAATTATGCTACAGTTAAAGGTGTGTTATGGGTAAAATGGAAAGAGATTACTTTCAAGGAAGAAAAAAAGAACTTTCAACTACTGACTAAAACATTTGAAGGTGAAAGTTTTCAACAGTGCTCCTTGGAAGAAAAAAATTATTATTATCTACCACACATTCTCTGAAATTCAAATAATTTTATCAATTTGCTTCATCCATGTTTAATTCAACATTTAAAATATTTTCTTCAAAGTCTCTAGACTTTCTATTTTTTTATAAAAATCTTTAATACCTCTAGGGTTTGAAAATCACTTATCATAAACTATGTGTTTCACTGAACGGTAATTTTAAATGGACCAAGAATATTTAAGAGATGCTTTTAAGGTTAAAATGGACTAAGATCAATCTAAGGAGCAAAGGCTAGACATGACAATGTGTATAAATGATGCAATTTATAGGTTGCAAAGGTGGACTTGGGTCTGATTTCCAATACAACTGCTGTTTTAGAGTATGGTTCCTTAGGGGCCTAGGGCATTTTTAAAACATTATGTTAACTATCCTTCAGTACTATCATGAGGGAGGCCGAACCTATTATATCCAATTTGCAGGTAATAAAAATAAGTCAATGAGAGGTTAAGTAGCTGTTCAAGGTCACCAAGCAAGTTCTAGTGGAGCTAAAAATGAAAGTCACATCTCATCCACTTGAAATGATGTCATCTGACCAGGGGGCCTTATTCAGAGCTCATTATGCTAAACAGAAGACCTGATTAAAATCATTGACTTCGCTGAATATAGAACCTAAACAGGAAAAAACACAAATATATTTGTCACTCAGAAAATTTTAATTTGGCATATTTCTGCTTAAAATTCCTAATTCCAAGGCACCTCATTTTCAACAAAGAATATAATCATGATAGACTTGAATGACAAAGAAGTTAATATTATCACACAGCAGTATTAGCTTGCAGACATCTGAAAATTTGGGACTATGATTGCTTGATCTATAAATGTACTATTAAGGCACCAGTTGTTGTCTAATGTATGTAGACAAATTATTAGTCTTTGGGAAATTAAAGTATGATTGTTTGAACTGGGCCGAGAAAATGAGATTGCACTGATCTGGTATCACATGAAAAAGAGAATCACTGAAAGACACTCCAGCTGTTCAAGAGGCAACAAGACAGACAAACAAATCAAAGTGCCTCGTGGTTTCTCATGCCAATGTCTAAAATGGTCACTTACTGACAATTTTCAAAGCACAATGACCACGGCAAAATAGCTAATCGATTTTGTATGCCTCCTTTATGCAACCAAATAAATTATTTCCCACTGAAATCATATTGACCACTTAGGAAAAATAAAGAATAACATAACTAGTTCAGTATTGTTAGCTTTTTAGCAGATAAAGGGTTTATTGTTTTACTTTTCTGCTATAAAAACTCAAATGTCCAACAATTGAGTTGCAATGGATGATTTTAAAGATGTAAAATATGTTAAATGTTATGAGACTCGTAAGAAGGGGTATATTAACACACAAACAATAACAAATGAGAGACCTAGTGAGAAAAATTAAAATTGGTAACACCTGCACACCTTGGGTGCTTTCACAAGCTAAGTGATCTCTTCCTCCAAAATATTTTGGTAAAACTGCACATATATTTAAAACAAAAAATAACTGTAAGTGTTTTGTCGCTTCTCAGCCATTATCATAGCTTTTATGGAATCTTTTTGGAATACAAACACCTCCAGAGAGCTAATAAATTCTCTATCTTTTATGCTTATCTGAATTGATAATGAAATTCTCATTTCATGCTAAACACTGGGGGTTAGCAGATTTGAGATTTCTTACCCAGTGTTCTGGACAACATTCAGTTTCACAATAAAACAGGTTCTCTTGTGACTGCAGTGCACAATTGGCATCTACATTTACCACATGGCTGGAGGTGATATATTTATGTCCCTTGACAAGCTAAGACACCATGAAGACATTTAATTTTTCCTCATCATTTGATAGTTAAAATACTTGTTTTTTCCCCTATGTGATAATATGTAGACCAACTTATGACAATGCAAAGCAGACACTTTATCCATTCTGATTGATGTATCTTATTTCTAAAGGTTTACCTGCTTGCCATATTGCTAGTTTTTTTGTAATACTAAAGAGCAATGCCAGAGGCTTTATACACCAGTTATGTAAAACTTCTGATTTGCCTTTTTCTCAAACTACAATTGTCAGAATTCTTTGTGAATCAACAAATAAATAGAATATCCAAGCAATGATGAAAGCCAGAGTTGGGCATGTACACTTTCCTGTTCCACTGCTGAAATAATGTATATGAAAACTACTTTCAATTTCAGGTGGTAAACAAAGTCATTCAGAGGACAACCAGAAAGATTCTTTAATAGCTTTTCATGGCTTACAAATTAAAATATGTATTCCTTAAGCTGTTATTCAGTGATTTTTAATAGTCTAAGTATCACACACCTTCCAGAATTTACCTCATATCTCTCCTGTTTGTGAGTTCCCCACTTAAGAAAACAAAGTTAATCTTACAAAGTACATGAAATTGGGCACCTGGGTGCCTCTATCAGTTAAGCATCTGCCTTCGACTCAGGTCATGATCCCACATCCTGGGATCGCCCTGCAACTGGCTCCTCGCTCAGTAGGGAAACTGCTTCTCCCTCTCTCACTCTCCCTGCTTGTGTTCTCTCTCTTACTCTGTGTCAAATAAATAAATAAAATCTTTCTTTAAAAGTCCATGAAATCATGTTTTTCTACACCTTTGTTCACGCTCTTCCTTTTTCTTTCTCCTCCACTAATATAATCTTTTATAGTCTTCCTGAAATCTTTCACCATGTAGCTACCTTACTTCTCTTCTTCTTGTTCTTCATTAAAGAAAAAGAAATGACAGAATCCTCTAGGGTATTTTTCATATAAAATGATCATATTTTTAAATGACTTGGCACAGCCCCTCCATAGTATTACTTTAGGTTTTTCTTCATATTTTAATTATATGTCTTAAGAGTTTTGTCATGATGGAATAACTGAAACCAAACTAGCATTAAAAACAAACAAACAAGCACATAAAACTAGAAAATTGGACAAAATATATAGAATTCTTTAAGAAATTGGAGAAAAAACAGAGCAGAACTATGGTGCTGAGAGGAGAAAAATGAGCAAGGTGAACCATACAATCAACCTGGCCTTCTGTCTGGAGGATCCTTCAAGAACACAGTATAGTCAAGAAGAAGCTAAGCACAGCCCACAACCTTGTTTAGGCAAGAAGAATAGATTGTATTTCAGTGAGGAGAGGATCAAGTGCCTAGAATTTGCAGCCCATGTGAACATGTGAAAAGAGTTTTATATGTAGTTTCAGAGAAAGGGCTCCAGAAAGATGTTTAGACATCCCATTAAACCCTTGGTTGAATATGAAGCTGTGCATGCTTAGGGCAAGAATCCAGTAAGATGACAAGAGAAAAACTAGGAAATTAATAACTACAAAGAAGCTGAAAGCTGAAATTCTCCATGGCTCATATGTGACTGAGAGATATTCAGATTTTGACCACATAGGATAGAAAGATCTCATTGAACAGTTTATGCATTCAATAGGAACACTTGGTTGGGAGGGCTATCAAAACTCTAGAGTAAAATCCCACCTTAGTTTTAAACTAAGAATATTCATTTATTTACTTTTAAGATTTTATTTATTTGAGAGAGAGATAGAGAGTGACAGAGATAGTGAGAGAGAGCATGAGCAAGGATGAAAGGGAGAATCCGAGAGGAGAGGGATGAGCAGACTCCATACTGAGCTGGGAGCCCTATGTGGGACTTGATCCCGGACTCTGGGATCACGACCTGAGTCAAAAACAGAGACTTAATGGGCTGAGCCACCCAGGCGCTCCAGATTAGGAATCTTTAAAAACAATTCTCAAAAAGATAAAGATGATCTACAACTAGATGAATTGTCTGGATAAATAAAACTCAACATGTTTAAAGAAAGACAAGAATACCTATGTGCTCAATAACAGTATTTACAATATGCATTACCCATTTCAAAGTCATTAGACTTTCCATGTAGGAAAATTAGACAAAAGTGAGAAGAAAATGACTTAAAAATAGACTCAAAAGTGGCAGATATGATCAAATTAACATACAAGGACCTTAAAATAATTGTTATAAATACACCCAAGAATTACTAACATGAATACAATGAAGAAATAAATAGAAAGTAAAGAAACAATTTAAAATTTTAGAAAAGAAAAATAAAATATCTGAAAAATATACTATTTATGCTTAACAGATTAGACCCAGAAAACTAAATGAAGTTTCAGTGGTAGTCAATGTAAAAGAAAACATTTGAAGTGAAGCACAGAAAAAAAAATAAAAAATAAAAAAAAATAAAATTTAATAGATCTTAAGTGACCTCTGAGAAAGGAAAAAGGTAGTCTACTGTACATATAATTTTACACAGGGAAAAAGGTGGAACAGAAAAATATTTGAATACATAAGAACTAAAATTAGTCCAGTTTTAATAAAAGTATAAACTAAAAGATTCAAGAAGCTCAAATACTGAATGCATGATAAAAGTAAAGAAACCTATAATCAAGCTATTTAAAAACCATTGATAATAGAAAGAAAAGGGGACACCTGGGTGGCTCAGCAGTTGAGCGTCTCACTTCAGCTCAGGGCGTGACCCACAGTACCGGGATCATGTCCCATATCGGGCTCCCTGCATGAAGCCTGTTTCTCTCTCTGCCTGTGTCTCTGCCTCTCTCTCTTTTGTTTTGTGTCTCTCATGAATAAATAAATAAAATCTTTATAAAAAACCACACATACACATATTTCCTACAAAGAAAGTCCCAAACATATATTTCTCTGCAGGTAAATTCTATCACAATCTAAAATGGTCAATAATTGCAGTATTATATAAAATTTCAGGAACTAGAGAAAGTAGAGTAACACTGGAGAACTTATTTTAAAGTTCAACATGACTTTAATATCTAAACCACATAAGAATAACCTCCCTCCTCCCTACCAAGAAAGTTATATACATATATTCACATAAAAGCAAAAATCCTTAATATATTGGCAAATATAATGTGACAATATATCAAAAGGATAAAATATCATTATAAAATAGGGTTGATCCAAGGAAGTTAAGGTTGGTTTACTATTCAAGAAAAGCCCTTAGTATGATTGAAAATGTACTTATCATTAGTAATAAAAAAAAAAAAAAACTATGAGAAGAAAGAAATTAACCAAATCTAATTAATTAAAGTCACATATGGAAAAACTATACCTAGCTTCATATCTAAGTGGAAAGCAGAGCACTTTCTTAGTTGGATCAGTACAAGGTCAGTATGGAAGTTTTCACTGTCCTTAAAATCTCAGTACAAAAAGATGGGGAGAGGGAAAAATGTATATAGATTTTTAAGGATAGAGTAAAATTCTGTTTATCAACAATACAATTTATTATGTAGAAAGTCTTAAGTCTTTTAGAAAATTGCCTAAAAGTAATATTAATTTAGAATGACTGCTAAATAAGGTTGGTATAAATAATTTTGTTTCTATATTTCAGCCATAAATAATTTCAAAATAAACCTCAAAATCCAATATATTTACAATAATATTATAATACAGATTAAACAAACAAACAGAAAAAAACAAAAATCAAAACTACACCAATAAAAAAGACAAAACCTGTCCATATAAATATTGTAGAGTACCAAAATAAGAAATGTACTTCATACTGATTGGAAAACTCAAGATTTTTTTTTAAAGATTTTATTTACTTATTCATGAGAGACACACACACAGTGAGAGAGAGAGAGAGAGAGAGAGAGAGGCAGAGACACAGGCAGAGGGAGAAGCAGGCTCCATGCAGGGAGCCTGATGCAGGACTCGATCCTGGGTCTCCAGAATCATGCCCTGGGCTGTAGGCAGATGCCAAACCACTGAGCCACCCAGGGATCCCCAAAACTCAAGATTTTTATGATGACACTATTACCAAAATTGATCACTAAATTCAGCAAATTCCCAATCAATTCTTAGGTTTTTTAAATTTGCATAAAGATAATGCCAAAAGTGTTCTAAAATGTTTATGAAAATGCAAAAGACAAGAATAGCCAAATATATGTTTTTAAGATCTGATGAAATAAATTAAAAGAGATGCACATAAATGGAAAGACATCCCACGTCCATGCATTGGAAGAATTAATAATGTTAAAATGTCCATATTACCCAAAACAATCTGCAGATTCAATGCAATCCCTATCAAAATCACAGTGGTAATCGTCAAAGAAACAGATATAACAATCCTAAAATTTGTATGGAAGCACAAGAGACCTCAAATAGCCAAAGCAAATTTGAGCAAAGAACAACCTTGAAAACATTACATTTTCTGTTATCAAAATGCATCACAAAGTGTGTAAAAAAATATATTACACATTTCTTGACATCAAACATATTTGATAATAAAATATACCAAAATGTGATTTCAGTAATCAAAGTAATATGATACTGGCATGCAAAACAATATGTAGACCAATTGAAACAGATTAGAGAGCCTAGAAATAAAGCTATGCTTATAGGATCAACTGACCTTTAAAAACAGTTCCAGGAATACACATTGGAGAAAGGAGGGCCTCTTCAACAAATGCTTTGGGAAATCTGGATATCCATATGCAAAACAAAGAAAATTATCTTACATCATGCCCAAAAACTACTGCAAAATGGATTAAGGACTTAAGCAGATTTGACACCATAAATGTCCTAGAATAAAACACAGGAAAAAAGCTTCTTGACATTACTCTTGGCTGTGACTTCTTGCATATGACACCAAAAGCACAGGCAACAAAGGCAAAAATGGAAAGTGGGGCTACATGAAATTTAAAAGCCACTGTGAAGCTAAAGAAAAAAAATAAAAATTTGAGTACTGGGTGTTGTATATAAGTGATGAATCACTAAATTCTACATTTGAAACTAATACTACACTGTATGCTAACTAGCTGGAATTAAATAAAAATTTGGAGATGAAAAAAGAGAAAAAGAGTCAATTTACAGATTAGAAGAAAATATTTACAAACCCTATAACTAATAAAACATTAATATCCAAAATATGCAAGGGACTCTTACAACTCAAAAGCAAAAACAAACAAAAAACCCAAATAGCCAACTGTAAAAGGGGCAAAGGACCTGAATAGACATCTATCCAAAGAAGATATACAAATGGTAAATAGGTATATAAGACACTCAACATCATTAATCATCAAGGCAATGCAAATCAGAATCACAAAGAAATATCATCTTGCACCTGTTAGGATGGCTATCATAAAAAAAAAAAAAAGAGAGAGAGAGAAAGAAGGAAGAAAGAAAGAAAGAAAGAAAGAAAGAAAGAAAGAAAGAAAGAAAGAAAGAAAGAAAGAAAGAAAGAAAAAGAAAGAAAGAAAGAAAGAAGAAAGAAAGAAAGAAAGAAAGAAAGAAAGAAAGAAAGAAAGAAAGAAAGAAAGAAAGAAAGAAAGAAAGAAAAGCTTGCCAGCCGGCTACAAGTATCATCAAGGTTGTGAAGAAAAGGGAATCCTTAAGCATTGTTGATGTGAATGTAAATTGATTCAGGGTCTATGGGAGACAGGATAGAGGTTCTTTAAAAAACTAAAAGTAGAACTACCATATGACCCAGCAGTTATCATTTCTACCCAGCAGTTATCATTTTCTACATTTCTGGGTATGTAGCCAAAGGAATTGAAATCAGGATCTTGAGGGACGCCTGGGTGGCTCAATGGTTGAGCATCTGCCTTTGGCTCAGGGCATGATCCTGGGATCCAGGATGGAGTCCTACATCGGGCTCCTTGTAAGGAGCCTGTTTCTCCCTTTACCTGTGTCTCCACCTCTCTCTCATGAATAAATAAATATTAAAAAATCAGGATCTTGAGATATCTGCACTTCTATGTTAATTGCAGCATTATTCACAATAAACAAGAAAAGAAAGCAACTTAAATGCCCATTGACAGGCAAATGAGTAAAGAAAATGTGGTATATACAAAAAGTGGGACATTATCACCTTCAAGAAGAAGGGAGTCCTGCCTTTTGCAAAAATGTGGATGAGCGTGGAAGAAATGCTAGATGAAATAAGCTGGATACTACATGACACTACCTGTCAGAAGAATCTAAAATAATCGAAATCATAAAGCACAGAGTAGAATGGTGGTTGCCAGGGTCTAAATGGAAGGGGAAAATACACCATAATAGTCAAAGGCTATAATTGTCAGTTATACAAGATGAATAAATCTCAAACATGTACCGTACAGCATAGTGCCTATAGTTAATATTGTAATTTATAATTAAAAATTTGTAGAGTGTAGATCCTATGTTAAGTGTTCTTATCACATACACACACACACAGACACAAATGATAGAGTTCGTGGAAACTTTGTAGGTGACAGATATTTATGGCATACGTTGTCTTGAAGTTTTAGCAGATATATATTTATCTCCAAACTTATCACGTCATATACATTATATATGTACAACTTTTGAATGCTAATCATAGATTAATAAGGTTTAATAAGGTGGTTTAATTTTTTTAAATTGTATAACTTAGTCTCTCATTTCTATTTTCATTCTGAATAAGCTATCATGAGGTATGAAATATTTTGTAAGAATAGATATATAAGAAAATGAAGCAAAAGAGAAAATTCAGGAAGAGAACCTGATATAGGTATCCAACAAATTCTTAAAGAACGCTAAACACTGTTCTTGGAAAAATTTGAAATCTATACTAACAAGTAGTAATTTGGAAGAGCCCAGGGAGCCCAGGTAGCTCTCAGTCAGTTGAGCATCTGTTTCTTGGTTTTGGCTCAAATCATGATCTCTTGGGTCATGGAAATGAGCCCCACATCAAGCTCTTCACTCAGTGGGGAGTCTGCTTGAAGATTCTCTTCCTCTACTTCTCTCCCCACTCTCTCTCTCCCTCCCCTCTCCTTTTCTCTCAAATAAATAAATAAATCTTAAAAAACAAAGAAAAAGTAATTTTGACTACTATCTCAAATCATATACAGAAATTAACTTCAAGTAGGTCACAGACATGAAGTTAAATTTGAAATGACAAAACTTCTAGAAGGAAACATGGGACAACTTGATGACCTGGGGTAGACAAAAACTTAAGATATCCAAAACACTAACTTAAAGAAAAAAAGAGAAATAAGTTGAATGTCATTAATATTAAAATCTTCTGCTCTAAAAAAAGATATCATTAAGGAAAAGAAAAGACAAGTCACATGCTAGAAAAATATATTTCCCTCATATGTATCTGAGAAAGAACTTGTATTAAGGCCACATAAAATATAGTAAGTGCTTAATAATAAGACTAATAAAAAATTAAAATGAACTAAAAGTTGAACATATATTTTACAGAAAAAATATGAAAGGCTTATAAGCACTGGAAAAGATGTTCAAATTATTAATCATTAGAGGAGAGCAAATTAAAACCACAATGCAATATCACTACACACCCATTAGTATGACTAATACTGAACCCATGAAGGATACAAAGCAGCCAGCACTCTCATATATTGATGGCAGAAGACAAAACATTAGGGTCACTTTGGAAAACAATTTGATAGTTTTTTTTTTTTTTTTAATCAAGTTAAACATACACTTACTATAAACGTAGCAATTCCGTGTCCAGATATTTCCTGAAGAGAAATTAAAGATGTGCCTATGCAAATATATATAGGCACGTATACATATTAAAAAATATATGTATATGGGCAGCCCGGGTGGCTCAGTGGTTTAGCGCTGCCTTCAGCCCAGGGTGTGATCCCGGAGACCCCGGATCGAGTCCCATGTTGGGATCCCTGCATGGAGCCTGCTTCTCCCTCTGCTGTGTCTCTGCCTCTCTCTCTCTCTCTCTCCTCTCTGTGTATTCTCATGAATAAATAAATAAAATCTTTAAAAAATATATACACATGTATATGTGAATGTCCATTGAATCTATATTCTTCAGCCAAAAATCAAAAACAACCTAAATTTTGCATCAATAGGGGACTTGGTAGACAAAATGCAATATACCTACAGAATGAGCTAATATTCACAATAAAATGCAAGACACTATTTGTACCTATATAAGCATCAGTGCAGCTCACTAGAGTACTGAGTGAACAAAGGCAGACAGGAAAGATGACATTTCATGATACTATTAAATGCAATGGCTCTGAAAACTACTTATGCAGTCCACTTACCTGAATCACCATTTTCTTGACATGCAAAAATACTTCGAGCAGCCTTCTAGCAAGAACTTATAAGACATTTACCTTAGATTGGTGATTAAGCTTCTTATAAATCTAAGTGTATAGTTAATGGAAAATAAAGTAGAGTGTGATATAGTTTCTAAAGAAAACTTTTGAAAAAGAGTAGAAATCAACAGAGTGGAGTAACTGTCTTTTGATTTGTGGGCTAAAATGAGATATTCTGGGACATTATTTACCTATTTAGCAATATTAGTAGGTAAAATCTTTACCTACTAATAGAAATAAAAATAAAACTACCTACTAATAAAAATAAAAGCCATGCCTTTTCAATCTTGGGGTTACTGGCGTTGATAATTCCTTGTTGTGGGGATACTGTCCTGCATATTGTGGGATGTGTAGCTCTATTCCTGATCTCTATTCTTGATGCCTGTAGCACCCCCCACCTGCTGTTATGACAACCAAAAATTTCTTTAGACCTTGCTACATTGTCTCTGGCTCAGAACCAGTTTTAGGGGGTTTCACATCCAACCAAGCAGAATGAAGAAAACATACATGTACAAGAACAGAGAGAAAACTCCGCCAACTTTTATTCCTGAGGCCACACTGGTTTTAATTCAAAGGGGGCTCTGTATATTTCCAGATCTACTTCAATTCCTAGAACCCCAATTTAATAATTCTGCAATGCTTCCATCTGTAGTTCATGTTGTCCAATATTCCTCTAAGTGCTTGAATCCTGGTATTGATTTGTGAGGCCTTTTTATTCCTTATGAAATTGCGCCTTTCCATTTCAGCTGCTCACGAATCTGTCTCTGGTTTTGTTCTTACTGGAAAACATTAGTAACTGATATTCTTTTTTCTCAAGGTACTAGGAATCAATCATTCTTGTTTATAAATTTCAGCAAGCGAATTGTAACGACGTTTTCTCAAGTGTGTAGGGAAATAAATACCATGTGCCTTCACAGACAGAATGCTACATTTGAAGTGCCACGTGAGCGTATTACAAAATATTCTATATCTTCAAAATCGTTCCCTGTGGGTAAATTTCTATTGAACAAGTAAGACAAGATAGTCATTTAATCATATTTATTAAAATCACCCTACCAAAAGCTCAGGAAAGAGAGTAAATTAATACCACAAAGTTAACTAACTGTTTAACACTGTGACCCATCTGGAATTAGAATTTAAATTATGCAATCCAAAAGGAAGTTGTTCTCACCAGACTTGCCAACAAACTTTATAACAGAGGCCCATCAGCTGGAGGAATCAGGCACAGGAGAATCATATACAGATATATTTCTGATTCATATGATTCTTCTATATCACTTATTTGAGAACCACTGTTTTATGAGGAGAAAATAGCATCCTTAATATTAAATGTTTATTCTAAGTCACTTGGAATTGTTTTATTTGATAAACTATTATGCTGTCTTGTTATAACAACTCAGAGGTGTCAATCTAAAGATTGACATTGAAATGAGTTCCTTGATCAGGTATAGAAAAGTTTTGGCCAAGTAAAATAGTATATCTTAGCTCTATTGATGTAATGAGCTAGATAAAAGTTGGAAGACCAGAAAAAAAAATCTAAGATTTATGAATATATATTTTGGACACATTTATATTTCTATAGAAGATTTGGCATGGGATGAAAAATAAGGGTTGGGACAATGGCAGAAACAACATATTTGTTGGAAAATCTATTTTACATAGTGGATACACTTATGTTACAAAAAGTATTTCCCAAATATCAGTCACAGGGCAATGCTGATACATGACAAAGGACCAAGGACTGAGAACAAATATGAAAAATTGATTTGGTCAACTGAGTTTGAGTAGTAAACTTTTTTATTTTGAGATTTTTCTCTTTTAATGTGGCAGTGTTAAATATTTCTTCTTTTTTTGAATTTTAATGAGTGTATTAGCAGTGTTTGTTTCTTGTACATCAGATTATCTGTGTCCTTTTTAATAATTAAAAAATACTATCCTCTATTGGCACCTATAGATTATTTTTGAAAGTTTCATCTTTTATAAAATCCAAAAGTTTGAGAACCATGCATTTTAAAACTTTTAATGAAAATACATATTAAAACAAAGAAAGAAAGAAAAGAAAAACATACCATTTCTTTTAGAAGTCACCTTCACATTTTAAGAAACCAGTGAAAAAGAAAGACTTTTGGGGGGAAGAATTTGCTTCACAGTCAGTTTTTCTGAGATCCATCTATTCCCTAAGGTGAGAAATAATGACCCTTGAAAGTACTTGAAAACTAAAAAGATAGAGGAATATTAATAGAAGAAAGGAAAGCTAAGCCGTTATAAATTGCTGTAGGGATCACCTTTCTGGATATCGCTCTTGGCAGGCTTCTGGAGTCATTAATATTTCTTTTGAAAATGTTTAAAAAAGTGAATTAGAATAATAGTCCTTAATTAGACCGTAAAATGGTGAGTGTAGGCAAGATAAAACTCTGTGTATCATAGTTTCAATTGTCTCAAATAATTGTACTGGATACATTCCACCATACATCATTGCGTTTCTATAGCAATTTGTATAATGTATTGAGACCAAAAAAAAAAAAAAATTAATGCTATGGCTCATTCTTAGAATAATTTAATCAGAATATTAGGTATTTATTTGGTGAATTAAGTGAATAGAATGGATGCATTATGACCAAGATTTGATTTAAATGTGTAGATTATAACAAAGCAAAAGTAAGTACATTTATTTTCATTTCAGTTAATTATACTTTTTTGGAGGGTATATATTTGTTTCTATCATCGAAGTAGGAAACCACAGTGCCAAGTAACCATAATATAGTGTTAACTCTCTAGGTTGAATTCTGCCTCCAAAATTTTATAGCTGAGTGAACTTGGGCAAATGTCCATTTCTTTCTGTATTAGTTTTTCTATCTCTAAAATGGAGATTATCACAGCAGTTGTTACTTCATAGAAATATTGGGATGAACATCAATGTAAAGTACTAAGCATATTGCGCGACTCATTATTAAGCATCCGATACATACGTATACATTTTTCTTTTGTTTTACTTTGTTTTTGTAATCATTTTCAAGACATTTGGTGCTATTTAGGGAAACTGTAGATGATAGAATTTTCAAAAATATTTTCAAAAGAAAAATTTTCCCAAAATAATAATGGAGAAATTAACTAATCATGTAAATGTTGAGGAACTTAAAGTTTATAATGGCAACGTGGCATATTAACGGTCATGCAAAGGCAGAAAGAGATCTGAGGTTTTCTGTATCCAGATTTAGGTCTATGCTGTCAATGTTAGAAAGAAAGCATCTAAGTTTTGGGCTCCTGGAAGGAAAACTACTACTTTTTCCCATAATTCACTGTCTTACCACCCCAATTACTTTTAGACAACTAGGACTCATTATAGTATCTCTATCTCTGACAGTCACCACAAGGAACAACATATGCATACAGATCTTTATGCCCCTGCCCCCCTCTTTTTGGCATGCTATTTTATCCTACCTTCAATCACTGAAATGTTCCCACATATCTTCTGGAATTTATGGTGCATCACCAGCAAAATTCTTCATACATTCAAATTCCATTCCTGTCTCTACTTATTTAGAAACAGTCTCCTGAGGATACCAATCTTCCTATAAATCTCTCAAATAGTAAATTTTTTTTCTTTTGTACTGCTTGAGCCAGTATGGGTGGAGATGACTTTCCCACTCTCTGCTGATGCTTCCAGACCATTCTCCATTTTTTTCTTTATTTTTCCACCTAAAATCTCAATGAATTAGATTCTATACCCCTTGTGTTACCATTTTATTAACAAACATCTTGATTTTTCATGGTCATTCGGTAACATTGCTTTATTTTTTACCATTCCCATTCTTTTTTATGTAGTCTTGACTTCAGACAGAATGAACTTTTTGTATGTCCATTTTCAACCTCCAGATCCTTTCAGATTCTTTTTTTATAATAAAAAATTAGCTCTCTATTCAATTACTTATTCGATATATCTTTATCCATCTGCTTTCATGGAGATAGAGATCACAAATTACAACATGTCAATTCTGACTAGATTAGGGTGATAGTGGGTGGGAATAGGGGTTTACAATACAAGGAAAAGTTTTCTAGAGGCTCCATCAGAGTCTGGAAATAGGTTTCAGTATTCTCCTGGTAAAAATGGGAGACATTTATGCTAGACAAAATGAGAATATGAACAGAGAGTATTTTACATTCAGAAAACTATTGCAGATAAAGATCAGAATGGCTCCAATGGATAAAATTGATGAAAGAAAGTGGAGATGTATGTAGAGAATAGGCCAGAATTAACTAATGATCTTAACAAGCTAATGAGCTTAGTTGTTTAAATCATTAGACATGTCGAGACTGTTAACCTTAAAAAATAAATAAATAAAACTGCCAGCTCTTTTACCAGCAAAACTGGGTTTATTTTGGAATAGCAGAAGATTGCCATCTGGAACAAGTAAACTATGTCAGAACAAAGGAAAGTAATGCTCTTTTATGGAAGGAAGGGGAAGTTGGGATGATAGTTATAAATAAAAAATCCATTGGTGTAAAAAGGAGTTTGAAGTATAGTGCTTTTCATTGGCTAAGTTGAATTGTCTCTCTCATTGGCTAGCTTGTTGCCAGGGGAGGAAGAAAGACATCTTCCTTCTGCTGAGGTAGTAAAGAAGTATTCAAGTACAAGTTGCATCTCTTTCTATTGGGTCTGCGATTGATAACTAGTGGTATAATGGTAGGGCTTGAGAGTTCCCCCTGCCAGTCTCTGGACTCCATTCTAAACAAGATTTCCTTTTATTAATTTTCAAGCCATATATGAATTTGGTTCAGAATGATTTGAATATTATCAACTTCACTCTGTCAGTGATGTATAAGATAAACAGAATAAGGCTAGTTAGATACAAAATGAGTGAAAAGAGTTTGCAGTGAATCAGGTGGAAAAGAATAAGGTCATGAAATTTGTCAACTGGATATGAGGTCTATATGTAAAATGCAAAGTAGGTAGATCAGACTGATATGTGATGATTGGCGATGAGGGTCATGAAGGAAAAGATAACTTGGGGGAGCTTTGTGGTGACAATCACCACAACAAAGCAGAAGGCTTATGTTTTAATTAGGAAAGAAAGTGAGATTATTGAGCAGAAGTGAATGGAAAAAGAAAAATGGGAAGGCAGCGAAGTGGAGTGGTCATTGATGGAGCTTGGTTTTGAGGAAAGAATCAATAGCATACATTCAGCAAATAATATTCCAGTGTCAATTACTGTTCCAGGATCTGAGGATACAGCAGCAAACAAAACAGACAAAGAGGTCTTGGGCAATAGTTGGAAAGGTACACTTGCTTCAGGAGGCAGATTTGTTTCCTTTAAATTAGAAGAAATTTAACATATTTTAAGAAGAAGAAAGCAAGAAGCTAAAAATGTAGAATTGGGAATAATAAAAGACTAAGGCTCTTACCTTGGAGGTCTAATGTGAGGGAAACTAAGAACACAGCTGGATGCATTGTCTTTGAAATGCAGGAAGGATTTATTAATTTTGTTATACCATATTGAATTCCATTTTATATGGATTATGATAAGTTGTCCATGTGATGTATTCCTAATGGTCTCATTTTTAAATTCTCATTGAAATCCAAGGTCAAGTGTTGAGAGACATGAAGGGCGACCTTTGGCAGAATTCATTTTTAACTGTAATGGCTCTAAACTACAATATTTCTCCTTATTGCTGTAGATGAAACAGATGGGCAGGTAGATGCATCTGAGCTTGGTTGCTGGGAAGGGACTTATAGATGTGATCTATAATGAAGAAAAAGCATGACTAACTAGAGATGAAGAATTAGAAATATTTTTAATGTCATCAGCTCTATTTTGCTAAGATTGTTTACCCACTGATGGAATATGTCTGTTTTCAGAAATTGGTATATTGGCATAAAGGAAGGAGAACAATATTCAACTCATTGGCATAAATTGTAATAAAAAAAAATGTTTTCTTTAAAATGTTGTTTCTGCATCTTTATTTATTTCCTAGATTTTTTTACTATGTTTCATTCTTACAAAAAGGTGTATGGAATTTTTATATGAATATTTAAGACTAAAGGAGTCTATCCATTTATGTAGGTTAGGTGTTTCACTAACTGTTTATTATTTTTTTCCATAAAATAATTTTGCATATTTAGGTAGATTTGTTCCTACTACTTTATCCATTTTGTTATTGTCATAAATATAATCTTTAAAAATAAAAATTTTCTAATGGATTATCGTTAGTGTGTAGAATTTTATACTTATTTTTTTATCTAGTATTATTGCTAAATTTTCTTGTCAATTAAAATTAATTTGAGTATGCATACTATTGAATCATCTAGAAGTAATGAAAGTTTTCTCTCTGTCTTTCCTTCTGCCCAATACTTTTATTTCTTTTCTGGCCTTACATGTTGGGCAGTGAGTGAGTTAAACAGAAGTAGAGGTAGTAAGTAGATTTCCTTTGCTCTTCATATTAAAAAGTAAATTTCCAGCATTTCAGCTTTAGATTTCCCTCTTTGAGATTAAGGGAATACTTATTTTTGTGCAAAATAAAAAGAGTTTTTGTTTTATTTCATTTTTAAATCATTATTGGACATATATTTAATTTTTTTTCGAAGGCATATATTAACATGATCATGTGACTTTTATCCTATAATAAATCAACTTGTCGAATTGCAATGATCTATTTCTAATGTAAAAACCAACATTTTATTCTTCATTGCCTTTTTGGTTTTGTTTTTGATAAGTTTCTAGTTGTATTGTGGTTTATATCTATTTTCATCTTATTTTCAAACTAGTTGCATTGCAGTGAAAAATACTGTCAGTTCAAACCCAATCTTAACATTTGATAAAGGCAGCTTTTCCTAGGAAATACTTTCTTTTCATATATATTTAATGTATATTCTCCAATTATTTAGTGTAATATTCTCTATGTGTTCATTTGTTCAAGCCTGTTATGTGCACAGTTCAATTCATATGTATCTTTATTGATTTTGAACTGTTTCTTAAATTAATTATCTAGAAAATATGCTAAAATCTCCAACAATGATGGTACTTTGTCAATTTCCCTTTGAAGCTTTATTTTTACCTTGTCTATCTTGAGGCTAGATAAATGCATACAAGTGTAAATTTTTATAGTTCCTGGTGAATTAAAGTTGTTATTAGGATGGAGTAAACCTGGTTATTTCTAGAAATGCTTTTGGCTGTTAGGTCTATTTTGTCTGATTATTGTAGATACATGATCTCTTTTGGGGTGTTTATTTATTATATCTTTTTCCAAAGGCAACTTCTCATGTCTTTAACTTTCAAAAGTGTCTCCTGCATACAGAATGCAGATCCAAGGTCTTAAAATGGAGGGAGGACTTGGGTTGGTCATGTGGGGCATGCAGGGCCTGTAGGTGGTAGCTGGCCAGAAGGAGTGTGGACATCCTGGTAGTAGAAATCAGCTGACTTCTAAGAGTTGAAAAATTCAGTTCCAAGCTTTGCATTTCAAAATAATGATAATCAGCTTGCTGGACAGCATAGAAGCAGTCACAAGTAGAGTCTATTGATGAGGGTTCTTGCTGTGTTTATTAAATAGTAGTGGTTCTCTTTAAAATGAGAAAAGGAGGGGTAAGTGGGTGGCTCAGTCTTAGTTAAGCGTCTGCCTTCAGCTCAGGTCATGATCCCAGGATTTTAGGATAGAGCCCCATATCGACTCCCTGCTCAATGGGGAGCCTGCTTCTCCCTTCCCTCTGCCCCTCTCCCTGCACATGATCTCTCTCAAATGAATAAAAGCTATAAATAAACAAACAAACAAATAAATAAATAAGTTTAGTTTAGCTGTTTATGTGAATCTAGGTTGAAAATTTCCTTTCCCTCAGGATGCCAAGGATATTACTTTTCTATATTCTGGCCTCCATTAAGGCAATTGAGACATTATCCATTAAGATGATTATTCATTTGCAAATAATCTAATAATCTACATTTTCTTTCCAGTAGTTTTTAACTTTATTGATTGATTGATTGATTCATTCATTCATTTATTCATCCTTTATCCCTGGTATTCTGTGGGCTCCCTAAGACATGCATAGCTCTGTTGGTTTATTGTTTGTTTTACTATCTTGCTCGGTATCTGTTGGATTTCCTGGATTGAATAACTGATTACTTCAATAATTCTAGAAGTTTCTTAGTCTTTATTGCCTGAATTTGTACTTCTTTGTAAGGTATGTATTACCTCATTCTGGAACATCAATTAGATGCATGTTAGGTTTTCTTCATCTGTCCTTTATGTTTAATCATTTTTTGTTGTTGTTGTTCCCCACAATTCCATCTTTTTCTCTTTTATTTTCTGGATAACATATTTGGATCTAACTTTCAGATTTCTAAGTCTGTCTTGATGTATCTGCTAAATAATTTACCTTCTGATATTTGTAAAATTATTTTAACCATTGTAAATTTTATTTATACGGATGATTCCTTCCGGTATTTTTTTTAAAGAGCTCAATCATTTTTTTGTATATGTATACCTATTAATGTATTCCAGCCTCTGTTTTATTTGTTGAACACATTAGACATCTCCAGACATCTAACATTGTTTATTCCATTAGTAGAAAAAAATATTATATATGAATATTTATTTGTTATGTATATCTTTCTCCAATACTTTCTTCTCTTGTATTGTCTATCATATGGAATTGACTCTCTACATAATTTCCTAAGCAAAATCCAGGATTCCACCTTTGTCTTTACTTTTATTCCTCTACCCTTCAATAAAGCCAAAACGATTTGAAGTCTTACTATGACTTGAACCTGCCCAATTCTCTCCAGACTTACTGGTGATTTACTTCTTTTTCTTTTTCTTTTTTTTTTTTTTAAAGATTTATTTATCTATTCAAGAGACACACACACAGAGAAAGGCAGAGACATAGGCAGAGGCAGAAACAGGCTCCATGCAGGAAGCCTGATGTGGGACTCGATCCTGGGACTCCAGGATCACGCCCTGAGCTGAAGGCAGATGCTCAACTGCTGAGCCACTCAGGCAACCTACTTCTTCTTTTTCAATTCTTGTGCCTTTTGTTTATTGATTGATTAAATGCTCTGAATAGGACTTCCAGTACTATGTCAAATACAAGTGTCAGGAGTGGGCATTCTTGTCCTGTTCCTGATCTTAAAGGAAAAGATTTCCTTTTTTACTGTTGAGCCTGATGTTAATTGTGGGCTTGTCATACATGGGCTTGATTATATTGAGGTACATTCCCTCTGAACCCAATTTGTTGAGCATTTTTATCATTAAAGAGTGTTGAATTTTATTAAATGCCTTTCTGCCTCTATTGAGATGGTCATATAATTTGTATCCTCCATTGTGTTAATGCGATGTACCACATTTAATGATTTGTAGATGTTGAACAATCCTTGAGTCCCTGGAATTAATATCTTTTGACTGGGTGTATTATCCTTTTAATGTAGTGTTGAATTTGGCATTTTGTTGAATAATTCTGCATGTATTCATAAGAAATATTAGCCTATAAATTTCCTTTCTTGTAAAGCCCTTGTTTGGCTTTGGTTTCAAGGTAATGCTGGCCTTGTAAAATGAGTTTGGAAGTATTCACTACTCTTCATTGTTTTGGAAGAATTTGAGGATTGGTGTTAATTCTTTAAATATTTGGTGGAAATCACTAGTACAGCCATCTGGTTCTGGGTTTATATTTTTGGGGAGAGTTAGGTTGCTGATTCAATGTCCTCATTTGTTATTGATGTGCTCATATTTTCTACTTCTTTGTGAGTCATTCTTGGTAGGTTGTATATTTCTAGGAATTTATTCATTTCATCTGTTTGAATAAATTCGTTGGCATATAACTCTCTCTCGCCTACATATTCTTTTTAGTGAGAGAAATTGTTCCAAAAATGGAAAGGTTTTCTTATCATTTACCTATATGAAATCTTCCACACCAATTAGGATTTTTTATGAGGTATTTCATGATAGCATTAGAACTAATATGCCAGCATTAGAGCAATATATTATTTTTACTCCCAGATTTCAAGTACCATTTATAGTAAACCATTCTTTACTCTTCCATGAAAGTGTGCTTCTCCCAACCCCATGCAAACCTATATATTCATTTTTATTAGGTTAATTTATATAAGTCAACAACTTCACAAAAATCATCTTTAATTGCACAGATGCTGGCTGTGTCAGGTGCCTTTCCTACAAGATATTTTAACATTAAGTGTTTTGCCTTATCCTTACCTGAGTTTTGATTTTTTGTTTGTTTTTGTTTACTTGTTTTTGTTTTACTGTTTACTTACTACAGTGCCTTCCCTACTATCTTCTGAGCTCCTGAGAGTAGTAACAGTGTCATTTAACATGGGTTGGCCATCCTGGAGATAAAAAATAGCTAAATTAATTAGTGACCATATAATTCATCAAAGAAGTCAATGGTTAGTTAACAAAAAGTAGCCACTTAGGTAGAACTACTTTTTTTTTAGGTCAACATGATGTATATACATAAAACTAAGTTAAAATTTGAGATCTATGAACTCACTTCTAAACATATGGGGAGGAAAACAGAAGTAAGGTATACTAAATAATGCATCTAGAGTTGTGTTTGTCACCCTCTGTGAGCCCTGCCTGACCTGAGCACTTCATGTTTTTGTGTAGAAACAGCCTTCTTGAATTGTTTTTCTCTAGTGTTTTTGTTGAGGTAAAAAATGACATGATCTACTTCAGAAAATGCTGCAACTGTCATTTACCCCTTGGCACATAATTTGAATGGAGACTGTAAGCATTGGTGCCTCTTCAGAATTTCCTATTTATTTATTTTTTTCTTTTCAATGCCTGTCTGGCCTTCACTTTTAATAAGTGTGTTGAGAACAATTAGGAGATGGCTAAATGGATGGTTGTATTTTCAGATAGGAAAAAAAAATAACACATACAAAATTAACTTTAAGAATAGGAAATGCGAACTTAAGTCACAGATCATTGGTTAAAATACACCATAGCGTGTTTCCTATCAATTTGACAATCATGTCACCTTAAATATTCTTGAGTAGAGGTAAACTGTTAACTGTTAGGAATGTAGATTGAAAGAAAAAAAAGGAGTTTCTCTCTGTAAAAGCTATGGGTAAGCTCCGTCTTCTACCACTTTCTTAAACATATTAAAATACTATCAGAGGATTTCTGTTAATGATAGTATCCTAAGACAAACTACAATAACCAAAGGAATAGAAATATAAATAATGAAAAAACTCATTGGTACTAGAACACAGAGAATAATGTCCTTCCAATTTTACAGACTTTACAACTTTTCTGTTTACCTAAGAGGCACAGAATCAGAAAAACTATAACAAGCACCTTACACCTTACTAGTGGTTCCAGTTGGCCCATTCAAGCTAGAAGCCAGTTGACAAAGAAATATAGTAAATACATTTTATGAATAAAAGATGAGAGTTAGGTTTGAAAGCAAACCTTCAATGACCACCCAGGATATGTCCACATATATTTATGAACTCGGTAAACTGTATAGGTTAGAAATAGAGTAGCACCAGCTATGTTTTTAAACCAAGATATAAGAAAACAGTATAATAGATTTCTGCTATAATATATACATGAACATTTCTAAATATCAGAGCAAAAGAAGAGACTACAAAATTTAAAAATTGAGATTTTAGGAAACCTAAAAGGTCTTCTAAACATGAATAATAACTACAAATTAAAAGCTATAAAATTAAAAGCAATTACATTAATTGGAAAAAGAATTTGAAAATTTATGACTGGAAAAAATGTTACGGTTTAAATATAATACTATCAGAAAATTTTAAGAAAAAATATAATCATAAAAATAAAATATTCTAGAATTTAGAATTTATTTTAAATGGCAAATTTATAATTACAAAAATAAAAATGGAATATTGATATACCTTACTTCTTTAATTTTTTTAAAGATTTTATTTATTCATGAGAGACATAGAGATAGGCAGAGACACAGGCAGAGGGAGAAGCAGACTCTATGCAGGAAGCTCGATGTGGGACTCAATTTCAGGACCCTGGGATCATGCCCTGAACCAAAGGCAGACACTCAACCACTGAGCCAGCCAGGCGTCCCTACCTTACTTCTTTCAAATTGCATGTTTTTTAAAAAAGAAAATGCCCAATATTGTCAATGTGGGAGTAGTAAAGTTCTCTTGTATATGACTAATAAGAATGTAAATTAGTTGAACTAGTCTGCCCCAAAATTGGCAATGTTCATAAAGGGCCTTCAGACTGAGGATACTCTTATAAATTCATTTTATAAAAAGGATCATAAAGAAATATCCATGAAAGGATATCAAGATTGTTCTAGATTGGTATTTGTTGCAATTCACTTCTGACTACCATCTCAACATCTACCTCACTATACTCATGGCCAAGAGTTATTGAGAATGCTTTGTTTTCCAATTACATTGCAAAGCAGTTTCTTTCTTGTCTTTCTTCAGTGAAGAAGCCCTAAGCCTGAGTCACACTCAACACAGCTTTATGGAGGGTATGCATCTTTTTCCCAATATGCACATATTCACAAAATGACTCGGTGAAATAATGATTTTTAATGATAGAGAACTGAATGATTGAGTGATTTCACCAAGCTGCTGTTAGATTTAATTTCTGTCTTATTCAAAGTCAATAATCTTGACTGCAAAGCTATCCTACTATCTTAAGGTGTTGATTAAATGTATTATGGGACACCTAAGTGATGAATGTTATGCAGTCATTGAATAAACTATTATAGTGGCATATTAATTTATATACAGTGATGTGTGTTATAAATGTACAACAATAAAAAAACACCTGAACATAGTATTAATATTTTTGCTTTGATTTTGTGTTCATTTGTATACACACATACATATAAATGTATAACCCAAAATAGTAATAGCGATTATCCTTATGTAGTAGCATGTCTTTTGTTACTTTTCTCCTTAGGATTTAACAAAAAATAGTTATTTGTTCATTTTCAAGGTTTCTTATAATAGGTATTTTATTTTATCATTTTATTTTATTTTTTAAATATTTTATTTATTTCTTCATGACAGACACAGAGAGAGACAGAGACATAGGCAGAGGGAGAAGCACGCTCCCTGTGGGGAGCTTGATGTAGGACTTGATCCTGGAACCTGGGGATCATGACCTGAGCCAGAGACAGATGCTCAATCACTGAGCCACCCAGGCATCCCACAATGGATATTTTAAAAAATAAAAACTGATGTTAAGAAGAGAAGCCATAAGAAGCATAAACAGTATATTATCTGTACATGGCCATTATATATAAACAAACCTTCAAAATCAATTAAAAACAAATATAATAATGGAAAGTGAAAAGATCTACAGAAATAGAAAAAAAGTGCAAATAATTCATTGGAAGTAACATCCACATGAAAGAAATGCATGTTTCTCAGACAGATGTTTCCTGTTTGTTAAGGATTTATGTATAATTCCTTAAAGGGAACTGGTGGATCTAGCCACTGTGGGTGTTCTGTCTCACTTTTAATTTTAATTTTAATAGGTC
This sequence comes from Canis lupus familiaris, assembly GCF_011100685.1. NCBI lineage: Eukaryota > Metazoa > Chordata > Mammalia > Carnivora > Canidae > Canis > Canis lupus. The sequence continues at coordinate 82,002,871 of NC_049224.1, forward strand.
CTTCTCCCTTAATTTCTGAAAGTGTTGCTCCCAAAGTGCATGCTTTCTTTTTTTTAAACCCTTCTTTTATTTTTTTAATTTTATTTATTTATTCATGAGAGATACAGAGAGAGGCATAAACACAGGCAGAGTGAAAAGCAGGCTCCCTGCAGGGAGCCCAATGCAGGACTCAATTACAGGATCCTGGCATCACAACCTGAGCTGAAGGCAGATTCTCAACCCGTGAGCCATCCAGGTGCCTCCTCCCCCCATCATGCATACTTTCAACTCTGCTTGGAGAGCTTGCTACTGGATCTGCTTATGAGATATTTCTGGGAGTTTATGTTCTCCTCTCCAAAGGATTTTAGCCCATGATTGAGATGCTAGAGGATCAGTGTCCAATAGTCATGCCCCAGATAGCAACAACTCTGAGGCATAAGTTACATTAGAATTCCCATGAATTTGAATTTGCAGTCTTGTCTGACTTTGTCCTCTTCCATATTTTACTTTTCCCATCTTACACTGGTATCTACTGAAAGTACTTTTAGCAAGTCATTGGCACATTAAAGTTCAAGGATCTTCATTTCTAACTTTGCATTTGAGAAAACATTCATCAGGAAATAAATATGTGACCTATTGGACATAGGATTGGTGAGAGAGTTAGTGGTCAGACAGAGGCTGATGCATAATAGTGACTCATAAGTCCCCCTCCCCCAAATATTTAAGAGGAGAGGCAAACTGAGAAGTTCATTAGTATGGAGGTCATCCCAAGGATGGTAGTAAGTTATTCAAGAATCTAAGGAGGGTGGCTTAAGAGTAATAAATCAGTTTCTTTCTTTTTGAAGAAAGAAAATACAGGCACCTGGGTGGCTCAGTCGGTTAAGTGTCTGCCTTTGGCTCAGGTCATGTTCCCAGGGTCTGGGATTGAGCCTTGCATCTCACTCCCTGCTCAACGATGAGCCTGCTTCTCCATCTCCCTCTATCTGACCTGCCACTTTCCCTGTTTGTGCTCTCTCTCAAATGAAGAAAGAAGAAGAAGAAGAAGAAGAAGAAGAAGAAGAAGAAGAAGAAGAAGAAGAAGAAGAAAGGGAAGGAGGGAGGGAGGGAGGGAGGAAGGAAGGAAGGAAGGAAGGAAGGAAGGAAGGAAGGAAGGAAGGAAAACTTCCTTGTCAGAAAAAGTGACCTAGTTATAATGATATGAATGGATGAGTGAATGGGGAAAAAAGCAAGATTGGATTCAGGGAAACTGTATGAAAGTTTGTTGTTAACTGTTGGATGAAAGTTGATGGCAAAGTAGAGTAGCTTTGTTGACGTAGAAAACTGGATTTAGGAAATGCAAAAGTTGATTTCAACAGACTTGATCATTGATAAGAGACAGGAGAGCAGATGATTTTAGTGAGGGCTGCCTTGCCATTTTTAATTGTGAGACCTTAAACAAGTTATTTGATATTCAAAATCTCACTTTCTTTGTGGGTAAAATTCATAAGAAGAATGGACTTGTCTTAGACAGTTTAAGCTACCATCATAAAATACTCTCATGGCACCTGGTTAAGCTTCCCACTCATGATTTCAGCTCAGGTCATGATCTCAGGGTGGTGAGACTGAGCCACATATTGGGCTCCATGCTCAGTGTGGAGCCTGCTTGAAATTCTCTCCTTCCTTGTGCCCCATATCCCACCTTGCTTGCACATGTGCTTTCTCTCTATCAAAGGAAGGAAAAAAAGAAAAGAAAGAAGAAGAAAGAAAGAAAGAAAGAAAGAAAGAAAGAAAGAAAGAAAGAAAGAAAGAAAGAAAGAAAGAAAGAAAGGAAGAAAGAAAGAAAGGAAGGAAAAGAGAGAGAGACTATAAACTGGGATTATAAAAATGAGAAATTTCTCATAATTCTTAAGGCTAAAGTCCAAGATCAAGGTAGAGGTAAATTCAGTGTTTGGTGAGAGCCCACTACACGGTTCATGTGTAGCCATCTTTTCACTGTGTCTTCATCTGATGGAAGGAGCAGAAAGCTCTCTGGGGTCTCTTTTATAAGGGAATGAATCTCATAATAGTCAGCCATGAACCCAAATGCCCCACTTCCAAATGCAAACACACTAGGGATTAGGTTTTAACATAGATATTAGGGAGAACAAAAAAAATTCAGTCTAATTCATCAATTCCTTGTGAAGATGAAGTAAAATAAGATATTTAAAGAACTTAGCACAGTGAGTGGCACATGGTGAATGTTTAATACATGTTAAAATAGGATTATATGTATGGGATATGTGAGAGGACAAATAAAAAATGATTCTGAGGATTCTCACTTTCACGAATGGACCGATAATTAATTGTAAACAGAGCTAAATATCTGTTCCCTCAAAAGTTTGAACATGAGGTTTTCACAATCTCTCTCACTCCATTTTCCTTTGACCTCTGTTCTCCATATATGATTAACATTTTACAAAACCTATCAAAGATTTGAAGATCAGCCCAAAACAAGTTTATGTGGACAGTCATTGGGGGGAAAAAAAGAAAAAAAAAGATGTGTAATATTCATTGAAAGTAACAAGAACACTGCAAAAATTGTAAGTCATTGAAATTTATTATCCTATTGATATTAAAGAAAATATCTTTACATGAGGAAACAAATGTGCTGTTGACATTATTGAGGTATGTATATTAGTGTATACTCGTGGACTCTGCTATGCATAATTAATATACTTTAACAATCCACTTGCATTTTTACTTGGTAATAAAGACTAAAATACCTCAAAATTTAGTCGTAAAATCAAGGCTAACAGAGGAACGTCATTCCATCTACACTAGTCTTTCTGACAAGTAATTGCTTTGTGTTGACCAAGCAACATTTTTCTAACAGTGTTCTTGCCGTGGTGTCTGTCAAAGACCCATCATACTTCCCTATAATAAACTCTATTTTCTAGAAGCCTATGCAATGGTCAGACAAATAAACAGTGCCGTGACATTTTTCTTGCAGAATGTGGTCTTGTTCTGAAAGCAATTTTCCTTGTATAATTTCTATTTGAAAATCCATTCATTTGTGACAGCAGTGTAAAGAGAACATTAATTTTAGTAGTTTGGGGATTGTTTTCCTTAGTGGGCAATGCAACATTGCCTATGACAGTGAGGAAATAGTAAAATTGACAGCCTGCTGGCAGCCTCTCAGGAATAGGGCTATCAGAGAGACTAAAAAATGGGCTTCATGCAACTTTGATGTGGCTAGTTGGAGATCTCATGTATCAAAAACTAAACATATTTTAGAAATAAGACCTTGGTACTATAGTTGGAATAGCCACCTTTATAAATTGACAGACCCTCTCTGTGGAGTGAGCCAATTTCTTCAATTTATAGGGATTTCCAGTTGGAATTTGGGGGCTTAGAAAGATTAGAAATGGTGTATACAGCTGGATGTTTCAGACTTCCTAATTCTACAAAAGCTCACCTTCTAAATGCAATTACAGAAAGACGTACTTTGGTAGAATTACATTTTTCAGGAACCAGGGAGACTGCACTGCATAAAGCAAAATATCCCAAGCTTCCTGTGCATAATATATATACCAGAGATGATTGTTAAAATACAGATTCCTAGATCCCAACTGAAGGCCTCTCTCTAAGGGATGAAGCCTGCGTTTGTCTATTTGTTTATTTTAATAAATGAAATTCTTATGTTTCTTATAAGAGGTGATTTTGGAAAATGCAGTATAATGTTTAAATATATGAGTTTTGTTATAAACAGCTTGTGAATGGATGCCATTTCTGTAATTTACTAGTTTACTGATATCAAGGAAGTATTTCATCTTTTTTTTTTCCCCTAAGTATAATAGAAACACAATGTTACATTAGATTCAGGTGTACAACTTAGTGCTCTGACAACTTTACACATTATGTTATGTTCACCCCAAATATAGCTACCATCTGTCCCATTACATCCCTATTACAATATCATTGACTGTATTCCTTATGCTCTTTTTTTTTATTCCTGTGATTCACTAGTTCCATAACTGGAGGCCTGTATCTCCCACTCCCCTTCACCCGTTTTGCCCAATGCCCACTTCCCTCCCTTGTATCGACCATCAGCATGTTCTCTGTATGTTCTCTGTATTTATAGTTCTGATTTTGCTTTTTGATTATTCATTTTTTTATTCTATTTATGAGTGGAATCATATGATATTTGTCTTTCTCAGCCTGGCTTATTTCATTTAGCATAATACCCTTTATGTCCATCCATGTGGTCTCAAATGACATGATCTCATCATTTTTTTATGATTTTGTAATGTCCCATTGTGTATATATTCCCTTATCCATTCATCCATTGATGGACAATTAGGTTACTTTCATGTCCTGCCTATTGAAAATAATGTGGCAATAAACATAGGGGTGCATATATCTTTTCAAATTAGTATTTTTATTTTCCCTGGGTAAATACCTAGTAGTGGAATTATTGGATCATATGGTATTGCTATTTTTAATTTGCTGAAGAATCTCCATACTGGTTTCCTAGAGTACTACACTAATATACATTCCGACCAAAGGGAATGTGTAAGGGTTTCTTTTTCTCCAAAATTTCACCAGCACTTGCTGTTTCTTATCTTCTTGATTTTAGCCATTCTAATAGGGTTGAGGTAATATCTCATTATGGTTTTGATTTATATTTACCTGCTAATTAGTGATGTTGAGCATCTTTTCATGTGACTTTTGGCCACCTATATGTCTTCTTTTGAAAAATGCCCAATTTTTAATTGGATTCTTTAGTCTTTTTAGTGTCGAATTGTATGAGTTCTTCATATATTTTGGATATTAGCTGCTTATCCGATATACCATTTGCAAATATCCTCTCCCATTCAGTAGGTTGCCTCTTTGTTTTGTTGATGATTTCCTTTGCTATGCAAGTTTTTTTTTATTTTGATGTAGTCCCAATAGTTTATGTTTTACTTTTATTTCCCTCCTAGAAAAATATTGCTATGGCTAATATCAGAGAAATTACTGCCTATGTTCTTTTCTAGGATTTTTATGATTTCAGGTCTCAAGTTTAAGTCTTTAATCTATTTTGAGTTAATTTTTGTGTATGGTATTGGAAAGTGGGGTAGCTTCATTCTTTTGCATGTAGCCATGCAGTTTTTCCAGCACCATTAATTGAAAAGACTGTCTTTTCCCCATTGTGTATTCTTGACTCCTTTGTCATGGACTAATGGACCATATAGATTTGGGTTTATTTCTAGGGTATCTATTCTGTGTCCATATTGGTAAAGAAAAAGTTAAATTGTCACTATTCACAGATGACATGGTACTGTACATAGAAAATACTAAAGATTCCACTGAAAAACTACCAGAATACACAAGTTCAGTAAAGTGGCCGGACATAAAACTAATATCTAGAAATTGATAGCATTTCTATACACTAATAATGAAGTCCCAGGAAGAGAAACTAGCATACATACACACACACACACACACACACACACACACACAATTTACAAGTGACACCAAAAAGAATAAAATAGCTAATTTAACTTAATAGGTGAAAGACTTATATTCTGAAAACTATAAAACACTGATCAAAAAATTGAAGACACAAACAAATGGAAAGATATTAATATTATCAAATGTCCATATTACCCAAAGCAATCTACAGATTTGGTGCAATTCCCTATCAAAATGCCAACAGCATTTTTGAAAAAGTAAAACAAATAATGCTAAAATGTGTATTGAACTGCAGAAGACCCTGAATAGCCGAAGCAATCCTGAGAGAAAGAAGAACAAAGCTGTTGGTATTGCAATTCCAAATTTCAAGATATACTACAAAGCTGTGGTAATCAAAACAGTATGGTATTGATATTTCATCCTTCTTAATCTCAATTGCCTTTGTGAAATGGAGATATTCAGTAAATTTTCCATTGCATTATAGTTTCAAGGAATCTGTTTTTTTTTTTAACAATTTATTTATTTATTTTAGGAAGAGGGAGATGGAGAAAGAATTTAAAGCAGACTCCCCACTGAGCGCAGAGCCTGACAACATAGACGGATCCTACCTGACATCATGACCTGAGCTAAAATCAAGAGTAAAACACTTAACTGACTGAGCCACCCAGGCGCCCCAACAAGGAATCTGGTTTTGATAGAAAATTCCGACATACTTTATTCTCAAAACTGCAGGAACAACAACAACAAAAATCTCAATTATTGTAAAAGTCACTATTCATAAAATAAATTTAGGATCTCTCCTTGGTACTATAAATTAAGAAGTGAGGCAAAACTGAGGTCACAAATTTAATTTTTATTAGCGAACATGAGTTGTCCTACTATATTTAAAGGAAGAGATGTCACCTTTTTATTTTTTTCTACAACAAATAATATCTGGATTGAAGCCAATCCACTAAAGCTTCCATCAATTTTTTAAGACATCTTTCTCTTTCTTTGTTCTTTATTGAGGTGCAAAGATTCAGTGATCCAGGATAAAATGGGAAGTTCTTTGATATACTATCCTTAATAGAAAGAGCTATGTTTGTAACATCTTGCGCAATCGTAGGTTGCCCATTGTGATAGATTGAATAATGCTCCTCTCCCAAGATGTCCATGTCCTACTCCCTGGGTCCTGTGAATATATTCTGTTGCATTTCAAGAGAGAACTGAGTTGGAGAGTTTGTAATAAACTAATCTTAAAATAGATTATCTTGGATTATACAGATGGATCTAAGGTAATCATAAGAGCCCTAAAGTCATGGAATAAGAAGGCAGAAAAGTTAGTCAGAATCAGTGGTGAGAATGGGAGAGAGACAGACAGACAGACAGGCAAAGAATGAGACAAAGGAAGCAATGGGGGCAGGGGAAGAAATTCTATGTTGCTGGCTTTGAAGATTGAGGAAGAAGCCAAAAACTGAGTAACGTCTAGAATCTAGACAAAGCAAGGGAATAGATTCTCCTCCAGAACTTCTAGAAGAAACAACCTTGCCAGCACCTTTATTTTAACCCAAAGAGACCCATGTCACTCTTCTGACCTCCAGAACTGTTCTACAATAAATTTGTGTTCTTTCCAGCCACCAAATCTGTGGCAATTTGTTATAGCGACAATTGGAAATTAAATACCTACCCAAAGGTGCCAACCTCACTGGTAACTTTCCTCCCTAAATGGCTTTAAATCCCTGGCATCTAGTACTAAAGTATCAATAGACAATCTATGTCTTCTTCACTCCTTCTAGTTTGGGAAAATTCTCTTCCTCAGGGTTCATCTACTTCTTCCTTTCAGATTATCGAGCATTATTTACTCTGATGTGGAAAGGCATTTTGACAGGCTTCCAACTTTGAAGATTGTAAATATCTTGGGACAATCTCTAGGGTAAAATATCTAGATCATAAAATGAATCTTGGAACAGAATCCCTTTACCTCTCTTATGATGGTTCCAGAAGTCCCAGCATTTAGAAACAATTTTTCCATCTTTTCTTCTTCAAAGGGCCATAAAGGGGAAAGGGACAGAACTGCAAATACAAGAGTGCAAAAGACAAGACAATAATTTGTTTTGTATTATGTGACCATTGCATGCTTAAAAAATGTGTGTTTGTTTGCTTGTTTTTAAGAAGTATTTATTTTCTACATGTTTTCCACAGAGTCAGAGTTTTCTATGTAGAAGGGAACTAAAGCGGAAAAAGCAAATATTCACCTAAGGATTCAATCAGATCTCAGAAACATCTGTTTAGCAATATTGCTTTGTTTTGCATGATATTACCTTACTTTTATATTGTGATTAGAATATTTCAAAATATCAACCAAATTTAATTGGCATCAAAAAATGCTAGTGTAGTATTTGGCAAATATGATTCCAGAAATCAGGAAAATAAAGCTATATTATTTTGTATATACTATGGTTTATGTTTCTATAGAGCAAATTTTCTCATACCAAATTGCTATATCAAGAACTGGTGACATCATATTACTGCAGTTATATCGGATAATGTTTCCCAGCAAGTTAAAATTTTATACAACTAAGCAATAACAAATTAGCACAAATTACACAGCTGAACACAACAGACCTTAGAGGATTTATAAGTACAGTATCTATCTATCTACCTACCAATTTATATATCTACAGTACTACAGTGAATTCAAATGAAAAAATGCATTTATTTTTTTCTAAGATTTTATTTATTTGAAAAGACAAAGACTGGGTGCAAGGGAGCTGCAGGGGGTGGGGAGCAGAGGGAGAGGGAGAAGCAGGCTCCCCACTTGGCAGGGAGCTGGGCTTGATCCCAGGACCTCAAGATCACGATCTGAGTTGAAGGGGAGATGTTTAATCACTCAGGTACCCCTGCATTTCATTTTTATACAGATTTATTTGTTTCTGGTATAAATTGGAGTGTAGTTCCTAACAACAAAAAAGGGACTTATAAGTCAGTCATTGATTTGACGAGGTCATCAGACTCAAAAAAGACCAGAAATTCTTAAATTTGTTTCCACAAATGTCATCATATTTATGTAGTACTGTGGCAGAAAAGATGGTGAATCAGGTTAAATCATCAATTACTGATCTAAATGACAACTCCAAGCTCCCACAACTCACGGATTCAAGACCCCAGAATAAAATGTCAGACCCAAGATTAAAGGAATCATTGCTCTACTTTTTTCCACCATGAAGAAAATCAAGCAAATAAAAGTGATTACTAAAAAGCAAAAACAAAACAAAAAACAATTAAGTGAGTGTTTCTTGTTTTTGTTTTTTTGTATTTTTTACCAACTGGGGACTAGAGAGAAATAGCAAAATTGAGAATTAAGCTAATGCTTTGTAACAGTGGCCTTTACTGAAAAAGATGAAATATAACTAATGAATATTGGCAGAAGGAAAACAGACAACTTGGTTACTAAATGATAAATGTCCAGAACTGATCTCAAGGCAGAATCAATCCTTCCCTCTATCTCTGTCTCTTTTTCTATCTCTTTTTGTCTCTCTCTGTCTCTCTCTCTCTCTACACACACACACACACACACACACACACACACACACACACATTTATTTACATATAGAACTGGTATAAAATAGTTTTCCAGGGATGCCTGGGTGGTTCAGTGGTTGGGCATCTGCCTTCGGCTCAGTGTGTGGTCTCGAGTCTGGAATCCAGTTCTTCATCGGGCTTCCTTCGAGCATCCTGCTTCTCCCTCTGCCTTGTTTCTGCCTCTCTCTGTCTCTCATGAATAAATAAATACTATCTTAAAAAAAAAAAAAAGACTTTTGCATCTTGTCTAAGTGTGTTCCTCTGATAACTATTGGAAAGTTCCTGCCTTTTCCTTTGTGAATAAGACAAACGCAGAACCCTTCATTTCTGATTGTATTCTTCATTGTATGAAGCCTGCTATTGCTCCCCCCAACCCTTACAGTTTCAACTAAGTGACCTCAACTCATCCTTCTTTAGCTTTTCCACCCACCTTCTCTTCTCAAATTATTCTCACAATTTTAAGAACAATGCTTATGTTTATTGCCCAACTTAATAATGTATTTGATTTTAACATGTATTTAACCTATGTTTATGTGTGGGTACATTATTTTTCACCTAAGAATACTAATGAAATCACACATTTTTGTCTGGTAGCACAAGGGGAATAATGGTATTACAGACATTTATGCTGATCATAAAGCTATAGTTTAACACATCAATCATTTACATCAGATCTGCTGGCATTCTATTCCATCCATTTTCAACTGCGTGTGGCAGCACTGAATACAGGTACACTTTTATGCTATGAAGAGCCTGGACCCAAGTGTTCAAATACGTTTTAAGACTTCTAGTAAACATCGCTTTTGAAATTCTGTGATTGAAAACGTTAAACATTTGGGGCTCCTGGGTGGCCTAGTGGTTGACTGTCTGCCTTTGGCTAAGGTCATGATCCCAGGATCCTGGAATAAAGTCCCATACTAGGCTGCCCATGGGGAGCCTGCTTCTCTCTCTGCCTGTGTCTTTGCCTCTCTCTGTATGTCTCTCATGAATACATAAATAAAATATTTTTTTAAAAAGGAAAGGAAATGTTATATATTTCTGAAAATTGTACAGAACTTCTTTGCCTTGGCACTAAAGGCAGATGTACAGAAGGAATATTGGTCTACACTCTAAGCTCTGGACCATCTTCATCCTTCATGAAGCCACAGCCTTGTTTTATTCCTCACATTTATTCTGGGAACATGAAAAGAAAAGAAAGAAAAAAAGAAAAGAAAAGAGAAAAGAAAAGAAAAAAAAAGAAAAGAAAAGAAAAGAAAAGGAGATCCCTGGGTGGCTCAACGGTTTGGCACCTGCCTTTGGCCCAGGGCGTGATCCTAGAGTCCCGGGATCGAGTCCTGTGTTGGGCTCCTAGAATGGGGCCTGCTTCTCCCTCTGCCTGTGTCTCTGCTTCTCTCTCTCTCTCTCTCTGTCTATCATAAATAAATAAATACATACATAAATAAATAAATCTAAAAAAAAAGAAAAGAAAAAAGAAAAAATAAAAAAGAAAAGAAAAGAAAAGAAAAAAGAAAAGAAGAAAAGAAAAGAAAGAAGAGAAGAGAAAGAGAAGAGAAGAGAAGAGACAAGAGAAAGAGAAGAATAGGAAAGAGCAGAAAGCACCAGACACGTATACGAGCCGCTCGCGACTATATATCTATGCGCGATCGCTCTCCTAAGCCTCTGATCCTCCTCCTCTACCTCCTACGCCCGCCTCTCATCCGCTATCGCAGTGCACTTAGGTGGCTCAATGGTTGAGCAACTGCCTTTGGCTCAGGTGGTGATCCTGGAGTCCTAGGATCAAGTCCCACATCTGGACTCAAAAGGAAAGGTAAAAAGCTATTGCCCAAAGGTCTCTTCTACTCAGAATCACTTGAAGTCCTCCAAATACTAGAGCTATGCTTCTCAAACACACCTCTATGAAGCCATCATGGATCTTATAGGACATGAGGGGATGAAAATAGACTCACACTTCTGCCTCAACCGGTAGTCTATTTTTATCTACATTTTTGAAAAGGCTCCTGTGTTAGATTTCTTTTCTTTTCTTTTTCCTGTGTTAGATTTCAATTGTGAATGTGGAGAAGAAGAAAGCAACTAACCTGTGGTCTCAAATTAAAATTGGCCTTTTATAAGCAAAATGACCCTCAAATTGGCCCCAGCTCATATTTCAAGTTTTAATTTAAACAGAAATCTCCATCTACTATATAACATTCAGATAAATCCACTATATTTAGTATTATAAGATTTGCTTGCTTTATCCTTTATCAATGTTTTTATAAATGTTGCTCCTTACATCCAGAATTTTTTTTTCTAACCCAATCTATCAGGATAGCTGACAATATAAATGGTGCTACTTCTTTTGATGCTCTCCAGAAGTTAAAAAATTTTGTGTCTTTTGTCTTTCTGTTTCCTTCTTACTTCATCCATATTATTTTGGAGCTCTTGCTGAATTTTTTTTTTTTTTAAGATTTTGCTTATTTTATTTGAGAGAGTGTGTGCACATAAACGGGGGGGAGGGGAAGAGGGAGAAGCAGACTTCCCGCTGAGCAGAGAGCTAAATCTCAGGACCCTGAGATCATGACCTGAGCTGAAGACAGACACCCAACTGACTGAGCCACCCAGGCACCCTCATTTTTTTAAATGTAATAATGTGACTCTTAATTTAACTTATTTTCCTGAATCAACTTTGTAAGAAAAGAATTTTGGATATTCGTCGTAGATTAAGCTCCACTTTGCATTGGGTCATTGGCTCCAGCAGAATAGAACATGTGAGGAAAATGTCAACCATGCAATTGTGGGCAGGGGAGAAATATCTCAAACTACTTGCTATCTTAAAATGCATATTCAAGAAATATAAACCTATTGGGGGATGATTTCAGCCTTTGAGAGGGAGATTGGCATAATCCACAAAGGGCCTCAATCATGAGGTGGTCAGAGAGGCTTTAGAGATTATCTGAATAGATATATGTACCACTGGTATCTAGCAAAAAAACAGCTATTAGAATAGGTGAGCCTCAGTGAAAAATAGTACAAGCACGAGGCAGCAGTCCATTTATCAGAACTGAGAAGTAAAATCTGCATATTAAGTAGCTAGAGTAACTTGATACTGATTACAGCTCTATAAATTTTTTTTCACTGGTTCTGAAAAGTGGAGCAAGGTCAGATCCTGCAATTGGGAAAACTGAAAAGTGCTTTCCTTATGTATGACCCTTTGGCAATTAGAAAAATGCTTTTACCAACATTAAATTAGTAAACACACAAACAAAAACTGATGGTTACACCACCAGGACTAATATTATAATATTAGAGGAAAAGTGGTCAGCTAAAGAATCCAGTAAAAGACATAGCTGAGAATAAAATATGTTTTGGTCACTCTGTTGCATAGAGGAGGCTTCCCTCCTTCCTTCCTTCCTTCCTTCCTTCCTTCCTTCCTTCCTTCCTTCCTTCCTTCCTTCCTTCCTTCCTTCCTTCTTTTTTCAAAGAATATTAGTCAATTAAACACCTAAAATGTATAGAATAATTATTAAATGTGAAGTATGTGCAATTAATTGCTCCAAATATGAAGTATAACATCAATGATAGCAGCAGTCTAAAAGTTTAAAAATGAATTGGGACCTGTTGCACATATATTTTTTTTAATGTGGTACAGATAGCTGAGTGGATATTTGCTGAAATTTTCAACAGTTCTTACGTCTTTCAAGATGTAATATAGAATGACAAGACAAGCTTCTTGCCACCGAGGTCATTCACATTGAAGATATCATTAAAAAAAAAAAGAAGAAGAAGAAAAGGAAAGGAAACGGAAAACAGTTTTGTTTTACAGGGTCATGTGAGAAATGACAGCAGGAAACTAACCAGTGAGCCAGCTGATGATGAGTTGAAGAGGGGTGACTGGAAGTGCTATAGACAAAAGTGACACTCAGAGAGCATGTAGAAGCCCAACTCAAAGTATTAACTTTCTGAAAGGACTGAACCCGACATGCCATCCCAATATAAAGCCTTCAGAAATGAGGAAACTGTTTATCAACAATGTTGTGTTACAGCCAACGAGGTGAAGAGGTGAGGAATTGGAGCTGCCAACAGTGACAAGAGATAACATATCTAACTTTTGATCTCCGTTCTATACATGGATAGTTGCACTGTCAGTAAAGAGATTTTCTCAGTGCCTTTCCCAGAGAGTTTAGCTTTTTTATTCACCATTACACAAGCTGCTTTCAATTGAAACAAGTCAATGTTCTAGGATTGATTACTATTATCACCAGCACTGGCCATTAGCCTGGAATATTACAAGGTATCAATAATATCTGAAGTATATGAAGTCAACAAAATTAAGATTTTTGCTATGACCATAATGTAGAATTGTAAGAACAAAACCTTAAGTCTGTTAACAGCCAATTTGTAAACATCATGAAATTTAAGAGTATTAGAACTCTTTGAATGCTATTAACAAGAGATCCTTATTATAACTATTTTCCTCCTCAGAAAGAAGCCTTGATACAATCTATCTTATCTACTACTTAAGATCTTCTCTTGCATATAATCAGATAAAAACAATAGGGAACACATCTAGTTATTTTGCATGTATTATCTATTTACTCATTTAATCTTAAAAACCTTAGAATGTATGTATGTTTTTTTTTTTTTTTTCTTCTCCTTTTACAAATAACTTTCCAAGGCCACACACAGGCATTGAATGACAGAAACTACCTATAAACCCAAGAATTCTGATTCCAACTTTGGCAAATATAACTAACACATCACTCTACACTCTATCTTGGGCCAGTTGCAAAACTGCTTGGAAAATAACAAGGAACTACATAAATACAATAGTTTGTTTTTCAGACTATCATTAAGAAGCATGTAGTAATGGCTGGATTAGATGCATCCTTTTATGTGATGCTTTATGGTATGATATGAAAAAGGAACTGACTTGAAATAAACAAAAATAATACTAATTCTAAGATGTACATTAGCCTTGATTATTAAAAACACTTGAGGGGCCCCTGGGTAGCTCAATCAGTTAAGCATCTGTCTTTGGTTCAGTCATGATCTCAGGGTCCTGGGATGGAGCTGAGAGTCAGGCTTCCTGCTCAGTGGGGAGTCTGCTTCTTCCTCTCCCTCTCCCTCTGGCCTTCCTCTCTGCTTGTGCTCTCTCACTCTCTCTCACTCACTCTCTCTCTCTGTCACAAATAAATAAAATCTTAAAACACACACACACACACACACACACACTTCATTTTTAACCATAAGGGGAATACAGGCAATTTTCAGAAAACAGAAAGAGAATATAAAAAGCCGTAAAAACCCAGTTATTCCTCTGTGATGATCTAAGTTATCCTTCTCTTAGACATTTTTTTTCTTGAATTCTCAGACTATACATTATACAGAAGAGGTCTCCTCAAGAGCCCCAATTTTATATTAATGTGGCATAATCTCCTTTCTCTTTCTCTCTCTCAGCTATAGAGCTGGCTTATGAAAATCTATGCAAAGAAATATATGTGTGTGGATACATACTGTTATTTGTAGTTAAGATGCCCAAATATCTAAAAGACAGAGGACAACCACTTCAAATTTAAGGGAAAAAATCAGGATATATATATATATTCACTAATAGGCATTATGCAGCTTAGTGGTCTCTCAGCTGATGGTATTATAGGCAAATCATGATAAAGAGTAACTTAAGAATGATAAATATAAAACAATAATTTATTTTATGTTTGGTTTTCACTTCCATGCTTTTGCTTGTTTTGTGCCACTGTCCCAAATCAAAGAAGAGAACTCTCTGGGGTTAGAAATTGCTCTAATTCTTTGTTTGAAGGGTTACTCTTGCTTTCTTGCTTTCTTGCTCTATTTCTCTCTTTCTTTCTTCTTTCTTTTCTAAATTGGCTTTTTTTGTTTGTTCGTTTGTTTAGTTATACTGATTTCCGTTTGCTTTTTCTGTTTCTCCCTCTCTAAGAAGCTATTTTCCCAGTCACTTTATGGGAAAAGAAGAGTCTGACTCAACTCACCCTGATGGTTTTGTTTGGTGAGAACAGTCTTTTTCTGGAGAAAAGACCAACAGCAGTATGGTTTATTCCATTTACTTGCACGTGGGGCCAATTCAAAAAGTTGCATAAAATGTTTGGAATCATTGGTTCAGCAGTTTTTGTGGCTTGGCCTTGGGAGCCAGACTGTAGCGTTTTTAGCGGTGCTGGTCTCTTGGCACTAGAGACTGATGTGTGTGAAGCTAGAGTCTGCTTGGGGGTGAGGACATCTCGCAATTTCCAGCTCATCTAAGTATTCAACTCTGCCTGAATGCCACCTCTACAGACAGCCCCTTCCAAATCCCAGTAGCTTCCCTCAGCTTGCTTTTCTTCCTAACATTTAACATCCTATAAGCTTTTATTTCTCTGTCACTTCCTATGTTTATTATCTGCCTTCTCCTTTAAAATGCAAACTTCAGAGGGCAAGGACTACTTTTACTATTGTATTCCAGCACCTAAAACAAAGCCTAGTACATAACAATAAGCCATTGATAAATATTTGTTGAATGAATGACCCAAAAAATTTCCCAGGATATCTGAGTTAATATTAGATTACGTTCCTCTTGGTTCATTCACCTTATTCCCTAAATCCTTATGGAGCATGTTCTCTGCACCCAGTCTCAGGCTTTGTAATCATAGCTGCCATATGGTCATTAACCAGTTACTGAGTGCTAAGGAAGGAACTAGAGACTTTTCAGATATTATTATTATTTTTTTATTTTTATTAAGTAGACTCTGCACTCAGCACTGAGCCCAATGCAAGACTTGAACTCACAATCCTGACAGCAAGTCCCGAGCTGAGATGGAAAGCCAGACATTGAACAGATTGAGCGACCCAAAATCCCCTTCGGACATTATTTCTAATCTTCATTAAGGCTCACCTGACACAGATTTATTATTATTCTCATTTTATGAAATAACTAAAGCTGTGAGAGATGATTCATGATAATACCTACTATTTATGCAGTGCCAACTATGTTGCAGGTATTGTTGTGTTTTCTATGTTTGCCCCAAGTCACAAAACTAGATCTGCCTTCCTGTTGCTTCCCATTGCTTCAAAATATCCAACCTTCCTCCAGAAACCCCCAGTTTAGTGGAGCAGACAAGCATAAACAGGAAAGGTATAAATAACAATAAAAGTTTGAAGTGATTGAAGTCTGTAGGAACTGAAAGTAGGAGAGCAGACCTGCAAAGATAATTGCTTCATGCTGGTGGAGGAAGGCTTTGGAGAGGGGCTGGGTTTTCACTAGCAGGAAGGGGTGTCCCAGAAGTGTGGTGCAGAGTACAGGCCTAAAAAGCATTTGTGTTTTTGTTGCATCAGCAAACATTTACTGAGCAACTACTATGTGCCAGGAACTCTGATAGGCTGAAATGAGCATGGTTTGTCCCTCCCTGGAACAAATAAGGAAACCAGTCTGGTTGGGAATGATCATTCCCTGATAGTGAACAAGATTGGAAAGGTGGGTGGGGGCTCTGTTACCTCAAAAGGTTTTGTTGTTTTCCCTCTGTCCTGTAGGTTATGGGGAATATTTAAGATTTTTAACTCTTGTTAAAAATGACCCAGAGAATTTTTCATTTGTTTGTTTTTTGTTTAGGAAAATTAATCTGATGAAGTTCTTTCATCTCCAGCTTTAATTAAAAATAATATTTTATTGTTGTTGATTTTCATTCTTTTTTCCTGGAGTGACTCACCTTCTAATTCTCAGTCCACTGGTATTTTGAAAAGTACCAAGTCCTTTATGCTTAAAATTTGGTTATGTGGGGAAACCTGGATGGCTTGGTGGGCTAAGGCTCTGCCTTCAGCTCAGGTCATAATCCCAGGGTCCTGTGATCAGCCCCTTGTAGGGCTTACTGCTCAGTGAGGAGCCTGATTTGCCCTCACTTTTGCCCACCCCTCACTGTGAGCATGCACTCTCTCATCTCTCTTTCAAATGAATAAATAAAACTATTTTTTTAAATGTGAACTAATACTTATCGAATGTCCTCTCTTGATTTTGATACCACTATTTTACAGTACATTGACAGAGTAGAAAGACTGTTTTCACCTCTGATAGAGCCAGATAAGAACTTTTTCTGACTCACCAGGGGCCAGGTCATGCTTGGAACATGTCTGTTTCTTCTCACATGGATTTATCATTTCCATACGTTTCTTTCTTTCTGTATTATATCCTGTCATGTCGAATCATTTTTATATACATAGATTTATATTTATTTTTGACATATATATTTAATTTTTGACATTTTAAGGCTGTAAAGATGATTTTAAAGCAAGTAAATACTTTTTAGGCCCATTTTGAGGTTTATGCTACCTGACAAACTTTCTCAAAATCTCTCTCTCTCTCTCTCTCTCTTTAATTATAATTAAGATACAGGGTTATATTAGTTTCATGTTGCAACATAATATTCAACAATTGTGTACATTACTCGGGGCTCATCACAGTGACTATACTATTAGTCCCCTTTATCTTATTCTATTTTCCGAAGTCTCTTAAACTAGAATATCCTATGGCCAATTCTTAATCCTGATAACAAAAATGCTGCTGTCCCTGGCTGAGTCTACTCCTGTCCAACAAACTGTGGCCAAAGAATTGAGTCACATAGAATACATAAACAATTGTAGGTTTCTTTCATAAGAACAGACAACAGTCCATTTACTGCCTATAACAAGATGGAAATAATATAAGATGAGATAATGGTGTGCATGAGTCAGCATCTTCATAGGAGAGTGAAAGGCATTAATAGACTTTTTTTTTTTTTTTTTTTTCCAGATACTGACTCATTCCCACTTTAGGCAGACATTTCCTTATAGAATCAAGTTTATTCATTGGTTATAACCTCAGACCAGTCCATAAAATCTCAACATATAAGGAAATGGTAACATAATTTTTAAAAAGGAAAAATATGATTGGCTATGGCCAGGTGTTATCATAGATTGATATCATTAAAACTACAAATTTTAGATCTCTCTTCTTTTTTTTTTTTTTTTTTTTCTCATACTTCTTATCCTTGAATCTGAAGACTTTGTTTCTTTTGTTAATAGTGTGACCTTGATTTGAGGATGAGGGCATTAATCTTTTTTAGGAAGCTGAAAATGATTTTCACCCATTTATGCATAGCTATGGATCATATGAACCACCTGTGTCTCAGCACAGTAGAAGGGCATGGGGAACAGAATGGAGCAGGAAAAGAGGTGATGCACAGGGGTACTGCAATATTAACCTACTTCATTCAATCTATTTCAACTTTCCCTATGTTCCACAAGGGGAACTCAGATAAATTTGAGGAATTTTGGCATAAATCTGCTTGTCAATCCAAAAATTCTTTACAAACACTGTGCATGGATGTCTGATAATCAATGCAGAAGATAGAAGCCATTTAGGAGTGATTTGGATAGGCTTTGTAAGGGGAAACACATAGATTTAGAAAGTCCTTGGCATTAATCTTTCTCTCAGTTCACAACCTCATTTCCCACATCTTTGTTCTTCCTCTTCCTACCCAATTCAGTGTGAGGAACAGGCTGTGCATTGAAGAGTGTTAAGCTTTGAAAAGAGAGCACACTGAGGAGGAGAGGCATTAGCCCAGCTGTCAGTGTAAATAAGATTGTGGATTTGTAGAGAGAGGGAGTTCCCTTGGAAGATACATCTGGCATATGATATTAATCCTCTTAAATATTCTATCATGAAGAAATACAGAATTACTCACTAGATATCTGTGGAGTTAAGCTGTGCTGGTGAGGTACAGATTGGGGTTCAGTTAAGTACTTGTGTGTCAGAATGAACTAAGCTGTCTGTGATATAAAATGAAAACAGAACTATAGATGTGAAGTGATGCTCACCTGATACTCTAATAACCACTTAAATCAGAGACAAAGCTAGTTCCCTAAGGAGTGCAACATTCCAT
This sequence comes from Canis lupus familiaris, assembly GCF_011100685.1. Taxonomy (NCBI): domain Eukaryota; kingdom Metazoa; phylum Chordata; class Mammalia; order Carnivora; family Canidae; genus Canis; species Canis lupus. The sequence continues at coordinate 82,021,722 of NC_049224.1, forward strand.
GACTCATTGAATATAATCCTGAAAGAAGCAATATGCACTTTACTGCCAAGGGCTCTTGTAATCTTGAGAGACTGGTTGATTGCTCTAATTTTCATCTTCCATTCCTCACTTCAGGAATTTAATTGAAAATATCAAGTGATAAAAAAGATTAGAAAAATAAAACTTGGACGGCAAATAAATTATGAAAATCAGATCCATCATATGCAAGATACAAGGTTAAGGATATTGATGAGTTATAGTCATAAAACAGATATAATTCACCATCGTTAGAAAGCATCTTAAATAGGGTGGGGAAGAAAGCTAGAATCGTTTTTGTTTTTAGAGAAAAGGTGTGTTTATGTGTATGTGTATAAGCACATATATATATGATAATTATATTTTTAATTCAATAAGCAAATGTGGATATAATTCATACAGTTTTGACAATAACTTTTTATCTAAACCATAATTGTTATAGATTTTCCATCTTCTTAACCTAGTTGTTAGGTCAACCAACATGCATTGACTCCCTTGGAAAGAATGACATCAGGACGTGAGTGTCTAGTTCCAATGATATAGAGGATAAACATTTTTTTAAATGTATTATTATCTCTAACTTCCACACCTTCCACAAATTACTGTGCATATAAGCTGGGGAAGGTGACATACAGAAAAAAGGAGGTATCAAGAACAATAGATAAATAACTAAAATGCATGGTAGTATCAAAAGAATCCAAATCCAAAAGAATCCAAATTAAACAGAATTTTAACTGGGAACTAGATAGAATAGCTTTGATTCTATGTTCATCACTTCAACTCATCTTTTTCAGGTTATTTTATTGTCTGCCTACAATTACTAATATAATTTATTTCAGCTTTCAAACCTTCTGAATGTGACAGGCATTAGGAGCTCAAAGGAAGAGAGATTATACCTTGTAGTGGGAAATTTCGAAAATATATATGAAAGAGTATTTAAAAGTTATTTTGAAGTAATTTTATTTTAGATATACTTTTCTAAAAAAGATTTTATTTATTTATCTGGGGGGAGGGACAGAGGAAGAGGGACAAGCAGACTCTGTACTGAATGCGGAGCCCTATACAATAGCTCAATCTCAGAACTCTGATATCATGACCTGAGCCAAAACCAAGAGTTGGATGCTCAACTGACTGAGCCACTCATGCCTCTCTATATATATATTAAACAACTTAAAAACAAAATTTGAAAGGATAAACTAATTTGAAACTAACTTAAATGAATGCTGGAAATAAAAAATAAAAAAAAAATATACCAAATTCAATATTCAGTAACATTAAATTCAAAATGAAGGCACAGGAAAACCTTTTGTGATCTATACTAAGGAGAAAAATCAGACAACTGAATCAGCAAAAAAATGACAGAGATGATGGGATTAGCAAATAAGGATTTTGAAATAGCTAATATATGCTGTAGGCTCAAGGAAGGAAGGGTATGAAAGGAAATATGAACATGATAAAGAGTAAAATGGAAGTTATAAAAATACCTATATTGTACTTCTAGGATAAATGTATAATAGTTGAAATAAAAAATACACTTGTTGAATAAGCAAGAAGACTGGGCATTGCAGAAAAAAAGAACAGAGGATTTGAGGCTTTAGCAATAAAACCTTGGCAAAATGAATCACAGAAAAGAAAGGATTAAAGAACAAAAGAACAAAAGAACACAATGTCAGCCGCTGTTGGAAAAAAATGTCAAACCCCCAAAAAATGTCACAACCCCAAAAAAATGTCACAACCCCAAAATAAGTGTAAAGAGACATAAAATGATACAAAGATCTAAAAAGACAGATCATGGAAAAAATAATCAAAAGTGAACTGGAACAGATATTAATATTAAGTAAACCTCAATACATACAATATAGTAACTAATAATGAAGGATATTCCTCAATGATAAAGGGTTCAATTCTTCAAGAATATAAAAATCCTAGATAAAACACATAACAACTTTGAGAAGTGTGAATAAAATACTGAAAAAAATGAAAGAAAATACATACAAATACATAGTTATTATTATAAATTTCAACACAATAATTGATAAAATCAGTAGTTAGAAAGATACAAAGAGTTGAATAACATTATGAGCCAACTAGGTTTAATTTATGTCTAAAAAAACCTGTTGAATACACATTTATTTTTTTATTTAAAAAAAATTAAAGATTTTATTTATTTATTCATGAGAGACACAGAGAGAGAAAGAGAGAGAGAGAGGCAGAGACACAGGCAGAGGGAGAAGCAGGCTCCATGCAGGGAGCCCAACGTGGGACTCAATCCCCGGGTCTCCAGGATCACGCCCTGGGCTGAAGGCAGGCACCAAACCACTGAGCCATCCAGGGATCCCAAATACACATTTAAAATGACATGGAGGATTTAACAAGATAGCTCATAAACTGGGCCATAAACCAAGCTTCAAATACAAAAATACTGAGATTACACAAGTATATGTTCTAGTTCTAATGGAATTAAATAATAATTTAATACCAGCAAAAAAATCTGGAAAATAACAAAATAGTTGGAAATTGAATAATACTTTTCTAAATAAATAAGAATCAAAGAAGAAATCACAAGGAAAATTAGAAATTATGTTGAGCTGTGTGAAAACGAAGACCTAGCATATCAAATTTTGTGCTAAGTGCTACTAAAGCAGAGCGTAAAAGCTTAATAATCTGAGAATTACCTAATGGGCAACTGGAACAAAAATACAGAAGCATACTACAAATCACCTCCATGCAGAGCCTGGAAGGAAATTAATGGAAATGTGTACACCAGCTTGGGGTTTGGGTTTCTTCAGCTTACTCCCATTATGGAATACACTCCTTCCCCCTACCTCCTCATTAGTCATTGGGACACTTCTGATGCTGAACACTGTTGAATTGTCTTGATGGAGCCCCTTTGCTTTATTTATTTATTTATTTATTTATTTATTTATTTATTTATTTATTTTAAATTTTTTTTAAAGTATTTATTCATGAGAGACACAGAGAGAGAGAGAGAGACAGAGACAGAGACACAGGCAGAGGGAGAAGCAAGCTCCTGGCAGGGAGCCCGATGTGGGACTTGATCCTGGATCCCGGGATCACACCCTGAGCCGAAGGCAGCTGCTCAACCACTGAGCCACCCAGGTGTCCCCCCCTTGCTTTATAAATATCTCAGATATGAGAAAATATTTGTTGAGGGAGGTTAAAATTTTGAGCAATATCATCTGTTTGATAATGGATGATATTTACTGAATGATATGTGGACATTTTCACAATACTAAATGGAATTATTCTTTCCCAGAGAAGTGGACCTAGCAGGAAAAATAAAGGAGTAGGATTATAGGTAATAATCACCAATCCTGTGATCAGTGCTAAATTAGGGATCTACGTTTATGTCTTTAATCCTCACAGCAATTCAGTGAAGTAGTGGATATTCGTGAGCAGGTACTAAACATTTTTATTTTGAAGGGACTCTCCAGGAGTTTTGGTGATGATCAGCAAAATATTGATGGTGGTCCATGACACAGGCAGGCAGATCCCAGTACTCTGAAAAGGTTCTGAGAAGACCGAATAGAAACCCCGTTCTTTCCCCAGTGAGTCGCACAGAAGGTATACTCTTAACAGGAAATGGAAAACATGTTTGTAGTTAAATTATATAGATATTTGAATGAAGTCTAAATGTTTCTTGATTTCTAGGTGTATCCAAACCTCATGTTTAGTTTGTTGTTCTAGACAAAAGAGACATATCAAGAGATGGGTATACTATATTCTAACACAATTTTTTTTTAAGATTTTATTTATTTACTCATGAGAGACAGAGAGAGAGAGAGAGAGAGAGGGAGAAGCAGGCTCCATCCTGGGAGCCCGACTTGGGACTTGATCCCGGGTCTCCAGGATCACACCCTGGGCCAAAGGCAAGCGCTGAACCGCTGAGCCACCCAGGGATCCCCCTAACACAAATTCTTTAAAGAAGAAAAAGAAACTCCTCATGTTATACAGAAACAGAGGGATATGAAAAAAAAAAAATAACAGGTCCATGTTTCAGGGCTGGAGCTAGAAAAAACTGTGACATCACATGTTAGTTTCACCTCTTCTATAAGCTGTCACTATGGATAGTTCACTGATTAATTTTTTATGAGCCCTTTCCCATAGTATTTAAGTGTATTTCATTTCCAAAGTATTTCCAAAATATTTCCAAAGCATTTAAATATTTAAAATGTTCTTTCTAAATTCTTCTCTTAGTAAAGTAGCTGATACTAATAACGCACATCGGGTTTATATATTTAGCAAAATACTCTCTCAATTTAAGATTTACATTAAGTTGGGAAATGAGAGACTTTGCCTCCAGTAAAGAAATATAAAATTAAAGGGACACCTGGGTGGCTCAGTTAGTTGAGCCTGGGATTCAGGTCATGATCTCAGGGTCGTGAGATCCAGCCCCACACTCAGAGCTAAGTCTGCTTGAGATTCTTTCTCTCCCGTTGCCTCTCCCCCCTCAAATGTGCTCTTAATAAATAAATAAAATCTTTAAAAAAATATAGAAAATTTTTTTTAAATGTTTATTTATTTATGATAGTCACACAGAGAGAAAGAGAGAGAGGCAGAGACACAGGCAGAGGGAGAAGCAGGCTCCATGCACCGGGAGCCCGACGTGGGATTCGATCCCGGGTCTCCAGGATCGCGCCCTGGGCCAAAGGCAGGCCCCAAACCCCTGCGCCACCCAGGGATCCCAAAAAAATATAGAAAATTATAGTAATCAAATGTGCCAGGCTTTTTTAAAATGGCCCTAAAATCTGATTGTAGGTGTCAACTCTGTCACTCCTGTGGTATCTGTGCATAATTCATGTATTTTCAGTTTTAATTCTCACCTTAATCCATGGTTCTACAACCCCTTCTTAATTTCTCCTCACTCCTTTTCTATCTTACTTGAAGATAGAGATTTAAGACCTAAAGATGGGGCAGCCCAAGTGGCTCAGTGGTTTAGTGCCACCTTTGGCCTAGGGTGTGATCCTGGAGTCCCAGGATCCGGTCCCACATCCAGCTCCCTGCATGGAGCCTGCTTCTCCCTCTGCCTGTGTCTCTGCCTCTCTCTCTCTCTCTCTCTCTCTCTCTGTGTCTCTCATGAATAAATAAAATCTTATAAAGAAATACTTAAAAGATGTATCAAAATTCAGCATTTTAAAAGTTTATTCACCCTTTTATGGAATAAGTTATTTAACTCAGTGAACTAAAATAAAATGCAAATTGTTTTGACACTAAATAATAAACAGATGGCTATATTTTTGCTTTTTTCCCTCTAACTCTTGTTAGACTCAAAAAGTAAGGTATACAAAGTAGGAAAATCTCAGTGTAAATAAAATAGTAAACTATTATTTTACATCTGTATCTCTTGTCTCTCTCATAGCATAAGCATATTCGTTTTTTTATTTTTATTTTTTTGTTTTTTTAAAGATTTTATTTATTTATTCAGGAGACACAGAGAGAGAGAGAGAGAGGCAGAGACACAGGCAGAGAGAGAGAAGCAGGCTCCATGCAGGGAGCCCGATATGGGACTCCATCCAGAGACTCCAGGATCATGTCCTGAGCCGAAGGCAAACGTTTAACTGCTGAGCCACCCAAGCGTCCCAGCATATTTGAAGGCCAATAGTTTTTACACATGCAAAACAACTTCTTAGTCCACTGAAAGGAAGTTTCTTATTTGTACAACTATCTTAAAGCTTGTTTCAACAAACAGCTAATATTTTATTAAGAAAGTTCAAAAGTTATCTGAAATCTGAACTTGAACAACTTTTCTACTACATATATTTGCTATAGAATATTATTGAAGAGCCTTCTCAAAACATTATCAAGTATTCTACAATGCATATTTGCTAAGGAACAGAAAACTCTTTTGACTCACTGTTAGTTCATACCCATAAACTAGAGAGTTTCATAATCTAATGATTTCTGTAGCCAAATTGCTCTGGCATGTCAGAAAGATCCCCAGTTACATTTAAATTGAGACTTTAACAAAATGTGGATGGACCTCAATAAAAATCTGAGGCAATTAATGTAAACACTTTTTCTCAGGTTGTATCTTTTAGCCAATTGTGTTACATGATTTCATGGTTACTAAAAGCAGAGTTACATGGGGGAAGAACCTGAGGAGGAATTGTAGCATGATTCTGAGGGCCATTTTGAAACAGATTGTGGACACCCACTAAATGCTTCCTATTATGTTACCAGCTTTTACTAACTTAACTTGTAAAATGATTGACTTCAGATAATGTCTAAGGATATTGAACTGAGGCCAGAATGATAAATTCTCCAATGTTATTAAATTGGAACTATTTTCATAGGATTAATAATGATGTCTAATGTTATATCATCTTTTACGTTTAACTATTATTACAATTAAAAAGTCCTATCACAAAAATTTCATAATTTTAAAAAAGGCACATTTGCAACATATCTTGAATAATAAGAGTGCAGCAACAAAGCATATGAAAATTTTGTGTCAGATAAAAAGTAAAGTGGTACACTATGCAGGAAAAGACATTTATGATCGAGACAGATTGGACAAGTAAATCTACTAATTTCACCTAAATAGATATTAAGCTAATGACCTTGAAGGAAGAAAATTATTTTATAGCTACTACAATGTCTATGACCCTAAAGCCTAAAGCATGACTAAAATGGTAGTAGAGACACTATAAGAGCCATTACATTTAAACCAGAACAATCTCTGTGATTCTGGACATGGCTGGAACATGTTGTAAAATACCGGTTGGCATACGGCCACTTAAAGCCATAATTACCCTTGAAGGAGCAGAGCACACAGTGTATCAGAATCAATGATGTTATTTGAGAGAAAGGTTTGAGGAAATTGGGCTTATTCATTTTAATAAAGGAGCATTAACCTTTCATGACCTTAATTGAAGTTACAGAATTCTGAAAGTGATAGATAAAATTGATCCTAATAAATTCTTCTGTCCACTCTAAAAGTCAATAAGAAATAAAAATGATCTCGAAATTGGGAAACTGGGGGCTAGAAATGAAATTGGGATACAGGTATTTCATTCACAGCGTGGGATAAATTGCAACTAAGGCAGTCAGAGCAGAGGAGCAGCGCGTGTGTCAGTGAAATGCAGCAGAACTTTGGAAGAATTCAATGCATGACTCCTGATGGACTGACCCACCTAAAACCTCACCAACCAGGAGCTATTGTTTCAAATTTTTATATTAAAGTCTGTATGTGACCAAATTAATAAAGCCAAGGATGTCGATTGTTAAGGTAACCTCCTGGGCTCTTGCAAGAGTAAGTTCTCTCTACACACTTCCATCCCTCCCTTCCCATCCCTCCCTTCCCCTTTAATCAAAACTCCTATCTTGTGATTCAATCATCTAAGTTGAGATCTGATCCCAAAGTATCTTTACAGTGACACTTCTTTAGTTTCCTTACTGAAGTGTGTAGACAAATTTGAATTTTGAAACACTAGTCTCCAGAGAGACCCAAGGCAAAAGAAAAAAAAAAAAAAGATGAAAACAGATTTGAAATTGCTACAAAGTAAAATCCTCAAGATGAAGGTATAGCAGGCATAGTATATCACATTTTTTTGACAAGAGTCTATTATTGTGCCGGCAGCCAGAGGGGCAGCACATATGCAGACTAGTATTCCATGGGACACATTTTAGTAATGACAAATTTGGACATGAGCCTAGATCAATATTTGCTCAGTTATTTTAGTGTCACAGAGCCAAAAATAAATTGCAGGAAAGTTCTGGACCTTTCCCCACCCCCCAAATTTACATACTTTAATTTGTACATGGTGTAGGGGAATTCACAGACCCTCTGACAACCATCCAGTCTTAAAACTCTCATTATTTATATTATGAACTCTTTTCCACAGAAACCACATATTATTGATGATATTCTAATAATTAATTCTGACTTAAAATTAAATGTCAACTTACGAAAATAAATCCAAGTAAGTAGGTTCATTACAGTTTTTTTCTCAGAATGAACATTGAGTAATTCGGTATTGATAAGAATTTAAATTATTCATGAAATATTAATGTTAAACAGATTTTATGTTGTGATAAAAATAAAAATAAAAGATATTTATAAATGATTTGGCTACATTTACCCAAAGATTACCAGAATATTTTAATTGAGAGGAATGTTATTCAGTGTGAATGTCTGTTGTATAATGTGTTCTATTCTTCCAAGGTATGCTTCGAGTCTTTGAGTGTGTCTTAATTGTACTCTCGACTGGTTTAAGAATTTTGTAAATATGCATATTCTCTAGAACCATGTTTCTTTCATCAATATAAATGTTGCTTTTTGAAAACTAGAATCCATTAACCTTATTTTGATGAAGAAGGATATGACAACTGGAGCTTTTATTGATTTAAAAAACATTTCTTTTGAAATTCATCCCCTTGATAGTTTTTAGATATTGTTATTGCTCCAGAAATAATCGATATTGGTAAGACTGTTTGGTAAATCTGTTTATGACTTTCTTCAATATTCCACTGGAAATAGATAAAAAATAAATTTATACTTAGGTCTTCAAAACTACTTGGTGCAATAAAAAAAATATATTTGTCAATACAACTGAGAAATATTTTGGGATATTAAATATCTATTGTAATTTTTGTATATTTGCTTCTACATAAGACAGTGCATGCTTTTCATAGTTTATAGGTATTTTGCATAGGTTATATAATGTTTTAAATCTTATAAATATTATACAAAATAAAAATTGCAAAAACAGATATGTACCTACCTACTGTCCTTATCCACCAATATATACATAGTAGTATAGCAGAATATATGAGTATATACATAAAGAAATATAAATATACATGTATATGTGTATATATATGTATTGGCATATGTATGTTTATAGATAAATACACAAATATATATATACAGACAAAAATTTACATTAGTGTTAATATTACACATATAATATACCCGTTTTATATGTATATGTGTGTGTGTATATACACATATATAAAACAGCAGAATTTTTCTGAAAATCCATGATGATGATCCATGATGATGCCACTAAATTTTAAAAACATAAATAATAATGGCATTATTTATCTCTTGAAGAAAAATAATAAAACGGCAAATATGTTTCTAATGGATCCTTACAATCTACATGGATGTTCTCTAATTCAATGATTAAAAAATGTCACAGGCCTTAATAAAGTTTATACAGGACAGTTTAGAAAACCTGTCAGGATTTGGTTTCTGTTTTCCTCTATGAGCCAGTACCATTTGCAAACCTAAAAGCAGCAAAAACTTTCCTTATTTGGGCACCTACTTTCAAGACAGCTTTCATCTTTCTTTATTCTAGGTTATTCAACTTTTAATAGGGAAAAAAGGCCACCTACTGAGCCATCTTAATGGGACATGATCAAAGACCAAGATATAGTTAAAACACATTAAGTGCAATCAAAGCAGGCAACTGGGTTAAAGGGCAGTTGAATAAGGCTAAGCTCATTTAGTGACACTCACTAGCACAGACATAGGTCAAATGCTTAGAGTCAACAGGCTTAGGCTCCACCCTTTGAGATCCATTATCATATAAAGCAAGCTTTAATGTGTTATTTTGTGATTAGTCCAAGAAATTAATCCATCCCTAAAATATTTTGTTTTGTTTTGGTTTGGTTTTTTCTGGGTTTTTGTTTTTGATATTCTGTGAAAGAGACCCTTTTTGTAAGAGTAGGATTTATAGCAGATTTCATTATGCCATTCAATTTCCAGACTCCTCTTTCTGTATTTAGGAGAGTCAGTTTCCCGAATATCTCTGAAGTGGTATACTTTCCTTGATGCATCTCTTGATCAATCTGAACTTTACTAATTTTCTTCTTTATGCTTTTATTAAAACAATTTATTAAGTATTTCATATTTAATCACCACATTTCATGAGCTTGAAATAATTTAAATTTAGATGCAGAAAATAGTTGGGGGCCGATCCTGATAAGCAATGTAGTAAGGGTAATAAAACAGTATACTGTGATGCAGAAGTATGTTTTATTATCATCATAGCTTTTTTTCAGTTACAATGTTTTCTGATTAATTTATTTACTTTTATCATCTGTTTCCCCATGAAACTGTATGCTTCATGATAATGGAACCCTTTGCTGTGGCTGATGTTTTGTTTTCTTATATGATACATCCTTATCACCAGATCAGTGTTTAGAAATAAGAAATTGTGAGTATTTGGTCAATAAACAGATTATTGCAAATTGCTTTATATGACCCATCCAGATACCTAAAAAGTATTTCATATAAACTGAGAAATGTAGAAAATATCTGAGAAAAAAAAATACTAAAGAAGTTTTAGATGTCATCCATTTTTATTTAAGGTCAATTTTCCAGATAATTTTATACAAATACTCATATTTTCACAATTTGAATGATCTATGAAATTGTGTTCATTGCATAGGTGAGGAAGCCAGGGCTCTAATTCTACTATGTGTAAAAGTAGAATAACAGCCAAAAGCATGTTTTTTAATGCTCATATATTTTCTACTTCATCCATTAGTATACCATAAATCCAGAAATAAAATCCCAAATATTTAACAACTCTTGATATAGGATGAGACATCTTGCAATCAGAATGGACATCAACTGGGACACCTGGGAGGCTCCATTGATTAAGCATCCAACTCTGGATTTTGGTTCAGGTCACAGTGTCAGGGTATGGAGATAGAGCCCCATGTTCATTTCTGCTCTCAGTGTGGAGTCTGCTTAAGATTCTCTCTCTCTCCCTTTTCCTCTTTCCCTCCCTCAGCTCACACTCTTACTCAATAAAATTAATAAATAAAATCTTTAAAAAAAAAGGAAAGGTCACTAACCTTTTGGTGGAGTTAAGGACTTCTTCTATGAAGACATTAGTCTCTCAACTTGCAAGTTATAGGGAGCTCCAGGGCAGGGTCAAAGTGGTGGTAGCAGGCATTGTGTGGCTCAGAGAATCAGAGAAATCACTCTTTATAAATTTGTATGAAAATGCTGATATTTTACTAATTGGCATAGTGACAATGCAGTTTTAGTACACAAGTCCTTTGTACACAATGTTGTAAAACTCGGAAATCATTGGTTACTTCCATTTATCACTTCTTTTAAGTAAATGTGTAAAATCTCAACAAAATGGACTACATTCATGAGTTTTTATTTTACTGAAATAGTATTGGTAATTATACTCGAGGCATTTGAGTATTAATTTCCTCTAGGTTCTTTAAAAGTAGTCTATACACATTAAATAATGCTTTGGTTGCATGATACACTGACCATTCCTAGAAGTTTTTTTTTTTTAATATCATACCTATCAAAGAAAAAATCTGCAAATACTATATCTAAGCTCATTATAAATTTGTCTCATTTCAGAGTGTGAAACTGAGATGTTACTGTTTAAGTCTCAATCACATGGTTTGCCTGAAAACTCTTTTTAAATCAGCAAAGTAATCTTTAGTATTGAGGGAAATAATGATGCCATTTCATAAGGAAAATCTTTATATTGGGGAAGGCATGCAAACTCCTTTCCATTTGCTTGTCTTTATGAAGACCTTTTATACATTTGGGTGGAGAAAAATAAAGTCAAGAGATACTGTTTATCACTGATCTATGAAGGAAGCATTTTCAGTAGTTGAAATCAAAGTCAAATGCTTGCAAATCAGATTGGTATTGTGGAAAATTGTAACCATGAGAAGAAAATATATAGTTTTATGACAAAACTGATTTAGGTTTCAAATCATAGTATCTGAGCTAAAACATGGAGTGTCATCTCTGTTTTGTTTTGTTTTGTTTTGTTTTTCTTTTCTGCACTGAATGCTCCACCTCTGAAAACAACTTTAGTGTAAAAAAGTTTAGGTTTAAGACTTTGATGATTCAATATATGTACAATCCTCACAATTTTCATTTACCAACAGTAATGATATAAATTAGTGTTTTCTGCATTGTTTTCATCTAATATAAATTCATGATCAACAGTAATATGCCAGTTCTGATTTATAAACAACTAGAAAATAATTCATCATTCTTCTGACTCTTTACTAATTGGAAACCACATTATTTTTAAAATGGTATGAGGGGATCCCTGGGTGGCGCAGTGGTTTGGCGCCTGCCTTTGGCCCAGGGAGAGATCCTGGAGACCCGGGATCGAGTCCCACGTCGGGCTCCTGGTGCATGGAGCCTGCTTCTCCCTCTGCCTGTGTCTCTGCCTCTCTTTCTCTCTCTGTGTGACTATCATAAATAAATAAAAATTAAAAAAAAATAAAATGGTATGAGTTCTGTTGAAAATTAGCAAAGATCAAATGAAATATTCTCAACCCCCTCTTTATTGTGTGTGTTATTTATCTTTATTATCAACTTCTATGGAATATTACTTTCTTGCATATATATCTTGAACCAATCTATGCTTTCCTGAATAAAGAGACTGAGATTTATTTACCTTTATATTTCCAAAGATGGACATAGTGATGAAAACATAAAAAGCACTAAACTATTTTGTGAACTGAAGCATTTTAATTAATTTATAATATAAAACTACTAGTTATTGACATCTTATCAGAGAAATATGTTTTTTTTTTAATCAGGGAAATAATTTATTCAGCCCCTCCCCCCCCAAAAAAAACATAAAATAACACTGAGCTCTGACTCAATTTAATGACAGATAACAAAACATTTTTTTTTGTTTTCATATAATTTGGCTCTATTTTACATTTATATTTACCTATGGAATTATGGAATATACAGTTACATTTAGTTATAAAATGATATTGACTTTACAATTTAAAGTAGTAAGGTAATAAAATAAATGGAATCCAAGAATATTTTACAGTGATCAAGGTCTGAATACAAATGTGTTCCATTTATTATTCCACTGAATGCAGAGAAATTTTGGAAGTTTTATAAAGAAAGAAAAATCATATTAGAGTGAATATCGATAAATGCCGGATGCATCCATCAAGCATCTTGGCAGTCATCATGCAGCAGGGATAGTTTGCCCTGTAGTTCAAATCAATATGTTTTTCTTGTAAGGTACAACACAAAGTAGTTAAGTGTTGCTTTCAAAACTCTAGAAATGTATTAGTTTACAATAATACATCTAGGTCTGCAGTGTAAGAACAGACATTATTCCCTAGGAATAACATATATCTACCAGATAATAGACGCTTGAACACAAAAAAGTTATGGAGGAAATATTGGTAGAATTACTCAATAGGAACTTATGACTTTGATTTGCTATGTGTAAAGAGAAAGTAAATTCAAGTAATGTCTGAAATCATAGGAGAAGACACTTGTGACATATTCACATATATCACTAAGATGTGGACAGCTCACAGTTTAGTGTCAAAAAAACACTTTTATACAGTCCAGTTCTCTTTTTCAGGAAGGAAGGTGTTAGCCATAGAATTTGCAGTGTGGTGGGAAAGTTGTATTTGCCATCCCTTTTAAACAGGTTTCTGTGTGCCTGTACAATCCTCATTTGATCCTAACAATGCTTGTTCTTGGAACATGATAAGTGATCAATTAACTTTCTTGAATGTATGTAAGCTTAGTTTCTACCTGCCTTGAATATTGGACTTTCTTTTTAATTTGTGGGATAAGAAAGAAAAAGTGTTCCTTTAAATTTTGCAACTGAATGATCCCTTTTTTGTGTATTACTATGAAGAATTATCTCAGTAATTGTGTTGCAGATCAGAGTTAATTATTTCAAAGTGTAAGTAAGAAATACAAGTATTGGGGCGTGAGGGAGGCTCAGTGGTTAAGCATCTGCCTCTGCTCATGCCATGATCCCAGGGTTCTGGAATCAAGCTCCACATGGGGCTCCCTGCTTGGCAGGGAAGTTGCTTCTTCCTCTCCCTCTCTCTCTGCCTGCTGCTCCCCCTGCTTGTGGTCTCTCTCTCTCTCTCTCCACCCCCCTCGTGTCAAATAAATAAATAAATATATAAATCTTTAAAAAATACAAGTACTTCAGAGATTTTGAGCTTTTTTCCTTAAATCTCCCTTCATGAAGGTCTTTAAAGTCTATGATTTTAAATATGACATAAAGATGTGTATTAAATTATTTATGTTTTTGCACTAAGTATAATATGTGTAGCCATTTAATATAGTTTGACAAATTTGAGTTTTGACAAATTTGTTAACTATATCTTCCCACCTTCATTGTGAAGAAAACAGAACTGAAACATAGTTAATATTTCTGGCAAGAGTAGATACCATATCAAAATTCTAAGACAAGATAAAATCGGAGAATGGCATGTTCCAATGATTAAAGAACAAGCAAGCTTTAAAATTACAAGATGGTATCTTTTAACTATGCTCACTTTAATAAAATATAACCAAAGAAATTAAGAAAGTCTACCATCTAGAGATAATAATTGGTACTGCTTATTCTAATCAATGAATAAAATAAGCAAATATATGGTATCTATTTTATAATCTATTTAATGTTTTAATCATTAAAATTTTAAAGTTTGTGAAACTAAATCAGTAAAATAATGAGTGTAGCAATAGAAAAGTAAATTCAACTTCAAAAACCAGTAGTCAAAGTGATATTTGAAATATTTAAAATCAGTGTAGGAACTGTCTATTCAGAATGAGCAACTTAACAAGAACAGATCTAGGCTGAGATATACTAATGTAAGAAATACTACTTACAATAAAAAATGACATTATTTGTACAATTGACAAATGGAATTTATTTTTTATTTTATTTTTTTTTTGACAAATGGAATTTAAAGCTACAGTGCCCTGAAATAGCATATCTGTAGGAAAATTGACAGTGTCATACATATCTCTCGTGAATGTAAAATATTCAGTTTTGCATGGAAATAGGTCTAAATGTATAAAAATATTTTTAAAAAGCTTTCCACTCTTGTCAATTGGGAGGCTCAGTCTATTAATTGTCTGATCCTTGATTTTGGCTCAGGTCATGATCTCAGAGTCATGAGATCAAGATTCTCTTTCTCTGCCCCTCAGCCCCTCTGTTCCTCTCTCTGCCCTTCCCACATTCTCATTCTCTCTCTCTCTCAAAAGACAAACAAACAAAAAACCCAGCTTCCCACTAACTGATTCTACTCTCAAAAATTTATTCTAAGGAAATAATCATTGTTGTAGTTAATTCTGTTTCTTTCTTCAGTGTATTATTGATTAAAAAATTAGAAAACCATCTAGATGTGAAACAATATGCAACAAAAGGGAATAGTAAATACAATATTGTGCAGCCATATAATTGTACATAATGTAGCTAGCTGAAGTGATGAGTTGAACATCAATTTTCATGACAAGCGTTGAGAAGAGGGCCCATAATTTTTACTTTTCTGGTTAAATAATTATGTACATAAAACATCTAAATAAATTTAAAGAAAAATAACCAGCATATTAGAGTATATGAGGTAGTTCAGTACGGTGCTGGATTCAAGACAAATTGTCAAAACTCACTTACATATGTGTATGTGTGTGGGGGAGAGTTTTACAAAAGATCTAGGAGTTATTGAGGACCTCAAAAATAATATTAAAGATCAAAAGATGAATAAAGAGAAAACTATATTACATTTTGAAATAGATTCAATTTGTTAAAGATGTCATTTTTCTTCCAAATCAGATTGAAAACTTAAAAACTAGAGTACTTGATTCCATAATTTATATTAAGGGTAGAATTTAAAGAATAATTGAAAACATCTATGGAAAACAAGATGGGTAGACACAAAGGAATTGGACAGTGCAAGCTATTTTATTTTTTTAAGAATGAAAAAAGGAGGAAAAAGAGTGAGGAAGAGAGAAAGGAGGATGAGGGAGAGACAGGAGGAATAAGTACATTTTTGGTCTTTGGTGTTCCATAAACTTAATTTAGTGCCATATCATTACTTGCTATTCTCTTTTTGTTGTACAATTTTCATGCATTTCTTCAATGTTTTCCATGCAATGCAGTATATCTAGAAAATTTTATGGCTGAACATTTAGCAATGTCAAAGTTTCCAGAAAAATCTATGGAGGTACAATATGCAGTTTGATGATATTCAGTTTCTGAGATTTGATGGGGGTACATGGATTATAAGGAGATTTTTAACTATGCAAATTGTTTAAATTACCTGATTTTAAGTTTTGCATCTTAAAAATCTGTCTTCCTATCTTATTGGATTTAAGTAATAAGTGTTTTTCTTTCCTCAAGTGTTTGTAAATAAAAAGCAATAAATAACAATATTTTTATTGTCATCTTTATGTCTATGTGACATAAAAGGAAAGAAAAACAGCTATCTTTTGTGGTTTGCTGTTCACAAAAGAGTGAGAAATAGGCAATGATCCCTTCCAAACAGATAGTTTGTAATTTTATTAGAGTAAAACTTTTGAATGTACAATACATTTTACACTGTATTTTAAAAAATACAATTTGGTGAGTTATGATATATGTATATACCTTGGTACTCATCCTCTTGTTACCCTCTTAAATGTTATAATAGTTTCCATTTCTTTTTTTTAAATATTTTTATTTATTTATCCATGAGAGACACACACAGAGAGAGAGAGGAGGCAGAGAGAAAGAGAGAGGCAGAGACACAGGCAGAGGGAGAAGCAGGCTCCATGCAGGGAGCCTGATGTGAGATTCGATCCCGGGTCTCCAGGATCACGCCCTGGGCTGAAGGAGGCGGTAAACCGCTGAGCCACTAGGGCTGCCACCATTTATTTCTTATATGTGAAGCATTATGCACAAATTTGTGAAAAGTACAATAGCCTTGCAAAATAGGAATTTTCATTATTTTACACAATAACAAATTCTAACTGAGAAACGTAGATGGCTTGCTCCTGATTCAAGCATTCTAATAATAAATAATTAAATACATACATGCATATATAACTCTCAGTGTTGGAGCAGCGTTTCCTATGAGTGCTAGTTTACCCTAAAACGCATGTTTTTTCAATTACATCAATTTCTCACCCAAGTCATTAATATGAAAATTGGCCCAGGATATACAAATCATGATGATAAACTTATTACCTAAAAGAGTTCATTTGCTCCGCTTTATCGCTTATTGTTCTGAAGTTACATTAAGAGGTGTTTTAATTTAATATCATATATTTGATATATATCTGACATTCTTGTTTTCTGCTTCCAACCACTGTGGTGGTAGTATTAGGTGACTAATATTCATCATACATCATTTGACACATGAATCCAATAGCAATTAAATTATGTCTTTTTATTTTTATTTTATTTTATTATTTTATTTTATTTTATTTTATTTTTAAGGTTTCATTTATTTATTCATGAGAGACACAGAGAGAGAGGAAGAGACGTAGGCAGAAGGAGCAGCAGGCTTCCCGCGGGGAGCCCAATGCGAGACTGGATCCCAATCTGGGACCCCAGGACCACCCCACCCCACCCCTGAGCTGAAGGCAGAAACTCAGCCACTGAGCCACGCAGGCATCCCTATTTTTTTTTAATTAAAAAGTCCACTTATAAATTGATAATAATCACTACTATCACCAATAATCACTATTAGTAATAATATGATGCTTGATTTTTTTTATCATTTTTTGTGACTTTTGTAGACTTTTTCTCATAAAAATTGTCAAATAAAAGATGTAAAATGAAATATAATTGTAACAGTGAAATCACTGACATGCCCAACTTTATGTAATAATAAACAGCATAACAAAATGATTTGTCACCATTAAGTGTTTATAGACTTTTGATGTAGCTTTTTATCTTGCTAGGCTTCTAAGCACATAGTCTGACTTCCCTTAATGCCGAGAGCGAGAAGGCAGTCTGGTTCCCTCACTCTACTCTTAAATTCTGCTTTTCTCTATCAGTATTTTGACCTTTCAGTCAAGCACACTCAGGTAACAAGATAATGAAGCTATAAGGCCAAGGAGCCTTCTTGACTTTTTGTTAGTACTCTGCCTTTGGTACATCATTATGTCTGCTAAGACAGCTAAATGTTTTATAACATTTTAAATAGCACTGTATTGCTGACTCATAGGCAATTCATTGCTTATCATGAGCGTCACATAACAGATAAGTGAATCACAGCAGAGAGCTCTAAAGAAATATGCTAGAAAAACAGCCTGCCAAGGCAAAGCAGGCATAATGCACTTCCCCATTCCTCTATAGAGTCAACTCTTAGCTAATATATATATATACACACACATATATAAATAAGCTAATGTATATATAATATATATAATATATGTAATATATATAATATAAATAATATAATATATATTATAATATATACATATATGTATATATAAGCTAATATATATGTGATATATATATATGTATATATATATATCACTCACTACATTTTTTTTTCTTTTTAAGTGCTCTCACCATTCAGAGCTTCTGCATATCTACCAATGATCCAGTCAGAGAGAGGCAAGAGACAGAGGATGTTTCAGAGACCAACCAAATTAAAGTCACCAAGAAATCTAGTTTAGGCTGACTTCCCAACTGACTTATATTATGCTAATATTATACTAAATGTTTCTTGGACTGGAATATGATATGTACAGCTCTTTTAAGCAAGTTTATTTCATATCCAGGAAAAGGCCCCCCAAAAAACTGCATGAAAATAAAAATAGTATTTTAATAATGAACATAATAAATATATTTCTTGTACTTATGGTATAAGACAAAGTATGTAGTTTATGTTTAAATTTTATTATTTTCATTTTTTTTATGATGACAATCATTGGGAACTTAAGATTTTCCAGTTACTATAGTAACTATTTAATTTTCACAACTATTCTGTAAAATTGATGCGGTTATTAGATTTTATAAGTGAAAAATTTAATTTCATGAGGTGAAGTAAGTTTTCATTCTGTAATTAAGCTGAAGCCTTCCTGATAACAAAGGTTATGCCCTTTCTAATAAGCTACCAATTTAACAAAAATATGTTGATATTCAGATTTAATTTACTTTTCTTTTTCTTAAGATCCACTTTATTTACTTTCCACTAATTTGTCTAATAAAATACTACAGTAATACTAAGAAAATAAGTGCATTGTTTAGTCCTAATAAAATGACCACTCTGTCTGCAATTTATTTCCAGAATGCTACGTTTGTTGCAGTAATAGCCTTTATTCCCATATCAGTTTGACCCATTTAACTTACCTAATCAGTTTTTGTTTAGGAGAGTCTCATATTGAATTGTACACATTTCTACAATAATAGTGCACTAAAAATGTCCCTGATTCTTCCTTGGTTGTATATGAGACATACATTGGCATAGCTACATCTGTCAACATGTCATTATTAATCACACTCACTAGACTCAATGGATATTTTGTGATTTCTCTATTGAAAATCTAACACATTGATTAGTTTACTGATATTTAACATCTCTGAGTTTCAACATTGAGAAACAGCCATTAACATTCCCACTCATCCATATTTTGTAAATATTTCAGCTAGTCTGGTGTTTTGCCTGCAAGCTACCCATTTCAATCCCATTTAAATTTTTAATTTGTTGTTTGTTTAACTAAGAAATAAACTGTTTTGGAAACTGCAGCAAACTTCAGAACATTACCCATATATTAAAAGAATGAAAGAATGTATAGCAAGAAATTGCAGTAAAAACAATATATTTTATTAAAGACCTGGTAAGTTTATATTCAGTCATATCTAAGACAATTTTAAGCAAACGTTATACCCAAATAAACAGCCATTTCTGGGTCCTTCGCAAATACTTAGATCTGAAGTTAAGAACACAGACATGGAAAGTTTGTATTGAAACTTGCCAAAGAGTTAAGATGTGGTATTTTTATTCATGACCATCAAAGGAACCCTAGATATCCATAATCAAAGTCACTATGAAAGTGCCTCTGATAGAGGGAAGAGTTCATAAAGAATTTGAAAAATTCACTGTAATACTGAAGAAAAATCAGTTTCAGTGAAAACTCAAAATTGTAAAGATTAAGGGAAGACTAACTTATTTAGGCAACAATCCAAAAAGTTAATTGCTCTGCAGAATAGCGTTACCATCTTATCAAGAGATACTTGACATCACACACCTGAAAGAAAATTATATTCATTGCTCTCCAATGAAGAAATTATAGGGCTACCTCTAAAAAACAATACCTTTATAGAGAAAATTACCCCCAGGTTTTCAATAAAAAGGGGACCCCAAAGGATGAAGACCTTGTCAACCTTCTATCATGGGGCAAAGTTGGCTGGGCATGAAACAGTGAAAACAATTCTAGTTTAAAAGATAATTAAGAATTATAGACCACAGATTGCTTTTCTCAGATTAGTAAAAGATCCCTAAACTTGTGTTTGTTATATTTGTTAGTGCATGTCGGTACTGAAAAACAGAAATATAATAAATATTTCTCATATAATTAAAATGAAAGAAAAAATGCATATAAAGAAAGTTATGTGTACAGATGATCCCTGACTTATGATGGTTTCACTAGTGATCTTTTGGCTTTATGGTAGTATGTGAGTGATATGAATTTAGTAGAAACCTTACCTCAAATTTTGAATTCTTATATTTTCCCAGGCTAGCGATGATGTGGTATAATATTCCCTCATGATACTAGGTAGTGACAATGAACCACAGCTCCCAGCCAGTCATGAGATCATGAGGATAGACAACAAATACACTTAAAACCAATACACTTACAAATTACAACCCTCACCACCATTCTATTGCTTTTTTTTTTTTTTTTTACTTTCAGTACAGTAGTAATTAATTACATGAGCTATACAACACTTTATTATAAAGTAGTCTTTGTGTTAGGTGATTTTAGCCAACAGTAGGCTAATATAAGTGTTCTGAGCATGTTTTAAGGAAGTAGGCTAAGCTACAATGTTTGGTAGGTTGGGTGTATTAAATGCTTTTTTCGACTCATGACATATCAGGACTTAGCATCATTGTAAGTCAAGGAAGATCTATACTTGTTTCCAATGCAATTAAACAGCAAAATTTGAGGGAAGTGTGTGTCAGTATACATTCAGTCTCAGGCGCTTTGAAAGAAGGAATACATTCGAGGATTGGTGGTATCAAGCTACTCAGAGGGAAGGTAATCAGACTGAGGTCCAGAGATTTGCTTCAGTATGAAAACTGAAGGACACAGCATAAATGTGATAGGTGTGGCATCACTGAAGTGTGCTATTGGGATCTCATTTCAAGAAAGACCTTTCCCGGATGCCTGGGTGGCTCAGTGGTTAAGCACCTGCCTTCAGCTGAGGGCATGATCTTGGAGTCCCCGGATCAAGTCCCACATCAGGCTCCCTGCATGGAGCTTGCTTCTCTTTCTGCCTATGTCTCTGTCTCTGTCTCTGTCTCTGTCTCTGTCTCTCTCTGTGTCTCTCATGAATAAATAAATTAAAAAAAAAAGACCTTTCCAACAATCTGTCAGGAGTGTATTGAGTTGACAGCCATTAGCCACATAATACTTGAAATCCACTGCAGTGTTTTAACAGAGGTTGTGTTTTTCCCAAGAAGCTAGAAGGCAACAACAGCCTAAGATGTTAGTGCTTGTCTAGGCATTTCTCCCTACTGTCACCTCCTCTCTGGCAGTCATCAGAGCTCTTTCATTGCCCAGCCAAAACTTTCCTAGAGCTGCACTGCAGTCTGAGGCTTTCTCTATTCTATCCTCTTTTTTCTCTGTGATCCTTTCATAGACATTGGACAGACATTGTGGTCTGCAGAATTTTCCTGCTTCCATCTTTCCCTCTTCCCTATATCTGTCATAGATCTTATGCACAATATTGTCTTGCACCTCTTGCTTAGTCTTGATGTCTGCTTCCAGAACACAAATAACACAGTGGGGTTCCTGAGGCTCAGTCATAGAAGGGTCTAAATGTGATTTCCTGATTCCTGAAAGAGTAAATGCTAATATATTTTATGCATGTTGGACCCCATAAAGTGACTCAAGGCTGCCTCTAGGCAATTGAGCTTGTAAACACATAACAAAAAAATAGCAAGCTGAAAGGTGACCCCCTTAGAGATAAACCAGATGCCAGTGGAACATCTCTTCTTGCTCTCATCTTGGCATCTGCTTCAAAAGTATTTCTCTAAGACCTCACCATCTCAAAGCTACTGAACCTACTGTCACAAAAGTCAGAATCAGTTTAGGGGCTTTCCACATCTGGTGCTGGGACAGATGATGACATTATTTTTTGTTTCATTATATATTAGCATGTCTGCTAGGATATAAGCTCCAAAAGGGCAAACATTTCTGTTTATTTTGTTCATTCATGTATGACATGTGCCAACAATAGTGCATCATCTACAGTAAATGCTCAGTTGATATTAGTTGGATTAATAAATAGCTTTTCGTAGGTGATGTTATGCAATGTGGTGATGTGCGGTGGAGTTTGAACCCTTAACACTCCATGAGGTACATTTTGAATCATAATCTACATAGCTTTGGCCAGAAACTGTAAGGGAATATACACAGTAAAACATATGATGGTAGATAAAGTGAATCAACCTGGAATGGCTGGTCTGGGACTGAGTTATTCCCTTGGGTATAAGAGGGATAACATGAGAGACATGTTAAGAGGGGTGCCTGGGTAGCTCAGTCAGTTAAGCATCTGACTCTTGGGATCCCTGGGTGGCGCAGCGGTTTGGTGCCTGCCTTTGGCCCAGGGCGCGATCCTGGAGACCCGGGATCGAATCCCACATCAGGCTCCCGGTGCATGGAGCCTGCTTCTCCCTCGGCCTATGTCTCTGCCTCTCTCTCTCTCTCTCTCTGTGACTATCATAAATAAATAAAAATTTAAAAAATAAATAAAAAATAAATTTAAAATGAGAGCCATTCATGAGGAATTTTTTTATTATATACAAATACTTTCGAAGCTCTTCATCATGACATAAAAGTTGCTCCATGAAATGTTACTAACCAGTCTATGCAGTCGTATCTAATACTCTTCCAAATTTGCATTTTAGTAATTCCAACTATAATCATATTTCCACAACTAGCTCATTTATATCTACAGGTTTTTATTTGTGCTTTTTGGTATAAAGGCATAGGTAAATATTATGTCAGTCCAGTTCATATTATTTAATGAAATAGATCCACCTTGTATTTACACATACTCATATACATATTACAATTACTGTTTTATTTTTCTGTTAACTGGAAAAGTTGTTCGGAATATCTTTTCTCATATTCATCATGATGTTTTTTGTAGGTATATGCTAAATAGTACAAGTGGCTATTCAATTAAACATATAAGTCCTAGCATTCTCTGGCTCTGCTCCATATCAACCAGACTCAGTCCCAGTCAGTCCTGGAATCTCTTCTCTTAAAATATGGAA
Organism: Canis lupus familiaris; assembly: GCF_011100685.1. Lineage (NCBI taxonomy): Eukaryota > Metazoa > Chordata > Mammalia > Carnivora > Canidae > Canis > Canis lupus. The sequence goes on from NC_049224.1 coordinate 82,044,984, forward strand.
ATATACAAACAATTATATAGCACCACTGCAGAATAAGAGATATGAATGTCCGGAGGTGATGAAAGAATGGACATAGAGTCCTTCTGTTATGAGGCAAAATGAATGGGAGACAATTGATAAAAACATCTAGGCATTCTTGGAATACTGAACTTATCTCCCAAATCTTGTCTTATTCTTCAGAGTAAAAATAGAGTTCTAAACCCATTTTGGATTTAAGCTTTATCACTCTCTTGAGATCTTTTTTACCTGTGTAATTACTGCCATTCTTCTTTAGCCTATGGTCTTGAGCATTTATTCATATTTTAGTGATGCATCAAAGCAGATATATCATCCTGAAGTCAAAATATACACAGTCAGATCTTCTTAGAACACATTAGCTTCTAGGCCATGCCAGTTCAATTACAGGAAATTGAGTTCCAACTGTGTAATAATAGCACTGTGCATGATAGTGGGCTACAAAATTCAATAAAGCATATATCCTCCTGCCTTTAAAAATCCTATGAAATAATTGGTGTGTGTGTGTGTGTGTGTGTGTGTGTGTGTGTGTATGTGTATGTAGTTCACACACTCAAATCAATGCTTTGACTGAAGATGTTTTCACTTTCACCTTTGGACACGTTCAGAGTAGAGGTTTAACAAAGCAATAATCTCGTTGTTTTCTAATTTTACCTCTCCTATTCTAAAGATGTGTGCTTTCCACAATCTATTTAATGCCATATATGTTTCATTTCCCATGATTTCTGTTGATGATTTTACTGTTTGAAAATGGTCCCCATACATACTGCTGAACTGTTGTCTAGTATTCTCAAGCGGGAGAAGACTGCAATGTGCCTAATGGAGAAAGTACATGCACTAGGTGAACTTTGCTCAAACATGAGTTATAGTGCTGTTGCCATGAGTTCATTATTGATGAATCAATGATATAGTACATCCAGAAAAAGCAAGAGGAAATTTGCCAATCCCTACATGAGGCCACACGGAAAGTGCTAAAGTAATGTCTATAGTGCATGATGATTCTATGGAAAGATGGAAAAGTGGTTAAGTTTGTGGGTTCATGAAATGACAACTGGGGTTTTAAAAAAATTGTAGTGGACAATATTGTTGTGAGGCAGAAAGCCTAAGTAATTTATGGTTTTGTTTCCCAGAGTCAGGAAAATGTTAAACTCTTCTTTGCGAGTGCTGACTGGCTTGCTCATCTCAAAAGGCAATGCAGTGTGAAAAATGTTAAGCTTGCAGGTGAGACAGGTTTTGCAAATCAGGAGAATTTTTTTTACATATCTCCTAAGTGTTCTGTGGGGGAAAGGTTATGTGTAAGAGCAAGTTTTCAGCTTGATGAGACTGGCTTGTTTGACAAGGATGTTGGCAAACAAACCTACATATGCAAATGATAATTTAGTTGACAAAAATGTGTCATCAGAGGCTTGCAGGAACCTATCCCTGTATTTCCCCTCAGACCAGTGGCTCAGGATTTGCTAATTCAGCATTCATGGTTACTTTACAGAATATAATTACTGCAAAGAATATGAATCTATTATATACACATATATGTATGCATGCTTCTATATGTATGTATATATGTAAATTTTATATATTTACAGAAGTGATCAAAAAAGAAAAGATTCCTGACCTCATGCAATTTCTCTTCTAATGAAAAAGGAGAAATACAATCACCTAAAAAACAAATAAAAGACAAGATACTAACTGGTAGTTATATCATTCAGTGAGAGAATAAAACTGTGATAATTTCTGGAGCTACTTTATTATAGATAACCATCAAAGGCCTCTTGAAAAGATTGCATTCCAGTTGAGATATAAAAGAGAAGTAGAAGACAGCTATATGAAAAATTTATCATAAAAAAATGCTTTTTTCCTACATGTGATTTTCAATTAATTTTGTGTAAAAGTATACTGCTAATTCTGCAATGATATTTAAAGATAACAGTCAATATATATTGAAATAAGAATCGGTTTCAAAATATTTTAGCAAATGAAAATAAAAAATATATTTATCATATCAACTAAATTTTATCAATAAGAATGATTTAAAAAATCACATACTATAGAAAAGGAAAGACATTTATAAAACCGTCCCCATATTCAAAACATCTAGAGGTTGAAAATCTAGACTCAAATTCTTTTAGATATTTGCACATTTGAGGTTTGCAATTGGATAGAATTATCATAGAAACAGCTTTTCTAATTCTGCTAGCAGTTCTGCTTCCAATCCAAGTCAGAACCAGGAAATAAGAAGGCATACAAAGGGGAAAAGTAATGAATAAAGTTAACCAAACTTTCAGGATCTCACATTTGATGTAGGTCAACCTTGAATTTTAGATGAATGCTTGATTCACAATTCATCTAAATTAGGTCATTCTTCCCTGGTGACATATGTGTTTCAAAAATTAGCATTGACTTTCAAGTTATTGAATATGTTTCTATGAATCTTGGGAAGAGTTTCAAATGATTAAATATTTGACATCTATTTTAGATAAGAATTAGAAGACTATATTCTAAATTAAAAAAAAAAACAATTTCTCAATATATTCCAAATTGTAATCTTTTCATTCATCAAGAAATTATATTAATGACATGATTTTGTTAAACTATATTATATATTATTACATTCATTATATTAGTTTTTAGAATCGTGTCTTAAAATAGGCTAAGCTATAAAGTAAACCAAACTTCCTATTTGGTGATTCTTCAAATATAGTCAAACACCCTATGCTGGTAATACATTGTAGGGAGACTTAAACAGGTATACTCATGTTTCTACTATGGGGTGGCCCACTCTGACCTCTCTTTTGCCAATAACTCTGGTCCAGGAGAAGGAAGATAGGCTGTCTTATTGGTGAATTTGGGAGACAAATGTAATTCTTTCTTACCCACTGGTGAGGTCAACCTCCTTCCCCCAAAGGTAGATATTGGGTCCCCTGAGATCAAGCCCTGTGACCCCTGTGTTAGGCTCCATACTCAGCAGGGAGTCTGCTTCTGGATTCTTTCTCCATCTGGCTCTGCAACTCCCTGCAGTGAGGTGCATGCACTCTCCCTCTCTCTCTCAAATAAATAAAGAATCTTCAAAAGGCGGTTGTGATAGTCCTACACCCTGCCACCAGTTTAATGGAGAGGCACTCTCCCTGTTAAGGAGCCTACGGTTGCCACTTCTGTCTCTGATTGGCTTTGAGAATATACTTCAGAGGTGACAATTGAGGAAACCTATTTTGCCATATAAACACAATAATATTTTCCAAAGCCAATATTGCAATCTCCATTATCCTGCCTCCTGTGTCTTAGTGCTCACATGGTTCTCAAATCAAGATGTAAAGAAGAGGCATTATTATTGACATTTAAAAACCCTAGGAATATAGAATAACATTAGGAAGGAAGAAAATGAGGTTGCAGGAGAGGTTATAGCCTTTGAGTCAGAGAAATCTGAATTCAAATCTCAGCTCTTCCACCTCCTGGTGTGTGTATGTGTGTGGCAAGTTACTGATTTTCTCCAAACCCACGTTTTCCTAGTACAAAATGGAAACACTTCTGCTTAACTTGCAAGGCTTAGATGAAGATTAAAGATAATGGAGATAAATTTCACAAGACAAAGAAGGCTTTAAATGAATGTTCATTATTAATATTATTTTAGTTTCATATTGATACTTTAAAAATTCAAATTTAATTAAAAGTTATGATACGATTAAAGATGTAAGTTCAGATTATCGTAATTGGTATTTTTCAACTGTCATCATGATCATTAAGTAATTCTTATTAATATCTTAAGAAAACCTGTCACTATTACATTAAGAAACATATAAATTAATAAATTCCTTTTACTCTATAGAATCATTACAAATTCCAATTTATTTTAAGTAGATTAGAAAGTTATACACTTAACTCGATCCTCAAAGAATAAATAGATATTATCTATTAAATTTTCTTGATACAAGAAAATCTAATAAATAGATATTATCTATTAAATTTTCTTGATACAAGTCTTGTATCAAAGTCGCCTTCAAATCACCAATCGGCATTTATTTCTCATGAAACTATAGGCTTCACTTTCAAGAAAGTAGACAGTGTAGGGAAAAGAATTTGAGTTTTTCTCACTATAAATGAAATCTGTTACTTCTGATTCTTAAAGAAGGTTTGAAGAAGAGGTTTAGAAATTAGAGGAAGTAGACAGATTGCATTGATTTGCTTTAGAACGCATGACACTACAGGAAAAGTTATGGCTTAATAGTTAGAAGCCCTGGCTACTGGGCTAGCCTCTCAGGGCCTCATATTCTTTCTCTGTAAAATAATACTTTGGACCAAATAATCAACTGATACATCCTGGTTTTGATTCAATATCAAGTTGATGTGTCCATCTAAGATACGAATGGCAAGATGATTCTCTGGGCACTGTGTCTCTTTCATCTCATTGAACATTTCAAAACCTTTTTGATGTTTTGACAAGGTGCCAAGGAATTTCTAAATCTCTCAACATATCTATATTAAACTGTAAGCCACAAAGGTGACCTCAAATATATTACATTCTATGATGTGTTGAACTATTTCCTTCAGCACATCAGTGCAAAGACAGATTTCCAAAACAAATGTCATTACCAAACTATTTTAAATCCATCATATTTGCTAATTAGCCACTGCATAAAAACAACCACTTTGGTCTTGGCATCTAAGACCTTTTATTTTATGGACCATATGTACCCATAATTCACTCTTTTCTGCATGAACCATCTGCTCCAAAAATATAATTTTCAAATAACCATGCCCTGAATATATTTAGCATGTGTTCTGTTCATTCCTCCTTGTATGTCTTTCTTGCATTAAGAATTGGCCATCTCTTCAATTAAGCCTTTTCTTCAATAATCAAGTCAAGTCCCATTTCTTTGTTGAACTCTTTCTTGATTCTTCCTGGACTTACTTAGCTAAAAGCACTTATACAGTAATTACATGATATCTAATAATTCATATTTGCCTCCCTCTCTATCTCTCCCTATATCCCTATTTTCTCATTTTTTACCTCTCTCTCTTTCACCCTACCACCAAGATTTTAAATTCTGATGAACCGGAATCAGTTGTTATACTACTTTATAATTTCAATATACCATGGTTTTAAATCTTTTTTTTTTTTTAAAGATTTTATTTATTTATTTATGATAGTCACACAGAGAGAGACAGAGAGGCAGAGATACAGGCAGAGGGAGAAGCAGGCTCCATGCAGGGAGCCCGATGTGGGATTCGATCCTGGGTCTCCAGGATCGTGCCCCGGGCCAAGGCAGGCGCCAAACCGCTGCACCACCCAGGGATCCCATACCATGGTTTTAAAGATAAAAGTTGTGATGGTTAATTTTATGTGTTAATTAATTTTCTGTGCCACAGGATGCCCTTATTTAACTAGATACTATTTCTGAGTATGTCTGTGAGGATATTTCTAGATGAGATTGCCATTTGAATTGGTAAATTGAGTTAAAAGATTACCCTCCCCAATATAGACAGGGGTCATCTAATCCATGAGAGCCTGAATGATACAAGATGGGAGAAGAGAAAATTTATACTCTCTACCTGACTGATCTGCTCTTCTCCTGCCCTTGGATTGAGACTGAAGCCATCAGCATCCCTGGTTTTCAGGCCTCAGGACTAAGAACTAGAAATTACACATGTTTTCTGGCTCTTAGGCCTTCAGACTCAGGCTAGAACTACAGCAGGAGCTTTTCTGGGCCTCTGTTTTTCAGGTATTAGAACATGGGACATCTCAACCTTCACAATCACATGGGCCAATTCCTTACAATAAATCTCTTTTTACATATCCTATTGGTTCTGTCTCTCTAAAGGATAAAATAAGAATCAACTCACAGATACTTTCAAATCAATGAAAATGTTGAAATAAAGCTCTGTTTGTTTTTTTTTTTTTTCATGAAAAATAGGAAAAAAATACAACCCTCTTCATGAGGAGAGAAATAAAATATTCAAAACTCTTGGCACTAATTATATATTTATTGTTGAGAATTAAAGCTGTGATGAAAAATAAATAACTACTAATTGTAATGGTTTTTCTTGCAAGAGACAAAATGATCTAGCATTTAGAAAGATAAACTCTAGATCATTAATCTCTGATATTTTTTCCTTGTCAAATGTGAATTGGTTTAAAAGATAAGTTCATGGTATCCCAACGCATATCCAATGAGAGAAAAAATGGAAACATAAGAGGCAGCTTAATTCTCCTATATGCATGTAAAATGTATAACTTCCCTTTGAAGTTTTAGATAGCCAGTTTGCTGGCTGTACTTTGCTTTTTTCATTGGTAGCTTGAAAACTGATTTACTTGGATTCACTATCTTTTAGCTGTTTACCACTATGAGACAAACTGACCCTAGGAATTAAAGAAAAGAATATGTGAGAAGCTATAAAATGCTCTCCCAAAGTTAATTTATGATTTTAGCTTGTTTTTTTCCAAATATTTCTTACCTTACTACATAATCATGCATTCTGCTACCAAGAAAGCAGTGAATTACATAAAGATTTATTTTTCCTTCTTAGTAAATGAAAGTATTTGAAACGTTCACACTCAGACAAATGAAGCTAGTAAATTAAAAATAGAACAAAATGAAAATTTGAAAATCATTTCTTGAATTTAAAAACTACCAGGAAAGCAGGTGGCTATATAGTGAAGTATATCAATGTATGTACTTACAAAACTTGATAAAATCCAATATTGAGTTTATATACCAAAGTTTCTTCCTAGAATTTTGACACCTTTTGGGGATTGTAAATTTAATTCATAATTGTGTTCTTTCTTCTCCTGGTTTTCAGCCTGGTTTGACACATCTTCAAATACCCACTTATCTCCAGGAGTGATTGATCCATTCTAACCAGTAAATATTTTGTTGTTGTTTTATTTTATTTTATTTTATTTTATTTTATTTTATTTTATTTTATTTTTATTTTTTTTTTAAATTTATTTATTCATGATAGTCACACGGAGAGAGAGAGAGAGAGAGGCAGAGACACAGGCAGAGGGAGAAGCAGGCTCCAAGCACCGGGAGCCCGATGTGGGATTCGATCCCGGGTCTCCAGGATCGCGCCCTGGGCCAAAGGCAGGCGCCAAACCGCTGCGCCACCCAGGGATCCCTTGTTGTTGTTTTATACTCTTCCTCTAGCTGCTTTTAGTTCTTCATTATTTTCCAATATAGGAAAGGAGCAACTTTACATTTCTTTGTTAAGTTGTAAGAAAATCACATGGCACGCCCAAAAGAGATGTTCTCTCACCCATATTTTTATGTTTCCATTTTCCCTTAAACACTGTTTCTTACCTCAGCCCTCTCTAGGATCTTCCTTCAGCATTTGTAATCTAGGTTTTTTTCAAGTCTCCCTTCCAAATCCCTGATAGGTTTTCAACTTTTGCTTTATCAAAAATCCTCAGAAGATAAGCAATCCTAATCCAAATATTTATAAAGAATTCCCCAGGCTTACTAGATTTAGATGAAGAAGTAGTTGAATAAATATCATAATATCGATTATCTGACACCAAATGTGTGGCTTTTTCTGGCATCAAATTTATATCATTTTCCCACACCAATTTTCCAATGTTCTGACATCAATGGGGGGGCCCAATAATTCAATTCATTTCTAACACTAATACTTGAAGTTAGTGCCAACCTCACAGGTTAAGAACTCAGTCCTACATAAGATACTGCCCTTATTTAGGGAGCCTGTCAAAAATGAGCGACCAAGCTACCCACACTCTGACTGTGTGAGTCATAGAATTCAGGAAAGTGTTCTACTTACTCTTTCAATTTATTATAAAGGACACAATTCAGGAACAGCCAAATGGAAGAGATTCATGGGGCAAAGTATGAAGGATGGGAGCACACCACACACACTACCAGTACTTTGATGTGTTCATTATCTCAGAAACTTCCCACATCCCATTGTTTTGGGTTTTTATATGAGGCTTTATTACAATCATGACTGATTAAAATCATTGGCTATTGGTAATTGATTTCAATCCCCAGCCCCTCACACTCTCTAGGGGTTGAAGGTGGGATGACATTTACGGCCCTCTAATTCCATTATTGTCTCCTCTGGCTACCAGCTCCTATTCAGAAGATATCTTGGGTCCCCATCAACAATCGCTTCATCAGCATAAACTCAGGTGTGGTTGAAAAGGGTTTGTTATGAATAACAAAAAAACACTCCTACAACTCAAGAGAGTTTTAGGAACTCTATAACATGAACCAAATCTAGGACAAAAATCATATATATTATATAATTATTATCATACCACAATTAAAAATATTATTTTTTATGTACTTTCCCCTCCAAATTCTTCTTCCTAAACTACTGAAAGAAGAGTTCATGCTGACTCTCTTATACTGAAGACTGATTAGATAACTGAATAATTATTTAGCTTCCCATTACCTTCCTCTTCTTTTTAACTTATGATAACAATAGCTTGGCTTCCCTCCCAGATGTTAGGGACTAGAACTACATTTTAAATCAGATGATTTTGCTATATTCTTAGTAGCAGTCCTTGAAAGGTCAATAAACAATTATAATTACTAGAAAAATAAGTATAGGACTTACTCATACATTATCCATATATCCAATCTGATAAATTGTATTAGATTGTTTTGCTATTTTTCTTTTCTGAGAATATGTCTTTATTCTGTAACCAACCTGAAAGCTTCCTTAGGCAAAGCTATTTAGGCATTTGTTAGATTTCCCAAAGGAAAAAAAAAAAACTTTATTATAATAGATATTCCTTAAAATTTGTATTGTATGCATTTAACATCTCAGGGCACTTAGCACTTGTATATAATACAAAAGTGAGTTTTTTGTGAATTTATAATCAAGTAATGAATAAAGGAATAAAGATAACTGAGAAAGGAAAGGAAAATAAACATATGTAAGAGAAAATAGGAACTCTTTGATAGTTATTTTTAAAATAGATTTTTAAATTAATTAATTTATCTTGGATTATTTTAATAAACACATTGATTCTTCTATGCATTAAAAAGTACTACAGGGAAGAGATTAAGTGTCCACAATTTAGAAAATCTTGATTGCTATTTCAAGCATCACTGAAACCTAGCTTTAATGTGTTAGGGCACATCCCAAGTGTCCTTCTCAGTAAGTAATATAGATGATAAAAGTCTTCATGTAGTGTACCCCCAAAAAGAAGAGTCTTCATGTACATTTTATTTTTAGTGTGAATGAACTTTCATACAGATTTGTTATAAATATTAACCTCTCCCTAAATATGCAAACAATAAATAAATACAGTAAAATACCACCACAGGTAAGTTTATATAATTATGATTATCCAGTGATGAAAACAAACCATAGAAACATAAAGATTCAAAATAACTTCCTTTTGTGTAACAAAATAATTAATCATTTAATTAATTCATCATTATGGTAACCAGCCTCCAAGATTGTCGCTGAGGATCTTTGCTTCTCTGTAATTATCCACATTGAATCAAAGTGAACTTATGAGGTCAATGTTTAGAAAGTGAGGGTGTGTGTGTTCTGAGGAAGTCGTGAAGATATTATAACTTTCACCTTGCTCTCTTGATTGCTCTTTTCGGAATAAGTCAGTTGCCATGCCATGGCGACCCTCAAGCAGCATCAGAGATAAACACATCCGGAGAGGAACTGAGGCTTCCCACTAGAAGCCAGCATGGATGACAGTAATTTATCAGTAGTAAGAGAGAGCTATCTTGAAAGATCTTCCAACCTTAGGCAACACTTCATGATTGCAGTTCTAGCTCACGTCCAAATGCAACCTCATTAAAGTTCCTGAATCGGAAGACCCAGCAGAGTTGCTAATAAATTTGTTACCCACAGACACTGAAAATGATGATAAATAATAATTGTCCTTCAAGTCACTGAGTCTTGAGTTAATGTATAATGTAGCAACAGAAAGCTCATACATTCAGTAGTTTACAATTCCATGTTTTGAAAGTAAAATCCCTTAAGATAGTTTTAAATTAATTTTAAAATAGTTCATCTCTATGGCTTACAATTCTTAAAAAGATAAATGAGTTAAAAGCATATACAAACACATTACCACATATGCACTAACACATTTCACACATTAAGTAGTGCAGATATTTCTTTTATTTTTTTTTTGTTTTTGTTTTTGTTTTTGTTTTTGTTTTTTTAGATATTTCTTTTAATCTCTCCTATGCATTCTATTTCAACCAGAATGAAAACTCTTCTGTAATCATGGAAAACCTCCATTTGCACCTGATTATTACCACTAGTATAAAACTAAATCATAGCTATCTGCTTCTCCCATGCCCCAAGTTCACCCAAAAAATATATGGCTTGGGGGTGTAATTAGAATAATGCTTCAGTCAAATAAACTGCCTGATATTTTTATCTAATGATCAAGTTTAAAAAACATAATTAGGTATAAATTACTAATCATCCCTATTTATGACATATTTCCATTTAGTATTCATTCTGCACATACTGTTAATGATTTCTTTGTTCATTAACATTTTAAGATTTCTTTTTTATTGCCAAAGTATAGCTGACACACAGTGATATGTTAATTTCCGGTCTATAACAGTGATTCAGCAAGTCTATACATTACACTATGCTTATCACAAATGAACCTACCATCTGACACCATACAATGCTAGTATCATTGACTATATTCTCTGTGTTGTAACTTTCATCCCTGTGACTTGTTGTACCTTTAATCCCTGTGACTTACTCATTTGTTCCTGGAAGTCTGTACCTCCCACTCCCCTTCACCCATTTTCCATCCTCCCACCCTTCCCCCCTCTGACACTCATCAGTCTGTTCTCTGTATTTATGAGTCCGCTTCTGCTTTTTTTCTTCTTTTCTGTGAGTTTTTTTTTCATTTCTTTGTTTTTTTTAGATACCATAAATAAGTGGAATCATATGGTATTTGTCATTCTTTGATTTACTTTAGCAGAATACCCTTTGGGGCAATTTGTGTTGTCACAAATGGCAAGCTCTCATTCTTTTTTTATGATTGAGTAATATTCCATGATGTGTGTGTGTGTATTCACATCTTTATCCATTCATCTATTGATCATATCTTTATCCATTCATCTATTGCTTCCATATCTCGGATGTTGTAAATAATGCTGCCATAAACATAGAGTTGCATATATCTTTTGAATTAGTGTCCTTGTTTTCTTCAGTAAGTACCTAAAACTGGAATTATTGGATTATATGGTATTTCTCTTTTAAATTTTGGGGGGAACTTCCATACTGGTTTTCATATGGCTACACCAATTTATATTCCCACCAAGAATGAATTGTATAAGTTTTTTTTATACATTTTATACTCCTTATTGGTTATATAGTTTGTGAATATTTAAGAACTTGTTATGTGCATTTGTCAAATGTTGTGATTTTAATGAAACCAGTATGTATTGATTGCCTTTTACATAGAGGGACATTGTAAATACAGTTTAAAAAATGAGGGAAATGTCCCTGTTCATTTTCTTCAACTTATAAATATTTATATATAAGTGTACAAACATATACGGTACTGTAAGTTATCTTTTAAATAAATAACTATATGAATAAATATATAATTTCAGAAAGGATAAAGGACTATACTGGAAAACAGAAGAATCAAGGAACTGTTTCCTAAGACAGTTAACTAAGGGTTAACTAGACAAATGAGTAATGAAGGTGGGTGGTTATTATAGTGTTGTCAGCAGTAGACAGCAGGCAGTGAGACATTAAAGCTAAATGTTAGGTATTTCTTTTCAAATTGCTTAATGTTTGAAAGATATTAATGACATTATAAATAATTGATTTTATTAAGAATAATTAAATATTTATTTAAAAACAATAAAGCAGAATTATGTCACACAATGCCTACAAAGAGCTAATATTTGTCTAATTAGGAAAAAGGTACCTAAATATAATTAAAGCAATTGTTAGAGAAGTATAAAGTGGTATAAAATTATAAAAATAATATATCACATATAATTTTTAGTTGGAAAATAATCTATTTTGGCTTATTTAAACATAAGAAGAATTATTACTGCACATAATCTCCAGGAAGGCTGAAGTCATTAGCTATAAAGAATGCAAGCTGGAGGGATCCCTGGGCGGCTCAGTGGTTTAGTGCCTGCCTTAGGCTCGGGGGGTGATCCTGGAGTCCCAGGATCAAGTCCCACATTGGGCTCCCTGCATGGAGCCTGCTTCTCTCTCTGCCTATGTCTCTGCCTCCCTCTCTCTCTCTCTGTCTCTCATGAATAAATACATACAATCTTAAAAAACAAAAAATGCAAGCTGGAGCAGGAGTCAAGTCACCACAGAAGAGAGAGAACCTACAAATTCATCCCACCACATCTGGGCCAAGCACCAAAGCTCGTGCCACAGAATGCTGAGGGCTGCAAACTAACAGTAACACATTTCCCATTGATGTTTTCATGAGCTTGTAACTCTCAAATAGACTTCACCTCAAACACTAGGAACAGATTCCAAGAAATACCTACTTTACAACAGTGCTCTTTTCTTAACTGAAGTTTCATGAAGATGTTTCTGATTGGTGGAGCCTAGATCAATCACATGCTTTGTATCTTAGGTACAAAGGAGGCTACATAATTGAATTTTGTCTTTCACTTTGAAGAGATGGAATCCATGATACAGGAATTTCTTCAGATGAAATCAGTGTGTAAATGATACTGTGAGGTATGACATAATAAAAGTGCCTACTATATATGGTTTACAGGCAAAAAACAGATTTTCATGGAGAAAAATATTTAAATTGGTTTTTGAAAAATAAATATTATTGAGACATTATTGAGAAGGAACAATCACAAATAGAAACCAATTTCACCATGTGTTTATTGATGAATTCATCTGTTTTCATTTTTATTTTTATTCATTTAGCAAATATTTATTGGTTCCCAAAAATGCTCCAGATACTGTTCTAGATGAAAAGAATAAAGTAGTAAACATAAACCATAAAGGAACTGATACTTAAGAGAGAGTTAGAAAAAGAACAAATAGGCATGCAATAAAAATAGGATAAAAGTTCTATGAAGAAAAGTTAAGCTCAAAGGAGATAAAAAGTGAAGTGGGAATATCAATTTTGTCATTAATAGTGGACAAAATTTTTTGGCAGGACCCTGCTTTACCAGAAACAACTAGACCCTGAACAACACTGACAAGTTAAGAACCTAGTCTCACAAGATGTAAAGTCTACATAGAGTCTCACACAAAGAAAAAAAAGTCCTATGTTCTGGGGTTGGAGCAGTGAATGCCCTGGGTCTTAAGAAATGCACATATAAAATGGGGGTGACCTGAAAGCAGTTGCCAATAATAGTAGTACCATCCAGATTCTAAAATGTGGGCCTAAGGTATGTGATGTGGTTTCTAAAGCTGAGGTTATCAATTGAGCCAGGATCCTCAAGGAGGACTAGTATGATCCCAGGTGAGTGGGAACCTTAGCTATTGGCAGAATTGGAAGCAAAGTGTATCCAATTCAGGTCTTTGGGTCTCCCATAAGTAAGGATAAAGTAATCAGTTCACATTCAAAAAAAAAAAAAAATATATATATATATATATATATATATATAGTCCTTTCACATTCAAAGTACATTCAAAGAACATACAAAACTCAAGAAAAGAAGCACCTGAGAGGCTCAGTTGGTTAAGCATCTGACTTCGACTCTGGTCATGATTTTGGGGTCCTGGAATTGAGCCCCACCTCAGGCTCCCTGCTCAGGTGGGAGTCTGCTTGTCCCTTTCCTTTTGTCCCTTTTCTCTGCTCATGCTGTCAATCTCTCTTAAATAAATATAAATATAAATATAGATATAAATATAAATATAAATATATAGACCCTCAAGAGAAAGCAAACCTATAAAAGTGGCAATTGCAGCAAGGAAATGCACCAGCAAATTTAAACCTGGAGATATTTGTATCATCACATGCAGAATATCAAATAACTGTAAGTAAAATATATAAAAAATATATATGACTTGTTTTATAGAGAGATAGAGAAATACATATATATGTATAAATATATATCATAATCTTTTAAAATTCATATGTATATGATATATACATATATATATCATTGTCTGAAATTCATTAATCTTTTCTCAATTTCTTTTTTTTTTTTTTTAATTTATTTGAGAGAAAGAGAGACTGAGGAAAGGGGCAGACAGAGACAGAAAGGGAGAGAGAATCTCCAATAGACTCCCTGCTGATTGTGGACTCCAATGCAGGGCTCAATCCCAGGACCCTTGAGATCATGACTTGAGATGAAACCAAGAATTGAATACTTAACTGATTGAGCCACCAGGCACGTCTTTCCTTAACTTTATATAGAACTTCTTTATATAGAAGTTGAGGAAATCATGAATGAATATCAAAAGACTATGATAAATGAGTAAGTCAATTTAAGAAAAAAAAAATTCTAAGTAAAAAATGTAATTTTTGAAAAAAATCAATCAATAGAATTAGATGGAATCAAGGAATAACTGGAAAATACTCCCAAGGAGTTTGTCTACAATGCAGCACAGATAAACCTTAAAATGAAATTATGAAGATGCTCCTAAAAGATATTGAGGACATATAATTGAAGTTTCAGAAGAAGAGACAATATTTTAAAAGTTAATAGTTAGGGATGCCTGGGAGGCTGAGTCAGTTAAGTGTCTGAATCTTGATTTCTACCCAGGTCCTGATCTTAGGGTTGTGGGGTGGAGCTCTGGACCGGCTCTGCACTCAGCAGGGAATTTACTTCAGATGCTTTCTCCCTCTTCTCCTCCACCTCTGAAAAACAATACAGATTTGTCTTCATTAAAAATATTAATAGCTAAATATTTTTTTCAGATTTATAACAAAAAAATATAACATCAAGAAGCAGACTGTATCAAAAGAATTAAAATAAATAAACCTATGGCTACTAAAATTATAATAAATCTGTAGAACATTAAAGATAAAAGATTAAAAGAAGCTAAGAAATTAAAAAAAAAAAAGAAGTCATTTACAGATAAATGGTCTTTAACTTGAGAGCAGACTTCTTTCCATAATGATAGAGTCACAGTGTAGTGGAATAATATCTTAAAGGTTTGAGAAAAACTGACAACTCAGAATTGCTTATTCAGCCAAACTATCAATTACAAAATAAGTGAAATAAATATTTGTGGATAAACAAAAAGTTATATTGTTTACCATCAAGACACCTGAACTAAAGAAACGTAAAATGTTTGCTAAGGAAGGACACTGAGCACAAATAAATAATATAAAATACAAACAGGAGACCCCTGGGTGGCTCAATGGTTGAGCACCTGCCTCGGTTCAGGGCGTGATCCCGTGGTCTCAGGATCGAGTCCCACATTGGGCTCCCTGCCTGGAGCCTGCTTTTCCCTCTGCCTATGTCTCTGTGTGTCTTTCATGAGTAAATAAATAAAATCTTTAAAAATAATAAACAAAGTACAAACAGAATAATAAGAAAATAAAAGTATAAATTAAATGCAAAGGATCATTCTCAACAATAATAACTATAATAGCAATATGTTAAATTATGGATTTAAAAGTAAAGCACTTATAATATTGGAAAAATAGTGTGCATGCTGACAAGAAAAAAAAACAGAATCTGCGTGATCCTTATACTGTTCATAAGGATGTTAAAATATTTGAATTGTTAATATAAATTAAATACACAAGGTAAGATTTTAAAAATAACTCACTTTAGAGTGGGGTTGGCAAACACTTTCTATAAATATTTTAGGATTTGAAGTTGTCTCTGTTTCAACTATTCAACTCTTCCATTCTTGCTTGAAAACTTACAGTATGTAGCAAACAGATATGTCTAGGTTTCAATAAAACTTTATTTACAAAACAGATATGAAGCTGAGTTTTCCATCTAGGATATAGACTGCATGTCTTCTGAATTTTTAAAATTTCATATCCTCTTGACACGTCAATATCCCAAGAAACAGGGTCTAAGTATGCTATTTAGCTGACAGTGTGCATCACTGTCGCAAGGCTGCTGGTTGCCACAAGTGTCCTGGCAGGCCCTGACTTTGACTGTGACAGTGACATTCAGATGCACCAATGAAATCCTCTTGTGCCTTCTGCTTGTGTGCTCCACCCTGACTCCCAGTAAAGGTACTTGACCATGGGTCTTCATTCTCTCTCAGCTCCCTACTTGCTCAGTAGAGTCCATACCCTTGCAGCCCCTTCCATATGGGCTCCTATGTGGTGTGCAGTATCTCGCTCTTCTAGGACCTCTGAGATTAGTACATCTGTCATTTTCATATACGTCTCCAAGTTCTTATTTCATGTCTGAACCAAATTATCTTTAAAAAAGCCAATCCAATCCACCTTAAACAACATAACTATTCCTTACAACACATTACAGATTCCTACTGCAGAGTCTAAAAAACAAAACAAAACATAAAACAAACTGGGGTAGACAGACAGGGAGAGACAGGTAGAAACAGAGAGAAGATGCTAAGATGGAGTGAGAAAATTGAAGAATAATTCCATCAATCCAAAAGGAAAGATGAATATTGAAGAACAAAATCATAGAAACATAGGAATAATAGGAATTATAAAGTAAGCTGGTGAAAGTAAGTCATAGTTATCAATAAAATGAAAGTTTAATAGGCAAAAGACAGCAATAAATAAGACAGAGAAAAACAACTATTTCCTAGAAGCATTTATAAAAGAAAATACTAGGAAAATTTAAAGATAATAAAATAATGCAATGTTGTTTCAGGAGTGAGAGGTGATTTGTGTACTGTTTGCCATTTTACATAAAGTATTCTAGGAGAAATTCAATGTTCAGTTGACATTTGGGCACTCTTAAGTGGGGAGGCTCATGGATAGAGAGGGAGAGAACATTCAAGAACATTACTCAGCTATTAGAAATGACAAATACCCACCATTTGCTTCAACGTGGATGGAACTGGAGGGTATTATGCTGAGTGAAGTAAGTCAGTCGGAGAAGGACAAACATTATATGTTCTCATTCATTTGGGGAATATAAATAATAGTGAAAGGGAATATAAGGGAAGGGAGAAGAAATGTGTGGGAAATATCAGAAAGGGAGACAGAACGTAAAGACTCCTGACTCTGGGAAACGAACTAGGGGTGGTAGAAGGGGAGGAGGGCGTGGGGTAGGAGTGAATGGGTGACGGGCACTGGGGGTTATTCTGTATGTTAGTAAATTGAACACCAATAAAAAATTAAAAAAAAAAAAAAAAAGAACAAGCAAAGGCTTCAAATGAATGTGAACTTGGTGGGTTCTAAATGCACAAGAGGCCCGTGAGTCTTGATCACAGAGAAAAAGGGGTAACAGTAACAAGTGGGAATTGGGGAGGTAGGTATAGGGGAAGGGATCTAACCATAGACAGGGTGTAAGAAACAGAAAAATACTTGTTTTTCTTTTGGAAAACAACTTTTATGTAGAGTGAGTAATTAGCCAACTCTGTTGATGATTTATAGAGCTTATAAAGTACTCATTAATTTCAAAACATCCTCCTCCATTTCTTCAGTTATGTTTATTAATCATTACAAATAATTATGCTCATGCCATTTTGTATATATACATGTATATTATATATATGCTAATACCATATTTATTTATATCTATATAAATATAGATATTTAGTATAATTCTTTTTCAGTGCAAATTCTCTTAGCAGAAGTAACACACTGAGTCCTAAGTATTGAGGTTTCAAGTGAGTTTTTCCCCACCTACCCTAAGGCTCTCAATTTGAATGCTTGGCAGTGGGAAGCAGACAGGAGAGAAAGAGATTTCAGTAGTGTAGGGGCTAAAGGTAGACCTCACCAAAATAGATAGACCATTTTGGCAGGAACATTATTTTGAGTTAAAAGCAATCCAAACCCAGCAGATTTGAGAAAGCTCTTTAGCTCCCTCATCCCACGCCCCCTCTTCACCCCCCCTACACAATTGCCTGCCAGTACCAGGAAGAGAGATATTAACAGAGATTCCTATTTACCTAAGGAACTGATCAACATACTAGGGCAACCTTTGTTTTCCAAACATCTCCGTTCACCTTCCTGCTCATGGTCCTCCTCCCTTTTGTATCCTGAGACCCACCCCTCTCCTTAGACTATATAAGCATCATGTTACCTCACTGTCTTTGGGAGTTCCATATCTGTGTGGATTCCCCAAATGTATACTACGAAATTTGATTTTCTGGTATTAATCTGGAGATTTCTCTCCAGAAATGTCATGTCATTTTTTTTTTTTTTTAAGATTTGTTTATTTATTCATGAGAGACACATGGGGAGAGAGAGGCAGAGACACAGGCAGAGGGAAAAGCAGGCTCCTTGCAGGGAGCCCGATTGGAACTCGATCCCGGATCCTGGGATCATGCCCTGAGTGGAAGACAGACGCTCAACCCCTGAGCCACTCAGGCATCCCTATCTCATGTCAATTTTTTTGTTTGTTTGTTTGTTTTTTGTCTCATGTTAATTGGAATCTTAGGCCAGCTAGAAGGACCTTCAAGGTCAGAGTAAAATTCTTCCTCCCCAAAAGCGGCATCAGAAAACTGTTCTCTGACCACTTTACTTGATTAGCCCTAATAATCACATTTATATAATGAACTTCCTAGGAAAGGTAAGCTAGCTCTTTTGAACTGGACAATACTGGATTTCTTTCTGCAATTATTTCTGACTATTGTGCAATAAAAGATTAATCTTATCCTACTGTTTTTGCCAGGTGGACTGGGGAGATCCCTGGGCCCTGAAGCTTCCACGCAGTCCATCTTCCAGATATTACTGGGAACTCTTAGTCTTGTCACAAAAAAGAATTCAAGGATAGATCAGATAAAGGTTAGGCACAGCAAGTAAAAAGTTTATTAGAAGAGAGCACAATTGAAAAAAAAAAAAAAAGAAGAGAGCACAATCTTGAAATGTGAGAGTGAGTGAGCTCAAGGGAGACCTACATATCCTGGATTTTGGATCTCTATTTTTTTTTTTTATAGAGTTAATTAGGGAAGGCAAGTTTTAATTTATTGGGGGATATTTCTTTGGGAGCAGGGTTCTGCACCTTTTCTCCCTTACTTGGTTTCTTCCGTGGTCAGGGTTTCTTATCTTCTTTGTCTTGGACCTGCCTGAATTGATCTGGCTTCTGGTAGCTTTGTTTGGAAGTACTTTCAGATCAAGTCTCTTGACTTTCCTGATGGTTGACTCTGACTCCCCATTTGCTGGCCTCCAGATATCCTGTTAAAACATAATTAACTGCAAACTAGTGTGAAGATAAAACTACTAATCTAATGTTAAGTTGCAGGTGTATGGGCATGTGAGTGAGGCTGCCAGCCAGTACCTCAACCAGGCCCTTCTTAAAGGATTCACATACTTAGATGTTGGCCTAGATCTCCTCCTTTTGGATCCAGATGGCCTTCTGAGAGTGACAGCAAGCTCAGCTCTGTGAGCCTGTCAGCTTGTCAGGCCAGTACCATTGCTGGAGATGGCTGTGCATGACCTGCTTCTCTGTGATGGTGGTAGTGCTGGGGCGGGAAGGGTGTCAAAATGTTCTTTGGCACTGTCTTTGGACACTGAGAGCACATTGGTTCTCTCCTCCTCCCTATATTCCCTGGCACAGGTGATGTTCAAGAGCATAGGGTATCCATCATGGCACTAGTGTACTGCTAGATTTCTAACAGGTCTTGGTTTCTGGGAATGAGACCCTTCTTCAGAGCCTGGAAGAGAAAAGCTTTGCACAGAGTAGGGGACCATGTAACCTGTCACAGCCTCTTCTGCTGAGAGTAGCTTCTCATGCTGCTCTGATTCCACCAATCTTTCCTCCACTACTTTATCCACTATCATATCAGTACTCATGGGGGGGGGGGGGGCGGTGGTCAACGAAATGCCTAATCTTCACCTGCCCTCTAACAAATCCACACACATCTCTAGCGGTCTTTCTTCAAGGTATCATAGACTCTCAGTTGTTATAGTTCCTTCAGTCATGTGTCCTTGATGACAGCATGCTGCAGGTCCACATTAGCCACTCCTCACACCAAGCACTAGCCTCACTACAGCCACAATAAGAGGTTATGACTATGACCTAGCTCTCCAGCAGCTCAGTGGCTAGAACCAAGGCATACAGACCCTTGAAGTGAAACTGTGTTTTTACTTATGTTCCTCAACCATGGTGATTGCAAAAACAAAAATTCAAGTGAAGGGTCTATTTAACATCATCTTTCTTTAGTAGCTGATAATTTGGGAATCGTAAAAAGCAGAAGCAAAATAAATAACAAAAACAACACAACAGGCACACATCATTGGCCTCCTCTAAAGGGGCAAACACATATATCCTTTCCCCCTCTTAAAAATAGTTGTTCAAAGATTATCCAGCTTTTTAACTAATTACCTTTGAGAAAGACAAGGTTATAAAGCAATTGAAAAAAATGACCAGATAGTCCTTATCTTAGAATTGGAAGTATGTTCTACTAATTTTTAGGATGTTGAGTTTCTTCAAGCATGGGAGCAAACACAGTTTGATTTTGGATGCCTGTATGGAGAGATCTGAAAAATAAAGAGAATAGTATCAACATTAAAAAAAAATTAATGACAGAACATTTTTTATTTAAGGTTTTCCAAAGTAATGAATTCCTCACAATCTCAAGACACTTTAGGTCTAGTATTGCATTCTTTTAACTGCATTTTCTCTACAACCAAAGTATTTATAATTTAAAGCACAGATTTAATTTGAAAATGGAAACTGACTTATGAGGGGTTTTATGCAGCAAAGGAAGGTGGATTTTCAAACTGAAAAAATATATATTACAAAGATGAGAGGAATAAAACATTCTATACTTTAAGAGTTTGACAGAAAAGCAGACTCAAACATAGCCCATTGCAATCTAAGTAAAATGTATTGTGGAATCCCAAGAAATAGTCTCCACAACTCTGCAAAAGAAGAAAGACAGTTGTCATAGCCTGTCTCAAAAACAAAAGTTAAGAATGTTAAAGAACACATGAATTGGGTTACTAAAAGCTGAGGATAAGAGCAAGTTCCTAAAGGAGATTATGGCTCAGCCATCTATCTGAGTAGCTCCCTTTACGTGCACCAACCAGATCCTTTGTTTTTGAGTGGCAGGATTCTTCTTCAAATTCATGTTATTAAATAAGGAAAATCATTTTATGTGGATGAAATAAAAGTTCTAGGAATTGATATCTTGGGTCTTGATGCTCAAACTATTTAAGACCCACTGTTTATCTGTTACTCTATCTTTCTGTGTTCTCTCTCTAGTTTCTTTACATTAGTTTGATTCTCAAACATTCTCTTATTGTTTGATGCCAAAATAACCGCTACTGTGCCAGTCCCATCTTAAATCAGTTTACCAAATCCAGAATTCAGGGCGTTCCAGGGATTATCTCTGAACCAACCATCATCACTTATGCAACCCTGAATTAATAATTGTGGACACAGGGATGGAACACAAATTGGGCTGTCCTGGATCTTGTCTTGTTTTTAAGAACTACAGGTGTAGGGTTAGTCCATCCTAAAACACATGGACCTGAAGTTGCCAAAGTTTTCTCCTCCAATTTGGTTGCTATGGCTAGAAGATAAAGAAAGGATATTTGGGGAAAACAAAAGCAAAACGGCTATTACTAAATGTACTCTCCCAGTCTCTGGAGTAAATACTATGCATCAGAAATATGTCTTAGTTTTTACAGAATGTAACCGTACTGATTACAAACTAGTCTTTCTTTAGCAATCCACACATTTGTTCATGTGTCAATGTTATAATAGGTCTTTCGAGAGACAATTACTTAACTTGAAAATATTATTAAAATGAATAATTACGGATTAATAAATTTTATTAATAAATTCATACACTGGAGAAAATAAGTAAAGGTAAATGAAATCCTGTGCCTATCCATCCTCATCTATTCCTACTCATGCCTAAAATCATTACTATGCACAGTGCACCATGATTAAAGTTCTAGACCACCTGTCTAAACCAGTAGCCTAGCAAAATACTTTGTAAGGAGAATGAAACACGAAAATTTGGAGGGCAGGGTAAAGTAAATATAAAGCAATCAGAAAGCAACTCTTTAACAAAGAAAATATGCTAATTCCTCCCTGATAATTTTGCTTTGCTGATACCTTTGTAAATTATTTTTCCAAATATTTCCTTTCAAAAATTGCCTTCACAATACTTCAACCATTCACATTCAAATGTTGTTTACCATTGTCTTCTTTCCTTAAGAGAACCAATAGATGTATGGATGATGTTGCAAATAAAAAAACCACAACAGGAAACAGTAAAGAATCTTTTTTTTTTTCCTTTCTCTTGCTCACCTCAAAATGTCAGCACTGTCGGTTTTAAGAGCTGATGCAGCACCTTAAAAATATTTACTTTGTTGTTTTTTAGTTCTTTCAGGCACTCTATGAAAAAGAATACATTTAGACCTTTCAGAAGAAAACCGACTATTTTGATGTGTACTTCTCATTTCTATATTTCTGGCATTTTATATGCAATTTAAAATAAAAATTGGCTAAACAAATTTATTTAGTTTAATATCTCTGCCATATTTTAGTTTCTTTCCCTCTTTCCTTCTTTCCATATTTCTTTTAATACAGAATATACCTTGTTTACTCACATCAACTGCAATCTCTTCAAGCCTTCAAATATTTCTTATATACTTAAAATATGTTCAGGCAATGGGTAAAATAAGTAGATATCAACAATGAAAATTACAGACTAACCAGCATAAATCCTATGTTCCAAGCCCATCTGCTTAGAGGTCATCTCTTCAAACTGTTGGAAAAGGCCTGCAGGAGAAAATTTTCCATGTACTATAAAAGGCTGTATGTGTAAGAACAAACTCAAGACTTTTTGTAGATCCAAATTCATTATTCAGTTTGTAAAAACAAAACAAAATATAAAATATTAATGATGTTTAATATATTATTTACTCTACCAATGGTTTGTTAGGATTAATGGAATGTATTGCAACTATACAATTTAGAGCTAAATACCAATCTAAGGGCTGTTAGTTAACATTTGAGGTGCTTTGATCAGGAATTCACATCCAAGGGATTTTTTTGTAAGTACTCTAAAGGCTCCAATCAAGAATCAATACTCTAAAGGTTATAGTAAATGACCTAAATAGTTTATCTAACTCTGCACAGAGGGTTCAGTAATTAGCATGAGTAATGTTATACATAATTTTTTGTTAGTGAAATAAATTCAAGACAAAATTTACCTAGAAAAGCTATAGGGATCTTGTTATTGTATAAAAGAATATAAGACTCCAGCAGGCCCTGCAGCTTGGAACCCATGAAACTAATCTGAAGGTCAAAATTTCTGGTTGGTCTCATGTCTATCATCTTCCAGTTACTAAGGGAGGATTCTATGGTCTGATCCCACCAGATATTCGCCTGACCTGCCATCAGAATATGATTCTTCTCCACTCAGAGAGAACTTTTTCACAAGGCACTTGTCACAATATCTGAAGAAAGAGAACTGGGGCAGTTTAGGAAAAGCCAGTTATATGATGGATTTGTGCTTCTTTGCTAAGAATGCTTATACATGCATTGGTACCAATTTGAAACTTGCTTTCACTTAAATCCATCACCTGGTTAAGGAGAGACGTAATCCCATCTATATCTACTTGTGGGAAGTGATACAACACTATCTCCTAATGGAATTAATTAGACACTTGTTTAAAGGACAGATTTTCTTAGGTACAATAATTTTACTTACAGATTTGATTACTTAAAAGTAAACTATATTAAGGGATCATGCTAAGTGCTTTGTTTATATCATCTCATTTAATCTTTTTAAAATATGAAATGATGTAAGACTTTGCCTTGTGAAAGACAAAATGCAACAGAAAACAAGGAAATCATTTTATCTAGGCTACTATGATAGGGAAAACATTCATTAATGAAGAAAGTCATAAAGAAAAGGGAGGGGGCCCTGAGGTTTTAGAGAGGCAGATAAATAAGGAAGTCATCCTTTACTCTTACTACGGCAAATATGAGGAAGAAAGAGGAATCTTCTCTAAGTCTTTGAGAAAGATAGAAATGGATTTCATTTCAGAATATGCAAAGTAGCATGACAGCCTTAAAGTTACTCTCAGCTTGACTACACTTTAGACCTCTTGCTCTGTATCTATAGGCCCCTGTCCTCTTTTTTCTTAAGAGCATTTACCTTAGAAAACTTGTAATTTTAAGTTCTTTCTTTTCTCTGTAGAGATGTAAAATCTAATCCCAGACTCTTGAAAAGTAACCATCAAGAAAGAAAGGGTCCCCATCCCCTAGTTTGGGTAGGATCCTAATTTAGATAAACACTATTTAGCAAATACAACTGATCACATTGCCAACCTCTCCTTAAGGTCCTTCTATTCCACTAGCTCATTGACCACTTAAAATCTCTCCTTCCTTTTGTTTCAGTGGAGTTGAGCTAATTTCTCTCCCCTATTGCAGTGGTCTTGAATAAATTCTTTGCTTGATTAACTCTGTCTCATTAAATTTTTCTTTGACAGGGCAAAGGTGCTCTTTTGGAACAAAATAAGGTGGGGGGTTTATTAATTGTCCATTTTGCTGTTTTCCTGAGAGCATAGCTCAGGGGAAATTAAGCTTTGTGGAAATTTTTAAAGAATTATGAAAAACAAAACTACAAAGTAAAATTACGTAAGGAGAGATTTATTATAGATTATGACAATAAGAAGAGGAAACTATCGCAAAAGGGATAAAACTACAAAAAGATCTGTTGAGTGTCTCAGATCTATTAAATATTGATCTTTTGATAGTGAGGAGCAAAAAGGCTAGAAAGACTTAGATGTAGGTAGTAGAAGGAAGGGGATTAACAGGTGGAGGTGGCACTGATCTGATAGCAGATCAAAGAGTGTTTTACTCTGAGATCTAGAGAGAGGCCATTAAGGAGGGTTTCATGTTGGCCTAAACTGAAGGTGGGCCAAAGTTTAAGCCAAAGAGGAAGGGAAGAATCTTAACCAAAAATTAACAGTTATTTTGTTCTAATTCATCAGTGAGGACAAAATAGTTCAGCTAACCATTTATGAGGCAAAAGTTGCTTTGTCAGGTTATTATTACAGGCAAACTGATGCGGGAGAGCTTGGTTCCTGTCTTACAGAGTCAAAGAATTAGTCTGTGGACAAAGGCCAGTGAGTAAAGTGATAAAAGTTTATTAAGTAAATATACACAGAAAGCCTTCAGAAACGAGAGGGGTCCCAACAGGGTTGCCACTAGGGGCTTGTAGGGTTGGTCTTTTATTGAAAGCCAACCAGGGCACCTAAATTCTTTTTTTTTTTTTTTTTTTTTTTAAATTCTTTTAGCTTCTCTACTGATATCACTGTGAGTAAGGACTAGTGATAACACCTTCAATGGCTTACTTCCTTTTAAGGCTTTGGATATTCTTTGTTGGTCAGAAGTAGCTCTTATTACAAGACCTCACCTCTGGCACTGGGACAAAATGGTCTGGTTTATCTCTAGTTTTCTTTCATTTTCACATTTTTGGGATTTTTGTGAGCCTGATTCTGTGGCCCCCTACCTATCTCTCCTTACCTAACCCTGCCTGTCCCATATTCAAAAATAATCAAGATAACTAACTTGACTTTTGGTGGCATAGACACAATCTTTGACTCAGAGTAGTTATGCTATTGCCTCAGAAATCTGCCTACATGTTATAAGAATGTAAAATTTTAGTTCTTTGGATGTAGTTTTAGAGCATAGGTGAGGTTTGGTGGGGTGAGTTCTGGAGCCAACGACCAAGAAAGAATTCTTGAGACCTCTTTGGTACAAAATGTTTTTTGTTTTGTTTTGTTTTGTTTTGTTTTTAAAACAAAAAAGGTTTTATTAAAATGCAGGGAAGGGATGCCTGGGCAGGAAAAGCTGCTGAACTGGGGTTGGGAGGGGTGACTGATTATATTCTTGGTTGGAAGTGGTAAGGAAAAGGGAGGTTTTAAAAGGATTTTCATATGTTAAAGAAGACCTACAAGATACTTGAGGCCTTGCCATTGTCAAGATAAGGTTGTTTTTCCCGGGATCCCTGTGTGGCGCAGCGGTTTAGCGCCTGCCTTTGGCCCAGGGCGCGATCCTGGAGACCCAGGATCAAATCCCACGTCAGGCTCCCGGTGTATGGAGCCTGCTTCTCCCTCTGCCTGTGTCTCTGCCTCTCTCTCTCTCACTGTGTGCCTATCATAAATAAATAAAAAAAAAATTTAAAAAAAAAAAAAAAAGGTTGTTTTTCCCTCTAGTAAGGCATTAACATTAAGATATTTGGGCACTCCCGGGAGTGGGAGGCAGAGTGGTTTGCAGGGTGTCAGCCTGTGCTTCATATCCCACCCTGGAGTGGGAGGCAGAGTGGTTTGCAGGGTGTCAGCCTGTGCTTTGTCCTCAGCTAGCCTTCTGTTCTTTCATCACTTTGAAGTCCTTAGTATATTTTCTATTGTTATTGTTGGGGAGGAAGATCTTTCTCTGCCCTGTGGTCCTTCTAGCTGGATTCAGAATCAAATCGGCATGCAACAGATTAACAGGAGAAAATCAGATTTAATAGACATTAGTACAGGGAGTACACATAGACTTTAGATTTCAAAGACAGTGAGGCAACTTGAAGCTTATCTTAGCTAAGAAGAGGGGCAGGGTCTGAGGATACAGAGGGGCAAAAACTCATTAGCAAGGTGAAAAGGGATGTTTGGGGAAAAATAAGGTTAGGTAGGTAAATTCCTTCCTTGAGGGGTGTCTCTGTTAATAGTTCTCTTCCCCTTACAAGTTCTCCTTTCCAATGTAAATTTAGACAGTGATGGGAGAGGCAGAGAGCTTTTCCTCAATCTGCTGGTTTTTTTTTTTTTTTTACTTTTAACTCAAAACAATATTTATGCCAAAGTGTCTCATTTGGGGGCACCTCATCCTGCACCCCTTCATTATAGTTTGACATTTATCAGAATTTACTACCTTTAACACTTTTTCAAGCTAGATTTTGAGTTATTACAAAACAGAAATCTTATCTGTTTTCAAATGAAAATATAGGTCTTAATGCAAAGCACTTTATTTCAAAACTTCAACAAAGACTCCAGCACAGTTAATTTTTATTTTTTTCTGAAGTCAG
The DNA here is from genome assembly GCF_011100685.1 of Canis lupus familiaris. Taxonomy (NCBI): domain Eukaryota; kingdom Metazoa; phylum Chordata; class Mammalia; order Carnivora; family Canidae; genus Canis; species Canis lupus. The sequence goes on from NC_049224.1 coordinate 82,072,050, forward strand.
ATATGAGTTATTTCTGCTTGGTGACAGTGCAAAATCTTCAAAATTCTCAAGACTCCTACACAAACTTTTTTAAAAAAATATTTTTCTTTGATGATTACCCTGCCTTTGCATCATCAAGAACATTGGGGCCATCTGATATCATCTTCCTCGATTTTACATCTTCCTTCAACTTTGCAAACATCTACATGTATTGACACCTTTTTATTTCATAAATCTCTACATTCCTCCCGCCCTGAAAAAAAAAAAAAATAAAAGTAACATTCTCCATTTATCCTCTATCCTATCTACTCTATAATCACACCAATCCCTTTTCTCTTCAAGTCTCTTGAAAGTAAGTGAAGCATGAAGTAAGTGAAGTATATAGAGAAGTGTGAAGAGTGATGTGAAAACAAAGGCAGAAGAAAAATTATTATTTTTTTAAAGAATATTTTATTTATTCATGAGAGACACAGAGAGAAGCAGAGACACAGGCAGAGCAAGAAGCAGGCTCCATAGAGGGAGCCTGTTGCGGGACTCCATCCCAGGACTCTGGAATCATGATGAGCCAAAGGCAGATGCTCCACTGCTGAGCCACCCGGTGTCCCAAGAAGAAAAAATAATAAATTTCCTTAACTGACAAGTCCTTGAATCTATCAGAGTGACATTCCTCTAGGGACTCAATTGCCTCAATGTTGACACTTTGCTAAGGGCAAAAGGCAATCCTAGCCTGACATTTGCCCAGCCCCAGAAGAAAGAGGAAGTAATAATGTCAATAATGGCTGGCAATTGCTGAACCCTCATAGTGTACCAGACAGACAGGCACCATGCTGAGAACTCAGCATAGTCATAGAGGTAGCATCTGGAAGTTAATTAGCAATATAATTTATAAAGATTTTATATTTATACTTATATATATTTATAAAGGTGGGCCACTCTGTTTCAGGATTTCTTTTCCTTTAGTGCCTGAGGTTCTTGGTTACACTGCTTTGAAGAATGAAACGGTAGACTAGACAAAGAATGGTAGGCAGCAAAGTCAAATTTATTGAGTGATAGTAAAGTTTATTGACTTATAGTATAAAGCTCCTGAAGAGGGAGAGGACCAAGTGGGTTGCCACTGAAGTTCCTAGGCCTAGGGGTTTTTATGAGATTGTTGGCAGGCAGTTTTAATCTGATTAACCCTCCATGCAGTTGTCACCCAATCCGGTTTTTGTCCACCTGCTCATCTACCTATCAGGTAGTTGTTAATGTGGGTAAGGGTGGAGTGCTCCTTTCAGAGTGGTGAGAATAATAGGTTGGGGTCCTTTTCCTTCTAAGAGTAATTTCCTCATAGGATGAGTGTGTCCCTTGCCTCTGCCAGCCTTTCTTCTGACTACCCCCCATTAACACTTTCCTCTAACTATAGCTGTGGGACATAAAAGAGAAATAGGCTATTTCTCCCCTCCCAGAGGCCATAAACTATTTGGGAGATAGACTTAACATTTATGAAACAAATATAGAAACAGATATGAATTTAAATAGTTCATTGCTGAATTTCATGGGGCAGATTTCAATCTCTATAAGGTATTGGAGAATGAGGCATCTAGTAGAGTGGCCACAATTAATTCCAACAGAAATGAAACAAATGATCTCGAAAAGTTATGGTGACTTAAAACAGTTAAGTGGAGAGAGAATTTTAGACAAATGTAAAACTTGAGCATGAGGATAGAAGCTGGAATGACTAGAATCTACCATTTTTGAGCTGAGGGACAGAGTTCCTAGAGCTAAGGAAATTGGTTGGAAAGTGGTAAGAAATAAAAATGAAAAATTTGGATGGGACTGGACTGCAAAGAAGTTAAAACTCCACATAACATTTGATTTTTATGAAAGACAAAACTTAAGACTTGTAAACTTGTTTTCAGATAAGCTAGAACTAACTAATCTCAATTAGAAGTAATGTCAAGATATGAGTCATAGATTTTCAATAAAATATGGTTGGAAAATAACAAATGGAAAGAGTACAAAACACAATTTTCTGAATTTATCATGAGAAAAGGAATATCAGAAAGGCTTTTTTTATTTAAGAAATCAGAGTCTGATTCCTTTATTACTTATGAAATAAGTATACTACATTTTTCTTTTTTTTAGTACACTACATTTTTCATAAAATATAACTTAATTATAAATTGTTTGAAGTTTTAGTACACAATAGTACCTGCACACAACGTGGAATTGCATTTCGTGCTATATAAAAAAATATAAAGTCTTTGTTATTTCCTACTTGTAGAAAATAAGAAACCTAAAAATACTCTTGAACTTCTTTGACCATGTTTACTTAGCTTTATTTTAAAGGAATATGAAAGAAAATTATTGGGATATGTCTAATGATTTTTACCAGAGAGAAAATTAAAGAACCAAACATAAAACAAGATATTTGAGAAATTTGAAATTTAAATTGTGCTTAAATTTAAATTATGTTTAAAATTCTTCAAATACTTAAAATTATTTATTTTTTTAAGTGCTTTTTTTTTTTTTTTAATTCATTAATTCATGAGAGACACACAGACAGGCAGAGAGAGAAGCAGGCTCCTTGCAAGTACCCTGATGCAGGACTCAATCCCAGGACCGGGATCATGCCCTGCCCTGAGCCAAAGGCAGATGATCAACCATTGAGCCATTCAGGTGTCCCCTTAAAATTATTTCTATATGTCAAACAACCTCACCAAAATCGGGTGTAGAAAGAAACTTGGAAAAATTAAAGAAGTATATTGTTTTTTTTTCAAAATAAATTTACTGCTTAAAACTAAATTCTCAACAAATTGGGAAGTTGACAAATTATGGTAATTCTTAATGCAGCCACTACAAGTTTTCTATAAATTAAATGTATAATGTTTTTAAAAGAAAACATTGTCTTTTTTTTTTTACACTGTTTTTTTTTTTTTTGAATGGTTGTGGGAAGAGGAAGATGAAATAAGGATGAAGAGATAACTATTACATGCAAATGTTGAGTACCATTTTTGTGTGATAAATTTGTGGGACCAATAATAATATTAGAATTTCATTACAATGAAGAGAGTTTCAGAGAGCTATTAAATTAACTAATATGAAGGGTGCCTGGGTGGCACAGTTGGTTAAGTGACTAACTCTTGATTTCAGCCCAGGTCATGATCTCAGGGTCCTAGGATCAAGCCCCATATGGGGCTCCACACTCAGTGAGGAATCTGCTGGAGATTTTCTTCTCCTCATCATCACCACATATTCTTGCTCTTTAAAAATAAATTAAATCTTTAAAAAGTAAAAAATAAGTTGACCAACATGATAAATCTAGGAGGTATAAGAACTGTATGATATCATAATTTCTGTGCTACACTACTTCTTTAACATAGCATTTTGAAACAGTCGTATTAACAAGGTGTACATGAAAGAATATTTAAAGCAAAAGATGAGATCATAATTGATAGTTCATATAGACCATTTCCATATGTTTTGATGCAGGTTAGATACAGCCACAAATCCAGGCTCAGAAATCTTACTGAATTATTTCAGAGACTCTAAGCTGATCATTAGAATCTTCTGGTTTTTTTTGAAAGTTTTTATTCATTCAGTCATTCAAGAGACACAGAAAGAGGGAGAGAGGCAGAGACACAGGCTGAGGGAGAAGAGTCTGATTCCTTTATGACTTACAAAATTAAGTAACTAATTGGCTTCCTACGTGGAGCCAATGCAGACTGATCCTGGGACTCCGGAACCATGTCCCCAGTCAAAGGCAGATGCTCAACCGCTGAACCACCCAGGCATCCCAGAATCTTTCCTGTTTTTCATCAGTACAGATGAATACCTTGTATTTCATAATTTCTATGTTTTCCTGATAGTTTGTATTTCCTAGCAGGAATCCCTTTAAAAAAACCTTTAAGACATCCTGCAATGCCTGGACTCTTTAGGTTTCCATCAATTCTTTGTCAATCAGCTATAAGGAACTTCGTTGAAACTGACAACAAAAATTCAAAAATCTGTTCCCATCAACAGTTTTGTCTTCCTCAGGTAAAATGTTGGTTGTCTTGCTTATTTGTAGGAAAGGAGAAAGAGTTGAGGGAGTTAAGGGGATTTTATGAGTTAAGACTTGGCTCCAACTTAAGCCAGGGGATTCTGTGGGTGGATACATTTGGGAGTCTAGATAATTAGAAATTGGGAGTAAAGATTTTTCTCTAGAAGTTCATAACAGACAAAAACCTGAAATGGCAGCAGTTATTTATCATTGACCGAGTCCACAGGAGAATTTGCACAATGTCTGCAACTGCTGTCTATAGAATCCTTTTTTTTTTTTTTCAACTTTCTAGAACTAAATGTTTACCAACATTTTATAAATAAAAAGAAGTGGCCTATTTTCAATATAATTTATCCACTCAGCTTATTTATTTATTTATTTATTTATTTATTTATTTATTTATTTATTTTACACAGGACCATTCTATCTGACATATGTCAGGGGCAATTAGCAATCTTCCGCTAACAGAGTACCTGCCCTACTTAGCAGGCATTTCTTGTTCCTCATTAACCAAATTACGTTCAGGTCATATATCATATCTCTGACAATAATGCCACTTTCATGCTTAATTGGTTAAATAAATGTGTAATTATGGAACTATGCTGAGATACTACTGTAAATTATTGTAACCATGGCATTTGCCTGATGTAGATTGGGATGTTATTTGATCTACTGTAAGATTTAATAACACTAAAACTTAATGCAGCATTTGTTCAAAATCAGTGAATATATCTCCAGATATTATTAACATTTTGAATAAAATGCTTGAAAACTAAGTGAACATTTTGAATATTCTATAAAATGAAGGCATAGTATTTTTTATGAAAAATATTATCTCTGGCATTAAGCCCCCCAAAATAAACTGATAACTTTTTTCTAACTTGACATACGGTAATTAGTAGAATTTATATTTTGCTGTGGGATATTTACAGTAATGACTACATTTTCAGAATACTTTTGGATCACAGCAAATATTGGCTCATTGAGAATCAGGAAAATCATGTTAGAGCAAGAGGAAAGATATTAATAGTTGTCTTAAAAATTCTTGCTCTAACTTTGTTTCTTCTAATTAGCACTTTCCTAATGAGTGCTAACAAAATGAGATTTTGACATAAATTACCAAAAAGTTCTTAGAACCTCCCTAAAATGAAAATAAATGACATATGGCAAAATGTTGACATGGTAAACATTTAAATGTATTCAGTTTTAAAATGAAGAATTTTTAAAAGATTAGGAATCAAGTCTTTCCTAAATACCAGATGTATTACTAAGGAGTAGATTTGGTTCCATTGAGCAATAAATAAATGAATAAAATTAAAAATAATAAAAATCACAGTGATTTGAACAAGTTGGAAATCTGTTTCATATTCACTGAAAGCAGCCTGAGAGGAAGTGGTACAGGGCTGGTACTGATGCTCCACAATTGCCAGGAACACAGACTCTTTCTCTGATCTGTTCTATCATTCTAGATGAAGGGATCAAAGAGAGGGAAGCTTTTTCTTAAGGGAAGTATTTTAGGCTTTGCAAGTCATATCTGTCCATCATGACAAATCAAATCAACTCCGTTTTGGTCAGAAATAGTAAATTTACCATGTAAGCATAAGGGTAGCTTTAGACAATACCTACTGGAATAGGTTTAACAGCATTTCAATGAGACTGTATAGACCAAAAATGCTGGTGGGCTGGATTTAGCTCATGAGTCATAGGTTAGCCAGCTCTTGTCTGTAATGTGTCTTTGATCTTCAAGGTAAACTCATGATCCAAGATAGCTGTTAGAACTACAGACATATGTTCAAGGCGGAAGCCAGAAAAACCCCAAGTGGTAGTAGAAGGGCAAATGGGACCAAACATGACAATTTATGCTAATGAGATGTCCCAGAATGGGGTCTGTCCAAAGGAGGGAATAATCAGTCTAAACTCCAGGGAGAGGAAAGGCTCATATATCTTGAGACATCTTCTTTCAAAAGACTAGCAGAACCAATTCCATTATCCTTCAATTTTTGGTTTGGCTCAGTTAAACCACAGTAACAGCAAGACTACATGATCATTCAACAACTCCTGCCATTTGCCTCTCCTTGTAAGTCAGTTGAAAAAATTAGAAAGCCCTCGTCTTCTTACCACCATGTCTAAAATCCACTTCTGTCTATTCTAATAGTCTCTATGTTCCTTTGTATTATGAAAGAAACATAAGAAGTCTTTCCTTTTTTTTTAAGATATATTTATTTATTTTTGTCTACCAGACTCCATGGGTGGGGAACCTGACACAGGGCTGGATCCTAGGACCCAGAGATCATAACCTGAACTGAAATCAGGAGTTGGACATTGGGACGCCTGGGTGGCTAGGCGGTTGAGCATCTGCCTTTGGCTCAGGGCATGACCTCAGGTTCCCGGGATCAAGTTCCACATTGGGCTTCCTGTATGGAGCCTGCTTCTCCCTTTGCCTGTGTGTGTGTGTCTCTCTCTGTGTCTTTCATGAATAAATAAATAAAATATTAAAAAAAATACAGTTGGACACTTAACCAACTGAGTCACCCAGGCACTTTCAAACTCTTTTATTTTGTATTTATTTTTTTAAGTTTTTTCTTTATTAAAAAAGAAGAAAGAATAAGAAAAAAGAAATTGTCACCACTTGTAACTTGACAGTCACTTTGTTTGCAATTAATGTATGTTATCTCTTTATATTCCCCCAGCATGCAAATGTCCTCTACTATTTCCTATTAAACAAAATAAAACTAAATGAAACCTTGAATTTCAAGCCTATATCCTACTTCAATTACTACCCCAATCCTCTGGTATCCTTCTTAGTAAATACTCTAACATATTTGCCTGGACTTGTTGCTAGCATTTCTTTCTTCCCACTTTACTGTGGCTTCCATTCCTATTAATTTATAAACTGCTCTGGGTAACATCATTACTGATGTCCATTATGCCAAAAGTAATAGTAACTGTTCTTCTATCTGTAATTTTATCAGCCCTTGACAATATTGACCAAATCCTTAACTCTTGAATGAGATACCATATTTTTTCCCTCTAATTTCACTCATCTCTTTGTTTAGTTTCCACTCCTATTGTCTCTTTCTTGCTTATTTATTGTGTGGATTCAAGAGAAACCCCAATAATTGTAATTGGTTGTGAATATTTTCTATCATCCCTATACTTGTTTTTTTTTGTTGTTGTTGTGTTGTTTTGTTTTGTTTTTAAATAGAGAGTTTCATTGATGCCTCTGGCTTTGATTACAACCCCGGTACAGATTGATCACTAAACTTCAGCTATAGCTTTGACTCCTTTTTGAACTTGAACATCATTCTAAGGTTCCTATTTATAATCTTCATTTGTAGGTTTAACAGACATCTTAAACTTTGTATACACAAAAACAGAGCTTTTAATAAACCCACAACTAAGTATTTTGTATGTTTATTTTTTGTGCTTTCTTCATTTTAGGATTATCAGAATCATCCTACCAGTTGGCTAAACCCAAAACCTCAGAGTTTAGGAGGTTGAACTTATCTCTCTTTTCCTCACCTCTCACATCCAGCCTATTACTAAGTTCTGTTGAAATAATCTACAAAATGTTGAATGCTTCCAATTGTCCCTCATCTCCACTGCCACGATTACTGCCCAAATTACTTTTATCTCTTGTCTTCGTATTAAAAAAGGCTCCTTGTTTCCAGTTATTCAGGACTATGATCTACTTTCCACAATTTGTCTTTTAAAAACTTAAGTCATATCAGATTACTTGTTTGATTACAATCCACTCACAGTTACTCCAGTTGAAGCTAGTATAAATCAATGTTTGTTCCGTTTTATTTTATTTTTTAAAGATATTTATTTATTTATTTATTTATTTATTTATTTATTTATTTATGACAGAGAGAGAGGAGAGAAAAAGAGAGGGAGAGAGAGAGCAAAGACACAGGCAGAGGGGAAAGCAGGCTCCATGCAGGGAGCCCGACATGGGACTCAATCCTGGGACTCCAGGATCACGCCCTGGGCCGAAGGCAGGCGCTTAAACCACTGAGCCATCCAGGCATCCCTATTTGTTCCCTTTTAATGCCAGAGACAGGCTACCTGGTTGATGTTCCTTTCTCACCATTTTATTTCTCTTTACTTAGCATATTCAAGTCACAATAGCCTATTTTCTTAATATGTCAAACTATTCCTGTTTCAGAGCCTTTATGATTGACAGATCTAAGATATTCTCCAGATCTTCTCATGCCTGGATTCTTAAGACCATCTCAATCTCTGTTCAAATGTTAGAGCCTCTAAAGGCTCTATCCTGAGAAACATATTTAAAGTAGCACCACCCTTCTCCATCACTTTGTAATACAGCATCTTGTATTGACTTCTTAGCAATTATGAAATTTGTTTGTTTTGCCTTTTTATTATTTCTCTTTCTCTGATGGAAACAAATGTTAATTGAGAATCAGTTAGGATCTTGTTAAAATGCAGATTCTGATTTAGTAGGTCCAGTTTGGGTCTGAGATTCTGCTTTTCTAACGAGCTCACAGTGAAATATATTTGTCTAGGAATTTCATGTCTCCTGTTTGTGTGTGTATGAATGTGTGTCTTCACATAGGTTGATATAGCTTATTAGTTAGGGTTTAGTTAAAGAATATAACTAGATCAAGCATTGGGTTAAAATTGACTTGCAGACTCATTTAGTCTAAACAGACAGATCCTATATAAAGCCCCCAGGAATGACTTCTAGAAGCTCAATTAAGAAACATGTCCCAAGGAAGCTTATTATACTGATAAGATCAGGATATTATCTTTGGAAAGTGGAAGTAACACTACAGTGGTTGGTTCCAGAATCACACACCATTTTGGTCCGATCTGCAAAGTGGGGAAGCCACATCTACAGCTTCTGGCAGCACTGCTATGCTAAATATCTGGATAATAAATGGCTCATGCCCTGTTTCCTACCCACTGGATTTATTTCTAGATCAAGACCTACACAATTACATCAAAATTACATTCAGACTTCTTCTAGTTGCAAGGGAATCAAAATTTGGCTATTGGTTTTGTAAACTTTGCATTACAAAAAAAGGCATAGTAGGAAGAATTCAAAATGAATAAGTGAGTTAGTCCAACTCATCTCTCTAAAACAAGCCCCAAGGCACTGTTATTTCTGTCCCAGGGCCTTAAATAGTTTTCACTGAAAAATCTCTTACAATTTTTATTTACCGTGCTTCTATTTTTCTCCCTCTAGTTTCCATGACTCAAATGAGAATCATATGAGTCTGAGTAGGAAAAAAGTAATTGAGTATGAAACAGTATGTTTAAGGTACATCCTTTCCTTCCAACAACTTAGAGGTTTGATATGTCAAGATTGGAGTGAATTATTTCATAGGAAGATTACTCTTTCTCTATGTGAATTCTCATCAAGTTGCTCAGAACTACAAGTTTATCCACTAAAGTTTAAATGTCACAATAAAGAGTTAGGCAGCAGTCAGGGAGTAGCCCCCAAACGGCTGTCCTCACTTTAGGCACCTTCTGCAAATTTGGGGTTTTCCAAGGCCAATTTCTTTTAGATTATCTGGCTATAAACTCAAAGGTTCCCACAGTTATCCTCAGGTTCAGTAATTCACTGGAACAACTCAAGAAGCCTAGAAAAATCTTATGCTAATAATTGCAGGATACAAATTTGAACTGGGTGAAGGAAAGAAAACACATAGGGTAAAGTCTGGTTGGGTTAAAGGAAAAGCTCTCATGTCTTGGTAAAGTTAATTCTTCACTACGGAGCTATCTTTTCTGCAAAGTTCTCCTGATTTCCTTTTCTTATTTTTTCCTTAGGAGATTTTATCATGCTCTTCCCTGTGCTACCAAAGCATATTATATCATTCTCTTATAGAAGACAAACACTAGCAAGCCTATAGTTTAATAGTTTCAGGTTCCTGTCTCTGTTTCCCTTACCAGATGGTGGGTTCCTAGAGAACAAGAAACTGGTCCATCGTGATATTTGCAGAACCTAAAAATGATACTTGGCACATAAAGGAATTTCTTTTTCTTTCTTTTCCTCATCCTCCTTCTCATACACACACACACACACACACACACACACACACACTCACAGAGGAATGCAGGCTGATCCAAGTAATGTCATCACTCCCACATACATGATTAAAATAAAATCCTTAAAAAGTAAGCCTTGTTAATAGGCAATTATAAATTATATCTTAATATATAAAAAGGGACATCATGTTCTTTGACTGCTAACCATACAAATATATATATATATGTATATATATATACATATATATACAAAGAATGATTTATTTCTTTATTATGAGCATGTAAAATTGATATGTCCCATTTTACTGATAATATTGGTGAAATGAAGCACAGGTATGGAAAAATGGAATAGAAAGTGTATACGTCTGTTGGCCCAGTGATGCCAGGACTACATGACTAGCTCACATTGTGAAAGAGGCCCTGAGGCTTCCTAAATGGATATAAAGTTCTTCCCCAAAATTCCCTAAAGCAGAGTGCCTTCCTTTCAAAGCACAGTTTGACCAGGATAATTGACTTACTGGCAATGAGTTTTGATCTAAAAATTGAGTGAGCTCTTCTATAATTGACTTTAATATAGTTGTAAAACAGGAAGGTAAAAGCTTTCTTTCAAGAAGACTTGCAAAAGTACTAATTCAGTAAATAGCACATTTGATGCTTCTATTAAAGCTCTTTGCTTAAATGGAAATTGACTATATAACTATGTTTTCACAGTCTGAGCTTTTTAACATTTGAGTAGTAACATGGATAATAAGATTCTGCATATTGAGGTTTTATGGAAATAGAACACTTTCAGTTCAAACACTAGAATTTCTATAAATGGGAATTTAATTACAATAAGATTATGCCAACAACTTTTATAGTTTTTGTGACTATAGCAAAAACAATCTCTACCTAATGTTATGAGAAAACTCAAATCTAAGTACAGATATCCGAAGGCAAGCTAAAAAAGTCTCATGTTTTAATCATTATAAAAGAGTGAAGACTTACGTATAACATAAAATTAGAATTCATTCATTAGAATACATTTTAAATTCTGCTTCACATTTTTCTTGCATCCAAGATTTCATATATTTTTATGAAAATGGATCATATTATCTAAAATGGATCATTTTATATAAAAGGGTAAGTCAGTCCATGAGCTAGTTTGTGCCCCCCACACACATCACATTCATATTTTGTAGCTTTAACCCCCAAAGTGACTGTATGTATAGATAAGACTTTCAGTTGGTTATTAAGGTTTATGTGAGGTCATAAAGATTAGTTGTAATCCCATAGGCTTGGAGACCTTATAATGAGAGAAGAGAGATCTCTTTCTTTCTGTCTCTGTCTCTCTTTCTCTCCCCTCCTGCATGCTCCAGGGAAAGGCCATGTGAGGACGTAGTGAGAAGACAACTGTCTACAAGCCAGGAAGAGGGTACTCACCAGTAATCAAACTGTCTGGCACCTTGATCTTGGACTTTTCAGTCTCCAGAATTGTGAGAAACAGAACAAAACAACTTGTACTTCTTAAGCACTCCAGTGTATGGCATTTTGTTATGCAACCCAAGTTGATTAAGTCAGTCATAAATATTTTTAAAAATATATAACACAGACTATTAGTCACAGTTTACACAAAATGCTGATTTAGCTTCTTATTTAAAAGGAAAGCACAAGCATCTCTTAAAATATTTATTACAATAGTAAACAGATAATGATTTTTTTAATTCATTCATTTTTTTTTTTGCTTAAAGTGGGTTTAGTTCTGATGTGGGATTGTGAGGATTAGTCAAAGATTAGAGTACATAATACTGATATATGACTTGGAAGACTGAGAGGTCATTAGGAAAATTATAATATGGCTGAGTATTAGAATGTGCCCTTTCAATGACAAGCAGACATGATTTAAGAAAACAAACAAACAAGAAAACATGTGAAGAAGAAGCTCACAGGGATATGATTTATAAATGCATTATCTTATTTAATTCTTATAAATACTCTTACAAAAGTAGTATGGGATGGTTCAATGCTTGCTCAACTTCTATTTACTAGATTTGTGAATGGAGAAAGTTGTCCAACCTACATCTACCTCAGGTTCCTGATCTATTAAGAGGGATTTATAAGGTTAACCTACTTTTTATGTATCCTGATATTACAGAAATTCAATGTAACCTAATCTGTTAGCTGCTTTACAGCAGAGCACAGATTCCATATCAAATCCTTTTAAATCCAACTTTCAAATTCCTACTCAATCATTATTAGCCCTTATAGTTAGGTGATGTCTTTTTCCATATCAGACTCATACTTTTGTAACTCAGACCTAGAAGGGTACCGCATACACCCATCATACATATTTCAGCAGGCTAGTTTAAGTTGAATTTCTTGAAATCTTGGCAATCAGAAAATGGTATAACTTGTATCAGTTTTGAGCAATGAGAAAAACATCTAGAATGTGTATGAAGGCAGCAGAGAGAATGATCTGACAGGTCAGGAGAATCTTGAGATGGTAGGGTGAGAGAAAAGGAATAAAGAAGAGGAAAGATGCAGGAATGTGTGAGACTGAAGGAGGAATATGGTAAAAAAAAAAATTGTGAGGAGGGTTTGGGAGCCTGACCTCCTTGGTCCAAATCCCTACTGTTTGTTTGTTTGTTTGTTTATTTATTTATTTAAAAATATTTTATTTATTTATTCTCGAGAGAGAGAGAGAGAGAGAGAGGCAGAGACAAAGGCAGAGGGAGAAGTAGGCTCCCAATGGGGAGCCCAATGTGGGACTCGATCCCTGGACTCCAGGATCACAACCTGAGTGGAAGGCAGATGCTTGACCCCTGAGCCACCCAAGCATCTCAAATCTTTACTGTTTAAACTTGTGGTGAAAACTTCCTGAGCTTATACAGGCAAATTGTATAGCAACACACTTGGCAATGTATTAACCAAATTATTGAATATTTTTAAATGAGTTGAAAAGGAGATCAAATTAGTTTCCAGTATTATTGTGGAAAAGAAAAACCTTTATTTGCAAATCTCCTTAAAAGATACATTAAATTCCTAAACCCCTGTACTTGTGAATGTGACCTTATCTGGAAGTAGGGTTTTTGCAGATTTAATTAAGATAGGACAGGGTCATTAGGGGGCTTTTGATGCAATCTCTTATCCTTCTACAAGGAGGGAAATTTTGACACAGGAATATGTGGGGAGAATAGCATGTGAAAACAGGGGTAGGAATTGGAGTCATTCATTTACAAACCAAGGAATGCCAGATGTTTCCAGTCATCATCAGAAGCTAGGAGGAAAGACATGAGACACCTCCTCTCTTGGAACTCTCAGAAGGAACCAACACTGCCAAATATTCATTTTCAACAAGTAATAGCTTTCAGAACTGTGAAAGAATGACTTCATTGTTTTAAGTCTCTCGGTTTTAGATACTTTGTTAAAGAAGCCCTAGGAAACTAATATATAAAGAACTAACTTAATCAAGGAGTTCTGATATGACTAATACTTTTTGTTCTAAGACATGATTTTATATGATTCATGCATTTTATGTATTTCAAAAATGGCAAGTTCTGAGTAATGAAATCTTAATTGCAAACGCAAACAAGAACCGTACTAAGTTGTAATATTTTGCCTTTGTTGTCAACTTGTTGATTGATTATGTTTGGTTACTGTACATAGACTGCCCCAAAATGAATGTAATCTTTCTTCGAGTTAGAGCAAAGATTCTGAGTTCCGATTCACTTTCCCAGATTGGAAATTTACGGTAGTGCATATGGGTATATGGTAATGCTTCCTGAAACAGAGTCACCTGGGATGTTATTTGGAAGTGTGTATGTGTGTGCACATGAAATGGATGGATTCTTATAAGTAAAAGACTGGCAGGTAATTGACAGGGGAGATTTTATGATCTTGAACAAGTTAACTGTCTGTGATTCTGTTTCCTCTGTATTAAAAATTGTGCTAGGATGAGGACTAATTTCATAAGACTAGTTGTAAGGATATAAAGTGCTTAGAACACACTTCATATATTAGCTGTCTTCACCAATATTACAATCATCACACCATCTTATGGATTATAGGAAGCAAAGACTTTCCTATCCTGTGACCCAAGTTCCCTGACATCACACTGGTGATATGCTTATTCCTGACAGGTGGATTAAGAGGAAATCAGTATTTTTTCTTTTTCCAATCCATGGACAAGTTAAAAAAAAAGACAGGAAAGTGAGGATTGGCTTTATCATCAATAAGCAGGAAGCCTTGTATAGTAGATCATTAATTAATTTATTTATTAAAAATAAGTATTGAGTACCTAGCTGCATGTTATGCATTTTCTAGTCTGGAAATCTGAATGAAACAGATAAATACACCTGCTTTCATAAGGATTATAGTCACCTACTCTATGTATTATGTCAATGATATTAGTTTTCCTGTGATTCAAAACCTAGTGAGGACAAGAAAAAAAAAGATAAACAAAAATATATGGTTCTATACAAACTATAAATAGATGCAATAACTTTAATAACATGGTGTCTTCTTATAGTGTAAACCATATTGGAGAGTCATCAAGTTTCTTGTCAAGGTACTGAAAATCATCTAGTTCAGTTTCCTAATTATGTAAGTCATAAGCTGAAGCTGAGAGAATGGAGCTAAAAGCTCTGGTCTCAAAGCTAGTAGATGTCAAAACTGCAACTAGTACCAGGCTTTACTGATACTCAGTTAAGACTCAGGTCGCCTAGAGGAGCAACCACATCACCACTCTTTGGTGGCGGTGAGCCAGCCACCGCAATGACTTAATGTGTTCTGTTAGACTAGAGAGATCAAGTATAGGTTCCTGGGTTGATGCTGGGCAGGCTGCGCTGTCATCACCCTAGAGAGGGTGATTTTACAACCGTGATTCTAATTAAATAAGTCTGTGGATCCATGTTTGTTAACCTTTCCCCAGGAAGCTCCAGAGCTACCATGAATAGAGGACAAAACTGGAGAGCTAATGCCAGCAAAGGATCTTATTTTGAAGAGATTATTATTTTTTTTTATTTTTTGGCTGAACAACAAATTTCCTATATTTTGGGTACTGAAAAAAATAGACACTGTTCATCATTCAGTTGATAGAATTTTGTGTAATGCAGAAAACAAAATGTTAATAATATTTCTTTAGAAGCTTCCTTCTGATGAAAGTATAAAATCTATAACATTGTCCAGCTAAACTGTCCAGGAAATACTGATATCCAGCCCTCTTTAAAATGGCAAACTGGGTTCTTTGTACCACCATTATATTCATTACATGTATTATAAAAGCAATAAAACAAGGTATATTATTTTACTGTATACATATGCTACATATGTACACATAGATTATATATTTATAATTTATATATTTATATTTATATATTTATATATATATAAATATAGTCACCACAACTCTTAAGATAAATAATTTTAACACAAAAATGTAAAAAAAAAACAATCCAAAGTCTAAGGAAGTGTAATTAAGTCTATGGAATATAGAAATATTCAATTAAAAATATGTGTGTGTTAAAAAACAAATGGTTTATAGACCATATCACATTATATCACATCAATACATCTCTGTGGATATAAAGGCAGCTTGATGTGATTTGCATTAATAGAAAGTCTTTCTCAGGCAGCCTGGGTGGCTCAGAGGTTTAGCGTCGCCTTCAGCCCAGGGCATGATCCTGGAGACGCAGGATTGAATCCCACGTCAGGCTCCCTGCATGGAACCTGCTTCTCCCCCTGCCTGTGTCTCTGCCTCTCTGGGTGTCTCTCATGAATAAATAAATAAAATCTTAAAAAAAATTAGAAAGTCTTTCTCTCTTTCTCTCTCTCCTCTCTCTCTTTCTCTCTCCATATATATAATATATATTCATCTGTTGAAGTAGATCTATCTTCTCCAGTTTAATAGGATTGTGTGACATTCTGGGATATGTTAAAATATGATTATAGGTGAAAGTTAAAAGGACCTTCAACCAAAAGATTCATATCATTGTCATTTTCCTCCAAAAAGCTATCCTAAGGAACACCCAAAATTCTTTCAGAACTTATATTGTTTGGAAATACTACCACAATTAATATCAAGAATACAGTGACTTCTGTTAAAATATACATTTTGCACACAAAGCAAAAATTGGCAAGTATAAACCGTTTTGCTGGTATTGCAAAAAGTTGTAATAAATCATTTTGCGTTGGCTTAGAATGCTCATTCTCACCATAAGAAACAAACAATTTCCACCAGTAAAACTTCTTCCAATGAATTACACCTGAGTGCTCATTAGTGCAGCAACATCCCCAAAGGAAAATCAGACAAGCTGACTTTCAACACTGTGAATTGACGCACCTGAGGGGAGTAAGATGAATGAGGCCTCCTCACTTTTGGTTTTATTAAACAATAGACATAGAACCCAGTTAGACGGAAGAACACAGAAACTTTTCTCCCCACAGATTAAGAAATAAGAAGAATAATGATTATAATACTGAGAGGGAAAAAAAAAAGCAAAACCAAAAGCCAATAATAAAGTTCATTAGAACGACTTAGAAGTAGAAGTACTTAAAATAAATGGACAGGAATTTGAAAGTCACAGACTTAATAAATAGCTTTAGGAACTTTTGTGCTGATTGTGCTTTTTATGTCCTGAATACATAGACTTTGTGGAAAAAAATAGTGTTTCTTTTTACCTTTTCATTTGATTTTAGGAACCTACACCTTTTGAACACACTAATGGAACAAAATGCATCACTTTGTTTTTCTCAGATAAAGCAAAATTATCTAGAATCAACTAATACCTTATAATGACTGCAAAACCGTTTTATTCTGTTTAATAATTTGATGTCAGATTATCTGAAGAACACATTTTCTAGAGAATTTCATAAACATAGGAGAAATCATAGAAGATGAAAAGTGAAAGGATTCCAATTGTATTCACTCTCACTTAAGCAGTACATATTTACATAATTAGCTATACAAAATAAAAACTATTTAGATATTTCAAGAGAATTTATTATGAGCTCCTACTTTTACGTAATTATGCATTTCTAAATATATATGTGAAAGCAGAAGGTGTATCAGTAAAAAATCATGTTTATTCATTAGAAAATAGTTTCTATTCACAACAAAGTAACAAAAGAGTAAAAAACTGTAATTATATCTTTGATTTTAAATGCAAACACTAATGTCATCTTAGGATTTTGCATATGATCTTGAATCTGATTCTTTTCCTTCATATCTGAACACAGAGTTGGTAAACTAAGCTCAGTTAGGGTCTTGATTTTAGGGTTTACATTTTTACAAGTTTTACCATGCCTCGTTATTTCTATCTTTATCTAAACCATGATGCATTTATGAACACAAAAAGGAAGAGAAACTTTTATTTAGAAATTATAAAAAATAAGGAAAAATTAAATTTAAAAAAATCCTAGAAATAGGGTACAGGTAAGACTTTTTATTCAGCAGCTCAGCAAAGTCATGGCTCTCAATGGACCCATGTGTGATTTTCTTGACACCTTCCTCAGGGCCACAAGATGGCTGCAGCCCTCTCCAACCAATATATCTATTTAGGAAAAACCAAAAAAGTCCCAGGTCAGGAAAAAAGGAATGCTTGTATCTCATGTCTATATTCTCATAAGTCCTTCAGATTTTTCACCATATCTCATGCATTTTTCTGGGTCACAAACTGTGTGTAAACTACTGTTTGGCAAGGAGAATGAGAACATCACTGTTGACTTTTGTCAAACAAGATTCACATATGACTGTGTGCCTCAGTTCTGAAAGACATAACTTTGGTTCTGATAAAACCAAGTGAGGTAGACTATTATTATAGAAATAATACTGGGATCCCTGGGTGGTGCAGCGGTTTAGCGCCTGCCTTTGGCCCAGGGCACGATCCTGGAGACCCAGGATCGAATCCCACGTCGGGGTCCCGGTGCATGGGGCCTGCTTCTCCCTCTGCCTATGTTTCTGTCTCTCACTGTGTGCCTATCATAAATAAATAAAATAAAAATTAAAAAAAAAAAAGAAATAATACTTAGATCTAGGATGCTGGCATTAGCAAATTCAGTTTTCAATGGGATTTTTATGAGGTCATAAAAGCAAAATATACTGAAATTTCAAGTAATCACATAAATAGACACGAACCAAAAAGTTAATCCTGTGAAGTTAAAAACTTTGGCTGACAGAAAGTGCCACCTCATGTTAGGTTGAAATTTTGTAAAGCTGATGCATATAAGTTTAAATTGCATTTATCCTAGTGAGTTAAAAAAATATCTTTTACATGAAATACAGTAATGAAAGAAAATCTATCATATGAGTACTTATGATATCTTAAAATTTTCTGTTATATTATTAAAATATGTTTTCAAAATTAAAAAAATAGGTCAAATATTAATACAAACTGTTTTGATTATCTCAAGCAGATTTCTCTGAATAAATATAATATTGAAGTTGGGAGTATACAACTGCTGCAGCCTTTCTGTTTGTTCTTTATGCATAGCTATTTATTCACCAAACAAATGAATTACTATGGATGAGGTGCAGCATAGGATTACAAATGGGAACTCTACTTTTTTTGTCCTTATAGTTTATTAGGAGAGACAGATAAGTATACAATCTGAATAGAATAAATTATGATGAGTCTTATCATGGGAAATATGGAGTATGTTGTGGATACACATGGTGGAAGCCACTCATCTTATCTGCAGGGTGTCAGAGGAAACATGCTTTAGAATGAGTTGCCAGGTGAATGGAGAACATAAAGAGCATTTCCAACAGTTAGAGAATAGCACAAGCAATATTCTGGAGGCAGAAAAGAACACTTCTGTTTTCTTTCATTTTGTTTTTATTAGAGGGAAAAGGGCAGAGGGGGAGAGAGAAAGAGAGAGAGAGAGAGAGAGAGAGAGAATCTTAAGCAGGCTCCATGCCCAGCACAGAGTCTGAAATGGGGTTGATCTCACAACTCTGAGATCATGACCTGAGCCAAAATAAAACATTGGATGCTTAAGAACTGAGCTACCCAGGTGCCCTGAACACTGCTATTTTTAATGGAGATTCAATATGGCTGAAGGGTAAGGTTTTGAGAAGATGTGAAAATATGCTTAGGAGTATAACCTGAACTCAGATATCCAAGGGGCTTTTAGAGCTCCTAAAAGAATTTGGACTTTATTCTAAAGAGAATGGGACATTATCAGATGATTTTAATTAAGAGAATGGCATAAGTAAATTTGTATTACAGAGATATTTCTTGGCCTGTGGGAGGGCAGGGTTAGGGCATATAATACTGGAGGTAAAGTTAGGAGGCTGTTTTAATAACCCAGCCAGACAGACATAATAGTATTTTGAACAAGGCTAGAGGCAGGGGATTATGGAAGTGAATGTATTGGAGATAATATTAGATACAAGCATCCAATAACTTTAGAAGATAAATAGACATACAAAGTGGAAAGAAATGAAGAATTAAGGCTAAACTTTGAATTACATGGTTTGGATTTTGGTGTTAATCAGTAATATATGGGACTCAGGAGAACTTTGTTGCGTATAACTCATTCTCTTTTTTAGCATGTTAAGTTTACGGTACTGAAATGATTTCAAAATGTAGTTTTCCTTAACTTGTTGAATGTAAGTATTCAGAGCCCAAGAGAGAGGTCAGAGTTAAAGATTTACTTATTAGTCATCCAGTATGAATATATTTTGAAACTAAAGAATTAGATGATATTGTCCAGAGAAGATGTGTGGTGTATTGCAAAAGATAAATGACTGTAAGAATTGTAAAGAACATCAAGTGTTCCCAAACTAAAACAAAACAAGACAAAAGGATCTTTGACTACTGCATTAACTTTCTACTGCTGCTATTAAAAACAAAAACAAAAATAAAAACAAAAATGCCACACATACACATACACACAAACACACACAAAAAAACCTCAAACAGTAACAAAATCCACAACCTTGGTGACATAAAACAACAGAAATTATTCTTCTCTAGTTCAGAAGCTAAAAGTCTGAAGTCAATATCATTGGACTACAATCAGTTTTTGCAGGACTGTGCACCCTTCAGAGGCTCTGTGGCACAATCCATTCCTTACCTCTTTCGGATTCGTAAGGCTTCCAGCATTTCTTAATTTAAGGTTGCATGACTCCAATCTCCCTGGTCAAATTGCCTTTCTCTTCTGTGTGGTCAAATATCCCTCTGCTTTCCTCTTTTAAAGGACATATGTGATTGTATTTAGGGTCTACCCAGATAATCCAGTATCATATCTCTATCCTTAACCTAATCACTGATTAAGGACTGAAATTTCAACCCATGTAACAATACTTCCCTCCTGGGACTTTATACAATAGTGTGCCTTTGCCAAGTACTACAGGACATAAATAGTATGATAATGAGCAAGATGCACTTAGTACAGTGGGCACTGGAATTCATGGATAACTTTCTGGAAAAAGTGGGCATCGTAAACCAGGCATCAGGAAAATAGCAATTACATAGGACAAGAAAATAAAAGAATGGGGGGGGGGCAAAGAATGATTTTAGATTAGAGAAATGAGGTAATAAGACTTACTTGAACACAGTAGGATTTATGTCACAAAAAAGGAATAAAACAACCAAAAATTGATTAATCACCCTAAGTACAGAGTGCAGAGAGACATATTAAATTTTCCATGGAAAATAAGGTCTTAATATGGTTACTAAAATGTAACAAATATTATTTTTCTAATTTATATTTTTTATTAAAATGATAACCAATGAGCATTCCTAAAGAATGTTGTCTAATAACAATGCGTTTGAAATTAAAGATTAAAGGTAAAGAAAAAATATTAAAATATCAACTCAAGTCATTTCATTAATTCTTAAAATAAAATGTTCTCTCTCTCTTTTTTTTAAGATTGTATTTATTTATTCATGAGATACAAAGAGAGAGAGTTAGAGACACAGGCAGAGGAAGAAGCAGGCTCCATGCAGGGAGCCCAATGTGGAACTCAATCCCAGGGCTCCAGGATCACGGCCAGGCCCAAAGGCAGGCACTAAACCATTGAGCCACCTAGGGATCCCCTAAAATGTTCTCTTCATTCATGAGAAATCTAACATTAGTAGTAGAAAACATTGCTAACTGGACCTTGATTTGGATTCTAGAAAGATAAACTGTGAGTTCTATGGGGGAGGGACAAAATTTTCCCTCTACCCTTTTAGGTTCTTGGCTGTGATCATCCTGTAATAAGAGACAGATTAACAGAAGAAAAACAAATAGAAGTTTAATAACGTGTGTACCTCCTGTATGTGGGAGAATCCAGGAAAACAAAGCAACTTCTGGAAATGGTCCAAACCACTACCTTAAATACAGTCTCTAACTAAAAGAAAATGTCAGGAAACAGAGAAGCAAGTTATGAAAGGTTACCAAGCAAAGCACAGTAAGCAAGGGTATGGTTATTAGGGAGATCCTTCTCTACTGATAAGAGTTTCTAGAGATTTAAACATCCTCCTCTTTCTGTTTTTTTTTTTTTTTTTTTTTTAAGATTTTATTTATTTATTCATGAGAGACACACAGAGAGAGGCAGAGTTATAGGCAGAGGGTGAAGCAGGCTCCCTGTGGGGAGCCCTCTGCAGACTCCATCCCAGGACCCTGGGATCACACCCAGAGAGGAAGGCAGATGCTCAACCACTGAGCCACCCCATTGTCCCTATCCTCTTTTTTCTGATACAGGACAAGCCACCCTTACAATGAAGATTTTCTTTCTAAATGTAAATATTTCTTAAAAATGGTAATTTTCACTGGATTTTCAGAGATTTTCTTATATCTAATATTTCATTAAAATAATCCTTATGCCAAATAGACATGTTTGGGGATGGTATATTCTGTCCCACTGCAGTTCAATGCTCCCCTGAACTCATGGTTCCTGAATACAATTTCTGCCAGAGCTTGTGTTATTTCTCCTCTTAGTTCTACTAGAACATTTAGTCCGGAGACAGAGACATTATTGGCATCTAATAGAAATGAAATGTCTTTTCCTGCCAACATTTTATCTTGGTTGACCTTAGGTTATGAAGTACAGTTTGTTTGTTTTTTTCCTTTTTTGCTCATTGCTCTAAATTTTGTAATGGGTACTCAAAATGTTGAAGGACTTAATGGTGAATGTCAAAAGCAGTGTATCAAAATGTGCATTTTACTTGCCACCTTAAGAGGCTGAACAATTATGATTTTAGTTTACTTCTAAAGTTTTAGAAATGTAATGGTCTTTAAAAATGTAGTTAGGATCTGAAAAAAAAAGATAAAGTAGCAATCTGAAGAAGAGAGGTTTAGATGGAGGGAAGGTGCAAAAGTGGTTGTTCTTAACCCCTCAAGTATTGAATGGATAAGCGTTCAGGGAAATGAAAACACAATGGAAAATAAAACATGAGAGGGAGAACTGAGAATGTAGGAAGAATGGATTTTCCTTTGAAATTTAACAGTAGAACTCATACTGCTGTTATATCTCTCTTACTAAATTTAGGGCTCCTTTCCTAGAGCCTCCTGGGCTTTCCCTACCTGCACTGAATGTTTTCTCCATTAAAACTCTCAATCTGTTCAAACTGTAGGGTGAAGGAGACTGTGTTATTACTCTACTGCTTAAAGGGAAATGAAATCTGCAGTGGCTTCCAGAAAAGGAAAAAAAAAAAAAAAAAGAAGAAGAAGAAAGAAAGAAAATCAAACCAAAGACTCTTCCATCACAAACGAGAATAATACAAGTAGAATAAGGCAATATAAGTTTGCTCAGAGCACAAACATCATTTCGCTCAAAGCTGTCTTTAAAAGCAACCATAAAAGAGCATTCAGTAGTCAATATTACATTCTTTGGGAGTTAGGAAATGAAAGGGTTTGTACTACTTGTTATAATCAAAGAATCTAAACATAAAATGAGTTCTTAATAATCACTTAATTTAGTTCTTCTTTTAACAGATAAGGGTGATGAGTTCTAGAAAGATTAAGAATAAGAACTATGACCTGCCAGTTCTTAGTTCTGTACTCTTTACTGCGTTGGCTATCAAAAATTTTTGATGTTTTACTTAGACTACTTCTCTCTAGATAATTCCATAACTGTCCTCATATAATTTCCCAGATAGTTTCTGCCTTTTGCAATGTTTAAATATTATATTCTATTGGAAAATACATTAATTGCATTATTCCTCATATACCCCTATGGCAGGATCATTTATTGAGATGTTGTGGTGTCCTAGGACTTTTTCCCTCTCAATTTCCAAGGAGTTGTGAGTTGTGTCCTTTTGCCATATATATATATATATAATTTTATGCAAAGGTTTTATTTATTCATGAGAGATAGGCAGAGACATAGGCAGAGGGAACAGCAGGCTCCCTGTGGGGACCCTGATGCAGGACTTGATTCCAGGACCCCGGGATCACAACCTGAGCCAAAGGCAGATGCTCAACCACTGAGCCACCCAGGTGCCCCAAGAATATCTGTGTTTCAAAAGCAGATGGTGGAAGGAGAACTAGGCCTAAGCATTTTTGCCTGCAGTTGCTCCAGCTGTCCAATACAGTCTGTACACAAACCTGGGCAGCGTCATCCAGGCACTTGGTAATCTCTGTGTGTCACAACATTTAGAGTTGTTTAATGTCCAATTTGCACCATTCTGTGGTAGCCCAACTACCTATTTATTTTTTAATTAAAAAAAAAAACTTATTTGCTATACCTAGAGGTGTATAAAAATGACAGAGGAAACTACATGATCAAAGCCAACTGACTGCAAGTATACACACATTCATTGTGTAAAAGGATATGCTTATAGTTCACGTAAAAGTTGGCAGTACTACTTCTCTCCAGGAGATATTTTATAAGCCTTATGTGAGTAGGTCTATAAATCCCTCAAGAGAACAAAAATCTATAAATTTAAAATTTGATTCAATTAATAAAACACTGTGTGGTCAAGATAAAATACAAATAAAATCTGCAGAAGAAATTCAAAACATACACTTTGAGTTTTTAACCTTCAACCTAATTACTTTCCTTGTATTCTGACAGACACAAGGTGACATAATGAAATGGTGAATAACTTTGAGGAAAGAAAGTAAAGGAGGCGAGATGTTAGAAGAGATGGGTTAGAATCTCATTACTGAGAGCAAGGTTAGGATCCTGATGATTCCAGAAGGTGATCCCTAACCCCTTACTTCACTGAGCCTCTAGAATGTAGTCGGACATCTGAGAACAATGAATTTTGCAAACTTGAGCCACAAGTGTCAAGTCTGCTTTGTCAGAGATCCATGAGTAAGTGCTAAAGCTACAGAACAGCATGCCTTCAAGGGAGGTTGCAGACTTGACAAATACATGCAAAGAAATGATAAATGTTGGCAAAAATCCAGAAGGACCGTTATAAATTTTTTAGCATCTCAAATCAGTTATGGTATCCCGCATGGAATGAAAGAAGTCCCCAAATACGACTAAGAATGATCTATTTGTCACAATTATGAGATATTCAATTTGTTAAGAACTATAAAATGATGTCTAATGACACGTTGTATTTATTAGTCTGATAGGGTTGCCATAACAAAATATGACAGACTGGGCAGCTTACACTACAGAAATTTATTTTCTATGAGGTATATAGGCTGCAAATTTAAGATCAAAGTGCCAGCAGTTGGTTTCTAGTAAGATCGCTCTCCTTGACTTGCAGACAGTCTCTTATTTCGGGTGCCCTCACATGTCATTTTCTCTGTCTCTTCTTTTTTTTTTTTTTTTTTTTTTATTTATGATAGTCATACAGAGAGAGAGAGAGAGGCAGAGACATAGGCAGAGGGAGAAGCAGGCTCCATGCACCGGGAGCCTGACGTGGGATTCGATCCCGGGTCTCCAGGATCGCGCCCTGGGCCAAAGGCAGGCGCCAAACCGCTGCACCACCCAGGGATCCCCTGTCTCTTCTTTTTATAAGAACACCAGTCTATTGGGTTAAGGCACTACACTTATGAACTCATTTAATCTTAGTTTTTCAAAAAGATTTTATTTATTTGCTTGAGAGAGAGAGAAAGAGAGAATGAATCGGGGGAGGAGAGGCAGACAGAGAGGGAGAAGCAGACACCCTGCTGAGCAGGAAGCCCAACAGGGCTCAATCCCAGCACCCCAGGATCATGACATGAGCTGAAGACAAATCCATAAGTGACTGAGCACTCAACTGCCCCCATTTAATATTAATTTACATTTAAAGGTCCCATCTCCAAACAGTCACATTGGGGATTTGAACTGTGGATTTGGGGAGGACATAATTCAGTGTATAATACCCAGAGTAGCTTAAATGAAAATATTTAACTTGTTTCCAACCAAATCTTTTTCCCTCAAAATAATGGTTATATAATAAAAACAAAGCTGTAAGTCCAAGAAGAACAGGAAAATGTTATGGAGGTGTACTAGATAAGCAATGTCAACAAAACCAAAAATTGGAAAGTAGACAGATGCATGGTAATATACAATAGAGCTTAAGATGATCAAATTCAACTGTCTATAAGGCAGGAGGGCAACCAGAAGTCTCAAAAGCCTCCAGATTTGGAGGCACCAGTATCTCTGAAGGTCAAAGAGCTGGAAGCAAGAGGGCTAAAAGAGTAAGCTTGACCTCAAGTATAAAATTTAATCAAATCTTCAAAATCTTTTTATTTTCTTATGATGTGAAGTTCTTACCACTCTCTTGACAAGGTAGGGAGAATTTGCTCTTTGGTTAAATTAAACTAGATATTTCAGCCATGGGGATAGCTGGCATCACCAAGAGTAACATGAATGCAGGAAACTGAAGCATGGAATTGTCTTCTAAATAATGGGAACTCCATCTTTCTGCCTTCTCACATTCCAGAACAATGACACACAGAATTGTATCTATGATGGGAAACTAAAGAATACATTCTGGAGCAATGAATTGACTTAAAAAATGACTAAAACAATCAGGTAATCTGTGCAACCTACCATGAAATAAGAGAAACAGCTTCTGAAAATTAATTATGATTCCCAGTAGGCAATTTTCATCACCCCAAGCCATTCTACGGGAAAAGGAAGTAGAAATAGTCACTGTGGCACACTAGTGACAATGTTTTCTCAGGCTACCATATGGATGCTATCTTATTAGATCATTCTAAGAACAAAAACAAAGCAAAAACCAAAATAGCACTGTGGTGCCAAAAATAAGGATCTCAAAGTTCAGGTAGACAATGAGTTTTGAATAGGCTGTATGGATGGGGAAGGTTGGCCCTGTAGGAACACCTGGGGTCTTGGCTTGCAGTCAATAGCATTCTAAATTTTGCAAAAATGTACCGATTCAAATACCACCTTCTGACATGAAACTGTTTTTCTAGGTAGTTACCCTATTCCATTCCAAACTTTCTCAGAATGATATAGTAAATACACAAAGCCCTTAATAATCTCTTAATGAGAAAGTTCCACAACTAGGTTAAAGTTTAAAGTCATGGGTTATAGGCAATTGGTATATATTTATTGATATCTACTGATGCTGAAATCTACATTTTTAAATCTGCCTTTCTACTCAGATATGACTGAATCATTGCTTTTCACATTTTGCCGACTGTTAAGTACTGAGTTCTGGGAATAAATTTTACTTTGAATGCCTGCCCCTAGAGTAGAAAAATCATTTGTTTTCCAAATGGGTTGTATTAAGGCCAGTGCTTAATAATATCATGGGAACTATTCACTGTTTCTACTATGTAAAAGTAAAGTGTGTGAGAGACAATGTCTTGATTTAATAGGGCACTATTAGGGCTTCCTTGAATTAACTGCATCCTTTCCAGTGAAAGGGTTCAAGCTGCACATCCAAAGAAAGCCCTTTTCTAGCTGAGGGCTTAAAACCCTTCTAAATGATTTTAGTAGAAATAGAAGTTGGGACACACAAGTCTTCACCTAATTTAGTTTATTGAAATTCAATTCTTAAGCATACAGTAATATGATTTGGGCCTTAATTTCAGAGGAATTTATTTATTTGGACTTTAATTTGCAAGAGGATGCAATTTTTGAATTTTAATTTTTTCTGTATATTCCACAATGAGAGTACGTTAATCTTCAAATCTAATACATCTCTATAATGCTCAAGTTTTATCTCACTGCTTAGCCTTTGATAGGCTTTGTTGGAAAATACAGCTGGATCTATTCTGGGCTGCATAGTAGAGTGCATTTTCAGATTTAGGTAGAAGATTGACTTGAAGTTGATTTATTTAATGTACAATCCTAATCTATTTCATAGGCTTTCGAGGGCAAAATCTATACTTCCAATCAGTTTCCTGGATGGGTACGCAAAGCAAATTTGTTGCAGAGGTAAATTTGTCATGAAGCATATAAAGCTTAATCTTAAGGGCTCCTCACTTGCATGGCCTCCTTCCAAGGCCTTGGGAGGGCTTCTGTAATGTGTGCACATGGACATATATTTGGAGAGATTTT
The DNA here is from genome assembly GCF_011100685.1 of Canis lupus familiaris. Classification (NCBI taxonomy): domain Eukaryota; kingdom Metazoa; phylum Chordata; class Mammalia; order Carnivora; family Canidae; genus Canis; species Canis lupus. The sequence goes on from NC_049224.1 coordinate 82,099,448, forward strand.
TCAACATCAAATATATTGCCTACAATCAGGTAAGACTATTATCTCTTTTCATTTTGGCTTCACTTCCATCCCAGTTTCCCTCCTGTTAGATGGTATTTAAGGACCTACAGGTTATTTCTTAAATCTAAATATAGAGAAAATGATTTGGGAATGCATTTAGTGTAAGTTTAGAGATATTGCAGGTATGTGGTTCATGATAATATTTGTGTTGAATTACTGCCAGCTGCCCTAGTGTGGAAGTGACTTCTAGGAATACTGATACTGCCCACTGAGCTGACTCACTAGGCATGGTAACAAACTACAGAGCTAGAGGTAATATAATTGAAATATTGGAAAATGGTGTCAAAACCAGAACATGTGGGCAATGGAGGGGAAACAGATTCAGATATATAGAACTGATAACCAGTGTAGACCATCCAGTTATTAGATGTAGGGAAGGTTTCCTTTTTATTGCTATCTATTCGAAATTGAACTTTTCTAATGTCAGTAAAATATTTGATAATGAAACTTAATTATAATATCACATGTTTTCCATTTTAAAATATAAATTATGCAAACAGAATTATCAAAGTTTGTTTGTTCTATAAATATCAAAAGTGACTGCCTAAGACATAGTCCAATTATGAATACTCAAAAATTTTCTATCAACCATGAAGCAAAAAAAGACTGAAATAACTTCTCATTTCTTTTATTTTTTAAAAGATTTTATTTACTTATCTGAGAGAGAGAGTGTGTGTGCAAAAGTGGGGGGAGGGAGAGAGATAGAGAGAGAGGGAGAATCAAACTTCCCACTGGGCAGGGAGCTGGACCCAGGGTTTGATTCCAGGACTACGAGATCATGACCGGAACCAGAAGCAGATGCTTAACCACTGAGCCACCTAGGTGCCCCCTTCCATTATTTTTATAGAAAAATATATTACAATTATTGGCATAAGAAGGAAAATCAAGGAGAAAAAAGAAAAATTCAGTACAATAAATTATAACATACGTTTAGAAATATGAGAGAATATATTTCCAACATGAAGCAAGAACAAAGTTTTCTATAAAGGAAACATTCTGAAAACAAGAAATCTTAGAACTATGCATACAATAGAAACTTCTGGGGATTTAAAACATGATAGCAGAAATATAGTTGTTAAAGGAGTGTTTTTAAGATAAGTTTGAAAAAAATCTCCAAGAAAAAAGAATAGAAGACACACACAATAAGATGGAAAATATTTTAATACTTTAGTGTATTAACCTAGACCATGCAATTCCTCATTAACTGGAAATGCGGAAAATGAGGGAATGAGGAAAGAAAAGTATAAAAGGAATAATTCAATTTTTTTTCTAGAATGGATAAACAGAAATTTACATAAAGAAAGGGCTAACCAAATAGCAATCATACTAAATGGAAGAAGTAAATTCACTAAGGTACAGTTTAGAAATTTTTCAAACATAAGGAATGGAAAGAATGGCCTCCTGAGGCACAAAAATCTTCTGAAGAGAGACAGAGATGAAAAGGTTTTATACCTAGGAGCCAGCATTGAAATGGCATTGAACTTTTCAATAAGGCTAGACTCTGCCTTTCATTATTTACAGAAAAGTTATTTACAAACCAGATTTCTCTCTTGTTTTTTAGATTATTGATTTATTTATTTGACAGAGAGAGAGAGAGAGACAGAGAATGAGAGTGAGAGAGAGTACAAGCAGGGGGAGTGGCAGGCAGTGGCAGAGGGAGGAGCAGACTCCCTGCCCCACCCAGCAGAGAGCCCCATGTGGGGCTTGATTCCAGGGCCCAGAGATCATGACCTGAGCTGAAGGCAGGCACTCAACCGAGTCACTCACGTGCCCCACAAACCAGAATTCCACACAACTCCTCAATCACCTTATTATGAAGGGGTGATCAAGATTATTTTCAGGTAAAAACAAAGTTTCAAAAATAAGAACCTTTCAAGGTTTCTCTCTCTCACACACACACACACACACACACACACACACACTTTCTCTCTCAGGAAGCTATTGAAAGATGCTCTCCACAAAAATGAAAGGGTGAAAGGAAGTTCTGATGGCTTAGTAAATGAAAAGTGACCATATTTATCATGTATCTCAATCATGAGTATATTGGGAATCACCATGAACTTACCAGCTCAAAACAACACCCATTTGTTATCTCACAGTTCTATAGATAGAACTAACTGGGGGATCCTTGGATGGCTCAGCGGTTTGGTGCCTGCCTTCGGCCCAGGGCCTGTTCCTGGAGACCTGGCATCGAGTCCCACATCAGGCTCCCTGCATGGAGCCTGCTTCTTCCTTTGCCTGTGTCTCTGCCTCTCTCTCTCTCTCTCTCTCTCATGAATAAATAAATAAAATCTTAAAAAAAAAAAAAAAGAAAAAAAAAAAGAGCTAACTGTATCGTCTCAGACAGGGCCCGAAGAATCTGTTTAGGATCTCTCTGGCCTAACATCATGTCGGCTTGTCTGAACTCAACCTGGAGAATGGGGGAGGATCTCTTTCCTAGTTCACTCAGGTTGTTGGTAGAATTTAGTTCTATTTTGCTTTTAAGACTGAGGTCATGTTTCCTTGGTGGCTTTGGCAGTGTCCATTCTGTTTCTAGAGGCCACCTGCATTCCTTGGTTCTTAATCCTCTATGCTCAATGCCACCCCTGGTGGGTTGAGTCCTTCGTATGCTTCAAATCTCTCTGTCCTTTACTTTTTCTTCACTCCTCCTGCCTTCTTTTCTGTCACATCCCCTTAACTGTGTCTTCTGCCTTTCTCTTCTGGTTTTTAAGAGCTCATTCAATTACGTGTGGCTCTCCAGATAATCTGGCAAAATCTTCATATTTTAAGGTCAGCTGATTAGCAACCTTAATTTTGTCTGTGAAAATCATTTCACAGCAGTAGCTAGATTAGTGTTTGATTGAATAACCAAAGGACAGGAATCTTGGGGGAACATCTTTATAATCTATTCTGCTTGCTGCAGTGAATAGTAGTTAAATCATTGTAATAATGTAAACACTGATTATTGATTTGACTAAAGTTTTACATATAAAATTCTTGAGAGGATTAAAGGGGGGTATTTTTGCATAAATTTTTAATGGTTTTGTGAGGGAACTGTAGGAAATCTGCAGTATTTTCTTATATAGAAATATCTTAATTTGAGTAAGCTTAGAATAGAAGAAAATAATTTAAAAACATAGAGGTAAATACTAAGACAAGTTGCCTAAATGATTTAAGAGTTCATGCTTTAAAAAGTGGGACAGTAATGATGGGGACAAAGGATTATTTTTATGATTATAAACCACATAATTCTTTTTTATTTTAATAAATTAAGTACTTTATTTTCTAAATTATATTATTTATACTTTAACAAAAATTTAAAGAAGCAGAAGATACATTAGAAATTGTGTCAGTTTTATCTTGGGATCCCTGGGTGGCTCAGCGATTTAGCATCTGTCTTCAGTCCAGGGCGTGATCCTGAAGTCCCGGAATTGATTCCCGCATTGGGCTCCCTGCATGGAGCCTGCTTCTCCCTCTACCTATGTCTCAGCCTCTCTCTTTCTGTGTCTCTCATGAATAAATAAATAAAATCTTTTTTTAAAAAAATTCTATCAAGTTACTGAACCATCTTTTTAAGCATCATATGTGGGTTTCTTTTGAAAAACTCTGGGATATAGTTTGTGTTTTCTCTTATACCCATTTTGCTCATGAGCAATGTTACACATTAGTAAAAATGGGTGATGGGGGCTGAGTTTGTCTGTGTACAAAATTAACACGTTCAAATAAAGACTCAAATCTTGCACTCATTAGCTTTCTTATAAATGTGCTATAATCTAAATTGGTTGACTGAGTTTAAGAGCACTGAACTAATGAACCTAAGTGGTATATTTGGCTAGTTTACTTAAATAATACAATTTGCTTAAAATATATTTGAAGACATTTACCACTAATTGGCCAAAACTTTAACTCCTAGAGCCAATTAGTGTTTTGTGAGTAATAATGGCCACTATAGCTCCATGATAAGGAGGCCGTGTCTCTCAAGGGAAATAAAACCTAGTCCAGGCTCTACCATGAAACTCCATAAGAAAAGATGATTGCTATTGTACCTTTCATAGGGTTGGAGCTTTTTGATTAATTTATTAATCTGGAAGGCATAATATTTTGAGTATGACAGTAAATAGTTTTAGAAAATCAGTATTTTACAAGGAAAACAGAAATGATAATTTCAAACGTTGTATAGAAGAAACATTAAATATTTTTGAAAAGTATTGTTTTTGCTAAGATAATGACACAAATTTGTATTAAGTTTTATTTATCAAAAATTGATTGAGGCATGTACATATGTCTTCTTATTGACAGGTAAAGCCAACCATTCTATTCTAGGGTTACATGTAACTATCAAAGAATTATTATTCATGGTTTCAAATAAAATTTAAATTATTAAAAATAGTAGAAATTTCATCAGGTAAATTTCTGCCATAAATACTTATTGTCTAAAAATGAGCAATTAGTCATATTTAGTAAAAGAAAATAGAAGCAGTAATTGATTATTTTTTAAATGGGGATTGAAAGAGTAATGTAAAATTGTAGATGAGTTCCATTGTTTGGTATCTCAGTAATATAGGAACTATAAAAAATTCAGACTAAGCATTAATCATTCATGGGGCAATTAATTTTAATTAAGGCAAGTACAGAATCCCATATGGTTTTAGACATCATCTATTCATTAATGCAAACAGTGCAAGAGGAGCAGTTTGGAACATTTTGGTTGACAGGAATGGTGGACAGCCCTGGAGACACCTGGTTAAACATCCTCTAATTTTTATCCTGCTGTGCATCAGTGGGCAGGAATCCATGTTTAACAGTCTTTGGCATGATGGAGTATGTGAGAGGAATTTATTGTGTCCATTATTTCTTTGTAAATCCATATCACACAATGTGCTTTCTCCTTGGAAAGAAGGATGTACTCACATCACACATTTTCCTGAAATGTGCTCTCTTGGTGTTTTGAATGCGTCTATGTTTCTACTTTTCCACATGTATCCACAGGCATATATGTACACACAAACATATGTGCGTTAGTACCTGAATACTAGTGTACACTTTTTAATATATGCAGTTCTGTGTATATTAGTTTTTGGAGGTTTAATCCAACCATACTATACATTATGTCATGTATTTTCTGTATGTCAGGAATTTAGGGACAGCTGATCTGGTTATTTCTGGCTGAAGGATCTTTCATGAGATGCAAGCTAAGATGGCAGCTGTGACTCCAGACATCTGAAGGCTTAACTTTGGCTGGAGGAACTCTTATCTAAGGTTCAACTATGGTTGTTAATAGGAAGCCTTGTTTTCTCTCTGGATACTGCCAAGAGGCTGTAGGCCTTCACCATGTTGGTCTCCTTTTAGGGTTGCTTTAGTGGACTTACACATGACAGCTGGTTTCTCCTCCAGCAAGTGATCCCAAAGAGCAAGGTGAAAGTTATAATATCTTTTATGATCAGGCTTGGTCACATTTCACAGTAGCCTCTCAACATACAATCCATGTGGGAAGAAATTATACAAAGTATGCATTTCCATCAGCTGAGATTTACTAGAGGCCATCTTGGAGGTTGGTTACAATGCTGAACTATATGGAGTTATGATGAGATCTTTAAGCTCAAGAGCCATGGCTTATTCCTCTTTCTTACCTCAGCATCGGTTGAACAATAGCCTATAAATGAGGATTTTTTTAATAGTAAATAAGTTACTTGCAGTTATAGGTATAATAACTTCTAAACTTTTACATTCTAGGTTAATAACAAATTCGATGATCTCAATATAAACCTAAGAATCACATTGAATGGGACACATTTTAAATGATTATTGTGCAAAAGGTACTAGCCTAAAAATCATCGTTTTATTAAGATCTTTGTTAGTTTTTATAGGACTTGAAATGGTTAAACTCTTCTACAGAATAAGTGCATTGGAGATATATTTTCTGATTTGTGTAGGCAAGGTTAAAAATACCTTAATATTAATCATTTTTTTCCTAATAAGCTATGTCTTAAGAGACTTGATGTCAGCTTATTCTACATATCAGTAAGTACTATTAGAATCGCTTTGAGTGATATTACTTTGAATTTTCTATTTCTTTTTTTTTAAAGATTTACTCATTTATTTATTTTAGAGAGAGAGAGAGAGAACAGAGCATGAGCACAGGGAGGGACAAGGAAGAGGGAGAGAGAAACTTTAGCAGACTCCATGCTTAGCCCAATAAGGGGCTTGATCTCATGACACTGAGATCATGACCTCAGCCAAAACCAAGAGGTAGACACTTAACTAACTGCATCATCCAGGGGCCCCAGTGAATTTTCTATTTCTGAGAGTTGAATATTCAACTCCAAAATTTCATAAAGGATATATTTTTTTGTATTAGCTATAGACAATGTTACTCTGAATAGTCATTGCCTTTATTTTCTTTGTGTCTCATTTAAAGTAATTTTTTTATATTAAAATAATGTAACAAAATGATATAATTCAATGAGTGTTGAAGACCTTATAGCATCAAAATGGTAGCCATTTTGGTAATCTTTCTTTTTTTAAAAGATTTTATTTAATTTTTCATGAAAGATACAAAGAGAGAGGCAGAGACATAGGTAGAGGGAAAAGCAGGCTCCCCATGGGGAGCCCAATGCAGCACTTGATCCCAGGACCCTGGGATCATGACCTGAGCCAAGGGCAGATGCTCAACCATTGAGTCATCCAGGTACACTTGGTAATCTTTCTTAGTTTCCTTTGGTTAGGCTTACTCCTTTTAAATGCTAATATGAAAATAATGTGCTAATTAAAACAACAACAACAACAAAACCTAGAGTTATATAACAGAATATTTTATGGATCACTTGCAGCAACCAAATTATTTTGTATGGATTAACTAGATGGATTTTGATGGGATTAATTAGAATAGCTAAGGAAAGATAAAATTTCATTAAACTAAAAACAAAATAAAAACTACTTGATTTATAGATTTAACTGTCATTTTTATAATGTATTTATCTCTTTTCTGCAATTAAAAATAAAAAAAAAACTATTACTCTGGAAGAAATGAGTCATTCGTTCATTCAGCATATGTTTGGGTTTTGTTTTGTTTTATTTTGTCTTTTTTTAAATATTGTATTTATTCATTTGAGACAGAAAGATGAGAGAAAGAACATGAGTGAGGGGAGGGGCAGAGAGAGAGAGAGAGAAGCAAACACCCCACTGAGCAGGGAGCCTGATGTGGGGCTTGATCCCAGGACTTCAGGATCATGACCTGAACAGAAGGCAGATGCATAACCATCTGAGCCACCTAGGCATTCCTCATTCAGTCTGCATTTGTTGACTTTTATTGAGCTAGAAATATGTGACTCTTTTACCATAAATTTCCTCTTTAGTTGGTATAAAGTACTCTCAAGATCCATGGTTTATCTTTGTTTGTGTATATGAACACAGAAACTTTACTACTAATGTAAGAATGATACCCCGATGTTGCTTATTTTTCCAAATATAGTTTCATTGCAAGATACCATAAAGTTCTGAGAAAAAAATCAATCCACTTATTCTACTATCCTGGTTAATCTGATTCTGGTTAAAATTCTGGGTTTTATTATTTTCTAATAAGTTTAATACTCATAGTCAGAAAATAATATTCAAAATACTGACACTGTATTAGTAATCTATTGCTGCATAAACATTTAACATGAATTTTAGAAGCTTAAAAAAACCCACATTTATTATCTCAAAGTTTCTGTGGGTCAAGAAATTTGTTTTGGAAGACCTGGTTCCTCTGGCTCAATATCTCTTATGAAATTGCAATCCTGTTGTCAGGTGTGGCTTCCATCCTCTCAAGGCTCGACTGGAGAAAGATTCTTTTCTAAGCTCACTCAGGACGCACTTCCTCACAAGTTATTAGACTGAGAACCTTAGATCCTCACTGATTGTTGTGCAGAAGATGTCCTTGGTTCCTTGTCACTTGGGATTCTCCATAGGGTAGCTTGCAATATGCCAGCTGACTTTATCACACTGAAGTGAGAACAAGAGAGGGATGCTGACAGATATTGGAAGTAAGTAATCCAAAGAAATAGGTCCTGTGGAAGAATAATGCTTCTCCAAAAACAGTAGCAAGTGGAGCAAGACTCAATTTTCCAAAGCACTGATAGTGAGCAAAATGCACATCTTTCAACAGAACATTCTGCAGGATAGTATTGGCTGTCATTTCTGACAGTATTCTTCTTTACCAGATTTTTCAGCTATACCAAAAATGACACAAACTTACCAAAATCTTTTGATGAATATTGTGTCTGCCTAAATTATCCAAAGTCAGGTTGTACCACCTGCAGCTAATTGACCTGATGAACATATTTTTCTTACTCATTATCTGCACTTTCTCAAATAAACAAGAGTTTTAACATAATATAACTGTTAAAAATTAAGTTGGAAAGTCAGATTTGCTTTTCCTTCACAACTAATACCAATTTTCTTAAGTTTTTATGTATTATTCTGTAGGCACAAAATTAATTTAAATTATGCATAATAGCTTACATTTATTATGCAGTTTTTCTATATGCCAAACAATGTTTTATGGCCTTCACATAGATTATTTAATTTTTATAACTGTTTTCTGAGATATGATGGATTATTTTTTTAATATCAATTAAAAAAAAAAAAACCAACAGCTCCATTTTTGGTAGCTTAAATAACTTCCCCAAAGTGATAAAGCTGATAAGTATCAAAAGTAGGATCCAAATCCCTGAGCCTTCCTCTTGGATACAATACTATTATGCTTTTTTCAAAGTCCATGTGAAACAGCAACATTATGGCACTATTCAAAGTGAGACGAACATATGACATGAGGCACAAAAGAACAAAGAAATAAATACTTATTTATTGGAATAAGATGAGAACTACTACTTATCAAAAGTCCCCATGAAGAGAATAAAAAAATGCAAGTTTAGGGTGGCCGAAGCCATTTACAATCAGACAAAGACTCATATTCACAATATGAGTCTATAAATCAACGATGATGATAACAATGTCCAATAGAATAAAAAAAACGATATGAACCGGTATTTCACAAAATGTGATATGTGAATACCAAATTAAAAGTACTCAAATTTATATTTCATTAAGGAAATGCAACTAAGACCACAATGGGATACTACTATATACCCTTTGTCCCAATAGCTAAAATAAATATAATTGACACTATTTGTAAAATGTGGAATAGCTAAAGTTCTTATGTACTGCTACTTGTGGTATATATTTCTACTTTGGAGAAGTCTTTGTGAATATCACTCAAAGATAAACAAATGCAAACCCTACAACACAGTAATTAAAGTGCTAGTTATATAAAAGGGAGAAATGCTTTCATGGTTTGACCAAAAACATAAAACAAAAAATATTTATAACATCATTATTTTTAGTAGTCAAAAAACCCCGAAATACCCATCTACTCATCAACAGTAAGTTAGATAAATATTTTGTGATTTAGTCATACCATTGCATACTGCATGGCAGCAGGAAGGCACAAACTATGGTTATTAAAAACAAGCATGCAGAAAAATGCACAGATTGTCAGAGTACAGTGTCCTGAATGTTTACAATGGGAACACATCTGTGAAACCAGCACTGGATCAAACCTTAGGGTATACTGGCAAAAGAGAGAACCCGCCCTAGTCACTATTCCTCCAAAGGCCACTACTATTTTGATTTCTAACAGAGTAATGTTTCCCCTTTTTGAACTTCATGGATACTGAATCAATAAGCACATGCAGTTTTGTGTTTTGTTTTGTGAACAAACATTATACTTGTGAAATTCTTTCACAGAAACAATGTTTTTGCCTGAGGGCTGTAGGAGGTCATTTCTCAAGCCAAGTCAAGGAATAGAAATCATATAAAAATGAATTGCTTAATTATATCAACATGATTAAAAGTTTGTATAAAGTTACAATTATCAAAATAAAACAAATGGAGAAATAATTTACATCATATAAAACAGGCAAAATATATTGTAAATCCATAAAGAACTCCTGTAAAAGATAAACAATCAATATATAAACAAAGGATTTTAGCTGGTTATACATGGAAGATGAAATCTATTTAGCTAAAAAAAAAAAAAAAACTGTAATAGTTTTCCTTTGTTGTAAAACTAATTGTCACAAATCCAGCAATAGAGAACAACTGTTATTATCTTATAGGTCCCATGGGTCAGGGAGTCTAGGTACTGGTTAGCTAAACCCTCTGCTCAGACTCTCATGGGCTAAAATCAAAATGCCAGCTGCACTACAGTTCTCATATGGAGATCAGGGTCCTCTTCCATTATTCATTTTGTTTAGAAGAATTTGGTTCCTTGAAGGAAAGTTCCTGCTTTCATACTGGTTGTTCACCAGGGGCCATTCTCAGCTTCTAGAGATTGCCCTCTGGTCTTTGCCTCAAGAGTTCTGCTCTCACAATGTAGCAGTTTGTGCATTCCAAGCCAGTAGAGAGAGCATCTCTAACTTTGAGTCTCTCTCTTCTAAAGAGCTCCCACCTAATTAAGTTCCAGACAGATGACCTTCTTAACTCAATGTCAATTGATTAAGGACCTTAATTACCTTCTAAAAAAAACTTGACCTTAATTATACCCACAAACATCTTTTTTTTGCCAATAGCATAGCAGAAGTGATATTTGATCACACTAAAAAATCTCACCCATATCACAGGGATTATTTAGGGCATGTACACCAAGGAATGGTACTCTTGGGCCATCTTAGAACCTGTCTATTGCAAGTATATTTTAAAATGCTAACTATCTCTATATTTAGAGAGGAACAACATGATATATCAAAGCCATTGATCTGAATGTTAAAAATCCTGGTCAAATTTTGTTCAGAATTATAGAAAAGATAAAAAAAAATAATTATGGAAAAGACATCTTATATAATTGCTTTAGGGATTTTACAATTATAAAAATATTATGGAACTATATGAAGGTAGGAAATAAATATAACTTATGACCATATAATTATACTATATGCCTCCCTTAGATATAGCTTTGTACAAGAATCTAATAGCATGTGAGTGGGATTAAGAAAATGGAGTGAAAGTGATGATAAAAGAAAAGCCAAAAGGATGATAGGAAGCTAAGAAAGCTCTGACCCACAGATCAGAAATACAGCTTCAGAAATAGTGAAACAGATTATAAGGGAAATGAAGGAAACTGAGTGGGGAAAAATTAGAAAGGAAGACAAACCCTGAGAGACTCCTAACTCTGGGAAACAAAGGGTTGCAGAAGGGGAAATGGGTGGAGGCATGGGGTAACTGGGTGATAAGCATTAAGGAGGGCACATGATGAGATGAGCACTGGGTGTTAAACCATATACTGACAAATTAAATTTAAATTAAAAAAATTAAAAGTTAATTTTAAAAATATATATTGTTGTGCTGAATATATACAAAATTTTGTCATTCCAACATGGAATTAATTGAAAAAAGTTGGTGAGATATTTTATCTTTCTTTTTTCATACTACATATTTTTGTCTTTGAAACATGGCTTGTGTTTACACTTAACCTCATATCTAAATTTATGCATTAACTTTCAGTGATTAAAATGAAATATAATTCTGCCAAAATAATAAAGTTGTGTTTGTCAGAAAAAAAAAAGAGAGAGAGAGAGCTTCAGAACATATTCTAATCCTCCCTCATCCTCTAGGGCAAGGAAAGAGTTGAAAACTTAATTGTAGGTTCTATCAACAGCCCAATTTGGAGAGATTGTTTAATAGTGATGCCAGGGTTACAAAAGTTTTTGAAAGTTTTCCTCCTGATCTTGGATCTAACTTCAGAAAGCGTGACTCTCTGGAATTTTTTTGCATTGGTTGTGATGGATAAGAAGCATCAGCAGCATAATAAAAACTTGGTCTTGTGATAAAGAAAGACACCATCAGGAACTCAGTCCATCTTAAAGAGATCAGAGGTGCTCTACTGAGATTGTTGAAATGGCCTTGTGCTTGCCTGTTTATTTTAACATGTTAGTAGTTATGCGTAGTTCATATCAGAATGAAAAGAAGCCATAAATACAGCATTTATTATTTTAGTGTCTTATTCTAGCTGCCATTACTTCACATTTAAAAGTGGTTCTCTATCATCGCATTATTTCTTCCACAGTGTTTACCACTATGCTTCCAGAACCATTAGCTAATAGTTGTATAACAATAGATCTTTTCATCCCCGTATCCTAAACATATTCACTTAGAATAAAACCCCAAATACCCAGAGCGACATCAGCAAAATAGTAGAAGAAGAAGGTCCAGACTTTGCTCCTCCACAGAGACACCAGCTTAACAGCAATATATGATCCAGAAAGCCTTTGTGAGAACTTTAGAAACCAGTTGGAGAGTCGCAGTGCTTGAGACAAGCTCAAAGCCAAAAACTTCGACACAAAAACAAGTAAGAAAATCTGTTTTATTTCAACCATTTCAGTTCCTCTACCAAGCTCCACAATTAGGAGGGGAAATCTAACCTGTGACTTTTCACCTGAGAGGGATAGAGGAGTAGAACGCTCGTCTAACATTCTGGCTTTTCACAGACCTCTTTGTGTAATTGGTTTCTGTCTTACTTGACTCTGAATGGCATGGGGAACCACAGACAGTGGATGCTCTGGAGTGGTCAAAACAAGAGAGCTCAGTGGTTTAGAGCTGCACTGGAACACCTGCAGTACTGCAGACAGACATGGGAGGGAGCAAAAGACTACAAGCTTCTGATAAAGCAAGGCAAACCTCTCTCTTAATGGGAAATTACACACATATGCCTAGAGAAGAGGTAATCCTCCCAAAAGTTTGAGAGCCCCCCTCTCCAAGAACCAGTACCCAAGGTGACTGGTGAAGGTCTTTCCTTGCATGAAGTTTGTCAGAAAAAAAAATTTGAAGAGTGGCTTTTTTGTTCAAATGTACAAATCACAACAAAATATTGCAAGGGACATGAAAAACAGGAAAATCTGGCCCAATCAAAGAAAAAATTTATTCAGAAACTGACCTTAAGGAAATAGAGATCTACAAATCACTTGAGGAAGAATTTAAGATATTTGTTTTAAAGTGGCACAAAGAACACAGACAACTAAGTGAAATCAGAAAAATTCTACATGAACAAAATGAAAATAACAAAGAGAAGAAATTATAGCAAAGAACTACACAAAAATTATTGAACTAAATAATACAATAACTGACTTGAAAAATTCACTGGATGGTTTCAACTGCAGGTTTAATCAAGCAAAATAATTGGTAAATTAGAACATAAGTTATTTGAAATTATTGAGTTAAAGGGAAAGAAAAAAAAAGTGTAAAAGAAAGTAAAGGTACCCTAAAGGATTTATGAGACACTATCAATACACTTTAATCTCGATATTATGGGAATCCTGAGAAGACAATAAAAAAGAAGAGAAGAAAGAGAGAAGTATATATCTTACTTCAAGGGAAAAAATGGATGAAAATTTCCTAAATCTGTGGAATGAGATGGACATCCAGTTTGTAGAATTCAAAGAATTCCAACTAGGTTGAATTTGAAGAGGAGTACATTGAGATACATTATCACCAAACTTTATCAAATTCAAAGACAAAGAGATTATTTTGAAAGTAGCAAGTGAAAGGTGATTCATCATATATAAGGCAGCTTTCACTGATTACTAGTGTTTCTCAGTAGAAACATTAGAAGCCATAAAGAAATGGGATAAAATATTCAAAGTACTGAAAAGAAAAAAACAACACAAAACACTAACCAAAAATAATACATTTTGGTTACTGGGGTGCCTAGGTGTCCTTCAAAATTAAAGAAAAAAATAATGATTTTCTCAGATAAACAAAAGCTGGGGAAGTTTCTCACCACCTAGCCTTGACTTACAAGAAACACCACAGGGAGTGTTTCAAGTTGAAACAAAAGGCAGCAACATGGGCAGCCTGGGTGGCTCAGTGGTTTAGTGCCACCTTCAGCCTAGGACCTGATCCTGGAGACCTGGGATCGAGTCCCACATCAAGCTCCCTGTGTGGAGCCTGCTTCTCCCTCTGCCTGTGTCTCTGCCTCTCTCTCTGTCTCATGAATAAATAAAATCTTAAAAAAATGTCCTTTGTTTTTTTTTTAAAAAAAAGGCAGCAACATAAACACAGAAAAATATAGAGCTCTCTGGTTAAGGTAAATATATGGAAAAATACAGAATTCTATAATACTGTAGAGGTGATATGTAAGTCACTTTTAATTCAGCTATAGAACTTAAAAATAAAAGCATAAAAATAACCACAACTATAGCACTATGTTAATGGATAAAAAATATAAAAAGGTGTAATTTGTAAAATAAATAACAAAGTGGGGGGAGAAGTAAGAGCACATTTTTGTATGCCAATGAAGTTATCAGATTGAATAGATTGCTATAACCATAAAATGCTTTATGCAATCTCTTAGTATACTCATGGTAATTCCATGATAATCACACAGAAAATATCTACAGGAGATGCATAGAAAATAATGTGAAAGGAACCAAAATACATCAGTACAAAATAAAACAAAAAACAAAAAACAAAAGAAAAACAAAAACAAAAACCAGAAAACAATGAAACACAAAGGAAAATTATGAGAAAGAAAAAGAACAAAAACCAAAAGATATGCAGAAAATAAAAAACAAAATGAAGTAGTAAATCCTTGCCCCTGCCTATCAGTAAATACTTTAAATATAAATGGATTAAACTCCACAATCAAAAGGCATGAAGTAGCTGAGTGGATAAAAAACTTATTTGCTGTCTACAAGAGATTAATTTTACAGCAGGGATGACCATACTTATAATAGACAATATAGACTCTAAATCAAAAATACTGTCATAAGAGACAAAGAAGAACATTGTAAAAAATAAGGGTTGATTCACCAAAAACACATGACAAATACTACTTTATAGATACCTAACAGCAGAGCACATAAGTGTATAAACAAACACTAACAAAACTGAAGGAAGATATAGACAGTAACACAATAAAGTTGAAATTTCACTACCTTGCTTTTACTGAAGGATAGATAAATTAGATCAATAATGAAGCAGAGAACTTGAATGGCAGTATAGACCAATTAGACCTAACATATATATATATATATATATATATATATATATATATATACACAAAAAACTCCACCCAGTAACAATAGAATACACATTGCTCTTAAGTACATGAGAATTATGCAGAATAAATTATATTAGGCCACAAAACAAGTTTTAACAAATTTAAGAAGACTGAAATCATGTCAAGTATCTTTTCAGACCATGATAGAATAAAACTAGAAATAAATAGCAAAATGAAAACTGTCAAGAGAAAGAAATAAGAAGTATCCAACTTTGAAATTAAGTAGGAAAATATTTGTTCAGGGATGATATGATCATCTATATAGAAAATTATAAAGATATCACACACACACAATTAATTACAGAACTAAGAAACAAATTCGGCAAAATTGCAGGATAGAAAAATCACTGGAAAAATATCAATTGCATTTCTATATACTAACAATGAATAATTGAAAAGGAAATTAAGTAAACAATTTTATTTATAATAATAACAAAAATAAAATATTTAGGAATTAACTAAGCAGTTAAAAAATCTCATGAATTAAAAACTATAAGAAATTGATGAAACAATTTAAAAACACAAAGTAATGAAAAAACATCATGTGTTCATGAAATAGAAGACTTAATATTGTTAAAATGTCCCTACTGACCAAAGTGATCTGCAGATTCAATTTGGTCTCTATCAAATATATATGACATTATTTTGCAAAGAAAAAAAATCTAAAATTCATATGAAATTTCCAAGAACCCCAAGGGGTCAAAACAATCTTAAGAAAGAAAAACACTGAAGGTCTCACACTTTCTGACTTCAAAACATATTGTAAAGGTACAGTAATCAAAACTGGGTAGTACTAGTATAAAGACACATGTAGATCAATAGAAGAGAAGAGAATCCAGAAATAAACCTTTGTGCATCTAATCAAATGATCTTTGGCAGGGATATCAAAGCTACATGATGGGAAAAAAGATAGTCTTTTCAACAAATGGTATTGGGAAAACTGGATATTGACACTCAAAATAATAAAATGAACCCTTACCTTACACCATATACAAAAATTAAAAATAAATTAAAGATCTAAATAGGGATCCCTGGGTGGCGCAGTGGTTTGGCGCCTGCCTTTGGCCCAGGGCGCGATCCTGGAGACCGGGGATCGAATCCCATATCAGGCTCCCGATGCATGGAGCCTGCTTCTCCCTCTGCCTGTGTCTCTGTGCCTCTCTCTCTCTCTCTGTGACTATCATAAGTAAATAAATAAAAATTAAAAATATATATATATATATATAAAAAAAAAGATCTAAATATAAGACCTGAAACTCTAAAACTCTCAGAAGAAAATATGGGACAGAATCTTAATAACATTGGACTTGGCAATAATTTCTTGAATATGACACCAAACATACAGGCAACCATTCTGTGCAGCAAAGGAGACAATCAACAGAATGAAAAGGCAACTGATGGAATGGGAGAAAATATTTGCACAACATATATCTGATTAAGGGTCACTATCCAGGATATTTAAAGATGTCTTACAATTCAACACAGCAACAACAACAAAAATGACATCATCAACAACAAACAACAAATAACCCTATTTTAAAAAGTGGGGAAATATTTCAATAGACAATTCTCCAAAGAAGATATATGGTTGATTATTAAGAAAATGAAAAGTTGTCAAGATTGCTAATTTTAAAGGAAATACAAATAAAAACTATAATGATATGTCACCATACACCCACTAGAATGGACATTATAAAAACAAAACAAAACAATACCCAGAAAATATCAAGTATTGGCAAGGATGTAGAGAAATTAGAAGCCCTACACATTGTTGGTGGGAATGTAAAATGGTGTAGCTACTATGAAAAACATATGGAAGTTCTCAAATAACTAAAAAACAGAATCATCATATGCTGTAATAATCCCACTTTTGGGCATATATCCCAAATAATTGAAAATGGGATCTCAGAAATATTTACATGCTGATGTTCATATGATGTTCATATATTCACTGCAGCAGTATTAACAATAACCAAGAAGTAGAAGAAACCTAAATATCCATGGAATGATGAATGAATAAAGAAAATGTGGATTTACATACAATAGAATATTAAAAAAATAAGGGAATCCTGTTATCTGCTAAAACATAGATTAACCTTGAATACATTATTTTTAGTGAAATCAGACAATTACAAAAAGATGAATACTGCAAGATTCCATATATATGAAGTCTAAAATATTCAAAGTTGTAGAAATAAAAAATAGAATGATGGTTGCCAAGGTCAGTGTCGAAGGGGCACAGGAAGTTTTTGTTCATCAGATATAGAATTTAAGATTTTCAGGATGAAATCATTTCTAGAGATCTTTTACACAACAATGTATACATGATAAATATTATTTTACTGCACACTTAAACATGGGTCAGATGGTAAATTTCATATTTTTAACCACACCCACATACATGAAAACTAGGGGAAATAAAAGCAATCTTTCTCATTCTTTTCAATTTCCTTCTAAAGTGGGGACAATTTTTTTTTTAATAAAGATTAGTCACTAAAACTATGATAAAGATTTCTGAGACCAGATGTAATCTGTGTAACCTCAGTTAAAAAAGAATTTCAGCAAATTTTGTGAATATTCATTGAACTAGTATAAGACTTAAGGGAATCAGATTAGAAGTACTTCATAAACTGTCCTCAGGCTGTGTCTAATCGGGATTATAATGTTTTATTCTCTATAAAATAATGTGTAGTTCATATGGGTTACATGTTTTAAATTTTTAATGTAAATTTGGAACATTCTTGTGGTGCAATAATAATAATTATTTGACCAAGAGTATTATGTGTTGGACTCCCTGCATATAGGAAAAATGAGAGTCAGAATAGTTTTCAAAGATCCAATTTTATAAATGCATATAATGGCATATGTTTTTGCAAGGTCTGACAGTTTACACAGGTTATAAAGAATAAATGTGTCATATGAAGAAAGGGCATTTTAAGAAATCTATTGTGGCCAGAGGATTACTCTTAAATTTAAAAGCAGCATGCATTCATTTTCTGCTTTTATATGAAGGACACTAAAACAACATCCCTGCCATAGTCAAGTGTACAATGGTGTGACAGAAATAGATATATAAACATCTAATGCTATACAGTGAAGAATGACATGATTTTAAATGATTACAGAGTAAGAAAAAGAAAGCACTGGGGTGCCTAGGTGGCTAAATTGGTTAAATATTTGACTCTTGATATTGGCTCAGGTCATGATCTCAGGGAACTCAGGTTGAGCTGCAGATTGGGCTCCCTGCTGAGGGGAGCCAATTTAAGATTTTTGCCCTCCACCCTCACTCCTGCTTTTGCATGCTGCCCACTCTCTCTCAATAAAATAAAATAAAATAAAATAAAATAAAATAAAATAAAATAAAATAAAATAAAACAAAATAATAAAATAAAATAAATAAAATAAAATAAAATAAAATAAAATAATAAAATAAAATAAAATAAAATAATAAAATAAAATAATAAAATAAAATTAATAAAATAAAATAAATAAAATAAAATAAAATAAAATAAATAAATAAATAAAAAGAAGCACTAATGCTTTGGAAAGATAAAAAGTTTGGTCTAGGACTGAAAATATTCAAAATATTTGGCCTAGAGGGAAAAATAATAAAGGCAGGAGTATTTCAAAATGAAGAAATGGCAGAAATTCTTTCTCATTTTTACAAAAGTAAAATAAAATAACAATAAAAGAGGAGAAACAGTGCTGGAAAATATCAAAGGCAAATGTCATTGCGAAAATACCTGGCACATATATGTCACAGGGCTTCTAGCTGAACACTTATAAACAGCAACAAAGCTGGAATGTTGAGGACTAAATCAAGGACAGGATTGAATGCTCTGAAAAGAGACGGAACTTTAGACTTTAGCCACCAAAAATTTATTCCCAGATTATTCTCAACAGAAAAACATGGAATAAAAAAAATTGCCCTAAATTTTGAAGTTGCAGGGAGTGGTGGATCTTAATGCCAATACAAGGAAAAGGCAAATTACAACTCAAAATGTTTTGTGCCTTTTCTCTTATCTCCTTTATCAGTTCCTTTTATCCAACTTCTGGATTTACCTACTAAGAGGCCTAGTTGATATCAAACTGTAGCCAAAATTTTGAGTCTGAAATCCAGACATTTTGTAAAGAAATTCTGCAGGGTAAGAGATCATTTACAGAATTCCTGAAATCATACCGCTAAGAGAAAATACATATGTGTGTGTTTGTGTGTGTATAACATATATACATATATTAATGTTTTATATTTTCATATATATATATGAGTGTATGTATGTGTGTGTGTAAAAGTAAACTGAGAAAGCCATATTTTTAGATAAAAATTAAGTTTTAATACTGAAGGTGATATTCACTACTATAAAGTAATAAGCTAATACAATTTAAATTTTTGAGCATATAGAATATAATCGGTAAGATTATATTATATGGCAAATGGCAATAATCTATTGTGCATCTGCCATTAGCTAATTATATTAATCATTTTCTCATAAACAATAAACTCCAACTGCATAAGGACTTCAGTGAATTTAACTATACCTGTTCAAATTTCCAACAACTTCATGTAGGTAGCTTTAAAAATAAATCATCGATATGAAATTCAGCTGCAGAACATAAAACAATGTTGCCAAGCAACTAATGGAAATCTATTATCCACTTTCTAGACTTCAGACAACATAGTTGTGTCTGAATTTCAGAAAATTTTAAAGAAAAATGTAAGTATGTGTATGTTCTTTTCAATGTCCAGAATTTTAGAAATGTCAAATGTTAAATTTGGTCTTTCACTATGTTCAAAAAAGAAAAAAGATAAAAATACACCTTTTACTATATGAGATTGTAAATTATCAGTAATTCACATAAAAGTAAAAAGACACTTCAGTGCATTATGAATCTCATTAACCTTATTTCACTTAGAAAGTTCTTACACCGCCATAGAAGAAAATTTATCTTCAAATATACTGAATTTATTGAAAGAAAGATTTTAAACTAGCTACATGTGTATCATTGTTTTGTGAAATATTGTGACTTTTGACCATACCACAACTTCATTCATTTTTAATTTTTGTGATAAAACATTAAATATGAATTCATTTATCACCTGAAATGAACAGCTCAGCTAACATGCTGTAAAAGTTCTGTTTATCATTTTCATTTTTAACATTACACAGAATGCTTAAATGAAAAATAAATTATTGTAAACTTACTTTATTGTGTTGCCAATATAATGATCAAGGATCAGATATTTATTGTTTTATCCTTAAACAGTTTATTTGCAGACTCAAATTTATGTAGGTAATTGAATTCTTATGATTTGGTAAATTTTTTGTAATTATATCTTATGATGTTCAAATATTCAACATTTTAAAACCTCCCATTAAAAAATGTGGTTTTCTATCTCCTCAATTAGTTTATAAATAGCTTTCTCTTGGATATTTTAAAATCAGCGATAAAAGGGATGCTTTATCACTTTTACATTTGACATTATACATGTTAATAAAGGTTAATAATGGTTAACAATGGTAAAGTCCTAACTTTACTTTCTCTTTCAATGGAATATCAGTATAGCTCTTTGGAAGTACATGCTATAAAACATAGATATGCAATGAAGATATTGAATAAATATTAAATAAAAATCACTATGTTCTATCAATTTGACAATATTAATATAAGCAAAGGATGCATTAAAATGTTCTAAAGTAGAGACGCCTGGTCTTCGGATTGAGCTCTCCCGTGGGAGCCTGCTTCTTCCTCTGCGTATATCTCTGCCTCTCTCTGTGTGTCTCTCATAAATAAATAAATAATAAAATCTTTAAACAAAAGGTCCTAAAGTAGATAACCATGGAGATACCTACTATATATAGATACATATCAATATATCTATATATAGAGAAAATATAGATGTATTTGGAAAACAGAATTAAATAGTTGGATGATAGGAGACTCTAAAAGAGAGTTGTAATAATAACTAGATAAACAAAATTTTTCCTTCCTGTGACTTTCACTTAGAACTTCTGTAGAGCAGCTCAACAGCTGGATCCTCATATCTCATTTGTGAGAATTGCATCAAATGGGCATTCATGAATCATTCAACATCAGTAGGGCTGTAATTAACAGTATTGGTTTTGATTAATCATTTTAGATAGAAAGGCTCTCAAGGAGTAAAACATAATTTCTACTCAAGTGGCCCTTTCAAAAAATTTACATGCACACACAATTCAGATATAACTCTGAGACTGTATTTGATCATATTTGACCTCTATATGGGAGATTTTGTCTCACTCTTTTTGAAATTCCCAGTTTTTCTTAGTTCACAGCATAATAGATCCCAAATACTGAATTAATAATTAAGTAATAGAGTCAAATGAATCAAGATGAAGCAAGGAGTGTATTTGAAGCTGCTAGAGAGGTTGGCTGATACTTTAGTTGAGATAGAGAGGAGGAGAAATAGATGTTACTTCCTTAGGGATTGGGATTCAGTGTGTCACTTTTGGACTAAGGGGCATTCGGGTGGCTCAGTGGTTGAGTGTCTATCTGCTTTTGGCTCAGGTCATGATCCCAGGGTCCTAGGATCGAGTTCCACATTGGGCTACCAGTGGGGAGCCTGCTTCTCCCTCTGCCTATGTGTCTGCCTCTCTTTGTGTGTCTCTCATGAATAAATAAATAATCTTTAAAATAAATTAAAAAATAAACTTGGGCTAAAAGAGGAAAACAGTGCAGATATTTGTGGCTAAAAGTATCTACTTTATCTGTGAATTAACATATAATGACTAGTAAATAATTATAAAGAAGTTTATCTTTTTTTTAAGATTTTCTTTTTTTTTTGCCTGAGTCCTGACTATTGACTATGTGTCATGTTTACAGTGATTATTTTTTCTTTTAAATTATTTTCACAGTGTGCATTTAACTTTCAATAGATGCTCCACAAGGCAGTTAAAGATATCTATACTCATTTTACAGATGAGAAAGCTGAGTCACAGATACTTGAAGTAATTTATCCAAGGTCACTCAATTTGCAAGTGACAAAATGAGATTTAAATTCAGTTTTATTTTAAGTACACACTTTTAACTTCATGGTGATGAGTTACATCAATTGAATAGAATGGATTGGTCCAAATGCTTCCTAACATATAAAATGAGGCCAGTGCAGGAATAAAATAGATTTTAAGAAACATTGAAATGTCATTTTAGAATGGAAATTCAGCAGTTAATTAATTTTTTTTTCAGCAGTTAATTTATAATGGCAACATTTTAGGTCAAGATGTGAGCATGTGCACATATCCAAACTACCCCAGTCTTCCCAACCACAAAAAAAGAAAAGTGAAATATTTTCAAAACTTCAAATTCGTGTCTATAATCCATAGAAGAGGAAAAGCCATTTTCATTCAATGATAGTGGAAATCAACAGTGAAGTAAATAGCTATACCTGCTCTGCTGCTAAATATTATGATTACTCTTCTATTTGGCACTGTTGCTTAATGTCAAAAATAGATTGTGCCCATTCTAGAGTCAGAGTCAAAAATGAATCATTCAAGATTGACAAAATGGTTGAAGGAAACTAGGGACAAGTCACCGAAGATACTGATAAGATCAATGTGATGTATAAGTTTCCTTTTGCTACTACAACAAATTACTACAAATTCTTTGGCTTAAAACAACACAAGTAATTTCTTATAGTTCTGAAAGTCAGCAATCCAAAAGAATTTCCACTAGGCTAAAATCAGGAATCTAGGGAAGAATCCCTCTTGTCTTTTTCAGCTAGAAGCTGTATGTATTTCCTGACTTCTGGACCCCTTCTATCCTCAAAGCCAGCAAGTGCAGCAATAGTCCAGGATATTATTCCCATCTCAGTTATCAGATTGAACAAGCTTAATTTGATTTGCAATCTTAATTTTCCTCTGCCATATGACCTAACATACTCATAAGTTCTGGGTTTAGGATGTGCACATTTTAGGGGGAAACATTTTTCTGCCTACCACACATGCTGAATTATAAAAATGAACATCATTAAATACAGTAGAATCACCATAAAGAGCTGCAAAACTGGGAGTACAAGTACCTTCAAATAACTTGAGATGAGAGAATATGGAAATTCTGATTTCAGGATGATGCTTTTCTTCTTATTTTTCTTTGGTTTTTATTTGTTTTCACTAGGTTCATTTACTATCTTTATGGTTTAATATATGAAATCTAAACTTCTATCATTATTGATGGGTAGTACTGTTCATCTTCCATCACCTTCCTTTGTTGGCCAGGATTATTAACAGGTAAAACAGCCAAAGGGGAGGGGGGGTGGATATCATAGGTGACCACGTTAGTGTGGAATGGTTTGGGTTATTCATGAGTCAACTTCTTTGTCAACACTTTGACCTCATTAGTTGACTGCTTTTACAGACCCCAACTATGAGTGAAATCACAGCCACATCTTGATAATGGTATTATTAAATTATCTCCAGTTTATTTAAGCACACTTTATTTGTGTATGGTTGAAACATAATATTCAGTGTAAATAACATATTTTACTTCATGATTTTTTATAGAATTGAGTTAAAGAGAATAAAAGATAACTCAAGGTCTATGTCTTCTGTCAGGTTACCTTACTACCCTTCCTAAAGGTCTCATCATTTATTATATCAGGTATTTGTAAAACATGTATAGGGCAGCCTGGGTGGCCCAGCGGTTTAGCACTGCCTTCAGCCCAGGGCATGATCCTGGAGACCCAGAATCGAGTCCCACGTCGGGCTCCCTGCATGGAGCTTGCTTCCCCTCTGTCTGTGTCTCTGCCTCTCTCTCTCTTTCTCTCTCTCTCTCTCTCTCTCTCTCTGTGTCCCTCATGAATGAATAAATAAAATCTTAAAAAAAAAATGTATAGTCTTTGTGGGTATTTTCACACTTAAGTGTAAACTGTCAACTCTATATTAAATATAGTGGGTACTATAATCAGAGAATGCCAAAATTTAAGTACTAAAAAGAAATAGTAGAGTATCTAAGTAAAACCTAACCTAGAGAAAAGTTGGCTACAAGCTAAATTTAAAAATCTATGCTTCACTTTCTAAATCTATATTGCATCTTATTTTTAGTTCCCCTTAAAAAGTTATATTATTGTATTCATTTCCTTCCCATTTTATTGTGCTGTAGAGATAAACAGGTAGCAATGATGAGTCACAGAGCTTTATCATCTCCTCTCATTTGTCAAGAATAAGCATAGCTGAAATACAAGTTTTTTGTGGCTCAAATGAATATCTGCAGTAATGCAGAATGCACAATTTAGTCATTATGATGTTTTACTTCCTCTCCAAATGAATGACTTCATTGTCTTCCATAAGCAAAGAATTCAGTCCATGTGAATACTGTCAATCTCAAGTCATTGTCAAACCTATGTTGCCATAATAACGAGTGGAGCCAGTCTAAACCATCAAGACATTTTTTTTAAGACATTTTAAATATTCTTCTTTAACTAGCTGGTTTTTGACAACAGCTTCTGAGTTTATTGTACCTTATGCAGTCGACTGAAAAGTAAACATTTTCTTTTATGAAAAAAATACGAAAAATATTTTAGGATTAACGTGGCACATTTCTTGTGCCTTAATAAGAGAAGGAAAGAGAGAGAACATGTATTGAGAAAGTACATACATTACAGGTCCTTTATGTGTATTACCTTATTTAATCCTCACAACAAAGATGGAATATGTATTGTTATCTTCATTCATGTAATAATGAATTGAAGAAAATGGGAAGTAATATACTATCCCATAATGACACATTTAATTAAAAAAATACATAGGAGCTTTTATATAGGTATCTAAAATCAAAGTCTCTGTTCTTCATTTTGTACCATCCTGCTAACTTTCACGTGGTTAAATTCATCCCCCAGGAATATCAAGTTTATAAGTCAGTACAGAAAGAAAACCACCCAAAATAACTTTACTTCTGATATCTCCATGAAAGAGTCATAGATAACAAGCCTTTATTTTTTAAATTTTTTAAAAGATTTTATTTATTTATTCATGAGAATACACAGAGAGGAGAAAGAGAGAGGCAGAGAGACAGGCAGAGGGAGAAGCAGGCTCCATGCAGGGAGCCTGATGTGGGACTCTATCCCAGGTCTCCCGGATCAGCGCTAAACCGCTGAGCCACCCGGGCTGCCCAACAAGCCTTATGAGCAACATAAACACAAATATAATTTTCAAGCAGAATCCTTCACATTCTCTTCTGTGCAATAATAAACATTACTTTCTAATATCTTCTTCAGAACATGGAAAATTAATTAAAACATATTTCACATAAATTTGGTTTGGATTCTGTTTGTCCTCTAATAGTCTAATATGGTTCATGAGAGGGTTATTTGATATCACTTCCTCAAAAATTCTTAGTACAAATTGTAATATTTCCTACTGAATTCCCCCATGTAAGTCTGGAATTATAATAGATAAAGTGCAAGAAATGTAGGGGTAAGAAGCAATTCAGGGAAGAAGTTAACTGGTACCCAATATGAGACTGTATAACGTTGATTAGCGAAGCCAGTGATTTGATAGACAATGAAATGTCAATACCACCCTGAAAGAGGCAAACATTCTTATTTGTGACTCCAGTTGTTCCTTATGAGTGGTAGAAAGATTTCTACCACTAGAAATCTAGATGGGACCTGTGGATTTAAAGAATGATTGAGAAAAGATTTTAAAACCATCCTAGCTTGATGTCATTCTCTACCAGATTTACAAATGCACCATTTTGTTTGTGGCTAAGAATCACCCGATTGCAAAGCCAAGATACAGAGAAAACCCTTTCTTTCTGCAGAACAACTCAATTCCTCAGACAAGGACCAGACAGTTAAGAAATGCTACCTGCTGAATACAAGTGAATGAATGGTAAGTCTGAAGAACTGTATTCTCATAATTGGATCAACATCACTTAGAACTTTCACTGGGGGTTGATTTCTCTAAGGATTTAATGCAACTTGGGCTTGATGGTAGCAGAACACACTGAAGGAATGGTAATTAGAAATTTTTTGTCACAAAACTGACAGGCTGAACAACTTGGTGAGAACTTATTCAAAATAATAGAAGTAAACAGGACTTCCACTACTGCCTGACCTAAAATTGCTTAGCCTTATGCAATTTGTGCAAAAACAATCTAGTGAATTAATGAGTTGTCCCCAGATTTCATAAGCTTAATGAAAACTTACAGGACTGTATTTAGTATGCTCATCAATCGGAGAGGAGTTAGAGAAGAGTGAACACTTTGTGAATCCCTCCCATTACCCTTTCTCAGATATTGTGTTGAGTTCTTGGGAGGTAGCAAGATTGCAGAGGTCTTCCATCAAATGTATTTGGAGAGATCTGAACAGAAGGTAGAACAAAACTGACTTAAATACTCTTCCTTTTTGTCCAAATGTTGCAATTACCCTAAGACCAATAAATCCAGTATATTCCTGTGTTCCCCAGCAGGGTTACCTGACCCAAGACAGTGGGGATCTGAAGGCATTTTAAAATTTTTCTTGGGTCTGGTCAAGGCCCCTGAAATTAGGTTATTGGTAATAAAAAGATGAAAAAATTCATGTTTTTCCTTGTTTCCCTATAAGATTTTGATAATTTGTGGTTTCTAATGAAAGGATGCCAGACAAGAAGATTTAGAAGGAATCACATTTCATATCGGCTTCCAGGAAGGAGCAAGTCCCATAGGCCTCCTGAATTTTATAGCATAAGTCTGTGATTTGGTAGATAATAGAATGGCAATATGACTCTAGGAACCCCAGAAAAAGCAAACTTTCTTGTGTGTAACTCCGGTTGCTCATTACAGGTTGTACAACGATAAAGTAGCTAGATGGGACTTGCAGCATTGAGAAGGGATTGGGAAAATATTTTAATATAGGAAAAGAATTATTTATAAGAGCTTCATCAGTGATATTTCCTAGCCTGAGTCAGGCTTGAAATAGAGCAGAATCTTCGCAATGAGGAGGCTGGCAGGCTTATGAGGTCAATTACCTATGCCAAGCTTTCCTTAAACAGAATATTCCTCTCCACTTCACCCCGAAGTCCCAGAAGTCAGTGGCTGTCTGAGTGAGTTCTGGTGCTGATAATAGGAAAGCAAAATGAAGGTATTATTATGAGAGAAAAAAAAAAGTATTTAAATGGAAATTCAAATACTTAATAGCTATGCATCCTTACTCAATTTACTAATTTTCTTTAGGCCTCTGTTCCCTCACTGTTTATCTTATACAATTTTTAAGAGAATACAGTTTATAACTACATAAAACTGGTTCTGGGTACTTACCTAATAAATATTTGTTCTATTTTTTTCTTCATTCTTAGAGAAAACATTTAGAAAAAGACATTGAGTTAAGGCCTAAGGATCTCAGAAGACAGAGGAAAGAGTCATTCAAGAATAAGCAGGAGCCAAACTGTGGAAGGAGCCTCGGGGTCCATCGAAAGATGAATGGATAAAGAAGCTGTGATCTATGTATACAATGGAATATTTCTCAACCACTAGAAACGACAAATACCCATCATTTGCTTGACGTGGATGGAACTGGAGGGTATTATGCTGAGTGAAATAAGTCAATTGGAGAAGGACAAATATTATATGGTCTCATTCATTTGGGGAATATAAAAAATAGTGAAAGGGAATAAAGGGGAAAGGAGAGAAAATGAGTGGGAAATATCAGAGAGGGAGATAGAACATGAGAGACTCCTAACTCCGGGAAACGAACAAGGGGTAGTGGAAGGGGAGGTGGGCGGGGGGTGGGGGTGACTGGGTGACGGGCACTGAGGGGGACACTTGATGGGATGAGCACTGGGTATTATGCTATGTGATGGCAAATTAAACTCCAATAAAAATGAATTAAAAAAGAATAAGCAGGAGGAGTTTGTGATAAATTATATATAGTTATGTGTAAAAGTCATGCAATTAGAAAGTATGGAAAATAATTTATTTTTATGAATTCTGCCTGCATTTTCAGGGTAATAAGGGTTGAAAAGAAGACAATTTTTAACTGGATATAAAGTAGGAAATAACAATAAAAAACAAAGAAGAAAGAAATAAAAGAAAAGAAAAGAAAAAGAAAAGAAAGAAGAGAAAAGAAAATAGAAAGAAAAGAAAAAAAAGAAAAAAGAAAAAAAAGAAAAAAAAGAAAAGAAAATAAAGAAAAGAAAGAACATACCCTCCCCAAAGCACAAAAAAAAAGCAACGACCGAAAGACAGAGAAAAACCAAGCCCAAAAAGAAAGACAAGAAAGAAAAAAAAGAATAAAAGGACTTCTTTCGGGGAAGGGCCGGTCCTGGGAAGGGAAGGGAAGGGAAGGGAAGGGAAGGGAAGGGAAAGGAAGGGAAGGGTGCTTGGGTGGCTCAGTCAGTTAAGCATCTGCCTTTGGCTCAGATCATGACCCCTGGGTCCTGAGATCAAGCCCCACGTTGGGTTCCTCATTCAGCAGAAGCCTGCTTCTCTCTCTCTCCCTCTGCCTGATTCTCCCCTTGCTTGTGTGTGCTCTCTGTCAAATAAATAAAATCTTAAAAAAATAAAGAGATGAAAAGAAGGAGAGGAAGAGAAGAAAGAAAATGTGATGGATTAGGTACAGGTGAGGTATGACTTCCAAAGAGAATAGTGAGATCCACCTACAGTGGAAAGAATATTTGGCAGAATAATTAGAAACCTGGTCAGGGCCAAATTATAAAACCTCTTGATGGCAAGCAAATACATAGGCCCAAACTATGTCATAAACATTGACTACATTCTGCAAATACGAAGCGAAATAATTATTGGTGATCTCTTTTTCCAGTAGACTTCAGAGGCTGCTTTGTTCCCTCATGGGTGGCTAGCACCCAATCAGACGAGAAACAATAGGCTCAATGTAGTCTTAGTAAATTAATGAACAGGTGCTAATTAAAAGTTAATTAAAGTTAACTTTCATTTTCCTTCAAGTGAAAGTTACTTGGATCTTGATAAGATGGTATTTCATTTAAATAGCTCTATGATCATCACCTGTCCCACAAGTATTAGTATCTCAGCTCATCTCAGCTCAAATATACACACATGGCTATTTATATTTACAGTTACATTAATTAATGCCAGATTAATTAATGTAAATGTAATTTAATGTAAATATCAATTCCTCAGTTGCATCGCTCACATTTCAAGTGTTCAATAGTCATATGTGTTTAGTGTCTACTGTATTAGACAGCTCAGATTATATTTCTTTTTTCAAAGAAAATTCTATTGATAAAGCTGAATGTTATGCACCTAATCTCATGAATTGAGATGCATCCCATATGCATCTACATACTTCTTTATTCACTTATATACTCATTCATCCATATAGTGACCAACTTATCCCATATAGTTCCCCTGAACTTCCCCCATTATAGCAGTGGAAAGACATATATTATTCTGGTTTTCATGACTACTTTACACTGGGGATTTGACAGTAATTAATTCTCAAGTATTTTCTGTGTACTTCTATGCTGGTTTACTCCACAGAATTAAGAGTTTACACTGATTTCGTACCTTGCATCTCAATCTCTTCTCTTGTTTGATACTACTTCATTTCTTTACCACTCCATGAGAAATTGGGCTTTTCTCCAAAGATAAGATTGTACATAGGATGTAACATCAATTCCATCCTTTCTCATGAGGCTTTTAATATTTTCTGTATACATTCCATACAATGATATATTAGTCTTTTCATGAACAAATCCATCTCTGTAGATTTGATCATTTCCTCATGTTTACTTGAAATATTTCATGATCATGGGAAACTTGAATGATTACTACTGTAGAAAAGATTGCCTTGTGATTCCAAAGTGCTTTATTCCCATGGAAATTAAGGCCTTGGGATTTCCATTTGGTATTACCTCTGTAGAATTTTTTTTTTCCAATCTTTCTTGTGTCAACTCAAAATGAGTTTTTCGCTGTTCCATTCTGATGTGACAGGGACAAAGTATTCTATCATTGTACCAGTTAAGTGGGCAATTTCACAATGATTCTACTTGTTCCATTTTGGTCACAGGCAAGACTGTTTTATAATTCCAATAACATATAAGATGTTTAAACCCTCATACCCTATATTCTGGGAGAGGAAGATGATTTTGAGATGTCCTAAATCACCAGAAAGTGAGCTGTCTATTGGAATGGGATGGCAAATGGCTAAGTAGAGTCTAGAAACAAAGTCTGACCACCAAAAATAGGAGCTTTTATTATTTAGAGCAGACTGGATTGCAAGAAAATGAAATAGAACTACATATGCAATGGCTCAATAGGATAAAATTTATTTCTTACACTTATTACTTACTCTTTTGGGACCACAGTTTATTATCTGACTCATTCAGGCAATACAAGTAGAAAAAGGCTCCACCTTCTTCCAAGGGCACAATGGTTGCTTTGGCTATCTACTGCTATATAAAACACCCCCCAAATTTAATGGCCAAAAAAGAAGAAAGGAACAGAAAACATGTTTATAATTTACCCTAAATCTCTGGATTTACTTGAGAAATGCTTTATGTGGTATCATCTGAGCTCACTCATGTGATTACAATCATCTGGAACTTCAGCTTGTTCTCCATTCTTACATCCAGAAGCTCAGATGACATAGTTGGAATAATTCCACCCAGAAGCTCAGATGATATAGTGGGAATAATTTCAGGCTTGCCAGAAATCCATGATGTCTACATTCATATGTTTTATAGCTCAGAATTGCTGAAGTTGGAAGTTGGCAAGAATTTTCTCTCTCTCCACATGGTCAAACACGGTGGAGGGAACTCTACAGGGTGGTTCAGGGTTCCAAGAGGGTAAAAGTTGAGATTTACAAGACTTAAAGCCTAGACCTGGAAATGGGACACACCACTGCAATTGCATTTTATTTACCCCCACTACTCACATGGCTAGCAGACATTCTCATCCCGATGAAAAAAAGTGGCAAGGAACTCATGACCAGATTTAATATCCCAAAGCAATTGTCTCTATCCAGTTAATTTAAGGATGAAAGACCATGAAAAGATCATGGGAGGTTTTAATGAGTAGGTCTGGAAGGGGCACACATGGATTCTACTCATTTTCCTGTGCAAAACTGGGCACTCATTATTCCCATTGCTGTCTGCATGCTTTTTTGTAATGGGACTTATCGGTTCTTTCCATTATGAGCTCAATTATATTTTCATGAATCTTATATTTGGACTTGGCTATTGGTGTTTTGTTTTGTTTTAAATCAAGGGATACAGATAGGAACCTGAAAAAATACTTGAGCTTTGGGGTTTACTTTCTTTTGTTGTTCTTGGAAACGACTGCTATGTGAAGTCCCAGATAATCTGTTGGATGCTGAGAGACAGATGGCTCAGAATTCCCCAATGCTCTGACTGACAGTTAAACAACCGCTGGAAGTAGATCCAAAGGTGAATGAATGGGTCAAGCAAAATTTAAAACAACAACAACAATAATGACAACAAAAACTATCCAGTTAAGCCCTGTCCAAATTGTTGGTTTCTAAAACTATTAGCTAAACAAACGATTACTGTTTTAAGCCACTAAATCTCAGAGTGTTCTGTTATATAGGAAAAGCTAAATGCACATATCCTATTATTTGGAACCCAGTCGCACCTAACTTCTAGTGATGCTGAAGTATGTATTTGAGCTGTGTGTCAGGAAAAAGAGGAGTCAGATTTTGATGAACTTAGCAGTATGCCACAAGAAAATCTTCTGTTCACCAAATATCCATTTGTACCCTACTTTTCATGTACTCACATAAAACACGCTCAACCCCCTCTACCAGTCTCTCCAGTTACTGCATTCATTTTAAAAGTCCCGAGTTTCCTGATAATTAAAATATTTTCCTCACATTGCCTGAATATGTTTTTTGTTTTGTTTTATTTTCTAAGAAAGCCAGTTTACAAAATGCAAATTCTCTCTCCCAGCAACTTTTCCACTTCCAGTGTAGAACGATGGAACGAAGAAAGGTGATGCATAATCACCTTTTTCTATTAATAGAAGAAGTTGGAGTAAACACAGAGCAGTCATTTACCTTATACATGGGAAAACACTGTGTGACCCAGAAATGAGTGGGAGGGGGGGCATTCCCCTCTACCCTGGATCTTCTGTGTAGAAATTACCTGACCATGTTCTAGTGACATCCATCCTCTCCATCTTCAGAGCATTTCTATTTTGTCCATTATTTGTGTGGTATATTTGAAGTGGTCATTAGGAAATATAATGTATATTAGGTTATACTCAACTCTCGTCCCAAGTTTTTATAATGACAAATGTTTTTAGATCAGTCTCATTATTTTCCTCAAAATTAACTCAGTAGGCCTCTAATCCTTTTTGCTTCCATTCAGTTCCACATGCTAATAATTTCCACTTAGTTTATTTCCAGGAAAGAGTTCTTTGGATTATTTTAATCTTTATCTTTGTCCTCATGTCTTCATTATTTTCATAGAAGTCATTCAACCTTTAGACCATATAGAAATATGATTGGGTAGAAAAATTTATACTCTACATTTTGGGTTCGAAGGAGCAATTGACTTTTCCATTTTTGTGAAACTAAGTTTCTTGACTCTTGTTTCTGCTTAGCCTTTGCTCTCAAGTAGCCAGTTCTTGGTTAAGCTAATTTATTTTTTTTTTAATCTTGCTAAATTCAACAATTAAGTCAACACACACTAAAATTCTATCTGGATGGCTATATTTGATCTCTTCCCCTAGAACTATAGTTATAGTAGATTATTTACCTTCTGAGTTCCTGAGATCACAGTGTTACAAGTGTTTTTAATCAATCCTGCATTGATTGCAGGATTGGAAATGTTTCCAGCCTCTAATATCAGTTTTATAATTGCCTACTGTATGCTGGCCAAATACAAATACTGATTTCTATATTAATTAGTATAGGTTAGACAACAATATCAATTAGATTCAAATTTCTAATGGGTCTATGCAATGGAAATATATTTCTTGCTTATCTTGCAGTATCCAGGCAAATGAGGTGGTCAGCTTCACAGATTCAGAGACTCAGAATGAAGACTGTTCTCTCATCTTCAGTATATGACTTTCTAGATTAACATGTCTTTTTCTTTCCATTTCAGCAAGAAGGGGGAGGGACATGGAAAACTTTTAATGGGAGGTTATTTACTTGAGGTGAGGGTAGGGGAAGTCAGATAACTTCCTCTTTCACTGGCTAGATCAGAGGGATATGATTACACCTTACTTCAAGGGAATCTGGAAAATGTAGTCAAGTGTGTGTCTAAGAAGAAGACTCATATTCGATTATTGTTAGCAGCCTTGGTTACAGAAACCTCACAAGTAGGTAACAAGTAACTAGCTTATTCTTGCTCTGGCATAAGATCATGGTTTCTTAGTCTACTACTCCATTGGCTACATATTCCTTCTCCTTCTTTTCTTACAATGTTAGTTTTAATCTTGTACTTGGGAGCACTTGTAGACAAGTACTTATACACTTCTGATCTTTTTTTTTTATCTTGGCTTATGTCAGAGGATTTTGTTAATAAAATCTATCATATGAGTTTGTCTATGGCCTTACAATACTTAATATATTTATCTGCTTGCACTGAGGATGTGTTTGAACTGAGTTTACTGAAGTTAAAATGATATCCTATCACACTGTTTCTATCTTCCTTGGTAAAAGCAATGATGATCTTCCTGAGCAGAAGAAAAAGCAAATATTTTTCTACCCTTATACACTATGGATTAATGTACCTTGGAACACCGATCATGTGACTCCCTAGACCATAAAATTAAGACTCAAGGTAGGATAATTTAATAGTATTGGAATTCACCTGGCTACTTACTGAATCTTTGATCTTCTTCTTAGGATTAAAAAGAAAATCTCACTAGAGAACTAACCACTGAGGTCATGCAGTGAAAAAATATGGCTTTGCCAATGAGAATTTTTCTACCTGGGATTGTAAACCAAAGTAAGTGGGTGAAATAATGTGGAATGTTACCCAGTTAAAAGACTCTAGAAGATGGGAATTTAAAAAGAGATAATTTAAGATTCAAAGAGAAGCCTAGTCCCATAGATCTCTCACACTTAAAAGCCTAATGATTTTTTTTTTTTTTATGATAGTCACAGAGAGAGAGAGAGAGAGAGAGAGAGAGAGAGAGGCAAGACATAGGCAGAGGGAGAAGCAGGCTCCATGCACCGGGAGCCCGACGTGGGATTCGATCCCAGGGTCGCGCCCTGGGCCAAAGGCAGGCGCCAAACCGCTGCGCCATCCAGGGATCCCAAAAGCCTAATAATTTAATTGATAAATACCACTGTTTATGACAAACAGGATCATTTTGAAAAGAAAATCTCAATGCCATGTAAGGATAGGTATAGGTTATTATACTTAATTCAAATTTCCTCTAGGCAGCTAGAGGATAGCAAATTCCAGGAAAATTAAGTTTGAAGAAATAGACAAAGGGCAAAACATTAATGCTTAGGAAAAAAAGAAATTCAACATGCCTTCTTCTATACTAAAAGTTACAACTGAATACCTTGGAAATGAAAATAGAACAGAAACCTATTTAGTTTTTCTATAGGTCTTATTGACAGGAACAGCTCAATCCAAGGTATTATAGTACGTGATTGCTTAACTCCTAAAACAATCCCTAAACCTTAAAATTTGAACAAACAAAAAGAAACCTATGGAACAGCAAGAACAGTGGCATGGAGATGGAGGTTATTATTTTAAGATGTTTCTCCAGGAAAGGATAATCAGCAAGAATGAAGTGCAGTGGTCAATGCAGATTAAAAAACAAAACAGAACAAACAAAAACAAGAAAATCTACCAAAAACTAAAACAAAATTAAAAGCCCCATATTTTAAAATCAATAAAATACACTTAAATTATAGTATAGAAATAGTTTGTTATTCCATTCTTTTTTTTTTTTGAAAAGATTGATTGAGTGATTGATTGATGGATTGATTGATTTGAGAGAGAGAGAGAGAGAAAGAGAGAGATTGATAGCATGCACCAATGGGGCAAGGGGCAAAGGGAGAAGAATAGAATCCTCAAGCAGGATCCCTGCTGAGCTCAGAGCCTGATGTGGCATTCCATTTCTGGATCCTGAGATCATGACCCTGAGACCATGACCTGAGGTAAAATCAAGTCAGCCACTTAACCAACTAAGCCCCCAGGCCTTCAGTTTGTTATTTCATTCAGAATGAACTAGTAGCCCTCATGTGTCTACAAATGGGAGTTTTTTTACTATTCTTGCCTTATACTTGTTTTTATATGAATATATTGGACATTCTAGGTTTAGTTATATTTGTCGTCTCATGTTAAGTTGTCAGCCCTTAGGAAGCTATAGCCAGATTTCACAAAGAGGACGGCATATCCTCCGGGATCCTGAGTGTAAAATTGAATATAATAACATATCAGATTGTGTCTTCCTTTTGGAGGGAGTTTAGTATACATATTTATCTCTTTTGAAAATTTTTAGGAGTCAGTCATTAATGGCAAGCAGGGATTTCTTTTTTTTTTTAATTGGGCAGTTGAAGAATTGAACTGAGATTGATACTTATTGGCAACCTATCTGTTGGTAACAGTGCATATTTCCCAGCCATGTGGTTTTGTTGACACAATCCTCCCTTCTATACTTAGAATTATGATTTATTGTCAAAATACAATTAAAATGTCCCATCCATGGTTTCAAACTTAGTTTTATGGAACTTCAGTTTTTCTTGTCTGCTAGATTTGAATATAGGAGCATGTAGCCTTGGGAAATACTAAAAAGACATTTCTCAGAAAGATGGGTGTTTTCCAAGGAAGGATCTAAAACAGAGCTATTGAGCAAGGAAATGTGTAGACAAAACTGTGTCCTTATTACATGACCTGACCCAACCAAATAATTGAGTTTTCATTTGTTTTATATTTTAAATTTCTATTATCTTAATTTTTTTAAATTAATTCCAAGTTCCCATTATTTTTAAAAGTGATTTGAAGCCATAAGTATTCAAAATGGACCAATGGATGAGAAAAAGAAAATTATTATGGTTTAGACACGGAAAATGTGTACTGCTAAAATATTACATCACCAAAAATATTTACAATTTTAGTTAATATTATTGAGCATGTCAAAATTTGCCAAGAGAAAAGCATTCCAAATCTAAATGTCATACACTTAATTAAGGTTTCTCCACTTCATTCCAGACAACACAATTTTAGACAACTTTTGAGTCACTTTTGTAGAAATCTGATAACCTGAATCAAAAGAACTGACCTGGGGAGGGATGGAAGGAGGTTGGACAAAATAGGTAAGGGGGATATAGTCTTCCAGTTATGGAATGGATGAGTCCCTGGGATGAAAGGTACAGCACAGAGAATATAGTCAGTTATGTTATAATAGCATTGTACGGTGACAGATGGTAGCTACACATGTGGTGAGCATAGCATAAAGTATACAGTTGTTGACTCACTATGTTGTACACCTGAAACTAATGTAACATTGAGTGTCAACTACACTTAATTAAAAAAAAAAAAAGAAAGAGAGAACGAAAGGACCACAAATATAGATCACCCATATAGATGAGTTAACTTTAGATTTACGAATAAAAGCAAACAATCCAGGATCTTAAGAGTACTCATGACAGAAAGGAAACTTACAGAAGGGAAACTGAGATCTAGTGATTGCTTTCAATTGCCCGGCATTATGTTACATTATTCCTCATACTTGATTTCTGATCATTCTCACTAATCTGCAGGGCAGGTAAGGATTTGCTTTGCAGCAGGATTCAACAAATACTCGAGCACCTTTTTGGGTCAGATAATTGTGAGGCTATACAGCTGGGTACACAATAGGTGTCAGTCTCTTCCCCTTGTTTGCTATGTAAAGCTTCTGATGGTTAGTTACCTTCCCTAAAGTGCAGCATTAATCATTTAAAAAGCTGAGATTTTTCGGGATGCCTCGGTGGCTCAGCGGTTGAGAGTCTGCCTTTGGTTCAGGGTGTGATCCCAGAGTGCTGGGATTAAGTCCCACATAGGGCTTCCTGCATAGAGCCTGCTCCTTCCTCTGCCTGCGTCTCTGCCTCTCTCTATGTCTCTCATGAATAAATAAATAAATAAAATCTTAAAAAAAAAAAGCTGAGATTTGAAGCTAGAGCTAAATGACTCCAAAGCTAAACAGATTTTTGCTCCCTTCGGAATACCCCAGGAAAGCCATGAAGAATACTGAGAGGGTCACTCTGGTGTGTATCCCCTCCACCTCAGATTACTAGAAGACTGATCTTAAAACAACAAACACTAAAGCATATACTTTAAGCATAGAGCGGGACTATGGGAATTGAATGCATACAGTCCAGAAATGACAATTCCATTTTTTTAACCTAATAATTGAAAAGGAGTTCAGGAAAGAATTCTAAATATTATCTTTGTTTATTCACTATATAGTTTTATTTTGCAGGGTAGTTGCATATATATATCATTATTTGTGATAATTATAGATATTCTTTCTTAAGAATAACACCAGTACTGAGCATTGCAATTAAACTTTATAAACAGTTTTATATGATGAGTTCACTAATATCCCTCAATGGCAGGTGTGTTGTTATAAATATCCTATTAGAGGCATATGATTCCAATAGCTCATATGGCTGTTGAGATGTTAGAGAAAAATATACATTTCATGAATTTTTAAATGGTTGTAGATTCTATTTTTGTTTTTAGGTATTTGGTGAGGAAGAGAATGTTATTATAGTGTACATTAATGTCACTGATTCAGCAATGTCCAGGCAATGAAAATGACCTCTCATATTTGCATTTGCAATTCAATTACACTGTCAATCTACAGCAAAAGCTATAATTATCATCTCCTTCTGATGTTCCTTAGAATTTTGTTCTAAAAAACTTACCACCTCACACGTGAGAATGGGGAAAATTAACAAGGCAGGAAACAACCAATATTGGAGAAGATGTGGAGAAAGGGGAACCCTCTTGTACTGTTGGTGGGAATGGAAACTGGTGCAGCCACTGTGGAAAACTGTGTGGAGGTTCCTCAAAGAATTAAAAATAGACCTGCCCTATGACCCAGCAATTGCACTGCTGGGGGTTTACCCCAAAGATACAGATGCAGTGAAACGCCAGGACACCTGCACCCCGATGTTTATAGCAGCAATGGCCACAATAGCCAAACTCTGAAAGGAGACTTGGTGTCCAGTGAGA
This sequence comes from Canis lupus familiaris, assembly GCF_011100685.1. Classification (NCBI taxonomy): domain Eukaryota; kingdom Metazoa; phylum Chordata; class Mammalia; order Carnivora; family Canidae; genus Canis; species Canis lupus. Next base: position 82,137,716 of record NC_049224.1, read on the forward strand.
GATGAATGGATAAAGAAGCTGTGGTCTATGTATACAATGGAATATTACTCAGACATTAGAAATGACAAATACCCACCATTTGCTTCGACGTGGATGGAACTGGAGGGTATTATGCTGAGTGAAATAAGTCAATCGGAGAAGGATAAACATTATATGGTCTCATTCATTTGGGGAATGTAAAAAATAGTGAAAGGGACTAAAGGGGAAAGGAGAAAAACTGAGTGGGAAATATCAGAAAGGGAGACAGAATATGAGAGACTCCTAACTCTGGGAAACGAACTAGGGGTGGTGGAAGGAGAGGTGGGCGGGGTGAGGTGACTGGGTGACTGGCACTGAGGGGGGCACTTGATGGGATGAGCACTGGGTGTTATTCTATATGTTGGCAAATTGAACACCAATAAAAAATAAATTTAAATATATATATTAAAAAACTTACCAAAAGCAAGCAAAAACCACTGGTTGTGGTCCCATAGTCTTTTAAATATCGTAGAAATAACACGATATTTTTATTTCAAGGATTTATTTTACTTTTATTTTTTAAAGATTTATTTTTGTAAGTTCTAGGAATTTAAAATAGAGTCTCCAGTAAAGAAGAGAATAAGTTCAAGGAGATAGAAATTTAGAATTCAGATGGTATATTTATTGAACATTTTTATTAATATCAGTACACAAGAAATCTTGATAATTTATATTTATAGAATTGTAGTTTATATTATGGGTATTTTACAATACATTGTGAGTAAATTTAATAATTATACAAATTGATTTGCATGTCTATAAAACTGCTCATTGGGTCATATTTATCCTCACATGATCTCTGGATGATATAAATATTCTTGCCACTAGAACTCAATTTGAAACAAGAATTCTCAGTGACTTGACACTTGTATCTGGACTGGCATACAAGGGGTTTATTAAGGGGCTATTGAAGAAAAAGGAATGTGCAAATCCTAAGTTGTACACTGAATGGCTGCATATTTTTGGGCAAGTCATTTAACTTTTCTAAGCCTTGGTCTCCTCATGTGGTAATAATATTGATTTTAAAGAGCTGGTAAAAGGATTAAGTAAGGAAGCACATATCTGACAGAGTGCCTGGGATAAGGAAACATTCAACGAGTATATTTTCATATTTGCATTTGGATGAACAGATTTATATTTTTAAATGATTACATTTTACTGGGCTAAAAAGAAAGAAATAACAAATGTCTTTAAACAGTTGATGCTGAATTAACTCAGACAACAGAATTATTCTGTACTCTAACTCAATGAAATAAATTATATCTTAGTTCAATAGTAAAAGAAATTCTTATTCATTTCCAGCTTGATAGATTCACATAAATTATATGAATGTATTCTAGGGCTTGTAAATGACTATCATATGTGAGACATTTTCATTATTATGAATAAAAAAATAAGTATATGTGAATCAGACCCTGCAGCTTTTTGACTGGCCAGAGGTCAATGAATAACAGATGCCTCAAAAAAAAAAAAAAAAAAAAAAAAGTATAGTTTGATTTTTTTTTTTTTCTGTTCCAAAAACCATTATCCCTTACTGCTTAATGCAGAACAGAGAATAGTGGCTCTTTTTGCAGTTGAGTAGGACAATTTTTATATCTGAAAGGTTAATATTGGCATTCTCTTGGAATCCACATCTACATAGCCCTGAGCATTCTCATCTACATGTTCTTTACTATTCCTAGATTGCTATTGTTATCTGTGTCAATGATTTGGAAACCATAAAAGGAAGCCTTTTCCTTTTAAAACAAGAAGTCATTGCTTTCTGTTCTATTTTAGCTTTCATTAATCATGAGCATAAAAGAAAAAGGCAAAAAATTAAGGTCACTGATTTTTGCATTGAGGAACTATCAGTATCAATGATTTATATCACAGTGTTATTATTAAAACGATATCATATGATGTCTGTGAAGTAAGATAGAATGGTTTAGTCATTTTCAATTTCCTGCTATACGAGGGTGATGTTCTTAGGTAGAATAAAGGCTAAGTAGTGTAGACCACACATGCTGATTTCCTGTTTCTGGAAAACTCCTTCTCTGACTCTCTTAAGTCATCATGGCAAGAGAAAAAAAAATAATTTTCACAGGAAAGAATAGCAAAACCCTCATTAATACACTGGATGATGATTAATTCTAGTGTCAGCTGGTGCTATTTGCACTGTGTCTGAGTCACAGATTCTACTGGTTGATACTCTTTACTACATTTATTAGTTTGTATAGTTCATATCCAATTGGCAAGTTGTGCTATGGGTTAGTCTGTCATTAAAGTTTGGCACCTTGAATAAATATATTCACATTAATCCTTGATGTTATAAAATGGTCTATCATGCATATCAGATTCCAATGAGACTAAATACTATTCTCAGAGAAAGGTAATTTTGAACTGGCGAAACAGAACAAAATGGCTTTGGGAATAAGTAGCTCTTATGTCAAGGTTGTCAAACCACTTTTTTTTTTTTTTTTTTTCCTTTTGCCAGTTCTTGGCTAGAATTCTTCTTTATACCAGATGGCTTTTTTTTTTTTTTTTTTTTTTTTTTTAGAATGTTTGTGAATATAGTAGAGAAGTATTCCCCCCGGAGTATTTTTGTGCCTTGTCCTATGATGTACTTTATCCAAGTTTCTAAATTAATAGGTAAATTAATGTGTTCCTATAGAGTTCTTAGTTTATTTTGCACTAAATTAAATTGTATTATCATGCTAGTTAATTCAAACATAAGTTTAATTTATTCATTTCTATAGTGGTGTATTTGTAGTTTCTGGTATGCCAGTCTTTGGAAATATAAAGATGAAAGGATATAGTCCCAATTACAAAGTTTATGGACAGGAAATTCAGTAATTAAAATATGTATAATAATTCTACAGTAGCACATTGCATCGGATTTAATACATATATGGAAGACTAAGATAATGCAGTTAGATATGGAATGATCAAGAAATGTCTCATGGGAAGGAGCTTAAATTAAGATTTGAGAGATGAAGATGTTTGATAGCCAAGACTGTGGGAGGGATCAAAAAGGAGCAAGAAAGGATAGGAATGCATAAGTAAATAAATAAGTGAGTTAGGAAAAATTTATTTTAATACTCTTCAATTATGCACGTTAATAATAATACAGGTATAATCTATTAAAGTTCCCATTTTTATAGGGAAATATAATTATATTTACAAGAAATGACTTCTTCAGAATTGAAACCTTGGAATTTAACAGTGTTCTTTGGGTACATTTACAACTATTATTTCATTATTTTAAGCTTGGTACATAAATGTGACAAACATATTATTAATCATTATGATTAATAAAACTAATCATGGCGATCCAACCATGCTTGAGCTTAAATCAGGATTTTTCCACGATTTTTTGTATGTATATTTTTCTGTGTGCATATATGTTTCTCTCAAAGAATAAAAAGAAAGAACAACAAAGCTATCTATAACATCTTTTAATAGGAATAGGTCATCGTATGACCATTTATAACTATTACATAAATTAAGTTTGTGCTAGTATTGATAAAATTCATCTGAATCTATTGGTTCAGGCTACGTTTTATTCAGCTGCTCTAGTGTTCAAATGCAATTCTTTAATCCTAGGCTTATGTGAGATATATAATATATACTTTAATAGCTTAAAAGAAAAAGTACTCATGTCATCTAAATACCAAATATCTTATTTGTTACAGCTTGAGGGTCATTTTTTAACAATTTTGATGTATTCCCTATAAATGAATGTAATAGAAAGCAATAAGGAACTAGGAAAAGTACAGATTACTGATGGAAATTAGACCAGTAAATAGAACAATGGAAGATAAATAGCAAAATCTCCAGAAATATGAAATTTGCTTGTGAGATTTAAATCAAAATATGTTTAGTAAACTTAACATTTTAAGGGCAGTCATTTCAATGTTGGTTATTAACTACAGCTAATACGATAAAATTTTACTGGTTTTATACCATACAAAAAAGTAAAAATAAATTAAAAAAATAATAATGTCAGGATATTTAGTAAAAGAATATCATGTTTTTTTATTGATTTCTTTCTTATTTATTCAGTGTTAAATAAATTGTGGATGCTAGGTGGCAGTTATTTGCTGCCTTACATTCCCACTCATTATAATATCATATTTTATGCCACATTAAAAAAAATATCCTCACCCAAAAAATTTCAAGCATGGAGAAATCACTATCGTAAGAGACAGAATGGGCTGCCCGGGTGGCTCAGCGGTTTAGCACTGTCTTCAGCTCAGGGACTGATCCTGGAGACCAGGGATCAAGTCCCACGTCGGGCTCCCTGCATGGAGCCTGCTTCTCTCCCTCTGCCTGTGTCTCTGCCTCTCTTTTTCTCTATGTGTGTGTGTCTCTCATGAATAAATAAATAAAATCTTAAAAAAAAGAGACAGAACAACAAAGCATAAAATAAACCATTTTAGAAGTCTAATCAAAGTGAGCCAGTTTTAGTGTAAGCAGTCTATAAATATAGCATCATTTAATAATATAGAGCACCCAAAAAAATGTAAAGCACAGTTTCCTTCTTATTGCGGCTCAAAAGCCATCTTAATCATAAATGTCTGAGGTGCTTGCTGAGAAGATTCCTGAAAACTCCCTCAAAATTATTAAATCAATATCTCAATGTGGGTGGTCTGTTAAAGTCTTGCTGTATGATTCCTATCACACTATAGTATGAATACTAGTGATGCAGAAAAATAATTTTAAATTAACATATATGAAGAGGACATGATAACAATGTGAGACACCAAAAACATGATTTGTCAACATTTTCTAGCACAATGGGCACCTGGGTGGCTCAGAAGTTGAGCGGCCTTTGTCTCAGGGCATGATCCTGGAGTCCCTGGATCGAGTCCCACATCAGGCTCCCTGCATGGAGCCTGCTTCTCCCTCTGCCTGTGTCTCTGCCTCTCTTTTACTGTGTCTCTCAAAGAATAAAAATAAAGAACAATGAAACTATCCATGAGGTCATAAACATCTTTTAATAGGAACAGGTATCATATGACCATTTATGACTATTACATAAATTAAGCTTGTGCTAGTATTGATAGAATTCTTATTTATTCAGTGAGAAAATAAATAAGGAAATGAGTAAATAAGTAAAATAAGTAGATAAAAAGAATATTTAAAATATATGTTTTCTAAATGGCTAGAAGAATAGAAATGACTATGCATATTTATATCCCACCTTATTTGGGTACAATAATAAACCATTGAGCTTCTCCAAATATATAATATATATTCCTCAAACTCACTAATGCTCATCTTGCTAAAAACAACTAAATATCAATTTATTTCCTGTTTGCTTGATATAGAAAAGTAGTATCCTATGGATTAAATTATAAAAGTATGTTACTATAAAAGTATGTTCCTTATTCTAGACTAGGGATTGGAAACCTTTTTCTGTAAAAGGCCAGATAGTAAATACTTTAGGAATTGTGGATCTTAAGAGCTCTGTCACAATTACTGAGTTCCACTTAGGGAATATGAAAGTAGTCATATACAATATACTGATTAAGTTGCATGGCTATGTGTCAAACCATTGTAATAATAAACAATGAAATATGAATTTCATAAAAATTAGCAGGAACTGCTACTCTTCTTTTGATTTTTTGAATAATTTCGAAATATAGAAACCGCTTTTATTTTGTGAGACATATAAAAACATACTGTGGGGCAAGATTGGATCATGGGTAGTAGGTCTGCATTCCATGTTCTAGATTAACAAATCAGCGTATATATGTTTTAATTTTTTAAATTAAAAAAATTTGCATATATTTTTAATATGGTTTCTTAAGGTTGAATTAAAAGAGTCTGTTTTTGAAGCGATCAAGTTTTTTTTCTGAAAATTAACTAACTTTATTGACAAGCAACTTTGAGATGAACAATGTGAAGCATCAAAATAAACAAGAGCCAAACTGCTTCTGGGCCTGGAGAGAAATTTGTGTTTGCAAGACATTTCCCCTCATTTCCTCTTGAATTCAAATGAGAACTAAATATTTCTGAAAAATCTTCTCAGGTATACATTCATTTTATGCTGAATAATTAATATAAAGACTTTACTCAATCCTAAAGAATGAGCAGCAGTCCAGGGCCTCCACACTACTTCATGCAGGAAAAACTGTTTCAATTAAGCCAGAAGGACCTGTTTCCTTTGTATTAGCTCCTGCTTCTTAAGCATTACAGTTCCTTTAGGAAGGTGCTCACTCAAAAGCACTGAGATGGGGTGTCTCTCTGCATCTAGTGCGACCCCACTGAACAGCATGAAAGCCATAGAAAGTCTTTGGGACATTTTAGATATTATTAGGTATATTAGATAATTATTAGGTATATTATATATAATATATTATAATATAATTATATTAGATATTATTAGGTATATTAGATAATTATATTACCTAATATATCTAATTAGGTAATTAGATATATTATATCTAAGACTCAAGAGCTCACTAGCTTTATAGCCAAGTAAAAATCAACTCTCTAAACCTTAATTTTATCATTATAAAATATTGTTACTTTTCATAAACAGTAATAATATACCCACAATTGATGTTATCATAAGACCCAACTAAATTATCTACATGAAAATATTTGTAGACACTTCTTTCACCTGCATCTCATACTTCAGTTCATGGCCTCATTTTCCATCTCTTCACAGATTTCGGACACCTATGGGTAGTTCTAGATCCTCCCTTTTACTCCTCTACCATGTGTATTCAATTATCCAAGTTCTACTAAGTTTACTTCCAACATATCTCTCAATTATACTCTAAATTAATTAATTTATCAAAGTCATGCCCCCAAGAAGATTACAGCAATATAGAGAAGGGAACCAAGTAATCAGGTAATTAAAATGCAGCGTGTTAATGCTAACATAGGGGCTTATATCAAATTATATGTGGAACACTCGACCACTTTGGTTCAGAGGAAATAGGACCAGAAATTCTCAAGTATTAGATATCCTCTAAACTGCACCAGGAAAAAAATAAATCTGAACTCCAGTGAAACTACTACAGTGTCTTCAAATTTAAGGTAATCAATAGCTACAAGCTTTAGAGAAAAGACAAAAATTATTAGTTTTCCTCTCTACACTCTAACTTATCAGACTAAATGAAATGGAGTCCCTGGTTGCAAACAGGAAACAATACAAAAACAAAAAACAAAAAAAAAAAAACCTGTTTTTATAAGATTTTGAAGATGGGAAATGAAATCAAAATGAGTGTCAAGATGCTCATAAGTGACATATAATACATTGGCAAAGCAAACTACTAGGTAAAAAATTAAGGTTCACAGTTGAATTGGTGTTTGAAGAGTCTTTGGAAAAACGTGCATACTTATTTTGGTCATTAGGAAAGAGAATAATAGGAAGAGATAAACATGGAAGAAAAATGCCTCAAAGAGACTCCTGGGCAACCCCATAGTTTGAGACTAGAAGAGGAATGTGCCTCAGGAGAGGTGAGAAGCTCTCAAAAACACATTTCTGACTATGCAATTATAATTTGTTTTTATGGAAGAAACAGAGAAGACAACTTAAAACAACATAGGAGAGGCCCGGGAGCTCTCCAGAAAGTATAACTTTGGGAAATGTATAAAAGATCGAAATAAGAACTCATAAGCTAAGACAAATGTAAATCAGAAGTACATGTCTCAAAAAAAAAAAAAAAAGTAAGGGTTACAGAAGTTTAAGAACAACAAAGGAAAAGTGACTTTAATCTCTGTTCAGACAAGGTAGAAAAACAAACAAACCTGCTTCTCAGAACAACGTTGCACAGTTAACGATTGATAAAGAATTGTTCTCTACAGAACAACTAAATATTTAATAAAACCCTGTCCATCTGTTGTTACCTGAATAGAGAAGAAATATTAACAAAAGAAGTCTCAGATTTTAGCAGAAAATCAGTGCTAAAAGAACACCAGTATGTCCTAGAGTCCTGAACCACATTTCTTAACTCTAGTCCAAAAGCTGCCTATGTCCAGCATCATCTCATTTTCGGTGTCACTTTGCTAAGCTCAGTGATTCCAACTGATATTGTTACATTATGTTTATATTCCAAGAAGTTGTCTCACATTGGAGATAACCATTAACATCTGATGTATTTGTGAAGACTCTATATATCTCATGAATAAAAAGTATACAAGGAATACAATGACTTTCCTTGAACTTTAATTTTGTATTTCTTGATGGCTTGTAAAAGTGCCAAATTTTCATGTAAGAAAATAATGAGAGCCTTAAAACGACTTTGTAATGACTTCTTAAATAATTTTAAATAATTTCTTTTCTACATATTTTTTTAGCAGTCCTTAGGTTCCACATGCATTCTAAGCACAACAATTAAAAAACTCAAGTTGTACATTTCTTTTGTTTTTAACTTCTTTCCTGCAGTTTTCTGTCTCTTTAATATATTCAACTTTGTTGTTTTCATTTTATGCCAGACATTTTTATATAATTACTAGGTTATATAGCACATGTGCAGTAAGCAGTCTCTGAAAATATATCTTTCAAGAATTCAGCGAATGATGTGATGTTTAAGATCCTTGCTCTTCCCATATGCCTATATATAAAAGGATTCAAAAGGATTAGCTGTGATTTTGGACTATGTGTCATAAATATTTATATTTATAAAATGAAAACTTGTTCAACCCTGAAACCTGATTCATTTTATAAGCATCAAATTGTTAAATAGAATTTTTTTCTTAATCCAAAGATTTGAGGTCATCCTATTTTATGATTTTAAATGTGTACTTTTGTTCTTTGTTGTTTTGTTTTGTTTTGTTTTGTTTTTTTCCATTTTAAAATGAATTAGTGCTTTCAGGAGATGGAAGGTACATTTAATTCCTATTGCAGTATAACATATTAATACAAACTTGTTAGCTTAAAGTTAACACATATATAGATTCCAGAAGTTCAAAATAGGTTTACCATGCTGAAATCAAGATGCCATAAGAATTTAATTCCTTTCTCAAGGCTCTAAAGGAGGATATATTCCTTCTCTTTTACAGTTTCTAGAGATTGCACCCATTTCATCCTCAAAGCCCAGCCCACAATGGCCACCCAATCTTGCTCATATCATATTACTTTGATGCACAGCTCTTCTGCCTCTCTATTCCACATTTTAAAAAATACTTATTTATTCATGAGGGACACAGAGAAAGAGACAGAGACATAGAGGAAAAAACAGGCTCCTCTCAGGGAGTCTGATTTGGGACTCGATTTCCTGACTGTGATCACACCCTGAGCTGAAGACAGATCAACCACTGAGCCACCCAGGCATCCATCCCTCTTCCACTTTTAAGGACTTTGTGATTACACAGGACCAACCCAGACTATCTAGAGTAATCTCCCTATGTTAAGGTTAGCTGACCACCAACCTCCATTCCATCTGTGACCTTACTTCCACTTTGCCAGAAAGGTCCAGAGTTCACAGGTTCTGGGGATTACAACATGGATATGCTTGGGATGATATTTTTCTGCTTATGACAGACACAAGAATTGTTTGGAGGACATCTAAAATACATATTTATATTACACAGTGCAATACATATTTGTATTAAAATTATTTCCTATGTAATATGATTTAGGCTGAAGTATTTAATAAAAGTGAGTCAAAACAACTGGGGTCAACAGGACTTGCTTACAGAATGGTAGAGTAAGTAGCTCAGCAACCCCTCTCCATGGCAAAACAACAATTTGATTAATGAAATTCACTGTTAAGTAATTATTCAAAAACCCTCGCAACTTGCTAGAATAGGCAAATTTATTAGTGGCCACTTAGGGCTGGGGCAGGGTGGGGGGTCGGGCAGAAGGGAAATGTAGATTAACTGCTAAGGGGTCCAAGATTAATTTAGGGGGGATATAAATGTCATAAGATATGAGATGGTGGTAATGGTTAAATAGTCCTGTAAATTTACTAAAATATTAAATTATATATTTTAAATTAAGAATTGTATGGTATGTGAATTATATCTTTCTACTTGTTTTTTTTTTTTTTTGCAATTCCTGCATGTCAATTTTTTGCCACTTATCTTTATACTTTCATTTTTTTGAGAATTTACAATTTATTCTTTTTTTCCCCATTTGAAAGTAGTCATTTATTAACTGACCAGATAACAAAAATAATCATGGTAGATACTTCAGTTCATCCTTCTAATAAGCCAATTGATCTGGTCTTTTCCGTTGCCAGCATCTCCACCTTCTACAAAATGGGTGGTCTTTTTCCTCATTCTTCTTCCTTCAGAAGATAATGTGAAGGGCCATAAAAAGTTGTTTGCTTCTTTGAAACATTTTCCAACAGATCTGGTCTAGTGAGTCAGATCCTCCATGCAGATGATGCCATATTTACCAGGAGAGAGGGCAATCAATGTGTTATCTGTCAGGGAAATTCTCTTTTTGGTGATGTTGCCATAACCATGCTTGGAGATCAATTCATTCACCGACTATATATGGTTCCACAATCCTTAACATGTTAACTGAAGCCTTGTTGAGTTTAACAAAGCTGCCACTGAAGATCTGGTGAAGGTGAAGAAGCTGCAACACCTTTCGAAGCTTTGGGCTCACACCATTGATACCTTTGATCCTTATGACAAATGTCATTTTGGGTTCTGCAGGTCCATAAAAGTTGCCAGCTTTTCTCGTCGTCCTCACCATCCAAGTCTCAGTTCTGTACAGTGGCCTATATTCCTTGTGGTAATGCTTAGCTTTTCACAGATAAGCTTCCTCCTTGCCTTTCGAAGCATCTTTTGAGCAAACTTCTTTCTCAGACTTTGATCTTTAACTCTGTGAAATTCCTTCACTTTTTCTGAAAGGTTTCTGGCATGACAGGAACCTTTTTTCCCTTCTCTTATGCACCATCCATGGTTCCACACAGAAAACAGCCAATTTATTCTTTATTATACAGAGATTTAGGGATAGAGCTGAAACTAGCTCTCTACACATTAGGCTTTCTCAAAAATACTACAATGTAATATTTAGCCAAGGACTACTAAATATTACTTAATATTTAGTAATGACACATTCCACAGAATAAAACCTGTGAAAAACAAAAGAAACTGAAATAAAACTAATATCTGTTTTCACAATTAGTCTGTACCATCTTTTAACTTTTGATAAAATTCATCATTTATTTCCAAGGAATCAACTTCCAACTAGAATTTGATTTAATTGCCTAGAGAAGAGGTAACAGGAGTGATATTTTGTTATAAAAATTAAGAAACTTTGGCCTAGTATGAAGGCAACGATGCTTTTCAATTATGTGTGAACAATTTGAGTACATGTGAGCCAGGTTCATAATTTGTTAGGATGGTGAGAAATTTTGAAATAGCACAATTACCTAGAGTCGTAGCATTTTCACTTGCTTTCCCATAAAAGAACCCCAAATGGATCCTACAATAGTTTTGTTGTTGCTGTTGTTTCGTTGTTAGTACAACTACATATTGAGTATATATATAAATATATAAATGAAATTAGCTATTATATTAAAATACTTTGTAATGTGTATTCCATTAAAAACAAGTATCTCATCTAAATAATTTTCGTTTTTTTCCCCCTGATCTTAAGCTATTTTTTCTTACAATACTGAAACAATTATCTTGTTCAGGTGATTACTTCTGCAATAAAGTTTTCTATCATCAGTCAAAGTAGCATAATTTAGAACCATGTGATATGGCAAATAATACCAATGTAAATCTGAGACCCAAAATAAATATAAAAGAAGAGGTTAGGAGTTATCATTGTGCCAATGAAATAATATTCTCTTTGTGCCAATTGTTTGGTAGTATTTACAGAATACTGGTCTTTAGAGCATTTAATAAAGTGGTTTCTAGATCAACATCTTACTTTTCATTTAATTAAAAGATAGTGAGTGATAAAAATATTATAAGAAAATGTAGGGGATCCCAGGGTGGCTTAGTGTTCTGGTACCTGCCTTCAGGCCTAGGTCGTGATCCTGGAATCCCAGGGATTGAATCCCACATCAGGCTTCCTGCGTGCAGCCTGCTTCTCCTTCTGCCTGTGTCTCTGCCTTTCTCTCTATCTGTGTCTCTCATGAATAAATAAATAAACTCTTTAAAAAAAAAGAAAACATATACTCCTCTTGGTAGTTTTTCCTATTAAATAAAAAATACAAGTAGTGATCAATATTGGATTATTTTTTCTAATAACCTACTTGTTCCTTATAAAAGATCTTATAGAGGAAAAAAAAAAAACTAACTGGAATAACTTTCAGAAGAAAGCCACCAAAGAAGTTAGAATGAATGTTCAACCAGAAAAGAGCCTGATTTTAGTTAACTGGAGTTAACTTTTCAGATTTATGAAACCATCTCAAGAGTAGGTAGCAAAAAAGAGTAATAACAGCTAAAAACTCTGACTTTGAGTGTTAATCATTTATTCTTTCCAAAAACCCACTGTAAGTGTACTCAATAATGAAAAAAGGCATCAGGCATCAAAGGAAATAATCACATTGAACAAAAATATTTCTATATTTTTTGGATGAAGCAATTCAGGTGGAAGAGTGATAATTGACTTTAGAATGTGAAGGAAGGCATAATTTGATTGACCAGTTTGAAAGTGACAAGATTGTTGAAACTTTTCTTGCTGAACATTGAGAAAATCAGGTTAGCTGTGGGAAACTCTGGTCTGCTGCTCTTCTACCTTAAGCAGCCAGGCAACTACCATTACCTCTCCCCATCCACCCAACTCACTTCCAACCTACTCCCTGTCTGAAAGACTAGATGCAGATTCTCTGGAGAAAGTAAACCAGAAAGCAGCACACCTGTTTCAGCAAAAATTAAGAAGATGCATGGGACTGCAAAATAAGGATTCAGAGAAGATGTCTGTTTTATACACACACACACACACAGACACACACACACACGCCACTCAAATTAGAGGATAGAACTCCTTGAAGAAACTGAAAGTCTCCATCATTGTCAACATTTGTCTAATTGCCAACTCTATTGTTCTCTTTCCTGCTTCCCTGGTTCAACACAAGCTGTAGGAATACTGTTTTCAAAATTATTAATAGTAATAACTTTATTATTATTATTATTATTATTATTATTATTATTATTTCAGACGGAGGAAAATGAGGTATCAATTTTCTCTATTCTTGGGTGGTTTCCCTTAACCTTTATCAACCCCACACATTTGTTCTAAACCACATTTATCACATGTGCATATGCATGGCCTCATGTTTCATATCAATACCTTAATTCCCTTTGAAAATGCTGTCTATCCTGTCACGAAAGAATAACCTAATCTTATTCTTTGCACATCTATGGAAACCATTTCTAGCTGAGTGCTCCATTTTATACCTAGTCTAAGCATATGATGTCCTTCTGGTGGATTCTGTATGGGAGTAAGTGTCCTCAATATAACTTCCATATGTTGTAGGGTCAACACTTGTACCACATAGAGTGGGTGGTTTCAATGTTATCCTATACCAATTGTTTCAGAACTCAGAAAAAGAAAATATGTTAGATAGCAACATTTCCATGAAAACAATTACCAAAAAGCAGAGGGAAAGATTGCGTTGGCATAGAATGTATGATATTTAACGAAAATTAGAACATAGGCATACCTCAGAGATATTGCCAGTTCAGTTACAGATCACTGCAATAGAGCAAATATCAGAATTAAGTGAGTCAAATGAATTTTTTTGGCTTTCCAGTGCATATAAAAGTTATGTTTATATTATATTGTAGTTTATCAAGTGTGCAATAGCATGTCTAAAAAAAAAAACACAGTGTACCCGCCTTAATTAAAAAATACTTTATTGATTAAAAAATGCTGATCATCCCTGGACCACCAGTGAGTCATAATCACCACTCACAGATCACTGTGACAAGTCTATTCATAAGGGAAAAGTTGGAAATATAATGAGAATTACCAAAATGTGACACACAGACACAAAGTGAGCAAATGATTTGGGAAAAAAAAAAAAAAAAAAAACAAAACCTGCTTGATGTAGGGTTTCCATAAACCTTCAATTTATAAAAAACACAGTATCTGCAAAGTTAATAAATTGAAGTCCAACAAAGTGAGGTATGCCTGTACACTGAACTACAAGGGAAATGGATTCTGTGCAGGAAAAGTAATCATATATGTGTGGTTAATGGTCTTGTTGCTTAACCCATGTGCTATTTCTTTTCCTCCTCTCTACACATTGTTGACTCTTAGAGATACTTAGAAAAGGAATCTTGAATGATCCCTATGGTAGTTGTTTTCCTAACATGCCTCCCAGTAAACTGTCATTGCTAGCATTGACCCCATTGTTTGATCCCCTCCTGTAATGATTTGTTGGATGACTCAGTGAGTTGCTTTAACCAATAGAAGGAGTGATGGACACTGTGTCCATTTTATTTCTAAACCTTAAGAAAGGCTAGCAGCTTCTACATTTGTGCTCTTGAAATCCCTTAGTTACCACGTAAATAGTTCAGCTATAGTAGAGAGGTGACATAGAGAGGCCAAGATACTACATACAAAGGGTCAGAAACCCAGCTGCCCAATGTCCAAGTATCTCAATGGAGCTTTTAGGTGATTCCATCTTCAGCTGCCACCTGAATGAGAGTCTCAAGTGACGCCCTCTGCAGTGTATCAACCCCTAGATTTTGAGGCAGTAGCTACCTAGTAATAGGTAACTGACATAAGTTCACAAATCATAATCACCTTCTTAGCATCCTGATAGATTGCCAGTCACTCCATAATAGATATAACCCTACCATTTAAACTTGATATTTTTTTCAGGATTCTATTAGACAAATTACAAATATATCTGCATTCATGCATTAAATCTACACTAGCTAATACATAAACAGGGCACTTAACTATCCACTTTGGTTCCTTTTCTCTATAATAGTATTCATTGTAACAGTAACACCAAGGATGTCTAATTTAGATGCTTTCTGGATTGAATGAGCAGAGGGAGTGCTTTTGAGATTTTGATATGCCCATCTTTCCTTTTCCTGCCCCTCCCCCAGAATCATACACAGAGAAAAAAAAATCACCATTTGATGCATGTCCTGAGTTAAGCCCAGATAAAACCAGACTCAACAATTCTCACTTGGACACAATCATCTCCTGGAAACAAAACTCCCAGGATAATATTCTCTAGTCACGATAAGTACTGATGCTCAATTTCCATCCAGTTTAGCACATATTTCCTGAGAATGTATATATGTAGGTGCTGGATCTGCATTCAAAATAAGATTCAAAAGTGAATATGGCACCATATATACCTTCAAAACATTTCAAAATATAACCTAACAGTCTCTAAACCAGTAAGCTATCATCATCATGACTTTTCCATAGATCCTCAGCATTTCAGATTGACAAAGTGTCCTAACCTGGAGTGAGAGTTGGAAAGTATACTTGGTGATGTTTTTACATCTCTCAATAATCATCTTGCACATAAAGTTAAATTTTACTAAGCACCATTATAACAGAAAATACGAAAGAAGCACACTTAGTGATGCTAATACTGAAGAAGGAAGGGAATGGATAAAGACTATACTAAGGTTCCCTCTCTTTCACACAAAACCTCTTTAAATATTCATATGGAGGTTCAAAACAAGGTCAATTAGAAATATGGGTAGACAGCACGAAAGCATTAGAAACTTTAAAGTCATTCAGATTTGAGGATGAAAAATTAGATATACTTATTATTATATAACTCTAACTTCCATATACAGTACAGGTGCTTTCTTGGCAATCAGCCTGGGGTTGGCCAGTCAATGTGATATGAGTCATCCCAAAATGCTGCCTTGTTTGGCCAAACACATAGAAGAATAATGACTGAATCCTGAGCTACTCTGAGTCCCATATTTTTTCCCCCACCAGAATCCTGGCTGACTCCACAGTTTTTTTCTGTAGCAATCAGCACAGTTAATGACTGAAATCATCATCTGAGTCACCTTAATTCTGTGCCACCACTTTCTTAAATCTTCACTGAAATTTTCTGGCACTGCTGCGCCATCTTGGCATGCATTTACTTGATGCAGTTTTTCCATTCCCTGTGCTGGGGAAGAGTTTCTTTTCCTTCTCCTACTCCCCACAGGAGCAGTAGACTGTTGTGAAGAGGACAATAACTGAGAATGTCTCTTTTTGTCTGGGCATAAATAATTACTTTTTGCTTATTTTCTCCTTTCCAGTTTAAAGGGACAAAAGTATTTCCCTGTTGAATCGTGGAACCAGAGCACTCCTCTCTCTCTCCCTCTCTGTCTCTCATTTCTATCTCAATCTCTATCTCTCTGTATCTCTCCAGCTCTACCAAATAATCTTTCCATCCTGGTTCATTACATTTTCTTCTCGTTCTGTCTCCCCATATGCTTCACATATTTATACATGTGAGCATATATTGTGTTCTCATGCACCTTGTGGTAAATATCAGGCAAGGTACATTTGGAAATATTAGTCTTAATTAATCCACACAACTTTGGAATGTGAGCAGGACTACACTGCAGTGAATCTTTCATATCAGAAATAAAGCATTTGAAAAAAAAGAAATAAAGCATTTGAACATTTTATGGATTGAAGCCTGATTCATGCTGGGGAGTATACAATCTAGTAAGGAAGAAAAATACATAGTTTGTTTAAAATTTTAAAGGCTATGAATGGTTCAAACCAGTGTCCTTTGATAGTTCAAAGAGGAGTCAGTCTGGACTGCAGCCATCAGTGCAGCTTGAGTTCAGACTTGAAGAACTAGTAAGAGCTGATAGCAAGAAGAGGTCATTGAGATGAAACGAGGTATGTCATGAACTGGGATGGGAATAAAGCCCCACAAAGAGTAACGGCAGTTTGATGGAGTGGGGATAACCCTCAGCCTTAATGAAACACAGAGGAGAGATTAAATGTTGATTATGTATTTATCAGATGAAGGACTTCAATAACTTATTCATCTATCTAACCCTTCTCATTAGCTCAACGAAGATAATTTTTATGAATATTGATTCTCTAACACCTCTTGGGCAGCCTTATTATCACAGGCTCTACTAATTATTTTAGAATATTAGAAAACATTATCTTTATTGAATTCTTTTTGTTGTTGTTTGTTTGTTTAGTGTTCTACATAGTCAGATGAAAACGGAGATCGACTAGACTATTCCACAGATTTTGTGAAGTATTTGTCATAGGAGACAGCTTGGGGATCACCTCACCCACCTGCTCCCACGCAAACTCATCTTCTATTTGACTCTCCTAACTTCATATGCAGCTTTTGTCCGTCAAGATAATAGATGGGTGGATCAATCCATTCTCATATTGACCAAGGAAGGTTTCCCAAAGAAAAGAAACCAGAAAGCAGACTTTCAATTCTGAGAATCCAAATTCTTATTCTTTAGTTTTTATATTGCCTCCCCATTCATGTACATCACACTAACTCCAAGGAATGTTGTGCTTTTCTCAATAAATAACATAAACTTAATAATGGGAATTGGACAATAAAGTGTAAAATGCCAAATGGAGAAAATGCTAAGACACCAATATTGCCCGTATAAAATTGTCTGATACTAACATAAAATCAAGGGGACAATTAGTCTTTCCTCCTCCTGCTACTCTTTATCTTTAAATATTGAAAAGATAAACTTGGTTATGAAGACAAAAAATCTTATCTGAGGCTGAATTAAGTTGGCAATTATTTTTTGGTCTCTACTAAATCTTGCCTTTTAGACTACCTTTGGCCAATTAGTATAACACAGCTAAACTGCTGACTTTGATGTTCTTAGCAATGGAGAATCTCTGGTTTCATCAAAATCCCCAATGCCTCCAACTAACTCTTGGAAAATTCTTCTTTATAATGACATTTTCAAAGTATGATTAATAAGAGATTTTTTTTCTGAACCTTAGTTAACAATATTTGAGTTAACAAAAAGTTGAGACCAGAGACTAATCAATTTTCTTGTTTTTCATAATAAACATTTAGTTTGAGCTGAAATCTCTGTGACGTAGTTCCACTGTAGTAATCATTTAATATCTTAGCATATTAAATAGTGGCTGGGATAATTGCATAAGGGAGATCATTTAAAAATCATTTTGAAATAAGTAAATTTCTTGAAGTAGAATTTTTTAACAAAAATATAAATTTCTATGTCTAGACTGATCTCAAGACCTTCAGTGTAGATGGGGGAAATAAGTAAATTTCTTGAAGTAGAATTTTTTTAACAAAAATATAAATTTCTATGTCTAGACTGATCTCAAGACCTTCAGTGTAGATGGGGGAGCACAATGTTTCTAGATAGGGATTTATCAATCACACTAATACTGGCACTTGAGTTTGACTATTCTTTATGTTAGGATACTATATTGTGCATTATAGGCTACTTAACAGCATCCCTGATCTTTATCCATCAAATGCTACTAGCATCCCCTTTGCAGTGAAAATCCAATGTCTCTAGACACTCAAATATTCCTTGGAGGGCAAAATTTCCCCATTTTAAATAACCATTTATTTAGATAAGAATATGATTATAAGATACTAAGTCTCAAAATTATCTTAAGGGATAATAGTCATTTATTGAACATCAACTGTAGGCAATTCTTTATGCGAGGCTTTTTCTGTACAATAATTGTCATGTAGAAAAACAACTTTGACACAATGGTTGCTCCCACATAAGATATAGCAGAGGAACAGAACAGATATATGGAAAAAATTAAAATGCTCACATTAAATGGTTAATTAATTCAATGCAAAACGGCTAGTGAAGAAGCAGAGAAAATGAATGAGATATGCTAACAGATTTCATATGGATCAAGTGGGCAGATCTGAGGACAAAGTTATCCAAAGTTCTTATGTACTGCTTTTTTCTCTACATATTGCAACCTGTCCTGCTGATGATGTGGTTAATAGGATTATAGTTGAGGTCTGAACCAGGGGCTCACGGAAAGTATTGTATGGGAAAGACACATGGCCACAGATACAGATTATCAGTTAGCTACTAAGGAGTTATCGGATATTCCTGCATTTTCTTAGCAATGTACATATAGATGCACAATGGAACTATCTTGGATGTCATCAATAGGTGACAATTGAAGAACACAACTAGCATCTCAAATATTATGGATAGAATCTTACTCAGTCCATCATTTTCCAACTAAAAGTTATGCATTTGTTTGTTGTATCATAACTTTATTCTATCCTTAGTATGTCTTGCCAATTGCCAAGTTACTTATTATTTATACTTCTCAGAAGTTACTTGATTATTTACTATCTTTACTTTTTTATCACATCCTATGAGTTAGGTTTATTACAAGCTACAACTTTACTTACTATCTATGATTAACATTTCCTATAAATTTCATCTATACCATTAATTTTATTTCCTTTAAACAAAATTCTGGAAACAAAAAAAAACTTGCATTATAGGAACTATAACAATAAAAACAGGTTTCAGTGGAAAATTAATTCATTTTGCTTAATGTTACACAAATAGCATATTTGTGGAGAGGATTCAGGTCCATCTGTACCCAAACTCATTTTTGTTTGTTTGTTTTGCTTCTGTTATTCCAACATGTCATCTTTTTTAACAAGGATTCTTAAAATAAATTCTAGTAATCTTTCTCTGGGTTTTCCCATCAAACACCTTTTTGGTCCATATACAATAATGAAGAAAGCTCCTGAAGGCAAGAAAATCCACGAGAGAAATAGAACATATGCATAAAATTGAATCTTACAGCTAATGCTGCTATGCTTTATGAATATATACATACCAAGACAGCCTTGGTCTTAAAGTTTTCTTCAGCTCTCCTAAGCTTTAGACCAATATTTCTGGCTCTCGGCCCTGACCTCCCTTTTTTAGAACATTTACTTTACACTATTTATAATTGTAAATCATTTTTTTCCCTCTTAAGAGGTAAATTTTTTAAAAAGACTTTTGCCACTTTTACTGGCTAAGGATGTCTTTGTTAAGGACTTGGGGGCCAACTGTTTGGAATGTAATGATCATAGAGGATAGAGCTCCTACTTCTAAGTTTCTGTGGGAGGGTAGGTGTTTAAGTTGGTGGGCACTGGACTCCAAGCTATAAAACTACCTCTTGTCATGAAGATAAGAGAAAATTTTCTTTTCCTTTGGGTAAGGTCCATCAACAAACACAGATGGCCTAAGATTTCCCTACTCCACTCCATCTCAGTTTTTCAAAATGTTCTAATCTACTGTTCCACAGAGTTGAACTCAGATTGAGTTCTGATCTCTTTCTGCTATAACAAGAGGCTTGAAGAAAGTCTTCCTTGCCTAATTGGATAGATAGATGATGATAGATGATAGATAGATAGATAGATGATAGATAGATGATAGATAGATAGATAGATAGATAGATAGATAGATAGATAGATAGATAGATGATAGATAGATGATAGATAGATAGAAGAGGTAGATAGATGTAGACATGATAGAATGCAACAAGAGTGGTGTGCCAGGAGGACAACATCACCAAATTCAGGAATATCAGGAGGTTGGATTAGCAGCAATCATTCTCCCTACCTGCTATTAGACCAGGAGCTTGAAGGAGTGACTCCAAACTCAAGGCTTTGCCTCTCCTCAGACAGCTGCATGTCTTCATCCAAAATCTAGTGGATGGCTCAAGCAGCATCCCAAGGACCAGAAGATCCACTAGCACCTAAGGTTCCCACAGAGGTGAAACTGCACAAGCAATCCACAATAGAGACTCTCATCACTGCCAGTTGCTGCTGGCCTGTATCCTCAGACTTATGTTAGCCAGGATGGAAGTAGCCTTGAGTGATGAGGCCCCTGAGTACTGCTGAGCCAGCATTCTGGAGTGCCCAGGGTCCATCATGGGACTACCAGCCATCATGCTAAAAGACACTCTGAAAGGTATTTCTCCAGGTATTTCTCCAGCAGATTCTAGCCAATGATATTCAGAAACAGCTGGTACAGATGATTGGTCACCTAGAGCAGAAGCAGTCATTATAGCTGCTCGAATATCTGCTGAAGTTGGACTACTGCCATGCAATGCATTCCTCGCAGAGCAGAAGGCAGCACTCATTGTGAGCAGTTATTTCATTGTGAGCAGCTACTGTGCCTCATGAGTACTATAAAGGTGGAGAATCAAATGCAGATTGGCTCTGAGTTGCTCCCAGACTGCCTCAGCCTCATCCACATCATTACCTACATCTACACCAAGCTGGAAAAGTCTCCCAGCCTCATGGCATCATTGTGTTGCTAGATTGTTTTGTCCATCTATGGCTGCCACACGAGTTAACATCTAAGCTGGATGCTTGCCATCCTTGGTCCAATTCTTTGCCTGTGTTTTAATCCCCTTTATCAATGTGATGATGTACTTTGCTCTTCCCTTCTCCAGAGTCCCCACGAGGGCCAAAAGTTGATGTGGCCTTTTTGTCACAGATCTCAGCGGGTCTTCCTCCAGTCATAGGGAAAGATATGCTCATGGGGTTGATATTAAACTGGTTTCTGTTAGTGTTTAATATCATGAACAAAGGCAGAGTAAAATGTAAGATTCAATCATCGTTTGAAATTTTCACTTAATGCATTTAATTGAAGCTTGTTATGATCACCTTAATTCATATTATATACATTAATTATTACTCAAACTCATTCTAAAAGTCAAATAGCTCAGGAGGAGAATAAATGGTTTTTAAGAGAACTCCAGTCTTTTCTCTACCTAAATGTCCAAAGGTATACATACTACCATAATGCAACCTCAATTCACCAGTCTATATTTCCTATCAGCATAAAGGACTAGGTCAACAATTATTCCTGATATGAAAATAACATTAAATTTGTCCAAAGTATATTCTATCATGACTGTTTCCCATAAAAATGGCAAAAAATATATTTCACATGGATGCAAAAATGTTGTACTGTGAACCCACCTAATTAGAATCTGAATCAGTACATCTATTCAAAACCTGAATGATTGTTTAGTATCGGGTTATACTCTAGATTCTAAGAAGGCTGTTAGTACCCAAATTTTAGAAAATAAAATGTGTAATTGGAATTCCCCTTCTCCATTAGTATATCTGAATACTGATTATAGCACTGAGATGAACTACCCAGTTATTTATAGTTCGTATACCTCATTTTTCCCTTAGGGATTTTCAGTGTTGTACCATATTTCTATCGTATGAATTACATAGATAAAAAATATTGGCAAGAAGCAGAGAATATCCTTAGAATCTTCCACAATAGTGAAAGCACAAGACCTTTGCCAGAGAAGATTTAGGAGAAGGTTGCCAACAAAATGATAACTCTGACATTCCCTCAAAATGCTGAAATCTCGCCTGTGATAAAGCAATTAATCATCCAGCTCTGCATTAACCACTTTATTTAACTGCATTCACCATTGCACTGGGCACTGTGAACAAATGTGAAAAGAAAAACAAAACAAAAAAAAACCCAAAAAGAAAACCAGTGAAATAAGCCCTCCATTGAGAGACTTAAAACTGAATTCAGAAAACAAGGTACATATTCAATAACTCCCCTCACTTGGACGATCCTGAGTAGTTCATCATGAGTTCCAAAGAAACAGGAGTCAGCATGCACCCAAATAGTTTCCTGAGATGATAGCTCTAGTACAGTGCACACGGTGTGAACTGCAGTGAAGAAAAGATGAGTTGAAGAGATACCTACCTATAAGGGAGACTGTTGAACGTTCTGGGAAAGAGATAACAAAGGCCTGAACTAGGGGACATGGCAGCAAAAAGTGGAGAGGAAGAGCCAGATTCAAGAGATATCTATGAAGGAAGGATTAATAAGTGAATGATTGGATGTGTGATATGTGGGAGACATCAGGAGTCAAGGTTAGCTCTCAAGTTTCTATCTTGGGAAACTGGAGTCGGTGGGTGATGCTTCCCGAGATAGAAACACCAACTGACTGTCTTCAAGATTTCCATGATGTGCAGGTTCTCAGGCAGTTCCACTGGGCCTATAGGAAGAATTCATCCTGATGTCTCAATTACTGTGTTAGACACATTACTGCAGAATGTGTCAGTTACAGTAAAAATGACAGCATCGGTTTCCAGGTCCCTGCTTACAGCAGGCAGTGCATTGTCACATTGGCAGAGCTTGAGGTAAGCGTAGAGGAGCAAGGGTTCACATCATTTGACGTGAAGATCTCATATTTCATTATCCTCCTTTTCTTGCTGTGTCCAGAGTTTTAATTCCTCAAATAGATTTGCTGGACTATTTGCAGGTGCAGATTAAGTGGAGGTTATTGTCCTATAATTATATGAGTACAATTATATATCAACTCCTGCTGGAAGGCATTTGTTCACTTTAAGGATTACTTATAGAATAAACAAATAAATAAGTAACTCAGATTAATCTATGATTGCGAGGAATAAGTCAAATGCTTGCAGCACTGGAGTAAGGGTCAGGATATGTTGGTGCAAGTATCACTTCTTTTACAAACTACCTGTGCCCTTTGGATCTCAGCCATCTACCAAAACCCACTAAAGCTTTGATTTGTTTCTCTGAGCATTCTCTTTCTGGTATGGAGTGGAATCTGTATCCACATCTCCCAACATTTTTATCTCTTCACTACTTCAATCACTCATTCCGATGGTCATACCATAGACCTGCTCATCACTAATAAAAGCAATAGCTCAGCTTCAGGCATCCACATGTCTGACACCATCTCATATTTTACTTCACTCCCTCAGAACCTCAATCCACAATCCTCTGCTCAAAAATGTATTGATATCACCCCTTTTTACCATGCCACGTCTTCTTTGTTTCATGGACTTTGTATTAAATCATTCGTGCCCATACTCAATTCTTTTTTCCTATCTTATTTTGGTGTTTGCACTTAGCAAAGTCATAACTCATCAAATCAAACTCCTTCCTACTCTGCATTTGTAGTCATGTCAATGAAGATGTTTAAAGGAAACACACACACACACACACACACACACACACACACACACTGACTAGGCTCACATTAAATACTAAATCACTAACAACAATGGGATGTCCAGCAATACTACTGGATTTCCTTGCCTTTTCTCCTTCCCACTTTCTCAGTAGACTGCTTCATGCCTTCCTGTCCCTCCTTAGACTTCCTACACTTCCTCATCCTCACTTACATAGGATGAATTGGCTCCATAATTCCCTGAAACACTCAGAAGAGAATTTGCCAAAATTTCTATCATGCATTTAATAACTCTTCTGCTTTTTCCCCCTTTTTATAAGTAGCATCCCATTTATTTTCTCAACTAGTGTTACCCCTGTCTTTGGTAAACTAAAGTATACACTTTAGAAAACAAAAATACTAACTTGAAAAGATAGATACGCTCTATGTTTATTGCAGCATTATTTACAATAATTAGGATATGCAAGCAACCTAAGTGTCCATCAATAGGCAAAAGGATAAGGAAAAAAATATGATGTAATAAGGAAAATGTGATAATATTACACAGCCATAAAAAGCGATAAGATTGTGCCATTTGAAACAACATGGTTGGACCTATAGAGTATTATGCTAAGTGAAATAAGTTAGACTAAGAAAGACAAATACCATATTATTCCACTCATAAATAGAATATATATATATTTTTAAAAATGAATAAACAAAAAGCAGAATCAGTAATGTCATCTATCCATATGCGGAACAATGTGGGAAAAAATTAAAGAAGCAGGATACTGCTCAGACACTCTGGTATCTAAATTCTTTGTGCCAATATGATTATTTACAAGCTGCATACCCTGGGGCAATGTATTCAACTTCTTTGTGTCTCAATGTCTTTATTTATTTATTTATTTATTTATTTATTTATTTATTTATTTATTTATTTTAATTTTTATTTATTTATGATAGTGATGGGGGGGGGTAGGGCAGAGACACAGGCAGAGGGAGAAGCAGGTTCCATGCACCGGGAGCCCGATGTGGGATTCGATCCCGGGTCTCCAGGATCGCGCCCTGGGCCAAAGGCAGGCGCCAAACCGCTGCGCCACCCAGGGATCCCAATGTCTTCGTTTATAATAACAATTAATTCATAGATTCGCTGGAAGAGATGGGCCACAAGATGTAAGACCCAGAGTATTTCTGATACACAGTAAGTGCTATATAAGTGGTAGCTGGTATTATTATCAAGTGCATGGCTTTAGTCATTTAAAATTTGAGATGTTTACTAGACATACAATTGGTCTTATTTTATAAGCAATTGGACAGTTAATCTAGAGTTCACGGAAAAGGTCAACAATAGAGATACAAAATAGAGGATCAATAATCCAAAATTACAAAATTGAGAATTTCTATCTGCAAATTTCAGAGAGCAAACTGATGGTTGCCAGAGGGGAGGGGAATGGGAGTTGAGCAAAATGGGTGAAAAAGAGAGGGAGATACAGGCCTCTAGTTCTGGAATAAGTAAGTCACAGGAATAAATAGCCAAGCATAAGGAATATAGTTAATGATGCTGTAATAGTGATGTAATGGGACAGATGTTAGCTACAATTGTGGTGAACATTGCGTTATGCATAAGCTTGTCAAATTACTATGTTGCACACCTGAAACTAATGTAACTCTCATTGTTACTCAATGATTAATAAATAAATAATAAAGTACACGCTCTATCAATTTCATTGAGGTTTCAGAAATTCTCTTTCTCTTCGACTGTTATGAACATGAAAATATGTTAAGATTTCTCCCCTGTTAAACATAACAAAAAGCAAAATTTCACTCTTGGCACCAAGTCTCCAGGAGCTCCCATCTTGTCTTTTTTATGGAAAAACTTTAAAGCAGTTGTCTCTAATTTTTTCTCCTCCCATTGTCAGTTGCATCAATCCCAGTTAGGCTTTGTCTTCACCTATTGCACCAAAACTGGCCTGCTAGTGTCACCTAATGAAGTCCATCTTATTTAACTTTTCACTAGCACTTGTTGTTGACTGTTCTCTCATCCCTGAAACACTTCATTTGTTTTCCAGTACAGTTCACTCTCTTGATATTTCTCTGTTATTGGTAAACAATCTTTGCTCAGTTTCCTTTAAAGTTTCTACCTAACCTTACTGAATGAATAGTGTAGTGCTGTAGGAATCTGTATTCAAACCACTTGTTTTTCTATCTTCTATTGTTCTTTTGGTTATGACATCCAGTTTCATGCCTTTAAATATCATCTGACTAAATGGTATTTAAGAAACTTCACTGTGCACAGAAGTCACGTGTTTTCGATTGGATGGTGTTTAAAGGAGGAAATTCTCAACTTTGTAATTTTGGATTATTGATCCTCTATTTTGTATCTCTATTGTTGACCTTTTCCATGAACTCTAGATTTACTGTCCAATTGCTTATTAAATAAGACCAATTGTATGTCTAGTAAACATCTCAAATTTTAAATGCCCAAAGCCATGCACTTGATAATAATACCAGCTACCACTTATATAGCACTTACTGTGTATCAGAAATACTCTGGGTCTTACATCTAGTGGCCCATCTCTTCCAGCGAATCTATGAATTAATTGTTATTATAAATGAAGACATTGAGACACAAAGAAGTTGAATACATTGCCCCAGGGTATGCAGCTTGTAAATAATCATATTGGCACAAAGAATTTAGATACCAGAGTGCCTGAGCAGTATCCTGCTTCTTTAATCTTTTCCCACATTGTTCCGCATATCAATAGATGAAAACTCCATCCTCCCAATTACTCAAGCCAAAACTTTGGAGCTTTCCATCATTCAGTTTCCTTTCAGGTTCTTAATCCTACCAATTTTACATTCAGGATCTGTTTGGTTCTCAGTAGTGATTGCCATCACTTTGGCCCCAGGCTCATTTTTTTCTCCTCTGGGTGCCTCTAATAGCTTCAAACTGGTCTCCTTCTGCCTTTGTCTTTTACTTCCTCCTATGCCTGTTCATGTTGTTTCTTAACAAAGCAATGGTATCAGGGAATTCTTGTTAATATAAAAAATTGTGACAGTTTTGTGTTTAAACCTTTTAATGGCTTACCTTTTTGTTAAAGTGAAAACAAACATTATAACACGCTGGGAGAAGCCTTGAGTGATCCAGCCCTCTGTTTTCCTTAGCCTCATCCATTTCTTTTTTTTTTTTTTTTTAATATAATATATTATTTCCCATTTATTAAGGCCCCCTTTTAAATAGAATTTTGGGTTTACATCAAATTTAAAGGAAGGTTAAAAGATTTCCAATATACTTCCTGCCCTCAGATGGCCTCCACCAATGTCAAAATCCCCCATCAGAGTGGTACATTTGTTAGAACAGATCAGCCAACATGGACACACCATATCACCCCAAATCCAGTTTACCTTAGTTTACCGAGAGTTCACTCTTATGTATATTCTATGGGTTTGGACAAATGCATAATGACATGTATTCATCATTATGCTGTTATATAGAGTATTTCCACTGATCTAAAATTCCTCTGTGCTCTGTCAACCACTGAGCTTTTTACTGTCTCTATAGTTTTGCCTTTTCCTGAATGTGATACGAGTGAAATCATAGTTTGCAGCCTTCTTAGAGTGAAATATTTTACTTAGTAGTATGCATTAAGAGTTCCTGTCCATCTTTTAATGTTTGAAAGCTCATTTTTAGCACTGAATAATATTCCATTATTTGTATATACTGCACTTTATTTATTAATCTGCTACTGAAAGATATCTTGGTTTCTTCCAAGTTTTGGCAAACATGAATAAAGCTACTACAAACATCCATATGCAGATTTTTATGTGGAAATAGTTTTGAACTCCTCGGGGTATATGTCAAGGAGTACGATTGCTAAAATGGTATCATAACAATTTGCTTCATTGTGTAAGAAGCTGCCAGAGTGTCTTCCAGAGTCACTGTACCATTTTTCATTCTCACTAGGAATGATTGAGGGCTCTTGTTGCTTCACATTCTCACCAGCATTTGACGTTGTCAGTATTCCAGATTTTAGCCACCCTAATTGATGTGTAGTGATATCTCATTGTTGTTTTAATTTGCTTTCCCCTGGTGACACATGTAGATGTAGAGTATCTTCTCATATGCTTATTTCCCATCTGTATATCTTCTGTGTTTGTGAAGGTATGGTGCCCATTTTTTAAATTGGATTATGGGGGGGGGGGTTGTTGTTAAGTTTTAAGAGTTATTTGGACATTTGGAAAAGCAGTCATTTATCAGATATAGTTTTGCAAATATTTTCTTCCAGTCTCTGGCTCATCTCATTTTCTTGGCATTGTTTTTCCCAGAGCCATTTTTTGTTTTAGTGAAGTCTACCTTGTCAATTATTTCTTCTGTGGATTGTGACTGTGGTGTTGTATCTAAAAAGGTCATGTAGATTTTCTTCTATGTCATCTACTAGAATGTTTATAGTTTTGCATTTTACATTTAAGTTTATAATCCATTTGAATTAATTTTTATGAAAAGTATAAGGCCTGTGTCAAGAATCCTTTTTTTTTTTTGCATGTGTATATCTAGTTATTCCAGTACTTTGTTGAAGAGACATCTGTGTTCCATGTATTGCTTTTGTTCCTTTTTCTTTTTTTTTTTTCAAAGATCAGTGGACCATATTTATGTAGGTCTATTTTTAGATTCCCTACTCTGTTCCATTTATCAATTTATCTTTTCTATCGCAAATACCATACTGTTTTGATTACTGTAATTTTACAAAATCAGGTAGTATTAATCCTCCAACTTTATTCTTCTCCTTCAATATTATGTTGGCTATTTTGAGTTTTTTGCCTCTCCAGTTAAACTTTAAAACGAATTTGTTGGTATCCATAAGATAACTTGCTGGGATTTTGATTGAGATTATGTTGAATCTATAGATCAAGTTAGGAAGAACTTACATCTTTTCAATATTGTCTTCCTCTCCTTGAACATGGACAACTATCTCCTTTTATACTTTCCTTTTTGCCTACTCTGTTTCCACAGACTCTCTTTATCATATGTCAGGTATACTCTTACCTCAGGAACTTGGTTCTTGCCATTTTATCATGAAATGTTCTTTTTAAAAAATATTTTATTTATTCATGAGAGACACAGAGAGTGAAGCAGAGACGTAGACAGTGAGAGAAGCAGATTCCTCACAGGGAGCCAGATACAGGACTCATCCCCAGAGATCATGCCCTGAGCTGAAGGCAGACGCTCACCCACTGAGCCACCCAGGCATCCTGAAATGTTCTTTTCCACAAATGCAAATAATTAGTAGCTACCTTCCTTTTTTCAAGTCTTTGATCACGAGTCATCTTCCCAATGAGGCTTTTCTTAATGCCTTGCAGTTCATGATGTTTAATGCAGAAAACACAAACCGATTTAAATTTTTAAACAGAAAGGGATTTAATACATAGGAATACATTTAGAAAAGAAAAAAAAAAAAGAGCAACTGAAGAAGCAGGCTGTAAGCTGCACTTCCAGAAATTACTCCTAGAATTCAACTTCCACTACAAGTCCCTGTAGACACAGAGAAAATTGAATAATAATTCTAGAACTCCAAAACCATATTTTCCATCAGAAAAGAGCAAAAACTACAGAAGAATGGCCTTTACATCATTTCCTCCTTATGAAGCTCACCTAAATGCATCAAATTGGTAACTTCTTTTTGTATCCAGAATCTTAGTATCAAGGATGTTTGGGAAACATAATTTTTTGCTTTCCAGATACTTTTGTATAAAGATACACAAAAGGAAATGAAAATGGAAACTCCATGCAAATAGATGTAAACAGTACTCCACACTTTAAATAAAGTTTATGTCCTACTAACACCACTGTCAATTATTCTGCTTCTCTATATTTTTCCAAAGCGCTTGTTAGAATAACACACTTGAGCATGGATGGTGACAGGATTAGCTGGGTTTGTGTGGACAAAAGTTAAATACCTTAATCTATTTAAAACCAAAAGACTAACAGATTAAGACAGCATCCAACATGTCAAGAACTGAGACAAAGTGAGACAATTTGAGAGGGTAATTCAGTGAATTAAAAAAACAATGTTGTTTTCTAGTTCTGATCCAGGGAATTAAGATAAACATAACAGAGAGGACCTGCAAAATCATGGAGATTATACAGTTCAATGATTCTTCTCTCTCTTTATACTTTAAAAATTCATTTTTTCAGTTAAGTGAGATGATTCCAAGGTTCTAATTGAGCCAAAGCAGACCAGTAGCATAAGGCACATTCTTCAGTATCTAGGTATATATTCTTGATCCATAATATGTTGTACCTGTCACAATCATCATGATTTCATTATTTAGTTTTTGTAATACATAATTTCTTTTTTTATGAATCAGAATATTTACAATTTTAAAGCCTTATAAAAATAATGTCCCTTGCTTTATATATTTAATCTGCTTTGATATTCTTTGGCACAATTCCTATGTTCCCCATTCACTTCCATTGTTTCTTCTAAAATATTTTTTTTAAAAAGATGGCTTTGTGATTTTAATTGAAAATTGTTCTAAGTATTTCACTCCTTTATAATAGTTCAAAATGTTTGTAATGTAAAAGATTTAGTATCAAATAATTGGAAAGAACAATGTACATTATTTTTTTACTTTGGTAAAAATGAAGAATATATATAAAATTTTAATGCTTTAACAATTGTACGTGCATGCACTAACTTAGATATGAATCAGCTTAAATAAGAGAATGGTTTCAAAGAAAGTATTCAGTACAGTTTCATGACCAACCCCATGGCATCGTGAGCCTGCAAGAAATCAGGTTTTACTCTTCTTTAGAGAACAAAATTGCAGAATGTTTTCATTATATAAAATAGACAGCAGTATTGAGGTTTATATAGTGTCTGATATATATATAGTGTATATATATATATATATATATATATATATTCCTTTTATGTCTCAATAGTTGAGAGTACTTCAACAGGAAAAAAATACTCAAATAAAAAATGAACAAAGAAATTGAATAGATATTTCTCCAAAGAAAATATCTAAGAGACCACTGGATATGTAATACGGTGGTTAATATCACCAATCACTAGGGAAATGCAAGTCAAAATCACAATGAGATATCACCTCACATCTGTTAGGATAACGTTTATATAAAAAAATAATAATTAAAATAAAAGAACAGCAGAACCTGCCAATGGACTGCTTAGTCCCATAAGATTGGCCCCAGTTCAGAAGCTCAAGACAAACCCTGGTTGTTACTCATGTTTTTGACCAACTGGTTATAAACAGGAGGTTCCAACTTCAACAGTTCAATTATTTTGTTAAAGTGGCTCACAGAACTCAGGAAACCAGGTTACATACTAAATTAGTAGTTTATTACAAAAGGTATTAAGGGATACAAATGCAACAGCTAGGTGAAGAAATACCTAAGACAAACACAAGAGCTTCTCTCCTTGAGATGTTTCAGGCCATCATGTGGATGAGTGTTGGTTCATCAACCTGGAAGCTCTCTGAACCTTCTCCTTTTAGATTTTTAATAGAGGCTTCATTATATATATAATAATAATTAAATTAAAAAAATAATTTAAATTTAATTATAATAATTAAATAATTGGCCTTTGGTGATTGATTCAAGCTCCAGGCCCTCTTTCCATTCCAGAGGTTGGGGATTGAAATTTCCAACATTCTAATCATGGTCAGCTCACTTGGCAACCAGCCCCCTCATTCCTTACGGATTTCCAGAAGTCACCTCATTAACATAATGACAGATACTTTTATTGCTATTCTGAACTTTATGTACTCTATACATTTAGATATATAAGCATTAATATATACATATAGTATTCATATAATTATAGAACAATCAAACATATGTACATATATAAATATACATATATATGTATGTATATACATGTAACAGGTATGATACACATTGTATTTTAGAAATTTAAAAAGAATATTAAGCTAAGAAAAACAAAACCACTATATATGTAACTAATGTTAATCTAATAGATTCTGGAAAATTAAGATGTAAATTTGAGGTCAGTTGGGTGGCAAAATTGCTATCTTCCTTGGATACCCTTGCCCTTTCTGAGGAAGACCTACAGGGTAGAAGAATGAATAGGCAGGTAAAGTGTGGGTGAGGGAGGACTTGTTCTTTATATAGAGACAGTATATTAAAGGAAGCATGAATTTAAAATCAAGCAGATCTGGATTTCCATCCTGACTCACACTCTTGATTTCTCAGTATGTGTCTTCATCCTTAAAATAGGAGAGCATTTGTCATGATGAGCACTGGGTGATGTACAGGATTGTTGAATCACTATATTGTATACCTGAAACTAATATAACATTGTATATTCAATATAATAGAATTTAAAATAAAATAAACAAATAAAATCATCCAATAGGTATAAAAATATACAATGTCATTGAGTTATTTAGTATGAAGTAGGAGACTTCAACTAGAGGTCAGATGGCACTTTCTCATTCCTCTTATTTTGGTGCTTACTTATTTGAAAACTGTCCTTTGAAGAATTTCTGTCCCAAAGTATGTAAGTATGTATCTTACATTGCAGTGCCTCAAAGAATATTACTGTTATCTACATTCTCCATGATCTGTGACAACAACAATAACAACAAAAATAAAGATTGATATTTCCAACTCAGTTTAGAAGTATATCCCATGAGAATAGGTTCAAAGAGATTCTCAGAGGGACTGTGAAATAAGATGTTTTTGAGGCCAGTGGTCACTGTGAAAGATAGTAAAGATTACTTATTTTTTAGAGATTTGAAAGTAAATTTTCTGCTTGTATTTTTTCCCTTCTGGGGTTCTGGCCTATTATGAACACTTTGTCAGTAGGAAGTTCAATTTTGTGTGCGTAATAGCCAAACTCTGCATTTCTCTACATAATAATGCAAGAAAATATTTTGAGAGAATGAAAATTTTTTTCTTCCTGACATTTTCTCCCAGAGGAACCCTTTTAATAAGTATATTTTAAAAATTAGAGTAAATAAGTCTGAATATTACAGTGTCAGATGTCCAAAGAAATGCAAATAGCCCTCAAATGACTAATCAACTAAGTCTGTGTGAGTCTAAGTGCTATATTGGAGATAAATTTGTTTTGTAAATTATGGAATTAAGACCCAGTTTAGTTTTCTACACAGGTCTGGATGAAGAAACCAAATGGACGCACAAATGGTGTGAACAATCAACAAGAAAACAAAGGAAATCCAGCTGGGTATTGCAAAACATGGTGAAGTTCAAAATTTTGTCAGCACAACTCAGTCTCTCTCAGGAAATCAAAACTGGTTTTCCTTCAGCCCCTATTTTCTGATTATGGGTAAGATACTCATTTTCCAGCTCTTCACTTATTCCTGGCCTTTGGCACTGATTCTTCTAAACTCCCTCACTTTTCTGCTAGCAATCGGTTTGACCTTCTGTTTCCAAAGGGGAATTTGGTGAGCGAGCTCAAATGTGGCTTTGCTCTTGACTTGGCCTTAGGAATTTGCTTTGTTTGAAGTAGGAGACTTCAACTAGAGATCAGATGGTATACTTTCTCATTCCTCTTATTTTGGTGCTTACTTATTTGAAAGTTGTTTGTCCTTTGAAGAATTTCTGTCCCAAAGCTCTCTGGAAACTGTGCCAGTTGGGAATGCACCTCCAACTGGCTTATTCCTTCTACTCCCTTTAGACCTTGAGTAACAATCAGGAAAAATTTAATGCCTTAAGAGGACAAGATAAAAATTCATTCAACTGAAATTCCTGGTATCCCTTAAATTTAGCAGTCCTAGTAGTAATATTTAAATGGATGGTCAGATAACCTTGGTCATAATAAGAACACAGATGCCAAATATCATAAGTTAGGTAGCTGGGACTTAAACAAATTAGCTGTCTAAAGGAAAGGAAACAAAATTTCCCCAGCATGCTCCAACATTTTCTCTGTCTTTGAAAGTTTTAATTTACCAATGGGTAGATAACCAAATATTAATTGTTTTTTGTTTGTTTGTTTACAAAAGAATTGAGAAAAATACTGAAAAAAGATAAACAGAAAATGTGATAGATTCTCTTGTGCAAACTCAAATGCCCTATATGAGGAAGTGCTAGTGACTATGATATCTGAGATAGTTTTTTTTATATGAGACCAACATTCCTCCAGTGGGGGGGTGGGCAGAACATGGTATAAACACGGGATTTGGGGTATTGAAGAACAAAAGCTTTAGGATCTTTCATCATTTGGCTCTTCCGTAGTGTCAGCAAAGTGAAAGAGAATATGTCCCATTTGCCCCAAGCCAAATGGGTTTCTGAGTGAGCAAGGATGAATGTGAAATCTGATGCTACTCCAGACACTTCTAGACCATTACAATGGAAACTGAAAATCTCTCAAAATTGTTCCCTGCTTTACAATGACACATTGCAGCCTCCTGCCGGAGACTATTTCAGTTGTTTTAAGGGCAAGCATATATAGTAAATTGGTAAGATAACAAACAAGAACAGATTGAAAATTCATTAATTATGCTGATCCTGCATAATACAGGGTGACTCCAAATATGTTCAAAATGAATATGAGGTAGTTTCAGTTTTTTTACCTACCTAACTCTTTCAGTACCTTCCTTGAAGGGTTTATGCAAAAATGGAGATCAACAAAATTAGACTGATGTATTCTCTGAAAATCTGTAGTTTCTGATGTGGATTCTTGGTTGTGGAGTTTTACGAATTGCATTAAATATAGTAAACTGTTACTTTTATGTATAAGAACTATACTAGGCATAATAATGGGCTCCTAGAGATGTCCACATCCTAATCCCTATAACCTATGAATATGTTATCTTAAGTGACAAAGGGGAATTAAGGTTGCAGACCAAATTAAATTTGCTAAGCAACTGACCTTGAAATAGGGAGATTATTCTAGATTATGCGGGTAGGCCCAATATCATCCAAAGATTCTTAAAAGTGGAAGAGAGAGGTAGAAGAGGATGTCGGAGTAATAAGATGTAAAAAGGATTCAACTTGCTATTGCTGGCTTTGGAAAAAGAGGAAAAGAGCCATGAGACAAAGTAGCTCGTAAAAGTTGAAAAGATTCAAAGAAACATTCTCAAGAGTCCCAAGAAATTCAGCCTGGCTGACACCTTGATTTTAGCCCAGTGACACTCATCAGACTTCTGTTCTATGGCACTGTAGAACAATAAATTTGTGTTATTTTAAGCCATCAAGTATATGGTAGTTTGTTATAGAGAATTATTGTGATATGAATCTAATGCTGACCAAGGATCTTATATGTGTTTAATTTTATTTTCACATGTTTGCTTATAAAGGATAAATTAGGTTATCTAACCTAAAGCAAAAATGAACCCATGGTATGCTGGGGTGACATTTATTTAATCAAATGTAACCTTTCTAGATATTCATCTATTCATCCCACCAGTTAGTCAATCTGTCAATCATAAGTTGATTGAGTACCACTATATGCCAAGAATCATGGAAAACACTCTGGAGACAGAAATGAAAAATATATGCAATACACCAATATTCTTTAAAGTTAGAATTCTGATTTTCTTTAAAATATTGAGAAAATTGTTGTCATAGACAAGCCCCAAAATATAATTTACTTAAAATATTAATGTTTACCCCTGTAAATCAAGTGCAGGTTAGATGGCTCCCAACAAGCTGTCATTCAACACTCCAGACCCCTTCCATTCTGTGGCTCCATCATTTGTGAATTTTCAGTTCCTGCTACAGGGATGGGAGAGAAAGCATGGAGGATTTCATAAATGATTTTCAAGGCCAGAACTGGAAGTGGCATGTAATTCTGAGTACATTCCATTGGTACAAGCTCAGTGGCCACAATTCATTTAACAGCAAAGAAGGCTAGGAAAAATAGGTATCCTCTGGACCAAAGAAGAGAAGATAAGATTGGGGAGCATGCCACTGATATTAACTATAGTTACCTGGAGGATTGAATTCTTTCTTTTCTTTCATAGAATTATGTACCTCCTCTTCAAGTGGGCAAACTCCAAATCTCTGCATTTATTCCAAAGAACTCAAATATAGGAACTGAAGTAAAGTTGAGTAGTTTCCATCTTATTCAATGACCCTAACTCATAAAACAAAATTTATCCACCCCACCTCTCTCCCAGAAAATGGAATAAGTGCAACATAATTACAATCAACACATTTGTATGGAAAGAAAGGAAGGCAGTTATGTCTACCTGTATTGACTATTTAAAATCGTTGACACAGTTTTTATGAGGAATTTGTAGGTACTATACCAGATTTTTAAAATATTTACCTATAAGATGATATTAAGTATCACAGCTGTTGTGGAGATAAACTTGGTTATAGAAGTTTAAGAATTTCCACATGGGTATGAAAAAAATCTGTTTTTTGGTACGTCTATTAATTTATTTTAATTGATTTTGTGATACTACAAATTGGTAGTATAATGTCGACAAATTCACATCACATAACTATATGCAAAACTTGTTAATATTGTGGTATGTCAAGTCTAATATGAAATTAGCTTGGATAGGTGGAATCCATGCAAATTAAGCTAATTAAATGTCTCTATGCTAATAAGAGCATAATTCATAAGATTAGAAATACTTTTAGGAGTAAACTGATTTGGGCGTTTTAGATAAAAATGTCTTCTGAACAAAAGGAGCATGAAAAGTCAAAGTATTTTTTTTCAATTCAGTATGGATATTAAGGTTTGTCAATATGTTCCTTGTTTAGAAATCTTCTAAATTTTGAGAAAATTCACAGTATGACTATTTAATGTTTTTTCTATCATGACGTATCCATATATTTTTTAAAGATTTTATTTATTTATTCATGAAAGACACACACACTGCCTCTCTCAAGGCAGGGGGAGAAGCAGACTCCATGCAGGAAGCATGATGTGGGACTCGATCCCAGGACCCCAGGATCAGGCCCTGAGCTGAAGGCAGATGCTCAACTGCTGAGCCACCCAGAAATCCCATGACATTTGATATTTTGATATCAACATTTATTATATATTCAACATTCTGTTATGTTTTATACTTGACTCTTTTTTGGTAAGATAAATAGGGAAATGTACTAACTCATAGAGCAAATGAGATTGTGAAAGTGTTTTTAAGGAGAAATGGAAGCTGCTTAAAGTGGCTTCTAATCCCTTTAGACACATAATCACATATTCAGTAGGTGTCAGAGTAAAGAGTTAAATCCAAATTTGTTTGCCTTCAGTGCTTATGATTTTTTTTTATTCTTCTAAACTGCCTATGTAAAATCTTATAGATTGGTTCTTGAAAAATAGAAGACAGTCTAACACTTTTTGAAGACCAGTATTTCAAGATACTTGTGTATATTTATCATTGAATTTAATATTCTCAACTTTCTCAAGTTCTCTCAAACTTTCAACTTTGGTTACCTCTTTTAGTAATTCTCTAATCACACTTAAAATTAAATGTAAGCCCTGAACCCCAGTGGTCTTTTTTCTTCCTTTTTGTTGCCCTTCTACCATAGCAAGTACATTCCTGCCTCACAACTCTTACTTCCTGCTCTCTCCATCCTGAAGTCTCATTTCTCAGAATTTTATGTACCTGATACATATTTTTCCAGTGTTAGTCGATTTCTCTTTGAAGAGACTTTACCTGACTCCTTTGACCATCGCTCTTCTTTTTTCACATTTAATTTACCATATGAGAAACTATCATCTATCATCTATCTATCTATCTATCTATCTATCTATCTATCTATCTATCATCTATCTATCTATCTATCATCTATCTATCTATCTAATTATCTACCCACCTGCCAACCTACCTACCTCTCTGAATCTCTCCACAACTGGAATACAAAACCCATAAGAGAAAAAAATCTTTATTTATTTCATATATATCCTGAACATCAAAAACAGTCAATACATATTTGTTTAATGGAGGAAATATGTGCAGATAAAGAAACAGAGGTTGCAGTAAAGCTCAGTTCATAGAATGAATAGCTATTGTGATAGTTATCAAATCCTATATGACTCAAAGTTCTTCATTTGTGATCTCACTGAATCCCTAAAAGTTTGTTTTCAGATTATTTTACATAAAGCTCATTCATTTTATATTTACTCAAGGGATTTGCTATGGATATAAGAAGGAATGCTTTCCACATTGAGTAGGTTAATGCTATGTACACACACATGATATTATAGAGAAGATTCTGTATTCTCTTGTTAGAGGATTTATGTTTGACTATAAAAAAGTATAGTGAAAATTTTTTTCTTTAAAATTTCATGCAAGACACATGTTTAAAAATAGTCTTCTAGTAGAGTTAGTTACTCTGAATAAAAATTTTATATTGATAATGTGGTTAATAAATGGTAGCAAACATCAAAGAGATTGAAAAACGTGACAGTTTAACATATTCATATAATGGAAATTCTCATTTAGTGGTTTTATTTTTGTATCCCCTCTTGTTCTTACCATTTCTGTCATTTAAACTTTAAAGGTTCTTATGATATAGTGCCTCAGGATATGATTTTCTAGTTTATAAATAAATGATGCCCAGCCTAAAATGATGAACTATTGGGTAAGTGAAAAAAGAGATGATAGACCATTTGACTCTTAAAAATGCTGGCAGCAAACAAAATATATGTTGGTAAGGAAAATTAGTCCTAAAGGAAATATAATTGCTCTGGAATAAAACATGAAATTAAAGAACTAGTTTTTAGTTTTTAAAATATTTATAATGTTTTGTCAAAATGATACACATAAAATAAATACTTTCTCTAGTACTAACAACACCTGCAAGAGGAAAAACTGAGACAACTAAAATAAAAATAATAATAATAATAATAATAATAATAATAATAATAATAATAAATACCTGTTTGGATATAGGCAACCTCTGCCATCACTGCAGTGCTTTTTTTTTTTTTTAATTATTGTAGTGAAGATTGAAAGTGATTTAGTGGATATGTCTTGGAAGCACATCACCTTACATGTCTAAATCATAGAAATTATGATTATGTCTAAATCATAGAAATAACATGATAAGATCACAAAATACAAAAACGAATATTGTTCTTTCATACAGGTTCTGGCTGGAGGCAGGGAAATGGTCTGTTGAAATTCTTAATATTTTTAAATGTTTTCTCAAATCTTTATTACTACCTTAAATGGAAAAAAAAATAGTCCAATTACTTTTAAACTATAGAGAATTCATTGTACTTTAAAAGAACATTAGTACTCTCCACAGCAGGTCTTCAGAGATCTTTTTGTCTTCAGTATTCTAGATATCAGGTCAGTATCCCAGGTACTATTTAACAAAAATTTAAAGAAGCACAACTCTCTTAGAAAAGATTATTGAAAATATATGTCTACATCAAATATCTATTTATCAACCTTATTTATTCAATGACATCTATTATTTCTTCCAACAAAAGAAATTCCTTGTCTCACATTGATCTCCATGTGATCTCTAATAGCACTTTGGCTTCAAATTATTTGTTCTCATATTTTTTTCCTGCTCTGACATGTGTCTTTCTACAGACCTGCCAAGCAGTTACCTCAATTCTGACACTATCTACCTGGAAATAGCATCAGATCCCACAGGTTAAGAGCTCAGTCTCACAAGACTGCCTTCATTCACAAACCAATTATAAATCCAGGTTCTCACCTGTGCTTCTGACCAATTTGCTATAAATGAGAGATGCTAGAGCAACTGACAGAGCGCAGAATAAGAGCTCATATAAAAGGATGTTACTTGGGGGCAGCCTGGGTGGCTCAGCAGTTTAGTGCCACCTTTGGCTCAGGGCGTGATCCTGGAGTCCCAGGATGGAGTCCCACGTCGGGCTCCCTGAATGGAGCCTGCTTCTCCCTCTGCCTGTGTCTCTGCCTCTCTCGCTGTGTTTACTCAGGAATAAATAAATAAATAATCTTAAAAATTCACCTGTAAACTTAATTCCTCTTTGCCATAAGGTAACATATTCATAGGTTCTAGGGATTTGGATATAGACATCTTTAGAGCCCATTATGATGCCTGCCATAACATTGATAATGAGTGTTTGACAACAGGTCATTTATCATGTTTCATTGTACTTTGGGGAGATGATCTGAACCAAAGTTTTGTTTAATGTTAATAGGGTAGCCAGTAATATGTTCTTGACACCACTTAGTTAGAAGGTAGAATAGAACCTTGGTTACAGCAGACAATTGACTGGCGTATTATATCAAAATTTCCTGATATTGGTTATCTTTGATTTTTAATTGGGACTTTATTTTTTTAGAGTAGATTTAAGTTTACAATAAAATTGAGAGGCATGGAGGCACCTGGGTGGCTCTGTCGGTTGAGCATCTGCCTTGGGCTCAGGTCATGATTCCAGAGTCCTGGGATGAAGTGCTACATTAGGGTCTCTGCCCAGCAGGGAGCCTGCTTCTCTCTCTCCCTCTACTTGCTCCACCTGCTTCTATGCTCTCTCCATATATCAAGTAAATTAATAAAATCTTTTTTTAAAAATTGAGAGGAACGTACAGAGATTTTTCATATAGCCTCTGCCCTCACACATGGATAGCCTCCCCCATTACAACAACACTGACCAAAAGAGTATATTTTTATCAAGGATGGACCTACACTGACACATCATAATCCCCTAAAGTCCACAGTTACATAGAGTTCACACTTAGTGTTGCACATTCAATGGGCTTGGACAAATGTAAGATAACATATATCTAATCATTATCTAATCTAATAACAGAGTATTTTTGCTGCTCTAAAAATCTTGTTGTGCCTATTCATGAT
This sequence comes from Canis lupus familiaris, assembly GCF_011100685.1. Taxonomy (NCBI): domain Eukaryota; kingdom Metazoa; phylum Chordata; class Mammalia; order Carnivora; family Canidae; genus Canis; species Canis lupus. Next base: position 82,178,302 of record NC_049224.1, read on the forward strand.
TCCTACCCCAGCAACCAGTGATTTTTTTCAAGATTTATTTATTTATTTTAGAGAGAGAAAGCAAGTGTACATAAGTAGAGTGGAGGGACAAAAGGAGAGGGAGACAGAGAATCCTCCTGCAGACTCCCCACTGAGCATGGAGCCCAATGTAGGGCTCAATCCCAGGACTGTGTTCATGACCTGAGCAGAAATCAAGAGCTGACAGCTTATTTGACTGAGCCACCTAGGCACCCTAACCACTGATCTTTTTGTTGTCTCCATAGTTACGTCTTTTACAGAATGTCTCGTCGGAATCACATAGTTTATAGCCTTTACAGATTTACTTCTCTCACTTAGTAATATGCATTTAAGTTTCCTCCATGCTTTTTTAAGGTTTAATTGTTTACCTCTTTGTCCTACTGAATTATATTTCGTTGTCTGAATGTATCACACTTTATTTATCCATTCACCAACTGAAGAGCATCTTGGTTGCTTCCAAGTTTGGGGAATTATGAATAAAGCTTCTATAAACATCCATGTACAAGGTTTTATGTAGGCATAAATTTTCAATTCATTTGGGTAAACACCAAGGAGTTTGCTTGCTGAATTGTGTTTAGTTTTGTAAGAAACTACCAAGCTATCTTTCAAGGTATGGTACTACTTTGCATTCCCACCAAATTCTTGTTCTTCACAACTGCACGGGTATTTTGTGTTTGTCATCAGTGCCCTGGATTTGGGCTGCTCTAATAGGTGTGTAATTTGTATTTCTCTGGTCACATATAATGTGGAACATATTTTCATATGCTTATCTGCTATTCATGTATCTTCTTTGGTGAAGTGTGTAAGGGCTTTGACTTATTTTTTAATTAGGTTATATTCCTGTTGTTGAGTGTTAAGAATTCTTTGTATATTTTGAATAACCATCTTTTATCAAAGTGCCTTTTGAAATATTTTCTCTTAGTCTGTGGTTTGTCTTCTCATTCTCTTGATAATACTGTCTTTCACAGGTCAGACATTTTAAATTTTAATGAAGTCCATCTTATCAGTTATTTTTTTTTAATTTATCACTGTTTTGGCATTGTATCTCCAAAGTCATCACTACCTTCCAAGATTATTTAGGTTTTCTCCTATTTCATCTTCTGAGTATTGATCAGTGTATGTGCAAGGGAAAACTACACAAAGCCCAAGAAAGGAATCACCAAAAGGAACAGACAGAAGAAACTCAACAGATCACACAGTGCAGAAGTGATTTGTATTCTCAACATAAATAGTGGAAAAACTCAGAATAAATGATGTATTGGGTAATCAGGAGGGTTTTGTCTTGCTAGTGTGGAAAAATCAGATCTAAAGTTTCTCTGGTTCCAACTAACAAAGTATAAAATGTAGTCCTGAAAGGATCGAACTGCTTCCAAGTAAATTAATTGCATTCCAGAGCAAACTCAATAGTATTTATAGGAATACAAAATATAAAATGCTCAACAATGTAAAATTCCTATTTCCTGGTATCCATTTAGCAATTAGCATGTCAAGAAACAGGAGATATAACTCAAATAAAGAGAAGAACAATCAATCAAGAATGACACTGAATTAACACAGACATTAGAATCAATAGACAAAGATATAAAAGTAGTCATCATAACTGCATTTTGTATGTTCAAAAAGCTAGAGGGAAGATTGCACATATAAATAGGGTCATAGATAGTATAAAAGAGACTCAAAGTGAGCTTTTTCTAAAGCTGAAATAAATACTACAATGCTTGAAATTAAAAATGGACTGGATGGTATTAATAGATAATAAAATGCAGAATAGAAAATTAATGAACCAAGTGTCATACCAATAGAAAGTATTCTAAATAAAACACAACAAGAAAAACAATAAAGAAACTATAAAAAAATTAATAGGGTATCTGAGCATCAGAGAAGTAGGATGAGTTCAAGTGACCTGATATATGTGTAATTTGAATGCCTAATGGAGAGGAATGAAGTGTCACAGAGAAAAATAAAATAAAATAATAATAAAATAAAATAAAATAAAAAATAAAATAAAATATAATAAAACAAAAATTAGTGGCCAAAATTTTTCCAGATTTTATAAAATATAAACATTTATAGACTTAGGAATCTTCACGAACTTTATAAGTTTAAAAAAAAAAACTACATGAAAACAATTAAAACGAGATGGCTTAAAACTAGAAATTTTAAAACAACCATAGAAAAAGCAAAGACACATTATATGCAGATAAATAAAGATCAGAAGGACAGAAGATTTTCATCAGATTAAATGCACGCCAGAGGACGACACATATGTTCAGCATACTAAAAGACAAAGAAAAACAAACAAAACAGAAAATGCTACCAACCTAAACTTTTGAATCTAAAATTAATATTTTCTTTTTGAATTAAGACAAAAGAAAGTTTTTCAAATCCAGAAAATCTGAAGAAATTATTCATAAACAATGTACAAGTTAGAGGAATTTTTTTACACTGAAGGAGAATAATAACAGATGAAAATCTGTATTTTACAAAGAGATAAAGAACATTGGAAAAGGTAAGAATGTGTGTAAACATTGGACTTTTTATTCTTATTTAAAAAGAAAAAGGAAGAGGAGGGGCAGAGGGAGAGAGAGAATCAGAAGCAGGTTCCATGCTCAGCACAGAGCCTGATGTGGGGCTAGATTTCACAAACCTGAAATCATGACCTAAGCTCAAATCAAGAGTCAGATGCTTAACTGACTGAGTTACCGGGGCACCCTTGGCCTTATTTTTTACATTTTAGACTATTTTAAGCTGATAATTGAAACTTTCCAGCAAGTATAGTAAAATTATATTATGAGATTTATAATATAAATAAGTTTAGAACAAGAAAACAAACCTGAGACTGTGATAATGAAAATATGCTTTTCTAATGTTCTTATACATGAAGTGATAGGATATCACTTACAGGTAGACTGGGTTAAGTTAAACGCATGGACTTTAAACCCTAAATCACCACTAAATAAAGAAAAAATCTAATAATTTATATCTAATAATAATATATATTATATATGTTATATATATCTATAATAATTTGTATCTAATAAGTTATATCGAATAAGTTAGCTAAATTAATTTGGCAGGCTCTAAATAGGTTTGATTTGTTAAAGAAGAAAAGCATGACCTAAACTGTTATGTCTTATAAAGTTACAACTTATTTCATGAAAGTGGTACAATATAACAAAAACAATTAAGTAAAAACATGCTTTGCTGTCCATGGCTTCCTTATAGTGAGTAATTTGGAGATATTGAGCACATACTTCATTTGTCCTTCCTTTGCAGAATTGTACCAGATTTTCTTTTCCTCTTAGATCAGGAACTGCTGACACATGAACCAGAACGCTGCAGATCCAGGGAGCTCAACATGGAGTCCTGGCTGGGTTTTTAATACCCTGCTGGTCATGCAGGCACTTTATTGCTATGTGATCAGCCACAAAAACAAAAACAAAAAAAACTGTGAGGGTCTCATGAAAACCAGGTGCAAAGCATTAATCTTCCTATTTTAATACTGATAGGTTGGCACAAAATTCCTATTTGTTTCAGATCCAATGCACTGTCCATCAATATACTTATACTTGACCAGTGATCAACTCCATGCAGGTACATCCTTACTTCAGCAAAATATCTTAGGCTAACTTCAGGTCTGCTAGAACAAACCCTCAAACCATAGCCCACACCACTGTGCCACGGACAAAGACTTTATGACAAAACAATTGGTTTTTAATCTGATAGCCTTACACTATCATGTAATCAATTATGCAATCAAAAGCCACACACAGATACCTAACATTTGCAGTAACTGATGATATGGAATTAAGCAGACATTTTATGCATATAATAATACCAACAAAAACTTCATGAAATATGTTTTAATGTAATATTTTTGCACATCATTTTTTTGCTTCCCAGATCTATAGTTAACTGTACTTTTCAGTATGTAAAATTAAAAACCATAATCAATCTGTTGTTAATCACATTTAAATCTGCTTCAGGTCCGTTTTTCTCCATATGAAAGAGTCTTGAGAGGGCTTGATTCAGTCTTCTGATCAGATATTAATTAGATGTTCATATCAACAGTATTTAATTTACTTATTATTTGATATTAAAATCAACCATATTATTATGTTTTTTTGTCTTTTCAACTATTATTTTTGCTTATTATTCCATATTTCATTATGTAATGTTGCTATGTAGTACTCCACTACATTGCTATGATGTAAGATTGACATAGAGTACCATCATTTTGTCCTATCCAACAAAAATCTACTTTATTCCATCTATAATACATTATTCCTCATAAGAATACAGTTTAGAGGTAATAAATCTGTTATTCCAGAATCCCAATGTCTTGAACACACAATCAGATTCCTTTTCTAAAGTTACATGATTAACAAGTATTTGTTTCCAGTGAAAATGTCTCCATGCCAGAGACCCTCTATCACCCACAGGAAGTATTCTAGTTCTGTTTGAGATTTGTCTTAAAATATCCATTAATTGTACTACAGATAAAAAGTGGTTAGCCTTCAGCTGTGGCACTAGAATTATCCAAGAGGATCTCATTAGATTATATTCTCTGCTTAAAGATCTCCATAGATGAGGTGGCTCATATACCTTCCTTACAAAAGCCTGTCTATCTTAGGCTTCTGTAAGAACCCTTAGCCATTTTGTCTAGTTCAGATTTCTTTAGAATCACCACATCAAATATTCTACTTTATTTCAGTATGTAGGCCTGCTTCTATGTCTGGGCTTGGGCATCTTTATGACCTAATTGCAAAGGTTAGTTTATTTGGACCATGTTATCATTCCAAAAAGCTTGCCATCCTTGTTCATCTACCTGGAATAAGATGATTTCAAGATATCCCATCAGCATTGGATATCTTCTTTGTATCTTTATCTTTTTGTATGTATCTTCTCATTAGAAGAAACTTTTAACTGGCTGGTAGTCCTGCCCCCACCCTAAATACAATGAAAGCTGTCTTATTTCAAACGACCAATTCTCTTTGATTGATGAGCCATTGCTGTCAGAGTACTAACTGCTGTTGCATTTAATCAAGAACTAAATATAGAACCTCCAATTTTTGAATACCCAAGAATAAGACATAGAATAATGAGTAGTAGTCACCACCAAATAGACAGACATTGGTGTGAGTAAAACAATACTCCACACAACCACTCACATGAAATTTCTGGCTTTTTATTCTCAAGAATAGAAGACGACCAAATTATAATCAAATCTCATTTGTTGTCAGTGATGGAAGTGTACCAACTGCTTCTCCAACTGTTTCCAGGTTTCTATACACAACGATGGGCCAAATAGCTAATTTTACAGATAATGTCATGACAGGGGGTCATGAAGCAGAAATCTTCTACCATTGTATCTTAGAGCTCTTCCTATGCCTTCATCAAAATTAATGGTCACACAAGGTTCTTTCAGAGTATTATTAGTCAGTGTTCTCTGGGTTTGACTGGGTGAATATTCCTAACATGAGTCCTTGATATTCTGTGAAACATGAACCTAAAGACATAGTCATATTAATATTTTTCCATTTGGTCATAGATCTCTCATCTGTTCATTCATTTTGATTGTGTAGACCACTCCTTGAAGAATTTTTATTAGGGTGCTTGTTTCCCAGCTTGTTGTTTAATCTTCAAAAAAGAACTTTTAGTAAAAATTATAGTAAGGAAAAATAAATAAATAAAAAATAAAAATAAAAAAAAATTCTAGTAAGGGAGATGCCACCAAAGTGTAACTATTTTTCATCATGCATTTCAACTTTTAAGCAGATTTTTTCCCTTTCCACTTTGGATCCCCAGATTGTACTAAAATAGTTCTCTGACCCTTAAGGTGCTATTCCAGTCCTAGGCAATACTGTTTTACATGTCTCTGTAAGCAGTAGACTTTTAAAGGGATTCTTTTCCACTACCAGACCATTTCACCCACACACTTATAAAAGACTTAAGTCCCACAATAGGATTTGTGTCAAAAACTCTAACCTCCTGATCGATTATTTTCTCCATTACTACTTTAATACCAAAAGCAGGCATTTCGGGGGTCCAATGCTTGAAGCTTATCAAAAACCTTTCTGTGTAGGAAATTCATTTAAAGTCAGATAAATTAAGCATAACTGCCTTATACTTTTCACCTTCTTGGAAGCTTAATGAAGCACTGTTGTGATTTCCTCTAGCTTCCTATGAAATGTTATCAAAATTCTTGTTCGCATACCAATAATTTCCTCCTTTTTTCATATCATTTTTAGTTAAACATCTAATGACTTCCAAATATAAGAGCTCAAATTATTATCTTCTTTCTTATTTTGATTTCCTTTTGAAAAGCCTTAACTTTCTTATCTTGAAGTCCTACATGGGGAAGGTGAAAGAACAGATCTACAATTGCCCTTGTTATATCCCCCTCAAATCCCAACAGCAAAGTCACAAATAGTGCCCAGAATGGTGCATTCGTTTGTTAGGGCTACCATAACAAGTTGCCACAGATTGGGTGGCTTAAACAACCAAAATTTGTTTCTTACTGTCTTAGAGGCTAGAAGTCTAAGATCCAGGTGTCTGTCTGTAGGCTGAGTTTTTTTCTAAGGCTTTTCAGAGTGACTTGCAGATAGCTGCATACTTGCCATGTCTCCACATGGCCTTTCCTCTGTGCACACACATCTCTGGTGTCTCTTTTGTGTCAAATTTCCTCTTCTTGCAAGAACATTAGTCAGATTAGATCAGTGCCCACCCATATGACTTCCTGTAACCTAAACTACTTCTTTAAAGGCTTTACCTATAAACAAAGTCACATTCTCAGGCTGTAGGGCTTGGCATCTCAACATCTAAATTTGATATGGGGACAAAATTCAGTTCATGACAGCTGGTGAGTTATCCTTTTTGGTAGTATCAATCATACTCTGAAAGTAAAGATGTGCATCGCAGACAAAAGCTGCCTCACCACAAATAGTTTGGAGAGAATGGGCATGACTTTTAGTGCCTTCCATCTGAAGGACATCATATCAGATGAACTTTCTCTTTCTCTAGTCAGGAGCCATTGATGTGTGCACACAATTACTCAGAAACAGAGAGTCCAGAGTCTACCCCACGACTTCTTATACCCTAATCAAAAAGGTGTATTTCTACTTCAAGACCAATCTCAGGGGCAGAGACCCCAAAAGAGTTAAAAGTCAGACTCCTGAAAATAGTTAAAAGTCATTGAGCTCACTGTTTTCAATAAACTCCAATGACGAAGTAATAAGAGAACCCTGAAATTGACCTAGGAGCCAGGGTTACAAAAACCACTGTTAATCATTGTAATTCATGCCTTGGTAGGATTATTTCTTACTTCAACATAATAGATTTGAATAATTCCATGCCTGATAGGATAAACCCTTACACCACACCAACATAGATAATAAAGTGGAATCATTAAACACTCAACTAACAATAGATATTAAAAAAAAAGACAAAGAACACATAGGGTAAATAGTAAACAAATAGAAAATAGTAAACCCATGAAAATCAATAATCACATAAAACATAAATAATCTAAACTACTCAATTACAATACAGATTATCAAATTGAATGCAAAAGCAAGGCCCATTTACATGCTGCCTTACAAGAAACTTACTCTAATTATAAGACATAAATAGGTGAAAAGTAAAGGGATAAAATACTATGTACCATGCTAACAGTAATCAGAAGGAAATTAGAATGAGTATCTTAATGTCAAAAGAAGTGGATTTCAGAACCAGCAATGTAATAAGGGATAAAAGTGAATATTTCATAATGATAGAGAGAAATTTACATAAAGTCCTAATGTTTATGTAACTGATTACGTTAAAATTAGGGAGAAAAATTCCTGTTAGACCTAAAAGTACACACAGTTAAATCCACAGTTACATTTAGACATGATAGAACCCATATTTCAATAACTGGATTTTAGATAGACAATAGATGATGACAAATAGATAGATGATAGATGATAGACAGATGATAGATAGATAGAATATGTGGATAAGGGACGCCTGGGTGGCTCAGCAGTTTAGTGCCTGTCTTTGGCCCGGGATGGAGTCCCGCATGGATCTCCTTGCATGGGGCCTGCTTCTCCCTCTGCCTATGTCTCTGCCTCTCTCTCTGTGTATCTCATGAATAAATAAATAAATCTTTAAAAAAAAAAAAAAGAAAAAGAATACGTGGATAAAAGTCGCCAAAGATATAGAATACTTGAACAACATTATCAACCAACTTTATCCATTGGTATTTATAATATACTTACTCCAAAACAGAAAATACATTCTTTTTGAAGTATGCAAAGATCATTCACTAAGATATATAAATTTTGGCAATAAAACAAATCACAGATTTAAAAGGAATTAAATCTTACAAACTTTATTCTCTAAACATAAAAATATTAAATTAAAAATTTAATAAAGATATCTGGAAAATTTTCAAATACTTTAGAAACTAAGTATCTAATTTCAGGATGCCTGGGTTGCTCGGTGGTTGAGCATCTGCCTTTGGCTCAGGGTGTGATCTCAGATTCCCAGGATCAAGTGACACTGGACTCCTTGCATGAAGTCTGCTTCTACTCCCTCTGCCTGTGTCCCTACCTCTCTTTCTGTGTCTCTCATGAATAAATAAAATCTTTTAAAAAATAATAATAGGGACGCCTGAGTAGCTCAGCAGTTGAGCACCTGCCTTTGGCCCAGGGTATGATCCTGTAGTCCTGGGATCAAGTCCCATGTGGGGCTCCCCACATGGAGCCTCCTTCTCTCTCTGCCTCTGCCTCTGTCTCTGCCTCTCTGTCTCTAATGAATAAGTAAATAAATAATCTTAAAAATAAATAAATATAAATAAATATCCTAAAAAAATAAATAATAATAAATAAATAAATAAATAAATAAATAAATAAAATCCTATTTCTAAAAAAACCTATGGGTCATAGAGAAAAAAAAGAAAAAGGAATTTAAAAGTATTTGAACTAAATCAAAATTAAGACACTATATTAAAATATGTGAGATTCACCAGAAGCAGTTTTCATGAAGAAATTTGTAGCACTAAATGCCTATATTATAAAATGAAAAAGATCTTAACACCCTCAACTTCTGCCTTAAGAAACCAGAAACAGGGATGCCTGGATGGCTCAGTGGTTGAGGATCTACCTTTCGCTCAGAGTGTAATCCAGGGTCCTGGGATCAAGTCCACATCAGGCTTCCTGTGAGGAGCCTGCTTCTTCCTTTGTCTATGTCTCTGCCTCTCTCTCTGTATCCCTCATGAATAAATAAAAAATTCATAAAAGAAAGAAACCTGAAATTGAGGGACAAATCCAACCCTAAGTAATTATAAGATGAGAAATAATCAAAATCGGAGTAAAAATCAATGGAATAGAAACTTTAAAAATATAAATAAAAAGAATCAATGAAAGAAAATGTAGTTTCACTGATATCAATGACATTTATATTTTTAACAGAGATTAAGTAAAAGAAAAGAGAGAAGAAATAAATGCTAATATCAGAAATTTAAAAAAAAATGAAGCCATATCCACAGGTACTCACTACATAGAATGAGAGGGAAATAAGAAATACTGTGCATAATTCTATTTCAATAAATCAACAATTTTTATGACATGGGAAAATGGTTTGAAAGATGTTAGCTGCTAAGTTCATTCAAGAAAATTTCACACAGCCCCATAGCTTTACTGGTTAATATGCTACCAAGTATTTAAATAGGAAATATATCAAATATGCATGAACTCTTCAAAGAAATTCAATATGAAAAGACAGCCAACATTAGCCTTATTCCAAAAGTAGACAAGTCATTATTAAAAGACTGCAGTCCAATATTCTTCACAGAGACACAAACATTGTAAATAAAATTCTAACAAATGGAATCCAATCAATCCAACTATGAAAAGATAGTATATTTGACCAATATATACTTGGTCAAGAACGCAACGTAAAATTTAAAAAAGAAAAAAAATTGACAGATGCTGATTTAAGGACATCTAGAAAAGACTCACAGTTAACTTCATACATAAAAGTAAAAGATTGAATGCCTTTCCCCTAACAGGAGGGACAAGCCGAGGATGTCTCTTCTCACTGCTGTTACTCAGCATTGCCTACAAAGTTCTAGCCAAAGCAGAAGGGAAAGCTTCTGGTTTGAAAAGAAAAGTTACTACTTTACCTCTAATTCTACATAAGCCTAGCTTTTCCTTTTCTTGTTGACCTCAACCGAAATATCTCAGGCTCCAACGGGCTTTTCTTCTACGTTGATCTGAAGTACTCCCTGGCCACTCATCTTCTCATGTGCTTTATTTTCACATTAGCACTTGTTATTTTCTGGTGGCAATTAGAATGCAAGCTTTGGAGAGTAGAGACTGATCTACCCACTTCAGCATCATATCCATAAATTTGAGAGTAATTCCTGACACATAGCAGGTGGTCAAGAATTTTACTGAATAAAAGAATATGGGGGTGCCTGAGTGGCACAGTCAGTTAAGCATCTGACTCTTGGTTTCTGGGCAGGTCATAATCTCAGCGTGTGGGATCCAGCCCTGAGTGCAGCTATGCGCTCAGGGTGGAGTCTACTTGAGACTCTCACTCCCTCTTCTTCTGCCCCAGATTCTGTGACCCCCACACCCCCCACATGCACACAAATAAATAAATCTTTTTAAAAACGAATGACAAAATTCAGTAAAAGAATTGGTGAAATTAATACAAAAGTGCAAATTTGTCTGCAAAAAATAATATTATTCCACTACACTACAAATTGTGTTCCTAGTCTTATTATTTTCTGGTCCTTTTAATTTAGATTAAACATGGTTTATTTTAAACTTCCTATCTACTTCAACAGTTTATGTCATTATATTCTGTCCTAACTGTAGAAATTGACTAATTTTTCTCCCAGGGCTATTTTACAAATTTGAATATTAAAGAATAATAATTTCCTTACTTGAAAATGTCTAATTGACTGAAATCAATCTATTTGTTCTTCTTCATAAGCTCGTTTTTAATGAATTCAGCTTTCTTAAGGGATCAACAATTTTATGTGAGTTAATTTAAGAGATCCCTAAAAGTCAGAGCTTTGATGAAAATATATTTCATATTACTAGCCATCTTAAATGTAAAGGGGACATATTAAAATTAATTTCATTATATAAATTTCATATTATGGCTATAATTTATTTTAAAGTGAGATGGCACAGATTTTTATATTAAGATATTAAAGTATATAAATTTACTTGAATTTAATTTAAATGCTTTCAGATTTTGGAGCACTTGTGTTATTGGAACAGATTGCTCTGTGATTGTCTACTCATATTTTGTGTTAGTACTATTAATGGAAATCTAACAATGTTTCAAAACTCATTCTTTTCCATGTACAATTTGCTTTTTATTGCAAAAGAAACTAATAAAATTGTTATAATTGTGTGAAAGATAGAAAACTCAGCTTTGAACAAGTACTAAGAACTCAATGTCTAAAATGCACAGACTCTGAGACAGAGCTGTTACTTAGCTTTTCTCCCCCTAAGTATCTGTGATCCTAGGTCATAGTTCTGGGCTTTGTAGGAGTCTGAGAGCATTAATAATTATATTATTTTATATAATCTAATTCTATACACAGAACACAGCAGTGTTCATAAGTTTCATAAGTTTATATTTCTCATTCTATGCACATTATTATTATCATAATTAACATTAAAATTATGGTACTATTATACTTAACTTCTAAAATATATACATAGAAGTAAGACTATTGATCTTCTCCACAAAGTTTTGAGATTAGAAAGTCTGTCACTATTATTCTCATTTAACTGAGAGAGATCAATGAATTCTAATGTTCCTGAGTTAAAAGCCCATCTCCTCAAGTGTAGTGTCCCCTCAAAAAGTGTATACTGATACATAGAGAGCTTCTTTTAGGGCAAAGTTATAAATCATATATTTTTTTTAAGAGTCAGAAATTCTGAGATTTCCTTCCTTGACTTTAGTTTTCTTAACTAAAATCGAAAAGTAAGTACAATGGAAAAGTAAGTACAGAATGTTGGGAGGATACTACCTATATAATCCTGAACAAGGACCTGGAGCTGAATTTAATAGTTTTAAGTGAGTAGAAGTGATTTCCAAAAGGATACACAATTCTTTAAGAGAAATCCAGAGCCATTCTACTCATGGCTTTCCCATTTTCCTCAGTGTTTTTATTAAATACTGGACTGTCTCATATACATGGTATAAATAATCAAAAGTAGAACCAAACAAAAAATTTTGTTTCCTGCTTAACCTAGGACTCTTTCCAGTTGGAAAGAGCAAATAATTTAATTTCCCTATTCCACTCTTATCTATACCAAACCCAAAGATTAATGGCTAAAATGTTTATTGGCTTTATTGAAACTGTAGAGTTGGATAGGTCACAGCAAAACTTGCTCTTACTATCTATAAAAGCTCAAGGCTTAGGACATGCTGATGTACAAAGGCATGGCTGGGACAAAGGTAAAATAATAATAAATGAAAGAGTTAATAGGGTTCAAGTATTGACTGGAACTCTTTTTTCTGTTTTTTTGTTTTGTTTTGTTTTGTTTTGTTTTTTTCAAAATTATATGAGAGAATTTGTTTTTTCTAGTGCTTGTAAGTTTATTTCAGCCATTCCAAAAGGTAAAATTGGAGTAAAAGCAAAATAATTAAGGCTGGATAAATATCCTGTACCTGAATATCCAATTATCTTGTGTAACTTACACTAAAATGTGTTTTTCATCTTAAACTCAAATTGTAATATTACTTCTTCGGTAACTTCTTTAATACCCATCATTCTCATATCTGGAAAAGCAATAGAATGTGGATTCTATTAAGATCTAGAGCAATTGTGTGCATTATGAATGAGGCTCATCTGTAAGGAAGAAAACTTTATATCATAGTTCAGAGATGCAGATTTGATGTAGAATAATAAAAAAGTAGAGTAAAGAATTGAACTTTATTTTAATGGAAATGTTTTGATATATTAGAAACAGGAAATATATCTGCTATACAGAAAAAATGCATGTGCATAAAGGTTGTTTGTAAATGTATGCATGTTATATATATTAAATGCATTGTATATGCTATATACGTACGTGTGTATAAGCACCAAATTTCCAATTACAACATACATTAAATGACTTAAAAAATTCTGTTGTGATAAATTAGATTTATTTGAAATGTGTTTATTTGCAAGAATATGTAGTATTGTGCAAAAGAGTCTTTAGATTTTAGAATAAATGCTCATGAAATACAGGGAAAATTGCTCTAAAGTAAAGGTCAGAATATCTGGAATCAAGAGCGAGTTCAAATAGGTTTTTGCATTCTAAAAAGTAGTTTCATTAATATGTCACAGGAGATGATAGTACTTGTGTCACTTTTATTTTCAAACCAATTTTTGTTATTGTTGTTATTTGCAATTTGGTAACAGGCAAAGCACTTTTAAAAGCCTATTTATAATTCATAAGCACCACGGAGATAGTAAGTACTGGTCATAAAAATAAAAATAATATTGTGTATAAAGATTGTATATTAAGATATATAGAACAGAGTTTTATGTATTGCTAATAAGAGGCTGTGTTTATAAGAAACCTTGTGTCTGTTCTGGATTCTAATTTAACTTTAGGCTCTCAGAAGTTAACTTAAGGAAAGGCAGTCATTGGTCAAACCCCAATTCTGGTCCAGTAAGTCATGGTTTTAACAAAAATGAATGTTCTTTAGATCTTCATATTTGACCTTAAAATGTACAAAATCTGCATTTCTAAAGCAGACTATGCAGACACAGGAACTCTAATAAGTGTTTCCAAACAGCAACCCAAACTCACTTTATGAGTTATTTACTTCACCATACAGATACAAATGATAGAGAATACTTTTGCTTACGAAGTCAGGGTTGCTCATCCTGGCAATTATCTTCTTGTCTCACTTCTTTATTTTCAGAGGGATGTAGGAAGTTTCAAAGGAAAGTAAAAAAGAATTGTACAAACCACATGATATCTATTTCTTGTGAAGTCCCCTTAGCACTTTATTCCAACTCCTACAACTAAAAAAGTGAGTGCCAGAAACTAGAGAAATCATGTTTTGAGAGGGACTGTGCCCAAGCAGATCATTAAGGTCAGGTTGACTGAGTTGGAAGTGGTTTGCATGGAAGTTCTGGCATAGACATACTATAAGTACTTTGGAAAATCTGAAGATAGTCCTGTCATAGCAAAAATTGTTCTGGACACAGTTAAACAGGCAATTGCAATGAGAGAGAGCTTGGAACTAGTCTGAATCAATGCAGATGAAGTAGACTGGATGGTTTTCATGTGCTACCATGGGGGAACACAAGGCCATCTTGCTTGCTAGTTGATACTGCTCAAAAAAAAAAAAAAAGGGGAAAATTTCTTGTGCTACCATGATGGGAGGTTGTTTATTTCACAAGTTGCAGCAATGTGCATACAAAGTTAGGCTCCTACTTGCCCAAAGAAACTGAAAGATGGATGTTATTATCACCCTTGATGTTTACATTTCTAAAGAATGGGTCTTAGAGCCTTGAGAGAGATATTCCCGAGTTGTGAAACTGTAAAGAGGACTTTAAAAAGATTTCTCAGAGAGTTCTGGGAAGAAATTTACAGTTATGTTTCCAAAGAAAATGCCCTAACTAAAAAGATGTAAAAATCTAAACTCAGGAAGGATCCTATCTAAACTTTGGTCACACTCGGGGAGTGTTCAGGACATCTTGGTCAGTATCATTGGTGAGAACTGTATTGGCTGAGGATCCACTGGTAGCTTCAGAGGAGGCACCATCTGGGTACTTGTAAGAGTAAGAAGGGCAGATAATTACTAACAATCAAACTCACCAAGAGCTCTGACAATATAATTTGTGTTTAAAAAGAGAAGAATCACTTCACAGTCATGAGCTAGAGAGACCTGGAACATACGCAGTAAATCACACTATTCTATGACCTACTGTTTAATTGTGTAAATTGAGTTATTCCCAGCAAAGTTATTTATTCTTTACAAAGTCATGAGTTCGCTACTATTATGTAATGTCCTGTTAGATGGAAATGATTGTTTCTAACTATTAGAGGCTGGAGAGTGGTACTTTTGTGAGCAAACCAGACAATTGACTTTCCCTCCTCACTTAAAGAATTCTATTTCAGTTATTCTATTTTTTTCTGAGTACAGCATAAATTAGAAGAGAATACTCTCTTTTTGCTAGAGAAGCAAGAACCAGACCAGAATTAGGGAAATTTCTTCAGTGTTGTGCAAAGAAATCAGCCTTCCCTTGCAGAAATGTCTTTTTGTTTGAGAATTGAATAATCTTAAACAAGTTTCTTTTTCACTGTGGGATTTCTCCATGTATTTAACATACTCTTTAAATCTCCAAGGGAGAAATTTAAGATGCAAAGTTTCTTAACGTATTTAACCACAGTAAATGCTGTTCCTAAAGTAAGATTAATATATTATAGAACCGGGGTATATGGCCAAAGTTAGGGAAATGATGTAGTTTAAATCCCTTAGCATCATTCCACAGAGAGAAACCTTTAAAGTTTATTTTAAGTGGTAAGGTGGGTGCAGCAGATATCTTGCAAATGGATGAGAGGGCCCCAAAAAATCAGTGGCTATCACCCTGTATGGAGGAAGGCAGTCTGCAGTATAAAAAGAAGCAGCTCATTTTCAGAAAGAAAAAAAGCAGGGCCAAAAAACTCACTGATGGTCAATTCCCAATTCATGGATTTTTTTTTTTTTTCGTGTATGGGGGATTCTTAAGTTTGCTGTACATGTTACCAATTCAAATTTTTGCAGCAAGAAAATGCTAAATTTTTCTGCCTCCTCTGATGACTTAATTTTTCAACCATGTGGTCCTCCTTTTTCCATCTCATTGTTTCTATCCCTGAATCTCTTTGATATCAATCACATTGAATGGTTATAAATAATTTCAATCTCTATAATGTTTTCTATGAAATGTTTATGAGGAATGTCCATTGTTAGTGTGATAACTTAGAGTTTAGGATACATTTCAACCACACAAAATAAATTCTGCATTTCACTAGTCCTAAGATGTACATTTTTTATATTTTAATATATTTGAAATTGGGATACGTCTTATAATTTATATCATTATATGACTGATTTAACCTGGTAGCAGTCTAGTTGTATCCTTGGTTATATTGACATTAGAACCATCTGCATCCAAATATTAAAATTAAATTCTAATGATTTTGAAAAAAATCATATGATGCTAGTGGAGTTGTTTTTAACACACAGGAATCGCTGGTCTTGAGGAAATAATGAATCAGACATATTTGTCAATATGTCAAAGTTGGAGTTAAAATAAGGTGAGACCCATATGAAGGTAAAACTAGCTTTAGGACACAGAGTCAATGGCTTTAGGTCTTTTATGGATTCTTTCAAGAAATGTTGTATCATGGGGGCACATGAGTGGCTCAGTCAGTTAAGCATCCAGTTTGATTCTGGTTCAGGTCATGATCTCAGGGTTGTGAGATCAGCCCTCTTTAGGGCTCCATGTTGAGTTACAGATTAAGATTCTCTCTCCTTCTGCATCTCCCCTGCACCTGTGAGCTCTCTCCCTCTCTTAAAAAAAAAAAAAAGACACACCATGGTGGTTTTGCTAGTATTCAGGATGACTTTGTGTTTAAAAATATGGACATGAAAGCCATGAACTAGAAAGATATTTAGAAATTTGTATTTTGAAAGTGGAAGAGTCTGGCATCTTAACCAACTGCCTTTGCTTGTATTGCTTTTTTTTTTTTTTTTAAAGATTTTATTTATTTATAAGAGACACAGAGAGAGACACACACACAGGCAGAGGGAGAAGCAGGCTCCATGCAGGGAGCCTGACGTGGGACTCGATCCAGGGACCCCTGGATCACACCCTGGGCTGAAGGCAGCGCTAAACCGCTGAGCCACCAGAGCTGCCCTGCTTTTTTTAAGGTAGATGCAAGAGTTATATGTTAACTTTCTATCTAATTAAGTTGAAAACAGCTCTTTTAGAAAATAAAATATGGTAAAAGACTGTGTCGATATGACAAAAGATTGTTTTATAGGCAGGATTTTTGTCTTTTTGCAGTTATACGTAAAATAGTATTGGTGATTAAAATTTATAATACAAAATAAATAAATAAATAAATAAAATTTGCAATATATTAGAGTTAGTGAAATCTATAAAAATCATGATAAAACTAGTGCTATGCTGATTTTTTACAAAATATGAATACGTTTTTGAGAAAATGCAGTTTCCTGTTTTTTTGTAATATTAATGAAATTAAAATTTAATTTAGAATGTATTGGATTTGTCTTTAGATTTTATTATAATGTATATTTAAAATATATATGTTAATATTTTAATTTAGGCAAATAAATATGATAAGCAAATAAAAGTTTTTTTCCTTACCTAGATAATATATAAATTAAATGTTGCATCAGTCATATCCCTCAAATGATTTACTCCAGAACTCTTGAGCTTCTTATAGAATCCTATAATTTGTATGAACCAGTACCTATTCAAGAGTAAAATTTGTATAGATGAGTAAGTATCAAAATACAATATCAAAATGTACTCAAATATAATTTTTGAGGCTCTAGGAGAGAATTTGTTTTACTTTTTCCAGCTTCGAGTGACTACCAGCTTTCCTTGGCTTGTAGCTATATCACCACAATCTTCAAATTTCTCTCTGCTCCATCTTCACATTCTTTCTCTGTTTGTGTGTAAAATCCCTGCTACACCTCCTTCTTCAAAGTATACATGTAATTGCATTCAGGGCCCATCAAGAAAATTCAGGATAATTTCCCTACAGCAACATCTTTAATTTATTTAATGGCATCTGCAAAAACCTTTCCCACATAAGGTGTCACTTATAAATTCCAGGTGACTGGAGCTGCATTCACTCAATTTATGAGGCCAGAATCCAGAATCCTTGGTTTTCTTTTCTCTCATGCCTCATGTTTAAAACATTGGTAAATAATTCTGTCTTCGAAGTAATTACATTTCTCCATGGCTACCATGCTGTTTTAAGCCATCATCAATACTTACATGTCTTTTGCCATAGCTTTTTAACAAGTGCTTTTTTTTCTATTCCTGCCACATGCATTCAGGTGTCAACACAAGAATCAAGTCATCCTTCAAACTCTTAAGTTAGGTTATGGCAATATACTGATTAAAAACTTGAAATGTCTCCCCATTCCACTAAGTGAAAGCAAACTTGCTACCATGGGCCACAAACCCAACATAATCTGTTCCCACCCCTGTAACTCTACCTTCCTTTCTTATATCTCTCCCCGTCGACTCCAATCATTCCACTCCAGCTATACCACTATTCTTGCTCTTTAATTTAGCAGGCATATCCTTCATTTACAGCTTTACATTAGATATTACTGTGTTTGTAATTTGCTTATACCAGCTATCCATTTGAACAAAAGTCCATACCAAATATTGTTGGCAGTAAGGTCAATCTGTTGCATTCTATTTATATATAAATTCCTCTTCCCAGATTAACACCTCTGATTTGTAACCCTATTTTTTAATTCAAGTATAATAAGCATACAGTGTTATAATAGTTTCAAGCATACAATATAATGATTCAACAATTCTTTACATTTCTCCGTGCTCATCAAGGTAAGATTGTTTTTCACCCTTCCTTTTCACT
Source organism: Canis lupus familiaris (assembly GCF_011100685.1). NCBI lineage: Eukaryota > Metazoa > Chordata > Mammalia > Carnivora > Canidae > Canis > Canis lupus. The sequence continues at coordinate 82,196,961 of NC_049224.1, forward strand.
TCCTAACAATTATAGATTGACATCTTTGCTATTTTAATTATTTATGTATTTCCCCATGGCCGGATATAACTTCCTTCAAGATAGGGATGATTTTGTTTACTGATATATCCCAAATAATGTAGCCCAGTGCTTGATGCAGAGTAGGCATTCCATAAGTAAAGCAAATAAATTATACAAGTAAATAAATTGCTTAATACTACCATCTGACTCACTACGGATCTCATCCCATTTTCTGTCTTCTTTTTAAAAATGTTATTACTTTTTATTACTTTTTAATTTACATCTGTAATTTCTTTTGACATTTGAAGCTTTCATTGATGAGAATTTCAAATACATCAAACTATCCAAAAGCGGCACTCAGGAAAGAATGTATTCTTTTAAAGCTTCATAAGTAATGCTGTAGTAAACTCAGATTAATCCCTTATTCTGTAGACTGTGTAAAATTCTGAGCTGATCCTCTCTTTAAAAAGTATATAAGCCCAGATAACAAAAAGTAGTTTGGAATTTTTGCGAGGGAGCTAAATATACATGTTTAAACAAGAAATATCAGTTAAATTATCATTATATGAAAAAGAAAAGAAAGGAAAATACACAAAATTTTGAGCTATAAAAATGTAGAATGTGTAGACTCTCTGGTTTAATACTCTTATCACTGATATTTAACTTTGCATTTTTTCTATAAACAAACTCACATTTTGGAGTGGTATGAGTAAAATGGGCATATATTATTTCATACATAAATGAGAGTGAGACCTGTCCCCTTCCCTCAAGGAGATCATACTTTGAAGAAGGAAGATGCTTTAAACAGAAGCCTCATTTAAAATTGGAGATCTTAGAATAGATGTATATTCTTCTATAGATGTATATTCTTTTCCAACACCAAAGATGACATAATATGTTTTATGTAGGTGTGTGAAATAAGCCTGCTCATTAGAAAACTCATTTTAACTGAGTTTTTTTTTTTTTTTTTTTTTAGTTTTTACTTATTTATTCATGAGAGACAGAGAGAGAGAGGCAGAGACACAAGCAGAGGGAAAAGCAGGCTCCATGTAAGGAGCCTGATGTGGAACTCAATTCCGGGTCCTCAGGATCAAGCCCTGGGCTGAAGGCAGCACTAAACCACTGAGTCACCCGGGCTACCCTTAACTGAGTTTTAACTGAGTATATATACTACAATTACAGAAGAGAACTAAAGATTTTCTAGGAAAAAGAAACAGTAGGGTGTAATAACCACTGAATGGTGAGAAGGTCAATGTGGGTTAAAGGCAGGAGGCATCTGTTGGATGGATACATTATGGAACAGTGAGAAGAGAAAGAGAATTTTAGCCAGGATTATTTAATTGTGTAGCAAATCTACAATAAAATATTATAAACTTTATTTTTTATGGTTTTTGAAATAATATTAAAGGTAAAATTTGGAGTACTTTTAATTATAAATCTTTTTCTTTTCTCAGTAAACATATAATTATTTCTCGGAACAAAAGCTTAATAATTGCCGACAACTGTCAATCTAGCAGTACATTTTCTCTTTCTGTTTCCTAACTGTCAACAAAGAATGAAGTAAGGATACTTGTGTAAGATTATAGTTTTTTTAGAATCACAGACTTTAATCCAGAAGTAACCATCTTGAATTGAGAAAATAAACTATATCATGGAACCAGTTTCTAGTCCCTTATTATGCAAATTGTCTAGCATATTGCTCAAGCATCAAGAGACATGCCACATAAACATCAATATGTGTCAACATGTGAATACCTTTGACATTTTTTCTACTTATTTTGAAATCTTAGCAGTAGGAAAAGATTACTGAGAAAAGGACATGCTGAAACAGTATTTCCATTGTAGGGTAGATATACAGATAGTACAGATTAAAGACCTTTTTTCAACTCTTTCTCTCAATCCTGCCAATCTTATACCACTGTCACATTGACAACACAAGGACTTTTAATAGTAGCAAAGGATAGTATCAGTGTGTTCCTCAAATTTCTTAGTAAGCTTAAATGCTCTGTATTTTTTTTAGATCAAATGGTTTTATCTTTTTAAAATCTTTGAGCTGAAGGAGAATCTGTTGAGCTCTTGTGACTTGCAAAAGTTTTTTGGTATAAAAGCGATGGCAGCAGTTGCCGGAGGGTAGCCATGGGGGATAGAAATAGAACCCTATACAACAGTAGTTGTCTCAACGCTTAAAAAAATGCTTCTGCAAGTTATCAAACAAATATTTTAAAAGCAACTAGAGATGCAGTTTTGTAGGCATAAAATCATGTGCAAGAGAATCAGCTTAATCAAGACCCGGGGGAGGCGGAGAATAGTGAAAGGTCCATTGCCAAAGACACAAAGAAAAGTAGCATCATGACATCTCACCTTGCTGGAGGGCAGAGGGAAACAGAAAATGGACACTGGACACTGATACAATGCACAGATACAACAGTGTATACAATTGTGATAGCCATGGTTCTCCAGAGAAACAGTATTTATAGGTGAGACAGAACCTATAAAACCTACATATATATATGGATAGGTTTTATGTATATGTATATCTATCTTTCTATATATCTATATCTATAATCTATCCATCTATAAGTAGAGAGAGAGAGAGAGAAAATTTATTTTAAAGTATTGGTTTAGAAGTTGTGTGGCTTATAAATTTGGAATACATAGGATAAGCTGACAAGCTGGAAATGTAGGAATTGTTAATGCTGCCTTCCTGTGAATTCTCCAGAGTAGAAGTCTGGAAACTCAGGCAGAGTTCCTATGTTGCAATCTTGAGGAAAATTCTTCTTTGGGAAACCTCAGTCTTTGTTCTTAAGGTCTTTCACTGATTGGATAATGCCCACACATAATCTGGGGGATGATTTAATTTGCTCAAAGTCTACTGATTGAAATGTTGACTCTATCTAATAAATAAATACATACATACATACATACATACATACATACATACCTTGAGAGAACATCCAGAATGGTGTTTCACCAAAGAAATGGGGTTAGCCAAAGTTTGACCAAAGAATGATAGCCTAGCCAAGTTGACACATTAAATTATCCATCAAGAGCAAAAAATGAAAAAGATTTAAGACTCAAAATAATCATTCCTGATTTAGAAAGCTTAATACAGAGCAGAGTGTCTTATAACCTACATATCATTTGGGTCAGGTATTTCTACTCACCTCTGCCTATGAGCTTCAGAATAGCCAGTGATTCAAAGTTTCCATTGTCATGATAGGAAGTCAGGGAGCTGATTCCTACAATTTGATTCCTGGATTCCACTTTTTCACACTTGGATCTACTGACTCATTGTAGCCTGTCTTTTCAACTTGATTTCTAATGTCTATTCCTTCACTTACTTCTTGACCAGAGGACAGATCATGAGCCTTATGAAGACCAGGTTCCTACTTTCTTCCTCACAGCTCTAACCCAGGAACAGCCTGTCTCAGGGTGGATGGTCAATACATAAGGGATGAAGATTTTGGTGACCTGCCTGAACTCTGCATCTTTTGTGTACCCTCAGCTACTAGGTTATTACAGTATTTATATTTATTTTAAAAACTTTTATTAAAGATATGCAATAGAATCCATTTGAATCCATTTTCAAAAACAATTTCCTTTTCTCTTTCAAATGTAAACTGAACTATAAATGAAGCACTATTTTGCATTTTTGAGAAGCAGAAGATACTTTAAAATTATTCTGTATGCTTTGATTATGAAAGAGTATTTGTAAAAAAAAAAAAATCAGAAGAGGAAAAAAAGGCTCTGCTTCTTTGAAAGCAACTCCTTTCATTTTATATTTGAAATCTCTCCTAAGCCCACAATTTATTTATATATATTAATATATACATACACATATACCATATATTATTATTTATAATGTATACCATACATTTTATATATTATACATAATGTATACTATATATTATTATATATATTATATATTATATATTTATATTAATATATAAATATATATAAATATAAGTAAGTATAAATGTATATGGTAGGTGCTGGATGGTCAGTTTGTACAAAAACATACTGAATGTCCCTATTGATCACTATCTTAAGAATGTAGAGATCCCGTTCTCCTTTTATATTCCCAACAAACAGGAGAGAAACATGTTGCTCAGTAATCGAGGTCAGTGTCTCCTTGGTACTGAAGAATGTCCAGATGGAATGCCTTTATCTTCTCTGAACTCTAGCCAAGCAAGGGAGGAAGGGCCATAGATAGTTACTGGGCAAGTTGTTACACTATAAAAGCTTGTTGCATGTAGAGTCCAGAAGCAGATGCTTTGTCCCGTCAGCTGCTCCTGGACTCCTGTGTGTAAGTTCCCCTAATAAACCATTATTCCAATCACTGTCTCTAGGTCAATTTTTTGGCCTCACCAGACCCTCCTCATTCTTGGCTTAGAGTCTTCTGGGGTGCAGCTATGCAGTATGATATACAATATATATTTATTTATAAGCTATATAAATAATAAGTGCTTATTTAAGTGGTGGGGATGGATGTATAGAGGAGGGGCTGAAGATATAAGTCTGTATGTATATGAATTCACTTTAATTAGACCCAAATTTAAATACATAATACTAGAAAGTAGTGATTTATAGCATATTAAAAGAAACTACTGATAAAGTTCTCACGACTTTTACATTTCATGCAAACGTCTTGAATAACTTTTGAATATTCCAACTATGAACATTAATCTATCTCTGGCTTATGCCAAAAAATTAACTCTGTGTAAAACATCAGTCTTCAGAGGCATATCTTTTCTTTTCTTAATGACCAGTTTAATACAATTAGTTAACTCATCTATAAAAGTGGGCAACCTTCCAATCACATAGGTTTGGGAAACACAATGAGTGAGAACATCATGTAAACACATTAGAACTGTGTGTGGTGTAGTTAGTATTCATTGAACATTATCGATAATATCATAAACTATATTAGAATCCCTTTGTTAAAAGTAGCATAATAGCATAGTTTAACTTACACTCTGGAAGTAACATTTTTATAAAGATTTAATGGATTTCATGGAAAATAAAGCAGGTATATTTATCTGGCTTCAAAGCACCACAAGAGCCCTGGGACATGTTATGAATTCTTTCTCCCCTGTCTTATTTCTGCATCCCTCCTTGTGTTTTCTGCAGCCCTATTTCTTTGGGCCCTTTCTTTCAGCTCTTCATATACATGGTAAAATACATGGCTTATTCATAAATGTTAATTCTTTATCTCAATACCAAAGTCTCAAGGAAACCAGGCCCCATTTGGGTAAAAAGTTTAGTCCTTGCGTGACAGCTACTGAGGCTTCAAGCATAGGTGCTCTTTGGGGTTAAGTAGTTAGAACAGGTAGGCACACATAAAGTACTCAAAGGCATTTTTTTTTTCCATTTTTACTATAAAGGCAGAAAACTCCTGAGATACAAAGATTTTGTTCTTCACAGCATTCATTTTCTCCCAAGCCAAACACTGTTCATTGTCCTAGGAGAAAGATGATAGTTATATCCCTTTGATCATGGAGAAAGGTAAAGAGAAAATTCACTTTTGTACCAATAACGTTAAGCCTCATTTTGAAAAAAAACATGTAGCTACACGGTCCTATAATACAATTGCCTACGTCTCAAGACCTGACTTCAAATCAAGGATGTGTTTTTCTCCTCAAAATTTACTTCAGAACAGAATGTTGGTTGCTCTTTTTCTTTCTTCATGAAAGAGATGAAAATAGGGCACATTTTTTGCCCTGTTAATTTTATGCTCATGTTATTTTGAATTTTCAGCTCATCTTTGCATTTTTTTTACAGCTCACTCAAAGAAATGATGGGAAAGTGAATCATTTTTTTTTTGCATCTGAATTATGACTAACCTTCTTTTTCCCCAAGACACTGAATCCTTGTTTGTAAATTGGAATTTGAGAAGAGAGATGAGTAGTAACTTGATGTTTCTTGTAGTTTTAAATAAAGCATCTATTCTGTGAAATTTAAAAATCTCACTTAAACATAATATAATCACACAGGAAAGGAAAACAAATAAAACAATAAAACCAGTGGTAGTGTACTGTACAATTTTATTACCTATCCATAGAAAGCAAAAACCCATTCCAAAAAAAAAGTGAGATCTTCTTTTCATTCCTCAACTTGCCTTCCCCCTCCCCCCCCACAACTCAGCCAAAGTGTCAGGGAATTATATATATATTATATATATATATATAATTTCAGGAAAATTAAAAGAGGACAAAGGAAATAGAGATGACTGACCAGGTCATCTACTCAGATGCTAATGAGATGCTAATGTAAAAATATACAGAAAGAATAGTTCCAAATATGATTTCAAATTTTGTTATGAGTATAGTAGAATAGAGTGAGATGCTTTTGATCAGACTTATCAACCTCATAACCATGGATATTTTTGGGGTAGCTACTTCTTTATTATGGGACACTGTCCTGTTCATTATAGGATATCATTCCTTTCCTCTACAACTAGGTGTCGAAAGCACACCACCTTCCCAAGTTGTAACAACCAAGAGTGTGTATAGACATTGCCAACTTTACCCTAGGGAGCAAAATCAATTCATTATAGAATCATTGCTTTATTTTAATTTCTAAAATTAACCTCAAAGGTTGAGCCACATGAATATAGAATAATCACAAAATTATGAAACTAACATTTTAGGATTTGCAGAAAACAAGCAGTAGGTTAAGTCTTCAGCCAAAATTATTTATTGGGAGAAGTAATAGCCAGATCTAAATCTACCATAAATCCCGAAAGAACACCACAATTGAAAAAAAAAAAATCAAAATTTATATGAAAGCTACCCTAGCTTATATGAAAAACTGAAAAAAAATTCTGTGTAGTTTGAAAACTAGGGAAAATGCTTTCTCCAGTCTATTAACTCACTTAAAAATATTTAAAAAAAAAGAAAATGCAAAGTAGTTACACATTTTTCACATTATTACCAGTTAGAAAGATAAAATGACAAAATATACTCTTAATTATATCAATTAACTACAAATTGAATGATGAGTTTTGCTTGAAACCATTTATTTTCTACTTTAGAAAGAGGGCAGTGGTTAAACAATAATTATTCTAATGACATAAAAACCATGAAGTAGAGCTTGTTTATAATTATAACTTTAGACTTTAGAAATTTTAATCATTAAGAAATTTTATGTCCAGAGATTACATGTCCATGGACACCTTGGCTTGCTATTAATTTAAAACACATTATTTATATTTGTTTTGCATTTTTATTCCTAGAAAAGTCCAATTCTGATGCCACATGGTGAAGAAGACACTGCCCTTCCTTTAACACAATGTTTTAGATGTCTTTTCATTCCTAATCAAATAGTAACCAAACCAACCCAACAGAGACTGAAGCTATAATTAGCTTCAGATATTTGTCAGATGAGCATTTTTCTTTTAAAAGAAGATGTTTTTCTTAAAAAGAAAGATACAGCCCTCATTTACTTGTCCATGAACTAACCAAAAAAGTGATTTAACATTAAAAGTAAACTAAGGAAAATGTAACTGCTTCTTTCACATGTCATATTCATTAGCAAAAAATATATATATTTTTAACAAAACCTAACAAGATAATGTTTCATTAACTCTAAATATTGAAAGAGAGTAGAGAAAACACAATAAGATCCTTTTCAAAGAGCTTATATTTCATGCACAGATATCTTTTTTATTTTTTTTATGTAAGCCATATGCCAAAGTAAGATCCTAAACATGCTCTTAGGTGATTAGGTTTTTCCATTTGTTTGGTTTTTGTTTAATTTTTAAATTTTATCTCTATTTAAATCTTTTGCTGAAACTAGTAACATAATTTAAATTAATTATGACTTGAAGAATTAGTCAACAAATGAGAATAATGTCTAATATGTGCTATGTGTTGTGTTAGTTAACTTATAATTAATCGCAGGAGACTATAGCATGGGAGATGGTTGCTCATCTTAGAACGAAAAGTATCAGAGTCAATTATTTGTGAATAGGAGGAAAGATTTGTTTCAATTAGTATAAAATATGGAAAAGTTCTCTCCATGAAAAATTGAAGGGGTGTAAACCCTTTCCATTGTTCCAGAACTATAAATATCAATACCTTATATTTTAATTAAGACTGGAGAAAGGTAAATAAATAGATATAACAATACTTTGCAGCTGACAGTTTGAAGAATGAAGAACACAAATTGAAAATTTTAACATAGTCAAAGCTTAATGAAAAAGAGGAATAATGAGAACTTTCAGAAAAAAAACATCTTTGAGAAATGAAAGAGGAGCAGCAATTGCAGAAAGAGGTGGATTTCTTGACAATCTTGTTTTTTTTTGTTTTGTTTTGTTTTGTTTTTTTCAAACTAGACTGCATACCTGACATGGAGTGCAAAGCAAGGCTTGAACTCATGACCCTGAGATCAAGATGTGAACTGAGATCAAGAGTCAGATGCTCAAGTTTAATTTTTTTTTTAATTTTTTTTTTATTTATTTATGATAGTCACAGAGAGAGAGAGAGAGAGAAAAGGCAGAGACACAGGCAGAGGGAGAAGCAGGCTCCATGCACTGGGAGCCTGATGTGGGATTCGATCCCGGGTCTCCAGGATTGCGCCCTGGGCCAAAGGCAAGCGCCAAACCGCTGCGCCACCCAGGGATCCCAAGAGTCAGATGCTTAACTGACTGAGCTACCCAGGCACCCCTCTTTGCAATCAATTTTTTAAAAGATGTTTGATAACCATAAGGAGGAAATGGGGCTAAAAGGATAAAGAGGCCATATACTCTTTGAAGTAACTATTCCATATGAAATTGTGTGGCTCTCAAAAAAGCAAAGAGTCAATGGATTATCCAGAGCCAGAATAAGATAATGAGCACTGACCAGGGCTTAAAGGCCCATCCTTAAGTCATAACTGAATAAAATTTGCAACTGAAATAAAGTGCAATAATTTTAAATACACACACACACACATATATATAATATATAAATTCTTAAGTTAAACAGATAAATTGCATATTCTCACTTGATCATGGGGATTTAGTATAATGTGGTGGATTCATTTTAAATTCTGAAAATATCTACAAAAGACAGGAGATGGATGTTTGAAGTGGATACACTAGTTGAGAAAATTGCAGCAAAGATGGTAGTAATCCAGAATGAAAAATGCAAATGAGTATTATCCCACAGAATATTTTTATAATAGAACTCTATCTTTTCTATATTTCGAATGTCCTATCAGTGGTCCTCCAATTGTGTTCCCACCAACATTAGCATCATGTGGGAAATTGGCTGAAAATACAAAATCAGGTTCCATGCCCATCCTTCTGAATCAGAAACTCTATGGTCTGGGCCCAATAATGTGGGTATTTACAAACTCCCCAGTTGATTCTTTCTTTTTTTTTTTTTTTTAATTTATTTTTTATTGGTGTTCAATTTACTAACATACAGAATAACCCCCAGTGCCCGTCACCCATTCACTCCCACCCCCCGCCCTCCTCCCCTTCCACCACCCCTAGTTCGTTTCCCAGAGTTAGCAGTCTTTACGTTCTGTCTCCCTTTCTGATATTTCCCACACATTTCTTCCCCCTTCCCTTATATTCCCTTTCACTATTATTTATATTCCCCACATGAATGAGAACATATAATGTTTGTCCTTCTCTGACTGACTTACTTCACTCAGCATAATACCCTCCAGTTCCATCCATGTTGAAGCAAATGGTGGGTATTTGTCATTTCTAATAGCTGAGTAATATTCCATTGTATACATAAACCACATCTTCTTTATCCATTCATCTTTCGTTGGACACCGAGGCTCCTTCCACAGTTTGGCTATCGTGGCCATTGCTGCTAGAAACATCGGGGTGCAGGTGTCCCGGCGTTTCATTGCATTTGTCTCTTTGGGGTAAATCCCCAACAGTGCAATTGCTGGGTCGTAGGGCAGGTCTATTTTTAACTGTTTGAGGAACCTCCACACAGTTTTCCAGAGTGGCTGCACCAGTTCACATTCCCACCAACAGTGTATGAGGGTTCCCTTTTCTCCGCATCCTCTCCAACATTTGTTGTTTCCTGCCTTGCTAATTTTCCCCATTCTCACTGGTGTGAGGTGGTATCTCATTGTGGTTTTGATTTGTATTTCCCTGATGGCAAGTGATGCAGAGCATTTTCTCATGTGCATGTTGGCCATGTCTATGTCTTCCTCTGTGAGATTTCTGTTCATGTCTTTTGCCCATTTCATGATTGGATTGTTTGTTTCTTTGGTGTTGAGTTTAAGAAGTTCTTTATAGATCTTGGAAACTAGCCCTTTATCTGATATGTCATTTGCAAATATCTTCTCCCATTCTGTAGGTTGTCTTTGAGTTTTGTTGACTGTATCCTTTGCTGTGCAAAAGCTTCTTATCTTGATGAAGTCCCAATAGTTCATTTTTGCTTTTGTTTCTTTTGCCTTCGTGGATGTATCTTGCAAGAAGTTACTATGGCCGAGTTCAAAAAGGGTGTTGCCTGTGTTCTTCTCTAGGATTTTGATGGAATCTTGTCTCACATTTAGATCTTTCATCCATTTTGAGTTTATCTTTGTGTATGGTGAAAGAGAGTGGTCTAGTTTCATTCTTCTGCATGTGGATGTTCAATTTTATTTATTGAAGAGACTGTCTTTCTTCCAATGGATAGTCTTTCCTCCTTTATCGAATATTAGTTGCCCATAAAGTTCAGGGTCTACTTCTGGATTCTCTATTCTGTTCCACTGATCTATGTGTCTGTTTTTGTGCCAGTACCACACTGTCTTGATGACCACAGCTTTGTAGTACAACCTGAAATCTGGCATTGTGATGCCCCCAGATATGGTTTTCTTTTTTAAAATTCCCCTGGCTATTCGGGGTCTTTTCTGATTCCACACAAATCTTAAAATTATTTGTTCTAACTCTCTGAAGAAAGTCCATGGTATTTTGATAGGGATTGCATTAAACGTGTATATTGCCCTGGGTAACATTGACATTTTCACTATATTAATTCTGCCAATCCATGAGCATGGAATATTTTTCCATCTCTTTGTGTCTTCCTCAATTTCTTTCAGAAGTGTTCTATAGTTTTGAGGGTATAGATCCTTTACATCTTTGGTTAGGTTTATTCCTAGGTATCTTATGCTTTTGGGTGCAATTGTAAATGGGATTGACTCCTTAATTTCTCTTTCTTCAGTCTCATTGTTAGTGTATAGAAATGCCACTGACTTCTGGGCATTGATTTTGTATCCTGCCACGCTACCGAATTGCTGTATGAGTTCTAGCAATCTTGGGGTGGAGACTTTTGGGTTTTCTATGTAGAGTATCATGTCATCGGCGAAGAGGGAGAGTTTGACTTCTTCTTTGCCAATTTGAATGCCTTTAATGTCTGTTTGTTGTCTGATTGCTGAGGCTAGGACTTCCAGTACTATGTTGAACAGCAGTGGTGAGAGTGGACATCCCTGTCTTGTTCCTGATCTTAGGGGAAAGGCTCCCAGTGCTTCCCCATTGAGAATGATATTTGCTGTGGGCTTTTCATAGATGGCTTTTAAGATGTCAAGGAATGTTCCCTCTATCCCTACACTCTGAAGAGTTTTGATCAGGAATGGATGCTGTATTTTGTCAAATGCTTTCTCTGCATCCAATGAGAGGATCATATGGTTCTTGGTTTTTCTCTTGCTGATATGATGAATCACATTGATTGTTTTACGGGTGTTGAACCAGCCTTGTGTCCCAGGGATAAATCCTACTTGGTCATGGTGAATAATTTTTTTAATGTACTGTTGTATCCTATTGGCCAGTATCTTGTTGAGAATTTTTGCATCCATATTCATCAGGGATATTGGTCTGTAATTCTCCTTTTTGGTGGGGTCTTTGTCTGGTTTTGGAATTAAGGTGATGCTGGCCTCATAGAACGAATTTGGAAGTACTCCATCTCTTTCTATCTTTCCAAACAGCTTTAGGAGAATAGGTATGGTTTCTTCTTTAAACATTTGATAAAATTCCCCTGGGAAGCCATCTGGCCCTGGACTCTTGTGTCTTGGGAGGTTTTTGATGACTGCTTCAATTTCCTCCCTGGTTATTGGCCTGTTCAGGTTTTCTATTTCTTCCTGTTCCAGTTTTGGTAGTTTGTGGCTTTCCAGGAATGCGTCCATTTCTTCTAGATTGCCTAATTTATTGGCGTATAGCTGTTCATAATATGTTTTTAAAATCGTTTGTATTTCCTTGGTGTTGGTAGTGATCTCTCCTTTCTCATTCATAATTTTATTAATTTGAGTCTTCTCTCTCTTCTTTTTAGTAAGGCTGGCTAATGGTTTATCTATCTTATTAATTCTTTCAATGAACCAACTCCTGGTTTTGTTGATCTGTTCCACAGTTCTTCTGGTCTCGATTTCGTTGAGTTCTGCTCGAATCTTTATTAACTCCCTTCTTCTCTTGGGTGTAGGATCTATTTGCTGTTTTTTCTCTAGCTCCTTTATGTGTAAGGTTAGCTTCTGTATTTGAGTTCTTTCCAGTTTTTGAATGGATGCTTGTATTGCGATGTATTTCCCCCTTAGGACTGCTTTTGCTGCATCCCAAAGATTTTGAACGGTTGTATCTTCATTCTCATTAGTTTCCATGAATCTTTTTAATTCTTCCTTAATTTCCTGGTTGACCCTTTTATCTTTTAGCAGGATGGTCCTTAACCTCCACGTGTTTGAGGTCCTTCCAAACTTCTTGTTGTGATTTAGTTCTAATTTCAAGGCATTATGGTCTGAGAATATGCAGGGGACGATCCCAATCTTTTGGTATCGGTTCAGACCCGATTTGTGACCCAATATGTGGTCTATTCTGGAGAAAGTTCCATGTGCGCTTGAGAAGAATGTGTATTCAGTTGAGTTTGGATGTAAAGTTCTGTAGATATCTGTGAAATCCATCTGGTCCAGTGTATCATTTAAAGCTCTCGTTTCTTTGGAGATGTTGTGCTTAGAAGACCTATCGAGTATAGAAAGAGCTAGATTGAAGTCACCAAGTATAAGTGTATTATTATCTAAGTATTTCTTCACTTTGGTTAATAATTGATTTATATATTTGGCAGCTCCCACATTCGGGGCATATATATTGAGGATTGTTAAGTCCTCTTGTTGAATAGATCCTTGAAGTATGATATAGTGTCCCTCTTCATCTCTCACTACAGTCTTTGGGGTAAATTTTAGTTTATCTGATATAAGGATGGCTACCCCTGCTTTCTTTTGAGGACCATTTGAATGGTAAATGGTTCTCCAACCTTTTATTTTCAGGCTGTAGGTGTCCTTCTGTCTAAAATGAGTCTCTTGTAGACAGCAGATAGATGGGTCCTGCTTTTTTATCCAGTCTGAAACCCTGCGCCTTTTGATGGGGTCATTAAGCCCGTTCACATTCAGAGTTACTATTGAGAGATAGGAGTTTAGTGTCATCATGATATCTATTCAGTCCTTGTATTTGTGGACTGTTCCACTGAACTTCTTCTTAAAGGGGAATTTTAAGAGTCCCCCTTAAAATTTCTTGCAGAGCTGGTTTGGAGGTCACATATTCTTTTAGTTGCTGCCTGTCTTGGAAGCTCTTTATCTCTCCTTCCATTTTGAATGAGAGCCTTGCTGGATAAAGTATTCTTGGTTGCATGTTCTTCTCATTTAGGACCCTGAATATATCCTGCCAGCCCTTTCTGGCCTGCCAGGTCTCTGTGGAGAGGTCTGCTGTTACCCTAATACTCCTCCCCATAAAAGTCAGGGATTTCTTGTCTCTTGCTGCTTTAAGGATCTTCTCTTTATCTTTGGAATTTGCAAGCTTCACTATTAAATGTCGAGGTGTTGAACGGTTTTTATTGATTTTAGGGGGGGATCTCTCTATTTCCTGGATCTGAATGCCTGTTTCCCTTCCCAGATTAGGAAAGTTTTCAGCTAGAATTTGTTCAAATACATATTCTGGCCCTCTGGCCCTTTCGGCGCCCTCGGGAACCCCAATTAAACGTAGGTTTTTCTTTCTCAGGCTGTCGTTTATTTCCCTTAATCTATCTTCATGGTCTTTTAATTGTTTGTCTCTTTTTTCCTCAGTTTCCCTCTTTGCTATCAACTTGTCTTCTAGGTCACTCACTCGTTCTACCACCTCGTTAACCCTCGTCGTTAGGACTTCTAGTTTGGATTGCATCTCATTCAATTGATTTTTAATTTCTGCCTGATTAGCTCTAAATTCTGCAGTCATGAAGTCTCTTGAGTCCTTTATACTTTTTTCTAGAGCCACCAGTAGCTGTATAATAGTGCTTCTGAATTGGCTTTCTGACATTGAATTGTAATCCAGATTTTGTAACTCTGTGGGAGAGAGGACTGTTTCTGATTCTTTCTTTTGAGGTGAGGTTTTCCTTCTAGTCATTTTGCTCAGTGCAGAGTGGCCAAAAGCAAGTTGTATTGGGAAAAAGAGAAAAAGAGAGGAGAGAAAGAAGGAAAGAAAAGAGAAAGAGAAAAAAAAGCGAAGAAAAAAAGAGGAAAAAAAAAAGAAGAAAAAGAGAAAGAAAAAGAAAGGAGAAAAAAGGGGGTGGGGGAAGGAAACAAATCAAAAAGCAAAACAAAACAAAACAAAACAAAAAAACAAAAAAACAAAACAAAAAAAAAGAACCACCGGGGAGTATCTTCTGATTCTGTGTACTTTAAGTCCCTTGGCTTCTCCTGGAAGTTGTCCGTCTAGCTGGTGTTCTGGGGGAGGGGCCTGTTGTGCTGATTTTCAGGTGTTAGCAGTTGGGGGAGCTGCTGTGCCCCTGCCTGGTGCAGGGCTCAGTGGGGGTTGTTTACCCCGTGAGGCCGCAGGAGGAACAGCCCCAGTGGCGGGGCAGCTCTGGAAACCTGGATTCAGCTCCGGCAGGAACTCCGTCTGCAGGGCCTGGAGGCTCCGGGCGGGGCCGCTGATCTGCTCAGCTGGGGCAGGAGCGTCCTCGCTGTCCTGGGCCCTCCCGGCCTCTGCCTGTCCCGGGGGAGGCGGGATCCTGGGCTGTGTCCCGGCGCCCTGTGCTCCGGGGCCTGCGCTGTTGGATTCGCGCTCCCGGGCCGCGCAGCCCCCTCCGCGGAGCTGCCGCCCAAGCCCCTCCGAGCTGCTCCTGGAACCGCGCAGCCCCCTCCGCACGGAGCCTCTTCCTCTGCCCGAGCCCCTCCGAGCTGCTCCCGTCCCGCAGCCCCCTCCGCGGAGCCGCCGCCCGAGCCCCCCGAGCTGCTCCGGGTCCCGCCGGGTCCCGCCGTGCGCGCTGCAGCCCTTAGGGAGCTCGGCGCACTCTCCTGGGCGCGCAGTTGCTGTTACTGTCCCAGGGAGCCCGCGGGCATCCCCGCCCTCCTGGGTCCTGCTCCACCTCCCCGCGAGCCCCTTTCCCCCGGGAAGGTCGGTGCAGCTCCTGCTCCTCCGGGACGGGGCTCTCCTGTCCTGGGGACACTCGCCCCGGCCTCAGCCCGGCTCCTCGCGGGCCTCTCCCCCTTGGAGGCCTTTGTTTCTTTACTTCTTTTTCCCCGTCTTCCTACCTTGATAGAAGCGCGAACTCTTCTCACTGTAGCATTCCAGGTGTTCTCTCTTTAATTCTCAGGCCGAATTCATAGATATTCAGGATGATTGGAAGGTTTTCTAGGTAATTTGGTGGAGACAGGTGATTTGGGGACCCTACTCTTCAGCCATCTTGCTCCTCCCCTCCTCCCCAGTTGATTCTGATACACACTGCAGTTAAGAGTCACTCTCCGGTAAAATACTTTGAGGTATGCTCATTGCCCAAAATGTAAAGACGCTTGATGCAAAACATGCAACATCACATAAAAGAGCATGAAATAAATGCAATAGTAACGCCCCTCCATAATGTTCCAGTTCCTGGCAATTCAGATATATTTAAATCCAGGAGCTGCTCCCCAATACTCAAGGTTCCTAGATTTTCCTCAGAAAATTGTGCTGGGGGTAGATTTCATGAAGTACTTCAAAGGAAACACTGTGAAGATTCAGGACATACTTCATGGATATTACTTCTACTGAGCAGATGACTTGGAAGAACACTTTGACAGAAAGGATGGATTTTCCACCCATGAGAAGAATGCACATTTAGATGCTTTTTAATCAGAATCCAGGCGAGGTTAGTTTCCCATGTATTTGAGGACAAGGTGGTCAGCTGGAGTGGACCCTGAGCCAGCAAGGTTCAAGCAATGGTTACCTTTGCCAGCATAACTGGATGACATCCCAGGCTGATTGCCTAATGTTTGGACTCTTTATTCCTTTTGTCATCATCCCCTGAATATCTAGAATGTCCATCAAATGCATGCAAAAGCCCTTTGTGGTCAGCCAAAAGCACCTTAATGGTCCATGTACTGAGTCATTAGGGGCAATAACAACAATGCAACAATAACAATGCAACAACATATTTCCCCTTTTTGCATTATTAGAAATATCCAATCTCCATGTAACACATTTGGCTTTTCAGCATGGACACATTCTACCCTGGGGAAAGCCACTTTCATTTGAAAATAAGGAAAATCACTCTTAGCTAAATAAGGAGTTTTGTATCAAAAGAGAACAGCTGTTCTTACTATTTTACAACATGAGAAAAACATTTATTGTTATAAATGTAGTCATGTTAAGGGTTAGAGAGGAAAGAAAATGGAAAGAGTAGATAAATATCCAGTCTGTTATTATAGTATTCCAGACTTGAGGCGTATGTGCCCTGAACTCAGCTATCATGAACCAAAATACAAAGGAAAAATTGGATTGATCAAATCACAGTTTCTCAGTGCCTGCTATGTACCGCATGGTGATATCTGAATCTTCACATGCATTCTCTTATGAATTTCTCATAATAATTGTGTTATGCAAATATTACTACCACTGTATATGAAGACCAAGCAAAGTTCAAAAAAGTTAAGTACAAGGTAAACAGTTTTATCATATTTTAAAACCAGATTTCTTATTTCTATTTTTTTATCAAGATGGCCTGACTGCAAAGACCATACATATTCTTTCTCTAAACCAAAAGTAAGAAAGCTTTCTATAGATCACTTGATAATAAATATTTGGGTTCTGTAAACTGTATGGTCTTTGTGTTAACTACTTAATTTCTCATTTCAGAGTGAAAACCGATCTAGTTAATATCTAAACAAATGAGTATGACTGTGATCCAGTAAAATATGATTCACAAAATACCCTGTAAGCCATATTTGACTCGTGTTGCATAGTTTCTGATCTTTGCTTACAAATAATATAGCATGCTTGGCACCTCATCTAGATTTCTGTCAGCAAGCTATGGCACTCATTTCCCAGTTCCTGTCCGATCACAGCTTCATCCTTCCCCCAAAGTATTGCCTACAGCTGATGGAATACTTCAAGTTTTAGATACAAGGAGCAAGTATGAATACCAGGGAGGGCAACCCCACCTAAGCACGTCATTGTGCTAAAATGCAAGAACAGAGGGACAATCTTAAAGACATATTGTCATCAAGGATAATAAATAAAATTAGCAGCTGACTTATCAACAGAAATAATGAGAGTGAGGAAACAATAGAATCAAATGTCTTAAATATGGAAAGAAAATATCTGTTAAACTACAGTTTTATATATAGAGAAAATAATATGGAAAAGTGAAGTCAAAATAAAGATGCATAGAGAAAAATATCAAGTTAGGAAATTACTCAAAGTCAGAGAGTCTCCAAAATAAATATTAAGACAGTATTGTTTGTTTGTTTGTTTGTTTTAAAGCAAAGATGTGAAGAAATTAGGAAGCAGGACTTGTAGATATTTTGGGACAAATACTCTAGGCATAGAGGCTTAGCCAGTGCAAAGGCCCTAGGGTAAATCATGCAATAATGTGGGTGCACCAGAAGACATAATTGGGAGATTAATAAGAGAGAGGCCAAAGGAATACTTTTGCCACCAAAGGACCATGATATTTAGATAAGTGATTTGGGAGCCAAAGAGGGTTTTGTTTTTTTTTGTTTTTTTTTGTTTTTTTTTGTTTTTTTTTTTTAATTTATGATAGTCACAGATTGAGAGAGAGAGAGAGGCAGAGACATAGGCAGAGGGAGAAGCAGGCTCCATGCACCAGGAGCCCGAAATGGGATTCGATCCCGGGTCTCCAGGATGGCGCCCTGGGCCAAAGGCAGGCGCTAAACCACTGCGCCACCCAGGGATCCCCCAAAGAGGGTTTTAATCAAAGGGTTTAAACAATTTAAACAATGATTTAAATAATTTTTCCCTTATTATTAGAATTCAGAGTGAGTTTTATCTTTCAAAATCTAGCATTAATGTGCATAAATTGTGAGTTTTAGTTAGAATACACCTATATCTTCACATATGAACACACTTTTGCAAATACATATAGAACACATTACTTAATAGTCATAACTAGTAGATCAACATGTAAATTTTTATGATATCTAAAATTTCTAGTTATTTTTATGCACATTGATTGATCTATTTCCAGAGCAGGTTTTATTAGCCTGCTTTCACAAGGAAAACAGTATTTTAATGTGATCTCTTAAAGACAGTTAAACTAATGGAAGAGACAATAATACAATGCCTGTCGTGAATGTTGCTTATTTCTAGGAAGTCACACTGCCAAGCAGAAATATTGGTATATTGGTAACATTTTCAAGTATATTATGTAAGTTGGAAGAAATGAGAAAATGTATACTCAACTATATTTGGCTTTTAAAATCTGTGCTTTTGAAAACTTTCATTCTTGATTCACACAATGAGAATAGACCATACCAAAGTTTTTCACAACTAACATTAAATTTAAGACATTTTAGCAAGGACTAAGTTTGAATATAATTATACAAAAAAGTTAAAAACAAAAAAAGTTTAAAAAAATCCTAAAACTGTTCTTAATTGTGTTTTAAAGAATAAGAGCCACTTACCATTATTTTCTAATTCTAAAAGACTAAACTTAAAATTCTTCATTTGGGTTTGCCTTTACTCATACACTGACTTATGTGACCATAGATTAGTGAACAATTTATTAAGTAAATGATAAATATACAGGTACTTCTACAGCAGGGATTGGCAAACATTTTCTGCAGGGCAGTTATGTGTCTCAACCACTCAACTCTGTCTTTGTAGCACAAAGCATAAAATATATATAAATTAATTAGGTAGTGTGTTCCAATATAAATTTATTTGCAAAAAGAGAAGGTAAACTGAATTTGACCTATACGTAGAGTTTGCTGACCCTACTGTACAACATTAAGAAATAACCAATCACTTTATTTGACTAGAAATTGTATATTGAATAGATATCTGTCTGCAATAGTTTTGATATATATTTGAAGTAATTCAAGCATTGAGGTTCTTTGACCTAAGCAAAACCTCTTAAAAATAAAATAAATTTGAATTTTTCCTTTTGTATTTTATTCTCAATTTTATCTCAATAATTTGTCAAGAACATCAGGGACTAACTACCAAAATATTATCTCTATTTGGCTAACTTTTAAAAATGAAGGGAGAGACACAAAAATAAGTCAGAAAATCAATTAATTGAAATAAATTTGTATTTAAATCAATTTCCAATAATCATATATATCATATTAGCTCAACTGGATTTATTTTTTTTTTCAATTGGATTTTTAACAATGATTCAGAAGGAAAGATTCAATACTATCAAAATATTCATTCAAATGTTCAGTTTACATAACACATTTGTCAATATTAATTTATTTTTATCATTAATATCCTAAGTGATTATATATAATTATTATTACTTTTATTTGTTTTTGAGAGAGAGAGTGAGCACACAATAAGGGTGGAGGGTGACAGAGTGGCAGAGGGAGAGAGAATCTATCTATCTTGTATGCATTAAATGACATTATTCTTTACACACTATTTTGTAATTTGCTCTTTGGGTTAACATTACCTCATGACCATTTTCCAAGCCATTAAATATTATTCCACACCATAATGTTTAATGACTGCACAGTGTTATATGGTAACGGTTGAAAATTTATTCAATCAATTTCCTATTCTAAGGCTATTAGGTTGTTTAGAAATTTTTCTATTGCAAACTATATTGCAATGAACAATGTTACAGCTGTATCTTAAATATATCCTCAATTTTTCCTATAAAATAAATACTTAAAAATAAAATTTTGAAAAAAAAATTTTTGATGTGTTATAAAATGCTAAGGCTTTTGTCAAATTATTTGCCATAAATGAACTAATTTAGACTACCGCTAATATAATGAGGAATTTTTTCACTACACTGGGTCACTTTTTAAAAATTCTTAACTTTAGAGATGCTAATTATATAAGAAATTGGGCACTTTATAACTTCCGTGTCATAAAGTTTTAACTTTGCATTTTACATATTTTTTGAAATTTAACTAAACCTGTCAACAATTTGTCAGCAATGCTGGGAACTGGATTCAATTCAATTCAATAGCTAATAGTAAGTACTGATTATGAGCTTGGTCATCTCTAAGGCATTGAGTAACCCAGAATTAGGTAGTTGTATGGAAATTTCAACTCAAAATCTTTGAAATGATACAAAGAAGATTAGCATGGCCCATGTGCAAAGATGACATGCAAATTTGTGAAGTGTTCTGTATTTTTAAAATAAGATGAAAACAGAGAGGGTGACAAACCATAGGAAATTCTTAACTATGGGAAACAAACAGGGTTGCTGGAGGGGATGTGTGGAGGGGGATGGGGTAACTGGGTGATAGGCATTAAGGAGGACATTGGACTTAATGAGCACTGGGTGTTATATGCAACTGATGATCACTAAACTCTACCTCTGAAACTGATGATATGCTATATGTTAATTAATTGAATTTAAATTAAAAAATATGGATAGATATACAGACATGTTGTACTACTGTTTGCATTATCACTTTTCCTTTGCACTCCACCACAAAGTATCTGGAACCAAACAACTTGCTGAAGTCTTTTTCTGAAAGAAACATGTGATTGTCAGCCCCATGTTTTTTCCTTGGTTGAATGAATTAAATCATTGCATAAACCATTCTTGAGTTGAATTTCCTTCTGTACTACTATCTCTTCATCTGGCACAGAATCCTCTCAACCTTCTTTTCATATATTGTGCATCTGTTGAAAACCTCCTCTTCTTCCAGTCTATGAGATCCTTAAGATTAGGGACAATATCTACTTATCTTTATATACTTAATGTATGAGCTTCAACACCACAGAGAGTGGGTATCTCTAAATATGTTTAATCTATTTGAATGCCATTTGCTTTCAAAATTTCTAAAAAGCAAATGTTAAAATACAGTTCGTGAATATCCTTTATTAAAACCATACCAAACAATTATTAGTATTGTGCTGTTGAAACACTGTGTATATTTTTTTCATATATAATATGTATGGAGGTTTTTTGAGGTATAGTACTTCAACTCTTAAAATGACCCCACCAAATTTTCTCACATTCTTCTTTTTGTCAGCTTATAAATTTTACTAAACTATCCATATTACAAACTCTGTGTACACCAAAACCTCTATACTGCATGTGATGTGACTATTTGTGGTTAAATTTGTGTAGAGAACAGGATTCTTCTGCTCAATGTTAGCTAATGTATCAGGATTGAAGTGAGTTTGTCCTCATCAGCAAAACTAACTAACCCCAAATATCTGAAAACTGTTACTGCCAGATGTCTACTACCAGAATTGAGTTTATCAGAACTAGATATTTTATGTTTTATAAACTTTCTTCCATCATCACATGAAAGGCCAAAAAGAATAAATACAATATTAATGCAATCAGCAGTCATGGGGAGAAATACAATGGTTTCATAAGATTCTGAAGGTCTCTAATTCGGAAACTTATTCATTAAACTGGTCTCTGTATGTTTTTGTAGTATATGAGATTATCAGTTTATTAATAACATAGGGCATGAGAAATAAGTTTTGAATCTTGATATAAGCCTGTGAGCTATAAACAAACATTGGTTTAACTCTAGTTAACAGAATAACATTTCCTCCTTCTCCTTATGATCCTCCTCCTCATGATCCTCCTGACCATACTCCTCCGTTTTCTCCTTATTTTCCTCCTTCATTTTCCTGTTTCTTTTCCTTTTTCTTTTCCTCCTCTTCTTCCTTCTCCTCTTCCTCCTCCTTCATAATTTCACTAAATCCTAGCCAAATAAATTCTTTAGTTTCTATTTTAATTAAAAAAAAAAAAACACTACAAATCATCACCACCATCACCATGACAAAATTATTTAATACCACAATATTTGGTCAGTATAACACACACTATTTTGTTATGAGTAAAGTGGAAACACTGAAGCTAATGCCCCAGATTCAGAATTCACCTCTAGGATTTATTAACTGTTACTTTTATAAAATCCTCTAGTGTCTCTATACCTGTTTTCCAAATACAAAATTATATATATAATTAGAGGAATGAGTAAGTTAATAGTAGATGGCTAGAACCTGACACATCATACAAAGAATGTTTTATTCTACTTATAGCACACAGTTGAAAAATATTTTACTTTTCTGAGCATACATGTCAAATATCTATCAATTGTTCCACATAACACTGAAGATTCTCAGTAATATGAACACAAAAGACAAATGATTGCACAGAAAGAGGAAAAGTTAAGGCGTAGACAAAATTCTATAATATTCTTGAGGTCTTCTCTCTCTACCCTTTTTCCGCAAATGTGAATTTTGAGGTCAGAATATTAATCTGCTGATTGAATAGATTAGTGCTTTCTTGAAAATGTTAAAATATTAATTTCAGAAACACTGTGATAAGGGTGTCGATAATTTTTTTTAACATATGAATCAATATTCTCTAGTACAACCAGAAAGATAGGAATCAATACATATTAGTTTAATGTCAAAGCTAGACATGCAGTTTTAAAAATAGGAAATTGCTTTCTGAGTGGAAAATAAAATGATTTTTTCTTAAAGTGGAAGATCCTTTCAGAGCCGATGTCATCCTTTGGCGATTCTTTCAGGTTCTATCACATTTTTTGAGCTGTGGATTGCTATTTAGTGTTTTGCTTTCCCCATTTCTAATGTTAATTTTTTTTTTTTTTAAGATTTTTACTCTTCTCTTAAAGAAGAGCAATTTCTTTTTCACAGGCTGCCCCACGCCCACCCCCAGCTTGGCAATATATATATATTTGTTTGTTAAGTTTCTGACATTTTTTGTGAAGTAATAATAGGCCAATTTTCCTTTAAGATAATTTGTATTATAAGTATCTCACGCTTCAGCTTACCATCACAACAGGCTATAGAATGGGGGTTTTACACTAATTGTCTCTAATAATTAAAAACATAAGTGAAAATTCTTCTTCCGAAATGAACCACTATAGAATTGTCAATATCAGGGACAGATGCCTTTCCCTGAATTGCCAAGTTAAAGAGACTCCACTATCACCACTTACTAATTCAGTGCCACACTCACTGTTTACAGAGAGAAATAAACAGGGGAAGAGTGGTTCAGTAGTAACATTCTACTCTTTCCTTTCCCCATTTTGTTTGGAAGTGGGTAGCCCCTGTTCAATATGATGCTTTAAAGAATTCAAGGCACTCAATTCTAAGAGTCACCCTTGTGCCAACCTAAGACTTGGAGAAAAATACCAGATTGAACCTTCAACTTACCTGAGTGTAACAGACTCACTCCCTCCATTTGATATGTGAATGTTGTGTGAATATAGGGTTACCATTGAAGAATTTAGCTCATCTGGAGGCATTTTCTCAATACCAAACCCAGGAGTATTGTCTGCCTGCCCAAGAGATTCTATGAACAAGAGACAAATGCATGTACAAAGATGGAGCTAACCGCTGAGGCAGCAGGGCTGTTTGGAAAACAATAAGCCAGATCTTGAAAAAAAAGAATTGGCAGTTGGGAAGATATGCAGGATTTGTTGAAGAATTCAAACATACTTTAAAAAAAAAAAGATTTTATGTATTTATTTGAGAGAGAGGGAGAGAGCATAAGCAGGGTGGGGAGGGGCAGAGGGAGAGGGAGAAATAGACTCCCCACTGAGTAGGGAGCCAGGTGTGGGGCTTGATTTCAGGATCCTGGGTCATGACCTGAGCCGAAAGTAAATGCTTAACCGACTGAGCTGTACAGATACCCCTCAAACATACTTTTGAAAAAAATGTTTCAACATTGGCATGTTTGCCACAGAAGACACTGATAGTTAATCATTATACCTAGAGATTCAGGGAAAAAGAGAGAGAGGAAAAAGAAAAACAAAACAAGCTCTGCTAGTTAAATAAAAAGATATATTTCCATAATGTTCCTCTTATCCCCAAGCCAGCAGCAAGGGCACAAATCAAAGTTCAAATAATATACATATAAATATTATCAATTATAAATCAACATAACTAATTGTTAAATAACATCCACTCAGTTTTCCTACTTAATACTACTTCATAATGATAAAATTTTAAAATATGTGTAAGGCTCACATTTTATGAAATATGAGTAATTTTATTATTGTACATTTCTAAATATTTTATATATGGCAAGTTATATTTAAGTCAGTAATAAGGTAAAATATACAAATAATTCACAATTTTTATATTTATTCCAGATGGACTATTTTGCTTACCTTTTCTCAGAAAAACAATAATTATGTTATTATAATCAAATTTTTCAAGTAATTTATGCTCAGATGCCAATAAATTAAGACAATTTATAAATAAAATGTAATCTATTGAAAGCATAAAAATGTGAACATTTCTATGAAAATATAATTAAGTATAATTATATCATATTCATATGCTTCAAAAATTTACTTTGCTTCTAAATTCACAATTCTCTATTAGCATTAAAAGACCAAATACAAATTATCAATAATGAATATAGAAACATTTCAAATTAAGATACATTTTAAGTCTTTAAAAATATATTCAAGTACTTCATATAATTAAAAATAAATTTTGCAAGCTAGCAACATATTAGCAGTTTAATAGGTTGGTATCTCATTAATAATGCATTATGGGGATACCTGGGTGGCTTAGTGGTTGAGCATCTGCCTTTGGCCCAGGGCATGATCCTAGAGTCCCAGGATCAAGTCCTAATCGGGATCCCTTTGTGGAGCCTACTTCTCCTTCTGCCTGTGTCTCTGCATCTCTCTCTCTGTATCTCTCATGAATAAATACATAAAATATTAAAATAATAATGCACATTATATTTAGATACATATACACACAGACACATGTAATATGCACAAATTTAAAAGTGACATACTTTTTTAATATTAAAGTGTTTCTTAATCACAATATGTACCTGCTACCTGAAAGCATCTCACTAATTCTGAAATCACAAATTGAATCACCTGGAGTACAAGAAAATTAAAATTCAACACTCTTCAGATGAGGAGAAATATTTTACTAAGCAAGAATCCATTGTACCCATGCAGTCTGAAATAAAGAATATGCAAATTAATTCATCAGTCTTTTTTCTCACTGCAGCATTTCCATCACATAAATATTAACTGAAAATCAAAGTATTTATTGTATGACTCTGACACTGAAGATAGGATACACAAACTCTCCAGTTACTAGAAAGTAGGTACTTTTTCTTTCAAAATAAACAAAAGATAGATGGAGAGACGTTTCCTTGAGGTCACAACAGGGTTAGGAGTGCAAATGCCCTGAAATTACAGGTCTTCCTGTATCAACACTGAGCAAGATCTTGAATGAACAAGATATCCATATTCTTTAGTATATTTATTGTATTTTTTATTGTTACTTGCATATGTTGTGTGATGCATATGTCATAGGAGAGGCATCCTAATTGCCAAAGTGTAAGAAGGGTGTTGATTGGCCCCTTTACCTCCATCCCTATTCCTGATCTGAAGGATGCAGAGAAAGTAGAACACTGGGGTAACTGGAAGAACAATCAAAGTTCCTTTCTTCACCCCAAGCCCATTAAATGACAGACTTGGCTGATAATTGGAGAGCATAGTTAGAAGAACATTGGAGTATTCTGTTATTAAGTAGTAGGAAAGAACAATGCAGGAAGTCATAGTTCAAAGCAGGGAATGGTGCACTGTGAAGATCTTGTAAAGCTCTGAAGAACCCACTAAAGAATCCCATCATATAGCCAATACTTGAATACCTGCCTTTGGATAGATTGCAGAAGAGAAATGTAAATAGCCTTTACTAACGAAAAATCAAAAGCAAACAAAACACAAATTTGATCTTTTAGCTCTCATTCTTGCTCTTCTGACTCCAACTCTCTTCAACCATAAAAGGGACAGAAGCAGAAGGATAGGCAGGAGAGTCATGACAGAAGTCTGAAAAGATAAGATCATAGGCATTCTCTCCTCCCACTGTTCTTGGATCCATAATCAGATGAACTTTGAGGAAAGGCAGAAACTTAAGATTGAAATTAAGTTTATAGCTATGATTTAGCTGAATTTTAATATATAAATAGATTTTACAAGTAATTTTCAAAATGAAAATAAAATTATGCCATTTGTTCAAGATACCATTAAGTTTGAAGGTAACAAAGGGGGATGATGTTTGAACATATAAATTGTAGAAAAAATATTTCTGAAGGTACCTTATTTAGTCCAATGCATTCAATAAAATAGTTACATATTTAGCTAATTCTCTGACACTTAGACTTTTCTTGATGTTTTACTCTTATAGCGGTGATATAATAAACATCTTTATTACTCGGTATCAAAGTATTTCTCTCAATATTTCCTTGGAATGTATTATCATAGGTGTGAGATATATAAAATGTCATACTGAACTTCCATAAAATGTATAGTGACCTTACTTTTGAAATCTATTTGCTTTTCATTATTTTAGGACAAAATCAAATTATCAAAAATGAATCATTTTTTTGTATAAGTCAATATTTATTTATTTACAGACCATTACAGTTTATTGTATCCATTGCCAAAAGTATATAACATTTTGTTTCTCTTTAAAAAAAGAAAAAGAAAAAGGTACCAAAACAAATAGCTCCAAAAGTAGACGTTAAAGTAGCATTTTCTGGGAATGCATGGAGATTTTAATCTTTTTCACAAGTTGGTTGCTTTCTTTTAGGCCGATCATCTAGCATCTCATGCTACTTCAAGATTACTTTTGGCTACCTCCTAAAACCAATTTCTTCAGTGCTGAATAGTGTACTTATGACATCCTAGAAACTTGATTCTTCCCTGTGATTAGATGTTTAATGTTTTCAGCCAAAAATATTAAATGCCTTCTGGAAAAACTGAAGCCTGAATATGTGCACATTTTAGCAGCAGCACCTTTTATTTATCCAAACTCAATTTTCACTTTCTAAAGAAAGTGAATACAATTTTAATGACCTTTTCCATATAGTCCAATTTAGGAGCTTGGTGTTAAATACATAAGAGTAAGAGAATGAGTCGAAGAATGACTTAAGTTACAAAGAAGTCCACGACGTTTGCTTTAAGTCATACTCTAAACATCATCCTTATTTTCTAACAACACCTTTAACTGTGACTGACATATTCTAGGGTAACCCCCAATGAGTGGTATAGTTCCCTCTCCTTGAGAGGAGGTGACACCTGTACACTGCTTCTAACAAATTAAATCTACCAAATGAAGTGAGATGACACTCTCATTACTGTGCTATGTTATACAACAGGGTGAAAGGATTTCATCGTCATCATCATCACCATCATCACCATCCTCATTGTTATCCTCAGGTCCAGATGTATTATTATTTTAAATGCTCCATCATAAAATTATTAAAGGAGTTTGTATATGAGCTTGTATATTTGTGAGATGAAATATTTTCTTTACATTCTGAATATTATTTCTAAGAATCTCATTACATTAAGAATGTTATCTATGGCAAAGCACATGTAAATTATTGTGCAAATCAGTTTTTTAAAATAAGGAATTTAGATGAAGTAAAGGAATGTAGTCATGGGTCTGTTTTCTTATGATATCTGTTCTTATGTTTACTGTCGTTGCATTCCATTATTCATGATGTTCTTCATAAATCTGGCTCTTTAAACTTAAGACACGTTTTATAGTTAATCTTTTGTGTATTCCTCATTCCCTCTCTGAAATATTTTGTGAATTTCACTAGACTGTTTGATATAAAAAAGTTGGATTAACCTTTCTAGAAGCTTGGAGACTTCAAATTATACATTTTTACTATGTTGTTAAAAGAGAGCAGTTTAATCTTTAACACAGTAATCACATAGTTAAGTAACAACACTGTAAAAGGTAAAGTAACTTGTCTTACATTCCAATCAAGTCAATTAAATAATAATGGAGCAATGTGTAGAGTTATATAAATGCAAGCTCAAAGTCAAGTTTTCTGTATCTCTTATGAAAGCTCACTAGCTGGTGGCAAGACAAACATGGAAATAACAACAATGGGGCAGCCCCGGTGGCGCAGCGGTTTGGTGCCGCCTGTAGCCCAGGGCGTGATCCTGGAGACCCTGGATCGAGTCCCACGTGGGGCTCTCTGCATGGAGCCTGCTTCTCCCTCTGCCTGTGTCTCTGCCTCTCTCTCTCTCTCTCTCTCTGCATCTCTATGAATAAATAAATAAAATCTTAAAAAAAATAACAACAATGTTCATCCAACATCATTCTATTCTGTAACAAAATAGAATTATTTAATTTTTTAAATATAGCCTATCATTACTCTAAAAGTATCCCTAGTGGGTAGTTTAAACATGATCAAAAATCCCCAAAGGAGGGGGTCCCTGGGTAGCTCAGTGGTTAACCGCCTGCGTTGGGCCCCGGGGATGATCCTGGAGTCCCGGGATCTAGTCCCACATCAGGCTCCCTGCATGGAGCCTGCTTCTCCCTCTGCCTATGTCTCTGCCTCTCTCTCTTTCTGTCTCTCATGAATAAATAAATAAATAAAATATTTTTAAAAATCCCCAAAGGAAAAATAGTTTATATTCACTTGATAGACTTAAAGATTAAATTAAAATCATCATTTTGTTTATTTGTTTAAAAGGGTTATTCAGCATCCATTTTCATTCAATGGTTTAAGTTAAAGGAAAACACATTATGGTCAATTAGTATAAAATATTTTTAAAATAATTTTTCTGTATTTCATCCATTATTTAACATCTTTTTGTAGCTCTCCTTAAGTCTTAAAATCTGAAATGACTTTTATAATATTTAGTCATCCTGATGATTTAGCCATCAGTATTCTAAGAAACTAAGAAGAAAAAAATAGGGTCTAAAATAGAATAAGTAAAAGAATGAAATAATAAGAGAGTGCGTAAGGGTAGGGAATGGGAAGATATTTTTAAATTTGGTTTAGATTATTCATCTACACCTGATTTTTCTCAGAAAAAAAAAACATTTGATAAAGTAAAGATGTTTTTTCTACTAAATACACTGGAATAATGCTCACACACACACACACACACACACATATATATAGAGAGACATAAATATATATTTATATCCATAGAGGGTTATTACAGAGAGACGTTATGGGGATGGCCACTCATGGAGAAGTACAAATTTTTATTTAAATGAGATCTGTGTTTTTCTGCTTGCCCATATGAAAATCCCATGAGTGTCAGTGTCCTTTTAATGAGACTTTTCTACTATGAAGAAAAAAATGTCAGTTAATGAGAACTACTCAGTAAAATAGGACTCTGCTTCAATATGAATTTCTACAAGGGGTAAAAAACAGGCCAGCTGCTTGACTTGCAATCAACAAATCAGGACACATTTCTTTCTCTACTATTAACTCTGTGTGACCCTCAGTTACACATTTAAGCCCTTTGAATCCAAGTTCAATTCAATTTAACCAATATTTTATGGTAAAGTTAGCAATTACATATGATATTCTTGGCTTCTGTAAGAGATAGTTTGGTAAACAAAATTTAATCCCTGTCACTAAGAAAAATATATTGTGATCAGGTAAGCATGAGAAACATGTTACGTTAGAATACGTAGTAACGTGAAAAAAAGTGAAAAGAAAAAAAAAATAAAAAGCATGTGCAAAGTCCCCAAAGTGGGTATAAATACATCAGCCTGACTGAAAATGAATAAGAAAGCCCATGTTGCTGGAGATAAGTGAGGGAGGAAGAGGACTGCGAGGGAAGGTCTGAGAGGCAAATAGGATCACATCATATTGGGACTCTTAGGTCATTATTCAAATACCGGCTTGTTTGTTTGTGGAGTGAGACAGCAATGTAACTGAGGGCTGCAAAGGAATAGCAGGATCTGATTTATTAACCCATTGCTACTCCCACCAAATGAAAAGAGTCAGAAGAAGATTCATTAAGAAACTATTTTAATAATAGAAATAAGAGACAAAGATAGCTTGACCAGCATTTGTCAAGAAGTGGGTACTGTGAACTGTGGTCAGATTCAGAATTCATTCTGAAAGGGAGGATGGCAAAATTTGTGAATATAATTAATGTGCTTTTTTTTTTATCTGAGATATTAAAAGAATGGAGAAGCCAATAACTGAGATGGGAAAACTATGGGAATATTCTTGCCTCTATAGGCCAAAACATATTTCAGAAAGGGGAAAATAAAAGTGAGTGTAGAAAAGAAGATTCCAGGAAGAGAGAAAAATAGAATAAACATAGAATATAGGGTAGCGTGGTAAGAAAAGATAAGAGCTCAGCTTATTGAAAGCCTAAGTGAGCCGTTACACCAAGAATGTATAATGCATGTGGAATTACAGTGTCTGATACTGATAACACATTATGAAAAACCTAGAATATTTGCTGAGGATTTCCCACTTTATGAAAAGAGCTGAAAGCAATGGGCTTTGGAACCAGAAAGTTCATGATTTGAGTTTCAGAAATGATGTCCTTGACTACTCTATCTGAAAGAGGCCAAACATTTCCTCTGACTTGGTTTCTAGAAGTTGAATGATTCTAGAAGTTGAATGATTCTAGAAGTTGAAGGATTCAGTAAAATAGCACACATATATTTAAAGATTAATATATTTTGAAAAATTGACTACCTGCTTGTATTCCAATCAACAACGTACGCACAGTATCCTTGAATACTGGACAGAATTTTTAAAAAATACCTTTTATTCCCATTTGAAGGCAAATTATTTAAATGTTATGCAACTGAGCACCACCTAGAACCAATATATCTGAATTGGACATGTATTCCTTTTTCTTGTAAATTGTTTTTTTTTTTTTTTTTTTGTAAATTGTTTTGATACATACTTTATCTATTTTCTGCTGCTGTTATTAATAATTTTCCTCCAAATATATTAAACATACTGCACATACTTTCTGATTTATATTTTCCTTTTGATTTTTTAAGTGTTCCTAGTCAAATCTATTAATTTATTGTTGGGGGTTTTCTGTCTTCTGTTTTATGTTTCTAATTACTAAAATGGATATATGTATAGTAATAAGGTCGGATGGACCTGGCTTGTCTATTTACACTCTTATCTTGGGTAAGTCTGTTTCTCTACACATGAAAATGAGATTGGCTCTAGGTGAGTTAGCCACTGGCCTGCTTTGATAGAATAAAAGGAAGGGAATCAGGGATAAGGCATAGGACTCTATTCAGGTCAAAACAAAAACGGCTTTACTCTGAGTGACACAGCTATGGCCAAAATCCCTAATTCTTTACAGATTAGTTATCTGACTTTGGACTTGTGCCAAATGCCACTGAAATAAGGATGGAAAATCTCCATATTTCCATTCTTTCAATTAAATCTTTTGAGTGTCTTCAACACTCTTCTGCTGAGTCAAAAATATCTGTGAGCTCTCACGCTGTGTCAATTAGGTTGACTGGAGACATGAAGGCTAATAAATCAATTACTGAAACAACTGTGTATCATAAGAAGAATTTTAAATACCTTATAACAAGATACTGGCCTTTTCCCAACACGAACCTTTTACTAATAGCTGGGTCCAGCCAAAACTTACCTCATTTGAAAAAGTACAATAATTAGCCTGAAACCCGAATAGAATCTGAAGATAAATATCACGAAAAAGAAAACAAAAGGAAGCAGTAATAGGAAAAAGGAAAGGAAGAAAAGGAGACGTGAAAATGTTGGCAGATAAGCAATAAAAAAAATGGTGTCATTGAGCAGACAAAGTGATACCACTATAAATTGAAAAACAAAACAAAACCTCAATTCCCATTGTACAATAAGAACACAATGCAGAGACTAAAAAAGTGTATAAATGAGATGAAATATGAACAACAGAACTCAAGAAATAACTAAAAAAAAATAGGATGCTATGACAGAAATGAATGGTAAGCCAGAAATTGCTCCATGAAGAAGAAATAAGCGAAGTTGAAACGAGCAGAGTTCAAACACAGATCTAATCAAAGAAGATCTATCACAGACCTATTTAGTTTCTTTTATTTTTTAATACCTAATTGAAGTGCTTTTAAATAACAAGTAACACAAATCCAAGAATTATTGATACAGAAATGTCAAAAATGAGACATTTCTCAGTAAAGATTGGGTTCATGAAAGGTAAGAAAAGACAGTTTAGCAACTAAGCAAAATTTCAAATCACTTACAAAGAGAAAGTAATCAAGTAATCAGATTTTCTTCAAATTAATCCAGAGTAAAATTGAGTTATAGAGAAATGCTTACAAAAGTATACTTCCTCCACCAAATCAATCAATCAATCAATCAATCAATCAATCATTTTAAAAATAAGGAATAGGAAGAAAAGAAAGAAGAGGAGGAAATGAAGGGAGGAAAACACAAAACATATAATAAAATTTTAAAAGTAGATGAACAGCAAAAAATTATGAGAAAAGATAATGCATAGTATAAACTATGAAAGAATGTCAACCAAATATTTCTGTGACGATAATGGGTGTAACTGGGCTAAACCCATGTCTAAAAAGAAAAGTTTAAATGGGTTATAAAGAAAACCTGTTTGTAAGTTACATTTAAAGAAAATGCCCAAGGACATTGAAAACTATAAAATGAACAGTCATACCAGGCAAATAAAAACATAAAATTTAGAATTCACAATCTTTAAGACTAAACTAAAATCAAGGTAAAAGAATACTTAAATAAGACAAAAACACTCTTCTTTTTCTTCTCTGTCTTTTCTATTTCTTTTCTTTTTTTAGAGAGAGAGAGAGTGAGTGGAATGTGAGCAGGGGGACAGAGGTAAAAGGAAGGAGAGAATCTTAAACAGGCTCCACACCCAGCACAGCACAAAGCCTGACACGGGGCTCGATTTCATGATCCTAAGATCATAACCTGAGCCGAGATAAAGAGTCAGACACTTAACGGATTAACACTTAACGGACTAAGCCACCCAGGTGCCTGAGAAGTATTTATCTTTTAATTATAAAATATATAACCCAAAATTAGAAATGTTAAAGTATTTATGAGCCATAACATTTAGCATCATATGTTTTCATTAAAGCCTGTAAGATGGGGATGGGTATTGTAGGGTTTATCTCAGGTCTCATTGTGACAGAGCCCCCATTCAGCTCATCACCCCTTTAGCCAGATTCAGCTGGATCCCATAAGAGTAGCGGATATAGCTCTATTTATGAAACTGACTTTCCACCCCCAGAAAATACTGTTCTTGCTAAAAAGAACTTTTCTTGCACCAAACAGCACATTGAAGGTTCTCAGTAAATATTAACATCATTCCCTGAAGGATTTCAAGACGAGAAAAAAAAAAACAAAAACAAAAACAAAAACAGAACACATTTTTCTTTTTTACAAGTGAATAGAGGACTTCAGTACAAAGCTATTAAAAACAAAGCAAAATGAAACAAAACAAAAAACAACCTGTAAGAATATGAGAGAATATAGAAAAACATTAATAGAAGGAAAATTCAGTTCAGCTCTTTCAGCTATATATGAAATGAACAAAAGGTATTTACATTTTAATAACATAAAAATAAGCTAAATCTAATATACACTTCTTCATACTCTAAACCCTGAGAGGTTACCATGTACGGTACTCAATTAGGACTTTATTTGCCTTATTTTAGCTAATCCTTAGGCAAATGTATGAGGTAACCGAGACTTTGAGAAATTAGGTAGGTTTCTCACAATCTTATTAAGTGGTGGAATATGGGTACTAATTCACATTTTCTCAATAACTTCCCCCAAATCTTAACTATACCTGTGCATTTATCTGGCCTTTGAATGAAGTGAAGCAAAAAAAGTATGTTTGACTCTCTTGGTTAGGAATAGAACGTATCCATTTACTCTGTCTAGGAAAAAAAAAATCACAGCCAGAAACCACATCAGAAATTTTTCTCAGCATGTTTTTATCTTAAAACAATATATTTTTTAAAAAAATCTATTTAAAATTGTCATTAGGGCAGCCCAGGTGGCTCAGCAGTTTAGCACTGCCTTCGGCCCAGGACATGATTCTGGAGACCTGGGATCGAGTCCCATGTCAGGCTCCCTGCATGGAGCCTGCTTCTCC
This sequence comes from Canis lupus familiaris, assembly GCF_011100685.1. Taxonomy (NCBI): domain Eukaryota; kingdom Metazoa; phylum Chordata; class Mammalia; order Carnivora; family Canidae; genus Canis; species Canis lupus. The sequence goes on from NC_049224.1 coordinate 82,231,236, forward strand.
TTCTGCCTGTTTCTCTGCCTCTTTCCCTCACTGTGTCTCTCATGAATAAATAAAATCTTTTAAAAAAATTGCCCTTAGTGTATTTTCATAATAACCCAATAAATTTCTTCTGGGCCAGAATATTTTTTTTGGGGGGGGGCAGGCAGGGGCCAGAGTATTTCTTAACTATAGCATATAAACAGAAACAAAAATATGTTGGATGTTAATGTCTTATTTCATGAAATGTATAATAAAATTAACTCTAAATTAAAATTTCCTGAGCAAAAAAATTTCAACAGAAATAGCAAAAAGATTTAACAGTGAGTGATATATTTAACTCTAAATTAAAATTTCCTGAGCAAAAAAATTTCAACAGAAATAGCAAAAAGATTTAACAGTGAGTGATATATGGCTCACAGGAATTGATTTATAAATTAAAACTAAGCAAAAAACTATCAAATATCATACACCAAAGAGTACTTCCCAGCATCTAAATAATTTCCTAATAGAATTTTAGTGCAAAAAGAAATTCAAGAAAATTCAAGAAGTGAAAATAATACAGATACCTATCTGACCATAATTCAATAATCCTAGAAAAGAATAGTAGAATGATTGCAATGAATAAATATCTATTTCATATATAGGTGCATTTATATAATAAATCCCTGGAAGTTGAAATAATGGGTAGAAAAGCACATGAAGTTTGAATTTTGAATCTCCATAGAAATTTAAAAGTGAAACACTCTCTAGCTAGATATGCTAATATATTATTTTTTTACTTTACTAATCTGAGAGTGAAAGAATTCACTTTTTATTAATATAAAAATCCAGGCTATAACTTTTCCTCTGAACTTTAGTATATCTGAAAGCTGTAAGCTTTTTATTATAATTTAAAATTTTAAATCACAAAATTTCCAGTTTAACAATTAGTAATTATAATTTAGAATTTATTTATTGGGAGCTTACCAAAGAAGGTATCAGGCATAGGTCTAGTACCTTTCCATGTGGTATTATCCATAATTTTCATGGAAATTTGATGAATCTCAAAGATACTGAATAAATCTACCATCACATTTATAGGTGGTGGAGTATAGGTAAAATCCTAGAACTTTTTTTCAAAAACCCATCTTCTTTTTTTAAAAAATATTTTATTTATTCATTCAGGAGAGACAGAGAGAGAAAGAGAGAGAGAGAGAGAGGCAGAGACACAGACAGAGAGAGAAGCAGGCTCCATGCAGGGAGCCGATGCGGGATTGGATCCCGGGACTCCAGGATCACACCCTGGGCTGAAGGCAGAGCTAAACTGCTGAGCTACCCGGGCTGCCCCAAAAGCCCATATTTTATTGCGAACTTCATAACAGTTGGTATTTCTGGCCTTTTTTTCATATACTTTATGTGATTTAGATGAACTGGAGTCCAATCCATTTATTTTATTTTATGTTAAAAATTTTAATTAGGTAGGTGCCTGGTAAGCGAATCTCTTTATGTATGTATTTATTGTGAAAACAGAGCATGCAAATTACTATTTGCAATTTAATTAATTTCTTCAAGATCAGGCTGTTATTTAACATAGAAGGGAACTCCAAACTTTTATGGATATTAAATTAGCAGCAAAGATAGAAAAATGTTATCACTATGTGATTGAATTCATGTGTTCTTACTATGGCTGTCAGATTATTTATAATAGTTTTATTTTCACTGATAAGTTATTTAAAAACAAAATGTTGGGATGTCTGGGTGGCCTAGGGGTTGAGCATCTGCCTTTGGCTCAGGTCATGGTCCCAGGATCCAGGGATCAAGTCCCACATCAGCCTCCTACTGGGGAGCCTGTTTCTCCCTCTGCCTATGTCTCTGCCTCTTTCTCTGTGTCTTTCATGAATAAATAAATAAAATCTTTAAAACAAATAAATAAGTAAATAAAAACAAAGTGTTATTGGGCTTTAATTCTTATTTCTATAATAGGAAGTTATATGAAGGACACCTGAATCAAACTTCAATTTGAAGGTATCTCTTCCCACCCTTATCATATTTTCTTATTTATATATTTATTATTTTTTCAGGTATTGAATTAACTGTAACAGAGTCATTGTTCATATACTCACAGAAGTCCTCGAATTTGTGTAGCAGAAAAGAAAATACTACTTCCACTTGACAGGTTTAACCTAGAATAAGTTGAAATTTAAATATATATTGTAGCTACTTTCTTCTGGGTTGTGAAGTAGGGAATTTGTTCATCCTGTAAAGATAGTTGCTATAGGAAAAAGTACTTTTTCATAAAAATAATTCCTAGATTGTCCCAGTCTGTTCAGAAAAGGGGATGGTGGGGCACCTGGGTGGCTCAGTCAGTTAAGTGTCCAGCTCTCAGTTTTGGCTTATGTCATGATGTTGGGATTGTAAGATCCTTCTCCGCATCAGACTCTGTGTGGACCGTGGAACCTACTTAAGATTCTCTCTCTGCCTCTCCCTTCCCCTCATCCCTGCTCTCTTTCTCTCTCTCTAAAAAAGGGTGGGATACTATCAGTATCAGTTTTGAACTGTATTAGTTGTCTATTCAGCCACCTCTTTAATAAATGATCATTACTCCCAATAGTCATAGTCAGGTCTGTCGATACATAGGATATCACCTGTCCCATGATTTTAAATCTTCACCTCTGCATGACTGCATGTATGTCAGAATTGGGCAAGGCTTTGGAATCTCTCAATTTCTCAGGACCCAAATTTCAGAAAATGGAAGATAAAAATATAATCCATGCTGTCACAGAACAGAAGCTACATTAGAGGCTGTCTACATACTTTTTTGGATTTTTTTGTTGTTGTTGTTAGCTGTAGAAATTCTAAACATTCATCCTGAAAGCAGGATGAATTCAATTTCTGAATCCACTCCCAGGTGTTTATTCTGGAGAAGAAGTAAAGACCCTATGGATAGCCTTCTCTTTCTTGTTCTTTGCCATTAATGACACTTCTTTGGAATCAGTTTCTAGACAGAACAGTCTTCTGAGACAAAATCCAGTGATTTTCCACTTTGAAGACAAAAGATAGATAAAAATGGGGACCGAGGGTATGCTTCAGTAGTTTTAGAGGTCTGAATCCCTTTCATTCAGATAGGATTTTTATTGTTTTCACTAGCTCCCTCAGATTAATTTCTCCACATTCACTCTATTGTATTCATATTAAACTTTTTGGTCTTTTTTGAGTTTTGCTTTGTAGCATTTTCCTTGTTGTTTGGCATAAGAGATCTAATCACATGTATTTTTTATGTATTTTACTGTATATGGGGATCACATTCCCCTGTAAATTTTCCATAAAGATTTTTAAAAATGATCAGATTGCAGAGCCAAGGAATTAAGGTCATTTTGAAATTTAAATCTCCTATGGTTCAGTATGATAAATTGCTATAAAGTTACTGGATCAGGTTTGAATTTAGAAAAAAAAATATGTATATATAGTCTCCAACTCAATTTTCCTGGCTGGAAAAAAAAAGCAGGTATTTAAAGAGACATGTCAAAGTTGAGAAATAAGTACAACCTAGCATCAGGAAAAGGCATTAAGATTTCTTAGTTAAAAGCTATATTTCTGTCTCTTCCTCTCATTTCCTGTGTAACATTGGTTAAGTAATTTAACCTGTAGTTCAATCACTTTATTAGCTAAGGTGGAAATATATTTCAGGAGGAAATACACACTGTTCTGGTATGTTTCAGCTAACAAAAGACATGGAACATCATTTGATACAACCTATAATTTTATGCAGTATTTAAAATTTTTAATTTTTTTCTTTCTAAAATAAAAACTTTACTTGGAGTCACATTGACTGAATCTTCAAATAGGAGAGGAGAATTAGAACTTGTATCAAATCATTTTTTATCCTTTTCCTAGTCAAATATCAAAGAGATAATGTCATTCATACTGAGAATGAAAGAAAGGAGGAGAAAGACAGAAGAGTGGCTTTTGATGCCATATATCCAAAAGTTTCTGAGAAAAAAAAATTGTAACAAAACTTGGTTTGGGAGAAAGCCTACTGTACAAAATAATAGGTTCTATTCTGAAAGTATCTCTCTGTTGTGCAAATACCTCATTTCTCATAAGAAAAGTATTTTCTCTTTATTCATATGAAATCTATTTGTTACTTCAAAGTCTTCATTATATGTTGATCACTTGACCATATTTCATTGTTTTAAAGATTTTATTTATTTATTCATGAGAGACACAGAGAGAGAGAGAGAGAGAGAGAGAGAGAAAGAGAGGCAGAGACACAGGCAGAGAGAGAAGCAGGCTCCATGCAGGGAGCCTGATGTGGTCTCGATCCCGAGACTCCAGGATCACGCCCTGAGCCAAAGGCAGATGCTCAACCACTGAGCCATCCCGGTGTCCCTTTTTGACCACATCTCAAGAAGGAAATTTTGAAAGATATTCTTTACACAACACTTTAATTAATCCAATTGACATATCCATGTTAAAATACTGAGGGTAGAATATTTAGAGCAGAAAAATGCAATATTAAACTAAAGGATTTACATAATCTTGAGCACAGATGCCAGATTTAAAAAGCCAACATCACCTTTCATAATTGAAAGCAAGGTACCTTTACAAAGAATCGTTTATTAAAACCAAAGTACTATTTCAATAAAGTATTAAGATTGCTGCATAGAATGCCCTGTGGGCAGCACTCTGAAATAATAGTGAATTGCTATTCTAATCCACAATGGAACATTTTAATAAGTGTGATAAATGACTCACAGAGAGCTTCAGATTTCAATGTCAGTGGAATTAGAATCAGGCAGAGGCTGGCCCTGGGTGATAGATGCAGAGGATTTTTGTGGTAAACACTTTGCAATGTCATGACAATACCAGCTTATGGAACACTCAGAGGTTAAATTCACGTCCATTTGTCAACTTGTTGCCTGAGGGTAAAAATGTAGACAGAAAGCTAGTCTTTAACTGGTAATATACTTCCTTACATTCTATAACCTTTTAAAATGATGCAAAACAAATGGATTAAAAGATAGCAATGAATGAAGGTAAATCACTTGACACTTAGAGACATAGCCTTAGTAATATTATGGATTGGAAAGATACATTGTGATCAATTGGGCTGATAGCCTTAACATTTTTTCCTCCTTTAAAAAAAAATATGTTTCTTTCTTTAGGTGTCCGAGCTTTATGAGGACATAAATGTATGTTTGATACTTCTATTCTTCAAGATTTTCTAAACAGATGCAAATCATGCATATACAAACTTTTTTCTGATCATTTTTAACTTGAGATACAGATTCAGAGGAGGGATATTATGAAATCTTAAAACATTTCTGACATTATATGGAATACTGTATTATTATATTTCAGTGTTCAAATAACAAAAGCCTGACCTAGGTACGTTATTATCTTCAATGGTTTTCTTGAATATTATTTTAAATGTTCCCAAGGAGACAAGCTTTTGATTTATGCTTCAAGTTTTCTAAACTAACCTTTTCCTCACTTTCTTTTTTTTTTATTATGTAATCTATATTGCAGGAGTATAGTGCTAATATATACAAAGTACTTTGTCATCAAATAACAGATCTTCATGAAACTTAATAAAGAGAAATCTAGAGGGCTAAAGCCAAGGTGGACCTAATGGGGCTAAATAGAAAAGACATTTTCTTAAATTTTGTTGTTCATAAAACCACAGACCCCTACAAAGTGCAAAGGCATCATAAGGGAAAAAAGTATATTTATAAATGCAGCCACTAAAAATTACCAAAATAAGATAACTCTGAAGTCCTCTTTTGTATTCAAAGTGGTTTTCGTTTTTTTTGCCAATTGACTAAGTCAGTGCTCTCTAAATTTTAGCATTCAGTCAATCACCTGGAGATCTTAGTTAAATAAAGATTGTTATGCAGCAGGTCTGTCATGTGGAGCCTTGGGTGTTGAATTTCTCATAGGATTTCAAGTGAAGCTGTTGCTCCTGCTATGCAGCCAGCACCTTGATGAGTAGTCAGGCACAAAAGACACATCCATGACTTCATCCCAGGCATAATGTGTCAGTGTACTTTTGAGGAATAAAAAGCAACTGTTCTACACTGGTCAAAATTACATGAATAAAGTATATACTAAATGCTTGGTTCAGTTAGTGTCAAAAGTGACAAAAAGTGGGTGTTACAGCCATGGGTGTTGACTATGCAGTCAGGCCTATGGGTTTGATACCCATCTTCACTCTCAACTAGCCATGGAATTCATGTCTCTGAGTCCTCACCTGTAAAGCTAGAATACTAATAAGTCATTCTATTCAGTGTTTGAAACATAAAAACACTTAGAATAGTTCTTGGCATTTTATAAACCCTTAATAATTATTATGTGTCTTAAGAGACAAAAGTTACTGACCTGGAGCCAGAAAACTTGCACTTAATTTTTTTCATTTTTTAAAGATTATTTTAATTTATTTTTTGAAAAGATTTTGTTCATTTATTCATGAAAGACACACAGAGAGAGAAAGAGAGAGGTAGGGACACAGGCACAGGGAGAAGCAGGCTCCATGCAAGGACCCCGATGTGGGACTCGATCTCAGGACTCCAGGATCACACCCTGGGCCAAAGGAAGGCACCAAACCACTGAGCCACCCAGGAATCTCTTAGTTTTTTCATTTAAAAGTTAAGATACCCTTAGCCCTTTAAAATTATTTAAACTGGCAGCCCAGGTGGCTCAGCAGTTTAGTGCTGACTCCAGCCCAGGGTGCAATCCTGGAGACCCAGGATCGAGTCCCATGTCGGGCTCCCTGCATGGAGCCTGCTTTTCCCTTTGCATGTGTCTCTGCCTCTCTCTCTCTCTATCTCTCATGAATAAATAAAACCTTTAAAAAAAAATTAAAAAGTAATAAACTTTCTGATCCCAATTTCCTTATTTATGAAATGGGAACAATTATATTCATTTCCAAGGACTGATAAGATTATTAGGATGATGCGTATGAAAATACTTTTAAGCCCTAAAAATTATGGAACTTAGAAGTGTAATTTGTACTCCTGGAGTAGTAAAATCTTTGAAAAAACTATTTAAATTCACCAAATATTGATAGAGATCCAACATCAAAAGATGTAACTTTCTTGGTATGTCTTTTTTTTTTTTTTTTTTAATCTCACCCTTGCCAGAGTTCCCCAAGAAAGTTTTAGCAAAGTGTAGGCAAATAAAAAAAAAAAAAAAAAGTGAGTTCTATACATATTTTATTGCTGATTGGAAATGAAAATAAAAGCAGAAACATACACAGTTTTTCCTACTCTTGAATAATAATACATCAATGTTAGTAATACTCCATGTCTCTTTATATGCTTACAGAAACATCATGTATTTTATCTGGGAAAAGAAAAAGAATCAACTGTGTCACACTTGAGCTCTGACAAAGGAGACCCTTGGTAAATAGCTGTTGAAGAATGAATTCAAAGTAAAAGTTTATTCCTGATTGTATTTCTCTTTTGTGATGTGTTCTTAAAAGTATACTTGGTCTCTTTACTCCTTAGAGTCAATGTTAAATGGGACTCAGTGTAGAACTTGCTCCTTGGAAACATAAGTGAATTATGAGAATTAACCAAAATGATGGCAGGTAAGCATTTCGAACTGCTTTTTAAAGAAAGATTCCATAGAAACACAAACCTCTCAAGGATAAAAGTACTTGCGAAAGTGGAGGAAAAAAAAATATGGTGAGAGAGAGGTTGGTAATGAGGAGAAGGAAGATCAGAAAGGAAGGGAGATTAGAGAACATGAGTTACAGCCTCTTTCATTTCACAGAAGTAGCACCAGGCGAGCCCGCTACTAATCTCTTCTGGATGCAGCAAAGGATCTTGTATTGTATCTGCATTAATGACATGGACAGAGAATAATCACCAAATTGATTAAACACAAATAGGCAGGACTTCTGGACACCCACAGATGAAAGCAATAGAGATTACAGAGGTAGGCTAGAAATAACTTGATGAGTCCATTTGGAAGACTGAAACTTAATACACCAAAGAAACACCACAATGGCAAAACTAATGCGATTCCGAAATCAGTAGTGCCATTATATATTATTTTAATTTTTAAAATGATTTTATTTATCTATTTGGGAGAGAGAGAGAGAGAAACGAGCAGGGGATGGACAGAAGGAGACCAAAAGGGAGAAGCAGACTCCCTGCTGAGCATGCAGCCAGGTAAGGGCTCAAAGCATGCTTGATTAGGGGGGTGCTCTATTCCAGGACCCTGAGATCATGACCAGAGCTGAAGTTAGACCTGAACCTACTGAGCCACCCAGGGCCCCCAATAGTGTCATTTTAAATATCAGTGTCTACACCGTTAAAAAATCAGACTTCAGGGCAATATAGAAAGAATGCCCATAGTTTAAGATCATTTTTTTCGAAGTTAATGTTATCTAATTCTAGTTATTTTTGTGTATTTCAGATGAAAATGATCATGTGAAAAATCTAAATGAGAACAACTTAGGTAGATGATGGCCCAAGTCACTGAGTTCTATGTATTTGGTGTGGGAAATTAAATTTATTTATTTTAAAGATTTATTTTTTTATTTATTCATGAGAGACACAGAGAGAGAGGCAGAGACACAGGCAGAGGCAGAAGCAGGCTCCGTGTGGGGAGCCCAACGGGAGACTCGATCCCAGGACCCTGGGATCACACCCTGTGCCAAAGACGGACGCTCAACCACTGAGCCACCCAGGTGTCCTGGAAATTAAATTTAAATTAAAAAGTCAAATAATGTCTCCAGAAAAATGAGAGAAAACCCACTCTTAAGACAGGCTAGTAGGCAGTTACTTAGAACTATGTTAATCTTGCTTCCCTTCCTAATTAATATTTTAGGAAGATACTATCAAAAGTTAGGGTTATCACAATGCCTTTTTTGTTTTAAAAAAAAATAGCCTGACAACCTTTTCCAAAACACAATGAATAAAAACAAAATAAAATAAATTGTCACAGAGTTTACAGAGGTTTTGGAGATTAATATGATAGTATCTAACAAAAATATAAAATATATATACTTTTGACTACCCAAGTTTAATTTTAGGAATATCATAAGCAATTATTTATGCTTGGTGTGATGCATATAGATAAATTATATTTCTTTTTTTAGATAAATTATGTTTCTTACAATATTATTTACAAAGGTGAAAAAACCATCAGTAACTACCTACACGTACCTTAATAAAAACATTGTGGTAATTTCAGGAGTATAGAATAGTGTGCAGTAATCTAAAAAGATGAGATGACATTTGTGTTGCTAACTTGATGAGTAATAGAGTGGGGGGGAAATTGCTCACAGACTCATAAGTCTAAAATAATCATGTTAGAATAAATTATGTGTGTGTGTGAATGCTCTGTTGAAAAAGATCTAGAGATCTGGAATGACACATATAAAAAAAATTCATTATACTTACTCATGGTAGGAATGGTTTGAAGTGGGAAGAAGACAGATGGTGACGACAAAGAAAATATTATTTTTATTTTTAACTTACAGACTTTTACATTGCTTCAGGTTTTCTATACATTACTTTTATAATGGGGAATATGGATAAATAGAAAGCTGAAGTCTTATGCTGGTAATTTTAAAGAACTATATCAGGTTACATGCTTGACATAAGTTGAAAATAATGCATATAATGACAGATATATCTAATTAGAATGAGTAGAAAAATTTTGAAACAATAGCAAAAATCATAAATAATAAATTAATTAAAAGAAGAGAGTTGACATATGGGAATAAAATAGGGAAAATAAAATTTTAATTTCACTTATTTTTAGTAAGAGAAGTAAAAACTTTGTGATTCACCCTCAATGGACAATATAAGATTACCCCTGACATTAATAAAAAAAAGATCTCTTCCATTTCTGTGAATGTGTAAAATTTTGTGTTTATACCCAGTAAATCCCATCATTTAATATATAGAATTTGTGCTTGTGAGCAAAAAGCTTGGTAGTTTTCTAATAGACCTCAGTACATGCCATCTCTTGACACTCCTCACACCATGAATGACATTAATTGGAATTAGGTATCTGAAAAAACATGAACTAAGTGTCATGTGCTCAAAGGTATAGAATATGAGAAGATTAAAGAGACTGCCCATAAAATGTAAAGTATGGAATTCTGCTTTTTTTATAGAATTTTTAAAAATGATTTTATTTATTTATTCATGAGAGACACACACAGAATGAGAAGCAGAGACACGGGCAGACGGAGGAGCAGGCTCCATGCAGGGAGCCCGACGTGGGACTCAATCCCGGGTCCCCAGGGTCACACCCTGGGCCGAAGGCAGCACTAAACAGTTGAGCCACCCAGGGATCCCCTGGAATTCTGCTTTTTTGCCATAGACTTGGTCTTTGCAAAATAAATAGGGGGAAAATGATTATTTTATTTTGAAAGAAAATTATTGTCAAAAAAGATAATAGTTGACATATTTTTTAAAGAAATCCAAACCTAGCATTTCTAGAAGAGTGATATGTAAGAACATAGGATTCTTGCTTAGCTTTCATTAATCCATCCCTTCATGATTCCATTTAAAAGTGCCTCTTTCAATACATATATGGACTACAGTATGTTATTCTGTTAATATGTTTTTTTTATTTTTAAAATTTAGTTTTATTTATTTTTTAAGATTTTATTTATTTATTCATGAGAGACAGAGAGAGAGAGAAGCAGGCTGCCTGTGGGGAGCTGGATGTGGGACTCGACCCTGGGACTTCAGGAACACCGCCTGGAGCCCTGGGCCGAAGGCAGTCTCTCAACCACTGAACCACTCAGGCATCCCTCTTGATATATTTTTTAGATTTCACAAAAAAATACTATAATGTTTATGGAAAAAGGAAATTACCTTCCCACCGGTGAGTAAACTTTTCAGTGAAAACCAGGATAATATAATTATAATTACACATTAATTCCATATTCCATGCCTTCTTACTGGGAGTTTCTTTCTGTGAAATCTCTCCCTTCATATAACGTTCTTTTGTTTCTTAGAATTCTCATTCATACTCTCTGTCTCTGTCTCTCTCTCTCCCATCTGTCTTGCCTCCCTCCACCTAATCTTGACTCAATCAGTGATTTTCTGTTTCCTTCTCTATAAGCATTTGTATTTCATGGAAAGAACTTCACATCTCCAGAATAAAGAGAGTAAAATTCCTAGCTAACTATAAAGAAGAAATATGATATTTATGATTTTCATTAAGGTGGCTCTGCTCAAATATAAAGAGAAGATTTATAACATCACCAATTTTTTGATAGAAGTTTGTTTTATTTTTTTTTCTGACCACATTAATATAAATTAGATTTTGGGAACCCCAACATTTATAAAATGTTTTGTGAGTCTGTTGAAAGACTGTGCAAACTCTCCTTGACTAGTCACTTATTATCTTTATCAGACCCATTTGCATGAGAAGAAACATGATCAAAAGGAACTGAGTGTTTAGGATTTGCTAATTCTGAAATACATTCTGTAAAACAAATGTATACGTACATCATACAATATCAGAATATGACTAAAAAGGAAAATTAATAATAACAATTAGCATGAATAAAGGAGTGAGGATGTCCAGACTATTAGTATGATATTGACCAGTCAATATATGAATTCTCTTAAATTATATAGAATATTAAGTTATGGATTCTTTCTGAAGTTTTATTGGTCAATTTTTTTTGTACTGATCACTCATTTATTCATTCATAAGCTTGAACAAATACAATAAATAATTCTGTGAATTTAGTTTCATTCTTTGCATTTCTAAAAATGAATGAATGCCTAATTTCATATTGCATACACTTCTGATGAGAACTGCTATTATATAACTTTTCATACGATAGAATGAAATATATGATGATTATCTTAAGTACTAGAACATGCTTAATGAAAAAGTAATAATTTTATGAGTTTAACCTTCGGGAAACCCACCAGATTCTCAGGGGGAATATTTGAGGAAAATCTCCTAAAACTTCAGGCATAGATAGAGGAAAATAGCCATTTTGTAATAAGTCCAGAGTGTTCTGCTCTCCTTAATAAATATCTGCCTTAATGAAACTATTTTATCACAGTTTCTAACTGACCTGGGTAAGGGAAATACCCAACTCTAGTCCCTATCTTGCCTACCTGTGTCACTTACAGGGAAAAAAGTCCTCAGAAGCAAATGTGAAGGTTAGAGCCCAGGGGTACAGATATAATAAAAAACTGAGACCAAATCATAAGATTAAAGAAAACTTCTTCTCCAACACCTTACTAACATACGCTTGTTTAGAAAATTCCTCCCCCCACCTCAAAACAAAACCAAAAACCACTGAAGCTGATAAGCAATTATAGATGGGTTGCAGCACATAAGGGTAATATAAAAAGTCAACTGCTTTTTAAAAAATATGCAAACACTGAGCAATTAGAGCTTGAAATTTTAAAAAGTACACTACTTTTAGTGGCACCAAAAAATGAAATACTTAGGTATAAATATAACAATATATGTACAAGATCTCTATAAGGGAAACTACAAAACTATTAAAAAGAAGATTAAATAAATGGAAACATTCCATAATCATGACAGGAAGACACATTTTTAAATGTTTTAAAATTTAAATTCAATTTGCCAATATATGGTATAATACCCAGTGCTTATCCTATTATGTGCCCTCCTTAGTGCCCATCACCCAGTTACCCCAACCCCCAACCCACCTCCTCTTCTGCAACCCATTGTTTTCCAGAGTCAGGAGTCTCTCATGGTTTGTCTCCCTCTCTAATTTTTCCCCACTCAGTTCCCCTCCTTTCTCTTGTAATTCTTTTCACTATTTCTTGTATTCCACGTATGAACGAAACTATATGATGATTGTTCTTCTCTGAGTTATTTCACTCAGCATAATACCCTCTAGCTCCATCCATGTCAAAGCAAAGGGTGGGTAGGGAAGACACAATATTGTAAAGATATAAGTTTTTCTCAACTTGATCTACACATTTGATGCAATCCCAAGCAAAATCCCAGCAAGTTATTAATGGATATTGATAAACTGGATCATACAGTATTCTAAAGTTTATATGGAAAGGCAAAAGACCCAGAATAGCCAACAAAATATTAAAGAAAAAATAAAGTTGGAGGACTGGCCATATTCCATTTCAAAGCTTTCCATAAAAGCCATTATAATTAAAACAATGTGATATTGGTGTAAGAATAGACAAACAATGGGCAGCCCAGGTGGCTCAGCGGTTTAGCACATCCTTCAGCCCAGGGCCTGATCCTGGAGTCTTGGAATTGAACCCCACATCAGGCTCCCTGCATGGAGCCTGCTTCTCACTCTGCCCTCGTCTCTGCCCCTCTCTCTCTCATGAATAAATAAATAAAATCTTTAAGAAGAGAATAAACATATCAATAGAATAGAACAGAGAGTCCAGAAATAGATAAGCACAAAAGTAGTTGAGTGACCTTTGACCAACTAGCAAAATCAATATAATAATTTTCAACAAATGGTGCTGAAACAGTTGGATGTTCATATGACAAAAACAAAAACAAAAAATTCCCAAAGAACTTAAACACTGGCTTATTCTTTTTTAAGAAAAAAATGCAGAATTAACCATAGACTTAAATATTAAATTCAAAACTATGAAATTTGTAGAAAATAATAGGAGAAAATCTCCATGATTTAAGATTTGGTAATGCCATTTTAGATACAACACCAAAACTGCAATCCATACAGGAATCAGTTGGGCATTATTAAAATTAAAAACTCCTGCTCTCTGAAAAATACTCAGAAGATAATAAAAGGATAATCCACAGACTGCAAAAAATATTTGAAAAATCCTTATTTCGTAAAAGACCTGTGTACAAAATATAACAAGAATTCTTCAAACTGGACAATAAGAAAACAAACTAACGAGTTAATTATGGGCAGAAAAAATGGGGAAGGGCAAAAGATCTGGATACCTCACCAAAGAAGATACACAAATAAGCGTATGAAATAATGTATGGTATCATGTCATTAGAATGTAACAATTTGAAACAACTTTTTTTTTTTTAATATATATCAAGTGTACTTTGTTTTCTCCACAGATATTCCATTAAGTAAAAACATCATTTATATATTGCCAGGTCACAGTTAAAGAGAATTCTTTACAGAATCAAATTTCTTGTGGTTGTTCCATATACAAGTATTTAAATATATCATAATTTAATTACATCTATTAGAATGGTTAAAATGTAAAACATTGGAAATACAAAGTATATATGAAGATGTAGAGCAACAAGAAAAGAATGTCACAAAATGGAGTGGTAGAAATGCAAATTGGTACAGCAATTTGAAAATTAGCGATTTCTTTCAAAGTAAAACAGTCTTACCATATGATCTAGCAATCATGTTCCTTGGTATTTATCCAATTGAGTTGAAAATGTAAGCCAACACAAAAACCTGTACTCAGATATTTAGGGGAGCTTTATCAATAATCATCAAACATTTGAAATAACCAAGATGCCCTTTATTTAATTTTTTAAATTTTATTTAAATTCAGTTTGCCAACATATAGAATAACATCCAGTGCTCATCTCATCAAGATGCCCTTTAATATGCAAATGGATAAACTGTGATACATCTTGTGATTGAATATTACTCACTGCTAGAACGAAGTCAGCTATCAATCTATGACCGGACATAGAGGAACTTTTACCCAAGAAGCTATTCTGTATAATTCCAGCTGCATGACGTTTCTGGGAAAGACAAAACTATAGAGGTAGGATGAAATCTATGGCTGCCAGGAATTTGAAGGAAATGAAGGAAGTATGAGTAGGTGGAACTCAGGGGATTTTTAAAACAGAAAAACTATTTTGTAGGACAGTGCAATGGTGGATATTTCATATTATGCATTTGTCAAAACCAATAGAACTGTACAACACAAAGAGGAGACTCTAATATTCACCAAGGGCTCTTGTGTAAAAAAAATGGAACATGTTCCCTATATTGTAATTTTCATCTCCATAACTTATTTGTTTTATAACTGGAAATTTGTACTTCCTAATCTTCTATTTGCCTGTCCCTCCACCCCTCTTCCCTCTGGCAACCACCAGTTTGTTCTCTGTAAGTCTGCTTCTATTTTTGTTTGTTTGTTTGTTTGTTTGTTTAGTTTTTTTATTCCACATATAAGTGGAAGCCTATGGTATTTATCTTTCTCTATTCGATTTAATCCGTTTAGCATAATAACCCCTAGGTACATCCATGTTGTCATGAATGGCAAGATTACACTCTTTTCTATGGCTGAAAAAAAATTCCATTTTATATATATATAGATAAATACATTTATCTATATGTACATTTTTATATCTGTAAAAATTCCATTTTATATATATACAGTATCTATATAAAAAATCCCACTTTATATATACATCGTATACACGCACAGACACACAATGTGTGTATATGTTATTATATGTGGTATATACTCATGCATACATATGTGTATATTTACATATATAATGAAATATTATATATATGTTTGTGTGTGTATATATATGTGTGTGTATAAAAATACAACACACAACACCTTCCTTACCCACTCATCTACCAATGGCTACTTAAAGTTGCTTTCATATCTTAGCTAATATAAATGATACTGCAATAAATATAGGGGTGCATACATCTGTTTGAATCAATATTGGCTTTGGTTTTGGTTTTATTTTTCTGAATAAATGCCCAGAAGCAGAATTACTGGATCATACAGTATATTTATTTTTTGATTACTGGATAATGTAGTATGTTTATCTTTTAATTTTTCAAGGAAACTTCATACTGCTTTCCAAAGTGGCTGCAACAATTTACATTCCCATTAGCTGTGCACAAATGTTTCCTTTTCTCCACATCCTCATCAACACTTATTTCTTGTCTTTCTATACTAGCCATTCTGACTGGAAAAAGGTGATTTCTTATCATGGCTTTGATTTGCATTTCTCTGATGGTTACTGGTGTAGATTTTATTTTTAATATTCTTGTTGGTCATCTATAGGTCTTCTTTAAGAAAATGTCTATTCAAGTCTTAGGCTCATTTTTAATCAGATTTTCTGGGTTTTGTTGTTCAGTTGTAGGAGTTCTTTATATTTTGGGGGTAGTAATGTCTTATCAGATATATCATTTGCAAATATCTTTTTCAATTCAGTAGGTTGCCTTTCATTTGTTGACGGCTTTCTTCATTGTGCAAAAGCTTTTTACAGTGATGTAGCCTCAATAGTTTATTTTTTATACTTTTCCTTGCTCAAGTAGACATGTCCAGAAAAATATTGCTAAGGCTAATGTCCAAGAGATTAGTGTGTATATTTTCTTTTATGAATTTTATGGTTTTAGGTTTTAAATTAATGTCTTGAAATATTTGGAATTTATTTTTGCCTAAGGTATAAGAAACTGGTCCAGTTTCATTCTTTTACATGTAGCTGTCCAGTTTTCCCAACACCATTTATTAGAGAGACTGTATTTTCTGCATTGTTTATTCTTGCCTCATTTGTCATAGATTAACTGACCCTATGAAGGTTGGCTTATTTCTGGGCTCTGTATTCTGTTTCATTGATCAATGTGTTTGTTTTTGTGCCAGTATCATACTGTTTGTACTACTAAAGCTTTGTAGTATAGCTTGAAATCTGGGGTTGTGATCCTCCAGTTTTGTTCTTCTTTCTAAAGATTGCTTTTGCTATTCAGAGTCTTTTGTGGTTTTATAAAAGTTCAGAATTATTTGATTTAGTTCTATGACAAATGGTATTTTGATAGGGATTGCATTGAATTTGTATATTGCCTTTGGTAGAATGGATATTTTAACAATATTAATTCTCAGTATCTTATTCCTTTTTGATGAAATTGCAAATGAGATTGTTTTCTTAATTTCTCTTTCTGCTACTTTTCTATTAATACATAGAAACATAATAGATTTCTGTGTATTAATTTTGTGTCTTGCAAGTTTACTCAATTTATTTGTTAGTTTAATGGGTTTTTTTTTGTAAAGTCTCTGCTTTTCTTTTTTTTTTAAGATTGTACTCATTTACTTGGCGGGATGAGCACTGGGTGTTATGCTATATGTTGGCAAATTGAACTCCAATAAAAAATAAAATAAAAGATTTTATTCATTTATTCATGAGAAACACACAGAGAGAGAGGCAGAGACACAGGCAGAGGGAGAAGCAGGCTCCATGCAAGGTACCTGATGCAGGACTCGATTCCAAAACTCCAGGATCATGCCCTGAGACAAAGGCAGATGCTCAACTGCTGAGCCACCCAGGAATCCCATCTAGTTTTCTATATATAGTATTATTTTATCTGCAAATATTTCTCTCTTATTAATTTAGGTATGCTTTATTACCTTTTATTGTCTGATTGTTGTGGCTTTCTTCTGGTATTATGCTGAATAAAAGTGGAAAAAATGGGCATCCCAGTCATTTCATATTTCTGTTATTAATTTTCAATTTTTTGTTGCAGTTGAAGAATATACTTTGTATTACTTATTTTTTTTTAATTTATTAAACTTGACTTAAAGTTATGGCTTAAGGTACTTGATTTAAGCATATGGTCTATTTGGAGAATGTTCCACATCTACTTGAAAAGAATGTGTAGTCTGTAATCATTAGGTGGAATGTTCTCTATAAGTCAGTTTAATAGTGCTAGTTGATAGTGTTATTAAAGTTTCTTATCCTCACTGAAGATTGTTTTTTGTATTTTTTGCTTTCCACTTAGTTTTGATCTAGTGGTTCTTTCAGTTATTGGGAGTAGAAAATTAAAATTTCTGACTTTTATTGTTGCTTTATGCATTTGTGGCTCTGTTATTAAATGAATAGACACTTATAATTGTTTCATCTTCCTAACTTATTAACCCTTTTATTATTTCAAATGTACTTCTCCTTCTCTAAGAAAATTTATTGTCTTAAAGACTTTTTTTTTTATGATACTTGTATACTTTTTACTTCAGTTTTCTTATCTTTTTGCATGGCATATCTTTTTCTATTTTTTTACTTTCAATCTATGGACTTATTTGAGTTTAAGTTTTGTCTGTTGTAGACAGTGTATAGTTGGATCTTATTTTTTATCTTGCCTATCATTTATTTATTTAAATTTGACAGAAAGAAATTGAGAGAGAGAGAGAGAGAGATAAGAGAACAAGCAGGGGGAGCAGCAGGCAGAGGGAGGGAGAAAAGCAGGCTCCTCACTGAGCAGGGAGCAGGATGTGGGACTTGATCCCAGGACCCTTGTATCATGACCTGAGCCATAGGCAGATACTTAACCAACTGAGCCATCCAGGTGCCCCTATTGGCGTCTTTAGAGATTCATCTTTAACATAATTATTGATATAGTTGGATTTACATTTTCACTTTTGGTCTTTGCTCTCTGTATGTCTTCTATTATTTTGTATTTCTAGGCCTCCTTGATTGCCTAATTTTGTACTAAATGTTTAGTGTCAATTTTAGTTCCTTTTAAAAATTTTATATTTTTGTGAGTTGTTTTCTAATGCTTGATCTCAGGATTACAGTAGTAATCTTACTTTATTAAATTCACTTCATATTAATGCTAACTTGATTCCAGTATGATTATAAACTTTGTTCCAATATAGCTCTTATCTCCCACCACTATACTATTATTAACTTATATGTAGTACATCTCTAAGAGATATAAACCGAATAATTAAATGTTATAATTATTGTGTTATAATATTTGCCTTTTAATGACATTAGGGAAGATATGAGAAAAATATACTCATAGATTCATTTATATTAACTGATTTATTTAGTGTTTATGGTATTCTATATTACTTCCAGTAACTTGAGTATTGTCTCACATAATTTCCTTTAGTCTGAAGAATTCCTTGTATAATTTCATATAAGGCAGATCTACTAGGAGCAATTTCTTTCAATATTTGTTTATCTATGTATATTTGAATTTTGTTTTTATTTTTGAAAGATACTTTGCTGGATATACATTTCTGGGTTGACAGTTTTTTGTTAGTTTGTTTTTCTTTCACTCCTTTGAATATGTCATTTCACTGTCTTTGGGTTTCCATGGTTTTAGATGAAGTCAGCTTTTAATCATATTGTGTCACTGCTCTACACGGTGAGGCATTTTTCTTTTGTTTTTTTCAAAATTTGTCTTTGTCTTTCAACAGTTCGAATATGATTTTTTTAGATGTGGATTTATTTACAATTCTCCTTAAAGACAATATTATTAAAACACTAATGTGTGGGCACCTGGGTGGCTAAGTGTCTCCCTTTAGCTCAGGTCATGATACTGGGGTCCTGGGATTGAGCTCTGTGTCAGGCTCTTGGCTCAATGAGGAGTCTGCTTCTCCCTCTCCCTCTGTGTTCTCTCTTGCTCTCACTTTCTCTTAAGTAAATAAATAAAATCTTTTTTAAAAAACCACTACTTTTCCTTAAAAAAAAAAAAACTAATTTGTTTTATCAAATTCTTGATTGTTATTTCTTCAGGTTTTTTTTTTTTTTTTTTTCCTCTACCTTCTCTTCCTCTGGGAGTCTCTTCATACTTGTCAATAGGTTGATAATCTTCTAGTTCTCTAAGGTTCTGCTAATTATTCTTCATTCTTTACTTTCTGCTCTTCTTGGATAATTTCTGTTGGTGTTTTTCACGTCCATTAATTATATTCTCTGCTATCTCAAATTTTGTTAGATCTCCTCTTGCTTTTTTTTTTTTAGTTATTTTAATGTTCAACTACAGAATTTCCATTTGTTTTTTTAATTATTTCTATATCTATTGGTAATCTCTTTTTGGTGAATCATTATTCTAATACTTTCAACTCCTAAACATTGTTTGCTTTTGTTTTTTGAAACTTTTTATAATAACTCTTTTGAAGTCTTTTCCTGCCAAGTCCTGTATCTAAAACTATCTATTGAGTATCTTGTCTCTCAAATTATGATTTATATTTCTTTTCTCTGATTTAAATATCTCATAATGTCTCGTTGAAAATTCAGCATTATAGCAATTCTGGATTTTGATTTACTCTTCTGAAGGTTGTTGTTGCTCTGTCTTTGTTTCTGTTTTCATTAAGTAATTTGTCTTGGCAAAATCTACAAAATCTTGCTTTTCTGTGGTGAGTGGCCTCTGTAGCTGTCTTTGCTCAATTATCTTTTTTTTTAATTTTTGTATTTTACTTTTAAGATTGGTTTACTAGAACTATTATCCTAATGCAATTTAGAGGTCAATCAATCATTAGATTGATGCTGATAAGTCTTTTTATAAGCAGTAGAAATATTTAAAAGTTCTGTTGTTTTCAATTCGACTCCATCTTCTATTTTTCTGTTGAGCTATGTTTTTAGTCTTCTATGCATATATGGAAATCCTTACGGTCAGCCAGAGGTGTATGGCTGTATTTGACACTTTCTTCTCTGATGCGCATTCCTATACACCCAGCCATAAATAAGCTTTTTCCAAATATGAGCATAACCCTGAGCTAGTACAACAATTGGCCCTTCTCAAACACCATGTCTGAAATTGTTACTCTCATCAATAACCTGCTGGATATAGACACTGTCCACACCTCCAGATCAAGTGAACATCTTTTGACTGTAGTCAAGAAGCAGCTGTTTTTTTCTGTCCTGTCCTGGCAGAGTCTCTGCATTTGTCAAGCTCTGGGATAAGATTTGGGGGAAGGAGAATCATCAGTCTGGATCCCCACAGATTCATATTGTTTTTACTAGATGTCTATCTAGTATTCATTCAGGCATAGACACTTTTTCAAGCAAATATATTGCCAATTTTCAGTGTACTAAAATAGTTGTTTTTGTCATTTTTGTCTTGCTTTATACCTGCTTTTAGTGAAAGAATTTTAAAATGCCATTGCCATAGTAATAGCTCACATGACCCCTAAAATCTTTTTAAACTTTTTACAAAAGGATTCTTTGGTTGTGTTATATTATAATTTTATATGAGTTTAAATTGTGAAACTTTATATCATTTCTTTTGAAGATTTGCATAATGGGGAGAAATACTATCTCATGTTTGGAGTTTTTGAATAGAAATGAAGATTATGGGTTACTAGAAGTAGGAAAGAAAAAAAAAAAGGACAGTAAACAAGCATAGACAATAAGAAACTAACAACCAAAATGTATTCTTTGTGTTAAAGAAGGCATGGTAGGAGATGCCAATAAGCCTAACAGAAAGATATAGCATTGAAAATATTCTTTCTTCATATGTTAAAGAATATGAGTTCACATCTATCTTAGAGCTGGGCATTGACGTTTTATACTGATGATCATTAGATGTGATAAGCAGAATTCTAAAATAGTCACCAAGTTTCATGTTTCATGAATGTTATATTATATGGAAAAACTGAATAAATCTTGCAGATGTACTATCGCAGATATAATCACTTGACTTGAAGTGAAAAAAGAGGTAAATTATCCTGGTTGGTCTTAACATGATCCCATCAGTCCTTGAAAAGCAGGTCTGGAAGTAGAGGTCAGTGGCATGGAAGCAGCAGAAACAGTATTATTTTGGCCTTGATAAAGCAAAATAGTATGACATGTGGCAGGTAATGATGAAAAGCCTCTAAGAGCTAAAGGATTCTGTTCTACATTCATGAAGAACTGAAATCTGTCGATGGTCATTGAGCTTGGAGGAAGACTGTAAAAATTATACTCTTCAGGCTGACATCTTTTTTCCATTCAGTGAGATCCTGAGCACAGTACCCAGCTAAATTATGCCTGGACTGTGACCTAAAATATTGCATCATAATAAAAGGGCACAACTTACTGTTAGCTAAATTTGTGGCAATTATTTATTTAGAAATAAAAAAAATAATAGAGTGAAGATGATTAAAGTACCATTTTA
Source organism: Canis lupus familiaris (assembly GCF_011100685.1). Taxonomy (NCBI): domain Eukaryota; kingdom Metazoa; phylum Chordata; class Mammalia; order Carnivora; family Canidae; genus Canis; species Canis lupus. Next base: position 82,252,981 of record NC_049224.1, read on the forward strand.
GTTAGTATCTCTTGTTAAACATGACCATTTGTGATTTCATCCTTTTTCAGGTGAAAACCTCCTGAATTTTCTTTCAAGTACCACTTCTTTTCCGCCATTGGTCTATGATATAATTCTGTTGGATCTAGTTAACCCTCCTCCACTACTGAGCTGCATTCTGAGTTGAGCAAATGAAAGTATCATGTAATTTATTCCGTAACTAGAAAGATGCTCTTTTCTACTGGGGTTAATAAACTGACAATATAAAAACCTGAAGATGTTGGTTGTGTTTGAAACTACAAAAACAGATTGTATATTGAAGTGAGGCAACATAGAGGCAAAAGAGAGCTTAGATGGATTTGAGAAAGGCCCCATATCTGCCTGTTCCTGAACATAAATGTAACAGTAAGGATGCAAGTTACATTAGACAATCAAAAACATTTATTTTTCTCTAGACAATTCTGAATTTGGTTCTATTCCTTGCAGCTGGGAGAAGCTTGACTAATAAAGAAATAATGAACCACAAGAGGAATTGAAAATGAGAAAAATGTAGTCTGAGAATGAATTCATTGGGCATGATTAATACATGGTACACATGTCACTAGTTTTCTCAATACTCTTTCAGCAAGTACTGCTAATCAATCTCTTTACTTTGGTTCTTGGCACAGTTTTAGATCCTCATTACAATTCTCCAGATTTAGTATAATATTTGGAACCTATTTCATATCCAGTATAGAATAATGATAATGTTCATGAATAAAAGAAGACTAGCTACCATTACTTGCATGCTTCCTATTTTCTGAGTGCAATTTTGTTTATAAAAATTAACATAATTTTTGATAATAACAAGAAAAGGATTTCAGAAGAATACTAGGAATTGTATTGGTTACTAATAGTGTCATAGCAATTTGTAGGACTTTACCACTTGCTAAAATAATTTCTCATAGTTCTATGACAATGGTTGTGCATACTGCCTAAAAAGAGTTAGAGAGCTATCAAAATAACTGCAATGCCAAACTAGAAGCAATGTGTATGTTACAAGTTAAACTACTCAGTCAATACAATTAATAAGATCATAGTAAATTCTAATAGAGTTCCCATCATTCAAAAGAGTATGTCCTTAGTTCTTCAGTTGCCAAATGTCCATAATCTAAGAAATATACTCCAAAGTCTTTGCTATGAAATAGAATCTTATACTGGCAGCACATGACAAAAATTCCCCAGTTCTTTTAACCCAGTCTTTTTTTTTTTTAATTTTTATTTATTTATGATAGTCACAGAGAGAGAGAGAGAGAGAGAGAGAGAGAGAGAGGCAGAGACATAGGCAGAGGGAGAAGCAGGCTCCGTGCAGGGAGCCCGACGTGGGATTCGATCCCGGGTCTCCAGGATCGTGCCCTGGGCCAAAGGCAGGTGCCAAACCACTGCGCCACCCAGGGATCCCTTAACCCAGTCTTTATATGAAAACATGACATATTGTTTAAAAATGTGAGCTCGTGTTTAGAGAATTAATAATTTTAAATTGTACATATAGATAGATATGGATAAAGATATAGATATAGATGATATAGATATAGATAGATATATAGATATAGATAGATAGATATAGATATAGATATAGATATAGATATAGATATAGATAGATATAGACTTTCTGTGTAACTTTGGTCCAATGAAGAACTCAAAAGATATCATTATGAAAAAAATCTAAAGCTGAATGACTGCAGTTTCTCACTAGTACTTTTCACTTAGTTTGCATTTAATATCATTGCAAATTAGAATAATTTCCCTACAGTCATAGATATAAAATTGAAATTATTTGCATTATAAAATCACCTTTAAATATCTTAAAAGATGGTTCAAGGCTAAAGAACCCTATTAACTATATAAAGGGTGATAAATGAGACAGTGCGTATAGTGTAATCCTGAATTTGAAAGGGTATACTAAGTCTTTGTTTGGAGAACTATTGAATTGAGACCTTAAGAAGAGAAAAATGAGATGGGATTCTGGGATTTAATTTGCTTGGAGGAAAAACAAGGAAAATTTAGTCAAAATAGTTATGCTTAACTGCAATTTAAAAATGATTCTTACATTTAAAATCTTAGCAGCATTTATAATGTGTGCTTCAATATGTCAAGCTGGTGAATTCTTCAATACATATTTGAAGATGTAGGGGTTAAAGTAAAATGGACTTTTTTAGAAGTTATGATTATTAAGAAATAACAGTAAATAGAAATAAGAAATAACCGACATTTGTTTTGGTGCCCAAAATTTAACTCTCTCTACATTGGCTAACTTATTTTTTTTTCCTATTATACTAAGAGTAGCTACTTGGGGCACCTGAGTGTCTCAGTTGGTTGAGCATCTGACTCTTGCTTTCAGCTCAGGTCATAATCTCAGGATTGTGACATAGAGCCCTGCCTTGAGCCGTGTGCTAGGTGTGGCATTTTGAGATTCTCTTTCTCCCTCTCCCTGCCCCTCCCCTCCTCCTTTCTCTTTTTCCTTCTCTAAAGAAAAATAATAATAATAAAATAAAAACAGGTAGATACTACCATGTGGACTCTAGGGATGAGAAACTGAGGTCTGCTCAAATATTACATGGTAGTATCAGAGAGTGATAGTATTCAGTCCCCTCAAGGGCCTAAAAATCAATGGACATGAGGCAGATCAAGAGGAGAAGATAAAATTTAATAGGATATGTATCATGAATCCACAGAGACATGGATATTCTGAAGCCAATCAGGCAAAATGAAGTATCTATGTCATCCTGAACTAAGGAGAAGGGGGCCTAGGTGTTGGGACTTCAGAGGAAAGAAATGCAATTCACATAGCAATAAGAGCAGGTGCTGGTAATTAGAAGTCTGCACTGCTATATAGGCAGATGAATCACTCAGATAAAATTTATATCTGGTAATAATCATTATTCTGGGGAAGACTATCAATCTAAACCCTTCTTTGTAGTTTAGGGAGAAGTGAAGAGTTTCCATTGAGTCTACAAAGTCTTGAAACCCTTTAGCTAAAAATAATCTTTAAGCCAAAGTAAGCAATCCTGGGGTAGCCTGTTCCGGGTGCTTACAGTAAATTAGTTATGGAATAATCTAATAATAATAATCTATACAGTTGCTAAAAATAGTATTATAAAAGTATATTAAATGGAAAATATTCTCAGTATGCAAACTATATTAAATGGAAAATATTCTCAGTATGCAAACAGAGCAATTGGATTAAAACATAATAGTGACTTGTGAGTATTATGAACAATTAAGATTCCATTCTTCACTATTTTCTTTGTTTTCTGAATTTTTCTGCAATGGACTTGCATATCTTTTCTAAGCAGAAAAACAATTTCATATATTATTTCTTAAAACATATTTTTTCTTTCTTTAGGCATAAAAATAAGCTTTGTGCCCATTATGTTCCAGCTACTACTTTAAGTGCTTTGCTCTTCTATTAATTTTTCTATGACTCACGTGAACTTGATAAAAGAGATATTATTATTTTTGTTATTATCACTATTCTACAGCTGACAAACTAAGGCACAGAAAGGTCAAATAACTTACGTAAGATCACAGCTAAAAGTCGTAGAGCTAGGATTCAAACAATGAAACACGTTGATTCTTTGGCTAATCTGCTGCCTGCTGGCACTAACACACTGTCTATCTTTAAGTCCAACTCTGGTTTTCCAGACACTGTTTAACTCAGACTTGAGTATGTGTCTTTAAAATGTTTCCTTCATGCTTTTTGCCTGTGGCAGAGCACATTAGGGCAGTTCCTGGTTTTGAAAGGAACGTGTTGCAAGACACTCTACACGTACAAGGAAAATCTGCATAAAAATTAGAATCATCATTACGTTTTCTGCATTCCTGCTGATCTCTGTGGTCCCTTATCATATCACAGTGGCACTGCCAAGAGGGAGGGTAATAACCTCTGCCCTTTTAACACAATTGTCCTTTCCATTACTTGGTGATTTCATTTAATATTCTCCACTGTTAGAATTACAAGAACAGCAGGAAGAGTCAGAATTAGCAGTTACAGATATATGCTTACTTCTTGCACTTTTTTTTCTTCAATTTTAAAGGGCAGTTCGTATATTTGAGTGAGAATGTAGACCTTGGTGTATGTATTTAAATGGACTTTGAATTTGCAGTTTAGACCCATTATTTCAACTCTTAGGTCATTCAATCTACCCTGTGAAATGCTTAAAAGAGCAAAATCGACGATAAATCATACCTATGACTTTGCAAAGCTATTTAATGTTTTATTGTTGTTTATAAGAGCTGGTTAAATGTGAAGCTTTATTTTGGAGCAGTAAGCTAATTTATGAAATAGAAGTCTAAATATTTTTAAAGAACAAATAATATTTGTGTCAGATATTTAATTAACTAAGATGGGATATCATGAAAATAATATCAATTTACTGTGCAGGGATAAGCACATTCAGGCTTTATGTTTGTCAAGGAAGTATAACAGGGATTTTTAAAATGAAGACATATTTTGACTAATATCACAAAATAAATTAAAAGAACAGTCATGAGTTTACTAGTTAAAAAATAAATAGATTAACTTTGAGGCGACCTTGTCTTAAATGTATATTTATATGGATTTTCTCTCAGACAATTAAATCTCAACTATCTGTGAAGATAAAATACCTGAGAAGTATGCAAACCAAAAATTAAATTTTTGTAATTTAGGTTTAATAATTTCATTATAACTAGTAATTTCTTGGAGGTTAAAATTTGCCTGTCAGTTATCTCTATTTTCAAGAAGATGAATGAAAATTTTAATTAAATAGCTAATTCCAAAATGACATGATATTTTATTTTAGACCAACTAGCAATTTTCTTGAAAGTTTAAGATTAGTATCTTCAAATTATCAACCTTAATATTTGAAGTAGAAAAAATATAGCAAATTGATGTTCCAAACTTGACCTAAAAAAGTTAACTCTTTCTGAGAGCACATAGGGTGTAGTTTTGGTCAGAATTAAATATATTTATTTCGTAGTGAAATATTATAAATCATCATGGTGTTTCATCGTCATATAAAATAGAACATTCTTACATATTTTCTTTTTTAATATTAATGGTATTATATTTTGTATAATTAGAATTACTCCAAAGGAAAGTTTTTATACTAATGCTGTAAAATTAAATAGATGCATATGATTATAGATAGAGTAATAAATATCACATGAAATGAAACCAATGTTTCATTTAGTCAAATCTTAACCCCTAGAAGTTGTGGTGCCAAAAAGGTTTCTGGGTAGGACGAAGAGAAAGGATTAAGTTGGTATAAGATTCAATCAGAGAAAACGAAATTATGTAAAATAAGACTTCTTATTTAAGAATGATTTGGAGGTGCTACCCCCCAAAGGAGTTGTTCAGTTGCAAAGTTTACAAAAAAATGAGAATGAGTCCGTTTATTGTAATGAAGCTGATGACCCCTATGGAAATAACCAAGGCCTTACCTATTCCAATGAATATTATAATCACAAACTAAAGGCAAGTCACAGTCCCTCAAAAATGCATATTTAGAACAAGGTGTCCTATCATTTAATATTAGATTGTCTTTTGGCTTAAATATATCATTTGACAGAACAGACATAGAAATAAACCCTTATTGAAACAAGAATCAATATTCTAGATAATCTCTCACATTTGCATCCACATGGCTTCCGTACAGCTTGATGACAGGATTCTTTCAAAACCAGTGAGAAAGAAAGAGAGCCCAAGGTGGAAATTGCAATGTTTTATAAGATCATCAGAGAAATAATATCCTATCACTTTCATGGCTACTTGTTGGTAATGGGTTACCAAATGCAGCCCACACTCCAGGAGAGGGTATTACACCAGGGCATGCAGGGGGGACATTAATAGGGAGCATTTTACAGGATGTCTGCTATACTATTTTTTTTTAATTTTATTTATTTATTCATGAGAGCCACACAGAGAGCGGTAGTGACATGGGCAGAGGGAGAAGCAGGTTCCATGCAGGGATCCTGATACAGGACTGGATCCCAGGACCCTGGGATCATGACCTGAGCCAAAGGCAGAAGCTCAGCCACTGAGCCACCCAGGTGCCCCACTTATTTCTATAGCTGCTTCTAACAATTCACTAACAAAAATCCAAGTTATGGCTCAACATAATTTAAATCTTACACATAACATTATAGGATGTTATAGAAACTAAAGAAAGCATCAGAGGTGAAGTACCTTGTCTTATCTTCACATTTTACAAATTAGAAAGCTGAAAACCAAAGAAGAAGCACAACTTGTTTGAGATAAAACTGAGAACAAAGTTTTTATGTTTTTTTTACCCATTAAACTTCCTGCAAGTTGTCAATTTCTGAAAACTATCTTGAAGTCATTTTAGATTTACTAAATAATTGTCAAGATAGTTTAATGAGTTCCCATAAAACTTTTACCTAGCATCCCTAATGCAAACATCTCTGTAATCATGGTACATAATTAAAACTAATAAATTAGCATTTATTAGACTGCATTCATATTTTATTAGCATTTACAATACAGGCACACTTGGAGATACAGCAGCTTCCATTCTGGACCACCACAGAATAGTGAATATTGCAGTAAAGTGAGTCAAAAGAAAATTTTGGTCTCCCAGTGCTTATAAAAGTTATGTTTACACTATAATGTAGTCCATTAAGTGTGCAATAGCATTATGTTTTTTTTAACAATGTACATACCTTAATTTAAAAATGCCATATTGATAAAAAAAAAGTGCTAACCATCGTCTACATTTTTATCTAGTTATAATGGCCGATCACCATAATCAATGTAATAATAACAATGTTTGTAATATTGCAAAAATTGCTGAAATGTGACACAGAGACATGAAGTGAGCAAATGTCAGAAAAAACTGGAACCAGAGATTAGCTTGATGCAGTGTTGCTACAAACCTTCAATTTGTAAAACAAATTTGCAAGTTTGTAAAACAAAAACAAGAACAACAAAAAAAAAAACCACAGTATCTGCAAAGTGCAATAAAGTGAAGCACAAGAAATTGAGCAGTGCCTGTGCTTTGTTCAGATTTTCTTATATTTTTCCACTAATGTTCTTTTATTACTAACGGGTCCAACGTGGGTACCATAATGCATTTAGTCACCATGTCTCCTTAGTTTCCTCCTGTCTGTGACAAATTCTCACTCTTTCCTTGTTTTTCATGACCTTGCCACTTTTGATGAGTCCTGACCAAGCATTTTGTGCAATGTTGCTTGATTTGGGTTGGTCTAATATTTTCTTATGATCAGGCTAGGGTCACAATGTTTGGAGGAATAATACAGCAGTGAATGAAATAACATTCTCATTCCAAAGTATCATGAAGTATATCAACATGACTTATGATATCAGCATTAACTATTGATGTTAATCTTGATCCCTTGGTTAAGGTGGTGTCCCCTAAGTGTTCTCCACTATAAAGTTACTATCTTTTCCTTTCCATACTATTTCTTGGAAGCAAATCACTACATCCAGCCCATCCTCAAGGGGAGGTAAGTAAATCTCCACCTCATAGAAAGAAAAGTACCAAGTAATGTATAGATAAATGGTAAAACGGGCACAGCAATTCGTCACAATTTTGAAGAAATTACTTTGAGGTTTTGCAAATATATTATTTCTCCTTAGAATTTTGCACAATGATTTTAGCATTCATTATTGGGACATTCCTATAGCCATACTTACTGTGGTATTCTGTTGGTGATTTTCAACTTCCTCCATTCTTTTTACATTTGTCATGTGGCATTCCTCTGTTAAAATAAAAGTATACCTTCTCATCCCTATATGTATCTGTACAATATTTATTCACATCAGTATGGATTTATGAATATTACTTTTATTGGGTGGTAATCCAATACTCCCATTATTTATTTTGTTGCTTAAATTAGTCCAGCTTGAGCCATTGGGAACACTGAGATGTTACCTCTGATATCATATTGATATAGTCTATCCTTTTCGTTTTCTGGAACTATGTGATGCACCAGGCTTATCTTGCATTCTTCTTGTAAGCTCTAGAATCCACGATCACTTCAGGAAAACTTGCTTTATTTTATTGAAGAATGGGATTTATAAATCATGATGTGGAACTGTGTTCACTGTTCCTGAGGCATCACTACTTCTAGGCTCTCCAAATAATAAAGTTTTAAAATATATGTATGCATATTAATCCATGTAAAAATGCACACATATATGCCTATGCATATGCACGTATGTGTGCGTTTTAGTGTATATGCATCTTTACATAAATTAAAATAGCCTTGATATTTGATACTCCTATCTAAAGTGGAGTTTATCTTCCCCTTTCCCCCAAGCTGATTATATTTTTAAAATAGCTCTTATGGTTCATCTTTTTTATATTTAAAAAAATAAGGATATCATTGAATATAAAAACTTGCCAAATTGTCTGGAGATAATGCAAAGAATCCTGAAAATCTAAATACATTTTACTCTGTTTTCTTGTATGAACTTATTTCTTCATTTCCAGCCCACCTTCATACCCCCCCCCACAAATTTAAAATACTTTATAAATGCTTATCGACAACATTTTACTGACCAAATGCAGCTCTCTCTCTCTCTCTCTCTCTCGCTCTCACACACACACACACACACACACACATGCACATATACAGCACACACACACAAAGTATCTAAACTAAAAATGAATAGTTATAAAGCTGATGTTGATTACGTGTGTTTTGATTTTTGACTGCTTGTCAGTGATCATATTCTAGATATTTCAAGCCTTGGAATAACTGCTTTTTTAATTATCTTAGGCATATAGAGCAATACATTTTTTTTTTTGCCACTGAATCCTCTAAATATTGAACTCATTTTGTTCAAATTCAAGTGAAATTCACTAATAAAATTATCCAATAAGTGGAGTGGCACAAAACTTACATTGGAAATATTATCAACTTTTAATTATTGCAAATAAATCTTGCAAAGAAGATACCATTAAAATGTATTCCTACAAAAGCCATGAAAAAACCGAATTAAACAGTAAGAAAATACATGTACAGATTTAATTTTAAAAGTCTACGGATGTGCTTTGGAATATCTCTACACGTGGGGAGAATTTTTGGTGGAGTACTATTTTTTTATTGATAATTTCTATTTTATACTGGCATGGAAATAAATGGAGAGATTCTCTGCTTCTGAAGCACCCATGTTTGTCAAAGGAGGCATGCAAAGGAATATTCAAATGAGCCAGATATAAGTCAATTTAATTAGCAAATTTTGTCCTATAAAATAGTATTTATAAATATTAGTGTTCCAAATGAAGGCAAATAGGACAGTATCTATAAGTTGACTGGGAAAAAATATGTTCATATTTTACGGCAACAAAACAAACGAAACAAAAGACAAAAATTAGTTACCATTTTTAAAAGTGTGTTTTTACGAGGTACCAAAAAGTGAGACAGAAAGAAATTTTCTCAATTAAGAATGTTACAATATATAGAGAAGGGACAGCACAGCACTCTTAAGTCATTACTTAAAAAATCAACCTTGAAGAAGATTGTAGGTGATTTTGGAAGAAGAAGAGAGAGGAGGAGGAGAGAAGAAGAATTTTATTTAAAAAAAATATTTTGCAGGGGATCTCTGGGTGGCTCAGCGGTCTAACGCTTACCTTTGGCCCAGGGCATGATCCTGGAGACCCGGGATCGAGTCCCACATCGGGCTCCCTGCACGGAGCCTGCTTCTCCCTCTGCCTGTGTCTCTGCCTCTCTCTCTCTCTCTCTCTCTCTCTCTGTGTCTCTCATGAATAAATAAATAAAATCTTTTAAAAAAATATTTTGCAGCAAAAGACCAGTTGCAAGGCATACTAGACAAAGGAACTGAAGTGCATGAATACTCAACAGAAAAAAATATTTTGCTTATTTCACTTTTAATATAAATAGTATGTTTGCTTTCATTGATATGCCTTAGTCACAATGTATCTATAATTAACGTAGATATATGTGATTTTAAGTTGTTTTGAATTAATTTTATTTTCAAAATAAATTTTGACTGATTGTTGACCACTAATAGAATAAGATCATTCAGTTACTCAATAAATATTCTAATATGATTTCTCACTTTTAAGATGCCCTTTTTTGATCAATAAAATCCACATTTGCTCTCTGCGTAATATTTAACTTTTACTGCTTTGATATAGCTGTAGATATTTATGCTTCTGCTTGTAGAAATTAACATCTTTTTTTTAAGGATTTTATTTATTTATGAGAGACACACTGAGAGAGGCAGAGACATAGGCAGAGGGAGAGACATCCACAGGGAGCCCAATGCAGGACTTGATCTCAGGGCTGTGAGATCATGACTTGAGCCAAAGGCAGATGCTCAACCACTGAGCCATCCAGGTGCCCCAGAAATTAACATCTTCTTTCCCTAGATATTTTTACTGTTGAGTCTTTCTCATTACTATGAATTTTATTCAAATGCTATCCCCTCTTTTTTTCAGTCACTTTATGTCTTGCTTTATTTTCTTGTTGCCAGTCTCTGTATCTGAAATTATTTTGTCATAACTATGTTTTTGTGTATTGTTTCCCTTCACTAGCATGGGAGTGGACAGAGCTTTTCTTTGGTATTATTTTGTTATTTTCTCCCACCTGGAATAAATGATATGTGGAAGACAACTGAGAGGTTGACCATCTACTCTAAGCCATCATCATTTTCTATGTGAATAAATGAAGAATGTGCTTCAAATATTATAACTGATTAGTCTATTCATAAGCAATTATTTATCTCCTATTTATATACAATTTATAAAGATGCCAGTGGAAAATGCGGACTTTTTAGAAATCTTTGTAACCTCCAAGTACCCTGATGTTTTCATACTTTTGTGAGGTTTTTCTCTCATGTTATTTGCTCTGCTTGCATGCCATCAACCCATTTTTCCTACTCACTTTTGGTCACAAATTAATCTTACCTCTTGTCTAAGAATCCAATTACATACTACCTCTGTTAAAAAGAAAATCATAGGATCAAAATGGTGTCACTTATGTTGTCACCAAACCCAGGCTTAATACCTAATGAAATTGCAATTTCAACCTCATTCAGGAAGTTTTTGATCAGTGCTAATGAGATTATCTGTCATATGGACCACCTCCATCCCCAAAGATGAGGTAATCCACTCAGTAAGACCCCTTGTCCTTCCACCCAGGGGCAGGTGAACTTGCCTGGAATAATCCTTTCTTATCTTTTGTCATTGACTTTCTTGCCCCACCCTTCTTCCTATAAAAACTTTCCATCTAGTACAACTCTTCACAGCTCCCCTCTACTTGCTGGATGGGATGCTATCCCCATTCACTGATGCCTTAATAAAGCCAATCAGATCTTCAAAAGTACTCAATTGGATTTTTGTTCTTCAACACCTCCTACAAGATGTTTGACTCTGAAGCCACCTAAATGTCCTTTCCTCATGTTCTTTGATACTCAGTGTGTTTCTAACGTGATGCTGCATTTCATAAATATATCTTGTTCATTTTTGTTTATCCAGTACCTAACATGTGCTAATTGTTCTAAAATTCCAATACAGACTTCCTCCAAAGCGAAGTTAGGTTTATCCATACCTTGTGAGAACAATTTGGTGTTCCACGTACTTTTGGAACTTATGAAGAATTGTCAAGGGATAAGTGAAATGGCAATTCTTCAAACTTTCCCAAACACAGGTGCTTTCTAGATCAAAATTATCCTCTCATTCTTCTATATTGTTAGTGGAATAAATCAGTAATCAAGGCCTAATGATAATGAGATTCATATAGAGCTAAATCTAACACCTCTACCATTCAATGGTATTGATGCCAGATGAGCTGAGGCCCCAAGAGGGAAGGCCTTAGGCCCCTTGCCAAGAGAGTTTATTGGCTTTGTATGAGAAAGAATGCAAAGCACAATCCCTTAAGAGAAAAGGACGATGATTTAAGTACAGAAGTAAGAAAGAAGCTACTTTACAAGGTAGTGATCTCTCCTCCTAGATGAAGACCCCTCTTAGCCTCTAATGTGAGGTTTTATAAGTTATCTAAAATTAGTTAACCATTCAATATTTATTTATTTATTTATTTTATTTCTTTATTTATTTTTACCTTGGGCTTATCATTTACATTGGGCTGTTACTTTTTCCATTGTCTTAGGGTTGTGCAATTACCCACAGGTAACTATTTTAAGAATGTCCAGGGGCATTGGGGTGGCTCAGTCAGTTGAGTGGGTGACTCTTGATTTCAGCTTAGGTCATGATCTCAGGGTTGTGAGGTAGAGCCCCAAGTCAGGGTCCTGCTGAGTGTGGAGCCTACTTAAGATTCCCTGTTAAGTTCTATCTCCAAGGCTTCCCTGAGCCATTGGAGGTCATTCTCTGTTTTGGTACATAGTATTTTCATAATACTTATATGTTAACAAATATACTGTATTATCGATACATATCCACTTCTGACTTGCTCTCCCCTCCCTCAACTTCCTAGAGTAATTGGCACAGTATAAAGTACATATTATATTCTTTTGGTAGGAAGAACAATAGCCCCCAAAATATGTGTGTTCAAATCTCCTGAACCTATGAATATGTTATGTTACATGCACTGAGGAATTAAAGTTGCAAATACCATTAAGGCAAATCAGCAGGTCTTACATGTAAAGATGATTCTAGATTATTTAGTGGCCATAAGTGACCAGGAAGGACGCAAAGTGTGGGTGAGGGAGGCACAAGAGTCTTTGTCAGAGTGATGTGATGTGTATGGGAGGAAAAATAATTTTCCCTTTACTCTTCTGCATTTTTATCTGAGACCCCTTGTAGTAAAAGACAAATTAACAAGAGGAAAAAAATGCAAGTTTATTCTTTTACATAGGGGTGATAACCCAGGAAAAGTGAGCAACTCCCCAAAATTGTCCAACTCACCATCTTAAATAACATGTTCAACTAAAGATAAAAGCAACGTGTTGGGAAAAGAAGCCAGTTAGGAGACCAGGAAAAGCAAGGGCAACAAGGGTGAGGATTGCTCTATTATGTTATTTCAGTTTAGACCTTCTCCATTGACAAGATTCTCTTGTGATTTCCAGTCATCTTTTCCTCCCTGGTACAAAGAGGGAAACACTCTTACAAATGGAGATTTTCTTTATAAATGTAAATTTCCCTTACAAAGAGTAACTTCTAGTTTGTTTTCTGAGCTTCTCTGTGTCTGAAATTTCTCAAAAATAATCAGCTCAAAATAATCCCTATGCCAAAGAGACATATTCTGGGGTGGCATATTCTGCTACTTTTCAGATACGAAAAGGACTCATTCATTCACTGCTCCATTGATGCCTTTGTGGATGAATTGAAATGATGAGCTATTGAATTCTGGCAGCTTCTAGAAGGTGGAAAAAGCAATAAAACAGATTCTCCCCTTGAACTTACAGGACAGAATGCAGCACTGCAGACACCCTGATTTTAGCCTAGTGAGACCTATTTCATAATTCTGATGTATGGAACTTTAAGATAATAAATTCTTGTTGTCTTAAGCCACTGAGTTTGGGATAATTTTTTTTGTAGTAACAATTAATAATACAATTATTAATATGGAAGCTAATATAGTGCTAGAACAGTAGTCATTAAACATAATCCCCATTTGATTTCTCTCTTTCTTGCAGTTGATTTTTTTTCCCCTTACTTAGGTGTTGCCCTGAAAGTACTAATCAAAGGTAGAGTCTATTTTCTGCTTTTTGCCTTGCCAAATATACTAACTAAATAAACTAAACTTTATATCGATGATGTTTTGCTCTGAATTACAGGTCACAGAGTTAAGCTGTTATCTATAGTTTCAAACAGATCTCTCTCTCTCTCTCTCTCTCTCACACACACACACACACACACACTGAAAATCTGCCAAATCTTAGGGATTCTTGATATTAGATACATACTTATATGGTGAGGAAAATGTCGTAAATATGACAAATTTTGACCAGTGAAATTGCTGATGTGTAATCTGGAAACTGACAAATTGAAGATAGCATGGCCAGTCAAGAAAAAACTGAATCCTGTCCATCAACTTTTCCTAATAGAGAAATAAAATGCTGACTAATATCTGTAAGAACGATTAACACACTCCCCACCTGTGCCTCAGAAAGTGATGATTTAACTCATCAGTAAAGTGTGAATTTTTCTTTCTTTTGCTAAGAGGGACAGAAAGAGAAATGGTGAGATGCAACAGAGCCATGTTTATTTTGGCAGAAAAACACAGCTGCAAACAGCAACAAAAATTGCTATTACTGGGTTTTGTTTTGCCTTTTTAAAGTAATACTCCTTGTTACCTATTCCCATTCCACTAGAGCAGTAGATTTTTATAAACTTTTTTTCCTTGCTGCTGGCTGACAAAGGCTGTGGGCAGAACAGAATTCACATCTCACATTTCTCCTCTCCCCTCCCCGATAAAGACGCACACTCTTTGTGTTTGATGTATTATTTCCTCCACAGAAAACAACGGTGCCTCAAGAAACAAAATATGATACAAAAGGCTCAGGTTGGCCTGATGAATGGGAAGCAAAACTTTATGGAAATGAGGCCAGTTAGGAAAAATAATAGCAACTCTAAACAGGCCCGGATAAAGTGAAAAAAAAAATTAGTGCATAATTTCTAAATGGCCTAAAAGTATTTAGCAGAAATGCAATTTATTTGATATCATGTCTATCATAATGTTGGTTTGCGACCTGGCTCCCATACACAGAAGGCGAGGAGACACTGAAGAGGGACACCACTCCAGACTGGTAGGTGGATGATTTAAAAGGAAGGGAATTTATAGAGACAAAACAAGTAGATTTCCACACCCACTATCTAGAATTTTAAAAGTTCGTATAGAGGCCTTACCTGGCTGTGTTCCATTATGTACATCATCCAAGGGGTCTCAACAGCACAATATGCTTTTAAGTCTGTGTCCTTGGAAACAGTTTTCATTGAGGAATGCCAGGCAGACCTTACATTCCAAGGATAAGGAAGGGGTGAGGCACCTCATATTGCTGGGATCCAGCTCTTTAGTCAACCACTGGTCACATCCTCTGGACGACCTGCTCCAACACCCTATCCCTCATGAATGGGGCTTTTACAATCTTACAGGGCCCTCTCTTCTGCAATGTGTCCTGAGTGTGCAGCAAGGGGTTTCCCTAACATGGAGATAGCTCATTTGGCACGTGTCTGGCTATATAGAGGCAGATAGCACGGCAAAATAGCTATATGCAAGAGAAAACTCAAGTTAACATAATGATTCCTGAAATAAGGAACATTTTTTCCCCAGTATCTGAGCCTCATTATCTGAACCACTGATTTATTAATTCTCCTAGGCTGGGTGTTGATCACTCAGGCCATTATGTATGTCCTCATGTGATTTAATAAAAATAAAAATGATACATTAAGCAGATTCATCAAGTATGAACGCAACATTCTATTTGGATAATGGTGCAGGTGCCTACTGGCAAGGCAGTAATAATGCCTAAGACCAATTCCTATCTTGGAGAACAGTTTTTCTCATTAGAGACAGTCCAGTGTTCAGTAAAGACAGGCTTATTAGCTATCATTTAAAGCTTGCTGGGCAAATCTAGTAAGGGCTCCTATAGGTGCAAAAATATCCTCTAGACCAATGCAAGGAACAAAAATCTCAACCAAATGGCCAGGCCAGTGGAAACTAGAACTTGTGCATCTGGCCTTGAGGAGAGGGTGGTTGGCAATTTTTTTTTCCGTGGAACAGATTCTCCCCTCTTTCCAGAGAAAGCCCAGACTAAAGCAATCCAACCACACATGTGGAAGCCATGGCCCAAGATTTGTGCCACGTAACCACTGGGTCCTGTCTAGGCTACACAATGAATAGCTGGATGGTTCAACCAGTCTGTGGCAAACCAGTCACTATCTTTAGTGTGACTGGCTACACAGTCCTAGACTTCCATCTCATATTCCTGAGACAATTGGGTTGGATTCTGTTTAGAGTGTTTTTTTCCATTGTGTTCAGCTGTTCAAATGTTCATAACCCCACATGACCCACATGAACCCATCCCAAATCTGAGCATCTGTTACCCATGGCTCTAATGATGGTATTTTTAGGAACTTTATGGTAAGGAGTTTGATGGGCTGCATGTGTAGAATATCCATGCCCAGTGTTATTGATAGTACACGATATAAGTCACATTTCCAGATCAGTATTGGCAATATAAGATGTATTAAGCGTCCTAGCCTTGGGTAACCTGGGTGGCTTGGTGGTTGAGCATCTGCCTTTGGCTCAGGGTGTGATCCCAGGGTCCTGGGATGGAGTCCTGTATCAGGGTCCTTGCAGGAGCCTGCTTCTCCCTCTGCCTATGTCTCTGCTTCTCTCTGTGGGTCTTTCATGAATAAATAAGTAAAATCTTAAGATTTTACTTGTAAGAATTGCAATTGTGGCCTAATACTGGGAAGTTAATGTGGCTGCAGCTTTAGGAATTTGACCAGGTTGTGAGTACCAGGGGAAGCCTGGGGAGACACCACTGTCAGATGTTATGAGATGCACTGGGGGTGGCATGTCCTGGGGTGGGTGGGATATACCTCTTTCAGTGGTGCATGTTCCATTCCAGACCATATGTTTCAACTGGTCCAGCTTGCATCATGACCTTTGAAATATGACCCAAATAGCTATCTATTCAATGAGGTGTCTATCCATAATACTCAGCTTCTTAGTCCTCTAATTGTGATAGTATGTCATGTGCAATGGCAGAGGAAAGGTTAGGTTACAACAGATGTCTCAACAAACCAGCATGTATTTAGAACCCCACTCGCAGGGAAGGAGCCAATATCATCAATTTGCTAATTTCTCACTTGTTGGTAACTCTGGTGGATGGTCCCAAACTCCTTTGGCAGTTCTTTTGGGCATTGTTTAAAACACACAGAACATTCTGTTACTGCATTAACCAAGTCACTGTATTTCAAGGGCAATCTGGTGTCCTTGGCAATATGTCATCCCACCCGGGCACTCTAGTGGCTGCTCTTCCTATACACCCAATCTGCTCTATCTACTAAAAGATGAGTTGCTAGGACTTGCACCCAAGCTAGGATATTAGCTGCTGCTTCTTCTTCTTCTTCTTCTTCTTCTTCTTCTTCTTCTTCTTCTTCTTCTTCTTCTTCTTCTTCTTCTTCTAAGACATTAACTTCTTAATTGCCCAGGGCTATCAGTGTCTTGTGAGCTGGGACATGGTAGACAGAGAGGATCGCCTTATGCTCTTGTGGGAGAACCCAACATCTTTCCGCATAACCTGATCCCACAAAGGTTAACTCATGATGCACTCCTTAGCTTCCTGTTGTCTAAGTCATAGGTTTAATCTCTTTAGAAAGCCCATAAGTACAAAGAGTCAATGGCTAGGGCTTTTGAGTGATCACCAACCAAACTGCTTTCAGTTGAGCCCACTGGCTGCTGTAATTCATTTCTGTTTCCATTCGGATGGGTCAGTGTTGGGCTGAATCATGGCCACAGTCCACCTGGGCAGATTCCCTGAACTAGATTCACCTATGTACCAGGCATTAGAAGGAAATTCCCCCACTCCCTTTCTATGGCCACAGAGGCCACCACAGGGACATTTGGAAGTTCTATGTACTCTACAAAGCCTAGTATCACCTACATTTCTAGAAACAGTGTGTTGGGAGATCAGGGTAGTCCACTACTAACAAGACATGCCATGTAGTCGATGTGGGGAAAATGAATCACAGCAAGGTGGGTCAATAGAACATATTCCTAATTCATCCTTTGACAAGTGGGGAAGTTCTTACCATGATAATGTCGTTCCTTCGTGAGAGATTCTTCCTAGGGGAGCCTTGTGCACACTGTTAAGTGCTATTGTTCTATGGGGTATCTTAGGTTTTTGTCCCTTTCCAGAGCTAAGACTAAAGTCCTATGGGTATTCTCTTCTGTTATGTCTGCCACAAAGCCCAACCCATAATTTCCAGAGTCATAGACACAGTCAACTCAGCTTGTAGCTGTGCTTGGGAGATGTCCAGAACTCTAATCTGCTCCACTAGTAATTTTGCCTTTTCAAAGACTGCTTGCCCTGTCCCCCATGTGCCCTTTCTTTACTAGGTGGTATAAAGGATGGAGACACTGTGCCAGACAGGGAGTTAAAGTTCTCCCAAGATCCCAAATCCCTATAAAGTCTTGTACCCTTTTTTTGTTCTTTGAGATTGGATGGGTCTCCACCTTGTCAATTACAGTTTCTGGAACAAGGCATGTCTTATTCAACCCAAAGAAATCCTCAAAACTTTATAGCGTGTCTGGGCCTTGAATTTTCTATAGGTTAATCACCTATCCTCTCCTTCACAGTTATACCAGCACAGTCTGCAGAATGCCCTGCAGCAGAGTCTGCCCTGACCCATCTTCACATGCTAACATTAGCAACATAATGGACCCAGTTATTGATATGAGGAAGGAAAATAGGGACAGATCTCAGGTTACCATCCCATGACATATTGTGGGGCTGTGTGAGTAGTCTTTGGAAAGCACTTGAAAAGTCCATTGTTTCCATTCCCACATGAAGGCAAATAGATTTTATGACTCAGTGACCAATTGATCTTGTGATCCAGTGATACTGAAAAAACATTTGCTAAGTCCAGTGTAGTATGGTACAGTCCTAGGACCATGATAAATGTACCTAAGATGGTGGCAGTGTTGGACACTGCCTCATGGATGGGTTGGGGGGACTACCTTGCTCAATTCTCAGTAGTCTGTCTTCATCAGCATTGAGCCATCTGGCTTTTTTTTTTACCAGCCATAAAGGGCTATTGAAAGCATTATGAGCAGGGCATACAATACCCACTTGATATAGTCTAATTCCATATGCTTCCAAGCACTTTATATTGTTTGACAGTTACCGGTCTTCATGGGGGCAGAAGACTTACTGATTTCCAGTTGGCATTTCCTCTCAACACTGGACTGACTATTCTAATCGACAAGGGAAATTCATTAATAGATGTTTGCAGATCTGGCCTTAGGGTATCAATGCCCAGTATGTTTTCCAGTATTAAAGAGATAAAAAGTTTTCCTTTCTGGGGAAGAACACCTAATTTCAAATTCAAAGGGACCTTCCCAACCTTAACAGTTTGCCAACTGTAATCATCAATGGCACTGAGAGGGCTTGAAAACATCTGAAGTTTACCATGTGTTAGAGCACACTCAGTTCCAGTATAAGCAAAGCTATCACCTTTGATTATTTCTAGGAGACCAAAGTGAGCTCAACATTAGGCCTCTGATCACTTCCAACAGCACTCACCTGGGGTCAGTCTTGGCCTGCATCTTTTTCCTGGGTATGAGAGGCATACACCCTGACTATATCCCTGAGGGCTCTGCTCCAATAGATGGGGGATGGTAAGCATAGGCTGAGCAGTTCTAAAGTGTTGTTCACATTTTAAGGCTTTCTACAGGCTGACAAACACAGGACCAGGTTGCCTGTCTATCTTTTCAGGTAGAGTCAGGGTAGCACTGAGGTCAACCACATATGCTTCTCTCTCTCTCTTTTTTTTTTTTTTTTTTTTATTCATGAGAGACAGAGAGAGAGAGAGAGAGAGAGAAGGAGAGTAAGAAGAAGAAGAAGAAGAAGAAGAAGAAGAAGAAGAAAGGAGAAAGAAAAGAAAGAAGAAAGAAAGAAAGAAAGAAAGAAAGAAAGAAAGAAAGAAAGAAAGAAAGAAAGAAGAAAGAAAGAAAAGGAAGGAAGGAAGGAAGGAAGGAAGGAAGGAAGGAAGGAAGGAAGGAAGGAAGGAAGGAAGGAAGGAAGAGACATAGGCAGAGGGAGAAGCAGACTCCATGCAGGAAGCCAATGTGGGAACTTGAGCCCAGAACTTTGGAATCATGCCCTGAGCCAAAGGCAGATGCTCAACTGCTGAGCCACCAAGGTGTCCCAACCACATATGCTTCCGTGTTACATTTGCTGGGAACTATACAGATGTTGAGGAAGTCTCTTGGCTTCCCAAGCTCCCTCTCTATCTTGGGTCTTTAGCACAGCCTTTACCTGCTCCTGAGAGTGGTCAGTTTCTTCCAGATTCCAGCAATGGATTGTCCAATATCATAAATATCTTGTTCCATGACTAGGCTCAGCATGGATATCAGCGTCCCAAACCAGGTCCTGGGTAGGGGTGGTGTGGGTAGACTGGAGTATCTTAGCTTTCAGTGCTGCAGTGAATATGTCTTGATCAAGAACTTCAAAGAGGAGCATAGCGCCTGTCACATTCCCAACTCCCTGAGAATGTGTCGTACCTCCTCTGTGGATGTCCAGGGTCCTACATGCCCAAGGAGATCTCCCTATAGGCTAGAATAATTCAGTATAAGGTAATGAGTCACTCTATGAGAGCAGGATGGGTGGTGCTGTTGCTCACTTTCTCTGCCTCTTGCCTGGTCAGAGAAATGCCATCATACTCTATATCCCATAACCACACTAAAAACACATGGACTCTTCCCCTGGCCTTCTGCCGAAGCTTGGCAGCTATATATCAGTAAACTCAATAATAGTATATCCTCTCTTCTTGAATGTTGCCTGAACTGGGAGTGGCCTCACTGGCTGGAGTTGTTGTTGCTGTGCTTTTACTTTCCCTTGTAGTAGGGGTCAGAGGGCAGGGGTGTTTCATCTGTTGTGCTGTCAATCACCAAGACATCCTTGTCTTCATTCTCCTCACTCTCTCTGGGATTTCACCCTCTTAGCATCCCAATCAGGCTTGTCACAATCATTCAGATTTGAATCTGTGGCAGCTTGCACACTCCTAGCTTTGCAAAACAGACACTAAGGCCTCCAACTGATTATCCTGCTCTCTACCTTCTCTGCCAGTCCTAAAGTGAAGAAACATGCACGTGTTTTTCTAATCTCAGCTCTTCTTCTAACTTTCTAACCTGAGTTTCAGCCACAAGTTGGGCATTGGCATCTGGCCAAACTGCCCCCAGTGGAGGCCAGCGCACTGCAGCAGCCATTTGTTTCCCTTCCTTGTCACCCTACATTCTGCAGTTCCTCAAACAGATGCATCAAACCAGCTGGCATTTTCAGGAAGTCCTCATATTTAGATGCTTGTGGACCACAAGCATCTAACAGGATCCCTTCCCCACAGAGCTTCATGGCCAATTTAGGATTTTCTCTGTTGATGACTCTTTCCCAAGACCCATTTTTTGCTGTCTCCTGGTTGTTCGACTAATTGTTGGTTCACAAACCAGATCCCATATACAAAGGGCAAAGAGAGATCAAAAACAGAGATGGGCCACCCCAGATTGGTAGTTGTAAGTTTTAATAAACAAGCTACTTATATACAAAATTTGCCTTTGGCAGTCACCAGGTGAATAGATCTCTGCCTCCACCCACTAGAATCTTAGAAGTTTATAAAGAGGCCTTAACATTTGGGTTCAGCCAAATGTACAATTCGGATGAGTTCAACAACACATTGTTCTCTCATGACTATATTTCCCATCATGAGAACAGCAGGCAGAAGTTACATGCCAAAGACAGGGAAGGAGGTTAGGAGCCTCTACCTGCCCAGATTCAGATTCAGCTCATGGGTGCACTTGTGGTTACATCCTTTCAAAAACTTCTTAAAAATATAGTGCAATGATACAAAAATTCTTAATATTTTTTTGTGGTGACGTTTCCTTTGGAAACAGGATAAATGTTACGAATGTCCTCTCTGGAAACCACACACAGTTGTACAAACACACATACCAGTTTGACAATTTACAGCTGTTCTCAGAATCCCTGCATCTAACCCATGGACTTTCTAGGTATCCGAAAAGTCTTGACTAAGACCCCTTAGTTGAAATTAGTGTGTATTACTGTTCTTTATTACCCTAAAATAAATCTGAGAAGGTATAATATACTAGTAAACTAAATTCTAAGTGAAGAAATTGTTTCAACATATTCTGTAGGTGAGTTTCAAATGAGAAAGCAAAGAGCAAAGAAATTACAGAAATGGAGAAAGTGGCTCAAAACATTTTGCCAGATATTACTGTCATGTTTTATGTGAGGTAGAGATGGATAAGGAAGACGTACTGCCCACAAAGAAAAACCACAAGTAGGAAATTTCTGAGATCCTGGATAAAGGAAGAGGACCACTACTGAATAAGGCCAGGGTAAAGTCTGAATCATAGCTGGAAATCTCAAGAGCATACCTCGATAGTAAAAGGAATGCAGTAAATATGAACAGAATCATGAGAATCTATATTCTTGAGAATGATGATAAAGAATGTAATGAGACAAAACTTGGAGAATTGGGAAAATGGTTCAAGAATTTGCCAAATATCACTCAATGCAGGTGATGAGGCCTGGCAAATCTACACACCACGACTTAATTTAAAATATCTAAGTTGCAGATTGGGGCAGCCATCACATAAAACAGGTCTGGGAATAAATCTGATGTGGCTAAGCTCTGCTATGTAAGCACTTTCTTACCTTAAGAAGATAATGTAATCTTGCGAGGTTTTGATTTTTCATTTGCAAAAATGGTGAAATTTTTGCAACTACCTCATAGTACTATAAGAATATTAAATAGGACAATGTATATAAAAATTTACCATAGTGCCTTATAACATAAAAGCAGAAAAAAAATTAGTTGTTGGTATGATTAACCTATAAGAATGATAAAATTGATCTATATTAAAGAAGATTACCTGTTAATCAATGTGCAATTGTCAACTATATTATATGATGTATTTTTTAAAGATTTTATTTATTTATTTGAGAGAGAGAGAGAGAGAGAGAGAATGAGTAGGGGCAGGGGCAGAGGGAGAGGAGAGGGAGAAGCAGATTCCCCGCTGAGCAGGGAGCCCAATGCGGGGCTCCAACCCAGGACCCTGGGATCATGACCTGAGCTGAAGACAGACATTTTAACCGACTGAGCCCTCAGGCACCCCCAGGCTATCTATATGTTATTTGCAATCATGGATTTTGGTGTATTATTAATTTAATTTACTTATTCAGCTGATATTTATTCAGAGCTTATAATGGACCAGAAAATTCTAGGCACTTGAAATATAGTGTTGAAGAAAGTAAAGTCCCTGACCCCACATTTTCATTATGTTGTATCTGGGAGGATAAATGGCAAACACAGAAATGTTACATGTCACATGGATATGGGAGCTATTCAGAAGATTAAAGCATCTAAAAGGGGTTTGGACGTTGAGAGTGAGGTTGGTAATACTCTTTTGTTTGGAACAATCAGAAAAGAATCACTGTGGCCTTGGAGCAGAGGAATAATATGGTCTGAAATATTTTTAAAGGATCACACTGGCTGCTGTATCAGAAATAAAGGGTCGGGGAAATAGAAAGCTATTGCAAGAAATACTGTGTGGTTTGTTGCTGTATTGGACCCAGGTAGTGGCAATGAAGATGTTGAAAAATGATAAATTCTGGGCATACCAAAAAGGTAGAGTTGAAATTATTTGCCAATAGGTCAAATACATGTGTGTGAGAGAGACAGAGACGTGTCAAGAATAAAACATTTGGCCCCTTGGAAAATGTGATCTTTAGCCAATTATTTAATTTCTACTAATGGTGATGTATCTACAATAAAGACCATGTCATTTAAGCTATAATGAAAAAATAGCCATTATCAACAAAAGAAAGGTTATCATATCCGGATAACAAACACATGCTTGAACACTGGACTATTAATGCAAACAACTAAAAATAAGAGTATGATTGCTCACGCCTATTTTCCCACAGTGTGTCTGAGAGACACCATGCTACTTGTATATACTGGAGATGACAATCTCTCATTCTATGAAAAGTTCTTTAATATATGTGGATTATGCAAAATGTCAACTTTGTAAAAATTTTTTTTGATAGTCACAGAGAGAGAGAGAGAGAGGCAGAAACACAGGCAGAGGGAGAAGCAGGCTCCATGCAGGGAGCCCGACGTGGGATTCGATCCTGGGTCTCCAGGATCGCGCCCTGGGCCAAAGGCAGGCGCTAAACTGCTGAACCACCCAGGGATCCCCAACTTTGTAAAATTTAACTCATGTTTAATCGTTTCACATTTCTTTTGGAGGCAAACTGAAATATACAAAGTCAGCACCAGTTCATGGCAAATATTAACCTTAAGTTATCTTTAGGAAGAAAAACTACCAGACAAAAAAGATGTTACCTAGAAACAATGAAGTATGTTCATAATAGACTGAGAATGAACAGTATGTCTCACTACAAGTATATATTTAATGGTTATACATCTTATAATCCTCAGGGAAATGTATCCCAAATATATCTAAGATAGCCTTCTGCCAATTTCCATCTGTTCTCATTCATCAATTCCAACCTATTAACAGTATTACTAAAGACCACTGTGCCTATGATTTGGAGAAATGGCTAATATATATTACAGAATTATTTAGAGGGAGATTTATTTTAAGATCCTAGATAAGCCAGTGCTTGCTTTATTTTTTTTCTAACAGGAAAAAAAAATACTGTTTCCTTTTTACTCCCCTGGTCGTCTCTTTTAGATAACTTTGCTTCTTCCATTTTTATGGAGACTTCAATTTAGCTTTCACATCTCACATTCAAAATTCTGGAGGAGAATTGCTATCTTCTGTTCTAAATATTTTAAGCTAGGCCAAAAAAAGGAAAGAAAGTAAAACAAAATCTGGCATATACAAAAAAGAAGAGTGTATATGAAGAAAAAGAAATCTTTAAGAACCATCATTCTATTGTCTGCTATGCTATTCTATTTTAGCATAAAATGTTTGGAAAATCTACTTGCCTTAGTATTCGCAGTAAGTGCTTTATTTAATTTTCCCCTTCAGAAGGATTTGCAAAAGTTGGAGTAGAAATGCTGATTTTTTAAACCTATAACTGGAAAGATACTAAATGCCTGACAGCAGCAGGAAAGTCCAGCACCCAAATGGAAACGTGATAACCCATTATGGAAGCACATGAAAATACAGATAGATTTGTCTCTGGGATTTCAGGGATTCTGATCATGTTTCTAGTATGCATTTCCTTCTCCGTGCTTAGAACTGCTCTCAGTGGCTCTGAGAAGAACATTTGCAAACTCAGTGTCTTTCATGATAATAACTTTTCAGCCTTTCTACTGTCAAACAGTTTAAGCAAAGTGTGCAATATCTGTTCTTTCCAATCATGAGGACAGACAATACCATACACTTCTTGTAACCTTAGAGTCCCTTCTTTGTTATATAGAAATAATATGAGCAAAGTGATTTTTAAATTATTTAATCAAAAATGAACAAATTTATTGTAAAGATTTTGGTTTTGATTTTTATATACTCACTATGGTATAGAATCTTTTCATCCTGCATGAGCTTATCTATGCATATATACATATGTATATGATATTGCATGACAATAATGTAAATGTAATTTAGGAACTGTTCGATATTATATGGCTTATTTCATATTTTGCCTATAAGAAAACTGAGATAAGAGGAATGTCTCTTCTACTAATTTTGTCAGAAGCATCATTATATTTCTGTCACTGGACTGAGTCCATTTTTTACAATCTACATCTGTATGAATTTTTTCCAGTAGTCTGTAACCAATTAAAATCTTTTACTTTCATAGTGTTAACATGTGTAAAGTGTTCGAAAGAACAGAGAATATTTAAAACAGGCATTTAGTCTTCTGAACAAAATCAATAAGTGATCATTGTTTGTATAATGCAACACAAAATGTAAAAATTATATAGTATTCAGGTTAAATGCGGTTTTTGCATATTTTAATCATTTAAAATAGTTTAGGTGCAAATTAATTTCAGCATTTTTAAATGTAAGAATGGATATGGAATTAATCTATAAATGTTGCAATCACTATAATTACAAAATGAAAAGAGTTCTTTCACACCTTCACGTCTCCTCTAGACATAGCTTGATGTCTTGAAGCCACATCCACATGTGGATATTAATCAACATAAAAGCTCTAGCAGTGAGTTTTGTAGTGTGATATACAGAACAACTTTTAGTTAATATTTTAGTTTTGGAATTAAGCTTAGAATCTTAAGAAAAAGTGTTCTTATTGTTTCCCTTTTGAGTTTTTTTTTTTTTTTTAAGGAAATATGTCTCTTTCTCTTTCTCACTTATTTATTCTAAAACCCATCACACAACATCAGCTGAATCACTGTTAGCTTACTTATTTTAGGTTTCTCAAAATGACGAAGTTTAGTCATGCTCACAGATTGGACATTTCTGATGGTTCATTTTGTGCATCAATTAGTCTATGGTTCCCAGTTGTTTGATCAAACACCAATCTAGATATTGGTATAAAATTATATTTCAGATGTGATTAACATTTAAGTCAGATTTCAATATTATATATATATAAAACACACATTAGAGAGATCTGCCTTTTTTATATGAAATAAAAATGTAATTTTTTATGATTTCACCAAATTAATTTTACAAATTATTCTTACCCTAACTTATTCCCCAAGTAGCAAATTGGCTGCCCCTGTAAATGTCCATGCTACAGCCTTTGTGTTCTTTGAGCGTGTGGTTTTTAGTAAATATAACATAGGAAAATACTGTCTCAAAAAAAATCATGCTATATTCCTCTACTGTAAAAGCAATCTAGGTGTTTCAGGTATATTTTGATAAACATTATTCTCATTGTATTATCTTTTCTATCATGATATTAAATAGAAAAAATTTTTCTTTATTATATACTTGAAAATTCACATAAAAGAGGAATCAGAAAACAGGTCTCATTTGACCTAATACCTAGATGAATGAATTCAAAGATCATTTTTCAGTCATTCACTTTGCTTTTTACCATTAAGGTGCACTTGGTTTTTCTCTAGCTACAAAGTTTTAAATTCTTCTGTTTTATCCTTTGGTCAAATGATGTTTCTTTTAATATCAGTTGGGCTTACTTAAATTACCATTTTCACAGTTAACATTCACCCCAAATTACCTGTAATATGTCAAATCTTCATGACTAGGATTATGTTGAAAATGGATTATAGGCAGACAACTGATTCCAGAACTGTCATTCATCTTCTCTAGAGAGCTCATTAACCTTTAAAGGTTTGTGCATGATTCCATAATTATCTTGCAATGGGATTTTTATTTCTCCTCTGTTTCATCAGGTTGCCCCTTTGTATGGACTACTATGAGGCTGACATTCTTCTTAACTCTTTGAGCTGGCAAAGCAGTTGGCAACACAGAGAAGTAACGCAAAAAGCAGAGACTATTCCTCTCATCACCATCCATGTCTTTAGCATTTCCTTCAGACATGGGAAGAAGGAATTAATGTGGTTTTTTATACTTCAGAGAATCATTTAAAAATGACTTGAAAAAAATGGATAATAGTATAATATTCATTTTTCATAATTACTTTTTCCAATTCTTATAAAATACCTACTTCTTTTCTTATTTATCTCCATTGTGCCAAATTATTTGCAGAGCAGAATCTTGTATCAGATATTTTAAAATCTTCTTATTTAAAATGCCAGTATATTTCTGAGGCACCTGAGTGCCTCAGTTCATTAGGTGCCCAAAACCTGATTTTGGTTCAGGTCATGGTCTCGGGGTCATGGGATCGAGCCCACCATTGGGCTCCATGCTCAGCAAGGTGTCTGCTTAGGATTCTCTCACTCTCTCCTTCTGCCCTCTTCCTCAAATAAATGAATCTTTAAAAATAAAATAAAATATAAAATAAAGTAAAATAAAATTGGTATTTTCTTATGGTGTAACAGACAGATTTAGCATATTTGACTCTATATTGCTTCTATTTCCCTTGCTGCTGTGCCCTACAGTTAGAAACGTCTGCTTAGCCCTGCAATAGTTAAGTTAATCATCAAAGGAATTTTGCTTACAGCTAAGATTTATGAAAACTGCCCTTTCCAAAAATTACCTTGCTTGAGGGGATAAGAAAGTACATACAGAAATGAACATGCTATGTTTAAGATTAACAGGAACCGCATGGCAGATTACTGTAGGCAAAGATCAACTGACAAAGATGTTGTCCAATCTTTCTTGGGTGTCTACAAATGTCAGTTGGCTTTGACTCCAATTCCCTCCTTCTTCCCTCTTTTGCTAACCAAAAAAAAAAAAAATATGCTTGAATTGAATTTTATGCTTAAGGGGAGATGATTCTTGGGACCAGCTCCTTGGTTTGCTGGCATTCTGAATAAAGTTGCTTTCCTTACCTCAACATCTTGACTCTCGACTTATTGGCCCATCACAGGTCAGTAGAATGACTTTGGACTCCATTATAATAGTAATGTGTTTCAATACTAAAACTGTAAGAGATGGGTTTCAGAATCTTTGCCTAGTTATTTTAATTTTTCATTATAAATATCGACAGATGAAGAACACATGTCCTGGAAAATTCTGAAATTAGCTCATCGTAGAGGCAGAATGATGAAGATCGAAAAGCAAGAAAGTGTAATTGTCCATAGCATCACAATTCCAAGTATAACAATAAAACATTTTAAGATTTCAAAGATGGAGTTAGTTGTAACATTTAGTGTTAGTGAGATGATTTTTATTTTATTTCATCTCTGATAATATAAGTTCTATATCTTCCTGCCCCATTACAATTATCCCAAATGGCTCATTCTTAACAGGCATCAGTATGGGTAAATGGCACCGGATGAGTTATCCAACAACTCAGACCCTCAGTTGAGTGAATATTAATTACTAAAATGAGGGTAAAAGCATATTGATTTCCTGGGGAACCTGAGTGGCTCAGTGGTTGAGCATCTGCCTTTGGCTCAGGTCGTGATCCTGGGGTCCTGGGATTGAGTCCCACATTGGGCTCCCAGCAGAGAGCCTGCTTTTCCTTCCACCTATGTCTCTGCCTTTCTCTGTGTCTCTCATGAATAAACAAAATCTTTTAAAAAAATATTGACTACTAAGTTGTTTCAGTTGTTTCATCGAGTGAGGAATTAGAAAACCCTGTACGCACATATGGAAATCTAGTAAAGATTTTACAAATATTACAATTAGAATTGGCATTTTATGTCTTAAGAGTAATTTTCCAAGATTTTGGGGTTAATATTGTTTAAGTGATTATTATGGATGGATTGCATCTTTCCCCACAAAATGTATTTCTTAAAATTCTAACACACAGGATCTCAAAATGTGACTGTGCTTAGAGATAAGGTCTTTAAGGTATGTAAGTTAAAATAAGGTTATTTGGGTGGATCTTAATCCAATATGACTGGTGTCCTTTTGAAAAGAGGAGATTAGGACACAGAGGAAAGCCCATGTGAAGAGTTAGAAAGAAGAGGGCCCTCTACAAGCCCTCAAAGGAGACTGACGCTGCTGACACCTTGATGTTGGACTTCTCATCTCTGAAACTTTGAGAAAATAAATCTCTTTCTTTCTTTTTTCTTTTTTAAAGTCACCCACCCACCCTGTGGTACTCTTTTTATGGTAGTCTGAGCAAATTAATACGGTAATAAATTTCAAAAAAACCCTTAAAGATACAGTATCATTTCTGTTTCACTTTACATGCCTGCTTTATTTTCTCTGCACATAAATTAGAAATCATTTCCATATTATTCAAAGTTTAACATCTCCCCCCCCCAAAAAAAAGAACCCAATGAATTAATTATATGAATTTCTGGCAGGAAAGGATTTTTTAAAAGATTTTATCTATCCATTCACGAGAGACAAAAAAGAGGCAAAGAGATAGGCAGAGGTAGAAGCAAGCAGGCTTTCTGCGGGGAACCTGATGTGGGACTCAATCCTAGGATCCCAGGATCACGACCCAAGTGGAAGGCAGATGCTAAACCACTGAGCCACCCAGATGCCCCAAGGAAAGGATTTAATGTAGGGAATTATGTGCTTATAAAACACATGGAGGGGCTAGAACAAAGATCACTCAAAAATTCCAACGTTCCAAAATAACCGAAGGTTTCATGTATCACAGAAAACCGGTGCTGTTTATCTCAGCTTTTTTTTTTTTTTAAAGCAATGAAATGTGGGATTAATTGAAGATGATGGAAACCATTGACAGATTGTTATGTTTGGCATTTGCAAAGCTCACATCTCTGCTCACCTTCTCTGGAACAATAAGGATTTTCCTTACACTTCTATTTTCCAAATATCATTCCCTTTCTTCATACTAGAAGAATCCTGCTGGCAGGAAAATTGGCAAAATATATGTTCCTGGATTTTAGCTTCTGGTGATTATGATATCTCACATTTGCTTAATTATCTTTTACATGTTCTATTTAATTTTCCAACCCAATTGTCCATCATGACAATCCAGGGATCTTGAGGATGTCCCAGAGCAACATGTGCTCCAGTTAAGTTTTCCCTCACCCCAGGCACTCACACCTGCATTGGCAGCAACCCAGAAGATTCTCAGCAACTTGTAAGCTCTGGATAAACTTGCCCTTCCCTGGTTTGATATTTTCACTTGGTAAATTAGGCAGATATCTCAGAACTTTGTGTGCCTCTGATAAGTCTAACCCTCTACATTACCCTTCCACTAACACTCCTAGCCTCATCTCCAATATCTGTTGTATTTGTCAGTGCTCTCTAGAGAAACAGAATAATATATATATTATGTAATAAACAGAATATATATATATACACACATATATAATTTATTATAGAACATTAGTTCATTTGATTATGGAGGCTGAGAGGTCCCAGGACTTGTAGTCTGCAAACTAGAGACCCAGGAGAGCTGATGGATAGTGGTAGTCTGAATCCAAAAACCTGAGGAGACCAGGTTGTATAGGTTCCAGTCCAAGAGCCAGGAGGCTGGAGACCCAAGAAAAGTCAACATTTCATTCTGACCGAAAGGCCAGAAAAAAATCAATAATGTAGTGTGGTCAGTCAAGATGAGTTTCTCCTTATTAGAGAGTCAGCATTTTGTTCTATTTAGGTCTTCAACTGATTGGGTAATGATCACCCACATTAGGGAGGGTAATCTGATTTACTCAGTCTATTAATTCAGATATTGATCTCATTCAGAAACTTATTTACACCTACAGAATGATGTTTGATCAAATATCTGGGCACTCCATAGGCCCAATAAAGTTAACACATAAAATCAACTATCAGAGGTCCATCCTTTGTCATCTTGGCATCCATTTTCTTAAATCATATTTCTCTCCAAATGAAGAAGATAACAAGGTCATAATTTTACATAACATGACATAACTATCCTGAGTACTACTGAAAATCATTAACCTTCTTCCCAGAAGAGGGGGTAAAATCCTGGAGTAGTGAGTGATGTTTATTCTTAAATACTGTAATATGAAATTTAAAACATTTAAATACCATGATATATAGTCAATACATCTTATATTACATGATAAGGGAAAAGAGGGAGAAGAGAACAATATTTGCTACACATGCACACACACAGACACACATTCATAACAAAATAAGAAAATAAGACAATTGCAGCTTTTATTTCTATAAATGATCACATCGATGTAACTGGTATTTATAGTTATCTTTTTCCACTTCATATTTTTTATTTATCTTTTTCTTCAGCAAGCACCTCAGCAGATCAGTGTTCTTTACTTAGGAGTGGTGACCCAACCTTTCATTCCTGAAGGGTCTGGGCCATTAGTAGTTCTGCTTGAATTGATTTCTTATAATTTTCCATTGACTTTAATCACAAGGCATAATAATACTAAGAGATGCTACAATGGATTTGAGACACAATCTTCCTCATCTTCCTGGCACTATGGTGAAATATTATTCCAATTTCCTGTTGGTAGTCAGGATCAATCATCTTAGCCAGTGCTGCAACTTCTTTTTTGCATGTTGATTCAGAGATGTAAGGAGCCCAAAATGTCCTGGTGGCAGTCTTAGCTTCCAATCCAATGGAATCATTATTGTGACTTCTAACAGAAGCACTCTTCTCTTTGGAGCTAACACCTCTAGATGAGCAGAACATAAACTTATAGGAACAGGAAACGAACATTTTGCTAGTGCATTACTAGGAATAATTGAGGTGTCATTCTCACTTCCACTCTACTTCCTGGACCCATGAACCCTGACTATGGGACAAACAACAGCATATACGGGATATAGATTCAGGGCATTGACAGTCTTCTGGAGAACGTTGTCCCAGGACTGATAGGTAGACCCATCTAGCTGGTTCTAAAGTCTTCAAAAGTCCATTCCAGTGTTCTATCAAGCTACTGCTTTAGGATGGTGAGAAACATGGGATGACTAGTGAATTCTATGAGCATGAGCCCATTGCTGCACTTCTTTTGCTGGAAGTAAATTCTTTGATCAGAGGCAAAGCTATAGAACACTATCACAATAGATAAAGAATTCTTTAAGTCCATAGGTGGTAGTTTTTGCAGAAGAACTGTAAGAAAGCACATTTGTATTCAGAGTAAGGATCTGTTTTAGTAAGAACAAAGCACTACCCTTTTCATGAAGGAGTGGTCCAGTTCAATCAGTCTGCTACAAGATACCTACCTGATAACCCAAGGAATGGTGCTATATCAGGGATTCAGTGTTGGCCTCTGTTAACTGAAGATTGGGTATTCAGCAGTGGCTAGAGACATGTTGACCTATTTTTTAAAGGAATATGCTCATCTAATAGATTAATTGTAATCGATTGGAATCAAGTACTCTGATCCCATCAGCTCATGGCAATAATTCAAGCAATAGTTTACATAGTACCTAGTTGCTACTAACCTCCTAGAAGTTAAGTGGAGTTTCTCTTGAAGATTGTATTGTCAAATAAAAAATATATATTAAAAATACTACTAAAAATAAATAAAAAATAAAAGATACTACTTAGTTATTAAATATGTCTGTCCCATACTACTCTGTTGAATGAGTCCCAATTCATCACAAATTTTTAAAAATGGGAAGTAGAACTATTATAGGAAGAGCTGATGACAAACAGGTACTTAGCTACACTTATTCTTTCTTAATCCAAAATACAAATCCTTTCAGTACTCTTAAAAAATACTGAAACTCTAGAGATTAATTTAATGAGAGCATCTTCAACAAAATCATTATTTTCTGCCATTAATTAAATTCTGCCTTTAACTAGATAGTTTAGGGCAAAAAGAAAAGGAAAACATTTTGTCTTAATAGTCCTTTGAACAAAATGAGATCATCTCTTCCCAATATCTCACTGGAATTTCTGAAAATGAAATCCAAGTATTTTAATAAGTGTATTAATTATTTGGTTACAAGTTACCTATGAACGGATAGGGCAAAAATTTAAGATACCTATATTTTCAGTATTGCTTTCAAATAAGAACTAAAACGTAACAGTTATCATTTAAAACTAATAAAACGAAAATAATGTTTTATTTACATATTTGTGCACTGAAGATCGATAAAAGAAATAGCAAACACATTAACACTTAGGAATTACTAAAATATTGGCTAGTCATCACCATTCATCCATTAAGGTATTTTCATTATTACTTTAAAAAATTGTAATTGGTGGTATGGATAAAAGTTATTCATTGAATGCCTACTATGTGTTAGGTATTATTTGATGCACTGAGGAAATAAAAGGGATGAAAATAGACAAACATATTCATCCTATCAGAGAGCATTATTCTGGGGGTGGAGGTCGTGAATAGATAGATGATAGATAGATAGATAGATAGATAGATAGATAGATAGATAGATGATAGATAGATAAATATCTCCAGAGTCTAAAGATATTTGAAAAAATAATGTGGTGGGATTTGACAAATGGATAAACAGGATTTAGTTTGCTTTCTTATATAGAGTAATCTGAGAGATTCCTTTGATAAGGTTATGTTGAACAGAATCTGGAAAGAAATGGAGAGCAAAGGAGGCAGAAATCTGATGGAAGTGTGTTCTAGGCAAGGCAAACATGGGTTCAATTAAGATTTAAGCATGGACTGTATGTTTAAAGTGTTAGTAGAAGGGGCACCCGGGTGGCTCAGTGGTTGAGCCTTTGGCGCAGGGTGTGATTGAGCCTTTGGCTCAGGGTGTGATCTTGGAGTCCCAGGATGGAGTCCCACATCTGGCTCCCCCACAGGGAGCCTGCTTCTCCCTCTGCCTACATCTCTGCCTCTCTCTTTGTGACTCTTATGAATAAATAAATAAAATCTTTAAAAAAAAATGTTAGCGGAAGACCAGGAACAGATCTCCATTTTGATGTTGAGCATAAGAATGGAGGTTTTGTTCTAATTGTACATAATTCTGAAGAAATTTCTAACTTCTATGTGATAAGGAACTCACCACAAACGTTTGTTATGTGGAGATGAAATATAAAATAACAATTGAATATCTTTTTAAATCTACAGTTTTAAAAATACCAATCATTTAAAATATTTATGAACATCTAATAAAGTATAGTTTTTTAATGGGTGATACAAAATAAATACAACACATTCCTTGCTATGGAAAATATAATTGAGAAGATAAAGTATATACAAATGGCTATATAACTCAAAACAGAAGACTATATGGGTGCCAAGTAGTGGCTATATTTAGCAATTTTATCAAGAATATGAAGAGATCACATGAGGCAAAAGTAGTCAGAAAACAGGATATTAGGAAAAATGACAATATTTTATCAGAAATGACATTTTATCAGTGTCAAAATATTATCCAGAGGATATATGCTCTTTAGGGATTTTCTTGAACCACTAATTTTCAAAAGATGAAGGAAATATAAAGATCTTTCATTCATTAAATTTATTTCTGCAGTGTCAGGAATTGTCTTTAAAGTGAGAGAGAAGGATCCCTGTGGTGCTCAGTGGTTTAGCACCTGCCTTTAGCCCAGTGCATGATCCTGGAGTCCCGGGATCAAGTCCCACGTCGGGCTCCCTGAATGGAGCCTGCTTCTTCCTCTGCTGGTGCCTCTGCCTCTCTCTCTGTGTGTCTTTCTTGAATAAATAAATGAATTCAAATAAATAAATAAATAAATAAATAAATAAATAAATAAATAAATAAGTGAGAGATACTTAAGGGATTTTTTATAGAAATTTCCAAAAAATATCCTTCAGAATTATTTTTTTAAGGAATTGAAACTACAGAAGACTTAGAAAAAAAGGACATATAAATTTAATTCCCATGTATGATCATAAAGAACAAAACAAAAACTTAATTGTAAAATGTTAGTCTATATAGATTGGACCAAATCCATGTAAATCTTGCAAATACACATCTGAATGTAGAATTCAGTGGGAATTCATGGGTAACACTCTGCGCATGTCTCCGTCTGTGGGCTCCTTTATGAGAAAAAACAAACATTAGTTGCCTTCGTTATCCAGAGTCACACAATGAAGTGTGTGCAAATGGAAATTTAAGATGCTTATTGAACAAATGAATGAATATAATACATCTTACAGTGGAGCTAAAAATGAATCTTGATTTCATATGATAAGTCCTGACTTTAATTCACTCCTCTAATTATGTGAAATAATATTTCTCCGAGGTTGGATGGTTTTCAAATGAAAACTTGTATCCACCTCTCACATGTCAACACTTTCTAATATTGTCTGAAATAAAGTAGAATGACAAAGGCTGAGATGTGACATTTACACCTCGGATAAAGAAAGGGAGGGCTGGGCATTTGAGGACTTCTCTTTTTGAGGAACTTCTAATGATTTTTTAAAAATATGTATTTGACTGCTTTTATCATCACAGGAAATAATAAACATGATATTTTATAATTAAAGACAGACACTTGGCAGGCTCAAAATTATTTTTAGCAAAGCTAAATTTTGTCCACAACAAAATCCACGTTCAGTGTTGGTCACTGTAGATGAAGACAAAACTCCCATTTAAGAAACTCTTTTTTTAAATGTCATTTGTCAAAACACTATACATACATCTAGAAAACTTTAGCATATAACAAACTGTCTATACTGATAATAGAATTACTAGGAGATACAGAAATTAAAATTGGTATTACATGTTTTAGACTGAAGTATTTGGAAAAGATTCAAAAATAGAGATGAGCCTTTAATTGGCCTTTAAAGGAGTAGGAGCAATCAATTTTGAAGAGGAATAATATCAAGACATAGACATCAGAAAAATCTTTCAACAGTAAACTCTAGTTGAAAGGAATAGACAAATGTATTTACCTGGTCATATAATGAATATATGTAGAACATAATATGTTTATTTAAAGATTTATTTATTTATTTTAGAGAAAGAACAAGAATGAGCATGAGAGGGGGGAGGGGCAGAGGGAGAGAAAGGGAGGGACACAAGTACAATCTCCACTGAGGGCTGCATGAAGAACCCAGCTTGGGGCTTGATCTCAGGACCCTGAGATCATGACCTGAGCTGAAATCAAGAGCCCGATGCTCAACTGAATGAGCCACACAGGCACCCTGATTTGAAAATATTTTTAAACTGTGTTATGTTGTACACCTCAAAATTGTCCCTCCTATATTATGTTGATTTTGACCCAAAATATTTATACTAGAAATTAGTGTGTAGATATATAAAAAAGATGCAGCCTGGAGAATTCATTTCTTCGAAAATTAACTTGTTTTTTTAGATGTTAGACTATATAGAACAAAGAATGCCTCTGCCTTTTGGAGTTCACATTCTGACACGGTCAGAACAATTTTCCGTGAAGAGCCATAAAATAAATATTTTCAGCTTTAGGGTTCCTACATTTCTGTTTGAAGTACTTAACTCTACCATTATATCAGAAAAGCAGCCCTAGATAATACACAATTCTGGGAGTATGGCTGTGCTCCAATAAAATTTCGTTTTATTTTTATTTATTTATTTATTTATTTTTTATTTTTTTTTTTAAATTTCGTTTTAAAACCAGAAATCAGGCTAGACCCAACCACAATTGAGGTTGTAGTTGGCCAACCTGAGTTCTGGCAGTGTATTTTATAATGTGCTAGAAGGTGACACATCATAAGTAGAAAACAGAAAAAGGCAAGGTTAGGGGAATGGAGGAGGGAGAGTAGATTACAATAATAAATAGCGTAGTCGGGGTGGAGCTCATTAAGAAGGCTCTATATGTTTAAGTATTGAGGGAAGTAGCTACACATCAAGCTGGCAGCATTGCTCCAGGTGGCTGGAATGCCAAGTGCACAGGACTATGCCTGTCCCACTTTGAGATGAGCAAGGAGGCCAGAGTTTCTGTAGGGCAATGAGATGACGGTGGAACAGAAGATGCCATCAAGTGCCTAAGTGCCTAAGACTGTGTGGGTCCTCAAATGCCAATGCACAGTTGTTTCTACACTGAAATATAGAGCTGTCATTCATAACAGCATGAAATAAAAACTATGCACAGTTATTCAATCACAACTTCATATGATAATTGCATTTATTTCATAGCATTCCTGAGGGGAATAAATTAGATGATGCCAGTAAATAGTACAATATCTAGTAGAGAGTAGTGGTCAGGAGCTATTAACTGTTATTTTATGAATGTTGGTGTTCCTGTTTCTGTTATCACCACAATCACGGAAAGTATCAAAAGTAAATCTGGTGAGAATAAACAAAATACACAGAGTCTGGAGACAGAGAGGTTGACTGTCAGAGAAAGCGATTCTATTCTTTCTCTGTTTTGGTAACATATGACTTGACTGGCCACCAGGTTCATATGGCAAAATGTTTGCAAAATGACACAGTTATTTTCCAACTTTTGAAATCAGTTGCAACATGGCTTTGAGGCTCCCTTCCATTGACAGATGAAGTCTATTTGTCTATTTTACCGTCCACCGAATATGGATTGGCTTTGTGACTCACTGTGCCAATAGAAAGCAGCAAAGAGGACCTTCCAGTTCTGGCCTAGGTGGTTATTTTAAATTACTGAGTTTTGAAATGGTTTGTACAGAGTGAAGAATAAATAACAAAGTTAATGTATAGCTTGCAGATTTCTTGAAATTGGAGAATGAAAGGCTGAACTCCAAGCCACTTGGGTTTTAGGAATAATTTTGATTAAAAAAAAAAAAAAGTTCCAGTTCAGTTAAAATATCTCAGAAAACCTCTGGCCTATTTCCAAGATATGCAAACAATGAGGTCCTGGGGAATCATTTAACTATTTCACATATACAGTTTTGCATAAACTATGTTTTTCTGTATTAAAGTATTTGAAGAAAATTTAGGTATAAACATACAGATATCTCCAATAAAAGAAAGTTAGCAAGTTAAATTATCAATTAATATATATTAAGCAAAAACATTTAGGGCTCTATTATAAGGGTAAAGTCTTGGTATAATTTATATAATTTTTAAAGATACAAAAGTTATGGATATTCTCCTGAAGAAGTACCTTGATTATATCCCTAAAGCAAGGGTAGTTTTATCATCTCTCATGGTTTCTGTGGGTCAGGAATCCCAAAAGGCCTCGATGGGCATTTCTGGCTGTATCTCTCCTGTAACTACCTTCAGGTAGGGGCCAGAGCTGAAACAGCACGGGACTGGAGCATCTGTAAATGTATAATTTTTCTATTTCTCAATCTCCCTCCCTCCCTCAAACATTTCCTCCTCTCTCTCTTTCTTACATCCTCTTTATCTTCATGTAGTCTAAGAGCCTCTCCATGTGGTTGCTCCTCATGGACTAGTTTGAGTTTCTCCTTGCCATGGCCCACACAGAGTAGAAGGGTCTTCTTATTGTGGCTCAGGGCTCCAAATGTTGTCCAATCAAAGGAGGCAGAAAGTCCATTGCCCTATATGACCTCGCTTCCAAAGTCATCAGTGTCTCTTCTACGTCATCGAATTAGTTGCAAGGGAGTGACAGATTATTCAGATTCAAGGGGTGAAGGATTATGTTCTATCCATTGTAGAAATACACAGTCACCACCTAGAAGAGCACGTGATATGGAAAATCATTGTTTGTGGACTTCTCTCAAAAATGCTGCCTGCCACAAGAAGCAGTGTAATCAGTCCAAATATTATGAATAAATACCTCTTTCTCTCTGCACAACCCGAGGGAGAATTGCTTCTCCCAAGCAGGCATTGAATATTATCAATATTTTAAGATCTCACACATTCTTTTCAAATAGAACTTCTCTTTTGATCCTAATTTTGTAGCTACTTTGAATGGCTCCAGGTGGACAGGATCTCAACTCAATCTTTTTTCGACGTTATGAAACTAATTAGACGCTGGCATTAGCAAATTAGCAAGCTGCTCAGAAATATCTTGGGGTATCTTGGAATGAGAACGTTAAATACAAGGTGAATTGTAGATTGTTTATTGAAACTATTACATTGGGATTTAAAAATTTTTTTCTTTATTTTAATTAATTATAGAAATATTCTATTTTCATGGTGGATGTTATAAAAATTGTCTTGGGCATGTGAATGGATAATTTTGTTCCCCTCCATCATGAAAAATACTGAAATATGATAGTTCCTTTTTTTTTTTTTTTAGAATTTAACATCTGTGGAAATTGGGGAGAAATTAAGATGATAAATGTTGTATTATTTTGTTTATGCTACCAATTGCAGAATTTCCTGTGAAAAGTAAAAATAAAATGTGTCTTAAAAGGAAATGATTAAAAAAGTAGAGTATTCTAATTTTTAGTTCTGGATAATGCTATTAATGTTACATCTGGAAAATTTTTTACCGTTTTCAATAAATATACACATCAGTATACACGTTATGTTCTCATTATGAAGATATTTATAAATAATTTAATAGTAATATATTAGCCCTGCTATTTCTTATCACTAAATATTAGTGCAATTTTCTGCATTTCCCAGATGGAAAACACTGTTGTAACAAAGGTAAATTCTTTTTAGTGAAAGGCTTATTGTGAAATATTGCAAATTATTCTCTATTAAATTCAATGAAATGATAAAGGAATGTTTTTACCCAAGTCTTTACCTAACTCAACTTAAACATTTTATGTTACCAGAATAGAAGTTTCATGAGGGCCAGGATTTTTGTTTGCATTACTCATGGATGCATTCCAAGCACCTGGAGTCAGGTCTTATAGAAAACTACTGTGCCAAGTAATTTGGGTACCAGTATCACATCCCTTTGGCTAATATCTGATTTTAGCCCAAAAGGTCTGATTGACCCTGGCACCAGTATCACCCTCAAGCATATCTGTTAGTTTTCCACATGTGCCCTAAGAACTTCCAAAGGACTTCTAGAGCTCTAGATATTGGTGAAACTTTAGCCTGGAAGTGTGGGGCACAGCTCTCCAAGGTTAATAGATGGAACTTGTTGGAAAATGCTCCAGCCCTTCATCTTTTTTGTTTTTTAAGATTTTATTTATTTACTTATGAGAGACACAGAGACATAGGCAGAGGGAGAAGCAGGCTCCATGCAGGGAGCCCAACGTGGGACTCAACCCCAGGACTCTGGATCATGACCTGAGCTGAAGGCAGATGCTCAACCACTGAGCCACCCAGATGCCCCCAGCCTTTAATCTTTCAACTGAGTGCTCCTAGAAGACATTCCTTATGAATTTCCCAATAAAGCACACTATCAGTAAAGCACATAGGGTCACATTCCAAATAAATTAGTTCACTCTAGTCTTTGTCTTGTTTATTTTATTTTTTGGAGGGGAACAGAGAAGTATGGACATGAATTAAAGCAATATTTTATAGCTACATATATTTAGTGAAAGTGTTTGCTTTGTTTTGAAAAAAAGTTTCTGGCAAGTCAGTTTTTTAAATTACATATGGCATCCTTCATTTTTAGAATGCAATCCCTGGCCAAAAATGAGGATCTTCAAATTCACAGAGTTGCATAAAACACATTCTCTTAAAATTGCAGTAAAACAAAGTTTGAGATAAGTGTTTCTCTGCCCTTTTAGTAAAAAAAAAAAAAAAAAAAAAAAAAATGTTTGAAGGAAGAATGACATAGAGAATTTGAAGTTTTCCCTTCTTTTGTTATTTAGCAAGTTATGGTATACAGGTCACCACTCCAACATTTGAATATAAAACAACAAATTAGTGTCCATTGGTTAAATGAAAGTATAGTTGCTACCTCTGACTTTACATTTTAACTTTCCATTAAATAAGTAATATTAATTGAAATTATTCCTTTTCCAGGTACTGGGATGTATAGATAACCACTTAATCCTCAAGAATTAATAACTATGAGAGACTAAGATGTGTATAGATTTTCTTCACATTAAAACACCATGAATTCATATTCACATTTTATGAATTTAATCCAAATAGAACAGTGAGCTTTAGAAATATAAATGCCAAAAATATAAATGCATACAATTATTTCATAGTTTATTTAGAAAAATAGGTAAAAAGTACAATTTATTGTACTATAAAGAAATAGTAGTATATACATGAGATTAAAATTCCTCAATGCAGAGGAAATGCACTGGGAAGGAATTCAATATATTTACATATAGATCAAGGATTGAAAAAAATTCAATGACAG
The DNA here is from genome assembly GCF_011100685.1 of Canis lupus familiaris. NCBI lineage: Eukaryota > Metazoa > Chordata > Mammalia > Carnivora > Canidae > Canis > Canis lupus. The sequence continues at coordinate 82,294,166 of NC_049224.1, forward strand.
ACGGTGAGTAGGCAGTGAAACCAAAAAGAAAGTAGATTTTATTGAAAATAATTGAGTTGATATCTCAACATAAAAGTTGTATTTCAGGAGAACATTTTCCTCATTAAGACTGTAGATTAATTCTTCCATAATAAGTATCACTGGGATATTTCTAAACCAAATGTATTTTGTTAAGAACGAAGTTTTGTACATTTTTACTGTCTTACTCTTAAGAATATGAAATAATGTGTTGGTTTAGAACCAAATTAATTGATTTGTCAAAGATCATAATACTGTCTATACAAACAAAGAGGGAATAGATATGGTAAATCTAAAGATGCTTTTCAAATCCCACTAGAATCAGCATATGTTTGAATCGGTAAATGTCATATTCTGCTGTGGTCACTTGTTCAGATAGCCCCATAGAGTTATTTCCAGATGCTGACTGGATTCTCACATATCAGGTTCTTTGGCACATCTGGAAAAAAAAAAAAGAGGTCTTATCAATCCTTTGTATAAAATTGTGTGTGTTGTATATATATTCTACATGTGGAATGTTGAGTGCCTAACACTCTGCCAGTTGCTGAGGATACAAAAATGAATGAGGTACAATTACTTCATGATTTTTATAGTCTATTGGGGAAATGAAGATAAGATAATGGGAAATTTCAATGGTTAAACTTTTACCATTGATCCAAATACTTGATTCTATGAGACAACACAAGAGAGATAGTGACCCTCATTTAAAATTTCTGCAGGACAATTATCTGAAAGGATATGAAACTCAGGGGATTTGTAGGTAGAGACAAAGTGAAAGAGAAGAAAAGGGTAGTTAAGGATAATTGAACAGTTTTTACAAGGGCTGGAGTCAAGATTATGGCATATTTGGTGAGTTAAAATTTAAAACAGTTGAAGCCAGGAATTTGAAGAAATGAGTGATAAGACAAGAAGCCAAAGAAATCAGTAAGAGTCCAATTGTAGACAGACTCCTAAGATCATTTAAGGTGTTTTAGATTCTATTCTGAAAGCGAAGAGGAAGCATTGTAGGATTTTAAGGCAGGAAGTAACATGAACTGATTGTATTTTAGAATTAAGTTTTTAGGATTTAATTTATACTCCTATCTGTGAAATATCTTTATCATTTCTGACCGGTGACATTCTCGTCTCAACTTAAATAATTGCAGGAATCAGAAACTCCCAATACTACAATAGAGCCCATTTCACTGTATAAAATTATTATATAAACTAAACAGCAATTAGAAAGGTAATCATTGATACTAAGAAATAGTGTATATAAGACTCTATCTGAAATGTAAAGGGAATTTTATCAATGACTAGAATTCTCCAACCCAGTAATATTTTTTCCTCAAGCCTCTTACTATTATAGTTATTTTAAGTTTATAACTCCTGAAAATATCCAGAGAAATACTAAAAGATTTCATTTCGACATTATGAGCTTTTACTGATGTAATTCTATAGGTAATTTTGAACAGAAATTCTCTTCCCAGCTTTATGTCATGTTAAAGAAAAAATAATAAATATCATGCTTTCGGATTAAACTATATTTATACAGTTATAAAGATAACTTCTCAAAAGGGAAATGTCTTCATTATCCATCACTAGTCATGCATACAAGGCAAATATAAGTCAGAAAGTTTCTAATCACTCCATGAATTTTAAATTATATTCTAAAGCCTAAGTCACAGGCAAAACTGGAAAAGATAAACATTTAAGTTCACAGCATTGAGATGCATATTTTTCTCATATAATTACCCCCCCAAAAAGAAGAAATATTTGTCTACTTCTAATAGAGTTGCCTACTTTTAAGTGGTATCCTAAGCTTCCTTGTGACAACATCTTAGCCTTAGCATGTGATTAAAAGTGTCCACTATTATGCATTATATAACCACTATATTATATATACTCTATATATACATATTTATATATTCTTTTGAATGAGAAGAAGAGATGAAATATGAAGAAAGAGAACAGGTAGAGAAAAAATAAAGGATAAAAAAATCTGAATCTAAAGTGTCCAGTGCATATAAATAAAAAAAAAAGTAGTTAATTTTCTTTTCCAGGAAAATCCACTGAAGTATAAAAAAGTGAACACAATTGCAAAAAACTATCGTTTAGCTACATTTAAAAATCAATGTAGAATAATGACACAAATCCTTCTCTCTGTTCTTCCTTTTTCCCTTTGGGTATTGAATTAGCAACTTAAAAATATAGAATATTATTTTCATAAATTTCTTACTCCTGTGCCTTTCGCACTGCTAAGCAAATCTTTGAAATCAACAAGAAGGTTAAGCATAAAAGAGATACATGGACATGTAGTAGGAACTAAAAACTCATTGTGTTTTTTTCTTTTATGTGACTAAATATGAAAATCCTTTGTGAGATATTCTTGGTAGAAGGTTGGTATAAATATAATATTTAATTCAGAGTTTGCAAATGTATAAATTACACAAATGGCAGAGCTTCATTAATTATCTATTTACTTTGAGTTTTGTGTCTCTGTGTTGTATGTGCATGTTTTCAATTACTTCACATTTGCTTACTGGAGTATTTTACTATATATCAAGCACTGTGCCAGGCACCAGGGGTAAAAACAATTAAAATGTATTTCCTGTCTTCTAGCACCAATCAATAAGCACATTTCTGCATTATCTTTTCCTTCTAAACAGGAAAAACATTTTTTTTTTTTTATCCCTGCCATTTGTTTTGACAGAGGATAGAGATGCCACTGTTGGATACCTGTACTGTCTCTGTACACTCATCATTAGATCCCCAAATGCTCATGTCTTTCTTTTAATGACTCTCTTTATGCTATCAGTGCTAACTCCCCACAGAGCTCAAGAGCAGAAGGAAATGCCAGGAGAGTAGCATTTCTACTTCCCTGTCCTATCATTCACAGATATTCCTCCCAAAGGAGTCAAAGAAATCCAACAAAGTCTCAAAACTCCCTGCTAAACCACAAGCTGGGACTTAGTTGAAATTATTTGAATTCTTGGGAGATTTTCATTAAGAATTTACATAAGGGGTGGCTGGGTGGCTCAGTTGGTTAAGCTTCTGGCTATTGGTTTCAGTCCAGGTCCTGATTTCAGGGTCGTGGGCCAAGCCCCGCATAGAGCCTGACACTCAGCTGGGAGTCTGCTTGAGATTCTCTCTCTTTCTCTCCCTTTGCCCCTCCAGCCCCCTTGCATGCTCTCTCTCTTCTTTCTCTAAAATAAATAAATAAATAAATAAATAAATAAATAAATAAATAAATAATCAATCTTTAAAAAATGAATTTACATGCATGTAAATCCTAATATCATGGCTTGTTTCAGGGAAAACAGAACTAAAATGGTGTTCTATTGGAATTTTTAAAATATTTTCTACAAAGTTTGGGAGACAACTAAAGAAAAAACCCAATATGCATTCAGCAAACCTCTGCAACATATTCATCAGTAAATATGTGAACTCCAGCCATAAAAATTAATACAATTCACATGCCACAATAAAGTAAATATATCTATATCCTTCTCATGCTTCAAGACTTAGGATATCTTACTTACAAAGCGGAAGTCTTTAGGAAATATATATATAGAGAAAGATATATTTTATTTCAGACATGATTGTCAGAAGACTTCGTGATGGGTAGTCCCAGATACTTTAAGCCAGCATGCTCCTGCAAATAGCAGCAACAATTAAGATTTTATGAATGAAAGGTTTTATAGAATGGATTCACTGATCAGATTAAAAATCACTTAATGCTCATTATTTTTATTGTTCTGTTTCATCTAGAAAATGACTTCTTCAGAAGAAATTAAATTAAAGTAATTTGATTATTTAATCTCTAAAGAAAAGCTTTCCATGATGTAAAACTCTCACATACTTCAATTCCGATTCTGGTTTTTGTTCCCTCTCTGTAAATTACAGCTGCTTCTAAACAAACCAATCAGAAAAGAAGGGGTCTACTGAAAATAAATGAGGTCATTTTGATGATTTTTTAAAATAGAATAAAAAAATAAGATAATGCTTTATTTTTGCTCTAAGTTCAATATACAATATCCTTGAGAGTTCCTTTTATAGACTAGCTTTTCTAATTCTGTCAATTTTTACTTCTCTTTTGAGAACCATAGAAAGATAGATAAGGGTGTGTTTCGTGAAAGAGGATGTGGGATGACTTTCAATAGTTTTTGAAGGTCTATTGGATGGAGAAGCACATGATCATGTTTTAATCACACTTTGATGGCAAACTATGAGACCTTTAGAAAATCACTAATGCCCAAATATTAAAGCAAAAGAAAATCACTTTGATATTAATAGTTGTGTGTATTTAACAAAAAATAATATAGCAGTTTACACTATTCTAGTCTTCTTTTAAAAAGTTTTTTTGGTAAACAGGAGTAACTGAGTATTTTAAGAACATTTGGCACATCAAAAGTAAAAGATGCAAAACTTAATTTACTTCAACAAATATTTGTTGAGTATCTCCTGCCACTCAAATTTTGAGTAACATCCCTCATCTGGTAAACTATATTCAGTATGTTGAAACAAATAATCAGGTTATTTTTCTGCATCAACTTTCTTTGCTCTGTTATACCAGTAATTTTATGAAGACATAAAAGCTGATATTAAACACTTAAAAATAATCTGGCTATTATAGTTATTGGATAATTACATAGTAATGAAGTTTTGGATTTATTTTATTTATTTTTACAACTGATGCAGGCCCATTACTAAAGACAGAGTTTGTGTCTAAATATGGCTAATTAATTTTTTTTCAAAAGATTTCTTTATTTATTCATGATAGCCAGAGAGAGAGAGAGAGAGAGAGAGAGATTGAGAGAGAGAGAGGCAGAGGCAGAAACAGGTTCCATGCTGGGAGCCCGATGCGGGACTCGATCCCGGGACTCTAGGATAACGCCCTGGGCCAAAGGCAGGCGCCAAACCACTGAGCCACCCAGAGATCCCCCAGCTAATGTAATTATTAAGTGAATTAGTTTATAAGGGCAAAAGTAATTCTTCAGGTCTTCTGAGAAACCACAAAACCCATGTAGAAGACTGTACCCCATTTGTGCCCAATTTTCATTAAGAATTTTTTAAGTGGAAACAGAGATCCTATTCTGCTTCTTCCTTTCCTTTTTTTTTTTTTTTTTTTTTTTTTAGGTTCTTTACTTAGAGAGAGAAAGAGTGCATGAGCAGAGGAGAGGGGCAGAGGGAGAGGCAGGCACCCACTGAGTAGGGATCCCTACATGGGGCTCAGTTCCAGGATCCTGAGATTGTGACCTAGCTGAAGACAGATGCTTAACAGACTGAGCCACCCAGGCACCCCTTCCTTTTCTTTTGTAATTCATCTCATAGCAAATAAAGGGCATAGTGGAAGGAGAAAACCTTCAGCATATTTAAAGAGTTTTTTAAAAAATTAAATAGTTAAATTTTGGAGCTAAAATTAAGATACTAGTCTATGAGATTTCCAAATAATAGTGATCACTTGTGGAAAACAAAACAGATTAAAGTATTTAAACATGTCTTTGGCAGGACACAAGAGACTTAGTTGAAACTGAATAAAATCAGAGAGGAAGAATACATGTAAATATATAAATATATGTGACAAATAGAAAATGGATCTATAAAACCATCACAGAAATTGCCAGTGCCCAACAGGAACAGTTCTTATTGCTAAACTGAGTGTGTGATTTAAATGTGTCACATCTCTAACTTTTTGGGTGCAACCAGGTAAATACATTTTTGTCATTGATCAAAAGAATGTATGAGTGAATCTGATAGGTATCATTTCCACAATTGTCTCGTAAATATATTCTTTCCAGACTTCTGGCCCTCTTTCTCAATCTGTTGACAGAATGGAGAGGACATCAACATATTTTGAAGGGTGGTGGCACAAGATGGGAAAAACTTGGCCCTGTGTAGAGTCCTGGCCCCCTAAATGTTCCTTCCTCCTATGCATATTGAATGGTGTATAAAATGAGAAATACATTTTTTATTGTGATACACCAGATAATTATCACAATTTTTATTTTACTATATGTAGTTTTATTTGCCATTCTCTGATAAAGGTGTGCTTCAATTTAGGCCCAGTAGAATTTGTGGACAGACAGCATCATATCTTTGAAAATCTGCCTAAATTTCCAAATTCCAAATTCCTATTGCCCCAAATAGACTCCTATTATCCATGTCCCATAGATAGCCTACAGAAAGATTGGACAGCAAGGTGGACATGCCCATACAAACTCATGTCCACCATTCCACTTTTAATAAGATAGAGGGGAAACAAGACAAATATGGAGAAGAACATGTGTCAACAACTTTTTGCCTGAGGTAACAAGCAGAAAATGTCATGCATAATCACATAGGCAAGTGAAAAGATGAACCTTTAGGTGTCTTTTTTTTTTTATTTTTAACATTTTATTCTTTATTTAAGAGAGAGAGAGAAACACAAGCAAGGATGAGGGACAGAGGAAGAGGGATAAGCAGGCTCCCTGTTGAGCAGGGAGCCCCATACAGACTCTATCCCATGACCCTGAGATCATGACTCGAGTTGAAGGCAGACACTTAACCGACTGAGTAACCCAGTTGCCCCTTTAGGTATCTTTTTAAATTTGGTTTTGAGATACCCTGTACAATCAGGCCTTGGCCTCTAAAAGGATGTATGAATAAACTGAGCAGGAATTGTTTCCTAGCAAGGAAGGCAACCTTTACTGAGATGATCTTTTAAGGTCTTTGTGTTTTGGAAGTTCAAGACATTGAATGTTGGCTGTGATAGAGGCTGGATCTATACCTGGAAATGATAAGAGTTTTGAAAAACTTAAAAGAAGCATTAAAATTTAAATCTCATGAACTATAAAATATAAAATCCCTGATGCCTCATAAGAAGATGCTTACCTTCTGTTTTCAGAGAAAGAAAGGGCAATGATTTTAAGAGAATTAACTCCAGCTTAACTCAATTAACTTAACTCAAACTTAAAGCCAGGAGACCTTCGGAGAAAGGATCTACAATTAGATTCTGTGCCAGTTGGCATAAATATGCGAAGATAAAATCACTGAATCCTAATTTTAAAAATGAAATGAAGTGTAATGAGTTTTGAGTTTTAAAAACCAAAACATCCATCTAATGTTAACTAATATAAATGTGTCAGAAATGAAGTTTACATTTTTACTAGTCTTATTTATTATTTATTTATTTATTTTTTTAGAGTCAGGGTCATGGGGCAGTGGGAGAGGGAAAGAGATAATCTTAAGTGGACTCTATGCCCAGCACAGAGCACAACACAGGGCTTTGGTCTCACTGAGATCATAACCTGAGTTGAAATCAAGACTTGGACACTTAACAACTAAGCCACCCAGATGCCCCTAAAAGTCATCTTCTTAGTGGTAAGAACGCACTAAAACCCATGTACCCTAAGTTTTGAAAGTCACATTAAACCAGAGGATCCAGAAAACGGGAACTACATTTTGCAAGTAAACATGGTGTTCAAGAAATAAGTATACTTGACATTCTTTTTCCTAAAACAGGTAATTTATGGACATAAACAGAATATATGGACAAAATAATTATGTTAATCTGATATAACCAGATACAAGTAAATTAAAACTTGATTTCCATAATAATATGAGGTAGCATGGCACAACCAAATCTTTTTTATTATTATTTAGTATTCCATAAAATGTGTGATACAACAAAAAGATGTGAAGATCTGAAAATGAAGATAAAAGAGGGAAGATAGATGAGGGCAATTTTGAATAGGAAAAATGTCATAGTTCCAAGGCAATCATTCCTTATTCAATTGCAAAAAGTGACCATGACTGTGATCATTTATCATGTAAACTTTTATATCAGTCACTGTCTTTATGCTACATAATTATATTTTCTACCAAGGTGGAGAAATTGGCAATTACACTTACAACTACAAAAGTATTCAATAGTATCATTGCTCTTCTAAAATAATGTTTTAGTTTCTTATAAGAAAAAAATAATAAAAACTATTATATCTTTTCTGTACCATGGTATTTATCCAATGAGGAAATTATAATGACTTACATTAAAAGAAAAGCAAGTTTTTCTAAGTTCTATTTCCTTTTTTCAAGATTTGTATTGTTAAAAATATTACAATGAATAAGTTGCTTATCCATTACAGTAATACAACTTGGCAATGATTTGTTTATTCAATCACATATAATAAAAGTGTGGAAAACTATGCAATAGACCTAAATAAGAAAGTCTACATGTAGAGGTAACTAAAAAAATATTGCTTTCTTATTACCCATAAGCCAGCTACATTTTTCTTTTTAAAGGTCAATCAATGACAGCATGAACTTTTTCTTTTCCAATACTGAAAAGCAGCAATAAATTGCTTTCACTATACATGGTGGAACTGTATACTCTTGGATAAGTTTTAATTCCAAAAATCACAGTAAGTGACCTTCTTTATAATATCACTATTGTTTGTCTAGTTTCAAAGATAGTCTTGTGACAATATCCTCAAATTCTCACAATTCTGATATTTCTTGTCAAGCTGTCAGTCACAAAATGAATTTACATTAAAGCAGATTTTTCCTCAAGAAGTTTGAATTAAAAGTTCAAATATAATCCAAGTGACAGAGGGGTCCATCAAATCAAAGTTGTGTCACATAGATTTTTAAAATTAAGACAAACACTTGAGGAAATTGAATAAAAAAAAAACATATGCCTAATACATTTACACTTTACTAAATAGATTCTGGAATATTCTATTTCCAATGTGCAGACCTATTTTACTTATCCGTTGGTCACATCACATAACCTTTCAAATAACAGAATGCAATTTGTAAGATTGATACTGTCCAATCAGCACGGACTATCGGGAAACACAAAGCAAAGGAAATTGCACACTACCTAGGTCAGAGTTGATACAGAGTTTACAAAGGTAATTTAGCTTATTTACTGGTAGATGTATTGTCCTTAAAAGAAAAGATTGTGAGGTAGAATTTCAACTAATCTTGTGTAAATTAATTTCCCCAAAAGGCAAATTGCTTTTAGGTGATACGGGTCAGATCCTTTAAAAGTTTACCCCAGGGATAGCTAGATACTATCATGGAACAAAATTGCTTCTGGGACTTTTGGTTGTGAAATAGATTCCTGACCTCCAAATGAATGAATGAATAAATATAAAATACTGGAGCTGGGGAGCAACAGAAGGTTTTGAAAAAAATCACAAGGCTAATTTTTCTTTCACCCAAATGCTAAAATTGATTATTAAAAATGATAATATAGTCAGGGACACCTGGCTGACTCAGTTGGTAAAGCATAGAGTCTTGATCTTGGGGTTTTGAATTCAAGACCCACGTTGGGCATAGAGATTACTTAATATATATATATATAATTAATAATTACATTAATATATATACTTAATATATATTAATATATTAATGATAATATAGTCAGTATTATTTTTAGGCCATTTATTCATCTTTCTTCATATGTTTTGGAAGCAACTATAGTCATTAGTGACTTTTCTTGACTCAGTTTCATAATCCTACTTTTCAACTTATTAGGAAGCTGGCTTCCTTATTTGCTCCCAACTTCAATCTGTTGCTGGTTCTAAGGGGACTGCAGATAGACAAATAGAGACAGTAGTATGGGCTTTTTGAGACAAATGGATTTGGCACTTAACATTTATTTCAAGCTGTGGCAAGTTACTCAAATTTTCTATTTGTTTACTCAGTTTCCTCAAGATAATAATAATGTTTATCCAGGATAGTTATCATGGGAACTAAGGAAGATAATATATTTAAATTAACACAATAACTGCAACTAATAGTCACTCAAGGAATAGTAATTTCCCCTAATATTTATATTTTATTTCTTCAGGACTTTGGAAGTGGAACTAAGCATGCATTCCAGGATTAAGATAAAAACATCTCATCGCATAATTTGTTTACTTCTTTTCTTCCAAATATTCATTTAGCTTGCTGCCTAGTTTTCTACAGGAATTTATTAAAATGTTAATCTTTTAGTAAGAATTTCCTTAGCCATCCAATCTCATATTGACCACATCATCTCTCTCTTTTCTACAAATTATTTTACTTCATATTTTTTGTCACTACCTAACATTCTAAATATCTTATTTATTTTGTGTGTTTAGTAAATCTCTGCTACTTTAGAATATAAGTTCATAAGAGCAAATGACTTTTTTTATATCACTGCGGAATACACAGGATCTAGGAAGATGTTTGCACATGATAATTACTTAATGATATACAGCATTTCACAAATTGAAGGTTGACTTCAAGATATGGAAGTTATGGTTTACAATGATATACCAAGAGTATCTTATAAACAAGTGTTTTTTTGTTTTTTTTTTTCAACTTCCGTGTATTCACAAATCATTGACATCTTGTCAAAAACGAAGATTCTTAATGTGCATGGTTGACTCAGTTGGGTATGCAATGAACTATTGATTTCAACTCAGGTCTTGATCTCAAGCCCCACATTAGGCTCCACATTCAGTACAGAGTCTGCTTGAGATTCCTTGTCTCCCTCTCTATGAACAAACAAACAAACAAATAAATAAATGAAATCTTTTTAGAAAAATGAAGATTCTTATTCAACAGGTCTTGACTGGCACTTGAGGATCTGCATTTTTATCAAATCCAGTCGATACCAGTAGTGCTGGTAGTCAGATCTTCTGCTGAGTATCGAGATTCCGAACTATTGCAGATTTATCACAGTCTCAGAAACAACAAAAATAATTATATAAAAATATGCAAGTAAATGAAAGACTGCTCTGTTGTTTTCCAAAAATGTGTAGGTTTGGTTTGAGTTACAAGTTTGATTTTGCATAGATAAATGTTGCTCACTGAAAATTTCCAAACATTAAGGCAATCTGTAAATGGAGGAATGATGCTATTAGTTGCCACTTAGATAAATTCTTCAAATGTTGGGAATCTGTTTGTGCCATTTAGCTTCTATCAATTAGGTGATTACAGACAAAAATGTGGTCAAGTTGATTTCCATTAGCCTTAGTTGACCCTCTACATGGAAATCTCAATCAATTCTCCCAATAAATGTAGCCTTCCTAAAGACTGGGAAGTTTACCAAATGAGGGAAAGAAACCAGGGCATCCCCAGGCTTCTAAACTCAAAAGCAAGAATGAAGGGGTTCAATGAAATGTCAGAAACTTTCCTATTATGTATATGATTCAGATTGGGTGATACATAGAAATGTTCTGTTGGTTTTATACAACCTTAGTTCAAAGGTAACTGAGAAAATAATAAATTACAAGGATGGGTGTTAATGGACTTTGTGACAAGTGTCAAATTATTAGCATTTAAAACTCATCCATTTAATTAAAATGGGAAAATATATGCATGGACTTAAAGAACATAAAACTGAATTATTTTGTTTAGAAGAGAGAATAAATTGTGGATGCTTTTCTTGTTTTTGACATCCTGTGACAAAATAAATTATTTTGGAGAAAAGTGGGAATTGGGATTCTGAACAACAATTGATTTTTATTGGTAGATGAAATAATAATAATTTTCTGAGTTTTTTTCTCTTTAATATTTATTAATCCTAAAAGTAAAACCACCAGCTATTTTACTAGCAAAAGATTGATTTATTGGAGAATAGCAGAGAATTCCAATCCAGAAAGTCTGCAGAAGAAAAGAGAGGAATACCCTTTTACAGGGGAAAGTTGGAAGCTGAGAGGAGCTGTTATAAACAAAAAACTGGGAATTCAACAGTAGTAGCTTCTTGACTGAGTCGTGAGGGCCTCTCATTGTTGAGGCTGTTGTCAGAGGAAGAAGGAATTTTCCTTCCTACTGGTGAGATAGTAAAGTATTATCCACATGTAAGGTCTTTGTCTTCCTCTTGAATTTGCAACTGACAAGTGATGGGGTGTGAAAGTTTCTCCTGCTGGCCTGCCCATTCCATTTTAGTGGGGTTTTCTTTTCTTTTTTTTTTTTTAAAGACTTTATTCATTTATTCATGAGAGACACAGAGAGAGAGGCAGAGACATAGGCAGAGGGAGAAGCAGGCTCCCCTGTGGGGAGCCCAATGTGGGATTTGATCCCAGGACCTTGGGATCACAAGCTGAGTAAAGGCAGATGTTCAACCACTGAGCCACCCAGACGTCCTTAGTGAGCTTTTTTTTTTTATTAATTTTCACATATTGATTTCATTCAATACTGATTTGTTTTACCTAACAACTACTAAAGCCTTTTTAGCTATTAGATCAAGAGGATAAGTCCATAGCTAATCTTTAAAGAAGAAGCCATTTTATGTGCAACTGCAAGTCTTTAAAGAATGAAGGGGTTGGATTCAAAAAGACTGAGAAGACAGTGACATTTATGTATAGCATTAATGCTAATAAAGGTCAGCACATCTGAACTTCCAATGGATATTATAGCAAAAGGAATTTGGAAATCATATTGTAGCCCAGGGATAACATCACCATAAAAGGTGTATCTGTTTGTTGTATAATATCACAAAAACAGCAATATTAAATTGCCTAATCAATTTTCATAGGAAATACAAAGTGTTTCCAATGAAGGAGTGAGGAGCCCTCATTCTTTGAGGTTTGTTGAGAAAGGCAGGTAAGGTTTTCTATGCCTCTCCCTCAGTAGAGTGAATTTGTAACTATCTACTCACTTGTATATCATTTCATAACAGGATGCCTCTGGAGGGAATGAAATAGTTTTCTTGTTTCATACCTTTGTATCCCCACCTGCTAACAGGTGCCTAAGATTACACAGTCAAGCTACATGGCAATGAATGTGCTGTATCCTTCCCACTATGGAGTCAACATTCCTTTTGTTTGACCTTCAAGTTCTGCACACAAGGAAAAGTGATGCCATTCTTATTTGCAACAAATTTCACAGTCATTGATCTATTCTGAATTTTAATTTCCCAAATGCTATTTTTATGTGTAGTAGCAAGGATAAACCATGATACCAATGCTCAAGTATGTAAGTGAATGCCTCATACCATGCTTACCTTCTATTTTTCTGGAAGAATGCTTGATCTCAGTCCTCCCCATTATTATCATCTAGAGCTGCATTGAGCCACAGTTTTGCAATCTTAGTGCCAGAGTCCAGATGTGCAGAGGTGATGAGAGCATTGGCTTCCCTGTAGGGCTCTCTATAGAGATTGGCCCATCCCTATTGTCTATACAGTGGGATGGACACATCTGTAGTCCTGAGTTGTGTAATCCTTCATTCCTGGCAGCTTTGACATTTGCATGTCTCTCTTTTGTCCAGCTAAGTTGATCAGAAAATTTCATGCCACAGATGTTTACTTTCTCATACCTTGCATCATGCCTAAGACCCAGGAAACAGGCCACATATCTCTTATGCTCACGGTGCTACAATGACTTTTATCTTGTCTTTCCCTCATCTAGCAGGTGAGGAAAGAAGCCTGGAGGAAACCCTTCTGTCTTCATTTAAAAAAAAATTCTGTAGTATATTCCATAAATTTCTCTAGGAAGCATCCAGTGTAATTTCAACCCTGAGTTCAGATTTGTGGAACAAACCATCTCCTGGAGGAAGGAAGCTTATGTTTGTTAACTGCTAGACTGGGTAGAAAAGGTAGGGGAAAATAATGGCTGGAAAATAAAAATGAATATGATATTTAACAATACAATCAGCCATGTATTTTATTCAGGATTTTGTTTGTATTACCCATTACAGAGTTGAAATTTGTGATCATCACGAAGTAACCTCTGTGTAATTTTTTCCCCATTAATCATTAATTAGTTTTGTCAAAAGATAGACTGGGCACATCAACATTTTTAAGGATTGTTTGTGTATACATCGGTCTGAATCAGGCAATGCCAATCCCAGAGTGTGTGGGAGTGCTTCACTGACAGGAGCTAGGGGAGAGGTTTTTACAGGGAGGACATGCAAGCAAAGCAATAAAATTGTTTGATTGGCTATAATTTAAGCAGTCGTCTTATTTGGGAAAGCTTCATTGGTCATTGGTGATTGGTTTTTCTGAAGTTTCATTTTCTCAGGTTCAAGTGCATTTACTCTGGCTCAGGTTCTGATTTGCTGATGTAAGCTACCAAGGCATTGAAACCAACCCAGGCCAAAGGCCTCCTGGTGTAATTATTTTGACAATATGCATTCATTCTTTACATATGCATCTATATCTATACTTATAATAATCTATTTAATCACTATCCATGAAGACATTTTGTATTCACTTAACCACTTTTAAACTTATTGTTAATTTATATCCTATTTATTCTATCTACAGTGTTTGCCAGTGACTCTGAGAATCACAAAGTTTCATTGGCTCCTATTCAAGGTAATGAACCAAAGTTCTCATGCCCACTCCTCATTATTCCCCCTGAGGAGAGAAGATTCATCCAATTAATTGTATTATGGACTCAACCTTGGCCATGTGTGTTGAAGAGAAGGCTTTCCATTTATTGTGTCACACAGGGCTGTGATACCTTCTTGGTCTGGCTTCTTTATGATATTTATGGTAAGAAATAGTAAGTGGAAAGTTTAAAAGACAATCCCAGCTGTGTCCCATCCTGGTTTCTTTTCAAACATGTCTAGATTAATAAACACTCTAAATAGAAATCACAGCCACATTCACATATGGCACTAAGTCCAGCAAACTAATTAACTCCTTTTCTAATACATTTTATTTATAATCTTTTACTGGCTTGTCTCCTGACCAAAATGATTAGAGAGCAGATGGTTAAATTTTGATGAGAAGAGTTCACATATAAATCAGTGATCTGTTTTTGTTTGTCAAATATCTTTTCACTTAGGTTTTAACGTATCAAGCATGAGTAAAACTTAAAAATAGAATATTATTTTCTTACTTTCTTTGTATCATTGTCCTTTCTCTATCTTCCTTAGAGTCCTTATAAGGAAGTTGGCTAGCCCAAGCTGTATTTGGGATTCCTCAATCCTGTATAACTATAGGAAGTAAGTACTCTTAATATCTTGGTTGCTTATTTATTTTTCTAAAGCTTTTATTTATTTATTCATGAGAGACACACAGAGAGAGAGAGAGAGAGAGGCAGAGACCTAGGCAGAGGGAGAAGCAGGCTCCATGCAGGAAGCCTGATGTGGCATAAATAATTCCCAAATCTTTTATTCCTACCAGACACTTGATTTTGGATGAAAGAATTGCTTTTAGAATCTGGTAGAATCAGATTAATTTCCCCATATGTCAACTCATTTTAAATATTTTCTTACTTTACTGTGTTCAGTTACAACAAAGGTCTTTTTTTGGTTCCTGGATCCACTACATCCCTTCTACCACAGGATTCATGGATATGATAGTCCCCCTTCGTGGAATGTTATTTTCTTCTTTCATTGACTAATCCTTATTCCTCCTTCTTTTTTTTTTTTAATCCAAGCATTACTTCCTGAAGGAACCCCTCTTGTACCCCCTAATTAGGTAATGATCTCCCTTAGACAATTATCATTTTCCATTTGTTTGCGTGACTATTGGATGGAAGTGTGCTGCACTCGCATCCCAGCTATGAGCTTCAGGAAGTCAGATTTAGGCCTGCTTTTGTTCATCCTAGACCTCCAAATCTTATCAAAGAGTATGGCATGTAAAACTCAACAGAGAGTTGAAGAAATGAATTATTTTATTTTATTATACTGTGTGTCCTTTTCACATATACTTAGCACTTAATTTATTCTGATTTATATTATTGTTATTTTTCTTACTGTTGACTGCTATCCTCCTTTTTTATTCCAAATTTCTTGCAGACCTGGAGTTTTGTGTATATTTTCTCATGGAAACTGTGTAGTACCCAGAAATTTGCTCACAATATAAATTTGTAAAACTTTAAATGCATAGAAATTGTCCTTTTTAATAATTTACTGCCTCTATGTTACATGTGAATTTTATTTAAAAATATAATGGCATTTATATGTCTAATGCAATCCTTCACAAAAGTGTCCCTACTGAACTTCAAATCTTTAATTATTTGAGATAAAGTATGAAAAAGTACCCTCTTTTAAAGCAGCATAATTAATTTTGTATTGTAAAATGACATAAAATGATATTTTCTTTTGAATTTGAAGATGATGGAACAATAAAAAATGAGGAATTATTTCTTTAGGACTTATAAAATTAAAACTAATTAAGGACTTGGACTTAACTATGTAGAATGTGTTTAAACAATTGATTCAAAGTGTCTGTATCATGGTAATTCACACACATAGGACTCTGTGTTTTTGACAATCAGCCTAACAATGGCAAAGGAAATAAAATTTCTAACAATTACAGTGTCTTATATTGTAGTATTAGATATTTGAATATATCTATATTTTTTAAGACACTTACAGTCCTAGAGGAACACAGAAATTACATGTAAAAAGCATTTCCTTACAATAGTCCACAGTCATCCCTGAAAATGTAGACACTGAGTAATTGCAGAGAACCAAACTTTTAGAAGTGTCTGGCCACTATATCTTTTGACCAGCATATGGTCTGAAAAATTCCCTTTTCTTCACACTTTATTTATATATTTAGTTTATTTGTTTTATTATTATTATTATTATTATTATTATTATTATTTATTTTACTGGGGGCAATTGTCTAGTGCCATTAAGTTATTTGCCCATGGGTTTACTTGATGCAGACTTAAAAATTTATGTGAAATAGGGTGAGGGATGTATCTTAAAATGTGTTCTTATTCTGAAGGCTCTGGCTTCAGTTCACTTCCTTCATCCCCCTGGGTGCGGGTGTAGAGATATATTTGCAGTCTCTTCAAGGTTTAAACCAAGAATAGGATAAATATGAGAGCATTGGTTTCTGACCTTTTCAATTGCCTCATGACTCCTCCCAATTCCATAGGAACAAAAAAATGATTCCCCTTCTCCTTTCTGCTTCCATCTTGGCCTGAATAAGTAACTAGGACTTAGAATACAGACTGGTTGGTGTTTGTTTGTTTGTTTCAGAAGTAGAATTTAGTGATTTATCAGTTGTGTATAACACCCAGTGCTTTTTACATCAAGTGCCTTCCTTAATGCCCACCACCTAATTACCTCATTTCCCACCCACTTCCCCTCCAACAACCCTCAGTTTGTTTCCTAAAGGTAAGACTCTCTTATAGGGGGTGCCTGGGTGGCTTAGTCCATTGGGCATCTGCCTTTGGCTAGTGTTATGATCTCAAGGTCCAGGAATTGAGCCCTGAATACAGCTCCCTGCTCAGTGAGGAGTCTGCTTCTCCCTCTCCTGTTCCTCCTGCTTGTGTTCTCTCTCTCTCTTTCAAATACATAAAATCTTAAGAGGACAAAAAAAAAAAAAAAAAAAAGAGTCTCTTATAGTCTGCCATCCTCTCTGTTTTCATCTTATTTTATTTTTCCTTCTCTTCCCCTATGTTCATCTGTTTCATTTCTTAAATTCTACATGTGAGTGAAATCATATATTTGTTTTTCTCTGACTTATTTTTCTTAGGGCAATATGCTGTAGTTCCTTCCACATTGTTGCAAATAGCAAGATGCCATTATTTTTGATTGATGGCTGAGATATATATATATCTCAAATTTTCTTTATCCATTCATCTATCAAACGGACATCTGGCCTCTTTCCATATTTTGGCTATTGTGGACATTGCTGCTATAAACATTGGGGTGCATCTGCCCCTTCAAATTACTATGTTTATATCCTATGAGTACCTAGTAGTGCAATTACTAGGTTGTAGCACAGTTCTATTTTTACCTTTTGAGGAGACTCCATACTGTTTTCAAGAGTGGCTGTACCAGTTTGCTTTGCCACTATAAGTGTAAGAGTGTTCTCCTTTTTCTGCATCCTCATCAACATTTGTTGTTCCTTGAGTTGTTAATTTTAGCCATTCTGAATGGTGTGAGGTGGCATCTCATTGTGGTTTTGATTTGATGATAAGTGATGTTGAGCATTTTTTCATATGTCTGCTAGCAATTTGTATGTCTTCTTTGGAGAAATGTCTGTTCATGTCTTCTGCCCATTTCTGATTGTGTTTTTGTTTGTTTTTTGGATGTTGAGTTTGATAAGTTCTTTATATATTTTTGATACTAGCCCCTTATCTGATGTTACTGACAGATATTTTGACAATGTTAAGTGTTAACTTGGAGGTCAAACTTAAACATTCACCTTCTGATATATTCCTATTAAAATCTTCTAATGATAGTCCTCTGTCCCCAGAGGCAAATGATTCCCTTGAAGTACTAGAGCATAATCTTCATGAAGACAAGTGTTGTGTGTTTGTCAATGTTTTTAAAGTCATCTTGGTCACTCAAGTATAGGAGAGACTTCAACTGCTCACATATACCCTGTTGTCTTAATGGGTGCTTTAACTCCGCACTCCAATGTTGGCTTCACGGCTAGTTCAAATCAACTAGTGTACAGGAAAGTGATGTGTATCCATTCCAAGGGATATTTGTTGGCTGTATACCACTAATTTTTCTTTACCATGTTTCAACGATCATGAAGACAGGATGCTGTTGAGATGATGAAGTTCTAAGATTAACAAGACCTGAATTAAAGGTTTACTTGTTACACACTGGACAGTTGCCTAAGAGATTAGCATAAGTGGGAACTAAAATTCTGTAGTGTTAAGCCACAAAAATTTTGAGATTTTTTTAAACTTTTTTATAAGATAATATAGCATATCCTGATTATCATTATAAGGGTCTAAAATAGTGCTTGACACATATGCACATGCATTAATTTTCTATTGCTGCTTTGCCATAACCTCAAAGACCATAAACTTATTAACTTGAAATAACATTCATTCATTAGATCATAGTCAACAGGTCAGAATTTCAGCATAGATTGGATGGGTTTTCTGCACAAGGTATCATAAGGCTGGAATCAAGGTGTTGATGAGATTGAGTTGTCATCTGGAAGGTCTGGGGAAAAATTCAGTTGAAAGCTTATTCTGTTGGAAGAATGCAGTTCCTTGTGGTTGTAGTATGAAGGCCCCTATTTTTTTTGCTGTCAATCAGGATCATTCACAGCACCAAAAAGACACTATATCCTTATCCATATGGCCCCTCCATCTTCAAATCAGCAACAGTGCATTTAAGAGTGCATTTAAAGAGTGTATTTTATTGATGCAGTGAAACCTGCACCCCAATGTTTATAGCAGCAATGTCCACAATAGCCAAACTGTGGAAGGAGCCTCGGTGTCCATCAAAAGATGAATGGATAAAGAAGATGTAGTTTATGTATACAATGGAATATTCCTCAGCCTTTAGAAATGACAAATACCCACCATTTGCCTCAATGTGGATGGAACTGGAGGGTATTATGCTGAGTGAAGTAAGTCAGTTGGAGAAGGACAACCATTATATGGTCTCATTCATTTGGGGAATATAAAAGTTAATGAAAGGGAATAAAGGGGAAAAGAGAGAAAATGAGTGGGAAATATCAGAGAGGGAGACAGAACATGAGAGTTACCTAATTCTGGAAAATGAACAAGGGGTAGTGGAAGGGGAGGTGGGTGGAGGACGGGGTGACTGGGTGATGGGCACTGAGGGGGGCACTTGACAAGATGAGCACTGGGTGTTATGCTATATGTTGGCAAATCGAACTCCAATAAAAAATATACAAAAAAAAAAGAGTGGACTTTAAGTCTCTGAATTTCCTTTTATCTTTATTTATTTATTTTTAATGATTTAATTTATTTATTTCTGAGAGACACAGACAGAAAGGCAGAGACATAGGCAGAGGGAGAAGCAGGGACCCTGATGCAGGACTAGATCCCAGGACCCGGGATCATGCCCTGAGAAGAAGCAGATGCTCAACCACTGAGCATGCAACCACCCATGCATCTGACCTTTAGATGCAGATTTAAAGGGCCTCTATGACCAGTTCAAATCCACATGAATAATCTCCTTTTTAGTTAACTCAAAGTCAACTGGTTAGTGTGTTGAATTCCATCTACAAAATCCTAATTGCCATAGAATGTAACCATGGGGTTATACTCATCTTATCTACAGGTTCCACTTATACTGAAGGGGGTGAAATTACTTAAGACAGAGGATCTTTGGGAATCATTTTAGAATCTTGTCTACCACTAAGTACTTAGAGATTTTTGTTGGAAGAATAAATGAATGAATGAGAGAATAAATGTATGGCCATGAAGACATCAAACAGGGAAAGCATACAGGCAGATGCACATACACACATAAACCTGTACATGAATGCATATAAAATGTCATCAGAATGATTACTGTAAAACAATTTTGTATTAAGTAATATTACATATGAACTCCTATCCACAGATATTTTATACTTAATTTGAGAATGTAAGAAAATACTACATTGTATAGAGAATCATCTTTCTGATTTTCTGCTCTGAAAGTCATTTCCAAGACTGCATAAAGTATCAAAGTGGTTTTTCCTATTAATCATCCAGGTCTTATATAAAAGTCACTTCCAGAGCTCCTTCTGGACCCCATTATTAGACTCAGATCCTGTGAAGTTATAACATAGTGCTCCGGACATTTGATCTTAAAACTATCAGGCACTTGACTTCTTAATCTTCTGCTCACCACTTTATTCTTAACCTTAGCACATCATATTTATTGGGTAAATCATGTTTTAATCCTAATAAAGCCTTGCCTTCCTGCCCTTTTCGTCACTCCCATAATCTTAGCTCTTCATTTACTAAGGTCTTATGTAATTGCTACAACAGTGTTACTTTTCTTCTCTTAAATGGACTGTATGTCCTTTGAAGGCAGATAATATATATGTTTTCTCCTTCAGTTTCCACAGCATCCAACATTATCATTATCCAACAGGGAGTATTCTCTAGAAATTTGTTGTTCAGTGGATCACTGAGCAAGATGGCATTTAACAAAGAAAAGTTCATAGATCAAGATAATTAGTAAATACAATGGTATACAAGTTGCTAATTATGGAATAAAAGACACAACTGATATGAGAAGGTGGAAAATCTGTATAGGTTAAATTACGACAGAAGAGATTTTGTAGATATGTGTAGATATCTATAAATCAGAGAGAAGGCTATACATTTAAAAATATTTATTTATTTGACAGAGAGAGAGAGAGAGAGAGAGAGAGCCAGAGAACACAAGCAGAGGGAACAACAGAGGGAGAGGGAGAAGCAGAAACCTCACTGAATAAGGAGACTGATGTGGGGCTTGAACCCAGGACCCTGGGATCATGACCTGAGCCAAAGTTTGGCTGACCAAGCCACCCAGGCACCTCAAAAAGGCCATATCTTTAAACAAAACCTATCTATTTGGAAATCTCCTAGTGTTCAAAGCTGGAAAAATTAAAAGAATAAAGTAATTGATGCAACATTGGATTCTCACTCAAAGCATAAAACAAATATATATGTCTATATTGATTTAAATAAATTCCTGGATAAATAAATGAATGAATAGGGAGAAGGGACAAATCTCTTTTGTATAGTATTTCTAAATAGTAGGTATTTTCTGCCTTCTGGGAGGTAGAATTGAATTTTCTTACTGAGTATGAGCTGGACCTAAGTATTTGCTGCCAAAAAATACTGTGCAAAGGGAAAAACAGTAACTTTAAAGTGGAAAACCCAAAAGGCACTACTATAACAGAGTAATCAATTTAACATCATCAGTGATAAGTCATATTAATGTCATATACCTCTCTTGTAATGTGGTGAGAAAGCACTTCACCTCTGATTGTTTTCTTGCCCTCCAAACCTATAATGCCAGTTGAATTATGAGAAATTGAAGGACATTCTTCAAAATAAATGGTTAGTGTTCTTCAAAATTCTCAAGGTCACAAAACATTTGGAAAGACTGTTTAACTGTTACAGATCAGAGGAGCACAAGGAGATAAGAAAATGAAATGCAATGAAGTATCCTGATTTGGATCCAGGAACAGGAAGACGACATTATTGGGAAAAACTGGTAAACTCTAAACAAAGTCTGTAGCTTAGGTGGTAATGTTAATAAACTAATGGTATTTTCTTAGTTTTGAAAAATGCATGCTCATCTAAGATGTTGACCATAGGGGAAACTTGTTGAAGAGTATGTGGAACTGTCTCTACTCTCTGCAACTTTTCTATAAATCTAAAATTATTCCAAGATAAAAAGTTTAAAATTTTTCTAAAATTATATACTGTTATATCTAACCATATCTATGTATTATAAAAAAAAACAGGGAATTTCGATGCAAAACACTCTGAAGGTCTTTAGTTAACATTCTTTTTTTATAAATCTATTTTTTATTGGTGTTCAATTTGCCAACATACAGAATAACACCCAGTGCTCATCCCATCAAGTGCCCACCTCAGTGCCCGTCACCCAGTCACCCCCCACCCCTCCACCTCCCCTTCCAACACCCCTAGTTCGTTTCCCAGAGTTAGGAGTCTTTCATGTTCTGTCTCCCTTTCTGATATTTCCCACTCATTTTTTCTCCTTTCCCTTTTATTCCCTTTCACTATTTAGTTGACATTCTTAATTCTGAAAAATATTCTTCTTTAGTAGAAGGTAAGTATGACTTAGAACTATTGGAAGCAAACACTCTGTAAATGTTCACTGATAATCTCATAGTTTATAGTTTCTTGTTAAAGAAAACTCACTCAAAATCTTCCATGGAAAAGAGGAAATAAAGACACTTATACACACATAAGCATGCCTACAGAGTTTAAATAAGCAGAACATAAATATATAAGCAGGAGTTCTGACATCAGACTCACTGAATTGAAATCTCAGTTTCTAATAGCAGCAGTGTGTTCATTAGCAAGGCACTTCTCTAAACACCGGGTTCATTATCTGTCAAATGGGGATAATCATATTTCTTACATTACAGTATTATTCTGATATATAAACGGAATGATACGTATGAAGCACTTAGTATTGGCACATGGTAAGCACTTGTTCAATGAGTAGCTATTAATATAATTAGTGTTGGTATCTAATATGTGTCTACCCCGAAAATGGAATGATCCATTTCCTTGTAGAGTAAGAGTGGGAATTAATATGCACTGAGCAACTACTAAATGCCAAGTACTCTGCTAAATAAATTCTCTCTTAATCCTTTTCACAAACATGTAAGTTGATACATCCCCATTATATGCATGAGAGACAGTGGCTCTGGCAGTTTAAGTAACTTGTCCAAATTTAAAATAGCAGTAGATAAAAGAGCTGGATGTTAGATTCAGCCTGCATCATTCTAAAATCCATGTATACAATGGCAAGTTTCATTCACTGGCAATTTTTATTATTTATGGGTTCAAGGTAATCAGATTAAATGAAAACTAAGAACTGATAGAACTATGGCTAGCATGCAGGATGCTCTCTTAATAAACGTCTATTTGTATTTTTTATTCATAACTGTTAATATAGCCCAGGGAGAAAAATCATGTTTTTATATTAAACTATATTTCTATCTGATCAAATAGACTTTCAACTCCATAATTCGTTTCAGAAATTCTTAATATTTTTGTCTTCATCGTCTAGTTTTGTTGTGTTACAAAATAGCTCTTAGGGATTGCGTTCTTGTCATGTATGGAATTATTTTTTAAATCTAATTATATCTATAAAAAATAAAGAACAGATATCTGAAAGCATAAAAACAGACTAAAAGACAAAGAAACCTTCATAGATTGTGAAAAGAATTTTCTAAAAAGACTTTATCTTATAGAAAATAGATAAATATACTATTAAATGGATTTTTTGAGTTGCATATGCATCATAACTAACAAGATTACTTAGAAAGCATGAAAAGTATTTTAATGGTAAAACTGGCTTTTTTTTTTTTTTTTTTTTTTTTTTGGAGAATGTATGCAAGGTTTGAAAGCTTAGGGTGGCAGAAGCAATAGGTAGGACATGAAGAAGATGGATCTCTGGAAATTCTAATTCCCAAATTCTCAAAGTGCTATCTAGATAAGATTGAATAGCCCATGCCTCTTCAAGCATTTTATTTCCAGATGTTCAACCAGGCTAGTATTCATAATAGGTAAACCCTTGTTCTGTAAGATCTGCTGCCCCTTCCCATGTGCTCCAAGATTGTCAGTGGAGTTCACGGGATTATTCTCTCATGTTTCAAGGACAAGTTCTTTGTCTACAACATGAATGGTGTTACTTTACCTTTTTCTTCTCAGGCTCCCTCTGGAGAGATCTGATGCTAAAATTTAACTTCTCGTTAGATCCACAAGTGGGAACGATGAGTAAACTAACTCCTTAGCAACCCCATGAAGACAGACTGTAGGAACAGGTTTTGATCAATGTTCTTTATTATATGTTATGTGAGAACCACACTATGTCACTGACATACTATAGTTTATTATTCAAACTGGCATTGAGCTCTTAGCCAATATTGTACCTCTCCCAACAAGCTTATGTCTCTTCACTTCTCGTGACTCAAACTTATGGTCATGACTGCAGAGGAAGAATTTATAGAAAACATCCTATACAAACCCATAGATGGCTTTCCAAGGGAAGGGGCAGTTTTAACTGAAAGATTATTAGGTCATTTTTCTTGTATGCAAGAGCCAAGATAAAGCTGAATTGCTCTGCATAAAAAAAAAAAAAAAAAAAAAGATTTTAAAAATATGAAGTGTTAATGAAAAATTCTGGATGAGGGATGCCTGGGTGGCTCACTGGTTTAGCGTGTCTGCCTTTGGCTCTGGGCATGATCCCGGAGTTCTGGGGTCGAGTCCCACGTCAGGCTTCCCGCTTCTCCCTCTGCCTATGTCTCTGCTTTCTCTCTGTGTCTCTCATGAATAAATCTTAAAAAAATAAAAATTCTGGATGAAAATTAAAGGGGAAAAAAGAAGGCAGGCAAAATCAAGAAATATGTTACTGTGGAAAATAAAACGGGGTAAATTCATCTTTGTTGATTGTAAAATTTATAGTAGAAACTCCCTGTCTCTGTTTTCCAGATAGAAAAACTACAGAAAATAGTCATTACTTGATAGTGTTTTGGTTAATGGATTTTTCAGAAGAAACTGAAAAGGTGTTGAGTTTTAAAACCAGGCATAAAAAAGGACTGTGATCCATAGGAGCCATGGAGATAGAGGAGGATTTTTATGTCTATATATATTTTATGAAAGGACAGATACAAGAATCACCCATCCTCTCTGATTAATTTGATTTTATTATCAAGTGAACTGTATTTTCCTAACCCTCTTCATTTTGGTTGAATTCAATAACAGGAATTTAGGAACAGGAATTCAATAACTGGAAATAAGGAATTCCTTACTTCTTCCATCGATTCAAGGGCACTGTTTATTCATTTCTGAATCCAGGTGATTTATACAGTTTAAGCTCCCAGGATAAGCCTTGCCCAAAGAAACAACTGTTGGTATTTTTTTCCCATGGAGCAAACTTCAAAATACTTAAAAGTATACTCCTATTTTTTACCTCTGTTTATATTAAAGTTCTCTACCAAATAAGCAACAATAAAAATAGCAAAGGAATAGAAAAACCCACAAAGATTTATTTTCATAGAAGACAGTCCATTAACTCCAACTGGAAAATGTTAATACTGTTTATTTTGTTTTGTTTCTGCTAAATAAAACAGCTTTTAAAAATTATTGAGGAATTTTTCTTTTCTGTTTTTCAGAATAAGGTCCTATCAGGGACTTAAGAACACAAAGATGCCCAGTGTTGTACTTTCTGGATATAATGGGGATGAGAAAACTTTAGAGGAGGGGGGCTTGTCCCACATAGATAGGTATTGCTCCCTAGGTGCTTGCCTAAGACCTTAGCTTAGAGGGACGGCTGCAGGGCCAAGGGCTCAATCACAAGAAGACTCTGGGCTCTGAGAGGGGATGGCATCAGGCTACAGACAAGAGGAACCTACACAACCTCCAGTGGAGAAGTGGAGAGAAGGCAAGCATCTCACAAACTACCCAGGGTTCTAACACCTTCTATAGTCAGAGCATTAGTATCTGGAGAGCTTCACCCAGAGAAACAGTACAAACTACCAGAAAGAGGACCAGAGGAATTCCCTATCAATTAATACACTTATCCCTTTTCCTTATTTTTCCACTCCACCACAACCCATTGAAGATGCAGAACCTTGAAGAAAGAGGATTCTCTCCTTCCCACAGTAATACAATAAAGGAGCCAAATCTTGAAGAAAGAGTGGTGAGTGGCAGATCAAAGATCATCTTTCCCTTTCTCCCTCCATTTAATCAGTCATTGTTCTGGGGAACTTTTATGAGGAAATGAGATTTATATCAGCTCATCATATGAGTTTCAAAAGATAATTTATTACCTTTTCTTGCCTTTTTCCCTGCCATTCCAGTGCTGCCTTTCACTACACCAGAGTTGAAATACACTACTTCTTGATTTTTCCTCTTCTCAGTTGCTATTTAGTATCTTCTGCTTCTCCTCCACCCTCCCAGTTTTGCCAGGGGCTCCTGTTGTCACCATCATTTGGTTTCCCTGGTCACTTCCTCTCAATGGAATACTGCTTCATCTGCAGAAGCCAGAAAGCTGGTGATACAGACAGGTCATCTTTCTACTCTATTTTCTTACTTCTTTATTCATGACAAGTTCATCACTCAAGAAGCTTTGCGTGCATTTCATATTGATTTTTTGAAGGATTAGAGTAATTTAATAAACTTGGTATAAAGAAATAGGAGAATTAAAATTGTTGGCAATATGACATTTTTTACTCTCCAAAAGGAAAACACCTTAGAAGATTGGGATAGAGATTTAAGCAGTGAAATAACATAATCAGATTTCGTTTAGAAAGTAGAACTTTGATAACAAAGAAACGATTGTATTAGGTTTAAGGGTGAGGTTAGTGAACAGAATATGGAAGATGCATATTTGCAAGCCTTCAGTGTGTCAATGAGCACATTTTAAGAATTCATTACTGTTCATATTTTTAATATTTCATGGAAACTATAAACTCTATTTTTAGAAATGTGCATGAAAGCTTACAATTTCAAGGTTGTATCATTCTCTTTTTCCACTAGAATTGGTGAGGATGCATTTGGCTACAAGGGAAAATACCAAGTTAAAGTAATTAAATAGTAAGAAAAAATCTTCTTTATACTTAATTAAGTAACAATGTTGGTGATACAGTCACTCAAAATATCACCATGGACATTAGTACCTTTTGTCTGTCTTCTCAGCCATCTTTGGCATGTTAGTTTGCACGTGGACTAGTCTTCTTCATGGACACAAAATGGATGCATTAGTTCCCGGAATAGCATCTATATCAAACAATGTCCAGCTAAAGAACAATGGTGATTTTTCTGGGTGTGTCACTTTTACCAGGGAAGAAATCTTTCCTACGCACCACTTTTCTCCTCCAGAGTGATTCATCTCATATTTAATTGTTAAGATCGGTTCATATATCCTTTCTTAGACCAATCTATTAGAAGAGGAATTGACTTTTCATCAAGGAGTTAGAAGTTAAGATGATCCATAAAGGGCTTCACTAATATTTAAACACAATTGAGACACTGCCAACCTAAAACAGAAAAAGAAATAATAAGACTGAATTGGAATCAAGGAGTTACTGTTAAGTCCCCAAAGACTGAATATTGTGGATACTAGTATCAACTAGAAATTGTGGTTAAAACCATTTGAGTCCATATTGGACTGCATGCCAAACAAAACCCACATTTAAAAGATCAGAACAGAAGGAGAAGTGAAACAAAGCTATTGATTAAAAATAGAACAATGAAAGTAAGCCAGATTGAACAAGATCTCTCAACCCCAAAGAGTTTCAGAAGAGAGTGGGCCAAGCCTTCAGATATAACATTATCTGCTTCAGATATAACAATAAATACGTGCAGAAAGAAGAATCTACTACAATACTCCCAGAACAGTAAAATATTCCCTTTCTCACATTGTTGGAGGTATGAATTTTCACCTTTGAACTAGCCAAGAAATAATCACTCTCTTCCAGAAGGGAATTCTACGTACTTCTTTACTCTTCACTATTGGGTGTCACATACATTTTAGTTATATCCAACTTTAATGTGTACTTCTATCTTTGGGTCAAAGGAGGAATGCTGTCTCTCCTTTATCATGCGTATTCAAACTTCCGTCATTCCTTGGAGACTCTTGTGAATCCCAAATGTCTGTATACCAATTCTGAAATGAGTCGTATTTCCCAGCGAAACTTTAACTCCTGCAGACCACATCCTCTCCAAGGTAGCATAGAAGTTGAGAATTCAAATGAGATTGACCTGGTTTTGAATCTCTCCTGTGATAACTGTGATCTTAGCTCAATGCGTTGTCCTGGTCTCAGTTTCTTCATTTGTAAATTGGAGATTTAAAATTCCTCTTTCAAATAATTAATAATAATAAAAATAAAAATAATAATAATAATAATAAAATAAAATTCCTCTTTCATAGGAGAGATGCTTTAAGGTTTAAGTTATCTAACTTACTGCATACTGTATGTAAGGGCTGCCTGGGTGGCTCAGTGGTTAAGCATCTGCCTTTGGCTCAAGGCGTGATCCTGGAGTCTGGAGATCGAGTCCCACACTGAACTCTCTTTATGGAACCTGCTTCTCCCTCTGCCTAGGTGTCGACCTCTCTCTGTGTGTCTCTCATGAATAAATAGATAAAATCTTAAAAAAAAAAAAGATACTGCATGTAAAGTGTTTGGTACACTGTCTGACACATAATAAATTTTCAATAATTGTCATTAATAAATAAAATCTAGTGCATTTAAGCACAATTTGCTACTTTCTTGTTTTCTATTATTTAGCTTCCATTTCTTTCAAGCCCTCACTATTAGTTTCACAAATGAAAATTCATCTCTAGTTAAAATGTATGGATTGGCACAGCTAAAGGAAGTGGTTCTCATGCTTTACTGTGCGTAATAATCACATAGAGATTTGATTAAAATGGAGATTTTTCTAGTTGTCCCTTGGAGAATTTCATATAGAATGTTAAGGTTTGTGATCAGAACATGCATGTTTAACACATTATCCAAGGGATTCCAATATAGTAACGTATGGGTGACTTGTGGAGAAGCACAATCTTATACCCAAATGGGATATAGAGCATGCTTTAATAAAAACTTGCTTAGAGGAATAAAACAACAAACTCAGGGCAGCCTGGGTCGCTCAGGGGTTTAGCGCCGCCTTCAGCCCAGGGCATATCCTGGAGACCCAGGATCGAGTCCCAGATCAGGCTCCCTGCGTGGAGCCTGCTTCTCCCTCTGCCTCTGTGCCTCTGACTCTCTCTCTCTCTCTATGTTTCTCATGAATGAATACATAAATAAAATCTTTAAAAAAAACAATAACAACAACAAACTCAAAATTTTTTTCAGTTATGCCATGTTATAAGCGGCTTAGTCTTGAATTCATTA
This sequence comes from Canis lupus familiaris, assembly GCF_011100685.1. Taxonomy (NCBI): domain Eukaryota; kingdom Metazoa; phylum Chordata; class Mammalia; order Carnivora; family Canidae; genus Canis; species Canis lupus. The sequence goes on from NC_049224.1 coordinate 82,323,393, forward strand.
CTTAAAATAAGTATCAAGAATATAATACATTCTTTTCATAGGTGAAGTTGACATCTGTTAAAATAATGTACGAATCTGTGTTAATGCAATTCTAACCTCTTTGAAGAAAATTTTCTTTGTGCCACCCCATTACACTTGGAATATAGTCAATATATTGACTAGAGCAGAAAAACTTCCTTTAAATAGTAGTTATCTTCTTCTAAATAATCATTCATATTCAAGTGTGATTATATTCTAAACCCAAAAATGTAGTATATTGTGTAAATATCCCAGTGCAGAATGATCTTTGACTGTAGACTTTAGCAGTTTGCTTGGTTTCTTTTATATGTGCAGAGCAATAGCCTTTCCAGCACTTCTCTAAAATATTAATAACCATTTTTATAGGTTTTCTTAACCAATCATAGAAGCAAAGACAATACAAAGTTAATATAGTGAGTAGGTCATACATTCCCTCCTGGGACACATTATCCTCTACATTACATTTATTCAACTCTCCAGGGCTACATTTTTCCAATAATGTGCTTGGATAGTTCCATTATCATCCAAGGTAGTTGAACATTAATGAATCACTCAGTATAAGAAGAATAATGTTCCACATCTTTCTGCATTTTCTAGGAATTCATTGAGCAGTATTTGGGCAAGTATAAAAGGATCTTCTTTAAATAGTCATTCTTATTTTTGACCTGGCTTGCCTGGATGCAGTAATGTGCAAGGCACTATGAAATGCATTGGATTTTTAAGATAGCTTCTCCATCTGAGAAATATGGATTTTCATTATAGTGTTTTCTTTGAATGTAGACAATTAACAGTGATATATTTTATTTTCCTCTTTTCATCTGCACTATGTGTACAAGCCAGAGAAAAGGAAGCAAGGTAAAATCTCTGGGAGTCAAGACAAATGCAGCTGAGGAACGGAATTTGTGTTTAATTAACTAGAAACTTCTTGATTTGTAGTACTCTATAATATTGAATAGGATCAGTTTAGAAACAACTACCATTATAGCATTCTTTCATTTTTTTCAGGTTGCAATCCAGAGTTCCATTTAATATACAAATCAACATATTCTTTGAAGAAAGATAGCATGTGACATTTGGTTGACCAAAGAATGCAGCTAATGTCTGCTGCTGTGAGACTTTTCTAGATATATCATTATTTCTCAAGATATCTCATGATCTCAAGATTTCTCACAGAAATTTGGAAAAATTTTGGAGCAAGATTACATTTACACATAGGTGTTTGGTGTATTTTGATGGTAGCCATCAAGGATTCCATTTCTTGGTATTCACACCTTTGAAAATTTCTTCTCTTTGGTTGTAAGCCAAACTTCATGATTAGCTTTTTAATAGGAACCTATGATTGAGGTAATGAAATGTCATCTTTTTCTTTCAAGTTTTTATTTAAATTCTAGTTAGTTAATATATAGTGTAATTTTGGTTTCAGGAATAGAATTTGGTGATTCATAACTTTCATACAACACCCAGTGCTCATCACAAAAAGTGCCCTCCTTAATACCCATCACTCATTTAGCCCATCCTCCACCCACTTCCTTCCATCAACTCTCAGTTTGTTCTCTATAGTTAAGAGTATGTTTTCAAATGCCTCAGTGGCTCAGTTGGTTAAGTGTCTGCCTTTGGGTCAGGTCATGATCCTAGAGTTATGGGACTGATCCCCATGTAAGGCTCTCTGCTCACTGGGAGTCAGCTTCTCCCTCTCCCTCTGCCCTTCCCCCTACTCGTGCTTTCTCTCTAAACAAACAGAGAAATAAATAAATAAATAAATAAATAAATAAATAAATAAATAAATAAGATCTTTTAAAAAAGAGTCTGTTTCTTATTTTGTGTCTCTTTTTCCCTTTGCTCATTTGTTGTTTCTTAAATTCCACAAATGAGTGAAATCACATAGTATTTGTCTTTCCCTGACTTATTTTACTTAGCATAATACTCTCTAGCTCCATCCATGTCATTGTAAATAGCGAAGATTTCATTCTTTTTTATGGCTGAGTAATATTCCATTGTGTGTATATTACATATATATATACACACACACACACACATAGTGTATATATATAGTGTATATATATATAGTGTGTGTGTGTGTATATATATATATATATATATATATATAATATCTTTTTTATCCATTCATCAATTAATAGACACTTGGGCTGTTTCCACAAATTGTCTGTTGTAAATACTGGTGCTATAAGCATCAGGATGTATGATGTATACTTCTGAATTAGTATTTCTATATTATTTGGGTAAATACCTCGTAGTGCAATTGCTTATTATAGAGTGGGTCCATTATAAACTTTTTGACAAGACTCCATACTGTTTTCCAGAGTGGCTGTACCAGTTTGCATTCTCACCACCACTGTAAGAGTGTTCCCCTTTCTCCACGTCCTCACCAACACCTGTTGTATTTTGTGCTGTTAATTTTAGCCATTCTGACAGATGTGAGGTAGTATCTCATTGCAGTTTTGATTTGTATGTCCCTGATAATTAGTGATGTTGAGCATCTTTTCATGTGTCTATTCGCCATCTAAATGTCATCTTTGGAAAAATATCTTTTTTTTTAATTTATTTTTTATTGGTGTACAATTTACTAACATACAGAATAACCCCCAGTGCCCGTCACCCATTCACTCCCACCCCCCGCCCTCCTCCCCTTCCACCACCCCTAGTTCATTTCCCTGAGTTAGGAGTCTTTACGTTCTGTCTCCCTTTCTGATATTTCCCACACATTTCTTCTCCCTTCCCTTATATTCCCTTTCACTATTATTTATATTCCCCAAATGAATGAGAACATATATCTATTCATGTCCTTGCCTGTCTCTTAACTGGATTATTTGTTCTTTGGATGTTGAGTTTGATACATTATTTATAGATTTTGGAAACTAATTGTTTATCAGATGTCATTTGCAAATATCTTCTCCCATTTTATAGGCTACATTTTTGTTTTGTTGATTGTTTCCTTCACTGTGCAGAAGATTTCTATCTTGATGAAGTCCCAATAGTTCATTTTTCACTTTGTTTTGGCTAATGTCAAGAGGTTGCTGCCTGTATCTTTCTCTAGGATTTTGATTATTTCCTGTCTCACATTTAGGTCTTCCATCTATTTTGAATTTATTTTTTACCTGTGGTGTAAGAAAGTAGTCCAGTTTCATTCTTTTGCATGTTCCTGTCCATTTTCCCCCCACACCATTTGTTAAAGAGACTGTCTTTTTTTCCCATTGGATATTCTTTCCTGCTTTGTCCATGACCATATAGTTGTGAGTTCATTTCTGGGATTTTGATTCTATTCCATTGATCTGTGTGTCTGCTTTTGTGCAAGAACCATACTGTCTTTATTACTACCAGTTTATAATATAGTTTGAAGTCTGGAATTGTGATACCTCCAGCTTGTTTTTCTTTTTCTAGATTGCTTTCTCTATTTGGGGTCTTTTCTGCTTCCATATAAATTTTAGATTGTTTGTTCTGTGAAAAATGCTGGTGGTATTTTGATAGTGATCACATTGAATGTGAAGATTGCTTTGGGTTGTATAGACATTTTAACAATATTTGTTCTTCCAATCCATGAGCATGGAATGTTTTTCCATTTCTTTGTGTCATCTTCAATTTCTTTCACAAATGTTCTATAATTTTCTGAGTATGGATCTTTAACCTCTTTGGTTAGATTTATTCCTAGACATCTATAAATGGGATAAATTCCTTGATTTCTCTTTCTGCTGCTTCATTATTGGTGTACAGAGTTGCAAAAGATTTTTGAATGTTGATTTTGTGTCCTGTGACTTTACTGAATTCATATATAAGTTCCAGAAATTTTTTGGTGGAGTTTTTTGGGTTTTCTACATGGAGTATCATGTTGTGAATAGTGAAAATTTGGTTACTTCTTTGCCAATTTGGATGTCTTTTTATGTCCTTTTCTTGTCTGATTCCTTGAGGCTAGGACTTTTAGTACTATTTTATTTTATTTATTTATTTTAAAAATTTTATTATTTATTCATGAGAGATCACAGAGATAGAGGCAGAGACACAGGCAGAGGGAGAAGCAGGCTCGCCACAGGAACCCTGATGTGGGGCTTGATCCCCCAACTGGGATCATGCCCTGAGCCAAAGGCAGATGCTCAACCGCTGAGGCACCCAGGCATCCCAATTCTAGTGCTATTTTAAATAACAATGATAAGAGTGGACATCCCTGTGTTGTTCCTGATCATGGACGAAAACTTCTCAGTTCTCCCTCATTGAGGATAGTATTCGCCGTGGGTCTTTCACATACAACCTTTATGATGTTAGGTACATTCCCTCTGTCTTTACTTTGTTGAGGGTTTTTACCAAGAACAGATTCTGTGCTTCACCAAATGCTTTTTCTGTATCTATTGAGAGAATCATATGGTTTTATCCTTATTTTTTTTTAATGTGGTGTATCAAGTTGATTTACTTGCAAATGTTGAACCACCCCTGCAGCCGATGAATAACTCCCACTTGATCATGGTGAAGGATTCTTTTAATGGGCTGTTGAATTTGATTGGCTAGTATTTTGTTGAGTATTTTGCAATCAGGTTCATCAGGGATATTGACCTGCAATTCTCTTTTTTAGTTGGGTATTTGTCTAGCATGGAATCCAGGTAATGCTGGCTTCATAGAATGAGTTTGGAAGTTTTCCTTATATTTCTATTTTTTTGAACAGTTGGAGAAAAATAGATATTAACTCTTCTTTAAATCTTTAGTAGAATTCCCCCTGGATGCCTCTGGCCCTGGATTTTGCTTGTTGGGATTTTTGATTACTAATTCAATTTCCTTGCTGGTTATGGGTCTGTTCAAATGTTCTATTTCTTCCTGTTTTAGTTTGGTAGTTTACATGTTTCTAGGAATGCATCCATTTCTTTCAGATTGCTTAATTTGCTATCATAATTTTTTTCATAATATTCTTTTATAATTGTTTATATTTCTGTGATATTGGTTGTGATCTTTCCTCTCATTCATGATTTTATTTATTTGGATCCTTTCTCTTTTATTTTTATAGGTCTGCCTAGAGTTTATCAATTTTACTAATTCTTTCAAAGAGCCAGCTCTTAGTTTCATTGATCTGTTCTACTGTTGTTTTTCTTCCCCCCATATCATTTTTTTCTCCCAGTATCTGCCCTAATCTTTATTATTTCTCTTCCGCTGGCTTTAAGCATCACTGTTGCTCTTTTTCTACCTTATAGATAGATGTAAGGTTAGGTTGTGTATTTGAGGTTTTTCTTGCTTCTTGAGGTAGGCCTCTATTGCTATATAGTTCCCTCTTATGACTGCTTTTGATGCATCTAAAGGTTTTGGATAAGAATATTTTTCATTTTCATTTTTAAAAATTTATTCAACTTCCTGGTTAATCTACATGCATTTATGATCTTTCCATTTTTTTTTCTTTTGGTTTTAACTACAATTTTCCTAGTATTCTGGTTAGAAAATATGCATAACATGATCTCAATCTTTTTGTACTTGTTGAGGCCTGACTTGTGACCTGTTCTGGAAAATATCCCATGTGCACTCGGAAATAATGTGTATTCTGCTGCTTTAGGATGAAATGTTCTGAATATATCTGTTATATCAATCTGATCCAATATGTCATTCAAAGCCATTGTTCCCTTGTTGATTTTCCGCTTAGATGATTTGTCCATTGCCTTGAGTGGAGTGTTAAAGTCCCCTACCATTATTGCATTATTATAAATGAGTTCTTTTATGTTTGTTATTAATTGTTTTATATATTTGTGTGCTTTGAATTTAGGGGCATAAATATTTATAATTGTCAGAACTTTTTGTTGGATAGACTTCTTTATTACGATAGAGTGTCCTTCTTCACCTTTTGTTATAGTCTTGGTTTAAAATCTAATTTGGTATAAGTTTGGCTATTATGGTTTTCTTTTTGAAGTCCCTTAGCATTATAAATTGTTCTCTGTCCCCTTATTTCAATATGGGTATCTTTGAGTCTAAAGGAGTCTCTTGTAGGCAGCATATAAATGGGTCTTTATTTTTTTAATCCATTCTGACACCGTATGCCTTTTGATTGGAGTATTTAGTCCATTTACATTCAGAGTGGTTATTGATAAATATGAATTTAGTACCATTTTATTACTTGCTAAGTTGTTGTTTCTGGAGACTTTCTCAGGTTTCTTCCCTGTCTTTGTTGCTTTGGCTCTTTCTTTCACACTCAAAGAGTCCCCTTTAATATTTAATGTATGGCTAGTTTAGTGGTCATGAACTCCTTTAGTTTTTGTCTGGGAAACTCTATCTCTTTTCCTACTCTGAATGACAGCCTTGCTGGATAGAGTTTTCTTGGCCATGTATTTTTCCTACTCAGCATGCTGAATATATCACACCACTTTTTTTCTGGCCTGTCAAATTTCTGCTGAGAGGTGTGCCGCTAACCGTATTTGTCTTCTCTTGTAAGCTAGAAATTTCTTTTCTCTTGCTACTTTTAGGAATTTTTCCTTATCACTATAATTTGCAGATTTTAGTATGATAGATCTTGGTGTTGGCCTGCTTTTGTTGATTTTGATGGGAATTCTCTGTGCCTCCTAGATTTGGGTAGCTGTTTCTTTCTCCAGATTAAGGAAGTTTTCAGCTATCATTTCCTCAAATAAACCTTCTGCCCTTTTCCCTCTCTTTTCTTTTTCTGGTATTCCTGATATAAATGCTGTTATGTTTAAACATAACTTCCCTAAGTCTACATTCGTGATCTAGTATTTTTATTTCCCTCTGCTTTTCCATAATTATTATTTTCTATAATTTTATCTTTTGTATCACTTATTCATTCCTCTGATTCTTCCATCACTGTGGGCATTACATCCAGTTGGTTTGGCATCTTGGTTATAGCATTTTGCTTTATTTTGGCCTGACTAGTTTTTAGGTCTTTTATCTGTAGTAAGGGGTATTTTCTATGTTATTCTCAAACCTAGCTAGTATTTTTATAATTGTTGTTTTAAATTCTAGATCAGACATATTAATTATATCTAATTTGATTACATTCCTCGTTATGACCTCTTCTTGGTCTTTATTTTGGGATGAATTTGTCCATCTTGGCATTTTGCCTAGATATCTGTCTCCTTTTCTATGTTAAGAAAGCCTGTTATGTTTCCTACTCCTAAGACTAATTGCTATATTAAGAGGTCATATGTTGTCCAGGGCCTGGTGCTTCAGGAAGTGTTTCTGGGGTATGTTGTGTGTACTCTGCTTTTGTGTTTTGGCTACTCTTTCTCTCAGACCCAGTCCTTTGTGGAGTTTCTCCTTGCCTGCTGTGAGGAGTGTTTGGGCTTTGGCCATAATGTAGCGAGTTTTAACTAGGCATGCTATAGTCTACTTGTTAAAAGAGACTTGATTCTATTTCCCTTAGAGGTGAAGTTTTGCAGTAGACTTAGTAGACTTAGTTCATGTGGACTGTTTGTGCTGGTGTTCTTGGGGAGCCACCCACTGCACTGGTTCTCAGACATACTTGCCCTAGTAAAGAAGCACAGTGCATGGAGGTGTGGAGCTTGGTAAAAGCAATGTAGGTCACCGCTGTTGGCACTGTGCTATTTACTGAAGTTATTTTATGTTGAGGGGCAGAGGAGGAAGATAGAACCAGCCTTCTCCTTCTTCCACAGAAAGAGGAGTTTGTACCCACTGCTGTACAGGAAGCCTTCAGAGAAGAGTGAACAATTTCCTTTGGAGTGCCCCAGATGTCCCTCAGATCCCTGCTTTCACCCTGCATATGTCTGGCACATCTGCCCACCAAGCAGCACAGTGAACCTATGTTTTATCCCAGGCAGGCTGGCTGAATTTTAAAACGCTGAACTTTAGAGACTGGAATGGCATGGACCTACACTGGTCCTCTGGGAGAGGGTGTCACCATGCTGGAGCTGGTGAAAGTTTGTCTCAGAAGAGCAGTTGCACCAATATGCAGGTGCTTGGAGTTTGATATAAAGTGAATCAAAAAACCCATGTCCAGGTTAGCCACTCTCAGAGGGTGTCTGTGCCCCTATGCTAAAGGACAGGGGAGTGTAATGGCATTTGGTGGCTCTTTTTTAAAAAATATTTTATTTATTTATTCATGAGAGACACACAGAGAGAGGCAGAGACATAGGCAGAGGCAGAAGCAGGCTCCCTTGGGGATCCCAATGTGGGCCTCAATCTGGGAACCCTAGGATCATGCCCCGAGCCAAAGGCGTATGCTCAACCATGGAGCCACCTAGGCACCCCCCTTTTTTTAAAGTAAACTCCATGTCCAATATTGAGCTTGAACTAATAACCCTGCAATCAAGAGTCACATGCCAAACAGGCCCTCCACCCATTGACTGTTTTGTCTCCAGAGAGTCCATGCCACCTATCTCAGATGTGCTACAAGAAGGGGGAACTGTCTCTCTCAATGCATCCCAGAGGATTCTCAGATAGCATCGTCTACACTGGGCTATCTGTCCCTCTTCTCCATAGGAACACTACAGCACAATGGCTGTAGTGCAGACCTCTAAAACTGCAATCTTTGAGCTCCTCTGGTTGTAAAATCTCATGATAATCTCAGTCAGTGACTTTGGGGAAGTGTTTTCCTTGTGGAATCCCCTGTCTGCTGCTTTCTCTCTTCCTCTCACTCTCCTCTGTTGGTGATCAGGGCTCCCTCCCCTCTCCAGCACCATAATCCTTTTCTCTCCCAAGTCATGTCTCCACACCTCCTACCTTCCACTATTGGCCTTTTCTGTCCCTCCAGTTGTGTAGTTTGTTCTATCAGTACTCAGATTGATTTCTTGGATGTTCAGAATGATTTGATATTTATCTAGGGATGAGGCAAGTCTAAGATCCTCCTATTACTCTGCTTTCTTAGCCCTCTCCCACCAATGAGATGTCATCTTATTATCTCTTTCTAACTCTGTCACTTGATCAGTTTGAGGAAGTCAGTTATCATGTTATAGAGTGACTTTAGAGAAAACTTAGGGCAGCCTCCAGTCAACATATAGACCAGTCAATAACTGTGTCTATGAGGAAGTAAATGAATCATGCTAATAACCATGTGAGTGAGCTTGGAAGGGAATTTTCTCTAGTGGGAACCTGGAGATGCCTATAGCATTGGCCAAAACTTTGGCAGTAACCCTGTTACTAAACCCAGAGATTCAGGGCCAGAGGACCCAGCTATAGCTAGAGAGAGAGGTTCTTCTTTTTAAAAAGCCATTTCTGAGCACATTGTAAGATTATACAAGTTTTTCTTTGGGAATTCATTCCACCACCTTGCATTGCCCAGATTATTAATTCTCAGAAAACTATGGGATCATAATTATTTCTTGCTTTAAACCACTAAATTTTGTGATAAATTGTTCTGCAGCAATAAATAACTAACATATTCCCATACCACTGATACTATTGTACATACAAATAATATAAATTAAAAGAAAATATGATGTACTGTAAAATGTTCTTTTCTCTTAAATGCTAATATTGTCAGTTAAAGTATAGATATTTTATTTGTTTTTCAAATGAGCAATATTTGGACAAAATACCCATATTTATCACAATGATTTTACTTTCCTCTGATATATTTTATGTTGAAGAATATTGTAATATAGAAACACTTTTAAAATGTTCTCCTTATTTATGTTTTCCTACAACGTATTAAAATTGAATCTATATGACAATTAACCAGTTCTTCACACTATGTGTAAATGTATACTAGATGTAGAGTTGAGGCGAAAGAAATCATTTTATATTTTTGAGTTCCTTAAAAGTCAAAGTTTAGAATAATTTCAAAAGTATTTAAATTCCCTGTAAGAACACAGTAAATATTTGACATAATTTTACAAACATTTTTAGTTTCAGAACTCAAGGATCTCCGTGAATATAACTAATATGAAACATACAAAATCCTGTAAAATAATAATGACATTTATTTTTTTTTAAGATTTTATTTATTTATTCATGAGCGACACAGAAAGAGAGAGGCAGAGACATAGGCAGAGGCAGAAGCAGGCTTCCTGCAAGGAACCTGCATGGGACTCAATCGCAGATCCTGGGATGATGCCCTGGGCTGAAGGCAGATGCTCAACTGCTGAGCCACCCAGGCATCCCGATAATGACATTTAAAATACATGCTAATACACATATACAGAGGAAAAAATAATTTATTTGAAAATTTCCAAATATAATCTATCAGCATTCTCATCTGGGAATTATTCTATAATGTGGACTGTTATTGTTGACACAAATATAAATTCTTATAAATTTAGATCAGATTTATGCCTATTTAATTAGTCTTGAATGTTTTATTATTCTAAAAAAACTCAATATCATTAAGAATATTTATTAAAGTCTGTTTGAAAGTAAATTCCAGGGATCCCTGGGTGGCGCAGCGGTTTAGCACCTGCCTTTGGCCCAGGGATCGATCCTGGAGACATGGGATCGAATCCCACCTCGGGCTCCCGGTGCATGGAGCCTGCTTCTCCCTCTGCTTATGTCTCTGCCTTTCTCTCTCTCTCTCTCTGTGATTATCATAAATTTAAAAAAAAAAAGAAAAAAAAAAAGAAAGTAAATTCCATTGTACTATGCTCTTCAGCCAGCCTATTTAAACACACTACTATTAAAATAATAATAAAATAAGTAGATAACTTTAATTAAATTGAGTAAAGTAATACAATTTTTATATAAAAAATAATGCAGATACACTGGAAACAGATGATAATAATTCTCAGAAAGATATTTTACAATCATCTAATGTAAAAAAGAACGAGTTCTGATGCCCATGTCCAAATATTGAGAACTCTTTGTTTTCTTCTTTTGTTGTTTTGCATTTTGAAATATGGTGTCCTTTTAACTTGTCTAAAGAATTAACAATATTTTGAATGATGAAGACTCTTGTCTAAAGAATTAATGACATTCTGAATGAAGAAAACTGTTGAACTACGATTATAATTAGTTCATTATAAGACGTGTATCTTATCTTGTAATAATCTTTATTTTGAGAATTAGGTTTTTAAATGGTGCCAGTCGACTTCTAAAACCTTTGCCACTTTGATCTGGAGTGGACAAATCATTTGGGAGAGAGATTCTTCTTTTTAAAAAACCATCTCTGAGCACATTGTAAGATTACCCAAGTTTTTCTTTGGGAATTCATTCCACCACATTGCATGTTAATTAATTTCACTTCACTATCAAAAGTAAATTAAAAAAAAAAAGTCAATTTCACAACCTTGCTTTATACTAAAAAATAAATAAGTGATAATATAGTATATTGTTATCTGAAGGCTAGCCAAGATCATGGCAGACAACCAGAGGATACATTTTTGTATCTCTAAAATAACACTATGTATATGACACTAGCCTTTTCATAATGTGGAAAAAATTTGGATAAATTTATATAAAAAATAAAATTAATTTTTACTTAAATGTACATATGATTTACCAATGCATTAAAATAAACACTCTGGGATGCCTGGGTGGCTCAGTCAGTTAAATTTCTGCTTCTTGGTTTTAGCTCAGGTCATGATGTCATGGGTTGTGAGATCTAGTGCGTGTCCTGTCTAGTTTCTTGCTCAGCAAGGAGTGGGCTTTATGATTCCCACTTTTAGCCCCTCCCCTGGACTCACACTCACACTCTCTCTAAAATTAATAAATCTTTTAAAAAAATTTTAAAAAAACACTTCCATTTTTCAAATTATGCAAAATCTAAAGTTTCATATTTGAGGATATATTTTTTTAATATTAGCTTTATTGTTGAATTATTTGTAGTTTATATTATATGGTAGAAATAAAACAAAATTAAAGAACTTTAGCTCTTGAAGTTAGACTTTGGTCATGTATTTTGTTATGCTGTTATCTCTAATCAGATAATTTTAATTTTAATTTGGCAAAATCACACATTTTCATGCTGAGCTTCAACTCTAACATTTATATTAATATCTTTAATTTCTTCTCTGCTCCTTCTTGCTAGGTAGGGCCAGATATTAATTTAATTAATGTATCATTTGACTTTTTCCATACCATAAGTTAAAGTTTAGCATCCAAGTTCTAAATGTCTCCCCAGTGGACACTTAATTTTAGTTTATAATTTATTAATGCCAATGGGCAGTAATCCCTTTAAATATGTTACGATGTTTTATGATCATAAAAATTAATTCAGCTAGACATAGTAGAATTTCTCTAAAATTCATCTCATGAAGAAATAAAATATGCCTACATTTCTGTGCTTTAGAAATGATATTTCCAATTCATAAGGTACTGCATCAGTTCTCTACATCTTTTAGGTTATCCAGACTTGCAATTTTCTTTATACTACCAATCAGAAAAGTGACATAACAGCATTTCATCCTTTACTGATATCTATGATACCATTCCAAGTTCTTTTTTTCACTTCAGCTTCTGTAAACCTTTCTTTTTTTTTTTTTCTGTAAACCTTTCTAAAGAAAATGCCTACCTATACACAAGCATACACATGCACATGCACAATCAAATGAAGGTGTTCTTTTTTAACAAATGCAGCATATAGAAATAAAATCACAAGTGGAAGTAGTCAAAGTATGCATTACATAAAGATTGGGAAACTCAGAAAGTAGTACCCATATACAGAGTGTGCAAAGGAAGGCTTGATTTTTCCATCACACTTGCATGATGGAATATTGTCTCAAATATTTTGTCCCAAATATCATCAATTTTAAAGTGATCAGCTGACATAGAAACTATTACAGACATTACACAGATCTGTAAAGCTCTATCTTTTCACCAGCATTACAGAATCATTGGTCTGAAGATAGATAAGAGCATGAAATTAAAGCGTGTCATTTAAAGAACACATATACACGAAGAAAGTAGCCCATCCTACATGATTCCAGAAGTACAGCTTCATAGTTGTGGTGGTCATGTGATTTTACAATACAAATTACATCACTTGTACCTGTTGGAAAGTATTCCCTGGAAAGTATCATTTAGCATTTTACCTTACTCCAAACCTGATATCAGCTCAGGGGTCTCATCTGTAGCCAACTTCTCACTTTTGGGGTTCTAACCATACTCTTTCTTGGTTACGTGAAAAAAAAAAACATTTCCGTCATTATCATATCTGATCTGCTACTTTCTAAATATTTTACCTTTCCAAAACCCTACCTCTCTGGTTACCATATTAATTTTTGCTCCTCTTTTCAGTTTTAAGCACAAATGTTACTCTTTTAGAGAGGCAGAGAACTCATTTACTGCCCTGGAAGGATCCAATTGGCTTAGCCCACTATAGCTATCTTTTCACAGCATTATCAGAAAGGAATGTAGCAGGTGTTTCCTGAAGTTTACTTTGTACCTTGTTCCCTTCCCATTTCACCTTAATCTCATCTTTCCATCAGCAGAAACTTTTCTACATGCTATGTCCTCAGTGTTAAAGAGTGTATAACTTAAAAAATAAAGTTGTTACTGTTATTATTATTATTATTTTACTTTTATTTTTGTTTGACTGTTTTTTTAAATGGAATTATAGCTGATGATACACAATATTACATAAATTTCAGGGTACAATACAGTGATTGACAACTCTATATCTTACACTATGTTCACCACAAATGTAACTTTCAACTGTCACCAAATAATTCTATTACAATACCATTGACTGTATTTTCTATGTTGTACCTTTCATCCCTATGATGAATTCATTTCAGAGACATAGACAGAAACACAGGCAGAGGGAACTCGATCCCAGGACCCTGGGATCATGGCCTGAGCCACCCAGGCATCCCTTCTTTTAGTTTTATATTAATCTCTTGACACTCATAGCAAACAACAGATCTTGAGAGTCACATGATACTGAATTGCTAGTGTTATATATTTTTGAACAACAAAAGGACTTGCATTTCAAAGTTTGGCTTTTTAATAATGAGCACTAAATATCTGAATAAAACACTCTCAAACAAGACAATTAATAATATTGGAAAGAATGAGAATTGATAATAAGAGCAGTTTTCTACTCCATATATATTTTAGAGTAGATTGGGGATGGTGGGATTGTGAAATCATTTGTGTGGGATCATTGATGAAGGCATATGAATTGGCTCATTCAGGGCCAAAACTTGTAGAATGAGTGATGAGGAGTACAGTCATGATAAAAGAATAGCCTTCAAGTTTAAAAATCAAAGAGCAAAAGAAACACATTAATCACATTTTTATTTGCTACCTTTGGGGTAAGGCACTATCATGGAATTCTTTGGAATGGGATGATTTGAGTAAAAGAGAAATGGCTCAGGGCAAATCTAAGAACTGAGGAAGTGAAATGACTTATTATTCTCTTTCTACTTTGACCTCTCAAATGTATGGTGTTCCAGGCAGGCCAATGAAAAGAAATATTTTAGATTCCCTCTTCCAAGAGAGGTACAGAGGTTGCCTGAAATTTTAAGCACAGTTTCAAAGGTATTCCATGGACCAGATCAGATGAGAGGGCTATAGACATTTCAGCATGAGAATGAAGAATACAAAGGTTGCACACTTTCCAGGTTCTAGCATGGATCTTTTCCCATGAATAGTGGTACAGACATAGTTTCAAATGTGGCAGCATTATATAGAATTTTCTCTGGAAAGAGAAAGAAATGAGAAGGTTAAAGAAAAAAAAAAAAAAAGGAAAAGAAAAGAAAGGAAAAGTAAAAAAAAAAAAAAAAAAAAAAAGGCAATTATGAATTGAAAGAGCCAGGATTGACCAGCAATTGGGAATTGACAGGACCATATTTTGTGCTACCATAGAGTAAGAAACTCATGAACCAGATAATAGTCCAGTTATAAAGAAATATATTTTCTTTTTAACATCATGTGAACTAGTCAGCTTGAGGTGTTATAACAACATACCATAGATTGGGTTGCTTAAACAACAGATATTTCTTTCTCATAGTTTGAAGTCTAGATAGTTCAAGTTCAAGGACTGGCAGATTTGGTTCTTGGTTGAAAGTCCTCTTTCTGGTTTCTCATGGCAGATTTCTCACTGTGTCCTAACATTGGGAAAATACAGTGAGCTCTGTTCTCTCGTTTTTAGTGTAAGAACACTAATCCTATCATAGGGGCCCCACACTCATAATGTCATCTAATCCTAAGTACCTCCCAAAAGCCCCACCTCCAAATACCATCATATTAGAGGCTAGAGCTTCAACATATGAATTTTGAAGAGACATATTCAGTCCATAACACCATGTTCCTGCATTTAAAATACATGAATAATGAATGTTCAGATTTGTAATTAATTTATTAGTATAAATCTCCACTAATGGACCACAAATCCCTAATTCTTTGGGCTTTGTTTGTAATATCATTAGAGTTTTGTTCTTAAGAAAAAGTAGGCATTTAATGAGATTTGTTGAAAGAAGGGAAAAAAATGAAAGAAAAAAGAGTATGAGGGAGGAAAGAAGAAAAAACAGAGGAAAGAAGGAATAAGTGGGTTAGGGTAAGGAAAAAGAGATGAAATTAAACAAGGCAAAAAAAAAAAAAGAAATTAAACAAGGCTTCATTAGAATAAAAAGATATCATACAGGCCCAGTTGGTGGTGGTCTGGGATCTTAGAATGCAAATAATAATAATAACACTAACAATCATTGTTAAATTATTTTATGTCAGCTTTGTAAACAATAGAATATGTGAGAATAAATTATTAGATAATACATAAAGTTCTCTCTTGTATGTCTTAGGAGAAAACTTTTTTTTTTTTTTTTTTTTAGAGAAAACTTTAAACTAGGACAATAAACCCAGCATATTCTTATTTAATTTTAGGCTCTGATCCAATCCTCTAAGATCTTGAAAATGGCCTCTTTTCAAACACGTTAAATGCCAGCCACGTGCATCACTTCGAGGATATTATGAAGAAAACACACATCCTTTCTCTAAAGTGACTCATAATTTCATAAAAATGATTAGTTATTTTACTCCAAATATCTCTATTGATTTCAATAGCATGTTGGAAACTGTAATCAGATTTTATCAGTAGATGAAAGATTGGATTTTCCTTATTTTTCAGACTGAGAAATGTATCTAATGAAACTAGAAGTGACTTTTCCCAAATTTTAAAGTAAGTGATATTGAACAGGAGACATTTCCTCTTAGCCTCTTTACAGTCAGTATTCTAGAATATAATAAACCAATTGGCCTAACGAGTTTCACTGTTCCCTTGAATAAAGTCAAATTCTGTTTAAACATCACTAGCTCAAGGAAACCTCCCTATTTCTCCAGAAGCGGTTCACATGCATTTTCAGAAACCAGTGTTTTTAGGCACCTGGGTGGCTCAGTGGTTAAGCTTCTGCCTTTGACTCAGGTCATGATTCCAGAGTCCCAGGAGTGAGTCCTGCATCGGGCTCCCTGCGGGGAGTCTGCTTCTCCCTCTGCCTATGTCTCTCCCTCTCTTTCATGAATAAATAAATAAAATCTTAAAAAAAAAAAAAAAAACACAACAACAGTGTTTTCTCTTCCACAGCACCCATCAAAATCTTGGTATAATAATTAACTCACTATTTAACGTCTTACTGTTTTCTGGAATGTATATTCTATGAAGCTATCTATCTATAGTATTATTTTTTTCAAGTCTATATCCACAGTATCTCATAGGGGTCCTCTATGTAATTGGTAAATATTAAATACTACTGAATATAAAAATAGCTTTTTAATTAATAAACAAAGTAGATTCTATGGCTTGGAAAGGAAGGAATCTAACCTGTGCAAGCTGTGGCCAAACAGGAAGTTTATTGAAAGAATCTAGTTTATCAGGAATAAGCAGAGAAACAACAGTCCCATGGCTGGATAACATGGCAAACTAGAACCAAGGACCTGAATGTGGGCTGACATTTCTCTATCATTAGTTATTTTTGAAAAGTTTTCTGTGCCAGCTTTATTTTCTTCTACTTCACATTCACTTCCTCTGCAATGAAGAAATGTGCAAGCCAATGCTCAGGAAACAAAAATTTCATAGCATAGACACCAGAAGTGAATCGCCAGCTTTTTCATTAAGTCAGTTAAAAAATCCCAGGTAAAATATTTTTCCAAATCTTGAGCTCTTTCCTGGGCCAACAACCATATCCTGGGATTTAAGGTTCTATGCTTTAAAGCTAGCATGAGGTTTCTTGTAAGGCTGAATCTGAATTTCAAGTCATAAACTTAGCTCTCTAACCATTTTGAGAGAAGTACACTTAGTCTATTAAACTTTGTATTGTAGATGACTCTCCAGAAGGCCCCTGGCTATACCTGAAGCCAACTTGACAGTCATTTAATACTTTTCTCTTATTATAAGGAACAAACTTGCTGCAAATATTATTTTAAATAATGTATGCCAGGGGCTAGTTGCCCCATCTAATAATAGAAATATGCACATATCCATAAAATGAATGGTATTTATGGAATAGTTTATAATCTACTGGAAGTTTTTTTTATGTTTACTTCATGTTTCTATAAATAAATTTAGGGGTTTGTTACCCACTACCCACTCATATTCATACTTATTTAAGTGAATAAGTGAATATTCTCTTAAATATTTTTTAATATTTAAGTGAATATTTTATCATTATAGAAATTATATTTACATTGAAATAGTATTTATTATTGGATATGACTTTGACTCTTAAAGTAATATCTTTCTCAGAATACTTAAAGGCAGGACTGTTGATTTAAGAGTATAATCACTTAGAGTAAGTCCATCTTACATGAGGTTTGTCGTTGGTTTTCTAAGCTGGATGAATTCTCTACCTTCGGGCAGAAACTAAAGATAATATGGCTACCACTATTTTAATGAGCAGAATTTAGATTTTAATTGGTCTCATTCTATGAAACTTAGTTTCCATTTCATTGCATTCTCAAGTCATAGTAAGAGCTAGCCTATTTACAGTAAAGCCTATATGAATGTAAAAAATGACTGATCTTATTAGGGATGACAAAATTTTTCAAGGTTTCTAAGGCCTTTTGTTGACTCATATCATGTCCAGCAATGATCCAGAATTTCTTTGTTTACGTCTCTACGGGTATAAGGTGAAGCTATTATAAATTAAATAATATTAATTTAAATATTAATTAATATTTAATAAAATAAATAAATTATTAAGGCTATATGAATAATATTAAACAATTTACTGTTATATATGAAGAAACTACTTGTACTCAATTGATATATCACTTCATTGTCTCATTTAGTCAGCATTCATTCATAATCAACAGCAAAATATTTTGATTAACTCTAATAAGTCAATCATACACAGTTAGAAATACCGTAGAGTTTTTTACTAAGTAAGAGAATGATCACTATTAGATTTAGTTTTCACACTACAGGAGAATTTTGATGGATGGAGAAGATGGAGAAATGGTTTTATTTATTCTGTTTCTTAATGAAAAATCCATACCTCCTACCTACTCAAACCCCTAAACTCCAGCTCCCCAGTTCCATTTTCAACTTCCTACTCTGAGATGAAACTCTTTTTATTCCTTGTCCTATCAGAAGTCCGCTCTTTGGGGTGCCTGGGTGGCTCAGTCAGTTGAGCAACTGACTCTTGATATTGGCACAGGTTGTGATCTCAGGGTAGTGACTCAGGGTCTTGAGATTGACCTGCATTGGGCTCTGTGCTGAGCTCAGAGCCTGCTTAAAGATTCTCTATCCCTTAGCCCTTATCCCCATCTTCCCAAAAGAGTTTAGCTCTTCTTGATTCTGAATAAACTTTGTCATATTCTCCAATTAGCTTCACCATTCTAGTGTATTCTTCAATTTACCATACACATCAATTACAGAATTATTTCTAAAACGATGACTCAGATTATGATACTCCATAATTCCAAATATTAATTATCAGCCTACTGCCAATTTATGAAGCCAAATGCTTAACTCTGGGTCTATTTGTTCCAACATATGCCATTTCAGCTTTGTTCTTATTTCTGAACTCAAACTTTCCTGATCATTCCCTATTTCCTAATTGAAGTGTACTTTTGTTCAATTTTATGCATTTGATCTCTAGAATTTTCCATACTCTGGTAGACAAGCTATGGCAAATTTGCTCAAATTTACTTCTGACCATGTAATGAAGTTTGATCAGTGACTTATTTTTCTATAGGAACGTAGGTTTGGGTGACTATTCCTTACATAAATTCCACTGTGAGTGGTGAATAATAACAAAATATTACAGTAATTAAAAAGATATATAACTTCTGACAGTATGCTAAGTAGTGTTCTAAGCCTTGCTAGGAAGTCACTTAATTGCAAATGTTCTTTAGTCAAGCACAAAACCAGATTGTTTAGAACAATTGTTTTGTATTGTACTGAACAATGTTGGAAAAGTAAATACATATGTTTTTAATGAAACAACAAATATTTTCTTTTATGGATATATAATATTAAACAACGACATATGCTTTAACATTATGGTTAAATAAAATCTTATATTAATTGATGCATGTTGCTTCTATATACAGAATTATAAAAAAATTTTTCAAAGTACTTTTTTATCAGATTTATATTCTAAAGAATATAAACTCACTAGAGTCAGAATAAAAACTCACTAAAGTCTCTGTAAGGAATCAGATTTACTTTATAATTTTATATTAAAATTGCATTTTGGGTTAGTGGTATTGTCTACAAAATGAAGCTTTTTTTGTATACATATGAATTAATTATTTTTTACAAGCAAAATCGAATGTTTAAATTTTGACAGACATTACATAGAGTTATTTCTAAACTCATTTGTGAAATATTTTTTTTTAGATCTAGAGGAATTAAATATTTTAAAACATTCTATTCTCCTCTCTCAACAGTCAAAGGCATAATGCTATGTCTAAGAGAACTACTAGAAGATTCTCTCCAATCCTTTTTTCTCACTCCTGTTTTAAAACCTTGACTGGTCATTGACCTCTGCATTCTTTTTCTTTCTCTTCATAGCTCGGGCCATGTCATGGTCCTAGTTCTCCAGGAAGAAGCTGGGTAGCAGAATACTAGCATGCAAACATTTGTTTTAACCTCCACAAACCTAAGACTCCTGTGATTCAACAGCTTCTGCTCCTCTAGTGGAGATCCACCTACTAAGTTTGACTGGTCCATTTGACTGTTACTGAATTTTGCCAGGAGGGTTTCTGGACCTTTAACCTCATAACCTGGGTTCCTGCTTCAAGTCACTTTGACTTTCATTTTATTTGCACTTTTGTCTTTCCGGTTTAGTAACTTCATTTATTAATAATAATAAATTAAGCCATGAGGCATATTTTCCCATTTTCCGCCTGGATTTTCGTATCCCCATTTCTGCTTCCTTCGTGTGTTTAGTTCATTTGTTATGTACACTTTCCTATCTCTTTGCAAAATGCCATGGACAAAGGCAAATAGTGTTCATAGCCAGGTGAGTGGGCAATGGGAAGGCAATTTTCAGAGATGCCCCAAAAGAATTCAGGTCTTTTATAATGATCTAAACATATTTTTGTTCGGGCAAGAAATAACATAAAATGTACAGCAATAAGGCAAGAAAGTCAATCCAGAAGAGTTTAATTAAAAGGCCACTTGACTCCAGAAGGCAGAGCTGATGGAAAATAATTGAAATGAAGGTTGGAGGACTGAAATATGTCCATTCTGTACGTCGGACACTGACATGTATTTCAGCTATAGTCATACTAGTTGTTTTCATGCTGTTTACATCAGAGCATAAATAAATTGAATTCAATCAATTGATCAATCAACCAATCAGGAAATATCTCATATTAATATATGTCAAAGAGATAATAAAGATATGAACAGGGTATGATATTAATTAGGTAGCAATTTAGAGCCAGTAGTCAGTGGACATATATTTCAACTGAGAAATAAATGACAAAAAGAACCTGCCATGTAAGCATCAGGGGAAACAAAGACAAAACAAAGGTGAATTATATAGTGCAGAAACAGCTTTAGTTAGCATGGAGTACTCATAGTGGTTTCAGTGAGCTTTGCCCAACCAGGCAGGAACTATTGTTCAAGGGAAGAAAAATCCTTCTATTTATTTATATATATTTATCCAGCACCACCTTTGTACCAGCCACTCTATTAGATGTTGAACAGATAGAAATGAACAAGACCCTTTCTTCTTCCTCTAGCACTTAGTTCTAGTGAGTAATGGATAAATGGAAATATTATGGCAGATATTATGGCCATTGTGGATCACTCAACATCTACTTTTACTAGTACTTTCTCTTCCTATAATGTAGAACTAAAATAATATACAGTTTTCAGATGCCCTGGCCTCAAATGGTCTATATATGATCAAGGTTCTGCCTTAGGAGACTTGTAGGTCTCTGTGAACAACACATACTGAGAGATCACATAGGAGATCATGTATGGGGAAAGGGCTTTTGCATCTTCCGGAGTAGTCACAGGGAAATGTCTCATGTTCACTCTCTAGCCTCATAGATGCAGAGCTGCAGGAATACAACTGTAGGGTTTCCATCAGAGCAGTCCCATGGCATAATTGTGTATCTTTCTTATCTGTGCACTCCTAACAATTAGAATTTGATGAAGTTCCTTATCCTCTCTGTAAGAGGTCCTGTAAGTTACTTAATGCCCATTTTCTGGCAGAATTTAGCCTCTAATGCTACATACTAAATTATCCTAAAACTTAGTAGCTAAAATGATGATGTTATTTGCTCCTGGCTTCTATGAGTCTGGTATCCATAAGGAAAACATCAGGGATGGCTTGATTCTGCTCCACAATATATTGATTCTCTGCTAGGAAGATGTAATGACTCAATGTTACTCTGTGTCAGAGGTTGGAATCATTAGATGTCTTCACTCACTTGTCTGGCAACTGATTCTGGTTGTAACCTGGGACCTCAGCTGAAGCCATCACCTAGAGCACCTAATGCGGCCTCTTCAAGTGTCTTGAGACTCCTCACAAGACAGTAGTCTCAGAATATTCAGATTTATGATATTAATATCTCACTATGTCTGGGCAGCCTCCAGCGGGTCCTCTACTCTGGATCTTACGTTCAACTTGTTGGCCAACTACATCCTCATCTGAAATTCTGAGAAAGAATATTCCTTCTGCTTATTCTTTGACAGAATTCACTCCCTTGCAGTTGGAGAAGAACTGAGAACAGCACTTCTGATGGGGGACTGCGCTCATCTCCTAGAGGCCACCTACAGTCCCTTGCCCTTGGTCTTCCCATAGGCCTTCCAACAGCCATGGCAGTTAGCATAAGGTCCTCTCACTTCAAATTTCTACCACATTTCAAACTTTTTTACTTTTGTACTTTGCCACTAGTCAGAGAAATCTATACTTTGAAAGGTTTCACACAATTAAGTCAGGCTCACCAGATGATCTCTCTTTTGACTAACATGAAGTCAAATGATAAAGTATCCTTAATTACATCTAAAAAAATTCCTTTCTCACATAACATATAATGTAATAACATAACATAACATAATATTAGTCAAGGGTGGATCTGATGTTCTCAGTGTTAGAGCAGGAAATTTTGGGGGACTAGCTCAGAATTCTGCAATGGTATGAATGTAGAACCTGTAATACCTTTTCTGACCTAGAACTAGAGCTCATCGACCATCACATCTGGCACATTCCACTGGCTATATGTGAATCACATTGGTCAACCCACAATGGACAAAGGAAGAGAATATTGAACCTACCTCTCAATGAGAATGTCAGAGAATTTGTTGACATATTTTTAAAGTACTCCTCTGTTTTGTACTTGCCTGTAATTACTGCTCATGATCAATATAATTACAATCTAGAAGTGTTGCACAGACTGCCTTGGACACACAAAACAGGTGCATTTCATCCAGACTTCGGATCAGGAAGGGCTTCCTAAAGGAGTTATGGAAGTTGACACATGGAAGTCAAGTAGAAGTTCAGAATGCAAAAAAAAGGGGGGGGGGAGTGGAGGAGAATGTGTTATTGGCAGAGGTGTGAAGATGTGAAATGTTCCAGACTTCAGACAAAATACAGTGCATTTGGAAGTAGAAAGAAGTTGAGTGTGACTGAAAATGCAGCATGACAGATAGAGGAGTGGAGGAAATTGCAATGAAGATATAGCAGGAACCTGTCCCTAAAGGACTGAAAATCATATACAGGAGTGGAAATTAATGAGAAGTATCAGGAAATACCAGTTCCTAAAATAAAGGACAGAATTATGGGCTGATTTGGGAGTCAATTCCTAGAAGTCTGAACGGGTGACACTTAGTCCTGCTCAGAAGTGTGATTAGTGAATCCCCACACCTATCAAAAGGTGATAAACAGTTCCGATGCCACTGGATGGCTTTATGCCACTCTAATCCCAGGGCTCAGCTGTGTGGTTGATACCCAGGTATTTGTCAGTCTGAATAGCAGCTCTGGCCACCACGATGGCCTTCTTTCTGGCATTGGCATCTGAATCTTATCCACACACTACCTGCTTTTACCAGATCTTGTAATCTTTGCTGTTTTTTCTGGCCCCTTGCAGTGAATTAGTGTATTCTGAGAGAGGATGTTGAATTACTTGTTATGTCATGTGGTTGCATTCTGAGCTTCTCTGCCACTTATCCTTTCAGCCACACACAAATTTTCTGGATATTTAGACATCATTATTGTAATTATCAATAATAATAATGGATATAGATACCACGTCAGCTTTTTCAAGCCATTTTAAACTAATTTTTTATATTGTATCTCTCTCTGAGCTGCACCCTGCCTCAGTTCTGTGTGCCCAAGACTGAAACAGCACTCATCCTATGACCTAGCTGACTCCTCCTACTGTCTCTTTAGGTCTCAGATTAAATTATGTCACTTCCTCATGTGTGGTTCCCACACCTCACCATAAATCTAAATTTCATCTTTTCTGTAACACCCTTTCATCACATTCTGTACTCTTTCCTTTAAAGTTATAGATAATATATTGATTTTTGTTATTATTTGTTTTATGTCTGTCTCTCCAGGCCAGTATGCCCCCTCACAGGAAGTCTGCCTCTTGCTAACCACTGCATTCCTGGCCCCTGATAGATTTTTAATAAATATTTACTAAATTGATGTATGATTTATTGGCACAGCTGCGGTATGGCATAGAAGTAGTGGTGGAGCGCTTAAAAAATGAAAAAGTATCTTAAGGATAATTTATAATTTGTATTGATTTGCAACATAAAGTATATATGTTAAAACATTGTCCTTTTATGTCAATACAATTTCAAGATTTACTTCATAACCACCTTCCTTCCTTCCTCACCTTCAAGGATTGGCATGCATATGAATGTTGTTTATGGAAATTCTAGAGCTGCTGTTGGAATGGATAAACATGCTTGAGCCTCTCCAGTAATATTTGTCAGGTGCTCAGATGAGCTGGAGTTCACCTGATCCCAGGTGTCAGAGTAGCTGACAGCAAAAGGAAAGTCACAGCCAAGCCTATAATCACTTCCTCTTACAATAGTATATGTAAGAGGCTATAACGGAAATAAGTGTCAACTACCCTGTTTCTTTTCCTCTGTGGGACAGTGCACTGGTTGACAGTCAGGTGGATTCTCACAGACCTGGGTGTTGTCTTACTGTGGAAGGAGCCCCAAACTGAAGGCTCCTCCTTATGGGATAGAAAAGGTTTTCCTCTCCCTTGCCCCATAAGGAGGTCTTGACAAAGGTGCCTGAAAAGGGAATGGAAGCAGAAGGTCTTGAATAAAAACCTGAATGAAGTCAACCGAGCCAGGATTACTCTCCTGTGAAGTGCCTGACCAGCCAGAAGGGTCATATTCCTTGACCGCAATTCCCCAGGGATGGCAGTACACCATCTGTGTATCTGGCCTGGTGTGGGCAGGGCAATTTTCCCCCATTACACTTGCCACAGAAAGCCTTTGTAATTGCCCATGGTTAGGCTTGGGAAACCATATACATAGGTGTTTTGGGCTGGGAGCTGGATTTCTCCCCTGTCGCCCAAGCTAGAACAGATCTTCCCTGGTTGCTTATCTCGTCAGTCATCGTGAAGTGAATCGGTGACGTCTGATAGGCATCAAAAACTTATTCTCCAAAACCAGATTTTGACCCTCCTGACAAACTGTTCTTCTCATAATATCCCCCTTTTCATTTTTTTTTTTATTTTTTATTTTATTTTTTTTTATTTTTTTTAATTTTTTTTTTAATTTTTATTTATGATAGTCATAGAGAGAGAGAGAGAATGAGACAGAGACACAGGCAGAGGGAGAAGCAGGCTCCATGCACCGGGAGCCCGATGTGGGATTCGATCCCGGGTCTCCAGGATCGCGCCCTGGGCCAAAGGCAGGCGCCCAACCGCCGCGCCACCCAGGGATCCCCTATCCCCTTTTCAATAAAAGAAACCTCTGTTCTTCTAGTTGCTCAACATAACTGGCTTTTGACTTTCTCTCATGTCTCAGGTGAAATTCTTCATCATACTCTGTCAACTCTCTGAAGATTCCCTGAGGACATGGTCCTGCTCCCCACCCTGACACTACTACCCTGGTCCAGGTCAGCATTACCTGTCACCTTTATCAGATATCAACCCTGTCAACATAATTCCTCACTTCTTATCAAGTCCCCCTGCTTCAACTTTACCCTTCACATTCTAATCCCTACTAAGCAACCAGAATGATTTTTCTCTTTAATATAAATCAAATCATGTAACTTCTCTGCTTAAAATTTCCAGTGGCTTTCCTGTATCCCTCAGAGAAAATCTCAAAGTTCTTCAAATGTCTAAAATGCCTTTTTTGATACTCCTTTAACATCCTTCTGCCGTGGCTTGAATGTTCATGTCCCACCAAAATCTGTGTGTTGAAATCCTAACCCCTGGAGATGGTATTAGAAAGGGACACGTTTGGGGTGTGATTAAGTCATGAAGATTAAGGCCTAATGATTGGGATTACTTCCCCTATAAAAGAGACTTCAGAGAGCTTTCTTTCTTCTTCAGCCAAGTGAAGATACAGTGAGATGAATATCCATGAACCACGAAGTGATCCTTCACTGCCATGCCTTGCTCTTGGAATTCCCAGACTCCAGAACTGTGAGAAATGAAATGCTTGTTGTTTATAATCCATCCAATCTATCATGTTTTTGTTATAATGGCCTGAACAGACAAAGGCATCTTATCCTGCCTATACTCTCCTTGCTCACCTATTTAGCCATAGCTTTGCTCCTTTTTCAACTCGCTGGAGATTTTGCAGTGTTCCCCTCTGTCTGAATGTCTTTTACCCTATGTCCATATGACTCTCCTCTTAATTCAAGTGTCTCAACAAATGCCATCTCCTAAAGGAAGTCTTTGGCCACTCTGTGTAAGACACCACCAACGTATATTTACTCCTAATGTCTGTCTTATATTAGATTCCCCCCAGAGAGGGCCTTGAGACAAAGATGTGGATATAAGTTGAAGAAGAACATGATTGCGCATTTGGGAGCAAAATAGGAGAGCTGACAATCGACATAAGGTGCACTAGTGAACAGGCTAATGCTGTGGTAAACTTTGGAACTCAAGAGACTTCACAGAGCAAATAGCAGAGTTGTCCCACCTGAGAGGAAATGAGGCTTGGGTATTTAACCACCATTCTACTCATCACTTGAGAAGAATTTCTCCTGAGGCATTATATCCTCAGCTTTTTATCCCTCCCATTTGTAGTTTCAGTGTACTTGGGCAGCCAGAAAAAGACCTCAGTCCTATATTCTCACAGTAGAAAGCCTTTGGATCCATGTGCAAGGAGACAGTAAGTACTGATGTGTGAGTGGGGTTCTGACAATTCATATTATTTCCTCTCTTATCATTTAATATATATTATCTATTTTTCTCCTTTATGGAAATATAAACACCTTGAGAAGAAAAACATTATTTTGGTTGCTGCTCTATCATCAATCTCTAAAACAATTCTAAAAAAAATAAATAAAAAAAATAAAAAAAATAAAACAATTCTAAGTATTCGTCAGTTTCTCCCAAATTATTATTCGAATGAATACAATCAGAGTTAGAATCCATAGTTCTATATTCTCAGACTTGACCTCCTCCTAATGGGCATGCATTATGCTGGATGTTTTCAGGAGACATGAGACATCACATTATATGGTTTATATAACAGGAGTATAGAAAGATTTTCAAGAAATTTTATCCATTCAGTAACAGAATTCTATGACTTCTTGGTTTCTCTTTTTGCTAAATCTTGTTCAGAGAAGGGAAAAGACTACCTATAATTTCAATATCTACACCTTGAAGCATGTTTAATAATGGATGTTTATTAAAAATTCTGATTTTATAAACTTTCTGAACATCCGCACATTTGAACAAAGCAGATGCCCTCTACTCTCCTGGGATCCATGCCAGTACAGTTAGTGAAATGAACTTAAGAGATCCATGTGGAAGCAGATGACCTATTTGAGAGGCATCCTTGGAGGGGAGGCAAATTTGAATCTTGGACCCACTATAACCGTGGAATTTGGAAAGTTGATCTCCCTAAACCTCAACATTAATAGACCTGATGCATTCTAAGCATTGAAGCCAATGGTCTGACTTACTTCTAGAAAAAATCTGTCACTGGAAGAATAATCTACCATTGTTTTCTTTAAAGCAACCAACTTATATGTATTTCTCATAGTGTAATTATATCAATATTAATTACAGAGAATAGATCTTCAGTTTCCCCCTTTTTCATCATGCTATAAGTTGAATATCATTGTCTATGATAGACTATAGAAGTCATAAGAATAAATAGATATGTCTCATTAGTTCATTTATCCATAATCTTCCTATGAAATTGTGTAAAGTATGGCAGAAAGTGGACACTTAACAAATCCTGAATAAATGAAAGAGGGCTACTTATGTCTTCCAAATTTCTTTCAAACTTCTATGATAAACAGAAAAAAATATTTATAAAAGTTAAAACAGTGGTTATAAAGGATGGGTGCTTAGTGGCTTTTATTTGTATTGTATATGAATAGCTCCTGGAGAATAAAACATGTGAAAGATGACTCAAAGATTTTTATTCCACATTTTAATATACCAAATTCTGGTCAAAGCAAAGTTAGGAATGGAAAAAAAAGTAAATTTAGTTTCAGCTAAAAATGTCTTCTCACTTTTATCTATCCTTTTAACCATCCTTTATATCAAGATAGCTGTAAAACCTCTTTTTGGTAGTTGTTTGTTTTACTTTTCTAAATTTTCTAACTGTTCCCCCCCCCAACCCCCGCAGATCCTCCAATCTAGAAATCTTTACTAAGTTAGTGTAAATTCTTAAATGATAAAAGTATTAGCTAATTATATATTGTTTTTTTTTTAATTTTTTAAAATTATATATTTGTGACTGCATATTCCCCCTTAACAATTTTTTCTTCTCTATCTTAATTAATCTTATCAAGAAATAAATGTGACAGACAGAAATGATGATATATGCTTCCAATATCCTAGTAATGTGGGGTCTATTTCCCCAACCCTTTAATCTGGGCAGGACTTGTGACTTGCTTTGGAAATGTCCTTAGAAAGGACCTGTGTGAATCCATAGTCTAAGTCTCAAAAGTCTTTGAAAATCCACGTTTAGAACTCTGGCCACTGGCCAAACCAATAAATACTAGACTACTCTTCTGGCAGGTGGGAGACAAGGTGGAGATAGGCCCCTGTTGGCCTCTCCATATTACATATCCCTACAAGGCCATCATAAAACACCCAGCCCCAGGCTAATAGCCAGCTGATTGTAGCTGCATAAATGACCCTGCTGAGACCAGCCAATAATATTCCATAGCAGAAAACCACCTTGCTGAACCCAGCACATTGGGTTTATGAGATTTTTAGTTTCAATAGGCAGGATTTCTCACCTATCTGAGGTACACATGCTTCATTATCCCTGAAATTGTGAATTTAATGGATTTTCCTTCTGTAATTAAGTTATATTTTATAGCACAGTTGACATTAAGATAGATTATCATGTGACTCAATCACATGAACCCTTCAAAAATTTTCTCTGACTACTTTAGGAAGAACAATCTAGAAAGATTGAAAGCATGAGGGGATTAAAACTCAGGGGAGCTTCTTATGGCTAAATCTGAAGGGGCTGCATGACAAAGATCTGACAGCAGCTTCTAGGAACTGAAAGCAGTAAGCAGCCAGGAGCTAGTAAGATAAGGAGGCTTCAGTTCTACAGTCACAAGAAAATGAATTCTGGCAGCAACTTGAGGGACCTTGGGAATGGATCTTTCCTAAGTCAAGCCTACAGTTGGGGACACAGCCAGCCAACATCTTTAATCAACCTGATGAGGCCTTAAGGAGAGATAGAACATGCTGGACTCCTGACACAGGAAATTGTAACATAATAATGTGTTATTGTTAGCTGCTAAATTTCTGGGAATTAATTACACAGCAATAGAAAACTAAATTGTTATTTTGGACTACTAAATTGTGCTTTTTTTGTTATAAAACAAACTCTAACTGATACACAGAGTAGATATCTTAAGATTACAACAGTTGGAGGGTCGGCTGTTGAGTTAGCTGGATCAGTGCTATATCTGTGATGTAGGGTAACATCCTTCTACAAAAAATACATTTTCAAATGTTCATACACAGTTATTAATTCTTCTCTCTAAATCTTTTAAGGAGGCAGATATTCTCCTCTTGGGTGTTTTTTTCCTTTCTCTCAATAACAAAAACACAAATGATTAACATAGTTAATAGTAACAGAAAAGGCAAATAGTTAACTTATTTTTTGTTTTTTTTTTTCTTTTTAACCTTGAACATTTCTCTGAAGGTAACCATAGTAACAGCCATTCTAGCTCAATCTGTAGGTCATTTCAAAAAATTCAAGTCACTCATTTGCATATCTGGCTCATGTCCCCATTAAGCTCCTTGTTTCTCATATGCCTTTCAAGTTTCAGCTTAAGACAGTAAATTAAAAACAGAAGTGATCAATAGAAATATGGGTTAATTAATTGCAAAACTATTTCAGAAAATTAAAAAAAAATTCTATAACGTAGTAGCTATTGGCTTTCTACCAAGAGACAGTAGTTAATCATCTCCCTACTGTAATGGAAAGGAAATGAAAATCAATAATTTTTAGCTTATCCATGTCTTTTTTCTTGGATTCCTGTAGATAATTGAACACAGTGAGACTCAATTGCAAACATATGTTTAACAAGGATTATCAAGGCTAATATGTGAAAGATCTTCACAGTAAAGACTTTCCTCTTACTATGTCCAGTTTTGCCTATTAGGCTTCATAGAAACAAATCTATGGGGACTAAAAATATAGAAATATTTAAAAATATTATTTATTTATTCATGAGAGGCACAGAGAGAGTCATAGACATAGGCAGAGGGAGAAGCCGGCTCCCTGTGGGGAGCCTGATGTGGGACTTCATCCCAAGACCCCAGGATCACCACCTGAGCCAAAGGCAGACTCTCAAACACTGAGCCACCCAGGTGCCCCAAAGATAGAATTTTTTTCAAAATGTTATACATCATGTAATTTAGAAGCCAGTCCCAGAGCAAATTGACAAAGGTAAATTAGGATTATGAAATATTCTGGGATATATAAAATAATAATTTTTTGAAGCTAACAATGCCTTTAAAATACAATATTTCTTATATTATCTGAGTTTAAAAGTTTATTTTTTGACTTGAAGTTCACTTTTTATATATTTTTTTCACTTTCTTTTTATTGAAGCGTAGTTGACACAAAATGCTATATTAGTTTTAGGTATACAACATAGTGATTAGAGAACTCTATATGCAATGCTATGTTCACCACAGGGTAGCTATCATCTGTGACCATAAAATACTATTACAATACCATTGACTACATTCCCTGTGCTGTATCATTCATCTTGTAATTCACTCAACCCATAACTGGAAGTATGTATGCCCCACTCTTTTTCACCTATTTTTCCCATTCTCCTCCCCCCTCCCATCTGGCAACCACCAATTTGTTCTCTGTATTTATGGATCTGTTTCTGAAAAAGTTCCTTTTCTAATGTTTGTTACTCTACCTGGAAATCAGCCTTTATTCTCAGCTTTCAAGCTGATGTAAGATTTCAGTTATGAGCTTAGTATTTTTTCAGTATAACTCCTTTTGTTAACGTAATTATAGAGATGAATATTATGCTAAATGCTTAGTATAATAAAACCAGTTAGAATAAGCCAAATTGATAGTTTTTTGTAAACAATCTATTATTATAAGAAAGTTTTAACTAAACTCTAACTTACAATGGAAATATCCACCTGTAGTCCAAAAGGTGAAAAACAAAAATTACTTCTTAGTTAAGTTTCCATGAAAGAAGTTCTGTCATTATATTTGTAGATGTTTTTATTCAAAATGAGTCCAAAAAGTGTTGAAAGATAAACAAGAAAATTGTGAACTCAGATCCAACTCATTTTTCCCTAGTGATATAGTTAAAAAATAACTAAACATAGAGTGAATCATTAGAAAACAAGAGAGCATATATCATTATATTCAAAATCGGAAAAAAAAATAAGAACTAAGGAAAATCCTCAAATACCTTCAAATTTATGAGATCACTTTTCTTAAATATCAGGTCAGATCAAGAACACACTTTCTGACATAGTTAGGAGACTGACCGCTATAGACTTTTTTGTGACACATGAGAATGCTTCAAATAAAACATCAAGAGTTTAAGGAAGTGCCTTAAGAAAAACTGAAGACAGAATCATCATTCTAAAAATGAAATGCCTAGCTAGAATGGACTAGGAAGGAGATCAGCAAAGAGTAAAGTTTGGAAATTCAAGGTGGAGATATAGTACACAATTGGCAGGCATGGCATTTACAAGTAAATTATAAATATGATAGAATTACTAGCCACCATTTCGAAATTCAAATCTATGTGTTATCTTTTAAAAATCAGAGTATCTGGACACACTGGTGGTCAGCATTCTCAGAGGATAAAAGTAAGCTGGAACTGATTAGCCATTTTGCCATTAAAGGGGGGCATATTCATGTTCATCTGAGTCCTTAAATGCCCATTGAATCACTTTGGTAATTTTTATTTCTTTCTTGTTCCTAAGATCCATCTGAATGGGTAATTCTTAAAGAAAAAATTCTAGACCAGGAGTAAAAAGACTTAATTTTTAGCCCAGTTCTTTGGTCTCTCCATCATGCAATCTTCCTTGTCTTCTGTTTTCTCTCTTTCCTTCCTCCCATTCTATTCATTCTTACATTCAGCAAAAATGAATGAAGTGCTTGATGCTGTGTATATAGCAATGGGCAAAATAGAACATATCACCTTATCCAGAATACAGTTTAGCCAGGAATAGCAATCAATAAGAAGCCAATAAATAATATAAAGTGATGGTTGCTACCTTAGTGCCCAGTGTTAAGGGTTCAAACAGGAAACAAGTCAGTATTTGGTGATCAGAGAATATGCAACTGAGAAAGAGATGCATCAATGATGAGCAGGAATTAGCCAGATGACAATTTGAGCAAAATCCTATAAAAAAATGAAACAAAACATAGCAGTATGTACAAGATGTGATGATAAAGGAACACAAAGCATGTTCAAGATGCATGGGTCAGTGAAAGATGAAATACACAAGAAATAAAAGAGAGGAGTAAGCCATTATAAAGAATTGAGACCTTATCCAGGGGTACAAAAAACCAACTAGGGACTTCAAGTATCAGAATAACATGTTAGCTCATGAATAACTTGTGTTCATAAAATTCCCAATGAAACAGTCGTTCACTTGGTTCAGATGTACTCTGTTTTTTATTAAATAAAAATTTTATAACATACTCCACAGAACAATGTGAACATCACCATTTTAGAATATTCCACTACTTATAAAATTTATTTCAATTTTCTGGTCTTTCAAACTCCATTGAACGCTCTTCTCAGTTAGATCTGGATAGTGGATAGTATTGGTTTTTGGAAGAACATACACCACTTAACTCCTGGTTAACAAATTATCTCTTGAACTGTCACAATATGCTCTAGTCTTTCCTCTCCCGGGTCCAGAGTGAAGCCTTCTCCAATGCTGATATTTTCGTTTGCTCTCCTCAGTGTGTGACTTTATCTTCTTCCACTGGCATTTTGATTTAAAAAATATGTATATTGCAGTGAAAATGGTACAGAAGAGGGCATTAATTATGAGTATAAAACACAATGAAATTTTGCAAAGAATATCCCGTGACCAAAAAATGAAATATTGTAAATTCCTCATAAGAGGCTGTCACTTTTGATCTTTTCTTCCCACAATGATTATTCTAACACCATAGATTAATTTCCCTTATTTTTGCACTTTGAATAAATAGAATCATAGTACAGTTAACCCTTGAACAACATGGGCTTGAATTGTGTGAGTCTACTTATAGGCAGATTTATTTTGGATAAATACAGCCCAGTACTATAAATGCATTTTCTCTTCCTTCTGAACTTCTTAATAACATTTTCTTTTTTCTAGCTTACTTTATTGTAAGAATACCGTGTATAATGCATATAACATACAAAATATGTGTTAATTGGCTGTTTATGTTATCAGTAGGCTTCTGCTCAACAGTAGGCTAATTAACAGGTTTTTGGGGACTTGAAGTTATAAGTGAATTTTCAACTGTATGGGGGATTAGCACTCCTAACCCCTGCATTGATCAAGGCTCTAACGTAATTTATTTGGCTGAACATTATGTTAATGTGAATTGCCCATCTTGTAAAGAATCAGTAGCCTGTTCATATGTACCATGATGCTGCATGTCCCACCATTTTGGCCTTAGTTAGTTTTTTCACAAATAAAAGAGCTTATTCCCTCATTAAGATCTTTACATTGCTGTTCTCACTCCAAACAGCATTTATAGTCATTTGAATGGTCTTTTTATTCAGATCTTTGCCTAAACTCATTCCTTAGCAAAATTTCTCAGACTATAATATCTAAACATCTTGTCAGCCAACATTACTCTACATTTCCTTTCCTTGCTTTTTCTTTATAGCATTTTCCATACTTAACAGTGCAGTATATATTCATTTATTTTTATTTGTTGATTACCTACCTCCTTAACTAGAATATAAATTTCATGAGAACAGGAGAATTTCTAAATTTTTCCCTCAGTTATCTACTTCCCATAGATAATTTTCATATTATTTCTGAAACCATTGAAATCTTTGTTTAAACAAATAAATAAAACCATAAATAGTGTGACTCTGATTGTTCAGATCTCTTTCTTCATCAGAACTCTATTATAGGTGTCATCTCCATAAGTCATATGACAGAATTGCTCATGATTTTCAAGCCCAGAGCCTCAAGAAGCCAGTTTTTGAAACCAGAGAACCAGAAATCAGAGAGTATGGCAGTGGACAATAGTAGTTAATGATATAGGGTTATGAGTAGGTGAAGTATATAATGTGGAGTGAAAATAAGGACAGAGACAACAGTAGACACTGAATTGATCCGTCTTTGAGTAAAAGTTTGCTTGGCAACAGATGATACAATAATTTAGTTTACTCATGTTTTATTAATGATTAGAAGAACAGATACTGGGAGGAGGAGAAAGATTAAAAGCAATGAAGAGATCTGAAAGGAGTTGAAGCAGTAGAGTGAAAGAAATGTGAAGGGCCAAAAAAATTGAGTGTGATTATCACATATAGGGTTACTTTGCCATTATAACATTGAGGCTGTAGTTTGCCTCATGTGTCCTGGCTTGTAAGGTCTGCAGTTGATCCCTGAACAACCTGGGGGTTAGGGTGATGACTTACCACCAGAGTCAAAAATCCAGGTATAACTTTTGACTTCCCAAAAACCTAACTACTAATAGCCTGCTGTTAACTAGAAGTCTTACAAATAACCCAAACTTGTCAGTTAACACATATTTTGATGTGATATGTATTATATGCTGTGTTTTATAATAAAGTTAGAGAAAAAATATTGTTAGTCATAAGAAAGAAAATACATTTATAGTACTGTGCTCTATAGAAAAAATTCTGTGAATAAGTGGTCCCACACAGTTCAAACTCAAGTTAGGAGTCAGCTGTATAAAAAAATCTTTAATAGAGGGTGCAGACACTGCTTTAAAGTTAGAAAATGTAAGTCTAAATCTTTTAACTATTGATTTGGCGATCAAAGCCATATCACATTTTCTCTTTGGGCCTCATTTATCATGGATAAAATGAAATTTTGATATTCAATTTTCTGCAATTCTTTTAAATTTTAAGTGTCTAAAATTTCTGTATGAATAGTCAAAGTCAATGCATATTCCTCTTTCTAGTATTTTCTAGGTGCAAGAAATTCTGTGATATCAAACTTAATATCTTCCACATAAGCTTGAAATATTAGAGTTTCCCCAGGGGAATCACTAGGCAACGACAGATAGAGCAGGGTGTCATTGGCATAACAGTGATGAATCAGGCTATTCTGTTGGAAAATTGAAGCCCATGATAGATAGATAGTAAGGAATTTACTTGGTGAGTAGGCAATCTCTGATGAAAAACAGACTTCCTAGTCAGACATACTACTATTTTGTTTTCTTAAAATCTTAAAACTCTGCATCTTTTGGCATCTCATCCTCTGACTAATTAAGACATGCATACATAGAATGTGTAAGTGAAAATGGGTTCAAATATAGTCTTAAAAAAGACTAAAAGTATTTGGCTGATCTTGTTAAAACTTGTCAACTTAGAACCTTCATTTTAAAAGGTCAATATCATGGAAAAAAACACACTTGGATTGGTAAAACTCTTGCTAATTAACAGTCCTTTTCTGTGGTGGTTTTGTGTATATATATATATATATATATATATATATATATATAATTAAATAAATTGGACAAAAATATTCATTAAGAAGTGTAATAAACTTTATAGGCAAAAGTTTCTTAATCTTTCCTCTATGACAAAACATCAATTGTGGTGGACACATCCATGTACAACCCTTTCCCCTTGAGTGTAAGAAGGACTTGTATTTGGTTTTGACCAAAAATTAGCAAAATGATGAGATATCACTCTTTTGTTTAGGTTATGGCATATTACAACGGTATTAGGATTTTATCCTCATGATCAGATTATGTAATAAATGCATCCATATTAAGACACTGGAGAGATTCTCTCCGTGGCCCTGAAAAAGAGAGCTGCCATGTTGTGAGAAAGCTATGTGGTAAAAACTGTAGGTGGCTTGCAGGAGTTGAAAATGGCCTGCAACTAACAGCCATCAAGAAAACAGGATCCTCAGTCCCACAGCCACAAGGAGATGGATGCTGTCAGTCACAAGACTGATCTTAGAAGCAGGTTCTTCCCAAATGAAGCATCCAGATGATCATGTCACCTGGTCAACATCTTGATCATAGGCTTGTGAGACTAAGAGCTGAGGACTCAGCAAAGTCATGCCCAGGCTTCTCACCCACAGAAATTGTGATATAGTGTGTGGTTTTTAGTCACTATGTTTGTTGTAATATGGTTGTACACTGATATAAAATTAATGTAACCACTATAGTAAGTGCTATTTTAAATAGATAGCACAGGTATGATATAAGGTTAAAAAGAGTTATATAGAAATAGAATATAATACTGACAAGTTGCTTGCACCTGTGTCTAAAACTATTTCATTAATCCAACTTATCTTATTGCCTACTTCTTGTCCAAATTGTAATATATTAGCATGTGATGAGGTATGTCAAAGTAGAAGATATTTGTTTATTGTCTCAAAGATTACACGGTGTGGTTAGAAAACAGATATCCAATTACAGAAGGAAAGCTGATAAACCAAAGAGAAAATGGGTAAAGCAAAATTGAAGTTGGATTGTCATTTACACAAAGATATATTATTAGTTGGCCACCATTGCTTGCAAAATTTCATGGAATATATACAACAGGTTATAATTCTATAAATGATCATCTTAAAGGCATGAACTCCAACAAAAATGACTGCAATGTGGTACCAATATCCAGTGTTTGTTTTGTGTCTTTTTTTTTTTTTTACTGTGAAAAACTAAGACTCTACATTAAAAATGGCAGGAATCTCTAAAAGAGTACAGTAGATATGAAAGAATAGCTAATCTACCAACTGTAGCCTGTCCATACATAATGAAAACAAATCACTTAATCTCTCCCCTTGGGTTAATTTATCTGTATTTAAATATAGATAAATAAGAATGAGTCTTGGTCCTGAAACACTTCCTTATGAAGAGATAAAGAGCCCACATAGCCCTAGCCAGACTTACCAATTTGTGTAGGAATATCTACCTCTTTTCTATACTCAATGAATGTTTCTTCATTTTGCTCAATTGTGTGCCTCAATGGTCCTCAGGTAGCTCTTATCTTTCAGTATTTCAGACTCCATGAGTAGAGGTAGGGGTCCTTATGCTGCAATCCTAGAGAGCATACATAGGTCAATTGCCCTATATCAGGTGTGGCGGCAGAGAAAGAGGGATGGGGATGGTGGGGAACAGTTCACCTTGAGGGACCAGTGCACACTATCAGAACTGATCTTGCTCTCTCTCTTCTCTATGTAGGTAAAGGCATTGAGTTTGACTGTGTTGTATTTTTTTTTAGAAACTCAGTGTTTGACTGTGTTGTATTTTTTTTTAGAAACTCAGATACCAAGATGCAATGGGCAGACCTGTTAGAACTTCTGATTCATTCTAGTGCCTGGCATCATGATGATTTTTGCTATCCTTCATGCAGCTGAAGTCTTCTCCCGGCACTGATAACTGGCACATAGTGTTCTGCTTGACAATAAGAGTATCAGAATATCAGAATTATATTTAGTCTAATTGAGAGATATATTCTTATCATTTTCTGAAGAGTTGCTTTGAAAAAGAAATTATTAATAAATTAAAATTCACACAATGTGCTATTCAAAAATTCATAACTCTTAAATCTTAACATAATGTAGGAATCATACTTTCCAGATATAGTGTAAAAACCACATACATATCAACCTGCAAACAAATCAAGGAATAGAAATCAACCTTGTTCATCTTCATATTCCAATTTCTGGCACAGTGATATTCATGTTCAGGCATGCAAATAGTTGTAGAAAGAATGGAATATTTAGAATGCAGGAAGTATAATGTGATAAATCCCTGTCACTAGGGCAAATGACATCTGTCGTTTCAGAAGAAAGTGAAGTTACTCAGTTTTAGGTTATAGGGAAACTAGTAGGAAAGT
This sequence comes from Canis lupus familiaris, assembly GCF_011100685.1. NCBI lineage: Eukaryota > Metazoa > Chordata > Mammalia > Carnivora > Canidae > Canis > Canis lupus. The sequence continues at coordinate 82,361,369 of NC_049224.1, forward strand.
TCAGCTGTAGGTTATAAGCAAATAGAGGTTGAATAGGAGTGGATTCAAAGGTGAAAAAGTTAGCATTTCAGGAATAGGTGCTATCATGATTAAAGCAATTAACCTGGCTCTATGCATGGCAGTAAACACACTGACTGATATGGAATGGGTTAATTGCACACAGGCAAAATGAAAAGTCAGGAAAAGGCAAAATGAAAAATCATGAAAATCTTGATCTATTTAAGATACTCAGTTTGATGGGTCAATCAATGAAAAGCAATAGTATGCTCTTGGGAATCAAAGTTAAATAAAGATAATATTATTTAAGGAAAGAATGTACATATAATATCAACTTCTTTACCTCTAATATATAGAGATTAAGAAAATGGGTTCAGAAGTCAGGCATTCTGGATAGAATGCAGGTTCTTTCCTTATCTTGCTGTGCTTTAATATATGCTCAGTTGTAAAATAGTACAATTAAAATGCCTGTTTGTAAGGATTATTTTAAATAAGACTTTTAAAGTTGTGCCTAATGCTTAGTAAGGACTCAGCAGTTATAAACTGCTTTGTTTTTCACAAAATAATTTGAATAGATGATGATGATGATAGATGATGATAGATAGATAGATAGATAGATAGATAGATAGATAGATGATAGATATAGATAGATAGATAATAGGAAGAAAGAACGAGAAGAAAGAAAAAAGAAAGGAAAGAAGAAGAAAGAAAGAAGAAAGAAAGAAAAAAAGAAAAGAAAGAAAGAAAGAAAGAAAGAAAGAAAGAAAGAAGAAAGAAAGAAAGAAAGAAAGAAAGAAAGAAAGAAAGAAGAAAGAAAGAAAGAAAGAAAGAAAGAAAGAAAGATCTGGATATATAATCTGGATATAAATTATAAACTCATGTTTTTTCCAAATTTACATATATTCTGAATATATGTATGTTTCGGAAAATATATATTCATAATTGTGTGTTTTTTTTTTTTAATAGAGTTTTCTTGGGATCCCTGGGTGGCTCAGTGGTTTAGCACCTGCCTTTGGCCCAGGGCGTGATCCTGGAGTCCCAGGATCGAGTCCCACATCAGGCTCCCTATATGGAGCCTGTTTATCCCTCTAACTGTGTCTCTGCCTCTGTCTCTCTCTCTGTGTCTCTCATGAATAAATAAATAAAATCTTAAAAAAATAGTTTTCTTTATTTTATGCTTTTATACTTTCTACTTTTAAATGGCTTTGATTTCTCTAGTGCATAAACATGTATGGGGGAAACATAGGTTTGACAAAAAAGCATTACTCTAGAAGCCAGACAGATTTTATTAAAAGATATAAGTAGCTTTAAACATTCCCTAAGGTATAGTCTACCTCACATTTAATAATTGACGTTTTCCAAGACGAGCCAGTTGATCTAAAATTGCTGAATTTGAGAAACTTAACAAAATAGACAAAAATAAATTATAAAATCATATCCCCCCCATCCTTTTTGGGTAATTATTTTCAAAAGGTGAATGCATATAAATATAAACATTATGACTCTGAGAATATCATTTCCATTTTATAAATATAGAGAAAAAGAATCCTGCATCTGTCTTTAATTCAGGCATTCAGCTCAGCATCTAGACCTGTGTGTGTGTTCATGCACAGCTCTACCATCACTGCCTTTGGTAGGAAAGTAAGCCACTGCTCTCATATCTGTGCAAATCCCAGAAATTGAATCTTCAAGCCATTGACTCCTGAATTAAAAATCAGTCTGGATCAGAGACTTGGAATGGTCTGTCCTGGATTTAAGCTCCAGTTGCACCATAGGAACCAAATATTTCCTTTGCTGTGTTGAAAATTGTGAGCTATGCTCTATGACAAATATCCTTTTGATTAAACACCCACTCACATTTGTCAAGGTTCTGTCAAGTGAAAATTTCAGATTCTAAGGGGACCCTTATCCTCCAATTATTTTGTTCAGAACATTTGGTGTTTTGATTTCTGGGAAAGTTTGCTTTCCTGCAGTATGAATGAGTCTTGCCAAGTACTGAGATGATTAGTACCAACAATAATAATTGAGCCATCATGCAAGGGGAACATTTGAATATGGATGGATTCTCAGCCCTTACTTTAAAAAAAAAAATCTTCTATGGAAACCAAGGAACTATCACAGCTGTGAAACTGCAATTTTGTTTTATTATTAGAAGTTTCAAGAAAATAAAATCTCAACATAATAATCTAGGGCTTTTTAATATTGTAAGGAAAATCATGTCACGATTCTGGACTTGCCCACTTAAAACAAGTGACTAATTCTAAGACATAAAGAAAGTGTTCAATAGATATTTCCTAAATTATTGTGAATGTAGTTATAGATGTACAAAGGAATGAAGCTGCCCTTCTTGTTGCCCCAGGTGAACAGGATAGTTTTGGTTTCTTGTTGGTTTATTCGTACGTGGCAATTATTTTTAAGTTATGCTAATACAATTAGAAATTGAAGAACTGCTTTTGCTCTTGTTGGAGTCAGTTGATAATTTTTTGTGTCCACTCCCAGAAGTTCTCAGTTTTCATTTCCATTAGTTGTTTAAATGGAATAATATTCCTTACTATCTTTTCACAGAAAAACACATTTACAAAGGTCAGTAATATGCTTCCTGTTTACCTATTCATTCCATATTAACAAATATTAACTTTGCTAATATTTGGTCGATGACATAGAATTAAACACACAAATACAAAATCAACTGTTTTATTGAAATTATGATAAGTGTATTGAGTGGAAGTAAGAAATACCTTGAGAGTATGGGATAAAAAAATTAATATAATCTTAATGATCACCAAAAGGCTTACTTAAAATAATGCTTGATTTTTTGGGGGGGGAGCAGAGGAGGCATTTGAGGTAGCATGTATAGAATTTTTTTCAAGCGCTACAGCAGGTGGAGGTATAACCAAATCAAGGAGTTACTGCTTCCATCTAGAAAATGACATAAGAAGGCTACATTAAAGTGATAAAGAGGATCTTTTCTGTCAAAATAACACCTTTCAATTAAAACTCCTATATGGTTTCAGCAGTGATTCCAGTCCTAACCAAGCAAGAGTCTCTTGATATCTCCTTGCATGTAGTTTCTGTGGTAACTGGTTCACCTTAATTCTAGGTGATCACAGTCTCTGCTTCTGTTTTAAGGAAATATAAGCTCTTTTCACTTGGTGTCAGATCTCTTAGGACAACTAACTCTTAAGTGACCAGTTCTGTTCTATTTTTTTTTTCTAAATAGTAATTTTAAAGATAAACTAAATTTCCCCCTTCTTTTCTACCATAATATGAAATAGAAATTATCTAGAAATCATGTTAAAACACTATATTGATATTTTGGGGTAGATATGACATATTTGAAATCTGTGGCGTAAAAACAGGTTGCAAAGATGTTGAATTTGGCCTGTACCGTGTTGGCATACACAATATTAAACATTATTTTTGTTAATATTTACAAATGGATAGATTTGACAAAGACTAAGAAGAGTCAATAAATATGGAAAACAAAATTGAAGGACTGACACTACACAAACTTAGGATTTAATCATAAAGCTATGGTAATGAAGACAGTAGCATTTGGGAAAAAAAGACAAATAGAAGAGCTCAAAGGAACAGAATATATAGTTTAGAAATAGATCCACATAAACGCTAATCTTTAACAAGGGAGCCACGAAAATACAATGGAACAAGGATAGTATTTTCAACAAATTATGCTGTAACAATTGGACATCCACATGTAATAAACAAATAAAATGAATCTATACACAAACCACACCTTTCACAATTGACTAGAGAATGGATCAGAGACCTAACATGAAACACAGAAATAAAAATCTTCTACTGTATTTTCTCAGAGGAGAAAATCTAAATGACCTTGGGTATGGTTAGCACTATTTATATATGAAACCAAAGGCATAATCTGTGAAAGGAAAATTGATCATCTGAACTTCTTTAAAGTTAAAAATTTTCTGTTTTGCAAAAGAAAATTTCCGGGAGAATTGGAAGACAGGCCACAGATTGGGAGGGAATACTTGCAAAAGACATTAACTGATAAAGGACTGTTATCCAAAATATAGAATGAAGTCTTAAAACTCAAAAGTAAGAAGATGAATAACCCAATTTAAAAATGGGCAAAAGATCTAAATAGACATTTCGCCAAGGAAGGTGACAAATATACAGGTGACAAATAAGCACATGACATGGTTTTCAACATAGTAAACCATTAAGATACTGTAAATTAAAACAGCAATGAAATGTCACTACTATCCTTACAGGGTAATTAGGATGACCAAAATCAAAAACACTGACAAAACCAAATGATAGTGAAGATATGAGCAATAGGAATTCTCATTCATTTGTTACCAGGGGAAATGGAAAATGATGCACCATTCTGGAAGATAGTTGGTGGTTTCTTACAAAAGTAAACATTCCTTATCATACAATCCAGGAAATATGCTCCTTGCAATGTATACAAAGTAGTTGAAATCTACACAAAAACCTTCACACAGTTGTTAATAGCAGCTTTATTTATAATTTCCCAAACTTGGAAGCACCAAGATGTCCTTCAGAAGGTGAATGAATAAATAAACTGCAGTATCCATATAATAAAATGTTATATGGTGCTGAAAAGAAATGAGTTATCAAGGCATAATAAGATCTGAAGGAAACTTTAATGTGTTTTACTAAGTGAAAGAAGTCAATCTGGACAGTTACATTATATATGATTCCAACTATATGACTGGCCTTCTTGAAAAGGCAAGACTATGGAGGCAATAAAAAGCAGTGGTTGCCAGGGTTAAGTGGAAGGAAGGGATGAAGAGGAAGAGCAAGAGATTTTTAGGGCTGTGAAAACATTCTGTATGATACTACAATAATGGATACATATCATTACACATTTGTCCAAGTATATTTACACAAAGAGTGAACCTTAACGCAAATTATGAATTCTTGGTAATAAGGTGTCACTATAGGTTCATTAGTCTTAAAGAATGTATCTCTCTGGTATGGGATGTTGATAGTGGGGGAGGCTGAGCCTGTGTCCTGGCAGAGGATATATGTGAAATTTATGTACCTTCGGCTCAATTTTGTTATGTACTGATGCTGCTTTAAAACTCAAAGTCTGTTTTTTAAACTAGCACAAAAAAGTAAAAGAACGGATTTTTTTTTTTTTTTGGTTAAAAAATGCATAGATTTCACATAGCTGCTTAGACTTCTGTTTGTGAAAAATATAACAATAGGAGATTATCCCAACAATCATCAGAGAAGTGGTAGTGTCTGTACCTTTCGGATGGGGACCTAGCTGTCCAGGTCACCACATTCCAACATTCTCTAATATCCTGGACACTGAGGCTGAATGTCGAATGCCATCAATCCACCTTATTCCCTTAAGGCATCTATATGACATCTGTAGGCAATTAAATTTGCAATTTAAGATTAGGGAAACCAGTGTGTGTCCATTAACACTTCTTGCACTTTTTTCTCCTTTACTTGATGGCATATCAATTAACACTTTCTAAAAAAAATAAAAAATTAAAAATTAAAAAATTAAAAAAAATTAACACTCTCTTCACTTATACTAAGTGATCCTTATACTGTCCTATTTATGCTTATCATCCATGTTTATAGGACAACTTATAGTTTCCTATGTCCTGCAACACTTCATGTAGAACCTTACACTTCTTGTAATTGCCCAAACACTGGCATAAACAAATTTAACCAAATATTTTAATTTCTGTACATTTTTCTCCCACTCCAAATGCCTGCTTTATAAGTGAGGGTTTCTGTGATGTATATGAACCACAGCAATAGTTCTTGATAAGTTATGGTCTTCCAAGATGAAGTTCGTTTTAAATGTGACCTCAGACTATATCATCCTTCTTATTTTTGACACTTTTCATGTAATAAAATAAGGATATGCCTAATATTGAAGATTCAGCAATTATTTTGACAGTCGAGGGTATCTTTTGATTGTATAAAGGATCACACAGAAGTACAACAAATGATTGTTTAGGGTTAACAAATTGGTGGCCAGGACCAAAGATCTTGGATCAAACCTAAAATTCTGAGGTCAGAATTTCACTGTAATCAAAGGTAAAGTGAAGATCTACGGCATTACAAAAGAACAATCTGTTCTTCTCATTTTTCTCTAATTGATTAAATAATGAGCCATTATGGTGTTTCTATTATGAAGGTTTTTATGAAATATTCTCTTTCTTCTTTAAGAGAGGAAAAAGAAGAGAAAATCTTTACGAATAAGAATGTAATTAAGATGAAGCACGCCATTACATTGTACTTATTTTGCATTTTGTTGTAATCCTATGCATATCAATTACACATTAACCTAAAACATAAATAGCTTTGTCTTAATAGAAAATGGACTATAATTATAACAACATAATTTGCATACAAACATGAATTATGGAATGGTAACTACAAATCTAATCTATCCATTAGTGACTGGTAATCGCTGATGTCAAATATCATTAGTATCTTTTAAATTAGCATTTTAAAAGGGAAATTCCTAAAAATATTATTACTACTACTTCACTACTACAACCCTGACTTCTATTTTTCACTAACTGCTATATTACATAATGTTCCAAGATTGATGTAAAAAGTTTTATACATATTATATAATGTGCCTGCAAACTGGAGTGATATATCATGTTTGACAAAGTTGCCTATCGTCCAAATAGGGCTAAAGCTAAAATTTGCTAAGGGTTTTATCACATGATTTTTAAAAGGACTTTCAAGATATGTTCAGATTGTTTAGATCCTTTAATGTTTTTGTATTAAAAAACTGAATTGAAACTGGTTTTATCATGTATTCCAGGCATGAGGTCATGACTATAACCTAGGGAAAAAAAAAAGCTAAACTGTTGTTAATTTTTTTTAAATGGTAGATCACATAATTTCCTCAATCATTTCTATTGTGTCATGTTTTTTTGAAATAGTTACTCCCAAATGTACTTCAGTGAGCACCCTTGCAATGCGATCAGATAAACAAAGGCACAGTTTTTACCTATTTTCAGAGATTAAACTCTAAAGTTCTATCCTTTAGATCAAAGTTTCCAAGGACAATCTTGTTGCATATGCAAAACTGTTTTCTTATGGGAAATAAAATGAAAGTGACAAAAAGAAGATCACTTTGAAAATTTCACCCATATGTGTAACTTGTGTTTTAGTTCTTACTTCCTTTCCACGTCTCAAAGTTTATAGAAACAGATATATTATGAAACAATCCTTTTGGGATATAAGTAAATCCTCTAGCTCAGCACAACCCTGGTGAAAATTCTGGACTGTTAGATATATGTGATTCTTTTGTTCTTTCTTCTCAGCAGTTATCCCTACTGATACAGTCAGTGTTTCATCTCAGCATGAAACAACATCAGATAACACTGCACTCTGAAAAGTAGATAAAATGAGGACTCTCAAATGAGAATGAATTAGAAATGTCCCCACAGTAGCGGTGAGGACTTAAAAACACGAAACTGACAAATGTACTACAGAGGGGGTGTACAAAGAGTTTTCCACTCCAACTTCTTATTCTTCATAGAGATGATTAGTGCTGGAAGGTGTCAGACAGCAAATGATAAAGCTGGCCATGACAGATTTATGATATGAAGCAAAACCAGCTATCTAGTAGATATCCATCTGATGGCAGCTTTTAAATATAAAAACAAATAAGTATGGCATTTTCCCAAATTGTCTGAAAAGTTCCCATCTCATTGGGTGGGTGAGTATGGGAGGGGGTCTTCTTTTATTTCTCTGTGATACCGAGAATTTGCAGAGGAATATTATTTTTCAAATATCTAAGAAAATAGTCACTAGAGTATTTCACAACATATAAAAATCTTCTTTGTTCAATATTTATTTATATAACAAACTGAAATATTTTCTTGGGGCGTATAACAATTTGTTATGGGTTTCTTTTTCTTTCTGGCTCCACACAGATATACTTCACATACAACATTGTATAAATTTAGGTATGCATGTTGTAGGTCTCTTTTAAATACGTTATTAAACTTCCTCTTAAACTATAACTTACTTATTTTAACCCTTTGGTGTAAAGGGAAAAGTTATCAAAAAATCAAAGAAATTTTGAGTATTTGTTTTACAGTTGTTTTCTTTCTTTCTGACCACTATTATTCAATCTTGTCTGTTTCAACAGTTTGAGAAGATACAAACATTTATGTTTCAGCACCACCCAACCTGTTAATACAAAATATTTTATTCATAAAACAAAGTCATCTTCTGACTTCAGTTTCATTTGTAGTGGGGTTGAAAACTTTGGGTTCTATCATTACAAATATGGTTGAAGAGCATAACACGCCTCAGTTTAGAAAAGGTATTTTATTAAGTTCCTTCTCCTGATGAGACACTGCTAATCTAGAGGAATCACACACACATACACACACACACCTATGTACACACATAGAGTGTATGACTTATTGGAGCTTTTTAGAGGAATTCTATAAAACTAAATTGTAACTGCAATTAAATGTAAAAATTCACAATAAAAAGCACAGAGTATTCTGGGAGCCTAGTGTATACTAGTCCATAACCTCGTATGAAGCAGATGAGGGAGGAAAAATACAGAATGTGAAGAATGAGTCTATACATAAATGATTTGGGGGACTTGGGTGGCTCGATTGGTTAATTGTTTGCTTTGGGTTCAGGTCATGATGCCAGCTGGGGTCCTGGGATCGAGGCCTGCATTAGGCTTCCTGCTCAGTGGGAGTCTGCCTCTCCATCTCCTGCTCCCTCTGCTTGAGCTCTCTCTCTCTTTCTGTCAAACAAATAAATAAAACCTTTTAAAAAAATACATAAATGATTTATTAAATAAATTCACAAGAGTGGGGAAATCAAAGATACCTCAAATCAAGTTATTGTATAAGAATACATATAATATAAATATATTATTATATATTGTATCATATTATGATATTGTACATAATCTAGGCTTCTAAATATGGCAAACCAGGATATAATCTCTATATTCTTTTTTTATAATCTCTATATTCGAAATCACTCTATCACTATGATTTATTTAGCAACTACCACAGATTCCATACCACATTATCTATTTACCAATATTGTATTTTATGCCTCGTGACAACATTATAAAATAGTCATTTTTTTTGTTCTAGAGAAGATAAAACTGAAGATGCTCAGCAGGATTAAAATCAAGTGTCTCATAAGAACAGAACCAGGACCGCCTCTGGTTGTGTCCAACTTCAAAAGTCAGAATGTTAAGCACTACCCATATTTTATTGCTCTTTATTTTCACGATTTAGATACCCAGACCCAAAGATCCTACAGTTCCTGGCAGTTGTGAATGTATTTGCTATGTCCTCACATTTTCTGAAGCTACATAGAGTACATTTTTTAAACGGACTTCTGCCGCCGGAACTTGGCGAGGTAGCCTTGCCATTATGGGATTTCTTCCAGATTACTTGACAGGTATTAAATGGGGAACAGTTTTATCAGCTCTTACACACGTGTTTCTGAAACACTATTGAAACTTATTTTTTCACACAAGCTAATCCATAGTTCTCATAGAAAAAAAAAAAACTCTAAATTATCTGCATTTGATACCAAATAAGGGATCATGCTAATGAAGTTGGCTGCAATTTATAGATGCAACTTTTCAGAATCTGCACCAACTAGAGTGAGCATATACTCATAAACTTCTTGTTATCAGGAAGTAAAGTGATTCTCATACTACCTATTTAAGTTAGTAAATTGTTTTAATGTCAGGAGTTCCTATCAAAGAGAGTCAAACAATAGTTTGCAAAAAGTCTCTGTATTGTGACAAATTCAAGTAAAGTTCTTCTTTATCCTTGTTAAAGCATTAAGCTATGAAAGACAATTTTCCATGAATTTTAAAGACCATGGTTTCATGTAAGGTTAACTGAGTTTGAGGGAGGAAATAAAAAAGTAAACAAAAACAATGAGTCTCTCTCACTTTCTATTTATTACCTGATTTTAATTCTCAATCAACGCTCTCCTAAAACATTCTTTAAAAAAAAAAAAAAAAACAAACTATAGATTAAAAAAGCTATGTTGCCCTAAGTCACAAACTAGAGCCAAGTCTCAAAATGACCTAGAGAATTTCGTTTAATTTAATTGATATGTAAGCCAAAAGTACAATAAAAAATACATTATGGAACACGTTTTTGAAATGATTATTCTATTTGTGTGTGGCAGACCAGATTTCATCCAATTTTGTTCAAAAGCCACAAATATTTGATAAGGAATCTTGTTTTGGAGGTCAAATACAAAGCCCAGCCTATGTTGGCAGTTTCCTCTGCTAAGGCTAAGAAAGCTCAAATCTTGATTTTATTCTTTTTAAGATTTCTACCTCTTCATCCAAACACAATATTTCTAAGGTTTGTAGACAGGCCCATAAAAGTGAACAAGAAAAGGGGATTATTATTTTATAGCAGTTATAAATAGAGTTTGGGGGAATACTGAATACCTGCCTCAAGAAATCTTATAGACTTTGCCCATTTTTTATAAAGATTGATTCCTTTCCTCTCTCTCTCTCTATCTCCCTCCCACCAACCTCCTTTCCCTCTTTCTCCTTTTTCTCATGTACACACACTGACTTTGCTGGCAATTAATATTTTACATGCTAAATGAAAATACCTTAGGGAAGATATAAGTTGCATTAATAGTTTGCCATTCACATTAACAGGAAACCATATATTATATTTCATATAAAACATTAAGTCTAATCGTAAGATAATTGCCAGGAAGACAGTAGGACACTCTCATTCATTTATTGAAATGGATTTTTTAAAAGCCATTACACATTTTCGTAAAGGACCCTGATGTTACCCTTACCTCCTTTCAGCTCTAGCTCCAGCTCAGGTGTTTGGATTCTGCAAGACATGTTGTAGAAGAGTCTCACATCCTCTCAGGAGCCAAGGAGACCCCCGTCCTGGAGCATATTCAATATCTTCAACTTTTGGGATGCCTGGGTGGCTCAGCGGTTGATCACCTGCCTTTGGCTCAGGTTGTGATCCTGTGGGATCAAGTCCCGCATCGGGCTCCCTACAGGGAGCCTGCTTCTCCCTCTGCCTGTGTCTCTGCCTCTGTGTGTCTCTCATGAGTACATAACTAAAATCTTTAAAAATAAATAAATACTTCAACTTTTTTAATAAAATAAAAATAAAAAAAAATACCTTCAACTTTTAAAATAAAACTGTGTCAGTAGTAATTTACTTGTACGTCAACCAGAAGTCAAAAATCATAAATATACCCACGGAAACGACAGATTATTAAATGTCAGCTCCCAATGTCTCTCTGAATTGGATTCACAGGCTCTCTCATTGCATAGAGGGAAATGTTGTCCTTGCAGTTTTTCCTAAACCACAGTAGGCATCTTTTTTTTTTTTTTTTTGTAATATGTTCCTATAAACCATGTTGTCTGAGTAATGATTCTCTCTCTGCTTTCCTTCTTCATCTGGGAATTTTATTAATCTCTGCTTTTATTGACATTTACCATTTTGATATATTTATTAAATCAATCTCTGATCCTATATATTCAGATTGTAATGGACCAAATTGCCCCCTCTCCTTGGGATCTCGGTGTCTACTAGTAGGTTAGGTTTCCAAGAAAAATCTTTGACTTATAAATATGTTTTTCTTCAGGGAGCAGTATTTTCTCATTACTGTTTTTGCCCATGAAGTAGTGCAATCAATTTCTGATTTAATACTAACGATAGCAACATAAAACACAAAAGTATAACCTTTTTGGAAGGTGATTTGACAATAATTGTGGGGTCTTAAATTTTTCATGTATATTGACTATTAGTAAATCATCCCAAGGGACTCATTCAGATTAAAGGAAAAGAATAATACCTGAAGATATCCATTACAATTTATCTCCAATGGTAAACATTTGGAAGCAACTTGTGGCTGACCAATACATGTTACATCGACTAAAGAAAAGTATGTTACCTCAATGAAATGCATTTGATGTGTTTATGTAAATGGTATCTATGAAGACAATATAACGATACAAAAAATATTTGTCCTGTGATTGCTTCCACATAAAACCACAAAACTTTACATACAGACAAAAACCTATATATGAATAGTGACATATGTAATGGAATATTGGAACAAGTAAACAGTTGGTTTATTAGAGTGCTATTGTGATTAATCATTTTTTAAATTTTAATTTCTATAGATATAGTGACATTTTTTGCATTTTGAATGGTACAATGAATGGTATTAATTTGGGTATGTCATTTAGAGTAACACACATTTTCTAAGCAAATCGTAACATCAGTGTACATAAGTTAAATACATGATTATAAAGCTTATCATTGAAAATATACAAAATTATAGCAAACATAGTATAACAAATCAAATCTTAACCATTGCATTTATTCATGAAATATATTCACTGTAAAACATCAGAAACTGTAGTAGCTTATTCATAGTACATGTTCTTAAGGAGTTCATGTTTTTTTTATCATCACCTTTTTTCATTTCACATTCGACTACATTCAAAACTACTTTTCCTATGTTTTTTTTTTTTTTCCCTTTTCAAGTTGTTTGGTAACAGAAAAGGTATAAGTAGACTTGGTAGGGAAATAAATATTATAATAGAATTTCTAAATCTCTTTTGTCATGTACTACTTTGAAAAAAAATCACATATTCACATAAAAAGAAAATGGAGTATGCAATTTTATACATAGAACTTGCTTATGTGTTTTGATTGTCTCCATGAATTTTCATGGACCTCCATAGACCCTGTCTTGGTCCAATAGGATTGTTATAAAAAAAAAAAATTGCATACACTGGGTGATTTAAATAACAAACATCATATCTCTCAGTTCTGAAGTCTAATACAGTCACCAGCAGATCTGGTGTCTGATGAAGGCCTGCTTCCTACTTCAGAGATAGCCATAATTTCACTGTATCCTCACATGGAAGAAGGAGTGTGGGAGCTCTCTGGGTCTCTTTTATAAAGGCACTAATTCCATTTTCAGTGCTCTACCTCCATGACCTAATCATCTCCCAAAGCCCCACCTTATAATACCATCACCCTGGAATTAGAATTTCAACATGCAAACTTGAGGGGAACACAAACATCCAATCCATAGCAGACCATGAGCCAAGTTCACTCATTCTGGGCATAGAAAGGAAAGCGCATGCAATTATACAAATGTTCCCTGAATATCTGCTATGGGCCAAGAACTATTTCAGAGTCTAGTTATTCAATGAGTAAGACAGACAAAATGCTTGAATCATACATTCTATTTATGGGAAAGATAATAGGGAAGTGCACAAGTGAATAAACACTATAACTTGAGATAGTAGTAAGTGTTATAAAAAATAACATTTTAAAACTTACAGAGTTCATTCTTTATCGGTCTTAGAATTAATAGGTAAAATTATATAAAGTAATGATTTCAGAATAAGCATTACTAGTGTTATTATAGTCAAAAAAGTGTTCTAACAGTTAAAAATATATTTTTAACTTGCAAAAGTGTATTTATCAGCTATGTCCTGCCTCTGTTTATAGCAAAATTGACAATTAGCTACATAAAAAGAAAACTCAAACAGGTTTGAAGTTTATAAACTTAAAAATGTCTATGGAATGAATATAGAAAAAAATCCTCAAAAACAGTTTTATATATCATTAGCTTAAAAGTATCTTAAATTATTACAACTGAACATTATGAATCATTCATGTATATATCACAATTTGGAGTGGACATAAATTGAATTACCCACCTTACAGTTAGATTGACATTTTTTGCTTCCTCTTTTATTTGTTAAGCAAATATTTTCATATAAGTTACAATAGTCTTGGGATCCCTGGGTGGCGCAGCGGTTTGGCGCCTGCCTTTGGCCCAGGGTGTGATCCTGGACACCTGGGATCGAATCCCACGTCGGGCTCCTGGTGCATGGAGCCTGCTTCTCCCATTGCCTGTGTCTCTGCCTCTCTCTCTCTCTGTGTGACTATCATAAATAAATAAAAATTAAAAAAAAAGTTATAATAGTCTTATATTTAACCCTATCTTTGAATTTATTGTGAAGCAACGCTTCACTTATTTGACATCACAAGAGATACTGTGCTATATAAATATCTCATTTTAATGAACACAAAGTATATTCTCTCTCCACAATTTTATAGAGAGCACTGCCTTGTGTAAGTCAAATGTGTTGAGTAATGATATATTGTACTTAAATTTTTAATATGACTTTAAAATAAGATGTATACTACAATGGTACCCCACAACTCCTACACAGGAACTCATAGAAAGGACTAGTCCATCTTGATAGTTCTGAGTATGGATTTGGGGGCAAACTTCTTGAACTCAAAACCTGACTCTGACATTTAATTCCTGAGTAAGTTTGAGCAAGATTTTTATACTTTAGCTTTCTCATGTATAATATGGATAAAATGTCAATATCTACCTCACAAGGCCTTGAATGAGTTAATATTTCTAAAGCACTTAGGATAGTATACGATATGTAGTAAATGCTACATAAGTTTTAAGGATAGTGATGGTTAATTTATGTGTCAACTCAGGACGCCTGGGTGGCTCAGCAGTTGAGTGCCTGCCTTAGGCTCAGATCATGATCCTGAGTCCAGGGATCAAGTCCCACCAAGAAGCCCATTTATCCCTCTGCCTATGTCTCTGCCTCTCTCTCTCTATGTCTCCCATGAATAAATAAATAAAATATTTTAAAAAATTATGTGTCAACTTGAATGGGCTAAGGAGTGCCCAAATAGCTAGTAAGACAATATTTTGGGGTGTGTCTGTGATGGAGTTTCTGGAAAAGATTAGCATTTAATCCATGAAGGCCCAAACAGAACAGAAAGGCAGAAAAATAGGGAATTCTCTCTCCCTTCTTGAGTTGAGAGAGATCCATCTTCTCCTACCCACGAAAATAGGAGCTCCTGCCTTCAGATCTTGGGACTTAAAACAGCTGTCCCCCTGCCTTCCTCCATCCCCTCTTCAGGTCTTCCATATGGGCTGGAAGTGAAACCATAGGCTCCCATAGTTCTTAGACTATCAGACTTGGGTTGAATTACACCAAGAGCTTTCTAGCGCTTGCATCTTACAGACAGCAGATTGTGGGACTTCTTGGCCTCCATAACCACCACATGGGCCAAATCCTGTAATGAGTCTCCTCTTATACATCTCTATATAACCTATTGATTCTATATCTTTGAAGAATCTAATGTGAATAGGATTATGCTTTATTTCGTTGTATCTGATTAAACTTCCAAGGGCAATTATACATAATACTTTGTCACGGCAGCAGGGCAGAGTTCTGTGAAGGTTGGAGGATGATAGACTGGGAAACGAGCCTGGGGAAATAAGCCAGAGTCAGACCCAAGTTAATCAAAATACTTAAAATTAAATACTTGGAAATTTACTATGTCATACATATTCCACAATTAAGTTACTATATAGAAAAGACAACTACAGCTGCTATTGACCTGTAGGAAAGAAGAAAAATTAGTAATTTCAGAGGTAAAAAATAATTTGGCTGCCATATGAAGGCCTAAAGACTAGGAAATCAAAACACAGCTATTCAAATCCAGGGAAATGATGAAAATATGATCAAGATAAAGGCTGGAAGTGATAGAAAGGTGTTTCAGGACAGCATGGCTAGAATGTAGGATTTTATACTTTCTGCATTCTCAGTCCTAGAGAAGAGTGTGTCATACATGTTCACTAAATTTGAGCTGTCGTAATGGGTTCTGAGCATTGCCTATCAAAAACGAGAGAGGAAAATAATTAAATACATAGATCTATAGTTTCTACCGGAGTATCTGGGGAGTAAATGATGCCACTGATTTCAATTCTGAATATATAGGTAGGGGAAAAGGCTTTGCAAGAGGAATAAGAAGTGAGACTATTAAGTTTTAGGTAAGTTTGAGGCCACATAAGTCAGCAAGTCACATGTGATGCATGTACTGTAAGTAGCTCTCTTTAAAAAGCCAATTTAATTTAATTCACTTCAATGTGCTAAATTAACTAATTTAGCAATATGCTAGTGATGTACATCCTCTACTAGTCTGCTCTTTTACTAGACCAAATGGGTATATTTATTAACTAATTTTAATTCAGTGAGTTCCTATTTTAATGGAATATAATACCAAGTGCTGTAAAAACTCATCCTGCTTCTGATGGGAAAAGAAAGTCGGAGAGCAGAGAAAATCAGGAAGAAAATTTCTTTTCAGAACTATGTCTTCGAGAATAGCTGGGGAGAAAAGAAGATCAGAGGGGGTAGAGGAGAAGGAGGCCAGACGGGCTTCAAGAGGCTAAGTTTTAAATGTAGCATAAACCAGGATTATAATGAGGACAAAAAAATTTGTGGTGTCTGCATTTATTTTTGTAGTGTGTTCTTTGCTGTTTTCTCCTTAAATTAAATAAAAGGCAGAATTTCACTCTGATCCACTAAAAAGCTAGTTAATGATCATAATTTAGATGCTAGTGTAGGGCAATAGCTATTTATACAAATTATTACCCTAAGCACCTGCTCCAATTTTTTATGTATTATGCTAACTGTGTTTTTTGTCTTAATTAAAAATGTTAATTAGTGGTGATATAAACAGCAAAAGAAGAGCTGGTAACATATGCACAAGAATTTTACAATATGTGCATAACTTTTTTCAAACTGATGAACTAAGCATGAAAGCATTCTAAAACACTTATGAACAGTTGCAAATTTTCAAGTAAACCTGAGATAATTCTCTGAGCATCAGACTAGGTTAACATATGATTGTTCTCTGCTTTCCCATATTTTGCTTTGAGCCTAATTATTGTACACTGCTGTCTCCATTTAAATGTTTTACATTTGGATTCCTAACATGCTTTCCCAGCATATTTTGCACTTTGAATTTTGCCACCCCTGTCAACTCATGCCAACACCGTTTCCTAAATATTTAGAGATTTCCCCTTTAAAAAGCTACTACTCACATATTGGCAGGTGCCTGCATTACCCATTAATAAGGAATGGGGGGAAAATGAAGTAGGAGGCGGATGATTTCTAAACAAATAAGTAATCTTTTTTCATTATCCTTTGAGGAAAGAACTCACAGGGGACAGAAACATTGTGATTTTCTATGTAGTTCACCTAGGGTTAGCATGATCACAGTGAAGAAAATGAATTTGATTCCTAGTATGCCCTCCAACTACCTTAAAAAGCATTTCCTCCATCAGGCCAACGTTATCAGGGCATTTCTGGCTGCTTTGTCATCATACCCTTCCCCCTACCTCCTCCCAAAAAACCTAAGCAATTCAGTATAAATACACACACACACACACACACACACACACGTACAAGAAGGGTAATAAAATGTTTTCTTGTCTACAGAATGCCTGATATATATGTATTTAATATGTTTTTCAAACAAACAAATTAAAGTGTTTCCTTTATTTTTTGTAGAAAGTCTGTACCCTATAGCATTGATTAAAAGTTTAATAACTGAAATAATAAATATGGTAATTCAATGCAATCGTTTCAGTAACTTTTCCTCTTTTTCAAGGGAAAATACAAAACGACAAAATCAATCCAATCCAACGACATCAAGTTAAATACATTAAGCTAAACGAGGAACTTAATATGTGGGCTCTTTTAAAAACAGAAGTAGCCCACATATCTTACTGGAGACAGTGCACTGTAATAGAAATCACACCAGAATTTACGAGATCTGGTCTTCAGTCCCCTGGTCTTTCTGGGACAAATTTCTTCTTTCCCACTGGTTTCTGCTTGAATATTGCATTCCTACAGAGCCTTTCCTCAAAACCTGGCCTCAAATGTCTCCTGCTAGCTCTCCATACACAGACAAGCAAGCACAAAGTCCTGTCATATCACTCTTGCTCCATTTTCCTGGTAGTCTTTTAAGATTTATGAAATTAACTGAATTATCCTGTTGACTAGTCCATTAAAATAAAGGCTCCATGAGAACAGAGACCTTGATGGTTCTTTTTTTCTTCTGTTTTCAGTTCATAGAAGAATGCCTTGCCCTGATTGAATGATTTTGTTTAGCGACAGAACTGTCAGTAAGTATTGATGAAGAAACAGAAACTGACCTGGTAGTGAAGTTGGATGGATTCATCTTGACCTTGTTTACTCACCCGGATTTAGATTAATGACAAATTAAAAGAGAGTTCTAGAATCCTAAAGTCCTTTACTCGTGGCTACAGACTTTTTTTCTGATTATGTGGAGTAATACAAAATCCTCACACCATTTGTCTCATTGGTTAAAACAGAGTTAAGAGTGATGTCAACTTTCGGAGTCATGAATCCAAAAAGCTTTGAACAGGTACAGTGAGGAATTGAAAATAACAAGATGGCATGAAACAGGAAAAGGGACTTAACTAGCATTAAGTTTGAAACCCTAATGCAGAAATTAGCAAATCTGGGGGCCCATATCTATATATGTAATTTAAACCTCTTTATAATTTCCATATGATTAAAGCATATGTATTATTTTTATTACTTATTTTATATACATTATACTTTATATTTTATATTATTCATCGTAGCATATTATACATAATTCAAATTTAAATATGTATCTAATGATATAACCTTCTTTCATTCACAAGGAGAGAGATAGTGGGAAGGAGAGAACATTTGAAGTGTAAGGATACTGCTTAGAAGACGAATGTAGCCCGATTGTGGAAAATCATATTTTGGCTTTAATGAGTTCATGATACAAAATAGAAAACTTGAAAATGTGGGAAGATGACTTCTTTTTCCACTTCCGTCTGTACGCTGACTCAAGTCATTTGTATTATGCTGATGTGGGAGGAAGACATCCCCTTTTCCTTTTTCATCCATTTTTTTTTCAATAAGTCAGTACTATTTCCTCTCATATAGCATGAAATTAAGAATGTAGGCACAGATTCCTTTGTTATCTACATTTAAAAAAATATTTTATAGGAAACTGGTAAGAAAAAGTATGTCTATCCTGGGAAAGGTTGTGTATTCTTGCGTAAGGCTTTCTGGGATATGTGACCACTATATTGTATTTTCCGTTTATCACCCTTTTCTATGGTACCAACGAGCAAGGAAGTGGAAACCCAAGGAAGAAGAAATGACAGTACACAATTTGAACATGAGTAACGTACACCCCAGTTTATTCTAGTTATGAAAATGTAATTTGAAAATCAGAGGAGTAGGCAACTGGTTGGTTGACTCCGAAGGAGGATTAGGGCCAGGGGACATAACTACATGGCATTTACAAAAGTCACAGAACAAAGCTTCCTATCAGGAAGACATTTAAAGTATTTAAATTATGGGATGCAAGTTTAAGAATTAAATGTTATTGGGTTATCTCTCAGGCTTTTTTCTCTCTGCTTTTCACCAAGCACTGTATGTCTGCAATCTAGCCATTATCCTGTGTGTACATCTAAGTCATAACTTCTAACTTTATGACACTCCATGGTGTCATCTGCCACATTTTATCTATCCACACTCCAGATGATGGACAGTCAATTTGTTTCCAACTCTTTTCCCTGGCTAAGAACACTGCTGCAATGAATAACCTTGCACATGTCCCCATATGGAGCTTTCTAGAATGACTGCCAATCCCTACAATCTTACCAGTAGTAAGACTCACATCCCCACTAACACTTGGCATTTTCAAGCTTTTTGATTATTGCCAGTCCAATAGGCAAAGCCATATCTTATTGTTACTCTAATTTTTCCTTCCTCTGCTTAGTAATGATCATGAATATTTTTCATATATTCATTAGCTCTGGCAGTTTCTTCTCTAAACTGAGATTTTATTTCTTTACAAATGTTTTCTACTTTTGTCTTTCCTTTGTTGGTTTGTAGGAGTTCTCATCTTATTCTAGATGTGAATTTCTAGTCATTTCTAGACATCTAAACTGTATTTTCAAATTCACGTGTACATCTTTTAATTTTCATTATGCTCTGGCTCAATGAACAGACAATAAAATTTTGGTGGAATCTATTTGTCATTTTTGGCTTTATTTTTGTATTTTTAAAGTTTCATTTAAGAATCTCTTTCCTACCCCAGGACTAAAGGTATTTTGCATGCCTAATTAGGTAGTAAGTCTTTAACTAAAATCCATTTTCATTGTGCTCTTAGAAAGGAATCTAATATTACTCTCCTCTGTATGCTAATCCAGTTTTCTACCACAATATACTAAACTTTCTGAAATGTCCTTAATATAGAGTGCTAGCACTCACTTATAGTGTAAATTTCCACTTGTGACTGTTAAGGTTTTCAATGGTTTATTGCTCTCTTTTTTTTAGTAAATATGATTCATTGTTACTGTAGGTGTTGCTGTTATTACTATTATGATTATGACTTTGAGGTATGAAAGTATGTTTTTTGTTTCTCTGGGCAAGTCTCCCTCTATCCTTTTTATTTTACAAAGTGGACTTTGTTAATCATTATCCTATATTTCTATGTATATGAAAAAGCTTATAAAGATTCCTAAAAATGAAATTGCTATTGTGATTAACACTGAAATCATAGATTACTTTTTGTAGGTAAAGCGTCTTTTATGTTATTATCTGTTGTAAGAGTATCGATTATCTCTCTATTTAGATCAGTGGCAATTTTGTCCCCTGGGGGATATTTGGCAATATCTGGACATATTTGTTATTTAATATTTTAGTTGTTACAACTGGGGAGATGCTACTGATATCCAGGCAAAAATAAAAAAGCTCCCACAAAGTACAGGACTGTCTTCTATAACAAAGAATTATCTGCTCCAAGATGTCAATAATGCTGAAGCAGAGAAACTCAGGTTTAGATACTTTACATCCTCTTTGTTAGAGTTTTAAAGCTTTTTCATGGAGTGCCAATTAATTCTCAGTAACCTAATTCATAGATATTTTATATTTTTAGTTTCTGTTATGCATCTATGTATCTCATTTGTACTTCCCAGTTTATTAATATTGCTATAGAGAAATGAAACTCAGGCATGTGGACGATTCATTTCATTTCCATAACCTTACTAAAACTTTAATTACTTCTAATAGCTCATTGATTCTATTGGATTTTCTAGGTAAATTATTCTATCATGTTCAAATAAATTTAACTTCTATTTTGTTTCTTCATGAATATGATTAGCTAGGATCTTGATTACAATGTACCAGGAGAAGTAATATTGGACACTGTTTTTTAAGTCCTGATGTTAAAGGGAATGTATAAGGCATCCTCATGGAGTATATTTGTTATAGAGTTTGGTAAATAAAGGTCAGCTTTTATATATTTAAAAAACTTCTATACTTTGGGATGCCTAGGTGGCTCAGTGGTTGAACGTCTGCCTTAGGCCTAGGCCGTGATCCCAGAATCCCTGTATTGAGTCCCACATAGGGCTCTCTGCATGGAGCCTGCTTCTCCCTCTACCTATGTCTCTGCTTCTCTCTCTCTGTCTCTCATAAATAAGTAAATAAAATCTTAAAAAAAAGAAACGTCTACACTTCTACTAAGCATTTTTATCACAAATAGGTAATGGATCTATTTGTGTTATTGTATTTTTCTGAAACAATTTATAAAACAGTATGGATTTTCTTACTTAATCTGTTAAGGTTACCAAATATAGTAATATATATTTTTCCTACATATATATTTTCACAATCCTCCTTAAGCCTCTTTAGCCAGAATGTATTTATTAAATGCACTATCAGAATTGGTTATTTAATAATTAACTTTGAATTTTAACATCTACATTTCTCAGTGAAACAGGTCTGTAGTTATTTGCTTATTTGTTTGTCTGTTTTGTCCTGATGTAGTTTTGTAAGCATGATTATAAGAGCTTTATTAAATTAATTGATAGATGAGATAATTTTTTTTAAAAAATTTGGTACAACTTGATTAAAAAACACATTAACTATTCCTTGAAGGTTTGTTAAATACAACTCTTAAAGCCGTGCATGTTTGAAATTGTTGAACGGAATTCTTAGGTATCTATTTTATTTTCCTTAATGTTTATTTTTTTATGCTTACTTATATATTATACTAACTGTGATCTATAGATTTTGACAATATTTCTACATCGTTCAGTTATAAATATTTATAGTTTTAAATCTAGTGTGTTTTTTTGTAATGTGTTATTACCAAACCATGGCTTTAAAATTATTGTCATTAACTTCTAATTTTACTGTTTTATGGCATTCAACAATATTCATATAATCACCTCTCTGATAGAACATAGTGCATGCTGTGGAGACAAACAACAAACAGCTACTGTCATGAGAATGGCAGCTCTGTAGGAGAGTTCAAGAAGTCCTGTTTGCCCAACTTAGAAATTACACAAGTGAAGTCAGGTTAAGGATCATTGTATGCATAGGGAACAATAACTCATAAACCTGGGAAAAGTGGATTTTCTTTGAAGAAATGTAAGACTAAATATTGTTTAAGACTAAATATCACTGAGCAAAGAGAAGAAAGAAGTGAAATGAAATTGAAAAGACATTAACTTCATGTTGTAGTTCATCATATACTTGTAGAACTTACTGTAGTAGGACCATTGAAGAGCTATGTGCTAACAGAAATATATAATGGCTTATATTTCAAAAACTTTATTTTGCCTGCTGTTTTGTGGTACCCATGGGATGCCTGTGCATCCCTGCCCAGATCAACCTTCAGGAAAGAATCCCAGATGTGGGATTGGTAAGCAAACTACCTCCACCAGTCAGCTCCGTTAGGGTCTGTCTCGGGGAATAGAGAGCTGCCCCCTTTGAGGTTATACCCTTCCCAGGGCAGTCCATAGCCCAGGGCAGAAAGGCCCACATATTTCAACCCACAAAGGAGAATCCTCATAGAGTATATTTGTTATAGAGTTTGGTAAATAAGGTCAGCTTTTATATATTTAAAAAACTTCTCCATATGCAATATTCCCTCTAGAACTTCTCATCATGTCAGGTACTTGTGGTCATATATCTCAGCTCAACTTCTTCCTCAGCACAATCCTGCAATTTCCTGCCTCTTTTCCAAGAGACTGATCTCTCATGAACACCTCACATCCCTAACTCTGTCTGAGTCTTCTAGGGGGGAAACCCATCTGCATCGTGTTTGGATAATGGATTACGGAGGGCAACAGTGTCAGGAGATTATTGTGACAGTCTTGGTTAGAAAAGATGGAGACAGATATATACTAAGAATCTACTTTTGTGAAATGTACAGCTCGCAATTCCAAAAGTTTATATTTGGCTGAAAAAGAAAATTGACTCAAATTGTTAACTTGCGTTTAACTAAATGATAATTTTTATCTTGAGATTTTGCTCAGAACTAGTGGATCACATCTCCAAAATTCAAGTGTCCTGTTGCGATAGAGAATTTTATTTATGTGATACTTTATGCCTCACTCTAGTTTGATCTCTTTAAAGACAAAGTTGAATATCCTCACGTTTGATTTGTTTCAGAAGTAGTTGCTGTCTCCTTCAGTTCTCGGTTTTGAAAAATACATTATGTTAACGATTCTGTTTACATTGACTTACATTGTTCTACCAGGGAAGAAAAAAATTTCCATAGTCACTGACATTTCATTATTTTCCTCTATAAATAAGCAATAGATGACTCATAATTGCTTCCTTTCTTAATTTAACAATATTATGTTATTATATATGCTTGGGTTCTAAGAGCATATTAAATCCCTTTAGAAGTTACACTCGTATTTTTGGCAATACATGTCCTTTTTGAAATCCTGACACCAACAGTATATTGGTCTGGAATAGATTCAAGTCTATGGATACTTGCTTAGAAATACATTATGAAAAATAAAATCAATTCATTGATAAAAGTCCTGTCAAGGTTCAATAAATGGTGAGAAAAAAGATGCTTCTGAATATAAAAAACTGAGTGAAAGTAAACTATGATCTCATGCAGATCAAGGCAGTAATAGCTTGATGATGCAATCTATGTATTTTGCAAGACATTCTTTATCATTTTACCATGGTATAGTGTCATGGTCATGGCCTTCAAAAGTGACTTCCCAGAATTGCTGTTATTAGGCTTACAAAAGTTAGCTGATGCAATAATATGCAAGAGTCTCCAGCTTGTATAAATATAAGAATGTGGAGGAGTTGTGTCATAGAATAAATCCAATAAACTTAACCCCAAATCCATAACTATCTATCATTTTTCTATTGAAAAACAGTCGAATTTAAAATGGTAGTGATGCCATAACTTTGAATAATGGTGAATAGGATATAGCTCTAAAGAAAATTTAGAAATAATATAGAATTCCTATCTTCAAGAGTATACATCCCATTAAGGAATATGAAATATATCTGTAAACAATTATGATATCAGGTAAATGGTTATAGACAACCTAAGAGAGTTTTCAGTAGCTGTAGAAAAACAAGAATGACTCTGACAGTCCTCGGTATTATTCTTTAGCTACTTAACATACAACAACGTGTTAAACACTGTAGTATAGAAATGAGAACTGGAGGGTATTATGCTGAGTGAAGTAAGTCAGTCGGAGAAGGACAAACATTATATGTTCTCATTCATGTGGGGAATATAAATAATAGTGAAAGGGAATATAAGGGAGGGGAGAAGAAATGTGTGGGAATATCAGAAAGGGAGACAGACGTAAAGACTGCTAACTCTGGGAAACGAACTAGGGGTGGTAGAAGGGGAGGAGGGCAGGGGGGTGGGGGTGAATGGGTGACGGGCACTGAGGGGGGCACTTGACGGGATGAGCACTGGGTGTTATTCTGTATGTTGGCAAATTGAGCACCAATAAAAAATAAATTAAAAAAAAGAAAAAGAAAAAAAAAGAAATGAGTCTACCAAATGGTGTGTAAAGTCATTGCTGAAAAGGCTGCAGAGCCAGAGATTGCATTTTCAAATCTGCTTGTACCATGTGGGGACATGTTTCTGAGTTTTGGCCAATGGAGTGTGGGCAGAATTGAATTATAAGTCAAGCTGGAACTTATAAAACCACTGTCTGATCCTCCCCTGTCTCACTCTTCATTGATCTTGATCAAAATTTAATGCTGAAGATTTTCTTAGAGGTTACAATTTTGAGATGGCAAGAGAAATAGTTTCTTGAATATCTGAGTTGATAACGTGGAACAGTTTAGTAAATCACATCACAAAAACTAATAAAAGCTTACTAATTATTAAGATTAAGATCAAGATACATCATCAAGTAATTCTACTTGTTTATGAATACATGTGTGTAATTATCATTATCATACCAGGAGCACACACACACACATACACACACACACATATATAATATATATACACACACAATACATATACACACATATGCACAATATTTTATGTTTTCAACTCTCCCTAAACTAATATCTTATTTTTGTGTTTGTGTGTGAAAAGCTTATTAAATTTAAATCCTGCAGAAATCTTTAATTTACCTTGGAGTGAGAACAAGCCACTTTTTCCCACTTGCTTTTATCTTACTCAGGTTTTCATATATCTTTCCATCTTCTACCACACATAGTCCTAGTCCAGAAAATTAGAGTCACTTCAGAATAGAAAGCTTTTTATTCCCTTCTATATTTTCCTCAATGGCTAGCATAGTATCTGGGCTCTGCTCCTTTACAAATGTTTTAACTAAATGAATTAAAGTGTGAAAAAGAAATATATCATGAATCTATTTTAGTTACCTTTCTAATTATATCCTGAGGATCAGATCATAGAGATGTTCTGGAAACCTAGAACTCTTTATGTTGACAGAAGGGAGATGTGGCTCAAAGTGTGAACTCTTTAAGGAGATCCAATGAATTCATTCTTCATTTCAACAACTATTTTTAAGGCCTCTCTCTATCTTAGAATCTAACCTTCTGCTTCTAATAATCATAAAGGCAAGAAGAACTTAGGTACAGGCAGTCCAATTAGCTCAGCTTAGGGCATAGAAACATAGAAGAGTTGCTAGTGTTGACTGATTTTTGAACTTGTCAAAAGAGAAAACACAACCATTGTGTGTGTTTTACTATAATGTGTATCCACGTAGTAAATCCTGATCACCACTACTGCTTCTCAACTGATAAACTTCTTAAAAACACTCAATTGTAATATTCTCCTTATAATATACTGCTATGTTTTTTTAAATTAGGACAGGTTGTTTTCATAGGGCTTTGGTATGTAATGTTTATAATATAATCATGTATATGGATTACACACGGAGTAAAATTGCAGTGGACCAGTCCAGACCAGAGGTCAGCAAATTTTTTTCTTAAAAGGACAGGATAGAAAATATTTTATACTTTGTATATCATAATGGCTTTGTCACAACTACTCAGCAATGCTACCATAGTACAAAAGCAGCCAGAGAATATAAAGGAATGGGTTTTGTTATATTTCAGAGAAACTTTATTTCTACAAGCTAGCATTAAATTGGATTTGGCTTGTGGCCGTATTCTGGCAATCCCTGCTCTAGACATTTTTTTAAATTCTGAAATGATAATTGTTGGGAACAATGTGTGGATGATAAAATATTACTGATCCTAAGGTGCAAATATATTAGGTTTAATTAGTGAAAATAGGTTTTGTCTTTTCAGGAGCTTAAGGAAAACTTTTCTTGTTCACAATATCTTCTGACAAAAAAGAAAATGAGAAAACTGGGGTTTTACTCCATTAAAATCATAGGAGTGAGGTAATCAAATAAAACTTATGCCATCCTGTACAATGAAGCATAGAGTCTGGTTGAGAATACTTTACTCCAGCCTCAATTCCTGTTTGTCCTAATTACAAAACTTTTTACATATATTAATAATATTATAGGGAGAAAAGCTTCAGGCAAATGAAGTAAGCATTAATTAAAGACAGAAAAATGCATAGTTCGACAATTCTACCTCGGGGAAGCTTTGTGGATTTGTTTGAAAGGGTTATTGGAGTGGAGAAGGTATATCATTTAAAAAAAAAAAAAAAGATGACAAGTTGTAAACAAAAGACATTGAAGTGATCATGGAAATCTACAAATATCTTTGGCAGACCTGTCGGGTCCACTATTGGAATGGTCCTCATAAGGGCCAATTTACACTGTGTATCAATGTAGGCACTTGGCCTCAGCTCTTCAGCATGAAAGAAGTCCCCGGGAATGTCTCACTCTTTCAGTTTGGTGGCTTTTGTAAATTAGCTTATTGGAGTATTAGCAAGAGCAGAAGCTTGCTACCTTGTTGTTTGCCCTGCCTATTGCTGCTATCAGGGAAGTCAAGTCATCCCAATGAATATAAGAGAGGTTGAACAGGGAATCAACAATAAATAATTAGCTTAACGTTTAGAGTTGTAAATCTCTTCTTGTCATCTGGTTACTCTGCACTAATCTGAGATGGAAAGTCACTAGGATAAAAACCCAAAGAGAATAAATTGCTGAAGGGGTTAGGTTTGTGATTAATGAGATTCAGGATAGAACACCATTAATATATGTCTTCTTGAGTGCCCACGCTACCTTTTCTCTCAACAGACGGTAAAAATCTCTTGGCTGCTAAGTTTTGCTTTTATATGGTGATAATTGAATAAAGATGCATTTCAGGTCAGAGTTCCTTCTTGGTAACCTATCATGAATCTTGAAGGCATGGATAACATTATTTTACGCAGAAATAATGTTATTTCTCCTTTCAAAACTTCATGCTGAACCAAAATCTTATTGAGGAAGTGGCATGATGGGGAAAGTACTGCATTGAGAATCATAAAAATGTCTTTTCCCCTGCCTCTCCCGTTTACTGTGAAATCTTCTGAAAATCTAGTAACTCTTCAGGACCCAAGTTTCTCATTTAAGTCAGCTAGCATTTCACGACGTGCCTTGGCAATGTGCCTTAGTCACTGCATTCATGAAACTCAACACCAAGTTAAGGACATAAATATGAGTGATATTCTTAACTCAAATTATTATTCAACTCTGATGATATCCAAGAGTCTTGCAGCATATCCTCTTTCTCTCTTTCCTTTTTTTCTGCTTTTGCAATGAATACAGCACTCACATCGATTTTATAAATCTTAAAAGTGCTATCCTAAAAATAAAAAAAAGAATTCTGATGAATTCATGTTAGAAAGAAAGTTATAATTTTGAAAGGAAAGTCATGATGTAATTGGCTGCACGTACAAGTAGATGAAACAAATGTGGTGCCTTCAACCACAAAAATGGTATCATTATGGCAAAGATTCAAAATTAAATAAATGAAAATCCACCATGAAAAGCAGGTCGAAAGAAATAAGCTCACATTTATAGAAATAAGATCTTATGCTTTTGTGGCACAAATATGTATGTACAAGAAAATTATCAAAAACTTGCCAAGCTGTTGTCTATTATAATGATGATGATGATGATGATGATGATGATGATGAAATATGTTTTCTACCTGAAGTGATCTTTAAAAAACAATATAGAGAAATATCTAAAAAGCCAAGCATTGCATCTGTGTATATTTTAATTCACTGTTATGGTCCAAACATTGTAACTGTGTATATTTTAAATCAGTGTTATGGTCGGGAAGATGAAGTGCTCTGTCAGATTTTTTAGAGGAGAAATTATATGAGACAAAGTGATTTTTTTCAAAAATCAAATATATGTATGCTAAGTAGCCTACTAAATAACTGTGTGATGTTCCTGTTTAGCACAGACCCTAAAGAACTAAAAACATACAAGTCCTAAAAATAAATGACTCTTACTGCTCTAAGTTTTTGTTGTTGTTGTTGTTGTTTTAAGGCATGAGTTTCTATTGTGAATTGAGACTGTATTATGGACATAAATCTGGAGGAATAGTTGTAATGAGAAACATTGAGTTACTTCAAGGCAATTGTGTATGAAATGGGATTCTCTTATGTCTGTCACTGCTTATGCTAAAGCATACAATGTGTAGACTTGCATAGGTAGCATGAATCCAACGGCATTGATGTTTTCCAACGCATGATGTTCTGATATCAAGTAAAATTAGGACGTATGGAGATTTGGTATAAAATACAACATGGTCTTTCAATTTATAAAATTAATATACAAATAGAGTTACAAGATATTTCCCTCCAAATACTCTATATATTTATATCTTATTATTTCTGAAAAGATAAATTGTAAAAAAAAAAAGAAAAGATATATTGTAATGGAAGATGCATGTGCTTGAAAATATATGGATGGTTTAATGGATAAGAATAGGATGATACTGTCGTCAGTTGGATTTCACATCTACTGATAACCTTTAAACAGGAATGGAAAAGTTCTATTAGCTAATTGCCTATAGAATGATTCTGTTTTATGTGGATAAAAGTTGAAGTGAGAGATTTTTACATCCAGGAGTGAAAAATATCTGTTTACTTGATTGGCTAAATAATAATAAACATTCATTCATTCGTTTCTATACTACGGTGTAGTTCCTTTAATCATTTTTCATGCTTTTAGAGTTACATTCAGAAACACAAGAATTTTAATTTCCCACTCTACATAACTATGTGATTTCCTAAAATATTAAATATTATACAGCATATTTGTAAAATTGAATGAATTTAAAAAAAAATTATAATCTGCCAGGACCTAGGGAGGGAGGGAGAGAAAGACATTTTTGCCGCTGAAGAAGTCTCAACATGACAAGAAAAAGAGAAACTGATTATAGATTATTATTGACTTGGATGTGAGGATTAAATCTCCCTGGGTTCAAAATTAAAGATGACTTTGTACCTTAATTTATTAAGAGCTTCCAATGTCTCAGGAATCCTGTTAGAATGTTTACATAATCTCACTTAATCCACAAAGCCATGTGAGCAATGAACGATTTTACCCATTTTACAGACAAGTAAAGGAAGGCTTCACAGTAGCCTAAGGCCTCATAGCTAGTAAGTGACAGAGTTGGATTTCAAGTTCCAGAGGATCCTGACAGTAAAGCTAATGCTCACAAAATACCCCTACTCGTTGATTAGTCACCCACAGTTTTGGACAAATACAGGACGTTAAGTGTGTGGTGAGAACAATGTATGCCTTTTTATTGTGTGGAGAGGTGTGTGGGTAGCATATCTCATCTCCTAGGATAGAACTGCCTCTGAGACCGATGCAGAGAGATAACTGAGGGCAAATTTTTCAGTACAAAATGTTAGACCGTTCTCTGAAAGGAGAAAAATCTAAGCTCAAACACAGGTGTGAGAGTTTCCCAACCTGTTTGATGAAGCTGTGTTCTTAATCAAGAGTGTTGAGGGAGTGGTTAAACCACAAGCCAGTTGGAACAGTGTCTGAACAGGTGCAGCAGCAAATAGCCTGAAAATGAACAGGACTCATTTCAGAAGTTTTTGATAGTCCTGAATGGAGGTCCTTTCCAAAGTAGATTATTTGATTCAAAGTCCTAGTGCTGCTATAGTTTGCCATATATATATAAACCCTGCACATGGCTCACAGGAAAGGTCAATTTAGTTGAACTGAAGTCATTTCACTTGCTTACCAATTATTTCAGATAAAATCCTGGAAAGAAAAAAAGTTTCCATCTATGACATAAGTTTGCATCCTATATCCATCCTTATGATCTCTTTGGAACTATTTGTCCTTACAATGCAACAGGGTCAGTATCTAAAAGTAAATTAAAATTGCCAATGGCTTCCTCACTTTTAAATATAAATGTCTGGGTCAACCCATTATCCCTCTGAATAGGAAATTTGGGTCCTTGTACAAGGCACCACAATGTTTGCTCTTTTGAAAGGAAAAATATATCTCTGATGTCAGTGATACTCTCTGACTTCTGTAGTCTTAAAATAGGATATTATTCATCCTATTTCCTGTTCATGATTTTAACAATGATAAGCCACTGCAAACTGATCAGCCGCTGCAATGAGAAGAGAGAGAGGAAATTTCTGCCAAAGGAACTTTACCTCTCACAGCATGCTTCAAACACACTACACACTGACACTGTTTCCTGACGGGATTTAAAAACAACTCGTGGAGGAAGATTTAGCCAGTCTGATTGATTTAGGACACTTTCTTTAAGTATTGCACCCCAGACGCTCCACAGTCTCTAAATTACCATGTATGCCCAGAGAATGATTAAATAAATTGCCCTGATTTTTTTTTTCAATCTCTCTCATCTCAATTCGTAATGTTAAAACACTTTGTGAGATGCTGGCGGCACATGCACACACAAGAAAAAAAAATTCTGTTAAGCTAGAATCAAAAAAGAAACAGTAGTAGATTTATATATATTTTTTTTACATTTCACACTTTGTTAACTTGAGGTGCCAAAGATCAATGAACTTCCCCCACCACAAGAAAAAAGATAAAATACCAAACAGAAATGTGAATGGGTAGAGAATTACCATAACCCAACAAAGGAAATACCTGTAAACCAGTACAAGCATCCTTAAAAGTGCATTTTTGTGGATATATTGCTACATCATGAGAATTATGTTACTCCCTTCCAGGATCATTATCACCATCATCACTCTGTTTGTTTGTTTTTTGGTTTGGTTTGGGTTTTTTGCTGTTTTTCGCATGATCATACCTTCAAGCATTTTTAAGCAATTTAAGTGACTCCGTAAATCTTACATGGAGAATCTGAACAATTGGCATGACACACAAGGATACTCATCTCACTCTGATTGAGTGAATTAGTAGAAAGGGCTTGAGTCTTGAAGTCCGGCAGGTTTAGGTTTAAATTTAGTGGTGATATTTAATGAAAATTGATTTTGAAGAAGTGACTTAAAGTTTTCAGGTTTCAGGTTCCTAATTTATAGTACAGGCTGCAAAAGCCTCTGCATAGGATTCCTGTAGAGAACACATCTCTCACACATTTGGCACCACTTTAAAATTGTTTATTTTTCCTTACTACTACTCCTGCACTCGCTGATATTTTAGTTTAATGTAGTTTAGTTTCAACTCCCAGTCTCTAATGCTCTTGCTCTACATTCCAACAAATAACTAACCGCATTTTCAAGGCTATGCTAAATGTTTTTATATTTCTCTAAAGTTACTGTGCTTCCTTCCTTGGGGGAAATAGCCTTCACTACTTAGCAACACATTTCCCATTGCCAATCTCAAATGCCAGCTCTTCAATGAAATCTGTCTTGAATGATGTAAACATAAGTAATCTTTCCTTTGAATTATTCTCATGGCATTTTAAAATACCTCGACTAATATACTATTTATTGCGGTATTATAAAAAAAACATTTTAACCTCCAGTTATCACGTGAATTTTAAAACCCAGGATAAGATTTTAATTACTTTTTTTATCACTGCTAACAAAGATATCCTTTATGCTAAGAAGAAGCTCTGTTTTTTGTGCTCATTCACTCAATAATCAGGTTATTGAGAAGAAACTGATTATTTAAAACAATTGATTACTCATAATTTGTGTGGATCTTAAGTTCTATGGTCTTTGTTAATATAGTTGACATATGAACAACATGAGTTTGAACTTCATGGGCCCACTTACATATGGACATTTTTAATAAATATGATACAATATTATAAATGTAGAGTCTCTCCCTTACATTATTTTCTTAATAGCATTTTCTTTCCTCTTTATGATAAAAATATCGTATTAAATACATATACAAAATGTGTATTAATCTGTTTATGTTACTGGTAAGAATTCCACACCACAGTAGGCTATTAGTAGTCAACTGTTGGGGGAATCAAATATTATATATGTATTTTCCACTGCACACGATGGGGTCAAGGCCTCTAACCTCTGGATTTTTCAAGGGCCAACTGTAATTCTGTGATAATGAAACGTTGTTAGAAAAATGTACAAAAAGTATATAAACTATTTAATAAAGCATGCTCCTGAATTTTCAATGTGTAATGGTGAAAATCTAGTTCTTAGTTTTAGATAAGGAGTATGAATATCATAAGTTCCTATAAATAATATGAATACCTAGTTAATTTATATCTGAAACTTTTTTTCAGCTTTTTATCTTCCCCTGAATATTCTTACAGGTAATTAGAGCATCCTAGCTTATGTTTTAGCTTCTAATGTCACTTAGCATCCTTTGTTTTGGAAGAGCTCCCAGTCAAGATTTGAGAGCACCCTTGGTTCTAATAACTGAGACCAAAGGGGTTAACAAAAACCTTGGTTCTGCAAGGGCCTTTGTCCTTTGGTTAACTTTCTCAATGGAAACAGAAAAAAAGATGTGTGTCAATTGTGTTACTCTGTACTATAGCTTATGTTAAAAATTACACTTCAACTAAAAGAACTATAAACTGAGGCTCCCTGCTTTACATTTCTGAGGGGGGTGGGGCAACTCCTGTAAATGGATGTATTCTTGGTAGAACATTGGAAGACATGTCTATAGAGTTGTTCTGAGACATTTCTCCCTTTCTGGTGCATGAGATGTTTAAGTCAGAGTAGCTTTCATACTCACCTTTGGATTTTCAACCTTTGCACTCAGCCATGGCCAGTGAAGACTGTGCAATGCCTTCCTATAGACTATGACAAGGACCGTTTGGAGTGCATTCGATGTTGCCCCATTGGCAAGCTCTAGCTCCTATCATGTGTTCTTCTGAGTTGCTGTGGTCTTCTGATTTTGAAAGTAGCTCCGAGGACTAGCACATCACATGTTTTGTAACTATCACCAACACATTTTAATCAAATGATTTAGCAAACCCTAGACCCAAAAATAGACGTTTTAGTTATATAATTGATTTCCCACTCTAGAATTACTTTTGGAATTTTATATTCTCCCTTAAATTATCAGTATAACTTTAATTGTTAAATAATTTAACATATTGACACTTTTTATGTGTATACTCTATTTGGTCTGTTAGCTCAGTATCCACTCTTCTGATTTCTATTGGTCTGAAATCTTCTGATATATTTTCCACATTTTCTTATTTAAATGACATATGAAGGACAATCACAACGCTTAAAATATAGTAATTACTTTATCTGAAAAGCTTTATTTTATTTTCAGTGCTTAAAATATCTTTCTCAAAACATATTTATACTATTACAAATTATTTTGATACATTAAATATCAAAATAAGCCGTGGGCTTTTGTGTTGATTAAATCAGTTAGCAAAAACCCTTAAACAAAAATAGAGGGTTTAGTTATATAACTGATTTCCTATTCAATAATTTATTGTGTTTTTATATTTTCTCAGTATTCCAAAAGCAAGTATTATACGTAAAAATAAATAAATTTGCTTGTATTTGCAGGACAAATTATTTCTATTGCTTTATAAATACAGCACTCTTTGACCATGGTAAGTTACATTTTTCTTTTGAAGAATAACTATGCCTTAATTGCCAAAGTATGACTCAGTAGGAGAAAAATCTTTCCACTGCTTTATTTTTCTAACAAATGAAATTGAGTAATCAAAGTGTTTGCTCTTCTTGGTGGGAGGTGGAGGACATTAATTGTTTCTTCTGAGAAGTATATATTATTATTCAACATTGATAAAAATGCAAAATATTTTGAGGCTCATGGTAATGGAAGGTCTATGATATTTTAAGTTCAAAATTAGTGCTTCTAAATCCTTTTCACTATAATATTTACTATTATAATGCTTGTGTAGTGATTTATGGTTTTCTCATTTTTCAATTATGAACTCTTTAAAGTTCCTTCCTGCTAATTTTTCAATAAGGAGCCATTTATAAATGGAAGTTCTAATCTCTTCTTCTTCTAATAATGAGATTGTAAGACTAGAGAAATAGAATAACTAATCTCTTTAGCTCAATAACATCTGTTGAGTGCTGAATGTTTCTGACAGTAATTCCACTTGTCATGCAGTAGCAAAGGGAGGTCACACAACCTGTTAGGAGGGTCTTATAATCAAGATAAATTAGTAGATAAGGAAATTAAATATTTCATAGATTCAGTACTTTGTGCTGGATCACATGGCTCAGTTAGGCATGGAACCAATATTTGAACCCAGGTTGTTTTATGATAAAACTACAGTTATATCTTTCAATGAATTCACACCATGTGAATGAATTGTTGGATTTAAAAAATAAACATATTTAAAAATAAACAATATGCTAAGCCTAACTACTTTCAAAATATAGTTTATGTATATTCACAATGTTGTGAAACAGATGTCTAGAATGTTTTCCACTTACTAATCTGAAATTCTATATCCATTAAACAACTAACAAATAACGTTATGTAAGTTTAAGATACACAATTGATGATTTGATACTTATATATGCATATATATATCAAATGGTTATATAAATTGACATAAATATAAATAATTATTATAAGGTTTTTAACACATCCATCACCTCATATAATGCTTTTGTGTGTGTATAATGGGAACATTTAAGATCTACTCTCTTAGAAAAGTTCAACAGTATAGCTTGTTACTATAGTCTCCATGCTATACATTAGATCTCCTCTATTTATCCCTTAACTGGATGTTTGTATCCTTTGACCAACAGCTCCTTAACCCTTACCCTCTAGCTCTTAGTAAAATCCAATCTACTCTCTGTTTCTATGAGTTTGAGTTTTTTAGATTCCACATATAAGATCATACAGATTTTTTTTTCTGACTTGTTTCACTTAGCATAACACCATCATGGTTTATCCATGTTGTCATAAATAGTAGCATTTTCTTCTTTTTTATATCTGATTTCTGTTTTTACTGTTTTTATTTCTTTGCTGATATTTTCATTTTATTCATGCATTGTTTCATTGATTTCATTTAGTTGTGTACCTTATTTCTCTTTTAGCTCATTGGTCAATTTTATGACAGTTATCTAAAATTCTTTTACAGGAAGCTCAGATCTGTTTCTTATGGGTCGATTTCTAGGGCTTATTTTATTCCTTTGAATAGGTCATGTTTCCCTGTTTCTTTGAATACCTTATAATTCTTTTCGTTGGGATTGGACATTTGAAAAAATAACTGTTCTCAAGTCTCTGATTCCTGACTTTGTGGAGGGAAAGCCTTTGCCCAACTGGAGGTTCAGGAACTTTGCTCTTTTCTGATCCCCAACCCCCCCATACCCTCTCCCCATTTCTGTCTGCAAACTACAGCTTTCATGTGTATTCACCTGTTTCCAGCAGTTTGCAAACTCTGTCAGTGGTCTGGTCTAGAGGAGAAAGAAACCACTCCCTAGAGAGGCAGGCAGACAAATCAGAGCATTAGATGCGTAGTCACCTCTTTTGTTTCCATTCTGAAGGAAGACCCCAGTATGGAGAGTTTCCTCCTCGTGTCTCTGCTGTGCTGCATAGGGAAACTGGTGAAATGAATGTGCCAAATGTAGACAATATTCCTACCCTTTCATTGGACTCCCTTCTTGGTTTTATAATGGCCTGGGTGCTGCAGCTTCTCACTAGCTCTCTACAGTTCTCACAGAAGTGTTCTGGTCCACAAATTATTGTTAATTTGATGTCTTCATGGGGGAAGAAGGTAAATTGTCATGGTAAATAGCTTTTGTTTTGAAGGCTTTTTGTTCGAACTGAATTTCAATATGTTTGTGTTAATATAAAAAAATCATGTACCAGGGCTATTTTAAATGGATAGATTTAATTTATGAACTTTTTATCTCCCCTATTGGGCCTACATAATTTTCTCATATATATTATAATTATAATCAATACATCATCATTCTCAAGGAGTATCATTTGGTATGTTAATAATTTGCAAAGAGTATCATTTCAACAAGTTAAATATATGAGACATGGACAATCCAGCAGGACAATGAATATAAGACAGAATCTATTAATATTACAGTTTTTTTTCAAGTTAATCAGTTGTCAGAATACTGAGAGGCAAGATGGAATTCGGTGCTCAACAAAAATCCTATATTTAATCCCTCCATTTGTGTAGTAGTATTGTGAATATATTAATAAATTTCCAACATGGAAAGGATGGAAAGAAAATATTTAGTTGGAATTTGGAAAAAATCTTAACTGAATTTATGAAGCTAAGAATTTCTACCTGTTAGGCTGAGGTTATCTTAAATAACATATTTCTGTGATATATGAAATTCTGAATACAAATTCTATATTATTATTGCTATTAGTATACCCTTGTATCTCTCCTTAAAATAATTTATCAATCAAACTTTTTAATATAGTTTT
Organism: Canis lupus familiaris; assembly: GCF_011100685.1. NCBI lineage: Eukaryota > Metazoa > Chordata > Mammalia > Carnivora > Canidae > Canis > Canis lupus. The sequence goes on from NC_049224.1 coordinate 82,398,290, forward strand.
GGAATCTCACTCATGTTAAGGAAACATATAAAATTGCAATATATAGCTTCTGTTCAAAGCTTCTGTTCTGAAATATCCCTGAGTTCATCCTATGTACTAGAGTGTCATAACTTGATGTTTAGCTTACTTTGTTTGTTTGTTTGTTTGTTTGTTTCTAATCTTTCCTGGCAAATTTCTATCAAGTTTTATTTATTTTTGAAAATTTCTTATGTATTCTTGTTACTACCCTCATGAATTTATAAAAACGAGGTGCCACCAAAAGGAGACAGATATCCTGAGTGAATGAATGCATCTGGCCAGTATGTCATGAAGGTGTCATGAAGAAGTCTATGAGAAATCCAGTTTCACTCATCCTTTTACTTCCCTTTTTGAAGTAACTGATCTTGTTGACTAGTAAATGGAGAACCACTCTTTTTATTTTTCATTTTCTTTTCTACAGCTTCCACAGGCCTTTTTCTGTTCTGGCAAATTGCATTACATTTTCACCACTCCAGACATGCTGATAACTATTGCTCTTTCATGTGTGTGATGCAATAGAACTTGGACTTCAGATTTCCTGTTTCATAGCAAAATAGAATTACCTGCATTCCAAATACTAACTGGCTTATCTTGTGTAGCTGAGGCTACATTTTGTTACTTTTCTCAATCTCATCCAGATACTGGAAGACTGATTGCCTTCACTTAGCACATTTTCTGGTTCCATTAACTTTTGTGTGGAAACGGTGTAGGAGGTAGATTCTTAGATCCTAATAGATCTAGATCTCATTACCAAACACATGAAACAGTTTTTAGAAAATGGTGATGTTTATTTCAACTTTATATGTCATTCTATGTCCTTTCCAGAATCAATAATGTTAGAACTAATTTTAGAATAATATTTATTTGTGGGTAAGCTGAGTAAGGATACTGTGCCAGTGTGGCATTACCCCCTGCTTTAGTTCTGTATTTGTGTTTGAGAGTGGCTCCAGCGTCTCAAGGCAAGAACATATAATTTATACCCTTCTGAAAAAGAATCCATTTCCCTAGAAAGAACTTAGCAAAATTCAAGAAAATATATAGTGAGTAGTTCTTTATCAATTTTTCCTTAAAAGAATGATGTGTCATATTGAACCTTATCAGTTTAAATTCCAAAACTTAAAAAAATAAAAAATAAATAAATAAAAAATAAATAAAAAAAATAAATTCCAAAACTTTATTATCTCTTAAAGTTTTATTATTTTCAATATATAAATTTTTCTAAAATTAATTAATTATTTCAAATGACAACAGCAAATATAAAACTGAATGTGTCTATTTTTTCATAATTTACATTTTGCTCTAATTATTATAGATTTGTTGTCATTAATTGCTTTCTATTTTTCCCATTTAGATGTGTCTCATAGTCACTTATTTTGAAAACTTTTTATTATAAAAAATCAAATACATGCATAGAGAGTATTATTAATTAACTTACATATACTCATCACTCATCAATTCAAAGCCAATCTTATTTCATCTCTACCCTCACCAAATTTGTTTAAAGCAGATTCTCAGACATTGTATTATTTAGTTCATAAATATTGCAAGGCACATGTTTGTAACCTGTACATTAATTTAAAAAACATAATGAAAATACCTTATTAAACCTTCAATATAGTAATAATTGTTTTATATCTCAAATATAAGCAGTCAGTAGTGAAACTCTTCTAATTGTCCTATAATCACTTTAAAAAAAATGTTAGTTTACTTGAATCAGGATGAGTGGATACATTAGATACATCAATACACTGAATCTTATTGATATATCTCTAAAGTCTCTTAATCTATGGATAAATAATCTCTTTTTGGTTTTCCTTGAGATCTACTTATTAAAGGAACTAGATCATTTGTCCTGTACCATTTAGTGTATTCTGGACTTCACAGATTCTTTACCCATAATGTCATTTAACATGTTCTGCTACTATATTTCTGTAAAATAGTAAGTAATTATATCTAAAAGCTTGATCTCATTCAGCTGGATTTGTTTTGAGGAGGGATATAATACTTTACGTGATGCATTGTACTGCCATCAGGGGGCACATAATGTCCAGTTGTCTCTTTGTGTGGTGTTAGTGGTGACTGTGGTCATTATCCCCACCAATTACTTCTCTAGGGGTTTAAAAAGGCCATATTATAATTTTAGCACTTTTTCCTTCATTTATAAGTTAAAATATAAAACTGTAAAAGTTTCTATCATCAAGTATTTGGCTATGCTTGATGTATAGATTGTGAAAAAGAGGCAGAGAAATGTTTGATTTCTCCACCTTTCTGTTTTATCAACTTAGAATCACGATTTGGTGACTTTGTACCCATTAAGAGTGACAAGTTAGTTTACTTTTTAAATGACATTATGAAATCATGGATTTTAATTTATTTTATATGTTTCAATTAATTTTAGTCATCTTATTGATACTTAGTAGAATGTATCATGTGTTTGCAACTATTCATTCCTTCTCCTCAGTTGATATCTTGATTCTTTCCTGCCTTCTCTGTCTCATGGACTTCAGGGTTAGTTACCTGACCTACTGTAGCCAATGGGATGAGCACAGGTTTGACATTTGACAAGTTCTAGCATAAGCTTTTAGAGGCAAGGGAAGTTTCTGCCACTTTTTTTTTTTTGTTTTCTGTTCTCATCTTTCATGGGCTAGAATGAATAGAGAAGCATTATTTTAGTTTTATGTACTCATAGTCCATGATTTCCCCACCTCTTGGAGTGTATCTGCCAGCATCCATTCTAAGCTCTACACTATACCAAGTGTTGTAAATATCTTTATGATCAATTTTGTGCCTTTTGGGATGTTTTCTGTGTCACGTACTAAAATACCAAACTATAAATAGGTTTACAAAGAAGGGCATATGTTAACTCATATAATACAAATCCAGAGATAATTGCAAAGTTAGCAAATTCAACAGCTTGAGAACATCAGGAATTTTTGCCTTTCACAATTCTTTTACAGAGTACGCTCACTTTCTCTTTATGATATGCCACTTACCCAAACATTGCATCTTCAAAATGATATATGAAGGCAAACATCAAAAAGAGCTTCTGCTCATGTTTTTTTTTTTAAACAAGAACATGTAATTTTTCCAAGTCTTCATCAGACTCCCTCTTATGTCTCAATACATAAAATATAGTCCCATTGCTTAATCAATCAACACAAAAAAATGGTATTGACAAATCACTATTTTTGTTTGTTTGAAACAGCTATGTTGCTTAAAACATCATTAATATTGGAAGTTTGTGCTAAAGAAGAATAGGTGACAGTGTTGGTAGTAGAGTAGGCAACTAAGGGTGTTGGCCCAGATAATTAACTGACAGCATTTCCACTTACTAATACATCCTGAAGATCGATCTACATAGGTATTCAAAGCTAGAATTCCATTATAAATATGTATGTATAATAATACATTTAACCATCTCTGATGGATCTCTTGGACTTTATTATTATAAACAATATTTCAACAGGCTCCTTAGGGCTGTCTGTATGTCATATACATATATCAGCAAAATTTTGAACACTTAATAGTTTGAAGGGTAATTCAAAAAAATTTCTTTTTTTTTTTTTTTTTTTAAAGATTTTATTTATTTATTCATGATAGTCACAGAGAGAGAGAGAGAGAGAGAGGCAGAGACACAGGCAGAGGGAGAAGCAGGCTCCATGCACCGGGAGCCCGACGTGGGATCCGATCCCGGGTCTCCAGGATCGCGCCCTGGGCCAAAGGCAGGCGCCAAACCGCTGCGCCACCCAGGGATCCCAATTCAAAAAAATTTCTACAGAAATTTTGCACTGATACGTATATTCAGCAATGACATATGACATCAACTTTTCTCCTAACTTGTTATTTTAACTTCTATATTTCTAACTATGGATCTGTTCAAACATCTTATTATCTATTTGTAAGGGCATTTCTATTCATTTGTAAGCAGCCACCTTCTATACTAGGTGATCCATATTTTGTTATTTCACTGTAGATTTGTTTTGGCATGTTTTAAAGAAAATGTGCAAATTTCATAGGAAAAAAATAGATGAAAATAGATGATATAAGTTTAAAGTTTTAAGTCTAAAAACAAAAGCGGACTTGAACTATTAGATATTAGTGTTTCATAAAATTACAGCAATACAGAACTTCAGTATCAAGAGAGACAAAATAATATAAATATCAGATAGAAATAAAAGTATAGTTAAACAGTCAACTGGGCTGGAGTTGCCTTCTGAGCTACTGAGGGAAAAGCTGAAGTATTAATCAATATTGAAAGAAAAAGATGCACAAAAAACCGCAATGAAAGATAGAATTAAATATCCATAAACTTTACATTCAGTTTAACTTCAGGGAATATCTAGTTGTAAAATGAAATGAATAAACCCTAAAATAAACGACAGTTTTGATCAGTCTACAGATTCTTGCCCACCAGTATACAATTATAGTTCAGTAGTTTCTATTATAGTTACAAAGTAACAGCACTTCATTGACTTTCATTATCTTTCATCTTTCATGAACTTTCTTTCATTTTTCATAAATGACCTCATCCTTCTTCCCTGCACAGAAAAGGTTTTTCACTTAAATTCACCTTTGGTCTTTACTCTCTTCTCTTTGCTTAATGATTTACTTCCATTGAGGTTTCCTTGACACCACTGCACTAAAAATATTCTTTTTATATCACTTTTTTACCATGATGATATGTGTACTCTTTAATTCCCATCCCATATTTCACTTATAGCCCCAAGCCCCTACCCTCTGGTAATCATCTATTTGTTCTCTATAGTTAAAAGTCTGTTTCTTGATTTGTCTCTCTCTCACTTTTCTCTCTCTCTCTTCTCTCTCACTTTCATGCTTGCTTTTGCTCATTTGTTTCTTAAATTCTACATGTGAGTGAAATCATATGGAATTTGTCTTTGACTGACTTATTTCACTTAGCATTATATTCTCTAGCTCTATCCATGTTGTTGCAAATGGCAATATTTCATTATTTTTAATGGCTGAGTAATATTCTCCTGTATATATAAACCACATCTTCTTTATCCATTCATCATATTAGTGGACAGTTGAGTTGCTTCCATAGTTTCTCTATTGTAAATAATGCTACTATAAATGTAGGGGTGCATGTACCAACTAGAATTAGCGTTTGGGTTTTTTGGGGGGTAGATACCCAGTAGGATGATTACTAAATTCTAAAGTAGTTCTATTTTTAATTTTTTGGGAACTTCCATACTGTTTTCAAGAGTGGATGCACCAGTTTACCTTCCCACCAACAGTGTAAGAGGATTCCATTTTTTTCTGCATCCTCACCAACTCTTATTTCTTATGTTTTTGATTTCAGAAATTCAGGCAGGTGTGAGGCGAAACCTTACTATAGTTTTGATAATGAGTGATGTTGAGCACATTTACACGTGTCCATCAGCCATTTGGTTGTCTTCTTCGGAGAAATGTTTGTCCATGTCTTCTGCCCATTTTTTGATTTCATTATTTGCTCTTTACAAGGTTTCCAATAACATCCGTCTGACAAATACAAATTATACTTCTCTGTCTCCAATTTACTCAGCCTCTCAGTATTATTTCAAACTTTTATGAAGAATGTTCTGGCTTTGACAACACCATACTTACTAGAATTATTTTCTGAGTTCTGTGGTCTGCCCCTTTTAATCTCTTTGTTTTCTTGCTTTTCTGTACCTGAGCTCCAAATATTGCTGTGCCTCCAGGATCAGCATTGGTGCAATCTGCTAATGAGCTTTTCCTCCAGGTAGTTGATTGTTTCCATAGATATGACATCCATATGCTAAAGACTCCCTAAGTCATAGCACTGCACTTGGTCTCTCCTCTAAATTCAAGAATTTTATATTTGACTCCTCACTTGATATCTGCATATCAAGAAAAGATTTCAATACTTATTATGGCTAAATAGGAAACATTGATTTTATGCTCTTCAATCTGTTCTAACCCAACATATTTTAGTTAAAGAGAGAGAGAGAGAGAGAGAGAGAGACCACTGGCCCAATAGCATAAGATACAAACAAGTTTCCATTTTTGATTCTTTACAATTCCCCTTGTCCTCTGTATGCAATATATTTGCAAAAACTAGTACATGTATGCAGAAAATATATTCTGATTTTCTTTGCTTATCCTCATCTCTGCTGTCAGCATCATTCCACATCTGAACAATTGCTGCTAAAAAGTGCCCATCTACACATTTTCTGCAGACTTTCCTTTAACCAATAACTCAATCAAAAGGTGTCTAGGAGGTTTTACTTGTCATGGTGAGTGTCTCAATGATATGAGATATAAATTATAGCCTCATGCCTCAAGAGATAAAGAGATCAAGGTACAAGTCACAGGCCAGAGCTACCTGTGGAATTAGTAAGAGGTTAGAGTACCCTCAAGAAGACCTCTTTGCTTAGCTTCATTCTGGTCCTATCTTGTTTCATAAACACTTTCATGGTTTTCTCTAAAGTCCACTCCCTTAATAAGTGTCCTGCATGATAATCACCATCTAGACTCTCTGACACTGTTTCTAAATGAACTGACCTGGAGATCAACCTTGACAATATGGTCAAGTTCAAAGTGACATGAAAGCACAAAATCGGGAATATGTGTTGCCTTTGTTTGCTTGCTTTTTTATTTTGTTTTGTTTTGACAAAGACTCTAGATATCTGACACAGTTCTTCATTTAGCCAGATAAAGGTGTTACCTAAAATAAATAATATTTTGAAAGTAACAGAGGCAGCAAAACTATTATATTTGGGGAAAAGAAGTAAGCTTAGTGGATCTGGAAGTAAGTGGTAGGAAACAGTGGAAGACATGACATGGGAGTGGAAGTTAAGGTCAAGCTTGTGAAGCTGCATGAAGCAGAAATATAGAAATTGCTTACACTGCTAATGACATGATTAAATGTTTAAATTAGCATGCTACTTGGTTATATCCTTCTGCTCTGGTTAGGGAGTTTCCAGAAATATTGACATCCTAATTCAGAAACAACCTTGCCTTGAAACTGCCATTGGCAAGATCATTAAACTCTTGCTTCTGACATTTCTATTTCATGTTTAATTTGAATTTGTTCATTCTAGGCCTCATCTCACTCCCACATATATATCATAGTTTGTCTTTGAGGAAAGTGCTTTGTTGTTTAAGTTTTATTGTTTTGTTTTATTTTTTTAAACCATATTTCTAGTCTCATATCTAAAACCTTGCATACTAAAAAATAAATAGTAAATGTTACGGGTTTTGTAATATTTTGAGTGTTTCAAATTATAACACATCCTTAAGTAAATACAATAAAGTAGTATGTATTTTCACATTGATTTTTGCATTAGGGACTCCAAGTTCAAGACTTGTATTCAGCACCCTGGACCAAGAATTAAAGGTCTCCAAGAAGTTTATCACCACAGCTGTGAACTTTATTCACCCTTCCTCTTGTTTAATCCTGAAGATGCCATTAACTACTTCTATCTACAAACTTTATGTTTTTTTTTGATGGAGGTCTTTCAACTTACCTTTATAATATTAAAGAAGATAATGTCTACATTTGACCTACATTTTCCTGACAACTAATTTAGTATACCTTACTACTTCTACTATTATTATCAACAATTACTTGAAATGCATATCTTGCATGTGTTTAGATTACCTTGAGTGTTGTCTAGCAACCATTTCTTAACACATAGCCAGTGCCTCTGCATCAGTTACACAGGCATGTGCGTGTGCATGTATGTGTGTGTGTCTCCATGATATGGTGGTGATCATGGTTATTTCTGTTGTTGAAATGTGATAACAGTAGAAAAAAATGGTCTTATTAGTTCAAAGCATAGATTAAAAAATAAATGGAAAAATGTCCAGAGTAGCTCTGATATCATCTTTATTATAGAAAAATATAAGAAAAATCATGGACAAAATAGAATTGATAGTAGGTAAAATGGGTAAGAAAAAGTGTTATTAAAAAAAAGAAAAAGAAAAAGAAAAAGTGTTATTCTGGTTTATGATCACTTTTGTCTTCTCCTTCACAAGCATTTAACTTCCCTGCCTATTCACTGCTTCCGTACCTACATCAGGCTTTGTCTGTCCAAACAAGAGAAATATATATATATATTCAATAACAATAAGACTTAATATATTTGTTTTCTTCCAGGTTCATTATGAAACACACGTGAAGAGTTCTGACAGAATTATATGTTCCAGAGAAAATTGGAAGAAACATGGTTTTCTTTAGGTTAACATATTAATCTTGAAAGAATAGAAGAATAGAAGTGTAGATGCCTATCATCTTTTTAATGGAATAAAAAAAGGTTCACATATCTCAATAGTTCCCCTCAGTATTTGTTTTATCTTTCAATTAAAGTATTTGTTGATTATGATGAACCTGTATTATCATACATGATGTTCAGTATGGATTTCAAGACTGGACTGGTCTACAGCAATATTTTTATGACATTTCTTGGAGTAAACATTATTTATCTGCAAGTTTAAGGATCAAGAATACTTCATTTTCTTAGAAAAATATCAATATTAAATATCCATTTAATATTATTAAATATTATTAATTAATTAATGATATTAATTGATATTATTAATTAATGTTAATATTATTAACATAGAAGTAAACTTTTAGTATATTTATTCTTCAGTGTAATGAAATTAGAGAAGTAGAAGCATCCAAAGGAAGGAAAATATTTATTACAATGTATATAATGGGATCAAAAGTTTAACTTTTTGACATAACATTTGCCCTAACACTGAAAACTTGTTTGAATCACAAGATACAGTTTCAAAGTTTTCATAAATATTATACCTGTTAACTAATTTAATGTATTGTTTTTCTAGGGAAGCAGACCAAGTACCACAAACTGAGGGGCTTAAACAACAAAGGTATTATCTCACAGTTTTGGAGGGTAGAAGTCCAAGATCAAGGAGTAGGTAGGGTTGGTCCCTTCTGACGTCTGTGAGGGAAGAGTCTTTGCCAGATGTCTCTCCTCAGTCTCTGGATGGCCATATTCTCTAGTCTCTTCACATCAGTTTTCCCTCTATGTGTGCCTGGCTTGAAATTGCCCCTTTTTATTAAGACCAGTCATCTGGGATTCAAGCCTACCTTAATGACCTCATTTTAGCATGATTAGGTCTATGAAGATCTTATCTCTAAATCACATCACAAGCTGAGGTACTGGGGTTCAGGAAATCAACATATAAATGGGGGGCACAATTCAATTAGTAACAATATTTTATGTAATTAAGAAAATGTGATACAGAAGTCATACTTTCTTTTAAACAAATTTTATTTTCAGCAGCATAAATATGCAACACTGTGATGTTATAAAACAGAGTGACTAAAATATGATTTAAGAGAAAGAGAAGAGACAAATTTGAGAAATCTAGGAGGTAAAATCGTGTTCAGAAAAGTTACTATTTATACTTTCAAAATCCCATTGTCACTGGTTCAAGAAATTTTAATTTCTATGTATGAATCTATTCAAGGAAGTAAAGAACAGAAATAATTAAACAATTATTTTTGAATATTCAACTTGAATTGATTTGGTGTCTATTTTTTTAAGGACATAGTTTTAAATATATGCACTTTTAAATTATCATATAAATGTCAAATTAAATATTTATTACTAACATTTAATTTTGAGAATTGATCTCTATTCGGACAAATCATTGCATGTATCAAATTTCATCACAATACTTCTGATATCAATTCTCTTAAATCATTTTCAAATCTGCTTATAACTAAATATTTTAAAAATAAAACCAAAATAACTCGAATAGTTTTGGTGTTTTACTATAAATATTACATGTCTAGAGTCATAGTTTTTTTTATAGTTATACATTATGCATTCACTAGTCTTATCATTCATGTTTAATTGCAAATTGTAAACATGCTTTTTTTACTGTCAGTAAAATTTGCTTTATATCTTACAAATCAAATGTTTGGTCTGACAACGAAAAATAATGCTTGACAAGGAATGTCACATAGATATGCCATTAAATGAGACATTATGTAATTCAACCTTGATGAAGGGCTTTATGCAAAATTCATAACTTCCATTTGAGTCGAGCACTTGTATATTCATTCTTCAGATAAGTACCACCTTGAGCAGTCTATTTTTTATAGCTATGATCTCTGACCTATTTCTCATCTTTTTAAATGATGGTGATAGAAAATGCCTCCCAAATACTTAAAAACATTTTATCCTCAGTGACATTTTATAACCAGTTCACTATTGAACAGTCGCTAAGTAGACGAGATAGAGGTATATTGGAAACTAAAAATAGTAGAATCTAGGGTCAGATTTGCATGAAGTTAAATCAAATTCAATCACAGCAGCACCACCTATTGGTGATATTTTTTCAGTGTAAGTTCTAAATAATATCGCTTGTTTTAAATTATAATATGTTTTGAATTAGTATGTGTATATTTTCTTTATACTCAATTCATAGATTATTGCTTAAACAAGACAGCAATTATCAAGTGCATTCCTTTTTATGATAATGTCTCTCTGTTACTTTCTGCATATGACCTTCAGTTTTATATTCTGGAAGCACTCAGTGTGCATTCTTCCTCACTGAATATTGTGGAAATGCACATTTCAGCATGGACTCCAGCAAAGGATTTTATTTTCTTTAAAATAATATCATATACTCATTGCCCTATTTTTGAGAGACTATGCAATTCCATTTTAGAATTAGAATCAGAGTTTTCTTATTTCTAAAAATTTTATTTCTTTTCGGGTCTAAAGTCACTGCTATCTCTCAGGATGTTAGGTCTGTTGTATTAAGAGACTATAAAGAGAAGTCTATAAAGTCTGTAAAGAGAAGAAAAGAAATAAATATTGTTGTTTACATAGGGAACAGTGACTTTTATTTATCAGAACATATTTATACTGAAATAGGAGGCTTGGGAATCTTTCTTGGATGCCCAATTATGATAAATTGTAGTACAAAACATTATTAAGTATTAAGCAATATATTATCAATTGCATAAAGTACAGATAGAGGTTGCTGGACATTTTGAAGCACAGAAAGTAGGACTGGTACATTCTCACACAAAGAAGGAGGTAGGAAAATAAATTCAATGGCATTTTGTAAGAAAACTCCGGAATACTATCTAATAGTTATAAGCCATAGGGTGGAGCCCCTAAGACTATTTTACACAATGTATGTTGGGCAGGTTGGGTTTAATTTAATACTCACAGGCTGATTTCTTATACCCACATATTCCACAAGCATTTATAGAGATTTGTGAACAACATTTTTACCTCTTTTGGGTTGCTGAAAGTCCTCTAAAATAGAAACATTTTATTTCATAATCAAAAAATAAAAGGTCTATGCTGTAAAAAAACAACAAAACTCTTAGCACTTCAGAATTTTGGCTGATGTGTAATCGGCAAATAAATAATAGACAACTGTTTTTCAGATCATTTCCACTTTTGGTAAGAAAAAGAAAAATCAAAAAGAAAACTTTAAAAAGAAAAGAAAAAGAAAAATCAATAAAGTAGCTATAGAGGTAGAGACTTTGCCTAAAATGCAAAAGCACACACTGAAAGCTTTGAAAGTTGTTGAGAATAATGGCTAAATAGGAAAGGCCTGGCTTAGTCCAAGAGGCTAAGGAATATCTTTTAAGTTGCTGCAAATTCAGGTTGCTACATTTGACATAATTACTCAATGTTTTGTTCATTATATATTTATGAACTCACAGATCTTTGTTACCTGAGAAACACTCATTATGAAAGTTCTGAAATACGGGATATTTTCAGAAAAGGGGGGAAAAAATGACCCACTGCTGTGGACTAAATTGTGTCCCCCTAAGAGTAACATGGTTAATCTCTAATTCTTGATGTTACACTAGCTGTAGACAGAGCTTTCAAGGAGGTAATTAAGTTTAAATGAAGTCATAAGGGTGTGGCCATAATCCAGTAGGTTTTGTGTATAGAAAAGAAAGAGACACCAGAGGGCTCTTTCTGTAAGAGCTCACAGAGGAAAGACAATAGGAGGACGGGTGAGGAGGTGTCCGAGGGCAAGCCAGGAAGAAAGGCCTCAACAGAAACCAACCTTGATGGCACTTTGATCTTAGATTCTAGCCTCTAAAACTGTGAGAAAATAAATTTCTATTGTTCAAGCCACTCAGTCAGTGCTATTGTGTTATGGCAGTGCCAGTAGACTAATAAACCCACTGCACTTTCTCTCTCCCCAGGGAATTGCTATTTCAGAATTTGTATTTTGGAAGGTGCAAATACATTAAAGTTAATCGTGCGTTTCACTTCATTGTTCGTGTTAATCCTGATTCCTTTCTCCTAAGTCTTATTCCATATGTGCAGTCCCATTTCCCCCACCCTGCAGTGTATCTTTAGATACAAACACACATGTATGTATATATATATATATATATATATATATGTGTGTGTGTGTGTATCATTTATATAAGTATGCGTGTGTGTTATATATATACACACACACACATATATATATAGTGTGGAGGGGGTATATGTGTGTGTTTATAAATATATATATAATTTATGTTAATTAACTCTCACTGCATAGCACATTATCTTAAATCTTAGTGTCTTTAAACAGCCTACATTTACTATCTCAGAGTTTCTGTGGGTCAGGAATCCAAGCACAGCTTAGCTGGGTTCTCTGCTTCCTGGTCTCTTAAATGTTTATGATCAAGGTTTCAGCCCAGGGCCTCCAGTCTCATCTGAAATCTTGACTGGGGAAGGATCTGCTTCTAAGCTTACTTACATTGTTGATGACAGAATTTAGTTCCCCAAGGATCATTGGACTAAGGGTCTCCGTTCCTCATTAGCTGTTGACTGGAGGCCACCCTCAGTTTCTCTTGGGGGTGGGGTTCTTCAAATTAGCAGCTTGCTTTCTCAAAGTGTGCAAGCTGACAGGGCAATAGGGAACAAATGCCAGCAGGATGGAAGTGCCAGTCTTTTGTAATCTAATCACAGAAGTGACATCTCATTACCTGTGCCCTGTTGTATTTGTTATAAGCACTAGATTCAGACTAAACAAGGGGAGTGGGTTGCACAGGAATGTGATTTGTCCAGAGGCAGAGATGTTTGAAATCTATATCAGAAACCAATTTATTTTATTTATTTTTGTTTTGTTTTGTTTTGTTGTTGTTGTTTTTTTCAGAAACCAATTTAATATTGATTCCCATTATATGTGTATGTGTATTTTCTTGAATAAAAAATGTGTACTATTGTTTGCAGGTATCCAGTTTTAGTCTCCTTAAATAATATTGTGATATGCATACAGTGTTATTTCTTACATTCCACTTCATCTAATTGTTGCATTCCTGTATCCCTACTTGTGCAATACAGCTTTCTTTCACTGTCCCTGTGTCTGTCTCTCACCACACACACACACACACACACACACACACACACCCCTAATGAATATACAGTTTTGTTCACACCATTTTTATTTCAATGCACATCATTATGATATATGTTGCTGTATATATTTATTTATTGCCCACTGCACAGCATTGTGTCCTTAATACAAGGTACTAACACATAATAGGTGTTTAATAAATATTTATTGATTGATAAAAAATGATCATGCTTTATTGTTATTCTTCTTTTTGTACTCTCTTGGTGTCAGATACCTAAGGTAATCAATTTCCTGCTCTCAGAAAAAGTTTCAAAAGTTTGGAATTTTCAAAATTTTATGTTGAATATGTACTTAAAAAAATTCTTGATTGTATTTCTGGTGTGAAATTAAAGCTCCGTTTTCATGCTGATGATCAATAATGATGATGACTGATAATGCCAATTTTGAAAGTTGAGCCATTTTTTGTATATGTGCTACCAAAGCAAGCCCAAAAGTTGAGCCATTTTTTTGAAGAGAGCACCAAAATCCTCAATTTCTTACTACAAGTCTTGCCAGAATAGCTCACCACCAGCTCACACTGTTGAAGCACACATATACACACATATTTTTTTTTAAAGATTTTATTTATTTATTCATGAGAGACACAAAGAAAGAGAAAGGCAGAGATATAGGCAGGGAGCCTGACGTGGGACTCTATCCCGGGTCTCCAGGATCACGCCCTGGGCTGAAGGCAGGCGCTAAACCGCTGAGCCACCCCGGCTGCCCTACACACACATTAGTGTATACACATGTACATTCATGAGCACCTTAAAGTATTCTTTTATTTCTGTGTGTGATTATCATAACAGTCTACTAAATTGAATCCTTTTCTCTGTGTATACATCCAATCAAATTCAGATATGCTTCCAGATGTTATTTATTTATTTTAACAAATGGGCAACAGGACCAAATATGTCAGACAAATCGGTCTGAAGGAATGAAAGGTATTGGCAAAAGGCTATCTAAAAAGTCTCCAAGTTAGTAAGAGAACTAGTTGGGTTTAAAGATCGACAACTTTGATATGGGTTTATGGATTATAATTAATAACAAAAAATAGAGGATACAATATTTCTGCCTGGGTCATTTGAGGGCATTTTCCCATGTTTGAGCTTCATCTTTAGACTTTTACATTTCCTGATGGATTTTCTCTTCTATTCAGCTTTTGGGAAGAAAAATTTTATAGCAAAAGAGATTTTTTTTTTTTTTTTTATTGAGACCCTCATTCAAGAATGAGAATAAATGACTCTAGGCTGCCTCCTCATTCATTCTTTAGGACTTTCAAAATTGGATATTTCTAAAAAAGGAAACGTATTTTCAACCAAATACTTTCTCATAAAATAAAATTTTCTATCATGATATTTTGGTCCAAATTGCACAATTTCTTGATTTACAGAATTTAAGAAATAGATATCACATTTTGCCAGCTGGAAGTTAACTTTGTGTCCTCTTATTCCTGTTGAATAGGACAAAAATGTTGACAATTACAGATATCTTGTCTTACCCCTCTTTCCATTTTATGAAATTGCTGAAAATGATCTTTGTGCTTTTAATTTTATATCCTTAATTCTTGAACAATCACTCATCTGAGGATGGATGGAACTCTTTCTTTCCTTTGATTAGTTGATCTAATGTCAGAAGGCACACCATTTCTATAACCTATGTATTTTGGATCCAACTGCATCGAATGGATTTTCCTTTCCCAAATTAGGCTCTTTCTGGTGCTCAATCTTTCTCAGTAGTAAAGAGTAATGTTGAAAAATTTTTTGAAACTAAGTCAATTTTTTCCAAACAGTAAATACTTGAGTAATTTTGTCTCTTTTTTCAAATGAGTAATACATTTCAAGTATTATTTAATCTCCAAGTTCTAATTCAAGTCATTTTACATGACTATATTTTACCAAGCACCCTATGTAATAGGCATGAACTGCCATTTCCCTATAATTTTGAGGCAATTTTCATATGTTAATTGGTAATTATATCTAAATTGAGGTTCTTGGAACTGTTGCTTACTCTCAAGGAAAAATTATCTTTAATTTTCCTCGATAACCTATTTCCCCCCTCTTAGATATTTTATAATGCATTTACATTTTATGCAAGACTGGTTTGGTCTCTTTAATAGTGTGCTTAAGACATAATTAGGTAAATTCTTAGTAGTAGTAATATTAAGTGAATATAATAGTTGCTGGTCTTTAAAGATTCTCTCTTTTTCGAGATCCTTAAATTCAAGTTTGCAAAAATCATGTAAAATATGTTTTACCCCCTAGACACTCCAGAAAATAAAATCTTTTCAATACTCCTGTGCTTATATCATAGTTGCAGTAGTATAAATGCCATCTGGTCAAAGACCACTGGGGATACACCTGTAGTTGAAACTTTGGATTTATTACCCATTACACATATGACAGGAAAGACTGACACTAGGGTTTCTTTGCTCCTAAGTTCTGCCAATCAGAAAGTACCACCCTTTCCCACTCATCTCCAATCTCCCTCTAATTGGAGATCTAATGCTCACCAGTTGTGTGAACTTTCATTCACTCAGAGTCTCCATTTCTTCATCTGTAAAATGGATATAAAGTTCCTTACACAGTGGAACACCAATAGATGAAAGTGTTCATAAGGATTCATTGTTATGGGTAACACCTGCTTCTCAATGATACCCAGATACACCTCCACCAACCTGCAGGCCCCAAAAGAGTATATTCATAGGCCTCCAAATCTCATGCCAAAGAGAAAAAAAAGCTTGTAATATATGTGTATTCCTCTTTACTATCTATAAAAGTGAACATAGTACACGTGTGCTGCTTCAGTGTAGACATGATTAGTTGGCAATTGTGCACAATTCTACACAGTTTTAGCTGTAACTGCATCCCTTTTTTTCTCATTCAAGTAAATACAGAGATGTGGTTAAAGAAGAAAATGTATTAGTATCAATCTAGAAATATTTCTATTTGTACAATTAAAAGAAAATTAAATTAAGGAAAATCCAATATTTTAATGACTCCTAGGTACAGATACTGAACATAACTGAACTTGTAAGTTGCCATGACACATCACAACAGTTTCATTGAAAATATGTAGATGTGGCAATATCTAAGGTTTCTGAAGAGTGTAATTTCTTTGTGCACTAGTTGGTAATAGAAATGCACAAACATCATTTCCATGATGCAGAGGCAAATGCATCTCTCCTTGTACTTAATACAATAAGTCTAACACGAAAATGAAACTTGTGGTGGCCTACAATATACAGCAGAAAATGTCAGTATCCTCTTTGCAAAAAAATACAGTTCATTTTATTTTAAAAGAGAAGTTTTTAATGCATCAAACATACCTCTACATGGTTACATATCACTAATATTGGGGCCAATATGTTACTGTGTGTTTATGTGTGAACGTCTGTGTGAGTGTGTGTGAAAAGATGAAGTACAGAAAGAAAAACTTAAAATTCTATAAATTTAATTTCAAAATAAATTAATTATTTATCAATATACAACTTTTCTCTCAATTATGACTTAACCATAGTGTTTTAAATATTGTAGAAGCACTGGTTTCTTGGTATTGGCTTTTCCACTCACCAGAAGATAACAATAATCAGAAGTTGTACTGGGTCCCATATAACTCAAACCTGATTAAAACACTTTTCCCTTCATTCTTTGAAACTCTTCTTTGTGGTGATTAGAAATTCCCTAGTGCTGGGCAAACCAGGATGGTTGCTCACACTAGTGATGAATACTTCTAAACTGTGCTCTTTCTCTGCAATATGCTTCCTAGACTTTCATTTTTATCACAAATCATCAAACCACTGCAAATCAGTAGTAATCCTTCATATCCTCACCACCTGTATTTTCATAGACTTTGCTTTATAAATCTGGTGAACACATGTTTAATTCTTGTGTTTCTATATCTAGCTTTTTGTCTGGCTGAGTCATACCCATGTCATATCTTTTGAACTTG
Organism: Canis lupus familiaris; assembly: GCF_011100685.1. NCBI lineage: Eukaryota > Metazoa > Chordata > Mammalia > Carnivora > Canidae > Canis > Canis lupus. The sequence continues at coordinate 82,415,624 of NC_049224.1, forward strand.
ACTGTTTTGCCTGCACAAAACACAACTGCCTACACAATTTGCACAGAAAAATTGTTCCACAAATGTTTGACATAGGAATTAATTAATTCATCCTAGAATATAGCCACGTTTTAAATATATGCATTAAGAGCTATTCTTATAAAAGCATTTTTGGAAAAATTGACTGACCTAGTCATATATTCCATAACCATACAAAGCTCTGGCATGGCAAGCCACTTTTACTTTTACATTTTTAGAAGACTGTCTATCTCTGAGTTCTATAGTTTTAACTAGTGAAAAAATATATGTAGATGTGTGATGACCCAAGGATTCATAAATAACACTATATAATAAAGTATATGGAAAGAATGCTACCATGTTAAGTATCACTTATGTAGATAGAATAGTGAGGAATTGCATCATGGAATAGATTAAGCACGGACTACTGGAAAAGAATTGCAGCTTCCTGTGAAGCCTTTGGGGCAACCAAATTTATTTAAATGAGAGCACCCATTCCATGTGTGACTAGAAAACACACGTGGAAATATGGACATCCCTTATAAAGTGAATAATGAGTCATTCACGTGAGGTTTAAGCTAACTACCTTAAAAACAAACAAATTAACAATTGAAGGTGGTGGGGGGGGGACCAGATTGAGTGAAGTAGGAACAGTTTCCTGACTTTTAAGTATAACTTGTCACAAAAGGTATTTTACTAATGTAATTTTCCTTAATGTCATAATTTACATTAGGAGAGTGATTCCTCCAGCTTTGATTTATTTTACATTTATCAGATTCATTCAGTAAGCTCTGCATATCTACTATCTGCTCTACTGCAATACAAAGATAAGTAAGTAGCCTATTTGGACAGTGCAGAGATATCATAAAAATGTACAGTTGTGAGGTACTTGCATTGTGCTCAAGGACCATGCACATGATGAGTTATATAATTTTTGTACACACAAGCACAGGTTTTGAGATCATTATCACTGCTTTATTCCTTATATTGTTGGAGAAACTAGAGCATAGAAACTTAAGTAATGTAAAAAATTTACATAGCATTTAAGTGGCAGAACCATGATTTGACCCAGATTTCAGAGCCTGCCTACACTTTTAATCACAATGCATGTTGTTAAGAGTTAATAGGAATATATAATAAGTACTATTATTTCCATATGAGAAGAGTATTAAATAGGTCACTATAAAATATATGTATCAGGGCACCAGTCAGTTAATCTACAAGAATAAAATGGACTAGATATGAATTGATAAATAGTAATAACACCAGAGCTCATTGTGGAAGATTCAAAAGTCAAATTTGGACTTTGGCAATTGAAGAGCCCACATTTTATTTAAAGAAAGTAACTGCTATACAGCTATAGTTGATTGTAAAAATGTACAGAAAAGCAAGCTAATTTTTTTCTTTCTTTCTTTAATTAATTTTTCTAATTTTTCAAGAGAAGATGGAAATTAATGTTTTTATATCAACTTTCCTTACATTTAATTGTAGGAAATTAGTTAAAATTAAATAATGTATCTCAAATACTACTATAGAATTTTTCTGTGATCCAGATAGCCCACAAAGAATTAGCTTGTGCTTTTTGACATAGAAAGTACAAATATATGTATATTAGTATGTTGGTAGGAGGAGCAGAGGTCATAGTGAGATGGGTCACGTTACTGAGCTTAGAAACATATGAGATGTCTAGAATGATGCTTGCAAAATAGAACACAGCAAAAAGAAATGCTAGAGAGGCCACTAGAAGTAATTTCATATAGAGATTTTATTTTTGCACCAGGGAAAATGTACTTTTTCTCAGGGTACAGTGATCTATAAATAAGGATCATCATCAACCTGAATTTTGGAAAGATCGACCAGGTAGCAGGATGAAGAATGTACTAGAAGAAGCTGAATTGAAAACAAGGAAGTTAGTTTTATGATTATTGTAATGGGGTTCCTGGGTGGCTCAGTTGGTTAAGTGACTGACTCTTGTTTTCAGCTCAGGTCATGATCTCAGGGTTGTGAGATCAAGCCCCATGATAGGTTCCATCTTAGGAGTCTATTTCTCTCCTTTCCCTCTGTTCCTCTCCCTCCCTCATTCAAATAAATAAATAAATAAATAAATAAATAAATAAATAAATAAATAAATAAAATAATAATTTAAAAATATTGCAATGGTATTGAGAACTAGGGAAATGAACTAAAGCAGTAACCTCAAAGAGCTTAGCAATAAGAAGTTTGCTTCATCAAAATTAGAGATCTTTTACATTAAAAATGTTTATGCTTCAAAGCATATCATCAAGGAAATAAAAAGACCACCTACAAAATTGGGGACGTAGTCACAAATCACCTATCTGATAAAGGACTTATATCTAACATATTTAAAGAGCACTTACAATTTAATTATAAAAAGACAGTTTAACTAAAAATGAACGAAAGATCTGAATAGAAATTCTCTAGAGAAAATGGGCAATAAGCATATAAAAAGATACTCATCACCAAGGGAAGTGGAAATGAAAAGCATGATGATATGACGCTTCACAAGTAGGATGGCTACAGCCAAAAAAGACAATGAAATGTGTCAAAGATGATATGGAAAAATTAGAATCTTCCTATATTTCTGGTGGAAAAGTAAAATGGTGAAACACTTTTTGAAAATAATCTGACAGCTCCTCAAAAGAAGTGAAAGCATATATCCACACAAAACAGTCATTGCTAATGACTGGGGGTAGAGAGGATGTGAAGTGACGGCTAAATGGGTATAGGATTTCTTTTGACAATAATGAAAATGACCTAAAATTGATTGTGGGAATGATTCCAAAATTTTGTGACTATATTAAAAACATGGAGTTGTGCACTTTGCAAAGATGGAATACAATCCATGTGAATTATATCTCAATAATGCTCTAAATAAATAAATAAAGGTTTTTTTTTTTTTTTTTTTTTTTTTTTTTTTATGATAGTCACACAGAGAGAAAGAGAGAGGCAGAGACATAGGCAGAGGGAGAAGCAGCCTCCATGCACCGGGAGCCCGATGTGGGATTCGATCCTGGGTCTCCAGGATCGTGCCCTGGGCCAAAGGCAGACGCCAAACTGCTGCGCCACCCAGGGATCCCCTAAAGTTGGTTTTGAGAGTAGTTAAGAGGGTTAAATCTGCTAGAGGTGAGTAAATCATTGATTACTGGTATTGAAAGACAAAGGAGTATAAGATGACTTCCAGCTTTTTGGTGAGTAGGTGAATAGAACTCTAAGGAAATATAGGAAGAGGAGCAAGAAAGAGCTGGGCATGGTTTTTCATGGTTTTTATTGATCCCTAAATTTCTTTTTTATTTTAATTGATTTTTAAAGATTTTATTTATTCATGAGAGACAGAGAGAGAGAGAGAGAGGGAGGCAGAGACACAGGCAGAGGGAGAAGCAGGCTCCATGCAGGGAGCCTGACGTGGGACTCGATCCCAGGTCTCCAGGATCAGGCCCTGGGCCGAGGGCGGCACTAAACCGATGAGCCACCAGGGCTGCCCGATCCCTAAATTTCTAAAAGAACTGTCTTTGCATAATCTTTAGAATATTTTCTCATAGTTAGTATTTTTCTTTGAATTCCAATTTATAAGCTCTGATAACCAGGATCAAACCATGTATATTTACAATGCGGTCTTTTTATGACTCTTAGGGTTATTTGTCATTTCAAATGTGTACAATAAGTAGAATTTTGGAAATATCATCTACAGACTACTTAGTCTGCAGCCAAATTGTTCAGTAATTTAATTCATGGTTTCTGATAGACATGACAGTAAAATATTTCACTCAACCTTTAAAACGCTTAAGCTGGAAGTTTAATGAAGACATAGTTAGACTCATATTTCTTTAGAAGTGCCCTGACATTATAGCCCTTCTGCTTTCAACATTTAATTCCACTGCTACTGCTTGAAATCTTGCTAAATCACCTTCAATTGTTTGTCCTCTTCCTCCCCTTCAGATGAATATAGAAACAGCAGTTATGAGCTTTCTCTTGAGATTTTTCATGAAAAAGATCTACAGATGAAAAGGACTCTTGTTGTTCCATAATTCTTTTTTTAGCAAAGTTTTGTAATTGTTAAAGTAAAACTTTCAATGTATTTCTGTGATAGATCAGTGAAATTGATCATTTTTCCCTTCCCTTAGTGGTTACATGTTTCCCAATGACATATGGAAGGTGAGTTAAATTGCCTTTAAAGACATTTAACTTTAATATATCAGGCTTTACTTCGAAGAAAAAGTATCATAGTAGTTGAAAGAAAATTCTAGGGAGAAAAAAAATAATAGAGTCACTAGATAATTTTTAAATATAATCTCACAAATGAAGGTTATTCAGACATTAGTGGATAATTAACTTAGAATGTAACAATTACATGGGACAATTTCCTTCCCACAAACCACCTAAGTGCTATTCCTGTGACATACAGTTAACCGAATGGGTACCAGAAAGTAGTTGAAGAAAAATCAGAAAAGAAGTTATTTTGCATAAATAAATGAGCTTGCTGCTTGATCTATGGAATCATGTCTATTGTCATTATTTCCTAATATAAACTCTACATGTTCCACATTAGTTTGTCCCCAGACCACATGAAATAGAGTGAAAACATTGATGAGCTATATCCCAAGTGTAGTTACAGAAAATAATCCAGAAAATAATAGAAGGGTCTCCTTAGATATAGTCCCTCTTATTTTCAATCAGCTATATGGTCCAGTACAATTTCTCATGTATGTATTTGAGGTCGCAGTATAATCGTCAAGAGAGCCTGCAATGGATTTGGCTACCATACGTAGTAGAAGTTTGGTGGTTAAGTTAATATATGTTTCAATCAAACAACCTTGGTTTGAATTGATGAATATATGGTTTGAGGCCAGTTACTAACCTCCCTCTTTCATGTCCTTATGTCTAAAATATTGATAATAATTTTATATTTCCATCAGATCTTGCAGAATTGAATGATACAGCACAATCCTTAGAAAATAGGTTATTAGTAGTGTTATTTTAGTTAGTTTTAATCTAAGTATCATTTATGCCTATGTTTTATAATGATGAGAAATATTAAACATATCAGTTTTAATTGATATAAAAGTAATGTGTTAAAACTGTGAATTCAATTTAATTGGTAGAGGTTGGAAGACTTTGAGGAAAAACTCGTAAGATAATGAAGAGAGAACCACAGGATATTTATATTATTAAAGCCATAATAAGATTCACTAAATTTAAGCAATGCCATTAAAGACAATGCAATTTGTATTCTATATGAATCAGATAACATTATAAAATAGCTACATATTTCTTAGCTGGGTAATTCAAAATGGGTCTATGGGAGAACCAATCTTGGTTTATTATTATTATTCAGAATCCCTTCATCATGTTCATGATACAAGAATGAGAAAAGTTTTCTACAAATGAAACAATGAGTTTTCAGAGTTGGATCCACATGTGGTTTAGCTATCACTATTCATGAAAAGAATGGATAATTTGAAGTACTAAGAAGTAGGCAATGATTGTGATCATAAAAGAATAACTATGCACCAACTAAAGTAAATGTGGTGAGGACCACATGGGAATTGTGGTATCTTATGCTTATCAAGGTGTTTATAGTACAAATAATTAGGTGGATATAATAGTTAATGTTAGCTTTTGCCAATTTCTTCTTTTTCCTGAAAAATTATCTTACATAATCTCAGCCTCTCTCTCAATTAAATGTAACCATGTCACTGAGTTCTAACACATAGGATGTGAGCAAAAATAATGTATAGCGCTACCACTCCTAGTTCTGGTCAAAAATAAATAAACACACAAATAAAAATAATTCCACATGCTATTTTATTTTCTTTTTAAAAAAAAGATTTTATTTCTTAATTCATGAGAGACACAGAGAGACAGAGGCAAAGACATAGGCAGAGGGAGAGGCAGGCTTCCTGTGGGGAGCCCAAAGTGGGACTTGATTCCAGAACCCCAGGATCACAACCTGAGCCAAAGGCAGCTCAACCACTGAGCCACCAAGGCATCCTTCCACATACTATTTTCTATACTTTCTTGCTTTTTTCTTAGCTAATGTGAATGCCAACACAGAATTTGAAAACTATATATCCAAGATGATATAATCCCAAAAGTCTGTGTCTCGACATGACTTCGTCAGTCAGATTTCTTCTCTCTCCCTGGATACATCTTGGGATGTATTATGTGAAAGACATATAGCCTTCTACTGTGCCCAAGCTGTGACACATGCATAGATCAATTTGAACAGCTAGCATCACCCTACTAATACATTGATCCTGTGACAGGATTATCTTGCTCATTCTACCTGATGGTTATTTCTGTGGGGAAGGCAATCTTAAGACTCTGTGCCTTTAGACTTTATTATTCACAAATTATCCTTGTGAATTGTCCGGGAATGCAAGTACTTTTGCAGATGTCTTCTTAATACTGTTTTCTGTTTCTTACTGTCATCAAGGAAGGAGAAATTCATGCAATGAAGTTAGCCAGGAGAAAAATATTTTGCAAGTAACCTTGCTGGCTGAATAATATTCTTTTTCTACCCTGCCATGTTGAAATTATGGATTCACTTTTGATATTTATTGTCTGTAGAGCAAAGTATTTTTATGTATAAACTGGAGTCATTATCTGAACCTGTTTGATTTGTTAAAATCTTTCTTCTCCTGATGAATTTTTATGATGATGATGTTTTTGGATTGCTAATTCCAATTGCTATAGTATTTCATTATGTGAATGTATTACAAGTTATTTATTCATTTAATTGTTTATTGGCCTATGGATTATTGCAAATTTGTGATATTACAAATAATGGATCAATGAACATTACTATCCATTTTTTGGGTAAACACATGGGTATGATACCGTTGAATATATACCTAAGAGTAGAATCTCTGATTCATAAGGTATGCCATTATTCAACTTTAGTATATATTTCAAAGTAGTTATACCAATTTACATTCTCATTAACAGGAAATAAGGGTCTTCTTGGTCCCCTTTCTCTTCAATGACTATTATATTCCATCTTTTCCATTTTTGCCTCCTGGTGGATGAACAGATGTCACAGTGGTTTCTATTTTTCATTTACTTTATTTTGTTTGGCCATGTGATTATCTTCTCCATGAAGGGTCTGTTCAAGTCATTTGCCCATTTTTTTATTTATTAAGTTTTCTTCTTTATATATTTGATGGGCAGATATTCATTATATATTCTGGATAAATGCCTTTTGTTCTAAATATGCATTGCAAATATCTCTTCCCACTCTGTGGGTTGCCTTTTAATTCTCTCAGCAGTGTGTTTTGATGAATAGAAGTGATTAATTTTAATACAGTCAAATTTATTCAATTTTTCTATTATGGTTAGTACCTTTTTCTGATATAATTTATTTAAATCTAATGACTCAATATTTATATATTTTATTAGGACAATTTTGGTGTAACTGTAGATAAAGTGAATTGAGGGATAAATTAGCATCTCTTAGGTTCATGCTTCCATTGTGTTCAACTTCTAAGTTCTTCAATAGAAAAAAAAAATCATAAAACTGTCAAGCTATATAATAAAATTCACTTTATTCTCTTTTTATCTTGAGAGACAAAACAGAAATCTTTAAAAGGCCTTCAAAAGAGCACTTGATTGTATATCAGGGAAATGAAATTTTCAACTTAAAAGTCTCTAACAATCTCTCTAAATATATTTCTTTTGCTCCAAAATGGGATAACAGTGTCCAAATCCTCCATGAATAGATTTTGTCACTTTCTTCATGAGACCTCTATTAATACACCATCAAAATAAAGAATACACTTCTAAAAGCATAGATTAGAAAGTTAGACAAAAATACAATTACTTCATTTATTTATTCCTTTAAGTATATTCATATATTTAACAAAAAAAAAAAAAACATTTTACATATCTGAGTCATACTCCTAAATATTAGAAATATATAGGTTAAATATGCAGGGAATTAGACCTTAATGGACTGACTCATTGTCTTGCTGAACAAATAATTATAAGTAGATATTATTGTTGCCCAAGGATATAAATATAATGGTAAATGTATGAGTAAAATGAAAAGAAAATAAAGAATATTTAATTTCTGCCTGAGAGAGTCAAAGAAAGTTTAATGATAGAAGTCAACTTCCAGGTGGCAAGGTCTTGAAGGATGATTAGGAGTTTAGGCACAGAAAGGAAATGAAGGGCATTTAGTGCAGAAGCATGGATATACAAAATTGTGTAAGGATAAAGGCCCTGTTGAATCAAGAAATAGTGCTATTGTTTAAAATCTCCAGGTTGTGTATTCTAAAAGGTAGGGATTGGACAGAGTAAGAAAGCAAATTATAAAGAGTTTAGACATTCTGGGAGTAAAGGAAAGCTGGAGTTTTTGTGTTGTGTTGTTTTCTTAGTAGTATAAGGACTTAATCAGACTGAATTATTAGAAAGATTAATTGGGACAAAACCAGTTTGTGGGAGGTGATTATTCTGAACATGGAGGATTGCCTGTAGATGTATTTAGGTATTGATAATATGATTTTTAGATAACAGATTCTATTATGTTTAGTTTTACAGAGGGAATTGTCTAAAGTAAAACTTGAATTAGTCTGATTTATCTTGTATAGAATCTCCATAATATACAAAACATCAGCTAAGAAATTATCCAATATCCCTCCACTAAGGCCTTATTTTCTTTTGACTAATGAAAGAATTTTGACTCTCTTCCATATTCATTGAGGGATCCTCAGGGTTTAAAATATAATTATAGATATATCTTTCAAGTAAGGTATTTTATTAAAAATAACTAGTGAGAGAATGTTTTCTATAATATAGTGATCAATATTCCTTTATTAGAAGTTTATTGCTATTTTTGTGTCTGCTGCATGTTAGGACTTGTTTAATAATTTATCTAATATGAATCCTCCTTTTCCCATAACTAATGTGATTCAGATCTTAGTACATATTAGGAGTAAAAAAAAATTGTAACAATGTTGTTTTCTACTTTCCTCTCTTTTTCTTTCTTTATGTATTGCTTGAGTAAATAAAGATTAAAAAAATAAATAAAAAGTTCTCCTTGATAATTGAGTTTTGCTTTTTAGATAATGTCCTAATACTCTCCTATAATAAATCAATCTATTTGTGCTCTTTTGCATATTCCTGTCCTTGGTCAAGTATTTGAAATTAATAAGAGCTTGAATGAAAAAAATTTCAGTCTTAACTAAAACCTACACACATATGTGATAAAATAGCTTTTACACATCATATGTTTATACATATCTATGTTTATCCACATGGAGACATACATATACATATATACATACACACACACACACACACACAGAGAATGAGAACAAGAGAGAGTAACCACTGGTCCAATATTTATAGTTTGACAATCATGTAATTATTTCTATGCTTTGGTATGCATTGGCTTGTGTAGTCTTTATTTGCTATCGACTGTGCAATATTAGATCAAGAAAAAACCTTGACAATAAATTCATTGTTGTTAAATTGGAGCCATCATATCCGTTCAAATCATGTCATAGGACTTGATGAATATTGGAATCTTATAGCCAATAGAATATAATTTGGAAAACCAAAAGTTTCTGTAAAGAAACTTTACAGAAGGTTACATGTATCCACAAAGATCATGAGAGACTCATCTCTGTGAAGATAAATGAGTAACTCTGATGAATAAGCAAATGGGTATGTTCACCTGACATTTGTCTATGTTCAATTTTTTAGTGTATTGAATCTGACAAAACTTCTGATCTCAAAATCAAAAAATCTAAAAACCAAAAATGGCCAAATATTTTACAAAGTATTTATTTTTTAAATAAGTTTTAATTTAAATAATTCTCATAGTTTCAAGTGACAAAAACATAACTCTAACTTAAATTGAATGATACAATTTTTTTTAATTAAATAAATTGAATGATACATTAGTGATACATTGAATGATACATTTATACTATGAGAATATATATTTGAAAGTTAAGCATGGTTAAATGAGATTGGCCTTAAAAGCTCCAATAGTTAATCAATATTCAGTCTCTCTCCTTGTGCTTTTTTTTTTCTTCTTTTTTTATTTTGCTTGTTTTATCCTTTCGCAGCTCCATTTATATACTAATATCTATATTGTCCTCAATGAAAATAATTTGGTGAGGAAATTCCTCTTTTTTGAGAGATCTAGGAAGGCTTTTTCTGGCCTCCCTTTGTCTGAACAGATTAATAAACCAATCACTGTGACAACAATGCACTATTCTAATTGGACAAATGTAATGTATGTGCATTCCCCAAACCCAGGAGTGCAGCGGTTCTGACCAGAACCATGTGGACTAGACAGGAGGAATGGGTGGTGAACCAAGTGACAAACGCACATTACAAAAAGATAAGCACACAATAAAGCAGAAAATAGAGCAGCATAATCTCCAGAATTCTATAATCTCAGTTTTTACAATGGGAAAATCTTTGTTTTAAATTTAATTTCTGCCACCATATTAATCAGGGTTCTCAAGAGAAAGAACCAGTAGATTGTATAACCGCCTTATCTATGTATCTATGTATCTATTTGTCATCTATCATCAAGATATTTAAATAATTGGTTCATGAGATTGTGAAACCTCATCACAGCTCAAAATTTGCAAAGTAGTTGGGCAGGGTGGAAACGCAGGAAAGAGTTGCTGTTGGCGTCTGGATTGAGTCTCTTAGCAGAGTTCCATCTTCCTTAGGCCGGTCAGTCTTTTTTTAAAGCCTTCACCTTATTGAATGAGGTTTGCAGGTATTATGGAGAACAATCTGTTGTCACAGAAACATCTAGAATACAGTTTTACCAAAAATGTGGATACTGTGGCCTAGCCAAGTTGACATATAAAATTAATAATTATAGCCACTAACTAGCTTTGTACCTTACAAGGAAAAATTATTTCACTTAGTTTGCATCTCATTTCTTATATAATGGACTTGATATAACCAAATTGTAAGGCTGTTAGGAAAATTACACATAGCAAAATGTCCCATTTGCAAAATGTTTGACACAGATTAAATATTCATAAACTGTTATTATTATATTTGAATTTAGATGTTATTAGATGTGTTATTTTTATTATATAATCTAATGCCGTAAATTTTTATGAGTGTTAGGTAATTGTAGTACCCTTACAGATTTCATCTTTCTATGATCCTTATTCTAAGACAGAATCCTAGGGGGGAAAAAAGTGATTGATGACAAAAGCACAAAGTGATAATATGTGTTGATCAATTTCAGTGGTCATTGTAAGAAGACCATTAAAAACATATTCCTTCTGGGCACCTGTGTGACTCAGTTAAGCATCTGTCTGACTCCTGATTTCAGCTCAGGTCATAATCTCAAGGTTGTGAGATTGAACCCCACATTAGGCTCTGAGCTAAGCATAGAGCCTACTTAAGTTTCTCTCTCTCTCTCCCTCACTCTGCCTCTCTTCAACTTAAAAAACTAACTAAATAAAGTGAATTCCCTGTTATCTTGGTGATAACTATGAACTGACAACAGCAGAATTTATTAGCTTTAGCATTTAAGAAAATGAACAATGTGGGCACCTGGGTGGCTCAGTCAGTTAGGTGTCTGTCTTTGGTTCAAGTCATGATCCCAGGGTCCTGGGACTGAGCTTTGCATTGCGCTCACAGTTCAAGCCAGGATCTTGCTTTTCCCTCCTTTTCCCTTTGCCCTTCCCACGCCGCACCATTACACTCTCTCATCTCTCTGAAATAAACAAAACCTTTTTTTTTTTTTTTAATAAATGAACAATGTAATAAAAATCACTTAAGGAGAAAGGAAAGAAAATGATTAAAATGGCAATACTATGAAATGTATTGATTATAATGACAAACATGAGGAATTATTCAAAGGAAATAGCAAAAAACTATGTAAAATTAATAATGTCATAATTCATTTAGTTGATTAATGTTTTCTAGCATTTTACAATATTCAATATTTATACTACATATACTCAGTTTGCAAATATTTATCAACTACTTTTTTGTTAACATGCAAGCTTCAATAATGCAAAGATTAAGCAACAAAGCATCATGTCCTTAAGTGTTGACATCACTCTGATACACACCTGGTGAGTTACCTGACTTGGTTTTTCAAGTGTGATAGGTTAAAACTTGTGAAGCAACACATAAACTACTCTATAATGCTTTTCTTTACACACCAGACAAATAAAGTTTCTATAAATTACAGCAAACAGAAGGCTCTCTTTCCCTCTTAGCACAGCCAGAGGCAGGATAATGAAAGGAGGGAACACTAAAGGCATTTCTGTCCTGAGGCAGGTTTAGGCCATTTTGGCTGAAGACCAGACTCTCCTGAAGCCCCAAGGAAAGAATGTTTACAAAAACAGCACTTCAGAAATAATTTGGTACTTATTTCCAGGCTCTAAATGTTACAAAACATTTTCTCCTTCATGGAATATAGATTTGCTCTGTTTGTGAAGTTTGGCTACTTAATTTTCAATACTTGAAAGAATCTGAATTCTTTGCAAACAATAGAAATTTTTTGAGGCCTTCTGACTTTTCGAAATATGCCTGGTTTATGTGCCTGGTATTCTTATGTACCATTTCCCAAACAATTGACCACTGATCTCTTATTCAGAATTCTTCAACACTAAGCCTGAAGGAACCAACCAACAAGATTGAATTTCCTGGGACTGGCAACAAGGAAGCTAGAACAAAGAAATCTTGCATCCTTTATAGAAGAAAAGAGGAAGAAACCACCCTGGGTTAACTTAAAAGTTAATCATGAGGGTGGCTTTTCAAGTCCAATAATTATTTTAATTATTTCTTACTAGGAACTAGTTTTTATGCTCTCATAGATAATTGAGGGACATAAAAGCACTCCCATTCTTGGGAGAGTCAAAGGTAAGAAGAAGAATGAAGGAAACAAAAAGAGACAAAGCAAAGAATAAAAGAAAAGAGTAATAATGTAAGAAATAAAGAACCACAGTGTAAGAAGGCACAGAATGAATAAGGTTTTGATACCTTCTTGCAGCTCTATCAGGAGAAGTTAAATGAAAATCTTTCAAATGTAAATGTGACTTTGTCCCCATCATTTTACATGCTAAATCAAGTCCCAAAGAAATATAAGGTCATCCTCCCCACACCACCACCACCAGGAATACACTCAAAAGACACAATTAAGTTCTCCTACGATATTTTGTGAATTTCAATGTGCTCATTTTTCGTACTGAACATCTATGAAATTCAGGACATGTGGCATCCACAGCCATCCAAGCAGTGATGGTAGATGTGGTTGCTACTGGCAAAGCAGGTGCTTACAAATCAAGACTTGTCGGGTGGGTTGTATCAGTTTGGAAAAGTCCAATGGTGGAAGATTCATTTAAGAAATGCAACGTCATAGATGCTTTGAATGCACAGAAGATGATGCTATGGGGAAAAGCTCTAACGTTGACCAATGTGAAATTTCAGGTGAGTCAGAAATAACAACTCTGAGTGAGCAGATGTTTCTGGAATACTTCAATCATTTTATTTTGTTTGTATTTTCATTTTACATGTGCTCTAGTTTGATGCATGATAATATATCAAGATATTAAATCTATCGAAATGAATCTAAAAAAGTGCATTTAACAAATGGAGAATAAAAGTTCTAACCAATAATAAGACATTGTGTAATGTCTTAATTGCCAGTGTTTTGCTCCATCTTTTTTTTCTTTTTTTACCTAAAATACCTAAAATTTATTATCTAAAATAATTGGTGAATCACAAAATCAATCTTATATTTGATAAAGTCTGATTCTTTGAAACTTCAATTGTAACGACACTCTTTTTTTCTGGATCAGAATAAGATATGGTCAGACCACATGGATGACTAGAGAGTGAAAAAAAAAAAAAAAGTCTACCAAATTTTTGAAACATACATTTTTCACACTGTGAGTCACAGACATAGATAGGACATTTTCAGAATACTTGAACTTACTGTATGTTGCTTAAAAACAAAAGTTCGACTGAGTACATTTAAAAATAAAATTGGCTTTATTCAATGATTCCCAAATCAGACAACATCCCATCCAGAAAATAGAGAGAAGCTCTGAGGAACTGTATAAAATGGAAGGCTTTTAGCAGGAAAAGGGCGCAGCAAAAAAGAAGTATCTAACAACAAAGAGTGGATTGTTTCAAGGGAGGCCACCTCCCTCAAGGGAAGGTCTATCAGGTAGATTATTTCACTAGTACTGATCACGTCATTCCAGATTGACTGATTAAAGGTTTCAAAAAATAAAAAATAAAAAAATATAAATAAATAAATAAATAAATAAATAAATAAATAAATAAATAAATAAAGGTTTCATTACCAGGGACATATTGAAATTACAGTTAGATTAGGCATGGTTTGAGGAAGCGAGTTTAGCACAAGTGACTCCATTTTGGATCTGTTGTCTATTTTTTCTTTAAGAGTATGTAGATATTTTTCTTTTTTTTTTAATAAAGATTTATTTATTTACTTTAGAGAGAGAAGGAGAAAGAGCAAGTGGGGGCGAGCAGAGGGAGAGGGAGAGAGAGAAACATAAGCAGACTCCTCATTGATCAAGGAGCACAACAACAGGCTCAATCTTGACCCCAAGATCACAGCTTGAGCTGAAACCAAGAGTCAGATGCTTCACCAATTGGGCCACTCTGGCACCTCTAGAAATTCTTCTTATCTATATTCTAGGGAAGAATCATTTCTTCAATATTTGCAAGCTAGGTAGACAAGTGTTGCATTCTCTTTCTTTGTTTCTTTTGTTTCTTTCTTCCTTTCTTTCTGTCTTTGCTTAAGTGAACATATCTTGTTTTCTGGATTTTTTTTTAATTGCACTTAAAATATGTTTTGTTTCTTTGTTGATAGCTTAAAGAATGTGGTTAAAACATTAGTGACTATAATGACAGGAATATATTATTAACACTTCTAACATACTCCGCAAATCACAACCCATAAATAAAGGAGTATCTGAGGTTTGCTTTTATGATAAACAACATAAAATCAACACCATTAACCCTTCAGGCCTCCCCCCCACCCCCCAAGATTGGAGAAGTTTCTGAATCCTTGGAGTATTGGTTTTTTAAATAAAACTAACATAGACTGGAAAATATACCCAGACGAAAAGATATTTGTCTTCAGAAAAATATTCTCTTGGGCACCCCAGGGGCTCAGCGGTTTAGCACTGCCTTCGGCCCAGGGCATGATCCTGGTGACCCGGGATCGAGTCCCATGTCAGGCTCCTTGCATGGAGCCTGCTTCTCCCTCTGCCTGTGTCTCTGCCTCTCTCTCTCTATGTTCTTATGAATGAATAAATATTTTTTTTAAAGAATCTGTTTCTTGGTTCTCTCTTTCTCTCTAAAAAAAAAATAAAGAAAGAAAGGAAAAATATTCTCTTTCTCTCTACTGCCTATATATCTAAAAATTAAGAAAATAATCCAAAGCAATTTTTTCCCATGATGAAGAATCAATTCTAAAATTTTGCAGGTATGAAACCATGTGCAAGAGACACTGAAGGACTTGAGGATTTTACTCTGAAGACTTCACCTTCACAAGATCTTGTGCCTGTAGCAATTTCTCTCCAAATGCTTCTTGCGCATTTACCCTCCCAGTCTTTCTCCTCACCAATCTTGATAAATACTGCTCAAATAGTGGCTACTAGTCTTAAAAAACAATCCTTTTCGTCCCATTCTTGGAACCAGCTGAGCATTAACAGAAGTCATCTTGCTAAAACACCATATTACCTCTCCTTTCTCAAGTCTGAGGTCTCTGTCAGAGACTTTTCACGCCCAGTACTTGATATTTTAATTATCAAGTAATGCGAAGTTTACCATTTAAATTTAAATTTAAATGAATTTACAGATGATAATGAATGTAAAGCATTTAGTCCAGTGAATGATGCATAGTAATCATGATTCTGCACATGATTGAATAAACTGTGCTCTGTAGGAGCCAAACAGGAAGTACTTTTTTTTCCCCCTTTGGTATGGCTGCTTTATTTCCCTTGTTAATCATCTTCTTCCTTCTTAATGTTATCCAACAATCCATCACAGCTACTAATTCAGGAAATGAATGGGTAAGTCCTTTTGTGCTGCCTTGGCCAACTGCTTCATCCCAGGGACTTCCAAAGGGACTGAACAAAATCAAAACATAGCTCCTGGATGGGTTTGCCAACCCTGTTGCCCAACAACCCAGGTAACTCAAAAGAAGAGGGTTTGGAAAAGAGAAAGGTAGAAATTTATTTTGGGAGCTGGCAGTCAGGGGAGAGGACGGCTTCAAGCCTTTAAAACAGATCTCTCCCCATTAAGATGGACACGTCTAGTTTTAAAGAGAGAGTGAGGGATGGGTACATGCAAGAGAACAGGCCAAGAATGTGTGATTACAGGCGAGAGATGTTATTTGTTCAGCCAATGATCATAGGCAGGGAAGGGGACATTTGCGACTATAGTCTTCTAAGCATTCCATTGCTATCAGGGCTTTTCTGGTCTGGTGCTTAGGGTGTTCAATCATTGCCAATGCCTCAAGAAAATAGGATGAAAAATAACCATTCAGCCTGTAGTTGAGCAAGAGGGCTTGCTGATACTAACCCACTCAACTCCACATCTACTCTTCCTATCCCTAGCATGTTCAGAATTTTTCTGATTACTCTTTGATAATAAACAGACCTTCTCTTTACCAGGTACAATTTTCAGTCCAATGAATATAAAATCTTCAGAATCTATCCTTATATTTATCCCCCTTATAGTTTGAGCCAACTTCAGGCTGAACAATGTGTAGTTAGGAAGAAAGCAAAGTCAGCTCCTCCTCTTCTCTATTTCTCAATTCCCTTTCTCTTCTTCTCACTTAGCTGCTATTAGAAGTAACTCCTAAACAAAGGTTGAGCAAAGGGAAAAAGAATGAGAGACAGAGAGATTCTTACTGTATTGCTGCAGTTGTAATCTGTGTTTGGTTTACACCAAATACTCATGTTTTCTTTCAAGAGAAGTTTGTATTATTAAACACACACACACACACACACATACACATGCACACACGTGCATGTGCACTCAGTGCTGAGAATTTCTCACCCATGACCCCTTTGACACTGGGAATACCACCTTACCTGGTATCATAAACCTGTCAGCTCTGTACCAAATGCTCCATTTCAAGCTACTGATCTGGTGAGATCACAAACTTTCATAAATCTGTCTTGACTAGGATTTCTTTCTTTTCTTCCCAAAGTATCCCACCATAAATTCTGTAATGTATTTTTACTTGTCCTGGCATAATCTGCAATTGCAGCTTTTTCCTAATGTAACACTGTCTTTGCTCTGTTGCATCTGGCTGAGCGAGGTAGTCTACTTGGTTGAAACTTTCTCTTGGCATATACCAAATGCTACTGCCTGTTTTCTCAAATTGTACAAAGGGCTCAACAATGCACTTTTGTATTTCTAAAAGAAATTTTTACTATCAGTTTCTTCAACCTTCTGGTAAATATCCAACTTTACTTAGGAAGCCTAGGTTTGGATGAAGAATGTTGCTAGCAAAGGCAGTTGTATAATCTTTAGCCTGTTTTTCATAGATATTCACTCAAGCACCTAGTTTTAGGATGTGCCAGTGCTTGGCATCTACTGATTTATTCTGACATTTATAGGACACTTCAGAAAAAAATGAAATATCAGAATTCCTTGATTTAACTTATCTATCTGCCTACCTATCCATAATCTATCAATCTATTTATCTATTCATTGCTATAGTGATGTGTGTGTGCATGTCTGTGTATGTGTGTGTGTATATAGATGAGCATATCAAGGTGGAAAGGAAAGAAGAAAGGAAGAGGAAAAGAAGAAGAATGAAGAGGAGGGAGCAGTAGGGAAAAGGAGAGGGAGTAATAAAGAGGGGGAGAAGAACAAGAAGAGAAAGTCATATGATGATGATTTTGCAGGTTCCCCATAATAAGTGCCCTTCAATTCCTCTTCACTTGGACTTTTATACTCTTCTCAAGAAGCTTGGAAAATATTTACCACAGTGCAAATCAAGCAAAAATTAAATTTGAAAACATCAGTCTTCATAGGGCTAAGCTGATCAAAGGATCATCCAGGTTCCACTGCTGACGGAACCTGGAAAAAGACAAAATTAGTAACTCAAATTTCTTGACACTGCCCTTCCGCCCCATGAGTTTCAAGATACTTCAGTTGATTTTGCTCTACTATGAGTTCCTGCTAGAGATATTCTTTGACTAGGAATTTGGAATTTAATAATCAAACAAAAGGAAGATAAGGATTCTGGCTAACAATGCTAACTAGTTAATCGGAAACCTGCAGGCTCTAGGAGGAAATGCCAACTGCCATGTAGGCAAGAGGCCAGTAATGAAACTAAATAATGAGCAAAAGAACAGATTACTACTGGAGAACCATATCTTTCTTCATCACTATCACTAGGAATTATTCATACAAGGTCATTGCAAAGCCCATAGGGATAATGCATAATGATTGAAGAAAAAAAATATTTCTCAGACTAATACCAATAGAGTATTACTACTATGAGCTTTTCACAGCATTTGTTACTGAAGATGCTCAACATAAATAAGATCTGTAACATGATCTCTAGGAATTATAGTAAAAGTGAAGTAAAGAATTAACATAATGTAGTAATTAGCAGATTCTTTAAGTGTTTTTCTTTTGTTGTTTTTGTTTCTCTGTTTTTAAGTACTGGTTTTATATTAGTAGCTGTTTAAGTTTGGTGTGCCATGTGGCTACTCTATATCATAGTTTGTCTTCTATAAAATGTAGATAAATAGGAATAACTTCCTTACAGTGTTTGTGTGTATGTATGTGAATTAAATAAAAACTAATCCACAAAATCAATCTGTTAAATGAAAATTTATAAGTATCTAGCTTTTTCTTAGAACTGCTCAATAAATTTACATTGTTGCTAATTTGTTGATAGTATTGTCACTGTTATTATCCCATAGTGGTTTTGTGCTTGTGTGGTGATGAACTGTATCCATTTCTGGGATAACAAAAATAAAATGAAGAGGAACCCAGAAGAGTGGGGTTCAACGCAAAAGTATATACTGATTTTCTTGATTGGGTATCTAGACAGATCAAAAGAAAAGAAAGGATAATAAAATACATGAAACTGTGTATATGTGTGTATGTGTGCCCACTGATGTGTATTTATTAAATTAATTTTAAGAGAATTAAAAAATACTAACTTAAATATTGTTCATTTTCTTACACCTACTAAAATGCTAATCCCCATGAACATCTTGCTAAAAGCTGGGAATATAATTATAAAACAGAGTTAACTTATTTCTGATTTTATTCCATATCAATGTGAGAGTAAAATCATGTTCAAATCAACAAACTTATCTGATTGGGTTCAGAGTGAATAGAACATGGACACAGTTTGCTTGTAGGTTGAACTTCCAGAGAGTGAAAGAGAAAGAATTTCACCAGAATAATAATCTTTAAGACTCTTCCAGATTATTTCACCCATCAGGATATTTTAGATATGCTGTTGTTAACATTGGCTAATCTGATGAATTCTGCAATCCTTACTGCAACAATTCCTTGAGGCTAATAAGAGTCAACCTTGCTAAAAGTGTCTGTCAAGACGTTGTATCCTATTTCCAAGCACTTGTTTCTTCAAATCAAATGAAGGATATCATTTACTCTGAGAAGAGCTTAGAACTTGACTATGTTATATATTTTTCAGTATTAGGTTTTTATATTACCATTGTACTAAATTCAAAATAATGAAGTGTGTTTACACAAGAAAATACATTGGATTGAGTGATAAGAAGATAAATCCATGCACATTTACTTTTCCTCTTAAATTAAACATTCTAATGCCTCTTAGTATGTATCAAAAGTTGATGAGTCATCATAATGGTTTCACATTTTATGCACATTGACCAATACTCAGCTGACATAGGTGATTAGCTTACTTGAGGAATATGAATAGCAATGCTCTGTGGAACTAGAAAAGGTGAACAAAAAGTGTATTTCTTATAAATAAATTACTTAGTTATGTATTATTTATGTTACACAAATTTAAACAATGTATAATACATGAGGAGAAATTTACTATATTTGGAAGCAAAAATAACTGAACAGTCTCTCAGGACCTTTATTAATATTTCAATATCAGTATTATTCTGTTGTATAATTGATTTTTGGAGAATATTTTGCATATGTTTTCTGAAATCTAATGACTGAAGCTTAAAACTGTTAGAGTATGTATGAGTTTGGTATATCTTGTTTTGGGGACAAGCTTCAGTTTAAAGCCAAGGTGAGAGCTATTGCCAACCTAGGAGAAAGTTTCAACAACTTTGAGAATGAATCCCTATGAGAATCTCTCTCCCCAGGTTTATATCCTTTACCTCATGTTCAGGACTAAATGTATGAATAGAGACAAGGATCATACCCAGCTAATATCCCTTGTATTCTGAGCCTCATAACATTATTTTTCTTTGTTTTTTTCTTGGGGTTTGGGAGGGAGAAGACGAGCCAATTTCAATTTCTTGTACATGAGATTCTTGGACTAACTTTATGACAAAATGAGACATACTCTAAATGATGTGGCTTTGATTAATGTTCTGGGACAATGAATTTTTTTTTTTTTAAGATTTCATCTACTTACTCATGAAAGACACAGAGAGAGGCAGAGACATAGGCAGAGGGAGAAGCAGGCTCCCTGTGGGGAGCCAGATGTGGGACTCATTTCCAGGACCCCGGGATCACAACATGAGCCAAAGGCAGACTCTCAACCACTAAGCCACCCAGGTGCCCTGAGACAATGAATTTAAAAACTATTTCAAGAAACTGTGTTTTCTTAAACCAATACTTTGATTTCCCTTTCGAAAAAGCGGTGAATGAGCTCCAAAGTTTTGTAAAGTGAAGCTGAAATGTTTCATATGTAAAAAGGATTTTAAAACTGACCTTGACAAGAATATCTAAGAACAATAATTTGTTGGACTCATAATGTCTGAGAGTCATCATGCTAGGTTTTTAACAGACATAAAAGAAAAAATGTGTATACAATCTTAACAAGATAGAGATAATACAAAATATTAGAAAAGTCTTATAAAGTGGAACATTCTTATAGACTTTTATTTTTCCTAAGTTGCCTCTGAGAATCCTCAGAACAAACCTGTAAGATATATATTTCTATTTCTATTGTTGTTTTTGTTATTATTAATAATAGTATTATTATTACTATAATACTTTTACAGACAATGAGAAATCTGAGATAAAGAGCAACTAAGGCTCTTTATTTGAGATTTGTATATAGGGAATTTTGTTCCAGAAGCTATTTATTTATCTACTGTGCAATGCCACTTCTCATATTGTAGTGAAGTGAAGAAGCAGAAAGCACTCCATTTTAGAAAGGCTCCATCTCTGCTGTTTTTCTGTTAGGCCCTATTTATAGGTTTCATATTGTGCCTCTGAATGAGCCAAAGATGCTATGTCCTCACATCAAAAGAGAAGTAAGAAAGTTAGTCATTCTCTGAGTTTTGTCTTTAGTTCCAAAACACCTGATAACATCTAAGAAGAGCCAGATCCCAATCATGTTCCAGGACATTAGCTTTGAACAAACCTCAGCTGATGCTGGCATCAATACCCCTACCTTTGGTAATTTAGGAACAACACCTATTATTCACCTTACACTCACCTCTGATTGGACCTTACCCTGGATTCCTGGAGGAACACATACCCTAGATCCTTTACTAATATAAATCCCTAGCCCCAAACAAAAAGGAGACTCCTCTTTTCCTTTCCATTCTCCAAGGCGCTTCATCTGCTATTCTCTATCTCTCACTCATCCTATTCAATAAATTCTGTTTTCAGTTTCTCTAGTTTGTGTTTGATTTCTATCCTGCATGAAACCAAGGACCCTCTTGTCTGGTCCTATGGGACACTCTATTGGGTACTTGGACCTAGCCTGCCTACATCAGTAGCCTAACTTCAGTACTATTATATTTGACAGATGTAATAACTGTTTTGATGAATTAAGCTATCAGCTTATTACCACAAGATAATAAGTAAGTGGATGAAGAACTGAAATCCAACTCTATTCTACTCCACTAATCATACTTTACTTCAACGGCACAAGTGGAAAGACACTGGAGTTAAGGTAGACCATTCTTCTAATACGTCCTAAAATCTTAAGTCTTAAAATCATAAATTATAAATCCAGTTATTTAATTTCAAAAATAATTACATTTGTCTGAAGAATTTATTTTCAGAGAAAATTTTTAGCATTTCTAAAATCATGTCATTAAGATTGCTTCCTTCTCTGTGTGCCTGCGAGTTTATGTCTAAAAATAGTTGCTTGTATTAGGGAATTTTTCAATCTAGAATAAAAAATAAATTCACTAAAAAGTATAGATTAAAGATATAAATACACTGGAGAAGCAATCTTATTATAATTTGTCATGGATTTTGAAGAACAATGGTGTATAGGTTAGCAGATCCCCAAATTATAGCCTTTCTTTTCTTCCTTCCTTCTAGCATTATTCACTTATCGATTCATATATTCAATGAATATTTATTGACCACCTAAAGGCTAGAGATACAGTTAGGTGTTAGAAAGTCAGAAATAGGCATTAACCATACAAAAATTCCATTTCTGTTAGATACACAAACAAATAAATTCTTTCATGTGTGACTGGAGAAGTAGGGTAAGGTCAAGGTCAAAAGCACAGAATTTAATGGGACATACACAAAGACCTGATCCCAGATATGAGGACAGGAAGGGAATTTCCAATAGCAGAAAAAGCAAATGTGAAAAATTGAAAGATCACAAAAGTTTAATATATGTAATTACATATGACTGGAGGAAAGAATTAAGTAGTGATGGTTGAGAGGCTTAAATTGAGTGACCAGTGTTGGCCTTCCAAATGGATGATAAGCTTAGCTCTGCATCTTTGAAATCTCCTTTTGATAGTCACATGAAACATTGGAAAATGGCACTAAGGAACCAGGGAAAAAACTACTTAAGAACAGAGAAATGAGAAGGAGTAAGTTGAGTCAATGGAAAGAATGTGACCACAAATATGTTTCTGGAGTTCATGAACACTAAAACTCTGATATTGACTGCCCAGTCAAATAAAATCTTGGTAGACAGGATGCTTTTAAGAAAACAATTTCAAAGTTTTAGTTGTAAATGCCCATACCATACATATGTATATACATATATACATATATGTATATGTATTCCCAAGGACAATATGAGCAATGTTTTCTATTTTATCCAATTATGTAAGTCAATACTTGATTTGTGATTTCAAGACAGTAGTTTTCATAGGATAGTTGACCCATCTGTTTAAGAAATTTACTCTTTTTCATATCAGCTGAAACATTGCTAAGATAAATACATTATTTTGCCAAGACAGAGATATGGGAAGAAGATACAACTTATTTTGTATTTTATTTTTCTTTAATCATAAAGGTACCTCATCACATGTCTAAAACTAGAAAACAATATAATAACAGTTCTATCTTTGTTTCTTTTTAAACTAAAGTGTAGGTGAATATGAAGAACAAAGCATACCATTTTTTTTTTACTATTATTGAGATACAATTTACACATTACATTAGTTTCAGGTGTACAGTTTAATGATTTTTTACATGTATATATTGTGAAATGGTCACCGCAATAAGTCTATCATATATAATTCTTGCTTTAGCAAAGTAAGATTCCCCAAAGAGAAGTGGTGACTTTAAGTCACTGTCCCGAAGCTGAGACTGATGTGCACTCCATGTTGCTTAGAAATGGCAAACACTGATTGGTCAGCAACTGTCCAAATAGCTCAGTTTCCTACCAATTAGGTAGTTTAAATATCATCTCTACACAGGACCACTCACCCAGCCTTACTCCTTTCTCCTTTGTGTCCAGGAAAAGCATGGAAAAAAACAGCAGAGATGAGGGAGAAAATATGAATATGGTTATCCTAAATTCTTTTGCATGTAGAATATGAAACTTTGTACTGAGAATATGTCCAATATGCCAAATGCAAAAATTACATGTCAGTTTATAAATAGTACTGAAGACATAAACTAATTCCAACAAAGAATACCCAGGAATTTCCAATATAAGTTTGCTTTTTGTTAACTTTATTTTTTAAAGAAAGGTAACACAGAAAATAGTTTCTTTAGCTCTATTAGGGGCCCTGAGTGAAATCTTTAGGAAAAATAAAACAATAACATTTAAAAAAATCACAAGTACCATTTATTTCAATCCTTTATGTGATCCCTTGAGATCATATATTCAAGCACAGAGGAACTGACCCTACTTAGCTACTAAGAATTGACAAGCTCACAGCTCACAGACATGGTATGTCTTTAGAAAAGACAGTATGATATATCTTTAGAAAAATGATACACTTTTTTCCTTTCTGACTGTTCTTAGTACAAGTGTCTCAACAAAGTTCTCCAGGTTTGCATTGCTTCCCTTGAAACTTCTCTCCTTTCCATCTTATTTTGAAGAATAGATTGCACAGACTGGACAAAAAGCTAAATTTTTCTGTGTATTATTCTTAACAACTTATAACCCCAGGGTTTAAAATAGTTTTGCTAGGGCTCTACACTGAGCATGGAACCTAGCAAAAAAAAAAAAAAAAAAAAAAAAAAAAGTTTTTTGCTAAGGACTTCTAGCTAAAATTTAAAAAATAAGGAGAAAAGTTTTGGTGGATAAACAGTGTTGTTATGTACATAGTTAACTTTAGCACAGATATTATTGGACCCTTGTCTGAGTTTCTATTATAGATTACGTTTTTAAAGTGCCCTTCAAGCTGAGATTAGCTTTAAAATGCTTTAGCTTGAGGTAAATACATTTTATCCAATAGAATTTAAATGATTCTAAGCAATTTTAAAAGATCAAAAATGGACCAGATCTCTAGTCCTAAAGCATTTTATATAATTCAAAACATTGTATTTTACCCATCAGTTTTGCTGATTATTATTACATAAGGTAACAAGTGATACTTAGAGATTATTTGAACATGATGTAAGATGGATATATAGGTTTAGATCTGGACTAAGGGAATGTTGTATTACTTCAACACATTTGTAATCAGGGTATCTCATGATATAGGGACAATTCTGTGATATTAGCCATCAGATGTGACAACATCTATACAGGTTTTCTGTGATCTATAGAGTATGCATCTGTTGGAACAAGGACTGAGATGAGGTCTAGGAGCTAGAATGTTTTCCAGATCCATTAGTATGCATGAGATAAGCACAGTCTTTTTAAAAATAATAGTAAAGTGAAACATCTGCACATCAAGGCCCATTGTAGACTTTTTCAATATTAAGTTTCTAGCATTAATTACAAACTTTTCTGTTTGTGGGAACTGTATTCCATTTTCTTATAAGAAAAATTTTATTGACATAATATAGTACTTCAAACAGAAACTAAACGTGTAACAGAAAATATCTGATGATTTTGATTTGTTTTACAAGGAATAATAGGTCTGTTATCCTTCCTGTTCATCCATTCCATCAGGCAATTAGTTTAGAAAATTATTTTAAGTTTCTAGATTGAAGAAGAGGTTGTGTTACGCTTACAATTTATATTTAGATTATCAGTCTGGAAATCCTAGACATTTTGAAAGAAAAAAAATGCAATTCCAAAGCATTAGAGATTATTTACAATACTTGGGAAAGGCTTGAATTCATCTTTTCAGGCCTGAGAGCTCTCATATATACGAGGAATAAGTCAGAGATTCTTTCAGCTTTTCTAATATGAAGTAAGACATTTTTATAATGTAGTCAAGAAGATGTTAAATATGCTTTATATAATTATGACACTTTTTTTTCATTGTGAACATATCTGTGTCTCTACTGATAAATACATTAACTAGGAGAAGGCCTAAGAAATGGAATATGGAGAAGTGTTCTAGGATCAACAAATTGAGATGAACAAATGAACAAAGATCATCCTGTGAATGAAGAAATTCCTGCAGAACTTGTCATTTTTCCTGTGTAACAGCAGACAGTATTAAAGGAAATGACTACTTTTTGTCTGCAATGGATGAAAATGTACAATGAGTGGGCTGAAGCTAGTACCGGTCAGCAATATCTGCCATAAATATTTACTTCCTAGATATTACCAAATGTCTCGATATGTAATTTCTCAAAGACATGAGGTAATTATTATTAGTTCTCTTCGTTTTTTAGTGCAACACTTCAAGAGTGCCCATTGGCTCAGATTGTAGAGCATGGGAGTCTTAATCTCAGGGTTGTAAATTTGATCCCCATGCTCAGTATAGAGATTACTTAAAAATAAAACCTTAAAAAAAAGAGTAAGCAAGACAGTGAAAGATAAATTCCCATTCTAGTTCAACAGCTTTGGGGAAAATGGACCAGAAGGAATGTATTTTGTTCACATATACAGGAACAAAGTATGTAGGTAGAGGTCAAGATACACTCTCAAAAGCTAATTCTGGAAGAAAAGAGAAATATATTCGCTTACTGATTTGATAAGTGTTCTGAAACCCAAACAAAACTTCAAACTTCCTTTGGTCAGGAACCTTACCAGGTTTGCAGGGATGCCAACTCACAAGCCAGGAATGTCCTAACACAATGTCTTCTGTTAGCTCCAGAACCTGAGTATATCATAACTTGCAATCCAACAATTAGGGGGGAAGAAGGTAGTTAATGTGTATCTGTCTATATTTTTTTTTCTGTTTTTACTACACCATAAATTGCTTAAGCCATATTCTAAAGAATCAGAGGAGATCTAACTAAAGTGAAAGTCATTTTGTAATGCATTGAAGAGTGGGAAAAAAAAAAAAAAAGTTGTTATTACCAGGCAGCCCAGGTGGCTCAGCGGTTTAGCACTGCCTTCAGCCCAGGGGGTGGTCCTGGAGTCCCAAGATCGAGTCCTGTGTCAGGCTTGCTGCATGGAGCCTGTTTCTCCCTCTGCCTGTGTCTCTGCCTCTCTGTGTGTGTGTGTCTCTCGTGAATAAAGAAATAAAATCTTAAAAAAAAAGTTATTACCATCTCTTTCTATTCTTCCAGAGTCTCATGAATAGTTTATATATGTGTTTAGAAAGAAAGCCAGCGATGAGTTAAGGTGCCCATGGCCATTAGATGGGAATGGTGATTTGATTAGATCAGTCTTTTTGGTGATGAGTATATTTAGTGGTTGGACAGAGATTTAGGTGTGAGATGAATGAAGACTATGGGAGAGAGACAGTAATGTCAAAGACATAATATTTAGTAGCTATTTTAAGTTATTGTTGTATAATACAAAATTAAGTAAAATAAGTCATGATGCAGAAACCATGAGTTATGTATATAAAAAAATCATGTGTCATTTTCAAATGAACACATTATACACTTTTTGTATCTTAATTAGGACAATGTTAACTACTGTAAGCATTTTTTTCCTAATCAGCCATAATTATTCAGTATGAGAAAGTATCTATTAGAGAATGGCATATATATTCATTTACACAAATTCTTCCTGAATCACCTTAAGTTTTCAGTGGGACAGAGAATACTTTAAAACACTTAAGAAAGTGGCTGGAAATCCAATGCATTGGATGATAGAACCCAAAAATTGACTAAAATTTCCAACCATCCCTGTCTTCCATAACTCCCACATTTGACCACCAAAATCCTTGTTGTCTCCCTCTGAATATGGATTCTACATGAGTTTTCTTTTTTTTTAATTTGTTTTTATTGAAAATGAGCACTACATGAATTTTCAATTTTCCTCATTGTAAAGAGCCTGAGTGAATTGGATTTTATAGTAAGGAAAGGGAATCTAGCATGGTTATCACTGTCACCTGCAATTACATAGGAATATCTACCACTTGCCCTTTCCCAGTCTACCTTCTATTTTTCAGAGTTTTAGGAGCTAGTTTGATCAGTTTCACCTGAGACATGGTCTACTACATTCTTTAAAAAGGAAGCAGTAAACACAAATAGGTGAGTTTTTGTTTTAGTATTTCTCCGATTATTTACTTTGATGTATCTTATAAATATTTTTAAAAAGAGAAATGATAGGCATTATCTTCCAAATTTATTTCCTTATGTTAATCCAAGCTTTTTAAAAATTTTCTTCCAACCATCTTTAAAATTCATGATCTATGAAACATTCTTTGGAAAACCACGTCATGGGTAAATATCATTTCTACACTAAGTCACCTCTCTCTCTCTTTCTACCTTTTTTTTTTCTTTTCTCTTCCTTCCTTCTCTGACATCAGAGTCAGCAATTTGATAGTTTGAATCAGTGTAATGAGCAAGATCATAATATAATTGACATCAGCTCACTGATAACTAGAATCTGCTCACAGAGTTTGACCTCATCTCCTGAGAGGATATTACAAGATGACACCATTAAGTCCTGTTTCGTTGGAAGAGTCCCCAGCATTGAAAAACTTTGTAAAGACTCTATATTATCCAGCTTCCCAGTAAGCGTTGACTATCTCTTTCCATATTTTACTAGGGAAATTCATGTCAATATCATTCAGTAAATTCCTGACAAATCTTCAGAAGTTTAAGCATACACAGAGTCCATAAATCAAAGTGTTAAGAAGAAAGAAATGAGAAGTCTGGAATGTAGTTACTGACTGTCAAATACCATAAGATGCTTTCACATTTTTTAAAATAAATATATTTTTTACATTTTTATTGTCTTTAAAAATGCATTGAGACAAGCAGGATGACACAGAATTATTAAGCCAAATAGATTTCCCCTGATCAATAGTTTAAAAAAATGTACACTAAAAATAAGGAAGTGTAAGAGGAGAGCATTTTGGCTTTAAATGGAAATTGTAAAGATTATGAATGTCTTCCGAGAGCTTCTTCTCCAAGAAGAAGACAGAAAATCATGAGATTGACCATTAAAGGTTTTCAATCCAATACAATTTGACCATCAAGAGCTGCTAGCTTACGGCATAGGTTGCAAAAAGTGCTCCCAAGTTGTTACCTTTCCTATATACATGCCCCCTTGCAGAGAAATGTTGAAGTGCTTCTGATCAAGAGATGACATTTTTTTCCTACACTTTTTATATCCAAGCTTGACCATGTGGATTGCTTTGGCCCATGGGATGTTAGCAAATGTGACACAAGAAGAGACTTGAAAAAGAGTTCCTTCTCTACATGCTTGAAAATCTGAGAGTTCCACTCAAACAAAGCTGAACTAGCCTGCTAGAAAATGAGAGACTACATGTACAGGTGATGAGCCATTCCACCTGAAGATTCACCATGCCTGCCAATCACCGGTCATGGTGACTGAGACCACCTGAAAACATCCAGCAGCCAGCCAACCTACTAGGTGACCACAGATAAGTGAGAGAGCCCAGCGTGACCAGCAAAACTGGCCTAGACCACAAGGAAAGGCAAGATAAACCACAGAATTGTAAGCCAGAGCATTATTATTGTTTTAAATCGCTATATTGGGGTAATTTGTTATACAACAAAAACTAACTAAAATGTCTCTTTAGTCAACATACAAAGACCATGATGTATCTTTACCAAATCTCATTTCATGTTCTTTCTTTAGAATTCACAGGAAGGGGGCACCTGGGTGGATCAGCAGTTCAGAGTCGGCCTCTGGCTCAGGTCATGATCCCGGGGTCCTGCAATCAAGTTCTGCATCGGGGTCCTTGCAGGGAATCTGCTTCTCCCTCTGCCTATATCTCTGCCTCTCTTTCTGTGTCTCTCATGAATAAATAAAATCTTGAAAAAAAGAATTCACAGGGAAAGTCAATTCCCCACCCACCCTTGTTGCTAGCTTGGTTTTAGAAGATGGTTTCTGGGAAACATCTTCCACTATTGCTCAGTTAAAATAAACTTGAGGTTTTATGATTAGGTTTCAAATTAATAATCTCTGTTTAGAAGGAGAGTGAAGCTTGGTAGCTTTTAGCCTTTGGATATTATGCTCAGGTACAATTAGAAATTGATTTTATTATGGCAATTCATACTCCCTGCACTTTCCTGAGACAGTAGCTGATGAAATGACACCTAATTACTATCTAGAGATTTAGCCCCAAGCATCACTCCAAGACCCAGAAATTTTTGTTGAATATGTTGGAATAATTCTTTACTGAAGTAAAATTGATCCCAATGGTTAAGAACTATGGTAGGATACTTGTTGTGTTTTTGTTTACTTCTCCTACACCTAAAATTGAGCATATTTAATTGAGCACTTAAGAAGTAGTAGGTGCACCAAATCATTAGAAGCAATCTCAGGGAATCTAGGTGGAACACCTAGATTACTGTTACTGTAGTCTTATTAATATTCTCCTTGGAGCATGAAATTTAAGAGGACAAAGAAGAGCCTTGATTGTACCTTGTTATTCCTTGAATGCTAATTTAGAATAACTGCTTATTTAAAGAAACACTAAACACATTCCTTAATAATCATTAAAACCCTCTATGAATTCCTTGTTAGAGTCCAAAAGAAAGGGAAAAGTCTTGGATAATTGGGAAAGAATTTAGAGAAATAATGAGGCTATAAAAATTGGAGAGTTGAACACGTGGGGGAAAATAAAAATTGATTTTGAGAAAGATATATTTTCTATTCCTTTAATTCAACCAAAAAATGTGCAAATCAGACATTGTTAGTAGCAGGAGTTTATGAGAGGGAGAGAGTTTTAATTGCAAGGAAATGCAGCTTTCCTCATCTCAAGGTTTCATGTACAAAAGACAAAGGATGGCAATTTGGACATGGTCAAGTACAAATAGCCAGTTCATGTCATTTCCTTTATCTACATTTATTTTATCAGATAATATTGGTCTCCCTATCATTGCTTAACAGACTAAACCCTAATTCTTTTTTTCTTTTTTTTTTCCTAATTCTTTTTCAATTTTTGCACTACTATAGATCTGTATTTCATTCTCTAAACATATGTTAAGAGCTGAATGTGTCCTGAGTTTTAATAAGTATTTTGATCAACCATAACTAAATTCACATGTAAAAAAAATAGGTCTTTAGGTATATTGAACTCATTAATCATCTATTACCAATAAGTTGTTATTAAAAATAAAACCCTGAGATTTAACTTTGGTGATTTATTGGTACTCATTGAAAAAGAAAGAAAGAAAGAAAGAAAGAAAGAAAGAAAGAAAGAAAGAAAGAAAGAAAGAAAGAAGAAAGAAAGAAAGAAAGAAAGAAAGAAAGAAAGAAAGAAAGAAAGAAAGAAAGAAAGAAAGAAGAAAGAGTAATAATCCAAACTGTGTGATATTTTTTCAGAATATTATTTTTTAAAGTATTTGGATCAAAAGGGCATAAGGGGGCAGCTTGACAAAAATTTGAGGTATATTCTTTACAGTTTATAATTGTTTTATTAAAGGAAGTCCAGTTCTAATTATTTTTACCAGTCTATATGTAGTGCGGTTTATTAAAAATAAATGTGAATAAAATGTATTACATATGAATATCGCATAACTGATAGTGGATTTACTATGGGATAATAAAGACTAAATAACTGGAACTCTCCTCTACATAGGCCATTTTTAAGGCTCTGAATCTCACTTTGTATTCATATTTTTAAAATTTATTTTCCAAAGGAAGATACTTAGAACTGTATTAGCCTCCAGTCCACAAAACCTTGATCTGCTGTGGATTGCAGAGAATTACCAGTTATAATGTTTCTTTTTTCCTCTTCTGCTAATTCTAGTAGAAGCATTAGTAGAATTAATATCATTAGTGTTAGGATTAGTCCCACCTGTATGGATTCCTTTGCCACTGTTGACTCTGGAACTCCTATGGGCATTTTGATATTATATAAAACTTTGAGGTCTGAAGTCTGAACAACACAACCATTTTCTTTCTTTCTACTTATTACCACATGATGCTCTTTTGATACCCCAATGTGCAATCCTGTCTCTGTGCCATTTCTTACATCTTCACTTTTTGTTAGTCACATACTATCCTTACGATGATGCCCATACAATGAAAGAACTAGTTCATTGATACTAATGGCATAACTACACAGAAACCAGATTTATCCTGAAGTCTCAATAGCTGAAGAGGAGTTGGATGGAGGGATGGAGTAACTGGGCGACAGGCATTAAGAAGAGCATGAGACGTGATGACGACTGAGTGTTACATTCAAATGATGAATTATTGAAAACTACATTGGAAAATAATGATGAACTGTATGTTGGCAAATTGAGTTTAAATTTAAAAAAAAATTTAAAAGATTTAAAGTCAGCTATCACTGTGAAACTGCTCAGCACATGATATACACTCCACTATGTGCTTTTATTGCTCACATCGCAAATCTCCACCCTTGTAGCAAATACAATAATTAGGGGGCACTTGAACATCACAGCAACTCTCTGTGCTTCACTTTGAACATATATTCAGAGGCTAATATCTCACTATATTTATCATGATTTCTCAGATCTAAAGCACCATCATATCTTCTCAGGAATTTTGCCCTGGTCCACTAGTATACACTTGCTTTGGCCTTTGACATTTCTAAATTTTTTTCTCCACCCAGCAGTAGGAAATAATGCAGTTACAAACTGAATCCATTTTTTGTCATTCTTTTATTAGTAAACCATTCAAAGACTACCAATCTGATTCCAGGTGAAACCCAAAGTCCCTAAAATGACCCAGAATATCCTGCCTCTGTACAACAGTACCCTCATGCCTTTTCTCTTCCCACTCTACCCCAGACGAATGGCTATCTTACACCTTTCCAAAACATTAAGAATTTATATTTCCTCAGGGGCTTTGTGCACCTGTGCGCACACACACACACACACACACACACACACACCCCTCTACTACCTTTTCTTTTTGACCTCCCCTTATAACACTTATCACCATCTGACTCAAAATAAGTGTTAATTAGTATTTCTGTTTAAAGTATTAGAATAAAAGCTCATCCTTCATTGTTTTATCTCTAGCATGTAGAAATAGCCTGGCTCATAGTAGGAACAAAATTAGTATTTAATGGATAAAATAATAACTTACGATTGAGTACTTCTGTTCAATGTGGAATTTTTTTTTAAGTTTTATCATGTAAAAGTGTTTTGTTTTCCAGATAAAAAGTTGAGTTAAACTATCTTTTAAGAGAGAGAGAGAGTGCATCTAGGATTTTAAATAAGAGAGGAGAGGAGAGAGAAGAAGAAGAAAAGAAGAAGAAAGAAGAAGAAGAAGAAGAAGAAGAAGAAGAAGAAGAAGAAGAAGAAGAAGAAGAAGAAGAAGAAGAAGAAGAAGAAGAAGAAGAAGAGAAGAAGAAGAAGAAGAAGAAGAAGAAGAAGAAGAAGAAGAAGGAAGAAGAAGAAGAAGAAGAAGAAGAGAAGAAGAAGAAGAAGAAGAAGAAGAAGAAGAAGAAGAAGAAGAAGAAAAGAGGAAGAAGAAAAGGAGGAGTAGGGGAGGTGGAAGGGGGAGGAGGAGGAAGAAGATAAAGGGGGATGGAAACGTAAAGATTAAGGGAGTGAGGAAAGATCTCTTTCACTTAGGAGGCAGGAAAGGAAATGTAAAGGCTTGGATTTAGGTTGCATGAGTTCAAATCCTTCATCCGATCATATCAATCATTTGATTGTGAGCAAGTTATTGATCTTTCTATATTTTAGTTTCTGTATTTAAAATAAGGATGGTATGAGCACCCCTGTCCTGTTATTTTTTTAATATTTTATTTATCTATTCATGAGAGACACGGGGGGGTGGGGGGCAGAGAGACACAAGCAGGCTCCATGCAGGGAGCCTCACGTGGGACTCAATCCTGGGTCTCCAGAATCACACCCTAGGCTGCAGGCAGCACTAAACCGCTGTGCCACTGGGGCTGCCCACTCCTGTCCTTTTTTAATTATGTACTTATTTCTATATTTATTTTTTAAATAACTAAACATATTAATACGTAAAATATCTGACATCTGGTAATGCACAGCAAACATTAGCTATTATTATCTTCAAGATAATACTTACAAACCATAACAGAGAAGAGAATAAAGCTCTTAAAGGTCTGAGTCCTAAATGAACTTGTGCAGTCTAATAAATAAAGCACAACTTCTTCAAATATTGTTAAACATAGGTATCCATAGTGACAGTTCTATACTAACAATTACAGTAATAGCTGATACTTGGCAGACATACATATATAAATCTAGGTACAGTTACTAGCTTGTTTAATGTCCACAAGAAATTTAGGAGAGAACTACTATTGCTTTTCTCCTTTGTACAAATGAAAATTTGAGCCATGAAGCTATTTAATTTGTCTAAGACAGAATTCAAATCCATAGAGTATACTTAACTATCATATCTACTATATCTTCAAGGATATTTAAGATTCTTTGGCTGAGAATGGACTGATAAGAAAAGTGAATCTCTGGACAGAATGGGGATTTAAGATTGATCACATCTGTCCATATGTGATGCTCCCACTCTTTCACAGATATTGCATGTTCATTCATTCTGCCGTTATCTCTTGTCCACAATATTTTTAGTAGAATTTTGCAAGTCATTCCTTTAGAGACTTCTGTAGAAAAATAGATCTTAAGAAATTCTATTTGAATACTTTTTGCTCTGGATTTTTCTTTTTTTTTTCCTTTTGCTATAATTTTTAATATTAATTGGAGCAATGTTGATGCATTGAACATGCTCTTGTGACTACATTAGATTGTAAAAACATGTACATTTATTAGGAATCATCACATAATGGTAACCTAAAGTCAGGGATGTCATTCTGTCATCTTTAATTGCATTATCCAGGGAAGTCTGACATCCGTGTGTTGGTTTCAAACACAGATATGCTACCATTATTGTTGCTAGATCATCATCGATTTGGTATTCTCTTTCATCTCCCTCATCTCACTCTTTCTTGTGGCTTCCTGCTGGCTGGGTTCACAAACTCCAGAGTAGTATAGATACCTGAAAAAATCACTTTTTAATTCTACATGATTTCACTAAGGCTATATGTGTGATCATAAGAATCTTACAAAAAGTTCTAAAGAAACTATTTAAATGGCAGAAGTATTTTATGTATATATTTACCTATATGGCAAGGTAAAAAATATAATTCCTCACTTTTGAGGTATTATAGAACCCCCATGTTCTGCACTGAAAATGCAATTGGGTAAAGTATGTAAAATGACTCTATTTAATAAAACAAAGTTGACCATTCCTGAATTTCCAAGTTTCAAGTAATAGGGAATTTTACTTTTATTGATTCATTTGTTCACTCATTAAATTTTTATTGAATGATTACTATGTACCAGCAAGCTAAATATAGGAGCTTCCACATTAGCAGAAGTTAAAGAGAAACTGATCCTAAATAGGGAAGTATGACTGCTGGGGCACCAGTGTGGCTCAGTCAGTTGAGCACTTGACTACTGGTTTCCACTCAGGTCATGCTCAGCATGGAGTCTACTTGAGGTTCTTTCCCCTCTCCCTCTCTCTGCTTCTCCCTCTACTATCTCTTTCTCCCTCTCTCTCAAATAAATAAATGAATAAAATCTTTTTTTTTAAGAGAAAATTATGACTACTGTGAAACATAAAGAAGTTTGGGAGAATGAAAATATAAAATTTTCAGAGAGTTAGAAGATAATTCACCAGAAGGAACTCACCAGACGAGACTTACGGAGAGGTAAAGTGAGGAGTTAAAATCATGTAGAGTATGGAACAATCTGCTCAGGAGAGAGGCAAAATGCAGGCAGTTGAAAAGGAGAATGTCAGAGCAAAGAACTAGAAGTTTACTAAATCCTAGACTGTAGAAATAATTCATCTACCCCACCAGTTCCTAAGACAATTCTGACTAAAGTGGGAAAAATATTAAAAGCCCAGCATCTACCTGCTAACATCACTTATTTCTGAGAAACATAGATCAAAACTATGATGAGATACCACCTCACACCTGTCAGAATGGCTAAAATTAACAACACAGGAAGCAACAGATGTTAGCAAGGATGTAGGGAAAGGTCTTGCTGGGAATGCAAACTGGTGCAGCCACTCAGGAGATTAGTGGAGATTCTTCAAAAAGATAAAAATAGAAATACTCTATGATCCAGCAATTGCATGACTAGGTATTTACCCAGAGGGTACAAAAATACTGGCTTGAAAGGGGACATGGACCCTGATATTTATAACAGCATTAGCAACAATCACCAAATTATGGAAAGAGCCCAAGTGCCCATTGGCTAGTGAATGGTTAAAGAAGCTGTAGTATATAATGGAATATTTCTCAGCCATGAAAAAGAATGAAATCTTGCCAGTTGCGACAGTGTGGATGGAGCTAGAGAGTATTATGCTAAGTGAAATAAAACATTCAGAGAAAGACAAATACCGTATGATTTTACTCATATGTGGAGTTTTAAGAAACAAGCAGATGGACATGGGGAGGGGGCAGAGAGAGGCAAATCAGAAAGACTTTTAACTATAGAGAACAAATTTCCTGGAGGGGGAGGTGGATGGTGGGGAGGGTGAGTTAAATGGGTGATGAGGATCAAGGAGCACACTTGTGATGAGCACTGGATGTTGTGTGTAAGTGATGAACCACTAAATGCTACTCCTGAAACTAATATTACACTGTATGTTATTTAACTGGAATTTAAATAAAACTGTGAAGAAGGAGATGAAGGAGGAGGAGGAAGAGAAAGGGAAGAAGAATAAAAAAGCCCAGCATCTACCAATGAGGATGTGGCCTAGCATAAATATTGTTGCCCTAAACCTAGTTTCTGAGGTTTCTAATATAAGTGATGAGCATCCACATGCTACCAAATTACCGCTTCTTGTGCTAAACACATGGTATCCAACCTTTATCGTTGCCATTCATTCATTCACACACTTACAGCCTCTATTCAATTATTTAGTCACCTTATGAGTAATGAAGAAAATACTTACTGAGTTCCTATTATGAACCACACAAGAACAAAAAATTCCGCCTTCATGAAATACTTTACCTATACTAACGTAAGTAGGCACGCACATTATATGTATACTAGTAGATGATATCGCTATAGGTATATACATATACACATGTAAATTCTACTGTCCCACTTCAGATATAAGAAAGTCTTAAATTCTCATCTATATGAATGGAGCCAGAATATTTTCTGTATTCTAATATACTCTACCTAACTATCTACCCTTGTATTCCTTAAAGTCCGAGCATACTTAATATCCGTATTTGGCCAGGTTACTTCAGCATGGGGATTTCTCTCTGACCTAGAAGGGTCAACAAAATAATTTCTCTAGGCTTGATGCTTCTCTTGCTCAGAAACCCTTAGTGTGCTACACAGCCAAATTTACTCCTTAATCTATGGAGCATAATGGCAAAGAATTATTTTCCACTAACTCTACTTGTCTAATTCAGGTTGCTGAGGTTTTTGCTTTGATCAGGGACTCACTCTGACAGAGGATTCATCATTTTATTATACTAACATCCTAATACACGATGACCTCCCCAGCAAGTGAAGAAAAAAGCAAGGAGAAGTCATGACTATTCTTAACTGGCTCGAACCGCAAATACTTTTCAAGTATTTATATATATATAAATATATATATATATAAAATATATAAATATATATATTATATATAATAACTCTGGTTTTATTTCACCCCACTATCCATGGCCAATATATAACTACCTGTTCTTTACATTTGCATAGTGTTTAGAAATGTAACTCTATGCTTTCTCTCATTTGTTTTTTTTAAACAAAAACACCTTCATCGATAATTACTATGTGCATTTTGAAAAAGAGAAATTGCAGTGTTGTAATACCTAAGTTTCTAGTTCAAGATCACAAGGTCAAAAATGAAAATATTTAAGCAGGTCAAAACCTTAAAATCAGATCTGTTTTCTCTTGAAATAAATCCCCTTCTCTTCCTCTTATGCCATATCCACCTCACTTGGAGCTTGATCATTAAAGATATGTAGAGCTGTAGATTTTATGGAGTTCAATGAGACTTTCAAATAATCTGATTGAATGTCATCAGATGAGCACACCAAAGTCAAGAAAGGTTAAATGGCTCACCCAACGCACTTAGCTAACTTCGACTCATCTAACTTCAAAATTCCTGCTTTTTCTACACTCCACAATATCAGTAGGTTAAGTGTTATTAGGTATGAGACACTCAATATATATGTAGTCAAAAGAGGTTTTATAACTGATGTATTATGTAACATCCTCACTAGCTTGGTTGGAGACCTTCATTCACACCTTATGAGATTTCCATTATCACTTTAGTGCCAAGGTTACAGACCAAATTAATGTGAAAACATGCTGTTCTTCTCTTCTTCTATCCTTCTACATCTCAGAAGCCTCTATCCTACTGTTAGCAGCTTGCCTGTCCATTTCTGTTCTAAATTGGCTCCTCAGCAAGAAATGATTCATCAATGATTATATTCCTAGTACTTCAACTTACTAAGAACTTGGCAGTCCAGTCTTTTTATAAGAAAGCTTTCCAAAAGAGCTTATACCATAAGAGACAGGAATGAGCATTTACACAAGGCTTATTATGAAAAATATCTAACTCCTCACTCTATCATTTTGGTTCCACATTATTTTTTTCCTAAGTTCAGAACCATCCGAATTCCTGGCTCTTATTATTTACAGAGGTGGAAAAAAAAAAAAGTTGAAATCCTCTAATTCAAAAAGTTGAATCTGAAATTTCAGATTCTCAAATTGCTAAATTCTTCATATTTAACTTTGCTTAATTCAAGGATGCTAAGGATGACATCTTCAGAATGTAGATTTATTTTCTTGCTTTTTCTCATTTTTCTGTGATTAACTCATTCTCACACAGAATGATTAAATTATCACCTTTGAGTAAGGAGGAATGGTGGAGGAATGGTGAGGAATTCACTGTTTTTTTTTTTTTTTTTCCTCATAGAATTGTCCATGTATAACAGGCTATATTTATAGTATATTGGGAAAAATATGAAATTTCTAAAATTTGTTTTTTAAGATAGTAGCATTATTCAAGAGGCCTGGAAAATAGTTTATTTCCAAAGCAAACAGAGAAAGGAACATGATGAAAATAATGAATTTGAAAGCAATTTATGATATCTATTGGTAGTTAAATATACCAAATATTTGTGCAGTAAAATTCAGTATCCAGTCTTAAGTGAGCATTTCCATAACTTTATTAATATATATCAGTTCTACTTGACATTATCACATAGAAAAAATATATCATTGTCTTCAATAATAGACTCTTTCATTAGACTATATCTGTTCTGTACATTATATAATTCCAACATATGTCTTGGAATTAGTACAACTGTTGGGGATGTCCCTTCAACATGCTTTTTAGAAACCAAATCTTAATCATATTTAGGAAGACTGAGTAAATTTAAATAGCGTACAAGACAGTGTTCCCCAAAATATGACTATGTATATATTAGTGATACAGAAGATATATTTAGGAGTTACATGACTATTTTTGATATATGAATTATAATTATGAATTGATTTAACATGCATTTGAAAACTAATAATATTATGTATTAGTCTGGTTGTAGTAGGCGATTAACATGCTAATAAAGAGTTTTTATTTATTTTTATTTTTATTTTTTAAAAATTTTTATTTATTTATGATAGTTAGAGAGAGAGAGAGAAAGAGAGAGACAGAGGCAGAGACACAGGCAGAGGCAGAAGCAGGCTCCATGCACCGGGAGCCCGACGTGGGATTCGATCCCGGGTCTCCAGGATCGCGCCCTGGGCCAAAGGCAGGCGCCAAACTGCTGCGCCACCCAGGGATCCCAAAAGAGTTTTAAATAAAAGAAACATAAAAATTTGTGGACAGAGTAAGATGATAAAGCATGATGGAGCACTGAGGGTTCAATAGGAGTGGGATAGCCTTTGCTACCTAGGCCTGATGGGACATGGGAAGGATCATAAACAGACATCAATTGCTGTAGAAGACAATTGTGGCCTTGGGTATAGGAATTTGGCCACTGACTTACATTTTTTTTTTTTTAATTAAATTCAGTTTGCTGACATGTAGTGTAACACCCAGGGCTCATCACATCACATGCTCTCCTTACTGCTTGTCACTCAGTTATCCCATCCCCCAACCTACCTCCCCCTCAGCAACCTTGAGTTTGTTTCCCAGAGTTAAGAATCTCTCACAGTTTGTCTTCCTCTCTGATTTTTTCCCAGTTTCCTCTCTTTCCCTTGTGGTGCCTTTCACTATGTCTTATATGAGTGAAACCATATGATAATTGTCTTTCTTTGATTGACTTATTTCACTCAGCATAATACCCTCCAGTTCTATCCATGTTGAAGCAAATGGTAAGTATTCAACCTTTCCAATGGCTGACTAATATTCCTTTGTATATATAGACCACATCTTCTTTATCCATTCATCTTTCGATGGACACCAAGGCTCCTTCCACAGTTGGGCTATTGTGGACATTGCTGCTATGAACATTGGGGTGCAGGTAGTCATATCATTTCACTACATCTGTATCTTTGGGGTAAATACCCAATAGTGTAATTGCTGGATGGTAGGGTAGCTCTTTAACTTTTTTTAAGGATTTTATTTATTTATTAATGAGAGACAGAGATAGAGAGACAGAGACAGAGACAGAGACACAGGCAGAGGGAGAAGCAGGCTCCATGCAGGGAGCCCAACATGGGACTCGATCCCGGGTCTCCAGGGTCACACCCTGGGCTGAAGGCGGCACTAAGCCGCTGAGCCACCTGGTTGCCCTATTTTTAAGTTCTTGAGGAACCTCCATACTATTTTCCAGAGTGGCTGCACCAGCTTGCATTTTTACCAACAATGTAAGAGAGTTCCCCTTTCTCCATATCCTCACCAACATTCCTTGTTTCATGTCTTATTAATTTTAGCCATTTTCACCTGTGTAAAGTGGTATCTCATTGCAGTTTTGATTTGTATTTCCCTGATGATAAGTGATGAGGAGCATTTTTTCATGTGCCTCTTGGCCATTTTTATGTCTTCTTTGGAGAAGCATCTGTTGATGTCTTCTGCCCATTTCTTGACTGGATTATTTGGGTTTTTTTGGTTGTTGAGTTTGATAAATTCATTATAGATATTGGATACTAGTCTTTTACCTGATATATCATTTTCAAATATTTTTCTTTAGGTTGCCTTTTAGCTTTTTACTGCT
Organism: Canis lupus familiaris; assembly: GCF_011100685.1. NCBI lineage: Eukaryota > Metazoa > Chordata > Mammalia > Carnivora > Canidae > Canis > Canis lupus. Next base: position 82,456,645 of record NC_049224.1, read on the forward strand.
TCCTTTGCTGTGCAGAAGCTTTTTATCTTTATGAAGTCACAGTAGTTCATTTTTGCTTTTGTTTCTCTTGCCTTTATTTTTTTAAGATTCTATTTATTTATGAGAGAGAGAGAGAGAGGCAGAGACACAGGCAGAGGGAGAAGCAGGCTCCATGCAGGGAGCCCGACGTGGGACCTGATCCCAGCTCTCCAGGATCACACCTTGGGCCGGAGGCAGAAGCTAAACTACTGAGCCATCCAGGGATCACCTTCTCTTGCCTCTAGAGGCATGTCTTGGAAGAAGTTGCTGTGGCTGAGGTCAAAAACTGTTGCTGCCTGTTTTCTCCTCTAGGATTTTCATGAATTCCTGTTTCACATTTATGTATTTTATACATTTTGAGTTTATCTTTGTGTATGGTGTAAGGAAATGGTCTAGTTTCATTCTTGTGCATGTGGCTGTCCAATTTTCCCAATGCCATTTACTGAAGAGACCGTCTTTTTTTCCATTGGATATTCTTGCCTGCTTTGTCCAAGATTAGTTGACCATAGAATTGAAGGTCCATTTCTAGGATCTCTATTCTGTTTTATTGAACGATGTGTCTGTTTTTGTGCCAGTACTGTGGTATTTTGATGATCATAGCTTTGTAATACAGCTTTAGTCAGTTATTTTGATGCCCTCAGCTTTGGCTTTCTTTTTCAACATTCTTCTGGCTATTCAGGGTCTTTTCTAGTTCCATACAAATCTTAGGAATATTTATTCCAACTCTGTAAAAAATGCCCATGGTATTTTGATAGGAATTGCATTAAATGTGTAGATTGCTCTGGGTAGACATTTTCACAATCAACAATGTGATAGATCACATTAATAAAAGAAAATACAAGAACCATATGATCCTCCCAATAGATGTAGAGAAAGCATTTGACAAAATAGAATCCTTTCCTAATTAAAACTCTTCAAATTGTAGGGATAGAAGGAACATATCTCAATGTCATAAAATCCATCTATGAAAGCCCCCCAGCAAATATCATTCTTAATGGGGAAAAACTGAGAGCCTTTCCCCTAAGATCAGAAACATGACAGGGATGCCCACTCTCACCACTGTTGTTCAGCATAGTACTAGAAGTCCTAGTCTCAGCAATCAGAGGACAAAAAGAAACAGGAAGCATTCACATTGGCAAATAAGAAATCAAACTCTTGTTCTTCACAGATGACATGATACTTTATGTGGAAAACCCAAGAGACTCCACCCCAAAGTTGCTTGAACTCATACAGCAATTCAGCAATGTGACAGGATACAAAATCAATGCACAGTTGCATGTCTACACACAAACAATGAGACTGAAGAAAGAGAAATAAAGTAATCAATCCCATTTACAATTGCACCAAATCCAATAAGTAGGAATAAACCTAACCAACAGATAAAGAATCTGTACTGTAAAAACTACAGAATACTTATGAAAGGAATTGAAGAAGACACAAAGAGATAGACAAACATTCCATGCTTATGAATTGGAAGAATAAATATTGGCCATTGATATCTTGAGAAGCAGGAAAGCAAACCACAGCAACAAATAACCAGACCTTACTTTCTTCCCACCTCTGTTCTCTAAAACCTGAAAATATACAAGACTCAGAAGGCAGGAGTGTCTGACTTATGTGGTCCATAGTTGGAAAGAAGGGTAGAAAAAGCTAGAGTAAGATAATATTATCTAAGATAATTAGCTAGAGGGGCAAATTGAGGATACTGAGCACATCAGATTTGTCATTTTTAGGAGATACTGTTGCTCTGGTACACATAAAAAACATCCTTATTACCATAGACAGAATGAATAATGTTTTTGTCCATAAAAATTTCAGTAAAGATCTAGGTGGAGAAAAAGTGTGTGTGTGTGTATGTGTGTGTTTGTGTGTGTGCGTATGGTTTGAGTTATTTTATATGTGGTGGTGGGACTATTCTCATAATTCTTTTTAAAAATCACTTTATTTTCTATAACTGTCAAATGGCACATGGCAATTTCTACGTAGGGTACTGATCTGTGTGTGATTTCATTATATGTTTGCTCATATCCTTTTCCTCAATTCATTAGTTTGTATATAAGACATTGCACACAACAACTATACAAAACACTATTTTCTAGCATTTATAAGAAAGTTATAAAGATATGTCACATAGTTTGGGTAACTGTATAGCCTGATTTGCCCAAGCCGTTTTCCTGAGGATCATATGTTTCTCATTACTTTTCACTCTCAAAAGTATAACAGATCAGAAAATAAGTAACAATGTCATTTTACATGTACTAGAATGAGTAGCAGGTCTCAATTTTTTTTCAAATATACAGATCATTCAGTCTAATCATGATGCTGTAAAGCAGAAACCACAAACAAAAAGATAAGGTATCCTATATTTATGAAAATTAATAAATATCAATAAGTTACTAATAATTATTACTACTAATAATGAACAACACATTATTTGAGGAAAAAATGAATATTAGCTAATATCTTTAATGTTAAGAAAAATAATGTCAAAACTTCAGGCCTAGAAATAAGACAGCATTTAAGAGAAATATGTAATCACAAAGCTTATATTTCATAATTAAAAAGGTAGAGTTACAAGCTAAAGATTCATTCAAAAAGTTGGAAATGATTATTATAGAAAAGATTCCAGAGGAAAAAAACAATAATGTGTGCAAAGTGAAAGTGGAGAAAGAAAGAGTTGGCACAGAATCCAGCATAGAAATGAAAAGAGAAAAATAACTCCGCTATTTCATTTGAGAAAAAAAAAAAGTTTGAAGAATGGAACATTTATAAAAATATGAAATATTTTGAATATTTAAATAAAATAAACAAATTACAAAAACTGACTCAAGAAAAAAATTTAAAAATCTTAAAATTTATATTTTTATCAAAGATTAAATCAGTAGGCACAAATATCCCTATGAGATAATTTATGGCTGAGAAGCCAAACCACTTTTTCAGACTTTCAAGGAATATTCACTCCAATGCTACAAAAACACGAACAGACATTTTTAAACTTATTTTAAACTACCTAGTTATCAAAACCAGAAACAGGACACCAAATAATGAAATATTTAAGGCCTACCTTAATCATAAATAATGATGCAAATATCCCAAATAAGGTATTAATAAACTGATCAGTAATGTATATGAGGATGGTAACCATAATGAAATTTAGATTACCTGATGGATAGACAGTTAATTTAACATTAAAAATTAAATTTAATCACATTAAAGACTAAGAGAAAAAAGTCTTTTGAATAGATGCATAAAATCATTTTAAAATTAAACATTCATTTTTAAAGTAAAAATCTGAAAGACTTTTTCAAAAAAGTGATAATCTCCTCAAAACTTACAGTAAACATTATTTAATGATTAGATATGTAAACCCTTCACTTTCATATCCAATTTAAAACCCAAATTTTGCTTTTACTATTTCAACATTTTACTTTGGGACCTAGCCAATACAAATAATCAAAATAGATGTTATAAGAATGTAAAAGGAAGAAAAAAGACTTTCAATATTCACAAATGATACAACTTTAGACGCAGAATTTCTAAAGTAATTAATGCTTAACATCATTAGAATTAATGAATGCACTCAGCAGTATTGCTAGACCAAAAAATAAATAAAGAACCCCACAAATGAATGCTATATTCCAGCATTAAGTGATTAGGAAATGAATGACTAGAAAGTAAAATTTTTATAACACCATTATAATAGCTGCAAAATAATCAAGTGTCCAGAAATAAATTTAAGTTAAAAATGTAAGGCCTTTGGGCAGCCCTGGTGGCGCAGCGGTTTAGCGCCGCCTGCAGCCCGGGGTTTGATCCTGGGAACCTTTGATCGAGTCCCACGTCGGTCCTCCTGCATGGAGCCTGCTTCTCCCTCTGCCTGTGCCTCTGCCTCTCTCTCTCTCTCTGTGTCTCTATGAATAAATAAATAAAATCTTAAAAAAAAAAAGGCCTTTATTAAGAAAATCACAAACGTATTTGGAAAAAATTAAAGGTCAAATAAATTTTTGTGAATTGAAAACTTCATTAAATTCATTATTGGGAGAAAAACGTTGTTGTAATCTGTGTTTAAGTTCAATGTACTATAAATTTAATATATAAGAATTTCATGGGTGTCGGAATGCTGATTCAAAATTTTATACCAAGTATAAAAGGACAAGAACAACCCAAGACATACTTTAAAAAATGAGTGGAAAGACCTGTCATATCAAGACACATTGAATGCCTAAATTTGTGAGACAGAACTATAAAATTTTTGAGATAATATAATATAGGTGAATATTTTCATAACCTCACTCTGAAAAAGGACTTCTTCAGCAAGACAAAAAGGTATCAACCATGTATCAAAGGACATATTTGATTATTTTACAAGCAAGAACTCTTGATAAAAATCATTATAAATGAAGTAAAAGGACTTGGTAAGATTATATGTGGGAGGATAAAAGCCAAATAAAATACAGAATGACTCTCAAGAGAAATAGACAAAGAATCCCTTACAAAAAAAAAAAAAAAAAAAAAAAAAAGATGACCAAAAACTTGACCAGTACTTCACAAAAAAGGAAAATATAAATGCCCAATAAGATTAAAAATAATAATAATAATAAAAAGATCATAAAAATATGTTTAGCCTCATTAATAGCCAGGAAAATAGATATTACAACCACAAAAAAATACCATTATGAACCATGTTAAGAAGGGTGAAAATATCAGGCATCTGAGTGTCTAAGTCAGGTGAGCATCCGTCTTTGGCTCAGATTATGATCTTAGGGTCCTGGGATGGAGCCCGCCTTTGGCTCCCTGCTCAGTAGGGCATCTGCTTCTCCCTCTTCCACTCCTCCTAACCCTGCTTGTGCACCCACATGCACTCTCTCTCTCTCCCAAATAAATAAATCTTAAAAAAAGAAGTGTGAAAATACCAGTTGTTGATGGCAATGCAGAGGTGTGATAAATCACTGTCCCCAATTTTCCATTCCTCCCTATCGGTGCACATTTTACCATGGAACTGGGTAATATCTCTCACTAAAGGTGGGGTGCTTTTCCCTATTCTGTCTTTGTGACTGGCCTGGAGGCTTGCTTTGGCCAGTGGGATGTTAGCAACTGTGATGGTGGCAGGAGCTTTGAGAGGATGTGTGCTATTAGTCTGGCTCTTTCATGCCTCTGTTGTCATGATAGGAAGAACATGTCTCTCCTGGCCTCCTGATCCAAGTGGGATGGAAAGCACCCGGAGCAGATGTAGGCCTGCACAACAGGAGTGTGAAGCAGAAACAACCCACATATTACAATAATGAGAATATGTGATTGCTATGTTTAGCCATTGAGTTTGAGTTGGCTTGTTTAACAGCATCACTGTGGCAATAACTAATCCAGATGCAGAGAGGACTCTCACTGTTTGGTGGTGAAAGTAGAAATTGGTACAGACATTTTGGAAAAAAAAAAATGTTTCATTGCTTATCAAATATAAATACATATATCTTCCCTGAAATCCCAGAAATCCTACCCCTAGTTAAATACTCTGGAAGGATTTAGGATATTTTTAAAGGAATGTTCAAAACATTGTCTGTAGTAATCAAAACTCGAAAAAATAGAATAAATAAATAAATGCATTGTGATATATTCACAAGGTGGAATGCAAAATCACTCCGGATATAAACTTGTTTGGCTACACATATCAATATGTGTCCTACAATAAATAGAAGAAGAATGTTATTCTACAAGACATACATATTGATTCAATTTTATAAAATTCAAAAACAGATAAAACTAGAGTGTGCAGGAATGCATATAAAATACATGTATATATGAGATGTTTGTCATTTCTTGGCTGACATGAATCTTGTCTTCTATTTAGGGGATCTTCCACTATGAGAATCATTACAGTTTCAGTAAAGTTTTCTCCATAATGAGTCAGACCTAATTGCTAGGACTCATCTTTAAAAAACCTGTGAGAGAGCACCTATGCTGTGGATTCAATTCAGTGTCCGACTATCGGTTTTGGCTCAGGTCCTGATCTCAGGGTCATATGGATCCAGCCTTGCTTCCGGCCCCATGCTCAGCACAGTCTGCTTGAGACCCTATCTTCCTCTCTCTCTGCCCCTCCTCTCTCTCTAAAATAAATAAATCTTTTTTAAAAATGTGAGATATAATCTAACAAGGTATTCAGATAAACATAGAAAGTTTAGGATATTTCTTTCAAATCTGGGCCGAGTTATTTATGTTCAGCTAACCATATGACTAACTTACTACCAGGTATCTGAGGCCCTGGATGAACATGAATCCTTTGAAAAAACATTCAATTTTTCATGAGTAGATGCTATTTTCTGAATTATTATTTTTTTATATTTTATTTATTTATTCATGAGAGACACACAGAGAGAAGCAGAGACATAGGCAGATGCAGAAGCAGGCTTCCTGCGGGAAGCCCCATGCAGGATTTGATCCCAGGACCCTGGGATCAGGACCTGAGCCAAGGGCAGACACTCAACCGCTGAGCCACCCAGGTGCCCCCTGAACTATTTTGAAACTATAATCTCCATTGAGCAAAGAGCGCCTGGTTTTCTGTCCAAGATGTGCCATGAGATTTGCTCTGCGCCGTCCTGTTTCTCCACAGGAAATTGCCTCATTAACTTCTGTGACATTATAGGAGCAACCATATTACCTCATGATGTTGGAAAATAAATCGAGTTACCATTCTATTGCTTTACTTTGTCATACTCTGTGACTTCTGAAAGGGAATTTGTACCTTTGAAACTCTGACATCCTTTTATTTTTCCTGTTTGGTAATACAAATCCCTTTGAAAAGCCTGGAAGGGTTTATAAACCATGATAATTTGTAACAAACAAAAAAATAAAAGAAAAATGTCGTGCAGAACAGAGTAAATCCACATGAGACACTGGTTTCACATTCGTTTTGACTCTGGCAGCAAAATAAGAGCACCAGAGAATCAACAAAGGGAAAATAAAAGGTAGGAAAAAAAGAAAAAAAAAAAACAGAAGGCTGACAAACAATTCTGAATGAAAAAAAAAAAAAAGGCAGCAACACAGAGAAAAGAAAAATGAAATATAAAATAAATAAAGGTAATCCATCATGAAAATAATTGGCAGAAGCAAAAAAATAATCAAGCTAAACTGAATGATGAAGAAAAAAGGAAGGAAGAAAACTTCACATTTGGATTTTTTCTCAAGCAAGAAAAAAGACATTAAAAAAAATACACAGAAGGAAAGAAACCCTAGGAAGAGGGAAGTAATAGTACAGCATGTACAAATTCTACCCATAAATCTTAAGATATTTGAGAAACTTGAGATATGCTCATTCTTTATTAAACATATATAGATAGTTTGCTGTTCTCAAAACTACGCTCATTCATTGTTACCCTGTCATTTTTTACTGCCTTAGGGAAGAAAGGGCTCAAAACAGAAAGAATTCCAGGTTTAGCTTTTAGGATTAAGCTGCCATTAACTACTTTTGCATAGACATGAGCCAGGTGAGAGAAGGGCATTGTAGCTCATTTTGAAAATCAGTGACCCTGTCAGTCTGTAAATCTTTTTCGATAATTTATTCAGCAATATATTTAATTAACAGACACTTTTCTTCAAACTCGTGTGGGCTAGTCTAATCATAGGTCATTTCCAAGAGGTCTAATTAGGCAAAATTAAATTCAAGTATTTATTTATGTCAGTGCACGGGGATTTTCAAAGCAATCTCACAGATGCTGAAAGTTTCTCATTATTATGAGTTCTCACATTATTTCTGCACAGTTCATAGGGAGAGATAAGAAGTATCTTGTGTAAACACTGAAATTTTCTGGCAACCTTTCTCAAGTGGAGTTCATGAGAGAATTAAGCCACCTAGAAAATGATTTGGGGACTATTTTTTTCAACAGTACTATTTTAGATGCAAAGGAATGAAGTCAACTGATTGCATACAAGAGCTGATTCAGGGAATTGCTTCTCAAAGGGTCTCCACATCATGTAAGAACTTGTTAGAATGCAAATTATCAGTTCTCACCTCAGGCCTACTGAATCAGATATTCTGAGGGGTAGAACCATGCAATCTGTGTTTTAATAAGCCCTACAGCTAATTGTAATATATGTTGATATTTAAAAAAAAAAACTTGCCTTCCTGAACTAGGGCCTAAATTTCTTCTGGACTTAAAACAGTACTTATACGCTTCTTGAGGACGGGGGTTTGAAATTAATATGTTTCAAATGGCTACCAAAATAATACAATTATAGTAGTAAAATTTTAATATTACTCTCTTATATGAGTAATACTTCTTTTTTCAGATTTCAATAGCTTGTTAAGGTATATGAAAACTCTCAATACTTATGTTTACTCTACTTGATGTCCCACCATGTAAGCAGACCTTCTACAACAACCACCACAGCAACCAAAAGATAAATAATTCCCAGTATTAGTAATGAAACAGAGCTATGGCATTTGGTATGTAAAAAGTCCAATAAATATTTAGGTTTCTATGGGGGGAAGGGAAATCTTTTTTGTTTGTTTATTTGTGTAAACTTTGCTGTAACTATATGTAATATATATTATATGTAATGACATATTACATATAAGTACATGTAGTAACCATATGTAATATTATATGTAACTATATGTAGTATATATAACTATATTTAGCAATTATAACCTTAGTATTTTATATATAGCATTATGTAATGATATATACTATTATATGTAATATTATATATAGTATTATATAATGATATGTATAGAAATATATAATGATACATATACATAATGTTACTCTAGGAATTATAGTAAATACAATTATATATATACTATATATAGTAACTATAGTATTCTGTGTAAGGATATATATATTTCTACATATAATAATTTTAGTAATTATAATTGTTATATTGTATTATATTATACATTATATATATTTCCTTTTGTATATTATATTACTATATATACATATATTTCTTTTTGCTTTTTATTATATACCAAATTACAGGAGCCTATGTTATTCTCTCAATGAGGACCAACTAGATATATTAAGAGATAGTTTCTGCAAAAAGGACAATGTATCATATAAAAACAAAGATGTTACAAAGATGTCAAAGTCAGAAAAACATCTGAGGCTTATGCATCTACTGAATTTGCCATTGAACTTCACTTTTTAATTTATTACTTTTCTATATATTTCTTTCGTTATTCTCCTTCTTTGCCAACCCAGTTCTTCGGCTTCTCCCACCCAAATGAGTGGAAATATGACCTCTAATGTTTACATTTTAAGTGTACATGTTGCAATAAAGCTATCCTCTTAAAGTAGTCCCTCTACTCTAAGAACCAAAGATAAAATCTTGAAGACCAATCTGGGTGTCAGGGGATGCCATGCTGTATCTAGTGCAACAATGTCTATAAAAAGCTGTAACAATTGAAGGGAAAATATGGACCCAGACAATTGATATCCACTACAATAATTGACACAAACCATTATTTCCTGTGTCACAATATGGTGATGTATTCTAAGTGCTTGCTCACCAGTTCTGACAGCAAGTAGTATTTTTCAGCAATTAGTATTTAACTAAAGTAGTTCTCATTTTTCTGGCAATCACAGATTAAAATTTCTACAGTTCAATTGTTATTTTGATAAATATCTATTAGGCTTATATATGCAAGATGTTGTGCTAAGTAATATATGCATTATACATATATCAGCTGGTAGGTTCACTAATATATGTATTCCTGGCCTCTTTATTAAGAAATTCTGCCTCATGGGTCAGGGTAAAGGAAGGGCCAAACAATTTGTATCTTAAATAAGTTCCATAGATGTTTTTCATGTTTCAGAACCAAGACTCCGGCATAGAGATGGGAACACAAAATTGAAACAGCATCACTCTCCTCAAGATGCCTAAATTCTTCTCAGGTGGAAGGGCCTTATGTTGTTTGGCTTATTCTCTACTTCTCTGAGAGGCACTTAGTCATTCACTCTGACTCTGCTGGCAGGTTGATCTAGTGTAATCAGGTGCAAAGTCTACATGAACTGTGCCAGGGTGTGAATATATCTTGCCTTTGAAATACTGATGCCTCATATGAGCTTGGTAGCTAGTGAGTGGAAGTCATGTCATAATGCTAAACAAATTTAGAGGATTGAGTTGAATTAGAAATCAATTCTAGGCATCCCAAGATGTAACCATCCGTGGTAGGATTTGTCATCAGGCCTATTCAAGTGTAAAGGAGGAAAATAGTTTAATTTGAATGGAATACCAAGGACACTAATTTAAAAAAGAAAAAAAAAAGGAAATAATGTTGCAAATCTAGAATGGAGAATGCAGGTAATTTTTCATGCCAGGCCAAATAATTTCTTTTTATTTTTTTTTATGGGAATGGGAAACCATCAAATTTTAGAGTAGGTTGAAAATCTGAAAAGCATTCAAGGATGACAAATTGGTAATACTCTTACTGGGTCTAAAGATAAGACAGGCTGAAGATAAGAAAAACTGATAGCTAAGTTACACATTTATAGTAGAGGTAATGGATAAATTAATAAGTAAATCAGAATTATGCTGAAGATAGCATTTGCCTTTTTCCCTAATTTAATTGTAGACATGTCTAAAAGCCAGTGCCCCAAATACCTATACTTCACTAGTAGTTGCCCCAAGTTCAACATTAGACTACAGCTAGAAATAAATATTCTAGAATTTTAGATGAATTGCAAACTTTACAGTTCATATTAAATACATTTCCCTTTTGGAGGGAAGCACTTGTTCATTTTATTCTGTTCTTTTCCATGGAGTGGAAAATACCAGTTAATCAGTGTGAAGTTCAAATCATCTTTGAACAATAATGCTGACAGTATGAGGTATAGTGGGAAAAAGAGAGCTCACTGTTTGCTCACTTACTCACCAGAAGTTCAACATGTTGAGGAACATCTTGTATTATTTGGAATCTATCCATCATTAAACATAAATGAGAAAAAGACTGTAATACACAAATGTGCTAATGCCAAATGGATACATGTATTAAAGACACTGTAACCATCTGGACTCAATATGGGACCCAGAATGTTCCCATTTATCAAATTATATTTCCCATGCAATGTTTTATATCCGTAATTCAATGTTGATGAAAACAGAATTGTTTTTAATTTGTCAAAGTGGGTTACAGTTGTAGTGTAGAAAGTTAGCACTTTTATCAGAGAAAGAAAAAAAAATGATGGCTAATAGAGAATTTTACCAAAATCCTGATTATGTGGGGTGAGGAAGTACAGGGACAGATACTATCGACCACCAGAGGAGCATTCAAAAATTTCTGGAATTGACATATTTGAGGATAATGCTTATCCCTGTCTGTCTGAATTAATTCCCTCAACCTGTACGTGACTCTCCCTTCTCATTATTTATTTAAATATTTAACAGATTTCAAAGTTGAACTCAAGTTTCACCTTCTCCATAAAAATTCCCTCATCACTTCTCCTGTCTGTTGTATAATGGATTCTCCCCTCCTAAAACTAGATACATCGCTGCTTCTACCAATCAACTGGTTTTTAATAGGTGTTATATACATGTGCATGTACTTTATATATAAATATAAATAAATAAATAAATAAATAAAAATATATATATATATACACATTTCCTTTTTTCCTTCTTTTTATATCCATCTACCTTCTATCCTTCCATCCTTTTTTTTCCCTTGGGAAAAATTTTGACATGAAAAATCATGTGCTAAACATGAATAAATAGAATAGGAAATAGAGGGGGACCTGGGTGGCTCAGTTGGTTAAGTGACCAACTCTCAATTTTGGCTCAGGTCATGAGATCAAGTCCCATATCCAGCTCTGTGCTCAGCATTGAGTCTACTTAAGATTTTCTCTCTCCCTCACTCTCTACCTCAGCTCCTTCCCCTGCTTGGGCACACTCTCTCTCTCTCTCTGAAATAAATAAATAAACTCTTTTAAAAAATAGGAAATACAGTTGCTATTTTTCCACGAAAAGAGTATAAAGTTCTATATTTTGCCTAGTAGGCCCACCCATATTGTTACTAACATGTCTGTACTGAAACATTGGGACACTGTGAAAGATCATTAACATAATTTATAAAAAAGATAATATAAATCGTTCCATGATGAGTATTGCCATTCCCTTTTGTCCCTCCTATTGCTACTTGGGATAACCAATGTCCCGTTCTTTCCTCTTGTCTTTGATAATTGCTGACAAGAATACTCGTTCACTTCGAGTTCAGCCAGACTCCTTTGCTCTTTTGGGGACTAGTCTGGGGGAGGGGGCATCTATGATGGGAAGACTGAAGGGATTAAGTTGAAAAATAAAAGGGAAGAAGAATTAGGAATGATTAATTCCCTGGGAGCTCCTTCCTTCCTCCAATGTTGACTTTCCTCCTTCTCAAACACCATTGAGCATATTGAATCTTTTCCTATCCTCCCACCAACCTCCCACCTGGCCACATATTGCTTCCAAGCAAGATGTCCCTGGAATCCCATGGTTAAATCTCCATAATTTCATAAATCTTCTTGCTTCTTGATGTATATCATCTTTCTTCCGTCCCTGAGATTCTCAATGGCCAAATGCTAGAACTTGAAATTTCAAATTAATGTAATAACCATCAGGGTAAATATTTGATCTTGTACCATGTACTTTGTTGTATTCCCAGAGCCTAAATTGACTGGCACAGACTTATGATGCACTACAAAAAAAAAAAAAAAAAAAGTGTCCTCAATCTATACACAACACTTTTCCTAAAAGAATGTAATAAAAAGTAAAATAGGGGTGCCTGGGTGGCTCAGTCAGTTAAGTGTCCCAACTCTTGATTTCTGCTCAGGTCATGATCTCAGGGTCCTGGGATTGAGCCCTGAGCATTGCCATCAGGGTCCGTCCTCAGCTTAGAGTCCGCTTCTTCCCACCCCTGCCCTCCCCACTGCCCTCCTCCCATATGCCTTCTCTCTCTCTCAAATAAATAAATAAATCTTAAAAAAAAAGGAAAAAAATAAAATAGGGCAGAAAAGTAAGTGATGTATCTCCTGCTACTATCATATCTTTTCCAATGTTAAAATATTTTATAAAACTGACATTGATATTGTCTGAATTCAGATTCTTAGGTAACCACAAGGATCCCTCTTGTCCTTTTATAGCCATACACACATCTCTCTCGGCTTCTCTCCTTCCTACCACTGTTTCATCTACTGTCCACTTCCATGATTTTGTCTGCTAAAGAATATTATATAAATGGAATCATACACTTAGTATACTTTTGGGATTGGCTTATTTCATTTAGCATAATTCTCTGGATATTCATCCAAGTTGTGTGAATTGAGTTCATTTCATTTTTATTGCTGAATAGTAGTCTATGGTATGGATGTATCAATTACTGGCAAATCACTACTCATAGAAGAAGATCTGGGTTTTCCTGTTTCGGAGATCATGAAAGAAGCTTCAATGAACATTTATGCACAAAAAATGTAATAATGTTCTTGTAGAAAATGTATTAGTTGCTGTGTATTGACTACCTAAAATATACCATGCATTTTTGAGTGATGTGCTTGCGTTTTATATCACATTTATTATCACTGAAATCCTATGAAGGAGATATTATCTACTTTTAACAGAACTAGAAGCTGCATATCAGAGAAGTTAAGTAACATTCTCAAGGTAACATTTCCCCTCTTAACAGGAGAGGTGGGATTTGATTTCAGATTTAAGCTTCTCCAAAGCCCATATCCATTTTACTGCATTTACATCCTAGATTAATCCATTTCTCTTAGGGCCAGATAGACTTGAGGTGAAGCCCACTGGAAGCAATGAGCTTTAGCCAGGAAAAGGACTATTTTTTCAGACAGTCAGATAAAAAAGGTAAGAGTAGAGATCTTGTTGAGGAAGTAGCCATCACTCACTCATTGCTTTATCCTCTTGGCCAGCACCTGAACTTTTGCACAGCAGTATTGCTAGGCAGGGTAATGATAGTAAAAGTATGTATTCTGTTACTCAATTTCTAGTGACATTGAGTCTTATGTACCAAACAACTGCCCTACAAACACAGTCAACTGATGAGTTGGGACCGCATGAGTTCATAAGTTTATCTCTACAAACCAATTTCCACCTGAATTTTAAATCATTGAAGACTTTTTTTTAAAGATTTTATTTATTTATTCATGAGAGACACAGAGAGAGGGGCAGAGACACAGGCAGAGGGAGAAACAGGCTCCCTATAGGGAGCCTGATGTGGGACTCGATCCCTGGTCTCCAGGATCACACCCTGAGCTGAAGGCAGATGCTCAACCACTGAGCCACCCGGCATCCCTTGAAGACTGTTTCATACAGTTTTATCTAACAATTCCTTACCATGGTAACCACTAAGTGTTGTATGTAAGTGATGAATCACTAAATCCTACTTTTGAAACCAAACTTAAACCATATGTTAACTAGCTAGAATTTAAATAAAAACTTGAAAAATTAATATAATAAAGTAATAAAAGAAAACAAAATGGAAAGCTGTTCCTGACACTCCTCTAATCAAAGTTCTCCCACAGCTTCCTATCATACTTAGAAAAATACTCATATTTTCTCCTAGGCTAATAAGTTCTGATACAAGCTGCTCCTTGATTCATCTTTTATCACCTCTTCTTTCCTTACTGAGTCCTGCCACACTTTTAACATTTCAAACACTCTCATACTTGTACTGAATCAGATATGGTATCAGATACCATTGTACTTGTTTATCTTCTTCTAGAAGGAGATCTAGAAGCAGAATCAGACAATTTCTGCCAATTCCTCTTTTCTCTTTCATATTGTTGATAACTACAATTTCTTGTTACCAAAAAGACCTTTTCTCAGATCCCCCCAATAAAATAGATTACAATAAATTATCTTACATTTATCAGTATGTGACAATATATAAATAAAATGTGTATATATTATACATATAAAATTATGTTGGATATTGATATATTATTTTTTAATTATTTTTCCCATCAATAGACCATGAGGGCCATGAAAGAAAGGATACTGCTTATATTAACTGTGGTACCTGACAATAGATGCATAATAATTATTTCAACACAAAATAATCTAGATGAATTATACAATTCCTATACATCAAAAGCAAACATAAGCAGAATTTAAAACAAGAACACTGAAAGCAAAAAATATTTTCAACATGTATTCCAGAAAAATTAAAAAAAAAAAAAAGAACTTGGGAATTTTCCCTGAAAATTGATGTATCCAAAGCTTTCCACTTCCCAAGTGATAACAACTTCTTTCTACTTGCCAAGTCCAGAATTGTCTTGGAGATTTCCTTGATTCTTCAGTTTCTCATACAACCCTCCTTTAATCTATCAATCTGGCTGCCTCTAACCTCCAAATATACCCAAACTCTAACAACCTCTCATCATGTTTCAGCTTCCATTTTGTCCCATATGGTCTCCCTACCTCAGCTATTGACATACTCTCCTAAGTAATGCCCTTGCTTAGAATCCTCCTGCTTTTAATTTTTTTTAAAAAAGATTGATTGATTGTTTGATTGGAAAGAAAGAGAGAGTGCAGGGCGAGGAGGGGCAAAAGGAGAACAAGAGAATCTTAGGTAGACTCCTCGCTGATAGAGGAGCCCAATGTGGGGCTCCATCCCAGGACCCTGAGATTGTGACCTGCACTGAAACCAAGTCAGACCTTCAACTGACTGAGCCACCCAGGTGCCCCCTCAGGTTTTTCATTTAATAGCAGATGAGTGATGTTTTTATACTTAAGGACAGTGTTGGCATGCATTAGAGATTCTTGTCTGCTTGCAGAAATTTCCACTTCTTAAGAATTATTGGTAGTTCTTTGACATTCTTTTTTTTTTTAAAGATTTTATTTATATATTCATGAGAGACACAAAAAGAGAGAGAGAAAGAGAGAGAGGCAGAGGCACAGGCAGAGGGAGAAACAGGCTCTATGCAGGGAGCCTGATGTAGGACTCGATCCCGGGTCTCCAGGATCAGGCCCTGGGCTGAAGGTGGTGCTAAACCGCTGAGCCCGGGCTGCCCAGTTCTTCGACATTCTTAAGCATCCTAAGTTTCCCAAAACTAAATCCATCTATGAATATTCATGGCAGTGGTCTTCATTGTGTAGATTGCCAGGATACCTCCTTGCTGTGACTATATGTATTCCATATTTGGAACACAGACCTCATAAAGCCTGGATTTGTAATCCAATGTTCCTGGATTTCTACTTGTGTTGCGTAGATGTGATGAATGTCATGCCCTTGAGCAAAATTTCAAAGAGGTACATTAAAGACTCCCATCAGAATAGAGAGAGCCAAAATAATTGTTTTCAAAATTGAAAACTTGACTAAAAGTGGGCTAGAATAAATAAACGTCATTATTACCTGGCATTATAGAGACAAAGATAAAGACAAGATAAAATATTGGCATGTATTTCAACTTCTTTAATTATAACAGTTATTTCAATGTCATTTTTCTTAGTTTTAGAAAAGAGAAACTAAAATTTAGTTTTTATTTTAAGATTTTTGTTTTTCTTCTGTATTATAAGCATGAATATACTCCTTTGCTCCAAATTCTGCAAGCTTCCATTTAATTCTGGTTAAAAGGCAAACTTTTTATAATGTCCTCCCAAGTACAACATGATTTGCCCAACTGTTACGACCTATAACCTTAACACCAATTCGATTGCTTTTCTCTTTTCCTTACTTTCTTCAGAACATTGGCCTTCTAGCTGTCTTTGGCCATGGCAAGCACAGTCCATCCTCAAGCCATTTGCTTTACTTAAACATACTGCTTGAAGCACTCTTCTTTCAAATTTACAGTTGGCTCAATGCCTTATGTTCTTCAAATCTTTGCTTGCATACCACCTTCTTAATGAAGGGGACACTCACAAATTTATTTAATGCACTCCAAATCAGAAATCCTTAGTCCTCTAATTCTGTTCTATTTTATTTTACTCTTGCACAGTATGTACTACTTTGTAAAATATAATAAAAGTTACTGGTGTGTTATACCTATGGTCTATTATTGTCTTTCCCTGAAAGGATGTAAACTCTCTTAGTACAGTGTACCCATCTGTTCTTTGATACAGTCCTGTATTTGAAGCAAGAATAGCATGTCTCGCACACCTATAAGACAGGTCTTATGTTGTATTTGCTACAAGAAAAATTTAAGAACTCTTACAAATAACGAAAACATGAAAATTGATGAAATAAAAGTAAAAATAAGCATATGAAAGAGAAATATTCAATCTAAAGTCAAAGGCAAATTAAAATAAGAGGAAGACACTATTTTGAACCATTACTTCAGAAGCATTTATTTTTCTTTTAAATTCATGATGACAGCATAAAAAAAAAAAAGACATTGTCTCACAGAACTTAAAAGAGGGAATCAGCCACGTTCTCTACCCCTTCTGACATGATTTCTCCCTAAAGGGAAGGTATAAATCATTGCTGGTCGCAGTCTAGGGCAAATATTTAGTCATGATCATAATCTGATGTGCTTGCCATATGGTAAAATGTCATGCATGAAAGCCATATGTATTAGATTTACAATGAAGAAATGAATATTGAGCAGGAAAGAAAAATGAAACAGGAAAACAATCTATATGGTAATATCATGAATATCCTCATCAGACAAATTTGTGGTATATTATAGTGGTACCTAGACTTACTCTACTCTAGAAGGAATTCAATGTATCCTTTAAATCCTAACTCAGTTACTCCCAAAATGTCTCTAATTTCTACAGGAGGACATTCTTTACTCAAAAAAAATGATTCCAGTGTTCACTGTGCTGCATCCTTCTTTAGACAGTTTCTGAAAGTCAATTTAAGTTTTCCTTCTGTTGCCAAATTAACTGGCCATGTCTGAGGCATTTTATCTGTAGATAGATAGACAATTATATATAGATGTAGAAATTGATAGATGTAGAAATTAATATATATATGTAGCTATAGATAGATATGTAGTCCTTTCCTACTTCTACCAAATAATTTGTTATAATTACTTTTTTAAAGTGAATTGATCACTTATTTATCACACTCACTATTTGTGAGGTCATTGAGAGTAGTGAAAGAATTTGATTTTGTTATCTTTGTGCTCATCAGAACTGCTTTTAGCACAGTAAGAGCTCCATAAATGTTCTTTGAATGAATAAACATATGATACTGCTGCTTCTTTGCCCATATTCTTTAGTAGAAGAATCACCTTCATTCTTTTTCAAGAAGGCCACAATCCACAGGAAAAATACCATGCCCCCCACCTCAGGAATAGCAATCAGAAAGGATTTCTGTGCCATTCCTTCAGGGTCTTACTATAATGACCTAATAATAAATATACATATCCTATAATCTTAAGTGGGATACTTGTACCTTCAGATAGAATTACAAATTTAGAGAAGGGGCATTATTTTTCTTAATCCACAAGTCTATTTGCCACCCTTCTGTGATGTACCATAGGAAATCACTTATTATCTCTAAATGAAACATAGCTTGGTCTAGATTCATAATTGAAACATTGATTCAGGGATCCCTGGGTGGCGCAGCGGTTTGGCGCCTGCCTTTGGCCCAGGGCGCGATCCTGGAGACCCAGGATCGAATCCCACATCAGGCTCCCGGTGCATGGAGCCTGCTTCTCCCTCTGCCTGTGTCTCTGCCTCTCTCTCTCTCTGTGACTATCATAAATAAATAAAAATTAAAAAAAAAAATTAAAAAAAAAAAGAAACATTGATTCATTGAAGATACTTCAGCAACAAATGAAACACCAATATACTAAAGATAGAGGCTCTCAACTACAGAAACATTAGTCAACGTAAACTGAAAAGGTGAAAATGCATTTAACAGGCACCTAGGTGGCTCAGTGGTTGAGCATCAGCCTTTGGCTCTGGTTTCCAGGGTCATTGGGATCGAGTCCCACATCGGGCTCCCTGCATGGAGCCTGCTTCTGCTTCTCCCTCTGCCTGTGTCTCTGCCTCTCCGTGTCTCTCATGAATAAGTAAATAAAATCTTAAAAAAATAAAATGCATTTAAAAGACAGTATTTTTCATGTATCCTTAATAAAATTGCCTATATGTCAGGTATTTTCCCAGCAATAATTGAAATAAAACTCATGCATGGGAAAAAAATCACAAAAAGTACCAGTGTCTTTCGCAGAGGATTATGATGAAAATATATGGGCTTGTGTGGTAGAAAACATGATAGGGTAAAAAAAAAAAAAATGAGAGGGTTCAACTAGCTCTTGGTAATGCTTCAATTTAGGAAAGAAACAACTAGGGATCTATCCTCTTAGTATTTCAAGTACGCAATGCAGTATGGTTAACTGTTACCACAGGGCTGTGCATTAGATCTCCAGAACTCACGTACCTTAATTGAAACTTCCTTCCCTTTGACTAATATTTTCTCATTTCCCCCTTCTCACTCCCAATTTTGGCAACCACTATTCTACTCTGCTTCTATAAAAGTGTGTATTTGGCATTTCTCATGTAAGATAAATCATACAATATTTGTCTTTCTGTGTTTGGCTTATACTAAATCTTCTCAACACAGATGCACCCACACGCATTGCACCTGTATCACACAGGAACACAATATCAGTTCTGACTGTGAAGAGATAGCTGGTGAGACATAAAAAAGAGAAATTGAACTCATTTTGGGAGAGATTGGGAGATGGACCTCATCCTGAGGCCAGTACTATTATTCAAAGAGTTCTTGGACACTTTAAACAATCTAAACAAGATTATTGGGATTTATTGGATAAGTGTGTGCTGTCATGTGCTATACATAATATCACAGGGAACACCTGAGGTTCAGAGTAATTGAATAACTTCTCTTCGGCTCTTTTCCATAGGAAAGTGCTTGGATATAATTCCAGATCTGATTCCAGAATCTTTGCAAATGAATACATTATCTTGATTGTTCTTTAAGGAATACGATCATATCTTTCCACCAGTATAAAATTACGGAGTATTTTAAAAGTGTTTTTCTTGGGATGCCTAGGTGGCTCAGTGGTTGACCGTCCGCTTTCAACTCAGGGCATGATCCCAGGGTCCCGGGATGGAGTCTGGCATCGGGCTCCCCACAGGAAGCCTGCTTCTCCTCCCTGTGCCCATGTCTCTGCCTCTCTGTGTCTCATGTACAAATAAATACAATCTTTAAAATAAACACTATTTTTCTTTTAACAGTGCATGAGAGTGGATTTCATCAAAATTTGACATTAGAAACCTAGATTTCAATCCCAGTTTTGCTATTTGCTAGCTGTGGACCTTAGAAAGGTTATTTAACTTCTAAAAGCTTTAGTTTCCTCATGTTTAAGTGGGTTTTAGCAAGATATAGTCACAGAATTGTTTGAATAATAAGGGGTGCTATGTTTACAAAGCATTTTCTTTTAAAGATTTTATTTATTTATTTATGAGAGACACAGGGAGGAGCCTGATGTGGGACTTGATCCCAGATCCTGGCTCACGTCCTAAGCCGAAGGCAGATGCTCAAGTGCCGAGCCACCCAGGCATCCCACAAAGCACTTTAAAACTAGAAGTTACAAAATATATTTCTGACTTTGTTACATAAACGAAAGACTTGGGAAAAAATCCCATAAAATACCTGTTTTGCATTTTAAAAGCAAATAAATAGAGCAAAATAGAATAGTTATTCTATTTTTTTTAAAAAAAATGGCACAAATACAAAAGAATCACTTTTCTAAATGACACTGCTAACATAGAATTATTCCTAGTTGGATGGATTTCCATAAGAGCTACTCTTTGGAAGATGTTTGATAGGTAAGAACACATTTGAGCCCCCTTCCCAACTACACATAAAAGATGGGGAGAGAATGACAGAATTAATATGCTCTTTACTTCTCTCTTTCCTTTCTTATGGCACTTTACATTTGATGAGATTTTAGTCCAAACTGAGGACAAGAATGGCATTTCTCTTAAAATAAAAAAATAATAATAAAAAAAAAAGATCTCAGGATCAGTCATTGACAGTGCTTAAAGGAGTATCTTCTATTGACTGACAACTTTTAAGCCAATACTACTTTGCCCAAGAAATGACTGAGATATCAGACTTCATAGTTAAGGATGCTATTTAGGAACTCCGGGGGGGGTGTGATACTCTTACTGCTTAACACGTGTAAGTAAGAGATCCCACAATGCTGCTGTACAAAATCCCTTTTTTCATTCCACTTAATCCCCTTCACCATTTCCTCTCTGGAGCCTTAGCTTCATGGCCACTTTAGTTCTTTGAAGATTGTTTTTCTGCCCACCATCCAAGTGAATCACTGCAGGCCAAATTCTGCTCTTGCAAGTACATGACAGTCCAGAGGAGCTGCCAGCCTGTGTCTGAAGGCTGAATTTAGCACCACAGGTAGGTGGTGGTTGTTCTCTAACAAGTGTAAACAAACCCATCAGAAAAAGCAGCTAAGCTAGGCAAGGATTTGGGGCTGATGTTTATTAGAGTGGCCTGATAAAGATTTTTTGTATGGCCTTATAGACCTGACTGTGTTTTTTCTTCTTTTTTATCTTTTGTACTTCCAGTTGTGCTGTGATTTTTATAAACAACTATAGATTAAAAGGTTGTAAGAGTCTTGAAAAATATCACATCTTCTAACAATAATATTACTATAGACCTTTAAATTTGAAAATACTTTCAAATTGTCTTTTAGTGATGTATTTAGAATAGATTACCATATTAGATAAAGTTGGATAAATTTAGTTTGATGATTGCAAAGGTATGCATTTCTAAGTATTTGACAATAAGGAAGGTAATTCAATTATTGTAAATCAATCTCATAACATTTATTTTATTCAAAAATATGTGAAGAATTTTTTAAAGGTTTTATTATGTATTTGAGAGAGAAAGAGAGAAAGAGAGCATGTGTACACACAAATGAGGGGAATGGCAGAAAGAGAAGGAGAGGGAAATCATCCCAAGCGGACTCCTCACTGAGCACAGAGCATGAGGCAAGGGCTCAATCTCAGGGTCATGAGTCATGACCTGAGCTGAAACCAAGAGTCCCATGCTTCACTGAGCCACCCAGGTATCCCAAGAATTATTTTTAATAATCTAAGAAGAGTTCCAGTTTGACTTAATACAATTTCAGTAGCTCAATTGCTCCTGAAAATAGGGGAGTTAAGAAATTTTGCTACAAATATGACTCCTATGGAGTGCTCTCAATCTATAGATCTTTCCTTAATAGCTTCAATAACTCTAACACTATACATAAATTGATAAAAAAAGATATTTAAGCATAAAAGTTAGAGCAAAAAAGATATTTAAGCATAAAAGTTAGAGCAAAAAAAAAAAAAAGGGAAAGAAATTAACTCAATATTATACATCCTGGAAAGGAAATAAAGGTATAAATCAACTACTCTCAAAAAAATATTTCAAGCATAACACTAATTCAGTAAGCTACCATATGCTTAGTCTAAAAGAGGATTCTATTATATTATAAATTGAGAATCACTGCATTAAAGTTTAAAAAGTCTCTTCAATGTAACATTTACCAGATTTTAATATACTAATATCCTAATAGGCATTGTGAGTAACTCAAACAAGGATATAGAATTCATCACTTCCCTAAATCATTGAGTGTTAATATTCCCATCTGTTAGAGGTAGGGTTAGGTGGGGTGGCATTATTGTTAATATCTACTATTTTCAGATACTTCTGTTTCATGTGATATATTCTAGGAAATATTTCTTTATATTATGAAGGCTTTAGATTGCATGTAGTTGTTTCTTAAGGGAGTTTATGTATTATGATATACAAGATATACTATCAACTATATACACAGTACAATCGTGTATATCACAAAAAGGTATTATGGAATATGTATCACTCTATCATATATCCCTGTAGTCACTGAATTGCACTTTATAGTAAGGTTGCAATCTTTGTACTACACCCACGTAGTTGTTTCCTTGGGTAGGTCATATTGCTATTGCATTTTGATTTCTGTATACTTAAAATTAAGTTAATGGATTAGATAAGTAGAATCACTACAACAGAATCACATGAGGATTAAGAAAAAATAGTGAGGCCTAAGTCTCATCTCTAGACTATTTTATTTAATTTTAAGATTTTTTTGAAAGTTTCCTGGGAGATTCTAATGTGTATCCAGGCATATACACACTTAGATTCTATTATTATTTATCTCTCTTTCTCTCCCTCTCTTTTTTTAAATTAAATAGGCTCAACACTTAACATGGGGCTTGAACTCGTGATCTTGAGATCAAGAGTCACGTGCTCTACTGACTGAGCCAGCCAGGTACACATGATTATTTATATCTCTTAAACACAGTAATTTGTGTTATATCATTGATCCATTTAATTCTTTTACTAGCTCAGACTTACTAGAATCTATGTGATATGTTTCATAAGGTCTGTTTATGTTGCTCAAAGTCCATCTAATTTCTGCCTTTTGGATGGCATCTATGTAGAAGTGATGTACAGGAGGTAGTTGGTTGAGCATGACAAAGCCTTTTTCTCAATGTGGATGCTGGAAAATTGAACTTCTTTGGGGTTCTGAGCCCTGACATGGGATAATATGTCTAGAATAGCAATAGCATTTTTAAAATAACCAACCCAAGCTTTACTTATAGCCTTGACCCTCTGGTCTTGCTCAACACCTCTTAGCTTTTTTTCGATTATTTTCCTAATGATCCACTAGGAGGGCAATCTTTGGACAAATGAATCAGTTCTGACCCTACACAAATTGGGCATTTTAGAGCCGGTGGTCAGGTATTTGAAGAGAATAAATTTTAGCTCTCATGCAATGACAAGAAGAAATCTATTGTCTTTAAATGGGTTTTTAGAAGCATAGGAAATAGTCTCTGGAGAAATCTAAGTGGGATTGAGGAAATCAGGATAGGGCAGAGGCAAAATGTAGGTTTAGATTAAGTGTAGTTCACATTGTCATACTATAGAAATCTCTGGAACATAAATGTCACCAAAGAGGAGTGACTTCTTTAAGGAAAGAGGATCAGGCTATTAAACCCTTTTATCAGAGGGTCATTGACTCAGAACACTTTAGGACTGAGGCAGGGGTACAAAAATCTCATGTGCATCACTGAGAAAAGTGGTTCTAGGCCAAAAATATTCTCAAGAGAGGAAAAAAGCTATGAGCTATTAGTAGTCCATATAGCAGCTGAAAGGATGGGTGATGTACTAAGCCAAGAGAAGAACCTGGGTGGGGCACTAGCAGCGTCCGCTATAGTTGACAAATCACATTGCTCAGATACCCTTGCATCTCATATTAAGTTCATTCCTTTACTTTAGAACTTCTCCAGGATTCTGATTGGTCAAAGTTTCTAAAAAACAAAAACAAAAACAAAAACAAAAACAAACAAACAAACAAAAACAAAAACAAAAAACACCTGTAAGATATACAACATGATGATTTGATATACATACACATAGTCAACTGATTGCTACAGTCAAGCATGGTCTCCCTTCGCAGAGTTACCATTTGTGTGTGTGTGTGATAAGATAACCTGCAATCTATTCTCTTAATTCTCAGAGATTCTCAATCTATTCTCAGTTTTCAAAACAGTATTATTAACTGTACTCATGCCTGTACATTAGATCTCTAGAATTATTAATCCCACATAACCACAGTTTTGCGATTTTTGATCAAAGCCTATTTCTTCCACCTCCCTGCCCCTAGTGACCACCACTCTACTCTCTGCTTCTACAAGTTTGATTTCTACACCACTTTGACTATATTAGAGTATTCTGAATTTCACTCTATTCTCACTTTTACAGTTAGTATTATTATACTTTCATATGTTTTCATGCTGTTTGTGTCCTTTTAGTTCAACTTGGTGAACTTCCTTTAGCATTTCTTGTAAAATGAGTCTAAGAGTGATGAAATCCCACAGCTTTTGTGTGTATCGCAGAGACTTTATCTCTCTTTGATTTTGAAAGACAGTCTTTCCAGGTTTACTATTGGTTGGAACTTTCGTTCCTCTTTCAGTACTTTGAATATAACATCTGACTGTCTCCTGTAAATATTGTCAAAAAATCTGCTGATAATAATGAGGTTTCTTTGTATATAATGAGTTAGTTTTCTACTGTTGCTTTCAAAAGTCTCTCAGTGAATATTTCTTTATTTAAATCTGTTTGGCTTTTTTTTTTTTTTTTTTAAGTTTCATGAATCTGGATATTTGTTTTGAACTCTGCATTAGGGAAATATTCTGTTATTATTCTTTAAATAATTTCTCTACCCCTTTCTTTTTCTCTGTTCCTCTTGGGATTCCAGTATTTCTTATATTGCCTTACCAGATGGCTTTCCATAGGTCCCACAGACTTTCTTCATTCGTTTAATTCTTTTTTTTTTTTCTTTTTGGTTCTGTGACTGGATGATTTCAAATACCTTATCTTCAAGCTAACAGTTTCTTTATTCGGCTTAATCAAGTCTGATTTTGTTTTTGTTTTTTTTTTTTTTAAGATTTTATTTATTTATTCATGATAGTCACACAGAAAGAGAGAGAGAGAGGCAGAGACACAGGCAGAGGGAGAAGCAGGCTCCATGCACCGGGAGCCCGACGTGGGATTCGATCCCAGGACTCCAGGAACACGCCCCAGGCCAAAGGCAGGCGCCAAACCGCTGCGCCACCCAGGGATCCCTCAAGTCTGATTTTGAAACTCTCTATGGAATGTATTAGTTTAGTAATTCTGTTCTTCAACTCCAGAATCTGTGTTTGGTTCTTTTTTATGATTTCTATCTCTTTTTTGAACTTTTCATTCTGTTCATGTATTATTTTCTAATTTCATTTAGTTGTCTGCATTCTCTTGTAGCTCACTAGCATTCCTTAAGATAATTATTTTTAACTCTTTGTCAGGTTGTTAACAGATATCCATTTCTGTAGTGTTGATTACTGGTGCTTTATTTTCTTCCTTTGGTGGATCATGTGTCCTTCCTTGTGCCCTTGCATTGGGGTCTGCACATTTGAAGAAGTAAGCACCTCTTTTCGTCTTTGTAGACTGTCCATCAGGGAAAGTCCTTAACCAATCAGCCCATCCACAGATTCTGGTTGGGCCATCTGATGGTGTCTGTGAATGTGTCTGCTCCTGGAATCCTCAAAGAGGCAGGTAGGCAGGCCTGATGATTGGATCCACAGTTTCTGGCCTGATGTCTGTGTCCATTGGAGAAGGTCTAGTACTTAGGTCTGTAGGGTGGGTCTCGTACCTAAGTCCAGAGTAGTAAGCCTGGGATTTGGTTTGGCATGAGAAGACCTGGATACTGGGTCTGTGGTAGATGACTAGCCACTGGAGTGGGCTTGACACCTGGGTCTGTGGGAGTGAGCCTGGGGACTGGGTCCTCAGGAGTGGGTATGGAACCTGGGTTTGCAAAAGCCAGCCTCGTACTGGGATGGTCCTAGAGCCTAAGTCTGTGGGGGCAGTTCTTAAGCCTGTGTCAGTGGGGGCCATTCTGTCATTGAGTTATATTGGGTCAAGTTTGGATTTTGGTTTAACTGAAGCTTGGAATCACAGAGGCTAGTCTGATTTTGAGATGAGGTTGAATCTTAGGACCCTGGAGCCAGCCATGGTGGCTAGCTTAGATCTTTGGGGATTTGTCTGGTACTGGGGCAGTACTGCAGTGTGGATCTGGAGACTGTCTTTGGTGTTATACTGGAGCATGGGGCCAGATGGTTAAGCCTGGCACTGAGGCATGATCCTAGGCATGTGAGCTGGCATATAACCTGAGGCCAGCCTGGCACTGGAGTGAACCTGGAACCTGGGATCACAATTGCTCACCTGGTGTTTGGATGAACCTGTAGGCTGAATTCATGGGTACCTAGGGCCATTGGGGCTGGCCTGATACCAGAGTTCACTGAAGCAGGCCTGGTTCTGGGATCTATGGTGAAGTTGGTTGCTCACTTCATTCTCTCTCCCTGAACTGGAGGGTATTTCTCTGCACTTGGCTGCCCAGGTTTGGGGAAAGGATGACAAGTTTATGTAAAACTTTCCCTCTTCACTGCTTCTTTTCTTATTTCTATACTCCACTTAGGTGCCATGATATCTTACCTGAAATCTTTTGTTATTATGAGGTTACTTTCATGTATGGATAGTTGAACAAATTGGTGTTTCTGAAAGAAGATAAGCACTGGAAACTCCTATATCATTATCTTGCTGACATCACTATTCTATGGGAAAATCAATGAGAGAAGGGTTAATGGAATTAAGTTGAGCTTATGCTGCTGAAATTTATCTTAAGGCCATAAATTGTATTCATAGTCTCCCCCTCTTTATCAGCATTCTAGACCCTTTCTTTGAAAGCACTTTGTAGGTATAGATATCTTGCCTGGTGACCTAAATTCTCATCTCTGAGAGTTCTGCACCCCTAGTTTCAATTTATTCATCAAGTTACAATTGCTGTAATTGCTCAGTTATAACTGAGCATAAAGCATTAATATTTTTCAGTTGATCATGTAAGTGCCAAACATATTCCTCCCTACTCCAATATTTGCCAACAATCCTCCCACATATAATTATCATGTGCAATTATTCCTCTTGTATGATTACACTTTTCTTCTCCTGATAGTCTTCTAGCACAAGGATCTCAATAAAGCAACTGTAGCTGTATGAGTTGAATGGTGCTCTTACTGTATCTCCAAAAGATAGGGCATCTTCTTTAAGATTAAGAACTCTTAGAGAGTCTAGGGGTGCCTGGATGGTTCAATTGGTTAAGTGATTGACTTGATTTCAGCCCAGGTCAGGATCTCAGGCTCATGAGATAGAGCCCCTCATTAGGCTCTGTGCTTAGCACAAAGTCTGCTTGTTTCTCTCCCTCTTTTCTTCCCCCAAACCTCTCCCCCATTCTCTTAAATAAAAAATAAACAATATTTAAAAATAAGAGAATCAGAGAGTCCAATTAGAAGTGCAAGAAGCACAATATCCCTAAGAAAATCATCAAGAGAGCAGGGTCATTGTTATTTCTACTCTGTGGGCCCTAGATCCAAATATTCTACCAATTTGGGACAGCAGCACAGCCTCTTCCTCAGTGGATGTTCTTCAGTAGGTATTAGTGTACAAAACAGAGATCTGCACACTTCCTTGTCCATGTTTATAGGTACACCAAATGCATCTCCCCCAGACTCCTTTGTACTCAACATTCCAGAATTGTTCCTTCCAAGCTTCTGACCAAGATAAGCTAACTACCCTTGCCCAAGTATTACATATGATAATTTTGGTTCAGGTATCTTTTGATGTAAACAAAATAATAAAACATGTTTCTTAATGCTATGTCTGTTGGAAGGGTTTCCTTTCACTGTTATATTTTAGGGCTAATTCTTACAAAGGTGTGATATAGCAAAAGCCCATGTTTGGCTGCTAACATACCAAGATTACTTATCCATGAAGCAGATTCTGTTTTTTTTTTGGGGGGGGGAGGGGTTGTTTTGTTTTTTTCAATATCAGCCAGTTATAGGGGATTCAACTTAAGGGCACAGCTGTGAGTTGAAGGAATGGTGTTGCTACAACAGTGGTGGGTGTGATAGGAATCTGTGCCACTTGCTCATGTAGCTTATTTTTACACATTAAAGTTACCTGAACCCAATCCTCAATAGATCACTTTCACTTTATAATGGGTTGCAGCCGTGTCTAACTGATCATATTACTTGGTGAGACTTCTAGTACCCAACTAATAGGAAGTTCTAATTTCATGGCCCCTTGTTAATTTCAACCAGTGTCCAGTAGTATGCAAGTGTTGCTTTTTCAAATGTGCATAAATCTCCACTGCAAATCTCATGCCTTTACTCCTTAAACTTTGGAATTTACACTGCAACTCTCATATGGGCCTGTGACACTAATGTCACATGACATCTTTTATTTACCACGGATTATTTTAGTTCCTTGGGATCTGCCAGTTGTATGGTTCAAACAATCTCCTGGACCTCTTTCAGAACTTTCTTGCTCTGGGTTATACTCGAAGCTAGTAGTCATTCATGTTACTTAATAATATCTCAGAACAGTATTCTTAAGTGTTGTATATGCTGCCTCTGACTCCCAAAAATGCTTACTGATATTGTAGCTTTTTCTTCAATATCTTGGACTGCACCAGACTCCAAAAAACTTCACAAGTGCATCCCACACCTGAACCATTGTAGTGTTTATATGCAGCCTTTACAGGAAGGTGTCCAGACTACTTGCCATTTTTTGTTGTTGTTGTTGTTCATCAGTTTGATCACAATGATATCAATATAGTGGATTAATTTTATGTTCTGTAGAATGTTTAGATAGTACAGATGCCTTCTCATGTATTGGGACAGCAAGCTGATGGAACAGAATTGTCCAAGAGAATGTCAATGTTGTGCATTCATTGTGATTGTCAGCTGTTTCTGGTCATTCTTCTTCATGGGTATAGAAATGAAGGCATTTACTGCATCAGTAGCTACATAGTGTATACCAAAGACTGTGAATCAGTTCTTATAAATATACTACATCTGCTCAAAGGCTGCAATTAAGTTGTTTACAGTAGTCCTGTTTCATAAGCTGGTTTCTAGGAGTTAAACTGATGAATTAAATGCTTCTTAGAGATCATAATGCTTGCATATTGTAAGTTTTTGTGGGTGCCACTATTTTTTTCTTGGGATATATTTTGTTCATGGTTTACTATATTTCATGAAAAGAATCAGTCTCCAAGGATTCCAGTTGACCTTTCCTACTTCAATATTTCTTATTCCACAGAAACCAATATGTGGGTTTTACTAACTACTGCAGATGTCCATTATGACTATATGTTTGCAAATTAGAAAATCAACCACCAGATGGGTTTTTGGATCTACTGAATCTTCTGTGAGCCAGATCTGGGCCTGAACTCCTTTTATGATTGGATTATATGTACCCGTGGACAGGCATGACCACTGCAATGACAGTTTGGTTACCTACATCTCTGTTTTAACAACATATTTTTCAAATTATTCACTGAAATCTAAGTTTCCCCTTTACCTGTGTACAATTGCTCAAGTAAATAACCATAGATTTGCTCCCAGAAAAAATGGAATCGCAACTGTATCACTTACTGTGATATCACAGAGTCCCTCTTCATGAGTTCTTGCTCCTCTTTCAATATCAGTTATTTATTAGGCTAAGAAATGGATAAGCTACAAAAATTGGGAAAAGGTTGAGTTCTCATGAGGAAACTGACTTCAACTCAACCTGTTGCTCATTCAATCTTGGTATATTTTAATTATAGATGATAAGTTATATATATATATATATATATATATATATATTTTTTTTTTTTTTTTTTTTTTGCTGCCCAATGATCTTGTCCCCAGAGCCCACATGCTCAATTAATAATAGTCATGCTCATTATGGTATTAGGTCTGTCTTATTTCTGTCATTTACCATTTTCTCTTCCAAAATCTTATTATTCCAAATGTTGTTAGGAAGCCCAGTTTTATAACTGCATCCCCTACTATTAGTTCCAGCTTGCCTTGGGGAATTACTATTGAACTTTTCACCAAGCCTGGGACATTTCTCACAAACACATTCACTGCTAACTTGACAAAGAAAGCCCCCTCTGGATCATTGGTCCTCAACCAGTGGAATTCCCTCCCACACCTGCCTCCCATGCCTTAAGATAATTGGAAAAGTCTGGATATATTTCTCGTCACAACTGGGAATGTGCTACTGACATCTAATCTGTAGTGGTCAAGAATACTACTAAATATTCTACAATGCATAGGATAGTTGCCCACTTGAACGATGAAGAATCATCAATCTCAAAAGTGCTGAGGTTGAGAAACACTTGTCTACACCCATCATCAATCAATCAATCAATAAATGTGTGTGTGTGCATCAGTAGCTACATAGTGTATAAGAAAAAAAGGAACTTTACTGAGCCACATCCATGTTGTCTGATTTTTATATTAACTGTGAGGGGAAGGTCTGAAGGGATTTAAGACAGGGAATGGAACAATGTGATATTACCCTTTTATAATTGATCTTTACTAAAAAAAGTTAATAAGCCTTGGTTACTGAAGTCCTATCCTGATGGAAATGATTAAAAATAAATTTCAGTAGGGCAGGGGAATGGTGCTATACTCTTTCCTAAATTGTTTATGTTTTAATGTTAAGATGAAAGGGAAAGTATAACACAATAAAAAACTGTAAAAAGAATGACAGGGACTTATCATTCACCTTGATAAGAAAAAATGAACAAAAATTATTTTTAAAAAGCTTTTATTTCTTAGAGCACGCAAGAGAGAGTACACCAGCAGGGGTAGGGGCAGAGGGACAAGCAGACTCCCTGCTGAGCAGGAAGCCAGGGCTTGATCCCAGGACCTTGATATCATGACCTGAGCCAAAGTCAAATGCTTAACTGAGTCACCCAGGTGCTCCAGAAAAATTACTTAATTTGAAATGCGACATTAAAAAAAATCTCACTTTCTTTGTACATTGTCACATATGGAGCAAGTCATACTTATGTATATGAAATATATATATATAAAATACATGTTATTCTTAGAAGGGGCATATAGCATATTATTTAGATCATCAAGAGAAGTTTATGACATTGTCTATTGACAGAAAGTAACATATTGTGCATGAATCTATACATAATCAAGTTTCAATATATATGTAAAATTTGTTGATGGGCTTTTATTTCACAGAAGACAAGGAAAAAGTAAGAAAACATTCCAAAATGTTTCTCATATTTCATGTCATGATTCTTAATCATACAATTTCTTTATTAAATTAAATATTATGTTGACCAAATATATTTTAAGAACTAAAATATAAGGAGTAAGTTTTAAATTATTCTATATTTAATGGGCATAAATTGTTTATTTCAATAGGAAATGAGATTTTTGTGCATTTTTCCCATTTTAGCCTAATCACTTAGAAAATGTCAATAGTTTTATGTTTAAAAAAAGGTAGTATTCTAATAGGATAACAAACTGTTGTAGTAGTTACTGATGGTATAAGTATGTAAGATGTTAACCATTGAATAAAATATAAAAGAATACCTTTTTGAGAATTTACCTAGATAATTAAATTTATACTTTCAATGACACTTGATGATAAATCAGTTTCATGTAATGATAGAATTATATTAGAATACAAAATGAATATATAAAAAACACTATTCTTTATTTAAGTTTAAATAGAATACACTCCCTTTTTACATTTTATGAATAGTAACATGCATATATATACATCTGCTATTATAATGACTATAACAGATTTTATATTTATTGAAACTATCATATGTTTAATTATTTGCAATTGCACATTATCATATTCCAGTCTATTAAAAACTTAGGTCATAAAGATAAAAGAGAAATAAGAAACATTTTTCCCCTAGAATATTGATATTCTGAAATTAATGATTCTAAAGGGGATTTTGGCATCCCAGGCTGCAAACAGATCAATGATCATGAATGTGAAATCTAAGCTATAGGATTTTGAACTGAACTGTGAAATAAGTGAAGTTTTACAGATAATGAAAAGAAAAAATATATTCGGAACTACATTTTTCCTGCAGTTCCTCATTATCAAGTATACACTGACTCTCTTGCATTATGCACTTGCTTGAAGAAAGAGTTGTGATTTTGCTGCCTGGAGAAATGGCCAAGATTTTTAGTCCAACTGAAATTTTATGTAACTCAGCATTATAGGAAAAGAAAACTCTTTCTATGCTGATTATTCATAACACATTTTTTTCTATAGTCATCTACCCTAGCTGCCAACTTTCCATCTCTTACAGTTTAATTATGTATATTTTTATGTAGTTCTTGGAAAAGATAATAAAAAATAAATAAAATACACTGATTTATGTTAACAGAATTTGAGAAAGTAAAAAGAGAGATTCTAAGTATTATGGGTTAAATTATGTGCTACCAAAAAGCACGTTTTGGTCCTAATGGCAGTACACCACAAAGTGACCTTAATTGGAAGTAGGGTCATTACAGAGGTAATCAAGTTAAAATGAAGTCATTAGGGTGGTCCTAAACAAATGTGATTGAAGTCCTTATAAAGATAAGAAATTTGGATGTATAGATACACATGATGAAAGATGATGTGAGGAGATAAAGGGAAAACACCATGTGAAGATGAAGGCAGAGATTAGAGAAGTGCCAACAGAAATCAAGGAGTATCTGGGGTTATTAGAAGCTAGAAGAGTCAAATAAGTATTTTTCCCACAGATTTCAGAAGAAGCAAGACTTACCAACACCTTGATTTCTAATTCATAGCCTCCAGAACTGCAAGACAATGAATTTATGTTGTTCTACTTACTCAGTTCATGGTGTTTTGTTACAGTAGCCCTAGTAAATGAACAGTGTTTATATACTTCTGATACTCAAATAAGTTATGGCATAATTATTAGACTGATAATTTAAAATAACTAATTAATCAGCTAAAATTCTAAGGAAAATAGTAGACAATATGTTAGAACAAGTGGACAAATATAAGCAGAAAGGTTGAAATTCTAAGAATAAAAAAATTCTAAAAATTAAAAACACTTAAATTGAAATAAAAAATGCTCTAAGCATCCTTAGTAGGCTGATGAACTCCTTAGTTGACTGGATACAGCTGAAGAACCTCTGAGCTTGAGACTATCTGTATAGCAACTTCTAAAACTGAGAGAGAAAAGAAAGAAAAAAAGAAAGAAAGGAAGAGAAAGAAAGGACTGGGGATAAAAAATGGAATAGTGTATCCAAGAATGATTGCACAACTACAAAAGATATAGCAAATGCATAATGAGACTGTGTGAAGGCAAAGAAAGTGAAAAAAGAACAGAAGAAAATTTTGAAGCAGTTGTTACTGAGAATTTCTCCAAATTAAAGCTACACACCAAACTGCAGATCCATGGATCTCAGAAAACCAAGCAGGGTAAATGTCAGTAAAAAAAAAAGAAAAAAACCCTCTAGATTTAGGTATATTTATTTATAATATCTGCATTACAGAAAATCAAAGTAAAGAGAAAACATTGTGCAAGAACTACAAGAAGAAAAACACAACAATTTTAACTATAGAAGAATAATGATAACTCTTACATTGGACTTCTCAGAAACCAAGCAAACAAGAAAAAAAGTAAAATATGTACAGTTCTGAGAATAAAACACCAACCTACAATCCTGTATGCTATGAAAATATTAATTCATAATTAAAAAAATAAAGACTTCATTGGAGAAACTTAAGGGATTATTTTACTTCAGAGAAAAGGAAAATGGTATATGTAAGAAATTTGAATTTAAATAAAGAAATGAAGAGTATTAGAAAAGGAATAAATGATAGTAAAATATTTAACCTTTTCCTTACTCTTAATGGATCTAACAGATTAAAGTTTTTTTCAGAATAATACTAGCTACAGTATATTTGATGATTACAGGAATGAAAGCAATGATACAAAGGAACGAGAGAAATTAAAAATGTATATATATATATGATATAATATATATATCATATATATGGTATATATGAAGATTCATTTATTTATTTATTTATTTAAGAGAAAGAAAGAGAGAGCATGAGGTGGGGAGGAGTAGAGGGAGAGGGAGAGAGAAACTCTAGCAGACTCCCCACTGAGCATGGAGCCTGACATAGGGCTTGATATCAGGACCCCAACATTCACAACCTGAGCAGAAACCAAGAGTTGGACGTTTAACTGACTGTGCCACCTACGCATCCTTATATTTTTTATTATAAGGTACTTATACTACCTGGAGCAGTAAGAGGTTATTTGAGAGTGTAATTGGATTTATTATAAATATATATAATAAACTGAATGGCAACCACTTTTTATTTTATTATTTTATTTTATTTTATTTTATTTTATTTTTTATTTTATTTAAGATTTTATTTATTTATTCATGAGAGACACAGAGAGAGAGAGAGAGAGGCAGAGACACAGGCAGAGAGAGAAGCCGGCTCCATGCAGGGAGCCCGACTTGGGACTTGATCCCGGATCTCCAGGATTGCACCCTGGGCTGAAGGCAGTGCCAAACCACTGAACCACCAGGGCTGCCTGGCAACCATTTTAAAAAGTAGAAAAAAATGATAGTTGATGCAGTGAAAGCAGTGCTTTTGGGGAAATGTATAGCACTGAGTGAATACATTAGAAAAGACAAAAGATCTGAAATTAGTAGACATTACTAATTGCCTTCTTAGGAGACTAGAGAAAGAAGAGTAAATTAAAACAAAAATAAGGGGCAGCCAGGGTGGCTCAGTGGTTTAGCACTACTTTCAGCCCCGGGCCTAATCCTGGAGGTCTGGGATTAAGTCCCACTTCAGGCTCCCTGCATGGAGCTTGCTTCTCCCTCCACCCCTGTCTCTGCCTCTCTCTCTCTGTGTCTCTTATGAATAAATAAATAAAATCTTTAAAAAAAATAAAGAAATAAAATGCAAAATAAGCATAAGATAAGAATTAGTGTAGAAATTAATATAACAATTAAAAACAAGAAATTAATGGAGAAAAAGATACTTCTTTGAAAATATTAATGAAATAAGTAAGCCTTTTGTCAGGCGAACAAAAAGAAAAAGAGAAGGGGGGGGAAGAGAAAGAGGGAATGGGAGAGAAAATAAATTATTAAAATAATAAATAAATAAATAAAGGAGACATCATTATAGATCCCACGGTCATTAGAAAGATAATCAACGAGGGATGCCTGGAAGGCATAGTCGATTAAGCATTGAACTCTTGGTTTTGGCTCAGGTCATGATCTCAGGGTTGTGAGATCAGATCAAGCCCCATGTGCTCCCATGCTCAATGCAGAGTCTGCTTCAGACTCTTTTTCCCTCTGCTCCTCCCCCTGGCTCTCTCTCTCTTCAATCAATCAATCAATCAATCAATCAATCTTTTTTAAGAAAAGGAAAATTAAAAAACAGTATTAACGACTATATGCCCATCAATATGATAAACTAGATGAAATGGACCAATTCCTTGAAATATACAATCGACTAGCCCTCACACAAGAAGTAGATAATATGAATGAGCATATTCATTCATATGGAATTGAATCAATAATTCAATAAATTTTAAGGAATTTGAATCAATAATTGAATTGAATCAATAATTAATACATTTTCCTAAAAGACAGCATCAGGTCCAGATGAGTTCATTGGTAAACTCTACCAAGCATTTATTGAAGACATGCATTCTCTATGATTTCTTTTAAAAGATAGAAATAGAATACTTTTAACTCATTCTATGAAGCCAGAATTGTCCTAATACCAAAACCATACTTAGATATTACTAGAAAGCCAGAGACCAGTATTTTTATATCTCTCAAGGACAAGTTGAAAAAATCCTAAACAAAATATTAGTAAGTTAAGTCCAACAATGTATGAAAGGAATTCTATACTACAACCAAGTAGACTTTATCCCAGGTAGGCAACTTACAGTCATCACTTGAAAATCAAATAATGTAACTCATGGCATCAGTAAGTTAAAGAAGAAAAATTGCATGATCATATCAATAGATGCAGAAAAATACATTTGACAGAATCCAACACGCATTCATGATAAAAACTCTTAGTAAGCTAGGAATAGAGTATTTCCTCAACTAATAAAGAACATCTATAAATAAACAAATGAACAAACAAATAAATAAAGCTAACATCATAATTACTGGAAAAAAAAAACTAGAAGTTTTCACTCTAGGATCAGGAACAGGTCAAAGATGCTCCTTCTCATTCCTTGTCAACACTGTAATGGGCGTCCTACCTAATGTAATGACAAAGGAATAAAAAAAGGAAATAAAAGGTATAGAATAGACAGGAAGAAATAATACTTTTTTAGCTTGTAGATGACATGATTGTCTATGTAGAAAATCTGAAAGACTATAGAAAAAAATGCCTAAAATGAATAACCAATTATAGCAGGCTGCAAGATGCATAGTTAACATACTGTCATTAATCACTTTCACACATACCAGTGGTGGACATATGAAGTTTAAAAATAAAAACATAATATCGATAGCATGAGTTGTCTGAAAATGAAATATTTAGGCATAAATCTAACAAAATACATACATGATCCACATGGGGAAAACTATAAAACTTTGATGAACAAAATCAAAGAATTAAATAAATGGGGAGACATTCCATGTTCCTGGATAGGAAGACTCAATATTGTCAAGATGCCAGTTTTTTTCTACCTAATCTATAGGTTTAACACAATACCAATTAATTAATTAATTATTTTGAAGATATTAATAGATTGATTCTAACATGTGTATGGAGAGTTAACAATACTAGTATATCTAATACAATTTGAAGGAGAAATACAAAGTTTTAGGAGTTACACTAGCCAATCCAGATTTATTATAAAGTCATGGTAATCATGACATGGCTATCATTTCTTTTGCCAAAGAATAGACAAACAAATCAATTGAATGGAATAGAGAATCCAGAAAGAGTTCCATATAATATAGTTAATTGATCTTTAACTAAAGGGCAAAGATAATGCAATAGAGAAAGGATAGTCTTTTTTTTTAAAGGGGGTACTGGTACAGTGAACATTAACATTCAAAAAAAATTAATAAAATGGAGCTAGACACAGACCTCACACTCTTCACAAATTTAACTCAAAACTGATCACAAGCTTAAATGTAAAATAAAAATTATGAAACTGCTGGAAGATAAGCTGAAAAATATCTAGATGACCGTGGGTTTGATAATGACTTCTTGAATACAAAAACAAAGGCACAACCCATGAAATAAATAATTGATAAAATTAAAGTTAAAAACTTTGAATTGAAAACTTCTGCTCTATAAAAGATACTCTCAAGTGCATGACAAAACAAGTCACAGACTTGGAGAAAATATATGCAAAAAATATACTTCAAAAAGAACTGTATTTCAAAGTATGGTGAGAACTCTTAAAACTCAGCAATAAGGCACCTGAGTGGTACAATTGGTTGAGCATTTGATCATAGCTGTGGCTCAGGTCTGACCTGAGGTTCCTGAGATAAAACCCTGCATCGGGCTCTCTGCATGGAGCCTGCTTCTCCCTCTGCCTGTGTCTCTGCCTCTCTCTCTCTCTCTCTCTCTCTCTCCCTCTCTCTCTCTCTCTCCGTGTCTCTCATGAATAAATAAATAAAATCTTAAAAAAAATTAAAAACCCTGCATCGAGCTCAGTGCTCAGCACAAAGTCTGCTTGTTTCTCTCTTCTTCTGCCTCTGTCCCTTCCAACTGTGTGCTAGCTCTCTCTCAAAGCAATAAATCAAATCTTTAAAAAATCCTGGGCAATAGGAAAACACACACATTGATTTAAAAAAGGGCAAAATATCAGAACAGGAACCTTACCCCCCCCCAAAAAAAAAGAAAAAGAAAAAAAGAAGAAAAGAAAGAAAGAAAAAAAGAGTGAAATGGCAAAATAAATATGAATAGATGTTCCACAACATATATCATTACAGATATGCAAATTAAGACAAAGAGATACCACTCATATCTATTAGAATGGCCCCAATCCAGATGCCAGTCAACACCACATGTTGGTAAGGGTGTAAAATAATAGTAACCCTCATCCATTGCATGTGAGAATGATTCATCCACTTTGAAATTCAATTTGGCAATTTCTTTAGAACTATAACTATTCTTCCACAAGATTCTGCAATTTTGCTCCTTGGTATTTGCCTAAATGAGTTGAAAATCTAAGTCTACACAAAGACTGGCATACGGATATTCATGGAAGCTTTATTCATAATTTCCAAAACTTGGAAGCAACTAAGATGTCTTTCAGTAGGTGAATATATTAAATAAACTGTGGTATATCCAGACCTTGGATGATTATTAAATGCTAAGAAATTAGATATCAAGTCAAAAAATAGACATGCGAAATCTTAATTGCATATTACCAAATGAAAGATCTCAATCTGAAAAAAAACTACATATTGTTTGATTCCAATCATATGAGATTTTGGAAAAGGCAAGGTTACAGAGAAAGTAAAAAGAGGCCATGATTAGGGGAAAGGTGAAGCAGAGAGGAATTTTAGGGCAATGAAACTATTCTGTATGATAATAGAATCGTTGAACCATGTTATTAAACATTTGTCAAAACACACACAATGATCAATAAAAATGAACCCCAATGTAAACTCTGGATTTTAAGTGCTAATGATGTATCAATATAATTTCACTGATTAAAACAAATGTACCTCTCTGGCATTGATAGTGGGAAGACTGCTTTATGGAGGCAGGCAGTATATCAGAACTCTGTATTCTCCACTAAATATTGCTATGAACCTGAAATTTATCCAAAAAATAAATTATATTTTTTAATGGCACTCATGCACGTATCCTCATGGCTTACATTCCTCAAATAAGAGTTTAATTCTGAGACTCTTAAATTGTTCATTAAAATGAGAAAGAGAAGATAAAATGACAAGTTGGTAACTAAAGATTACAATTAAAGTGATATATTTACTGAAAAAAATCAATTTTTCTTTGAGGAGTTGATGACTTGGGTGTT
Organism: Canis lupus familiaris; assembly: GCF_011100685.1. Lineage (NCBI taxonomy): Eukaryota > Metazoa > Chordata > Mammalia > Carnivora > Canidae > Canis > Canis lupus. The sequence continues at coordinate 82,496,034 of NC_049224.1, forward strand.
TTTCTTTTAGTCATACAGCGGTGGAAGAAAACATCCTAAGCAAATTTTTTTTTCTTCTTTTCTTTCTTTCTTCCTTCTTTCCTCCCTCCTTTTCTTTCTTTTCTTTCTTTCTTTCTTTCTTTCTTTCTTTCTTTCTTTCTTTCTTTCTTTCTTTCTTTCTTTCTTTCTCTTTCTTTCTTTCTCTTTCTTTCTTTCTCTTTCTTTCTTTCTTCCTTCCTTCTTTTTTTCTTCTTACCCCAAATTTATTATTTTGATTATTTTTATATTTCATATCATGTATTTCATATTTTATATATTTTCTACATTCAGTAACCCAGAAACTGTTTTAGAAAAAGTATTTTTAATTAAAAAATTCATTGAAATAATGTAATTCCTGATTGCCATGAAATAGAATTTAAGGCTTTCAACTTGCTAGTTTTTGGCAGATTTGCTAGTGCAAACACTTTGTCTCATTGTTAAAAATTAAAACAGCCAAAGCAGCCTTGAAAAAGCAAGGCAAGGCTGGAGGCATCACAATTCTGGACTTCAAGCTGTATTACAAAGCTGGAGTGATCAAAACAGTATGGTACTGGCACCAAAACAGACACAAAAATCAATGAAACAGAATAGAGAACCCAGAAATGAACCCACGACTATCTGGTCAGCTAATCCTCAACAAAGCAGGAAAGAATATACAATGGGTAAAGTTTCTTCAACAAATGATGGGAGAATTGGACAGCCACATGCAGAAGAATGAAACTGCATCACTTTCTTATGCCAGCCACAAAAATAAATTCAAAAATAGATAAAAGATCTAAAGTGAGACAGAGAACCACCAAAATCCTAGAGGAGAACATAGGCAGCAACCTCCGAAAAATCAGCCACAGTGACTTCTTACTAAATATGTCTCCGGAGGCAAGGGAAACAAAAGCAAAAATGAACTATTGGGATTTCATCGAGATTAAAATCTTCTACACAGCCAAGGAAACAATCAACAAAACTAAAAGGCAATCTTCAGAATGGGAGTATATATTTGAAAATGATATATCCAATATAGGGTTAATATCCAAAATCCATAAAGAGCTTATAAAACCCCAAAAATGAATAATCCAATTAAAAATAGGCAGGAAAAAAATGGGCAGAAGACATGAATAGATATTTTTCCAAAGAAGACTACTCATGCCCAACAGACACATGAACAGACCCTCTACATACTGATCATCAAGGAAATACAAACATATATAAGTATATATACATATATGTATACAAACCGCTGGGTCACCAGGGCTCCCCGAGCCCTGGGTGTCTTAGGGAAGTGTTGAATCCCTATATTGTATACCTCAAAAAAATATTATTCTGTATGTTAACTAATTGAAATTTAAATAAACCTTGGGGAGATCCCTGGGTGGCTCAGCGGTTTGGCTCCTGCCTTCGGCCTAGGGTGTGATCCTACAGTCCCCAGACTGAGTCCCATGTCAGGCTCCTTGCATGGAGCCTGCTTCTCCTCTGTCTGTATCTCTGCCCCTCTCTCTCTCTCTCTCTCTCTCTCTCTTTCTCTCTCTGTGTCTCTCATGAATAAATGAATAAAATCCTTAAAAAAACAAACTTGAAACTAAATAATAATAATAATAATAATAATAATAATAAATTAAGAGAATTAAAATGGTTATCATAAGGTTATTTAACTGAGTATTTTATGTGCAAAATGAAAATGAGTAAAATCATCATCGAGAACATTTTAGGTTTAAAATTATTTTAGTTCTGCTTGTTTTGTATTCTGTTCAACCCTTAATAATAATAATAGTAATATAATATTTAATCCTACAAACTATTTCAAAATGTAGAATTTATTATCCTCATTTTAAAGATGAATAAACTGAGACCTATCCAAACTTATGATAGTGGATGTTTGTTCCCGGCTTCAAGCTTCAGAAAATAAACATTGAAGGCTTGCTGTGTAGTGTATGATACTATGACAAGGAACACAGGAACTGAGGTCATGTGAATATGAGTTCAAATCTTGTTTTTCTCCCCCCAAGATGTGTACTTAATCAAAATATTTATCTTCATAAAACTTAATTCCTTCACTCTTATAAGCAGATATTTACAGAACAAACCTTTGTGTTTTTACTACCTTCCTAAATAAATAAGGCAGAAAATCAGAGTTTATTATTTGCTTAGAAATCTAGGAGGATTTATTAAATTGGAAAATAAATAACCAATTCTCTCTTTTTTTATCATGTGAGTGGATTTTATTGGCTTCAAAGCAGTATGGTTTTAAATGTATGAGATTTTTTCACATTTAAACTATTTTTAAATTGCTAGAATATGGATTTTTTTCCAGTTTATGCTCAGGTTAATAATGCCATATCAAATGTTTGTCATTTTAATGGCTTTTAATTGTCTTTTGATCAATATAACCATGTGCTAAATGTGACTTTTTAAATAGTTTGTCCACATGTAGCCATGGTAACTGGAACTTTCAAATATGCAGAAACACTAACTAGCAAAATGATTATTAACTACTTACTACTTCTACTTTTACTCTTGGTTAAATGGCACATGTAATATAAATCACAGATTTCTAGAAATAAATAGTCTCAGTAGTCACAGAGGCTACTAACTCCATTTATCTTCATTGTACGGAAACATGTAATGATATTAAATTTAAGAGTTATATTTACTGATAAAGAGAAAAATATAGAGTATGCATTTGTGGGTCTGTACCAACTTCCAACAATTCATTTATTACACATCCCATATTTTCCCAACTTAATCCCAGGTCTATCACAAAAGGTATTGGTGAATTTCGGTTCACAAATGGCTTTGGCATTTCTCTACTAAAAGAAAATATAGTAAAAATAGCATTACATTCTGTTACTGATTAAGATAAAACATAATTCTTTAACGGACAACAATGATTTTTTGAGAATCCATTCAAAAATTTGTCAACAATTAAATTCTGATTTACCTCTTGATGTTTCCTTGATTACAATATTTTCTCGAGAGAGGGGGAAACAACCCGTAAGAGACTCTTAATGTTACAGAGAACAAACTGAGGGCTCCTGGAGGGGAAGTGGGTGAGGGATGGGTTGAACAGGGTGATGGGGATTAAGGAGGGCACTTGTGATGAGCACGGAGTGTTATATGTCAGTGATGAATCCCTAAATTCTACTCCTCAAATCAATATTATACTATATGTTAACTAACTAGAAGTTAAATAAAAACTTGGAAGAAAAACAAAAACAATATTTTATCAAATGTAAAGTATTAAATAATGTTTTATAGACTATCAAAATAATTCCATTTATTTAAAGATTTTAAGAATTTACTTATTAGAGAAAAGGGAAAGGAACAGGAGGAGAGGGACAAGCAGCCCCTGTGCTTAAGGCAGAGCCCCACTTGGGGCTTGATCTCAGGGCCATAAGGTCATGACCTGAGCTAAAGCCAAGAGGGCTCTTAACTGACTGAGCCACTCAGGTGCTCCTAATTTCACATTTTTAAAAAACATGCCACACTTACTTTCTGCTCTCTCCATTAATATATATGAGGAAATAGATATATATGTACACTTTTTCCTGAAGTATTTTATTTAGTTGCAGACACTGACATTTCACCATGTTTTGCCCAAAAGCCAGGTCATTCTTCTACATATTATTCTTCTACATACCCATGCAGTATAATTGTGATGCTGATATATAAATATAATACTGCTTTCTCCTGTGAAGTGTATATTCAAATATTTATTTTTTTCCTCGAGGATGATCTTCATAGCTGCTTCCTACTTTCAGAATTAAAAGAGCATATGTTTATCTTAATTGTAAAGTCTATTTAGTTACTTTAATCCAGAACACTTCACCATAAAGCCTCTTTTTGTTTGCTTTTACCTTTCTTGACATTGGTATTTTTGAAAATTCTAGGCCAATTATCTTACAGTTACCATATATTCTTAATCACTACTCAGGCTTGTCCTAATAAATGACAACTGTAGTTTTCTTTTGCATGAAGGCTATGGTTTGTCTGGAATTGCGAACTCTTTAGGGTTCATTTAAAGTGGTTTTCCCTTATCATTCTGTTATTTCTTCCCAAGTTGAAAAAAAAAAAAAACAAAACAAAACTTTAGAGTTTTCCTTTAAGAATGTTTAAAAGGGAGCCTGGATTGTTCAGTTGGTTAAGTATCTTCCTTCAGCTCAGGTCATGGTCCTGGGATACTGGGATCGAGGCCCATGTTGGGCTCCTTGACCAGTAGGGAGTCTGCTACTGCCATTCCCTATTCACCCCCTCATGCTCTCTCAAGCACATTCTCTCTCAAATAAATAAATAAATAAAATCTTTAAAATATAAAGAGAAAGAAAGAATGTCTTAAGAAAAGCAAAACAGATACAACATGCCAGAGTTTAAAGCAACTGTCTGAAATACATTAAGATAACATACATTTTTCAAGCACATTGGCATCTACTAACTTTGTAAGACCATAAGCACAGGTTGAGTCACTGTGGTTATTGTGAACATGTTTCCTTTCCTCCTTTCTCGTAAGCCATATTCCTCCAGTTTAGTTCTACTTTTTGATCCGGGTTAGACTGCAAGTCCCCTGAGGTCCAGGATACAATTTTATATGTATATATGTGCCCTTAGATGGTAATCCCATTTCTGACAACAGTATTTGTTGGAAGTATCTGTTGGAGGTGGAGATTGAATAGAATTGTGCTATCATGACAAATAGATTATCTGATAATCTACAATATAGGTTATCTGATAATCTATAGTAGGTTACCTAGTTATTAGTTTACTAGGGCTACCATAAGAAGTGCCACAGACTGGATGACTTCAGTAACAGAAATATATTTTCTCAGACTACTGAAGGCTAGAAGTCTTGGACCAACATGTTGGCAGGGTTGACTCCTCACAGGGCTTCTCTCTTTGACTTGTAGATGGTCATTTTTTCTTTGCGTTTTCACAAGGCATCCCCTCTGTGTGTCTGTCCTACTCTCTTCTTATGAGGACACCAGTCATATTGACTAGGACCACACTAATGATATCATTTTAAGTTAATTACCTTCTTAAAGTCCCCTATCTCTAAATATACTATCATTCACTGGGATTTAAGGACTTCAACACATGAACCTGAGGAGGGGACACAATTCAGCCCTTGACAGCTGATTACCTAAAAACAAGACAAGTAGCCATGATTAGAAATCCATTGAGGTGGGAATCAGGGAACAAAGTAACAATCACTGCTGGAATGAAGTCTAGGTGGGTGTCTGGAAATAGCATTTAAAGAATTAATACATGCAAGTTGTTCACATTGAGAGGAAAAGGTTAAAATATCTCTTTAGATCAGTGGACAAAATGTCCAGTTCACACCAGGGAAATCTGTTAAGTTGTAACAGGATCTCAGGAAAAAGTGAGATTTCATAGGCAGAACTAGAATTCTCTAGGCTTCTCTTGAAATAATAGTATGTTTCCCTAATCTTAGAAGCAACAAGATTATTCCACTTAATAGAAACAGTATATAAAATGGAAACTTGATATCATTTATAAGATATGACTCTTCAGGGATCCCTGGGTGGCGCAGCGGTTTGGCGCCTGCCTTTGGCCCAGGGCGCGATCCTGGAGACCCGGGATCGAATCCCACGTCGGGCTCCCGGTGCATGGAGCCTGCTTCTCCCTCTGCCTGTGTCTCTGCCTCTCTCTCTCCCTGTGACTATCATAAATAAATAAAAATTAAAAAAAAAAAAAGATATGACTCTTCATTCATTCATTAATTCACTCATTCATTCAAGAAAAGTTATCAAAGTTATCAAAAATGTCTACAAAGTACCTGCTATTATTATAAATACACATCAGGCATATATTTATTATTAACACTATTATTTATAATATTGATAGTATCTCATTTAAGAGTTGAGGAATGTGAGCCTCAGTTATCTATTGGTCAGAAGTGGCAAATGTAGGACTTGAACTCAAGGTCTATTTGATCTCAAAAAGCATATTACACTTATATTTAGACACTGTAAGAGTTTTGGAAGTAATTTTTTCTCATTAACGTGCACTAGTTTTTTTTTTTTGCCAGTAAGTGAATATCTTAAAGCAAGTTCTGTCAAGATTATATAAGCTTCACTATTAGATGGAATTCAGTATTTTATAGTTTTAAATGTAAGTGGAGATCACTTCACACTTGTAGAATGCTACTATTAAAAAGACAAGAGATAGATGGTATAGACATGGAGAAAAGGGAACACTTGTATGTTGTTGGTGGGAATGTAAACTGGCATTGCCATTATGGAAAACAATATGAAGTTTGTTAAAAATTTTTTTTAAATAAAATTGCATATAATCAAGTAATTCTCCTTGGTATACCAAGTACCCCTCCTGGGTATATATCCAAAAGAAACAAAATCATTATCTTGAAGACATCTGTACTCCATTGTTCATTGCACTGTTTCACAATTGCTAAGGTATGAAAACAACCTGAATCCATCAATGAATAAATGAATCAAAAAATTTAAAAGTTGTATAAATGACATAATATATAATATTACATAAATACTATTACATATTATATGACATAAATATGTAATTTTATATAATTTTAAATTATATAAATAAGTGAATATTTATGTAAATATTATATTTTTATAATTATATATTATAGAATTTTAGATAATTTAATAATTTTATGATCTAAGTTAATAAACAATAGTATTATGTATTTATAAATCATATTATCTATGAAGATAAGTAATTCAATAAAATTAAATTATCTTAAATATATTCAATTAAATTATTTAATTATACAAGTAATATTATTTGTCAAAATATTACATAATTACACTTAATTATATATAATATAATTAATATATATTATATATAATAATAATATTATTATTACTCACTGTAATTATATATGTAATTATTTATATATAATATATATATAATATTATTCAATATTAAAAAAGGAGAAAATCATGCCATTTTAACAGCATGGATGAACCTGGAGGACATTATGCTAAATGGAATAAGCCAGACAGATAAAGACAAATACTCTATTGTAGAACTTATATGTGGAATAAAAAAAAAAGATTAATTCACAGAAACAGAGTAGAAGAGTTGTTGCCAGGGGTTTGGGAGTGGGAGAAATAGGGAGATATTTGTACATGGGTACCAATTTTCAGCTATAAGATGAATAAGGCCTATAAATCTAATTAAAATATAGCAACTATAGTTGATAACATTATTATATAACTGAAATTTGCTAAAGCAGTAAAATTCAAAAAAGGTAAATATGTGGTGATGGATGTGTTAGTTAACTCAATGGGGGGAAACCTTTGACAATGTATATGTATATCAAATCAACTTTTTGCCTTACATATGTGGTGATGATATGGGAGAACTTAGTTCTTGTCTCACGGAGTCAAAGAATGAATCTTGCGGACGCATGAGAGTGAGTAAAGGGATAGAAGTTGATTAAGTAAAGATACAGAGAAAGCTCTCAGGAGGGAGAGGGGTCCGGACAAGGTTGCCACTGAGGCCCTGTAGTGACAGTCTTTTATTGAAAACTGACTGGGAAGCTTGTGACCTTGAGATTCTTGTGCTGTCTTGGTTTGAGTTAGGAATGGTGATAACATCTTTAATGGCTTACTTCTTCTTTGGGGTCTGGTTATTCTTTGTTGGTCACAGGTAACTGTCATAAAAAGACGCCCTCTCCAACCACACCAAGGGCAGGGTGGTCTGGCTTGCTCCTTTATCTCTGTTTCCTTACACCTTAGCATTTTTGGGATTTCTTTGAGCCTGATTCCATGATCCCCTACCTATCCCTGCCTAGCTCTGTTTGTCCCTAACTCAGTGATGGATGTGTTAATTAACTCAATGAGGGGAATCCTTTGACAATGTATATGTATATCAAATCATCAACTTTTTGCTTTAAATATTTTACAATTTGACTTGCCAATTAAAACTCAATAAAAGTAAATAGATAAATGTAAAGAGAAAAATGAATATGATAAACTAAAGAGTCCTTGTTTTATAACTAATTCTGAGGTAGGTTCTAGACCAGAACACTGGAAAGAGGAAAGTAAGAAGTTAAAGTATACTGGCACAGCCCCCCGTAAATCTTTTCCTGTTAAGAATCTGATTCAATTCTAGAGACAAGTAAAGAGAAATATACAAGAGAAATATAAAGGTGGGGATCAGGAGCTCTGCTTATAGGGCAAAAAGGGAGAAGAAAGGGACATTCAAATGAACCAACTTATTAAGAAATAGCTTTTACATGGAGTTATTTAAAATCCTTACCAATTTTATTTTGTTTTACTGATAAAAACAGTAAGGCTGGGAGTGACTAGAAATCTATAAATGGCCCATTTAGAATTGTGAATTTTAACCCAAGCCCACAGGTTTCTTTTGCTTACACTCTTTTCAAATTACATGTTTAGGGATCAAGTAAAAACTAACGGGATCCTTTTCATGGCATCCTTTGTACACTCTGTTGACAAAACTGACCTTCTCAAAGGGATTGGGATGTAATGATTTATTGATGTTTCTGCCTTCCTCAGGGTTTTATTTTTCTCTCTTCATTCCGTGATAATCCCAGTGTCCAGAAATTCCTTTCTTTAGTGATATACACTCTATAATTTCTAATGTATGTTGGTAGAAAGAATAATATTAACACAAAATATTGATCAATATATTCTAGACCCTCTCTTAAGCACTTCTTTGGTTATTGTTAACTAATTTAATCTCTCTTTCCTAGACATATACATTATTTTTATCTCTAGCTTATGGCTCAGATATATCATTAGAGGTATTAAATAACTTTCTTATGACCACTTCTCTCTGTATTACAAAATAATGGACTCTGTGCTTTATTGTGCTCCCTTCAAAAGCTTTTTGCCAGGAATTAAGAAAACAGAAAGGGGAGGACACGGGGATCATTTATTTTAAGTTTTTTCTTAGAAAAAAAATATATCCCTTTACTGGAATCCCCAAGCTAAGTGAATTTCTAGTTTCCCAGGAAACATGTCAGGTGTCTGCTTGAATGAACATAAGGCTATAGTGTATAGCACATGTGACATCTACTGAAATAATCTAATCAAATAGCAATAATAGTTCAGAGAGGAAAATGACTCTTTTCATTGGAACATCACTAAAACTATTGAAGAATTGGATTTTTTTTGCTGAGTCTTATATTGCAGAAAAATATCCAAAATTATTTTAAGCATTATTCCATGATATTGCTGATGCTTCCATTTTGTCTGGAATGCAGTCATTCCCATGTTATATCTAAACATCGATTTGAAAACTGAGAACAAAAAATGCAATGTTTACGGAAACTCAAAATAATGCAATATTGTACTGACTATGCTTTCATTTAGCTCAAAATTAAAATTTAATGTATTTTTTTTTCTGCTGAGAAATAGGCTCCAACTATTTTTGGCTACTGAAATTAGGTATCCTTTTTCAGACATATTTTTCATAGAAAGGAAACATCTTGAGTATCACTAAATAACCAAGTAGTAATTAACCACATATACAGTCAACTTTAATTAAGAAATCATATTTATTGAAATTTATTAAGTACTAGATCACAATAGTGAATAAAATAGATGGAGAACCTCAGAATGATGAGAATTTCCATCCCTGCAGGAGGCAAATAGCAATAAATAAGGGAGTAAATAAGTAGATTTCATTTTGACTCTAATGTTAAGTAAGATGGAAACTAATAAGAGTGGGAACAATGTATTTTTTTTTTTTTAAACAAGGCAGACAGAATAGTCCTCATTGAAAAAGTGACATTGGAGCAAAGAGTTAAAGGAGGTGATTGGGAACTGGTATGAGTAACAAAGGAAAGAGAGTCCCAGGCAAGAGAAATAACTAGGACAGAGCACCTCAAGGAGAGGGCTTAGACTTTAGAGATTATTTTACATAACCGTACATTGTTTCACAGATTAAAAGCTTGAAATTTTAACAGATTTAAAAGTTTTAAGAAGAAAGGTGCGACCAAATTTTCAGCTTAAGAATGGTTTTCTGATGGCAGCTTGCTGATGACTGGATGTAAGGCAAAATTAGAAACAGAGAGATATAAGGATGAGATGCTATCCTTTAGGCAAGGAATCGATCAGACTAAACTGCCACAGAAGCAATGAGCATCTAAGAATAAACAGACTGGAGACAATTTAGCCTCTGCCTTTAAAAAGCTTATACATAATTGAGCTGTTGTAAGCCATTAGAATACCCTGTTGAGTTATCACAAAGTTCTGGATCAACTCTACCCCAAAGCAGTTATGTGTTCTCAATTGGTACTATTTGTGTTTTCTATAAATCTGTTAAATTTTTACCTGAGTAAATTGGTTAAACTACCAATGATTACTGAATCAAAATGTTTTCACTTTTCCATACTGCCATAAGAACATTTCCTATTTTTTATCATTTTCTGGTGTATTTTTAACCAACGGATATTTATTTATTTGAGAGTGAAAGAGCCGGGAAAGGAAGGGGGAGAAGCAGACTCCCCACTGAGCAGGGAGCCAACACCATCCCAGGACCCTGAGATCAAGAGATCATGACCTACCTGAAGGTAGACCTAGAGCCACCCAGGAACCCCTATTTTTAACCAGCGGATATTTAGTGTCAAAGCAGTTTGAGAAACTCTTAACTGGAGGGCATTGATTTATTTATCAATATTCTTTGACAGTGAGGAAATTTAACTGCCTCAACTTCACACATTTCCCTCTTGTTCATGAAAACGTCTTTGTTAGATGTCTTTTCAAACACAGGTATACTGATAGCAGATAAGGAACTAGTGTTCTATTTTAATGGAAAAAAAAATCTCTCAAAGACTAACTTTCATTAAAGTGTAGTTTACTTTACCTTTAAAACTTTGAAAGACCTGCTTACTCTTACCTTTAAAACTTTGAAAGACCTGCTTACTCATTCCTATCCATGGGCACCTATCACAGTTTCTCAACTCTGGAATTCTCGATTGGAACACTGATTAAATAAATATGCAAATTAAGAGGAAAATACGCAGAAATACAGTCACACGAAGACATATATCTGTAATTTTAACCTCTCTGGTAGGTATCAGTTTTAGTTAAAGAAAATCTAAATATATCTGAATTAATGAAAGCACAGAAATAATAATTAAAAACTATTTATGCTTAATGTATAGTAAATTAAGTATTTGTTTCTGGGAAGGATAAAACAATTTATGTAACAATTAAAAAAAAAATTCAACTATAAACAATTGTAGGTATTTCCCCATAGCAGTTTTTAGGGCATTTGTCAAAAATCATGGTCAATATTAAATATTGTTTTTACTACACTATTCTGAGTATTTTCCCCAATCTTATTTTAGTTGTCTGAATATTTCATTTAACCCAAAGAAAATTTTGCCTGTTCCCCAACATTTCATTTCAATAGAATTTTTTTTTAAATTAAGCTTACACAATGTTAAGCAGAAAAAAAATTCTTGTTTATAGTGAATTTTCCTCCATTCAGTAAAAGAAAAAAAAATCTATACAGTTCTATTTAAAGATCTTTCTTTTTAACTAATTATGATATTCAATTATGCCTTGCTCCATGACCTATAATATTGGAAAATACTGTAATTATTCTCATTTTTTAATTCACAAAAGTTGAAAAGAGTGCAATTATACCATAGACCAAATGTTTACCTTACTAGGTAATATCTTTTAATAAATTATAGAAATTTATAGATTTATAGATATATATTATAATTTCTATATTAGCTGCAGACAAAAATAATCTTTATGATTAAGTACTTTTAAGTAAAAAAGTAAAATAATTTATTTGCAATTTTAATAGACCCATTTGGACAGTGTTTATATAACACGGTTGCTAAGACTTTTTTTTTTTTAAGATTTTATGTATTTATTCATGTGAGACACAGAGAGATAGAGAGGCAGAGACACAGGCAGAGGGAGAAGCAGGCTGCATGCAGGGAGCAGGACGTGGAACTCGATCCTGGGACTTGATCAGGATCATGCCCTGGGCCAAAGGCAGGTGCTAAACTGCTGAGCCACCCAGGCATCCCTGTTGCTAAGACTTATACATAATTGAGCTGTTGTAAGCCATTAGAATACCCTGTTGAGTTAATGAGGAGTGCAGCTATCTAAAACCAAAAACTACTAATCTTTCATTTTTGTTTATTTTTGTTTATTTCCATTTCTTTCCAGGATGGTTATGCTAGGTGATAAAGAGCGTTCTTCATACTTTAGGTTTTCTTTATATCCAAATATTAAAGTTGACAAAAATAGAGCACATAGAAAATGCATTATTTACCAAAGTTACATAATTAGCAAACAGAAGGGGCAGGACTCCTCCACATAGAGGTTGAAATCACTGTAATTTCTCACATTTAGTGAAATTACATTAAATTCACCTATCAATTTATTAAGAACATATTCCTGAGTGCTCATTATCTGGTAATCGCTGTTCTTGATGTGATTGATTCTGGGAAGATGACACAGAGCTCACTCTTAGGGAGTTTTTATTTTCTACAATGGTTATCCCTGATATTTTTTATGTATCATATAAAACCATGACCACCAGGCATTCTAGGTCAATATCTATAGCCTCATTCTATTATCTATATACACACAATTAAATCTTTTGGTGAACTAAAAAACAAATGTACTCTGAATTATAGTCATTTACTTAATTGCTTAATGAAATACCATTTTCACTCTTCATCATAGCGCATAGATATTTGGCCGAATATTTCAATTTCCAATATATTATATTTTGCATGAATCAAAATATTGCATGGCCAAGAGTACTTAGGGTTATAATCATTTATCTCTGTTTCAAATGATAAAAATGCATCTCAGAATAATGTAGACTATACGCACAATAATGTAGAGATTGACTCACATACACTGGAAAGCTGGTGGTTGGATTGTCAAGATGGTAACCAGGAACAAATATCCATTAAGGTTTTCCCTCAAAGCATCTTGTCTTTGTAAAAAATCAGTAAGCATTAGACTTAATGCCTTACATTATAGCTAGTAGGTAGAAAATGACACCTTACTTACTTTTAGTTTGAAAATACTGAAGTATATGAAAACACTACAATAATACTGACTGATCTACTAATCATTGATCAATTCTTAGATGAAATAGTATGGCCAGACATTTGATGCACTGCATGCATTGGCCCATCGTGGCTTTTATATTCTCCTTCTACCAAGGAATGGAAATGAGTGGGTCAGTTTTCTGTTTGGCAGCCACCATTACACCCATGCTTTGATGTTCTGGGTTCATGGGTAGGTGGTTTGGCCAAGGTGAGTAATGGGGGTGGCTGGAGAAGTTCTGCAGTGCATGACAATATTTGTCACACAGAAGATTGTCAATAACCCTTGAACATTTCTTTTTTTTTTATTAACAACATTCAGCTTTCTGAATACAATTGAGATCAATTCTTTTAAATACACAGAAATACACAGAAATGAAGGGTTCTTTGAAAAATAATGTTTCTTTTGCTTGCTTGTAAGTTGATAATGCAGGTCCTAGTCAGAAAACTAAGCAAAGAAACTTTGTCCAGAATTTTGTGATTAAACTCTACATTATAACCTCAGAACTTCAGAATGACACAGTAAATTAATATGAAGTTCTCTTAATATTCCCAGATTACAATCCATACTCTTGTGAAAGACACAACTACTCTGAGGTCAATTTTAAAACTTTGTTCAAATCAATCTGATCCATCGATCCAAGATCAGAAGGTCCATGTAGGATTGTAATTTTTTTTTCAAAGGATCAATTTAGTGCAACTGCTGTCACAAGTAGTCCATCAATGGGCAACCCCCTGCCAATGCAGTTAACGCTTCTTGGTTTCTTTTTTCTGACTATGACTAAACATAGGTATTTGACATTTAAAAATTGAATCAATTATTCCAAACATTCATCTCAAAGCAAGATAGCATTACAGAATATGTGGAGCTACCTGAAAATAATATACAATTAAACATTAAAACCCTATTAAAATAACATTACTGGTTAACGGCAAATGCTTCTATAAAATAGATAATTGGATGTGATAAGAAGTCTTGCAGACCATCATATTTGATTCCCACCCCAAAGGCCCCAGTGGGATTTAATTTTAATCAGATAGCTTCTTGAGATCTTGAAAATGGTAGCTCTAATGAAAGATTTGATTCACTGGCCTTATTTTACACTCATTTGTCTCTTGTGTTTCTTTGTGTCTCATTTGTCTCCCTTAATTTTTTTTAAAAAATGTAACAATCAAGTGAATGAATGCCCCGAAGACCAACAAAATCTGGCATTTTAAAAAGTCAGTATGGAGACATTTTGAACTATAAAATAATCATAAGAGCCCACATTTGTATAGCACTTTGCATTCAAGAAGTTTTCTCACACATTTTATGTGATTTGAATCTCAAGTTAAAACTAAGAAATGAATAAAGAATTTCCCAATCACCTCAATCTTAAAGTTTTGAGGCACATCTTAGTGACTTCTTAAGCCCTACTGTATATAATATGTACACATAATTTGACTATATTTTCTTCTGAATCCTTCTTTACATCATACTACCACACTGTCTTAAGTCTAATACTTCTTACTTTTATGCTCAAAATTAAGCTATTTTTATGTACACTTAAAATGTGAAATGGGTCTTTTATTAAAATCAATTTAATAATAATAACTTTTACTATGTATTCAGTTTTTGGAAAGCACTTTAAGTACTTCTTTTACATTATCTCATTTGATGTATACAACATTCCTTTGAGATCACCCCTTTTAGTGAGAAAACTGAGTTTTGGAGAAATTACAAATATTACCAAAATTCACATAAATAGCAAATTGTGGAGTCTAAATTCAAACAGAGTTCTTTATTTGTCCAAAGTCAGCTATCAACCACTGCAATAAGCTGAGCATATCATTTAATTTTGCAAAAATAAAAATTATAAATTTCCTGAATAAAATATTTACAAATCAGATGCTACTTGTAAATGGAGTATGACCCCCCCCTTCTCACATTTCATAATTATTCATCTTTTTTTTTCTTTAGGAGAATTGACAAAATAGGAAGAGTTTTCTACCTAATATATATTTTTAAACATTTATAAAAAGTGGCAGTAACCCGAATAGAGAGCTAACCTAATTTTAAATATAAATGAACTTACTCTCTGAAGCTCAACTCTGTATTCTGGAAAAAAGTAGATTTGCTTGTACTCATTTAACCATTAATCTAGAAAGAATCTTAAATGGACTGGAAACAACTGAGTCTCATGATGCTTGATAGCATACTTGGACTATTATCTGTCACAACCCTCTCTTGAAGATAGCTAAATATCTTCATTTGATTGATTTTTTTTCTAGTCATGTATCTATTAAAATGGGGCCCCACAGCCTGGCCTGGGTGGTTAAGCGGTTTGGCACCACCTTCAGCCCAGGACCTGATCCTGGAGACTGGGGAACGAGTCACATGTCAGGCTCCCTGCATGGAGCCTGCTTCTCCCTCTGCCTGTGTCTCTGCCTCTCTCTCTCTCTCTCTCTCTCTCTCTCTCTCTGTGTCTTTTATGAATAAATAAATAAAATCTTTAAAAAAATTATAAAAGTAAAAAATAAAATGGGGCCACAGATGACTCTATCACTTTGTTTCATCTCTCTGGAATTTCCAAGAATGCCTCCTGCACATATGGATGGGTACACATTTCCTTTTAATCAATGTTTCTTTGACACATTTCTTTTTCTGCTTTCCTTTTTTCTACTAAAAAATTTAACTCTTAGTGAATGATCCTTCTTTGCCCCCCATACACACAATTTAGGACTGATACAGTCCTAAATTAATTTTATTGCTCTATAATATTCATAATATATTTATATGTGCCATAATATGGTTGACTATTCCCATATTCATAAGCTTTTGTTTTGGTTCTAATTTTTTGCTAGTCTTAAAAAGTCAACTGTTTATGTGTGTGTATGTGTTTATGTGTTAATCTCTCTTTCCCTCTCTTTTTTTTATCTACATATCCTTACCTATATTTATATAGACACACACACACACGCATATATATATATGCGTGTGTGTATGTGTCTGTTGTAATTGTGGGTCCCATATTTTAAAACTTCTGTGGCTTGATCTATCATTATATTTCTATATCATAAAATGTCTAATTGTAAAAAAGGCACATAATTCCATTAACAATTTTCTCCATATTCCTTTTCCCCACGTCTCTGTCAGCCAAAAGTATGTGTGGGCCGTTTATAATAGTCTACCCTCATACTTTGTTTTTTTCAGGGCAAATTCTTAAATAAATTATTGAGCATTTATTTGACTTTGATGTGTTGCATTAACTGAACTATGAAAGTAACATGCACAGAAAGAAGTCTTATAATAACAGAGAATTTTGGTTACAAATAACTTCTTTTTGCATTATTTATTTGATTTTTTTATACAGAAAACGGTGACCATCAGGAAAGCAATACAATTATGTCCACTTTCTAGCAAAGGACACTGAGCAATGGAGAAATTAGTTTCTTGTATAACATCAGAAGAATTGAGACACTGAACCAAACCTATTTTGGTGTGCTACAGTTATAAATTCTAGAAACACAAAGATGCAGAAAATGGAAAATATCTCATGTAAAATTTACATTTTATTCACAATGGATTAGGTGTTGTATTTTTCAGTCTATACAATATATGCTTAGAAGCTTATCTTTTTAATTACACACAGAATATTAAATCTAACGGAAATAAGAGCTAGTCCACCGTTGAATTCTACACATGACAGTATAGAGGTAGGAGAATTTTTATTTTCCCTATGTTTTTTAAGCTAGTCAATAGCCCACTATCATTAAAAGATTGTTAGACTCTGGTCCCAGTGTTTTTAATCCCACCCGCCCCCTTGTATTTTGTTCTTTAAAAAGGAAGTTTTCAAAAAAAATAAATAAAATAAATAAAATAATAAAATAAATAAATAAAAAGTAAGTTTTCCATCCAGACAAGACTAAATGATTAACCTCATCGAGAGTTGCTTTGATGTTGAAAGCATGGTGATGTGTTTTGATTGGTAACCTAGGGCAGAATGGACCATGATTCTATTACTAATCTAATGAACTATTTGTTAATACACTAGACAATTTTTATCATGTTTTAATGCAATTGAGTCACTGTTGAATACTTCTACTAAGTGCGTGTCTCATAGCATTACCCAGTTGGCTGGACCATTACATAAAAATGAATATTTTATTTTGACAACTCTCCCTCCAAAAAAAAAAAAACAACACATTTCTTTGGATGTTTGCTGCCACTCCAAATGAAAAAGGCCATTATTCCAAAGCTATAGTTTTGATTTTTAAGGCAAACTTATATGCACATATAAAAATAAATTTATAAATAGATAATTTTATATATAAATAAATTTATATATATTTATATATTTAGTTCTACACCATTTCTCTAAAAGACATAGTAAACATTACCAAACTCCTTCACTACTTAACATTTTTGAATACTTCCAAATTGTAGGCATTTCTCACCTAAAGAATTCACTCATCTGAAAATACAGACAGAAATAGGTAATCTACCCTTCTATCCAGCTGATATGCAAGCATGTGTCCTTGGTTCTGCCTGTCAGATACTCACATGGGAAGTATCAGTCTCTCCAACCCCTTTCTGGTAAAGAGATAGGAAGAGTCTTTTTGTTGCAGCAGTGGTCAAGATCCTCGTGGCTACATCCATGGGATATGGTTTTAGGTGTCTGTATGTAGCAATAGAATCTCATTGGGCCCCACAGGTGCCATCTCATGATATGATTTGGCCATTATTCCTGGCCGCAGAAGCCCAAAGCCTATTTATCTGTCTTTAGGAGATTCTGAGAGCTATCTAACATTCTTTATTATATTCACTTTTTCAGCAAACCACCTGTAGGGGAGTTTTACTTTTTTTGCATCTAAGACCCCCAAATTGATATAAAGACTAGCAAACCAATAAGCTCTGGCCCTCCAACCTGTCATCACCTATCTAGAGCTTTAAGTGAGCTGTGCAAGTAGGTTCAGTAATCTCATAAACAATAATATTTTTTGGCTAGGTTCTCTGTTTAATGTGAAAACAACAACAGAAATTTTGAAAGACCTTAGCTTTCAAGTTGTTAACAGTCTAGAAAAGTAGACAAATATATTTTTAATTACTATACAGCATGGCACATCCTATGATAATGCAACTATTAGTATATTCTCGAAGCACAGAAAACCCCAAGGGGCACCTGGGTGGCTCATTGGTTCAACATCAGATTCTTTGTTTCTGGTCAGATCATGATCTTAGGGTTGTGAGATTGGGCCCCACCTTGGGCTCTGCTCTGAGCATGGAGTCTGCTTAGGATTCTTTCCCTCTTCTTCTCTTTCTTCCTCTGTTCCTCCCCCCAAATCTCTCCCTCTGTATTCTCTCTAAAACTAAGGAAATAAATAAAATCTTAGAAAAAAGAAAAACCCCCCAAATTCTGAATGGATTTGGAAAAATGAATGGTATTTCTCCAGATGTAGAATACATAGAAAAGGCATTTTAGGAAGAGCATGAGGACACTCACAGAGATTGAAAATGTAGGATGTATTGATAGTTCAATGTATAGTTATATAATGTAAAAGTTTTAGGATATGATTAGGTATCAGGAACATAAAGGAAAGTGGGGAAAGGTAGTTTGAGAACAAATGATAAAGGGACATGAAAATATGTTAAGCATTTTAAATATGTACTGGAGTACGTGAAATAATACTCCCTCAAAGATGTCTACACCCAAATCCCTAGAACCTATGAATATGTTACTTATATGGTAAAAATAATTTTGCAGATACGATTAAATTAACGATCTTGAGATGGGAAGATTATCTTTTTAAAACTAGAATATACAATATTAATATATTATCCTATCTTACTAATATATTAACTGTAATCACAGGGACCTTTTAAGGGAGGAGCAGGAGAATCAGTCAGTAATAGGAAATATGAGGACAGAAACAAGACGTCAGAGTAATGCTAGGAAGGGGCAACAAACCAAGGAATGTGAGAAGACTCTGGAATCTGAAAAAGACAAAGAAATGTGTTTTTCCTTGAAGTCTGTGAAAGGAACACAGCACTATCATCACCCTCAATTTTAGAATTTCCGACTTCCAAAACCATAAAAGAATAAATATATTATTTCAAACTGCTAAGTTTGTGAATATTTGTTGCAGGAGCAATAGGAAATTAATGTACATAGAAGGGAAAGGGACATTATTAACATTTGTAATCCAAGTGAAAAATATCCCAGATTCTCATTTTATTGAGCAGAGTTGAATGAAGTATACAGGCCTAATTAGAAGGAAGTTTACAATTAGGAGAGATAAGTGGCTTTTGCGATAATTAGTTTAAATTCTCTGTCAATAAGAAAGGAAAGGATGACGGTGAAAGACATTATAGTGATAGAATTTGTTAGCAGAAGAGATGTAGCATGCTAATAAGAGAGAGAGCTCTAAGATACTAAACATGATACGTCAAATATAATGAACATTTACAATGTAGTAAGCATTGTGCTAATAACTTTGCATTCATTACCTTATTTGACTCTTCTATCAGGCCTGTGAGTTGAATGTTGTTATCACCATCCTCATCTTGCAAAAGAACATTGTAAATGAGCTAGGAAGAGTAACTTGCCACAAGTCATAGAGTAATGGAGCTGCCCTGTTAGTACATCATTGTTGATAGGCATGAACAAATCATGGCCGGGACAATAGTGCTGCTAAGTGCATAAGCATAGTCTTGTTTACCTCGGGGAAGAAATATGGGTTTGCATAATGCCTCCCTTGCTAATACAAGTAGTGAGGAGTATATAACTTTGGGGGAATATCAGTCTCCAGAAACAGATTCCCAAAGGACCATCAAGCAATTCTGAAGACAGTATACATCCTTTCTGTCTGGAGGAATTGTATAGTGAGTGTCTACAGAGTGATGTATCAAAAATTTTCTTTAGGCCCCATCATATTACACTCTTGCTAGCCCATACATAAAAGTCATATTCAATCGTGAACCCATCCTGGGCAAGGGACCATGCACCAAGTCATTGCATAATTTTGGCTGTAACCTATAATTTTTTTCTGAGAATCAAGAAACAAGGAAATCTATAAGGTTCATCCTCTGAGAATTCAAGATAGTGTCAAGATTAAAAATTTAATAAAATAACTAATACATTTTAGGATCCTATCTTTCAGAAATATGCATACTATAGAAGTAGCCATTCACAGCGAGGCTCTTGGCTTTGTTTAGAACCTATTTGTGGGATAAAAATGGGGTAAAAGTATATTGTTCATTTTATTTGTTTAATTTGATTTGATAGAAATGTGTCTAGCAATTTCCTATAGTTTTGTTCTCAGAGCCAGAAGAAGAAACTACAATTAAAACAACAACAACAGAAATAGAATATTTTGAAAATGGTTCAGATATTCTTTGTAGGTTTAATGCTTAAAATGAAAAAAAAGGCTATTTTTATTTATAATATATGACATTAAGACATCATGAAAAAGACATCCTATCAATCTGTGACTTTAAGTGGAATACTTATGAATAAATGTATAGCTATCTGACCTAGAAATTTTATTTATTGCCATCCAATCAATTTGAAAGACTTTAATTGTGGTCAATGAACTTGAATGATTGACTCATGTTTTTATGGAATATTTGTGTGACAAAACCTGGGCATATTCTTTGATCAATGATTGGCATAGGTTTGAAATGGCACAAAACGTTGAAAGAAAATATCATTTTTATGGATCACCAAATAAAATCTCTCAAATAAACTTAGTGAAAGGATTTTCACTTTATAGATAAAAGAGTAATTTGGGATAAAACAGCATTCTGACCAAAATGACTTGAACATTGTGGTAGATCAAAGTTGGCTGTAAATTCTCCAATTGGGGGGTGGCATTTTACCCTTTGAAAGTGTGACTTCTGGGACCAAGAGAACATAGTGGGAATGATGCCGATCCAGATCCAGGCCCTTGGCAGTTCCTGTCTTGCTTCCTTGGAGCTCTGAGCCACCACATATGGAACTGAATTCCCTGCTGGAAAGACTATGAAGAAAGGATATGAAACTACATGGAGGAAGCAGGAGCCCATCTGTGTCCTATCTGAATGCTACCGTCTGACTCCAGAGTAAGGCACCTGGAACACAAGAAATATCATATGATCCCTGCTGATATTCATGACCTGTGAGATGTGAAACATAATAAAATCTTAGTTGTTTTATGTCAATTTATTTCGGGTACTTATGTGAATTTTGCTTGAGTTGTCTATAAAATGGACTTAAAGATCTTGTAGATTTGTTACTAGGACTAATTGAATTAGTGAAAAGAATAAGCTGAGATTGTCATCTATTAATTGTTATTGTAGTAACTGGCACATAGCAATAATGACTGCTTTTTTGTTTGTTTGTTTGTTTGTTTGTTTGTTTGAGATGCTGGGTACTGTGTGAGACTCAGTAGTTGATTATTACTCACATAGAATAATTCTGTTGCTAAATCTCCATGGTTGAGTAAGCACCTTAATTTCTCTCCAATTGTAGGGGTAGGTTTATACTGATTTATCCGAGTTCAAACATCTTGTCTCACTTTGTTAAGGAGTAACCTTTTTCGAAGCAGTTAATCACAGTTAAAGGAAAACTAACCATCTACTTTCATGAATGAATGGATGACTTTGCCTGTATAAACAAAAATACTTTTATATATAAGACCTATAATTTATAAATGCTTTCTAAGTATGTCATACAGTATGAGCCTAGCCTAATACATATATCTCGGGAAACATAGAGTGAAGAATTATTATTCCCATTTTGCAGATAAATATCATAATGCTCAGGGATGGGAGCCATATGGGAAGATCAATATTAAATGTACACCTGAGATGAACAACTTGGAGACCTCTTTGTGCACATTTTGCAGCATTCCTCCTTTGCTCCAGCATAACAATTTGAGCTAAATAAATTAGTGTTGTCCCTTTTCAAGTAGTTTCCTCATTTCCTTTGGTATTCAGATTATTTTTTCTAGAAGATGCATATCAATCTAAAACACTAATTTCAGGAATGCAACTTATATTTGTTTAGGAATCCCTGCCAAGTACAACAGTTGGATAAATGAATTAAAAAATGAGATTCCAAAAGCAATACTCTGAGCAAAAAATCTAAGTAAACAATTGCCAGGTTTTTTTGTTTTGTTTTGTTTTTTTGTAAGTGTGGTGTAAAGTTATTTGTTCTAAGAGGAAAGAAAAAGGGTCTCACTTAAAGTGCCTTAACACCGATGCTTAATCTGCAACAAGTGTCGTTTCCAGGCAACCTCTGAGGCAGGTGTTTAAATGTGTTCTAGCCCCAGAATCAGTGACCCTGCTGTGGTATCACACTCTTGAAATGTTCCAGTGGAGTCTGTGGCTAAAATTACACATAACACACCTAGATTGTGATTCTCAGTAATGCATGCAGTTAAATAGAGTTCTTTTTGAAAATTCATGTGTAAAATTTAAAATCGAAGTACCTTTCATTTTATCAAATCTTTTGCTTAAGACACACTAAATGTAAATTAATGGACTCACATGGAAAATGTAAAATAATTGGCTAGAAAGAATATTTATCGGGCAGCCCAAGTGGCCCAGAGGTTTAGTGCAGCCTTCATCCCAGGGCGTGATCCTGGAGACCCTGGATCGCGTCCCATGTCAGGCTCCTTGCATGGAGCCTGCTTCTCCCTCTGCCTGTGTCTCTGCCTCTCTTTCTCTCTTTCTCGCTCTCTCTGTGCCTCTCATGAATAAATAAATAAAATCTTAAAAAAATATATTTATCAGTCTAGAAAGTATCTCCCTAAACCTACACATTTTTTTATCTTAATTTTAAAATTTGTAACAGGAAGACCATGCCTTAGAGTGTCCCTCACACACACAAAACAAGTCTGTTCATTAGATGACTATCATGATGGCATGATGTAAAAAGTCTGCAAACATTAGAGGTCAAGTCTAAGAATTTCATGCTCATAGGACATACTAAATACTTAGTATTTAGTCCTCTACATTTTATTTGTGTGACTCTACAAATAACACCTAATGTAGATGAGCTTTAGTTTTCTGTAAAATAAAACTAAAACTACAGCCTATCTCAGAGATTTGAGGTATGTTTGGTGTAAGATATCCTTATAAATCCTCAACAGGGGATCCCTGGGTGGCGCAGCGGTTTGGCACCTGCCTTTGGCCCAGGGCGCGATCCTGGAGACCCGGGATCGAATCCCACATCGGGCTCCCGGTGCATGGAGCCTGCTTCTCCCTTTGCCTGTGTCTCTGCCTCTCTCTCTCTCTCTCTCTGTGTGTGTGTGACTATCATAAATAAAAAAATTAATTAATTAATTAAAAAAAAACAAATCCTCAACATATTTCTAAACACAAAGTAAGCTAGTCTATATAAATGTAGAGAGGTTATGCAGTGCTCAAGAACGTGGAGTTAAAGAGTTGGGATCTAAGTCCAGTTTCCATATCTTAAGATATTTCACTATAAGCAAATTAATTTCTTTTTTCTCTCTCTAATATTCATCATCAGTAAAATGAGGGAAATAACAGTCCACCTCATAAGATTGTCATAACAATTAAGTGAGGTTGTAATGTATAGAATAATTCAGGAATTATAAAATCTTAAAGTATATAATCATGGTGAAATCTTGATAAGTATAAGTTATTATAGTTTTGTGAAATAGCCTCATTTTTACTCATATATAAAAATTATTATTCAGTCCAATCTTTACATTAAATGAAGCAATTCAGAAAAATATTGCTTTTTCAAATCATGTAGGGAAAATACACCTATTTTTAAAAATTTTTGGTGAATGACTGATATTTACTCTTTTGAATGAAAATTGTCCAGGCAAAATCTGAATTAAGTAGATATTCCAATGTTAAGATAGAATCAGTCTTGGCAAAGATAAGGGTGATAACTCTCTGGTGGCATTCAATTTTAGATTACATTTAAATTTTCCCATAATTTCTGTCTGGCTTCCCAAAGACACAGCACTAGTTTCCTAGATTTGGAGCTTATATAACTATAACATTTACCTATAACTGAAGTAATACTCACAATTTAAGTAACGGTTTTAAACATTACTTTTCCATATGTTTAGTTTTTTTTTTTTTTTATTAAATCAAGAAATTTTAAGGAAGGCCACTTACATGCCATACTCTCCTTCTAAGCTAGTTATCATTAGCACATTAGTTTGATTGAAATTTCCTCATTTAAAATCCAAAGCATTCTTTTTATAGGACTTGAAATTTAAATCATAGAATCCCCTTGGCTGATTAACTTGTTCCAAAAACTCATTTGTAACACTAGTAGTTTATACTTGTAGAGAAAAAATATCACAGTTATGATCATATCAGGGACAGGTATGATTATAAATCTACTGAGTCAATAGATATGAGATCTCCATCTAGCAAAGTGCCCAGAAAATAACAGAGGTTCAAATGAACATTGACAAAGTGGATAAATTAGTGAATATTTCTAAAAATAGCAACAGCAACAACCCCAACAATTTTCAGTTCAGTGGTTATACGTCACATGTTTTATTTCTAAACCTTACACTATCGTTGGTAATTAGATACTATCTCAATTTTGCATTAAACTAAATTGAATATCAGAGTTTAAGAACACTCAAAGGAATTCTTAATCATAAGGGATCTTTTTTTTTTTCATCTTGAAATTGAAGGAAATAGGCAAGTAAATGCTAATGATGTTCTCTAAAGAAACATATTTTAAATAGGCAACTATGAATTGGATGATAAGCATAATGAAAATAGTCTATTACAGGTATTTCTACATTATCATGGGAGATCTGTATTCTAGGATACTAGACAGTAAGAAGCTTAGAAAGCTTTAAGCATTGACCATCTGCTTCAGTCTACTTCCTCTTCCTAAGAGGTTATAAACTCACTGATCTCAAGTTCTATTTAGGTATCAAAGAACTGGATGTCTATAAAAAGAAAAAAAGAAAAAAATCGCAAAGAAGTTGTCTATTTCTGAGATCCAATAGGATATTACTTTGAGTGTCATTCAGAGTTGGACATCTGGAAGCCACCTCTCTTCTTACTGAAGACTTTTTGTTTTGGTTTGTTTTCATGGCTAACTAAATTACACACAGGGCATGTGAGTACGGTCTCCTGTAACAGTAAGCAGCAGACTTTGAACATTCACCTAGGTGCATGAAATACCAGGCAGTACACAGATGTGTTTTGGGGAATTCATGAAATTCTTGAAATTCAGTTTAAAATTGGTCATGTATTTTCCTTCGAGAATTTCCAAAGAAAAATATTCATCTTAACCAGCAGCTCAAAGGATTTATTAAACCAAATATGGTCCATTTGGGAGACATAGAGTGATAAATGCCTTCACATACAGTGGATGACAGAAGCACAAACAGGTTGCCATGGAATTTAAAATTAGAGTCATCTGGTTCAGACACAGACATCACAGAACAATTCTAGCAAAAGGTAATGCTTAAAATTACCTTTAAATGATGAGTGGGAGTTAACTGTTTGCTTTAAGATGGAAAGAGCACTTTTAGTGAGAGAAAAAAATAAGTATAAAGGGAGTGAATTGCTAAAGAGCCTGATTCTTCATGGAAATGGCAAGTTGTTCAGTATGGTCAGAATTAAGAGTGGAAAGAGAATTACTGTAAAAATAAAAACCCATTTTCTAGTTTATCCATTGGATTATCCTAGTTTAAGTTTTTTTTTTTAAAGCACTTTTTAAGCAGGAGAATCTTTTGTTATCTGATGATCAGCCTATGACTTAAAATATTAAAGAATAATAATAGAAACCAGTTGAAGAGGTCAGAGAATCAAGAAGATATTTGTTTTTCACTTGAAAAAAAAAAAAGCTAGAATAAGTATTTCACCATTCAAAGAAAAATAATAATAAAATAAAAAGAAAGGTTCAGTTTATAAAAATGACTCCTTGAAGCCAAAGATAGAAAATCAAGCACCTAAAAGTACTTTTGGGAAAAAAAAATGCATATTACAGGAAACAGAAATAAAATATAGAGGGTTTCTGACTTGCATTCTTAGTAAAATAAAACACAAAATCTATTTAAAAAAAGAGATGGTAAACAAGATGAAAAGACCAAAGATTTTATTAAAATTGTGACATTGGAAAAGAGATTTAAAAATGCATGAAACAAAAAATTATTTATTAAGGTAAAAATACTATACACATGACTTTAAACATTTTATAAGTTGTGAATAACAGAATTAATTATGTAAAAACTCAAACCAGTGATGAAGAGAACAAGCTAGGTTTACACTTGAGAATTTGTGGTGGGGAGTTTGAAAAATTAAGATTATCAGAAAGAGGAGTGAACCCCTGGTGGGTTAGTGTTAGGGTTAGAATTAGAATTGGATTTATCTAGTGGAGGGATTAGGATGAAGTTAGGTTTGAGACTGCATCAACAGATTACTGAAATTATTTGAAGAGTCAAGAGCAAATAGGAAAAATAAAATATTCAAATTGTTATAGAGAAAATATTTTCTGAATGAAAAATCACTGACTCTAAGGACAAAAAAAGCCCCTTGATTTACATGACTAATTAAAGGGAACAAAACCACACTGTATCTGCATAAAATGTTTGACTCTTAAAGAAAATGAAAGGAAAGCCAAATATTTAAACAACATACAAACAGAAGTTCATAAATTTGAAGACAAAGCAATCACTAAAGTCTGAGCTATAATTTCTCAGTTTCTAAAATAAATAAAATCCTGACATCAAAAATGTTTAATAATCAATGCTTTGTAATGAACTTGATTGATTTCAATCTGGCTTCACTTCTTATTTGCTTTGTATGGAAAACATTGGGAAAGTTCTTTCTCTTCTGTGTTCCTCAGTGTGTTAATCATTTCAGGCTGCCGTGAAAATGTACCATAGATTGTCTACTTAAACAAGAGATCTATTTTCTTATAGCTGCCGAGGTTAGGAGTATGAGGGCAGAATTTTGGATGATGGAGTGAGAGCCCTCTTCAACACTTGTATACAGGTATCTTCTCACTCTGTCTTCACATGGCAGAGAGAGAATTCTGGTGTCTCATCTTCTTATAATGACATTAATTCCATCACGAGTACCCCGTATTTCTGAACTGATCTAAATTGAAGTATCTCCCAAAGGTCCCATCTCCAAATATCATCACTCTAGGGGTTAAGACTTCAACATATGAATTTTGCAGGGACACATTTTGTTCCATTGCACTCACCTTTCTCATATATAAAACAGAGATATCCCTTTAGAGGATATAGTAAAGACCAAATGAGATAATAGGTGTAAGAGAGTCAAAGGACATGCTAGCACATGGTTAATGCCATATGACTGCTGGCTGATATTGTTATTATCCCCAGGTCACTATCACAATAGACATCAACAAAATGTTTGATGAAAGACAATCAACTCAAATCTAGCAGTTATTAAAATACATCTGAGAAATTATTCCTTGGGGGCACCTGGGTGGCTCAGATGGTTAAGCATCTGCCTTCGGCTCAGGTCATGATCTCTGGGCCTGGAATGGAGCCCCATGTCAGGCTCCCAGCAGAGTGGGGAGTCTACTTCTCACTCTTCCTCTCCCCCTGCTCATGCTCTCTCTTGTTTCTCTCTCTGTCTGTATCCTTCTGTCTTAAATGAATAAATAAAATAAAATCTTAAAAAAAGAAATTTCCTGAATTCAGGGATTTTTTTTTACTATTATTTTATTAGCATAATAAAATTAGCATGTTTTTGAATTTATGGACATTGTTGGTAGGAAGGGAACTCAAAGTAAGAAGAGCTTGGAAATAGGTGTTTGATAAGAGCATTTTTTTTTTCTTTTTATCAAAACAGGTGCAGGCAGAAAGGCATACAAAATATGTAGCTTCCACATCAAAATGTTTATATGTCATATACTGGGTAAGATATGCTGGAGTTCAGATAAATCAAAACAAAAAGAAATTCAAAAAAAAAAAGAAATTCAAATAACTTCTGGAATTGTTCAATTTGTAGATGATCACTGGTACGTTTGGAAATTGGGAGAAATTTCACTCAATAAGTGTACCTTGCATGCCTAATTACCTTACTTTCTGTTTGCATGCTGGGTTAAGGTTCTTTGTTCTCATGTATTTGTGTTCATTAAAATGCTTCATGTCTATTAAAATTTAAAAGAATAGTCTTTTGATTTATTCTTTGGCCATGCACATTCATTATAGGAAAAATAAAAGTTTTGTTTTGTGATTTGTTATTAATTATAGTATATTTATTATAAATTATTGTATATGTATTGAAAGCTGAAAAATTCTGAGAAAAGAAAAATTAGACTGTGTTTTTGTGTGAGGGGTGTATTTCATTGAGTAAATATATTGTAGATTTCTTCCTCCACTAGTTTCAAAATAAATTTTATATTTTTTCAAAAATATCCGTAAGGGCACTTTTAAACCATATATTCTAAATGCTTAAGCAACAAGTAATAGGAGAGTATGGATTTTACTGGTTTACCTAATTTTAAAATAAGCACTGGGAAATTTCTGTGGAATTTTTATCTCTTATGACACAAGTTTCAGGGGGCAACTTGGTAGCTACCCAAACTTAGCAGTTGACTTCTCCAGAGACTTGTTAAAAAGTGGCACATAGAAAATTTGTAAGAGTGAATTAAGGAATATTATTCACAGTGATAAAAAATGTTGTATAATGTCAGAAATACAACGGTGCAATTCTTATGCATGAGAGCAATTCATGCTCAATATAAATTGCAAGACTTTTGCAAGCCTCCAGTGGTTTTAAATACTTAGGATCCTTTAGTTCAACAATGTGTCTGACTAAAAAAAAATACTCTATAAAAGAAGAATGTAAAAATCTTTAATGGTTCTCTGCAGTAAAATGCCAATTAAACTGTGAAACTGACAACCTATGTTGAACCTTTTAATATAGCTCTCCCAGTACTCTGGATCTGGTTGGTAGGTTTCAATAAATAGTGTGACATGCCGATTTATCATTTACAACTGCCCTTTCTCAACTGGGGTTTATCATTTGAATCACAGAATAGAGATAATGAATTAAATGACTATTTTCTCAATTCTTCCAAGTTTGATTCATAACTAATATCACACTGGTTGCATAGGATAGAAGCAAATTTGTTACATAGGATGGATGCGTTAGGATTTTAAGGCTTAACTCTCTCAAGAAACATCTGTTGAGAGAGACTAACCACTCTATTCTTAGAGGCACACCATTTATGTCTCCATCTCATTTGAATGGTAAAGGCAATATTGTACAGATGCAGTAGTATAACTGTGGACAATGAGAGGGAATAATCCTTTTTTTTAAAGATTTAATTTATTTATTCATGAGAGATGCAGAGAGAAAGAGAGAGAGAGGCAGAGACACAGGCAGAGGGAGAAGCAGGCTCCATGCAGGGAGCCCAATGCAGGACTGGATCCAGGGACTCCAGGATCACACCCTGGGCCGAAGGCAGACATATAACCGCTGAGCCACCTAGGGATCCCTGAGAGGGAATAATCTATTGCCATCCTACAGTATTTGAACTATGTATCACTTATCTCTCAGTGTCACATCTGTTCAATCTCTTACCAAAGACTGCAGTTGTTAAAATTGAACCAGTTTGGAAATTGGCATAATTGATGATTGGCTCTCAGTCGTCAAAGTATAAATAGGAGGTGGAATTTGCTGAGTGTTTTCCATTCCACTTTTGTTTTTGTCAGCCTCTGCCAGAATCAATTCATTTATTCTTTCCAACACATATTTATTAAACATACAGGACTTGAGATGCACTGTTCTATGCATTGAAGATTTAAGAAATGAAGAGTGCCTGGGTAGCTCAGTCACTTAAGCCTCCAGCTCTTGATTTGAGCTCAGGTTATCATAACAGGGTTGTGAGATTGAGCTCCATGTGGGGCTCTGCATCGGGCATGGGGCCTGCTTAAGATTTTTCTCTCTCACTCTGCCCCCTCTCCTCCTTAAAATATAAATGAATAAATAATAACAAAATAAAAATAAATCTCTGCTTATCTTTAAGGATAGAGTAGAAATAAGGGGTGGAGATAAACAAAAGAATAAAATAGAATTTAACAGGTCAAGGATAGAAGAAAAAAGCTACACAAATTTGTTGAAATCCAGGCAAAAACCCCCGGTGGCTTTGACTAGTCATTGAAGTCATGATGAACTACCATAACTTAGATATATTATGAAGATGAAGTAGCCAGAAATCCCTGTGAAACTAGAAGTAGGTTATTAAAGACTACAAGAAGTCAACTAAACTAACAGGGACTTTGAATATAAATTCCTTTTACTCCAGTGAGTATCTTCTGTGTAACAGAAGAAATCTTCAGTTTTACAGTCATAGCCAACTCATATAAGTAATGAGAAACAAAATGTCTGGCCCCAATTCTCATTGCATATAGATTCTCTCTATACATGATTATTAGGTGTGAATGCAAGAAAAGAAGGTGAGGTTTTATACTGCAAACATTGTCCCTATAGGAACTAGATGTCTTAGTGATTTCTTAGATCATTTAAGTTTGAATCTCTGAATATAGCAGCAATCCTTGCAAGATTCTGAAGTCAGTATTACTAGTGTTTCATCATTTTTGTGCCTAAGTCAGCAATGCCATTAATAGTTTTTTAAGAGTTTGAGACTGATTCTAAAATGATCTATTATAGAGCTCTACAATTATTATTTTTTTAATTCTATGTAGTTATTCATGAGAGACAGAGAGAGAGAGAGAGAGAGAGAGGCAGAGACATAGGCAGAGGGAGAAGCAGGCTCCACTCAGGGAGCCTGATGCGGGACTCGATCCCAGGACTCTAGGATCACCCTGAAGGCAGATGCTCAACCACTGAGCCACCCAGGCATCCATACAATAATTATTAATAATAGTCTCACTTATATATACACAGAATAATGTAAATTTATGACTATGGTACTTTTTAAAAAGCTTGCAAAAATAATAGATTTCAGCAAGTCATAAAATGAATGATCAACAACTTCAAAGAAAGAATTTTTATTCAATATAATTTTCTTCACTGTTTTCTTTCTTGAGTTATTTGCTAATAGGAAGTGTTGTTTTAAGACATCTATCTCCAAATTTTTATTCATCCAACCCAAGAAATGCAACCCTACTATCATCAAATTTACAGTCTGAGTCACAAACCTGAATTCTTTTCCTCAACATCATGTTCTGAATTTTAGCAGAAAATCTGGATATATTTTTAAACCCTCATTGATAAAATCATCTTCAGTGAAGTTACAGTTAGTAAACTAGCATAGTGGATGGGGTAAATACTGATGATATTTCATACAAAGACTAACATAAGGAATGCCTGGGTGGCTCAGAGGTTGAGCATCCGTCTTTGGCTCAGGGCATGATCCTGTATCCAAGATTGAGTCCCGCATCTGGCTCCCTGAAAGGAGGCTGCTTCTCTCTCTGTCTATGTCTCTGCCTCTTTCTGTGTGTGTGTGTGTGTGTGTGTGTGTCTCATTAATAATAATAATAATAATAAATATTTTTAAAAAGACTAACATAAAAAGAATAAAAATGTAACATGAATTAAGCAAAATACAATGTATTATGCTCTAGATTAACTGTGTCATAATACATATTTTGCCATTATTTATTTTTCTCTTTTTAGTAACTTTCTCTTTTTACCAATAACAATAATAAAATTTATTAGTGAGTGCTTATTGCTAGAATTTATTAACAGATGGAGACCAAATGTTAGATAAATAAGAGATGAGAAATGAGTTAGGTGGCAAAATATAAACCTATAATCCTCAGTTTTAAAATGTTGACATTATATGCAAGTGATATATTTGCTTCAAGTTATGATCTAGAAAGGAACAAGAGATTGTTATCCTGATCCTAAAAATTAAAACAAACCAGATAAGCTATATATCCATTGGGGGGTTTTTTGCTTATTTTTATTCACTTTTTAAAAATCCTCAGCAGAGTGAAACAGAATTCAAAAAGCTATGAGTCTGGGAGAGGGGAGATCCACAGCTGTGTTATGTGGTGTGTAACTGAAATTTAAAATAGCCCATTTACAATAGCATCAAAACACATGAACTACTTTGGGAAAACATCTAACAAAATATTTGCAAAACTTATATGTTGCAAGCTATAAAAATGTGATGTGAAAAAAAATTAAAAATTGTGATGTGAGAAATCAAGAAAATCTAATTAGATGGTGAAGTATACCTTGTTCATGTATAATAAAGATCATTTTTTAAAGATTCTAAGTTGATCTATAAATTCAGTGCAGATTCAATCAAAATCTCAGCAAGACTTTTGTAGAAATTGCCAAAACTATGCTAAAATTTATAGCACAAAAGAGTAGAATAACAACAAAATAATTTTGACAATGAGAGGTTAAAAAACTCATACCAGTTGATTTCAAGACTTCCTATAAAAGTAGATTATTCCTAATTTCATGACATATGGTGGATACAGAGATCAATAAGTGGCATACAGAGTTAAGAAACAGTACCACATACTTGTGGTGGGTTAAAAGCTAGTGGAGAAAGAATAATCTTTTCAACACATGGAGCTGATACATTTAGTTACACACAAAAAAAGAAAAAAAGGCTGAAGCACCTTTTACATCATACTACATACAAAAAAAAGAATGTTGTATAAGTTATAAACTTAAAACCATAAAATTCCTAGAAGAAAACCATTATGACCTTGAGTCAAATATTTCTTAGAATATAAAAAACACTATAATTTTTAAAAATCCATAAACGTAAATCTTGTTCTTCAAAAGACAATGTTAAGAGAATGAAAAGACAGAAAAAATTATAAAATATATATCTTATAAAATAATTGTGTCCAGAACATATAATGAACATTCAAGATTCAATAATAAGGAAAACAGTTTTAAAAATGAATGAGGTTTGAGCAGAGACCTCCCTAAAGGTATCAAAAATCATATATCCATGAGAGCAAATGGTTTTATCAACAGATGCTTGATATGATTAGTAATTAAGGAAATACAAATTAATTTTTGTGTTAAGGCGAATCCTTACGGAAGTAATGAAATATGCAATAATGTGCTGTATATAATACACGATTAATGTGTAGGTTAATTCCTTATTTCATAATGAGATACTATTCCATTTGGACTAGAATGACAAACAAACAAGACAAACCAAAAAATTAGCATTGACTTTAACATTGACATGTGCTAGCAACTATATGGAGCAATTTGAACTTCTTGACATTTCATATGAAAATATAAAATAAAATAACCACTTTTGAAAAAAATGGTATGCCTAAATACATGTATCTATATAGTTATCATACCACCCAGTGAGTCCACCGCTAAGTATTGCCTAAGAGAAATGAAAACTCATGGTCTCCCAAAGACTTGTTACACAAGTGTTTACAACAGTTTTATTCATATTCACCAAAAAAAAAAAAATCAATCTAAATGTCTATCATGAATGAACCATCAGTAAACTGTAGGACATTTATGAAATGCAATACAATTAAGAAATAAAAAGGACCAAATTGATAATAAATGCACCAGCACAGACAAGTCTCAAAAGTATTATACTAAATGAAAAAAGGCTAGCTACAAATTCCAACATGTTGTACAGCCAATTTCTTTGACATTCTAGAAAAAAACAAAACTATAGAGACAGAAGGCAGAAGTAAAGTTCTGTAAAGTATTCTTATGTATTTGGAAATTTGACATGTCCTATGAATGAATAAAGAGATGGCACATTGACAAATAAAAAAATAAACCATTTGCCTTAAAAAAACTCCACAAAACTTACTTATCCTCTCAGTTTTAGAAGAAATTACTTATATTTAAACATGTAAAGAAACTTTAACAGGCATCTTTTAAGAAAGTCATTAATTTAACCTTTGCTGAGGACTACTCAGTAAGAATTAACACTTCTGACAATTTTTAATGTTTTCTTCCTTTCTTTCCTTCCTTCTTTCTTCCTTCCTTCCTTTCTTCCTTTTTTCTTCCTTTTTTCTTTCTTTCTTTCTTTCTTTCTTTCTTTCTTTCTTTCTTTCTTTCTTTTTTTCTTTCTTTCTTCTTTCTTTCTTTTTTTCTTTCTTTCTTCTTCTTCTTCTTCTTTCTTTCTTTCTTTCTTTCTTTCTTTCTTTCTTTCTTCTTTCTTTCTTTCTCTTTCTTTCTTTCTTTCCTTCTTTTTCCTTTTCTTTTTTCTTTTCTTTTCTTTTTTTTTCTTTTCTTTTCTTTTCTTTTCTTTTCTTTTCTTTTCTTTTCTTTTCTTTCTTCTTTCTTTTTTTATAATTCTTCCATATAACAATACCAGTTTATAGCAGTAATTTGGCAGTTGTAGAATATTTGCAAAAAAAAAAAAAACTAGTAATTCTACTAGTGGATATTTACCCAAAAATATGAGAACACTAATTAGAAAAGATATACTCACCCTTATATTTATTGCAGTATTATTTATAATAGCCAAAATATGCAGCAACCCATTGTCAATCCATAGATGAATAGATGAAGAAGAGGTGATATATACATTATATATATAATGTGATATTGTAATCTAATATTAGCTATAAAAATAATGAGACTGGGATGCCTGGGTGGCTCAGCGTTTGAGCACCTGCCTTTGGCTCAGAGTGTGATCTCATCGTCCCGGGACTGAGTCCCACATCAGGCTCCCTGCATGGAGCCTGCTTCTCCCTCTGCCTGTGTCTCTGCCTCTCTCTCTCTCTCTCTCTCTCATGAATAAATAAATAAAATCTTAAAAAAAGAATAATGAGATCTTGCCATTTGTAACAACATGGATGAATCTAGAAAGCATAATCCTATGTGAAATAAGAGAAATATGTCAGAGAAAGAGAAATACTATTTGTCTATATTATTATTTTACTCATATGTGAAATTTGAGAAACAAAATAAAGAAAAAAAGAAACAAACCAAAATCAGACTCTTACCTATAGAGAATAAACAGGTGGTTAGAAAAGGGGAGGGTGGGTGAATTTGGTGAAGAGAATTAGAAGTGCACTTATCATGATAAACACTGAGTAATGTATATAATTGTTGAATCACTATATTGTGCACCTGAAACTAATATAAGAATGTATATTAACTCTAATGTAATTAAAATAAAATATAAAAACAAGATAAAATTAAACAAATAAAATTAAAAATTTTCAAGTTATCCGATTAACTTAAAATATTTTAATGATTTGTAATTCACTTTAAAAATATAAATACATTAGAAAGAATTGGCATTAAAATTATAAACAAAGTCATTGGTAATAGAGGATTATATAATATCAAAAGAGAAAATATTCTGGACTGCAATCAGTTTTGTAGAGTGATGATAAGTATTCTGTCAAATATCTTATTTCCAATATAAAGGCTTTTTTAAGATTTTAAAGGTATTTCCATTGAAAAGTGTTTGTCATATTATTTCATGTTCTATGCACTTTCATTCTTTCCAAGAAAGTATGTATTTTATTGCTTCTATTTATTTTTCTGCCAAGACTATAATATCATTTGAAACATTGCAAACATGAGACACGTACTTATTGATTAAATAGATTGAATATGATCCTTAGGATTTTTTTTTCTAAATACGGCTTTACATTTACTTGACCAAAGTATTATATCATAAAATCAATGGTATGCTGCAGCCAGCTCCTCACAAGAGCTGGCCATTCATTTTTCAGGAATTTTGCTTGCTGGTTGTCAAACACAACCATTATTAAAGATTAATAACATAAATTTACTGTTAACCAGTAAATTTAAAAGAGTAAGACAGTCTCAAAACTCATAACTTCCTATTGTTTTCTGTGCTCGGTTTGTATTATTTGTGTTTCTATTTACATCTAGTCTATATGCACAAGAAACTCACATACACTAGTTACCATTTTGCAACCACACCCTCCACTTGTACTTTCAGCAGTGCCATGTCCATAGCAAGTAATCGGCTATGATGAGAATATTTACATCACAGAAAACAGAAAATCCATCTGTTTATTTTTTAAACAGTTAGTTGTTAAACATGTACCAGTATAGCATACAACTACATGAAACAGCTTTTAGCTACCTCCTGTGTAGTAAGCACAGTTATCAAAAATATAAAAATGAATAAGTAAAGCATATTTCCTGCCCTAAAGAGAATATAGAATAAACAGAATATAGGAGTTTACTACAGGCTTGTGGGCAACAGACTTTTCCAGAGGGTGAGGATAAATCATACAAAGGAGATGATTTTGGAACTGGGCATAGATGAATAGGTAGAAGTTCATCAAGTAGGCAAGGTGGGTAAAATCATACAAGTTATGGGAGAAATGCAATCAAAGGAAAGGAACATAGAAAAATGATTTTTTTTAGAAACCTTAATATTTCTAGAACTTCAGAATAAAAGGTATATTATCTCTATTTGCCTCTTTCTTAGGGACCATGGCACTTAAGGACCATGTAGATAATACAAAATAATTTCATTTAAGATCCTTAATTTAATTACATCTGCAAAGACACCTTTTCCAAAAAAAAATTTCCCAGATATTAGAACTTTT
The DNA here is from genome assembly GCF_011100685.1 of Canis lupus familiaris. NCBI lineage: Eukaryota > Metazoa > Chordata > Mammalia > Carnivora > Canidae > Canis > Canis lupus. Next base: position 82,532,587 of record NC_049224.1, read on the forward strand.
TGTCTTTGGATGGACATTGTTCAACCTATTATAGGCATACTGTACATAGCAGTGCTATTGAAACTATAGTAGGGGAAAAATTGCAAAGAGAAGGTTTATAGTAAGGAAGAAAAAGAGCATAATCAGTACCCCTGTATTCCTCAAAATACATGGATAAACAAAAATGGAACCAATGAGAGATACGAATAATGCCCGGAGAAACATAAGAAAAGAAACACAGAAAAAAAAAAGTTGTAAAAAAGGAATCCATTGAAGGAGAAAGAATATGGGGGGAATGGAAAAAAATGGTTGACACAAACTTAAAATTGAATTTTGAAAATACAAAAAAGCTTAAATGTTACTAGACCAATTCTAAGATCAATCTGACCTAGAACTGAGTGCCTCACCTATTGGCTACTGGAAAGATGTCATCCATATCATCCAGTCATCCATGGAGCTAAATTTTAATGCTAGAGGAAATGTTAAATTCAATTTTTAAATTTATGAAGTAGTTCACAAATGTGAAGTATTACAATTAACAGCTCAAGGAGATCCCTCTCAAGTTAATCATGTTTACTAGATAGTTGCTAAACTCAATTGTCTTTAAACTGCTGAAGAAGCAAATGGATATGTCAGCATGTAGATATAATTAAAGAGAAATATAACACAATCTCTTAAATTATTATTAAAGGACTGCATACTATTTCAGTTGTAGTTTGATGTGAAAAAGCTCTACAACCGCAACTTGGTTAGGGCTCTCTTTAAACATCAGGATTATTCCAGCTTTCATTCCTAACTGTATAACTCTGTCACTCTTGCATGCTTTGCTAAGTGCATGCTCTTGCATGCTCTGCTCTGATATTTTGAAGTTTGATTTTAAAAGAAAATTGAGATTTTCTTGAATTAAGTCATTTGCAGTTTCTTATTTGAATATTTTATTTGAATATTTTATCTTGCTTAGTCTATTTTCAACTTCTCAAACTGAGGAATCTGATTCTTATTGGTGTACTCTTATGGAAGCTAATCAGATCCTTTCATTAGTATAAACTCAACTGAATGGTGTTTATTTACACAAAACAATTTTCCTTTATTTTGGAACTTAATGGAGTCTTTTACTTTATCATATTTTAAACTTTGTTTATATTACTCTTATTAATAATAGGAAGAAATATGCCAGTATTTTTTTTATTTTTTTATGCCAGTATTTTTTAACCAAAAATGGCCCCAATACTAAAAAATGAGTTATTAATTCCTAAGCAGGGCTCAAAATGAACAACAAAAATAGCTACCAGGAATATGAATCACTTGGGTGAAACATAAAAATATAAGCTAACTCCAGGATCTCAACAAGGAGGAAATTAAAGATGTACAGTGCCACTGAAAAGACTGGGTGATGAAGGTTAGAAAATCCCTGGAAGTTTTCAGAAATTGTCATATTTGTCTGCAGTATCATAGTGGATAATCCACAGAAAAAGGCACTGTAGTAAAACCCAACATTGGATATCTCTGTAGCCCACATATCTATAGCTATCACCTGAGAATAATGGTTTGTCTTTAAATCTCAGGCCTCAAATCTCACAATAATAGCTATCGGTGTCCTGCTATGATAAGAACCCTCCTGGTAAGAGAATCTGGGAAATATAGTATTAAGGCTTTTAAAACTTGAAGTACAGAGAAAAACTGATAATATTAACATAGATGTTTTGATATGAGTTGAGATATGATGACTAAATGTGTTTAATTCAGTATTAACAGAGAGTTAATGTTTTCTTTTAATTAATCTTGATAAAAATTTGGATTCTTATATTACAGAAAATTATAATTATGGCATAGTTCAAGGGTCATAAAACTAATTTTTTGCACTTTTAATGGTTGTATCATATTTTTATATCACACAATTTTTCCTCCTCTGCTAAGGATGGGGACTATTCCTCTCTAGCCAACTGTTTCCATGAGAACATGGAAACATGCTAATTGGCTAAGATATTGGTAAGGCTTCTGAATAATAGTAGGTCTTTAGTAGGTAAGTTTTGGGTAGTTCAAAAGTTATTTTCAACTGCATGGGGGTTCATGCCCCAAACCCCCATGTTGTTCAAGGGTCAACTGTAGTCCGTGATGACATATGAGAGGTTGATAATTTATTACCAAATATTTTTGTGATCACATTCATAGGACATGCATCAATCCAAAACTTGAGTGAGAATAAATGGCTTTGTGACATAGTACATGCACATGTTATAACAATTGGTTTCTCTTTTTGGGTTCTGAATCACCAATCCAAATCTCAAGATCAACCAAATGATTTTAGGCCCCTTATCAATGCAGTCTTTATTACTGCTTTAAATATATAATGACTATGAACCCAAAACTGCTCTAAAAAGTATTTTATTAAAAACAAAATGAAAACAAAATGAAATGAAACAAAAGTATAATGATATGTTTTTTTCCCAACACTGAATTTCCTTATACCACTGATTTAACTTGAGTGACCAAATATCCAAGGGAATGTATAAAAGTATAAAACAAAGAAAAATTATAGTACATTAATAAGGAGAACAGATTCTCTATTTGAATGGATAAACATATTTCACCACAACTGAAATTAAATATTTACTTCATCTTAATATTTCTTCCAAAATATAGCTTCCAATTTTAAACCATTTTTAAGATTGCAAATTAACAAACGTGAAGCAATGCAATTAATTGCAATCGATCCTTCCATCCATTGTTTCTCCTAACTCTAGTATATGTAATCGAAAACTCTGTAGTGCTGTAGAAACAACACTAATCTGGTATTAGAAGTCTTGATTTCAAAATATGACTCTGACTCTCAGATTACCTTGAAAAAAATCACTAATTGTCTCTTTAGTCTCATGTCAAAGAACTAACTTTTAAATTAGATAATGTCTATGAAACTCTAACAGTGGAACATACAAAAATGCAATATATTTTTGAATTGAAATGGTGAGTAACTAGATGAAATGGAAATGAATTGCCAACTAATTTTCAGTAAGTATTCAGTCCAAATACTTGGTAAAAACTTGGGATTACTTTAGGGTTTTATGTCATGACAAAGATGCAGGAATTGCACATGATATAGGATGAATTAGATAAAAAAGGTAATCGTTGCAAAAGCTGTGTGGTATTGGTCCCATTTGACCTTCATCTGCTAAAAATAAAACGTAATTTCCTTAAATCTGGCCCAATCTTCCAGAGAGTCAGAATGAGTAAAATTCTTTCTCAAAGCAAGTTCTTCATACTTGAAAGGTAAATTGCCTCTCCTAAGGCAAAAGGAAGAACTAATATATCCGAGGAAAGGTAATTTCTCAGGGAGTTACTTCCAGAAGAATTGGCTAAGCAATAGAATATTTTATACACCCAATGTCTTCATGAAATTTCAAGTTAAATAAAGACAAAATTTGCACTGTGTTTTCTTCAAAAGTGCTTGGAAATCTATGTTTCAATGTAATAGTAAATACATTTGCAAATTGACCATATGACAGCACTCTATGTTCATGACACAGTGCTAATCCCAGTTAATGATACAAACTTGAATTGCACAGGAAAGTTGTCCTCAAATGCCTTAAAAGTTGTAATGTCATGTTGGACCAGCCCAATGGGCTATAGGCCATATACACATAACATACACATTGCATGTCAGAAATAACCAGAGTTTCTTTCCCATGACATACTAACAGTCATTGTGTGATGCAGGTTACTTTTCATTCTTTTTCCTATTTTTTTTAATCTTGCAATCTTCTCTTTATCTTCTTGATAATAGTCTTAAATCCTCCTAAATACACTGAATTAACTAATAAATTATGATAAAATATAAATTTTCTATATATGAGTATAAAATATAAATGAGCATACATGTATTTATATGTACACATATACATGTGTATATAAGTATAAACACACATAACCAAGCATGTGGGTGTAATTCATGTGTGTTCTTACAAGTTCACAGGAAGACATTTCTTTTGTTAGAAAAAAAATCAAAGGATATATAATTTCTGTAAATATACATTATCCTACTTAGTGGTTTAGAAGGTATTAAAGATATATATTAACACTACTTATGAAAGATAATGAAATATCCTAAATAAACAAATAAATTTAAATTAGATCGACCCAGAACTTTCTAAATTTAATTGACTAAAAGTACTCCACATGACATATATTTGTGTCATGACTTCACACAAAGTACATACACTTTGTGAAACTCTTCAGTAGAGTCATGGGATTTGTCTTTAAGTAACAAAATACTCTATGGCACAAGGGGGACTACGTGTGTTTTAAAGAAGATTCAAAATATAATACAACTTGGCATATTGACAACCTAAAGTAATATTCTGGACTATCCTTTCCTTTCGTAATATAGAAAAAAGGAATATAATCTTTTTAACAGCTTTCATAATGTAAAGAGAGGTTAATGATACACAGTACCTCAAAAAAATTCTAATTACACATGTGAAATCTATTCCCTCAACACCTCATATGCAGCAAGTAGTGGTGGTCAACAAAAGTTGGTTGAATATATACCTTAGGTAACTTGTCAATTTTTTAATTTCTATATTTTAAGATATTTCCATAGTCTCATCTGCCTCTTTACACGAGTGATCTGCCCCATGACTCCCCCACCACACCCTCCACCAAATAAATAAAATGAGAAGATATGAAGATGAAAGGTGGGAAGAGGTAAGCCTTGAGCAAACTTATCTTTGAAAGAATGTATGATCTCAACATTTTAATGTTTTCTAATAAATAAAAAGAAAAATGGAAAATAAATTTAAATCATCTCTACAGTATCTGAAACACATCACTGACCCATCTGAAGCCTCTCAGAGACGGGAAAACCCTGTGTTTTGAGAGGAACATAATACAAAAATAGCAATTCAGAGATAAGGATTGAGAGATAGATGATGGATAGATAGATGATTGATTGATAGAGAGATGATAGATAATGAACACACATAGATATGCACACACAGCACACAAAAGGTGACTAAATATATAAATTTTGTGATGTATTTACACAACGTATAAAAATGGTATCGGATACACAATTCTTACAATACTGTACTCTGTAATACCTTGTGCATCATTCTCGTGTAACTTTAAAATTGTAGAAGTTTAATTCCCACCTGATCTAAACGACCATCTTAGCTCTGCACTTAGGTTCGAATGATGAATTGTCTAGCCCAAGATTCTATTACATTTGGGTTTCATGAGAGACTGGCTTTTATGATTAATGTTTAATACTATTTTTTAATGTTTAATATTATTATCATTAATAAAATCACAGTAGTTCACCTCCATTGTTATTGATTTCAAGTGTTTAGAGCTTTAGCATATATAATATTGTTATTTTATTCCCTAATATACATTCTCTCCTCTTCTTTCTGGAAGGAAAATATTTAGCTGAGTAAAGGCAGCACTGCATGTCCTGCTTCCACTGAAGCTCTGTATTTTCACGTGACTAATTCTAGTTGCAATGAAGTGCCATGGACAAAATCCTGATTAATTTTTAGAGGAAATCTTACTTTCTCTCTTCAGTCTTTCTTCTGATAGGAATGAGAACCTAATGTTGAGTCCTAATCATTCATACGGAGAAGAACAACAATTGAAGAATGGTAGAGAACAAATATTGCTATAACTTGAATCTTTAGATGACCTTGTGGAGCTGAGTCATTATTCCCTCTTTTCTTTCTTTTTCTCTTTTTAAGATTTTTATTTTATTTATTTGAGACAGAGTAAGAGTGGAAGAGCATGAGCATGGTGAAGAGCTGAGGGAGATGCAGAGTTCCTGTGTTATGTGGGGTTCAGTCCCAGGACCCTGGGATCATAACCTGAACTGAAGGTAGATGTGTAATTGACTGAGCCACCCAGGCACCCTTCCCTCTCGTCTTTCTATCTCCAGATTTATATCAATGAGACATATATACTTGAAAAATGAATTATTTTGACTTACAGTTATACAGGCAGTTGAACTTATATGCCAAATAATAAATAACAACTCCTTTTTTACTAATCCTCCATTAAGTATTAAAGCATTTGTTTAGCCAATTTATAATCAAGTACTATAGAAGTATAAAAATGGGCTTTTGAAGTCTCTGAAACCAATGATCAATTTAGAGGAAGCACTGGGGAAAGACAAACTTGTTAAAACAATTCTATGTATTCAGAAAAATCCACAATTTTGAGACCTCACAAGATAAATCACTCAGTTTAGTGAAAATAAAAATGGTAAGATAAAAAAAAGTATGTGAATGTGGGGGCATTGTAGCAATAAAAATTGAAAGACATCTCTCAATCACATGCAGTAAGTGGATCCTGTTTGTGTGTCTATTTCAGCAAATCATCACTGAATTTTGTATAAGATAATGGGGGAATTTAAATAACTACTAAACATATAAAGATATTCAGTCATCACTATTTTCAGTTAGGTATCATAATAGTATTATAATCATGTTTCTAAAAAAAACCAGTATGTTTTAGAGATAGAGTAAAATATTAAGATGAAAGCATATGCTCTGTGGAATGCCTCAAAATAATACAGAAGAGGTGAAGGGGGAGGTTTAGTGGAGATATAGATGAAACAACATTGGTCAGGAGTTGAAAACTATTATAGCTGAATGATGGCTACACAGAGGATTGCTTATACTTTTATTTCTACTTTTGGACTTTTTACAATTTGTCCATATTACAAGTTTTAAAATGACATAGAATGTATGGCTTGGCATAGCATACATGATTTCTAGTCTTAGGTCACTATTCTGGAAGCTGTGTGCCCTTGGACAAGTTGATTATTCCTTTATTTTTTTATTATACAACAAGAAAGTAGGAGTAATAGTATTCATGCTATATGATTGTTACTAAGATTAAAGTTTGTAGAGCACTTAGCACGTTAAGAATCCAGAAATGTTAATGACCATTTGCATTTACTCAGTGTCATTCGTGGGCATTTTGTGAGGTAGTTTAGGCAACTAAAAAAAAAAAATTATCATATTTCATGAATGAAATACGAATGAATTTTTACGTGGTAAAAATAGGTTGGAATTCAAACACAAATTAATTTAGGGGACTTAGTCTATTTATAACTTGAAAATTGCTAGAATAGGAGTGACTAGAAATGAATACTTTATATTTTCCCTATATTAAAACATTGATGAATTGAAGCATCTACGATTATCCCAAGGCAAAAATAAGTAAGTCCTTTAGCAAGAGGATTATTTTAAACTTAAATGATGATTGAATAAAACTCACATTGATGTGAATGTTTTAACAGGAGAGTGATGAAAATAAATTTGTGCTCCACATATGTCTGGGGGATTTATGGAAAGTTAATGTACCTGATATTCATTCTTTCTCTCTCTCTCTCAATCTCTCTCTCTCTCTCTGATAAGCAGGATCAACAAGTTCTATAAATCATCCACATGGAAGAAATAATATACGTATCAAAGTAATTATGTAAATTCACATTAAATGATTTTATCTGAATAAACTTTTCTTAAGTTTAAAAAAATGACAAGTTTTATTTTCTTTTCTCATTTAAGTAAGCACCTTTTGAAGGCCAGCTATACAAATAGTCTTATGAATGCAAGATTTCAAATAAGTTCTTTTCAGCAGCAGTAGACAATTTTTAACTTTTCTGTAATTTCTCAGAAGACTTTAATCCTGAAAATCTTTCTAAAGCACATTTTTTTCTCTTGACTTCCACGTGATCACCTAATCCTGTTCTTTCACCTAACTTGCCATTCTTGCTCATGCTACTTCTTTGCTATCCTGTTTTCCTGTCACCACCTTTAAATGATGGTAGCATATTCTGCAGGATACACTATTTGGTGTGCTTCTGTTCCCTTTCCAGAGTTGCAACCCAGGCAATTTAATCAGAGTCTATATATTTAACAAGCATCCAAGCACATATGGCAGTGACTCTACATTCTTATCTTCTATCAGAACTATATTCTAATGTTCGCAATTATATATTCAAGTATAGTTATGTCAAATGAATTACTAAATTTGCCTTAAATCTTGCAATTTCATCTTGCCTTCTCCGTGTTGGTAGTAAATAGCCCCTTATTGCAGTTGCTTGAGGAAGAGAATGGCAATGCAGACATCCTTGACTTCTGGCCTCCATTACTTATCATTTCTAAGGCCTACTGGATCGTGATTTCATACACATCTAATACTGAACTCTTCTCATCAGGCCTTCATTCCAGGCCTACATATCTCATTGCTTAAATACAGTATTGTCACAACTGGTCTCTCTGTATTAATTTTTACCCTTTTCCAATCTGCTCACTGATGCTGAATAGTTTCTCATAAATATATTTCTGTTCCTTCCTTGTCTGTCTTAAAATCCTTTCTTGGCCTCCAATTTCAGAATAGAGTAAAAACTTCCCAAATTTATAACTACTACCATATACAATCAACTTCCTGAATTCCCTTCAATGCCAGTAAATCCCTCCATATACATATGTTCTCCTCTAAATGTACCCAGTCCTTTAATATTCTGTGCCTTTGTTCACATTATTCCATCATCTGGAATAGTCTCTTTCTTCTCCTCTTTGAAAACACCTACATTTTTACTGTTAGAGCATGTGCTCACTACCACCAAATGATGTAGGTTATCTCTATTTTTCCTTCTCTATCCTCCTAAAAATGCCATCATAATGCACACCATAATTCATCATAATTATCAACTTTCTTTTCCTTCCTCACACAAGACTAGACTCCTAGAAAAAAACAATCTTTATTCATCTCTAAATGCCATTTATCTTATAAAGTGCTTGATTTAAAATGAGGCTTTGTCATATTTGTGGATCCAAAATCATAACAATATGGTTAGCAAAAGAGATACTCGCATTAAGATTATTCAACTAATGTTCAGAATTCTTACATGGTGTTTTATTTATTTATTTTTTTAGGTGATGTCATTTTTTTTTGTATATTTTTTATTGGACTTCGATTTGCCAACATATAGTATAACACCCAGTGCTCACCCCATCAAGTGCCCCACTCAGTGCCCATCACCCAGTCACCCCAACCCCCGCCCACCTCCCCTTCCACTACTCTTTGTTCATTTCCCAGAGTTAGGAGTCTCTTATGCTTTGTCACCCTCTCTGACTTTTCCCACTTATTTTCTCTCCTTTCCCCTGTAATCCCTTTCACTATTTTTTACATGGTGTTTGTAAGATCACATTGTAGGCTGTAGAATTTTGATTTAAATTATTATATTCTGGGATCTCTGGGTGGCGCAGCGGTTTGGCGCCTGCCTTTGGCCCAGGGCGCGATCCTGGAGACCCGGGATCGAATCCCACATCGGGCTCCCGGTGCATGGAGCCTGCTTCTCCCTCTGCCTGTGTCTCTGCCTCTCTCTCTCTCTCTCTCTGTGTAACTATCATAAATAAATAAAAATTAAAAAAAATAAAATAAATTATTATATTCTATCTTAGTCTGATAATAATTATCTTTTTTTCTGAAAATGTTTGAGATAGTTCTTTTCTCTTTTCTCGTTTTTGTGTTATTACTTACACAAATGGTGGCCCTTTTAATTGATTTTATTCGTAGAGTAAAAGCAAGGCCAAGTTATCTAAAACTTGAATGTTTTTCTTTGAATTTCAGGTTAGTCTTTTATATACTTTATTTAATAATACAGAAAAGTTTAGGTGTTAACCATTTTTTTTTTTTTAATTTGGGCTTAAGGTTTTATACCAAATGTCAGTCTTAACTACCAAATTTGAAATTTTCCGGTAACCATGTCTTGTCATTTCACTATAAATAAATAAACAAACATATAAATAAATATTTTTAAAAATCAATCTGATTCAGCCCCCTATTAAGGTAGAAGAAGAACTTATCATTTCAAAGCACTTTCACTTCTTCAAAAAATAGAATGATCTAATGGTAGAAGCTCAGACAACTTTTTATAAAGTTTACCCCAAACTTTTTCTCTTTTACAAAATAATTTTTTTTTAAGATTTTATTTATTTATTCATGAGAAACACAGAGAGGAGAGAGAGAGGTAGAGACACAGGTGGAGGGAAAAGCAGGCTCCTTGCAGGAAGCCTGACACGGGACTCGATTCCAGGTCTCCAGGATCCCACCCTGGGCTGAAGGTGGTGCTACACCGCTGAGCCACCTGGGCTGCCCCCCAAAAATTATTTTTAATCTATGCAAGAAGCTTTTACTGAAAATAAAAACCACTGAAAAACACATGAAGAATTATTTATGGCAACTTTTTTTAAGCACATCATTTTTCATTTGGATAATGTTTAACCCATTGGTAAAATCTTTATGTAAAACTTGTCTATGCAAACTATAGCAAAAGAAATTTTTGATACTTTTGAATTAATATCATAAAGCTAAAAAATGATTTTTGTGTGGCTTTGCAAGCTCCCCCAAAAGTTAAAGATTAAAAAGAACATCTAGAAAAAGAAAAAAAAATTCTAAATTTGCATAGTACAATATTAAAAGTAATGTATATTTTCCTATGACAGTAATTTTTTATGAATAGTATCCACTTACATATATACTCCTTTTTAAAATGTGACCTCATCATTTACATCTATTCTTCATTAAGAATATATATATATATATATATATAATCAATTTTATAATCAGTTTTATTTCATTCTGAGCATTTGGACACAACTTGTAGGAATGAGCTAATTTTTCACATATTTTTTTTTCTGCTGTGAACATGGATAAATTGCACATTTTATTTATTTAGAGATCAACTATGTTCTGCCTCATATGACAAACAAATATCTGGCACAGTGTTGTGTTCTTAAATTTCCTCTCCTCTGTAGGAAAACCCAGAGGAGGACTTTATGCCCAAAAGGGATGTTTCATTGCATCCAGTCTCTTACATCTCTGAATCATTGACCTCAAGAGTTTCTTAAAGAGCTGCCCATACACACTGGAGTAGAAGTAAGAGTGCTGTGTTAAGCCACTGACAATATAGAACTGTTGGTTGTATTATTTAACATATTTTGACTAATATAGGAGTAGGCTACTAATGTGACCTATAAACTAATCCATTTAATAAAAATTATAGGCAATGAGGTGGCTATGAGACAATGTATCCAGTGAGGCTCTAGGGGCAAGGGATATAAAGCAGAGGCTTAGGCTGTGTGTAGGTTGTTACTAGGTGTATACAGTGTATTAGAAATGAGTTCAAACAGGAATTAGCCAATTAGAAAACATTAAAAAAACCAGTAGAGAAGATAAATACAGGGCCTTGAAGGTTTGGAAAACCTGATTGCTTATAGACATGAAGCAGTGAAAGGTGAGACTGAGAATGGTTTTGAATGACAAAGAAGTGTTAGTATTCACCCTTGGATCAAATAGCAGATTGAGGATGTGGCCTTCTACTTATATCTATCTTCAGATAAACTCCAGATAGTCTCCAGTTAGATTAGATTACTTCAAGATAACTTGTGAAGTTACAAAAGATTGGTGAGATGGGTGCCAAAAAGCAAAACAATAAACTAGTCTTGAAAATTAAGTCAAGGGAGGGAAAAAAAACATCTTCAGTTTTGATGACTAGCACATTGAACTGATTTGAAACAATTAATTCCCACACATATAAGTTTTCAGGTCAATTGTACTGTCTAAAAGAACCACAAAGTTGTCCTAAAGAGCCATGTGTTGACCTGAAAAAGCAATAATAAGGCCATGAATTTGTTCCAGCAGGAAATTCTCTGTCAATGCAATGGAATACCTTTGGAAAGTTTACTTCATGAGATTTGCTTGTGAAGGAGCCGTTCGGGATGATACAAAAGGGTAGAGCCAGAGGTCATGGGCATAATGCTTAGCAGAATGTAGCCTCAGTTTTTCAAGATTAAAAAGCTTTTATTTTCCATGTCCTATAAAATTCCAGAATTATTATGGATCAGTATACTCTATGTGTTCTCCATTCTTCCTCTTTTCAAACTGGAGTTTGAAGTCCTTATATATATGGGTGCACAATCGGGTAGTGAGTGGAAGAATAAATATAATCTGTCTTTTTAGTCCATGTAGTGCCAAACCACAAAGATCAATATATGACTGATTCCTATAAGACCTTAGACTTTGAAACAACTGCAAATACTCATTTTTTTTTCTCTTTGTATCAACTATTGGTTGTTGATACCTTGCAAGCTTCTATGGCCTTTCTTTTCTTTTCTTTTCTTTTTTTTTTTTTTTTTTTAAGATTTTATTTATTTACTCATGAGGGACCCAGAGAGAGAGGTAGAGGGAGAAGCAGGCTTCATGCAGGGAACCCGATGCAGGACTCCATCCCAGGACCCTGGCCTTAGGACCTGAGCCAAAGTCAGATGTTCAACCATTGAACCACCCAGGTGCCCCCTTCTGTGACCTTTTGCCTTGTCCCTGTACAATTCAGGGAAAACTCTTGGAAATTATACTTCTCAACTTCCTTGCTAGTGAGATCTGGTTTAGATTTCACCAGTAATGACAGACACTTTCATGAGAAAGGAAGATGGGTGGGGGAAGAGCAGACATGAATATTGAACAGCTTTTGAGTTAGCACTAACAAATTATTGGTCTATGGTCAGCTATAATCATGAAAGAAACCTGCCAACTCCTGTATGATGTAGTAGATATATAACCTCATCTATGTCATTTAATGACCTATTCCTTGAATATAAAATAAGAATAATAATTTTTACCTTATGGAATTATTGTGAAAAGCAAAGCTTTTCAAAGCTTTTTTTTTGTTGTTGTTACCTAGGTAACAGAAAAATAACAAAAGTTGTCTATTCTTAATTTTATTATTAATTAAAAGTTTTAAACGATATGCAGTATTTGACTATTTCTGTTGTTACAATGCTTAGCACAGAGTTGTAGTGCAGAAAATAAACAATCAAATTGATGTAAATTGACTGACTGAACCAAACTGCTTTGCTAAGATTTTGCTTGTTTTTATATTCCTGTGTTCATATATTTTGATATTTATCTTTCTTCAGGTCATACTTTAACAAACTATGAAGGATTTAGCTAATTTCCTAACCAAGCATTTTCCAAAATGTACTGCACGAAATGACTGTTCTGTAAGATGGTCTATGAAAAAATATAAGTTTATGGTCAATTAGGTTTCGTGTACACTAGATAGGATATTTTACTCTTAGAGATTGATGATACACATGAAGATATGAGGAGACTTGTGAACTCTACTAATTAAGAAACAAGAAACTTTTTTTTCAATTCTTAACTGAAAGTTTCTCAAACATTTATGACAAATAAAACTTGTTCACTCTCACTAATATCACCTGCCTTACATCCCTAGATCCAATTACAAAGCACTTGCAAATTTTCAGAATTAATATGATATGAAGATATAGCCCTAAAACCCTAGATGAAGCCTAGGAAGGCATCCCATCTGAGGGATTATCTTTCCTTAGTCATGTCACAATTTTCTGGAATATCTGCTCATCTATTTATGCTGCATTCACTTGGTTCCAGCACCTGTGTATAATTTCTTGGCAATAGTAACCTTACAGCTTTTGTTTTTCTACATAAAGGATGATGATAAGGGCAAGACAATGGCTACCAAATACCTTTATGCTGAGGTCAACTGTTAGACCTCAGCTCTCCTTGCTGTACATTCACCCACCAGTGTTATTCTCCAGTATTTTATTTTAGTCACAAAATGTCTGCCCTCTGGTACTTAAGATGCACATCTCACTGGATACTCCCCACTTTCTCCACCATATCACTGATCTTAGCACACAAGATTAAGTGTGCTAAGATTAAGCCCTTAAAAGGGCTCCTATGTAAAATTCCTCTTACTGAGACCCAGATATGTATTTTTCACTGATTCATAATAGTGTAATATAATTGTTAATTAAATATATTCTTATATCCATTCATTTACTGTATATAAACTTATTGGTCACCTATACATGTCAACCCTAGTGATTCATCAGTGAAGCATGAAAAAACTCCCACTTATCCTCATAGACCATGGTAGCCTTTCTGCTATTGTGAAAAAATAATCCATATATCTGTCTTTACATTTTAATAGATGCTTCTAAATTTCTTTAAGTTCAGGATAAAACACACAAGCCAAATACACAATGACAAAGATTGATTATGATTTATTGAATCAGATCCCTGGAAAATATTGATCAACTTGTGTCCTGATGCAGCAGCTATCTGTGTTCCAGGGTGTACAGGTAATCAAAGCAAACTGTGTAATTTACAAATGCTCTCCATGTTGCCTTTTATCTGGTACTCAACTAAAAGGGAGACTGATAATATTTTTGTCAGCCATTTCCACTGAGAAACTTAACAACATAATTGTGACATAGGACCCTCTAAGTCTTTTCTGCATTTGCTCCATGAAATACTCCCCTGCCACTTGAATTGCAATTAACCATCTCTATTTCTGTACCCAAACCACACCTTGTTCAGGTTATAGTTTAAAGCTCACAAGATATTCAATTATTTTTAAAGTCTTCATTCTCTAGCCAATCCTGGACTTTCCCCTCATTTAAATACTTGTCTAGCTCACATTTCCTATATATCACATATTACTGTATGGTTATAATGCTTGGGTCCACAATTAGATCGTAAGTTTTACCAAGATGAGAAATAGTCTATAATACAAAGTATATTTAGTATGGGGAATACTTAGAGTAAATATTTCTTCATTTTACATAGTATTTTAGTATTTACAAAGTACTTTTTTTATATGTTCATAAGACAGCTGCATATAAACATTTGGTCAATTTTCAGTTTGAGTTAATATCATGGAACACTGTCAAAAGGACATCCTACTTCTCCAATTTTCCAATAACCCCTGAAAATTTTTAAATTAGTCCAAGTTACTCAATACATTTAAATTACAAAAATACTAGGTAATATGTATTAAATAGAAATAGAAGGAATATGACCATTCAAAGCATGTAAGATTCAATATGATTATTAAAAAAGTTTAGGCACTTCAGTTTATTGGAAACTCCTTCATCTTTACCCACATGTAAAATCAATAGTTTTTACACTGTGATTCAAATTTCTCTTTAAAAAAATTATCTTTTGCTTTATTCACTGATTAAACAAAGGTACAGAAAGATAACTGCATACCATTCACTATGCAAAAACCTCGGAATATGGTCACCAGCAGGAGACCTTTCCTATGATTAATTGAACTTCAATAAATAAATAAATATTATGCATTAAGTTTCATTAAGCCTTTATTAAGGTTTTGGATTAGTGAAGAATAGAGCCATGCAGCAAGGTAATATGTGTAATGTGGTCTCATGGAGAAAGGACAGTTTGGTACATATAAATAAGAAAGACAACAATATGTTCTTTAGTGGGATAGAAAAGAGCTCAGAGCTACAGTGATATCTAAATTGAGATACTAGGTTGAGACCTAAAATTTATGGGAGCCAGATTTGCCAGAGATGATAATTCACTGATTTTTTATTTGAAGTAGAGAAAACAATTCTAATGACCAAATGGCAAACCTATGTAATTGAAATTTTTTGGTAAGTCTGGATTACAGATTGGGAAGGGGCAAATAACTAGACTGTGAAACAGAACACAAAATGCAAACTATCAAATTTTAGCTTCATGGCAAAAAAGATGAGGAGTGATTTAGGAGGAAATCTACGAAGACTTTTCCCCACTAATTCATGCACAAGATTGTGATGGGATGAACACTAATGACATTCAATGAGAAAAACCATGAAAGGACTCATGAAATATGGGAAAGGCTCAATAGACAAATCTTGATTATTTATTGAATGCAGGAACTCAGAAGTAGCAAAGGAGTGAGAATAACACGTTTACAGCTTAAGCATATCAATGAAACTGAACTTTTTCCCATTCACTTAGTAAGAGCTCTGTGTTATGTATTTGTGTGAATATGTTATTGTTTATTCTATCTCACAGTAATGAACTATTGGATTTCTAATACTTTTTCCAAGAAAATTATTGTCCAAGTCTCCCCTTTTATGTATATAAATGGATTATTTTTATATCACGGTTTACATGATGTTTACTGTTACAAGATAATGACAAACTGTTCTTCATAATTGTTTCCAAACATTTCTACTCCAGTTACATGGAGGCCATAGAGATCATGAATGTGGTCAACTGTCTAGTACTTGACATTACCATATTTTAATTATTTTCCAATTGATTGTGTATAATATGGAATTGCATTATGATCTTGGCCTCTATTTCCAAGGTCATTAATACTATTAAATACCTTTTTACATGTTTCTTGACCAAAAACATTAATCAGAAAATATACTCAGAGATATAAAACAACAATATGGATGAGGTCCTTGTGCTCATGGAGTTTATCTTTTCACGAAGGACACAGAGAAAAGAAAATTATTAAAATACTACTTGGCAATAAACAATGTGCAGATGAAGAGTGTTTGTGTGGTGCATTGTTTTAGATATTGGACTTCAGGTGAGGTCCTCCTGAGACATGATTTTTGAGCAGAGAATTGAACGATGAGAAGGACAAGGAAAGAATACTTCTGGCTTGCAGCATAAAAAAATAAAATAAAAAAAGAATCCTAAAATGGGAATGAGTTTGGTATATCTGACAAACAGCAGAAAGACTAGTGTAGTGATTACAATAAGAAAGGAAGAAACTATGGTAGAAGACAATTCAAAGAGGAGGTCAACAACATTCAAGCAACAAACATGTATTGAATGCCTACCATCTGTAAGTCATTGTTTATGTAGAAGAAATTCGGATCCAGTCCCTTCTGTCAAAAAATATATTATAGGACAGGTAAATATTCAAAAAATCCCTTCTTTTTCTCAATTGGTTTTGCCAGTATTTTCTTTGCCTTTCACTTTGCAACATCCTTTATGCTCTCTGTCTCAATTACTATCTTTCTTTTTTTTTTTTTTTTGCAATTACTATCTTTCCACATAGTCTTTATTTGATCTCCATAACACTGTTGTTGGAAAAAAATATATATTATTATTCTCATAGATGAGCAAACAGGAACAGGTTAACTAATAAAGTTGATTAGGTCCCCCAGTTAGTAATGAGATGGAAATAAGAATGAAATCCAAGCCTCTGGCTTGAGGCTGATAGAAACTGAGAGATTTCCTTTGGTAAATAGCATTGCTAGGGCCAAACCCATGGAGCAATCACCCCGTGGGCCATAAATTTTCCCAGAAACACAGTTGTTCCGCTGAACACCTCACTCACGGTGCAGGTAGGAAGGGAGGGCCAAACTGATCTACATGTTTTTGTACTTTTTAATTTTTTTTTTTCCTGTGGCCATTATACTCCTATAATCCCTACTTACTCTTAGAAATAGCATGTGTGACTTGTTAGCTATGAACTGCCAGGTTCAATACTTGTAGAAAAGTATCATATTGGCTCAAACACAACTCATGGGTTTTTGTTTTTTCTTTGTTTGTCAGGTTTTGTGGGTATAATGCTTACACTTGGAACACGGAGCTTCCTTAGCAAAGTTTATATAATCATGGTATAGAAACTATAGGCAAATAGTAAGCAAAAGGTTATAGGCTTAGGGAAGTCTGTGAATACAAACAACTACAAAATGAGCTGAAAGTGATGACTTAGTTTGGTGTATCACAAAATCTGTTCCACTAAATTGGTTACATTTTCAACACACATAATTCATCTATCCTTCAAAACAAAATTGATAATACTAAGAAAATGTGGTTGATTTTTCTGTTATGCAGTGTGAGAACATTGAGTCAAAGAGTGGCACTAGGAGTTTACCTAATCCTAAATCATTCCAGATATTCTTTGAGATTCTTATGTACTTTCAGAGACTTCTAGAGAAAATTTGCCTTAAATCTTATGGTAGGAATATTTTAGAGAACTCATGATTTCTATAGTAATGAATGGCTGTATATTAATATGCGTAGGTCAAGGAAACCTGGCTCTTTGTATAGAGAAATAGAGAATGACTGATTTGGGCAAACATGGATACGCTTATGCTTGGGATTTTTAGTTTTTGCCTTGGTATTTGTTTTGTATACTATCTTTTTTTTTTAATTTTCTGGAACTGGTAGACACATGTCTAATTCATATGAAGTATAAAGAAAAAACATTCCTTAAAGAAAAGTCTGTGTGCACAATATGTGTGCAAAGTGTTTGTTGAATGAATAGTGTCTTGGATTGAAGAAAAAAAATACACTAACAACCTAAATTCTGTGCTCAACCAAATACTAATTTTATTGAAATGCGAAACCACTAGAGTTTTATTAGTTTCTAATTTTTAAATTAAATTCTATGGAAGAAGATTCAAACTAAAGCCAATCTGGACATATCATAAAACCATTGGAAAAGAATAAATCTGAAACCAAATTTGTATCTGAGGTACATTATCATCCCATTTTCAACATCTAAAATTACCCTCATTGCGCTTTAAAAAATTGTCTCATAAGCAATATGATGATGCACATTTTTAACCTAAGCCCAGGAGAACAGGATTGAACTGCTATGGAATAATTCCACTTTATTAGAGGAATGCAGTGAAATAAGTTTCAACTGAGTTCTTTGTATCCCCCTAATTCTCTAAGTTGTTGCTTAAATGTCTAACAACTGTTTATTCCAGGAAAATTAATCCATAACTCAATATATGAGTTGGGATATTAAAAAAAAAGGTAGCAAAAGAGCTGAGAACACCCCCATTCTTTTTTCATTTCAGACCAGCTAAAATAGAAACTTATCTATTCAATCCCCGAAGGGTCATTCCTGTAGAAATTATCTGTGGCCTTCTGTACATTTCAAGGCCCATGAGGTGACAGATCTTGTCTCTGCTGCAGAGTAAGCTATTCGGCTGCAAATTTGGGTGGCCTGCAGAATATATTTTGCCTCATTAAATATGTCTAGATCAGCTTGTTCCCCTGGAATTGGACAGAAACAAAGAATAGCTATGCCACAGGAAAAAGAAATAGTAGAGATGGACAACAGATGATTCAAAGTCGATTTATTTCTTTCTTTTTAAAAAAATTTTGTTTCAATAATTATTCCACTTTTGCCAAATAAGCTCTTGATTTTCTTTCTTTTCTTTTTTCTTTTTTCTTTTTTTTTTTTTTTTGAAGGAGATAGACACGGGATAAGGTAAGCATAATAATTCTCTCAGAAAGACATTCATTAAATGTTTGATGCTAATGATACCTCTGTTTCCATACACAACAATGGGAATTCCATGCAGCCTCTATTACCTGGAATGATCAAGCCATAGAGGACCGCAGGGTGTCAGCTAGTTCACTGCATTCTTGTAATAAATGTGGGAAACTAACACTTATTTTGTATATCAAATCTTGTAACTGAAAATAAAGTACAATTTCAGCTTTCTGTCTAAGATTCTAATCAAGAAAGGCTGAAATTTTTCTAAAGGTTTTAGCGTCTCAATTATGCCTCAAGTTTTTTTGGGTTTTGGATTCTTTTTTTTGTTTGTTTTTGTTTTTTGTTTTTTGTTTTTTAAACAACACATCACTTAGAACAGTGCAGCCTTAGAAAGCATACAAAATCAGAATATAATTATTTTAAATGCAGAATATAACATACATTGGGTTTTTTTTTTCCTTGTAATTAACATGAGCTTTTTCCTTAAATTTTGCCCATATTGTCAAAAGAAATGGCTGTAAAGGCAGTGTGATGACTTGAATCATGTGAATCTCTACTGCGGAACTGTGTTCTGTCATATAATCTCTATGTCCACTCCTTACTCTCAGCACATCTTAAATAGGAAAAATGCTTTATACCCACATATTCCCCTTAATTTATCAACACTAGTATCAGTTTGTTTACTATACCTACAAAGCATGGACATGCTCACTGATTGCTGTGATCAAATGTGTTCAGCATATATTATATACCAGTCACAGTTATCATTTCTCTTAATGCTCACAGCATTGGATTGTTAGTGTTACTTGTTTTATTTATTTGGTAGAAGAACGGTTTTAGGAAACCAGTAATCTGACTCCTATGATACTTTTTAACATATTATCTAGTACATAGTAAATATGATGATGATGATGACAAAGAAGAAAAAAAGAGGAAATAAAGAGGAAGAAGAAAGAAAAAGCAACTAACATTCTTGGGTACTTAATATGTGGTAGCTAAAGTTTCCATTTGGAAATTCCTTCTGGGAAATTCTTGAGATATTTAGGATTTGTTAAATCTTGCTTCCTGATAAAAATTAGATGCAAAATTGGAGAAATATATTATAATATTTAATAATATATGAAATAACAATTATATAATTCTTTCACAAGAATTAAAGTTCACCAACATAGACATATTCTATTTCATAAAATATATAGATATCATGTCTGAAGCAAGAACAAAAGACTTTATTAAAAGATAAGCTTGACATTTCTGGGAAACTACACATCAGTACACAGCAGAAAACAATTAGGTTCTTTTGTGAGGTTGTTGCCATGATCCAAATGTGTGTTCATGGACTCTTCTGCTATTTATGGTGAGTTGTTACTGCAAAGAAAATAAGTTTGATCACAGTGTACTTTATACAAATTCTGTGAGTAGTGTCCCAAGAAATGGCAAATCTTCAAAGCAAAATAAGTACTTAAAAATGCCAGTTTTGACACATCATTCCATGTAGTGCTGTTAACCTCACTAGTACAATCAAATATGTTATTTGAATATGATCTAATTACATTCACTGGAATTCTTCAGTGTTTAAAAATGTGCTCTAGGCTATGGTTCTTTGTAAATGTTTTTAAGAGAAGAAACACAAAGTGAAGGTATGAATGTTCTTGCTGAATACTCTCTCATAGATAAAATCAGCAATGATCAAAGTTCTGAATTAGCAAACGGAGAATCAATTTCAAAGGCAGAACAAAGTTAGTGTATGCAGAAAATTATTTTTATTGTAAAAGTGGAAATGAAGTTATATGAAGCAATATTCATGCTAATGATGAACACTAAGATGCTTTGGTATATACACATAATAATTCAACCCATGTTAACAGAAAATAAAAAAAAAATTCTACCTCTGAAATACTTTTCATAAAACAAAGATCAAAACTATTACAGCAATTAATATCTTGTGTGTTTAAGATTTTATTCAAAGAATAATAAATGATAAATGTGTAAGTATTCAACATAGCAGCATTATCTTTTAATTTTTTAATGGTTTTTGACATTTCAAAAATTTTGCCATTTGTATGCCATTACATTCCCCTTTCTAATGTTTCAGCTGTCAAATATCTACAGCATATACAGATAATCTTTATGTTATTGAAATATACATTCATCCCCAATGCAGTCCATAATCATAATAAGCTATGCATTATCTATGTATAGACAACCACACATGCATATATACATACAAGACAACAAGCCCAAAATGGAGTCACTTATGCTAAGCCCCATTCACAAAACCCGGATTTAATTTAGTTATGGTTTCCAGAAATGGAATTGTAAGCCAATCAGTCAGGAGTCATCTGATCAGCACTAATTAAATAATATGCCTGAAAGAGCCATGCCTTCCCCTTACAGGGAAGTTACCAGAGGATAACAAAAACACTTTTCTGTCTAGTATAACTTCCTTGAGAGACTTCTAACTCAGGGAATCAAACAAAGAATTGTAGAAGGGGAGGTGGGTGGGAGGATGGGGTAACTGGGTGATGGGCACTAAGGAGAGCAGTTGAGCACTGGGTGTAATACTATATGTCAGCAAATTAAATTTAAATAAATATTAAAAGAAATAATTTCCTTATCCCTGTTACCTTCTGCCTATAAAAGTTTTCCATTGTATAAAGCTCTTTGAAGCTCCTTCAACACACACACATACACACATATATAAAACACCCATTTATATATATATATATATATGTACGTATATAAAACACTCCCTCTACATATGTATATAGCTCTTTATATACAAAACTTCAGATTTTAATATGACCCTAACACCCTTTGTCATGGTCTGACTCACTGTTTATTATTATGGTCACTGATTATTATTTAAAACATGTAAATAATGTTAGGGAAAGTCCAGAAAACCAATGATTTAGGATTTCTGAGAATTCACAGGAATCCAGTTTATTATTACTGAGTCCCCCAAATTAATATCTGTCAGAAATTCAGAAAAACTTTTCTTTTGGGCGTGAGAGGGCAAATCAAATCCTTTAGGATAAGAACATTTGCTGCAACACCCATGTTGTTTCCTCTGCTGGGGTCTAGGGCTGCCCTATCCTGGACTTGGGCATCAGCAGTCAGGGTCTGGCACATCTCCCTCCTTCAAGAGCCTACACAGAGCAGGTGGCGGTGCATCCCAGAACAAGCTCCTGGACACAGTGCGCTCTGGGCTAGTCCTTCTGTTAGAGTCTGGACAGTGGAATCAAATTCTTGTTTTTGTGGAAAAGATTTAGCGTATGGAAACTTTTTCACAATTTGATTTCTTTTCTGAAAAGGTCTGGTCTTTTATCTTTGGTGGCCCTCACTGCCTGCCCAGTCAGGAATCTGGTGCCCATGTGGCACTGACATCAAGGCTTGACCCTCCTTCCACTTTGGAAAAATTTTGAAATGGAGAAATATATACTGATGCCATTTTACTTAGAATTCTACATGCATTATTTTATAGCTTGCAACAAACCTATAAAATAAGCATCTTCTTAAATCCTCATTCTATGTATCAGCAAACTGACTTCGGAGAAGGTAAGTCACTCGCCTAATACGAACCCCCCCATAAGGCATGAGGCCAGAACTTGAAGCTTGTGTGCTTGGCTCCAACACCTTTATAAGTAATAATTGGCATTTACAAAGATATTAAACACATAGCTTCGTCATCTAAGGCTAGACTCTGCTCACTGAGCAAATTGTTTGTGTCCTACTAAATGTCTGCTATCACTTGATATATTATCTTTTTGTTTTGTTTGTTTTGTTTTGTTTTAATTTTTATTTATTTATGATAGTCACACAGAGAGAGAGAGAGAAGCAGAGACATAGGCAGAGGGAGAAGCAGGCTCCATGCACCGGGAGCCCGACGTGGGATTCGATCCTGGGTCTCCAGGATCACGCTCCGGGCCAAAGGCAGGCGCTAAACCGCTGCGCCACCCAGGGATCCCTTGATATATTATCTTATTCAGCAATCAAGCTACTCTTTTTGTTCAATTCCCTCATATAAACAATGGTTTCTCCAGCAAACCCTGGTACCAGCAACAGATATATGGAAAGAGTTGGGGATTTACCCCAAAGATACAAATGCAATGAAACGCTGGGACACCTGCACCCCGATGTTTCTAGCAGCAATGGCCACGATAGCCAAACTGTGGAAGGAGCCTCGGTGTCCAACGAAAGATGAATGGATAAAGAAGATGTGGTTTATGTATACAATGGAATATTACTCAGCTATTAGAAATGACAAATACCCACCATTTGCTTCAACGTGGATGGAACTGGAGGGTATTATGCTGAGTGAAGTAAGTCAGTCGGAGAAGGACAAACATTATATGTTCTCATTCATTTGGGGAATATAAATAATAGTGAAAGGGAAAATAAGGGAAGGGAGAAGAAATGTGTGGGAAATATCAGAAAGGGAGACAGAACATAAAGACTGCTAACTCTGGGAAACGAACTAGGGGTGGTGGAAGGGGAGGAGGGCGGGGGGTGGGAGTGAATGGGTGACGGGCACTGGGTGTTATTCTGTATGTTAGTAAATTGAACACCAATAAAAAAAAAAAAATAAATAAATAAATATCATTTTACTATTAAATAAATGAACAGATGGAAAAAAAAAAAAAAAAAAAAAAGATATATGGAAAGAATTCTAGATTTAATTTTGTCTCTTAATTTTCAGTTGCTTAAGGATTTTGCACCTCAGATAAGATCTCTATTTCTTTCTCCATTCTCCACTGCAATGACATTGTCAGACTCTCTTACCATGGGCATAGCAACAAAACCTTAATCTCCAAAGCCTGCTTTCTGGGCTCCAAAATGATTTTGAGATAGTCATATGTGATTTATTAAAACAACTTTTCCTGCTTAAAGTATAAAGGATTCTCATGTCTCTATGATAGATTGTATTATTATTCACCAAACATTTTCATTTTTCTAGTCATGGTTCCCTTTTCTTCAGGAAATCAATAATGGCCACAAGACTAACTTTAGCCAATTGAGTATGAGCAGAGGGGACACATGTAATTCTGGAAAAAAAAAAGATTCAGAAATAGTGCCACCATGTTGACTAGCACTTGTGCCAGGTGGACATTACTTTAGAAACCTGGGGCCCAGAGCAAAGACAACATGGACTGGTGTCATAAATATCCTGAATTGGATGTGTCTTGTGAAGGCAAAAATGGCATTTGTGGTCACAGGCTTGGAGAATAGGGTGTCATTTTCTGTGACTACATAAAGTAATATACATCGTCTACTACAGTACCTTTCACTTAAAAGATCACTAATACCATTATGGTTTGCATGCCAGATCCTTTACATATGATTCCTGCCAATATTGCCAATTCATATCTAGCACCCTTTCCCTATATCTTTCCACTCTCGATAACATCTCAATTTTGTTTTAGGATTTAATTTATTTATTCATGAGAGACACACACACACAGAGACATAGGCAGAGAGAGAAGCAGGGTCCCTGTAGGGGGACCCAGGATCATGCCCTGAGCCAAAGGCAGATACTCAACCACTGAGCCACCAGGTGTCCCAATGTCTCAAATCTATAATGTTTTTTTACACTTCCATGTCTTTATCTATGCATATCCTTGTAATCTCTATATTCTACAATATTTTTCTCTGTGAAGTTCCTTAACATACCTCATCCAGACCATCATCAATCCTGTGGTCTCAAAATGGCCCTCATATGCCCCAAAGACTTTATTAAATGGTGGTGTACTATTTTTGGCAAATTTAAATCCTTAACTAGAATAAGCATAGCTTTTTGAGGACAGAGCCTATTTAATTCACCTTTACATAACTACACTGTCTAGCATGGTATGGTGTATTGAGTAACTAGTCAGCAAAACCTTATTAAACATGGAAATGATCAGTAAGTAATGGATTTTGAAGTTAAATACTGATTCCTATTAGTAGCCAATGTTCAAATATATATGCTTTAGTAGGCATGACTGTTTACTACAGTGAACATTGCAGGATTTTAAATCGCCTATCCTACTTTTAAGAAAACAAAGAATAAGTCAACATCTTCCCTTTAAAAACCTTTACAGCAGACGAAATCAGATGACATGCCATCATTTCAGCTTTATCTGGCAAGGACTATTCATCCACAAATGCAAAACTCTTTTCAATAGTTAGAAATTTTATCACTGAACAGGTGGAGTCTTTATAACTATTTATCTTTACTGTACTGTCACAAAATCTGTGGGCTCCATGACAGCCCTATAGTTAATGAACTGGAATTTGCTTTTCTGTGTTCTAGAATTCTATCTTTCTTTCCCACCCTCCCTGCATAATTTTCTCCTCAGTGTTACAGTACAAATCTATGTAGTAGTCTGCATTTAATCTCCCTATCTGATCTTCCCAATTCATCTTGTTGGAAAGAACTCAACATCCTATAATTTTACCCTCCATTGAATTAGAATAATTTCTACATTTAGATTATTCAGAGCCATTAACAGAACTTTGTTTTCCACTAGCATTTAATTCTACTATAATCCATTGTCAAACATATTAAACAACTGTATTTCATACCCCTCAATGGCAAAGACAAGCTGGAAAGGAATAGTAAGTGTTTAGAAATTCTTCTCTGAGCCACTATAATAATCATGCCATTATTATTGGGCCATCTTACATACATTCTGTTTTATGTGAAATGAAAGTCAGTTGCTCAAATAACAGCTTTTGCTATGCTATACAATGCTAGTTGCAGTCTCTCAGGAAAGAAAGTCTGGACAAGGATGTTTAGTCTTCACAATAGAAATTCCTCCTCAATATATGATGATCGGTTCAAATGATTTAAAGTTCTACAGATAGCTGTGTTCTTCCTAGAGCTTGAGATGCAAAGTAGATGACTTCCAAAGAGAGCCATTATCAACTATTAAGAGCATTTTTTTAGAACAGTTGTAGATTCATAGCAAAACTGAAAGGAAGGTACAGAGCTTTCCCACATAAGCCCTCCTCCTCCCCATCCCCACCCATGTACAGCCTCCCCATTATTGGCATCCCTTCCTGGAGTGGTACATTTATTAGTACTGATGAACCTACACAGACACATCATAATCACTCAGAGTCCATAGTTTTCATTAAGATTCACTCTTGGTGTTGTGCATTCTGTGATTTTGTTTAAATGTATAATGACATGTAGCCATCATTATAGTATCATCTAGAGTATTTTCAACTGTCCTAAAAAGTCTTTCCTTTACCTGTTCACCACCCACTTCCACCAACAACTAATTTATTATCTCCATAATTTTGTCTTTTCCAGAATATCATACAGTTAGGATCATACAGTAACCTTTTCAGATTGGCCTGTTTCACTTGGTAATATGCATTTAAGATTTCTCCATGCTTTTCATGGCTTTAATGCATCATTTCTTTTTAGCACTGAATGGCATTTCATTGTCTAGATGTACCCGTTTATTTTTTTCCCTATCTGTAAGTACATATTACTGTCCCATTGTGGATGAAGTTTATTTCTCCTCTCAAGTCTATTCTGTTCACATGACTATTATGACCAACAGAAGGCAGCAAAAACGTTGTTTTTGAACTTCTGAACACAGTCCATGAGCCTGGCACTAGTCTCTTCCTTCTTTGACTGTTCCTTCCTGGAACCCACATGCCATTCTCTGAGGAAGCCCAAACAGCCACATGGACAGGTATACACAAAGAAATACAGGGACCCAAGAGTTACAGTTCTAACAGAGCTTCCACTGAGGCCATTTGAGACCTTCCATTAATTCCAGCACCATAGCCAACATAACTTGAAATACAACTGATTGGCCAACAACTCAGTTATGAGAAATAAGTGTTTTTATTTTAAATCACTAAACTTAAAAAAAATAAAAAATAAAAAAAATCACTAAATTTTGAGGTGCCTTGCTTTGCAGCAGAAGGGGCTGAAATGGGACTCTCTGAAGAGCTAAGAGTTAATTCCTGCCCATTCCACAGGGCAATAAATGCAATTGTAAAGAGGGTAGATTTGAAACCAGATTCCTTGGGTTCAGTTATCAATTTCACCACTGACTAGCTGGATGTCCCTGGCCAAGTTACTTAGCTTCCATGTGAGTCAGTTTTTTTTTTTTTTTTTTTAATTTAAAACATAGGATCCACAATAATAGCTATACTGCAGAGTGACTGTTAGAGTTAAATCTGTTAAATGGGGTTTGTACAGGTTTAGTACTTACAATATTATGTTACATGTAGTAAAAGCTTATATTAGCAGTCCTGAGTTTCTGCATGAAGTTCCTAGTCATTAAGCTCCCACGCAAGGCCCCTTGGAACCCATCCTTTTTATTCTTTGGAGGCTTATCCACTTTTCTTGTATCATGCAAATCTCATGCTCTAACCAATATGAAAAAGAGGTGTGTTTTTACTTCTATAACATTATTCTTACCTTCCTTTATGTATTCTCTTTTTCAGATTGTACTCATCCTTCAAACACTAGACTATTTTGTTTTCACTAACATCCTACGGGCTGAATATCTGTTACTTTACCAAAAATTTAGTAAGTTGTTGCTCTGTGTCTGGCTTTGAGGATGCAATAGTGAACAAAATGGGTAGATTCACCGCCTTACTATGACATATAATCTAGTGGCAGTCAGTATTCTTTCAGGAAACAGGTTTGTAGAGACTGGAACTGAGAAAAAATGCTACTCAAATCCCCAATTTACCAGCGCATGCATGGCTGAATAGGAATCCACATCTGAAGCCCATGATTTCCCTAATTTATGTACTTGGATTTGTGAGCTCCCATGTATTAGATCTTAAGGGAGAGTCTCACATAACAGAAATTCCTGATCTGTAAGAAGTTAAAGTATTAAAAATTACACAAGTAGAGTAGGCAGAAAACAAACTAGGCCCAAGTAATTGTCAAATGAGTAATATGGACCAATGAATGTGTTATTGCAAGAGGAGGGTATTGTGATCAAGGTCAAGGGGTGGGGAGGAGGGTTGGGAGAATAAGTGAGGTTGATGAAATATGTGTTGTGCAATTGCCTAGTGTACCTTTGGTTAAATAAGCACAACTGCATCATATTTATATTTGTTGAAAAAAAAACCCTATTATGTAAAAAGGAGTAATCTGTTTATTCTCTTGTCTTTAATCTATATATCCTATACTCAGTTTACTTGTTCACACACAAAAACACTTAGGGTAATCTTTGCATTTCTTATTAAAGATTGTTATTAAATTAGGACACTAGAATAAATCTCCCCCCTCCTTTGAGAGAACATTCTAAAAATATTCTTAATACCAGTAAATTATTGAAGATAAAATCTCTTATTACATTGTGGGATTAAGAGTCCAAGTTCTTTTTTTTTTTTTTTTTTTTTTTTTTTTAATACATGAGAGACACACAGAGAGATGGAGACATAGGCAGAGGGAAAAGCAGCCTCCCTGTGGGGAGCTCGATACAGGACTTGATATGAGGACCCTAAGATCATGCCCTGAGCCAAAGGAAGATGCTCAACCACTGAGCCACCCAGTTTCTGTTTATGACACCTTCACAAGATTATTGGCAAATGCCCGTTTCATTCATCCACAAACTATTTGTGTTAGGACAAATTGTTTTACCTCTTTATCCTTGCATTTCTCGTCTATGCTGTGGGGATTAGTAATAATTCCTGTTTTAAAGGGATGTTGTGATGAAGTCCATGTAAAGGACTTCTAAAGTGCCTATATATCACAGCTCTTTAATAAATATGTATCAGCAGTGATGATAGTAATATAGAAACGGAATGTGCCTTAGAGATCAGGAAATTCAATTATATGGCTATTAAGTAAATTAAAACCCTTAGTTCACTGGCTGTTCTTGACAGAACAAGGAATCTAATCACTAAACAGCATAATTATATATTTATATTTGCCTCCTCATCTAAAACCAGGAATTCTGTATTCTATGTCTGTGTTCAAATTAAGGGCGATCAAGGGAAAGTCCTCAAAATAATATAAGGCTATCAATTAAGTCAGTGGTCACTGGGACAGTGATTCTTCTCTGGACACTCTGCATCAGCTCACACAGACTTCTCCATGTAATCCTGGTTTCTCCCAGCTTTATCTTAATTATACCCAGCAGACATGTTCTCTTCCACCATTTTTGGTTAACTATACATCTCATAATAGCTTATTTAGCACTTCTTAAAGGCCAGAATTCCTACAAGATGCATTTTACTTACTCTGCACAACCACTGTATAAAGTAGAGACCTGAAGCTTAGGAAAGTAGGAGAACTTGCTCCAGTAGAAGATAGAATAAATATTTGAATGCAGCCAGTATGGAGCCCCCTAGTTGCAAGACACTGCTCTTTCTTATATAGCCTACCTTCTTAGAGCATTTCTTTGGTTCAAATTCATTGCATCTTTCCAGGCCCTGCTACCCATCTCTTTAAAAAAAAAAAAAAAAAAAATCCCTCCTTGACTGTTCCAGACAACAGTGATGAATGCTATTTCCAGATAACCATAGTGTTTATAATTGCTCACATGCAATGTAGCAATGATTTTTTTGGCCGGTTGTGTTACTACTTACTGTTCATTGCAACTCAATTTTGTATTTTCCAAGAGTCATGCCAGATATCTCTCGTTTTGAAATTACCTCCATTTGTTTATATAATTATTTGCATCATTTACTCATTAGAGACAGAAAGAGGAGTAAGTTGCCGAGGGATGGAAGCGGTGAAATGGGACTAACTGCTAAGATGTATGGGGTTTCTTTTGGGGGTGATTGGAAGTGATGTGGAATTAACAGTATTGGTTGCACAAAACAACAAACATAATAAAAACCATTGAATTGTACACTTTAAAATCATGAACTTGGGATGACTGGGTGGCTCAGCAGTTGAGCGTCTGCCTTTGGCTCAGGGTGTGATCCTGGAGTCCCGGGATCAAGTCATGCATCAGGCTCCTTGCGCAGAGCCTGCTTCTCCCTCTGCCTGTGTCTCTGCCTCTCTCACTCTCTCTCTCTCTGTGTCTCTCATGAATAAATAAATAAAATATTTAAAAATATAATAAAATAAAATTGTGAACTTTATGCAAACAGTATCTCAATAAAGAAATAATTATTATCATGCAGCCATGGCTAATGTTATATGATATCATCAAAAGAGTATTTCAATATAATGTAAATTTTTTGACAACATAGTTACAAATCATGTGTTAATAGCAAAAACTAAAAAGTGAACAACCTCAATTTGGCAGGTAAAGAGACAGACAGAGACAAAAATCTAACAGTATGGACATATTAGGAGTATTTACCTGAAGGGATTAAGGTTAGAGATCTTTTTCCAGTGAGTTTAAGACTGGCTTCTATTTCTTTCTTTTTTTTTTTTCTGGATTTTATTTCTTAAAGGACTCTACAATAGTCATGAATTAATTTTGTAAGAAAAAAAGAAAAATAAGCATTTATAAGAATTTTACATGGAGAAAGAAAACTCAAGTTCTGTGAATGTGTACTTGAAAAGTGCATGAAAGATCAAATGGTGTGTGTGTGTGTGTGTGTGTGTGTGTAAGAGACTGTAAGAGAAAAAGAAACAAGAGGGAAAAAAAGAGGGAAATTTGGATTTTCTCTCTTACGAAAAGTCTCTGGTAAGGTAGATCTAGGTCAAAGTAAATTTAATGCATGTCTGAGGGGCTTCTAGACCTTCCAAGCAGTCCACACAGAGGAAGAGAATTAACAGAGGCCTTCTTTCCCAAGCACCCCCACTTTTGTCTCATAGCCTCACAGACTTTCACTTGCTATCACTTTTGTCTTGGTTATTTCCAGGAGAATTTTACAACAAAGTCCGGGGCATCAGGAGACACTTCAAAGCTTGCAAACCTTTGGACAGCCAGAGGAAACTTTTAAAATTGAAGGAAAAAAAAATTAGGATAGAGTGTTCTATTCAGCCAGTGTGACTTGGGGAATTCATGGCATGGGGAGACTCCATTCTGTTAATGAGGCCAGAGATTTTCTGACAACCAAAGTATTTACTAAGCCAAGGAAGTTAGAGTTTCCCTCACACAAGACCAACACATCTATCTTTACAGGAGAATAAGAGCTAGTCAGTAATATCAAATAGATTGTTTGTAAACTTCCAATTCTGGAAAAACTTCATTTACAAATTGCATACCTAAGGGTTATTACGTGGTTCACAGGCAGAGTTTTCTTAGGAGTCCCTGGAAGATTTTTAAGACTCTTACCTAAAAACTGGTATGTGCAATTTAGTTTTATAGTATGAAATGCTCTTATTTATTTTATTTTTTTAAATGTAGTGTTTTCTCTTCTTTGACTTTCAAATAGAGAGGTATTCAAGTATTACATCCAAAGGAGGCATTGTAAATATCTATGAAATACGGCAGGGGCAAAATGTGAAAGATTGCTTTTAGGTGATTATTGGAAAAGGTGGGGATTTTCTGGAATAGAATTAATATCTAAGCCTGGGCCACTTACCTCCCAGTTTTGCCCCTGTTCTTTGTTCTGTTTCTTTGTCCTCTGTCACCAATGAAACCAACCAATGGGCCACTCTCTAGCGAGTGGCCAATTTCATATCTCTCAAAAAATTTCTTCCTTCTTCATGCCTGCTGGGATTATCAGAATCCTGAGATTGGCTTTTTGTTTTTGTTTTTGTTTTTCCATATGAATTGCTCCAGTCTCTCTGGTCTTTTCTGCTCACCATCACTAACTCTAGGCATCCTCGGGGTTTTTAGAGTCCGCACACTCCCTCTCTTCAAAGATGGCTGCTTAGTGATGATAAGATAAAACCACAGCTTCATAGCCAAATATTAAAGATGCTTCATAGTTCTACCAGAACCTTCCCTCCTCAAACCTTTCTTGACAATTCTTTGGTGTTCCAATATCCCTTGTTATTTGCAGATGAATATTTTCCTATCCCAAATGGATAATTACATTAATCTTTCTTTGCTAAGTGATGCCATTTATACAGATATCAGTCTGCTCTTTTTTAAGTAAAAGTCCATTATATCACTATGCTACTTAAAACCCAATGGATTCTCATTACACTTAAAAATCCCAAATGCCTTCACATGATTTCTGTGACTGCCTCCTACTTGCTTTTCTAGTTTCTTCTCACCGCTGTGCCTCTCTCTCACCCTGCAGCCATATTCACCTTATGGGATAGGTCGTTTTTCTTTTCTTTTTTTTTTTTTTTTTTTTTTTTTTTTCTGCCTTAAGTCTGTCACCAGCTTTTCTAGTGCTGGAATATTCTTCGTTCCTCTCTTCCTCTAATCAACATGTATTTATCTATCCAGTCTTTAATTTGCATTTAATCACAGAAGTATTCCTCAATCATCACACCTTTCAATTTACTCCTGACTTTTTGCTACCTCTTATTGTTCCCTTCAATTTAGCTTATATCAGATACCAATACATTATTTCCTGTAAAGGGTGAAGGAATAAATATTTTGGGCTTTGCAAGCTATAAGTGTCTGTCACAGCTACTCAATTCTGCCAAAGTAGCACAAACTCAGGCAAAAAAAAAAAAAAAATAGGTAAGTGGATGGGCATCATTGTGTAGAATAAGCATAATGAATCTCTCAATTTTTGACATTTTAGGCTGAATGATTCTTTGTTGTAGAGACTGTCCTGTGTATTGTAGGGTGTTTAGGAGCTTCCCTATGATACTCAGTAGGTGCCAACAATATCCTCAGGTTGTGATAATAAAAAATGTACTGCCAAATGTCCCTGCAGGAGCAAAATTACCCCTGGTTGAGAGCCAATAAAATAAACCTTTATTTACAAAAGCAGTCTAGATTTGGCCTGGAGGCAAAAGTTAACACGTGTTTTAACAGTACTGTGGTCATAGAAAGACACTGGATCTTTGTCCATTGATCCTGATATAGACCTCTCAAATCCCTTGCAATTTCCTGAGTGATGGGGTAATAGAAGCATATTTTGTTCCAGTGAAGTATCTTTTCAGGAGCCCCCTCAAAACCTCAGGATTGGGATGTTCACAAGAAAGACTGAGTGATTAAAGGATTTGAACTTTCATCCCCACTTCTGACCTCCAGGCAGAGGAAGAACTAGAAATTAAGGTCTATAAAAATTCTTGAACAACAGAATCCAGAGAGCTTCTGGGTTGGTGAGCACATTGAGGTACTGAGAAGGTTGCTTGCCCAGAGAGAGCACGGAAGCTCTACATGCTCACACGCACACACACACACACACACACACACACACACACACACCATACCTTGCCCAGTGTATCTTTTCTGTTTGGCTACCTCTTAACTCCTATGCTTTATAATAAACCAGTGAGCAAAAATAAAATGTTTTCCTTATAAGCTGTTCTAGTAAATTATCAAAACTGAGGAAGTATTTATAGGAATTCCTGATCTATGGCCAATCTGGCCAGAAGCAGAAGTCACCTGGGACTTGAGATTGGCATCTAAAGTGGGGACAGTCTTGTTGGATTGAGCCTTTCAATGTGCAGGATCTGATGCCAAGTAAGTGTAAACAGTATCAGAAATGAACCAAGTTATTAGGTATCTAGTTTGTGTCAGAAAGTTGGGAGAAGTGGTATTGCAAAAGACCCCAAGTATTTGGTGTGAGGAGGAAAAAAACCTCATTTGGGGTCTGATATGCTGTGAGTAAAAACAGTTCAAGTACTAATTGCAATTTGTATTTACATATTTATGTAACCAACTATAGGAGCCAGTGCTGTGGCTGTCTGATTCACAACTATAAAGCCCTGATTGTAACAGAGAAGGTGCATCAAGGCGTTCAATAAGTATTTGGTAAAAGGATAAAAGAGATCACTAATATTTTCAGGACAGTTGCAAGGTCAAAGGACAGAGTTTTAAGAGTTAATAGATAGGTAATGTAGTATTTAGGGAATTAAGACTGTCAGTGTGAACCATATGTTCAAGGAGGTCAGCAGTCAAAGAAGAAAGAGGAAAGCATTACCAGAAGGGAGACAAGATCTAAGAAGGTAAGAGGCTATTTTAAGATAGAAGAGGTATAAAAGTAGAAGGGAAACTGCCAATAAGAAAAAAGAAATAAAGAAACTAATAAGTTACCAGCACAAGAGAGTGGTGTGGAAATGTATAATGGAAAAAAAAAAAAGAATTTATTCTCAAGATGAAGGCTGCTCACAGACAGAGAAAAGTCAGTACACTTTTAAAATGAGTTTCAGGCTATGTTTTCTTTTCAAAATTTTTAGAGTCTATTGACTATGAAAAGACAAAATTGCCCGCAGGCTAGAGAGGCCTATTAACACCCCCATCAAGGACAGTCCTCAGCTCACTAGGCAAGCTAGAGAGGGAGAAGAAATCTGTATCTGGAGAGAATGCATTCATCATGGTTAGGACCCTTAGGCCTGGAACTTTCTGCTAAGACACTTCTCATAGAAGGAGTCAGGAAAAAAAAAAAAAAAAAAAAAAAAGAAGGAGTCAGGGTCACCTTACATGCTAGGAGATGTGGGAGGAAATGGCGTGCCTATATTTGCCTCAAGCCTATGTGTTGTGTGAGCCAGACACTTGCATGTTCTGTGCTATTATTTCAACCATCTATATAAACGAATTACATCTGACTCTGTCTTCAGTCATCATTGTATCTGGAAAAGATAATTTACTTTGAAGAAGTTAAATTGCATAGCTGCTTATACACAGGTATTTTTCTTTATGTTACTTTATAAGAATTAACTATTATTATCATAATGAAAGTGATTAGTGAAGTATCATGCACAATGTAGGAATTCAATCCTTTTTTGGGATCCACATATTTATCTATTGTCCTGATGAAGATACTATATTGTCAGGGGTGCCTGGGTGGCTCAGTTGGTTAAGCATCTGCCTTTGGCTCAGGTCATGATGCCAGGGTCCTGGGATCAAGCTCTGTGTTAGGGCAGGGAGCCTGCAGCTCCCCATGCTTGTGCTTTCTTGATCTCTCTCTCTGTGTCAAATAAATAAAATATTTAAACAAAAAATTAAAAAAAATATATACCGTGCTGTCAGAGTTTATTCTGCTCCCTTATATTATCTGTTAGTCTCTATTTCTTTGTTTCATCCCCAAGAATACCTCAGGATGATGTAATCTAAGATTTTTTTTTTAAGTGATGAGAATAAAAAACAAAGAATTTGGAAATAGAAGACAATGATTACAATGGGATTCTATTTATTTGTGAAGTTTCTTGGTCCAATAAGCCCCACTTGCTTTAAGAAGTAGGGCTAATATCATCATTCCCCACACTGTTCTTATTTGTCAAATATTCCGATTCATCCTTCCATTAACACTGATAGTAGGAGTACATATATTGGGACTTTTCTAGTTGACTGGGGCCATGTGACCTCTTCTGGTCAAAGAATTTTAAAGGCAAATGATGTCGTACTTTCAAGCCAATCGTAATTATTATGAAAGACCAACCAGTATTCTCTCTCTCCTCTGCAAGCTATAATGGAATCATTCCATCTGTTCCTGTTCCATGATTCTGAGTCTCAGTCAAGGACAGCTAGTATGAGTAACCCAGCTCACTCACTTTCCAAGTTGAACAATAGGAAAATAAAACAAAAACAAAAACAAAAACAAAACAAAAAAAACCCACCAAAAAACAAACAAAAAAAAACCTTTTTTCTGATTATAATTCATTTACTTCTCAGTAGCTTACCCTGTCTTATATACAAATTAGAATGGGAAATGGGGCATTAAATTTACACTCTACCTAAAACATGTAGTATTGTCTTGAGAATCAGGTGGCAGATGAATCAACCTTGCTATTGAAGGCTGAAAGGATAATTATTGGCATCAGTGCAAACATTTGGTAAAACATTAAGTCACAGTAACTTGACGCATAGAGAGAAAGAGAGACAGAGAGATAGAGCATCTAATGGGCTTACTATTTTACCAGAAGAATTTAGAAAAATAAAAAGTGATAGCATGTGCTGTTTACTATTATTTGCTTTTTGCAAGATAGCCCATGAAAGAGGTGGTCTCGGTGAAAAAAAGGAAGCCAAACTCACAAATATGATTAAAGGAGAATAAAAGGAGTCTAGAAACTTGGTTCTTACTGAACAGGAAGAAGCCAGTTTTCCCACTAGAAGCCATAAAAGAAAAACTTGAGAAATACTTCAAGTCATAAGGATTGATTAAAATTAAACCTCCTGGCAATAAATGGATTCAGATGATGCATAGTAAATACTTTCAAATGGAAAAAATGGTTCAGAGGAAGACACCGAATATATGACTTTTTATGTAAGACAGACTCACAACACCTTGTAACCAATTCCATAGAAACTGGCATGGATGAAAGACAACAAAATAGAAAGAACTTTGTGTATCATAATTAGTTCATGAAACTGATTAGGAGAAAGTTGATAATAAGCCAAATATATTTTTGTAAGACTATGACCAACCTGTACTGAAAGAAATGGCAATGATGTGAAATTTAAAAGAACCGTTTGTTTTAGTTTAGGATGGCTGCTGTAACAAAGTACAACAAAAGTAGGTGCTTAGACCACAGAAGTGTGCTGTCTCAGAGTTCTGGAGGCTAGAAGTCCAAGGTCAAGATATTGGAAATACCAATTCCTTCTGAGATTTGTGAAGGAAGGCTCTACTCCTTGACTTGTAGGTGGCTGTCTTCTCTCTATGTTTCTCCCATCATCTGCTCTAAAAGCATGTCTGTCTCCAGATTACCTCTTTTTTTAACAACACCAATCACATTGGGTTAGGGGCTGGCCATATTCAAGTATGCCCTGTGAATTGGTCAGGATTATTCCAAGAGACAGTATCAATAGGAGACAAATATATCCATATTTGGATATGTGTGTGTGTGTGTGTGTGTGTGTGTGTGTGTGTACAGTGAAAGAGAGAGACAGAGCTATTTTAAGGTATTGGATCATGCAATTATGGAAGATGATTATCTGCTGTTTGCAAGTCGTAGACAGGAAAGCTGATGGTATAGATCAAAGGTCTGAGAGCCAAAGAGCCAATGATGTAAATTCCGGTCCAAATCAGAAGCTCTGAGAATGAAGAATACTAAGATCCTCCTTTCCTTCACTTTTTGACCCATTCAGGCCCTCAGTGGATGAGATTATGTCCAATCACATGAGGGATGGCAATGCCCTTTATTTAGTCTGTTGATTCAAATGTTACTCTCTTCCAGAAACACCCTCATAGACACCCCCATAAATAATGTTTAACCTGATATCTGGAGATTGCTTAATCCAGGCAAGTTGACACATAAAACTGTCATAGCCTCATCTCATTTGATTGCATCTTCAACGGTGGATTTCCAAATACAGTAACATTCTGAGGTACTGGGCTTTAGAACTTCAATGTATGAATTTTGGAGGAGACACAGTTCAACTTTTGACACTCTTTGTCTCTCAAATTTCACAGGTAGGGGTAAACTCAGAAATCTGTAAGCCTTTAGGCTTAGGGACATTTCATCATATGCAGTCAAATGATACAGTGGATAAAGATGTTCTTATTACAGGGTAATGGACTCAAAATATTTCTCAGTTGTTGCAAATATATTGAATTCTAAGTGACATTCCAGTTGTTCTAGATGTTCATTGTCATATCTCCCAAAAACCACTAGTGTTCTAGGTACTTCAACTGTTTCTCCTTACATAGTTGTCATAGAGATCACCAAGTTAGGACAATGTGGCCATTGTGGGACAATCTTGCCCAAGAGGAGCAAATTAGTGACCTTTCCTGGAAAGTTAGGAAACATTAGTGAGAAACAGATGATGGTTTTCTTCTTGGCACCTTTAGCTGAACATGTAAATGATTGTAGATGATGACCTTGTAGAGTGCCAAGTAAGGAAAAGGAAAAAAAAAAAAAAACAGGCAGTTGATACAAGTGGCAAAAGAAAAGTTGAAATAATTGAAAGCCAAAATATCTACCCCAGGGTGTCTAGTAGGTCTCCAGATCTTCTTTAGAGTCTATTCCTGATAAGCATTTCTGTCCTCAGCTTCCCAGAGGCACCACAGTATCTTCCTAATATCACACTCTCTGTTACTGTCTTATTTCTACTGCTGCTATTGTTCTGTGGCCATCAGAGTTAGTTTTGATTAAACACAGCTAAATGGAAACATTTCAATACAGAAACTACCTGGAATGGAGTGTTACCAGGGGCAGATATTAAATATATTATAATATATAATATAATATATAATACAATATAATATAATGTAATATAATATATAATATAATATAATATAATATAATATAATATAATATAATATAATATAGTATAATATAATATAGTATAATATAATATAATATAAAAGGACTGATTGAATTGAGGGAAATTATAGAGAAGTGAACTTCCCTCCATAAGACTGAGAAGATGAGAAATCATTAAGCACCACAGTATTTGATTATAAAAATTAGCTGATGTGCCTATAGATATTAATTTTATATCTTGGACCAGGCAGGTGCACCACCAGCTCTTTCTGAGCTAGAGTAGAAATTACAGCTACCAGGTTTAGTACATATTGTAAAAAATCTGTCACTTTGATTTTTTCCTGAAAATTCAAAGAATACCCTTTTATGAGATGATATGAACCGTGTGTATTTGTTCTACTTCCTCTAGTGATAAGTCCACTGAACACATGACACATTAAGAAACAAAGGGGAAATACAGGATGTCTTTGCAACTTGATTTGTTGTCACAAATTTTGGTGAAAAGAATACAAAAAATGCTTTGTTTCTATAATTTCAACATCTGTGAAATGAGTTTGGTGCTTTGTTATTTGGTCAGAGGCTATGGTGAGCCTCCCTGACTGCTCCATTTGTCACTGTAGCACCTGGAATGCAATTGTGAATTTTTTATCTCAAAGATGTCATACTCAAGGAATGAAGTTTTTCAGTTCAATGAGTATTTCTCTACACTGTGTACAACCTGGAATTTGCTCAATCTAATCCTTGCTGCAAACCTCTGTTTACACCATATAGATCTTTTGCTGGCTCTTTAAGACGTACCCTTCTTTTCCAAGAAACTGACTAGCATAATTTTGGCTACTTCTCCATGGGAAGAGGTATAGTAGTTAAACTTCAGACATCTCTAGTACTTCAAAACTGAAAAATAAAAATATAAGCACTGTCATGGTTATAGTCGATAATAAAATTCCTCATGTTTTTAGTCTCCTTGAGAATAAAGAGTGTTTCATAACCCAATTGACTTTTCGTGAGTTCCGTAGTCCCTCTGGTGGTTGGGTGGTACACCTTTAAAGTTTGCCTCCAGGATACCATGAACAACAGAAGACCACTCATGTTACAGGACACATTGTTTATGTATTTTATAAATACACTATGTACACACTTCATGTGTATAGATGTATAAATATTTCATGCTGGTGTAAAAATTTGACATAAATATCTTTCCAAACAGAATTTTAAGAATATTTTCCACTTAAAAACTCCTAAGGTATTTCACATTCCTTCAGGATTTGTGATTATGATTTTTCAAATATATTCCTTCCTTGCCTGATGAAAAAAAACTCATTATCTTACTAAGACATAAAAAAAAGTAATGTTACATGTTTCTGAGAAAAATTAAATCTGTGGCCATCATCCTACAAAATACATAGCCATAGTTTAAATGGGAATTAATGAATGTAAATGACTTAAAAAAATAGGAACTATAAGTTTGAATTCTAGAACACCTTAGAGAGTTGTTAAGACAGATGTCCGTATTATGCTAAAGACAAAACTCCAATTATACATATATTCTGTTCTTTTGAAAGTAGTATATGGTCCTAGCTAAGGATAACCCTGAAACTTGCTCATTAGAACCTAGCTTTTCTCTGCCAATCAAGCAATTTACTATAGTTCTCACCATAGAGTATGATATAAGCTGTGGAATTCTCATTTATGGCCTTTATTATGTTAAGGTCCATTTCCCCATACCCATTTTTATCCTAAATGGTTGTTGAAGTTTGTCAAATGCTTTCTCTGCATCTACTGAGATGATAATGATTTTTGTTCTTCATTTTGTTAATGTGGTGTATCACATTAACTGACTTGTGGATGTTGAACCATTCTTGCATTTCTGGAATATGTTCCATTTGATCATGGTGTATGATTCTTTTAATGTACTGTTGAATTTGGTTTGAAAACAGTTTGTTGAGAATTTTTCCATCTACATTCATCAGTGATATTGGCTTGTAATTTCTTTGTCTTGTGGTATCCTTGCCTAGTTTTGATATCAGAGTATAAGACATGATCAAAAACACAAGGATGCACACTCTTGTCACTTTTATTTAAATAGTAATGAAAGTCCTAGTCACATCAATCAGATAGATAGATGATAGATGACAGATAGGTAGATAGATTGATTGCATCCAGATTAGAACGGAGAATCAAAACTGTCATTATTTGCAGATGACAAACCCTAAGAACTCCATCAAAAACTAGAACTAATAAACAAATTTAGTAAAATGGCCTAGAATAAAATCAATACAAAAAAAAATCTGTTGAGTTTTTAGAACTAAGAGTGACATACCAGAAAGGGGAATTAATTAAATAATTCCATTTGTGCTTGTATCAGAAAGAATAAAATATCTAGGAATAGATTTAACCACGGAAGTAAAAGGTTTGTGTATTGAAAACTATAAGACAGTAATAAAAGAAATTGAAGAAGACTCCAAAATTGGAAATGTATTTCATGTTCACAGATTAGAAAAATTAATATTATTATAATGGCCATACTTACTCAAAGCAATCTACAGATTCAATGCAATTCTTATAAAAATTCCAGTGGAATTTTCCACAGAAATAAAACAAATAATCCAAAAATTTGTATGGAATCAGAAAAGAACCCAAATAGTCAAAACAATCTTGAGAAAGAAGAACAAAGCTAGAGGCATCACACTGTCTGATTTTGAACTATATTACAAACCTATAGTAATTAAAACAATGGGATGGCTGGGTGGCTTAGCAGTTGAACATCTGTCTTTGGCTCAATTCCCTGGCAAGTCCCCCATCAGGCTTCCTGCATAGACCCTGCTTCTCTGTCTGCCTATGTCTCTGCCTCTCTCTTTGTCTTTCATGAATAAATAAATAAAACCTTAAACAAAGTAAAAAAAAAAAACAGTATGATATTGGCATAGAAACAGACACATGATCAATGGAACAGAATAGAGCCCAGAAATGAACCCATACATATATGGCCAATTAATTTATGATAAAGGTGTTGAGAGTATACAATGGGTAAAGAGCAAGATCTTCAACAAATACTGTTGGAAAACCTGGACAGCTCCTTGCAAAATAATAAAATTTGACCATTTCACACCAAAGCCAAAAGTTAACTCAAAAAGAATTAAAGACTTCAACATAATACTCGAAACTATAAAACCCCTATAAGAAAACATAGGTGGTAATTCTCCTTGACATAAGTCTTGGTAATGATTTTTTGAATCTAATACCAAAAATAGAAGCAAAGAAACAAAAATAAACAAGTGGAACTACATCAAAGTAAAAAAGCTTATATGGTAAAAAAAAAAAAAATCAACAA
The DNA here is from genome assembly GCF_011100685.1 of Canis lupus familiaris. Lineage (NCBI taxonomy): Eukaryota > Metazoa > Chordata > Mammalia > Carnivora > Canidae > Canis > Canis lupus. The sequence goes on from NC_049224.1 coordinate 82,574,143, forward strand.
AATGAAAAGGTGACCCACTAAATAGAAAACATTTACAAATCTGAGAACTAATATTCAAAATATATAAAGAACTCAGATAACTCCATAGCAAAAAAAAAAAAAATGAACAGAAAATGACTAGTTGAGGGGCACCTCCGTGGCTCAGTGGTTGAGCATCTGCCTTTGGCTCAGGTTGTGATCCCAAGGTCCTGGGATCAAGTCCCACATTGGGCTCTCTGCATGAAGCCTGCTTCTCCCTCTGCCTGTGTTTCTGCCTCTCTCTCTCTCTGTGTGTCTCTCATGAGTAAATATATAAATAATCTTTTTAAAAAAAGAAAATGGAAAAAAATTTTAAAAAAGAAAAAGAAAATGGATAGTATATTTGAATAGAAGATGAGGACATGGCCAACAACATGAAATGATGTTCAACATTATTAATCACTGGGGAAATTAAAATCAAATCTACGTGAGATATCACCCGGCATCTGTTAGAATGGTTGATCTAAAAAGACAAGAAAATAATGAGAGTTGGCTAGGATATAGTAAAATGGGAACCCTTGTGCACTGTTGATGGGAACATAAATTGGTCAGCCACTATAGAGAACAGTATGGATTTTCCTCAAAAAATTAAAAATGGAACTACAATATGATCCAGCAATTCCACTCTGAGTATTTATCCAATAAAACAAAAACACTAACTTGAAAAGACATGTGCATTCCAGTGCTTATTGCAGCATTATTTAAATAGTCAATGGATGGCAATGATCTAAATGACCATTAATGGATGGGTGAATACAGAAATTGTAGTACACACACACACAGGAATATTATTCCGCCATGAAAATGAAAGAAATCTTACCATTTGCAACCACATTGGATGGACTTGATGGCATTATGCTAAGTGAAATCTCAGACAGGGAAAGACAAATATTTTATGATCTCTCTTATCTTTAATATGTCAATAAAAGAAAAAAGAAAAGAAAACAAACAAGCAAGCAAGCTTATAGATACAAAAAACAAATTAGTAGTTGCCAGAGGTGGTAGGTGTGGGGTAGTAAAAGGGTACCAGCCCTACTCTACCACCAGGTCCAATTCTCTATCAAATCTCAGTTGGATTACTTCCATATATTTCTAACTATTCTCCCAATCTGTACCCTTGCCCATGTTCTTACCATAGCACCCAGAGTTATTAGATTAGTACCTGAGTCAAATCAAGTCACTTTTATGCTCAAATCCCTCCAATGGTTTTTCTTCCCAGTCAGATTAAAAGCCAATATTGTTTCAGTCCATTCAGGCTGTTGTAACAAATATATCACAAACTGGGTAGCTTATAAACAAAATAAATTTATTTTTCACAATCCTGGAAGCTGGGAAGTCCGAGATCAATGCACTTGCAGATTTGGAGCTTAATGAAAGCCACTTTCTCAGAGTCATCTTCCTGCTGTGTCCTCAGACTGTGGAAGGGGCAAAGGATCTCTCTGGGGACTCTTATAAGAGCACTAATCCCACTCATGAGGGTTCCACCCTTATGACCTAATCACCTTCCAAAGGCCCCACTTCAAAGTACCGTCACATTGGATATTAGGATTTCAACATATGGATTTGGAGGGGATACAAACATCAGGCCATAATAAACATCTTACTATGACCTACAAGGCCTGACAAAATCTGGATTCTAGAAACTCTGACTTTAATTCTTTCATTCTCCTCCCAGTTTCATCTGTCCAACTGCATGGGCCTCCTTAAGGTTCCTGAAACATGTCTAGTTCTGCTTTGTCACAGGTCTTTTGTCTCTGCTCTTCCCTATTTATGAAAAGATCTTATCTGAGACAGCACCATAGCTTCATCTCAGATGGTTTCATCTTTCTTTCTTTCTTTCTTTCTTTCTTTCTTTCTTTCTTTCTTTCTTTCTTTCTTTCTTTCTTCTTTCTTTCTTTCTTTCTTTCTTTCTTTCTTTCTTTCTTTCTTTCTTTCTTTCTTTCTTTTTTTTTTCTTTCTTTCTTTCCTTCCCTTTCTTTCTTTCTTTCTTTCTTTCTTTCTTTCTTTCTTTCTTTCTTTCTTTTCTCTTTCTTTCTTCTTTTCTTTTTTTCTTTTTTTTTCTTTATTTATTTTGATCAATTTGTTTATTTGAGAGGGAGAAAGCAAGGTGGGGGAAGGTACAGAGGGAGAGAATCTTCAAGTAGACTCCCCACTGAGCACAGAGCCTGACATGGGGCTCAGATCTATGACCTATGAGATCCTGATCTGAGCTGAAACCAAGAGTTGGGACATTTAACTGACTGAGCTACCCAGGCACTCCTCAGGTCTGTTTTCAATATTGATCTTCAGTAAGACATTTTTGTCAATCCTCCAAAATTCCACTCCCCTTCTGCCTAGCAAACTTTACTTTTTTCATGATTATTCTATATGTTCTACTTAGGAGTCAACACTCTCTAATCCACTACGTAATTTCTTATTTCTAATTTTTCCTTTTTATTTTACATCAGTATAATGCAGTTCCATATAGATAGGGTCATTTTCTGTTTTTTTCACTGAGAATGTTCTCAAAGTCTAGAATAATATAGTACTTAATAACAAAGCCTTATACCTAATAGATATACAAAAAAATATTTATTGAATAAATGAAGAAATAAATGACTCTTTCTTTTATGTGACTATTCTAATGTCTCATGGTTTCAGGGTAGGCACTTGGGGTATAACCATCACGAAAATGATTTTGTTTTAATGAAAAAAATGTCTAAGTGCAAATGATTGCCTAAAGCTAATTAAACTCCTTTAAGAACTTAACCCAAATCCTCATACAATGGATCTTACTCACTTTCTATAAATCACAGTGTATTTAGATTTTGTTTATAACTATATGAAACTGGTTGGCATATGAATTTTCTTTTGTAGTATCCTTGTTTAATATCAGAGTTAAGCCAACTTCCTTGGTACATAAGAATTGTTTGTTTTTTGTTTGTTTGTTTGTTTTTGGTTTTTTGGTGTTTTATTTTTTCCCCTGAGTAGACTTTCCACAAAAATTAAGACAAAAGTTAATTCCTTAGGCATGCTGAAATCAATCAAAATAAATTATCTTTTAAGTCAGAAGTGAACAATTTAATGTGAAAAAAAAGATTTTTTTTTAATCAGCAGGAAAGGGCACTCAATGCAAAGTTATATTCAGTTTTATAGAAATAAAAACATTATATTTTGGCCCCTTCATGTTAGTGGCTCTGTATATTTCTAGTTCATTCCAACTCACTAAATCTTCTGTCTAATGAATACTGCCACTGTTCCCACTGGCCAGAATGTAGTGATCTACCCAGATACTATTTCCCTCAATCCCAGGCTGTAAAATCTGGAACAACTTTTTCCAGGTATCATGTAAAGATCTGTCATGTGTGCCATGAGTAAAAAAAGGTTAAAAAGCATTGGTCTAGGTATTTTCTTTCGATTTATACCAGTAAATAATTTCAATTCATAGCACCCTCAAATAATTTGACAGCTAGCAGGGGAATGGAATGAAATAAAATATAGTAATACAGACAAAAAATTAAATATTAATGAAACCTATATGAAGCTTAACGCATAAAGGCTGAATAATTATAAAGAAAAATGCAATGACCTTAACTCCCAAACATGCAAAGAACATTGACTGGAAACATTACTAATTCATTCATAGCTAATTGTGTGGGTATTTGACAGCCTTAGAGGGAAGTATCAGTACGCTCATCAGATAGTTGCATCATTTATAAATTAAGTATATGCAGAATTGAAAAGAGACAGTGTCCTCAGGAGAAACTACAGATAGCAATAATCATGGTAGTTCCAGGCTTCATTATTTATCGGGCTTCATGAACACACTCCTGGGCTTTGAATTTTGGCCACTGCTTCACACTCCATACTCATCACCATGGTCATATTTCTCACACTCTTGCCATTATACTATCTGATATTTCACTATTGTCTTCAGAGCATTTGATCTACCAGCGCCATGTCTACTGTATTAACAAGTAACACTTGCTTAGTTTATGGTTTCAATTGCTCCACAGAAATTCAAAGCTACAATATCTTTCAGTAAAATGTTTTCTTGTACAATTTCTCATTTGATCCAAGGCAGTTGGGAATACAAATATCTCCATACTATCTTCACAGATAAGAATAACGAAACAGAGTCTCTACTCCCCATCATTCACCTTACCAAGAGCAGGATATGATTAGGGATAGGCTCTGGAATTCAATCTCATCGAACTTTCCACCATCTGCTCATTCTGAATATTGAGCCCATGCTTAAAATCCCCAAGGTGGTGATTTCTTGCCTGTCAAGTATGATTAAAGGGAAAACATTTACCTAGGGGCTTTTGTGAGTATCATGTGCAAAGTCATTCTTATAAAGATCTTCCAAAGGGTCCTGGATCAAAGTAAATGATACTTAAATGCTAGTAGACATTATTGATATTAGCAAAACTTCCAACATATATCCTCCAATTTCAGTGGTTTATACCTCTACAATTGACCAAGTTATTTACATAATCCCCTTCCTCCCCATCAAATTTCTCTTAATTATGGTACTTTTATTTAGATGTGGTAATATGCCAAACTTACTGCCTCCCAGCAGCTATTGAGTCATATCAAGAATTTCCGTGTCATTGATCTTCTATATTATTAAGTTGTTAGTTTCTTTCTTAGGGTGATCTCATTTTCAAGTTATAAAATAGTGAAATAATATTTAAGCTTAAAGTGAGATTTGAAAGAAAAAAGGTCAGAGATTAGAATAGAACAATCCAAAGTGGGTTATAATGACTCAATTTGTGACAGAATGAGGAAGACAGGCTGGGATCATTAGATATAAGAGAAGCGCTAATTCAGTTAGGTGTAAAGATTTAGACGGCTCTGATTCATGTCATACCATGTATCAATTTGACAAACAAACGTTATCCAAACCAAATCCAATCACAAAGCCTTAAGAGATTTACCCATTCTTAATTAGTAAAAAAGTAGGAAAATATCATGTCCCTAAAGCCTTCAGGAAGAAGAAGAAATGTAATTTATTAATTGTCAACTGCCAGACTGAATCCTTTACTTGTCAGTCATTGCAACAAAGATAGCTGTGGTTACTAATTTGATTCTTTAATACAATAGGAGAGGGGTAAGAAGTACAAATATTTTCTCTAGTGGCTGTTATAATTCTACAGCTATCAGGAACAATTGTCATGAATTCACCCACATGGTGAAACACTGAAAATTCATATCTAGGTCAGTGTTGAAAAGATTTTGTTTGTGACCTTGAATAGTGTTGCCAGAGGTGTTACAGCAATGAGAGTTTGCCATGGTAGAAAAGATGCCTAACTAAGTGTGACCTATGTATGATCACCCACACTAAATCTGCATTTTAGACGTCTATGTGAAAACTTACACCAAAACAATCTAATATAATTGTGCATCTAGGGGAAATAAATTCTGATGCAAAGTTTTTTCTTCAATGTTATAGGAGAAACAATTCCTTTCATTTTACTAACTGAGGGAAGATCCTGTTTCCAAAAAAATACAGAACAAATGAGTTTGGGGCTTGCAAATAAAATATTTAAATCGGTGCTACTCTGAAACCATGTCTATCAATGTCAGCTGCACATAAAAGATACATAACAGTTTGACTACATTTTACCGATAGGTTCCAACCCACTGACCACGTGGATAATCAGACCTTCTCCACATTCCACCTGCAGACTCAGACTTCTTTCTTATCACCAGCTCTCAATTCACATAGAAAACTGAAGTCATGGGCTTCCCACATCTTCATCACTTGGCCAAAAATGTAAGAATTTACTTAAATTTGTTTTGTATCTGGATCTTTCTAATCATTTTTTTAAATTTTTTTAATTTTTTTTTCTTTCTTCTCATTTAAACATACTTATGTTACTATTATATTAAAAAATTAAACAGAAACCATATTGTATTTCCCCTGCTCCTAAAAGTGGCATTTCCTTGTTCTCCTTTCTTTCATAGTCAAACTGCTAAACGTGTCTATATTAGATATATCTACTTTTTAAATTTTCATTTACTCTTTAAACTACTGGCTTCAACTCTGATGCCTATGCAATTAATACGGTTATTTTACTTTGGAATGGTGGCTTGATGTCATTGTAGACCATCTTCCCAGCAAAACAACCAAAACTGATGAAATATACTCTTTAATACACACAAGCAATATCTCCAAGCAAAACAAATAAAAACAACCATTTAACATATATGAAATTTTCCTAAGATCATACAGCAAATGGAGAAATAATTATTCAAGAAAACCTACTAAATTTCAGAAACAGCAAAAGTCTATGGCATTTGACCATAACCCACTCCCTCCCATTCCCTCAGGTCAATGATATAGAAACTGTACTCCGGGAAATGTTAGCCAACAAATCAGGGCTCTCTCTCTACAAATTTCAGATTCTCCCTGGCTAGGGCAAGCTTCCATTTTTAATTATCTCATTCCTCTCTGCCCTGAATGTCTTAATATTGGCAAAAATGACAAATCTCCTCAAATTAATTCACATTTTAAACTCAATGCCTATCACAATCCAACTGGAAGTTTTGTTATTCTTGTTGTTTTTCAGAAATTAACAAGTCATGCTAAAATTCATACAGAAATGTGAGGAACCAAGAATAACCAAGAAATATTACAAAAGAACTAAGCTTAATAACTAATATTTCTTAGTTTCAAAATTTGCTACAAAGCTACAGTAATCAAAAAAGTGTGGTGCTGCAGGAGGATGGTCATGAACAAATGGACAGAATTGATAATTCAGAAATAAACTTTACATTTATGGTCAATTGATTTCAACAAGGATAGGCTGCCAAGACAACTCAATGGGGAAAAAATGGGAGGGAGGGAAATAGTGGTATTAGCTATTCACATGCAAAAGAATAAAGTTGCATGTTTTTCTTATACATAACATTAAAAATAAACCAAAATGGACAACAGAAATAAATTTTAAAATAAAAACTATAAATTTCTTAGATGAAAACAAAGGCATAAATCTTGACCTAATAGCTTCTTGGGCTTTTGGCTAAGATCAAGTGTAAATCTTGACCTAGGTTTACCAGAACTTACCTAGATATGACACCAATTGTACAAGACAAAAAAGGAAAAATTTAAATCCATTTAAAAAACCAGTAATATAAACAATATCATTGCAAACATAAACACATACACCTAATGACAGAACATTTTTAAGTCATATATCTGATAACAGATTAGATTCAAAACATATAAAAAACACAACTCAATAATAAAAAGATAAGTAATCTTAAAAATAGATAAAGCATTTGGTTATAAATTTCTCCAAAGTAGGTGTATAAATGTCCAATAAGCATGTGAAAAAGTGTTCAACAGTCTTATCTATCAGGGCTACAAAATATAAACCAAAAACACCACTTCACATACACTAGAAGGTGTATAATCAAAAAGACTAGATAATAAGTGGAGTGAAAGATATGGAGAAATTAGGATCCTCATACACTGTTGGTAAGAACGTTAAATGGTGCAGCTGTATTGGGAAATAGTTTGACAGTTCCTCCAAATGTTAAAGATAGAGTAGCTATATAACCCAGCAATTTCACTCTTTAATACATATCCAAGATAAATGAAAACAGTCCACACAAAACTTGTATGCTTGTGTTCATAGCAGCATTATTCATAATGGCCAAAATTGAAAACAACTCACATATATGAGTCATGTATATGTCATAAAAATGGTCTAAGGTTTTAAATATTTAGTATGAAAATGACTTAGTCATTTCATCAGCATTGACTATAACATTAAATGTTAGACTTAGATTTGTGTATCAATTTTTATATAATTATAACAATTTGGATTTGCATAAAAGTCTGCATTTCAAAGTAAAGCATAACACATTATTTATAGTTCATATAATGTTTCCCATGATGTCTGGTTCATTTACGATTCCTTGTTACTCCTTTAATAGTTCAGGTGAAGAATATAGCAATTTTTCTCCATCGTACAGAAGGGTATTTTTAGGCAAAGTGATTTAAATAATAATCTCAAAGATGGTATGTGATAAATAGAATAGCTATTTATCTGGTGTTTTCTAACAATGTAACTATAATTATCTAAAAGAAAAAGGCACTTTTATCTATAGTAAAAAAATGAAGAAGAAGATTAAGTTAATTGTTTAAATAAGGTAAAGGGAAATTTTTCTAATTTTCCAGATAGTTTGGCTGAAAGCTGTCCTTTTAAGTCTAGAATCCAATGGATGATTACCTCATTTCTCTTTCACTTTGCCTTTATATATTTGAACTCAATAGCATGAAGTTTTATCCCTCTCTAAAGCATCCAGAGGATCGCTGTGTATTTTGCCTTACCAAACCATTTTATGAGAGAGAAAGAATTTGGATTTGTAAAATAGAACATTTTAAACCTCATATTTCTCTTCCTTGATAGATATTTTAAAAAGAATACTTAAATTAATCCTCAAAAAATTCTTCAGTGTAGATTTGGATTCTAATTCAGCAAAAGAGACTGAAACTAAGCTTATCATAGAAAAAAAAATCACGTACCTATATTCAAAAGAGGAAAGATTATCAACTGTGTAGTTCTAGTTAGCAAATATTAAATAGTCTGAACTTTCTTATAAGTGGTGAGAATGCAAATTACAGATGTGTAAGTGTGAGCAACCACCCACACATTTATTTATGTAAACTAACCAATAAGAATTCTCTGGACTTTTGTATGAGGCTGAAAAGAATTTAGCTTTCTACTATAATTTGTTACATACTCAAAATTTCAGGTTTTCTCATAAGGTTATTGAAAGTTAATGACTAAATATAGGTAGACAATTGACATTTCTTTCTTTTTCTCTGATTGATATAGACCAAAACTATCTACCAGGGAGACAGAAAAAACAAAGGACAAGGGTTTATGTCTGCATAATCTAGATTTATTACCTACTTTGAAAAATGTTCTATTTCACTCTTCACTCAACTTAGAGAAAGATAGTCCTTTAAAAATATGGTTTTTAAAAAAAGATGAATTTCAAATTTACATTCTCCTTTAGCTCTTGTATTACTAAAAGAAATAAATCTTCAAGGTGCAAAAGAACTGCATCAGTGCTTTCAGAACTAAATTATTATCTTCAAGGTTTTGATTCGAATCATATAAAGATTGACCCAATCTACTGTATGTGAATTTTATCTTGAATATGCAAAAACATTGTTTCACACATTGCTTTTTTTCCACTGATTCTGTAACCATTGTAGTTTCTTAAATATGTCATCATATTCATTCCATATTTAAAAAAAGGTAGAGAAAAAATTTTAAATGTATGTCAAAACAGCATATTATATATTCATATACAGAAAATTTGAGGAATTGCCTTCACTGAAACAAACTATAAAAGCCTTAAAGCTTTACAGTGACAGACTTGGTAGGCCACACAGCCAGTGTAAAATTGGATTCAGTGTGATTATTTCTGGGCAATAATTCAGAGCAAATAACATCAAGGAAGGCTTGCGTAAATCCAGATGGAAAAAGTGGATTTAAATCAAACTAATAGGTTGCAAAACATATGAAATATGCTTTGTACTGTGCCTTGGAGACACATGGCCAAATCCATATTCAAAAAGTAAAAACAAACCAGAGTGATTTGAGGAATAAATTACTTGTCATCGTGATCTTTAAAAATGCCAGAATTTAATGCAAAAATATAATCCTAACATTTATTGCAGCAAAAATAAATGTCAACATATTAGACTTAACTGGCAAAGCCTTGTGGTAGCATTTCTACAGAGTGAAAGGAACATGACAAGCTGTATTTCATATTTATTAGAATGAGATTTGGTCTTCTTTATCATAAGCAGTAGATTTAAACACTTTATTTTAATTTACTTCATGGTATTGAGGAAAACATTGACTCAGATAAGAAAAAAAATGCTATATAATCTTGTTCACTGAAACAATCCATCAATCTCAGAAGCTAAATATGTACTATGACAACACCAAACCTTTATAGTTAGAAAGAAGAATCACGTATAAAATGGCTGTGACATATACCATGTCCCAGGCAGCATATGTGTGTGGGAAATTCTGTGTGGATGCACAGTCATACATAATATATACAGGGCTTTCTTTCTTTTATTTATTTATTTATTTTATTTTTTTGGTATCATCCCTTCATATTGTTTACACAGCTGAGAATGAATGGTGTCCAGGCCTAAAAATCCCCTAACTTATCCTAGCCAAAATAGGTTCCTTTTTATAAAAGTTATATATGTGCAAAATACATATTTGATATTTGAATGCCTTCCCAAAACAAAGTTATGATATTTTGAAATCCACTTAAGTAACACTTCCCATGATCTTAAGAAACAGAATATTCAAAAGTTCCAATACCATGGACAAATGACAAACATACTTTTCTTTAGATTGGTAAAGATCAAGCATAACAATATTTATCATAATAAAAGCAAAATGTGTAGAGTGCACTATATAAACCAATGTTGCATAAACACAATAAATATGTATATATGTAAATCCAAATGTTTGCATACACGTTAAGTGTGCATAGATAAATACATAAATACCTTTTCCAGGAGGGCAAAAACTAAGTTTTTATTTGCGTGAAGGAATGTGCAATTATACATGCAAATTTTGAAATGTCTAGTATGAAGATTAGTAATTTCAACACATTGAACTCTGCAAAGATATTTATAAATCCACTTACCAGTTAGGTAGTAAACAAAATTTTACGTGTCTAAGCACAAATACTTTATATAAATATCCTAAATGTTGAAACGATAGGTGATTATATGGACACACATATGCTGCCACTACATACCAGCAAGTAATTAGACCATATATTCTGAATTTTTTTCCCAAATACCTACTATGAATTTTTATGTTTAAAAAGTCACTACTTAACAGCCAAGACCTTAAAAATAAACATTTTATGTATATTTGTTTGAACATTTAATCTTCATTTTAATAGCCTGAGTTCTTTTTTGTTTCTTTTTTCTTTATTTTTTTTTAATACTCCAAACTCTTAAGTAGTTATCTAGGAAATTAAAATAATACTTTCATGTTGTTTGGGGAAAAGTAAGAAGCTTGATTCAATCCAGCAGCATAATACTCCAACATTTACAGTTTTCTTTGGTTTGTATGTACTTCAGATAGTCCTCTGTCAAATTAAAGCGTGCTATAAAAAATTAATAAACTGTGTTCTAGACACGTCTTTTCAAGTGTGCAATCACATCCACCATTTACAATTCCTTTTTTTTGTCTGGAGGCTATAATGTACTGAGATAGGTATTTTGATTATCTTAATGACTGGTATATCTCATTCATGATAAGGTTGCTAACTCTGTACATCCTAATTAGCCAGTTCATTCAGTGAAAAGAATTTATATGCACATAGCCCAGGACTAGTCCATCATGCATGATTTACAAATATACATAACGCTTTTTTATGCCAACCAGAAAACTAAGCACCACAGATTCAGAACACCTGACCCTCAAAAAGCTTCTAGTCTGTTGTTGAAGTAGTATGCTGTAAACCTGAACCTAATATAACATTATATCCCACCCATTGTTCAATAAAAAAAAAAAAAAAAAAACAAGAAGCCCTTAGGCTAGTAAGGAAGAGAAGTCAAATTCAAAGTAGTAAGTGATATAGCAAAAGTACTGAAGCAGAGGAAACAGCCAATTCTGCTTGGTGGGGGGAGTGTGGGGTCAAAGGGAATTATAAAACTGTAATCATGAGGAAGGCTTTACATAAAAGTGATTCATAACCTTAAGTTTGAAAGATAAGTGAGGTCTTGGAGGGGTTGGTGGGGCAGGGCAGTGAGCGGTGTGTAGGTTTTATATGGCATATTCTATTTGGGGAAATGCAAGTGGCAGCATTCAGTGGCAGATCAATATAAAATAACTGCTTTATTTTTTTTTAAGATTTTATTTATTCATGAGAGACACAGAGAGAGGCAGAGACACAGGCAGAGGGAGAAGCAGGCTCCATGCAGGGAGCCCAACGTGGGACTCGATCCCAGGACCCCAGGATCACGTCCTGGGTTGAAGGCAGGTGCTAAACCGCTGAGCCACCCAGGGATTCCCCAAAATAACTGCTTTAAAGACCAGATTAATAAATAAAGCCATAGGTAAATTTTGTCTTTCCCCTGTGAGGTATCTTCATTGTCTTAATGTTCTTATTTCCCTTCATTCAGGGAAAAAAGGGAATCTCTCCAATGCAAAATAAATTCTAATTAAAGAGTCAAGGGGTTTGCACATAAAAACAGCAAATCTGTATGACTCCTTTGAGTAAAAACAAAATCAAATCAAATGAAACAACACTTTAAATAAAAATAATTATTGCTTTTAAAAAAGAGATTAAGATCACATGAGGAGTTTTCAAAATTATATTCAATGTGGATATAAATATTTGCTAGTTTCCTTCCAAATATGAAAACTCTATTTTAACAATTAGAGATCTCATTTAATTCTACTTCTCTATGATTTACATAATTAAAAAAAAGATATTTTCTGATTAGTCACTTCCATTTCATATAGGATGGCTCCTGCTAGCAGATAACATGATAGTAAAAAAAAAAAAAAAATTCTAGAGTATTTTTTCCTTTTTAACTAGGATATTAATATTATTTTGTATTAATAGGTCTATATTAGTAGAACTTCCTAGACCATTTGAACAGATTTTTTAAACAGATTTTCAAGTCATACAACTCAATGGAAACTATAAGTAAACCTTAGGAAGTTCATTAAAACTTTTACCTATTGAGTATCTTTTCTTTTCTTTTTTTTTTTTTAAATAATTTTTTTTTTAATTTATTTATGATAGTCACAGAGAGAGAGAGAGAGAGAGAGGCAGAGACACAGGCAGAGGGAGAAGCAGGCTCCATGCACCGGGATCCTGATGTGGGATTCGATCCCGGGTCTCCAGGATCGCGCCCTGGGCCAAAGGCAGGCGCCAAACCGCTACGCCACCCAGGGATCCCTGAGTATCTTTTCTACATGATGAATGATACTGGTTTTTCCTTATAAGCAGGTATATATGTGGGATCATCTCTTCTTATCGACCGTAGACATTTATACTTCCCACCAGATGTACTCAGGCTCTCTTCCTTACTTATTATGCTCTCTGTAATGGTCACACAACAAAAATCTTTTTTTTTTTTTTTCCCCTGGTGGCATTCATATAAGAAGCTTCCTGATTGCAATAGAACTTGACCTCCCCACTCTGGGTTGTTATGTGGCTGGCTTGTGCCCTTGAGTTCCATCATTATTCTCCCATTAGACCACCATCTATTTTGTCTGCTTGGCAACTTCCTGCAATATTCCTTTGCTGTTTCATTTGCATGTACTGTTCCTGATGGACATAAGAATTATATTCTCTCTTCCTCACACCTACCTTGATTCATCCTGATTTATAGCTCTGTCAACTAGTATTGCCTATTCATGTACTTCATATAAATGGATTCACACAGGATACATTCTTTAGTGCCTAACTTCTTCTGCCCAAATTATTTTCATGAGCTCTGTTTATGCTTCTGAACATAGCAATAGTTTTTTTTTCTTTTCTGTTGTTTTACAATACTCCATCAAATTATATGCTTAAGTAAAATTAAGTATGCTTAAGTACATCTTAGTAATTCTTGTGTCAAAGAAAGGAAAATTAAATTAAAATAAAGAATCACATACAAGGTTACTAATCCCAATGTTATTTGTGATAGTAGGTCAGCGGAAACTATTGGTTTCTCCATCTTTGAGGCAGTGAGTAAGCCAATTGTGGTAGATAAAAACCTTGAAGGTCTTTACAACAGTTAAGCATTTAACTAAACCAAACAATCTATGACAAGAGTAAATATATACTGGTAAGGGAAAAACTAAGTGGAGAATAAGTATATAAGTACCATAATAAAGAAGAATACACAAAGAAAAGAGTAATGTACTTTTCCAAGAACACCAACTAACAAATAAAGGTGTTGCTCAATGAATTAGAACTGGGGGCAGTGGAGAGTGGATTGGGGAGGGTGGGGGATAAGGATTAAGGAAACCAGAAACAAACCTTGAGTGAATAAAGGATACTATTTCATGCTCTGAACACATATGATTATTTCAATACTCCAAATCTGAGATCTAACAAAAGAAAAAAGAAAAAAAACCCTCTTCTATCCAAAATAGTTATTCTAAAATACAGCCTAAATTCATCCATTTCTTTCCATTATCGCTATTACCATATTCCAAGCCTCCCTCACATCTTGAAAACCTGTGTCATGCTTCCATTCTTTCACCCCTGTTGTTCTTTCTTCACCCAGCAGGCAAAGAGAGCTTTTGGAAACTTAAATCATGTCAGGTCCCTCTCTCCATCGTTTAAAATGACTGATAGGGGATGCCTGGGTGGCTCAGAGGTTGAGCATCTGCCTTTGGCCCAGGGCGGGATCCCAGAGTCCTGGGATCCAGTCACACATCGGGCTTCCTGCATGGAGCCTGCTTCTCCCTATGCCTGTGTCTCTGCCTCTCTCTGTGTGTCTCTCATGAATAAATAAATTAAATCTTTAAAAAAAATAAAAATAAAATAAAATGACTGATAGAATTTCCCATTAGTCCTCAGTCAAACAAAGTTGAGCAGATTGGTACTTACAGCAAGAGAGATTAAACACTGTGGGAGGAGTATTGGGCATCTGCTTAAGGAGATATTGGAAGGGACTGGTTATAAGATCTCGGCTGGGATTTTAGGGAAGATCCGAGGAAGTATGGCTTTGTTTTGGACTGACAACTGACAAACATGGGACAATTTTATCATTTGTTTTCTTAGTCATTTATATCCAGTTGGCAGAAAAAATGCAGTAAGTTAAAGCTCTGTTGGTAAAGGATTAGCAAGCACTTCTGTGAGTCTAGAAAGAGGATGCTTGGTTATATTTGTGGTGTATAGTGAGTTACTGGTTTTGTCTATGATCAAACATGAGCATGAAATGATCTGCTTTTCTTTCATCTCATCTCATCACAGTGTCACACAGTGACCCCATCTGAGCTTGGTAGTGAAATTATGTTTAATAGGTGAAAGCCATGGCCTAGATTTTAATGCCAGAATGGACAGATGTCAGTGGCTTCTGTATGTTTGAGTGTGTGGGTGGAGGGAGGGGTGGAGAGAGACAGAGACAGAGAGACAGAGAGAGAGACAGAAGAGGAAGTTAAGTTTCAGGGCATTAATTCATGATATCTAGATCATGTAATTGCCAACACCGCTTAGGAAGGTGTCCAGGAAATGTAATGTGTATTTAGACACAGTTTGGTCTCCTTTGATCTTTCTGTTGCAGGTTGACTTTTTGAGTTACCCAATGTGTCAATGACTGTGGAATGATATTCAAGATTCTTGACAGGATTCATGGATGGATCATAGCACAGACAATTGCAAAAAACAAAATGATCATCGGGACTTGTGATAAGTCCTGAGTCTAGGGTCCTACATAACCAAACCCAGGCAATGAAAGCATATTACAAAATGCAGCTGAGGCTTTTCCAGCTATAGAATTATAGAAACTATGAACAGAAAAAGAACAATAAAGATAAAAAAGTGAATTAGTAGCAGCGAAGGCACACACACACAAAACGGAACAAATATATTATAAAATAACAATAACTGCAAAGCACAAGAGCAATGGAAGGAAGCAATTATATCTTATCCGGAGTGATAAATAAGATAATAGGGCTTCCTTCCTCAGTGTATCCTCACTGAAAACTCCAAATACCTCAGGCAGCCTGAATAATCACTGGTGCCTCTTGAGTGCAAAGAAGAGATGATTTAACAGTAACCAATAAATACTGAAGGAAGAATGAGTGAAAATAATGTGTCTCTTTCTGAAAGCTGAGAGCCCAAAACACAACCTAGCATTGTGGCTCATATCAACGTCCAATTTTCTCACAGACACTCCTCCATCTCCAAGAACAAAATCACTGTCTAGACTGTGGGAAATGAAGTCGAACAATTGCAATGACATCTTCATGGAACTGCCTTTTAATGTGTTCTGTCTCATACCCTTAGAGCTCTTCAGTGTTTCATGTATAAACCTCTGAGAGAAAATACTTCTTTCTTTCTCTAGGTATCAGCTACCAGGGTTTAACACTACCCTCTGTACTCGGAACCTGTCTGTGTTATTTTGTGAAACTTCCAAGTTATTGCTCCAAAGACTCAACTATTTTCCTTCTATCTAGGTTCTCAAAGAGCCTCAGTTCCATCTGAAGACGTTAGGTCACCTACTGAGAGAAGCCAAGAGAAACTGAATCAATAAACACCACACCACACCACACACACACACACACACACACACACACACATACGCGCGCGCGCGCGCGCCCTCTGCATAAAACATAACTACTCACTTTTCAGTCTTTATAATTGAAAGGAAGTAGGCCTAGAGATACTGTGCAATACCTGATTAAAGAATGATTTTCAAAAAAAAATAAATAAATAAAATAAAGAATGATTTTCAGCAGTGGCATTGCTTGTCTCTAAATTCCATCAAATCAAGTGACCTGACCATATTCTAGGTATGTTTACTGATTTGATGACCATATCCCTGCCTGTGGTATCTTCCTGTACCAATGTCTTCCCCCTCTCCTTCCTACCATGAAAAGACTGTCACCTGCCTTCCTGAAGTGACTTGGTCAGGCTTGGTTTATGGTTGAGGTTTGATACCATCGTCCAAGCTTAGCATGACACAATTCCCTGTGCTTAAGACTCTAAAGTTATGTTCATGATTAAACAAATCAATACACAGATGGCTCTTTGAAAATTATCTAAAAGTAACCATGCCATGATTTTTAGTTGTCAAAATAACGCCTTACTCAGGCTGTGGGATTCCTATACTCTTACCACAAACATTTACTGTGTCCTTTCAATGAAAAAGCATTCCGATTTCTGGAGAAACACAATGGATTGCTCTGTCCATTCCGAAACAGCACTCCATCTGATCAAAGTGATAGACAATAAACTGATAAGTTTTAATTAGCATAAGAGGTGCTATGGAGTGGGTATATGCAAGGTATTATAAAAATACAGAGGAAATTTGAGTGCTTTGAGATGGGCTGTGATTTCAAATTCTAGTAGTTTTTCCTCTTTTATTTTTCTTTAAAAATAAAGAATTATTTTCATTGGGTTATGATATGGTTACACTTATGGTTATTGTAGAGGTTACGGTATGCCCACTATGTGAAGAGGGTGTGTATGGACACTGAGTCGACAACGGATTATGCTCGTTATTATAATCTTGTCTCCTAACTCCAAACTATAATCTAAATTTTAATGCTAGGGCAGGAACTCTGCAAAACACCTTTCTGCTTTGCCAAAAGCAGCTTCTTTGTTAAGCTCTTAACAATAGATATTTTAACAGAGTGACTGCAAGACCAGAGGAGGGAAAAGGGGATTATTTCTTCTTGTAGGATTCCTGAATTTGTATCACCCCATAAAAATTACTTCACCCTTATAACAGCGGTTTCTCCTCACAGTTGTAGCTGAATCTGGTTTACCATTTTTCCGAAACTTATAGAACCTTATTGTGTAGAAAATGCCAACAACCCTTACACCCTACTTATTGGAGTTTCACCCCTGCAGAGGTCTAAAGCTTCCTTGTTTTAATTACTTCAATCTCCATCCTTGGTTTTCTCAGCCCTATGAGTGGTAGCTCCATCCTGCAGTTATCTCTAAGATCTTTCCATGTTCTCTTCTTTCCTTTTCTGCTAATAACCTTCTGTATAAGTAATGATTTTTTTTTTTTAGGTTTTATTTATTGGAGAGAGAACACAAGCAGACGGAGCAGCAGAGGGAGAGGGAGAAGCAGGCTCCCCACGGAACAGGGAACCAGTCGTGGGGTTTGATCCCAGGACCCCCAGATCTTGACCTGAGCGGAGGGTAGATGTTTCACCAACTGGGCCACCCAGGTCCCCCTAGGTAATGATTCTTTCTATTAAATTCTCTCTGTTCAAATAACTGGTGTGATTTTTGTCTCCTGATTGCATTCTGACTAATAAATCCACTTGAGTTTTCCCAGCACCTAGACTAGTGACTGACAGTGAGCACTCAAGAAGTATTTGTGGGATTGATACCATAACAAAAGCTAACCATTCTTGAGCCTTCACCATCTCATGCTCTGTCCTGTGCTCTACATGTATATTTTCATGTTATAATCACAGCATATCATAGGAGATAGAACTATTATCGCTGAGAAAAAAAATCAAGGTTGATATGTACTGAATGCTAAACTCAATTTAATGTGAGGCACTGTGGGATGGAGCCCTCAGATTATAATAATTGATCTGTTTTGTCTAATTTATCAATTATGATTGTAAAATGATCTGTAATGTTCTCTTGCTATTCTTTCATGAATGGTAGATCTGAGTGATAACCCTGTTCATGCCCCATGTTGGTGACTTGTGTCTTCTCTCCTTTTATTCTCTTTTTATCCTTGTCAGTTATGCTTTTGTTTGTGTTTTTTTTTTAATTGATTTTTTCAAAGAACCAGTTTTTGGTTTCATTGATATTCTCTTTTATATTTCACTCTTATTGATTTCTATTATCTTTATTATTTTCTTTCCTTTGTTTGCTTTGCATTTATTTTGCTCTTTTTTTCTCTAGTTTCTTGAGACAGAAACTTATATTAAGACCTTTCTCTTTTATAATACAAGTCTTTAGTGCTATAAATAAATACCCCTCTTGGCACTGCTTTAACGTCATCCTACATAAGTTAATTTATTTATATTTTTATTCAGTTCTCTGTGTTTTTTATTTACTTTGGTTCTCTCATTCTGATCTATGGATTTAGTAGAACTGTGTTGCTTAAATTTCAAGTGTTTGTAGAATTTCCTGTTGTGTTTACATTACCGATTTCTAGTTTAATTATTTTATGATCATGAATAAACATGTATAATTTCTATTATTTTTTATATATTTTTTTTTATTTATTTATTTATTTATTTATTTATTTATTTATTTATTTATTTATGAGAGACACAGAGAGAGAGAGAGAGGCAGAGACACAGGTAGAGGGAGAAGCAGGCTCCATGCAGGGAGCCCAACGTTGGACTTGATCCCAAGACTCCAGGATCATGCTCTGGGCTGAAGGCAGGTGGTCAACAACTGAGCCACCCAGGGATCTCCAATTTCAATTATTTTAAATGTATTCAGTTTTGTTTTATGTCAAGGGTATGATCTATCTTTGGAAAAAATATTTTATGTCCAGGGTATGATCTATCTTTGGAAATGTGTATTACTATTATGGAATGGAGAGTTATGTATGTGTCAATTAGATCTTTTTGGATGGTATGTCACTCAGTTCTATATCCTCACTAATGTTCTATCTATTAGTTCTATAAATTACTGAAAGTGGCATGTTGAAATACCAAACAATAATTGTGGGATTTGTCCATTTCTCCTTCCATGTTTATCATATTTTGCTTTATATCGGTGGTTTTGTTGTTTCATGTGTGAACATTTAAAATTATTATGTTTTCTTAGTAGACTGATCCTTTAGTCATTACTAATTTTTTTTATTTCTAGTAATTTTCTTTACTCTGAGGCCTATTTTATCTAGATAGTCAGTCTTGCTTTTTTAAAAGTAATGTTTTCATGACATTTCTTTTCTCTTCTTTCTTTCTTTCTTTCTTTCTTTCTTTCTTTCTTTCTTTCTTTCTTTCTTTTATTTTCAACCTATTTCATTGTATTTTAAGTGAGTTTCAGAACATGTTGTTTAGCCTATACACCAGGTCCACTGCCAACTAATTGTCTTTTAGTTGGTGTATTTAGACCATTTATATCTTTGATCATTATTGTTATGCTAGATAATTATTGATAAAGATTTCAGATAATTATTTATACCACTTAAGTGTGATATTTCATGTTTTTTCTTTTGTTTGCTTCTTCTAATTCTAGTTGCTTTCCTAATCATTTCTTACCTTCTTATTTTCTCAAACTTTTTTTTTTAGGATTCTACCTTTGTTTATTTAAAATGTATTTGAGTATATTGTTTATTATTAAAAAAACTTATCACAGTCCAGTGGCATTGACAATTTACCATTTCAAAGAAAATACAGAAAATGTACTTCCAATGAGGTGTCCTCATTTTTTAAGTATGATTCTCTTTAATGTTGTTGCTATAGGCACTGAATACATCATATAGTAGTATAATTCTTGTTTCAACCATCAAAAACTGTTTTTAAAAATCCACCAAAACTGTAATCTATTAAATTGCTCCTATTTTTACCATTTTAATCTTTTTCTTCCCCCTGAAGATTCAAGCCTTTTATCATTTGCTTTGTTTTGAAAAATTATTTTCCTCATTGTTGAAAGGTGGCTTTCCTAGAAATACTTTTAAAAAGTCTTCCTTTATGTGAAAATATTTTTATTGTATTACTGAAGGATATTTTTACTGGATACAGTAATATGGATTTGACACCTCTTTTCTCTTAGTACTTGAAAAATATATGCTACTTCCTTCTGTCCTCTGTGGTTTCATAGGAGACATTCACTGTTATTTAAATTGGTGTTCCTCTATAGTATAGTGGCCCTTTCATTGTGGCCACTTCCAAAATTTGTTTTTGTCAGGATGCCTGGGTGGCTCAGTCAATTAAGCATCTGCTTTCTGCTCTGGTCAGGATCCCATGTTGGGATCCCTGCTGAGCAGATAATCTGCTTCTCCCTCTCCTTCTGTTGCTCCCCTGCTTATGTTCTTTCTCTGGCTCTCTCTGTCAAATAAATAAAAACAAAAACCTTAAAAAATATTTGTCTCCAGTTGAATTTTGATATACTTTGGCATGGATGTTGCTCATTTTATCCTATTTGGTATTCACTTAACTTCTTGGATCTGTAGATTTATGTATTTTACCAAATTCAGAAAGTGTTCAGCTGTTATTTCTTTGAATATATTTTAGCTCCCTCTCCCTTCTTTACTTCTGGGACTCTAATAATATGAAATTTACCATTTTTATTATTGTCCTATAGGTACCTGAAGCACTATTCTTATTTTTGTAAGTTATTTTTGTTTTTCAGATGGAGTATTCTGATCCAACTTCAAATTCTCTGCTACTATTCTTTGTCAACTCCCTCTGCTATGGAGCCCATCTAGTAAATTTTTTTTGGTCATTATCTTTTTTTTTTCATTTCTATTATTTCCATCTGGCTCCTTTTTAAATTTTTTAATTCTTTGCTAAGACTTTCATATCTTTTTTTTTTTTCAAGACTATCTGTAATTGCCATGGAAGCATTTTTTAAAAATCTTTGTTAAATAATTCCAACATTTGAATTATTTCAGTGTTACTTCTGAATTTCCTTTCTCATTCAGGTTGTGATTGAACTGGTGCTTGTCATGATGAGTCATTTATGATTATATTGGATGCTTTGGGTATCATGTTGTAAGATTCTGGGCTTATTTATTTATTTATTTTTTAGCAGGCAGCCATTCTGTTTAGTTGTAGTGCACAGATATGAGGGAAGGTAGATGTTCATTTCTATGTTGGGTACTGTTGACACCATCTAACTCACACTATCTTGTTAGGGTCAGGTGGGGATTCAGGCAGCAACCAGCTTGGCACCACTGACATGAGGCAGAGTGGGAATCATGATGACTAGCCCTTCTCCACACTTCCTCATTCAACTTAATGCTGATGAGTGTGTGTGGAGGTTTAGTTTCCCGCTTAAGTCCAGTTGAAACCAGGGGCCAGGGGAATTTGGAGGGCTGACAAGCCCAACATACACAGCTTTATTCCATCAATAAACCTTGCTGATATACCTTGGCAGCAGAATCAGATCCTGCCTGCTTCCGCTAAGTGAGGGATGGAGATTAGTTTTCCGTTTAGTGGCTGACACCACCAGGTAAAGAACTACATCATCATCTGCTTCTACAAACTGGGAAATTGGGCTGAAGCTCCATCTCCCTGCTGAGCCCTGGGTATAGGTGAAATTTTTCTATTGATGTTTGGCCAGAATCAAATGATCATTGCCAAAACTCTATTGTTAGGCGTCCCTTACCATCAGTTCTTTGGCTAAGGAGAAGAAGGTTTTCCTGAATCTATTTTTGTCTGTGCCTACCACCGTTCCAAGTTGGAAGCTTCTAGAACTCCCTTTCCAGAAAGAAAACATGAGACAAAGTCTTGGACGCATCATCATTTCATCTCCTCACTTTCTCCTTAGGCAGTCTGCTTTCTTCTTCAAAATTTTCAGAGACTTCCAATAATGGTTTATTGCATTATATTCAGGGTTTTTAAGTGGTAAAGGGAAAAACCTGGGAAGAAGGAAGCTTCCCCATAGTCAGAAAGTCTTTAGATTAAACCGCAAAGATAATTACATAAAGCATTAAGGATTTACTATTATAGTTATATAAAAGGGATAGCAACCTCTATGAATATGGTCTCGCTCACTAATTTTTTATTTTTGGTTCCGTCTCTTAAATGTCCTGAATTCCATCTCCTCATAAAGTGGAGATGATGATTTCAACTGAATAATCATGAAATAGCACACTGAACACAATCATCACTATGCCTTGACTCGCTTCTTTTCTCTCTTGCTTGCTTGCTCCCATCACCTTTCCTCTCTCATCCTTTGTCTAACTGGGTCCAATTGCAGTACTTACTGCAAGTAGTAAGTCTTCTTCCCTCTAGCCTGATTTACTTATGCAGCTCAGAACATTCTGCTTCTAAGAAAATGTCTCCTGGGACTCTAGTGCTGTTTTACATGTTATACTGTATTATATTATTCTAAGAGAAAGGTATTCTTACATTATTAATATAATAATTACGCATTCTATTTTTAAATAAATAGTTAAAATAACTAAAATAATTATATGCTTTTATATTATATATAATTATATTATTATAACTGTAACATATATGTATTTGTAAACTATTCCAAGAAACTAGATGAAATATATGTTTGCCTCTGTCATAGAACTTGTCACAAAATAGCTGGAAAGCATATGCTACAAAAATTTCACCTAGGACTCATTTTTGTTGAATAAGGTATCATCTAACCTGGGCAATGTTTCACTTGGCATTCAATCAATATTCATTCTTGAATCAATTTCATTTGAGCTACTTGACACTTTAAAATAAAGAGGAAGGTCATATGGAAATAAGACATGGATTGTGGTGGAATAAAGAGAATCCTAGACTAGGCACTAGAGGAACTGGGATTATATTTGACCCTTTCATGAAAACAGTGGACACGATATAAGATGGTCGTGACATAAAAAAATCTATTAGTACTGCTCTGGCATAGTTTGGACTGGGATAGTTGAGAATATAGGCTGCTCTGGCCTTCAAAGAAAGTGCGTTGGATAGACCCTGGAAATTTAAAAAAAAAAAAAAAAAAATTTGTATAGAATTGTCATAGGTTTTAAGGAATTCAAGAAAAGAACTTTCAAAATCACAGTTGACCTTTGAGCAACATGGGAGTTGAAGCACCAATGCCCAACTTTTAACTCTCCCAAACTTAATCACTAATAGCTTAAACATAAATTAACACCTGTTTTCTATATATTCTATACTATAGTCTTACAATACAGCATGCTAGAAAAAATGTTTTTAAGAAAGTCATAAAAAATAAAATACATTTACAATAGTGTACATGTATTTATTGAAAAGAATTCATATGAGTGGAACTTTGCAGTTCAAGGATCAACTCTACTTTAAATGGTTAGTCAGTATCCTTTTAGCCTGGAAATGTTCTGATCCCAGGGTATATGTGATGGTTTTAATTCAGAGATTCCACAAAACCCTGGAAATATGGCCTTCAGTAATAAAGATTGTCATTTTGAGAGGAAAGCTCTGAGTGAAATAAGATCCTAAAGCCTTTAGGATAATTTAAGCAGGTATTAAAAAAGAAAAATATTGGTGAAGCAGATGAGACATAAGTTATGGTGCCAGACAATTTCTACACAGTCACAATAATTATCTCAAATTTCATCTAAATCAATCCTAAATCCACGTCATTGTGATACAAACAATAAAACTATGGCAGTTTTGTGAACTTCAGTGGTCCAAAACCAATCTCAATTATAAAACTGAAAATAAATAACTAGCTCCAATATAGCTCCTATTCAACCAGACTGGGATTTTGCTTTTTGTTTGTTTGTTTGTTTATTTTAAATGATGTTAAATATTTGACCTATTTAGTATTTAGTACTAATTTAATATTTCTCCCTCCCCCCAAAAAAAAAAATTCCTTTCCTCAGGCTTTTATCCTTCTGTAATACCAATTTATCTTTTTGTTTATAGTTACACTCTTTTTTAAAATTTATTTATTTATTCAGAGAGAGCGAGAGAGAGGCAGAGACACAGGCAGAGGGAGAAGCAGGCTCCATGCAGGAAGCCCGACGTGGGACTTGACCCCGGGGTCTCTAGGATCACACCCCGGGCTGCAGGCGGCGCTAAACCGCTGTGCCACCGGGGCTGCCCTATAGTTATACTCCTTAAAAAAAAAAAAAAAAAAAAAAAACAGATCATGCATTCTCCTACTTCCTTGAATTAGCTGTTTCTCAAATATGTCAATACATTTAAAAGCAATCTGAATATGACATAGAACTACGAAATACACTAGTTCCCTCTTATCCATAGGGAATATGTTCCAAGACTCCCAGGGGATGCCTAACCATAACCTCAGTCAGTAGAAGCAAAATCTATATAAACCATGTCTTTCCTATGCATACACACCTATAGAAAAGTTTAATTTATAAATTAGGCACAGAAAGAGGTTAACGACAATGACTAATAATAAAATAGAGCAATTATAATAATACACTGTAATAAGTTATGTGAATGCAGTTCTCTCTCAAAATATCTTATTGTACTGTCCTTTTTTGTGATGATGTGACATGACAAAATGCCTATGTGATGACATGAAATGAGGTCAATGATGTAGGCATGATGACCTACCATTAGGCTACTATTCATTGCCCTTCTGATAATTTGTTAGAAGGAAGATTATCTGCTCCTGGGTCCCAGATGATGTCAGGTAATTCAAATCATGAAAAGTGAAACTGTGGAAAAAGGGGCTACTGTAATACCTTAATGTTAATATCACATTTTAATTTGCCCTAGGCAAAGTTAATTTACATAGTGAAGTGTTAGGCCAACAAGATCAATTGGATTTAGAAAAGCATTCTTTATTTTCTTGATTTCAAGATTAATATTTGAGAAGTAAACCTAATGATACAGCATTAATAATATCTCATTTATCCCATACAATATTTCACCAATCCTGCCAGCACTTTTTTAAATTGCTTACGTTCATTTTTAGGCTTGGATAATGAAAAATTCATCTCTTGCTAATATGAAGTATGTGTGATCCTTTCAAATAATGCTATCCACAGTTGATATAGTATAAAGGATACATAAATGATGCATAAATGCAAATATTATGGATAGAGTTTTTTGGTCTTCATTGAACTATAGTTTTATGCAGGTTTCCACATGCATATTTTGCATATGTATTTAAGTATGTGTATGTGGTGTGTGTGTGTGTGTGTGTGTGAGGTGTGTGTGTGTGAGAGAGAGAAAGTGAAATGACCTGTATATGGGTTCAATATTTAATGCCTTCTTTTATGCACTCACTATCAATCAAACCATTCCTAATATATACGGAGAAGTTATTTATCTCCAAACTAGCAATTACATTACTGCACATATGGCACAACCATTCATATTCACTTTCTTCCTCACTCAGTATATTCATTCCTTTTACTCCACCTCCCAGCATGATGCTTCCTCATCAAATTCTAAGTGCAAATGCCAAAAGCCTATCAAGTGTATCTCTTTTCTGTTCTTATTTGACAAACATCAATTCTGATTCACTACTCTTGTTTGTGTCAGTTCTTGTCATATTTCCAATGTTGGGGATGCCAGTAAAGAAATAAATTTGTTATGAAAACTGGACACGTTTATGTTTTGTGTCTGCTTGGCTGGGCATTGCCACCTCTGGTTGCTGTCTCCTTTGTCACTGAAATATCTGTTGTCTTGCCTTATAACACATAAAGTCTTCATCAGGAAGAAAGCTGTTTTTGAATATGCTCTGAAGTCTACAGAGTAATCCAATCGGAAGGAAATGATTGGGAATCATTAAATTTTCTCTAACATTACAGGGCTGTGATGACTTTATCAGCTTTGTCATATAAGCACTAATGTTTTTGCCTTCAAACTAACTATGGATTTTGAAATCTCACTCTGACTGTCAGTAAAGCCATTTCCATTCCACTGAAAATCCTCACTGCAGAGTTCCCAGGAACTTTCAAATTTCTGACTAGGATGTTTGCTTTCCCTGTGATTAGACTATAGGTCAGATCTAACCTTAATTTCTGTAGGTTCAATCATCTTGCTATTTCCACTTAGATTTAGAAATCTGACCCCAGAGTCAACCAGAAAATCCTTAAATCCACAAATGTTTCATGAGAATATTTTTTAATAAATAAACTTCATATCTTCCTTTCATTCCTTTGAATATTGCCATTGACCAAATGAAACTAAATTAAAAAATTAAAATATATATTTTTTCATCCAGAGAGACCAATTCGCTGTTTAATAAGGACATCAAGAGGACAATTTCTTGGGTGGAATAGGACTAGTATTTTGGTATCAACTAGTATCAACTTTTCAGGCATCAAAAAGATTTTCCAGTATTCATAGATACAACCGTTTTTTTTTTTTTTTTTAATTTTTATTTATTTATGATAGTCACACAGAGAGAGAGAGAGAGGCAGAGACACAGGCAGAGGGAGAAGCAGGCTCCATGCACCAGGAGCCCGACATGGGATTCGATCCCGGGTCTCCAGGATCGCGCCCTGGGCCAAAGGCAGGCGCCAAACCGCTGCACCACCCAGGGATCCCGATACAACTGTTTTTAAGGGGATCTGACTCACATTAACCAGACAGAAATGTCTGATGTAAAGTCCAGAATTTCAATTTATTTTATCATTAAAACAATGCAACTGGAAAACTTAGCAAAATGTGCACATTGGAGAGATTAGTGTAAGTTCTTCCAATGAAAAAAACTCTATTGGAAAGAAAATCCTAATCAGTGTATTATGTATTAAGCACACAATCATAGCAAGGAGAATTCCTTGAAAATATTAATGACCAGTGTTATCAAGTCATTTGTAATTCATTTGTCTTTTCTATAGGAATAGTTTTACTCAGCAGACTGCATTACTGTTTCAATTTATTATGAAATATTTCCCTAGACATTGTTGTAGGTACATTGACATACTGTTGCTGTATCGAACCCTTATTTCTAAGATAATGTGAGAATTCTTCCTCTTTTGCCAAAAGTTTCTCTGAGAACAGAGTCCTATTCAATTAATTTGGTTGATCTTAATAAATAATTTTGACTTCAAAGTTGAATTAACTAGGCGATACTCTTAAATATTAGTTCATCTTTACTTGATTAAATTCTCATAGCTACACTTTTCTGAGCAAGATGATCATGAATTTTACTGTCCAAACTGGAGCATTTTTGATACTTATTTTGCTGTAACTGGATTTTGCCAAGCAAATGGTGTACTAACGTTACCTTACTTGTAGGTAATCTACTTTTTTTTTTTTTTTTTTTTTTTTTTTTTCAGATCACGAATGTCATCTGGGGAATTTTGTTGTTTTCTCTTTTTACCTCAAAGTTCTGGGATTGCATTTTTGTCATCCTTGACCTCTTCAATAAGGACTGCTGTTCTCCTGTCTATATGGTTTCTTTAGACTCATTACACTCTGTTAGTCATTCCTTTCTCTTTTTTCCACATCTTTCTGGTTTCAAAATATTGATATTAGAACTGAAGATATTAGAACTCTGATGTAAAATAATAGTTGTTTTGATTGCATGCATGTCTTGTTATGATGTCACATTCTCTCAGTTCCATCTGGAAATTTCTTTTAGGAAGACAAATTTTGGGACAGTCTCAACACACATAGTCCAAGTCACCCCCGACATAGTTCCTTTGGTAGAGATCATTCCATCTGCTCATATTATAATTAAGTGGGGGCATTGACTGAATTCTGGCTAGTGGAATATACCACTTGCAGGTCTAGCCTCTGAAATCTCCCAGGAGTTTCTCTTTTTTCCACCTTCTCCAGGCCAAATCAGAAACTAAAGTAAAGGATTCTGGGGCCATAGAAAGAAGCAGAAGGATTTGATTCGATACATGTTGGCCCAATCATACAGACTCTCTCTGGTCTGAAAAATAAGCTTACATTATTGTAAGCCACAGCGATTCAATTTGCCATAACAATTAATTTTCCCTGCTTAATATGAGCGCCATTCCAAACAAACACATAAAACCCCCACAAAAAAAAAAAAAAAAAAAAGTCCTGTCTAAAAGTCATGGAATGCACTAGTAAAATAAT
Source organism: Canis lupus familiaris (assembly GCF_011100685.1). Lineage (NCBI taxonomy): Eukaryota > Metazoa > Chordata > Mammalia > Carnivora > Canidae > Canis > Canis lupus. The sequence goes on from NC_049224.1 coordinate 82,602,495, forward strand.
TACAAACTATCAGAGCATAAAAGGACTTTCAAGACTTTTTCCAAGTATACTTTTACTGATAGTTTAAATCATGATGAACTGCATTAAAAGTATACATTAATTACAATATTTCTTTAGATTTTATTCATTGAACAATGTTTATCAAGGTCTTACTAATTTAAGTCTTATCATCATACACCTGTTCAACTGTTCTGCACTCCCAATTTACCACCTTGTCACTAGACCCTCCATTCTCTAATCTATTTTGCCCAGTGTTTCCCGGTTAATCTTCATAAGACACTAATTAATCAGCTCCCTCTGTGCACATCCCCCAAAGCCTTCCTTTTTGCCACAGCACAAAATCCAAACCTTTTGGCTTCTCACTTAAACTTTTGTTATCTTCTCCAAACTGCCTAAAAAGCCCAAATGACCAAGTCTAATACTTACTAATTGAACACCCACTAGATTAAACCTCATGTTAGTCACTGTTCAGTAATCTCCCTAACAAGTAGCTTGCACTTTGCACTTCAACAGGGAAGATAATTAGCTTTACAAGGATTGAATCTTCTGCCCCAAATTTCATCAGTAGAAAGTGCTAGTGTTGAAGTTTACAACTCAGACCATTTGTATTTGTCTGCATTCTGCTAGTAATTTTGCCTTGCATTGTGCTTATTTATCTCAAAAACAAGGGTAAGCAAAGACATGTAAACAACCATGAGAACTGAAACTATTCAAAGCTATCTTAATAATCAATATAAAAATTGTGATTATTTCACAAATTGTAAAATTTTTTCTCAAATATTAAAAGTTTTCGTACTGATAGGAACATATAGTAAAATTAAAAAGAAAAGCAAAAAAAAGCTAATATTTATTTAGTACACAATTTAAATATTAGAAACACTGAGAATTAATGTTTTCTTTCTTTGTAAAAAGTCACCAAGTGTAGTTTAAATAGCGCTTGCTTGCCTTCTTTTACATAAAACTTATTTAAAGTAACTTCTTCACAACTTATATGAAGTGAACGCCTTTTCTAGCCTTAGCAAATTGGTGTAACCCTTTCTTTTTAAAAATATTTTATTTAGGGCATAACCCTTTCTAATCATGGACAAGGCTCCAACATGTTACCTGTTATACTTTCAATATCATATAAAATTCCAAGAATTTCTTAAATGTGAAATGTGCTTTGTTTTGCTTTATCTTTTGTCAGCGTTACCTCCTTAGACACATTTTGATTCTTCACAACAAGTTTCCTCACTTATGTAAATAAAGCTTCCCTTTAATTAAGTTTCTTCTCTAAAGTTTCTAGAATGGGGATCCCCGGGTGGCGCAGCGGTTTGGCGCCTGCCTTTGGCCCAGGGCGCGATCCTGGAGACCCGGGATCGAATCCCACGTCGGGCTCCCGGTGCATGGAGCCTGCTTCTCCCTCTGCCTGTGTCTCTGCCTCTCTCTCTCTCTCTCTCTCTGTGACTATCATAAATAAATTTTAAAAAAATTAAAAAAAAATAAAAGTTTCTAGAATGGTAGCAATGTCAATCCTTAGGAGTAATCCTTCTATAATTCCACTTAGGTTCGATTCAAAGTTTACATCCTATATCATCATTTTTTTTGTTCACCTGTTGCATTTTTATCTTTATTGTCCAATTCCTTTTCCCAGCTTTTCGGTTTTGAAATTGCCTTATGGGTTTACTACTAGCAAGGCAATACAGACAACACTACATCCTTCACTGTCTGTGCATGATTGACTAACAAATGTGCAGTGACCAACTACCGGCAGAGTTTGGAAGAAATAGCATAACTGGTCACTGATCTTGCTACACATCTGTTAATCATGTAGCAGTTTGTAAACTCAAGACCCAGTAGTAAAAGTAGTAAAGCTGGTACTTTATGCAATTTGTTTACAGTTAATAAGGCAACTGAAATTTAACTAACCTGAAATTTTTAATTAACTAAAGCATGGCAAGTCAAATTCATACATATCCACCAATGATTCTCAAATAGTCAACTCCTATTTTTATGGGCATTCTTTCTTTTCCTTATATATAATTTATTTAAAATTTTTAGCTGTTCTTTCAGCCTCCTTCTCTTCTTGATATCAACCGAAGGACTGAGGCAGGGTCTCATACATCTTTAACACATTTGTATTTGCTGTTTTCCTCCTTCCTACTCTCTCTCTCTCATCATTCTTTTTATATAGATCCTCCTAAGCTCTAGGCTGGGATGCCAAAAATATGTACCTCAAAGGGGCAACCAAGAAATACAATGGAGTGCTATAGGAAAGGGGCATGTGGTAACTGAGAGAGTTATACTCCTCATGGTACACTGAGCATGTTCTTGACTCAGGAGAATCTCTGGCATGTCAGAAAGAGACCTCAATCCTCCTAAATTTCAGATCTTTTCCCCATGAAGTATAACATTTTCCCTTATAAAAATTACTTTTGTATGGTAGTTCCTTAAGCAATTAAAAACAAAATTACTATCTGATTCAGCAATTCCAGTTCTGGGTATATACTAAAAAATTAAGAACAGGGACTCAGTTATACATCAATGTTTATAGCAGCAGTATTCACAATAGCCAAAAAGGTGCAAGCAATTCAAGTGTCCATTGACAGATGAATGGAAAAACCAAATGTGGTGTGCACATACAACAAATGTGATGTGAATGGAATATCGTTCACCCTTTAAAAGGAAGGAAGTTCTAACACACGCTACAACATTATGCTAAATGTCATAAAAGGATAAATACTGTATGATTTCAATTACAGGAGGTAATTCAGGCAGTCCAATTCTTTGAAATAATAAACAGAATTGTGTTTACCAGAGGCTGGAGAAAGAGGAGAAAGTGAAGTTATTTAATGCGTATAAAGTTTCAGTTTTTAAGTTTTGCAAATACTTCATGTCAGTAGGCCATCTGCTTAAAATGGTTCAAATAAGCTATGTATATAAAAAACATGCCTTATTTTTAAATATTGACTCTTCATTTCTTCAAAAAAAAAAAAAAATCAGTGTAGGAAGGACCGAACTCACCTGTTTTAGGGCTTGAGTCTGATACAATGTTCAAGCGGGATCCTTAAGAAAAAAGTTAAATAATTCAATATATTGCTGACAGAAAATAACTCTGTTTTGACGTGTTGAATAGAAATCCTGCTCTTAACATGTACACATTTGATGATTATAGGACTGTCCCACAGGTTAGCTTCTGTTCCAAATAATTTTAATTCTTACCCCCATTCCACTACTCACATAATTCTGTTAGAACATTCTCATATGATGTCTAGTTTTGCAAGTCCATACTAAAAACTCCTGAAACCTTTTTACAGGGGTATTGTTAGAAATACTAGTCTTGAAAGTGATTGCAACCCTATGTATATATCAGTCTAAACCTAAATATAAGGTATTGCTTCTGAGCAGAATCCTCTTAGCAGATTTTAAAAATGCTCATGGCCAAAGTGACTCATCATGAGGGAAAGTAAGGTAGAAGAAAGATCTTATTGGAAAGAGATAGTTATCTTAACCAATTAAAAAATAGCAATCCGAGTTAAAAACAAATGAATTATTGAAAGAGCAGTATATAACAAAATAAGAATGATAAAAAATATACTACGGAAAAGGGTAAAATGTCATTTAAAATTGGCAGGGATGAAGATATGTATTAAACAACCTTACTTGGATATTAAGATTGGGACGTATGAAAAACCTAGGAACAAAGCTAACGGGAATTATATGGTGGTAGGATCTTTGGATCAGGAAAGTTTTATATTTGAAAAAGGAAGAGGGGGAAGGAATAAAGAGAAAGTTGTGTACTCACAGAAAAATGGATTTAGCGGAACATTCACAATAAAGCAGGTGGAAGGAAATTCTGAAACAGAAGGCCAGGGCAATGAAGCAATGGTACTAGGACAGGGAATATATGAACTTGAATGAGTACTTGGCAAAGAGGGAATACCAGATTTCATCACTAATGATACAAGATATAGCAAAGAGGTAGTCAGAAGAGGAAGAGATGAGTGGAATCAAGAAGACATACTTGCCAACTGCATTTGCCATCTGTTAACATGACAGTGTGTCATAAAGTAAAATTGTTCATAAAAACTAATGAATCAACTTTAAAAAATACAACCTGTGACATCTGATGCACAGATAATTAAATGCTTGTTAATTTACAGATCATGTGTGAATTAATTGACAGCCTAAGTATTCAACTGTCAACAAAGTGTGTAGGTCCTAAGAAAGAGAAGTGCTACGCCTCCTGCTATTTTAAGTTACAGTATTTTTATGTTATATATTAACATATTGTATTGTGTGCAAGATACTAAGAAAGATGTTCTTGGAAAAAAGGTAAAAAGACAACGTCTATGATATTAAGGTTTAGGTGTGCCTGAAGTTACCTACTATCGGTCATTAATAGAACATTATGCAAGTATTGATAAAATAAGAGTAGAACATTGGGAGGAAAATAAATTTCTACCCAAAGTGTATACCACGAATTTTATCACCATTGAATTAGTAGCTAATTAAGTAATTTTTCTTACTGTTTCCTATGATATGGTTGATTTTTGTTATGAAAAAAGCAATAATATTTTAGATTGTGAAGGACATCTTCAGAGGCTAACATGACAGTAAAATAAAGATTCAGAGATCTTAGAGGTGCTGCTTATTTTTGCTCTAGCAAGATTGATCATTTTCTCCAGAATGGATGACATGAAGGCAATATTGGCTAAAAAGGAAACTAAAATATAAACATCCCATTGCTGCAGGAAGATGAGACAATACCCACTTCTAGGGATCTCCAGTTAATCCTTTGGCTTGATCTTATTGTACACTTTTATTTCTATCATTAGACTCTTGAAGTTCCATTTATTGAAGCTTCATAACAGGTAAACAGATGAAATGATCCAGGTTTTTGTTCATTCAACAAGCAGGCAATGATTAAAGTAATCTTGGTCAAGATATTATAAATATTATAAATATATTGTGTACTACTTAAAACTTCTGATTTAGTTCATAGAGCAATGGTTATTTAATGGTTATTTGAACATTATTACTACAAATACAGGTATTTTTCTATCTTTTTTATTATAAAAATTTCACATACACTCATTTAATAGAAAATTTGAATAAATGACTTTTTAAAATGTAGTTGTTAAGTAAGATTATAAAATAAATGAATACAACAATTTTTTGGCTCCAATAAAGATAATTCTTTTGGCTATGGTTAACTATTGCATTAAAGGTCAGATATGAGGTACAGAGTTTTAAGAACTGTAAGTGAAAAAATAGGCCTTCATATTTCACTTTCCTTGAGAAAATAATTTGAGTATTGATTATGTAGTTGTATGTGAAAATCTCTGGAAAAAGAGCATTTGAGAATCTGCCTAGATGCTTATGTATTAATCACTTTGGGATCCTTTTGTAACATAAACTTTGTATCAATTATTCCATAGGCTTCCATGTTGATGTGTTTTGTTATGTCTGGTAGAAATTTAATTTTTTAAAAAATTTATGAACTAAATGTCCCTTATCATTAATAGATTCATAATGATATCAAAAGGTCACACAAAAGGTCACACGTAGGTTATTGTTCATTTTACATTACATTACATCTGTTCTCTGGAAAGATAGTCATAAAAGGAATGTTTCAAATCGGTAAAGAAAATGACTTGACATGTAACTGCTAATAAAATTGGGTACCTGGCTGGCTCAGTCAATAGAGAATGTGACTCGAGTTTGGATTGTAAATTCAAGCCACATGTTGGGTGTAGAGATTATTTAAAAATAAAAGTAAAAAAAAAAAAAAAGATAAACTGTTGAAAAAAATAAATAGCATTTGGGCTCTTTCTCTTCCTTTTTCCTCCTTATTTATTTTTTTCTTTTATTTTGTTCTCTTTTGTTCATTTTTTTCTCTTTCATTATTCCTTTCCAAAGCATTGTTATTACCTGAATTAACTACTGGGGATGTGTCTCTAGGGAATAAATGTATAATAGAAGGCTGTTAATGCACAAGAAAAAAAAATACTCGGGGCACCTGAGTGGCTCAGTGGTTGAGTATCTGCCCTCGGGTCAGGGTGTGATTCCAGGGTTCTGGGATCAAGCCCCACATCAGGAGCCTGCTTCCCCCTCTGCCTAAGTCTCTGCCCCTCTCTCTGCATCTCTAATGAATAAATAAATAAAATCTTTAAAAAAGATACTTGGTTGTATATTTCCTTTATAGCAATAATATCTGTTCAAAAGGAATTTGAAAATGTAATAAGTGAAAATATTATTCGTAATGATATCTACCTATCTGGTTTTTTGGTGATAAGGTATTTCAGAGTTAACTTTGCTTCTGCTATGAGTTTGCTGATCAGTTATTCCTCGGATCTAATGATCACTTTTAACGACTAAATGTATTTCATTCAAATGAAAAATTATTTGCTAACTTATTCCTTTTTGTGTTTTACTTTAATATATTGTAAAGCAGAAGACTTTATTTCTTGATGAGTTTTAAATAAGACTATCTTTAGAGAATACTTCACTTTTAATCTATTGAAAGCATCAATTCAGTAGTATTTATTGAACTTCTGATATGTACTATCTGTTGTATTTGGCGTGGAGACTATAATACCCCACAAAACCAGATACATTCCTGGACTATGTGCAACTAAGAGTGCAATGTGAATAGAGTAGATAGAGAAGACCTAACAAAGGGAGGATGTGAGATGGATATTGAAGACTTAAAATGATTTCTACCAGTAGAGAATGAGAATGCTGTGTGGAAAATAAAAGCAAAACAGCCACCACCAAAAAAGGAGCAACATCATCAAGAGAGCCACATAGAGTGTCTCCAACTTCAGTCTATGTCACAAGAAGACCAGCTATTAACTCTCCATAAACAAGAGACTGTTGTGAAAACTCCCAGGATGGAGCTGAAACCTGGGAGTGTGTCCCTGGGCCACAGAGACCGAGAAGGACCACATCAGAGAGGTAAGAGCAACAGCTACACTGACCTCATCTGCCTTCCTGGAGGACACAGCACTGCAGAGAGGGACCCTGGGCCTATGGTTTATCCTGTAGGGGAAATGAGCCCAAGGTGGACCTCCAGGCAACCCCATGTTGCAGGGCAGCTCTCAGATGGCCTGCCCCCCTGAGTGTCCCCTCACATGGGCCACTGGGGAAATCTGCCAGTCTTGACCACTGAGGATGAGGCATAAACAGAAAAGGGGGCAGAGATTACAGCACCCGGCGCTCAGATCTTGGCCAACTGCACTTGTCTTGGAAGCTGCTCCCAAACCGGAGATCTACAGACAGCACCTCGGTGCAGGTGCAGAGGGAAGCCTGTACCTCATCTGTCGGGCAGCCTAGTGGTCAATATCGCCTGGTTTGGGTCACCAGCCAGTGAGCTGAGACTATGCCAAGAGAGAAGTAAATCTGAAGTCCTCCCTTAGGGCAATATAGCCTCCAGTCCTGGCCAACCAGGAAGATCCATCAGAGCCTTCTGTAGCTATGGAGCCTGTCCTGAAGCAGGAAACCAAACCAGCAATCCTACCCAACTATGGTCACAACCTGTGAGCCCTACAGAACAAAAAGAGAGTTAACAGGGACTCTAGAGAGCCCTCCTTCTTCTTCTTCTTCTTCTTCTTCTTCTTCTTCTTCTTCTTCTTCTTCTTCTTCTTCTTCTTCTTCTTCTTCCTCTTTTTTTTTTTTTTTTTTTTTTAGATTTTGATTTATTTATTCATGAGAGACACAGAGAGAGAGGCAGAGATATAGGCAGAGGGAGAAGCGGGCTCCATGCAAGGAGCCTGATGTGGGACTCGATCTCAGAACCGCAGGATCACTCCCTGAGCTGAAGGCAAACGTTCAACCACTGAGCCACCCATGTGTCCCCTAGAGAACCTTTCAATCCAGACCACAGGACTATCCAGATGTAGAGGTCAGCCTCAGCCTGGCCTTGATAAATGGTGAACACAGCCTGCTTGCAGCCTGGCTCAAGCAGGGAGCCTGGCCCAGTGATGCAGTCCCATCAGACAGCACAGCCCACAGCCCCACCTGATAAGGGAGACCACCTGATAAGTGACCTTGACCCTGCCTCATCACTGAGCCCAACTGTGAGATGCAGCTGGAGGCCCCTCCCAGCCAGAAAGCCCAGCTAGCAATCTCACCCCACAGGGAAGCACTTCTCAGCCTACATACTCATGAAGCTCAGCCTGCAGCCTGCTCAACCTTGGAGGTAAACTTTTAAGATTTGTATTTGTCCTTGGTGAATAATCTCATAGTGGCTGTGAACTAGATTTTGAGTGAAGGAGCCTCTACAGCAGTCTATATTTTTTAAAACCCTTTTCTTCCCAGAGCAACTCGATGGCTCAATGGGTTAAGGGTCTGCCTTGGGCTCAGGTCAGGATCCCAGTATCCTGGGAGCGCCCCTGGGACTCCCTGCTCACTGGGGTGTCTGCTTCTCCCTCTATGCTCTGCTAGCACCCTCCCTTTCTCTCTCTGCCAAATAAATAAATACAATCTGAAATAAAAAGACTCTTTCTCCTGATGTTGTTGTTTTCCTTCAGTCTCAGGCAAGTATGAGGAAGGTTTTGATTATCTGCAGGAGTGACGACATTTCAAAAACACGATAAAATTTACACCTTCAGGAAACAATGCAAGTTTTCTCCAAGGAGTTTTTCAGGTAACTACTATGTAAAATTTCCCTTTGTGTCAGGGGTCTGACTGTAGGGAGACCACAGTCCATTTCCTTGTCAATCCACCCAACATCTTTCCCTTTGCTCTCCTCACTCCCCCTCCACCCCTACCATTGTGCCAATCTGGTGAATCCATCTCTTAGTGTTTGGATCAGGCTGTGTCACAAGTGCTCAAAACTTAATCCTTGGCAGCTTGCATTACCTCCCTCACCCCCAGCTTTATGCAATGGCACACTAAGATTCCAACTGATTATCATGCTCTCCTTCCTTGTTTGCCAGCCCTGAAGCCGGCAGATTGGTGCACACACGCATGTCTCTCTTTGATCCCAGCTCTTCTTCCAACTTTCTAGCCCACACTTCAGCCTCTGGCTGAGCATCTGTGTTCTCTAGAACTGCTCTCAATGGAGGCCAGCCTGCCCACGGTGGGGACCAACCCATCCCATAGCTGATCGCTTTCTTTTTCTACCACAGTGCACTCTGCACAGTTCTTCAGCAAGTGCATGGAACCAGGTGCATTTGGGGGCAGGTCTGTACTCATGCCACACTCCACAAGCACTTGATATACAAGTCATCCTTTCCTACAGAGGTGGATGGCCTACTTGGAATTTTCCTCCTGAATGCCTCTTTCCCAAGACCCATCTCTGATATCCTGTATTGCTTGTCAATTGTTGGTTCACAGACTGACCCCGTACACAGAAGGAACTTACATATGAGGCTTGTCCTGGGCAGGCATAGGCAAATAGCTCTCTATACCTGCCAGTCAGAATCTTAAGTTTCTATAGAAGCCTTACCTGGGTTGCCTCATGTATATCATCCAGATAGTTTTGGTAACACATTGCTGTCTGAAAATGGATCCTACCTGATCCTTGAAAATGGATCCACCTGAATGGTGGGAGGACCATACATTCCAAGGACTGGGTGAGGAGCCCCTGATTGTCCCAGTCTAGACTGAGGGTCAACCAGCAGTCATGTCCTCTCAATGACCTCTTCCAATGGTGTGTGTACATAAAAGATTTAAGAATACTATAACTATTTGTAAAAGACAATCTGGTTTAACCTACTGGGTAAATTACATATTCCAATTAGCTCTTTCATATAGGACAAAAAGATTGAGTTGAAATTCGTTTTCATGGTCTTTGTAGTAAAAATGTTGAGCCAAGAGATGTAAGACGTTATCCTGTGGAGTACAGCCAAACTCATTAATCAGATTGAAATGGATATTGCATCAAATGACAGTATCTGCTAAGAAAACTACACATCTGCATTATGACCACAGGAAAAGGATGAGAAGTCAGAAAAAGCACTTCAAATAGCAAAATGTAAAGAATGATTTTAAAGATAATTCCATGTGTCTCAAGGCAGAAAGAGCTGCATTTTACACGTGATGGTTAACAAATGTCTATTTCTTATAGTAACAGAGAAAATAAGTATGAAGATTATCAAATCTAATTTTCTCAACAGTTACTGAAAAGGAGAAATTTTTATTCAATCAATACACGTTTCAAGAATCTACATATTGTCAGCATCTGTAATTGCATTAGAATTGATTAAACTTATCTAAGAAAACATTCTTCTAAAATTACATAAAACTAATATATTCCACTACTCACTCCGTATACATTCATTAAGGAGTATAAAGCAACCATCATACTAAACCTACATAGAAATGATCAATCTGAAATAAGATTCAGGAATTTCAAATACAAAGTTACCCGGAGTCAATATGAAAGGAGTAGAATAAATGCATCTGGAAGTAATGCCCCAAAGAACAGAATAAAAGTGCAAGAACTGCATTTTTCCATAAAATAGGTTAGGTTCTAAACTTTTAAAAAGAATTATTGTACTTTTAATATTGGTTAGAAAAAGCTGGAAGAATAAATACCACAGGATCTACGGAATTGGAAAAAATAATCTACATGAGTTAGAAAAGCAGAATATCAAATTTGAAGGAAATATAGCATAAATAAACAGATCTTCATGAAAATCACAATATTTGTGTGTGATGAATTGCCTTTAAAAGAAAAACCTGGTTCTCAAACTTTTCATTTTACTACTAATGATTTATGAGTGAAAAGTCAATAATGCTTGCTTGGACAACAGAAAAAGCATGTCTTGGTCTTTAGGTAATAAAGTACTATGGAGACAAATTATAACATACAGTTTATTTTATTTTTTTTTAGTAAGTCAACAAACAGGGATTGGAGATATAGTGACACAACCATGTATGAAGTAAAGCAAATATGAGAAAGATAAATAACTTAAAGATCATATAATACAACTGTTATGGACTGAATTGTGTTCCCCAAAATTCATATGTTGAAATCTTAACATCTAGAACTTTGGAATATCATTGTAATGGCCGGTAGGGCTTTTAAAGATAGTTAAATTATAATGAGGCCATTATGGTGGGCCCTAGTCCAATACCACTTGTATCCTTATAAAAAGACATGGAGGGGACTCCTGGGTGCCTCAGTGGTTGAGTGTCTGCCTTTGGCTCAGGTCGTGATCCTGGGTCCTGGGATGGAGTCCCGCATCGGGCTCCCCGCAAGGAGCCTGCTTCTTCCTCTCCCTCTGTCTCTGCCTCTCTCTGTGTCTCTCATGAATATATAAATAAAATCTTTTAAAAAAGAGAGAGAGATAGAGATGAAGACACAGACTTCTAGAAGGAAGAACATGTGAAGACACAGGGAGGAGACAGCCATCTACAAACCAATAGAGGCTTCAGAGGAAATCAACTCTGTCCATACCTACCTTGGACTTCCAGCCTGGCCGTGAAAACAAATTTAACCTAGTCAGTCTATGGATACTGTTTTATCCAGCTCTAGCAAACTCTAGCAAACAAATGCAGTATGGTGCTTAGTTATGGTAACCCCAGCAAACTAACACAACATCCACGGTCTGTATTCTCAGAGAAGGGACTTTCCCACCTACAAAAGAGCAAGCCTAGTCAAATGAACAAAACTTCCCTAGGTCAGAACACGATTATGAGAGAGAGAGATGATAGAGATAGATTAGAGATAGAGATAGAGATAGATAGATAGATAGATAGATAGATAGATAGATAGATAGATAGATAGAGATAGAGATAGAGATAGAGATAGATAGAGATAGAGAGAGAGAGAGAGAGAGAGAGGATTACAACCCATGTCTGTGCGTAAAACCAAACAAGGAAAAATGAGTAATATAGAACTTTTATGGTCGTCTAAAATAAGCTTTTGTAAGCAAATGGTTCTACTTTAAAATAATAAATATATGACAAAGTATTTAGTAAATGTCAAGATTTCTAAATAATGTATAGTCAAAATTCTATATAAAGTATAGTCAAAAATTTCGGGGATCCTTGGGTGGCTCAGCGGTTTGGCACCTGCCTTTGGCCCAGGGCATGATCCTGGAGTCCCGGGATCAAGTCCCACATCAGGCTCCCAGCATGGAGCTTGCTTCTCCCTCTGCCTGTGTCTCTGCTTCTCTTTCTCTTCTCTGATATACATAAATAAAATCTTAAAAAAAAAAAAATCACACAAGTGGTCAGATTTAGTGAACTCCTGGAAGAAATAACTTTAAATGATATAGCCATTTTGTTTAAAATAATATTTATTGGTGACTCTAGTAAGGTATTTCCGGTAAATAAATCAAACATTGAAAGATGAAAAAATTGAATTACTCCTAGCTCACACTTCAGCCTCCAGCTGGGCATCAGACATATATAGTAATACATTTATGTAATGCCTTATCTCACATTTTGAAAACAATAAAACTTAAAAATGCATACATATATAGGTACTTCTGCTGCTGCTTCTTCCTCTTGCTCTTCTTTTCTCTTTCTTTCTTTCTTTCTTTCTTTCTTTCTTTCTTTCTTTCTTTCTTTCTTTCTTTCTTTCTTTCTTTCTTTCTTTCTTTCTTTCTTTCTTTCTTTCTTTCTTCTTTCTTTCTTTCTTTTTTCTTTCTTTCTTTCTTCTTTCTTCTTGGAAATAAGCCTGAAAATTCGGCACAGTAGTTTGAAAGAAAAATGAAGGAGGTTTAAAAATACTATAGAAATGAAGACGATAAAAAGACCCCATTGTCTTGTACTCACATTTTAGAATGAGATCCCAGTGAGATGTTTTCAGATGACAGAATAATTCATTGGCTTTACAGATAATTTTTTGGTTTGTTTGTTTAAAGAAAGGACCAGGGTGAGCATAAGCAGAATATAACTCTGAAATTTTCATATTTCAAATCTGAAATTCCAGATTCAGGAAAATTATAGCTTGCACACTTAATATGCAATCAATGCCTTTTTAAATATACTTAAATTTCCTGATATGAAGTCAAATAAATACATTTTTGTTAAGTAAAAGAAAAAAGTGCTAAAGATACCCTGGAATTTAAAACAGAAATAAATATTAAGGATACATGTGTGAATACTGCTCGCAGGTTCGGGTTAAAATACCTGATTGGAAGTCAGAGTGTAAAGTGCTTTATAAAACTCTTATCACTTGCTTGCTTCGTGCTATGAGTAAAGTCATTTAAACACTTAGCATCCCATTTCCCAATCAGTGTAACCTCCTTTGCCATATGACACTGGGGTCAGAATATTATATTATCATAAAAGCTCATATCCATTCTCTTTTTGACTTAAACTCTTTGATAATTTTTTCCCTCCCTTCCATCATTGTCTTCAGACGAGGAGATAGAAGCTAAGTGACTTATTCAAGGGCGCTAGGCCAGCCAGCATTATGCTATTGATTTAAATTAATAGTTTTTATTTTCCCAGTTGGATTGACCCCCTGAGCCTTGTCAACTCTAATTCCATTTCCATAAAATAGGAATAATAATACTTAACACCTAGATCAATGGAGGATCTCTGTAATTATTCTCTTATACATGTAAAGTACTTTGAGCACTGAGAGTAAAGTGCAGTCTTTTCAAATTGCAGGCTGCTTAAAACTGAGAAGAGAAGGCTTGAGAGATATTATACTCTGTTTAATTTTTTGGATGGGCTGACATTTGTCAGAGGAATTAGATTTATTAGCTGTTGCTTAAGATAGCGAATTTTTTTTTGGATTTTTTTTTTCCTTTCTAATAAAGCTCATCAAAATTTAAGATCTAAATATTACTGTCATTCTCAAGATTTACCATGGGAGAATGCATTATTATTCATGGAAATATTTTGACCACCCTCTTTAATATCTCAACCCTTCCAGCAGTCCAAACCCTGTTATTTTAATCCATCCTTTCTTGTATTTGTCAAACAACATTTTAAGTATTTGATAATCACTAGTTCAGTTACATGATTTTTTTCGGAATTAGGTTCAGTTTTTATTTTTTATTATTTGCTCTTTCTCCAATCATTTGCTTATTTACGAATTCCATTGGAGAGAGAGATCCATTTATTAGTGTTATTGTGGTGGTGGTTCTTGATATTATTATTATTATTATTATTATTATTACTATTAATGATTTCATGTGTAAAACTTACACGTTTACACAACTGGTAGCCATGTTGACAAAGGTCACAGAGTTAGTAGCAGAAGTTCTGTCATAATTAGACCTCTTGAGCCCCAGACCAGTAATTTTTCTTTCCTAACACCATGCTGTTTTCTGTATCTATCTATATCTGCCTATCTATCATCTATCTATCATCTATCTTATCTATCTGTATTTATTCCTGGTTAAAATGCTTTCTTCCTATTTTCGTTTTACATAATCTTTTTATTTTTCCTTTTGTATGTGTGTGTGTGTGTGTCTACCATTTGATATTTTTCCCAAAACAGAAAGTTGCCTGTGGAGTTAAAGCACAGTTTGGGAAGATAAAATGTCAATTAAAATGTTTAACACTCAGAGATGCTGTATGATTGTCCTAAGTTAGCAAATTGCGCAGGATCACTTTAGTTTCCTCTCATTGACTAAATAATCTCCGTCTCAGCTTAATTCCCAGTTGTGACAATTAGCTCAAATAATGTGTGCGTCCCCTTCACATTGCACTGCAAGACATATTTCAACTTTTACTTTTAGTATCACCTCCACTGTGGCTCATAGATTACCACGAAAAATGGATTTTGCTTGCATGTAAAATTATATATTATTTCCCAAAAGGGAAAAGAGTTTTGCACATAAAGTGAAACTGGCAAATAGGAGAATGTTTTCCAGCAGAGTCTTAAATATTATATTATACCCAGCAAATGCATAGCACTCAGTTACAAACTGTTCATTTACAAGTGCTTTGCAAATATACTAATTTATTGTCCTGACATCCCCAAGAGACGTTGGTGAAGTAATCTAGATATTCTACGACTTTAAAGGTGTCAATATTGCTGATCTAAATTTAACAAAAAAGCTTTTTGCTGTCTTCAGTATATTTCACATTTAGAGAGTTAGATCTATGTTGCTATAAAATGTACCTAGGGTAATAAAAATTATGGAGTTTTGGAGTTTGCAAATCATTCAATGTTAAGCCTTTCTATTATTTACCCTAGTGAATTTGTAAAACAATTTCTCGTGCTATGTATCATCTCATTGTCAGTTTGAAAATAAGATTTTAAAAATTTCAGTGAAAAGTATGAACTCTTAGAAGGACTTTAATATATGTATATACATATTTTAAACATGTCACTATTGCTTTAATCACACCAATTTAATAATTAATATGGGGCTGGTAAGTAATGTTACAATACATAGTAACAGCTCTATTTTTAAGTATCTGCATAACCTATTAAATCTATATTGTATATGGCATTAAATATACATTGCAATGTAATATATATGATAGTGTAACATACTATCTTATATAAAATGTCTGCATTATTCAGTAAGACATGTCCTTACTTTCCTATCTTGCACTTGTCATGGAGAATCTTTGGAAAACTATGTTTATTTATTTATTTATTTATTTATACAAATGAAATGGTGTCATATTCCTCCTCAAATTAGATTGGGCAAAAAGATCAAAAATCATTAAAGCATATCATTATTAACCATATTGGTTAAATAGAGATAATATATAGGAAGTGACATTTCATACTTATATACTTTATAGCATATGGTACTATAGGGACAAAGCACAGGATGCCCCAAATGTGCCCTTTGGCATACTGATTATTTTGAATTAAAAGTCACTTAAGTAGCAGCCATTCTGACACTCCTTTTCTCTCCAGAAAGTGAGAAATAAAACTCCCATGTGAAAGGTACCATCCCTGTGCCAGGATCTAAAGAACATTCTTAACACCAGAGAGAGGGAAGTTGGAGCTGAGAAGGCTATATAAACAAAGCTTGTCACTTTTTTTAATTTACTAGCCCAGCTCAAAATCTGTGCAGAATTTCTTACCAATCGAAAGTCCCAAATATAAGTTTTCTTTGTCCTGTCAACTTCTCATAGATTTAGTCTTTCTAAAAGTTCTAAAAAAATATAAAACCACCTGCTTTGTTCATTGCTTTAAGCCTCAATTTCATTATTAAGCCTCCATAGGCCTGTAATTAAACTTTGTATTTCTTTTTCCTATTAATCTGTCTCATGCCAATTTAACTCTTAGATCAGCTGTTAGAACCTTGAAGAGTAGGAGAACATTTTTCTTTCTCAACAGTACACAAAGCTTATTATATATCTATTTATCTATCTATCTATCTATGAAGTAAATACTTGTTGGTTGATTATGTGGCATATTGGTTTCAGTGACAACCCCAATTGAAGGTCTCCTATATCTATACCACATAATTTTGTAGCTTCTTCCTTCAACAGGTGAAATTTATTTTTCCACTTCTTAAATCTGTGCAAGACTTGTGTTTTTTTGTTTGTTTGTTTTTTTGTTTTGTTTTGTTTTGTTGACAATGGAATGCAATGAATTGTGTGTGGTCCTGAGCCTTATCCTTAGAAGTCTTAGAAACAACTTTTCCTTTTTCTTCCTCTTTTCTCCAATCTCTCTCTCTCTCTCTCTCTCTCTCTCTCTCTCCCTCTCCTCTGTATCTTCATCATGAGTAAAAGTCTAGACTGGCCTGCTGGAGTATGAGAGAAAATGTGTAAGAATGTCCCAGCTCACACACAGCTTACTCCTAGAAGCCGCCTGCAAACCCACAGTTTTCTACAAATACGTCACAGAATTCACTGAAAGCAGAAGAACCGTCTAAGTGAGCTCAGACTAAATTATTGATCACCAATCTCACGAACAAAATAAATGGTTATTATTTAACAGACTAAATTTTGGAATGGCTGGCTACTTAGCAATAGATAACTGATACGACATTGTACAGGATTACTACAGTTCTGGCCTTGTGGAATATTGCATACAGATAATGGATAAGAAATAACGAGCACTGGCAATGACCCTCATAGTTCCTTAAAACAATAGTAATAAAGTGATGAGTGGTAGAAGATTAATTGCTGTTTCCTATTCCTTCTTTAATTTCTGTTGTCGTAAAGATGGACCAAAGCCTTCATTTATCCAACAAACCTTGTATCCACTCTGAACCAAGGGTGGGCTAGAATCATAACAGGGTGTAAAATGAGGGATAAAATAAAAGTGTCTCTGCCATTAATGAAGCTTATAGTAAAGCAGAAGACAAACAACTTTCAAGTTACTATACAAACTAAACAGTATAATAAAAGCTATAAGGATAAACGCTAGAATCTATAAAAGAAAATTGGGGGTAATAATTAGATTGGAGGTCCATTAAAATATGCTGTAGTGATATTTTTCAGAGAGTTAAAGTTGAGTAGAAAGCAAATATATTGTAAGTCTGTCGGAAAGAGGGGAATAGCACACACAAATGCCATGAGTTGAGAAACACTTTTGTATTTGGAGAAAACAGATCTATCTGTGTGGTTGAATTCAAGTGAGAGATGATGATTTTAAACTGGGTTGGAGAGGAAGGTGGGCAACAGACTTTGTGTGGCCAAATACACCTTGACAAGGATTGTACATTGTGTCCTAAACACACAATGAGGGGCTCCTGGGTGGTTCAGTCAGTTAAGAGTCTGCCTTCGGCTCAGATCATGACCCCAGCCTCCCGGGATCAAGCCCCAGGTTGGGCTCCCTGGTCAGTGGGGAGTCTTCTTCTCCCTCCCCTGCTCTTGCTCCCTCAAACTCTCTCTCTCTCCCTCTCAAATAAATAAATAAGATCTTTTAAAAAAATAAAATAAATGCACAATGAATCAGTGAGGAGGTTTAAGAAAGTTGGTGATATGATTCAATGCAATCTTCTTTTTTTATTTTGTTTTGTTTTTGGTTTGTGGTTTTAGTTAAGCATTTTACAGGTAGAAAGTGCAGAAATGTTACTGTGTATTTTGTATCT
This sequence comes from Canis lupus familiaris, assembly GCF_011100685.1. Taxonomy (NCBI): domain Eukaryota; kingdom Metazoa; phylum Chordata; class Mammalia; order Carnivora; family Canidae; genus Canis; species Canis lupus. Next base: position 82,620,401 of record NC_049224.1, read on the forward strand.
GTCTGGATTCTCCAGAGAAGGAAAACTAGTAGGAGATTAGATAGATAGATAGATAGATAGATAGATAGATAGATAGATAAGGTATTTGGCTCACATGATTATGGAGGCTAAGAAATTCCAAGAACTAACATCTGGGGGTAGTATTCAAAGAATAATAACTGATGAACACACTCTGTAACTGCACCTATTTCCAGAGACCACCCTCATACACACTCTCTGTCTTTCTTCTAGAGGGGCTCGCTCTCTAGACATTCAGCACTTTAGATGAGTTTTGTCTCTCTAAACTTTATATGAATAGAATCACAGAGCAAATATTCTTGTGTCTGGCTTATTTTGTTCTGTGTTATGTTTCTGCCTGCAGCAGCAGTGAGTTATTCCATTCATTTTCTGTATAATAGTCTATATTCTGGCTATACTTCAATTTATTCATTTATTCTATTATTGATGGGCATTTAGGTTGCATTTGGGTTTTGCTGTAAAGCTAATGCATCCATCATTTTTGTAGTTTTTTGTTGTTTTTGTTGCACCTGTGCACACATTTCCATTGAATATATACAGAGGAGAGAAATTGCCAGACCAAAGGGCATAAGTATATTCAAATCTAGTGATGATAATAAAACAGTTTCCAAAGCCTGTTATGCTCAGGTGCACATGTACCAGTGGTACAAAGTAAAACAGAAATAAATCCACTATAGGAAAAAAAATAAGAAAGAAACATGTCTGTTGGGATCTTGGCATTGGATGGAAAGAAAAAGAAATCTCTCCTGAGGATTCATACTCACAAACTGGCTCTCATCTGAATTTGCAGCTAGTGAGCTAAAACTTTCAAGTGGAAAATTTATTTTTAAGTGATCCCATGTAAGTACCTTCAGGCACAAGCCGAAGCAAATGCAAGTACTCCCTAGGGGAATGCTGGCTTTCAGCCAGACCTTACAAACATCCCATAGATAATTTTTCAGGAGAAATAAAATCACATATAAAAAAAAAATATCACACGAACAACAATAAAAGAATCACCAAGAGCAGGAAGTTACAGATCCAAGACAGAAAAGTTCAATTCCCAAGACATACAGAATCGGGGTTATGAGACAAGATAAAATTTTAAGTAGTCTTAGATAAATGAAATAATTTAAAATGTATTTAATACGAGTCAATGCAAATATCTAAGGATACATGAAAAAAGCCCAATTAGAATGTGAAGTGGATTATACAAAAAAAGTATATGTATTTACATTTTACATATAAAGTCACAGAAGGGAGCAAAAAGAGATTTGATATATTAAAGAGAAAACAAGCAATGTGAATGATTGAAAAGATACAATATGCATCTAAGTTGGTTTCCCAAAAAAGAGAGAGAGAATTGACAATCTTCAGAGACAATGACTGAGCATGTTCCCAAACTTAGAGTAAGCCTCAGATTCAGGAAATCTAATCAATTCTTAACAGTCTAAAAGAAATCCGAATTTGGACATGTCCTACTGAATCTGCACAAAACAAACAGCCAAGAAAATATCTTAAAATTACACAGTGAGATAGACAAATTGCCTATGCAGGAACCATGACAAGACTGAGAACTGACTTCCCAAAAGCTAAAATGAGAGTCAGAGGGAACATAATTTCCTGCACAGTGCTGAGAGACACAACTGTGAGCTAGCCTAACGGTGCACACCCAGTGACCATCTTCCAAGAGTGAAGGCAAAATAAAGACATGCTTGGATGGATACAAACCGAGGGTTCTGTTGTTGTTGTTGTTGTAGTTTTGGTTTAGTTGGGTTTGGTTGCTATTTTTTTTATTGCCCCCAAGCCCTCCTTAGAAATATTTTCTAGACTATACTATACATGGAGGGTAAGAATCCCTGATAGAAAATTGTTTGACACGAAAGAGGAGATCATGATCCAGGTATAGTGGTAACTGTATGAGCATAGGTAAAGAAATACTTCCTGAATAACAATAATGTTACCACATTTGAGTAGTATATTAGTTTCCTTGGGCTTGCATAACAAAGTCCCACAAACTGGGTGGATTTAAATAACGAGTTTATTCTTTCACACTTCTGGAGGTTGGCAGTTTCAAATCAAGTTGTCAGCAGGGGCATGCTTTTTCTGAGGGCTCAGAGGAATATCTTTTCCATGCTTTCCCCTTAGCTTCTTATAAACCGCCGGCAATCCTTGGTATTCCTTGGCTGGTAGACACATCATCTAATCTCTGCGTCATGATTGCATGGCACTCTCTCTGTGTGTCTGTGGATCACATCTTTTCTTATAAAAATACCACTCATTGCGGATGTAGGTCCCATTCCTACTTCAGTATGACCTCATTGTAACCTAATTTCATCAGCAAAGACCCAATTTCTAAATAAGAGTACCTTCCTAGGTAGAAGGGGTCCGAATTTGAAAGGCTGCTTTTGGATGACATGAGAAACCCACACAGGGGTTAAAATAAGACAACAAAATCTAAACAAGACTTGAAAAGAAGAGGGAAGGAACTGAATGGCATAAACCATGCTTACGTCATTGCAAATGTTCTGGAGGAGAATAAAGTTATTCATTTTAGACTTTTAAGTTGAACACATATGATGGCAATATTATTTGTATATATTACATATTTAGCAGAAAATTAAAATTAATTTATGAACATGTGTATGTTCCCATAAGAATTAAGGAGTTCCTAACAGAGTTCCTAAAACATAACCAAAAAAGTTTTAAAAAAAGATTAAAAAAATTACCATATGCTAAGGTGTGTGTTTTGCTCCTGATGTTATATAAGTGAACAGAGTTGTTTTGTAAAAAAAAAAAAAAAAAAAAACAGTTGTTTTGTAGTTTTGGTACAGTGTTTCATATCAAGATACTTAAAAGAAAATGAAAGGTTTTAACAAAAAAAAAATGCTGCTAATTGCAAAACTGCGCATTAATCAATGTAAGACAAGTTTCTTTGTATCTCTATCATCACAACTCAGGTACTATCGCTTTAAAGAACACATAGAAAAATAAGAAATATTTTTCACAAAAATGTCTAACAAGGGGACTTGCTTTAATCATATTTTCACAATCTTTTTACTCTAAGTCATCCATTAAGACATGAAATGACTTTGTCATACAGAACTGGGCTACCTAATAAAATTTGTATCCATGGCACTTTGTATAGGGTTCAAAAAAACAAATGAGTAATTTTTTTTTTTTCTTCCTGATATTCTCACCTGAACTCCACAATGTCCATGTTCCTTACCTGGCTTTCCATAGCCAAATATTGAATCCATGTGGGTTCCAATAATAACCTTCCCTCTTCAATGGAGACAGTTGGAGCAAGCTTATTTTCTATTTTTATCTGCTAATTACCTATTTGCAATAGAGTTTTAAAATGCTACCCTAATCCATGCCCTTATTTCCTTCTGTTATATGCGATCCCCTGTTACTTTGTTTAAATAGGTTATGTCTTTAACGGTAATTGTCTGGAAGCGAGACTTGCTGTCTGTCGGGTCACCGTTGCCTATACCAGTTATTCTAATTTTAGGACATCACAGGCCCTATGTGATAGGGAACCACATTCTCTAAAGTACGGGCACTGCATTTCACATTTACCAATTATCAAGGGACCTGACTGGAAGATGTGCAATTGTGTGAAAAATCTTCCTTAGAGAACTCGGCTACAATGGATTGATAGGTTCTCACATGTACAAATTAATTACTTTTGTCACTTATTATTTGTGGTCGGCCTCATTCTTCTTGTTGGAAATGACAATATCTGTTCTGCATATAGGTCAGGGAGGAGGACAGGCAGAGAGAAGCGAGGTCTTTCCCTGTTAGCAATTAGAAGCTTCTTGATGCTTTTAAGTGCCTGTGGATAAATAAAACTACTATAATTGCAGAGCCATTTTTAGAATTGCGTATCCACTGAGACATTTTGACCTGCAGCAATAAACTACTAGGCAGTGCTTGAACTGTTCATATCAGTTAATTAGAAAATGAATATGTAACTGAATAGATTAATTCAACAACCTTCATAAGCACAGCGATAGTTTCTCAGTACCTCAGATCCCTACTATTTTCTTTTGTTTCTCCCTTTTTCTCTTTTTCTTTCAAGAATAACCACCCATGTGTGAAAATTCCATTATAAAGAAGCCAGTGAAAACAAGTTATTTGTCATTTTTCCTATTAACTGATATCAACAAAACATTTTATTCAGGTTTTTTTTTTTTTTTTTTTAACACAAACTATATCATGCTTTTCTAGGAAGTTCATGAATGGCCAGAACCTTATGAAGTCATTTGTACTTGCTCTTTTGCTCTCTTTCAGGAGGAAACATAGCCTTCCCAACAAGCAGTAACTTGGATATTCATTCATTTGTTTATTCCACAGACTTTTCCTTGAGTGCCTACTGTGTACCAAGCAGTATGGTAGATATTCTCAGTAAAGATAGAGAACAAAGTCAAGTGGGTCAGGAAGTTTACTTTCTAGAAAGGGCAAGCATGATATATATAAAAATGAACATCAACCATGTAAAACGTTGACATGAAAGGATAAATATGGGTAAGTCTACTTTAGACAGAGTGGTCAGGAAAGGTCTCCATAATACTGAATGTTCACTTCATGAGCAATGTAGAGCCATTCATGCCAGAGAAATAGAAAGAAAAATCAAGGTCCTGAGAATAGAAAATGAGTACCCTAACCACCACCACCCCCAACCTACTCGTCACTTATAACTGGTAAAATGTACTGATTGCAATTTGGTGAGAAAAATGTGGAGTTCCATAAGATTAGAAGACAAGCTGGAGATAGATCAGCAAGACTTCTTATGCTATAACACGGATTTGGAATTTTATTCCACATACTGCAGAAAACAACCGAAAAACAGCAAGGAAGTTATATGCTCTGACTTGCATTTTAAAAATAGGATATAGGCCGTTATGTGGGAAAAAAATAGATTTCTTCTGGACAAGAGGGAAATTGGGAATCAATTAATTGGTGAAAATGTTTTTTATTAGGAAAACCTCATAATGGAGGTGGAGAGGAGGGGATACCCTGGGTTTTGTTTTCCGTAATTATTTGAATGGTAATGCCATTTCCTAAGATGAAAATCCTGAGCAAGAACTATATTTAGGGGAAAATCATGCCTTCTATTTTGACTATGCAAAGTTTGAGATACTTAACGAAATATTCAAAAGTAGATTTGTCAAGCAAGCTTTTGTAAATATATGTCTGGCACTCAAATGAGATGTCTAAGCTTAACATGTGTATTTTGGAGTTGTTGGTAGGTAGGTGTTGGTTAAAGTCATGGAAATTGGTGAGCCTCTTTTTTTTTTTTTTAGAGAGAGAGCACACCAGCGTGTGAGCAGGGAGGCTGGGAGGTGGGGTGGAGGGGGACAGAGGTAGAGAGAGAATCTTAAGCAGGCTCCACACCCAGGGTGGAGCTCAATCTCACGATCCTGAAATCATGACCTGAGCCAAAACCAAGAGTCAGATGCATAACTGACTGAGCCACCCAAGCATGCCCCCCATCCCATGAGCTTTCTTAAGGGTAACATCATGATTAAGTTGTCCATTAAAAATTTCACATCAGGAGTGGACTGTCTGCAGGAGTAGCTAGTGAGAGTTGAGAAACTCTAGGAGAATGTTACAGGGTAAGGTTAGAGGAATGTTCTATGATAAGAGGATGTGTCTGCAAAAAGAGTGATCAATTCTCCTAGATATAATAGGAGGAACTGGAATTATCTAGTAGATTTACTTTCTGGAGGACATTGTTAATGTCAATCAAAGCAGAGTTTAGCTAAACTCTTAGTAGGTTCTGCTTTTCTAGGAGAGATGCAGTCGCGGCAGCAACGGGTAGATTTTGCATTAATCACAAACAATATTTGTTTGCGCTGATATAATGTAATCATCCACTGAAAAATAGAATCTCTACCTGCCAAGGTGGTCCTTCCCAGTTTGTTCCATCCTTCCACATGTTACATTCAGTTAAGTTTTAGTTGGGAAGGGCTTTTTCTTGACTGTATTTTTTTTCCATAAATGATTCTATTCAGAGTAATAATGCAACAAGTTTATGTCAATTGTGTGGTTGATATGCCCTGGCTACCTGGAGTACAATACTGATAATATAAATCAGATAAAAATGATTTTATATTTAAAATTTAAAAAAGCATTCCTGATGAGATAAAAAAGATATACTACAAATATCTTTTTTTTTTTAAGATTTTATTTGTTTATTTATGAGAGACTCAGAGAGAGAGGCAGAGACATAGGCAGAGGGAGAAGCAGGCTCCATGCAGGGAGCCCAATGTGGGATTTGATCTCCGGACTCCAGAACCATGTCCTGAAGGCAGATGCTCAACCCCTGAGCCACCCACGAGTCCTGAGATACTACAAACATCTTAAGATTTATTTTTGTTATTTCTTATTTTACTTTTTCAAGATTTTTTTTTAAATCAGTGATTATAGTGATGGTAATTTAATACTGAAGACACAGTATTTTAAAGTTTTTGTTACCAAGTGCCAAGTGTAATGGGGATTTTTTTTCTTTTTCTTTTTTTTTTTTTTTTTTGGTCATAGATTTCTTTGACCATATGCCACATGGGCATATCCAAACTATTTACAATTTAATAAAGTCTCTTACCACTTCTCCCCAAAGTCCTTACTCCTCCATATTCTTCTGAAGTTTTCAGAGGTCCTGGTGTCATTTTGGAAATGGCTCTATGGAGCTACTTTATGGTTTGCTTTCATGATTTTCAAAAGTGGATGTTGACAAAGCATGTTCTTCCCAGGGGAAGGGTTAACAGAATCTCAAAGTGTTGGGAGATGTGGAGATGCAGAGTAACTTAAATTGTCAATGCTTTGTTTTTAAACTGGATACTTATCTCAAAAAATAAATAGGAGAAAGGGCATTCTGTTGTTACATTTTCAAAATGGAGCCTGCTTACAAGCTTAACACCTGTTTTGTCTTAAAAAGTTACTCAAATATTTAAGTTAAATTGTAATACATACAAATGGGAGTGGAATCCAAGTAAAACAGAGAAGCATATAATGTAATACAGTTCTCTCTTTACTATCTCTTATATAATCATTTATTTTTCATTCTTCAGGTTGTTATAGTAACTTTTTCATATATATATCATATATATAAATGATATATATACATTACATATATATAATATTATATATATATAAAAAATGATTTATGGACATTAATCGGTATCTACCATGAAAAATGAAGCATTTATTCTACTTACCTGGTTTTCCCTTTCTCTGTTTTCTAATGCCTTTGATGTTTATTATAGAAAATCTCAAATATATAAGAGTTAAAAGAATAGTGTTACACCTCTGTATCTTAGATTCAACAATTATCAGCTCATATCCAATTTTGTTTCATGCATACCCTCAACCAATTCTTATCCACCTCTGATTATACTGAAGTACAGATATATTATTGTCTCTAAATATTTCAGCGTAGAAATGTAAAAGATAGGAATTGTTTTAGACATGATCACAACATCATTATCAAATTAAAAATTGAAATCCATTAATATCATTAAATATAACATGAGTTTACTTATTTTACAGGTTATCATATTTTGAACAGTTTGGGTACTTAAATCAGAATTTATGTGAAATCTATACACTAGAATTAGGTACATTCGTTTAGTACCTTTTACCCTCTGTGTTTTCCAGTATTTTTCTCTCTCTTTCGACCTCTACTGCATGTATACCAAAACTTTAATATGCATTCTATTTTTGTTTCTGTTATTTGTTATTTTCCTACTTTTTTTTAATTGATACTTCGACTTTAGGCAATGCATTCTAACTCCAAATGATATAAAGAAAAAAGTAGTGTTCTTTCATTTTTTCCACCCCTTCCTGTTGCTCATTCCTTATATCTTATCATTCTTTTTATTTCTTTTACATTGTCAGACTGATAGTATGTACAATCATTTCTTAACTCTAAAGTATTAGATTGTATTCCATTTTAGTTTGCTTTAGATATAGATAATATCTTCCTTGTACACCACATCATTCTTTTTTTGTTTTTCAAATGGCTAGGTATTTGATTATACTCTTTATTAAATAAACTAATATATACTGACTTTTGTTAACTGAAGCAAATATCTACAAGTATAGGGTTTACTTTCTTTAGTTCTACTCTTTGAACCTCAGGATTTTCTTAATTCTTAGATTATATCTTTGTTTTGTTCTACTATATCTTAAGTTTTTCTTAAGTGTGTAACATGTAAATTTTCTGTTTCCTCACTTAATTTTATTTGGTTTAGATGTGGATGAAAACAGTCAAAGTTCTGAAGAAGTGCCTTTTAACTTGAATATCCATACTAAATTTGAAAGTAAATGAAGTAAATGATAAGTTTACTGAAAAGGGAAAAATGAAAAATAATAGCAGCGATAAGCTATGAGATAGGAAAAATATTTTATATTTACCTTGATTTTACAGATTTGGTGTTCTTTATCTTTTGTTTTGTTTTGTTTTGTTAATGTAAATTCAAATCCAGTAGACTCAAGAATGTTCCTTCAGTTTGTGTTTTGTTTTTGTTAGTTTTGGCCACTATGCCTTCAATAATCTACCTCAGCTTTAGTTTTTTTCAAAAAAGTAATTACTTTCTTTTATTTTTGAAAGGTGTTTTCACCGTATTTAGAATTCTGGATGGAAAGGTTATTTCTTTTTTTGTTTGTTTCTTAAGTATTTGAAAACATCACTCTCTGTTTTTTAGCTCATGTGTTGTTGTTTTTTTTTATACTTTTGAGATTTTTGGATCTGCGGTTTGTAGTACTTCATTAGTTTTCGGAAAATGCTCACCTACTGTCTCATAAAATCATTCTTTCTCTTGTTCTCTCCTTCAGAGACTTGAATTGCACATATGTTACAATCTTTAATGTTGTCCCAAAGTCTTAGATTATTTTTGTTTGTTTGCTTTTTATTTGTTTTACTTGTTTCCCTTCCTTAAGTAACAATTTGGATGATTTGTATTGAACTATCTTCTATTTACTGATCTTTTGTTCACTTGTGGCTGGTGTAGTGTAGAGCCCCATCAGGGTATTCTTCATATCTGATGCTGCATTTTCTTATTTATAGGATTTGCATTTGACTGTTTTATGGGAGAAAGAGATGGCCATCTTACCACCATATCTAAAAACATCAATTAAAATTGTTATGAATTTTTAAAATGTGGATACAGTGTATCTGTTTGGAATAATTGTGGGACTCAGAACTGAAATGAGTTTGCAATTACCACAATCTCTTTTCCTCAGGTCTGGATGAGAAGTTTACAACTGGGGGTGAAGCTGGAATGGAGCAGATTATCTTTGGATGCTTCAGGCAAGCATGGAGCCCCACCTATTTCACCAGACTATTATTTCCTACTGAACAAATACTTTAAGTTATAATCCTTGGAACTTTACCTGAAATCACATCCTAGTTTATCTTCCTCCTGTTTTTGCTTTCCTTATTCCCTTCACTTTTTCTCAGGGTAACATTTCTTAATAATCAATTCAAATTAATACCAATTTTGTAATCTACTGCTGGAGAACTCAGCCCAAGACAATGTTTTGTTTTGTTTTTTGTACTAGGTAAATAAAATGAATAGGATAAATGCAGTAATCAAATTATACATCACATACATTGGGAGTCCCAGGGGAAACAAACAAATTCTCTGGGGCTAGAGTTCTGGAGAGACTCTGATTTGAAAGATAACACTATTTCACCAGGCTGAGGAGTGGGTGATAGGGGAGGTTTTCCACATGGTTATATGTCAGCATTTTTACCTAGTGAGTTATAACAGGCTATATAAGCCAAATAGGCCTCTCGTTCTCCCTGAATTTGGAAGGTACCAAAAGAAAGAGGACATTAATTATGGGACGCAATCATAGTAAGCAAACCAAGTGTGTGCAATGGTGTTGTCTATAGCTGCCTTTGCCTGTAATTAAAGCATACTCCGTACATTAGCATGTACTCAATATTGACTACCTACACTGAATAACCAGCTACAGAACAACAAAAGAAGACAACTATGGAATCAAGGGAGAAAGCGGGATGTTAGACTCTTCAATACGTGTTCTATCAGCCACCAAAATATTGATTTCTGGAGGCTGCTTGTGGATTTTCCTCATATATTTTAAATCTTTATATTTACTTTTTTTAAAAAATCACTTTTGTCATGTAGTTGCTTGATAAATGTTTTCTTGAAATTTAAATTAAAGGATAGACTTCCAGAAGTTGGTAAACCGATTTCTTTAGATTTTTTTTTCTGGTACTTTTGTAAAATCACTAAGCTGAGAACTTAAAAACCTTATATTGCATTTAACCTACAGAATTAGTTATATATTACTATTTCTGTTCAGAGATGATGGAATTTAAGCTCAGAGAGGTTAAACAGATTACCAAAGTTCACCCAGTTAGTGGTTATGTCAGTTCTATTGAATTCAATTCAAACTCCTACTTAAATATTGCACAAATGGCACTCTCATTCATAGAAAATACTGCTACATCGTCCATTTATAGTCCACCAAATGCATACAATTTCCATCAAAAGTATTGAATTACCTCTTATGCCACGACACTATGCAATTTTTAATTTTATCAGTACTGCAAACAGGTTGATTCTATTGAAAAAAGAAAAACAAAACAATTCAAGGAAACTGAAGTCTAGAAAAATCCTGCTATTTCTGAGACTTGAAACTGTTTTTTTAATTACCTACTGTTCTTTTTATGAAATCATTATTTTTAATAATATTCTCATTTGTGGAGCATTATACAGTCACACTGTTAGGTGATATGTTTTCAGTATCATCAGCTGACAGCACTGAATTTCAAACGCAGTGATGCCTGAATTTACTGATGTGATATATTTAATCTAAAAACAAAACTGCCTAATGTGTGAGCAAGCACCTATACTGAAATATAAATAGTTATCATTTACATAAAGATGGTTATTAATAGTTAAATATTAATAGAAAAAAGTAGTTAGTGAGATTTAAGGTCAAGCTTCAGTTCTCTGAAATCAAATGTGATCTATTTTGATGAAGGATTCAAGTGCACCTGAAATGAATTTTCTCCTCGAGGGTGGAAGGTTCTACTAATGTCAATTAGTTCAGGTTTGCTATGTATAGTAAATATACTACTAAGAGTGTTTGGCTTCAAGCCAAAGTCTGTCATTCATTTATTAAGTCTACCAAGAAGTCTTTCTAAATTTCAGTGCTTCATATTCCCTTTTCCCTAAGGATTGTAATAATCTAATTCACAAGGTTGTTGTGAGCATCGTTGCTTTTTTAAAGCAGTTGACTTTAAATAATGAAAGTTCATAGTATGAATCCTTTGAACTAAAATAAATTGAACCACTTTTTAACCCTAACATACATCTGAATATACTAATTTTCACAATCACAGTCACATTATTCAGTCTGGTGAGGTCTATCTAACTGACAACTGCACATGTCTGAATTTATCTTTCCCTAAATTTGGAATGGGTGTGGCTTCAAAGAAACTCCCCTCCCATAATGTTCTTGTCTTGATTGACATATAATACAAAGACTTTAAGATCATGCCCATCTCTGTGCCATACAGTGCATCATAGGTATACATGTCATAGGAAAGAGACGGTAAGGCATAATAGAAAGGGCATTAGGGTAGAAAACAGAAAAACTAACTCAAATTTTGGATCTTTCATGAATTTGTGACCTTGAAGAAGACTAACATTGTTGAACATCATGAAGAGCAACATGATATAAAACCCTATTAGACTTCAGTCTAATACTGTCCCATGAAACATGCTTATGACAACTTCCTTATTGTTATATATATATATATATATATATATATATTAACTGAAGTTCAATTTGCCAACATATAGTATAACACCCAGTGCTCATCCCATCCAGTGCCCTCCTCAGTGCCCAGACAACTTCCTTATTGTATTTGAAATCTTACTTTTTTATCTGAGTTATTGAGCATTAATCGTGAACTCATCAACCATGACAGCATATATGACAAGTGTAATATACATAACATGGCAAATAATTATGTCAATTTATTGTTTTATTACTTTGAACCATCTTTCTTCTTTTTTCCTTTTTCGTTCTTTCCCTCCCAAATTCCTTTCTTCTTTCCTAATGCTGCTATTTATAAAATAAGAATATTGGACCTTGAATCCTAAAGTTCCTTAAGTTCAATAATTCAATAATGAGTTGAGAATGAATATGGAGGGCTCAGGACACTGAACATCTCCAAGAATTTACACGAGCATGTCATGGACGGTGTTCTATCCCTGAGAATATAATCCCTTCTGCCTTGATATCAGAAACAACTTAAAAGAGCTAAAATAATGAACTTGAAAATTTGGTTCTTTCCCTATATTTAGTGCAGATCAAAACTACTGATATGAACAGTTTTGGTCAGATTCCCAGATAAGAAACCTGATTCAAAGAGGTCAAAGAGAAATTTTAAAAGTCTAATATTATAACAACAAAGCCTTTCTTGAAGATTTTCTATATTTCTCCTTGGTGAGGTTACAGGCAGGAAATAGGTAGTTAACAAGTCGAGCTGAAGAATATCATTATTCCCATTATTATTGCCATGAATTATAATTGTCAGAATGTATGAAATACAAAGCAAAATTTCTTCTTGGTTCCCCATGCAATCCGGAGCCAGATTTTTTCAAATCTAAAATGTCCTACAAGTATATGAGTCAATGATCAGAAGTTAGTTATGTGAACTCTTCTACAGCATTAAGGTACTATTTTATTTTAACAACTTTAAAATCAAAGAATTTGATTCTTTCAGTGAAGGGGATATTAGTTTCTGTAAGTAAATCCTGCAACATAGTTTCCAGAAAACAGGTATTGAAGCTGAAATGCCAGAGTTTAAAACCCAGTTTAGCCATTTATTGTCCAAGTCGCTTCACCAAACCATTTATCCTTCTATGTCAGTTATATTTACTATAAAATGAAGAAAATAACTGCGCCACTTGATGTGGTAATGAGGAATAAATATTAGATCATATATAAGTAAAGTATTTAACACAGAACTGTGTTCATAGTAAATGCTTGGTCCGAGATCATTTTACAATTATTAGCTTTTTATTTGAATGATTAGAAAAGGGAAGCCCAGAGGGTGAGTGACTTGCTCAAGGTCATGCTGCTTGTTAGTGTTTATTTTTTCGTAACTTAAGTTGGGTTTTTCAGGGCCTTTTACTGATAATTAACTACATGAAAGGACACTGAAGAGATCCTTGCCATTAATTAATACTGAGATAGCTAAAGGGTTTTTTGAATATATTTTCTCATCTTTGTCTTTGCAAATACTATGCAGGTAGGTCAGTTATATGTATTTCAATTGTCTCTACTGAGAAAGTAATAGAATTTCATTTTTGAGAATTTTCTTTCTTTTTTTTAAGATTTATTTATCTATTCATGAGAGACACACAGAGAGAGGGGCAGAGACATAGGGAGAGGGAGAAGCAGGCTCCCTGCAGGGAGCCCCATGTGGGATGCCATCCCGGGATCAAGCCCTGAGCCTAAGGGAGATGCTCCACTGCTGAGCCACCCAGGCATCCCTCATTTTTGAGAAATTTCATTTGAAATGATAGATTTTTGTGTTTCCATTCATATTCTGTTTTTTAGTCTATAATTTTCAATAGATGTGACAAAGCTTAGCGAGACTACCTACATCCAGGGAAAGAGTTAACATTCACTAGCAAACCAGAAAGTATAAGCAATGCCATATTTGAACAGAGCACTACTTAAGTATTTCTTACAGTAAGGTTTAAGTAGCTACTTATGAAAAGCTATAGAAGTTTATAGGTTACAGAATTAAACTATGATTTTTAATTATGGGCTACAGTACAGACAAGTATATATTTCTCAACCTGCTGTCTATGAATCATCAATATTAAAATCTCCTTGGGCGATCAACATTATATATATATATATATATAAGCTGTCAGAATATTTCAATTGTAACCAATTATCCTCATGTTTCACCTACTATTAGTAATTCCCATGCCAATAAGAGTTTGCAGTCTTCCACTTATCCAAAGTTTTAGATCAGAGTTTGAATTCTAGAGTCAGCACATTAGAGTTGTAGAATGTTGGACAAATTAATCTTATTTTTACTCAGTTTCCTTATCTGTGAAAAAGAAACAATGTGAGTACCTACCTCATGGAATTACTATAGAATGAAATGAGTTCATGTACATAAAGAATTTGGCACTTTCTCCATAAAAGAATGTAGAACTAGGAAGAGCTTCTTGGGTACTGCTGTTATGCCATGACTCTTTCAAATGTAAAGCATTAAGGTAGATTTTGATGTCCCTAAAGACAGGATCTGACTCGTGCCTCTTTCTACTTCAGCATTTAGAAAAAGAAGTAAATTCAGAAGAGGTCTGATAATAATACAGATTATTCAATATTTATTTTAATCTCTAATTGCCCTCAGAACCAATCCCTAGGACTATATTTTTTCTTGATTTCTGAAATGAATGTGACTTACCTAATTCAGTAAAAATACCAAAGAATTTTTTATGTCTTTCCCACTTCCTGTATCCTATAATGTGTATTCCACAGAGACCTAATCCCATAAGATGCTTCTCAAAAAATATTTTATACTTAAGTATATTGAAAAATGTTGCATCCTCCATACAGTCTCACAAATGTGTAATTTCTATGAAAGGCTACAAGAAGTCTTATAGCAACTAATGTATTTCTTTCTTTGACTTCTTAAGTTTACTTGGTTAAAGAACACTTCACTGCCTAATACCTTACAAGAATCCTTAGCATAAGTAATCATCCTAGTACAGCTTTTTTGCACATGAGATGTCTTTGAAATAAACCTCTCTGTTTCTCAGTCTTTTCTCTTTTGTGTTTTCAGAAGCTGAAATTGGAATTGTGATACAGTGCGTAGGCAGCCATATCAGTCTTCCGACCCTGACTCCTTAACATGGTCGCTGGGTTACCTTAAGCAAATAAATGAAACTTCCTAGACCTCCATTTTTACATCTATAAAATGGAGCTAATGACACCCACTTTGTAGCACTATCATCAGGATTCTATTCCATGATGTACATATGGTACGTACTCCAGTGCAGTGGCTGTTAAGAATGACCCATTAACTTTCTTTATATTGATTTCCATTATTGCCTAGAATTCTAACAGTAAATTGAAATCTACTTTTGCTTTGGTAAAAGTTTCAAATCACTCCTTTTCTTCAAATCAAAACTAAAAGACAACCTACAGAATGGGAGAAGATATTTGCAAATGACGTATCAGATAAAGGGCTAGTTTCCAAGATCTATAAAGAACTTCTTAAACTCAACACCAAAGAAACAAACAATCCAATCATGAAATGGGCAAAAGACATGAAGAGAAATCTCACAGAGGAAGACATAGACATGGCCAACATGCACATGAGAAAATGTCTGCATCACTTGCCATCAGAGAAATACAAATCCAAACCACAATGAGATACCACCTCACACCAGTGAGAATGGGGAACATTAACAAGGCAGGAAACCACAAATGTTGGAGAGGATGCGGAGAAAAGGGAACCCTCTTACACTGTTGGTGGGAATGTGAACTGGTGCAGCCACTCTGGAAAACTGTGTGGAGGTTCCTCAAAGAGTTAAAAATAGACCTGCCCTATGACCCAGCAATTGCACTGTTGGGGATTTACCCCAAAGATACAGATGCAATGAAACGCCGGGACACCTGCACACGATGTTTCTAGCAGCAATGGCCACGATAGCCAAACTGTGGAAGGAGCCTCGGGGTCCATCAAAAGATGAATGGATAAAGAAGATGTGGTTTATGTATACAATGGAATATTACTCAGCCTTTAGAAACGACAAATACCCACCATTTGCTTCAACATGGATGGAACTGGAGGGTATTATGCTGAGTGAAGTAAGTCAATCGGAGAAGGACAAACAGTGTATGTTCTCATTCATTTGGGGAATATAAATAATAGTGAAAGGGAATATAAGGGAAGGGAGAAGAAATGTGTGGGAAATGTCAGAAAGGGAGACATAACGTAAAGACTCCTAAGTCTGGAAAACGAACTAGGGGTGGTGGAAGGGGAGGAGGGCGGTGGGGGGTGGTGAGTAGGTGATGGGCACTGAGGGGGACACTTGACAGGATGAGCACTGGGTGTTATTCTGTATGTTGGTAAATTGAACACCAATAAAAAATTATTTTATTAAAAAAATCATATTGAGTATGAAATACAGTGAACTCATTTGACTGTCAGAATGAGGTGCTCATTGTTTACAATCACTGAGAAAGAGAGTAACTAGCAGAGTATTAGAACCAAAATTCACAGTCCAACATAAGGACTTTTTCAATGATATCACTGTATTTGTTACTACTTTCTCTTGTGCTGTGGCTGCTATCAGTATCTGCTAAATCCTCAGCCAAGTAAAACAGGAGAATGAAAGTCAAGGTCAGAGAACACATGAATTTTATATTATGTCTTGTTCTGTTGAAAGGTGGTATGGCCTGGTTAGACATTATCTTTCCATTATCACTTTCTTATGCTGACTGCTGACTGTGCTCAGGTGGCAAAGAGAAGTGGTAATTGGATGAATATGTTCTACCCCTCTTGATAATTAAAAAAAAAAAAAATAGTGAAAACAGCTTCTTCTTGAACTTTCTACTGGCCACTAAAGACGAAATGTCACCAGAAATAGTAACACAAAGATGAAGTCTTTCAAAATGATTGGTCTGGGATCCTTCAGGTCTCACTCATTGGTCAACTGATTTAGAATGTGCTTTACTAATTCACAGCTTGGGCTCCAATGGCAAGATCCCGTGTGAACTCCATTTCCACCACTACCCTGGATTGCACATCTTGAACCTTTAATGTTTCAGGTGTGATTCATCTTGAAGGAATATATTCCATACAACAACGTGAAAAGGTTATAATTAGGAACAGTTTGACAAGACTTCTGCCTGGGGGTGGGAACCTTAGTGACTTAGGTGTTCTCCAAGGTATGATTTTCAGTTCTTCGATCTCATTTTTTTCCTTCCTATATCTAACAGCACATAATGAACCATGTCCTAGAGACGAGTTCATACTAACCAAGTTAATCAGAAAGATACAGAAGTCAGGTTCCCATTTGATTAATTGAGAATAAAATATATAAACCGTTAAAAGTTCAGAAATAATGAAACTTAAATTGCTTGTAATTTAAACTTAATTGCCGACAAGCCTGATTGTAACATGGGGTTTGATAAGTGCATGATCTGAGGTTCCATGGGCAGAAAGCAAGTTTTAGCTTACTTGTCAGCCATTTGTATATCTTAAATTAATTTTCATTACTACATTTCTTCTTATCTTGTTGTAAAAGCATGGGCTTATATGTCACAACAAAGTGTTCAGTTTCTCTCCTGACCCAAGAATATGGTCCTTAGAATAAGGATTTATAAATTGTTGCAGACAGGAGCTATGTTGCTTGTTGACTGAATCTTCCTTTTCAAATAATCATTTTTATTCATCCAATCTTTTGCTAAACACTTAATGAGCTTCTAGTATGGGCCGGATTCTTTACTAAGTTCTAGAAATATAGAGATACACAAGAAACAGTACCTGGACACAAGGATGTTAACAATCATAAGAAAGTTAAATTAAAAATAATTATATGACAGAGGCACCTAGTGGCTCAGTTGATTAAGCATCCAAATCTTGATTTCAGTTCAGGTCATGATCTCAGGGACGTGTTATCAAATGCTCAGGAGAAAGTCTCTCTCTCCTTCTCCTCACTCCTTTCTGCTCTCTCGAACTCTCTCAAGTAAATAAATAAATATATTTAAAAAATAATTACATGAGTATTTGATCAAAGTTATGATAAGGAGAAACAAGGGTTCAATGTGACCACAAAGAAGGAATAATATAAATCAAACTTGGGAAGTCGGGGAAGAATTCTTGAGAGAGGGAACATTTCATCATGCCTAGTAGTTAAGATTAATTGCTAACTATGGAGACTTGCTAACTGGCTTCTTCGACAGGGGAATGCACAAACATTTAAAGAGATAAACTGACATTAGGGGAAGGAAATCAATCAGTATTACTCCAGCAAATCTCAAAATCAGGAAATTATGGAACTTGTATCTCTTGTGATACTGGTAACAAGACTTAGCTCTGATGATGACGCACCAGTTTGTGCGTGTTATTTCAATGTTAGATTCAAAAAGCTTCATTGGAATCAGGTGTCTAAATCTGCATACATCAGCTATGGCCCAAAGCACAGGATAATGGAGCCTATAAGTGGCTGGTGAAAACTCAACTCAATATATTTGGTGATTCTCAAGGAAAAAACCTAGTATGAGTTGACAATCATCCAAAGAAATACCACTATTCTATTTATCATGGTTTGATTAGTAGTCTTCATGCTTCTACTGTCTTCAGTGTGAGATTCAAGTAACTATATGGCTGACAAAGATCTCTCCAAAGTTCGAAGCCTCTGCTTATTTTTCAGGCTATATTGTACCAGACCATGCTGCCTCTTGAAATCTAACCCAGCTACAACAAATGATTCTCAGCAGGCTTCATGAAGGTAACCTACTCCTTCTTGACTGCAAGCCTTTGCCTGTGCTAAATTACCACCTTGCACATGCTAAATGTGTTCTATTTTTCTTTTTGCTTGACAGACTTCTCTTATTTTTAGCTCTTAGCTATAAAATCATTTCTAACAAGAAGACTTCATTGACTCCTAAAGAATACTCCTTTGAGTTCCCATAGAAACTCGTTTTTACTCCCATCGTGTGCTATAGATCTATAACCTATCTCCCTGGAATAGAAGACATCTCTGTCTTGTTTTGTACCACATTCCAAAAACCTAACAGAGTAATAGCACACATTATTACTCAATAATTGCATATTGAATTATTAAAGTAAACAGTGTTTTAACCTCCAAATGTCTATTTATTTGCATTTTTATACTTTTCCATAAGTTATGTTCCTTTAAACATTGTCTTGCATCCAGATAGTATAGTGCTTGACACAGAGCTTGATAAAATAGTTAAATAAGCACCAGTGAGAATAATCGTGATATTAGAAAGTGGCATGTTCTTATGTAAAGTAGAAACTCCACCATTGCAAAGACCTCTTTGTCTTTACATCTCTACTTTCTCAAGGTCTATAAGAGTGCCTGGCACATGGTAGATGAATAATATCTTTTACTGAATATGTAAGTGAAACAATTATCATGAATACAATGTGAGATTAAAAAACCATAAAACTATTCTTAGTGTAAGCAGCTTTAAAAATGATTTAGATGCTCAGTATTACTGTAATGCACACCCATCGCAACCGTGCTGCAAAACAACAGCACACTGATGTGCAGTTTTCAAATTGAGGAGGCAGCAATTGAATTAAATTACCTTTATCACCTGACACCTGTGTCTCTCCTATCAGTGATAACTTCACACAGACCAGGAATCATCAAGTATTGTTTTACTATATAAAATAAATATTGATGGATGTCCTACAAAAGTATTTAGATCGCCAATCCATTTTTTGCTCCTTATAAAAATAATAACCTCAAATGTTTATCCTTTTACCTCTCTTATTTATATTCAAAAGAGGCAACTTTGAACAATCTTAGCTGTATGGAAATGCTAATTTTTTAAAAAAATTTATTGGTAGGGAACCCTCTTTCCAAATCCTACTCCCTCCTCACCTTTCATTTATTATCAAAGAGGCAAAATATTTCATTTTGCACATGTGCAACTGGCCATTTGAGGAGTAGGTGAATGTCATTTAATTTTCTATGAATGTCCACCTGGCAGGTTAGGCTTTGGTACACATCAATCTTGAGATCACATCCTTAAAGTAAGAACAATGATGGGAGAACAAAATTGGCCTTGAGAGCAGCAATCTTAAGATAGCCTTTCCCTTAATAATATTAGAGGGAAAAAAATAAGTGTGATTTCTCCAACTGAAATGGCAAGCACAAAGGAAAAGAAAAAAAAATGTTCAAAGTGGCAGGGTCTTTGCTTTTTCAAATTCTTAAAATACGGCTTAACACACAATCTCATAAAACACTAAATGAGGGTAAAAAGGGAAAAAAAAAGTCCTTTTTTGTATTCCCTCAAGAAAGCACAAAGAGACAGATGGTCCAAATGAGAGGGTCCCTGGTCAGATGAGACCTTAATAATCTTCGTTTGCTTTGACAAAGAAAAGTACGTAGTGAACCGTGTGACGACTTTGTTCTCCCAGGAGAAAGCACAACAGTGAGCAGAGAACGATGCCTAAAAATGGCCACATCTTTGACAACATGGGTTATAGTGCTTCGTTTGGTTAAGTAATAAAAGAACAATAAGAATCATTCCTTTTATACCTGTGTCACATATAAAACCCAAAGACAAAAGTCCAAAATAGTATGATTTCTATTTTTTTTTCCTTCTGTTATATAATGAGAGAAGAACAAAGAAACTTGTTTAACTCTATCTCTGGGTAAAGAAAAATGGTAAAAACAAAGAGAGAAAGCAGTAACAGCCCGTACTAACAGGATGTTAAAGTCTCACAAACTGCTGTTTGCTGAGCGCAAGTTCATCCTTCAACAGCAACTAGAGATTGACTGGAACTTCCGTCTTGCTCTAGAGTTTGAGCTCCTTTGATCAATAATGCTTGGGGAGTAAGATTGTGAACTAATTAGCATCATCCTTTAAACCATAATCCTCTTCCTGATTGGAAGATAAACCAGTTTCCTCTTTCAAAGACTCAGCACTGATATCATTGAAGTATACTTCAGGAAAATCTTGGGTAGAAAACCAAATGTCTGAAAATTATGTACCACCCAATGTCCAACTAATTTCTTCTGAATATTCTGGAAGAGAAGTACCAGAGGGATTTATCCATGGCAGGAAGCATGACACAGTGGAAAAACTAAGTATTTTGTTTTCAAATCCTGACTCTGACCTTTGGCTATGTGGCCTCACTCAAAATATTCAACCTCACTGCACTGAAATTTCTCAATTTTTTTTTAAATCACTTCAGAAGCATGCTTTGAAGTCCCAATATCAGGTAAACACAGAACACTTGACACAGTTAAATGTTTTTACTTACTATATGTTATAATATCAAATATTTGTGATGTGTAAAGAGATCAGAAATGAACCAGATTGATTATTTATTTAGAGACAGAGACAGAGAGAGAAAGCATAAGCAGGAGGAACACAAGGAGAGAGAAAGAGTCTCAAGCAGACTCCACACTGAGTGTGGAGCCTGATGCAGGGCTCAATTCCAGGATGCTGAGACCATAACCTGAGCCAAAACCAACAGTTGGGACACTTAACCAACTGTGCCACCCAGATACTCCAACTTTTAATAGATATTATATCCAACATATAAGAATATGACTCTAGTCCTAAATCATGGATGCATCCAGGCAGAAAAATGACAAAGGTTTCAGACAAATGTCCCAATCCAGTCTTAACAAAGTGTCTTTTCTTATCTTTCCTAAATCTTTGAATAAATAATAGCATTACTACCATCCCTACAGTCCTTGATTTTTTATTCTCTCTCTCTTTCCCTTCTTAACTCCTTTTTTCCCTCCCTAACTTCCTACTTCTCTTCTTAGCCATATCTAATTTTGTTGCTACATTATGTAGATTCTCATCCCCATTATATTTCCTACTTCATTCAATTTTCTTTTTTTTCCCTGCTATTATCACCTCCATAATCCAGACATCAGATACTTCCCTTTCTTAAATTGGTGGAAGAGGGAATCAGAATAACCTTGTACCTTCTAGATCAGAAGGAAGATGGGGTCATCAGACAGAAAGCATTCAGTAAATTGCACCATTGATTCTGATGTTGCTCAGAGAAAAGTATTCTCAAGTAATGGGTAACTCTAATAGAAGCGACCAGAAGAAGGATCCTATTACATTCATACCAGGATTATGAATTCACAAAGACTTAAACCCAAATCATAGTAATAAGTAGTTTTATATCTGTAATATGAGTATAGGCAGTGTGTGTTTGTGTGTGTGTTTTTAAGGATTTTATTTATTTGACAGCGAGAGAGCACAAGCAGGGGGAGCTGCAGGCAGAGGGAGAGGGATGTGGGGCTCCATCCCAGGACCCCAGGATCATGACCTGAGCCAAAGGCAGATGCCCAACCAGCTGAGCTACCCAGGTGACCCGGAAGTGTGTTTTTAAGCTACATTTTCTTTGCACTCGCTATGTGCCAAATACCGCTCTGAGTAATTTATACATATTAATTTATTTAATTTCCCAAACTACTCATGAGTTCAGAACCATTATTATATGCATTTGACAGATGAGAAAAAAAATAGCTCAATCAAAGAACTTGTAAGTGGTAGGGTATAGATGCCTAGGCTTTTAACTGTAAACTACAATGCCAATTTAGAAACATGTATTTTTTGGAAGAAAATTATTGTATGCTACATAACCAACATATTTTTTATTCATTCATCATACAGTCATACTTTTTTTTTCCCTCAAAACCTAGTGTGCGACAGGCAGCATACAACCTGGGGAGTCCATCGGTGTAAGACAGACCTGGCTTTGCCCTCATGGAGCTGGCTGATGGATCAGATGCAAGATGAAGGGGGTAAGGAAAAGAAGAAATGCTGGAGGATTCTTAGAAATTTTGTTTAAGCAAGTGGGTTGATGACGGCATTTTTTTTTTTTCCATTGGCTGGAAGAGGGGATCAGAGTCTTGTCCAGCAATTTTCAATGCTCAATTGATTTGGCAAGACTGGAAACTGTTGTTGTTGCTTTTTGGTTGGTTGGTTTCTTTTCATCAGGAGGCACATAATGTCTGGGATTTCTCTTGTGGATAATTTGAGAGCAGTGTTGCTCACTTATTCACTCCTCAAGGTTTTTAAAGAGTTCTACTTTTTGTAACATCTCTGTTAAGCCCTAAAGATAAAACTATGAGTAGAAGAGTTACAGATCTGAAGAGATTCACAATCATTAATATATTTTCCTTGTTACAGTCACCAACTGCATAAATGCCTGCCAAAATGAATTGAACGGTAACCATCTTCTAAAAGACGTAGACAAAAACCACATGTGATTTTTAAAAAAATTAGGAGATCTATATGGATAGAAAAATCTCAGTATCATCAGGAAGGAAGTTCTCTTCTTATAATGTCTTTTTTACCTTGGTGGTATTGAAGTAATTTTCAAATTCTTATTGTGTGTATGTATGTTTTTTTTAAGTTATGTAGTTTGAGTACAGAGATTCATTCTCATCTAGATGCAGTGCTTTTTTTTTCCTTATTGATTCTTTTTATTTTTTTTCCCTTCCCTTCTAAGATGGAAGTTGCCTTAACAATCCTTCTGAGGCTTACAAAAGAAAAGTAGCACAAGCAGGGAGAGTTTAGATGTTCTCTTCCTAAGAAACAGAGATTTTGTAATGAGAGCACATAACACAGAGTATCCCTGAAGGCAGAAGAAAAAGAGCTTAGCTTTCCAACTCTGCATGTGAAATGATTCACTAATTAGTAGTCCTAAATGTTAGGGGATGAGAGATGGAGGGATAAAAGCTGTTTATATGGTGTTTTGTGTATGATGGAAGTGTTGAATGAAACTTTGCTTCTTCGTGGAAAATACCACTCGGTAAAAATCTGGTCCTATAAACTGTTACTTAAGCGGGATCCTGCAGCTGCAGACTGATTAAAACCCAGCAGGTAAAGCTATAATAAACAAATGCCACCTGCTGCTGGAACAGGTGTTTGTGTCCTCATTTAGCAACCAAAGTAAATGAGAGGATGCTGAGGGGTTAAGGAGACCATTGCCTGGATTACCAGGAGCCTGGCATTCTGCAATTCATTGCTGTTTGTCCTTGAACTTAATGCTGGGGGTTTTGATTTGCCAGGTTAGTTGATGATGCCTCTAGGATTAAACTTCGATATAATTAAGAAGACCTATATCTTCTCCTGGTTGGATTCCCCACATTCAGTGTCTGCGGTTTTTTTCCCCTTCTGTTTTATTGTTGACCTCTCTTCACCCTGCACTACTTAGAAATCAATTACAGGACACGAATTATTGAGGAGAATTTCTTTCACCTTCTAACAACAAGTGAAACGAAACCGTATAGGGGATACATTAAAAACGCAATATGGCGGATAGTGTCCCATGAAATTTAGTAAGTACTTTTAAAATGTCATGGGTTATATAAAATTAGGCTCTTTTCTACTCCCTCTTCCCATCACCTACCCCCCCTTACCACTTTCATTCCTCACAACTACCTTCCTTAGCACTTTCATTCCTCACAATTATTCTATTCAGCTGTTCTCACAACTCACCATTTGCTGAAAGGAGAGAAAAATATTACTTTCACTGTTGCAAAGACTTCGGGCCTCTTCTTTTCCTCTTAAATAATGTAAACTCAGGGAAGTCATTTTAGAATGATTCTGAGAAAGTCTATTTGGGAGACTCAAGAAATCTTGGGGGCAGATAGTTCCTCCAACATATTTTCAGTAGTTGCTTCTCTGTGGTGAGTCTAAGTTATGTTACAGATTCTGCTGTAAAATCCAATAATAAAATAAACGTGATAATGTTTTGACTGTTTCAAAGAGCTAAAAGAATGTAAAAAGGAAGCTGAAATGCGTGTGGTTTAAGCCCACAGAAATTAGATACCACATTTCCAAATAAGTTGTGAGACGTGCCAAGGACTTGAAAAAGAGGTTGGAGGTGTGTGGGGGGGGTGAGGTTCAAGACTCTTAAAACCTCTAGCAGTGGGTAGAGAGTTAAGAAAAAAGAACTTTTAGGAGACCACTTGGAAAGCTGATTACTTATACCCTTGGGAGCAGAGATTGCAGTGACATTTTGTGAGATTCCAACCTGAAAAATTGGGAGAACAAAACACAGCCGGTAGCTGCACTGACAGCAGAGGAAAGAAGTGGCTGCTTTGGGCGACTGTATACTCAAACTCTGTCCAGGCTGACAATGTGGAACATTTACCTTTGACCAGATTTAGACCAGGATCAATAAACAGAAGGCATAATGATACTCAAACTTTATATCTGAGAACTTTATGGATGTTTCAGTTAAAGCTATGCTGGGTTGTTGCTGTAAAGACATAAACCCTACCCTTGCAGAGGCTTAACAAAATAGAATTTCATATCCGTTCATATAAAATCCAAACAGGTAGGAAGGGAGCTGGCTTTCTTCTTTGCAGTCATTCAGGGATCTAAAATTCTTCTATTGCATGGCTACTCCAGGCGTTTAGATTTCTCCC
This sequence comes from Canis lupus familiaris, assembly GCF_011100685.1. Lineage (NCBI taxonomy): Eukaryota > Metazoa > Chordata > Mammalia > Carnivora > Canidae > Canis > Canis lupus. The sequence goes on from NC_049224.1 coordinate 82,645,597, forward strand.
CATTCAGCTGGCTGCTGGGAAAGGCACATCTTTTTATCCACTTTGATCTGGAGGTGATACATGCTGAGTCTTTATCAGTTCCCAGGGCCCCGCATAGTTGCAAAGGGGATGCCTCAAATGTAGCTTCTGGCTAAGGTGCTGCTTTGAAGGAACAACTCTACACTATAAAAAGGGTGCATGCCTCCCAGGTGGTGAGCTATTGGTCTCTTCCATAACAATGCCTAAATTAGTCAGAGGGATTTCTAGATGCTTCAGGGTCCATGCATATGTAAAGGATCATCCAGGAAAGAGAGTTCCTCAATCTTCTTAAGGGAATTGATGCGCAAAATGTTCTGCAATTGGGAACGTGAAGGAATTTCTAAGGAATTCAATACATCATTGAAGGAAAGTGTTCACATTAAAAGTTTTTTCCTACCCAAGGAAGCATTTAGGTCAGTGCTTGTGTAACTATTCTTTTCCTGTTCCCTAAACTCCTTTTCTGTTAAATTTCCCTCACCCTCCATCCCAGCCCCCACATGGTTGGAGTTAGAAGAAACTAGAAACAAAATGTAAAAGAGAAAGAAAAAAAGAAAAGAGAAAGAAAAGTGGAGAGAGAAAAGGAACCTACTCCATCCCTTTCTCACCACAGACCTAGAACCTTCTCAGGATAAATTGAGTAGCTTGCAATATACTTTAGGAACTTATTTTATTGCCAGTATATGCTGCACAAGGCAGTAGTTTCTTACCCACAGGGCTTTTGGTTATTTGATAGTAGAAAATTAATTAATTAATTAATTAATTAATTAACAAACAAGACTAACTTTAATTTCAATCAGTAGCATGGGAAAACCCTGCCCCAGAGAGTACATTTAAGGGATAGTGAAAAAAATACCAATTTATGATGATATCCCGTGAATTGGGCTTGTTCAATCAGAGGATGGGATAAATAACAGGTGTAATATTGACCGTATGAGACGAAACATTTTGCAGGTATATAAAATTAAGAGTTCTAGTTGACCAGTTGTTTTGTAAGGTAAGTATTGATTTTCTTACCCTTGATATTTATTAATGGTATGTAACTATTTTGAATACATTTTTCTTACTTTGTACAAAGTTAGCATTGTTTGATCATTGGTGGGCTATGATCTTGGAGAGTTTCCAGGATCACTCTAAAGTAATATTTCAGAGAAGAAATAGGACATATTAGAAAAAAACTAGCTGTGATCTGAAGCCTTTCATAACACCTTTCTTCTTCTTTGTCAGGTAGAATTGATCAATCTTTCTTCCCTTTAACTCTAACTTGCACATCTGTTTCTGCTCTTGGAATTGAGTGTTTTGAAGGCAGTGGTCTTCAAATTCCCTTTGTCTTCAACGATGCCTGATATGTTGAAGGTCTGAAAAATAGACCCAGTGGTTTGAAAAAAGAAGACAAAAAGTTTGGGTTTTATTATAAATCCTTGAAATTATCTCTTTTTCTTTCCTTTAATGAATTAATTTTTCTCCTAAAAGTAGAACACCGAAAAAAATCAGTTAATTGAGGCTTTCAGATTTCAAGATCCTTTTAATCAAAGTTTTAATGAATATAGATATAGAATATAGATGAAAACTTTGACAAGATAACTCTCTTGATATCATAATGAAGGTTGATATGTTAAAAAAAATCCCTATGGTAGATACCAGATGGGAGATCTATCACAAAATTGTTCCCTATGTAATTCAGAATTCTGTGCTTCTTTCTCTCATACACGGCGATTCCAGAGGGATAAGAACATCACTACAGAGTTGAACGATCCTGAGGAAAGAATCTGTACAGTAAGGAGTGATATTTCCAATGGGGCACAGGGCTCGAAAAAGCTCACTTGAAGCTTGGTAGTGATTTTGCCTTGTGCTCACAAGAACTTTCTTGGTATACTTAGACTTCTCTCTCAACCCTTAAAGTCTGTGTTGTCATTGCCTTCAAAATCAAGTTCTGAAAGACATTTCCAACATGAGAAAGTAGGCTCTTTTAATGAATGATGTTGTTATTAACTCATTACCTGTGTCTTTTCGTTAGGTTTTGCATTAAATGAAAATTACTTAAGATTTCTGATACTTTAGAAAGAAGTCAGTATGAAAGACACTCCGCGCTTAACATCTGTTGCCTTTGCCAACCTAATTGATTATCTTAAGGAAGCAGTTTGTACAGGAGTGACAAAGTATGATTTGAAAGTAGAAGTGTATTATCAAGGTGTTAAATTAACTATGAAGCAATCTTAGCGCTTCTAAATGTTCAGAGTCCTTCTGTTACATGTGAAAAGAAAGTGAATGCAATATGCTTAATATTTTTTCTGCATTCTTCCTTTGTCTTTGGAGGTCACCATTTTTTTTTTCCCTGTTTGCTGATTTCCTCCCTATTAGGTAGCACATCAGAATGTAGAATTTCTGCCTTGTAGAATTTCTTTGATACTGGACATTTATGACATGCTGGACTTGTAGGGCTTGAGGCTGTTTCCAGCACATTCTCTAATTATGTTTAAATAGAAACTTACTGTTATAAAATAGCAAATCTGGATTTTTAGAGCAGAACAGTTAAAACAGCAGTGATGCAAATCGAAGAAGAGTGAGATTAAATTTCACCCAATTCAGCCAAGTATAACTCTGTAACAGAAAAGCAATGAATTCTTCCATAATTTCCAGGGGGCATATTTCAGGGTTTCCTTATTTTTGGCCTCCCTTAAATACTTCTTTCCTTTAACATGTGTGCAATTCATCATTGGCCAGTACCCTTTCAAATAGACAACCTCAGCAGTTTAAATGCAAGACTTATTGAGCTTTGTTGTTCTTGTTCAGTGATGTAAGACGCAAAATTTGACATTTGCCATCCTTCTCTTTACAACCAATAGCAAAAACCGGGTTTGTCTGTGACTCCTTATTCTATTGTGGTTTTTTTTTTTTTTTTTTTTTTTTTTCCAGGATCTAAATATGTGGTAAAAATGACCGTAGGAAAATTCTTATCGGGAAACAACATGAGAGAGAGAGAGAGAGAGAGAGTAAGGAGAAAGGAACTTTAGTTTGAATTCTTTCTCTAACTTATGACATGCATTTAGACAAGGCCCTTAAACTTGTTTGAGCCTGAGTTTTACTATTCAGAAAATGAGAACTTTGATTGACTCGTTTGCCCTCCACCCAGATTGACCAATTGTTTTATCGGTGGTAGTAGTAGTAGTAGTAGTAGTAGTAGTAGTAGTAGTACAACCACCATTGGGCTTAATTTATTTTATTGAAGTATAACTTTATACAGTAAAAGTATCCAAATCTTCAGTGTACAGCTCCATGAATTTTTAATATGCATGGACCCCTGTAACTACCACTCAGATCAAAGTATAGATTGTGCCAATCCCAGTGGGTTCCCTAGTTTTCCCACTGAGTCCATATTCCTTACCATTCTCTTAACATCTGACACCACAGCTTAGTTCTACATGCTTTTGAACTTTATGTAAATGGAATCAGTCAGTATGTCCTTTAGTGTGTGTAGGGCTTCTTTTGTTCAACAATATATCTGTGAAAATCATCCAATCTCTGATGAGTGGCAATACTTTGTTCTTGTATACTGCGGTGTTATATCCCATTGTGTGCATACACCATCTGAGTTGTTTTCAGATTTTCCCCATCATAAGATGCTAGTAATATTTTTTAGTATATTTTGGTGAAATAAGAATTTTTTTTTTAAGATTTTATTTATTCATCCATGAGAGACACAGAGAGAGACAGAGGCAGAGAGACAAAGGCAGAGGAAGAAGCAGGCTCCATGCAGGGAGCCCAACATGGGACTCCATCCCGGGTCTCCAGGATCATGCCCTGGGCTGAAGGTGGTGCTAAACCACTGAGCCACCGGGGCTGCCCAGAAATAATTTTTAATAGGATGGACATATATAACTAGAAACAGAAATACTGAATCATAGGATAATCGTATGTTCAACTTTAGCAAATATTTGTTTGTACTGGTACCATTACCAACCTTAGATTTTTATTTAAATTATTGTTTTAAAACCTTACCAAATTTGTGGTTGTATTTTAGTATACCAGTGTGTTTTTAAAAATTATTTAAGCGTTTTTATTTAAACATATATTTAATATCTATGAAATAATAGGTTTGAGGTGGTAATTATATTGTCTTCTAATTTATATTAAGATAAATATAAAATTATTACAATGTAAAACATCTATCTGTATAGAAGTTTATTTTTTTAAAATATTCTATTTATTTATTCATGAGAGACACAGACTGAGAGAGAGAGAGAGAGAGAGAGAGGCAGAGATATAGGCAAGAGGGAGAAGCAGGCTCCATGCAGGGAGCCTGATGTGGGACTTGATCCCGGGACTCCAGGATCACACCCTGGACCAAAGGCAGGTGCCAAACCACTGAACCACCCAGGGATCCCCTGTATAGAGGTTTAAATAGTCTCATGTCAACCACATTTGTTCTAGATCACCTGTTCCTAGGTCACTTCTCTGAGAACTTTTAATTTTACAAGAGATTTCTCCTATTTAGTCAACAGTTCCATTAAAATCAAAGACAAATTTATAATTTTTATAATTGCAATTTTACAGCTAAAGGTTTTTTTTTTTTTTTTTTTTTTTTTTTTTTAAGAATATGTTTCTAGGGATGCCTGGGTAGCTCAGTTGTTAAGTGTCTTCCTTAGGTTCAGGTCACAATCCCAGGGTCCTAAGATCAAGCCCCATATCCAGTAGGGAGCCCTCTGCTGTTCCGCTCACTTGTTGTCTCTGGTTCTCTTTGTCTCTGTCAAATAAATAAATAACATCTTTGAGAAAAAAATAAAGAAAACACTTTTAAAACACATATGCCTAATACTATCATGATATGAGACAGCTAGGTTTTGGATACCTATAATTATAATGTAACAGTTGTGGCAGGTTTTTAGTCTAGTAATAGCTAAAGGCTTTGTCAATCATGTATGACCTCATGGCTACAGTGCAGGACAGGTGGTTACAGAACTGAGGTTCTTAATGCTCATGGAAAAGGTGGACCCTTGAAGGGTAGCTACTTCACATCCAGAAGCCAGGAGGCCACAATTAACCAGCAAGACCAGAGGCACAGGTAAGAGGTCTTGACCCTCAGGAGGTTGAGGAGATGTCATCCCTAGGGACAAATATTTGGGCAATCAATAAAGATAGTGCTTAACACCTATAACAGGAAGGAAGGAAGGAAGGAAGGAAGGAAGGAAGGAAGGAAGGAAGGAAGGAAGGAAGGAAGGAAGGAAGGAAGGAAGGAGGAAGGGAGGGGAGGGAGGGGGAGAGAAGGAGGAAAGGAAGAGGAGAGGGAAGGGGGAAAGAGGGGGAATGAGGAGGGAGGGAAGGAAGGAAGGGAGGGAAGGAAGTGGGGGGAGAGGATGGGAGCAAAGGAAATGGGAAGGTATAAGACGTAGCGCTGTGTGATGCATGTCCTAGCACTGACAAGCCAGCATGGCATGTGTTAGGCCTTCATTGGTTCTGAAGAAATCACATTTCACTTCTCTGTCAACCTTGCCAAAACATTTTCAGAACCACACGGCTTTCAAAGATCTTCTTTTCTTCCTTTATCCCTCTTTCTTAAGAGGAAAAACAAAACAAAACAAAACAAAACTGGATCATAGTCTGAAGATTCTCCCATTTTCCACAGAAACTCTCCTCATTGGCCTTCACAGGCTGTTCCCTTAATAAATCTCTGGTGTATCTAACGTCCTTTTGGAATCAGCTTCTTGGAGGACACAGACTAATTAATGTGTGTTTTCAAGCACATCCTCAGCTATTACATATAATTTTGTGGAAAACTTTATATTCATCATTACATACGAGTTTATTAGCTTTAATTTTTTGGATGTTTTTGTTTTAGACATACAATATTTTAAAAGCCAAAGAGTAGATCCTAAACCAGCCAAGATACTATGGAGAGAAGAGGGCAGAGGGGATATAAAAAAGATGCATTAATTCTTTTTTAACTATTTTAGGCTATATTATTGGGAGAATATTACAATTTTAATAAGGTAATTTTTTTAAAGCTTTGTTTAGTAGTGCAGCATTCTTGAGGGCAAACAATTTGCTTCTTTTAAATGATAGATCAAAGTGGATGTAAAATGAATTATCTTGAAACATATCTACAGACTTTTATTTAGTTTTTTTTTTTTTTTTTTTCCTTGTCATTCACTTACCTTTGTCTGGTTCCTGAGATGCTATGTAACTTTCCATTTTGTTCTCACTTTGACTCAGATTCAATATTTTCAAGGCAGCTAGTTTGGTTTTGAGGGTTAGCCTTTTGTCACAAATAAAAAAAAAAAAAAAACAAAAAAAACAAGACTGCTTATTTATAGTTTCAAGCTCCAAACCCTTTTCTCATTGATTCGGGTAATTTTGTCATCAGTGCAGTCTTTTGTGTCATAATTCAGAGTATATAATAGGTATTTGTGGGATCTGCTATTTAATGATAGGTAAATGATAGATTAGAGAGATACATAGATAGATAATACATGAATGTATAGAACCTCCTCTGAAAATACCCAAAATTCAGAGAACATCACAAAGAGGTTTGTAATAAGCTCAAAGTGTCAAATGCTTTTTCTTCAGTTCAGATTCAGTGTTATTTTGGTTACAGATGACCATACCATGCCTAGGTTCAGCTACTTTTTAGTCTTCACCTCATGATATTTCTACTCTTCCTATAATGCAGATAAAAAGACTTTAAATCCACTTCAAATAAAGGTGGATATCTACTCTCTCTTTTGTCCCAGGACTCTATAGAAAATTCTCTTGGTTTTTGGCCAGTGTAGAGACAGCTTACAACCTCTTCGTACTTCTTGCACCCCTTTCCAAGAAAGGAAGAGAGATTGAGAAAAATGAACATGTGTAGCCTAGCCCAGGGGGCATTTATCTTCAGAACAAAGGTTTCCCTTGCTGGTTCAGATGGTAAACATACCACAGTACAGTCTGTCCTTGAAAGGGAGGCCTTCCAAAGTCTAGCTGGGCTGGTCACGGCGCATGTTTGTGTATCTAATTGAACAAGTGCTTTCTAGAGAATCGTTCTGTCACAGTGTTGAGCCGTGTCACCAAGTGAGGAGTTTCAGAAACAAAGATGAAATTTTAAACTCTGATTTCTGCAACTATCTCTGCAGTGTTTCCAGAGTGGAGAAAGAGACAGACAGAAGAACTATGTATTGATAATTTTAAGCCCCCCTCTAAAAGCCTGATAGTTCAGCAGCTGAGCCATGATAATGAGGCAACAAGAATGGGAACAAATCAAAAACAGTAAGGCTGGTAAAGGTAAAAGACACAAGGACCCTGGATGACAGATGAAACAGTGAGTAGCTGAAACAAGGACAGTAATTTCCTCACTTCAATTTTCCTATTTTATGACAATAGTAAATACTTTCTTTCCTATTAGTTAGGTTTTCTATTATTTTTTTTTCATTTTCTATTACTTTAAGTGGAAAGCAATAGATGTGTGTTTGGACTTTCAAGACAAGTTTGCATTCATTCATTCACTCTTCCATTCATTCAACAATTTTACATATTTTACATTACTTTATTCTACTCTATATAATTTACTTTGGAATATACTTATTGATTTTGTGTCTCTTTTTACTTAAATGGAATGTTATTTTTCACTGTGTCTCAGTGCTTATAACATTGTCTAGTATAAAGTAGGTGCTTGATAAATCATTAGTGAGTGAATAGATAATATATTATGAAGTAAATTATCTGTGGGGCACCTGGGTAGCTCAGTTGGTTAAGGTCTGCCTTCCATTCAGGTCACCCAGGGTCCTGGGATTGAGCCCCATGTTGGGCTCCCTGCTCAGTGGGGAGTCTGCTTCTCTCTTTGCCCCTTCCCCAGTCATGCTCTGTCTGTTTGTCTGTCTGCCTCTCTCTCTTAAATTAATAAATAAAATTAAAAAATCCTAAAAAAAAAAAGTAAATTATCTGCTATCAACGAGGTGTACAGGGAAATCATGAGGAAGATATAGGAAAACTCATAAATATAATCCAGAGTTATAGGTATGATGATTTTAGTTGTGGATGAAAAATATGAATCTGGTACAATAAAAGGAACAGAGTTTCCTCTCCATGATTCACTGATTAGAAAATACTCTTACGTCATCATCATGGGTATCAGACTTCTCTATTTTAATGACCTTCTAAAAGATAATTGAAATACAGCAGATAATTAATAACAATTGGTCAGTTGGGGAAGATGTATATGCTTGCGAAGCCATCACAGCATCACATCAGGAAAGCAAACATTTCTATCACCCCAAAAAAGTTCTTTTTTTATTATTTTATTTTATTTATTTATTCATGAGAGACACAGAAAGAGGCAGAGACACAGGCAGAGAGAGAAACAGGCTCCCTATGTGATGCCCAATGTGGGACTCGATCCCAGGACTCTGGGATCATGCCTAGAGCCGAAGGCAGACATTCAACCACTAGCTCACCCAGGATTCCCCTCAGGAAAATTCTTAATGCTTTTCTTGAATCCCTTCCATTCCTCCATCTGTGTCTGCATATAATAACTAAATTGCTTTTGGTCATTCTAAATGAGTTTGCCTTTTCTCTAAATTTATATAATGGTTTATATAGCATGTTTTCTTTTTTTCTTGACTTCTTTTCATCAGCAAAATAATTTTAAGACTCTTCTATGTTGATGTGTATCAACAGTTATTTGCTAAATAGTATCCCATTGTAAGAATATATTATAATTTGTGGACAATTGGATTATTTATACCTTTGATCTATGGCCAATGAAGTGGCTATAAATTTTTTTGTATAGCCTTTGTTTTGATACATGCTTTTGTTTCTCTTGGCTAAATATCTGTAAGTCAATTGCCCCAGTCATATGATAGGATGTATTCAAGTTTTGAGAAACTGCCAAAGGTTTTCCAATGTGATTTTACACTTTCATCTTCCCTTTAGCAGGGAACACTTGCAATGTTCCAGATTTTTAACTTTTGAGGCATTTCAATAGATACATAGCAGTATCTCACTGTGGTTTGACTTTGCATGTCCTTGATGACCAATGCTTTCAAATCATCTTTTCATGTTCTTGTTGGCTATTTATATTTGTCTTTTATGAAGATTCTGATAAAATATTTTGTTTGTGGGTAGCGCTGGTGGCACAGCTGTTAGGTGCCACCTGCAGCTGGGGTGTGATCCTGGAGACCCAGGGTCAACTCCTCTGTCGGGATCCCTGCAGGGAGCCTGCTTCTCCCTCTGCCTGTGTCTCTGCCTCTCTCTCTGTGTCTCTATGAATGAATAAATAAAATCTTTAAAAAATATATTTTGCTTGTTTTTACTACATGGTATGTCTTCTCATTGAATTATGAGAGCTATTTATATATTTTGTATGTAAGTTCGTGTATATACGTGTCATGAAAATTTCTGCCATATTCTGCTTATCATCTTTATTTTCTTAGTGACGTGTTTTGAAGGGCAAAAGATTTTAATTTTGGTGGCAATCAATTTGCCTTTTTTTCTTGTATGATTTTTATTTTTTCACTCAAAGAAATATTTGCCTACCTTAAGGTTACAAAGATTCTTTTGTTGTAGAATTTAATGCCTTAGATATTAGGTTTTATATTTAGGTCTGTGATACATTTTGAGTTAATTATTTTGCATAGTATGATGTAATAATTGATGTTATGTTTTCTTTTTTTTCATATATATGCCATCCAATCTAGTTATAATAATAAAATAGATCTTCTTTTCCTCCTGTTAATTGTCTTTAAATCATCGTCAGAAATTTCTTTTCTGATCCGGTAATCTATACTATTTCTATGCTTTTGCCAATGCCTGTCTTAATTGTGGTCGCTTTATAGTATGTCATGATATCAAGTACTATAAGTCCAACAACATTATTCTTTTTAAATTTACCTTGGCAAATCTAAGTGTTTTCTAAATTTTTGAATCATCTTATCAATTTCCACACACACAAAAAAAAACCCTTGATGTAATTTTGATTGGTATGAATAGAATTTGTAGTAGATCAGTTTGGAAGAATTGTTATCCTAACAGTAAGTCTTCTGCCCAATGAACTTGATATACATTGCCATTTATCTATTCTTTAATTTCTTTTAAAAATATTTATAATTTTCAGAAAAATGACCTTGGATTTGTTTTTTGTGGAATTTTTTCTTAGGTATTTTATATTTTTGATATTACCAAAATAAAATTTTTGAAAATATCATTTACCAATTGTTTCATGTGTGTATATTAAAAGGTAATTGATCATTTTTTATTAACCTTGTATATTTGGGTCTTGTTAAATTCAATATTGAGTTCAATATTAAATTCAACCATTATGCCTTGTTTTCCATTTCAGAAAAACAATTCATATTCAATTTATATAAATTTAACAAATTCAGAAAAATCATTGATGTGTGCATTGGAAAGTACATACAAGAATTATTTATAGTGAACTGTTTTTAATGAGAAAAATATTTAAATGGCTCAAATATAATCAACCAGATAATAGATACATATAATGCATATTTATCAATTAAATTGAACTGAATTTAACCATATGAATCAAGTAGACGAATTCACAAAAGGAAGGATGAATGGGGAAAAAGGCAAGTCACAGAAGACTACCTTAGCATGATATCATTTACATAAAGATCAAAAGTATGTGAAACTGAACAAGCAAAATTTTAGGGGCTAGGTATAAAATGGCAAAACCTTTTTTTTTTTTTTTTTTAATCAAAGGAATGATAAACATAGAATTAAGGGCAGTGGTACACCTGAGAGGTACAAAGCAATATTTGATGAGGAAAATATACAAGGATTTTTTTTTAAGATTTTTTTTAAAGTAATCTCTACATCTGACAAGGGGCTCCAATGCACAACTCCAAGATCAAGAGTTGCATGCTCTACTGACTGAGCCAACCAGGTGCCCCTACATAGAAATTTTAATTATCAATAGTGTTTTATCTAGTAAGTTTGAGAGTGGGTACATGTGTAGTTTTTTTTTTTTTTTAATGTTACTATTTGTGATTAACAGTTTATCTAAAAAAAAAAAAAATAGTTGTTAACCATTTGGTGAGTAGTCAAAGGTAACTTCCATATCTGATACCCAAAGGGTGTCTTTGATAGTATTTATACATCATGAAAACCAATTAATTCATGATCAGGATGCCTGCGTGGCTCAGGGGTTGAGCGTTTGCCTTCAGCTTAGGGCGTGATCCCAGTTCAGGATCTAGTGCTCCCAACCCTTCCCCCCACCTCCCTCTTACATAGGGTTCACAGTGGACAGCCTGCTTCCCTCTCTTTCTGTGTCTCTCATGAATAAATAAAATCTTTTAAAAAATGTTCATGTTCAAATAACTTCTGAGAATATAGTACTATTAACTTAGTTATAATTGGGTGATAAAACAAATAATGACTGAAAGTATAAAAGAGGTACCTTTTTTCAAAGTGAATGGATGAGTTCTGGGCTTCATATTATGATTTACATGCTTGTGAATAAATCTTTGAAGTTGAACAATAGCAAAATACAAAGTCACATTAATCTGTACATGTTATGAAAATCGAATGTAGCAACTTTAATCCTCTAACATAGAGTCATTATAAAATGTATTTTAAATGCAAAGTTTCTCACATCTTACAGGTGTGGATCTCCTGTGTACTACTTTTGGCAGCTATGATACTGAAGTTTAATGGTGCAAACAAATTATTTGATTTTGAGTTTGAAAAAAAATCAGTTATTTTAGAGTCTATATTTTCAATGGAATAAAATTAACAACTGCCTTAAAATGGAAGAGATAGAAAACAAAGATTGAGTTAACTTAGTTGATTACTGGCAAGGTACTGAGTCTTTTGGGTACTATACCTGGTCAGATTGCCATCCCCACAGGCCCAGGCCTACTAGCAGTCCAACATGTCCTAGATATCCAATCCCTAGTTCTCTCCATTCCTGTGTGGTTCCTATACTTGTCTAGAAGATTCTCCACATTCACAAAACTTGACCTGTGTGTCTCTTATGAGGCCTCATGTCTAAGCCAATAGACGCTTTAACATGAGGAATGAAGACCTCCAAATGAAAAGCATAAATTTTCAAGAATATGTTCCTCAAGATGATTTGGTGAAATAGTGATTGCCAACTTCCAATAAGAAAGATAGAGTGTCCAGGTATATTGATTTGAGTACCAGATTATTTAAAATTGTTGTTATGTAACTGTTTTCTCCTCTAAGAGATTAATTTACAACTACTGAATTTGGATGAAAAGTTATATTTACTCAAAGCAAACAAAAATATAAATTCCATATGATATCAGAGGGAACGGAAATATATAATCAGCTAGTCCCACATCCATTCTCATCCCACATAGGAGAAAGCTGATTCTATGTGTTTAGTGATGTACCAAAGGTTCAAAACAAATTGAGAACCTAGCTATGGGCATTATGCCTCTTACATAAACCCTTTTAATTTACAATATAAAAAGAAAGAAATTATGGAAGAAAAAGATAGCTAGAAATACAGAAATACCTCTTACCACCTTTTGCCTTATGCTTTTCTTCCCTTTAAACATAGTTTCTAAAATTGTTACACCTTGCCATTTCTATTCACATAAAAATCAGTTATCCCATCCAATATAGTCTTTTATAATAACTTTGTGAAAAAAAAATCCATACCCATACAATTATTTCTAATGTCCTAGGGAATTTTATTTTTAAAACTTATTTTAAATGATAAAAAAGGAAAAGCACTTATATTTCTGCCGTATATAGTAGATTAGAAAATAGGTTTGTACTTTGGAGAATTAAAAATATAAGTACACATACAGAGACAATAATTCAAAATTGGCTATTGTTTCAGTAAAGATTTGACAGCTCATTTTCTTAGTATTTTCGTTTGTAATGAACCTTACCGAAGGGACAATGGTGGGGGGAAAGCATCTCAGAAATGGTATTTGCCTTTCCACAATTATCTCTTTGAAAAGTAACATTGTGCCTTAAGCGAAGGATTTGACAAATTAAAATTTTTGACTCTACTTTCATAGAACAATGTAGAGCTTTGACAGGTTCTCAAATTGCAATTACTATAACAATTATTTGATTTAACAATAATCATGGTTTTTTTTATATAAAAAGGACAAAAATTTGCCTCAACAGTGTTTGGGATAAAGAAAAATGCATGAAATGTTTTAAGCATTTATTGCTTAAATCCTCCAATAGTCTCATCAATAAGGAGTTTATCACTTTGTCAGTATAGACTATTTAAAGTTTTCACTGTGTCCTGGGAATTCTATTTAAAAAGCTGCATAGTGGGGATACCTGGGTGACTCAGCGGTTTAGCGCCTGCCTTTGGCCCAGGGCGCGATCCTGGAGACCCGGGATGGAGTCCCACATCGGGCTCCCGGCATGAAGCCTGCTTCTCCCTCCTCCTGTGTCTCTGCACCCCCCCCCCCGTCTCTCTCTCTCTATGTGTATCATAAATAAATAAATAAATCTTAAAAAATAAAATAAAAAAGCTGCATATTGAAATCCATATTATATCTATTTGTTTTAGTACCATAGTAACATATAATATTATTTGTCATATTATCTGATATATTTTCTTATATAAATAATTTATGTGATTCCTTGTCATCTGCAGCTTTCCCAAATTTATTGAAGGAATTCTTCATTTCAATTTTATCCTCTTCCATACTCTTCTGAATCTGAACTTACAATACTTGACATTATTGTTCTACATATTTACTATACTTACTTATTTAATTCCTGCTTTCCCACCTAAAAAGCTTATTGCTTTACTGTCATTTTGTGTCCTGGGTTAATATTTTCATTCTGATATCAGGTAGGGTTTTAAATATCCATTGAGTTACAAATTAACAGAAGTTAACTCTCAACTCTATTTTCTGATTTCTATAGGTCAAATATGATATTACTGTACTATTTTTTTTCCTGTAAAATATATGTCTTAGACTGGGTTAGTTGCCACTGTCTATCAAAATCTGAGCTAGGGACGCCTGGGTGGTTCAGTGGTTGAGCATCTGGTTTGGCTCAGGGTGTGATCCCAGGATCTGGGATTGAGTCCCACATTGGGCTCCCTGCAGAGAGCCTGCTTCCCCCTCTGCCTGTATCTCTGCCTCTCTCTGTGTGTCTCTCATGAATAAATAAAATCTTTTAAAAAAATCTGAGTGAAGGGTTTATTTGGTAGGTGTCCTAGAAACAGAATTTGGAGATGGGGAGTAGTAAAACAGGAATGAGGAAAGGCCAATACTGTGGTGTAATCTCCAGTTGGTTAAACAGAGACTACTGAGGCTCAATCTTACTGGACCTTTTTAGGATCTGTCTAGAACATGCCTTAGAATGCTTTACAGAGGAATGGAAGAGGAGAGGATTTGCATTCAAGGATTGCTATAAAGAATGTCTCAGACTTCTAAGACAAACATGACTGAATGCTGGACAGGTTAGGACAGAAGTCCAGGGAATGAGGGGAAAGATGTTTGGAGTACTGAGTCAAGGTACTGTCAGTTACAACTGTGAGGAGCTGCTTGCTGAACAAGAGATGATGTCAAGTGTGAGCTGAGATGATGTGACATGGGACACAAGGGATATCTGAGTCCAGAGGTATAAATAATTCATATTGCTATGTAATAAATATAACTAAATGTATAATCAAAACAATGCCACACTAAAACAGACATAAAAAGTCTATGAAGGAGGGAGAGGAGAAGACAGATGGCTCAATTTCCTAAAAGAGCAGCTGGAAATATTTGTCTGTTCGTATGGTTTCTAGGTTGCTCATTTCCTGGTCTTTAAACTTTGTGTACTTTAATTCGCCTATGCTCTTAAATCTCCATTGCTTTTTGGCCGGTAGGGATTAAAGGCCCGATTTTCTGATGCAGAATTCCTTCCCGGCAGATGCTGGAGCAGGTGCATGAGAGAAAGATAAAGAAATCTTAAAATATCAGAAATATTAGTAGGGCAGAAAAAAAGAACATTATAGACAAAAGTAGGGGTACGTAGAATAGATTTTCTTTTTCTCAGGTTTTATAAATTACATTTCACATCGAAGCAAAAATTATGACACTGATGTGGTTCTAGGTGCTCTTTGGGCTCCAAGGAGAGGACATGGGGGTGAAATAGGTGGCAGGGGATGTGGTGTTTCGGAGGATCCAGTGAGATTTGAGAAACATTTTGATCTTGAAAGTGTAAATGCACATTTTAACAGGAGGAAATTGACACTTTCCTAATAAACTTAAATTGAGAGTAGATAAGCTTGAGAAGCAGGAGACACTTGTAAATGATGAGGATAAAGGAGATTCAGAAGTTGATACCCAAAACAGTGAAGGAAATACTGAAGATGAAAGGGATCCACTTGGACCTAACTGCTATTTTGACAAAACCAAATCCTTTTTTGATACTATTTCTTATGATGATAAGAGTAAACAGAGACCAATTGGTGCTGAAGAAAGAAGATTAAATGCCAAAACATTTAGAATCACGCTTCGTCCAAACCATGCTTGTGTGGGGCATAGAGGCAGAGGAGGTCTGGATTTCTGGGGTGTTACCTTCACCACCCCTCCAGGATTTCTAGTTGGGTTCAGAGGAGTTCCTGGGGGAGGGGAGAGAATTTGCAGATTTTGATACAGGAAAGACAACAACGTTGCTGCATAGTCTACTAACAAGTCCTTGAAAATAGGTGAATTTCTAGCTCTTCATGGTCCTGAGAATTGGTTTCAGTCTTGAGAAGAATAAAGAAGTGGATCCCCTGTATATGTGTCACCAGCACTGGGTTTTTGTTTATTGCTTTTTCTGCTTAATTACAAAGATATAATGCAGTTATTTTTTGGGGAGGGAGTAGTTAGGCTCATATTAAAAAATGGGCATATATATTCCAAATATATTTGGAATAGCAGGTTAAGTAATTTCTTACGTATAGTTAAACTACAGCAGTATTTCAGTGGGACTTAGAAATATCTTTTCTTCACTGAAACAATTTTTCTTATCACTAAATTGTATTTGACAATTATTGTAAGTTGCCTGCAGATAGGATCATGATACTGTGTTTTGAGCCATAGAAGGTTGTGTGTGTATCTCTCTCTCTCTCTTGCTTTCTTTCTTTTTGGAAATCCTGAAATCTTCCTGTTGAAATAACTTATTTTGTCAATTAATTACAATGCTGGATAATAGAGAATTTTGTCAGTCAACTATGTACACACAGTAAAGTACTGTTTCTTGGGCAAAGGCAATTTTTATATAGTTGGAAAATTCCATTATATTCATTGACAAAGAAACATTAAGAACTTTGGATAACTGTATAAAAAGTGACTAATTCTTTAAAGAATAAACATTTTAAAGTCAGCAAACATACTGTGTCCTTGCAGAACTTGATGTCTGAAGAGCAGAGCTATGGGTGGTGGGTCTTTATTCATGGTTTACCAGACTTAAGATTTTTAAAATTTTTATTTTCTTTTTTAATGTTTGCAATGCAAATGAAGATTTGATATGTACTTCCATTACCTGAAAAGGATAAATTACTCATACTTATTGTAAGAACTTCATTTTATAGCAAGTGGGATAGCACAGGATTGGTCCAAGTAATAAATATTTTCAGTATATGAAATAAGTAATCATAGATAAGAATGTACTTGGCTGTATTTTCACATAAGTGCTCTCCCCTTTTTTAAAGACAATAAAACTGGGCATAAATTAAACTGTTAAAAAAATCCACAGATAAATCAAAGTAGAATTCTAATAATAAATTTTCAAATAACTCACAAGAATGTAGGCAAAACAAAAAAGAGGAACAAACAAAAAAACAAATTGAAAAAAAAATAAATTCTAGACTTTAGCTATGTATTATTTTTGTATTGTTGCTATTCCAAATTACCACAAGTAAGTGGCTTAAAACAAGACAATTTTTTTTTTTTTTTATCCTATAAGTCTGCTGGTTAGAGATCCAAAGTCATTCTCACTGGGTTAAAGTCAAGGTGTCAGCTTGGCTGGCTCCTTCCAGAAGCTCCAAAAGAGAATCTATTCCCTTGTCTTTCCAGCTTTTAAATACTTCCTGCATTTCTTGGCTTCTGGCCCCATCCTTGCCATGGCATCATCACATCTCCTTCTTACCCTGACCATCCTAACTCCATGTGTTAAAGATCCTTTTGACTTTACCGAGTAATGCAGGGTAAGTTTGTCACCTCAATATCCTTAACTTAATCATACTGCATAATTCTCCTTGCTACTTAAGTTAGTATATCCATAGGTTCTAGTCATTGGAGTGTGGATATCTTTGGATGGGCATTTTTTTTCTACTATAAACCTTAACATATCAATAATCACATTAATAGAAATCTTCAGAATAATTCAGTTAATAGAGAATGCCAGAGTCAATTAAAAAATAAATAAATAAAAGCAAGCATGGCCTAACTGAATGTAACTCATTTCAAGTAGAACAACATAGGTAGTTTGGAAATGAAAGTTGAAAAAATAGGTTTTAAACAAAAATTAAAGGAAACAGGAGTGGTTACATATGATAGAGTAGATTTCGGAGTAAAGGCAATCACCAGAGACATTTTGCAATAGCAGAGGATGTAAAGCCAAAACTGATGGAACTGAAGGAGAAACAGGAAAACTCACAGCTAAATTTGGAAAACTTGACATCCCTCTATAATAATTGATAGAATAACTAGCCAAAATCAGCTATGATATAGGGGAATATAAGAGTACCAACAATTTCTGTGATATAATCAAGAACACTCTGCCTAACAACAACAGAATATAAATTATCTTCAACTGCCCCTAGGTAATGTAGCAAAATAAACCTAATATTGTGCCATAAAACAAACCTGAAAAAAAAAATAAAGGATTTGTATCAGACAGCGTGTTCAACCACAGTGATATCAAACTGGAAAGCAATAGTGGGAAAAGAAGGAAAAATATCCAAATACTTGGAAACAAAACCACACGCTACTAAATAATCTGCATGGTAAAGAAGAAATCTTAAAGGGAAATTAAAAAATGCACACTAATACTAAAGAAAATAAACATACATCATATCATAATACAGCTAAGTGAGTGCCAAGAGAGAAGTTTATAGCATTAAAGCATGCATTAAAAATAAGGCAAAATCTCAGGCCAATAGTCTAAACTCTTACTTCAGGAACTAGAAAAAGAGAAAAATAAACTCAAACCAAACAGAATAAAGAAAATAATAAAGAACAGAAATTACTAAAATTGAAAACATAACAAAACAAAACAAAAAAACAATTCAGAAAGCTATTAACTACATTCTCATGTATATTAAACAAATAAGTTGAGAAACTCTTAGACTGTTTAGAGAATAAGTTCATAATTTGAATACCTTCTCCAAAACAAACAAACAAACAAATCCATCCAGGCATAGCTAATTTCACTGGAGTTTTCTATAATAAAGTCCTACATACTCTTTCCCAATCTCTTCCAGAAAACTGAAGTGGATAGAACATTTAATTAATTTTTTAAAGATTTTATTTATTTATTCCTGAGAGATACAGAGAGAGAGAGAGAGAGGCAGAGGGAGAAGCAGGCTCCATGCAGGGAGCCCCGACATGGGATTCCATCCTCCGTCTCCAGGATCAGGCCCTTGGCTGAAGGTAGCGCTAAACCGCTGAGCCACCTGGGCTGCCCCATTTAATTAATTTTATGAGGCTAGTATTACCCTAATAATGAAATGAGATAAGGGTAATACAAACTCAAATAAAAAAAAAAAAAAGGAAACTATAGGCTAATATCTCTCATATACATAGACACAAAACTTTAAAAATCTTAGCAAGTGAAATTCAACAACATACAAAAGGAATTATACAAATGATAAAGTGAAGTTCATTTCTAGTATGTTAGAGGGTGTTGAGATTTGTTCAATATTTGAAAATCAGTCATTGTAATTCATCAAATTAACAGGCAAAAAGGAAAAATTGTATGATTCTATCAATGTGGAAAAAGCATTTGAAACATTTAATATCCATTGATAATTAGAACTCTCAGAAAAATTGAGATAAAGAGGAAATTTCTCAAATTGATAAAGATTATGCATAAAAGAATCCACAACTAACATTATCCTCAACCATGAATGCTTTCTCCCTAAGATCCGAAATAGGGGAAGGATATCTGTCTGTCTTATCACTACTATTTTGCACAGCAATAAATGTTCTATTCAGATTAATAAGGCAAGGAAAAAAAGGAAAGACATACGTATCATTAAAGAAGAAATAAGACAGTCATTTGCAGATGGCATAATTATCTAGGTAGGCTTACCCTAAGAATCTGTAGAAACCCTGTAGAAGTAATAAGTGGGTTCTGGAGGTTTGACACAAGATCAACATACAAAAGTCAGTTGTATTTCAAGATACTAGCAATATGCATCTAGACCTTAAAATTAAAACTGCAATATCATATACAATTGCTGCACAAGATGGAACACTTAGTGGAAATCCAACAAAATATATTAGGACTTTTATGCTAAAAACTACAGAACAGGGCACCCCGGGTGGCTCAGCAGTTTAGCGCCGCCTTCAGCCCAGGGCCTGATCCTGAAGACCTGGGATCAGCTCCCATGTCAGGCTCCCTGCACGGAGCCTGCTTCTCCCTTTCCCTGTATCTCTGCCTTTCTCTCTGTCTGTGTGTCTCATGAGTAAATAAATACAATCTTTAAAAAAATAAAAAAATAAAAATAAAAACTACAAAACACTAACAAAAGAAATAAAAGACATAAGCAAATGGGTACATATGCCAAGCGTTAGAGATTTTGTCCATCAGTTCCCTATGGAAAATATCCCATAAGTTATTTAACTTCCATAATTAATTATTTTAGTTTATAATTCTGTTTATTTCTTATTGTTCACCAATTTCATTATATAAAATACATTTTAATTTTTAAAAATTAAGAATACAAAATATACATTCTCTCTTTTCTTTTTAGGTCATCAGTAAATGTACATTCTTGTTTCAAATAGTAGAAATGATAGAAAAGTATATGTAGCCAACTTGATTTTTCCCATTTCATTCTTTCTCACAATCCAGTATCCCTCCTGAAATGTAACAAGTCTTAAAATACAGTGTTTATCTTTCTGTTTTTTTTGTTTGTTTGTTTTGTTTGTTTGTTTGTTTTATATTACATAAACCCTCAGGTTGTCGGTTTTGAAAACAAATGCTATCTTTCATTGCCAAGATGACATTCAGAATTGTTAACAATATACTATAGTATAGCATGGAGATCCAATAAAAGGGCAGATCATAAACAACACTTATGGGCTAAATGTAGGTTCCATTATATTATCATTTTGAACATTTTCAAATACTGTGGATATCAGATCTTCTTTGTGTATTGCATATTCCTCCATTTTTATGTTAGCCCTAAAAATTCCCTCTAACCTCTTGTGATTAAAACGCAATTTCCAGGGCGCCTCTGTGGCTCAGTAGGTAGAGCAGTTGCTCTCTGTTTAGGCTCAGGTGGTGGTTGAGCTCTGCAGGGAATCTGCTTGAGAATTTCTCTCCCTCTGCCTCTCTCCCTGCTCTCTCCCTCTCAAATAAATAAATAATTAAAATAAATTTAAAATAATAAAACATAACTCCCCCCAAATTTATATTCGTCACAACTGGATTGACTAATTTGTATGTTTGTGGTGCCATGTGCACCATTGTCGTGCCATGTTTGGTTCAGCTAATCAACTTTTCATCACAGGCACCATCCACAACAAAGGGAGAGCTCTGATTTTATTTTATTTTTTTTCTTTCCCTATTGATATGGCTTTCTCAGCAGGTCCCATTTAATTCCAATACTATTTTCCCATTGCTTCTGAGATGCTTCAGTTCTTCAATAAATTAGATTCTCCTAAAATCTTCTGGAAAAAAAAGAACAAAGGAAAGGCTACTTAGGACCAGACTAGACTTCATAGTCCTAACCTCTCTTAAATGTCCTCTCAAGTTGACCAGAAGCCTAGCGTGACTTTCAGTAAAAGGGTTTATCCTGTGATTAAGTTGGCAGTGATCAAAATATCGGATCTATTTTGCAGAGGCAATCCTCAGACCCATTAAAATAGCCTTCAGGGCCTGGATTAAACTAGTCCTATAACGCGTTCTATTTAAATAAATAGCTTGCTTAATCAAATAATAGCTCCCCTAAAGAGCTCACTCATTGAATGAACCTTTTCCTCTTAGGATTCTTTTCAATACACCCAGATGTAATTTCTTTGCAAACTGCCTCTGGCAATATTTTTTTTTGTCTTAATGTACAGATTTGATTTTTTTTTTTTTTTATATATTCAGTCTTCATAGTCTTCAGTGATTCCTAACTGAAGGGGTTTTCATTGAGAAATATTTTACACTATGGGAATCAATTGTCCTCTCTCCCTGACCTAATCTATCTGAGCCATCATTGAACTAAAATAGAATCATGGCATACCCGGGTCCAGTCCACAGCCAACAGTTGATCACATATCTCCCTTTCCTTAAATTATTTTTGATTGACTATTAACTATTTCAGGCTAGGGGATACTCTACTAAGCATCCTAGCAGAGCAAACCTACCAAATAGTGCTATTAGCCACTACACTGCTACTTGCCTAAAAAGCCGGTTAAGTCAAACCTCCCTAGAGGTTTGATCCCAAGACCCCAGGATCATGACCTGAGCTGAAGGAAGATGCTTTATGGATTAAGCCACTCAGGAGCCCCTGTCATTCTCTTTTCAAGAACTTATTCATGAATTTAGCTTACATTTGCCACAATATTTGATAAATTATTAATGAGTGTTCTATTTGTTTACCATTATTGCTACTATCATTGGAAATAATAATTTAAGTGCATTTCTTATATTTTTTTGATAATATGTTCTAGGAATTATACTAGGAACATTGCGTATACTATTATATTTAATTCCTTAAGTCTCATTAAAATAGAAGCTATAACCTAAAGAGGTTAAATATTTTATCTAAAATTACATACTTTATGAGTAGCAAAGCAGAATTCCCCACCCAGTCCTGTCATCCTCCACTAATCCTTTTAATGACTCTATGACATTATATTTTAGTACCTACAGTAAAGGGTATTGTCATTTAACCCATTTGCCTCCTTCAACTACCAATTCTCTTTATCCTTTTTTTTTTCATATTAGATATACGAAGCAATGTATTTAACATATGAATCTTATCATGTCGTTTCTTTTTTTATCTCCTAAAGTCCATCCATAGTTCCTAAATTTTCCAGGATAAAGTTCAGTCTCCAAATTGATGCTGTGTCTCTTTGTGAAATGTTCTCGATTTACCATCTGCATGTGCCAAATTAAACTATTTGCAGTTTCTTCCCAAAAAATCATGATTCCTCAAGCTGGCTGACATTTGTATTTGTTCCCTCCGTCTGGGTTTCTTTTCTATCTCTTATTCCCTACTCATCTTTCAAGACTAAGCCTGTCTATCATCCACTCACAGAAGTTTTCTTAGATTCATCCAAGCTGAGTGAGATGTCCCATAATTGGTTGCTCTCAGAACACTTTGTGCCAATTTCATTCTATATTATATTTTGTATATTATAGATTATGGCATAAACTCTGTTGTATTCTAAGACTTGGTGTATTTGTGTTTTATATAACAGGATATGATCTGCTTCAAGGCAGAATTGTGTCTTATCCTTTTAGGACAATGTCTAAGAATTAGTGTTTACAAAACAATCAGTTGATTAGAATTGGATTAAATAAAATGTCTACTGGAAAAATACACCACCAAATCAGAATTGTCAATCACATACTGATGCCACACAAAAGAGTGCTGAGGGACTTGCTCTCTGTGATTTCTCTGTAAGACTGGAGCCACGCTGATGCTATGATGTGTGGAGGAAGGTTCTGCCTCCATTGATGGCTAGGAGTTTGATGTTCCTAACTCAGGATTGTCAAGGGGAAATGAAAAAAAAAAAAGTGATATTAAGCTGCAAAATTTTCAGACACAATGAGCCATGACACTGACACATCAAGAAGACCAGAGGCATAAAAAAAAACCCTTATAATATCTGATTTTGTCATATAGAACTCAGAAACTACTGAGTAAATTGAACAGTATCAGAAAAGATACAGACTTAAATACTTTGTGATGTATTCTCTAAATCTATTGTTTTTCAGTCTGAAACCATTCACTCTGTATACATCAGGAATGTAACCCTAAAACCAGTTACAATTGTCACATGTTTTGCATATAGTTAAATTAGCTTTCTTATCAAGCAAAATCATCTGGAGGTTGTAATCACTGAAGTTCCCACTTCAATTTCTATCCTTTCAGCTGAAGTAGAATGCACCTGTCAGTTGATATGGGTGTTGGACGTAATTGCGTACAAGTCTACTATAGCAGAAGAATGTCAGATTTTCCCCTAATAATTCTCGTTATTCTGTTCTGGAGCCTGTCCAAGTCTCTTAGGATAATTTTGAGGGGAGTCCAAAAGTGGACATCACATTTCTTTTTAATAGGAAGATGATTTCTCTGACTGAGGTTTACTCTCCCTTCTGTCACTAGGACTTTAATCTGTTTGCAAGGGATGGTGAAGGAGATATTTATAACCTCCCACTTTCTGAGTTTCTACATTCAGCGTTTCCATTATAGAGCAGATAGCAAGCATACTGTACTCTATGCAACTGCCGTGAAGCCCTGTTTAACTCACCATATTAGTTTGCATTAATTAATGCAGGAGTAAGAAGGATTGGAAAGTTGGCAGCCAGCATTTCTGAAGCTTGAAATTCCTTAGTCAGTAAATGCATATCTCAAGTTGGTATATTAGGTTATCAAAGAAGGTTTAAAAACCTAGGGACTGAGAGTTAGCAGAATCCATACCTTGCAAGATTTATACTTGCATGCTAATGTATTCATAGAGGGATTTTGTTCACAAGTTGCTATAGATAATGTTCTCTAGACAGGCTATTATTATTATTATTTTCTTGAAACCATGGTAGATGATTTGTTTAGTTTTGACGTAAGTTGGATTATTTGGATTCCACGATCCTACATTTCATATGCAGTACTGCATCTTCTTAAAACAAACTCAGTAAAGACAGATTTAATACGGATTTGCACCTAGCAGTCTGTCAGCATTCTTGAATATTTTATTATCGGAACTAACAATAATAATGTTCCAAGTCCCAAGTTTATGCCAGCAGCCGAGCTGAAATCACATTTAAGAATGATCCATTCCTTTTTAGGTCAACATTTAAATGAGAAGAAAGAGAAAAAAAAAAAAAAAAAAAAACCAAAGCATGGTTCTTCAGACCATGAAATTTGCCAGCCAGTGATTATACAACCTTTCATCTCTTATGGCTTGACAGGCACATGCCTGTTCTAATAGGTTTTAGGAAAATGTTTATGAGACATTGAGGTTTTGAACATGAATAGTTTTAAAAAATTCACAACCAGTGCCTCTAGAAAGAGTAACTTCCTACTGAAATTAAATATTGCAGTCTACAGCAGTGGTTAGGAATAGAATGCACTACGGTGAATTCAGGAGAACAAATATAATTATTTTATTTTAATTTCATTGTACTGCATGCATACATAGTTTGATCATTGTAACCAAATTCAAACCAAAGACAGAGACTCTTGTCTTACAAACTCTTGAGAGACTCATTCTTCAGTTATAATTATCAGTCTCAATCTTCAATAAAACACTGTTGGCACTGGATGGGGATTACAGGAAGGCACAATATTTCGGCCTTTGAGAAAACTGAGAAGACACAAATAAGATAGCAATACCATGGAAATGATAGAATGTAGAAAAGTAACATTTTCTAACTGCCACATCTCTTTTCCTGTCTCTTTGGCTGCACACTGATTAGTCATGTCTTCAAATAATTTTACAATATTGTTTTGTTTTTCATATTTAGAATGTAAAGACCATGTAGATTTTTCTTTTCAGAATTGATCAAAATTTGTTTTTGTTTGACATAAAAAGGAGTGGTGAAGTTCTTACTGGCTTTGTAACTCTACTCTTAAGAGAGAGGTACACTTTTAAAGATTATTTATTTGAGGGGTGGGGAGGGAGAATAAGCAAGAAGGAGAGGCAGAGGCAGAGAGAGAGAGAAGCAGACTTCCCTGCTGAGCAGGGAGACCGATATGGGGCTCAATCCCAAGACCGAAAGATCATGACCTAAGCCAAAGGCAGCTGCTTAACCAACTGAGCCATCCACGCACCCCCAGACTTACACTTTAAAAAATGTTAGCCAATTGGGAAAACCTGTATCAAAAAGATAACTTTTGTACTGGGGATTTGTGTGGCTCAGTCAGTTAAGCAACTGACTTTTTTTTTGTTTTTTTTTTTTTTTTTTTAAGCAACTGACTCTTAATCAGGTCTTGATCTCAGGGTCGTGAGAGAACTTCTGTACCAATTGGACACCTTTGGAACTGAATTTTTCACTTGTTATTTCACATGCATGATGATTAGAATAATTTTCTGGAGTTTCTGCCTCTGGACATTTCCGACCTGTCTCCTCTATCAGCCATGAGATTTTGGATGCTATCACAATTACACTTCAGCTTTTGAATCCTGATATAGGGTGAATTGGACAGATCAAGATATAAATATTCTTAAGAGCCATACCTATACTGGAATGGCTGACTATTCATACATGGATCACATAAATGTATCCCATTAAATTTAAATTAAATGTATCTCTAATTCAATATCTCTTTACCTGAATCAAGGAAAAAAGTCCTAAGGCCACTCTGACAACAGATAATAAGGTCAACTTGAAGTAGAAGAAGACTGTATTCTTAACTTCTTAACTGACTTCAGTGAAAATACTATATCTTGAAGAGTTTGTAAGTAAACACAACCAACTCATTACTAGAGTCTTTTGACGGTATTGGAAGGGGTTTATTTAAGTGAGAGCCCTGAAATATATGTTTCATTAATTTCACAGCAAACCTATTTCTCATGCTATGTTTTATTCAGTAATTATACTGTAGGGTTAAAAGAAAAACAGAGAAATACATTTATTGTTTATAGAGACCTAACATTAAAACCAAAATGAAATAAGCCCTTTAGGCAAGCTAATATATTATGGAATTCTTTGACAATTTCCATCCATCACTATGAATTTAAAACCAGAATGCTTTGAAAAGGGGCACCTAGATGGTTCAGTCGGTTAAGCATCTAACCCCTCCCCCACTCATGATCTCATTTCCTTTTGATCTTTCTTATAGTCTAATTCAGAGATTGACAAACTTTCTGTAAAGTCCAAATAATAAGTATTTCAGGTTTTGCAGGCCAGGTGGTCTCCGCTGTAACTACTTAAGTCATAGATGAAATGGCTCTGATCCAATAAAACTTTATTAAAACAAACAGAGGACTGACAGGATTTGGCTCATGGGCTGTAGTTGCTGATCCCTGCTGTAGTCCATTGAATCTGAAATTTTAAACATGACTTTTAAGAAGAGCGGATAATACCTATAGGTTATGTGTTATGTGTTATGCAATTTAAGTGTTTTTCATGGGAAATTTTTTACTATTATGTTATCAGGCCAGGCAGCAATTTCCGATTCTAATGTTAGCATACATTACAACTCCAAGTCTATGGATTATTTAGAATCCTTTGAAGATAGTTAAGTTCTCCAAAAATATTTTGTAGAATTGAAGTGACCCTAAGAAGATATGAAGTGGTATAAAAATCACCAAGATACCTAATGATTATATTCATAAAGCAAAGGTTTGAGAATAAGCCAAAAGTAGAACCACTTACCTAAGCAATCCTCCTTTCTCTAAAGATAGTGCAAATTGCATGTACTCAAATTTCTTTCTCACATAAGAAAATGCCATGCAGAAAAAGTTTTGTTTGCGTCTTGTTTTTTGAACTAACAGGCCTCAGGATAAAGAGGCTTTGGTATTTAGTTAATGCTTTGCATAACTTCAATTGCCTAAAGCATGTATCCCGTCTACAGCTTTGTTTCTCTGCTTTCTGTTTGTTTGTTTTATTTTGTTTGTTATTCAGTAATGGGATTAGAGTGAGGATATAGCTGTGCTATCTGATCAATTTAATAAACAGTGAAGTGAATAAACAAACTTTTTTTAAATAAAAAGTTTGTGATTTTTTTCCTATTGCTATAATAATTAAAGTATATGCAAGGTACACATTCCTCTACAGCCTGTAATTATTAAAGAGAAAAAAATGCTTAAAGTTTATAAAATCTTAAATCTTCTGGAAGACAAATAAAATGGAAATTTTAGAAAAAGAAATCTTACTTTACATAGCACAGGAAAAAATTCCCTATTGCTGATTTCTGTACCTAGAACCACCAGCATAGGATTAAAACAATTATAATAATAATTATGACACTATTCACTCTTCTTCTGTATGTATGCATGTAATCTCTACACCCAACATGGGGCTCAAGCTCACCACCCTGAGATGCAGTGTCACATTCTCTACCACTTGAATCAGCCAGGTGACTTGCTATTCACTCTGATATTACTATGATTTCAACATTGCAAATGCTTACTGGAAAACTGTCTCTCAAATGCTGAATAGCAGATAAAGACAAAACCCAACACCCCTTTAGCTGTATCAGTGATATTTTTACAGTTAAAGAACTCTACTGGGATCCCTGGGTGGCGCAGCGGTTTGGCGCCTGCCTTTGGCCCAGGGCGCGATCCTGGAGACCCTGGATCGAATCCCACGTCAGGCTCCCGGTGCATGGAGCCTGCTTCTCCCTCTGCCTGTGTCTCTGCCTCTCTCTCTCTCTCTGTGACTATCATAAATAAATAAAAATTAAAAAAATAAGATCTTTAAAAAAAAAAAAAAAGAACTCTACTAGTAATTGGATACACATGAAAATGCTGCATAGCTTATAGTTTTAGCTTGTGATTTTAAAACAAAGTGCCACTTCTTCGAGCATATTTTTGAAGATTTTTTTAAGAAGTAATACTGGGGTAAAAAAAAATTACTGTTGAGACTATTAACCTTCACATATGTGTTAGTCAAGACTGCAGACACTTAAGTGTCATGAGCTCCTTTTACCTTTGAGACAAACAGCTTAAAATATCTATATGGAGCAATTTACCTGGCAAATGAGGAATGCATGCCTTTTACAAACATAACAGAGTGCTAGACTCAAGGGGCAAGGTTATCAAAGTGCTGTTTCTCTTGAATTAAAATTCTGGATTAATTCAACAGGCTAGGTACAATGTCTATATTTATAGAGACACTTATGGGTAACTTATGGTGTAACATCTTGCTGGGCAAATATATATAACTGCTTTATATTGTGTTTCTCATAATAAAAGTATAAAGGTAGGTAATGGTATCTAAAGGTAATTGAAATTGCAAAACCCCTAGTGAAAGACATTGGTGGCTGGTGTCTCGCTTGTGGATTAAAATTATGAAGGGATCTCTGGAAATCCCCTTCTCACACTTCCCACTATATTCCTTCCAAGTAGGCTTTATTACTGGTTTTAGTGTTTTCTTGTTGTTATCATTGTACTGCTAAAAATGTCAGTTCCCAAAGTGTAGAATTAAGTGGAGAGTGGCTTCCAGAAATGACATTTCAAAAGGGCTGATATATTAGTATTGAGTTTGGATTTTTTTTTCTTTTTTAAAGAAAAATATCTAAGCTACAATATTCCACAAAATATACTCGAAATCAACTCGACAATAAAAAATTAATAGGAAAATTCCCTCCTCCCTGCTAAAAAGAAGTTCTCCTTTCCCCAGTACTCAGATGTGTGGACTCTAAAGCCAGGACCATTCCATGTTCAGAAGACGAAAAAGAAGAATAAATCAATCTGAAGAGAAAGACCCCTGGTGCTTACATGCTATCTAACCACTGAAACTCAGAACCTAAAACATCACTCCACATTGCTATGTGTTACTAGTTTTTATTCTGAAACATTAAAGATATAATCCGGGATCCCTGGGTGGCTTAGTGGTTGAGTGTCTGCCTTTGGCTCAGGTCGTAATCCTGGGGCCCTGATATTGAGTCCTGCATTGGGCTCCCCGGACGGAGCCTGCTTCTCCCCCTGCCTATGTGTCTGCGTCTCTCTGTGTATCTCTCATGAATAGATAAAAATAAAATCTTTAAAAGAAGGATATAATTCACTTTAGAAAACACTTTCCATATAATATCCATATAATGTTACAGAAATTGGTAAAATGTGTACAGTTCTTCAGGCTCACCTGAAATTGTTAACCAGCAGGCCCCCAAACTCCCATTGTTCAACACTTTGGAACAGAATAGCGTTAGGCCACCGAGAATTCAGAGCAGAGAACATATAATTCCTCCTCCCCCAACAGAACAAGTGATAGAATGCCAACAACAATAAAACCCCTGGAACCATGGCGCCATCACAAATGAGCCATCACAGGTAGATTCTAACTCATGTGGGCAGGCATAGACATACAGCCAGTAACAGTAGCTACTGTGAAACATCAAAATTTTCCTCCACCACTTTTAACCAGGTATAGAAATCAAGGCAGCATAATTTCAGTAAACTTTATATTTTAATTTTTCATTAACTTATTTAATTACAGGTTCTCTGCCAGAGCCACTAAATAAATAATAATAAATGCCTTTATACTAAATGTGGTCTGGAAGATCAAAAGGAATCAGGACCACTAGTAAGTCAACGAGGTAATAAGTGGCAGCGCTAAAGGTGCTAATATAATGATAAACATTTAAGGTTAATATTTAAATTTAGCTTGTTGGTAAAACTGCTGAAAATCTTAAGCAGATGAAGCTTCTCTTATTTCGAGTAGTAAGAAAAATATGAGATAATAGGAGAAAGAGGCTAAAAGAAGTCTCTTGCAGCAACACTTTAACTTCAGAAGTTTATAGGCTTTGTAGTACATTTAAGATGAATAAATTTAAAGTGTGTAGGGAATAGGGGACAAGGATATATTGAAACAATACAAAGGAATACAAACAAAGATGCTATAAAGAATATTTATACAGGTTTTTGCACAGAATACATTGCAATGTAATGCCTCATAGATACATTTCCAAACGTAAAAGTCAAACTAACAACAGCAGAAACTACTAATGGAGAACATTAAGGAGCAGGTCACACTGAATTTCCATTAACTGCTGAAATTAATGTTTTCTTACCATTTATAAGACTGCAATGTTTTTGATCTGTCTTTATTGTATTAACCTCCAAAACACAAAGTAAAAAATAACAACAGCAAAAGGATGAGAACCTGAAGATGATTTTTTTTTAAATAATGGCATTTGTGTGTGTGTTCCCAAATGTAGTGACTTCAGTTCAGATTGTACTTATTACCATTATAAAGAATTATTATTTCAGTGATCCTACCATGCATGGAATGGAGTTCTAAGAAAGCACTACACTACTAAAGCTTTTTCTTATTTTCTCTATTCTTATCACACTCTTATGTGTTTAAAAAAGCTATCAATTCCTTAATAAATGGAATATACAAGTAGTAAGGACTCATTTCTAGCTTTGATTTTATTATAAATCTGTAGGTAATAAGCAAGGTTGACTAAAGTTTTATTTTCTCGCGTTTCACCTACTAGAGAAAGTGCTTAAATGAGGAAAAAAAAAATAGTGACAAGGCAACAAAATCAATAAAAGCAGAATGTTTGGAAATCATGAGTAGTCAAGATGACCATATTGGTCAATCCAGGATCATTTTTTTCTTTCTTTTTAAACACTCTCTTTAATGAAGCCAAAGCCATACTTTTGAATTTTTTTTTTGAACAAAACTTCTGTTAAAATGTCTTAATTCATTCCCAAATTGAGAATTGCACAGCACAGCTACTAATATTTCATTTCTAATTAAAATCCCAGTATATTATTTGTATAACCATGACCTAAATTTCAATATAGTCTTTAAATTTTTAATGAAGAACATACTTTTAGTGTCTGCCTCAGAATCATTTCTGATTTCATTTAAAGCAACTCAGAATGTTTTTGGAAACAACAACCACCATTTACAGAGTTTACTATGTGTAAAACTAAAATTCAAACCCACATAGTGTAGATTCAGAGTGGCGTTCGAATGGAATGACGAAGAGTAAGGAGTTGGTTGTCTCCAACTCAGGATTCTGATATATTTGCAATGTGTGAAAACAAATATTGTACTTCAGTGGGTTTCAGAGGTAGCTATTTGTCTACGAGCACCAATGCATGTTCAATTATGTTTAGAAGGTGTATACTGAGCAGTAGCCAGGGAATATAATGAGTAATTATAAGGAATAAAGAGGAGATTGTTGATTGCATTTCAGGACTCCGTGGGTACCTTAGTCTGATCATGCTGCTATAAAGATACTATAAACTAGGGGAACTTATAAACAGCAAATATTTATTTCTCACAGTTTCAGAGACTGGAAACTCTAAGGGCAAGGTTCTGGCAAATTTGCTTTCTGATAAGAGTCCATTCTGTCGTTCACAGACAGTGCCTTCCCCTTGTGTCCTCCTCACATGGTGGAAGGGCAAAGGGGTACTCTGGGGACTCTTTGATAAGGACATTAATCTTGTTTGTGAGGGCTCTGCCCTAATGAACTAATCACCTCTCAAAGGCCACACCTCCTAATACCACATTGGGCATAAGATTTCAATACCTGAATTTTAGAGGGACACAAATATTCAGTCCATAGCCATGGGCAGACTGAAATAGATCAACTCGGAGATAGAGGATGAGGGTTGAGTCTGTAGAGAGATATACAAACTATATAGTTATGAGATCAGAGATACTACTTGAAGAAAGCTTTCTATGGCAGTGATTGAGTTAAATAGAAATGTGAGAAATT
This sequence comes from Canis lupus familiaris, assembly GCF_011100685.1. NCBI lineage: Eukaryota > Metazoa > Chordata > Mammalia > Carnivora > Canidae > Canis > Canis lupus. The sequence continues at coordinate 82,677,311 of NC_049224.1, forward strand.
ATGTATTGTTTTTTTTGTTTGTTTGTTTGTTTGTTTGTTGTTGCTGTTGTTGTTTTTTACCAATGTCTTGGCAGTATTAAGCATTAAAGCCTAGAGCCTAGAACATGAAACCCTCCAGTGTTACTTAAGAACAATTTGGCAGAAGGCCTGCATCTGGCTTTACAGGGCAATTTGGCTATGTTTAGAGAAAAAAAAAAAAAAGATAACTAGATCCAGTAAACATTGTAAACAATAGCTGAGGAAACTAAATAAGCATGATAAATAGTAGATTCATTACCCAATGTGTCTAAACTTGCATTCATTCTTTACAAAATAATGTAGAGAGCCTGTAAACAACACTCTTTCTCCATCTAATTATTTTTAAATGCTATGGATTTTGGAGTCAACATATGCTACATTTGGCTGCCCTGCTTTTCCTCATTATTGTATTGACTCTGAACGTTTCCAGTCTTGAGTGGAGTGCACAGCAAGAGAAGGTGTATAGGTTGAGCCACTTTCCAAAAATCATTAACTCTTCTAGTAAGAGCTTATAGGTTATTAGTTTCCATGAAGCTCCAAGTATCCATTACAGTTTATGCCATACAGAACCTACAATAAGCCTCAGAATTAGAGTGGACCTCGCCATGGTTTTATTCTCCTTTTAGGAAATAGCTCTTGATTAACAAGTGAGCCCTGATAGAAATAGAACATCTGACCATGGGAGCCAAGCTGCCATTGATGGTTGATATGTCTTTCGCTGACCCATCAATTGACCAACCAACAAGATTCCATCTTCAAGGAAGAATACGAAGACTGGGTCTGAGCAGGTACTGGATTCATATGCATATTTCATGATCAGAGAACTTATACTGTCATCTGGCTTACACTGCCACAGTGTTAATGTTCCTTCAATGTACCTTCATGACTTCATGGAGAGTGTCTTTTCATAATTTCTATAAAGGATAGGAAAACAGTACAAGTTGTGGTTAGTAAATGGCCTCACAGGACACCTGGGTGACTGAGGTAAGAGCCTGGCTTTGGCTTAGGTCATGATCCTAGAGTCCTGGCATTGAGTCCCACATTGGGATCCCTGCTCAGTGAGGAGTCTGCTTCTCCTTCTGCCTCTGCCCCTCCCCCTGCTTGTTCTCTCTCTCTCTCTCTCTCTCTCTCTCTCAAATATATAGATAAAATCTTTAAAAATTAAATAAATAAATAAATAAATAAATAAATAAATAAATAAATAAATAACATCACATTGCAGCACAGACACTAGTCCCCTGTGTGGCTAGTGCATTGCATTAGTGTTCAGAGATATCCTAAAAAGAAATTAGAAATTCAAAACTTCTCATGGGTTGGACATCAAGAAGTTCATCTTGTTTTTTTGTTTGTTTGTTTTTGTTTTTTACTTTGCCAGGAAGAAAATTAGCATATTAGAATCTAAAGCAATTCATAGACCATTTGCAAAAATGATCAAGGACTTGTAAGAGTAAGACTGCATAATTGGTAATAAGAAGTTTGGGAAAGGATTTTTAAAGATCTTTCAGAAAGGGCCCAGAGTGTGAAAACACATATAGTTTGTAAATATGAGCTCTAACCACCACAGAAACTTACATAGAAAAGCAGCCGGTTAAACTTCCCTGAGAATGTGAGTCAGTAAACCTAATATTCTCCAATGAAATTAATAGCAAAAAAGACCATTATAGGAGGTGGGAGTATCTATAGCTTCAATGATAGTTCTCTCTGTAGCGAGGCTACCCTGACTCCTGTTTGCTAAAGTACAAAATTGATGCAAGTGTCCGCCTTCAGCAACACACTTCACTCCCCAGTATGATCCCGAGGCTGTATAAGAGAAATGAGAACAATCCTTACTGAATAGGGTATAGTGCCTGCCACACGTATAAATATTACCCTTTGTGATCCTCGCAACTAAAGGTGCATATGCATTATACCAGACCTCTTCTGAGATGGAAGAGAAGTAATTTATCCTTTGTGGAATAAATGCTTAATGTTCATTTTACTTGACATTTCTTTACAAATATCACCATCCATGGACCCAGAAAACAAAACAAAACAAAACTTGTATTATTTTTGTAATTTTTAAAATATTTTGTTTATTTATTTGAGAAAGAGAGAGCACAAGCTGAGGGAGGTGTAATGGGGGAACGAGAGGGACATCCATGTTGAGCATGGAGTCCAATGCAGGACTCAATCCCAGGACCCTGAGACCATGACCTGAGTCAAAAGCAGATATTTAACCGACTGAGCCATCCATGGCCCCCTAACCCTGCATTGTTAAGGTGACATATAGACTATGCTGTAAATCAGAGATGTGTGTATTAATGAACCTACTTGGTGCTTCTTGATACCTCCACACTGAGTGAGAGGAGCTGATGGATGACCTAAGCACACATTTAGGCAGGATCTCAAAAGTCACATATTCCTTGAGAATACAGATTTTGAAAATGAAGTCCATTAAAGAATCTCTCATCCAGTTGCAATGATGGCTGGAGGAAAAAGCAATGTGGAATGGATAGCAGAGTAGGAACATTACAATGCAGACCTTGGCTAATTGACTAGTTATAAAATGAAGGTAGCCTCCAACCAATTTCCTTTTTTTCTTCCTTTTTTCTCCAACATTAACTGTGAAAATTGTTGGTGGTATTAACCTTTAAGATTTTGATCATAGATTGCCATATAGAGGAAAAGTTTCGGACTTGGATGCAGTTGTTGATGGAAACATTTTGTGCTCCTCTTTGGGAAGAAGGTAAGTCCAGGACCCATTACCCCAGAGTTAGTTAGATAACAGCATATTTGGGGAATATAAGAGTAAGAATTATGTATATGAGTATTTATAGTTCAAAATAATGAAGTGCAGAATTTATTTGTATTTTTTTTTTTGTGAGAGCCTCAACTACCTTTTTACTTGTAACAATTCCCAACTACAAAAATTTGGAGAAACAGAAAGCTCTGCCTTCTACTCTAAAAGCTAAATGGGGCCAGAACTCGGTCTCCTGAGCTACTGTAAACTGGTATGCTGGACTGTGGCCATGTCTCAATTAACCAGAGGATGCTATGTTAACTTTGGATCTTGTATGAATGACATAAAGTCTTAGGACATTTCAGAGATGAGGTCCAGCAAGGTGTCAGTGTCCCTGGAATAATGGACTACCTAAGTGACACACACCCATCACAGAATCCCCTTCAGACTGTTCCTGTGGTTGTAAAGATGGGTGCTTGGCCTTACTTGGTTTCTTTCCATATTCTGACCCTGGTTCCCCAGGTTTCCTTTGCTGATTCTTTGAGTTACTTTCCATCACTACATTAAGTTTACTTGCTAATCCACCAAAGTCAGTCTTGTTTGTTACTAATCCTTCTAAATAAAGATATGGTATGTAATATAATCAGTGAAGAGTCTGGCGTCCGGCAGCGTATCATTTATGCTATAAATGATAGCTCTTGTTTCATTTTTTTTATTTCATAGTGTCAGGGTGGATTGCCGGGAATACAGCCCCACTGATCCCATATTCAGCTAAGGTAACACTACCTATTCTAACAATAACAGAAAACATACAATATACAGATAATGGGTGATAGAGATATTTTATTTTTTTAACTCAGATATAACCCAAAATGGGTGCTTTTGATCTATTATTTTTCTTTCTAATTGGTGCTTGAGGGACACCAAATTCTTCTCTCTCATGGTTCTGCCAATTTCTACAGATAGATTAAAGGGTGCTGAGCTTGTCTACATAAGCTGATGGAATAAGAAAGAGCATAGAGAGTCTTACATGGGAATTTTCCATGGGACAGACCAGCAAGTAATACTTGTCACTTTAGTTCACATTCCATTTGCCATACCTCTGTGACATGATCACATCATCATGCAAAGAATCTGGAAAGTACCATCTATCTGTTTCCTAAAAGGAATAAAAATAAATTTGACATATATATAATCTAACTCATTAAATTGTCACAACAAAAAGTAGACTTTTTTAAACTTTTTCCATGGTATAATTTAGATCTCTATAATTTCATTTGTCTAAATTTAAAGCTTTGCATTGGGACTGGAGTATATCTACAGATGGTTCTGCCTGAAAATGGATGATTGTTACATCAGAATATATGGTATCTGTTCCAGTTTCATCAAAGCTATTACTTTGATAACATCAAGCATATTTAAAAACAAGACCATAGATGAATCAGCATTATTGCTGAACTAAATCTTTTTACCAGTAGTCACATGGCCAAAAGCTCAAATGATATATTTCTTCCTGAGCTTTACAGAAAACAATGATTTGGACCGGAAATACATAAACTGTCAGAATGCTTGCCTGGATGCACATCTTCTATGCTTGACATCTTTTTTTTCTTTTAACATTTTATTTCCTTATTTGACAGAGAGAAAGCAAGCAAGCATGGGACAGGGGGTGGAGGGGGAGGGGCAGAGGGAGAGGGAGAAAAAAATCTTAAGCAGACTGCATGCTGAGTGCAGAGCCCATCGCAAGGCTTGATCCCACTATTCTGAGGTCATGACCTGAGCCAATCCAAGAGTTGAATGCTCAAACAACTGTGCCATCCAGATGCCTCTTCTATGTTTGATATTTTCAATATTTGAGTTATTCTATAGTAGAAGTCACTCAATGCATACCCCTTAATAATTTTATTTTATTTTATTTATTTTTTTTTAAGATTTTAGATTTTTTTGAATTTTTTTATTTATTTATGATAGTCACGGAGAGAGAGAGAGAGAGGCAGAGACATAGGCAGAGGGAGAAGCAGGCTCCATGCACCTGGAGCCCGACGTGGGACTCGACCCCGGGTCTCCAGGATCGCGCCCTGGGCCAAAGGCAGGCACTAAACCGCTGCGCCACCCAGAGATCCCCCCTTAATAATTTTAAATTTAGTTTGAGCACTAAAGAATCATTATGGAATACTTCATGTTTCCTTTATATGGCAAATTGAGGATTTCCCTGATGTTTGAAGATATGATATTTCATGAAGTAAATGTATAGGTACAAAGATATATACACTTCTTTGTAATCTCCCACCAAGATTGCATAATCATGATGTCATTTGCTTAGGAAAGCCACTTCTCTTCTGAAATTATTTAACAGGGTGCTCAAGTCAATTCCTTTATTATATAAGAAATAAAATTATTTTTGACCTTTTCTGGATGGTTGTAACTTTGATTTTCTTGCTGTTTCTACAAGGAAAGATGAGTACACTTTTTTTTTTTATCCACAAGTGAAAAATATAGTAAAATGAATAAGAAGCCAAAAATATAATTATTTTTCATAAAATATATTGCTCATTTTGTGAAAGGAAAGAAAGTCTACAGAGGTGCAGCCCAGTGAGGACATCTTAAATGAATTTTTATTCAGAAACAAGGGCTGTTGAAAGAACACATTTTCTCAATGGCAATTGAAACTTACATGGCATAAGTGTAAACTGTCTTTCTCTGAAAGGAGTATCTGATAAAGGAATAAGTCTTATTATCCATGAAGCAGAAAGTATAACCCATTCCCAAAGTCTTCAATTTTAAATAATAGATTTTCACAGACTTCTTCAAACAATAGCTCACAAAGTAATGGACTCCTCTTAAATAAAGATATTATAAAAATCATTTTGTGAGAGGAGAACATTTTTTGAGGAGTAAAGTTTTCTACTCGATTTCTTTCTATTCCTAGTTTACTTTGCAAACTCTGAGATCTTATAAGTTAAAAGAAATTCATTTGCAAATATCACAGGTCTTTGCAGCCAGACTTTAAAAAAAAATATGAATGATATGATTTTCTTTCTCATTCAGTCAGAATGGTTATGTACTTTCTTTTTCCATATAATTAATAGAGAAAATTATAGATATCATTTTATTTACTATATTCAAATGACTTTCACACTTGTACAACTATCTGTATGTGGGTGGATGTGTATGTGTGTATGGCTATCTATAGTCTTTAGAGGAAAAACTAATCAGAAACAGAAAAGAGAAACTAGGGTGATAGTTTCCATCAATCCACATTTTTTTAAAGATTTTATTTATTTATTTATTTATTTATTTATTTATTTATTTATTTATTTATGAGAGAGAGAGAGAGAGAGAGAGAGGCAGAGACACAGGAGGAGGGAGAAGCAGGCTCCATGCCGGGAGACCGATGTGGGACTCGATCCCGGGACTCCAGGATCGCGCCCTGGGCCAAAGGCAGGTGCTAAACCGCTGAGCCACCCAAGGATCCCCCAATCCACATTTTTTATTCCATTTTTCTTCTTATGAAAGAGCTGAATTATTTTTCTTTTGGAGCCAAAATTCCCACCTCAATGAATAGAGTTTCCTGGTTAATTTGAACACCTTTATGTGGTAAGACTCTCATCTTCTTCTTCTTTTTTCTTTTTTTTTATTTGTTTTAGAGAAAGACAATACCCCAGAAATAGATTTGACGACCTTTTTCCTAACATGAGTCTACGTTTGACATACACACACACGCACACACATGAGCACACACACATGCACACATACCACACACATACCACATCCATAGATTATGATCTCAGATGTAGAAGGGGTTGACATTTCTATGACTGTGATCTACAGAAAGGGCTGGTCCCCTCATCTATAAAGCATCTTGTTACTCCCTTGCTTTGCTTCTGAGTTTGGATAAAAAAAAATAAAGATTATATCTTTATATCTGCAACTGTAGAGTGGAACAAAGGAAGTTACCTCAGCATTTTAGTGATTACACTGTGGGTCCTGGTGCTCCATAATAGCTACAATTCTTTCTAAGGTAAGTACAGAACTTGCAAATATAACTACTCAAATAGATACTGTAAACCCCAGAAGTAGAGAATGAATTTTCACTGCTCTTTATTTGAGGGCTGAGCAAACTGCTTGAACAATGTCAGCTTTGGAAGGGTCAATATAAAAGCAAGAGGCATTGTTTAAGACTATCTTTAAAGAATGAACCTTGCAGTTACAAAAACAAACAAAAACAAAATCAAAAACAAAACAAAACTCATTCCATGAAGGGCCACTTTGCATCTGGCACACTTTCTGTGGCCTTCATCCAATTAGATATTGACAGAAATTTTGAATGAGAAATGATGTCTAGGACTTCATTAGTCAGTAACAAAGGAGCTTTTGCAAAATGCCAATATGTCATTAACACCTTAACAAAAATTAGTTTATTGGATTTATCACGTTACCCACTAATTTCCACTTTCAAAACTCCCAAGAGGTCAATAATTAGGTAGTTTGTGCTTCTTAGAAAATGTAATGCTCCAGGTTAACAGGCTCCTGATAGGGACACTTGATCATTTTTACTCTTATGTCTGCACAGGCAGCTCCAAAATATAGCCTTCAAGGATTATCCACGACATACAGCACTGTGGTCAATATCCACAGCCCCTGAGAAACGAGTCCCAGGAGACTAAGCAAAGACAAATGGCCAGTGTGGTTCCTGCGCTCTAGGGCATGCCAAACATAACTTCAAGAATTGTTCCATATAAAATCTTTAAGCTCTTTGTGCAAAACCATGCTTGTGATGCCTCAAGTGATGAACTTCCCCACTTCCAGCTTCTTCCAGCAGGTAGAGGACCTGACAGGGTGTTCGATCATATTTCCCCTTATTTTTTTGCCCATCCTCATTCCAGTCTCTTTTTCTTCAATATATCAGTGACAGAATGGAGGAAGTTAGTTAGCACCATTGTTATCAAGATAGCTGTGTGAATTCACACTGAGCAGAGCATGTTCTGTAGACTTTTATGTATTAGCAGGAGGCCTTCTTTGGTTTTATGTATGCAATTAAAAATCCTTGTGATCTTCAGATCTGTTCCATCTAGTTCATCATTCAGGACCCATTTATGGAATGAAAAGAAAAAAAAAAAATCAACCAGAGGAGGCAATGGTGAAGGCATCACAAAGAAGTACTCCGCATGTTTGTGTACAAGCCTTTAGATAGGTTTGTATTTTCTTGGTTTGATACCTAGGATTGAAATGACTGAGTCATTGAGTAGATGTATGATCAAATAAACTGTCCAACTTGGGAATTATGTTTGAACATTTTCATATTTCATTAAGCAATATTTTATTGCACACTATCATTGTTGTTTTGGGTATTATGCCTTGTGGTTGTGCCATTGTTTATTAAAATATTCCCCAAGGACTGGGTATAAAAATTATTGCCATATTTTAACCTATTAAAATATATCAGTAAAGATTTTTTATTCATAAGCCTTTGTCTCTGATTACTTTTTTAAAAAAATTAAATTTAATTAAAAAAATTTTTAGGTAGCCTTTACACCTGATATGGGGCCCAAATTCACAACCCTGAGATCGAGAGTCCCATGCTGTACCCACTAAGCCAGCCAGGTGTCCCCACTATAATTACTTCTTAAAATATACTCTCATAAGTAGAAGTATTAAAATTATTATATCAATACTGTTATATCTTTATTTTTTAATATTTTATTTATTTATTCATGAGAGACACAGAGAGAGGCAGAGACACAGAGAGAGAGAGAGAGAAGCAGGCTCTGTGCAGGGAGCCCGATGTGGGACTCAATCTTGGGACTCCAGGATCATGCCCTGGGCTGAAGGCAGATGCTCAACTGTTGAGCCACCCAGGCGTCCCCACAGTTATATCTTTAGAGACTATCTAAAGAGCACTTCTAGGTATACAATAAAATAGAGAGGAAAGTACAGAGATTTCCCATATATACTCACTGTCCCACACATGTGAAACCTCCCTCATCATCAACATCAACCATCAGAATGGCATATGTTTTACAAAGTATGATCCTATATTGACACGTCATAATCACTCAAAGTCCATAGTTTAACATAGTATAACTTAGGAGTTATATTTTTAAGCCTCCTCCTATATAGTATCAAATGTATTTTTTGAAAGGTTGCAAAATTATATACTTCCAAAGAATGACAGAAAATATCTGAGTTAAACTTTTATTACAGCCCCAATTTTTTCCTACATTTTATAGGGTTTCAGAATGAAAAGGAACCATAGTTTTCTTCTAGCCCAATATTTTACCTGGTCCTTGAGTATTCTCTGTGACATCCCTAAATAGTGCTTTTCTGGGCCCTCCTTGGAGGAAAGAAAAGTGTATACATTTTGTCTATTGTTGGGCTGCATTACTGAAAAATATTTTCAACTGATAAGCACTGATCTGCTTCATTTTAACATCTGCCATGTTTTAATAAGTTTCAGATATGCAGAAACCAAGTTGAGCTACAGTTCTGGGCTAAATCTATGCACTTCATGCAGCGTAGAAATGAAGACATGGGAGTTGGCTCTTCCTCCAAAAATGTTCAGCTCTGACTGTCCTTCACTATTTCCCTGATTGCATATGTGTTTCTCTGAGTAGCAAGAATGGGTTCCTAATTCTTAGTGCATATAAAGTAGCTAGCTCAACGTTTGGCACATTTCAAACACTGAATGAATATTGGATGCTACTTTTATTTTAATCCCTCAATGATTTGTATGTGTAGAATATGTATTTATAATTTCTGCTTCTAATTTTGAAAAAAAATAGATGAGATAAGCTTAGTTGCTAATTGTTCTGTCCCCGTTTTTCCGATCCTTTTAACTGGTAATTTTCTATGAGGCAAGGGAGAAAAATCCCATTCCTGATGTGATGGCTAATTTTACATGTCAACTTGACAGAGCCAAGGGGTGCCCAGAAATTTGGTCAAAAGTTATTCTGGGTAATTTTGTGAGGGTGTTTTGGATGATACGAACATTTAAATTGGTAGACTGAGTAAAGCAGATTGCCCTCCCTAATGTGGATAGGCCTTATCTAGTCAGTTGAAAACCTAAATAAAAATTTAAAAAGCTGACTCTTCCTTCAGTGAGATAATTCATCCTGCATGGCTGCCTTTGAATAGGGCCATTGGTTTTTTCTTGGCTTTGGACTCACATGAACTAAAATATCATCAGCACCTCTTGGGTCTCTAGACTTTCAGTCTTGGATTGGAATGATACCATCAGCTCTCCTGGGTCACCAGGGTGGTAACTCACCCTGCAGATCTCAGGAATTGCCAGACTCCATAATCATGTGAGTCAATTCCTTATAATGATTCTATTAATCTTGTCTCTGGAGATCTCTGATTAATATGCCTTAATATGCCTAGTTTATAAAATTCAGCAGAATGAATTAAGCACTGTATTTGGAAATGTGGAAAACAGCGACTTTGAACAATGAGCCAGCTTGCTTAGGATTAGTCAAGTCCAAAACCTAAAGATTAAGTTCTTTGTTTTTTAATCAACAACCAAATTTGGAGGAAGGCTATAACATATTCGCACAAGCATACACACACACACACACACACACACACACACACACACCCATACTCAAACTAAAAGCAATTTATCTGAGAAAATAATGTGGATACACCTGAGAAGAAAGCCCTAGGCTCTTTTCTCAACCCTAGAAGTCATTCTGTTCTCCTTCTGTCTATTTTGACTGAGAGCTTTAATGCTAGTTGTAAGTCAGGCTAAGTGTAACTAGCAAAAAAAGGTCTTTAGAACTGATATGAAATCCATGGTTTGAAGAGTAATAAAAATTACTAGCTAGTGAGAAAAGAACTCATTTCTCTGCAATTACTCGCCTGAAGAAACCAACTGGAAATCTGAAGGATAAAATAGAGCTTCACTCAACCTTGGTGTCACCCCCTCTCCCACTCCCTCCAAGGGAAAGCTTATCTAACTTTACAGAAGGAAAATTGACAATCTCTCCAGGTTGACCTTTATCTTTAGACAAGTTTCTTTGTAGTGGTGGGGTATTCCTCCAAGGTCTCAAGAGGTTGTTTTCAAGGAGATATTAGTTTATTTTGGAGAGCACAGAGCTTTACTTTCTAACATTTGTGCTGGATTAAATGTATTCAAATGCATTATCTCCTTTGCAATATGTTTTGAAATGCTTTGCAGCCACCTTGCATTCATCTGTTCTGAAGTAGAAATTAAGTACACACTTCTCTGTGCATTCAGAATATCTGTATATATCCTTCTTATAAGTTCTTTGTATTATTATATTTCAAAGAATATATCTGAGTGGCTTCGCTGAGATATGTTAAAAATGATTATTCAGTTATGTTATTTAAGTAGATGGTATTTTATTGAAACTTTATATTGGAGTTTTAAATGAATTTCATAGTACTTTAAAATACCTTCCCACATTTGAGATAATCCTTGTTCAAGACAGAAAGCAGGGAAGAAAAAATACCTTATTGTGATGTTCCATTTCTTGCAAATAAACAGGGCCTTTGCTGTGTGCAGTTCCCAGGAAGTTCTTGGAACTGTTTATTCATCAATAATTCAATAAACATCTATTAAATGGCTTCTATGTACAAAGCATCTATCACTATTTTACTATGCTTCTCCCTTAGAATACAGGGCCTATTTAGGTGACTTGGTATTATATATTTTATGTCAGTTGTGTTGGTCAGAAATCATTGAATTTTGGAGCTTTACTTATTCCAACAGCTTAAACCCCCTAATTTTCAGGAACTCTTTTTAAAATAAATGATTCCTTCATGTCATTTTACGACTGAGGAAAAAAATAAAAGTGGTTTTCTATTATATTCAAGTAAAGGCCATGTTCCTTACTATAACTAAAATTTACTTCAGAATCCTATCATTTCAGTCTCATGTCATTTTCCTTCCCAAATATATGTATATACAAACTATATATGTGTATATATATATATATGAACTATATAGTACACACATTCACATACGTATACATATACATACACATTATACATATACATGTATATATAGTAGCAAGTCAGACTGTATATATATATGCACACACTACACACATGCATATATATACACACACACACACAAGGTGTGTATATACATGTATGAATGTTAATGTGTGGATAGATAGATAGATAATCCACCCCTGTTCTTTAGCTTTATCTTGTTTGTATAACTACTCATCAGTTGGACATTACTTCTCTGGAAAGACCATATTTCCTTTCTTGGAAAATAGAATTAGTCACTTAATCCATTATTCTCCTGTATCAAATCCTTATTAGAGGGCACGTTGCATCATTTTGTACATTTGTATGTATTGTTTAATGGTGTATTATTTTGTGTTGCTCATCAAGTTCTTAGATACAGACATTCTGCCTGGGGCTATTTGTAGACAGATCAGAGCCTGGTATGCAGTTACCTTTCCATACGTACCTGAATGATTGAAAAAAAATGATGAAATGAATAGACAAACTAAGACCTTGAAAAATTAAGTGATTTACTCAAAGTCGGTAGCAAAATCAGAACTAGCAAAATTCAAGTTTTTGTCTTTTTTTGTTTTGTTTGAAGAAAGAGAAAGAGTGAGGGAGGGAGTGGGATGAAGGAAGGAGAGGGGGAGAGAGCATCTCAAGCAGACTCCAGACCCAGCACAGAGCCAAATGTGTGGGCCTGATCTCGGGACCCTGAGATCATGACCTGAGCCAAAATCAAGAGTCAGATACTTAACCAACTGAGCCACTCAGGTGCTGCAGGATTTAAGTTTTTATATTCCTTGTACAGGGTTCATATTTTTATTTCCTCCTTTGTTGGTAACGATGGGTGACATTTTCTAGATTCATACAGAGTAGAAAACAATATAATAGCCATTACTTTAGGCCAGTAGCTTAAAAACAAAGATAAAGATAAGACAAATAATAAAAATGGCAACAATTTTTACTCCCAGCAGTAATTTGACTGAGAGCCACTTACCTGCTTTTGAGGCCATTCACATACACACTCTAGGTTCTCCCCTGTGGAGGAGAAGTTGGCTTTGCCTGGGAAGAGCTCCTGAGGGTGGCCCATTGCCTGTCTGAGAATGCAGTGCAACTTTATAGAAAATTGTGAATCGGGGTGGTGGGGGGGATACTTTCCTGGGGTTATGGTAGTAGTATGGGAAGGTATGGCACCAGTTACTTTGAAATAAAATACCCCACTAGACCTCCTGTGACCTGTTTTCGCTGTATAAGTGATTGTACGCCCATAGTTCCCAAGGCTCTAGTGCTAAGCTGAAGTTTGAGCAGTAAATCAGACCTGAAAAAAAGAGCAGGAAGGAGGCAGGCAGGGAGGAAGGCAGGAAGGCAGGGACACAGAGAAGAAAAAGAAAAGACAGAATGAAGGAGGGAGAGAGAAAGGAGGGAGGGAGAGAAGGAGGGAGGAAAAGACTATTCCCTTTCTTTTTCTGAGAGCATAATCCTATACCGTCTGGACAGACAGGGAAGAATTGGACAACAAATAATCAGAGCAGGGTGTCTGTCAATATTTCATCAATCTGACAAACTTATCTTGAGTAATTACTGGTCTGTGCTTAGGATTTGGGAATATACACCTTTGTTGAATGAAATAATCCTCATTGGAGAGGGAAGGGGTCAGAAGTCAGAAGGCCGTGAACAAAGGTATGAAAGTGTGCTACAGACTAGATACAGTCTGGGGCTAACAGTATCACTCAATACTTATTTAATTAATAAGGAATGATCAAGGCAAGACTGCCAAGGTGGTGGGGCGGCTGTGAAGGGTGGAGAGGCGTCAGGGGTCGGGGGCTTGGGTGGCTAGGACACTAGCGGTGCATCCACATTGTGCTCTGGTTCCAGGGGCGAAAAAAGGAAAGATCTAAATTTGAATTTTACTTTAAACTGCCGTAGCCTCAAAGTGAAGAAATAATGAGACAATTTTGTTCTGGTCTCTCTGGCATAATCTTTTCTCAGTCAACACAGTAGGTTTATTGAACAGATCAAATTATGTAATATTACCTAGTTTGGGGGTGCAGGGAGTCCAACATTAAATCCCTACATGCAAGAAATATATTAAACATTTTTTTGTCTTTGGGGTTTTCAAAACACATCTTCTGATATTATTATAATTGCAAATCTTGGGGATGATATTTGTTTGCAACTAGCAGAATTATTTTTTAATCAATAGATTTAAAAAAAAAAAAAAAAAAGCTTCTTAACAGTATTGAATACTTAGAGGCCAGACTTTAGTCTGAGCAATTTGCACCCGTTACTTAAACTTTGAAACAAGCTTAAAATGGATACCATTATTTTCAATTTGCAGATTTGAAAACTGAGACATGAGGACATGTTCTCAGGGTCACAAAGTGTGCCCTCAGCGTTTTCTAGACAGGCAGATGCCAGAAGCTGGGCTCACTACACACCATTATACTACAACATCTTTTATCTAATACGGTCATTGAAGACATTTCAAATGAGCTGTGCATATCTTTTGAGATTATCATTGTTGAGACTTTACACCTATATAAATAGCTTTTGAAAAATTAAGAATTCTTGAATTATGCTTTGCTCCCAACAGAAAACTTTAAACAAAGAAATCCAGAAATCTGGAATTATTAGATATTATTCCATTCAACTCCATGCCAACTATTATCTACGCAGTCAGTGATATGACATATTAGGGAGACTGGTGTAAAAACACAGTGACTTTAAATATCATTTACTAACCACACAAGCTAAAGCAAAATGCTATACCTTTTTGAGCCTTCAATATTCTAATAATTTATCCCGTAGGGTTATTCTGAAGTCCAAGTGGGATAACTTTTTTTTTTTTTTTCAAAACAGTGAAATGTGTTTATATTAATTTTGAAGGTGGCAAAATTCTTTGAGTTTATTTAACAAAACTGTTTAGTGATAACAATATATTCCTTAAGTCGTGGCCACGGTAAATGCAAAGTGAGGCAAAGAAAACTAAATTTCTCTGCGTAATAAAAGATGCATTTATAACATTTGCTTGTCACAAACGAGAGGTGAGGGAAATGGCCTGGCAAGGAAAGGAGCTGGATGAGGATGAGCATCATTAAGAACAGGGAAGGAGGGAGGAATGAATAACTATGTAGGATGAGCTTTTGTGGAGGGAAGAGCATTCCAGTTGTGAAAGCGGCAGGTTTATTTTAGGTCAAGATTGTCTAATACTCAACTTTATTTCTTTTTGTAATAAGCTATACAGAAAAGGCCTCTGGCACTCCTCGAATCTAGGCAAAGGTTTCTATACACACAGTCCCATCTTCCTCATATTTTGGAAACCCCCCACCAGGGAAAACAGGCACAGAGTGCAGGTAATATTCTCAGAAGGTGAGACCCAGAGTGAGATGGAACATTTCCTAGAAGCTGAATTCTGGTTCCGAATTTCCAAGCTGAAATGAATGTTCCTGTTCCCTTCCCCAGACAACTCGATGCTAAGTTTCCTCAGCCTACGTGGGACCCAGAGTAAAGGGACATGTGAAGTCTTTGGGATGTCCTGCCCTCAGCATCACATTTTATATGGGTTTTCTGTGGTCCCTACATAGAATGGATACCTAAGAGACACAGTCCATTTTTCTTCTTTTTCACCAGGATAAGGGAAGCAAACATTCAACTATGCATCTATCCTTTTCTCTTGTTTTTTTGTTTGTTTGTTTGTTTGTGTTTGTTGTTGTTGTTGACATTAAGTGCTAGCCAAAGCTGACAGAAAAAAAGATTTCTTGTTTTTTTTTTTAAAGATTTCTTTTTCTTGGTGAACACTAGATGTTTAATCCCAGGGTCAGGAAAGTGCCTAAGCTGTCATTTTTCTGTGTCCTGGAATTTCCAAAGTTGACCATCATCTCCTCCTCTCCACTTTAAATCTTTAGGCAAGAAACACTGCTGAAGAATAAGTCAGCTGCAGATCCCACTGCACAGTTCTTCAAAAATTGATCTTCACTCACTGAAGCAGTGTGCCTGAGTTCTCAGCCAGAGTTCAGTCATGGCTTCTGGATGCATAAGAAAGAGCTGGAACAAGGTCCTTGGTTTCGCCAGGATCATAGACCTACTGGGGTGGGGGGCAGGTAAGAGTAGAAACAACATATTCAGGATGGGGGGTTTTCTCTTGTTTTATGTTATACTACATGATTTTATCTGCTATATAATTTATATACTAGTACTACAAGGACAGATTCCCCACTATTATGTCATTTATTCATTCAAGAAATATTTGTTGAGTGATCTTCATAGTCCAGGTAGTGTCATAGAAGTTGGCAGTGTGACACACACACATACACGTGCACACACACGCACACATCTGCAGAATTCCTGCCTTCATGGAGGTTACATTGTAGTTGAAGGATAATAAATATAAAAGTAAGTGATGGTGATAAGGTTAGGTAGGTAGGTAGGTAGACAGGAAGATGAGTAGATAGATAATCTCAGGTGGTTTTTAGTTCATAAAGCAATTTATGCAAAATATATAGAGAGTGACAGAAATTAGGTCAGGATGAGAAACTCAGGAAGCTCTCCTAAGAAGGTAATGCTTCAGCTGAAAACTAAGACTTGTGCTGTTGGCTTTGGTATCTGTCAAAAGAGGGAGCAGGCTCTGGGACCCTGGGTGGCTCAGTCTGTTTAAACATCTGAATTTGGCTCAGGTCATGATATCAGGGTCCTGGGATGGAGCCCCTTGAGGCAACCTGGCCAGTGAAGATGCCCCCAACCATTGGCACTCAGCGGCGAGTCTGTCTCTCCCTCTGCTCCTCCCCCTGCTCCTGCTCTCTTTGTCTCTCTTAAATAAGTAAATCAATCATCAATCAATCAATCAATCAATCAAATCTTAAAAAAAAAAGGATCAGACTTTGCAGTGTCCATATTCCTCTTATTTCTTGATGTATGTGTAAACTTATGTGCATAATTTGTGCCTAAGCACATATGTATGTTTAGGATACATGTTTATGTATGTTATAGAAACACATATAGAAACACATACATCTATATCTGTGTGTGTAAAATTTAAAATTGTAAACTCTCCATAAGCCTCTAACTGTTAATAGATTCATAATCATTTCCAACGTGAAGACTAATGACTAATTCATGTTTGAGATGGATATAAAATGCAAGATGACATATTGCCTTTAATCTTAACAAACAGCATATTTCATCAATTAAAACAGTTAAATTATTATAAGTTAATCAATGCAAATTAACGTAATATGCATCAAAACTTATATTAACAACGAATTTAAAACCAGATGAAGTTGCAATGGTTGAACGCAAAATTCCAAGTGACTATTACATTGATGTGTCTTTGTTTGGAAACTGGTATTTATTTCATTAAAACTTCTTCAAATTGGGCTTGTTTTTATTTTCTAAAAATCATGGTATCTCTCCACTGATAAAATTAACATGTATGATCTTTGTAACAGAATTACAGAAATTAACCCATTAAACTAATTGCCTAAAATTACATTGAATACATTGTGCTTATAAGCTGTATGTATGTAACAACAGCAATAGGTCATCAAATGAGAAAGAATTCTCATATATAGCGTAGTTTGTATAGAAAAGAGTATAAAACAGATAAAGCATCTGAAAATGTGGACTCTGAGAGTCTCAAGAAAGAAAAACCTTTGAGATAACTAATGTCAGTCTGATATAAACCGTGGGAATATTCTGTGCATATAATTCATAGAAAGCATTACAGAATTTTTCATCTTCTGGGTGAAGATGATATTGAGGGAAGGATGGGTAAGTACTGATTTAGCTTTGGTCGAGATGTTTGTCTGCCTCGATATATTAGTACATGTGAGATTTACATCTTACTCTTTTAAAAAATGAGTGAGGAGAAACTTTTGAAACAAATCTACTCCAGAAATTTCATTAGCACATACAAAAAAATTGGTATCATCAATATAAAGATTGGATATTATCTAAAAGCTCATTTCCACCCAGAAATGGTTCTCCAGGGGAAACATTAACTTTTATATAAGAGGGACATTTATAAACTTCCAGAGACAATTGTTCAGGTAAAGTTAAATTAACTTCATTTCTTCAATCACAAAATCTATTAATTGTGGTTTCTCCAGTGAAATAGTAGCTATAATATCAAAATATATATTTATCATAATGAGCATAAAGGATTTTAGTCATTTAACTATATTGAAATATCTTTTATAAAATTTATTTGAAAGTCTATTACTTTCTTTATTTAAGAAAAAAGAAATGTTTAACCCAAAGACTGGTAAAGCTTATAACAAAGTCCTAATCTTATTTATTTTTTAAAAGATTTTATTTATTTATTCAGGAGAGACACAGAGAGAGAGGCAGAGACATAGGCAGAGAGAGAAGCAGGCTTCCCGGGGGGAGCCTAATATGGGGGCTCCATCCCAGGGCCCCAGGATCACGACCTGAGCCAAAGGCAGACCCTTAACCGCTGAGCCACCCAGGTGTCCCAAAGTCCTAGTCTTATACACGAGTAAACAGATGTAAATAATTCTGTTAATTGAATATGTCTTTGGATAATTTTTTTAATATAGACAAAGACACTTAAACACATACACACAATTTATTTCATTTTAAGTCATATAGTTTTATACAATCTAAAATGTTCCAAATGATTATTGAGGTTCTTTCTGTAGTTAAAATATTTAAATTTTCCCATCTACCCACCTTTTTTGACCTAAAATGCAAATATAAGGCTTTTGGTTCTGTAGTGTTAAAGTGTATTTTCAATAAGACATAATTTAATTCATAATATATAACTGTTCATTGGAGAGGAGTTAATACTTGGCTATTCCTTTGTAATTTCTTTCAATTTTTGATGTAGACCCATCCATTAGGCCTACGTAGCATCACAAAATACTACCTGCAAGATGCCAGGGAGTCAAGGCAAACTTTTGAATATAAGAACTTCTGGGGCTCCTGAGGGGTCAGTAGGTTTAGTATCTGCCTTCGGCTCAGGTCATGATGTTAAGGTCCTGGGATCAAGCCCCACCCACACTGGGCACCCTGGTCAGAGGGGAGTCTGCTTCTCCATCTGCCCCTCTCCCCACTTGTACTCTCTCACTCTCTGTCTCTCAAATAAATAAATAGAACCTAAAAAAATAAAAATAAAAAAAACTTCTGAAAATGTGTTGGAAAGAATTAAAAGATTCAAAACATGATCAAACAAGCGGAGCTCAGACACTAGAAACACTTAGAGCAGGCCAAACTCTAAAACAATATAGGTAGGAATCTCACAGTGGTTTACTACTCATATTCTGAGAAGTACCACCCAAAATACATTCTCTAATGTCAAATAATTAACACATACATATTCACAAAGTTTCTTTCGAGTATGTTAAAATTCCAATAGTAGAATAGTATAATCTCTGATGAAACTGTGAAAACTCTTTAAATTTATTTTTTTAATGCATTTGCCTTTGAAGAGGCTAATTAAATCAGTTAGAAATTAAAAATTGGAGCATTAAGGCACAAGAAAAATAATTTTTCTTAAACTCTACTGAAAAATATGTGTCTCTCATAAGCTTTGGAGAAATAATAATTAGCATCTCCCTTAGGGCTCATACAAAAGCTTCTTGGCTAGAAAAAAATGTATTTTGAAAATATGAGAATTTTTATTGGATTAAATTGATTTAGTATGAATGTCAATCTATACCTCTTACTTATTCTTACACTTAAAACATACATAACATTGAGGATAAAAATGTTAGTGAGTTTGTCTGTTTCCATCATTTGGGGAGAGGATTTTGTGTTGTATTTCATTAATCCAAATTTGTTTTAATTTGTTAAGCCTGTGATCTACAATATCTTCCTCCAGGTGTGTTTTAGTGTGTGGTGTCTTCTAGGTTTCTGGAGCCCCATTCCATGAATGTTAGGGAGGCATAATGTTCAAAATTATGCTCTGGTGATTCAAAAAAAATTAAGTTTCTAAAACTACCAATTTCATTCTATGAAAATTTAAAAGGTTATAAATTGATATTTCAGGTTTGTTTTTGTTTTTACACATAAATAGCTTTTCGTTCCAGCTTTGCAAGGAAAAATCCTATTGTACAGCTGGGGGGCCCTGGGTGGGTGAGGCATTCTCCAAAGGACAAAGGACAGGGAGGATTAGGACAAGAGGAGCACCAATTCTCCTTGAAAGGAGCTTGGGACTCCTCTGGCTCCCTCCTCCTGACTTCCAAGGAGCTATAAACTACTGGACCATGGAGCCCTTGTCCCCCTTCTCTTTCTCACCATCCATAAGAATCTCTTAAGCAAGGGGGCCCAGGTTCCAAAATAATTTAAAATAATAAGGTAGAAAGGCATCCAGAGCCTTGAGCTCCTTCAGCAATTCCAGGGAAGAGTGATCATCCTTGGTGGGGAATGACCTTCCTCCCATTCAGGCTGAAGGCTCAGTAACTGTATCTTTCCCGCTTGTTTTGTTTTGCTTTGTTTTGGGTTTTGTTTTTGTAAAACAAGAAACTGATAAAATGACCATGCAGTGCAAATCTGTGGGTACCCTGGAGGGGAGTTCCCAGTAGAGGAGGGAGAGGAACAGGGCTGTTCCAGCTCATACAAAGCCTCATACATTGTGAAATTGATCCAACTCTCTTTGGGCCTCTTCCAAGATCGGCATGAGCATATTGGGCAGGTTGCACATAGGGTATTGATTGTGGCTTTTGGTAACAGGGGGTCCCTCTTCCTGCTGCCTCAGAGCCTATAGCTGGGCATGTTTCCCAGCCTGTTCCCAATCCTTTATCCCTCACCTCCCCACCTTAGGCTGGAGAGGGAAACTACTGGATCTCTAGTACTCCAGAGGGGCTCTGAGATATTTCTGGCAACCACAGGTCTTTGGGATGGACATCTGTGTCCACCGCTGCTTCAGCTCTTCTTTATGCAAGCTGCTGGCCAGCTCGTCAAAGGTAGACTCAACTTCTTGTTGAAGGCCATTATATCTACATGGTCCTTGCCCAGAGCAGTCACTGTCAGGAATGAGATCTCATGGGAGATGCCCCTCTGTAGATGTGGGCTCAAGGGAAGCACCCCTAGAGTTTCCAGCAGGAGCCCTACAGTCTTGTGCACCTCATGGTGATCAACATGGCACAGTATCAACTCCAGCAACTTCAGACTAAGGGATGCAGGTACTGGGCCTGACCACACATCCTCCTGGGAGACCGGATTGTGGACCCTCTAGATCACATAGAGGGGTCTGGATATCCCACAGCAGCTGCATCTGCACAGACTCTGGATCAGGTGTCAGTCAAGGAGATGGGACCTGAGGGGGCAGGGGCCCTTTGCAGGGGTCCAGCACTAGGCATGTCAAAATACCAGGAAGGTGCAGGTGCAGGAAAAACCACAGAAGGTTCCAGAAGATGAGGGGTGGGTAGCAGGCAGCTCAGGTGACACCAGCAACTCACTGTTCTGGTTCTCTACCAGCAACTCCTGGTCCTTACATGGCACCAGGGACTCAAGCATATCCAGGCTCCCCTCCCCAACCTGCCAGGAGGTGCCCTGCATGTGCCCACTGCAGAGCTGGAAGTCACTATGGGTAAGAAAGAGCATGGGGGTCTGGGCCCCCAGGATCAGGAGCATCTTTGCTGACCCTGTCACTAGCAGGCAGGTTTGGAGTTAGGGGCTTTGGGTTAGGAATCAAGAGTCTGGACACTGACCCCGGAGCACAGAGGCGCAGGCACAGAAAGGGAGACAGACATTTCTTAGATCTTTAAAGAAGTATCTATATGGATACATTTAGATTTGAATCAGATTTGATTGTGTTTTGGAGAAAGCAAAATATTTGTTTTATTTGGAACTGGGCAAATTATGTAAACTTAAATTCACTGAAAAGAATAATAAAATGAGATATTAATGGCGCTATTAAGATCACTCTGGGCTAAAGGAGCCAGGAAACTTCTAATTATCCTTCAATCCAACCACATTTCTTTTCCTGACATTTCAGGGAGATGTCTGTGCAAAGAGGCACAAGAAATAAAGGAAATTGTGCTCTCTTAATGGGGTCACAGCTCTGGTTAACTAGACTGGACCAAAGTGAAAGCGGCTTTGCCTAAACTAAAGATTCTAACTCTAAAGAGTAATTAAAAGCGACACATGCAGTGCAGGGAAATTATTAACCAGAGAGCGAGGAGGAGGATGCATAGATGCATAATGCCATGCACCAACCTGGCCAGATAGTGCTTTCTCTTCCTCTCCATGTGGTCTTCTCAGGCTGGGGCCTTTGGGGCCTTCCAAAGAGGAAGGATGAGGAGGATGCATAGATGCATAATGCCATGCACCAACCTGGCCAGATAGTACTTTCTCTTCCTCTCCATGTGGTCTCCTCAGGCTGAGGCCTTTGGGGCCTTCCAAAGAGGAAGACAAAGATGGCTGATTTGACTTCAAGCATCAGGAACTTACTTCATCTTATTTCTCCAACTTTATGGCCAGGACAGAAGATGAGGTACAGAGCCTCACGCATTGTGAAGTTGTTAGGAATTGTCTAGATGACAACCACAACCAAAAAAAAATAGTTATAGAAAGCCATCTATTTAAGCTAGTGGTGGACAAGCAAGAGTCACAAAAGATGTAATGAAACCTTGTCTTCTGTCAAATCCAATGCGGCGGGCTTCTCATGCTGTTCACCACATAAATTTAAGCTTGAAATTAAGAAAACCTGAATAAAAGGGAAGGTCATCAATGATATTGTAATCGCGCCATAGGATGACGGATGAGAGCAGTGCTTGTGGTGAGCACAGTACGAAGGAGAGAGTTGTTAAATCACTCTGTTGTGCAGCTCAAAGGAATGTAGCATTGGGCATCAGCTGTGCTCAAATAAATAAAATTAGAAGGGAAAAGAAAAGAAATCTAAATAAACAGAATAGAATTTTTGTCTATCACTTGCTATGAGAGTGTTACACTGAATTAACTTTAAATCATCATTTGAATTGCATATATCCTACTTGAATTTTACTGATTCCCATATTTTGCTCTCGAGAATATCATCTTCAATAGTAGACAATCTTTGATGGCCCGATTATGTAGTTTATTCAGTTAAATTAACATTTACTGTGTGCAATGAAGAAAACAATGGTATTAATGCTGTTTTGGTGCAGTTTATAATGTGAGGAAATAATGACTCATGAACATATATAGATACCAATATATCTATATAACTGAAATTAAAGTAAAAATGAAAGAGTTGTCAAATTTGACATCTCTCTTTCTCTCTCTTTTTCTCTCTTTCTTTCTTTAATCTGACCTGCCTTCGCACAGTAGGACCTGGAATGCTAGAAGAGTAGTGGGAATGGGAGCGAGTCCCGGGCAGGTGTTCTTGCCCACAGCAATGAAAAAAAGATTGGTCCTGTCTTCCTGATTAAGGATACCTGGGACCTAAGAGACACTAAAATATAAAGGACACTTCCTACTTTTCTTATTGTTCTTTTCTTAGCAGGGTTTTTTAGTAAATCCAGGAAACTTTCTGCCATATATTTCACCTGGTCTTTTGCTCTTACGTGCAATATGTTGCCAGTAAAAATCCCTGATATTTGGTATAAATATCCTGAATATGACCCTTTTTGGCTTAGATCTACCATTCATGATTGCTCTTTCATCAGGAATTGATCCCTGTTGGTAAAACACGAACTAAGGTTTTCTGGAACTTTTAACTACTAGCCTTATTGAGAATAAACCTGTACAACTTGACTCCAGAGCCTACCATCCTCATAGAAGCCCTATTCTACAGGCTCCTTAATCTTCCTGGGAAAGTTACCCAGTGCTTAGATTTGGCTTCATGTCAATATGCAAGTGGTTTGCTCCCCACACAAGTGGACTCAATTCTAGTTTAAGTTCATCAGGACAGACCAAATCCTACCCAAATTTTCTGTCATCTGTTTTATTTATATCTAATCAATCAGAGTCAGGTTCTTAAGCCCTGAATATCTCATTTTTTTAAAAAAAACATGTTCCATATCCTGTTTCCATAAACAACTGAAAAGACAACTTTCTATTTAGTTCTTCAAATTGTTTTTTTCAAAGTTTGTAGACATTTCAGATAATTTTTTTTAATTTTTGTGTTTCTTCTAATTGTTTCCAATACTCTTTCCCTGAGCATATATGAATCATATTCATTACTTTATTTGGAATAAAGCACTAACAGATACTAAATGGTCATATTTTAACATTCCTATTCTAACCTCTTTTCCTAATGACTAATGACTGCACTCTCATGTCCTGTATCTGAGATGGGTATTGTCCACCAATATTTAGTAACTTCTTCTATAGTACAGATTTATGACTCAAATATAGCTTTCCAGCCACACAGTATATTTCTTAGCCCCTACTCCAACTTGGTTTAACCACGTGACTAGGTGCCAAATGAATGTACGTAGGTATCCCAGTTCTGGCTCAAGGCTTTGAAACATAAATTTACCCCCTCCATGCTTTCTTCTTATTTTTACCAGGTGTGTGCAAATATTAAAAAAAAAAAAAATAAGGGATGGTGGTACTCTTGCCCCAAAATGGAAGAATATTGGGTCACTGAATTATTATAGGGAAGAAAGACACGCTACAACCAAGAGTAACAGACTAGAATTTTTCTTTTTCTTTAAGGTTGTATTTATTTATTTGAAAGCAAAATCAAGAGAGCTCCTGTGCTGGAGCAGGGTGGAAGGGCAGAGAGAAGCAGACTCTCTGCTGAGCAGGGAGCAGGAGGCAGAGCTGATCCCTGGACCCTGAGATCAAGACCTGAACTGAAGGCAGACGCTTAACAGACTGAGCCACCCAGGTACCCCTAGAATTATTTTGTAAATGATAAATAAGATTATTTTTCAGATATTCTGTATTTTAGATAATTTTGTTATCACCACACACTTGCCTTGAAAAACAACCCAAACTCTTTTAACTCGAATCATTTTGATGGTTTTCCTTGGGAAATCTTTTGGAGACTTTCCTATAGAGGTTAGGTGTTCACATTGTGTCCCCCTGTCCATGTAACATCATGTGTCACATTCTTCATTATTTGATTCTTCCTTGTTTTATTTTAACTTCTGCAAGGAGGCTGTATTTGTATTTGCTCACAGAATAGGAGTAGTTAGTTTCTGCTTTATTTTTGGGAACATCCCCAGCACCTAAGCCTTGCAACTTGGAACATATGGAGTACTAAATAAATATGTACTCAAATGACATGATTGAACACAATGATCAGAAGGCCACATTGATTTAAGACTCAAAATCTCCAGCGACACCTTAGGAAGGCAACAGATACACTAATCTGTAAAATGCTTTCTCCTTTTTTATTTAATTTCCTTTAAAATAAAGTCTTATAATTTCATAAAAATATATCCATTTGCAAGCCTGTGTAAGCTGGTTTTAATTCAATGTTAGATTTTTAGAATTGGAATATAGTCAATAATATCCACAACACTATGTGAGAGTTAAAAGGAAAAAAAAAAGTAATAAATGACTGTGCTAACTTTTCTTATTTGCTGCAAAATGGTAGTCAATATTTGTGTCATGCTCATCAATATGCCTCACACACTTACTTAACATTGATATATGTTAAATATAAATCAATATTAAAAGTGTTAGTAGCTGTGCGTATCTGCATTCAGTATGATTAATTTCCAAAAGAAAAAAAAATTATCAGCAGCCAAAACACTTCAAAAATGTAGTTCAGAAATGCAAAGAAGCTTTAACTAGATTAACCAACCATGTGAAAATAGCATCTTTGAACTATAGATATTTTTGCTTAATATGACAGCTAACTAAGCTTTCTTTAAGTACAATTTTTTCTACAGAAACTGAAAAGCTTTTCCAATTCATTTATATATTGGACATTTTTATATATTCACAGAGAGATGATGCTTGCTTCCTTACCTCTTCAATTTTAGGTACTTGGACTCCTAAATAAAATGGATTTTATTCAGGTTAATCGCCTTTAGCCAGAATCTGAACTGTTTTTTTGTTGAGTTCTTTTGCTCTAAGGCTTAAACTACTTCTTAGATGTCCCCTTTCATAATTAAGATAAAATCCTCAATTAAAATCCTCTCTGAAAGAGTTCTGGCATATTGTTACAGTGCCAAGACTATGGAATGTAACCTAATTCGCTACTAGATCTCTAGACTTTATAGTGTAACTGAAATGTCCAGTAATTCACGTTCATCTGAGTACATTTACCAATTACAAGTTGAACATTTCTTTGAGGCTTAATAAGTGTGTCTTTTCTTTTAAGACTCTTCCTTCAGAGTTACTATTCACTTCCTAGTCTCCCTTGCCTATCAATTCTAAACGCATCACCAATTAACTATTAATTCTCTCGAGGTCTTTATTTTTGAATTATTCTTAAAAAGACAGAGACATTTGGCATATTTTGTGTCTGAGACTTATCTGAAATATCTAGTCAGTATTTGGAATGAATTATATCACTTATGATTGTTACTGTTTCATATAACCACTAAGTATGAATACAGAACTCTAAATATCACTCTTCTAATCAAATGCTTATTGATTTTTTCTCATGCTTCCACATATGTATCTGAATTTATCCTATTATCAATGAACACTTTCTTTTTATGGCAAGTTGTTTGTTGAGCTTTGAAAGCAGGGCATAGGGATCTATAGCTGTAATTCAGGGAGATCTAAACAAGTAAATCTTTGTAAATTGAATTATAGCATGGCCCTTACTATTATGTTTGTCGCTTAGTACTTCAGAACATCTAAAAGCTTTAGAAAAGTGCACAAAGTGTTGATACTATAAATACAATGATGAAAAAAATATAATGATGAAACCAGACAATACATAATTCTATGAGTAAGAGTAAATCAAAATGAAATAAAAGAAAATTTTCATTAGCAAAAAGTAATCTGAACTTGTAAAAGCTCAGGGAGTCCATTACCATACTTTTCTTTGCATATTTCCTTCATAATGGAAATAACAATGTTTAAATTTTATTCCTTTGGAACATCGTATTGTGTCTGCAATCACCATGCATGAAGTGATTAAAAGTGTTTTTGAACAAAAGGAAAAAGTATACAGGTCTGCATACGGTGTTAAAGTGTTATTCACTCTATATAATCATGTTTAGATTACATAGATCTAATCATGTTAATCATGTTTAGATGGTTTCTCACCATCTTATCTCTTCTTTCTTGCTTAACTCGTTTTGGTCTTTTCTAATATCTTGAGAATTAACATGGTGTTTTTCATTGTTTCACTTTTCCGGTACAGTGAATCTGTTTTGTTTTTTTTTTTTTTCTCTAAGGATCTTTTCAGTTCTGTGCATGAAGATAAAATAGATTCCATATAAATTGGTTTAATAAATAAACTGCATATCCAACAGTACTCTATGGAATATCGTATAATAAAATATGGTAAAGGAAGACCATTGTAACAGATCAGGTTTCCTGGGAAACAGACTTGGAAATGGAGTATGAAGGAGCTCTCTCTCTTCAGTGCCCCAAGCCACAGGGATCAATTGGCTTGTGATAGTCACAAAAGAGACTTTAACTGATCCACTGGGATACGTTAAAGAGGAAATGACCCTTCAGAGTTTTTCTAAATTGGCAAAAAAGACTTGTTTTTATACTCCAGAATCTATCTGCCTTTCCAGGAACCAGAGTTTGTCTTTCATAAGGCGATTGTCTTCGGTAGACGCAGTTTCCAAAGTGAGCAGTTAGCCAAGAACTGTCAGCCAACAGGGCTTCCCAGGAGCTGAGAAAATAAATCCTCTGGAACTGAAGGTGGTTTTGGGGTAGCATGGCATCCACAATGGGCAGTATGCATAAAATGTTCACCTTTTTTTAAAGATTTTATTGATTTATTTTAGATTGAGACAGAGATAGTGAGAGAGAGCACAAGTGGGGAGGATGTGGAGAAGCAGTCTCCTTGTGGAGCAGGGAGCTGGATGACGGACTCAATCCCAGGACTCTTAGATCATGACCTGAGCCAACAGCAGATGCCTACCTGACTGAGCCACCCAGGTGCTCCTAAAATGGTCATCTTGACATGAAATTAAATGTATTTCAACTTCATATATTATTAAAATCATAAAGTCAAAGTTTATGGTTACTCATCTTTAAAAATTCGAAGCAAACAGTATTATCACCTAACAGGGTTTATGTTTCACCCATTCTCCCATTTTTTTTTTCTGGACCCTACTGTCCTTTATTAGTAAACTGTCTTTCTCTTGCTCTCTCTCTCCCTCTTTCTGATAAATATCCACTTTCCTCATATTCTCTCTCTGAATTCATAATCTCTCCTCCTTCACACCCTCAAATATCTTTCCTTCAAGGTCTTGATATCAATTAGCAGCCTTGATGTAAATAATTCTGTAGAAGTAAGGTAGGTATGTAATATAATGCATATAGCTTCCACAACATTAAATGGAAAATAACTCTGCAAAACAGTTTCTGTAAAATGAATGTGTTCTACCTCATTTATGTCACCTGAACCCTTCGGTCTATCTTATCCTTTACAACCTGTGATTGAAAAGGCACCCCAGTAGTGATTATTTTCCTAATCTCACATGTATCTCATAACCTCTGATTTTACAGATATAAGGGATGAAAGAGCTTACATCACTTTTTCAAGGCTGCAAAACTAGTTACTGATCTTCCCATTGTATCTTGATTTTTTGTTCATGGGTGCATGGCTCTCACGGTGCCTAGAGCATAAGCAGTATTTGAGAGATATTTGTTGTTGAAAAGAGAAAGAGAAAATAAACAGCAGCAAAAAATGACTTTGAATAAGGCCAACAAAGCCAGCAGAGAAGGGGGCTTAAGATGGTAGAACACATATGCTATTATAAAATCACAAAGTACAAAAATTTATATTAAAGTTTGTTCAAGGGTTAGAGGGTAGTCCCCACTTACCTGCAGTTTGGGTTACTGTGGTCAGTCCTGGTCAGAAGCAGATGATCCTCTTTCTGCCATATTGGCGGAAGGTCGATGGTAGCCTAGTGCAACACCAAGACATGTAGGTCATTCACCTCGCTTCATCTCATCCCCTAGGCATGTTATCCTCTCACATCATCACAAAAGGAAGGGTGAGTACAGTCCAATAAGACATTTTTAGAGAGAGAGAGAGACCATATTCTCATGACTTTTATTACAGTATGGTGTTATAATTGACTGCTATTATTTATTGTTAACGGTTACTCTGTCTTATTTATAAATTAAGCTTTTAAACCTATGAATTAAATATACATAGGGTTGTATGTGCAGGAAAGAAGCATAGCATATACAGTGTTTGGTACCATTCTCATTTTTAGGCCGTCACTGGAGGTCTTAGAACGTATCCCACGTGAGTACGATATATTCAGATCATAAGTACCCTTAGCAGCAAACGAGAATTTGCAAGGAGCTTAACTGGGCTCCTGGTCATCACAATATTAAATTCCCATCGATTTTAGGACAAATAAAGTAAGTAAATTAGATAGGAACCGTAGGAACCGGGAAACATTTACTGATTTTATCTTTCCCTTTAGAGGTATTATTCTAAGACAGCAAGAAATAGAGCGTGTCTCTGGTCATGGAAACAGCCTAGGTAATTTTAATAATGACCCTGGTAATCTCACGACATCGTTTTGCCTTAGGACTATATCAGTTAAGTCTTTTAATACCTCTGAGGTTCAGTTTCCCCCAGCAGAAAAATGAAGGGCTTTCTCTATGGCCTCAGAGGCTTCCCTAAGTGCTAAATCTCTAGATTTAGATTTCTCTAAATCTAAGTTTATTTCTCATCTCTATGTGTGTCACTTCTGCTATGTGTGTCTTACTTCCTTTATACATGCTTTTAAGCTCCCTGGTTTATCATATAGTTTTTTTTTTTTCAAGCTTACAGATTTCTTTGGGCACATTTGCACATATGTGAAACACATTCATGAGTAAGACATCAGAATTATCTTTTCGAGAACATCTATATGTTTAGCTTCTGAAACATCACTGTACTTGATCATGAGATGCTAAGTCAAACCCTACAAATGATGTCATGTAACTCTCTCAATAATAATAATAATAACTCTCAATAATAATAACTCTCAATAATAACTCTCAATAATAATAACTCTCAATACTAATACTAATAATAATTATTAATTCTTAATAATAATAATAATAACAACAATCCTGAACTCTTCTAAATATCAAAACACTCTGGCTGTAAGGAATTCACATAAATATTATGCACCCAGATACATATTTTACAAAACAGATAAAGACTTTGCTGTTCTTGTGACATAGATATGGACTTTTAAGTAGAAAGGCTTTTACTGATTTTCAATTTGCCAGTATCAGACTTTCAAGGAGCAAGAAATGTTATTGCTCTATGGGCCAAATTATTACTTTTATAATCCCATCTCCCTGTTACTCTTTGTCTTTAATTCTTTGCTAGCTAATCAGAGATCCCCACTTATTATTCTTCCAATATTGTTAAAGCAAACATTTATCTTCCACTTGCCCAACATATTTTACATTTAATTCTTGATTTAAAAGTAAACGCTAGGATAAATACAGTTTGCAAAGCTTTTCTAATAGCTTAAGTCATGGGTTTCAGTCTTTGGATATTTTTCCCTTGTTGCTATGATCCTTCAGATTTTTTTCTACTGCTCGAGTCCATTGAGGTTCCTACTTTGAGCACCGATGTAAATTTCTGGAACCAGATCCTACAGAGTGCAAAAAGGCCATTTATTGTTACAGAGCAACAAAGCCTTTAAATAGTCCCTAGCCCTACATGCTTGCTACAAATTTTCATCTTCCAGAGTTCACATTTTGGCATAGTTGTGCTCAAAATATGAAGTGCTTCTGCATAAATCTACAATATATTTTTCAAAAATAGTTCTCCCAAAGTAGCCCATGGGGAGAAATACGGCAAGCAAACAAGACACTCACTGAAAAGGATGGTCTGAAACATAATTGGAAATTGTTTCACTGCAGAGAATTTCATAATTAATTCTCCAGATTACTGCTATGATTATTCAAGCTTTAACATGTTCTAGCAAAAGTCCTCCCAGTGTAAGTATGATATTTTAAAGTAAGTGTCTATTGTATTTTTAAACTCCAAAATTTTGTTACATTCTGAGGTATGAAACCAGGCAAATGATATTACCATTTATTGCATAGGTTCCTACTGCTTTCCAAACTTAAATACTTTCAAATCTCTCAACCTTTACAAGTCTGTCATCTCTTTCTCTCTTTTGTAGAAGGACTGAAGGTAAAGAAAAAGAATATAGAAACTTCTATAGACTTGAATATTGTCTTATTACAGATGGAGGTCTTTTCTCAGTTACAATGTTTGTCTTCCTCTTTTGGATTTGTAGATTAGAAAAGATATCCAAACTTTGAAGCCAGATTGACTTCGTTTTAAATCTCAAATCCTAGATGTGTAACTTCAGAAAAAGTGTCCTTTTCCTCATATATAGAACGGGGAATACTTGACCAATACACAAATCCATACTTGGGAGCACACTTGATTGTTGGCACATCTCAGGAAATATTGTTTTTCTCTTTCATTAAGTGGAAAAAGAAGCTCTAGCTGAGCTTTGTGATATAAGCTCTGAGATTTGTGAATTTTTTTTACCTCTGCCAAATAATTCAGACACAAGTTTTGAAATTCTTTAAGTAATAATAATAAGCAGCAGCATATATTGAAAACTTATGTTTTCCAAGCACTACAGAATCAGACAAGAATCGAAAGCCTTTTTTCTTAAGTATTCCAGACTATATTAAAGATGATTATATATGTATATTTAATATGTATTATAGGATATAATATATATCAGATATTTGTTATATGAGAGGTAAACTCTAATTAAAATAAACTTTATTGGGGCACCTGGGTAGTTCATTTGGTGAAGCAACTGACTCTTGATTTTGGCTTAGGTCATGATTTCAGGATCCTGAGATCAAGTCCTGCATCAGGCTCCGTGCTAAGCATGGACCCAGCTTAAGATTGTCTCTCCCTTTCTCTCTGCTTCTCCCTGCCCCCACTTGTGTACATTCTCTATAAATTAAAATAATTTTTTTAAATTAATTAAAATAAACTTTATTTTTCAGATTCATAGGCTAATATTAGGTTTATTAGTAATGAGAGGTATCTTATACCCCATGTATCATCTTCTTGATGATTAATGATTTTCCATCTTTGGTCACCTCAGAGTGTTCACAAAAGACCTGATGTGCAGACCATGTACCTATGACAGGTGGGGCAGAAGGTTATATAGACACTGATTTCCTCATTACTGCAATTTTATTTTTTTTAGTAAGTGGAGTAGTATTTTTTTTCCAAAGGAAAATATGTAAATTTTTGAGATATTTTCTATTTAATATCTTCCAGCTCAACCTAATCTCATCCCTGGACAACACAATTCATTTCCTTTAGTTGCTACTTTTACTGTTACAACTTATTTTCAAATGACATCTATGCTTCTATATTTTGATTCATCTATTTTAGATATTCTTATGTATTTATTTCATCACCTGTTTCCTACTAAGTATGACTTAGCTATCTTATCACTCTCTTCTTTTGTCATTTCTTCAAATATTGACATATCACAATTTGAATTTAATATGCATTCATTCTTACCATGCTGTGATTATGTAATTTTGGTCACTGCAAGTTCAAGTAATCTTTGATGATTATTTTTCCACTATATAACATTTTCTATGTCTATAGTGATAAAATTTGCCTTTTTAAAATTATTTACTTGAATTCAAAAGAACTATCCCTTATTTATTTTGGTAAACCAATTCAGATATCAGTCATCTATCAATAATTAATTTTCAGTTCTCAACTATATGAGATAATCTATCAATTTATTTATTCATTTATTCATGTTTGTTTTGTTTTCCTATGGATTCAATCCAAACTATTTGCGCTTTGGTCCTTACAGCAAGTTTTACACCCTGAACTTCTTTGCTTTCTAATATAGGAAATCTTGGTGCCTAGATACTATTTTTTTTATTTTTCTTGGTTTCCTAAGAATCTGTGTGTATTAGATAATTTGTAAGCCCTTCTGTATTTGAAAATGCTTTTCCCTCTGAATTTGTGTTTAAGAGTTTGGCTAGGGCGAGTACCTGGGTGGCTCAGTGGTTGAGTGTCTGCCTTGGGCTCAGGTCGTGATCCTGGGATCATAGGATTGAGTCCCTCATCGGGCTCCCCTCAGGGAGCCTGCTTCTCTCTCTGCCTATGTCTCTACCTCTACCTCTCTCTGTGCCTCTCATGAATAAATAAATAAAATATTTTTTTTTTAAAGAGTTTGGTTAGGTGTAGAATGCTAACATGTCTTTCTCTTCTTCCATCACTTCCTAGATTCACTGTTGCTATTGAGTGATCTAATTTCTGCTTTCCCATTTTTGCTATAGAATCCATTTATGCTTAACCATTTATGCTTGGTCTTCTATGTATCACTTGTCTTCTGAAATCTTGCAATCCAATAAATGGGCTTGGGCTTTGATTTTTTGTCAATTTGTCTAGCTCCATGAAGGAAGAAGGCATGTTAGTTAATTAGTATTAGACTGCATCAATTAGATGATAAATAGCTTGCTTGTGTTAATAGTTACAGCAAATCTCAGGATCAGAGTCATGAGCATTATTAACTTCTGTCAAGTGATACTGGCTTTCTCTTTGTGATGGTAGCATCGTTTCCTTTTTAGATGCCTTTATATAAGTCAGAAAAGAGGTCTGTCAAAAATATTCAGGATGTAAAAAAGGTATTGAGCACATATAACCGAAATGACAAGGTGCTATGCAGATTTAGCAAAATGCACAAAACGCGTATCATAACAAGGCAAAGTGAGAAGGCGGCGTTCCACTCTGTTGCATCTGTCCCTTTGTGCATAGGCCTAATATTTCCAGTGCTTAAGAGCCATAAGTTTCCCAAAATAACTTTTACTTTGTGTAACAAGTGCATCATGTTTCAGTCTCCGTATTCTTGTTTGAGTCCTTAGCTTCATACGGAGGCTGCAATAGGGCTCAGCCTCATTTTACAGCAATGACACCATGACTTTGAGGATATCCTCTGGTTAGTTCTGTTTGTTTCTATTACCAAGCTAAACGGCCCTAAAGAGAAGGCTTTTATTTGATATTATCTGACCAAATATTTATAAAATAGTGACCTAAGTTGTACTTTTATTGCTCTTAATATCATGTTCTCAGCGTACAGATTTTGATTGCAGTGATTTACTCAAGGCTTTTCTCATGGAAGGGAGAGATCATGATGACATGAGCAAGTGGCTAATGATTCATCATCTGCTCTCCGGCAGGGCTCTCCATTATTTCTCTTTATAGGAACATGGACCTGAGATTGATTTTATTTGAGCGTTGATCGCCCATCAGAGATTTTCCATGCCTGTATGCTTTCAAAAGGAAAATTGCAGTCATCTGTTTCTCAAACTCCCTGTTTTCTTGGTTCAACAAGTTGAATTAGTGATATACCACCAAATCCCACTTTCAGGACCAACAATCTACTTTTTCTATTGTACTTATATCAAGGTTTTAGGCTGTGAATTACAAGTCTTAAGATCTTTAACAACCTCATAGTTGTACCATACAAGATTCCATAATTTGAAATTTAGCTCCTAAGCTGCCATTCTATACCTCATAGAGGCTCCTGTAGATGTATCATAAAGAATGAAGGAGTCTCAGCTTCAATGGGGGAAAAATTGGAATGTGCATGAAAACATAATTGTGTGTCCCTACACATGTAGGAGACAAATCCTATGGAAATAGTGAGCATTGAAAGATAAACTTCCTGTAATAAATCTCAGTAATCCATACAATTTTAAAGAAGAACATTTCCAGAATTGTAATGGATAGTAGAAACTTTGAATTTTAAAAAGTTACAAAAATTGGTTTATTTGTTTTGCAATAGTTTTATTTATTTTTTAAAATATTTTATTTATTGATCCATGAGACACACAGAGAGAGGCAGAGACACAGGCAGAGGGAGAAGCGGGCTACCCCCGGGGATCCTAATGCAGGACTCGATCCCAGAATCTTGGAATCAAGCCCTGAGCCAAAGGCAGATGCTCAACCACTGAGTCATCCAGGCCTCCCTTTGCAACAGTTTTAAATAATAGTTTATAATTGGAATTTCTGGTTTAGATACACACTTTGATCATTACTAGAGGGTCACATTCTGGTCCCGTACAACTTAATATCCATCACTGTTTCCCCATAAGCCTGGGACCACATATGTTTCAAAAGGCTCAATGTAAACTTTGATCTTGGCTGTATTTTGTTTTAATAATCATTTTCACTTAGGAAAGAGTGAGAAAACACATATTCTTCCTAAATTGCCCTAAAATTAAATTATTTTAGGAAAATAATTTGTATCTGTTTCTCTTTATCAAATATATTTTGGCTTGCTTTTAAACACAGAACATTTAAGAGTGAGCTTATCATATTTATCATAATTGTTTTTATCTTTTTGAACTAATTTTGAATGTTCTTTGTTATACCTCTAAAAACAAAGTCTCCAATCAGTATCTTCCAGATATTGAATGCTTCCTCTGTTTCTCATTTTACTAATCTCTGAGTTTAAGAATAATAAGTTTTAACTGGAGATCAGAGGAAACAATTAACCTTGAGAAGAAGTATATAGCACTCTAGTTAATGGAAATATTTTTCACATTTTATTCACATGAATAAGATGACCTTAAAACACATCCTGGTTACCACTCTGCAATAATAAGAGTTCTGTTAAATGACTTTAGGCCACACACACAAAAAAATCAATTAAATGATCAAAACCTTGTTAGTGGAGAAGTTCCTAATACTAGATTATGCACATTGTCACACTGATGTATGTGGCTTGTGTAAGTTGAAAGACAATAATGATTTTTTTAATACAGTGTTTAATCCTCTGTGGGACACAGGATGGTGTTATTAGAGGAAATGAAATACATAGCATTAAACACTTAGTATTTTAAAGGCTGACAGTTTCTGAATAAAAAAAAATGTTGCTTTTTAAAAAAATTCCATGTTATTTTATTTCATCTATACATGCTCCTATTTTTTTCTGTTTGCTTATTTTATTTTGTTTTGGCTTTTTTTTTTCACTGTAATAATAATAGTATCAAATTTCAAGAAGTTTAGCACACACACAAATTGCTTATTAAAATATTATTTATTCTTGACCTGGGGATAGCACAGTCATTCATCATTATAAGGAATATCACCCCTAAATCCTCACCAGTCAAACTAGTTGTTCTCAAACTTTAGCATAAGAATCACATGGAGGATGGGGCACCCTGGGCAGCTTAGTGCAGAAGGTCTACCTTTGGCTCAGGTCATGATCCCAGGATCCTGGGATGGAGACCTGCATTGGACTCCTTGCTCAT
Source organism: Canis lupus familiaris (assembly GCF_011100685.1). Lineage (NCBI taxonomy): Eukaryota > Metazoa > Chordata > Mammalia > Carnivora > Canidae > Canis > Canis lupus. The sequence goes on from NC_049224.1 coordinate 82,713,351, forward strand.
CAAAAAAGTCTGCTCCTCCTTCTCCCTCTGGCCCTGCTCATGTTCTCTCCCTCTCGCTCACTTTTTTTTCAAATAAATAAATAAGAATCTTTAAAAATGAAATTAAAAAAAAAAAGAATCATATAGAGGACTTGTTAAAACAAAAACTGCTGGGTCCACCCCCAGAGTTTGATTCAATAAATCTTGGCTATCTGTATTCATTTGAGTCCCCACATGATACTTACGTTACTAGTTGAGCCACACTTTGAAAAACAGTAACTTAACCATCTTCTTATTCTAACTACCTTTACCTCTGCCTAAAACCCCATCCATCTCCCCTTTATCTATCCTCCTAGCTAGTATCTACTCAATATCCAAAACTCAGCTGAGAAGTTACTTCTTATGGGAAAACTTCCCAAATGCCCCCAGCTTAGATTTGAGGCCTGTACCTGTCAGATACCAACTACACAGTAATCTGAAAATAAGAAGTTTAATATAAAGAATAGTACTTATAATAAGGGATTGGAGAGTAATGAGGGCTTGTCAGTAAGAGTTAAAGAGAACTCTAAACAACAGATACAAAGACCAGGCACTGCCCCAGGGTCTGTGATCTAGACCTCCCTACAGAGGAAATAAGCATGGTCACTGAATGATAGAGAAGTCCCTCTGGTGCTACACCTGTGGAACTTGCTGGAAATCTGCCTTCTTAGGTATCAGGAGAAGTAGTCCATGGGAAGGGTGTTCACCTCTGTGTGCCATAGAATCTGGGTGGTGCAGGAGGCACACATCCTGGGAGAGCCCGGTGCTGAAGAATAACCCCCGCCCCCCGCCCCTGCAAGACTGCACCCTGGGTGTACTAAAAGAATCTGCTAAAAGGAGCACAGTGAAATAAATAGGGGAAACCCTTTTATCTTGAGCATGTCTCTAACACCAACTCTTGACAAAGACTGATGTTATGCCATCTGGGAAAGGTTAAAAAAAAAAAATGTTTTAAAGGTCCAAGTGAATTTTCCCAGAAAAGTCAGTGAAGAATGGATCTGAGAGATCCAGATCCAATAAATTGGTAATTGTGATCCTCCTATTTGGAGGGATACACAGTGTACTACTCAAAAAATACACATTGAACTAAACTCCCATGGTGACTATGCCTACTTCATTGATACATTTGGTTTATTCAGTAGGCATTATTAAATATATAACAGCACTGGCCATATTACATTATTATTTTAATCCCCATACTCACGAAGTACCTGGAACATTTTAAGAGTTCAACAAATATTTATAGAATGCATGACTACAACATAACAAAAGTAAGTTGCCAAATGAAATATGTTGAAATGACTTCAGATGTTTATATTCTTTTTCAGAGAGAGGTAATAAATAAAAGTATAAATAGGTTAAAAACTTGCGTAGGTAGATGTCTGTTGGGACTTTTGTGCTGTAAAATTTAGTTACTGAAATTACTCTAAAAACCATTCTATAAAAATAAATAAATAAATAAAAAATAAAAACCATTCTATAAAAATACTAATTCAGGGGATCCCTGGGTGGCTCAGTGGTTTGGCTCCTGCCTTTGGCCCAGGGCGTGATCCTGAGTCCCTGGACCAAGTCCCACATCGAGCTCCCTGCATGTAGCTTGCTTCTCCCTCTCTTCTCTCTCTCTCTCTCTCTCATGAATAAATAAATAAAACCTTTAAAGAATACTAATTCATGAAAAAAAATCAATAAGTTGACATTTGAATCCTTCAACTGGAAAAAAAAAATCAGCTATTTATCCAAAACAAACAAACAAACAAACACCAAAACCCAACCCAGTGCTCTAAGATGAAATGAATATTGTACCATTTTGACAATTCTTAAATGTTACTGTTATGTCTTATACATGAAATACGACATGATTATGGTATTCCAAGGAATGAGAAGGACTTTGTAATTCAATATTCAGGGGGAAAAAAGTTGGCCTTAAAAAGAGGACAGCTGCTGTATTTTTTTATTGCAGACAAAATCAGAGAGTGAGAGAAAATCTTCTATATCATTAATAGAATAAAATAAGAAAAGATAGAGTAATAATATTTGCACTCTATAGGATTATGCATTTCATACATTTGCACATACATATCACTTTCTAGTTCCACATAGTGGCCCATATATTAACACTAAGAGGAATAGACAATCTTATTACCTAATCACTACCATTTTGCAGATGACACAACTGAGGAATTTAGAGATTAATCCCTTGCTCAGAGTCCCAGCACTAGTACGGCTTAGGGCTAGGCTTTAAACCTAGGCAGGCTGCTTTCATAGCCTTTTCTCTTAAAACACAACATCTCTATACCAGGCCATATGCTACATAGAAATGCTATGGCCCTGCTTAGGTAGGTAGTGTATCGTTTCCAAACAGGCTAAGTTTATTACTATTTTTTGGTGTTCTAGAGCATTTCAAATCCAGTGCAACCGTCCTTTCCTTCCTTCCTTCCCTGTACCCTTCTATAAACTCCATGCTTCTGCCGACCTTGGCATTTTCTCAGCACATTTTGTCCTTTCTTTTAAACAGATCATTACTGATACTCCATGTCCAATGCTTCCATCACAAATGTTTTTCCCCCCATTTTGGGGGCACCTGGGTAGTTCAGATGGTTAAGCGTCCAACTAATGATTGTTACTCAGGTCATGAGCTCAGGGATCGTGAGATTGAGCCTCATGTCTGGGTTTCTCTCAGCATGGGATGTGCTTGAAGGTTCTCTCCCTCTGCTCCTCCCTGCTCATACTTTCTCTCTCTCTCTCTCTCTCTCTCTCTCTCTCTGTCAAATAAATAAATCTTTAAAAAATTTTTTTTCTAGCTACCAAAAGCTTTCCCAAACTTCACACTGGCTCATTCTCACATCCAATTGCCTAATAGATGTGGAATAGCTGTGTCAGGGCCAACCCATATAATGGACTAAATTTAAACTCATGGTCTCTCCCTCCCTTTAGCCCAATGGCCCACAACCCCTTCTCCTTCTATTATATTCTTTCCTTATGCTACTCAGGGTCCCTCATCCGCTTCGTCATTAAAAGTACTGTATAGAATGTGAGAGAAGGATTAATCAAGAATTGAAGTAATTAGTCTGGTTCTTATATGCTAATCCCACTGTGACGACTGTTTTAATTTAGTCTCTTTTCTTTTCCCACCATGGTTTCTGCCACAGTCTTAACACTCTTAACCTGCTTCAGTCTTACAGTCCTCAATCCAGAGAGAAATTCCAATGGCATTAAAATATACAAAGGTTCCTTAATATTTCAGTGAAATTTATAATTCTTAATAACTCACACAAAACCCTGGGCATAATTTTAGTTTCATCTTACACTAATCCTTCTCAATATTCTTTGCTCTGAATTATGAAACCATTTGCAAGTCTGCAAAAGATGCTCTGCCCTTTCTCCTTGATGCCTGCGCATGAACTATTCAATTTACTTCAGTGTCCTCTTTCTCTCTTTTCTTCCTAACTCTTTCAAATTCACTCAGAGTCAGCTAATTTGGAAAGCTTGTCTTCAGTATTTGCAAAAATGAGATATAGGCCTATCCTTTCTATTCTATATCTCTTTAGATTTACATTCATTAATGTGCATCCAGTTTTTAAAATGCATTTAAAACTGATTCATTAAAAATGACATTTTTTTCAAATTAACTTTCATCTTCTTGACCTTACAAAGTAATCCATATTAAATTGTTGCATTTTGAAATTACAGAAACTGTAAGAAAAATATTTTATACCATCAATACAATGAAGCACAGCTGTTCTCATTCTGGTGACATAATTATTCAAAACTATTTTATTTGAAGTCTGTTAGAACGATCTCATGAGTGTATTATGCCCATATTGTTGAGTCTAGATTCTCTATTTTTTAAGATTAATTAATAACAATAAGAGAAATTTTTGTTGAGCATTTATCCACGTAACTGTAGGGAAAATACTATAGGAATAATCTTATTTAATTCCCACAATAATCCTATGAGGCTAGTACTATGTTTTCACACATTTTCTGAAGAAGAAGTTAATATCAGACAGACTAAATGACATAAGCAAGGTCACAGACCAGCAAGTGGGATGCCAGGAGTGAACTTTTTTTATTCCAGAGAAGAGGTGTCTTTTTAACATGAAGACCACAGAAGCTTTTGCTTCTTTCTCCCCAATAGGCTCTGCAAAATGCTGATTATCTGCTTTACTTGTTAGTCTTGGGAATATGTTTGGTTTGTGTGCTTAGCCCTGCAGCTTTTCCTGACCTGTATGCCCTGTCCTTTTCTTTTTTTCTCTCTTCTGTCTAGAATCTTCCCTTACACTGCAGTGATGAAAAACACGATATATTTAACTGCCTCTAGGGAAAAGAGATACTGTGGATTAGTCTTCAAAGGGAAAACACAAACAAATAAACAAAATAAAGTAAAAGCAATCACGCTTTGTGAAGTTATATGAAGTTATATGACAGTTCCTTGGCTGAAGAAATATCATTACTTCTAAATTATGAAATAACCAATTACTTCTAAACAGCACATTATTATACTCTATTTTTAATTTTTTTTTCTTACTCTACTAAGTTGTTGCCCTTTTGAGTCATTATTGTATTTTCAGAACTGACAAGATACTAAGTATATAGAATAGTCAAGAATTGCTTCCATTAATCAAGCAATAAATGAACAAATACGTGGGCCATATTTTGCAAGAAAGCACATCCCATAGCTCCTGGGGACCACTAGTCTTGCACTCTCAAACACAGACAGTACACAAGAGGAATCTCCTCTTGTGCAAAGTCTCCAAATTTCAATGCTCAGGATAAATGTTTCTTTTTCAACCATTACTATATAAAAGGAAATCCTTCCTGAAATGAAAGACTATAGTAACCAACTATTCCACATGTCAAGTTTTGTTCTTGAAAACAGTAGTCAAGAGCCTTGACCAAACATGTCTCCAATAATTGAGTCCACCTACTCACTAATTCAAAAGACATTACAGAGACTCAGGCTGCAAATCACACAATAATCTTTAACATGTAGACACACTTGGCTTATAGAAGTGTATGAGATATACTTCTCACCTGTTTTGGGTCTACCTAAATAGGTGACATTGATAGAAAAAAAAACTGTTAGTATTAGAGGTCCCTATTCATTTATCTAAAGCGAGGCTTCTCGATTTCAGCAATACTGATATCTTGGGCTGGGTAGTTTTTTGTTGGTAATTATTTGCTGTTGTTGTCCTGGGTGTTGTGGGATGGTTAGCAGCACGCCTGGCCTTTCTCTACTAAATGCCAGGAGCGACCCTTCTGTAGTTGTGACAAACAAAAATGTTTCTAGACATTGCCAATGTTCCTGGAGACATAAACCCTTAAACTTTAGGTCATCGAAATCACCCAAAGTACTTGCAAAAAAAACAGACTGCTAGGTCCCATTTTCAGAAGTTCCGAGTCAGCAGATTTGTGGTGGAGCCCAAATATTTGCATTTATAACAACTTCTCATTTGATCTTGATGATGCAACTGCTATTTAAAGGACCTCACTTTGAGGGCCACCACTCTAAAAAGCAATTCATTTTTGCAAGATAATTTTTTAACTCAAAGAAAGATTTGCTGATTTTCTGGCATGATTATTTATATGTGTTTGATTTGGTTTGGTCTTTACAAAATAGAAACGATTTTAAATCTCAATCATTGTAAGTCAGTCTTGAAAATTAAACCACTGAGAATCCCATGCTCCATTAGCTTATGATACCTTTTACATCTATAATAAGTGAAGTGAATGCATAGGGATGAAACTGAACTAACCCATACCCTTTTCTCAACTTAAGTCAAATAAAATTGTGATTCTGCTACAACCATTCAACAATTGTATCTTTAGCTCTTAATTTAAACTAAACATAACCAAAAATAAATAAATAAAAAATAAATAAACTAAACATAACCAAGTATGTGTCACGGTTACCAAGTGAGCATTGAGAAATAATGCAAAAGGGTATTCCTTAAACAAGCTATTCTGAGCATATATAAAGCCGTACTTATATTGTTTGAATAATTGAAATATAATGACTCTAGAGTATAAATTATTCTACAACACATGAAAAGTACAAGGGAAGCAAACATCTGAATAATTTAGGTTAATTGGAGGTATAGAGAATGTTTCTAACAGATTTCAGCTATCCATTTAAGTGCTCTGATTCACTTTTTCAATCTGTCTTTGTAATCTCAAATTAAAATTTAGAATAAAAAAAGTTAGAATAGAGTCACTATTACATTTGTAAGGGGAAAGAAATTTAAGGTAGTTTTATTTTATCTTTTGACTAGTTATATCTGGTGCTAAGTATTCATAAAGTTTGATATATCTTTACATTTGGTAGCCTAAAGGTGAGAAATGCATATATGTAACCAATTGTTTTATTTTTTTCTCATCCAAATAATATAATACCATATGTCAATATAGTATATATGCCAAAATTATATATAATTGTAATGATTTCATTTTTCCATTTTCCTTCTTTCTTAGAAATCTGATTCAATATGTTCCATGTATAAAAGTACAAACTAATGTTATATTATCTCAAACAGTAGTTTTACTGTATTTTACTAATATATATATAAAAAAAAAAGTTTCCATGATTCAAAGAGCTTCGCAAAGCCCTGTGTTAAATACAAGCAAATAGTTTTCCTGAAGGCATGGCCTATCTGAATTTTAATATATGACATTGTTTGTATATCTCTCATGATAATTTAGATTACAAAACATTTGACCAAAGTTCTCTTTTTTTAGGACTATCTTCTGGGACCAAAAGCCTTAGGATACTATTTGACAAAGAGAACTTTATAATTTTAAAACCGTGTCACATAATTACCTTCTAGTCTAAGTGAGAGCTACTGTCCCTCTTAGTAAATATAAGGACACTGAAGTTTGAAATTTCAACACATGCAAAGCCACTAAGTAGAAATTTCTGCTATCAGTGTTAGAATTCAAGCTGTTCCACACAGTTCTAGTCTTCCTATCATGCTCTTGATTGTTCAGCAAGCCTCCCATGCTGATGAGCACTCGGAGAGCATAACCCCTACACACCCATGGGGCAGTAATAAGTGCATGAAGATAGTCTGAGTAAGTAAGACAATTGTATACTTGGAAGATGCAAGTTCTAAACGGGTAGTAAGGAGGGCTAGTCGGGCCATATTACTTGATAGGAGTATATTTTTATTAAGAGCTAAAGGAAATGGACTCCATTTAACTTGATTAATAACAATTGAAAAATATATCTACTAACTACATGATAGGTAGGGCTGAGTCAGTTCCAGTACCTAAATCTAAAAAGATTTACTTTTGCCTTGAAGACAGTTTTTTTGTTTGTTTGTTTCTGTTTTTTCTTAAATACAGGGAACTAACCCATCTTCATTTCATACTGAGGAATATTAAATAGTATTATCTGCTTATTTGACATTGTCATTCTGAGGTGAAATATTTAATAATACAAAATCATTAGGAAGCATGGATGTCTTTCTAAATACACTGTGAGCACTTTGTGGGAATGTGCTGTCTTTCTCTTATTTATTATTTGTTGAATGAGTATTACATAACAACCCAAATTTAGGAATTTAATTATGGAAGATATAAAATGTGCTTGGTGAACTGAATTAAAATTTTTCCAGTCCCTCTGGAACCATGGGAGGCATCATTAATAAAGTGTTTTCTTTATCTTCATCCATTAAACTCATAATTATTAACAGCACCCACGATGTGTGACAGCAAATAAAGGCAAAGTCTTTCTCATAGAACTTGCTTTTTTGTGCATGTGTTAGTAAAACAATTGAACTAACAAACATTTGGAAAGGGTTGGCATAGTCAACAAACTGAATGGTTAATGTGATTAGAGCCCCCCCCAGAGATCAAAGGGTAGAGTGAGGCACAAAACACTCAAGCTACGCAAGATTGTCTGCAAGGATGTTGCTCTTTAATCTGAAGACTCTGGGGTGGCCACGGAAATATTTTAGCAAAGTGAATGTCATGAGGAGATTTGAATTTCGAAGACAACTCTTACTGCAATACAAGGGAGGAGTTGGAGGATGCTGGAATGTTTTCTGAGAGATCAGTTGGAGGTTGCTCTTTTAGAGTTGGTTGAGTGGTGACTGGGAGGATGGAAAAAAAACACTATCTGAGGAATAAAATTAACAGGACACGGTATGTGATAGAGTATGGGCACTGAGGAAGAAGAAAGGTGTCAAGGATGCTTTAGCTTTTTAGCCTATTGAATGTTTTTCTTGCCTATGACATTATTTCAGAAAGGCGCAATCATTTGTGTGTTTAATTAAAACCATGTTACAGTTTTCTGGTTTTTTAATGGCAAAAATCTAGGATTTTTGCAATGTGAAGGATACTCCAATTAGTGGAACTACATGATACGTAGGGCTGAGTCAGTTGCAGTAGTAGAAGGTCCTGGGGTTAAAATGCACCATGTTAAGTAATGTTATGCCAAGGACAAACCTACACACTATATTCAGGCATTTTTTGGTCCTTTTCGGCTATCCTGGCTTCCCTTTGGCAGTCATACTCTGCCCTGTAAGTGAAGAGGTATTTTCCGAACAATGAAGATGAGTTTATGGTAACCGGGGTTAAACTAATGGAGAGCATTGAATTGATCAGCAGGAAATTCGAGAAAGGTTAAAATAGCCTCCATTTTTATGTTGCTGTACAGTAGTGAGTAATGTTAATTGAATTCCCCTTGTGAGATTCTAAGAGATTTTTCCACAGGATCCTGTGCTGTATAAAAAGGAAACAATGGCTTGTGGTAAAGTTAATTCAAGCTGAGATACATTAACTGCACCACATTATCGGTTGCTAAGAGTGCTATTAACACACATCACCCACTGTGTATATTTGTGAATTAGGAGGTTTCCTTGTTAATGGAAATGAGACACTTTCCTTGAAAATATCAAGCACTGTGAATGTTGAGATTGTTTTTAAGAAGCACAAAAAGGGAAGAATACATGCATTCTGTACATGATGTGGCCCCTCTCCCTTTCGACCCAGCACCATTTTCACTCCTGCTTTGTTTCTCTTTGGACTGCTTGCTGTTGTTGTTTGTATATTTATTTTTCTGTTCTATGTGTGTGTGTGTGTGTGTGTGTGTGCGTGTGTGTGTGTGTGTGTGTGTCAGTGGTGGGGAATCATTTTGAATAGACTCGCACCATGAAAACACTTGCATTCAAGTGTACCCACCCATTCTGAATTTTCTAAAATAACAACTGCTTGTTACTAAACTTAAACAGAAAACATACTAGCTAAGGAATCCAGAAATTCAAGTTCGATCCTGGCTCTGGCTCTGCCCATATATGTGCCTGTGATAGTGGAAAAGGGCAAAGAAGCAGTATTTATGGAAAGCCTGTAAAATGCCAGGCAGAGGGCTGAGCTTTACTTATGTCCTTTCCTTTAAATTAATTCTCTTTTAGCCTTGGGACCAATATACTATTTTTCCCTTCTCTTTAGGGCTGAAGAATCTGTGACTCAGAAAAAGATAGTTCCTGGGGCCTTGGGTGGCTCAGTTGGGTAAGCATCAGCCTTGGGCTCAGGTCATGATCCCAGGGTCCTTGGGTGGAGCCAGGCATTGGGCTCCTGGCTCCATGGGGGGTGGGGAGTCTGCTTCTCCCTTTCCTCTGCCTGCCACTCCCCCTCCTTACGTTCTCTCTCTCTCTCCCTCTGTCAAATAAATAAAATCTAAAAAAAAAAAAAAAAAAAAAAGTCAGTTCCCTAATTAATCTATAAAATCAGTGTTATAGGCTGGGTGAATTCCATGGCCTCTCTAACATAGAATACTCGTATATTTACCCCTTCACTCGCTGCTCTCTACACACAAACACACAGACACCTGCACTCAAATAGCTGCTGTTTTTTTTTTTTTTTTAAACGAATCATTTCATATTTTTGGTCATTGTCTTATTGCAGTGACCTTACATGAAATAAATACTTCGGTATTTTTGTTTGTTTAATTAATCTCCTACTTATAAACTCAGGTTACGCATCAATGTTATCCTACCACATATTCCTTACACTTCACCAAACACCAAAAAGTAAAGCACTTAAAAGCAATAATTCAAAAGTATGTTACTGACATTTTCACACTACATTTGCTTTATTCCAAAAGTGGACCCAGGGTATGAATATAAATGCAATTCTTCACCAATTACATGGAAACAAATGACAGTACAATTACATGATTAAAAATGAATTTTATTTATGCTTTTCCATGCATGAAATCTACATACTTCCTGTCTGGTTTGTCAATAGGCTCAAAAATACTCTTACAGGGCAGCCCCAGTGGCTCAGCAGTTAAGCATCTGCCTTCAGCCCGGGGCCTGATCCTAGAGACCTGGGATCGAGTCCCACGTCGGGCTCCCTGCATGGAGCCTGCTTCTCCCTCTGCCTGTGTCTCTGCCTCTCTCTCCCTCTCTGTGAGTGTCTCTCATGAATAAATAAATAAAATCTTTTAAAAAACACTCTTACAAATGTATAATTACTTTCACCGGTGAATTTCTTATAAAATTTCAATTCTGTGTGGAAAAATTAGCTTCTAGTAGTCTAAGTTAGAAATGGAGAGGAAAAAAAAAAAGAAATGGAGAGGAAGCAACATGAAAGAAATTCAGAAGATGTGTTTTAAACTCTGTAAATGGTTATCTCTACTACATAGATTATGAAGCCAGTGATATGATGGGAATATAATTTAGTTTATTCATTGACTAAAAAAAAAATGATAGAGTGAATCCTGGTTCACAGATATACCACTGAGAATACTTTCCATTACTATTTACTATTACTTAAACATGTAGAATATATTAAAATATAAAAACCTTTCTGTTGTGTGCATAAACATTTTCCCTAAAGGAAATGCTTTTTGGTAGATAAAGAGAAATAAGCAAAAACTTATCTGGGAGATTTTGTCAGGGGGAAATAATCGTAATAATAGTTTTAAAATAAGAAGTGATCAAACCGAGGCTAAAGCCAGACTACATAGATTTCTGAGCATTCCATGGTATTTTATCCCAGTGGCCCACTTCCTGTGCCAAAGGAGAACCTGCTCACTAGAACCTGTTTTTTTTTTTTTTTTTTTTTTTTCTTGGGCAGAGATAGAACACATTTTTTTTCAGTTTCTCTCGGAGTTAGGTTTGAGCACATTATAGTTGATAGAATGTGAGCAGAGTAACATGTGCTCTCTGAAGCCTTCGGGACTGGTTCTTAATCACTTACAATTCCCCACTGTCTCTGCCCCACCTTCACCTTCTCTTCTGTGATGCGTCCTCCTGACTATTCTCCTTTTTCTTTTTTATTTTCTTTCTTTATTTTTAAAGATTGTGAGAGAGAGGCATAGACACAGGCAGAGGGAGAAGCAGGCTCCATTCAGGGGACCCTGATGCAGCACTTGATCCCAGGATCCTAGGATCACACCCTGAGCCAAAGGCAGATGCTCAACCAATGAGCCACCCAGATGCTCCTCCTTTTTCATTTTTACTGGCTGGACATCTGGACCTCCTAGTTTGGGTAGGATTAGAAGCCATGAATTCAAGAAGGCAGACCTGTATCACCTGGCTTTCTAAATAATACAGCTTAGAAGAGCCAGACATTAACTGATCTAGAGTTATCTCGGATTGCCTTTGTGAGAAATAGCCTTCTATTTCACTTAAGTCGTTATGATTTGGGGGTTCTAATTTCAAGTAGTTAGCCAAGCCTAATAATTAGTATATTTCACTGTTTCTTAATCATAATCCAGAGGATACACATAAAAAGCATAGTCTAACATCAGAACATCAGAAGAAAACAATGGACAAACTAGACATATACACACACAATGCATAAATGGATATGATTTTTGCTAATATAATTAAAAATACATGCACAATTCATAAATGAATATAATTTTGGTTAATAGAATTAGAAAATACATACAGTATCTATACGTGTTCCCCTAGGTTGCTACCAGATGACCAAATCTAAAAGAACTAGCAAAAAGATGTTAGACTGCTTAAAAAGGACAGTACATGGATGTTCGATGTTCATGAATCACCCAGTCAGAAAACTCATTAAATGAGCAATGTCACTCTCATCCACTTCGGCCTTTCATGGACATTTATGGAAGAGCAGGCTATCCCAAAGCAACCCATTCTGCAAGGGCGTTGCTTCAAAACTAGGTGTTTGGCCCACACTGTGTGATTCAAGAGAAAATAACACAGCAAGCAATGTGTTGTGGGTTTTTTTTTTTCTTTCTTTCTTACTTTTGACTATGTTTTGTCTCTTTCAGTGCTTATTAGCACTTCCACCAAAATTGGTCAAGGAGGGGAATCTGAAAATCAGCACTTACCGATATTGATCCACGAAACTGTTATTAGTCCCATCACCTTTACTACCTTGCCTGAATGGCCACTCAATGTCAGTCATGTTTTGACTACACCACTCCAGGGCATGGATTCTAATTTGAAAAATGGAGTGAGCATTGGCAGCGGCAAACACGAGACCGCATTTACTGAGCACTGGCAACAGAGAAAAGCCAGAAGATGGTATTTTCAAGGCAACAGTCAATCCATTTGTTGCTATGAAGAAAATGTCTCCAGTATTAAGAACCTCGTATAGCAAAAAGCTGAAAAACATTCATTAACTAAAATCAATGCTTTCCTTTTCTTCCAAACAGCACTGTTTGCTTTTGGGAAGTGCTGAAATTTTCTGCTGCTCAAGAGAATGTGTCTCTACCCTTTGTCAATTATAAACAGTTTATGAAAGGGCTTGCTTTGGTTATTTTCATTGCTGCTTCCTAAGAGACTCACAAATCTTATACAAAAATTTATTTTTATGTTCCGTTATAACTATTTACTTTTACTGGCTACTATTAGACTCTGCTGTTTTAGTGGACCAGAATTTTATAGTATTGCTGTTTATTTTTGTTATGATTGTATTGCTAGCATAATTGTTTGCATATAGCATTTGTTTAACATTTTTTGAGCACCTACTATGTGCAAGACACTGTAATGGGTGCTGGGGGTATAAAGATAATATGATACAAACCAGTTTCTTATATGAAAGTAAACATGAAGGACACAAACATGAACAAAAGGTCAGTGTCTAAGTGACAATGTCACTTAGGGCAGGGTCTTGTACATGACAGCTACTTTCAGGTTTAAAAAAGAGGGTCACTATGTGATAGATTGTGATGTGTTTATGTCCTAGAGGTCTGCTTGGACATTGAGTATCTCATCTGACTCTAGAAAAGGTATAAATAAAGAAATGGAAGATGATTAATATTAAGACAACATTTTCAATTGTTTTATGTAAAATTTTAGTCACTCATGAAATATTTTCATTTTAATTTGTTAGGTTGACTAACAAATTAGGATTTCATCATATGTCATCGATTTCTCTTATAATTACATACTTGTGTTTTGATCGTGGTTGATAATCCAAGGCCAAGATATTCTTTCATTGTCCCAAATAATCAAAAATGTATTTTTTGATGCAGGTTAAAGATGATGAATCTGCAAATTTATTCTTAGGGCTTCTAAACTTCCTTCAAAGATATTTGTGATATCATTTGTAAATTAGATATCTGCATTGTATATGGCCAAATCTTTATAAAAGTTGATATTCTTTTCATTATTTATATATAAAACACAAAATAATAAATAAAAAGCAAACAATATTGTATAAATGGAAAACTCTTAGATAATTAATCTCCTTGTTTAAAGGATAAGAAAATCTATGGGATTTAGTCTTAGATAATTAATCTCTTTGTTTAAGGGATAAGAAAATCTATGGGATTTACAACAACCCTGGATTCCACCACTCCTGGATTCTGATCCTATGTCTGTCACTATCACTTTAGACTTGTTGGGAAGGTTATCAAGGCATTTAAAAATGTCCACATTGGTAAATGAAGGAGTTAGTTTTATTCTTTGGTTATTTCCAATTACAAACTTCTGTGACTCAAAATACCTTCCTGAGGGGGTTCTTAGATTATTTAGTGCCAGTTTGAACTTGAGTCTGCTTCTCAGATTCAGCATCCAGCTTTCCCTTTGCAAATGCAATTCCAGGGGGTGGAATGAAAGGTATGACCATGATTCTATATCTTCAGAAACTGAAGGAAAGATTCCTGTTCCTTTTGTGTGTTAAAGCTTGTCTGTCTCTAACACACTATTTCCAGGACTTTTTTTTTTTTTCTGACAGTTCCAGAAAGCAGGTGAGAACTATTTCTCTTCTCCAGATCCTAAAGAGTCAGAATTGATTGTGGAATCACATCCTTTTCTTTAGATGCCATGCAAAGTTTTCTTTTAACAGTAAACTGGAAACAGTCTCATGATAAATTTTGGACTTGGCAATGAAACTAGAGTTAAAGGGCCTGCTTGCTGAAGAAACATGATTATTGGAAAGAACATGGGTTTGGAGTAAAACAGATGTAGGTTCAGATTTTAATTATTTATTTATTTATTTTTGCTACTTACTGAACGTCGGTTTAAATGATCTGAGGTCTGATCATTGGAAATGGGTTTGATAGGGATATTGTAAGAATTAATAAGGGAAAATATTTCAAAGTACCTGAGATAAATGCTAGTGCCTCCTTTATCCTGATTGTTTCTCTTTTGTCCTTCTCTGTGTTTTCACTCTACCCATTTCCAGGAGGGGAAAAAAAAAAAAAAAAAAAAAAAAAATATATATATATATATATATATATATAGTGTGTGTGTGTGTGCATGCTATTTGTTATGTAAATGTTATTGGTTGCTAGAAAGTGGGGTTATGATAATTCAAGTTCTCATCAGTCTTCCTTTCTGAATGTTATGTCTAAGGAAGAATATATGCTAAGAAAAATGGCCACTTAATGAAAATAAATCCAAGTAACTAAATATGGGGAAGGTTTTCATACCTCACAATGAGAGGATTGGTTAGTAAATGTACTGAAGCACCCTGAGTAGTTGAAGGATCAGAAAGTTTTTGCTGTAGCTGTTCTATATGTTAAGGAAACATACCCAATGACTGTTTCATTTCCTGCTCCTTTACATTAATAACATGGGCTTTGGATAGGATTTCAGGAGGAAAATAATTGCATCTCTATTCTTTCCAAAGTAAGAATTTAGAGAGGAAAAGTATTAGGGAAAATTATCCACTAACTCTCTGTATCCATTCCCTTTTTAAAGCGTCCAACACTGATAATTGTTCCCTGTATCCCAGGAGTCAAGAAAGTATAAGATACACTTCAGTTATAGCAAAGTTTATTGCAAAGAGATTCTGAGGGAGGATCCGATCATAGAAATTTGAATTTTGTAATTCGACAAGCTAAAATGAAACAGGGCCAAGATTTTAAATTTTGTAGTGCTTAATCAGTAGGGAAGAAGCAAACTGAACCCCTTTAGGAAAGAGAGATAATTCACTCTTCTAAACCCATATCACCTGCATTCATACATGGTTGGTCACATGTCACCTTGATGTGTTTTTCTATAATCATGAGAGTCATGACTCTTATTTATGAAATTAAGCAATTAATATCAGGTAACATTTTAGTGTATTTGCTATAGAATTTTATTTACTGAAACGAGTTAAAAAGCGAAAAACTTGGTTTCATATTTAATAACTTCAAGTTATTTTAATATGGATGAGAATTGGAGAGAGAGATAGAGCCCTAAGTCATCTACTATATAACACCTGCTATGATTGCATTAATAGAGTAAGGTTCTCAAGGAGTTTGCCTGTGGTACATGGAAATAACTTGGACATTCTGAACTCCTTCTTCAGTTTTATTTTATTTTATTTTATTTTATTTTATTTTATTTATTTTATTAACTAATTTGTTTTTTTGCAACAAGACAGACTGATTTAGTAATTAAGAGTCAGGCTCTTAAACCAGAATATCAGAGGTCCTCAAATTTTGCTGTATTCTGACTTTGTGATAATGGTCAAGTTACTTCACCCTGTATTACCTGATGATTTTCACCTTAAAATGTGATACGAAGAGTATAAATGTGATAATCTTGTGAGGATCAAATATGTATATTTGCATATGTATAGGACTAATACCTGGGAATATAATGCACTATGAAGTATGGTGATTCTATTATTAACGAAATCACGTTGAAATTCACTTTTAATGAATCCCATTGATACGTGTTTTTTTTTTTTCTCACCAGTAGATAATAAATGTTAAAAGGGCAAAATTCTTGTCTGTGATGCTATATCATCAGAATTTAGAAGTCCCTGACACATGTATTAAACAAATATATGTTAAATAAGATAAATGTGTGAGTGAATTAAATTTTTAAAAGCATGGGGGCATTATTGCTTATATAAAAATAATTTAATAATCATAACACAATTGCTTATTGATCAATTATTATGTTCCAGTCTTTGACTACATTGTTTAATAGAAATCCCACAGGAAACTTGGAGGTGGTTATTATTATTATTATTATTATTATTATTATTATTATTTTAGAAATGAGGAATCTGATGTTCAAAAAGATGGAGTATAAGCTCTTCAAGATTGTTTACTAATTATTAGAACCAGTATTTATATCCAAATCAAGTATGACAAATATAGACAAAATATGATTTTGCTCTCATTAACAGAGAATATTACCATTTTCAGATTTCTACAGAAATTTCTGTGCTATAAATTATAATAGCTAAACTGAATTTAGAAATTAGATGTCATTTTAAAGTATAATGTACTTTAAACATGTAAAATTTTTTAGTTTTCAGAAATGAATCTGTCAGTTATATCTCAGCATGCCTAACAAAGGGGAGTCAAAATGGCATCACAGGAACAAGCAACTCCTTAAACTTTAAAAAAGGAAGTTTCATTGATTTTTGTCCTGGCTGAAGGCCGTTTTGAAATAAGTTGGAATGTAGCTCATAACACATATAATAAAAAACAACCAAACAATCAGAAGGCCAAGTTGAAATTATTCAGCAGTCAAAATTTTCAAGAAGAAAAATACACTGTCTGCCATCAAATATAGGGTAGAATTTAAGCATTTTGTGCCTGATTAAAAAAACTAGTCGAATAATATCCATCTATTTACAGATAAAATTGATGATTATATATTAAAACAAAGAAGGAAAAAATGAAACGTTCAGCCCTAAATAAAATATGTGAGATTCTGGAGTTAAATTTATAATAATATATTCATTGAACGTTTTTATTTCCTTAGTCCTACTTAGGGGGCACCTGGGTGGCTCAATTGATTAAGTGACGGATTCTTATTTCAGCTCGGGTCATGATCTCAGGGTCGTGAGACTGAGTCCCAGGTCAGCCTCTGTGCTGAGTGAGAAGTCTGCTTAAGATTCTCTCTCCCTCTCTCTCTCACTCTCTCTCTCTCTCTTCTGACCCTCCCCCAGCCCATCCCATCTCACCACACTTCCACACACATGCATCTACATACCTACTCTCTCTCTCCCTCTTCCCTTCCCTCTGCTCTCTCTTCTCTTGCTCTCTTTCAAATAAATACATCTAAAAGAAAAAAAAATAGGAAAAGCCTTTGTAAGATGATAAAAATTAGACAAGAAGGACAGGAAGGGTTAAAACAATGAAAAGCAGCTATGGTCAGATGAGCCTATGTAAGCAGACTGCTCCCTAAACATCTTTTAGTGACCTTTAGATTGCCAAGCATTATCTGTAACAGAAACTTTAGAAATTATACAGTAGGAGGATGTTAAACATTTTTGAATCAATTACATGATGACATTAAAAATAACAGTAAATATTTCATGAAGTCTTAGAGATTTATGAAAAGATATAAGACAAATGGTGAGAGAATAAAAAATGCTGTTCACTCAGCATCCAACAGCATTTATTGACTACCGTGTACCAGCCAGCATGCTACGGTAGGATTTATAATGACTTCCCTCCTAGAGTTTATAATTCAGTCAAGATTAGATGACTTTGTCAATGATTCAAGATAAGGAGGAGAGAGGTCACAGAGCAACAATGATAGTTAAGTTTAATAGTGGGAACAAAATTCAGAAATTTTTTGTGATCTTTTGTTTATTTTCCTTGCATATTTATTTTCATTTGGATTACAGGTATCCGTTCAAGACTATAAGGCAAATCTGGGTGAAAAAAATTGGACTAATCCATAAACTATATTATATAAATTTTAAATGACAAGGAGTCAACAATTTAACCAAAACTACTTAAAGTGTAACACTATCCACAAATTAAAGTGAATTCAAGCAGAGCTCTGAGCAACAGTTTCAAAAATTATTTTAGGCACAAAACACTCCAAAATCCCATCTGTTGTAAATATTGGTAGAATGCAACTATTTCTATGAGTTCCCTTCAAAACAAAATGATGACTTATTATATTCTAGTAATTAAACTAGCGGTATCTAGAAATACAATGAGGAATAAAAGATAGTCTTGCCCAGCCCATCCTCATATTTCATTCAGAGCATTAAAATTACATAGATGACAGATATAGATAAATAGATGATAGATTGATAATAGAGACAGACAGATACAATACAATTAAGTATACAGGACTCAAGAGAGAAACAAATTTTAACTTGAGCTTGGAAAGAATGGGGAAGATTTCTTTTAAAATTACTTCTTTTTTTTTTTTTTTCCTGAGTTTCAAAGGATAGGAGACTTTTCAGACAAGTGCAGTAAGAAAGGTGGACTTTCCAGCAAAAGGAACAGTATATAAAAATGTATATCAAGTTTAAGGATTATAAATGGGTTCAGAGAAGCAGGAACTCTGGAACATATGGGAAATTTATAGTAACTGAATTTAGAAAATTGGAAGTGTCAGGTCTTAGAGAGCTTTGTTCTCACATTTATGGTGTTTAGGTGAGAGGGAACTTGCCTGGTTGAGACTGGATTTTATAGAAAGGTCACTTTAGCATCAATGTATAGAGTCATGTGCAAGCAAGAAGAAACTAGAGCCAGAGAAGTCATAACAAGGCCATTAAAATGGTTCAAGAGAAAATTAATAGTGGGATGAAATAAGGCAGTGACAGGATAGGTGAAGGGGGGGGATTAAAACAATTCATTTAAGAAGTTGGACAGGGAAGTATCTTTTTGTCCAATTAGATGTGGGGGCTAATTAAAAACGAAGAATCTACACAGGTGACTCTGAAATCCTCTCCCTCCCCATTAAATGTCAGATAGTGTTCCTAGATGCCCTGAAACTCAAACCCAGGTTATCAGTCAGGGTTCAACCAGAAAAGCAAAACCAGTGGGAGATTATTTCTATCCGTATCAACTATGTCTAACTCTATATCCGTATCCCTATCTATATCCATCTGTATCAATCTATTGCAAGGAGTGAGCTCACGGAATTCCATATATCAGCTGCCAGGAAGGGCCAACTAAAACTCTCAGTTATTGCTGAAGCTGCAGATTATGACAATCTCTCTTACTTGATGTCATATGATTATTGATTTTAATCACATCTACGAAATAGCTTCGCGGCAACACTAGATTAATATTAGGTGAAGGAACTAGGGACTTCAGCCCATTTGAGTTGTCAAAAAAGACCATTACATGCAAATACAGACTTCAACTGAAAAAAAAAAATTCTTCTCAAAGGACTCTTACATTTCTTGGTTAGAAAATTAAAATGCTTGCTGTGTAATTAATTGAAAGAAAGAAAGAAAGAAAGAAAGAAAGAAAGAAAGAGAAAGAAGAAAGAAAGAAAGAAAGAAAGAGAAAGAAAGAAAGAAAGAAAGAAAGAAAGAAAGAAAGAAAGAGAAAAAGAAAGAAAGAAAGAAAAAGAAGAAAGAAAGAAAGAAAGAAAGAAAGAAAGAAAGAAAGAAAGAGAAAGAAAGAAAGAAAGAAAGAAAGAAAGAAAGAAAGAAAGAAAGAAAGAAAGAAAGAAAGAAAGAAAGTTAGTTGATCCTGGGGGAAGAGGAAGAGTTGTATTTTGGACTGCTGGTTTGAAGTCACCATGGAGGACCAAAGGACTAAAATAGGTCTAATATTTTAAATGAGTTTAAAAGTTTATGACATATTTTTACAACATACTAATAATATATGAGAAAGAACTTAGCACACATTCCTTAAAGTAGTGTTGTATGGTAGAGAGTGCAGGCAGGTGATAATGGGAAACCAGAATTTTAGTCTTTGATATGAAACAATGTGTTTGGGAAAGATATGTAACCTCTCTGGACTTCCCTGTCTTTGGGAATTAAGAGATGAAACAGAATAGATTGTTATATCTTCTATTGTGTTTGATGATGAATGCTTTAACTCAAATTTCCTAAGTGTAATGATAATCAAAATAATTCTCTTCAGATTTGTTATTAACCAATTCTTTACAAAGAGCCCACAATCGGTAGTGGATAAAATATGGATAAAATAAAAGGATGCATGTGAGAAAGTCAGAGAGGACTGAATGGGAAGGGCTTTCTCTGACTACACCTAATTATTCACCAGCTTTTTTCTTTCTTGTTTTTAAATTTTGCATTCATTGAAGAAGACTGGATCTCAATAGACTCAAAATTTCAAAACCTTTTGCTTCTAGGAATACTCCCTAGTGGTCTCATTTTTTTTTTTTTCCAAATTGTATTGAATTGAAAAAAAAAAAAAAAAAAGGAAGGGAGGGTAAAAAAAGGAGATAGGAGGGAAGGAGAGAGAGAAGGAGAATGAGGACAAGGAAAACGTGAATGAAAGTAAAGAAGAGTAGCTGAGTTACTCCTAAAGGCATAATCAACACTGGTTAGGTGAGCTGTGCCTTTGACATGCAAGACCAAATAGAACGAAACATTTTAAGTTACTGTTGTAATTGAACATTGTATCTCATTTAAATCTTCCTGTATAAATTTCTTAGATCAATGGATTATTGTTTGACTAAATGCATGTTGTGTCTGAGCTGCTGAGTTCCTGTTCCATTCTGTAATGCTACCCCTAAGGAGGTAGTTTGCTACAACTTCTGGTGATGTTGGTGCATAAAATATTTTGCCCCCATAAAATACTGGAAGTCTTTAAGTATTGATAATTTCCAAGTCATCATCTGCTGAGACCTGTCCTTGTCAGGCATGCCACAATAGGTCAGCATCACATTTGAAGTAAAATAAGCTAAAGGGCTATTACTGAGCAAGTATATTTTCTCTGTGGCTCTCTCTGAAAAGTTTGTGTCATTTCTCACTGTGATTCCTCATCATATCCTAGCAATACTTATGGACATTTACAATGACGTTCAGTAGGTTCAAAGAAAATTTTCATATGGTACAAGGAACGAAAGTGAGCTAAAATTTCTAGGCTCAGTTTTTCTCAGGAATGGACAAACTCCTTAGACATTAACTTAGTTATCTTCAATGTACATTGTAGTGATAACTACTGAATTGTTTTCCAAGTGGCCCAAGCTCCTCATATTTTGTATGACAATAATCAGAATGCTTTTTGCAAACATAATTCACATAACTGATCCTTTATGCACCTGCTCTTTCTTCTCACAATCATAGTAAGTCACTCAATCACAGCGGGTATTAGGAGCAGGATCAAGTAGAAAATCACTTTGAATTCTATTAAGATATTTACTTGTTTATATTGGCTTTTTATCTAGGCTTACTTTTTTTTTAATTTAAAACTATGGCCTATGAATTGCCATTTTTTTTTAAAGGAGACATTTTCTTTTTTTTGAGGATTTCATTTCTTTATTTGAAAGAAGAGAGAGAAAGAAAGAGAACACAAGACAGGGGGGTTTGCGAGGGACAGAGGGAGAGGAGAAGCAGACTCCCCACTGAGTGGACATCCCAGTGGGGGGTTGATCTCAGTACCTTAGGATCACACCCTGAGGTGAAGGCAGAGTCTTACACCACTGAGTCACCCAGGCGCCCCTGGCATGAATTTTTTACTGCTACTTCAGTTTCTTTGCTTGATGAAGTAAATCAAAGATTGGAATGGTTCGAAATGATGCAAAATGATGTAAAAATGATGTTAATTTCATTATGGAACGTATTTCTGTTTTCATATATTACCATCATTACCTAAATGGATGGGCACTCATTTACAACCTTTAAAATAATGAGGCCTCTTGGTACTCCATCTCCCATTCGCTCTAGGCTGTCATTCAGATTAATTGTAAACAGAATTAGTGATGATATTATCAAAGATTTTACTTGCTCTTAGGGACTGATAATTTCTCTGTGATCATCTTTTTTTGAGGCTATTTAAGGCTTAAGTGCTTTATCACATTGGCACCTTCATCATATATAAGGCACTTTAAGATTTAAAATGACTAAACTTATCTTAAAGATGAACTTGAAATCAGATTTGTTTCCTGAAATAATATTAAACTGGACCACATCATCTATGCGTTATCTACTTATTTTACCACTACCTATGCTCCCACCTTAAACATTAATTTTCACATAGTTAATATTCACCTTATTCTTTTGGGGGCAAAGCTTAAGTCAAGTTACAAAAATATGAAAACAAAATAATGAATTAGAAAACTTGTTGTTTACAATGATACCCACACAGTCACATAAATACTTGATACAGGCAGTTCTGAAATCACAGAGAGTGAGTGACCTATGATTCAAATACAGGATAGAAAAGGCAACTTTATATCACATGATTAGGAACTGTAGTGGAGACACCTACTGATTAAGAATCTATCAATAAATCGAGATACCTAAAATTTTTTCCTTGTTTTCTTTTAATTAAGACATGACACCATCCACTGTATACTGTATTGCTTATGGAAGATAAAAGCTATTTAATATGCCAGCCTCAATTAATTTACTTGATGAGTTACAAAGCAATTTAATAATTTTATATGATGATCATTGTTTATATGGTTGCATTTCCTTATTCTCCTGCACCTTATACCACACGTTCTGTTTCATAATAGATACAAACCAAGATAAATATCTGCAAATGTAGAAATAGAACTTCTGACATAAAGATGTCCTATTTTCTCCCCGTGAAAGGTGAAGTGGGCACTTTGACAATTTGAGCTCCATTTAATCTATTTTTTTTTCTCTTTTTCTCTCTCATTCTCAGCATTCCACAGCCAATATTTGGACCTTGGGTCACATGGAGTCCATTTGGCCACAGATGATAACTAAATAAGTTACAAATGTGCAATATTATAAAATAAAGTAAAATCACTGGCTGAGAGTCTTCATCACAAGAGGTGAAAGAGGTGGGTTAGTATTTTGGAGATGGTAGTAGTGTAGAGGGCTGTATGTCCTCACATAATTGAATTCCTAAAAATTATCAAAATAAATCTATGGCATATGAATGTTTATTGAGTGTATGCCTATCTATATATGTCTGTCCTGATTTCTTTCTATATTTCTATATATCATCTATTATCTGTCTATCTCTCCATCCAACCTCTATCATCTATTCATCCATCCATCCATCCATTTGCTTACCTAACTTCTATCTACCTAAAATTAGTTTAGACATACTTTGCCAGAGTACAGCATGCACAGTGTGGCTCTCATGTTCACCCAATGTAGGTTGGCCATGTTTTTTACATTAATGCTTCAGCCAAAGGATACACATGTTGTAGTGTAAAGCCCTGACAGGTTTGTTTTTCCTTTGTTGTAAGGAAGTGCCTCACTCAAGCTTTCATTGCCAAGGCAACCATTTTAAAGATACATCCAACGTTAACAGCCACAGGAGTAGACAAAAGAGCCAGGCTATCCTTGCCCACAGAGGCCCTCTGTTTTAGAGATCTTACTTGATCTCAATAACTGACCATTTGAGCCACTTGCATTTTCTCTCCCCATGTTTTAAATTCTGGCTCTTATGTTTTAAATCAACCAATGAAGAGTGAGCACACAAAACGCTAGGCTTCCACACTTGACCCAAATAAAAGCAGAACCCTGGACCCATGCTCTCTCTCCCTACCTGGGACCTCACTGTATGGCCCAAGGTGTGCTATGTAATTCCCAAGTCTTTTTTTTTTTTTTTTTTTTTTTTTTTAATTCCCAAGTCTTATAAGGGGAAAAAACAAAAAACAAACAAACAAAAAAAAAACTTTATATTTCCAAAGTTTTTTGATGGTTGTTGCTGAGAAACATCTTTCAATCATAAGATGCACAAGGGCTGGTCCAAATACAACATTGCCCATTGATGGGCTGAGACCATCACAAAAAACATATTCAGAGCCCCGTAGACAAGGACCTTCCACAGATTCTCCAGGTCAGGGCTTCTCAAAGGTTTGTTTAGAGCTCCATACTTTGAAAATAATAAAGTTTACTTGGCGCAATGGGGTGGACTGGATTTAGGAACATTTAATTACAAGAGGCTTGCAGAAAAGATTCATTTCATTTTCTAATAAAACAAATCCAGTTGTAATAAATACATTAAATATTTAATTTGTTGCAAGTTTTTAAATAAAATACTCCTAAATTTTTAATGAGAAAAATTGTGCTTACATCAGTGAATATGACCTTTTTATCCTTGAAGTAGTTATTCACAACACCTGCTTAAGATTCTTAATGACAATCTCTTGAAAATTTTCAATGATATTGTTAACAATAACAACCACAGCAAAAACAGAAAACAAAAAAAAATGGATTACAAAGTTGATGACAATTTTAAAACAGGTCTTCAAAATCATTTAGAAGTTTATACTACAGAATTTTTGCTTGAATAATCTAATAATTCCTTTGCTTTCATTGACAGATGTAATGTTAGCATTTCTATAGCTCTTGCAAAAGTAGATTGGAAACAGATTTGGCATTTCGATGGAAGGGAGAAGCTTGACATCCAGAATAGGACTAAGTTGTTAGAGTAGTCACTAGGCCATAGCATGGCTGTCACTAAAAGAGCCTTAGAGACAAGGAGACAGAAACAGCTAATAAATGTGAATTCAGTCATGTAGGTGAGCTAGCTCGAGTTCTGTCTGCCAGAGTCACATCATAGCCTCTCAGTCCCAGACTCTAGTTGGGTGTTCTTTATCCTGCAGAGCTTCCCCTCTAGTACCTAGAACAAGGGAATGTCCAGCAGTTCCTTAGAGACCTTGTCCACTGGTGGGCAGAGGCACAAAACAAGGCTAGCTCCTAAAGTAGACAGATCTCTAGCACATCACAGTGGACTCAATGTTGCTTATCATTCTCCCTACCTGTGGGGACAGCATGGAGTGCCCTTAGACCCCTGCCAGCTAGGGCCACCCTGAGGAGTACCAAGGAAGTCAAAACCTAGAATTATGCTTATAATGCTTTTAGAACAAACTTGAGTTGCAATATTGTACTCAGTTGGAAGCACTACCTTATCAATTAACTCTCATGGGAAGATACATCCTGGAAAAAAAATCAACTAGAGCCTTGTTAGCATAGGCTACATTGTAAAATGCCAGACATGAGCCCCTCCCCCTCCCCACACACACACTAAAAGAACATTCTACCTTGGAGAAGTGGGGTACAAAGTTATCATGGAGGTGGGGAGTGGTCAGACAAATTTCAGATGATTTCAGAAATTGTTTAGTAGAAGGTAGTTCCTGGATAAAAAAATAAATGTTTTTGTGGATTAGCAGCTAGAGTTATGGCAATTTGGATTTTATTGAGTAGTGTGGGAAGAAGATGTAGGAGGTAAAGTCATGCGTGTAAGAAGGGATGGAGAAAAACTGGTGTGGGGGAATTGGACATGTGAGAGTCACCATGGGAAATTCATAGGCCTTCAAGTTTCTTAGAATACCACTGTGAGTATGTGAAAACCTATGTCCAAAGTCTTCACTTTTCTAGCTCTCTTAAATGTATAATATTAGTGAAAATAATTCAGTCTTTAGAGTCAACTGAATTTTAATGCTGAATTTTAATTCTGTCTCCATCACTGTTTAAAATATATTATTAGCCGAGTTAAGCTTCAGGGATCTCATTTTAAAAATTGTTCCTATAAACCATTGCAAAGGAAAACAACTGTTTTTCCTTTTCTGGGTAGGGAAAGAAAATATTGTTTTCCTACCATATTTTTTTCCCCTGTGTGTCTCCTTTACTTTTCACACAAAACATTTCATTTCTGGTCACCAAATGTGTGCAGGTTCTCTCCCACACCAAGAGGTTCTCCACAACATTAGCGCGGTGTCTTATAATTTAACACAGGTCTGATGCTATCTATGAGAGAGAGCATCAAATCCCATAGGTTAAGAGCTCAGTCCCATAAGACAGTTGCTCACTATACTTCAGATGCCAATTGCAGGTACTAAGTCTCAAGGTTACCCACAACTTCTACCTGCTATAGTCTATAAACCAGAGATTCTCACAATCCCCTCCTCAGGTTTGACTAATTTGCTAGAACAGCTCACAGAACTCACAGAAACACTAGGTCATTGAAGGATATGATAAATAATATGAACAAACAGATGAAGACACATATAGGCAAGATCTAGGAGGGTTCTGAGCATAGAAGCTTCTGTACTCATGGAGTTGCGGTGTGTCATCATCCCTTTATTGATGTGTCTGTCCACCTAGTTCTCTGAATCCTCTACTATTGGGATTTTATGGCGGCTTCCTCATATATGATTGATCAATCATTAACTCCATGTCCAGCCCCCATTCCCTCTCTGGAGGATGTGAGATGGGGCTAAAAATTCTAAACTTCTAGTCATGGCTTGGTGTTTCTGGCGACCCACCCCCATCCAGGAGCCATCTTGGAGTGCTCAAAGTCACCTCAATAAAACAATGTTCCTAGGCTCTTATCACTTAGGAGTTACAAGGGTTTTAGGAGCCCTGTGTTAAGAAAGAGGTCAAAGTTAAGAATTAAGTCAAAGACAAATATTTGAACAAGAGATGTTCCTATGTTGTTGTCACTTAAGATTAAAGATTTCAGAAGCTCTGTGCCAAGAACTGGAAGCAGAGACCAATACATATTTTCAATCATTTCACAGCCACTCTGCAGATTGAAAGAGTAATATGCCTAAAACACACATGTTTGATGCTGCTTTAGAATAGGCATCCCAAAATATAAATTTACTTCTCTCTGGTTTCACTACTTTTCTCTTCCTTTTCTTTCACTAGACTAAGATCTTACCAGGTATTAAAAAATACTAATTTGGAGAATTCAAAAAAAGCACAAAACACTTGCCCTCAAAGCATGGCCATACCAGTACCTTTAAATTTTTCATATTTTCTTGCCTTTAACTCTAGTAAATTACACATATTTTTTTGTTTTTTGTATTTTTTTTACAAATTATAAATCTGAAGGGTACAGATTTGTTTTTAGTGTGTGAGATTTAATTGGGAAGGAGGGATCCATTCATCTATTCAATGGTTACATATTAACCACCTGCTACATTCTAGGCAGTGTCCTAGTAGTTGGAGCTAATATATGAACCTAAGCCTGTACTTTTGCAACTCGCATTTTAGAAGGAGAAGCCTACCATAAACACATACGTGTATCATATAATAACATATAGTGATAAGTGATATGGACGAAAATGGATTAGTGCAATGGGTAGAGAGTGATAGATTTGAAGAGAATGGGACTATGGTCTTAGAGGAAGTGGACCAGAAAGAGGTCTTTGGATGGTATTTGAGCCTCAACCTGATGATTTGAGGGGAGACAGGTACAATGAGGTCAGAGAGGTAGCAGTGAATAAAAAACACTATTTTTCTTTCTACTCATCTCAGGTTCATTAGTTAGGGCCTTTGAATCAAACTAAGAGACAGATTAACAAGAGAGAAAAAAAAGAATGGTGTTAATCACATAAAATTGCAATTCACAAATTAAAATATGGCTCAAGGAGGTGGTCAGATAATTAAAGCTAATATACCAACTTAGGATAAACAAAGGGAAAGAGATTTGAGGATTCTGGGCAGAGGAGGCAAGTTATTGGAATGTGATGGTGAAAAATATGGTAAACAAGAATTACTTAGTAAAGTTTGTTAAGTCATGTTACTTTATGTTACGTTACCTTATGTTAAGTTATATCATGTTAGGTTTTGCTATTTTATGTTATGTCGAAGTTTTAAGTCAGTGCCTTGGCATTAATAAGAATTATCCACAGCTTTCCTCTTAGAATGGGAGAAGGACATACCTTTATAAGTAGAAATTTCCTTTATAAATGTAAATTCTCTCTACAAAAGGAAAGTTTGTGTCATATTTTTAGGGATTTCCCTAGTCTTCTGGTTATCAATGGTGTTTGGCTTAAAATAATCTATATACCAAAGAGGTATATTTGGAGGTGACACACTCTGGTATACTTCATTGTAATACTAAAGCAAAGACTCCTATTCAAGATTTGTTCATATTTTGGGTAATACATGCTACCAGTAAAATTCAGTAATATAGCTGCTATTCAATATGCAAATAGATCAAATGTTATTATTTTCAGGTAAGATTTCTCCAAAATAATGAGCCAATCTTATAAATTGAATTTACTAATTTTTATTTAATATAAAATGAACCAAAATAAGAAAACAAAAACCTAAAATAATTGATGGAATAACAGAAATCTTCAGAATGATGGTGAGAAAAAATGGATTAGTCAGTAAAGAGCAAAAATGTCTTGCTACGAGATAATATGAAATATTTTAGGATAAAGCAGCTGACCATTTTTCTTACTTCTCACTTTATCTCTCCAATCATCTAGTACTCAAATGTCCTGAATATGTGAAAGCATCAATTCCTCCCAGATGTCTTTCCATTGTGCAGCTCAGCAGGTATCTTTTTAAAGGTAAAATGTTCATAGCTATCATTAACAATAGTAGAGATCTGTGACCAGGGTGAGTGCTTCCTTTGTTCCCTCTGGAACTTTCTCTGACAGATTTTCAATTCTCACTAGTAAAATTGAATCTATCTTTTCCAACTGTTCATCATTGTGTAATTGCATTCCTATTTGGGTAATTATCTCCTTAATGAGAAAATTACAATTCTTCTCAATTTCTGCTATATTTCTGAGAACCAATCTATTTAGTTCAGTAATAGTAAAGGTCAACTACCTAGAAATATTTACCCTTTTTAAATCTTAGAATAGTTTCAGACTAATTCACCTGATTTTTTAACTAATCTCCTCATTCTAGGAACACTTGGTGTGATATCACCAATCAAATGTTTATTGTCTTTACTTTTAAATTCTGGGGAAATATTCTTTGGAGGGTCATCAAACAAGTAATATATTACTTATATTTCTTAGTTTTAAAGAAGAGTTCCTGTTTTGACCCAGAAATTAAGCATTCTTTTTTAGTAATTTGGTAACCTTAAGGGCTAGAAATTAGACATAGAACTATTGTATTCCTGCATGGCTTTATTGACAAGAGCAGGTCCTAACCATTTTTCAAGTAGGTGAATTGCAAGGAGCATAGGATATAATTTTACAAGCTCGCAGAATTTCAAAAAGATTTATATAGTTCTGAACATATTAAATGTATTTATGTTAATACTAAAAATATTTACTGAAATAGGGAAGATGTTAGGGTTCAATGGCTAAGGAAGAATTCTTGAGATGTCTTTGGTGCAAAAAGGTGATTTTATTAAAGCATGGGGACAGGACCCATGGGCAGAAAGAGCTGCACTGGGATCATGAGGAGTGGCCCATTATATATTTTTTAATTGGGAGAGGGTTAAGGAGAGTGTAAGTCCCTAAGGAATTTTGGAAGCCAGGTTTCCAGGATTTTGAGGGGGGTAGCTATTGTTTGTAAAAGGTCATTTATTACCATCTAATAAAACCTTAGTCATGAAACCCTTCAGATGTATATCAGTGGGCCATATGCTTGGGGTATGATTGCCAACACATATCTTGGGGGGTTTAAGGATAAAATTTCTAAAGGAATTTTTATATGTTAAAGTAGACTTACAGGATCCTGGGGGTCAGGCTAAGATTGCCTTTTGCCCATGGGAAAGTATTAACATTGAGGCAGTTAAGTCCCTAGAGGAATGTCACTCTGCCTGTTTCAAGGACTTCGCAATGGGCTATAGGGAGTAAGGAAATTTAATAGCTTTTTCTTCTGCCTTTGTTTCCCATATCATTTACTACATACCACAGTAATAAATTTTGAGTGATGGTATGTGCCTCTTCATTAGAGTAATTAATTAAAACTAGTCAATTCCTTTGGAGACATGATTTAAAAGTTTTCAGATAAATACAAAATGTCTTTAAACATTTTTTAAAGATGACACAACACTAAAACACAACTTTTAATTTCAAATATTATCCAGGATAAATATTAATGTCTAGATGTAAAGTATATGTCATCTTAATTTCTTTGCAGCATAAAATCATAAAATTAACTTGATATGTTATTTAGAGTAATAAAGTTGTCAGTCTGAGTCCAATTCCTATCAATTTCTAGCTTCATAATTTTGTACAAATTATATAACTTCCCTAAGGTTTGAGTTTTACTTTTTTTAAAGATTATTTTATTTTAGAAAGGAGGGAGGGGTGGAGGGAGAGGAAAAGAGAGAATCTCAATGCAGACTCCCAAGTGAGCGCAGAGCCCTACACTGAGCATGGAGCCCTACACAGGGCTTGATCTCATCACCCTGAGATCATGACCCAAGTCCAAATCAAGAATTGAACGCTCAACTGACTGACCTACCCAGGTACCCCTGGATTTTACATTTGGAAAACAGAGGTTATAATATCTGCTTAATGGGATTATTATAAAAACAAAATGTGATAAATACATGCATGTTGAACACACTGCCTGAGAAAAAATGAACATGCAATACATTATATTTTTGTTCATTCACCTATCCAACATATTGAGTATTTTCACCTTTCGCTAGGTTTAAGGAAGAAATAGTGAATATATGCATGATAGTAACAAGTTCATCTAAGAGATGAGGCTGAAGGAAATGGAAGGGCTATTATAGGGTTGGAAATTTAACTTTAAATATGGTGGACATGGAAGCCTCACTAAGAATATGAAATTTGGGCAAAGACCAAAAACAGATGAGGATAGAAGTCATGAGAATATATGGGGGCTGTGAAACCCAAGCCAAAGGAAAAGACAGTGTAAGGGCTTTAAGGTGAGAATATACTCATCATATTTAAGGAGCAAGAAGAGGTCCTGCATAGTAGAAACTGAGCAAAGAAGGAAAGCCATAGAAAGCAATATATTTATTGAATACTGGCAATGTGTCAGGAATGTTCTAGGAGCTTTGTATTTAACTTATTTACTTATATTAAAAAAAAAAAAACACCATGCTAAAAAATAATGTAGATATTATTACCCCAAAAGAAGACAGTGAGGTATACAGAGATTAAATGATATCTGGTAAGTGATGGGGCCACCATTTGAACCTAAGAAGTGGGGCCCCTGAGACCATGCTCTGAACCCCTGCATGGTAAGAGATGGAACCAGAATGGTGGGGTGAAGGAAGGCCATTACATGGACTTCAGACTTTGGTTTGAGATGCAAAGCCATTTGAAGACTTTGTGTACAAGAGCATCATATTTGCCTTTAGTTGTAACAGGATCTCTATGCCCATCTTGTGAAGAACAATTGTGAAGGCAAAGGTAGAAGCAAGGAGAATAACTAAGAAGCATTTGTAGTAATGAAATGCATAATGGTGGTAGCTTAAGCCAGAGTGATGATGATGGTGAAAAACATAGTGAAAAATATTTAGAATCTGCATATCTTGTGAAATTAAAGTCAGTACTCTTTGCTGAAAGGATAAATGTGAGGAATGATGTATTCAAAAATTATTATTTTCCATCCCAACATGTAGGACAATGGAGTTTCCATGAGTTGAGATAGGGGAACAATACCTAGGGGTGCAGGTATAGAGGTTAGTTTTGAACACACTATATTTCAGGTATTTTTAAATATTTTATTTATTTATTTATTCATGAGACACATACACAGAGAGAGAGAGAGAGAGAGAGAGAGACAGGCAGAGGGAGAAGCAGGCTCCATGCAGGGACTCAATCCCGGGTCTCCAGGATCACGCCCTGGGCAGAAAGTAGGAGCCAAACCACTGAGCCACCCAGGGATCCCCGTCAGTTACTTATTAGACATCTAAAGGGGAATTTTTGAGTGTACTGTAGGATACACTGTCTGGATTCTTTAGCATATAGATAGTATTAAAAGCCATGAAATGAATGAAATTACTACAAGAGTGAATGTGGATCAAAAAACCCTAAGAGGTCCCAGGATAGTTCTGTAAGGGTTGAGAGCAGTCCACCCTACGACCACTTTGTCACGAAGATTATTTTGTGCTAAAAGCGATTAAGCTCCCACAGACTCAAGAAAGACTTTTGTCCCTTCATTAACTACATAGAAGGATCTAAATTGAGGATCTTTCCCAAAATAAGGGTTACTCTCAGAGATAAATTTTATCTGAGTGACCTCTTTGTGTCTCAGGGCAAATGTCTAATCTCCCAAGATCTGCTCTTCCTCTCAGTGCTGTGAATTGCATCCCTTCCCTCTGCAGTCCCAAAGCCCATCCTCCTTTCCCTAGTTCAGGATGGCATATCTACATCATCCTGCCTGACTGCCTCTGGAATGTCCATGTCTGTGTGGATTCCCTGAATGTACACCAGATTTTTTGCCCTGTTAATGCATCTCATGTCAATTTGATTCTTAATCTGTCTAGAAAGACTTTGAAGGGGACAGGGTATTCTTGTTCCCTGACATTTGCAAACTTTAATAGGAAGGAGATAAAGAGGATATGGAAAAGGGAATGAAAAAGAAGAGCTAGCAAAATAGAGGAAAATGAGATTGTGATATTGTGCATACCCAATGTAGTGTTCTTAGCTAGAGTGATTGTGTTAGGAACAGGAATTAGGAACAGGAATAGTGCAGCTAGTGTCACTTGATTCCATTCCATAATATGGAATCAAGAGGAGTTTTCCATTTTAAAGATGACATGTATAAATATATTTTATATATTACATATTTTAATATATATTTGTACTAAATATATTTATGGTGATGTTGAGGGTCCAACAGAAAGCAGGGAAGTGATAATGTAGGAGGAGAAAGGGAAAATTCTTGGAGAGATAGCCTTAGGTGGGCAAAATCAGATCCATGGTTCTCTGCCAAACTGGACCTCTTTGTGTCTCAGGGCAAATGCCTAATCATCCAAGATCTGCTCTTCCTCTTTAGTTGAGAAAGACAATAAACTTCTATCTTGTTTAAGTCTTTTATTTTAGGGGTCTCTGGGTTTTGTTTTTCCTTTACTTAACTAACAGTCAAGCAAAGATGCAAGTTAAAACAAGAGTTCCGTTTTAATCAGACTTGGGGTCTTGCTAAGACATTACAACAAAGCAAGAGCAGTGAGAGTTAAAGGTGTGTGCTTGGGAAGGATTATAATGATTAACTTTGAGATTTTCGTAGTACGAAGAGGAAAATAAGGTAGCATTGGAGGGTTTTGAATGGTAGTAAAGTCAGATGATCCTGGATCAGAGAGCATTGTGAGAGTTAGGTTTCAGAGACAGCCTGGAGGGAAGGAGATGGTGTGGAGAATGGAATATCTAAAATTGAAATTATGGAAAGGTTCAGTTATTTGTAATGACACAGTTTAGATCAGAACCGTAGTGCTACTTAAGTTGAGGTAGAGTGAATGATACAGAAAGAAATTGAGAGACAATAGTATTAAAATGACCATCAATCTAGATATTGAAAACAGACAGAATTATAACAGATATAGTGTCAGAGACAGGAACAGTAATCCAGGCGATAAATTTTCAGAGAGTAAAATAGGAGTAACCCAGCAATTGCTGAATAATTTCAACAAGGTGGGAATAATTATTACTGTATTACGTGTTTTAAGTTTCAGGGAGAAGTTGATTTGCCACTTCAAACTTCAGAAACCATGGTGTTCTTGATAACATGTCTTTGACTTCATTCCAGAAGTTGAGCAGTAAGGATATTCCACAGCAGAGAGATAGGCCACACTTGTTCATATTATTACAACTGTGGATAATGACAAATGTTGAATTTTGGAGATGTGGCAATTTGTTGAAATAACAAATATTTTTCTAGCTGGTGTTCTGAGTGGTTTTTTTAGCCCAAAGCAAATGCCACTGTCAGCAAGCAAAAGGGAATCATTTGTATCACAGCAGGAAACAGAGAAGATAACAAAAGAACAGTGTGAGCCAACTACAACCTCCTTTGCTGTGATCACTCTCCTTTCATAACTAAGCTCAGTAATTAAAGAGAACTTGGCTTATATTGGATGCCTTGAAAAAGCAATCCAAGAAAAAAATGTAGCTGAAGGGAAAAAATAGACTTTTTAACCTAAAATATTAGATACTGGAAACAACATTGTAATTGAATAATTTTAGAGAGGTACGCAGCATCATTTGTATGGCAGCTTTCTGGTAACTGTTTTTCAGAAAAATGCTAGTATTTTTTTCATTGTGAAACAACTAAAATAGCAATGTGTCTGATTGTCCTCTGGAGACCTGGGAACAATCTCATTAACAAATCAGAAGAGGGAAGATTTGAAATATGAATGTCGACCTGGTTTGAGGGAAAGTCTGGAAATTAATAAATCTTAGGTAAATCTAAATACACATGACTGGGGTTCAGACAGATGGTTCTCCCATTCCTTTTGTTTCTAACAAGTATTGTACTTGACAACAGTCTCTCAAATCATCTTTGTGGAACTCCTGGCCTTCCAGGTATCGCATCTTCTGTAGTCTAAAAAATGGGTGTCAGTTTAGGCTACCATATGTCTAAGAACACCATACATATTGAGGAGTGCCTGAGTGGCTCAGTCAGTTGAGCATTCAACTCTTGATTTTGTCTCAGGTTATGATCTCAGGGTCGTGAGATGGAGGCCCACATGGTGCTATATGCTCAGCAAGGAGTCTGCTTAAGATTCTCTCCCTCCCTCTCCCTCTGCTCCCCGACCCTGCATTCTTTTTCTCTCACTCAAATAAATAAACAAGTCTTTTAAAAAAATGAAAATTTGATATTGAACAAAGGAAACATATAATTTGAAGAGGGAAATAGGTAATTTATTTATTTTTTGAACAAATAAGTAGAAATACAGGAAGAAAGGAAGAAGCATGCAGTAAATATATGTCTATAAGAAAAGTAGACCTAAGTGATGCTATATACCCAAAGGCAGTCGATCGTACTTGACTAAAATTCCATGTAAAATTTTTATGTAAAATTAATTCTAAAATTATGGAAATAAAAGCAGATTCATTTGAGATTGAGTTTGAAAAAGCTCCCAGTAAGGGGTGGGGGGATAGGAAATAGTTGTATAATTGTAGGATAAACAAAAGGTTTATTTGTTGGAAAGTCCAATCAGCTATCAAATAAACAATGTTGTAAGAGCAAACATTAGGATGATTTATAATGTGACAGGAAATGAAAGTCTTTTATAATCTAGCAACTTCACACCACCCTCCATGTCCAGAGCTAAACAGAGTTAGCAGTTTAGTGTGTGCTTTTCTAAAATTGTACTTGGAAAATAAATTTTTAATTTTAAATTAGTTATTACATGTAAAATGTGCAAGATAAATGAAGCATAGCAATAACATCAACAAAGGGACAATTGTGAAATTATATAAACTTGTAAAATTCCCTGTCTGTCCATTTTAATACTGATGTAAGCATATTTAAAAAATAATTCTCTTGCTTTTCTTTACATTTTTGCTGGATATGTATGTATCCACAAACAATATATTTTTAAATTTTGCTTGTTTTCCTGTAACTTGCTTTTTTTAAACTCATAATTTTTCTAATAGTTATATCTGTTGGTGTGTGTAGTTATTGTTTATTCATTTAAAATACTGAGTAATTTTCAATTTTTTGAATATACTAGAGTACATTTATC
Organism: Canis lupus familiaris; assembly: GCF_011100685.1. Lineage (NCBI taxonomy): Eukaryota > Metazoa > Chordata > Mammalia > Carnivora > Canidae > Canis > Canis lupus. The sequence goes on from NC_049224.1 coordinate 82,748,995, forward strand.
CATTATTTTACTGGATGTTAGTTTTTTATTTGTTTTGTTATTTCAAACATCCCACCGTAATTATTCTTGTGTTTGTCTTCTGGTACACATGGGAAAGAGTTTCTGTAAAGTATGTACCTCTTATAAAGTGGATTGATGGGTTATATGATCTGGAATGTAGAACTTTAAGAAGATTCCAATTAAGCTGACGAATTATTTTTAATTTCACTCCTACCGATATTGATATCATGGTTCCCATTATATCACATCTTTTAAAATATTTTATTTTATTCATATCATTTTATTTTTAAGTTTTTATTTGAGTTGCAGTTACCTCACATATGGTGTTATGTTAGTTTCGGGTGTACAATATAGTGTTTCAACGCTTCAATATGATACCCAGTGCTCATCACAACATGTGTACTCCTTAATCCCCAACACCTATCTAATTTTGGCCTCCACCCATTTCCTCTTTGGTAGCCACCAGTTGTTCTTGAGGATGTGGAGAAAAAAGAACATTTGTGCACTGTTTGTGGGAATGCAAACTGGTGCAGCCACTGTGGAAAACATATGGAGATTCTTCAAAAAGCTAAAAAATAGAGCTACCCTATGACCCAGCAATTGCACTATTAGACATTTACCCAAAGGATACAAGACTAATTAAAAAAGATACATGTACCATGATGTTTATAGCAGCATCATCCACAATAGTCAAACTATGGAGGGAGCCCAAATGCCCATTGACATATGAATGGTTATAGAGGATGTAATATATATATATATATATATATATATATATATATATATATATATATACAAGAGATAGATGATAGGTAGATAGGTAGGTAGATAGATAGATATCAAACTCAAAGAAAGATAAATACCATAGGACTTCAGTTACATGTGGGATTTATATCACATCTTTGAAAAGATCTAGTATCATCAGACATTTTAAATTTGTATCATTCTATTAGATTTAAGATTGTGTCTCATTTTAACTTTCATTTCCCTGATTCTTATTGAAATTATTTTAATATATTCTGTTATCGATGATGTTTCCTCTTCTCTGCAATGGCTACTGTTATTACCATTTTTTTTTTATTGGCTTGTCATTTTTTTTCTTAAGAATTTTAGGAGTTATTTCTCAAAAAAAAAAAGAATTATAGGAGTTATTTCTCAATTCCAATCCTTTTTGAAATGTACAGGAAATATTTTTTCTAAGGAGTGATTTGTTTTAATTTGGATTGAAAAACGTATAATATATGGGCACCTATGTTATAAAAATAAAAATGGCTACCAAAATTTTACTAGTGACCAGGGTAATATTTAAAAAATAATAAATACATAAGCTCAAATCCTAGCAAAAAAAAAAATTTTTTTAAACAAATTACTTAAATATTAAACCAGAATGTAAAACCAAATAAAAAGAAAATTGGTAAACCAGTTTTTAAATCTAAAGAGAGTACATAGAATATAGTACAGAGATGGGGAATAATAAAGAAAACAAGAGACATGGGAGATTAGCTAAAAGTCGCAACCTTACAGTCATTATAGTTTTAGAAGAAAGGAAATAGCATGGTTAGGAGGTAATTTTTTTTTTTTTTTTTTTTTTTAGGAGGTAATTTTCAAAGGAATGGTGCCTGAGCCTTTTCCAGAATTAAAGAAATGAATCCTTAAAATCTGGGTTAACCCTTTTGCTGAGAGATCTTACTAACATCGTGAAGTGCCAAAGAAACATGATTTTAGAACTGCATGGAAGCTTAGAGTTATTAGAGTTCTAAATCCTTACTCTATAGTGACTCTTAGAGGCGTGGAGGCGTATGGCCAGGTCCATGCAAATACAGCTTTTAGAACGAGGACTGCTTCATCTCAGGAGTTCTATTTACGTGACTACAGCAGCACCTGTGTCCCTCAGAACTATTCAATGCATCGGCTGATTGACCGCACAAGAGGAATGTCCAAGGGCATATCCTCAGGATTTAAAAGCAGAGCCAGAGATATAACTCACATTGTTATCTCACTCCACTGAAACAAAAGCGTCCTTTTCTTAAAAGCTACATGTGTTCAATGAACACACTTGTTAAGGGTACATGAATGAAAATCTTACATTTGGTACAACAAGAAATAATTTTGAAAGACAAGAATCATGATTTATCTCCATCCTTCTTACTCTTACCTTCTGTCAATGGAAGCCTTATTTGAAACAGACTTTGCACCACAGATTTATTAAGGCTCTAGGTGCCAGGTGGGAAAAATCAAGCTTCTATGTGGAGAAACTATCAGTGCTATTGATTGGGTCATCTAGCCCCAGAGAATGGGGCTAAATGTGTTATTTCTACTAAATGTGTTATTTCTCAGCTTTGTCTCCAGGACCTGTCCCATGGAGGGGTCTCCTTTCCTTCAGAAAAGGAAGTTCTGCTGAGTTTTAGCAGACATGATATTTTGTTGTTTTTTTTCAATAACTGAGAAATCAAAGAGACAAATTACTAACTCAAAAAAAAAGGAGCAATTTAATTCTGAAACTGGTGGCAGAGGTTAGAAAGGCATGGGGAAATGAACATTTTTCTTCTGACTTTGTCTGATATATCTCCATGATTGCTTTGTATAAGGTTTTGGATCTCTACTTTGCTATAGATCTTGTTCACAAGATAAAAAGATAAAGCATTTTTTGTCTCCATTGTAGATCTCTGTAATGCTATGTCTCTCAAAAGTTTCTTAGACCTGGTTTTTCTTCTCTAGATGTACAATAGACAATTATATAAAAGGAGACATCAATTTTATGATTTAAGGCCTCAGCTTTAGCCACGAAATACGGGTGTTTTTGTTCATTTTTTGCTATTATTGATGGGAGAGGAGGAGGAGATCTTACTCCCATCCTTAAGCTAGTTATCTGCTACAAATTCCTTATGCAACTGGAATAACCCGAGTGTTTTGTGAAGTCCTCCAGACACACTTCTTTGCTACTCAACCATTGTATTGAAGTTCAAATTAAAACTAGTCAAATAAGAAGGGAGGGCAGAGTTTCTTTATCCTTTGTACTCTGTAACTTTGAACTTGAAACCAAATGCAGTTGCCTAGTGTATGCTTGCTGTGAGGGAACCTCAAAGGCAAAGTCGTTCAAATGACTGGTTTTCCAGGTTACTTCTTAATGGTACTGCCTAACCTCTTATACCCACGCTGTATGGCCTTTGTACAATTGGTTTAATGAGTATATCCTCTAATTGCCCCCCAAAGTGACTTTTCATCTGGAACATTAAGGATTTTAAGAGGTTAGTCAACCTTTTGAACTAAGATCTGTCCTTGAATTAAAAATGTGTGTATCCTACTCTGTGTATTATTTCTTCACTTCTAATGGGGCATTTCCTGATAGGAGCCTTTGAAAAATCATTTTCATTATTGAAGACTAAAACATGATATTTCTTCTAGGCTGTAAATGTGCTTTCTCCCTTCATTTCTTTATACTATTTCGCCTTTATGATTCTCACCTCTTGGCTCTACAGAACAAATAAGCAGGCAGGCAGATAGTTAGTGAAAAATATTCAGTTGCCACCTGAATCCTGGCACTATTACACAGGAAGGACTCAGATGATGATCCCATACATTAATAAGAATATTTAAAATCCAGAACAGCAACAAAGAAAACAAATAGAATCAAAACACAGTGATGAGAGTGAGGGAGCTCTACTTTAGGTAGGGAATTCATTGAAGGGTTTTCTGAGAAAATTGATGTTTCAAGAAAGTCCTAACTGATGAGAAAGAGACTGACATATGAAAAGCTGAGGATGAGAAGGAACAAGGTAGAGGAAGAATCAGAGAGGTTCAGATAATGTTGTACGTTGAAGACTTATGGTGAAGAATCCAGATTTCATTCTAGTTCATTGGGAAATAATAAAAGGTTTAACTAAAAGGTGACTCATGTTTTAGAAAGTTGTAAAGGAAGGTGGCAACTGTCAAAGAAAAAATTGGATACTAGTTAAAGTGGTAAAGACAGATTTTATTCAACAACTACTGCAACTAGACAAAGAGACTTCTGGAGTAAGAAAAGATAGCTGGGGGTTTATAGCCAACAAGCCCAGGGATAGGGTCAGTGGGTAGAAAGGTACTAAGAGGAGACATCAAAAATAGGGAGATTCTTGCTAAAGTGTCCTAATTGGGTTCTTGCCAAAGACAAACCATGGTCTCAGGTATCAAGGTGGAGAACAAAGAACCTATCAGGTATCAAGAGTGATCAGATATCAAGATGGGGAGTCTTGTCAAGCTGACTTAGTAGGATCCTTTGCTAAAATTGGCCTTAGCAGGGGACCAAGGATAAGACCCAGTCCAAAATGGAGCTTAGGGGAGACTATATAAAGTTTGGTCAAAGAGACAGTCTCTAATGCTATCCTTATATGAATGATGTACCCTAAAGGGACTAGATAGTTAAGGCAGGGAAACCTATCAGAAACCTATAATGTTAGTGTAGATAACAGATAACAGTAGCCTTAGCAAAGAAAATGGGAAGAAACAGTTGTTCAGGGATACAATGTTAGAGGTAAACTTGACTGACCTTACCATCAGAAATGAGTGAGTTCAAGGAGATCATGCAGCCTCCTTTGCTTTTAGGCTGCACAACTGGCTAGAAATAGTGTCAATTGCAGAGATGGATAGATTTCCTGAGGAATGGCAAATGTAGGGTATGCAGGTTAATCAATAGTCCTTATTGTCCAGGTTATGCCTGAGATACTGTCCAACAACTCAATTAGATGTTAAATGAGTAGTTACTTTTGGAGCGGAAAGGTTAGAGCAGGAAAAGGGACACAGAGAGAGGAGCCCTCAACAGAGATGGGGTTTAAAGTCATGGGACAAGTGGGATCAATTGAGTAACACACAGAAAGTGATGCCATTTCCTCTGCCTCTTACTCACAAAGGATGGAGAAAGTACTTGCAAGCCACTGTAGTAAATATTTTCACGTGATCACCATGTAAGAAATGTATATACTATGATTATCCAGTGGTAATTAGATATTCTATCATGACCTGCGATATATTTTTCTCAAAATTGTTTCATTTGCCTACATGAAGTAGTTATAATTTTAATTTTATAGAGTAGTAAACCAAGCCGTAAAAAGAAATATGACAACTTTTTGTTTTTTGAAATATGATAACTCTCTGACAATAACACGGCCCGGATTTGAATCCACATTAGTCTGGTTAAGAAGCTTGTGCATAGCTCATTAAAGAAAAAGCTCTCAGATCCTGTAGAGATGGGCATAATTTAATCCCATCTCCAGAACATAAAATTAAAATTCTTACAGTGATTTGTCCCCTGGATTATAAATAGCTAAAACTAACATTCGTAAAACAGGAACTGGCTGTAAGGTGCTTTTAATTTGAGTGAACCCCTTTAAAACACTCTCTCTTCCCAGGTTCCTCAATGTGGCCACTGAAATCAGGGGAATTGAATGGAAGGTGATATTGAAAAACAGGAAGTCTAACTGTAGACCTCACATTCATCCAGATCAATGATGACTCTTGTAATTAAAATAAAATATATTATTCCACTGTTCTGTGGCTTATTATTTTGTACATTCAAGAAATATATTTGGACATTTATCAGAGTTTATGAGACCCTTGGCTAGCCAACATGTTATTTTATATTTCAGCATCCTTTTCTCAGAGGTATGTAACAGGCCTGACATTTACTTTGGATTCATAATCAATTGATAGTTTATATAATTGACTTCTATTCCCCAGAACCATCTTTCCTATTGAAAGTGTCTGACCTTGCTGTGTCTTTGTCATTCTACTGGAAGAGTCAATAAACATTTCTTCAAATAACAGCTTGAGGAATATGTGCATGTGAAGGGATGGGAAGCTAACTAAATCATATATTTAAATTTTTGTCTTCAACCAATTCATTAGTTGCTTTGATATTTTTTTATCCCGTGATGAAATTTTCATTTTGAATTCTTAAACAGTCTGCTATTTGGGAGATGCAATGGGGTGGGTGGTGGTGGTGAGAACATTTAAGTTCTACTCTCTTAGGAAAATTTAAATATATAATACAGTGTTATTAACTATAGGCATCATGTTTTACATTAGATCCTCAGACCTTATTCATCTTAGACCTGAAAGTTTTTACCCTTTACCAACCTTTTCCTTACAGCCTCATCCCTTCCAACTACTTTTCTACTCCCTGTTTCTTTGAGTGTGATTTTTTTTTTATTTCACATATAAGTGATACCATGCAGTGCTTATTATTCTCAGTGTTCTTAACCCATAGCACCAAACAGATAATAACTTACTCAAGAATAACATAATTTTAAAAAGATAATTCATTTCAAGTGTTTAGAAGAGTATTTGGTATGTGCTCAATAAACGTGAAGACAAAATGACTTTGAGGGTGCACATGTGAAAACTGGCTATAGGGCACAAGACAAGAAGCAGTAAGTACAAAAGCCCTAAGGCAAAAGTATACTTTGGTGTCTTAAAGCAGTGGCTAAAGCCATTGTATGGGTGGGGCTGATTTAGATATAGGAAAGTAATATTTAGTAATATTTAGAGTGGTATTCAGGGGCCAGGTGTTTAGTCCACATGGTAAATCCCTTGGATTTCCTTCTAAGTATAATAAGTTATTGGAGCGTTTTGATCAGGGGAGTGACATGATTGTCCTATGGCTTATTTAAATGATTACTACTTAACTACTAAACTATTAACACGTACATATACATACTGGATGTATACACACATTATCTATCATCCATCTATCTATCTATCTATCTATCTATCTATCTATCTATCTATCCCTAATGGGAAACACATTGTGTGTTCAAGTCCAAAGACATATGCAAGAATACGAAATTGTCCTGAATTCTAAGACATCTATAATCTTTTTTTAAAAAGATTTTATTTATTTATCCATGAGAGACACACAGAGAGAGGCAGAGACACAGGCAGAGGAAGAAACAAGCTCCATGCGGGGAATGCAGTGAGGGACTAGATCCCAGGACCCCAGGATCACCACCTGAGCCAAAAGCAGATGCTCAGCTACTGAGCCACCCAGGTGTCACTTAAAGTATTGTGTGTGTGTTGTTTTTTTTTTTTTTAATTAAATGCATGCTAAATTTGTCATCACTTATAAATGTAGAATAATAATAGCAGATAGTGCTTCTGAAGTGCCACACATTATTCTAAGCATTTTATACATATTAAGTCAGGTTCATCCTCAAAACTGCTGTATGTGATAAGTATTATATCACTTTCCACTTTACAGAAAGGAAAATCAAGACATATATTTTAGTTGACTTCACCAAGGTCATACAGCACATGACCTGTGGGCAGCAATGTAACAACAGAACAATATTAACAAAGTTTAGAGTCGAATTATACTGCATCCAAATGCCAACTCTACTAAGAACTCTCTAAACTTCTGCTTCCTCTTCTTCAATATGTGGATTTTAATAATGATCTTGTGATTACACAAGGGACTGTAGCAAAACATCCTAGTGCTTGAAAATTGGTAATTTCCTATCCTCAGTTAATAATTCATCAAATAATGTATATTGCTTAATATGTATTATACATTCAATATTTTTCTAATTTTCATTCATTAAGCTTATCTTATGAGTACTCTGCTGGTATATTTGGAATGGAAATTTATAATAAATTATTCAAAAATATTATAGTTTCCAAAATAATACCTATAATCTTAATGAGAATGAGAAAAATACAACTCCTTCCTTCCCTGGGTCTGTTGGCATTGTCTGTGGGCCAATTATTCCCCTGAAATAATCTTATTTAACTAACCTATTAAACAATACTTCATCTTTTTCATTTAAAATACTATAAAATGACAGTAGCTCATCAAACATATGTTCCAAGAGCATAGCCAACCTAAGTAGCATGATCTTAGATTCTGATCTTACTAATTCAGTTGATTTAAAGGAATTTATTATTTCCACAAAGCACTTTATTAAGTACGCAACTCATGCTTACATTTTATATCACCGTAAGTCAGTATAGCTAATGAATTTTATTTAAATAAAATAAATATAACGTGTGTGTTTTTGTTTCGTTTTGTTTTTTAACCAAAATGGTGAAGAAAGCTGTGGGCTGGTAATGGAGGGAATGGCAGTCAGAGGATTAGCAAACATGTGAGGATTAGCAAATACCCTTTTCTAGTTACTCACACCATCACTTCACCTCTATCATGAAGCTGTTGTGTATTAAGTGCTCTAGCATATGGGGTTTCTCCCTTACATGAATTGCTGATGTTTGTTTTCTTTGTTCATCTTTGTTTTGTTTTGTTTCCTTTTGTAGGCGATATGAGTTATCCCCAGGATTCAGGATTCTCTGGGAATTTGTCAGTAGATATATTCACTATGAGTCTCACTACATATATAATGAATTATTTTTCAGGGGAATTATGCATAGTTTTTGAACTACACACATTTTATTGGAAAATAATAGGCTAAAATGATTAGTGAAAATTTCTAGGACTGTCTAATAATTAATTTGATGACGGTACAAAGAGTCCTATTCAGATCACATTTAGGCACATCACCCTTTGATTGAGTCTTAAGATGACAGGATAGAAAGCTTTTAATTGGAAACAATTATGTTTTGCGATAAGGCCCTTGGGATAATGAGAATTTTATGTGTTAAGAGTTAGTCATTTTGTTGTTAAATATTCCTGTAAGAATAGAAGGGATTTGTGTACAAGTCATGATGGATATAAACACTTGGATGCTCAGTATTTCTGATGGACAGTCAGAAAGCCAATATCAGCTGACTTGCAAAGGCAACTAATTAACTTGGTTGTCATCAATAGACACCAAGAGGGGCATCACCCCCATTGGTCACTAGCATCAAAGTGATAACTTTGTTTCTGACAGAGATCAAAGCTACTGAAAATAGAAGGGATAGGAAAAGTTTCCTATGCACATTGTACAAATAAGATTCTTTAGTAGGTTTCCCAAACTTCTGGACAAATTTCGTGATAAATTCCCATAGAAGGCAGAAATAGAGACAATGGATTTGTATTTGTGAATATTACTATTTATATTTGATCATACAAAAGTATAGTCTGGAAAATTCAAATGACTTCAGTGTGGCTAAGGCCATCGAACTCAGTACCAAGTATAATACATGAAGGACACTAGGAGTAGGGCATCTATCCCCTACACAGTTGAAAATCTGTATAACTCCCCAAAAACTTAACCACTAGTAGTCCACTGTTTTTAAGATTTTATTTATTTATTTATGAGAGATACAGAGAGAGGCAGAGACATAGGCAGGGTAAGAGAGACACAGAGAGAGGCAGAGACATAGGCAGAGTAAGAAGCGGAACTTGATCCCAGGACCCCAGGCTCATGTCTGAGCTACAGGCAGATCTTCAACCATAGAGCCACCCAGATGTCCCCCATTGTTTCTTTTGTTTTAAGATTTTATTTATTTATTTATTTATTTATTTATTTATTTATTTATCTATCTACCTATTTGAGAGACAACAGGAGGAGGAGAAGACATACATATATGCATATACATAAACACATACAAACATCACCTAGACATTACAGTTGGAAATTTCCTTGATCTTTGAGATTCTCAAAAGCACTTGCTCCAAACCAAATTTTGTACTCTGTAGGAAACAAAATCACCTCTCCAAATCCCTGGGAATTCTGTTGGAGCTTTAATTCCTGTTACCTCCTATGTCTCTGAATTTCTATTCCTACTAAACAACTTTATAGAACTCACCCTGCCATGCATAGCATACCTTTCTGGCAGTTCGGTAACCCAGAAATCAAACACCAAAAATCCCCTTCCTTTCCAAATGAAGCAAAGCAAGCCTTATCATCAAGTTTATTCAATATCAGGAATACCTAAGGACAAAAGTGACTTGCAATAACTAAAAAATGTGAATATTATCCTTTCTAGTTCTTAAAAAAAAGTTCTCTATAATTTCCATAATTAGAAATCTAGGTCCATTTTTGGTTCATGGTCTCTATCTTTTCTTTACTCCATCCTCTCCTAAGACCCTACTCATCTTTTTCTCATGTCTTCAAATTTATTTCTATCCTCAACTTGATCTCACAACTGGATCTCTTTTTGTAAGTTTAAGAAACTGCAAAATTCATGTTTATAAAGCCCCATCTAATTAAATTCTTAGCCATGGACTTTTAATCTCTTAATATCAATCATAAAAGAAAGGAGTTTTAATTTCTTCTATTTTTTATGTAGTATTTCAGGTAATCTTATTTTGTATAATGAGGTACAATGAGAAAAAAACCCACAAATTTTGATGACAAAGACACAAGGTGGACTCAAATTAGAATCTTGATTTTGTTATTTAATTGCTCCTTTATCTGGACAACTTATTTAATATTTCTCTTAATCCATTTCAATGAAATAAGCATAAAACAACTATTCAAATGGGTATTATGAGCAACAAAAAAGGTGACATGGAAGCTAGAAAATAAATGCTAATTCCCCATCTAATTCCCTTTCTTCCTCAAATGTGTAAACTCAATTTCAATGCAGTTCTGTAACTTGCTGGGGGCCATTAAAATTTTGCTTCCCATCTTTGAATTCTTTGCCTTAACAAAAAAGAAAGAAAAAAGAACATAAAGAAGGAAAAGAAAGAAAGAAAAGAAAAAAGAAAAGGAAAGGAAAGAAAAGAAAAGAAGAAAAGAAAAGAAAAGAAAAGAAAAGAAAAGAAAAGAAAAGAAAAGAAAACTAAAGAAAAGAAACAAAAGGAAAAAAATCTGGCAAACTTCTGGCTAAGCTGAGCTCCTATCTCATTACATCTCACCAGGATATTAGATTTGTGGTACGTGGTGTCAAAAAGCCATGAGAGGACAAGTCACTCTTGTGGGAAATTCCAGTCTTGATTAGCCTAGGGAAAATCAGCCCAAACTATATAGGATTACCTAGATAAATAAGGAAAATCAGCTAACTAAACATGTGAAAAAGTAAATAAGACAAATAAATACATAATTCTAGGGTAATTTCTAGATGGGTCTGTGGAGAATTTCACATGCTTTTACTCAACTTTTTCTTTACTACTAGGGTGACATGCAGAGTCTTTGAAGCAAAGGGTAAAAATAATCACAGAACGAAGATCGTATTCTTCTTGGAATGGCAGGATTTATTCCTCATCTGCTTCCTGAATAGGCAAGGAACATTCAAACAATGTTGAGCTCCTAAAAGTTAATAATAAATGTTGCTTTAGTCAATCTACTCTGCATGCTGAGAAAAATTATATATTTTACTATTTATTTCATGTAGGATATATCTACAATCCAAACACATAGACTTGGCAGCCATCAATTACCAAGCAGAGCTCCTGAGGATAGTTTCATCCTTGCTATTTGCATCCTCTCTTATTTGTTAATTTCCCAGAATTTATGGGTATTTAATGACCAGGAACATTCACTTTTAACCTATTATTAAAAGAGTTCAATTTATTCATTGGGAAAAAGAAGAAAAAAATGAAGAAAAGAACAAAAGGAAGGAAGGAGGAAAGGAGAGGGGGAAGAGGGAGAGACGAAGAAAGAGAAAAGAAGGAAATTGAAATTAAGGTGATTTTTTAAAGAATTCAGATATTTTGAATTTGCAAAGATAGGAAAATATTACAAGTGTCATGAATTATATCTGAAATGCCTCTATTTTCAATTTCTGTTTTAATCAATTCATGAATCACTAAAAACAAAAGCAAAAACAAAACAAAAAAAAACTAGTGTGAGGGATCCCTGGGTGGTGCAGCGGTTTAGCGCCTGCCTTTGGCCCAGGGCACGATCCTGGAGACCCGGGATCGAATCCCATGTCGGGCTCCCGGTGCATGGAGCCTGCTTCTCCCTCTGCCTGTGTCTCTGCCTCTCTCTCTCTCTGTGACTATCATAAATAAAAAAAAAAAAAAAAAAAAAACTAGTGTGTGTTCATTTGCATACTAATTTGCACTCCTTACCAGAACAATTTCTGCTTTTCCTCTGATAGTAAAAAAAAAAAAAAAAAAAAAAAAAAAGGAGGGAAGAGAGGGTTATCTAGTATTTTATTTTCACTTCTTTTTGGGAAATAATACAGATGTAATTTACCTCTAAAAAAGTTCTCACAATTTTGTGATAGCCACAGTGAAAATTTGTTTTCTCCTCCAAAAAAAAAGCAACATTCTTTTTCTTCTACTAAATCCTTTGAAATTTGAACATATTTTTTACTCCTGGGCAAGAATACCAGATATTGCCTCATCTTTTGGGCAAAGTGGTCAGATATTGCCTCACCTTTTGTGGTGATGTGGAACCGTAGCAATTGTATGCAAGTGACTTAGAGTTAGTGTGAAATCTTATGGTTATCATATAATTAGATATGCAGTAAAATTATGGAGCTGGTAGGGATAAGTTCTTTTGGAAAAGTAGGAAAAGTTGATGTGGGTTCAAGAATGTTATGAAATCAAGGTCATAAAACTTTATTATTTTTTTAAAGATTTATTTATTTATTCATGAGAGACACAAACTGAGAGAGAGAGAGAGGCAGAGACACAGGCAGAGGGAGAAGCAGGCTCCATGCAGGGAGCCCGATGTGGCATGTGATTCTGGATCCCGAGATCAGGATATGAGCCGAAGGCAGCCATCCAACCACTGAGCCACCCAGGCATCCCAAGGTCGTAACACTTTAGAACTTTAAAACTTTACTATTTTATTTTACAAATACAATCATAGATTTTTTCAAACTGTGTCTGAGTGGATTTACAAAAGAGAATTCCAGTTTACCTTTGTCTATCAAAAATCATGTAAGTGATAAAACTCCACGTCTGTATACTCAGTGGGGAGTAGGGTCAGAGATGAACCATGGCAGATAAAACTGAAGCAATTTTACGTTCCACTTTAATTCTCCAACAAATGTGTAGAAACAGGGAATGCATGGCCCGAGGGCATCCCTATGGTCTAGGCCAGTGGTAAATCGCAACGTGGACTCAACCTTTCCCTTACAGGATGTTTATACACTGACAAAATCAGGTTAATGTGAACATCAAGGTGAACCACAAAAAGAAAAGACTTTCACGAAAGGGCAGCCCAAGGTTGATGGATATTTAATAGTAGTAAACAACAGTTGCTGGCCAATTCCACACATGTGCAACCCCGAGTTCCTTAACATCGTTTGGCAGAAGCCACATCTAACCCTCACCTCCAAAGCGTTATCCATTGTCTCTAACTCACTAAGAATAGCTTTGAAAATCAGCAGTGAAAAAATGACACTTTGGTAAAAATCTTTCTTACTCTTCAAAAAGAAAGATGAATTATAAACATAATATTGATACACCTTCAGTGTTGACATGACAGCAAACTCTATGTTGTGGTGTTAATTCTGATACGAGATTCTGGCAAGTATCTGAAGAAATATTTGCCCAAATCATCTCAGATTTATTTTCCCTTGGAGGATAAAATGTACAGGGAAAACAGTTTTTTTTCAAACAAGAAAATGGAATGCTGTGAAGATTTTTGTTACGTGTATGAAGCTTTAGCTTGCCTTATATCGTTGTCTATTACTATTTTAAAGGAATAATAGTAGAAGGAATGTCTTGAGATCAAAGAAACTGTTTTAAGTATTTGTAAAACTGTCATAGCAGATCTCCTTGTATGAAATGTAGAACAATTTAATATCATGGCCAGTTGTATTAATCAGTGTTGCTAGAAACCTTAGCTCTCTTGGCTAGTCAGAATGCAGCAAATGTCACATCTCCTTGCCTGTGCTTGCTCCTCACTCCCCAGGAAGGAAGAAGATAATTGTAAATCTCGCAGAATATTCAGCCCAAAGCATTGCAGCAAGCTGCTCTAAGAGATTATGTCTCTGAAGTTGTCGCTTCCAAGATTTTTCTATGGAATGACCTCCAGGAGCAAATGCCATTGTAATCACTTACTTTATACAAGAAGGTATGTGAGGTGAAAGGTGGCTCGAGCCTACTGTTCTGCAGTTACACTGAGGCCAAAGTAAGAAAGAACCGGCTTACACTGCTCCAGGTGCGAAGGAGGTGGGAGAAAAGAAAGCATTTCCTGAAAGTGGGTAAAGTTTTACCAATGAAAGCTGTTCGGGGAAACCTTTAGATAGAATTCTCTACACACAGGAGCGATTCTTACAGTTAGCACCCTTACCGGGTAAGGATATGTCTAATTTCCAAACAGGTCAAGAATGGCAAACTAAGTGTAGAGGTGAATCTTCTTTCATCAGCTCTCACAAATACAGAAAAGTAAAGAAAAGGAAGAAAATGCAGTTCGGGGAAATCCACAAGGATTCTCACAGCTGGCCAGCAGCATCAACTACTCTGCAGTCCTCTGAACAGCTGAACAGAAAAATGTAAATGCATAATTTTTAAAAGGCGGTCCAAGGAGAAGTGTACAGGTGCATGAGTGGATATCTATATACACATGATTAGACGTATATATATATATATTTTTTTTTATATTTGCACTAGATGTTAACATAAATCTTTAAGGAAACATCACCATTAAAAGTGAAAGACTAAGAGGCTGGCTTCAGCTGGTCACAATTTATGTAAATAGTTTACAAACCTTGTTGACTCACCTCGTTCCTGACCAGGAACTCCCTTGCTGTTCCAAATTGGGCTTCTTGTTAACTGAGCGAACAGGTATTTCTGCTGAATTGGACATACTGTGTGGTGGCTTTGTGATTTGAACCAATTTCCATTAGCTTCTAGGAAGAAATCACAAAATTGATTTTCATCTGTGAACTGAGACAGGACATGAAAAATTCCCCAGAGAGAGTAGGAAAGGAAGAAAGATTGTAGGTTGTGCACCTAATATATAAAATTATTTCAGGATTTTTAACATGGAACATGATTTAATCAGCCCTAATGAAAGCCATGAAGGCTCTAATGCATGCAATATGTTTCTTACAGATTTTTGTATTGTATTTAATACCTGCCCTTAAACAGTGATAAAAGAGGATGAGCAGCACCAAAGGTGTATTTAGGTTGAAGCTGGGGTGTCTGAAGTACATTTAAATGTTTCTTCAAGTGAGATTTCAATCCTCCCAAACCAATCTTCCAACACAAGTTTCGTGAGCATAAAAACACTTAATAAGTACCATTGAATGATGATTAACTTCCTAAATTACCAGCTAATTAATCTGCTGTGAATTTAATTGGTGAATTCAGCCCTCCAAGTCAGAAGCTAGTAGGGTGGGCAGTCTCAAATTAATTCCTCTTGAAAAACTAGAAAGCTAGAAAAATCCTATTAATTCACGCTAAATATAGCTGATTAGAGGAAAACATTTTTATAATGAACATGCTGTTTTGTCTTGTCCTTCCTCTTCCTTTAGTACTAAATAGTCAAGATGCCAGGTTGCTTCTACTTTTAATGAAATTTTACACACAAAGCTCATTTTTAAGTAAGTACTATGGGCTTAAAGATTCCACATGAAAGTTTTTCAGTTTGGCCGTGCAAAATGTTTTTTTTTTTTTTTTAATAAAAATTTGTTCTGCTAGAAGAGCCTGTGATATGATCTGCTGGAAAAATCAGTGTGAAAAAGTAATTGTTCAAGATTGCACATATGAGGAAGGGCCAAATTATCCTTAATAATATGTATCAATTTGAATGAACAGTCTGTCTACTGTCAAGAAAAACTGTAATTAATAAAAAATAAAAAAAACAATGATTACTATTTCTTGAATCTATACCATGTATGAGACAATGCATATTATTTGTAACTTATAAAACTATTTATATATTATTGAAAACATTTTAGAAACAAAGAAATTAATAGCCCAGAATAGTAGTACTAGAATTTAAAGGCAGATGCATGTAACAGCAAAACCTAATATTTTTAAACTCTTTTACTCCCTTAAAAAAAATGGAACAGAACAAAACAAAGTAAAGCAAAAATAAATACATAAATAAAAATGCACAGTCCTCTGTAAACACTAGAGAAAGTTTATGTCTACTAGATTCTAGCTTCTGCTACTGTTAACATCAACAAAATGTAACTCTTTTTAAGTTATTCACAGTTTTTTGTCAGTGATGGTATTTCAAAATGTTAAAGGAGGTAAGTGAAGCAGAGTCAAGAGTCATAAGAAAATCACTGTTGAAAACATATTTCATTTTATGATTGGCTTTCTGGAGAACACATGGATTTGATTGAAAAAGAAAATTTTTTCTGTTAATTATTGGAATCAATAAGACCCATAGAGAAGAAATTATTTTCTCTGCCCTAGATTTGTAAATTTCTAAAGAGTCACTTTCTGTGGTTTGGAAATTCCTATGGTATCCTATGGCCAAGCTATGAGCAGGCTTAGTTAGCTAGTGTTTGGGGAAGAAATAGACTTTTCCTTAATCACTCTAAAAAGAGACTAACACACTGTTTGGCACATGCTCTAATAATATGTATCTAATAATATGTATCTAATAATATGTATCTGACAAAACCTCATTTTCTTCCTGTCTTAGAACAACTTTGCTATGTCAAATTAAGCTTCTCTTGAACTGAGGTGAACTGAGGGAGGTTTTTCCATTTTGTCAAATAGTGTGCTAGAATCATTTCCTTATTTTTCTTTTGAAATTCATCGTCAGTATTTTATTGTATACTTCACTAAACATTTGCTTAATTCACTAAAGGTGAATTCTATTTTTAAAGGAAGTGGCAAAGCAGCCTGAACATAAGTGTATGTGTGTGTATATGTGTGTGTGAATGTGTGTTTAAGACATTTATTTTAGAGAGGGAGAGGAGGAGAGCAGTGGGGAGGAGCATAGGGAGAGGGAATAGAGAGAGAATCTTAAGCAGACTCTCTGTTGAGTGTGGGGCCTGACAGGGGGACCCTGAGATCATGACCTGAGCTGAAACCAAGAGTCGGTTGCTTAACCAACTGAGCCATCTAGGCACCCCCTGAGTTTTTATTATATAGTCAGGATGGATTGAAAAAGCTTTTCACTTATGCCATGTATGGTTATAGATATCAGTGATAACCAAGACAAATGTGAGAAAATGTTAATCTAAAACTGTTGGTTATTGTCTCCATCATTTACATGTCTGCCTTCCTGGAGTTCTTGTTTGTATGTCATACCTGCCAGTGTATAACTAGGAAAGCTAACCTCCCTCTGGTCCACCAGCAAAGCATGAGTACCCTAAGTTTAAGCCAATTGCCTTGGTTCCATTTGATTTACTGGTAATGAGTATTTGATCCAGTTGTGGCTAATGTAACTTGGAGGACTTCAGGAGGGAAACTTCTAGAATATTTTTAGCATTTCCCCATAAAGGCAGAAATGAAAGAAGAGAGGAAGGAGAAGAAAAAGAAAAGGAGGAATTAAGGAAAGGAAGAGCGATGTCACTAATTTTTTCCTGTCTTAATGTGACACATTTTTACACATCCTCTTCCAGAAATACTAAAGGAGGTGAATCGCTATACAGTTCATCTAAATTCTATACTGATTCACTACTTTTCATAACAAGTGATCAGAAAAAAATAGATGATAGATATAGAGTAGATGATAGCATAGATGATAGCATAGATAGATAGATAGATGATAGATAGCTGGATGAATTGGGAACAGTAATGATGACAGCTACATTCAGTAGCTCTGCAGTTGTGTGTTGGTATCTATGATCTTTAAAATACGTAATGATGATTCTGATATTGAGCTTTACATATTATGTATTTACAAAAAAAATGGCAGTAGTTGAACAAGGAATTGAATATAGTAATTTTATTTATTCTAATGTTGAAGTTAAAATTTACAGCTAATCAATTGTGAAGGTATCAATCTATGAAGGTGATCTAGATCCCAAGCATCAATATAAAGTGCGATTTCATTGGCATTATGTAACATCACCAAAAAGGATACTGATTACACTACAATTTTCAGTCTTCTGAGGTAAATGTATTCAGGTGAATATTTGAATCACAGAATATTCCACGTGGGATTTAATTTAGATTCTTCAAATCCATGAAGATAAGGGGAGATAATAAACGTATGCTTATCTCAAGTATTCAAAGTAAAGTTAAATCTCAACTCATTTATAAAAACATTTAGCACTTGGATTTGTATATGGTATTTTGGAGACAAATATAGTCAACTTAAAGAATCAAATTCAACGGTTTTCCCAAGTGATCATTATTTTAATTGATTCAGAGAGCTGTGGGGCACTTCATATACTAAAGCTACCCCATTTCATAATCACTTAAAGAGAAAAGGTTGTTTTGTCAATAAATAGCAAAACTGAACTTCAAGAAGATGGCAGACGGGGCACAAAGCAGTTTAGACAATGACAGCAAAGACCGCACATTTTTGCCAAAATCTAGTTTATCATAAATAAATGAATAAATGAGTAAATCAATATGTGGGTAAAACATTTTCTTTCAAGATAAAACTGACTTCTATTTTGCCTTTTGAGGAAAGTGCTCTTACCGCTTAGATTACTAATTTGTCAAATAGAAACTTTCAAATGAGAAAATAGATAATGGCCTTTTGCCTGACATACATATTGGGGCATAAATAAGGAACAGTAAGATGAGGGTTTTTTTTTTAGAATTTATTTATTTATTCATGAAAGACACAGAGAGAAGCAGAGACATAGACAGAGGGAGAAGCAGGCTCCCTACAGGGAGCCCGATGTGGGACTCCATCCCCAGATGTGAGGTCACACGCTGAGCCAAAGGCAGATGCTCAACCGCTGAGCCACCCAGCTGTCCCTAAAATGAGGTTTTTAAGTAAGTATTCCCTATGCAGTCATATAAGGGGCACATTACAAAATCAGGTGGAAAGTTAGTGGCTCATGGATTGTACATTCTCTGTCGCTAATCCAGTGTATGCCTAATAAAAAGAAAGGTGTGGAATATGATCAGGTTTTCTGGAATTTGTCTAGACCCATTCACCACCATAGGAAAGGAGAAAAACCAAATAGATACATCAAATTCTAGACATTTCATTCAGGAGTTAACAGACAAAATGTTCATACACATACATCTTGCTCTGTGTTCAGCAGAATAATGGCCTTATAAAGATGTGCGTGTCCGAATCTTCGGAACCTATCAATATGTTAGGAGAATTAAGACTGCAGAAGGATCTAAGGTTGCAAATCATCAGAGATTATCTAGGATCATCGGGATAATGTTTTCATCAGGCCTGATGTAATAATAATTTCTCCAGTACAGTAAGTGGAGGACCAAACTGGCTGCAGCTGGCTTGGCAGATGGAAAAGAGGAGGATGCACCATGCAATCCTCAGGTCTTGGAGTTACACACAACTCTGAATAATGTGAAACAGCTTGAGATGCAGGATGGTGGTCATTCTTTTTGGAGAAACAATCAAGGACAGAGGTACAGAACGTCAAAGCATGAAGTATACATAAAACTAGTGAATGAATGATATAAACTCCGTAATGTCTTAGAAATTTATCATCCAGCCAAATAAAAATGTGTCAGCAAAAAGGAAATAATCATGTCAGACTTGAGAGATGATATAAAACACTGGAGAGAACATAATCTTTGAAGTCAGAAAGATCTAGGTACAAAACCCATGACTGCCACTGACTAGCTGTGTACATGGACGACGAATCGCATCAAGTACCAGATTGACCATCCATAAAATGGGTAGACATTTAGCTTCCTAAGTAATAGTGAGAAGATAAAGTAAAAATATTATGAAAAGACTAGTATCTTGTCCAAAACACAGTAAGATTTTAGCAACTACTCGCTACTGAAAGTGATGAAATATCCTAGCCATCATTGGAAAAAAAAAAGTTAAAGATTTCATGAGGAACTAACCTTTGAGGAAATTTAAGAAGAGAGAGAGAAGGAGAGAGAGAGAGAGAGAGAGAGAAGCATGAATTGGTCAGAAGATGTGTAAGTAATGTTCTATTCTTATTGATTCTGTAAATTGAAACAAATCATTATTATATCCCACTACAAATATCGTCTATGTACTTAATGAATAGTAATTTATTGTGATAAATTGGTTTCTATCTGATGCAGTTCATTTTCTAATCGATAATATATACTGCTAAAGGCTATAGTATTTAGAAAGATCACTAATAATGCAGCATTTTATAAAATAGATCATAATAGCCTAAAATGAGTGCAATATAAACGTCTTGATGATTTTGACCTGGTCTATGCAAATGTTTTCCAAAACATATTTTAAAAGTCTTCCTATTTCTTTGGTAGTTGTTAGAATAACATATTTCACATGTGATATTCTAAGAGACTCTTCAAAACTAAAAAGAATATGTAAAGACCCTATAGTCATATAAATTTAGGAGACATTACATAATATACTCCCTCTCAAAAAGCCAAAATGTTCCACAGAAAAAATAATTTGTATTATACAGACTTAAAATTTAGGATAAGACAATGGGACAAATGGACTGCTAAAAAGGTTTATTTTTGGAAAGGGTGTCCAAGGAACATTTCTGCAACAAAGAAAATATTCTGTATCTATCGGTATCTGTTATCCAATACAGTAATCACTAGACAGATGTAGCTATCGAGCACCTGAAAGGCAGCTAATGAGACTGAGGAATGGGAGTTTTTCATTTCATTTCATTTAAATTTAATACCCACCTGTGGCTAATGACTATTTTATTAAGTAGCAGTTATGGGCTTTTAGTAATATGATTTTAGATAACTAAATCTGTGTCAATTTTCTCACAAATAATTTTAACATTTGTAGAGACACAGGCTTTTGATCCTAGGAGTAAATATTTCAAATAATTCCAATCAAAGTGACTGTATGATTGACATGACTTCATTCAAGGGAAGGGTTTAATAAGATGAAGAAAGTCATCGAAAATAACATATGACAATTCAGAAACGAATGTCAGTGTTGCTTGTACATTTGTTAAAATAAACCTCACTGAAAATTCAAAAATCCCTATTTGAAAAGTTTTTTGGTTTTGTTTTGTTTGGTTTTGTTTTTTGTTTTTCTTTTTGTTTTGGCAAAGGCAGTATAACAACAAAAATCTTGTTGTAAAAGCCTGAAATATAATATCATATTTTGGGGTCATAGTGAAAATTTTGAACTGTAGAAATTTAATTTAAATTCATGATCATGGGCAGCGCCGGTGGCCCAGTGGTTTAGCGCCGCCTTCAGCCCAGGGTGTGATCCTGGAGACCAGGGATCGAGTCCCACGTCGGGCTCCCTGCAGGGAGCCTGCTTCTCCCTCTGCCTGTGTCTCTGCCTCTCTCTCTGTGTGTTTGCCATGAATAAATAAATAAAAGCTTTTAAAAAATGTCTAAAAATAAATAAATAAATAAATAAATAAATAAATAAATAAATAAATAAATAAATTCATGATCGTATGTAGTAATTTTAACCATATAAAATTAACCATGCTTATTAGAAAAATCATTATTAAAAAAAATATTTCAGGTAAATGTAGCTGACCATCGGGCCCAGGAACCATAAAAATCACTTCACTACAGTAAAACTAAGCACACAGTTCATAGATGAGTAGAGAAAGATAGAAGCCAATTTGAATGAAGTAGAATTCCACATAAAAAGCATATAAGAAGGGCACCTGGGTGAGTTGGTGGGTTAAGTGTGTCAGCCTTTGGCTTGGGTCATGATCTCAGGATCCTAGGATCCAGTCCCACGTTGGGCTCCCTGCTCAGTGGGGTGTCTGCTTCTCCCTCTCATTCTCCCTCTGTGCGCTCTTTCTCTCAAATAAATGTTTTAAAAAAAGCAAGAGTGATAAAAGAATGATTTGATAAATTTCTTATAAATCTAAAACCATAAGTTTAAAATCAATGGTTGTGCTATAGCCAGAGTACAGAATGGCATTTTTAAAGTATTTAAAAAATTTTCATTTTACCTTTGAAGTTCTATTTGCCCACATATAGTATTACACTCAGTGCTCATCCCATCAAGTGCCCTCCTCAGTGCCCATCACCCAGTCACCACATCTCCCTGCCCACCTCCCCTTCCGCAGCCCTTTATTCGTTTCCCAGAGTTAGGAGTCTCTTATGATTTGTCTCCCTCTCTTTTCACTTTTTAAAATATTATGTACTATCTGGTAACTTCTTTTTAATTAGTTCTTTAAATGGCTACACATAGATTGTTGTCTATGTTCACAGGGTTCAACATTTGATCTACATTTACTGATTAAGTGTATGATCAATTTATTTTTATGAGTTTGAAGTGTCATGTGCATACATCGTTTTGATTTTTCCCTATATGTTAAATAATTTCTACATTTTATTTTTTTATTTTTTAAAGATTTTATTTATTTATGAGAGACAGAGGCAGAGACACAGGCAGAGGGAGAAGCAGGCTCCATGCAGGTAGCTGGATGTGGGACTCGATCCCAGGTCTCCAGGATCACACCCTGGGCTGAAGGTGGCACTAAACCACTGAGCCACCCGGGCTGCCCAATTTCTACATTTTAAATGTGATGCTTTCTTTACTCTTAATGATAGTGTCTCTTGACTAATATGTTTTATGGGAATTCAACTTTATATAAAGTGAGTCTCTTTTTCCTATTTATGTTTTGCCCTGAATACTATTTTATAACACATTACTATTGCCATCCACACAAACCCATCATGGGTTACATTTGTCTAGGAAATCTTTGTCTATTTTTATAACACGCTGCTCCAAAGAATCTTCTCTGGCAAGCTACCTATCAGTGGGGTTTGTTCTGCAACATAGCCTATAAATATTTAACTTTTATTTATAGATTTTAATCAGGATTCCCTCAAGGATGTGCATGAAATTCTGAGCAATTAAAAGTTTGCCAGGTAATTCTGATGCACGGCTAGTTTGGTGGACCTTTACACTAGGCTGTAAAGAAACTGATACGTTTTTAAAAGATTTAAAATTATCCTGGCCACATGTCATGCCAAAATAGCATCTAATAAAAGTTTAAGTATGGACCTAAAAAAGCAAGCCTAATTAGTTTTTATACTTTCAGATTACCATATGCGTTTCAAGGTGCTACAGTGGCTCGGTCTCTTTTCTTAAATATTTGCATTATTTAGAGAACAACTTAAATTGTGGCAAACTTGGACCCCTAAAAAACAGAACTTAAAGATGATACAAAAGTTTCAGCACCAACTTTAGAGATTGGTAGTTCAGAGTAGATACAGTGCACTGCTCCATGAGAAAGTACCTGGAACCAGGTTAACTCTGGAATCCTCCATGTGCAGTTTCTTTCTGGGCCATCAGATATGGGCCAGTTCCTAGCCAGGGGGAATGGCGTAAAGGGAGAATGGAGCAGAAGTAACTTCCTTATAAAAATGACATCTAGGGGGTGCCTGGGCAGCTCAGTCAATTAAGCATTTGCCTTGGGCTCAGGTTGATCCCAGGGTCCTGGGGTGGAGTCTGCTTCTCCCTCTCCCTTTGTCCCTCTCCCCCACCGCCTGCTCATGCCCTTGTTCTCTCTCTCAAAGAAATAAAATCTTTAAAAAATAATGACATGAGGAAGTTGCATATTTCATTTCCTTTCCTATCTCACTGGCAGGCCCTTAGTCACATTGAAATACGCTTCCATCAGGGTGGCTAAGAGCCTAGCTCAATTGAAGGAATTGCTGACACAAAATACAGAAGAATGGGTATGAAGGGGTAATTACCGATGTCACACAGAGTTTTTTCCCTCTGGCTGAGGCTTAATTGTCTGCATTATCTAAAGATCTATCTCCAGTCCCCTACCCTTTGTGTTTATCCTCCCTTTATACTCTCCTGCCCTATTAAACCTTCAGCTTGCCAAAAGTCTTCAACTCCACTCTCAGATTCTTACCTAATCTCTAGACCTCATATCCAACTGGCCGGTCTCCTTGGAGGTCCAGTCTTACCCTCAAACTCAGTATCTTCCGAACCACACTGACAACTTTTGCTCCCTCATCACAGGTACTTCCTCCTTTGTTCCAATTGTAAGTCATTTGCTTCCACATCTGCCTCTAGTTACTGCGTTAGACTGTGAGCCATTTGAAGGCACAAAGCAGCTGCTTAATCACCGCTAGTTGCAAGAATTAAATAAGTAGTGATATTAAGGAATTCTAGAATTGTATAAACTGGAGAAAATGATAGAATCTTTCCATTTGAAAGACCTCAAAAAGCCACAAAAACCAGACTTCTAACAAGCACGAGAATTCCAATCGTAATACAATATCATATTGGTATTAAACACAACCATTGTGTATTAGGGACTCATTATCTTAAGAGTTGAAGAAATTGCCGTCATTTCTGTAAAGCTATAATTCTTAGAATGTTCTATCTTACATTGTGGGGAAATGGGATCTTTTGTGTGTTACACACCTTGATCAGAGTTTCGGATAACAATAAAAAGCATTCTACATTCTCTATACCAAACGTTCAAACACAAACTGGCACAGAATACAGAAAGATTTATATAACTCAGATCTCTTCAACTTTAATATGAGACTTTGGAGTTAACTATTGTTATCTATAAAAAATGATGTAATTATCATAAGAGAAGCAATATTCACATATATATTTTCCTCCAATCTTTAAATTAAATGTTAAACTCAGCATCACCTGACCAAGACAGCATAATTTAGATGCAAAACATTTTGGCTCACTGTGAAACCAATATAATTTACTCACACCAATAAAAGTAATTGCTGAAAAGAAAGATTTATTATTCAGTCAATCCAATATATTATAAACACAAACCAATATACAGTGGCAATCAATTTATTATACTATATAAAGCATTTCATGTGGAAACCAATTTATAATAAACCAAAGACTTAGTGCCAACCACATTTTTAAAAAGCTTGATATAATATTCACATAAATTCCGTGCAAAAAAATTCAAGCTTGACTTTATAGATGTCCCAGACAGGAACATTGCTCTTCTTCTTTTTTTTTTTTTTTTTCCCAGGGTCGTCAACTTCCAAGAAAGTCAAAGATTTGTAAAACCTCGTTTTCTTTTCATTGTGAATATGAAACAAAGGAATCATTAACAAAACAGAAGTGGATTCTCTTTTAAAAGCTTAAGAATTCTTCAAATCTGATAAGTAGTGGAACTCACTGTGAAACAGCAGCTGTAGAATCACATTTTTGCTGACTTCGATTTTATTTAAAGAAACAATTTAGCAGCATGGATTTTGCAAACACTAACACATTTCTCCAATTCACATTTTAGATTTGCTGTAGCCAAAGGAGCACTTGCCAAAGTAATAAAGCCTTTGCAACTTGAAATGGGTAGGTGTTTCCAAAACATTTCAATTATTCTCCTGATGACTCCCAGAGATGCAGGGCGAAACTGATTTAGGTATGCAAAATGAGACATTTAGAGGCAGTCCCAACGTCCTCTCTCACACAATCCCATCTCTTCTGTCCTTTACACATGAATAATTATGTGCAGGGCTTTCTGGGGATTAACAAGTAAGAAAGAGAAAAATCAGGCAGGGAAACTTTAGGGGACAGCTTTCCAAATTCGTTTCAATGTGATTCGACTAACTCACATTCATTACAGTGTGTCCAATCTTACTGCTGATGAGACAACCAAAAATAATAGGCCTAGTAATCACGGTGGCAAGTCATTGACTCCCAAGTATCTTTTGGGATTTCCTCCACAAGTAATGACAAGAGCATATACTCTCAAGCCTGTGAGCATAGATTATGCAGGACTAACTCTAATTTTAAGATGCTCAATTTATATCTAGTATGAGTTATATTTTAAAATTCAAATAAATCATACTAGGTAATCTGCATTTTACTTGGTGACATGGGCAGATGCCTGCAATTAAAGTGATCCTTTATTTTATAAAATTCGTCTTCTCACTGTTTTAATCAAGGATTGCTAAATTAATTAAACCAAGAGGCCATTTAGATGAGTGGCGGGGGGCTAATACTATGGTGACCAGCATAAACAAACAAAAGGTAAGCCTTGTTAATGCCTCAAGACTACAAATCACAAATAGCCAACTGGGCTTGAAGCTA
Organism: Canis lupus familiaris; assembly: GCF_011100685.1. Lineage (NCBI taxonomy): Eukaryota > Metazoa > Chordata > Mammalia > Carnivora > Canidae > Canis > Canis lupus. Next base: position 82,774,860 of record NC_049224.1, read on the forward strand.
CAGCCAAACAATAATTTACTTGTTTTACTTTCACCATTTCTCCTTAAAGGTGTCTCCCAGGAGCTCCTGTGTGCATGGAAAGCTCCTATTTACTGCTGGTTTGGCGCTGCCCGGTTGGAATGGGTTTTGCTCAGATAAACTCTTAGAATTTTGACACACCTCAGTTTATCTTTTAACAGACTTTACTTTTCCCTAGCAGTTTAAAATACCTCTGTATACCTCGTCTTAGACAAATCAAAATCCTGGTCACTTTCTTGTTCTCTCAGCTCTCAACCTCACTTCCCCCCACCCCCTTCTCCCGCTTACCATTCCTTACTATGAAACAATAGAATTTTAAGTTTGGAAGGATCACTGAAGAGCTCCAGTGCATTATTTGGTTGTAGGATGTGTAAACTGAGGGCTGGGGGTAATCAACACTCAGCCTACCATCCAATAGCTGTAAGGTCCTTTCTCTATGGCAATGTCTGTGCATAGTGATTTTAAAGTAACTGATGACTTTGAATTCTATCTGCTGGGCAGCTTGCTAAGACTTTCATGATCTATATATACACTGAATAATACTTTTAAAAAACCCTTATGAATTCAGTTACATAATTTTTCCTATCATTTCAAATAATGAAGCATATTCAGCTAGTAAGCTTATTAGTTGATTAAAAATCCACCATGTTTATAATGGAAACTTTGTTATATAAGATCTATGACTTTTCCATTCTTTCCATGCTGATCCAAGTGTATAAATACAAATGCAGAAAATTATAACTCTGCATAGCTCCCACTCCAGGCCCTGTGTTTCCTCATCGGTCTAACTTCTCTGTATCCCACCCTATTTTTAGGCCACTGCTTTGTTAAGGAAAAACATAAAACACATACACATGAACAGGTAAATAGGAACAATTTGAAGAAAACATACACTTGGAGATTATATATTTATATATTAACTATATATAGTAAATATATGAGAGTTAATTAAAACACTGACTTACTTCCAGGAGGATTTACTGAACAATCAATTCAGAGGACAGCATTAAAATGGGGATAGAGATAGTGAGAATATTGGGCAAGCTTCTGGAAGAAAAGGTGGCAATTTCAATAGAGTTACCACTAGGCCGCAAAGTAACTTTGTATTAGAAAAAAAAAAAGTGCTTGGGGCACCTGGGTGGCTCACTTGGTAGAGCTCTGCCTTTGGCTCAGGTCAAAATCCCGGGGTCCTGGGATGGTGCCCCTCATCCCATCAGGCTCCCTGATCAGTGGGGAGCCTGCTTTTCCCTCTCCTGCTCCCCGTGCTTGTGCTAGCCTTCTGTCAAATTACTGAAATCCTTCAAAAAAAGAAAAAAAAAAGCTCAATCTAGATGGATACAATGCTAAAAGGAATCTTCTCTAGGCAGACCAATTAGCAAAAATGTGCTCCCTTTTGGATGATCAAGTATAAGGAAGAGTCCTTCTTCCAGGCTGGTGCAGCCCCATGCTGGAGCTTATAGTGTGGAAAGCAAACCTGAAGTTGGCTATCAGTTGCCACTCCTACCCACTTACTGGGTGCCCTTGGAAAGGATAGAGTGGGGGGTGCATGGGGGGTGCATTCAATTAACTCCAACTCTTGGTTTCCACCTAGGTTGCAATCTCAGGGTCGTGATCTCAGGGTTGTGAGACCAAGCTCCAAAATAGGCTCCATGCTCAGGGCAGAATCTGCTTGAGGTTCTCTCTCTTCCTCTCCCCCTGCCACACCCCCTTGTGCTCTTGCTTGTTCTCTCTAAAATAAATAAATAAATCCATTTTTTTTTTTAAGGACACAATTTGTACAAATTTATGAAGTAGAATAGAGGCTCAGAAAGGTAGTGAAAACAATCACACCTCCCGTGCAAATAATGTAAAATAGCATCAGTCCAATCTCAAGTAGGCTTAGATATATACTCAGTTTGTACAATAACCTTGTTTCCTCTTTGTCCTTCTTTGATAGAAGTAGTACCTGAACTTGGCTAGGTAGTACAAGATGATCAAAGATGAAAAATAAGATGGTACAATCTTAAACGGAAGGAAATTTTTGAATTTTACTATTTTACTATTTATTATTATTATTATTATTATTATTACTATTATAGTGTCAAGGAAAGAATTCAATTATGTCTTAGGTTGATGTAGGTAGCTCATTTTTCCCATCATCATATTGCCATTTCAGATATTGCAAACATTTTTTCCTCTTAATGAATTCCATGAGAGCAGTCTGTTGCCTGATTACTGTATCTCCAGCATATCATAATACTTAAAAGAAATATTTGCTGAATGAATGGACAAATGAATGGATGTGATATGTAAATATAAATTTGTGTGGTTAGACAATACATTATAATGTGTGGGTATCTTAATCTGTCCAGGCTACTATAGTAAAACATCACAGCCTGGGTAGCTTGAAAACAACAGAAATGAATTTCTCACAATTCCTGAGGCTGAAAGTTCAAAGTAAGAGTACCAATATGGTCAGGTTCAGATGAAGGTCTCTTTCTGGGTTGCAGATTGCCAATATCTTTCTGTGTCCTCACATTGCTGAAGGGGCTAGGGAGCTTTGTGGGGCTTCTTTTATAAGAACACTAATCCCATTCATGAGGGCTCTGCCAAAGACCATTACATGACTCTAATGTCATCATCTCTGGGGTTAAGATTTAGCACATGAATTTGGGGGGAACATATTTAACTGGAAAATAAGATTGGATGCTTGAAAACGAAATCTCCAATAATCCCAAATCCAGCTTTCCCAGGACTTACTTCCATTTCTCTGTACTGAATTGTCATTGCAAATATTTCTAATGGGTTAAATAACGGGTATAAGAATAAAAATAAAGTAGACTTGAGCAGATTTATTTGCAGATAAACTACATGACCTCGTTAGTAAGAGATATATAGTGTAAAACAAGAAAAGTAGTCAAATTTAAAAGATAAAAGACTACTATATTGTCATATTAGGAGGTATTATCTTTTGCAGTAGATTGATTTTTGAATTAATGAATTCCCCATCATAAGTCATGTTTCAGAAAACTGGATAAATACCTTTTCTGAAGTATTCATTCATCCTTTTCAATTATTCATTCAATTAATAAATAATTATAGAACATCAAATATTTGCCAGATACTAGGTCAAGAACTAATCATTCAACAAGATAAAGATAGATATCATTCTTATCCTCATAAATGAAGATTTCCTTAAAAACCATTAAATTTATAATCATATTAAAGACTGACCTAGGATCAGTGGTGAAGGTAGTTGACCACCAAGATCCTCTCCCAGAATAATATTCAATTCTACTATTGGCTGATAGAAAAGCAGCAAGGTATAGTACCTAAGGGTAAAGACCTGAGACCCTTAGGTATAGACCTAAAGGTTTCAATCTTATATTACCAGTGAATTAGACAAGATATTTAATATATTTTTAAAGATTTTATTTATTTATTCATGAGAGACACACAGAGAGAGGCAGAGACATAGGCAGAGGGAGAAGCAGGTTCCCTGCTGAGCAGGGATCCTGATGTGGGACTCGATCCCAGCACACAGGAATCATGACCTGAGCTGAAGGCAGATGCTCAACCACTGAGCCACCCAGGTGTCCCAAAGATATTTAATATTTATGTACTTTGTTTTCCTCATTTATTAAATGGAGATAATACTTAAAATAGTCTGATAAAATTTAAATGAAGAATGAATGTTATTTTAGTAACATACTTATCACTAACATACTTATTCACATATTAAGAACTTTATACAAACTTGCTAAATAAAGATCTTTATGGGATCTTTAAAACACTAGACTTCTATGCACATTTGAAAATATGTGCTTTTAGTATAGTGGTACTGATCCTAACTTCAAAGAAGTTCACTGATAAACTTATTCCTCCATACAATATAATAGGTTGATTGGTGGACTTAATTGGGGCATAGTATAATGTCAATGTGTTATTTAGTATTGTTTCTGGAAATATATTAGAAGTCAAATGATTAACGTGGTGTAGAAGTAATGAAAAGGAAATACATGTGTTTATTGTTTTAGATAAGTAATAAAGATGAACAAAGTCCAACCCCAAAGAAAGAATCAAGTAACATGGGCAGCCCGGTGGATCAGCAGTTTAGCACCTGCCTTCGGCCCAGGGTGTGATCCTGGAGTCCTGGGATTGGATTCCATGTCAGGCTCCCTGCGTGGAGCCTGCTTCTCCCTCTGCCTGTGTCTCTGCCTTTCTCTCTGTGTGTGTCTCTCATGAATAAATACAATATCTAAAAAAAGAAACAAAAAAGAATCAAGCAACATTTTTTTGAGTGCCTATCAGAATTTACCTGTGCAGGATAGGTTAGGTTATAATCATAAGGCAGTAGCTTATGTAGTTGAATAAGTAAGGACAATACCTGTGTCACTATTATTAAAAAGTACAGAATAACTGGAAATTATCTTATTATGATTGAGCATTATAGACACCATCCGCCATAAGAGATGGAAGAAAAGGAAAAAAAAGTAACCTGAATGGGCCAAATCAGATGTGTTTGACCTCTTCTCACCCCAATTCTGCCTTCTCACCTTTTAAATCCATCCCTCACTTTCATTCTCAAATGGTATGCTCTTCATATCTTGTCTTGGGCTTTGTATGCTATAGGAGCTGAACAAAAAATTAACTGAAAATCACTAACTGTTGTGCATTTTTCTTCCCAAAGTAGATGACCTTGATTCCTGAGAGTTTGAATTGGAAATCCAGTCTACGGCCATAGCACCCTGAATGCACCCGATCTCATCTGAATTGGAAATCAATGACTTATGGATGTGAGCTTCCCCCACTGGACCCTAGAATAGTCTTCTTTGGGAATTCCAAGCCATGAGCAAAGAGCAATTTACATTGAGAAAAATTCCCCTCTCTGAGGAATTTGACATTTAGGGGTGATTTATTATAGCTTAGCTATGCTTGTAACATTCTTAAGAGTGTCTTATGTATACATATGCCTACATATGAAAACTTGGATTTATTTTAATCCCCTGGAATTAAATATTTTTATGCTTGTTGAATAGAAATCTAGAAACATATTATTTGTTTTATATTCACCCAAACTATCCATGTAAATAAATGAATATATTAATATGTTTAAATCTAGCATAGAAATAGCACATAAGAGCTTATCTGATCAATTGCTGAAGGGTCTTTGTAATACAGTTGTTTCAGGGAGACAAACCATTACAAAATAGATTTCATGTACATTAACTTTCAAATGATATTTGCTATTAAGTGGAGAAGGGTCAAAGGGTGAGAAGGAATTAATAGTTATTCGGCACCTAAATTCCTTTAACTGCTATGTGTTTTAAAGATAGCCTATCCCTACTTTTGTATAATAAAGATTTCTGTATTTAAAATAACAGTTAACACTTACTGAGAAGTTATTATGTACCAGGCACTGTTCCAAATATTAACTCGTTTAATATATACTAACTTATTAATGCTTATTAGAATTAATTTTAATTAATTATTATTAATTCTAATAAGTAGATTTTTGAAAATGAGGCAGAAAAAGCCTAGGTAACTTGCCTAAAATTATACAGTTGCAGTGGTGGAGTAAAAATCTCATTCAGTAGGTACAATCATATTCTATGCTCTTAATTCTAAGTTTCAACTACTTCATATTGACTAGTATTTGTATGTATTAGAAAGCGAAACAATTTATATTTTTGCCTTGTTGAGCTTTGCTACCCCAAGGAAAACTTGCCATGATGTGGGAAATAAAAAATGATGTTAGGATGTAAAAGAATTTTTCTTCAGAGATGAGAACACAGGGAGGTCATTTTAGGTGCTTTCTTATCTACTTCAAAAAATTAAAAGATTATTTCAGCCAAGACATCAGAAGAGTTGCAGAACTGAATTGTTTTGAAGGTCAAGAAGGACCAAAGATATGGCTGGTTCTTGGGTAGCCATCTTATTACTAGAAAGATTATGCTTTAAGGTTCCCCTATTTCAGGTGATGCAACTAGAAATAGATTCTTACAAATAAATCTTTTGATTAAATGTGTATAATTTTATTTTTTTATTTTTTTAATATATTTTTTCCTTTATTTATTTATGATAGTCACACACAGAGAGAGAGAGAGAGGCAGAGACACAGGCAGAGGGAGAAGCAGGCTCCATGCACCGGGAGCCCGATGTGGGATTCGATCCCGGGTTTCCAGGATCACGCCCTGGGCCAAAGGCAGGCGCCAAACCACTGCGCCACCCAGGGATCCCCTAAATGTGTATAATGTTAACAAAAAGAATAATGAGGAAAGTCTGTTGTTAAATAAAAACTATTTTGTTAGTAAGGAAAGATGTTAAAAAAGTTGTGTTTGTTAAGTGAAGTGGGCTCAATCTAGTAAAAACTTATCTTTTGGCTTTAAATATATATAGAGAGTACACTAGTTTGCAAATTATCTTCATAAATAGATTATAAAGGGCACCTGGGTGGCTCAGTCAGTTAAGCATGTGCCTTTGGCTCAGGTCATGATTCCAGGGTCCTGGGATGGAGCCCTGCATTGGGCTTTCTGTTCAGCGGGAGTCCGCTTCTCTCTCTCCCTCTTCCTGCCCATTCTCTCTCCCTCTCTCTTACTCACTCTCTTAAATAGATACATAAAATCTTTAAAAAAAGAAATAGATTACAAAAAGATTTTTAAAAAGGAAATTAAGAAAAAAAAATAAAACAGCAGTTTTAAGGGACTTTGCAGTTTAAAATTTCTGGATTTTCATTGTCGTTACCCAAGTCATTACAAGCTCCTATCTACTGTAAGCTAGTAAGAAAATTAGTTGACTACTTCTTGCAGCCCTTTTCTGAGAGTGCAATGACATCTTATAGGAGTGTATTTTGACATGCTCATTAACAAGATGGCAGTACATTTTCCCCTCATTATATCTAGTGGTGTTCTTGAGAACTTGTCTGCAGGATTCCTGCTCTTATTCAAATGGGTAGGAAAGAAATCATTGATTTATATTTGCTTGGGGTATATATAGATGCCAAATATGGGAAAGTGGGTTAATAGGTGTGTATACATGTGGAGAGAGTGTTTAGTCCTGTATTTGTTGTTAAGTTTTTTTAGTAACTAGACGGAAATGAGACCGCCAAGGCAAGCGAGGGTCCAAGAACAGATTTTATTGCAGGCACCCTCGGGCGAGGTTCCCCGACTCACGGGGGAAAGAGAGTGAGTCGAGGAAGTCGCCCCAAGACAAGGTGGTAGGGGGTTTACATAACGTTGTAAGGCAGAACGGTTTCCTATTGGTTGGCTCATATGCAAAGGAAGGATTGCAATCCAACCAGTCAGAGTGACCCTCACTATGCAAAGGAAGGATTGCAATTCGACCAGTCAAAGGTGACTTCCTCCTCTGGGGTTTGAAGGGCATTGGGTTCGGTTGAGGAAGTCCAAAGGAGAGGTGTAAGGGTCTGCTCAAGCTGTCATCCCAAGTGGAGGTGGTGACAGGAACTTCAGCCATTTTGGCGTATCCGCCATCTTGAGGAGTTTCCCTTCCCGCCTGGCCCCAACATTCCGACCTTTTGTTTTATATAATGGTGTCGGGGGCGTCGACTCTGCTCTGGCTACTTCCTGCTGACGGTGGGGCGTCGTTGTAGGGGTAGTCGGATGTGGGCAGGCGAGAGTATGGGTGAAGTAAAAGTTGGTTGACAGATACCCGGGTGAGTTCTTGCAGGCGTTCCTGTAAACATCGAAACAAGCAAGGGGCGACAGAGATGAGAAGAAGGATTAGGCATAGGGGTCCCGCCAAAGGGAGTAGCCATGTTACCCAAGTGTGGGGGTCTAGGCCCCAGAAAGACGAGCCCTGGCGCCTGGTCTGGATTCGGTCTCTGAGTTCTTTAACTTTGGAAGTAACTATACCTGATTGATTAACAAAATAGCAACATTCCTCATTTAAGTACAGACAGGTTCCACCTTTTTCGGCGGTCAAAAGGTCGAGAGCCCGTCGATTTTGCAGGGTAACAGCTGCCAAACTAGTGACCTGAGTCTGTAGGGCCGTGAGGGAGTCAGCGATCCGTTCCATGTCATCGTTCAGAGCTTGGGAAAGTTTATAATAAAAGTCTATGGAAGTTCCCATTCCCGCCACTCCTGTAGCGACCCCAGTAGTTATTCCTGCTCCTATCAGAAAGGGGAGAAAGGCAGCCCTTTTTCTCCGGTATTGGAGAAATAATGTGGACTGGAGCTGGGAATCGGAGTAAATGTTGGTTGAGGGAGACAGGAGGATAAACGTGCAGTCTAGGGAATCATTAGCAGTTAAACAACGGTAAGTGCCCTGGGGGCATGAGAGAAATATTCCCGAGGGGGCGCAGTATGGAAGAGAGGAATTAGTAATGTTGGCAGCTGCAGGAGTGAGAGAGTTAGAGGAATTAATGATCGGTATATTCCCCCCAATAGGTCCAATATGGACTGTCTGATTGGTGATCGTGGAGTTGGGGAGCGTCCAATTAGTTGGGAGAGGGATTCCAACGATATTAGAGAGTGTAGAGAAGGGAAAACAGATCCAGCAGTTGCTGTCCCCGGTTTTGGAGAAATTTCGCCATAAGTTATAGCTGGAATTTAGGAGGGCTGTCGTTAGCTGCTCGGTGGTGGGAACTTTCTTGATGTCATCAAGGGAAATACTCTTATAGGTCAACTGGTTTGAGGTCTGGAGTTGGTGGATGACCCTCTGTCGGGTCTGCTCCTGGCCAGCCTGGTCTTGGACTCCCCCCCCATCAGAGAGGCCCACATGGCTTAGATAAGTCCAGCATACTTTACCAGTCTTGGGGTACCGGCTGCAAGGGGATCGGCTGGTTTGAGAAAGTTCAGACATCCAAAAGGTTCCTTCGGCATGTCTTGAAGTACAGGTGATGGGTGTCTTCCCTGAGTAACAAGTTCTGGGCATGTGGGTATAAGATGAAAAGTAGCGCGAGGTACCGCTGCCTTTCATGCAATCACATTCTACCGCTTGGATCGGGGGGCTCAGGAGAAGTATGAGAAGGAGCCCTAGCCATGCAGAGTTTGGTGGGTCCTACCATCTGGGAGGTCCATTCGATACCTGTGGGTGCCCGTTTAAGGTTGTTGATGTGCACCCATGCCGTATGTCCCAGCAATTTTGCCGCGGTTGGGGTGGTGAGGATGACCGTGTGAGGTCCGGTCCATCGGGTCTGCAGGGATCCTGGCTGCAGATTTCTGAGAAGGACCTGGTCCCCTGGGGATAAGTCTCGTGGAGAGGCTTCCTCGGAGGCATTGTCGGTCGGGGCCGGAATGACAGCATCAGCATGGGCTCTCAAGAGGGCCCGGAGGAGGGTAAGGTAAGGCAGATAGGATAAAAGAGGTGGAGGAATGGCCGGGAGGTTGTGGTTGATAAGGAAGGGCCGACCATACAGTAACTCAAAGGGACTCAAACCTGATGGTCCTCGGGGGGACGCCCGGAGTCTGGTGAGAGCTATAGGTAACAGTGTGGGCCACGACAGGCGAGTCTCCAGGGTAAGTTTAGTGAGTTGAGCCTTAAGTAGCCCGTTGGCCCTTTCCACCTTACCCGAAGACTGAGGGTGGTAGGGGATGTGCAGCTTCCAGGTAATGTTGAGGCTCTCGGCCACCTGTTGGGTCACACTGGAGATAAATGCCGGCCCGTTGTCTGACTGTAGGGTCCGGGGTAACCCAAACCTCGGGATGATGTGCTCAATGAGGATTGTGGCCACCACATCTGCAGTCTCTCTGGCTGTGGGGTATGCCTCAATCCATCCTGTAAAAGTATCAACCAAAGTCAGTAGATAACGAAAGGCTTTATGGCGGGGCATGTGAGTGAAGTCCAGCTGCCAGTCTTCACCGGGCTGATGGCCTCGGAGCTGATGGTTAGGCCCCGGCCTGCGGATTCCTCCCTGTGCATTTACGGCCGAGCAGGTTTTACAAGCCCTATGGACAGCCTCAATCACCTTAGGTAGGGATGGATAGTAAAACAGGGGCTGGAGAAACTGGTTCAGTGCCCTTGGGCCAATATGGAGAGATTGGTGGATATCAGTAATTAGGGTATGGGCCAGGTTTTCTGGGAGGGCAATCTTCCCTCGGATGTAAATCCATCCTTTACTTTCTGCCTTTCCTCCCAGGGCCTGGAGGGCTTGAGTTTCCTTTATAGAGTAGGAAGGTCGATGAGGGGTATTAAGGAAGAGGATGGGAGATATTGGGTTACTTAAGGCCGTTTCCCTGGCCACTGAGTCAGCCTTATTATTTCCTATGGAGACCATGTCTTTAGAAGTCTGATGGCCCCTACAGTGAACGATTGCAACCTCAGTGGGCAGACTAAGGGCCTCAAGCAATTTGGCAATGAGAGGTCCATTTACTATAGGCGTCCCCTTGGTGGTTAAAAATCCCCGCTCCTGCCAGAGGACGGAATGAGTATGAACGATGAGATAGGCATATTTTGAGTCGGTGTAGATGGTGACTCGTTGTCCCTTAGATAGATGTAGAGCCCTGGTGAGAGCTATAAGTTCAGCCCTTTGGGAAGTAGTCCCAATTGGGAGGGGGACTGTCTCCACTACCGTCTCTGGGGTGACTACAGCATAGGCGGCGTGTCTCCGACCATCCGCAGCCAGGAAGGAGCTGCCATCTACAAAGAGTATACGGTCAGGGTTGGATAATGGCTGATCAGAGAGTCCAGGGTGGGGAGGGGTGAGATCCTCTATGAGCTGCGGGCAGGAGTGAGTGGGTTCAGAGGTAGGCGAAGGTGTAGGCAACAGAGTTGCAGGATTTAAGCGGGGAGAGGTAGAGAGGGAGATTTGAGGGTTTTCGATGAATAGCAGATGGAAGAGTTGGAGACGAGAGGGGGTTAGGTGGGCCAGGGATCGGTGGCTAAGAAGATCCCCAAGTCGATGGGGGGAGTAAACCACGAGGGGTTGTCCCAAAGTCAATTTGAGAGCCTCCTTAGTTAAGGAGGCAGCAGCTGCGAGCGCCCTAAGGCAGGGCTGCCATCCGCGGGCGGTGCTGTCTAGCTGCTTAGATAGATAGGCTATAATCCGGTAAGTAGGTCCAACCGGTTGGGCCAAAAGGCCAGTAGCTGAACCCGACCGCTCCTCAGTGTAAAGGTGGAATGGTTTTGAAGGGTCAGGCAAAGTTAGTATCGGCCCAGCGGTGAGACAGTCTCTTAACTTGGAAAACAGGCGGCGGACCGAAGAGGGATCAGTGAGAGGACCCTGGGGAGTGTCCTTTGCCGCTTGGTATAAGGGGCGGGCCAAAATAGAAAAGTTTGGAATCCAGTGTCTAAAGAAGCCAGCCAACCCGAGGAAGGAAAGTATTTCATCTGCCGTCTGAGGGGGTTGGAGCTCTCGTAGGAGGCGGATACGGTCTCCGGTAAGAGATTTAGAGGTGGGGGTCAGGTGGATTCCCAGATAAGTGACCGAAGGGGTGCAGAGTTGTGCCTTAGAGGGTGTGACCCGATACCCTTTGCTCCCTAGGAAGTTAAGTAGGGAGGTGGTGTCATCCTGGGAGATGGTGAGGGCAGGGCTGCAGAGGAGGAGGTCGTCTACATATTGTAGTAAGGTACTAGCCTTAAGGAGGCATTGTTGTAAATCTGCAGCCAAGGCCTGACCAAAAATATGGGGGCTGTCCCGGAACCCCTGGGGTAGGACAGTCCAGGTTAATTGTCCAGAGGTATGTGTGTCTGGGTCTTCCCAGGTGAAGGCGAAAAGAAAGTAGGAATCGGGGTGTAGGGGAATAGTAAAAAAGGCATCCTTCAGGTCCAACACCGTAAAGTGAGTGGTGCTTGGAGGGATATGGGATAGCAGGGTATAAGGGTTAGGAACCACTGGATGGAGAGGGACTATTGCCTCATTAATGAGTCGGAGGTCCTGAACCAATCGATAAGCTCCGGAGGGTTTACGGACCGGCAGGATGGGGGAGTTACAGGGAGAGCTTATGGGAATCAGAAGTCCCTGACGCTTTAGTCGTTCTATGATCGGTTTGAGGCCGAGGCGATGGAGGAGGGAGATAGGGAACTGGGGTCTAGAGGGGAACTTGGAACCGTCCTTGAGTTTTATTTTGACGGGAGGGTGGTGGGAGGCCACTACAGGTTCCGAGGTATCCCATACTTGGGGGTTCACGAAGGGTAATTGATCCGGGGTAGGAGTAGATGGAGTGGAGAGATATAGGATGAGACGAGCTGAGGGTGAGGAGGGAGGAGAGGGGGACAAATGAATAGTTGCCCCTAGCTTTTGGAGGATATCCCTACCCAGCAGGGGCACTGGGCATGAGGGAATCACCAGGAATGAGTGAGAGAAGGGGAACCCATCCAGGCTACAAGTAAGGGGAGGTGTGGCCCTAGGAGTGGAGGAGTTCCCGTCGATCCCCATAACAGCGACTGGTGAGGGTTGAGTAGGTCCCGCGTAGGAAGGCAGAACAGAATAGGTAGCCCCCGTATCCAGCAGAAAGGAGATGGACTTACCCGCTACCTGGAGCATGACCCTGGGCTCGGCCTGGGTGAGAGGGGCGGCCGAGGCTGGGCTCCGTCAGTCGTCCTCCAACCCGAGCAGTTGGAAGGCTGGACTCACCGTCTCGGGTCTTCCCCCGCGTTGAGGCGCCGAGGATTCCCTGAGGCTAGGGCAGTCGGATTTCCAGTGGCCCATCAAATGGCAGAGAGGGCATGGTCGAGTTGGTGCCCTCGGGTTGGGGCACTGACGGGCCCAATGGCCTTCAGCCCCGCCTTTGAAGCAGGCCCCCGGTGGGGTGCGGGTGGGTCCCCCTCTCTGCTGGCTCCTGGAGCCGCGGCCGCAGGGCTGCTACCAAGGCCTGGGTTTGTAGCTGAACCTTCTGCTGGAGTCTGGCCTGTCGCTTCAGCTCTGCGGCTTCCTCACGGGAGTTAAAGACCTTAAATGCCATTCTCACTAGGTCAGAAATGGGGGTCTGAGGGCCTTCCTCGACTTTCTTTAATTTTTTGCGGATATCTGGGGCTGACTGAGAGATAAAATGTGTGGCTAGAACCGTGGCCCCCGCGGGACAGGCCGGGTCCAAGCGAGTGTACTGAATTAATGCCTCGGTCAGCCGGTTAAGGAATATAGCCGGGTTTTCGTCAGGGGCCTGTATGATTTCTCTGATCTTGTCATAATTTACGGCCTTATTGGAGGCCGCCCGCATGCCAGCGATGAGACATCGGACCATGTGGTCGCGGCGCCGGCGGCCATCTTGACCGTCTTGGTAATCCCAGCCTGGCTCTACGGCGGGGACCGCCTGAGCACCGACCGCCATTGTGGCGTCGGTAAGGTGGACCTGATCAGCGTGTCCCCGGGCAGCAGCCTGGATACGTTCCCTCTCCTCAGTGGTGAGGGTGGTGGTCTGGATGACATGTAAGTCATGCCAGGTTAGGTCATAGGCCTGCGCCAAGTATTGGAATTCCTTGATGTAGTTGTCGGGATTGGCCGAAAAGGAACCTAAGCGTTTTTCTATTTGGGATAGGTCTTGTAGAGAAAAGGGCGCATGGACTCGGACAACCCCTTCAGCCCCTGCAACCTCCCTCAAGGGGCAGACCAGGTCCGGGGAAGAGTTTTTGGATCTGGTACGGGCAGAGATAGGAGGAGAAGGGAGGGGGCTGGAAGGTGGTTGAGGTTCTGGGGCTGGGAGGAGAGGAACGGTTGGAGAGGGTATGCTCGAGGCTGGGCCTGGGCCTGGAGTTTCGGAGATTGAGGAAGGAGTCGGGGACACAGGTTGTTGGGGAGCCGGTTGGTAGGGAGGAGGAGACAGGTGTGGGGCCCTTACAGGGGGCCTGGAGAGATCTTCAGGAGGCTCCACGAGGGGGGATGGAGGGGCCAAGTTGGAGTCTCTAGAGGTGGAGTGGGGAAGAGTCGGCGGGGGAGAGCGGGCTAGGAGTACCTGAAAGGTTGAGCAGCTAGAGCAGAGTTCTGGTCTGGAGCGCAGGGTCCAGAAAGCCTGGACATAGGGCACCTCAGACCATTTGCCTTGGCGTCTACAGAGATTATCAAGGTCCATAAGTATCTGATAATCAAAAGTGCCTTCAGGTGGCCATTGCGCTTGGTTATTCAGCCGATATTGAGGCCAAGCGACGGTACAGTAATGGATAAGGCGTCGCCTTCGTAAATCCTGGTCTAACTCCAGAGTTCGGAGATTAGCCAGTAGGCATCCTAAAGGCGTTTTGGAATCGAATTTGGACTGGGAGGTTCCCATGGCTCCTTCCCGTATCAGCTCAAGACTTGGAGGAGGGCGTCCCCTCGACTGTGAATTGAGCTGCTGCTTACAGAAGTGGTCACCGTGGAGTAAGGACGTCTCCTTTACTCCCCGGAACCGCGGAGCCACCAGGTGGCGGAGGAGGGTTTGCCCTGACGCGGCCGCGATTAGGACAGGGCGCCCCGGGAGAGGGTCGGAAACCAGGGAACACTCACCGCAAGGAGTCCGGTGACCCCAGCAGAGAGAGAGAGCGGAGTTCCAGTCCGACGGAAGAGGAGAGAGCCTCCGTGCTGTTGCAGGGGCTCGATCTCCTCCCGGGTTTCGGCACCAAATGTTAAGTTTTTTTAGTAACTAGACGGAAATGAGACCGCCAAGGCAAGCGAGGGTCCAAGAACAGATTTTATTGCAGGCACCCTCGGGCGAGGTTCCCCGACTCACGGGGGAAAGAGAGTGAGTCGAGGAAGTCGCCCCAAGACAAGGTGGTAGGGGGTTTACATAACGTTGTAAGGCAGAACGGTTTCCTATTGGTTGGCTCATATGCAAAGGAAGGATTGCAATCCAACCAGTCAGAGTGACCCTCACTATGCAAAGGAAGGATTGCAATTCGACCAGTCAAAGGTGACTTCCTCCTCTGGGGTTTGAAGGGCATTGGGTTCGGTTGAGGAAGTCCAAAGGAGAGGTGTAAGGGTCTGCTCAAGCTGTCATCCCAAGTGGAGGTGGTGACAGGAACTTCAGCCATTTTGGCGTATCCGCCATCTTGAGGAGTTTCCCTTCCCGCCTGGCCCCAACATTTGTTATTTTAGAAACGTTTTGACTTCTCTAATTATCTTCCATATCTATTTCTCTCTATAAATCATGTCGTCATAGTTTAAAAGTTACAAACTTAAGAGTCTTATTTCCCAAGATCTCCTAATGTGAATTAATTTACTATCCTTAAGAAAAACTTTACAGTATATTTTTTCAAGATAGATTTATTTATTTATTCATTCGTTTGTTTATTTGAGAGAGAGAGAGAGTGCATGCGTGATGAGGGGTGCAGAAGGAGAGAGAACCTCCAGCAGACTCTCTGCTGAGCATGAAGCCCAAGTGGGGGCTCAATCCCAAGACCCTGAGCTCATGACATGAGCCAAAACCAAGAGTGGAACGCTTAACTTGAGTGAGCCATCCAGGTGCCCCTACAATATATTTCTAAATAATTAGAGTCTTTGAAACTTTCATAAAATATTTACTGATACAGAAAAGTTGCTATTCTAAACTCAAAACCATTTTTCAAATTTCTCTATCACGACTACAACCACTATCATCATCTTTTATGTCAACTACCAGCCATCGCCGACTTCATCTTTCATTATAGCATGTTCTCCAGCATTACATATTTCCTTCTCCAAACATTTACCCTTCATAAACACCTGTAGTTTTGTGCAAGTGATTAATGTTAGGTTTTTCTCAACAAAAAATGTGGCACCCTTTTCTTTACTTATTTTAAAAAATAGATTTTGATTATTTTCTTCATATTCATTTCTATTTTCATTGCTTCTTCTTTCCATCCTATCCATTTTTCTCCACTCTTCATTTCATGGCAATTGAGACTGGAAAAGTCCCTCTAAGAACTTACCTGGGCATTGACTTTTAGGTTCGAGTGAATAAGAGTTGACCAGTTCACCTTAACAGTTAAACTGGAGTCACAAAGTAGGTCATGATCTATAATCTGCAGTAACTAGTAGATAGTGTCATTTTTATCAATGACAGTGAACAAATGACAAGTAAGGCACTCTAAATCTTTGTCTTATTTTTGAACATCTCTGAAGGAAAATGAAATTGCTTGAAAAACTCAATGAACATGCTCTCCTATCACTAGGCAGTCTTCAGTTAATATTGTGCTATGATGCAAAAGAATTATAGAATGGCAAATGTGAACCTTTATACTGCATTAAATAACATTTTATGAACAGAAATAGAGCATATAATATGTGAGGCAAAGAGATAGAACATGAGAATGTGGAATAAAATGTAATTTATTTTCTTAAAAAGGCTCTTGTCTATTATATTTCAATTCCATCTCACTTTATAATAGATATTCTTATCAGACATTTATCTGCCATCACTTTCTGACATAATACACATCTTGTGATTTTCAATTTTATCACACAATAAACTTCCTTTATGTTCTCAAAAATAACATGAGTTAGAATTGACTAAAAATAATCCACAGCATTACTAAAGGTATTTCAAACTGGAAAACTGATTCTTTGTGCTATAACTGACTATAAAGAATGGGTTTTGGAGGCCTTTGAAGGATTGTACCAAAACATCATCAAAGGGTTTAATAGCTTTGATTTAGAGTTAAATTGCAAAGAGAATTTGTTCAGATTGTTACATGGAAGTAAGAGACAAAAATATTGCTCTTTATATTTCAGCCTCTTTTGACAGTTTTCTTCATATTAATAAGTGTGGTTGATAAAATATTTGAATTATTAAAGTTCACTAAGTTCCATCATGGTGTTAATTTCCTTGTGATGCACTTTTAATTAAAATCAACAATGACTTTCTGCTTGCTTCTTACTACAAAACTAAAATATAAGATGAATTTCAAAGCATTACAGAGTAAGCCTCTACTCAAATCCACCAAACTTGATAATTTTTGTCCCATCTGTGAAATGTGTCTCTTTCCCTGACTTTATCTTCACAATCGTCATCACCATCATATTATTAATAGCTTCTGAAATCCTGTTTAATTTTTTAAAAATTACCAGTAAAGAAATCACATCTGTCTTATCCCTCTCAATTTGTCCTGAAATACCCAGGGGTCTTCCTCATAATCTCTTACAAATGGAACTAAAATTATGCATTTTCCTACTTTTGGCATATTTAATCATTTTATAAAATGTGTAACAACAAATAGGCATTATTTTGTCTGTAGATGGTTTATCTGCGTGTAAGGCAGATTGAATCTATTGGATTTCATGAACAATCTAGGGAAAGTAAACATTGAGACCATATACCCATTCTTTTGATAAACAAATAATAAAAAAAAAGCTTACCTAAGTGGCGGTTTATTTATTAGTGGTAACAAATTACAAAATCATGTCCTTGTTACCTGATCATTGTCTTTTTGTTTTCTGTCTGCATCACCTAAAATTGAATGCAGCTTAACCTCTGTAGTAGTCTAAGCTCACTGTAAGTGGTCTGATACTTAAGAAAGTTTTTGTATGAACATTTTACTATATTTATATGAATTCCACTTGCATAAAGAGTACCACTCTTGTGTCAGACAATTGGGGCTTGAATCCTGATCCGAACACCACTAGCCTTGTCACGAAACAATAAAATGGTAATAGCATCAATTCATAAATTTGTTGAGTAAATAAAAGAAATAAAGCACAATGCTTGGCACGTAGGACTTAAATATTAACTGCTACTTTTTTGGCCAAAGATAGAAAAATCTATTAACAAATAAAATGTTTTACATATAAATGTGTTGGTGTATTTATTTTGTTCATTTATTTCACATATATGTGCTATATTCATATTCATATATATGAATATGTCTTAAACTGAAAACTACCATAAGGCAGAGATGAATCTTGAACTCTCCCTATAAACCATCTAATATAAAATCTCAAAAATTAATTTTGTACCAATGTTTTTTTTTTTTAAGTTTTTTATCTAAATTCCAAGTAGTTAACATATAGTGTCATGTTAGTGTCAGGTGTAGAATTTAGCTATTCATTGCTTAGATACAACATCCAGTGCTCATCACAACAAATGCCCTCTTTAATGCCCATCAATTTAGCTCCCCGCTCCCCTCCAGCAACCCTCAGTTTGTTCTCTATAGTTGAGAGTATGTTTTCTGGTTGAGCATACCAATAGCTTTTATATGGTTAGAATGAATACACAAAGCTCACTTTTTTTCCCTAATAAATTATAATTATACTCTAAGAGAAAGCTTATGTGACTTTCTGTAAAAGAAAACCCTCTGAATACCTTTCCAAGGAAGATATATTACCTAAAAATGTTGTGAGACTCTACCTGTATTTATCACTACCCAGGACTATTAAAGCTCCACATTCAGGGTGCCAAGGTGGTACAGTCCATTAAGTGTCTGCCTTGGGTTCACGTTATGATCCTGGGGTCCTGGGATTGAGCCCTACATCTGCCTCTCTGCTCAGTGGGGAGCCTACTTATCCTCTCCCTCTGCCCCACTGGTCATGCTCTCTCTTGCTTGCTCTCAAATTCTTTTTATGCAAAAATATTTTAAAATATTTACCTATTTATTTACTGAATTCAAGGTTAAGGAAAGTTCTCATAAAAGCAGGATAGAAAAGGCAAAATAATGGCTTGAGCACACTTAAGATTTTCATAATATAGTGCCATGAAAACTGGTGTAGAATTAAAAATTTCTGGCAGACAGCCAAAGAGTTTGCAATAGCAGTGAGTTTTAATTAAGACATTAGATTGGCAGTGTTTGGGAATGTGTTTACCTTTTAAGTGAAATATATTACTTATTGTTTGGAATTCATTAATTCTTAAAAACAAATCTCACAAAATTTATTACATATAATTGAATTCCAATACAGAATAACCTTGAGAAAATTTATTTTGGAAATCAAGGAAATCAAGATTTTATTTAAAGCTATCATAAAACTTGATAGTTTTATTTTGTTTCATTTATTATTTTCTTTTATTAAAATATCAAGGTCACTTTCCCTTCACCCAGTTTGGTAAGAAGTCTAGTATCAATCACCATTGAATTCTTTCTTCAATGGCATGAACTTATATGTGCCTCAAGAGCATGAGAACTGGCCTGGTTCTTAGTTCAACATGATAACCATCATTGATATACGTCCTTTTACAAAATACTGCTGAACTGGCCCTCTATCCACATTTTTCCTGGCAGTCAGTTATAATTCTCCCCAGTAACTCTGTTTTCTGATTGTAGGTTTGTCACAATAGGGCGTTGACTCAGTCTGCAAGGCAAGAAGCTTAGTGTAAAAGGGTTGTCATCCCCTACCTAGAGTATTGTGTGTATGAACAGAAATCAGGGGGGAAAAAAAATCACTGTTTTGTGAAACATTTTACTTGGTACAGTAGTCTGGAAAGGCTTGAGAAAGTTCACTTTTCCTACCTTTGGTATTGAACCACTCTCTTAAAGCACCTAACTGGGGGTTGTTTTGTGGAGCTTTTATGGTACAAAGAAGTTTTTAATCCTCCTACCATGCGTTCTGACCAGTTGCTTTGGAATGCTTTGAAGAATGAGTATTCTTGGAAAGGAAAGCAGGAAGATAAAATCACCCTGAGGGTTTTTGTGTTTGTTTTTTGTATTTTGTTTTGAATCTGATATATCAGAGTGAGAAAAAAATAAGATCACAATAAAATATCTTACAACACATATGATCATGCTCTTATTGCAAAGAGTAGTTTTGGAAAAAAAAGTCTTTTTTTACAGCTGAAATAAATTACTCATCACTAAAAAACTGGAGTAAAATGGAATTAGGGCCCAGATACTAATTTTGTTACAGTGTTTCCTCTGTTGATTGGTTCTACTGCTTCTGAAGCACTTTTGATTGAAATTTGAAGTGGAGCATATATTGTAAATATAAAACAAGTATTGATACCAAATAAAATATACTTTAATACATGGATATGTCCATAGTTTAGGCTACTTATATAAAAAAATGTTGTCTAATATGAAAGTCATTTTGATATATAGGTCTTGAGTTTTACTTCTGCTTATGAGTCAGGAACTATTGATACTGAGTGTTTACAAATGGGAACAGCTAGAAGCTAGACTACCACCTACCATATTGGTAGTTGGTGGTGCAAATGACAGACTGAAAAACATTAAGCAAAAATGGAAGAACAAATTAAAAGGCTATGTCAATAAATGGATAATTTCTCTGACATTCTCTTGCATTTCATGCATGAGCTCAGTGCAGTGAATAGATTAACACGTTTAGTTTTCAATTCAGTAGGTGAGGTTTGTTATGAAAGTCGAGCAACACAGATGGTAGGCAATTATTCATGCTGCATCAGAAAGCCACGATGGAGACCCTATTAAAATACAACTGTTGATTAGTAATCATGGTTTCTGAAAAAAAAAAAAAAAAAAAAAAAAAAACTTGCCAAAAAAATGAAATCCCTGATGGGTTCAAATGCTTGCTAATTCGTCAAGTTAAGGCAAGGTTAAGATGTCAGTGTCATTAACTGAGATTGAATGACCTGGGTCCTCATTTTCTCCTCTACAGTCTGCTAATTTAAACCAGTGCTTTTATTATGGTTATATTATTATTATTATTATCATCAATGTACCTTTCTAGCATATCACCACTCTTGTGTAGCCCTACAGTAACTATGATGTTTCTTCTTTTTAACAAAGTGACCCTCGTCTCTTCCTCGTTAAAGCATTCATTTGATTGGATTTTGCTTTTAAAGAAGTTTGTAAAGTCCTAGTACATGACTGGAATTGATAACAATCAACTCATAGTGTAACAAGAAATTTCATTTTTAATAATAATGACTTAACGGGAGCTCAATATGAGGTGAATGCCATCAAACTTGTTCCCCATAGATCATCTCTAGTTTATAACATGTTATACATGGAATTGTGTGCCCTTTCTCACCCCCTAATTCATATGTTGAGCTCTAACCTCTAGTGAGATTAGATTTGGAGACTGGACTTTTATGGAAGCAATTGAGATTAAGTAAAGTCTTTATAAACGTGGGACCCTAATCCAATAGGACTGGTATCATATAAGAAAAGATAGAGGACACCAGGAGTACACATACCCCAAGAAAAAGGCCACATGCAGACACAGGAAGAAGGTGGCTATCTGCAATCAAGAAGAGCCTGCAGGAGAAGCAAAAACCACCCAATACCTTGACCTTGGACTTACAGCCCCTAGAACTATGAGAAAATATATTTCTGCTGTTTAAACTACCCCACCTGTGGGATTTCTTTATGACAGCCTTAGCAGACTATTAATACACAAGGTAAGGATCAGTGTGACTATTTGAAAGAAAAGGGAATTTTCTGTCAAGGTGCAATCTGGAACATTCCCCATGAGTGCTTGTTATGGGAATCGGCCCTGGCTTGATCAATCGAAGGCTTTTCTGATTTCATAGCCTGGGTTGACCCACTATATTTACAAATGCTCTCTAAGAGCTGAAAGTTACTCTAATTTAATTCCAAGCACTCTTGAGGTGTACGGAACTTGAGATAAGGGAGTAAATACGTGAGCTTTGCTCTTGCCTTTAAAATAATGTGGTGTTTGATTCTACTTTTCTGGCTCTTCCAAGTCAGACAAGTCCAGGGTTCTTGTGTATTTTGAAAGGATTTCAATCATTTCACTCAAACCTTCAGTGCACTAATATCTAGTAGTCATCCACTATGTTCCTGGGAGTATTCTATTATTATGGATGCAACAAATAAGACATAAACCTATCCTAAACAGCTCCAAGTACATTGCCCTATGGGAGGAATAAGCACAAGAACAAATAATTAAAATATTCTCAGCAGTGCAACTATCAGTGTGCTGCATGATTTCTAACCTGCAAGCTCGTACTGGTCTGCTATCTGATTAGTACAAAATGTGAGAGGAAGCATTTAGAAATGTCTACAGTGATTTGGTAGAAGTGCAAAATCCAACCTTTTTTTGTGTATGTATATTTACAGAATTATTGGTCTGGTCTGTGACCAATAGGGAATTAAAAAAGCAAACAGACATACAAAAAAAAAAAAATCTTCTGTTACCAAAGGTAGGTTGAGAAGTTCTGTTCTATGCAATACCTGCCTTTCCTTCACCTTGAGGAGGGAAGATGGAAAATAAATTCAAATAAGTGAGCTTTTTATGGACAGTTGCCTACATATTTTTATTGTATTTACTTCCACTTAGGTCAAGAGGAAATGAAATTAATACTATATTTGGGATCAGTTACTTAGTGTATTTTATTTTAAAGTAAAAAAAAAAGAAGGATTCTAAGACAACTTTATACAGATTGAGTCATTTTGCTATTTACATTAGTAATCTTTTGTCTCAGTCAGAAAAATAAAGCAATTGAGCTTAGATAGTAATTAGACACCTGCTCCTCTGGCTTAGTTTTACTAAGATTTAAAATAATTATCCAGGAGCCTCTGCTTCTTATATTACAGTTGAACAGGGAGATGGGCGCATCAGGAACTGGATCTCTTTGAAGGCAGGAGCAAGGTGGCAGCTTTGGGATACAATTTTTCATTTAATTTTTTCAGATAAGGTCCAGGCCATTTTTTTCTGGCTTTCCCAAGATGAGAAAGTTGAGATTCATTTGCCTTATCTTGGCTTAGGAAAATTCACTAACATCACACTGGCCATCACTCACATGACTCCTGAGGAAGAGAATGTCTGGATCATAAGAATATCCTGTTTGCAACCAGGGGAGACGGTGCCCGGATACCTGGTCTATGTCATTATTGCTCTCTTCAACGTTAAGTGATTTGATGGAAAAGAAATCACAATGCAAAATTACAAGTGGAATTGGAAAGGTTTGGATGAACTGGTCCAAAAAATATTTGGCAACCAATACAGAAAGGCAATGCAAAGTTAAAAATTGCTATGAACCATCTTGGTGTCACAGAGAAAGAAGTAATTAACCTATATGTTTATAAGTAGAACAAAGTTCAAGAGATTTAACATTATGCTTTTGGTAAGCTTCCATGAGAAATTAACACAATGAATATATATATATATATATATACCAATCCCACAGATATCCAATTACTAATAAACCTTTAATCCTCCTCAAATTTTACAGGAAATTCTGTTTGAATTTAAAGTGCTTTTCCATGCAGAATTTCTATTCCACTTATTCTGATCTAGAAAAGCAATTGACTTTTGCCAGTTATATTAAAAAAAAAAACAAAACAAAACTGGTATACCACCTTTCCATGTAGTGCAATCATCTTTCCTCTTTTATTTTCTCTTTCTACAAAGAAGAACTTGTTTTATTTTCCTTTTCTTTTGGCTAAGTCAGGATAGAGTATAATTGCAACTCCCTGCATGTGCCTAAAATGAAGTCTTTATGGAGGATTCTTTCCCATTAGAAATTAATCATTTTCTATGACCTATTCTTCCTTTCCAAGTTTTCCTTTTCGACAGAAGAGCTTATAAATCCCAATTTAAATTTAGGATGTAATTGGTTTCTTTACTAGCTTGTATAGGCTTTTTGGTACAATTGCAGGTATTTTTCCAGGCAAATAGCTTTTTTTTTTAAATGCCAAGATTCATTTGACTTTGAAATGTCAGAATGTTTGAGCAAGACCTTGGCATTCATAATGTGGATATATGAATAGATTCTTCAAGAAAAACACTATCAATTATGTTGCTATTTTTATGTTTAATTGAAAAAAGTTATCTTATATATGACCTAAATCCTGAAGAAATTGAATGTCATTGTGTAATATGGATGAGAAAGTTTATCAAAGTTATAATATTTTAATTTCTATAAATCACATGCAAAATCCTGAAGTAAAAGATGACTATAATTAAATACTATAATGTCTCTTT
This sequence comes from Canis lupus familiaris, assembly GCF_011100685.1. Taxonomy (NCBI): domain Eukaryota; kingdom Metazoa; phylum Chordata; class Mammalia; order Carnivora; family Canidae; genus Canis; species Canis lupus. The sequence continues at coordinate 82,798,555 of NC_049224.1, forward strand.
TCCTTTTACTCACTTATTGTAACACACGAAGGAAGAGAGAGTATGGGAGAAGTAGCATGCTAAGTGGCAATTAATGAATACAGTTCTCCCATTTGGGAGGAATTGTGAAAATTGAAGTTTTTCTATATTAGGACCCAATTCAGCACCTTGGGTCTATCATTTGTTGTATTCTGAAACCTGGAAGCTTGCTTACATCCTCTGACTCTCAAACTGGAACTAATAAATCCACCAGTATTGTTATGAAATGTAAATGAAAGGAAACGTGAGCACGTGCATTGTAAAGTGGAAGACTCTACGTAAATGTAGGTTGTATTTGGGTTTTTGATATTTACGTCTACTCCTCCTCCATGTAAGACTTGAAGCATTTAATTATATTCTGACCTAGGGGGAAAACTGCATATTTCATTTTTAAATTATTGACAATATGGACTACATATGTGTGAGAGAAATTAAATTGCCACTTGGGTGTCTTTATTTACACTTATCTCTGAAATAATAGATGTCTTCCTTTATCATTTTTTTTTCCTTTGTGAACCAGAATATATGTATTTTCCATGGATTAAGTGTCTTCTGGAACATATTGATATTTTTATCCTTTACTACCAATTTATTGCATTTTCCCCCAGACACTGTTTTTCATTGGCACTGTAGTCAGAGGCAGAGATTCAGGACCTAAAGGACCAGAGAGGTCAAAGATACCAGTAGGTCTCCAAATCTAATGGAAGGCATGTTTAGTATGGTGTCCTTTCTCCCAGCAAGTTGGCATTTGTTGGCACCTAGGGCAGTCTAGAAAAGACAGACATTTGTCTGGTTGCTGAGAACTGGGGGAATTTCATTGCCTCGTTTAGCAGAAGGACTGTCCCAACAAATCACAATCTTTTCAAAGAAGTGCATTTGACCTGAGATTATATATGTCACAGAAACATTTTCTCACCTAATGTAACACAGCGGGAGCCCAAATTCTGGTTTCCCTCTTCTGCTGAGCTTTATCAGGTCTATGATTTCCATGACTTACAGCATACCGGTCTTGAATTCTCCATTTCTCCCCATCTCAGACTGCTGGAATAAGGATTAACGTTATGCTTTGGAGGACCACAATTTATGGTAATGCTTCTTAGATGTGTACGTGTGGTTTAGGGTGGGAATTCATTTGTGTATTTATTGGAGATGGCCTTAATAAAAAATCTATAGGCCAAAAAGATGTGAATGGTTCTGAATTGTTTAAAAATAATTATCAGCAAATAAATGGGAATTTGCATCTATTGACTATTCCAGCTGACAAAGCTTCCTCCTATTTCAGCAATTTTTCACTTGCTTCCTTGTGCCTACTATGTCCTCCTATCCCCCTCCCCACCTCCCACCACGCCTGGTACATCCTGCCTTCTGCATGTCTTCCTCACACCCATCCCCAACCACTCTCCCATGTCCACCCCCCAGACCCAGAAATGGCTTATTTCCTCTTTACATTTGGTAATCTGCTTAAGGCTTTCCCTGACCCCTCATCTTCACTCATTTTCTCAGTGATACAAAAACAGTTAAATTAGTCCAAAAGTGTACACTATTAGTTATATGCTTACAGAAAGTAGCCTTCATTAAGACCGAGGTATATCTGTCTTATGTACTATTGAATTGTCAATATCTAGAAGAGAGTTTAGCACATAATGATTTTCAGTATATATTTTTATTGACTAATCAAATGAATTCAAGTTCTTTTGACTTTAAGAAAAATGTCAGATTTCCCCCAAAAGCAGGAGGATGGATAACTAAGAAGTCATTCTTCTCAGCATTGCATTGGAGTTGATTTATTTGGAATATTTAATCTCTAGAACTTAAATCATGCTAAAAAGAAAGATTATGGTATATTTCATAAAGCAAAGCTAGATCAACTTATAGTTCCATTATTTATAAGCATGTGGCCTTTGAAAATGCACCTATATAGACCTCAGTTTTTTTTTTCCATCTGCATATTGGGAAGAATATTTTCATTAATAATATTTATGAGACTTTATGTATGAATATACCTTTCTTGTCCTGATCTCACTCAAAACTCAAGATTCTTAAGTCCAACTACCTTTTTGAAATTTCCACCTGGATATCTAATTGACATCTCAAAACAGCATTTCCAAAGCTCAAATCAGTGATTTCCTCACTTAGCTTTCTCTGTAATCGTCCCCACCTCAGTATATGGCAACTCCATTTCACTGCTTGCTTCACACCAAAACCTTAAAGTCACTGTTGAATAATTTATTTCAAATCTTTCAATCTACATATAAAATTGTCTTTGCTAAGTTTAAGATGTATCCAGAATTCAACTACTATTTGTCAACATCCTTTTCCCTGCTTGTACAGCTGTAGGTGCTTGCGGATCTTCACTACCTATCTACACTACCCTCCATCAAACTCTTCCTTGATCATTTCATTTCAACCATTAACTTTTCTCACCTTAGCTTGAACATGGTTAAACATCAGGACCTTTTTCCAGAACAATCTTCTCCAGATATCTATAGAGCTAACTCCCTCCTGTCTTCCTCTTATCTGCACAAATGTCACTTCATCAGAGAGATGTTAATGACTACCTGCAATGGACTGAATGTGTCCCCCCTAAACTCATATGTTAAAGGCCTAATGTGACGATATTTGGAAGTAGGGCCTTTGGGAGGTCATTAAATCATGAAAGTGGAGTTTCCATGATGAGATTAGTGTCCTTATAAGAAGAAGAAAGCTAACACATTCTCTCTTTGCCATGTGAGGACATAACCAGTAGATATCCATCTCCATGCCAGAAAAGGTCCCTCACCAAGAACCAAATCTGTGGGCACTTTGTTCTTGGAATTTCTACTCCAGAACCATGAGAATGTTTGTTGTTTAAGCCACCCTGTCTATGGTAACTTTTTATAGCACTTCAAGACAACTAAGATACTATCCTGTATAAAATAAAACACTTCCTATCATCAGTCTCTATCTCCGTTTTACTCTTTAATAAACTTATAATAGGCTGATCTATTCAATATGCTTTTATTATTTATTTGCTATCTATTTTCTTCCAGTAGAATGTAATCTCCTTGAACTTAAAGATTGTTTAATTCACTGGTTAGGATAGTGACTGGCTCGCAATAAGTACTCAATGGTTATTTTTTGAATGAATAAATAAATTAATGATCATTTTTGTCATTTAGAAGGTTCACAGTAACAAATGAATTTATTATGATAATTACCTTCAAACTAAGGGATATCATGAGTTTCCATTTTAAAGATGTATCAAAGAATATCATAGTTTATTTGTTAAAGAAAACTGATTTTCAAGTTAGGTTAGCTAACTATTATCCTATAAAGGATATTTAGCATTTCACATATTTAGCATTCTCTGTGATGAAGCTGACTTGACCCACAGCTGATAACTATCTATGAGGTATATATAAACCATAATATGTGATTCCTCACGCCTAATCAAGTTCTTTCTATGTTTTTTCTCTGAGGTTAAATTTATAGTCAGCATTTCACAAGGAAGTAAATTAATAACATTATAATATATGAAACAAGTGGAATTCTTATATTTTTTCAGAAATATATACTGTAGGCAAAATTATATTTAAGATTGAAATTTTTTGATACAGGTACTGTTCCACAAAATTCAAATGGAACTCTATCACCCCAATCCTAAGTATGCTACATCTCCTATATTTTCTTAAAGTCTCATTAAGAGATCTCAAAAAATTATAATTTGATTTATCATGAAACTTACTGACTATGGGCCAAATCTTTAATTCCAGTGACATCATAAAATAGCATTATTACCTCCTTTGCTACCTGTAGGTTGCAGAAGTTGTGTTAAGATTCACACAAATATATGTCATGGTCAGTTTCCTTTCTCTTTTCTTTTCTTTTCTTTTCTTTTCTTTTCTTTTCTTTTTTCTTTCTTTTCTTTCTCTTTCTTTCTTTCTTTCTTCTTTCTTTCTTTCTTTCTTTCCTTCTTTTCTCTTAATGCATCTTTAATTAACGTGTTCTACATTGGTCAGAATTCCAATTCAAATGAAAACAACTAAAGAAAAGAGAGAACTTTCTTGGAATAGTGTATATCTGTAGATGGATCTCATATCTTATTTCAAAAGTGAAAACTCTCTTAAAAAGGTGTCTACACAGAGGCACCTGGGTGGCTCAGTTGGTTAAGCATCTGCTTTCAGCTCAGATCATGATCTCAAGGTCCTGGATTTGAGCCCCACATGGGCTCCTTGCTCAGGGGGATCCTGCTTCTCCCTCCCTCTACCCCTCCCCCTGCTCATGCTCTGTCTCTCTCAAATAAATACAATCTTTTAAATATTTTTTTTAAAAGGTGTTCACACATATCTAAGTAAAGGACATCTAAATGAAATGAAAATAACATGACAAATCCATTTGGCAATTTGGTAAAATACCACTTGTTCTACCTGAGACACAATTTTACTTCCAAACATCATTTTGACAAACATAATTTTATGATTTGGCATAATATTCTAGGATTATAGGATACTTAAAGCCTAGATCTTATAGTTCTCACAAAACACTAACTCTATAAATGAGGAAAATGGTCTATGTTCTTAGAATTATTTAATCACATTATTTATGACAGAAAACAGCTTTCTTGAATCCTAAACTTGTTGATTTTCTAGTAGTTGTGTACTCCTATTGTCGTGATCCTCCTCAGTGGTTTTATAATACCCTGCTCCGATTTCAAGTTGAATTTATTTATTTATTTATTTATTTATTTATTTTAAAGGTTTATTTGTATGATTGAGACAGAACATGAGTAGGGGGAAGGGCAGAGGGAGAGAGAGAGAGAAAATCTCATGCAGAGCTTGATGCGGGTTTGATGCCATGACCTGGAGATCATGACCTGAGATGAAGCCAAGAGTCTGATATTTGACCAACTGAGCTACGCAGGTGCCCCAAGTTAACATTTAAATTATTAATTTTTATGGACTTTTGTACGATAGGGACTGTTTTGTTCATTTCTTTATTCTAATTTCTACCAGGCATTATACCATGTCCGGATATAAAGTAGCACTCAGTGATTCTGGTTAAAGAATTGAAGAAATGAAAGAATAATGACAACTAATTTCTTTCTTTATAATTATAAATGCCTTTCTGTATGTAGACTCTTTAAGTTGATAAAAATAAAGATCGTTTGTGTGAGGAAAGTTGTCACGTAAGGTACATTCAACGTAATAATCTCAAAGTAATTGTTTTGAGGACTATGATATTTGAAAATATGTATAAAGCTAAGCTGTAACATTCAACATTCATGAATTTAATTTTGGCAATTCCTCTCTATGCAACACTATTCTCTCCAAATCTATCTTTCCTATACATAAATACACTTTAGGGGATGAAATTAATCTTCTACAATTAAAAAAATATTCTATTAATGCAAATATGGGCAAATTATTTTAGCATTTTAGGTTCACGAGTACTGTTAGAAGCTGCCTGCCTTCTGAGTCCCCACTGCAACACCCAAAGAAGATCTCCTTTCATCATTTTGACAATAGGAATGATTTTGTAAATACTCCTTGAATGTATTTCACAGGTCAGCAGTCTCACTCCAGTATAGATCTACATCTTAGATTAGATCATAATTTGTTTTCTGCTTTACCTTCACCCTGACGTGCTATTTCATGTAATGAAACAGTAAATCAATAGAATCCTTGTGGGTGGGATTCAGTAAAGAAAACAACCTGTGTTCTGCTTAATTATAAACTCATTAAAATGAGAACATGACATTTCCAAAGCACTGATTTATTCTTACAAGTCAAATTTCACTGAAAGTTAAGTGTGAGGCTTACTGTCCTGAAAACAATCTTAATTAATTAAAACCATGCACAAACGATCACTGATCTGGTTGGAGCTCAAGAGCCTACTGATTTTGTTCTCCAGAAGAATAAGCATAATAGGTCACAGATACGAAATCTGCTCAATTATAGCTGGAATTTCTACCTAGTCCAGAACTCTATAAAGAGAAAAATATATGCATTCTTAGAGGAAAGTTATTCTTCTCTCATGATTTCTGTGTGATTTGATTACAATGTCAGGGAGAAAAACACTAGTTTGAGTCTTATAAAAGAAATTGTAGATATGTTTAGAGATGGTGTTCAAGGGCCCTAATATCCATATATAAATAGATACTTCATAATTTAACTACTCACATGAGACACACTTTAATTTGCTAATATTTACTTTTCTTCTCTCTAGTCTCTTACTGATATGTTAGTATTTTATTTTTTAGAGGAGAGAATAAGACAGTACAATAAGACTTGGCGATTGGATCAAGGTCAAATAGGTAGTAAATGACAGAAGAATGTGCTACTCCTGTTATTTCTGGAAAAGTGATTACCCCGTGTGTCAAAACATTTGGACACATGGAGCATATTTTCTCAGAACATATAACTTGCCATGCCTGAGATTATCATGATTCGATCATACAGAGAGACTCTTCAAGGGCTCAGTCTCCCGGAGTCTCATTTGGAATTCAATGGCCATTTTGCATTAGTAACTTCAGTTACCACTTTGCATTATCATTCGCAGGAGCTGTACTCTCAAATGTAGGCTAGAAAGCATCATATTTAAAAGCCATCTCTGCATGTCAATATTTTGAGAATGCAGAAACAAAACAAAATAAAAACCCGTGAATCCTATCAATCTCCCCCCGATCCGTTTTTCTTAACTGATCTGTTCCACAATTTGGACACTTAAGTCCTTAAAATTAACTTCGCTATGTTTTTATTTGCTGTGACAAGACACCTCCGGCTTTCAGCACTTGGCAGATAATTAAAATATGTGGAATACTACTCTCCTGGTAGTTGCTTTACTTTGGAACGGATTTACTTGAGAAATAATGAAATATTGTTAACTTCTAGGCTTTCTCAGTCCATGAAAAGGTTAATTTATTTAAAAAGAGTGGTGAATTAAACAGCTGGACTAAAAGACACATTTCACATCATCAAAGTGTGATGTCTTTCTATGGAAATTGGGCAAAAACCTGTCCCATAAGCTATTACTCTCCCTTGTAACTGGTCTCCCACTCACCAAGTCTGTCTTATCCTCAGGGAACAATGAAAAGAAGCATCTGCAAGGAAGTAGCAAGTGTTCTTTGGTCACCGATGTAATTGGATTGGGTATATTTATGTTCTAGCAGATTAGGGTCAAAGACTTGAATTGAATTTGAAATTGCACCGTAATTCTCACTAACTGAAAAAAAAAATTAGGAAGAAATGATCTCTGAAATTATATATTTAAAACTTGAAGCACCCAAGCCTGCAACATGTTTGCTCTGAAATATACCTCCCCACAGGGTCAATATTTTAAATAAGGAAATCTACATTTACTCTTCACTACAAATAGCTGGTAAGGACAAACTGTGAGTCAGAGGATTATGTTTAAGAAAGCTGCCTTCTCTATGCCCTCTTGATATCAGAAGTAAGGAGACGGGCATTGGGGTGAGAAGTAATTATTTCTGAGTTATTATATCATCTGAAATATTCTATTTCACATTTTTGTGGCTTTTAGAAATATATTTGGAAACACACAAATGTAATACCTACACACATAGATATCAAATATGTGTAACTGTATACTTAAACAAATTTTCAAGCAGAAATGGATTCGAGTAAAAAATTTGTATTCTTCTTAAAGTACTAGTTCCCAGAGGAAAGAATAAGGCTGCTGCAGTTTTCGCCAAAAATTATTTTATTTAGATGTATGTATATATAGCCCAAATGAATGTGAAGATAATAATTTTGGACAGAGGATTTTTGAAATGCTGATGTACAAATTTAGACATATATAATAATTTTTATAGCCCTTCCACCTTTTGACTTTAGTTACCACATAATCTACAAAATTTCCACAATACAAGACGTTAACTTCATTATTTCTGAAAGCTACAATTTGGTCATTAGGTCAGAAAACTATATAGCTTTCAAAATATGATGGCCTACTGGGTCACCTGAATGACAGATGACCCTTTCTGTATGAAGACATTGCATTGTGGAAGGAAGCAAAATGTTCTCTATAATGAGGTGGGTCGGAGGGGCACCCCAAAAGAGGCCAATAGAAGAAATTCATGGTTCACTGATGAACACATTTTCACTCAAGAGTCAATAAATAAAATCAATATATGTTTTCCTTTAAGGAGAAGAGTCATAGTTCTAGGATCCAAATGCAGTTTTGATATTTCATAGAATGTGTAGTTTGATAATGTATATCATTTAGTATCTTCTGTGGTGGGGTAAAATGGCTTAAGATCTTCTAGGTACAAAATTGGCTTCATTGGGGATCCCTGGATGACTCAGCGGTTTAGCACCTGCCTTCAGCCCAGGGCATGATCCTGGGGTCCTGGGATCAAGTCCAACATTGGAGTCCCTGCGTGGAGCCTGCTTCTCCCTCTGCCTGTGTCTCTGCATCTCTCTCTTTGTGTCTCTCATGAATAAATAAATAATAAACCCTTAAAAAAATTTGCTTCCTTGCTAATGATCTTCAAAGCATTTTACATGTAAACATTTTGCTCTTTATCTTAGTTTTTTTCCCTTTCCCCTGAATAGATTATCTTTTCTTCCTCCTTGGACTCAATTTTTTAGTCACTGAACTTAACTGTTTCAATGACTTTCAATGCTAATTGAAAATTTAATATCTGTATTTTACCTTTTGGTATTGTCTGAATATGCCCCCCCCACACACACACAAATTCATATGGTAAATCCTAATCACCAAAGGTGATGGTAGTAGGAGATAGGACTTTTGGGAGGTGGTCATGTCATGAGTGTGGAGCCCTGACAAACAGGATTAATGTTCTTCTCAAAGAGACCCCACAGAGCTTCCCTGTCCATTCTCCGCGTGAGACCCCAGTAAAAAATAATTAGTCTACAGCTGAGGAGAGGGCTCTTACCAGAACGTGACCATGCTAGCACCATAATCTTGGTGTTCCTAGTCATTAAAATTATAAGAAATAAACTGCTGTTTATGAACTACCCAGTCTATGGTATTTTGTTATGACAGCCTAAGCAGACTAAGACATCTTTCTAGATATAAAATTAAATGAATATACATGTGTAAAATAGCTGGCCCAATCCCTGGCATGTATTGAAATAACATAAAATATTTGGGGTGTGTGTGTGTGTGTGTGTGTGTACATGTAGGGACATGTACAGAGTTAATTTAGAGACATTACTTTTGAATAAAAGAATTTATAAAATAATCAGTCATAAATATATTCCCAAGGATTTTATTTATCCAATATGAGATGAGGGAATTTTAATGACTAATATGTCACTTCCATTGCTTCTGTCACCTTTAATAATCTGTACCAAGCACTGCTCTGGGTTGAAATACTAACTATCCCAGGTAACATGTAGGTCTTTGTAGAATTTGTGAATCTTCTTTTAAAAAAATTATTTATTTATTCATGAGAGACATCCACAGAGAGAGGCAGAGACACAGGCAGAGGGAGAAGCAGGTTCCAAGCAGGGAGCCACACGTGGGACTGGATCCCAGATCCTGGGATCATCCCCTGAGCTGAAGGCAGACGCTCAACTGCTGAGCCACCCAGGAGTCCCAGATTTGTGAACCTTCTTAACTTTACTTATATTCCCCCATGGTCTCCAAGATTTCTCAGCAGTCCTGAATGGATCACTGGGGAAATCATACAGATCCAGTATGAATCATTTAGACAAGGATTTTTCAGAATCATGTCTATCCAAAGAGTGTTCGAATCTATTTGGTGATCATACATCATTCTGATTTGGTTTTGGTGCCTTATGTATATCCTACTATGCTATAACTCACCTTCAACCAGTCCTCCAGATCAGTGATGTTTACTTTCTTTCTTTCTGTTTGTAAAATGCATATCGCTTCCTGTTGATATTTGTCCAGCAAAACAAAACAAAACAAAACAAAACATTATTAGTTTATATCTCTCAGCTCCTTGAAGAATGCCCTGATTAAGCAACTTGCTACATTAAAAGCAAATATCTACATTAATAACTTTCCTACCAAAAAAAAAAAAAGAAAAAAAAATAACTTTCCTACCAAAATAACCAGTGGCAAACTTTCAAGACATTCTGTATTAAGTCCACTTCCTTTCCATCTTAAACACTAGGTATGTGTGGATCACAGTATGTGTGCATCTTCTAAAAGTCTCAATGTCACTTGTTAAAAGCACAAATGATTAGCCACAGAAACATTGTTAAATAAGGCTAACATTATGCATCCTGATGATGCTGGAGGGTTCAGATAGCTTTTGTCCTTGTTTCTCTACCCCAAGACTATCAAAATATCTTAGCAGGCCACTGTATACTCAGCGGGCGATCAATAAAAATTAGTAAGGATTCTTATCACTCACAAGGAGAAGTTACAGCACGAGAAACAGAAATATAAACAATTAACACACGGAATTTTTAAGATAAATGTCAGATATGTATTTCGGGTCAATGTTTACTTTCTTTGTGGTGTGAGCTTGATGTAATACTTGAGAAAATATAAAATACTGTACACTGAGGACAGAGCCTTCATATATCTTCTGGCCATTTCTTTCCAATTGAATGGTATCCTTTGAATCTGAGATCCAATTATCATCATTTGGGGAGAGATTCTGACTACCAATTTAAAAGAATTCCTTTTTTTAGCAGTCTGCAATGATACATGGAGACAATGTAGCTATGTCTTTATTTAGTGCTAAATTATCTACTTCACATAATAAGCAAATGTTGAAAATGAAGAAAGGGTACTCTGTACAATTTTTCTCAAATGACAAAGATTGGATGTCCAGTAATTGGCCCGAAGTCCTGATTTTTGGTCAATTACTTACATTTCAGACCATATTTTATATAACAAGTTTAGCCTCTTTTTCTTGAGCTTTTACCCACTTAATAGATTGCTTCCTATTTATATAATGCCTATTTCTGAAGGATTTAATGTAATTTAGATTATTCATTAATCCTGATAATGTAACTGCAAGTTAGATGATTATGCCTTTACAGTGATGGAAACTGAGGCAGAGATAATTTTAGTGACTCTCATAAAATCCAACGATTTCCCATTTGTGACAATCTGCCTTCCAGGAGGAATTGTCACCTCATACACACTCGGCACTGGTAGGTCACCATATTCAAAAGTTCCCATAGAGACTGTCCCAAACTTTTATATTTTGTAGCTCATTAGCTGAGAGAGATGCTTTAGTTTTTTGCTACTGCATGTACATCTGGCAATAAAAATCTCCTCTGCAGGCACTAAAGCGGACATGAGGAGAAGAGCCTTACTCAAGAGCCTTAGTGGCACAAACAAGGCAGCTTTCTTCTCCTCATTATTAATATCAGATTGTGAAGCAGGTACAGTAGGACCCCAACAGAGGGCTAGTGGCTTAATGTCTCAAGCAGGAACATATGCCAGGAACAAGACTCTGGATCCCAGTCTAGTAGTGACAGTACCTGGAATCCTATTAATGACATTCCAATTTTCAACGTATTTAGTATATTAAGTAAAACAAAAGCTTTCAGTGGGAAGCATCAGAGATGACAGCCATGTCCCCTACAACAATGTGAGTCTCTGGGTCCCCTTCCTGTATACAAAATGAAATAATAAACACAGATCTTAGATCTTACCTTTTTGAGTAATCACTCTGAGAGAAAGAGATCAGCATCCATACTGGAACTTGTCCCTATAGAGACCCCTTATTTTTATTTTTTAAAAGATTTTATTTATTCATGAGAGACACAGAGAGACAGGCAGAGACACAGGCAGAGAGGAGCAGGCTCCATGCAAGGAGCCGGACATGGGACTCCATCCCAGGACCCTGGGATCATGCCCTGAGCCAAAGGCAGCTGCTCAAGCACTGAGCCACCCAGGTGCCCCTGGAATTTGTCCCTATAGAGACACCTTATTTTTAAAGAAAAGGAGATCCATAGTACCAGCTGATATACTGAAAAAAAAAAAAAAAAAAAAGATGTTCATAGGAGAACCCCTATAGGAATCATGTCAAATTTAAAATAACTGTCCAGGGCAGCCCAGGTGGCTCAGCGGTTTAACACAGCCTTCAGCCCAGGGCCTGATCCTGGAGACCTGGGATCTAGTCCCACATCGGGCTCCCTGCAGGGAGCCTGCTTCTCCCTCTGCATGTGTCTCTGCCTCTCTGTGTGTGTGTGTGTCTCTCATGAATAAATAAATAAATAAAATCTTTAAAATAAATAAATAAATAAAATAACTGTCCAGTAATAATTTTGATGATTGCCAATGATACTAAAGAAGTGGATGTGGGAACATAGGATGTAAATTCCAATTGCAGACCTGAAATGGAATGTGGCTACTTAATACCTACTTTAAGATGCTACTGTTTTGGCAGAACTCATTTCTAAGGATTTCTTTGTGCTTATGATTTTTCCCTTTTGGTGATTGAATTTTGAACAAAGTAAGTAATGTACTATTAGAAAGCTATCCTTAATTTTGATATCTCAAGAAAATAAGGAGTATGGCCGTATTGTATCTATTGAATATCTCTAACATCGTTAGAAATGCTGAATGTGTCATACGTATTTAATAAAGCCACAGTTCATATAATTTAATAGACTAAAACAGAAAAACGGAGCTGACACCACATATTTATCATACTCTTCACAGAAGAAGATAAAGAAAACCACCAACAATCTATTCAGGGGAAAGGGAAGTAAGCTCTGTGGTACAGAGCCAGAGAGATAACACAGGCAGGAGACTTTGCTCCCTGCAATGAAATGTGAACGTCTTTAAGAGATGTGAAGTAATACAAGCAGAAATGATAGATGGAAGATTTCTGCTTGAAACAATGCATGTAAGGTATTATCCAAATCACCCTCTGTGAAAGCCCTTACTCTTTTTGTAAAAGCAAGAGGAGAAAATCAATATATAGTTACAGAATATAGTATTAATAGTTCAGGGATTTTTTTTTTCAGACTTGTTTTCCAAACATTTTTTTTTCACATGGTAAATTGTACTTATGTCTATACTAATCTTGAGATCTGCTTTTTTTCAAGTACAAAATGGATGTGATGCAGTATGTCAGGGTTTGCTAGGCATTCTGAGAGTACTTAGTAAGTTTCAGATTCCAGAATTATTCCAGATCTGTTGAGTAGAACCTTTATACCATATACCTTTTGCTACTGTCACAAAGTACCACAAACTTTGTAGCTTAAAACAACATACATTTACTGTGTTACAGTTCTGGAAGTCAGATTCCAAAAATAGGTCTCACTGGGCTAATGTCAGGATGTCAGTAGGGCTGGTTCCTTCTGGAAGCTCTGAGGATAATCCATCCTCTTGTCTTCTCCAGCATCTAAAAGCTCAGCATCCCTTAAATCTTAACCCCCTTCCTCCATCTTCAAGGCTAGTAGGTAGGGTAGCATCTTCAAATCTCTCTCTTTCTACTTTTGTAGTCACATTACTTGTTTTGATTCTGACTTCTTGCTTCCTTCTTTTAAGGGCTCTTATGATTAGGCCCACCTAGATAATCTAGGATAATCTTCTTGCCTCAAATTTCTTCAATTACTCACATCTGCACAATCTCTTTTGATATCTAAGGTAACATATTCACAGATTGGGGGATTGGGACTTCCAACATCTCTGGGCGTTGTTCAGCCTACTACATCAAGTCCCGGTAGAAAAAGATGATCTCTCTAAGCAATTCAGTTCTATGATTCTGTGTTTACCAACATTTTTGTTAGTACATAAAACTATTTCCAAATTCAGTCATTCATCCAATCATTAACTTATGTAATCATTCCTTATTCAATAAACATTTGTTTTATAGCTACTGGATGTGAATCACAAAACCAGTGCAAGGAGACACAGAATAGATTGAAAAAGAAACGCCTACCCATGTGGAATTGTATCTTTCAATATAGTTCTTAAACTGAATTCATGTGTTTGTTACCTAATATCTGCAAGGTGTGGTCCACTTACAAATAAGCAGACATCTAGTAGACAGAACATGTTATATATTGTTTTCATTGAAATTATGGTTGTTCTTTCAGAAGTGGATTGCAACATAGTGTAAAGAATAAGAATCATGCATGGGGATATATCATAGAGTTGCTAAGAAAAAAGGAAAGAAAAGAGGAAGAAAGAAAGAAAAGAAGAAAGAAAAACGAACGAATGAACAAACGAAAGAAAGAAAGAAAGAGAAAAGAAGAAAAGGAAGCCTGTAAGACTACAGCCTAGGGAGATATACTGAGCGATTGACATACTGCTAGGGTGTCAATAAAATCAAATTCTGCCCGTTAGAGGAATAATGAGCTCTTTTCTCTCTGCACCCAAGGGAGATTAATTCAAGAACATGTATTTTATTCATGTTCTTCACCTCTCGCTGCAAAATAAAAGTGCTAAAACTGGTCATCTGGGGGTGGTTTTCCTTTTTATTCTCTCTTCTGAGAAGAAACATGTTGCATAACTTCTATTATGCACAGAATAGCATAATAGACATTTTGTTGTTTGGATTCCTGGCCAAGTGATTTAATGAATGCTCAATTAAAAGATATGTTTTTTTTTATAATTATCATAACAGAACTGACAGAAAATTTCCTCTCCTGTTAAAAATGTCCAAAGTTAGGCAACAATCTGCTGATGCCATGCACGAAATGAAAACGAGCCAGTCACTGAAAGAAAGCAATAGCTTTCATTCTCTATAGTCAGGCTCTTCTGAAACAGCCCCAGAAACTTCCATCTTGCCTCAGCCTCCTGCTTTCTGTTTCTCTGAGTTTCTCTCTTTCCTGATGCTACCACACATTTATGCCACCGCTCCTGTCTGTTCTCTTGGGATAGAGCAGAGACATTGGGTGCAACAATATCCCTATACCACATGAGCATTTTCTCCTCACTTGTGCTGTTTTATCTTTAGGTATTCCGTGCTTGGAAGTGGCTCCCTAGACTTATAGGTATCCTTTCAGATTTGCCTTCTAATTTGAACTTTCCCATTTCCTCAAATTTCTCTGGAAAACCCATCCACCGTCCGTGCAATTGAATGAGAAAAGCCTGATGAGGTTATCTGAGCTCTATGCTAATGTGTACTCCTGGCTTTATAGGATTCCACTTACAGAAAACGTATTTTTATTTGAACAGGGAGCCATCGATACTAAAATCCCATGCTTCTCAAATACCTGTGGACCAGTAAATTTAGGATATCAAAAGTTAAACAGGATGCATCTGTCTGAAGTATGCATCTTACTTCATTCAGATTTAATTGATTAGAAGTAAGTCACAGCACTGCTTATGTATTATTAGATGGAACGTACAATTTGTGTTAGAATTCCTAAAGCCAAGAGTTTAGTTTCTAATAAATCTTGTCCTTGTGATAGGCTTTTCAGATTTGTCTATCTCTAGAACTCTCTCTGCAGAACACCATAGAAAACATATTTAACTTGTCTGCTACCATGGATATTCCTGTAGAAGGGTTTGAGGGTAACTGCCTAAAACAATATTGGGATTTAGCTTTGCTGGATGATGTTGCAGAGTCTCTCATCATCCATTTGTTATCACTATCAACTTTAGGCCTGGAATGGGGAAAGCAGAGGTTAGCTTTGAACTCTGTGTTTAAGTAAATTTTTAGTAATGACTTCCTCAATGATAAAAGAAACAGTTGAGAAATAGAGGGTTCAGAATAAAAGCTGATGGCAAAAAACTGAATAGTACTAAGAGGAAAGATCTTTCTTATATTCTAGCCCATTATCAATCATACTGATGGCAACCACAGGAAATCAGACTATGAATTGAGTATTACGAATTATCTAGAGCCATGCCCACATTTTACAGGTAAGATGAATGAGGCATGTGGAAGGTGAGAAGATTTCTCCTGGATCTCCCATCCTCTCATTGGAAGAAGAAATAGGCCTCTTATAAATGGAATTAGTTAAGAAAGCTTTCTATGGTAATTGAAAACCCCCAGATAGCATCAGCTAAAGGTAAAAAGGAAATTTATTAAGTCATGTAAGCAAATCATGAAATGAGTGGAGGTTGAGCCGTACTGGGAGTTGACTGGCTATAAACGCTTAAATTTAGCTCTTCTCTCGGCTTCCTGCATCAGCTTCATGTTCTCTTTTTGTGCATGGACTTTTTCTGAACATCAAAAATAGAGCAGTAGGTGTCTCATTCTTTCATTTAAACAGCTTCTTACCTACAAGGATCATCTCCTGTTCTTCCTTTTCCAGAATTTAGGATCATATGGAAGAAGTCAAGCTGGTCTGGCTTGAATCATATGATCATCCCTTGGACCATGGAAATATGAGTTAGATTAATTTTCTAATTCTGCATCACCAAGAAACAGCTTTTAAAGGAAAGGAAAGATGACAGGGTGTTGGGCAGATAAAATAAAAGCCCCTCCCCTTGGGTGCTGGGTCTTTAGTGGGAGGGACACATTGGGTTTTTGAAGTGCGTACATCTACTCTCCAATGGGAGTATTTCATACCCAGGATGCTCCAGTTTTGTCCACCCAGGTTATTCATTATCGAAATCAGTTCTAATAGCGCTAGCAAATTAGCTTGGTTACAAGGTGATAAGGAGGGATTATTAGGGTTATTAAGGATTAAAGGATTAACTTTTCCTCCCATTATCAGCCTTTAAAAAAAAAAATCATTCTATCAAACCCAGTAGCCATATATTGTATGAGACAATGTATACAGACAAGTAAAATGGTCATTTCGGATTGCATCAAATTACCCACTTACTTTTCAGAAGTAGTCTAATTTAGATTTCTCCCCAAATATTATTTTTCACTACAACCATGTTTGATGCTTTCTTCAAAAAGATCATCTTGTCCACTTTGAAATACAAATTAGGGTAATGTTTAAGTGACATGAACCTATCTCTACTGCTCATACACAGACTTTATCTGAAAGTATGTGAGTGTCTTATAGCCCTTTCATTTTCAAAACAATAAATATGTTGCTTCCCATAGGCATGTGCATAAATGTCTACAAGAAATGCATTAATCCTCTTAATTGGATGGGCTATTAATAAGGATAAGTCACATGTTTCTGTGTTTCTGACTACCATAAGCAGCACACTACTTCTTAGATTTCTTTTTAATTTTTAAAAGGAAACAGAATTATTCTGATATAGCTGCGACTTTCTACCTATATATAAAACTTTGAAATTGGATTTCAATATAAAGAAGAAGAAAAAAAAAAGAAAGCTCTGTGATACCTATCCACAAATGGGATGTAGAAATGTAACAACCAAAATATATGTAGCTATCTATATATATTTATTGACACATTGATACACACACATATATATCATATAACACATATATAATAGATATTTTAACAATAAAAGCTTAGGTATGAGTCCAGCTTCAGAACTAATTAGTGAGCCTTAGTGAACCTAATACAGTGTTAATTATAGGTTCTATTTAGGGAAAGAAGAAACAGCAAATTGTAGAGAAAGTGCTTTATGGAGGTAACCAGGGCCCTGACCTCTACTCTACCTTCTGTGATCTTGAAAATAACACTGTCACAGATACCAGGACCCTTCCTCCTCATTCATACCTGTATATCTTTCATAAAAAGGATAATATCAAGAAAAAAGTAAAGGAAACCCACAATATTTCACCAAAAACTAATCTTGAGATCTTGAGGCATTTTATTAGTCAAATTGTGTTCACCATGCCATAGGAGTATTTTTGCTTCCCTACCTGCTGTCAGAGAGAGAAACATTCACTAACATCTCACAAACTAAAATATTAGAATAGTTTCTTCATTTCCCTCTCAATTCAGCACCTTGTGTAACCATAGCAACTCACAGGTACAAGGGAGCAGGACAAGTTGCCCCTAATTCTGGCTTCTCCAAGTGTCCTGTCTAATATTTGATATTTCATGATTTATAGCTCCAGTAGCAAATAAAACATGCCATGTTCTTATATTCAAAGTCTGTAATTATTCTTCCTGCTTTTGAAACCACAATGAGAGCTATGGAGATTATTAGCAATACTATGGCTTAAATCTCCCCATCTTGAATACTGTGTCTGCTTTCTTGTAACTGAGTAAGAATACCTACCGTCTGAGAGACTAGAGCTGGTGTCCCCACAGATTTTTGTGAAATTGTAATTCCAGCTTCTCAGAGAGACATAGAATAAAAGAACAAGAGTGAGAGAGAACACATGGTGCCGTAGAAAGAGCTTGAACTTTAAAGTGCAACTGTCCTGTTTTGAATCTCAGGCCTTCAAAACCTACCAGAAGGAATTTCAGCTAGTCACTTCTGTGTCTGAGTATCTGTTTCCCCATCTTCAAAACAGAGAGATTGATAGACACTTCTTAAGATCATTGACGTGATTTAATGAGATGGCATATATAAGTCCCCAAGGGTAAAGTGAGCTGAACTACAAAAAATGTAGCAAATGTTCTGAATCACGGTCTCCCCTCCCCTTCAATAGTTAACCAGAGTAGACAACGAGAGCTACAATGCAATTGGAGTAAACAGGAGAATAAAAAAATAAAGCTTAAAGCTCCAGAAAGAAATCTCAGATAAATCTGAAATTCCTGTTGGTGTCTTGGCATTGATTCCAATGTGGCAAACCCAGAAGTTGCTCCCCTTAGCAACCGGCCATGCCCCTTGAATAGTCTAAATCTCCTGAGTCCTTCAGCCAGTGACTCAGTGCAGCTCTTCTCTTAGTGACATCTGGAGAAGACAGCTTGGAGAGGTAGTCCCACTGAGCTTTCTAGGGGAACATTGACGTTATAAACCATTTAAAGGACCTTTAAATGGATCTTTTAAAGGTTCAAACTCTCTAGAGTTACCTTAAGAAAGCAGGTCTGGAAACTGGAGAGCATCATATCTCAGTAGTTCCCTCAATATCTCATGCTGTTTTGTAAAGCACATACCACCCAGCTGAGCCTTGTGTTCAAGGTGACTCTCATACCTCCCACTGCTGATAGGACAGGATGTTACAGCACAAAAGCCATCAGCCTCTCCCAAGAATTCCTCTCTCAAGCATCCATAGGCTTTGGCAAAGTCACAAATGCCTCTTTGCATTTCCTGTTGATAAGAGCAGCCCAAATATCCCAAATTCCTTAAGGCTAGAAAGGCAAAAATAAACTTCAAAGCAGCCTCTGGATTACGATTTCAATAATCATGTTATATTTTGAGAAGTGAATTTTAAGCCACCAAGGTCATGCTGATATGTTACTAGTCGTTTTCTAGCCGCCGTGGGGAAGGGTAGCATAAAAAGGGTCCCGCATTCCATGTCAGCTGACAAGGGGTCTAATCCCAGCTCTGTCACTAGGCAATTATGTGAATTTATGTGAATCATTCAAGAGCTCTGGACCTAAGGGCCCTCATCTATGCAGACTAAATTATTTCTGAGCTCCCATCCAGGACTAAGATTCTATGATCTGTACCCTCATTTTGCTTGGATAGCCAGGTGGATTGAATGCTCTCTCAGAAGTGTTAACCATCCTTTCTGAGAACACTTGCACACAAGGTTATTAGGTAAATAAAAAAAAGTGTTTCTGTTTGCAGAAAAAAAAAAAAAACCCTCTTTGCACTATGCCTTCAAATTAATATTTAATGCATTAATATAAAGTTCATGCAAACAAAGTTGTCTATTCCTTTCATTTTATTTGGCAAAGGTGGATTTTCTGAGTATGATATGTTAACTAACATACCAAATATATGACAAATATATCATTTGGCGGTTATGTGGCTCATTAAGTACTTTCAAATTGGAGACACCATTCAATAATTTTATTTTACTTCTAACTATTTAGCAATGATTTCATTTGTGTCTTGATGCCCAAATTACATTTATGATACGTTTATTTTCAGATTCAGTTTATATTTCACTAGCATCTATGGTGAATCATTCACTCACCAATGAAAATACCAGCGGATGGTAAGATGACTTTGGTTTATAAGAACTGTATCCAAACAATAGCAAAATTTTGCCTTAACTACTGTTGTGAAAATACTTAGACAAAAATATACCAATGAACCATGTGACATAATTTTTCAGGGGCAAAATGTTTCAAGCAGTATATCTATATATGCAATCACCTGAGAGATATACATAGGCATCATTATTCAGATCTAATTTTATGTATCTTAAAAAAAAACAAAAAAAAATTCTGTATCTTTTTGTTGTTATTATTTTGTTTTTGTTTTGCTTAACGCTTTAGTTTGTTAAAATTATAGAGCTCCATTGTAAAACCTGATATTCATAATCACAATAGTAGATGCTGCAGGACTCAATTATAATTAAGGAAATTGGACTAATAGTTGCCTTATCCACCAGTAGAGATATATCAAATCCTAATCAGAAGGACTTATGCTTTCCTATACATGAATTGCACATAATCAGAGATAACCTTAGGTAAAGGTAAAGCTCATTATGGAAGGGATATTTTTGGAGTTTTAGGTACAACAACAATAACCTCTGGAGAAGACATAGAGAAAGAGGTAGTTCATTTGCTTATGTATGATAAAATACATATATTTTAATACCAATGTCACTTATGGAGTGTCTGTCATAAGTCAGTCACTCTGTTGAACATGAACATGAACATGAACATATAGCAGAGGCTGAGTCAATGACTGTCCCAAAGTCCTCAAGAAGTAGAGAAAACAAGGAGACAGATAAATACCAATTAGTATGATTGGTACTTTTTTAGGTGTCACATGCAAACATCTATTTAATGCATAGCTCTACATGATGGGGGCAAGAGAGGCTTCACAGATGAGGGACATGTATTCAAAAGAACACTGTCTAAAAGAAGGTTCTTGGAGGGACAGAAAGAGGTGATACAAAATTAACAAATTTACATCTTGACTTACATATACAGACTTTTGTGAATTTTATCAATGTGAGTCAGCCAATCAAAGCTGCTTTACAGATAAGCGACTTTACTAAAGCAATTTTCTACATCAGTAAACTGTAACATAGAATTTAGGGTCAGTGGTGACTTTGCATGGAAGTAAAAATACTAAAAGTTGCCTGGTTTCTCTATCCTTTTTTTTCCTCAGAATCTCAGCAGCTGGGATCCCTGGGTGGCTCAGTGGTTTAGCGCCTGCCTTTGGCCCAGGGTGCGATTCTGGAGACCCGGGATCGAATCCCACGTCGGGCTCCCGGTGCATGGAGCCTGCTTCTCCCTCTGCCTATGTCTCTGCCTCTCTCTCTCTGTGTGACTATCATAAATTAAAAAAAAAAAAAGAATCTCAGCAGCTATGCCATATGTGAATCAAGTAGATAATGAGTCTCCTGAACAACAATGGCAGTGATGCATATACATATACATATATATCAGATACATATAGAGGTGGGTAAAATGGTCCCTGATGCTGAGATAGAGAAAATATCCATATGAATAAAAATGCCCAGCACCATGTGATATGTGATTTAGTAGTTATATACAGAAGAACACAGGGGAAGAGATGCCTATGTGAGCTTTGAGATTGGTTTAAGTTAGTGATTCTGTGTGAACTTTTGTGTAATTTCTCTCTAGTCAATGATAGACAATTACAGAAAATTGATTTTAAATGTCCAGTATAATGCTGCAATAAATAGGTCTGAGATATATATATATATATATATATATATATATATATATATATATTTGTGTTTTTGTTTCCTTCAAGTAAATACCCAAAAGTGGAATCATTGGGTTGTATGGTCTTTCTATTTTTAATATTTTGAGGAAGCCTCTATATGGTTTTCCATATGGCTATATTGTTTACAGTGGCCAAAATAGATAAACAACCAAGTGTCCATTGATAGATGAATAGATTTTTAAAATATGTGGTGTATACGTACAAGGTATGCTACTCACACATAAAAATAAAGAAATTTTGCCATTTGTGACAACAGAGATGGGCCTACAGAGTATTATGCTAAGTAAAATAAGTCAGACAGAAAATTACAAATGCCACATGCTTTCACTTACACATGGAATCTAAAAAATAAAACGCATGATAACCTCAAAAAGCAGAAATAAACTCACAAACACAGAAAACAAACTGGTGGTTGCCAGAAGGAAGAGGGTTATTAGGATGGACAAAATAGGTGAAGGGGATTTAAAGATACAAACTTGTAGTATAAAATAAATAAGTCACAGGGATAAAAAGTACAGTGTATAAAATATAGTCAATAATTTTGTAATAACTTTGTGTGGTGACAGATGGTAACTATACTTACCATGGTGAGCATCTTGTAATGTATATAATTGTGAAATCACTAGGTGGTACACCTGAAACTAGTATAATATTGTATGTCAATTATACTTCAATTTAAAAAATCAAGTAATTATTGATAAGGAGGGACTTTAAAAATAAATAAATAAGTAGTCCAATATATCCAGCTGGAGGTAGGCAGGCAACATTCAAACTGCAAAGTAACATTCAAACTGCAAACCAAATGAAGCATTTATAGAGTGACTGGTGTCAGAATCATATACACAGTATAGAGCCCACATGTCTTCTTGAATACACCTCTTAGATTCACTGATCATGAAGAATGTGATGAACAAATCTAAAATTGCTACCAACATGTTATTGGTTAGCTGAATGCTTTCATTGAAACAATGCCAACCCCAGTAAATTTTCCCTGGAGTTTGAAAAAGTCTCAGAAACTTTTCTTGGTAGAGTTAAATATGGGTTTTTATAAATAGAAAGACAAAAAAAAAAAAAAACAGTAAAACCTGTTTCTTACTAGCCAAAAGGGGAAAAAAAAACTACAACGATGTAAAGCTACAGCCTTTAAGGAGAGAACATAAAATTGAGTAAAAACACGTAGTATTTATATTGTAAGAGAGTCAGAACCCATTTAAAAGATCTTGAGATGGGGACTGTGTGGATATTATTCACCAACTAATGTGAATAATATGATTTATTATCAGGAATGGTGATGATTAAATCTATTCTATATAATTGGGGATGTTTTAAGGTCACCATATTGTGTTTTCATTAATTGATTTATCCATCTAACCATTCATCCAGCTTTAATTAGGCCTCGTCTGTTTGTTCACTCAATGTTTACCTTAAATGTTTATGCTTGCTGGTTATTTTGCCAAATTCTGTGGATTTTGAGATTCTTCTTAAGGAAGATGGATAAACAATATCAACCAACATAAAATTATTTTGTTAGACATAATCATATGTTGTCATTGAAGAATTACTTCACCTTTTATCTGACAAGATATTGTATGTGTGTGCATGTGTGCATGCATGTGTGTGTGAAATAGAGTAGTTTGATGTAAATTCGTGGTATCCAGAAGCTACAAATGGTTTCTCTTTGAATATGCTTGCTTGAGGCAAGAAAGGTGCATATAAACATTATCAGTTAGAAGTACACTTAATTTGCTAGTAAAAAATGAGATTTTTTTCTATTCATTCCATATGTAACAGTTCTCAGAACTCAAAATTATGAAACGAAAGTTTATCTTTTAAGACTCAGACCATATTTGTTGAAGGTTATGGAAAGAGACAGTGTTGACATCATCCTTGTCTGTCTAGTTCATAGAAAGTCAAAATGATATTATTTAAAAACATGCCCAGCTTAAACACTACCCACGAGCCATCTGATCTTCTTGTCTTTTGAATTTGTCCTGCATTTTGATGTTAAATCTCAAGCACTTTCTTACAAAAGCAAAGTTCTGAGGTTGTTGTTTTTTTTTTTTTTAATTGAAGTATAACTGACATTCAGCATGATATTAGTATCAGGTGTACAACATCATGATTCAGCATTTGCATACATTGTGAAATGATCACAGTGAGACTAGTCAACCATCTGTCACCACACCAAGCTACACATTTGTTTTCCTTGTGATGAGAACTTTTAAGATGTATTTCCTTAACAACTTTCAGATTTGTAATACAATATTATTGACTCTAGTCACTGTGCTGTATAGACGTCATGCTGTATCAAATTAATACGATGTATTCACTTTGCAAGTGGAAGTTTGTACCCCTTGATCCTCGTCACTCTAACACTCTTCCCCTTTAGCAACCACCAATCTACTCTCTGTACCTGTGAGTTTTGTTTTGTTTGTTCATCTGTTTTGCTTTTTAGATTTCATGTACAAGTAAAATCACATGATTTTTCTTTCTCTATTTGACTTATTTCATTTAGCATAATACTCTCAAAGCCTATCCATATTGTCACCAAGGGCAAGATTTCATTCTTTTTTATGACTATATGGTATTCCATTGTGTGTATATGTATGTGATATACATCATCTTTATGCATTCATCTATCAGTGGACACTTAGGTTGCTTCCATATCCTGAGTATTGTAAATACTGCTGCAATGAACATTGGGGTGCCTATATCTTTTCCAATTACTGTTTCTGTTTTCTTCAGGTAAATACTGGGGAATACAATTGCTGGGTCATGTAGTACTTCTATTTTTAATTTTTCGAGAACCTTCCAAACTCTTTTCCATAGTGGATTCACCAACTTCCCTTAAAAGCAACGGCAAGAAAAGCAAAAATAAACAAATGGGACTATATTAAACTAAAATGCTTCTGTAGAGTGAAGGAAACCATCAGCAGAATAAAAAGGCAATCTACTGAATGGGAGAAGATATTTGCAAATCATATATCAGATAAGGGGTTCGTACCCAAATTTCTGAGTTTTTAGCCTCAAAAGTCTGCAAGAAAAAAAGCAGTCTCACTAGTACATCAGGTACGTCTCTTTAATATGTTCTTGACATGGGAGAGATGACATTTATATCCGGATGATCATGAGAACTGAGAGAAAATAAACATCACATATTTGCTTGAATGAATTGATCAATAAGCATTTACTGTATAATGTGCCTTTGGGTTATTAC
The DNA here is from genome assembly GCF_011100685.1 of Canis lupus familiaris. NCBI lineage: Eukaryota > Metazoa > Chordata > Mammalia > Carnivora > Canidae > Canis > Canis lupus. Next base: position 82,823,354 of record NC_049224.1, read on the forward strand.
TCGAAAAGGCAAAATACATTAATCAGAAATAATTAAAATAATGTCACTTGATTTACCACTTTCTTTTTTGCATATTTGATAAGTAGTGATTTTTTAAGACCATTTTTTTTCACCTCAGTTTTGGTAGAGTATTGTGTATATTGCTAATATGCCAATGGTTAAAAATATAAAACGGAAATTGTCTATGCAATAGATTTAGCTCTGCCTTGCTACCATTTCTTCCAAGTGCTACAAGGAAGAGCAAGACACATAAGGACAAAACTCCTGCTGTATATGTATTGATTATTTAACAGTGGAGGCAAATCGAGGCACAAGTATTTACAATAGAGGAATGTACATTCTAAGAGCCAGATGATCAGTTCAGTTGAGTAAAAGATCTTTTCTGACTGCTAGAGCTAAAATGTTCAATTCTTTTCTAAATCTACACAGGCTTTTTTATTTTTAATGTTTAGAAAACAGTTTTCCTCAGAGTACACGTGTGCCTCTTCTTCAACATTATTAAATGGTCATTAGAGGCTGCTGCATAGGGAACATATAAATGAAATGATATAAAAGGTGTAGCAGTTTCAGTAGACAAGATGATAAATTACTATGAGGAGAGCTGGCTCAAAGAAAAACAGCAGTAAGAGCCGATGGTAGAAGCAGCCTTCACAGAAAGCACAATAACTCAGCTGTCACAGGTTACTGGGCTCTTGGAGAGTTGACAATGATGTAAGTGCAAAGCTGGTTCTATAGAATGACTCAAACCATAGGCTTAGAAATACACTCTCACTAAAGTCAATATTGCCACCTGTTCACCTGGACCACTTCCCAGCAAACATGGAAATATCATCACTCAGGAGATTCAAAAGGGTACTGGTGGGTGTTGGTCCCCTGGTTTGGAGCATGGACAGGATATGCTGAATTTGAAAAAGAAAATAAAGTTGGAAAGATGTTTATTTCATTTTACAATAGCCTCCATCCGACTCATTCAATACAGGTGTAATTGTAAAAGGACTCAGAATGACAGTGATACTCGCCATGTGGCAGAGGAGTGAAGACTCAAGTGCTAGGAATATTTTAATTCTTGGGGGAGGGGGGTTTACAACACCCTTCCCACATTGTTTCCATACTAGAAGAGACTGACAGAAGAAGGAGGAAGGAAGAGAGGTAGACAGACAAAGGCAGAGACAGACAGACAGACAGATACACACACACAAAACACAGAGGGTAAGGGAGAGAGAGAGAGATTTATCAGGAATCAGTGAGGCCTCTTCAATGCCAATGAGCTGGTATTTCCTGTCCCAGTGAAAGTTTATGGACATCACAGGCAGATTATAATAATGCAATGCATATTTTTTTAAGGTAATGGTTTTCAACCCTGACTGCACTTTAGAATGACCTAGAAAAGCTAATTTATACTATTCCATTCCTGGGTCCCAACCCAGACCAATTAAATCAGAATTTCTGGAAATATAAATCTCCATAGGTAATTTTAACATAAAGCAAAAGTTGGAAAACTACTGGTCCAAGGGTATGGAGAACAAAATGAGATGTATTTTGATAGAGTTGACTATTTATCATGTTATTTGAATTTGTGAAGTTTGAATCTGTAAGCATGTTATGGTAAAAAATATCATCCATGCCTCTCAGCATCAAGAATGGATATAATAAATAATTGAGAGAGGACCCATTGACCTCAAGATACTTCAGATAAATATGAGGTTTCCTCCAGATGCTAAATATTCTTCGCATGCTGTGACACAATGCATATCTTAAGGGCTAAGTATACAACATGTTTTCTTATGCCAATATCTGTGTATTTGACCATCGGTTAGCAATGGAACAAATTTTTTTTTTTTTTTTACATTTTTGTTAGTGTTGTCATGTAGGGAAAAATGTGAAGTTGAAATATTCTTTCTAAGATGCATGCGGTAGTCTTGGACTGTCACTAGAATTTGAGTCTGTCTCTTCTCCCAAGATTTGAGTGACAACCTCATATATTTTATGACTATGATTATTATTATTACTACTATTTATTTCTAAAATTGAGTTAATAATATTTCCCATGACCATAGAGAGAAAATTAAACATAAAATAACAATGTGCAGTGTGAATGCAAGGAATATGTAGCAGAAAACTATTTTGGCATACTATTCGGCATATGTTTTCCTGGATAATCTCTTACATTGATATACATTCATTTGGTTTTAAAAGTTGAGAACAGGACATAAGATTACAAGGTTTTAGAAAAATATGTGAAGCTGAGCTAGTTTTCCCCCACTTCCTGGAGTAGGAAATACAGTTCCCACTTGGAGCCAGGAGTGAAAGGGAAAAGCAGAAGGTCCCTATGCTGGAGTTCTTCTGAAAAGTGATGCACCGTCTCTTCAGACCTCAAGAAAATAGGATAAGAGGAACTTTAGGTAGGTTGGGGGAATATGAAAGTAGATGGTTCTAATTCTTCACTTTAATAGTGTATTCCAGGGAAATTAAAATTCTGTGCCCAGAAAGGCAAAGAGAACGAGTTTTGGAAATTAAGACTTATGTCTTTAGAGAGAAAAGGTCTGAGCTCCATCACAGTAGATGCAGCAGACCTGCTCCCAAAAGAATAACAAAAGAGCTTTGCTGGACCTAGATTCAGAGACGCCTTATGTTTAGGAAGAAAAGACAACATAGCTGAACCCCTCATGTAACAAAGGATGAGGTGGGCCCAGGTATACTTTAGTAGATACCATGTCAGATGTTCCCATCCACAGTCCTGGGGCAATATTCATGCAACAGCACCACCACTCCCTCAAACTTCAGAGAAAACCAAGCAAATGATAGAGAGCAACTCCAATGTGGCTGGCATTTTTTTTTTTTTCTCCACCATCCATCAGAGTTGGGTTCAAAATAGAAATGGTTTTGTTGTGGAGTGTTAAAATCACACTTCATGCCTGTCTGAAATTGTGACCTAGATTTGTACCTAAGGTGGAATGTGTATCAATAGCATACAAAACAAAATAAAATAAAATGCACACACACATCTATCATAGGATGGACGTCTCTGACTCTCTCTAGATTGTCGGTAATCAACACTTCACATAAATTTTGCCGTGTTAAACTGATTATATAAAATCTCCTGAATTCTTGCTTTTTTTGTGTGTGTGTGAATTTTGTGCAATGCTTCCTGTTTTATGGTTCTTTTCACTGTTTTTCTCACTGTTCGACTCAACTTGGACTTAGAGTATGCCACAGCTTTCAAGTTGATCTTGGTGAGCCAGGTTACTAAACTCAAGACCAGGTAACTCATGCATTAGGCAAATTCAAAGTAAACTCCACTCTTTAAACAGCATTAACCATCAAAATAATGAGCAGTTCCATATATAAACATGTGCATGTGCACACAGTTTATCACGCTTCCACTTTGTATAATAAAATACTTCAAACTGGCATGTGAAAGTTACATCTGCAATATGTTAATTGATTGCAGTACTGGCTTTTCCTTTAGGGAGAATAACAAAACTGGGTCTAAAAAGAAGAGTAGTAAGAAGGTCAATTGGTAACTAAAATTAGGTGAAGAGAGAGAACGATCTGGGATCAGGTGAGAGTTGGTTCCTTCTACTGAAGAACAAGACGCATAGCTTATGTCCTCAGGGGATGAGCTGCCTCAGAGTGAGGACTCCCCTACCTACTCTGCCCTACATGTAACCTCCAGCCCCATCCCACACACAAACTAAACATTCAAACAAGTCAAAAAAAAAAAAAAAAAGTGGAAGACCTTGATTCCCTGAAAGGGAGTGACTACATAGAGCATCTTATCTTCCTTTTCTGAAAATATGGTAACTTGCTTGTCTTGACCATCACTTCCTCTAACCACTGTTGTTATCTAAGGTGAACCAGAAGATGCTACAATAGAGTCAAAATGACAGTGGCCAAAGAAAATGGGATACACAAGTGTTTTTCTTTCACGTAGCTGTATGTAGGACTTCGGCTGCAGTACTGCAGGCATGTTTAGGAATCGAGGGAGATGCTGGGAGCCCTGCTGCTCACCCACAGTGGAACCAAAGTGAAATAATAAGAGGTGTCCTTATGGGAGTCAGAGGTACTCCCACAACCAAAGAATGCCCAAAACCCTGCAAAAACTAACCCACATAGGTTGTATTGTCTGCCTCACGACTCAGTGGCCACATGCCATTTGCAAAGAATAAGCTTATATTCATGAGCAAGTCAGAATCTGTCCTGTTAGATGCCTATGGGATGAAGGTCAGCATCTGCTCTGTCGTTTGAGTTTGATTACAGGGAAGACAAATCTGAACAGAGAGTTCTGACCTGGATATGGGAAAAGGAGAGGATATTTTTTTGGAGGAGTAGCAATAGGAGCTGCTGTGCCGTTACAGCCTCACTAGCAAGATCATTGAGACCCATCTGTATATGCACGAGCTTCTTGTTTTAGGTGGGAGGTTAATTAAGCAGATTTTCACTTCTTATACATTTATATACACGAAACATATTTCCTTTGAGTCTAACGTTTATTGATTTGTTTATGGATTTAATAATTTCACTTATTCTGAACATTTACGCTTCCTCTCTCACTCTCCAGTCCTAAGCTGGCCTCAATACACTGTAGTATATTTAGCATTGTAAATCTACCACAACACCAAAAAGCCTGGAATGCACATAATTTTCAAGAGTGAAAATGGCTGGAGAGTATGAAGTCTCATTATCCATAGGTAAGTGACTGAACTCTGGGTCTAGATATTTAAATATAAATAGTTCCTGATATCTGGGCTGTGACAGATGTAAGTCACATTATCACTTCTTAATTGCCTCCATTACTAACTTCATTACTTCTTTTTGGCTTGAGGAGGACCCTGTGCAAGCTCATGGGGCTCCACTGCTTCAAGTGAGAGAGAAATGAGCACTTTTCCAAGGGTACATTGCTGGAATTTTGTTGATACTCATCACACTCGGAGCCCAGGTTACGTTGAACGAGTGGCTGGAATGATCCTTGGGGAGTTCACTGCAGTGTGGGCTCCCTGAGCGGTGCAAGTGCCTAAAGCAAGCCCTACCTATCACATTTTCCAGTCTCTTCCTCTTCCTATCACCTCGTCTCCTGGAGCCCATGCCGCTGTGTTGTACCTAGAGGGACCGTTTGCTTTTCTTAGATAACTGGTCTATTTTACCGTCAACATTCTTTTCCTACCATTGAGATACAATTTATTTTTTTTTAAAGAAAAATCTCCATAGTGTCATGCTATATTATGCAAGGGGATGTTAACTTTCCCAGAAGTATATGAAGTCTGAAGGGTTGAATGGAAAATACAAGATCACATTTCCTTAGTTGCTGATAGAAATGGGACAATTAGCTGTCTTATACATGCACTTTGGGTCATATTTTGTTGGTGGTTGGTATTTTTCAATAATACTCTCTCTAGAGCTTTCCTGTCTCTGATTATCAGCTGATAATCTTCAAATCCCTTTGCCCTTTTCTCTTTCATGCAGATGTTTAAGCGCCTTCATTTATAGGTTTATGTAATGTATTCACTGAGTGCTTGTCAGAGCTGCTGCTTCTATGTTTTGTTTTTTTCAGAATCTTTCTTGGCAATGGATAACTAAGATTTTTACCTGCACTGAAAGACAGAGTCTATGTTGAAATGATGTCAAAATAGTTTATTGAAAAGTGAAAAATTCAAGTTTTCTCTTTTTGAACTCTGTAAGAAATTATTTACATTTATATTTACATTTACATTTAAAAATGCTAAGCACTCCGCTAGGCACTTGGCAAACGTATCATCCAATCCACACTCCCTGCTTCCAAGTCAGAGAGCTCGAGAGCAATGCTAGAGTAGACAGGTATGTAGACTTGAGCAGGACATGCAAAAGAAGGATGGCACATGGAAATCGCCGAGAAACACCCAGTCTCCATCCAGAGACAGCCCCTTCTCCCTTAGATAGACAGCTTTTGTAATTTAGCAGAGTTTGAGAAGCAGAAGATACATGCCATAGGGACTTTGACAACTTTGAAGAATCACCTGCCACCACCGCTGCACATCCCATACCATGGGTTTCTCTTAGGTGCTCATGGGAAGACTGTGGATGCGAACATGCATGAAAGATTGGGGGAAGAAAGCAGGGAGGATCCAGAGGGTAGTGTGGTAATTTCAAGATGGGAAGAAGAAAACCAAAGAGACCCCCATAAAAAAACACAATGCGGAACTCTGCAGGCTGCTACCCACTTGCTCCAACAATTCTGGAGCATACTTTTCACTTTGCAAAATAAAACCTTTGCTGCTTTAGCTCTCTATCCAGTCTTTCTACTGAATTCTCTCCTTTGAGAAGACAAGAACCGAGGAATTTTATAATTCACTACCCGGTAACAAGCATCACGTAAGTAAAGTGTGAAAATACAAGGCATATGAAATATAAGGAATGATAAAATGAGTGACACTGACTCAAGTTCTGTTTTTGCCATACTAGCTGTGAAACCCTGGGCAAGTTACTTACTTTGAACTTGGTTTTCTGGTTTGCATAATGGGAGGATAAAAATATTGTCTGCTCTGAGGAAGAAATAGGAGCATAAACATAAAGTTCTTAGAACAGTGTCTGGCACACAGTCAGCATTAAATAAATGTTAGATATTTTTACTATTATCCTTAAAGCAGAGTCCAAATGCAGAATTGTGGTCAGAACCATGGGAGCTAGGGAGGGAGAGAAAATGTCTTCCTTGAATAAATGTAGAAAAAAAATGGCTACAAATGCAGTGAGTGTATTGCATAGATCTTCATGGGTTAGTAGAAACATCCTTTGGCTTGGGCCAGCTGTTGAGATGAGTGTGCGGTGTGTGAGTACATATGAATGTACATAAGCTATGTGTGGGTATGCATATGTGAGTGCAGATGTGTATGTGTGTGTTGGAGGGGTTCAGAGAGAGTTTTACCTTGTATTTTTTCTTTTCCAAATAGAGGACTAGATTCACTAAACCCATTATATCATTTGTATCATTTATAATTCTTTGGTTGCAACATCATCTAATTTTGTCTAATTATTTTTTTAAAGATTTTTAAAATTTTTTTATTAGAGAGAGAGCAAGATAGAGAGAGAGAGAGAAAGACTGAGTACAAGCAGGAGGAGAGGCAAAGGTAGAGGGAGAGGCAGGCTCATCAACGAGAAGGAAGCCAGTCTTGGGGCTGGATCCCAGGACTCCAGAATCATGACCCAAGCTGAAGGCAGACATGTAACTGACTGAGCCACCCAGGCACCCCTTGACTAATTATTTATATAAAAAAATTATCAGAAGTTTGGGAGAATGCACACGATCAGATGGAAGGGTAAAGAACCAGGCCCAGAGAAGTGAGAAAACCCAGCAGTCATGGTCATGGAGACTATTCAGGAGTATCCTTTGGATTCTTCTGCTAAATTGAATCAATTCCAACTGCTTCTTTCATGCTTCCCCTCAAGACTCAAGGTTCTTGTTACTGTCCTACCTCTGTCTGCCTCCAAAGTCTGCCATTCTCTTCACTTCAAAGGTGTCAAGGCCAAAAAACACCCTACCCATGACAGAGTCACAATTCCTTGTTTTATTGTGCAGGAATAAGGAAATTCCTGAATGGAGAGAGCTCCTGGGTGAAGGTGCCCACCAGCAGCAAGAAGTAAAGGGAGAAGAAGAGTGTAGTTCTAGGACAGCTGTCCATAGGATGTTTGCCCACTATGGGGTGTAGACTAATTGTGGGAATTGTCTCCTTTTGCATGAGCAGACATCAGAAGTGCAGGACCAGTGGCCTTGCTTTGATTTATAGGGATTAACAGAAATGAGTAGGCTGGGATGTCTGAGATGGTGTCTGCTGTGGCTGCTGTTTATGGCTTAGCTAAATGCTGTCTTGCTGTGAGTCCCCTACTGGTTCCAATCCCATTTCTCCATCGTTCCCATGGCACAGAGACTGACTGGTCCTACTTTGGTAATCTGACCACTCCGTGGGTTTCTCCTTGATTTACAATCCACTGTAGCACCACCCATTGGAAGGTGACTGTTCCCAAAAAGGAGAGACAATGAATACTGTGCAGCCAGATGATCGAAAAGAGCAGCTCCTAGCCTGAGGGTGTGATGACCCCAAGCCTTTAAAGTCTTTTGAAAAAGTTTTTTTTTTTTTTCTTTTATGTATTGTAATGATAAATGCAAGAAAAATGAGGGACACATTTTTGGAGGGAGATAGCTTATGTAGGAAGAGACAGGAATAGAGAGAAGACAGAGGGAGTGAGATAGATTTAAAAAATATAAAAATAAAAATAAGTATAGTATTCAGATTTTAAATTTAATTCATGTCTTTTAAATCTGTAATATACACCAAACTGTGCATCCCACGAGTCCCCCCAAAACGCCTTCAGGTTTGTTACAGGACATTATGGGGTATACTAAATTTCAAAAAAAATCTTATCATGAAGTATTCATCACAGGACAAAAAACATATTCATAAATATTGAATTATCTTTAATGATTTTTCACAGTCATATTCATATGGCTGCATTCTGTGACATTTCCACAGAACTTTTTAAAAATATACATGCATGTATATTATGAGTCACATGATTCAAAAAGATGCCCACAACATTACGATAAACTAAAAAAAAAAAGTTATTAAAATATCCCATTCTTCAAAGTAGATGCCTAAAATATTTATTTCATTTATAAATTCTTTATAAATTAATTGACCATATATATTTTTAACCACTTAATTTTTATGAGGATTTCGTTGAGGAAAGATAACAGCTATCCCACAGATCGTGACATTATGAGCGTAAATCTTTAAAGAAGAATATTAGCATTCCACCACAGTATAAAGATATGATTTAATGATGTTAGTAATTTCAAATCATATTCAGAATTTATTCAAAACTAGGTACTTTCATTCTGTGCATCACTGAACAGAAATTGCTTTGTGACACTTTTTCTGATTCACAAGGTAAAAATAATCCTCTGCCGTTCTTAGTTTCATAACGATACGTTAATAATGCTGTTGTAGTACAAACAACGGTGTATATTATTTAGTAACGAGGTGGGGAGGGGGCATGTATCCCAGGCTCATGTTTGAGGCAATTAAAACAGAAGCTTATATGTGTCCTTGTGGTCTCAACACTTAGCACAAGACTGACCTTCTGATAGCAGAACTCAGTGAGATTGATCTTTCTGTTAAATAATAAAATGGTTATAAAATGATACAAGGGAAGAAAGGGGGGATTAAGCACAGAACATAATTTCTTCCACTTCCAGGTCCACTGTTGACTAACTTTGTATCCTTGGGAAAAGAACTCCTTTTTTATGTTCATGAAAGGATACACAACGGTTTGAGTTGTTTTTAGATGAAAAGTGATAAAGTATCTCCTAATAGACATGCCGAGTATGGTTAAGGGCTTTGGCATGCTCTTACATATCCTTGAGAATAACTGCTTTGTGTTCAATATCCAAGAAAATATAAGGACAATCAGGCAATTAAAGGAGAGAGGGATCTGCGGCAGGCATGAGATTTTCCTTAAAGTATTGACACACTGAGCACTTGAAAATATGTTTTCATTATGCTCCTGTCTGGGAGTCTTGGGAGCCAGTAAGATGAGATAATTCAGGGAAATTCTTTTAAAAATGTTTATTGAACCCTTTTATTTAGGAATTCTGCTATGATGGATATGAGTAAATCAACAGAAAAATCTTTCATTCTAAAGAAAAATGCAGACAAGTAAATAAAAATAATAATAATACCAATATATGAAAAATCAAGGCAAATACAATGCAAATTCACTAGAGATAATGAATGTTTGAGTCATTTTTCTCAAGGCATTTACTCTTGAGATCTTATGATAAGAAAACTCTAACACCAGCGGTGTGCTGGAACCAACGCTTACAGGCTCAGGTGGGCTGATTGTGTGCATCATTTCCCAACTCTTTTTTCAGTGGTATCATGTTGGGGATGGTGTGGGTATCCACACCCAAGAAATAGACAGACATTAGAAATCGAGACTTTCCTTTACTGCAATACCTAGAAACATTTTTTTTTTCCAAATGTTTATATGGTGATATTTTTGTACTACTGTGTACAATTCTAAAATAAAATAATTGAAGAGAAGAGGAAGATACTTTTACGTCTTTAGGCTAGGACAGCTTAACATTTTATATATATTTTTCTCACATCTCCAAAGTCATGCTTTGCATGCTGGTGATAGCTCTAGAGTGATTGTTTTCTTTACTTGTATCCAGGAACCTTCAGGAAAAAAATGCAATAAATAATTCAAAGTTCCTAATGAATGCTTTTCTTATTAAGGTATCAGATAAACTTATTAGAGTGATCATTTTGACTGAAGTTAAGTGACTTTTAAGCATTTTCCCCTTAGGTGATAGTCTCATTATTAAATATCACAGATAATAATGCTAGTCGTATGTTACAGATCAATGGATGGTAAACATGAAATACCCAGTTGGTAGATTGCTGTGGAAACTGACCAACCACCAGCCGCAGTGATCAAATGACCTGAGGGGATCATCATTTGCCAAAATATCAGCAGAAATTCACAGGACAGCTTTGTTGGATGGAGTGCAGTTATGCTTAGTAGAAATTAATTTCACAGTTTCCCTTTTCACCAGTGATCACCGAGGATCCATGTTCGATTGCCAATAAATAAGACTCCATTTGTTCCTTGAAATAATTATTGGTGTGAAATAGAACTTGCAGAAGCCAGTTGTTGTAGCCTGTGGCTATTTCTCCTCCACTAGAGCGCTCTAAATTCGTTAACTTTTAGCAATTACTTTTGTACCAGACGATTATCTTTCTAACCCAATCGATTTGTCCATATTTTCCTTGCTACATCGTCTGCAAGCTGGGTAGAAAAATCCGCCTGTTTGGATACCGAGTGGCGGCCAAATTTCCATTTTAGAGTTATTTTTTTGGTTTATGAAATTGTAAAACCCTGACTTCTCTAGCAAGAAGTTGTTCCCTTACTCAGTTATTATCAGTGATGTGTAATGATGAGTAATAATGTGATGTGTAATAATGATTCCCCCACCCTTCTCAGGCTTCATTAACCACAGAGAAGGGTTTTAAAGAGTTTTGGATGAGTAAATATAACCTTCCCCCTGAATTGCAGCAGGTGGGGACAGATTACAGCATTGAGCTACTTCTTAGTGATCTGTCCACCCAGAGCTGGTCTGTTAGGCTCCCCGTGATCTGCTGCAGGCAGGAGCTGAGGGGTGGAGTCGGGTTGGGGGTAGGTTGTAACTGCTAGTACTTCCTGAAGGCAGATAAAGCTTAGCAAGTAAAGGTAGGAGAAAAGGTCAGGAACATACAACAACACGTTTCCCCTCGAGTCCTAGCCAAAAAATGTAGAAAAGAGATTTCCTTTGCATTTTTCACAGGATGTTTGAAAGGGCTGTTTATTCTATTAGAGATCTAAGGATCTAAAAACATGATGAATTATGGAAGGACCTGGATTTATATTGTTTTTTGATCTAGGTCTCCTCCACATTTATGAGATGTCCTCTCCCACATTGGAAAGGTTTGTTTCTATGGGAGGGAGAAGCCAATACAGACTAAAAACAAATAGTCAGGACTCTTCCAAGGGAAGTGTTGAAGGACAGTGGGCTAATTCAGTAGCAGTAGGCATGGAGATCAGAGAACCACAAGGTTTGGGTGGGAAACAACTTAGTATGTTTGCAACATTGGTGAAATTTCTAGTACAACAGCCTCATGCCACCCCACCCCCCTTATCTAGTTTGACATTTTGCGTTTCAGTCTCCTGTCTGGAAGCAGATGATCCTCCTCAAGTCTTGTTAGAAGGCCAATGGCAGCCTAACCCTCATCATGCTACATCATTCACCACCCTTCATCTCATCATGTGGGCATTTTATCATCTTGCATCTGCACGAGAAGGGGTGAGCACAGGCCAATAAGAAGAAAGGTGAATACACTGAGATATTTTGAGAGAGAGAAAGACTACAGTAGCACTTTTTTTTTTACAGTTTATAATTAGAATAGTTCTACTTTATTATAGTTAATCATAAATATCTTAGTGTACCTAATTTAAAATTAAATTTTATCCGGGTACCTGGGTGGCTCAGTCAGTTAAGCATCTGACTCTTGGTTTTGGCTGAGGTCATGATGTCAGTGTCTTGAAATCAAGCCCAGCATTGGGCTCTACACTCAGCAGGGAGTCTGCATCCCCTCTCTGCCTGCCCCTGCCACTTGCAGGGGGCACAAGCTCATGCACATGCATTCACGTGTGCAAGCGAGCACACACACACACACTCTCACAAATTAATAAATCTTTAAAAAATAAATAAAATTAAACTTTATCATAAGTATGCATATGTAGGAAAAAAGTATATGTTAAATTTCGGTACTATCCATAGCTTTAGGAATCCACTGGGGGTCTTACAACATATTCCCCACACCCTGCAAGGGGCGACTACTATATATATTGAACATATAAATAAGCCTGGCACCAAATTAGAAGCTTTTCCTCTTCCAATTGTTTTAATATTTTTAATAATTCAAGGGGTATATCTTACCATTATCTACCTAATTTTCAAGTGAGGAATTGGAGTTTTGGAGTGAGTATACAGTTTTCTCAAACTCACATTGCTCGCAAATGTCAGAGTTAGAATTCAACCTAAAAAGTCTCATTCCAAAGCTCATACTCTTATTGATTATGCTTTACCAATCACTATATTTCTCACTTAGTTCCTAACTATGTGAAATACATATGAAAAGTATTGGTTGACTACTGCCGTGTATCAAAATACCATAAATTTAATATCTGGGAACAACATCTATTTCTTAGCTCATAGTTCTATAGGTCAGAAGTACTGAACAGGCTAGTTTTTCTGCTCAAGATTGAAAATAAGGTGTCAGCTGGGGTGGTTTTTCACTTAGAGGCTCAGAGCAATAACAAATTTGCTTCCAAGTTCATTCTTATGGTAGGTAGATATCAATTCCTTCCAATTAGAGGACAGAAGTCCTTATTTTCCCCTAGAGCTCTCATTTGGGCACTACTTGTAGCTACTATCTCTTCCCTGGGGAGCTTGCAACCTGGATGTTCTCTTTCCTCCAGGCCAGCCAGTCAGCAATTTCTGGCTACTAGACTAGTAGGAGAAATCTCTTTGCTCTTAAGTGATCATGAGATTAAATCAGGCCCACTTGGATAACCTCCCTTTCTTAAAGTCATATGAAGGTCCACATAATATAATCTGGTCACAGAAGTAAAATGCATCCTACTCTCAGCTCCAGGTACTATAGAAGACATCTACACAAGGAGCAGGACCATGCTTGAGGACCATGTTAGCATTCTGACTATGAGGAATGAGTGACAATCTCAAAGTGTTGTGAAAATTAAGGCTAATAATCCTAAGTGATGAATTGAGCATCATTATTAGCATATGACACTTGATGATGCATGGTAATGATAATGATGATACCACAAAAGGAGACTTATTTTCAGGTCTAAGGGACATGCATGGAGATCAAATCAGGCAATAAAATCAGAAATGCAGAGTCAAGTAACCCAGATAAGAAATAAGACTGATATGTACAGTGAGGGGTACAGGATTTTTTTGTTGGGGATAAATTCTAATATTTATAGCTTACACAATGTATTTATTGGATATTGGAAGCTTGTTAGGTAGGGATTAGACCAAATTTTAAGACATAGGAATAGGGTCAGTATTCTCTGTATTGAATTCCAGGCTTTGTACTGCTAGTTTAATTGCATCCAAGGTATCTTCTCTCTGATCCTACCTGATATTCTTGGAATCAACCCCTGTCTTCCCTGTCTTATAAATTTTCTTGTCCCTTTCATATATTACCAAATTCCCTAGTACTAGTTCATTCTTATCTTCCATGTGTGATTATCAATTTATACATCTACCAAGAGGAATTTATAGCATCTTTCTGATATATATATATATATATATATATATATATATATATATATTTCCATATTATGTCTTATGCACAAGTGATATAAAAGCCATGGTAGTTGCCTAATATAAATTATGATTGTATCAGATGGAGTTTTGGCATAGTACCTATTAGATCAGGTTATGGCAGCTGTATGGGAGCTCATAATTCTTTCTTGTCCATATTTTCTCACAAGCTTATGTAAAACCAAATTGTAAACAAGGATATAAGATAGGTATATGACCATTAATCACCAGATTTTACAACAAAGTAATAATTATCAAGATATAGAGATTCTATATCAAGAATGCTTGGCATTAATGAGAATGGTAATTGTTGAATAAAAAGAGCTCCCTTCATTCATAAAACATTATTGAGTACGTAGTTTGTGCTAGGCATTGGTAGTATATAGCGGGGATAATTAATATCTGCTCTCAAAGAGATTATATTTAGGGATAAAACAGAGAAGTAAATCAATGATTAAAAAGTATGTTGATTTATGCCAAAGTTATGCTCAAAAAGCTATAGGGACAAGTCTTATTTTAAAACCACAGAAAGGGGGATCCCTGGGTGGCTCAGTGTTTTAGCGCCAGCCTTTGGCCCAGGACGTGATCTGGGGTTCTGGGATTGAGTCCTGCATCAGGCTCACTGCATGGAGCCTGCTTTTCCCTCTGCTGTGTCTCTGCTTCTCTCTGTCTCATGAATAAATAAATAAAATCTTTTAAAAAATAAAGATAAATAAAACCACAGAAAGGCAATAACTTGAATAGGAAAATAGGAGACTGTGATTTGACTGTATATGCCATTGAGGCATAGACTCCAGGCTTGTCCCACTCTTCACGTTTCCTATCATCTTATCATGCATATAATAGATTTGTAATCCATATATGTTCAATGGCTAAAGGAGAAAAAAGTTCGTTGATAACTTTGACTACTAATACCTTTGTTCCTTTCTCTTACTTATCCTCAAATAAAAATTACAACCTAACTATTTCATTTTCTTCCGTGGATCTGGCTTCAGGGGACTCTTGCTCTACCCCTCATTTAGGGTTCAGACCTAACTCCATCAGCCTAATCTGGTGGTTCTTGACCAGAAATATTTTTCCTTCCAAGTATTCAGCAAGATCTAGAGACATTCTTATGAGGGGACAGGTAGCAGTGTGGGTTGTTACTGGCATCAAGTGGGTAGAAGCCAGTGATGTTAGCACACATCTATAATGCAGAGAATCAACCCTCTTCCCATCAAAGAATCATCTGGCCAAAATACCAGTAGTACAGATGCAGAAAACCCTGATCTAATCTCATCTTTCTAACCTCAGGTATTGCTTCAGAGAAGGACATCTGATCTAGGCTGATCTAACCAGACAAAAGGTGGAAGGTTTTCTTAGATGTCAGGAGAATGAAGCTCTATCAGTGGAATATAAATCTGGAAGTGTTTATTGAATGTGGAAGTATCTAGGGCTGAGACTGAAGAGATCAATTCGAGACCATGAAGAGAAAGTTATAGCGGATTAGCATCCACATCAAGGAGGCTGAGTCAAGAAACATAAAAAGAGATTAATATAATTTGAGCAAGGAGATTAAACATAGCTTGAAACCTCCCGTACCTCTGAATGTTTTAATGATATAATCCAGGTCATTCTCTTTAAATTATTTGAATATGTAGTCCTGATAATTTGCAACAAAACCCTTCAATCTGATGAAGAGTAAATGAGTGCATTACAAATAAGACATAGGTAAAGGCAAAAAACAAAAAACAAACCAACAAAACAAAACAAAACAAAACAATATGTGAAGGGAGGGGTTAGCAAATGTAAAGAGGGTTGTGAGTCAATGTGATTTATTCCAGCACCCCACTCTGACATACTCTAAGCACTGCCAAGAGCACGTGTTATAGAAAGAGAAATGCTGATGCCCCTAGCATGTTCAAAAAGATCTCATTGATTCTCAATACAATCACCTTTGCACTCAGAGAGCCCTTGATCAAAAAGATGCTGTATCCCCACCCCCAATTCCACACAGTCCTAAAGATTTCCCATTAATTCATCCTCTTCTACAAAGTCTCCCCAGACCCCACTGGTCGTAATCAACACCATCCTTTCCCCATCAGAATACAGTATGAAAGAAAATTATTTTAATTTCTTCCATATGCTCTATTACAGT
Source organism: Canis lupus familiaris (assembly GCF_011100685.1). NCBI lineage: Eukaryota > Metazoa > Chordata > Mammalia > Carnivora > Canidae > Canis > Canis lupus. The sequence continues at coordinate 82,839,412 of NC_049224.1, forward strand.
CTGATAGTCAAGAGCTATATTTTTTTCTGCTTATTAGATTTGGGCTATGAAAAATCTAAGTGCATTCTTTATCATCTTTGTAATTCACTTTTTAGAAGACTATTTTATACCTAGTAGAAACTCATGAAGTCTTATTTAATCAAATAATGCTATATAGGCCAAATAACACGACAGCTTTTTTTTTTTTTTCCATTAGAGGGTAAAATAACATTTTAAAATCCTTAAGAAATTGTCCTTCTATACCTGTGACACAGCTCACAGATCCAATTTATCGGGATGGCGGGGTGGTGGTGCCAAAAATAAAAAACCCTGGATTTTAAACTTGGATTTCAATGCTCTTATTGATGATGTCTCCTTCAGGTTTAAAGCCCTTGCCTCCTCCTGATGTGATCTCAAAAAATGGTTTTGGTTCTTCTACCTTTATCCATGTTTATTATTTTGGAGCATAGAAACAGAAGAGTATCACCAAACACTGCTACTGTCCTCAGAAGGGAGTAATAGGACACTACTGTTATCCTCAGTTGTTGTACGTATATTTGTCTCAAACAAATAGAGCAATAACATTCCCTTTGTGCTAATTGAAGCTGACATTTATGTACTTTTAGATTTTTCTTGGGAGTAAGACAATCTGCAGACACAGGATGTAGCTTCTCTGTGCTATCTCCTAACACCAGGATAATATCTCAGAAAATCTGTTCAGATCCTGCACCCCACCTTTTAAAATTTTCCAGCAGCTTCTCAAATCTCAAAGATACTGGCCAGAAGGTTTCATATGGTGTATTAGGACCATTGGATACTATTTCTTGTCTCCGTCTAGGCCGCCCCCTTCTTCATATGCTCTCCTCTGAACATCTGCTACTATGCATTCATTACTTTCAACAAAGCATGCTCTTCCCTACATCATTGGTTTTGCTTATGATGCTTACTGTATTAGGAGGCATTCTCCACTCCCTTGGTGACATGATTTATTTCTATCCATATTCAGGACTTAAATCTTGAACCTTTCTGATCTTCCGGCCACCCCACCACAGATCAAGTTGAGAACTCCCTCCTCTTTGCATTATCATCCTCTCATGGAATCTCTTTTCTGATGGCTGCTTCCCTCCCCAAACAACTTGGAAGTCCTTTAAGGAAGGAAGCTTTTTGTATTAATGTTTTTATTCATTAAATGAAGGGGTATCTAATATTTGGAACTATAATCCGCATTGATAATGTAAAAGGCTCAGAACATAAGAGTGTGTGTACATGTTTCTAAGTGATGTTCACTGCGAAATTTTCTCCTTTTCTTTTTCATCTTCTACCTTTATTTATTTATTTATCTATCTATCTATTTATTTATTCATTCATTCATGAGAGAGAATGAGAGAGAGAGGCAGAGACACAGGCAGGGGGAGATGCAGGGTCCATGCAGGGAGCCTGACATGGGACTCGATCCCAGGACCCCTCGATGGAGGACCCCTGGGCTGAAGCCAGTGCTAAACCGCTGAGCCACCCGGGCTGCCCCCATATTATATTTAAATAAAAACTACCCTCTCCCCTACTATTCTGCCTCTCTCTACATCCAAGTAAAGAGTATCACCATCTACTCAACTATTCTGACACACGTTCTGAGAGTCATATGATCTCCTCCTTTCCCCATCCCTCCCTTGCACCCTGGCTGTCCTGTCTCTACTGGTTCCATCTCAACTCAAGTGTTTGTCCAGCCCATAACCACTCCTGCGTTAGGTAATGGAAATAGCCACCATGCGGACGTCATACTTTCATAATTATCTTTCTATAATCTTTTAAAAATGCAAATAAAAATCAAGCCATGTCCTTCTATGTTAGTTTCCTAAGGCTTTCATAACAAATTGCTACAACGTTGATAGCTTAAAACAACAGAAATGTATTTTCTCACAGTTCTTTGAGACAGAAGCCCTAAATCAAGGTGTTAGCAGGGCTGCACTCTCCTGAAGTTTCTTTTTATATATATATATTTTTAATTTATTTATTCATTAGAGAGAGAGAGAGAGGGAGAGAGAGAGAGAGAGGCAGAGACACAGGCAGAGGGAGAAGCAGGCTCCATGCAGGAGCCCGATGTGGGACTCCATCCGGGACTCCAGGACCACGCTCTAGGCCAAAGGCAGATGCTAAACCGCTGCGCCACCCAGGGATCCTCATCTCCTGAAGTTCCTAGGGGAAAACACTCCCTCACTTCTCTCAACTTCTGGTTGGATCCAGAGTTTTCCTGACTTGTGGCCATGTAATTCCAATCTCTGCCTTCACCTTCACATGGCTTTTTCCTTGTGCATCTTGGTCTCAATTTCTCCTTTGCCCATTCTTATGAAGACATCTGTTAGATTTAGGGGCCACTGTAATTCTAGGATGTGCTTATCTTGAAATCTTTAACGTAATTATGTCTGCAAAGACCCCTTTTCCAAATAAAGTCACAATTACAGGTTTCTGGTGGACCTATCTTGGGGGTGGAGTGGGGGAGTGGTACTATTTAACTCGTTGATGGTTTCCTAATGCCTACGTACACAATTAAAAAAAATGCTGTATATTAATAAAATAAAAGGTAAAGAACTTCAAGCTGAAAAATTTCAATTTATTAGGTTTAGTTTTTGTGGCTTCTATTATTGTGTGTTCACATTTTTTTTTTCTGTGCTCCAGACTAGAGGATAAATAAGTTCATGAGAGCAGATATCATATATACAATTTCCAGCAGCATAAATCCAGGTGTCTAGAGCACCACTGGCATCAGTAAGTAAGTTGGACAAGTAAATCAAATAATTACTGAAGAAAATACTGTTAAATAGTGTTAGAAACAAAATTCAACAGTAAATTTGAAGCTCTAATTGGCTTTATTAAGCAATTCAGGAATTGGGTAGCATCCCATCTAGCAAGTAGAGAGATGCTATGAGGAGCTACACAAAATGGAATGATTTTATAGGCAGAAACAGGAGAGAAAATTTGCAAAAGAAAATAAAAGATTATTTCAGGCAAGGTCACCTTCCCTTAGGGAGAAGAGCAGAGGATTTCATTAGTTGGATTACCACATCTTCCTATGGGGAGTGGAAAGGGCCCTTGTAACAGATTATTTCCTTGGAGCTGACCAGAATATGCCTGACTGCCCAGTTAAGACCACATTTCTGGAGGAGGTTGAAACTGCAATTAGGTTGGGTATTAAGCTTCGGTTTGGTGATTTGGTCTTCCATAAATGACTCTATTTGGAGCTTGTGGTTTAACAATAGAGAAAGAATCTCATTGACCCATTCTAAAATAATTATTATGTCCTCAGCTACTCCCACCATGTCTGAGGAATAACTTGGAACACCCTACTAAAGTTAATGTACTGAGAAGGGCTCATATTAATCCTTCTACCTTATAAGTGCTCAAAACTGAGGGTTTACACCAAGGATAGGGAAGTTTACCTATTTAGAAACAGAAATAAAGCTTGACCTAAATATAGCTTTATTGATCCTCGAGTTTTTTTCTTAAGCAAAAGCATAAAATATTCTGTGATGATTTATTTTTAAATTGAGTTTATATTCTTGATTTCATAAACCATTTCATTTTTAAATATTGTATGGAAAATGCCTTTTATATGGTTTCAAGGAAGCATATTCCAAATCATTGTGGAATATGCTTAACAATAATCAAATAATATTAAATCAATACTGTAAGAAAAAAATAGTGATATATAAATGATAAATAATAAAAAAAGAAAGGGTATATATGGGATGCCTGGGTGGCTCTGTAGTTGAGCATCTGCCTTTGGTTCAGGGTGTGATCCCAGGGTTCTGGAATCAAATCCCGCATCAGGCTCCATGCAGGGAGTCTGCTTCTCCCTCTGCCTATGTCTCTGCCTCTCTCTCTGTCTCTCATGAATACATAAATAAAATCTTAAAAAAAAAAGAAAGGGTGTATAACTAAGATAATTCCAAAGACACCAAAGTAATAACATAGCTAGATATTTCATACTGACTAGTAAGAACTTATAACCTACTGATTGTTAAACATTTTGAACAGTTACCTCAAAAGCAACATTAGTCATTGTTTGAATTTTAATATTTGTTTAAAGCTTATGGCAAGAAAAGTGTTTAAGTCCATTAAAGTATAAAAATGTAGTTTTATTTTAATCAAATCAGTGAAAAGATGGCTTTCAATCTCTTTAGAAACGTTAACATTATTCTCATAATAATAAGCTAGATAGGTTAGATTTTAATTAAAAAATATTTTGGAGTCATTGCAATATTCAAATGTCTCTCAAATATTTATTTAGAATTCTCATTGACCTCAAAAGTCAGAAACAGAAAAAGAATTATAACTATAAAGTACATTTTTTTTCAGCTTTCACACTTTAAAAGAAGTCTGAGCAAATAAGAAAATTAATCAATATAACCAATTCGAAAAGAAAATAGAACTACATCAAAGTTATTCAATTTTGTATTTTTTTTATTAAGTACCCACTGTATCAAAGAAATTGGATAATGCATGCTAATATATGTATTTTCATCTTATGAATCAAGTTTGATATAATATATAAACATGAAAATGGAAAGTGAGAAGAAATTGGAATTAGAGTATCATTTAAGTCTACAGAAAATGCACTTATTCCTTTCATAGACATTTATTGGCATCAAATATGTGACAGGGAATATGCTTTACATAATTCATGCCAATATGGATGACATGCATTTCTTTTCTTCAAAGAAATCACTTTTTGTCTCCTAGGCATTTTATTATCTTTTCCCTTATTCATTCATTCAATAACTATTTATTGAGTGCCTACTATGTAATGGACATTATGTTATTTGTTGGTATACAATGGTGAATATCAGTCCTTCAGTGATTTCCTCTTCTCCATAATGAAGTTATTAGGATTACCAGTAAATTCCTTAGAACTAATACAAATTATTATTATTATTATTATTATTATTAATTTTTTGACCATGGTCAACATTTTAGACCAGTCCACCAACAGCCTCTCAGGGACTTTGGAAATAAATTCAAACTCTCCTGTCATGTCTTTTCCAAACTACTCTCTATATAGCCCATCACACATTTGAAAGCACTTACGCTGAAGTTAAAATAAAAGGCAAACACTATTCTAATGATTAACAAAGACTTAAGATTTAACTGAGGCATTTTTGCCTCCCAACCTAAGTAAGGTATCATACTTTTATTTTACCCTATCCTCATTTGCCCAGTGATTCTAATGACTGATCATTTCTAGCACTTTAGGTCTCTTAATATTATTTTCCCAGAAAAATAATCTCTAGTAACTCCACCTTTCTAATTCCTTACTTACCAGAATATTATTATCTGGAGTATCATGTTAGTTTTTTTCACAGTATAAATGGGAAAATAAATTCATAAGCTTTCAGTATACTGGAACTAAGAATAGGTCTACAGAAATTATAAATAAATTAACAGACATTTATAATTCTATGTGATAAAAGTGTTATGATGATATAAATTCAGGCTATACAATACTAATAAAAATGTTGAGCCTAACCCAGTCTCTAAGTTTCCATAAAATTTATAAATTATGATGTACAAGTTTAGTAGAGCTGGTTATCCAAAGCTGGATAGTTAGGGCTTGGGGGGGGGGGAGAAAGGAGTTATAAGAAATATGGAGAATAAATATATTAGAAATTTGTTAGTGGGAAAAAACAAGAATAAATTGAAGAGATAAGCAAAGACCAGATCATAAAGTATAATCCATTTGAAGAAACTTAGTCTTCATCCTGGCTGCCATAGATGGCCATTGAATGTACTTAAGTCACCAAAAGCTTTGGTTGTATTACTTTTCTACTGCTGCCCTAGCAAATTATACACATTTAACAACATAAAACAATACTATTTTATTTTCTGACAGTTTATGTGGGCAGAAGTCTGTGTACAATGTGGCTCCATTGGCTTTATTCTTAGAGTTCACAAAGCTGAAATGAAAGTGTTGGAAGGCCTGTGTTCCTTTCTTGAAGTTCTGGGAGATCATCTGGTTGCAGGCTTATTCAAGTTTTTTTGCAAAATTCAGTTCCATGTGAGAAGGCTGAGGTGCCTGTTTGATCCTAACTAGACTCTAGGGATTGTTCTCAGCTTCTAGAGCACCACTCATCTCCCTTGGCTCATGGCCCCCTTCAAAGCCAGCAACAGGTGGTCAGTTACCTCTATGCTCACACTTCTGCTCATCTCTCTTACACATCTCTGCTGCCATCCTCTTCTGCTTTTAAGGGCTCATACAACTACATTGGCTCATGTGTATAATCCAGTTTACTCTGGGGCGCCTGGAGGTTCAGTCGGTTAAGTGTCTGCTTTCAGCTCAGGTCATGATCCCAGGGTTCTGGGATCAATCCCAATGTTGGGCTCCCTGCTCAGTGGGGAATTTGCTTTTCCCTGTTCTGCTTCCCTTTCCCACAGATCATGCATGCATACTCTTTCTCTCAAATAGTTAAAACCTCTTTTAAAAAAATCCAGTTTACTCTCCTTGCCTTAAGATCAGTTGATTAGTAAACTTAAATCTATCTGCAATGACCCTAGTTTAGTATTTGATTAAGTAACCAAGGTACAGATATCTTTTGAATTCTGCCTACCAAAACGAAGCAAAGAGAGCAGCTGAAATTGCTAAATTGATATAAAAGAAATGTCATGATAACTGAAATAGAGTAGTTGGACATGAGATATCAAAAATAAACCATGACTGGTTTGGAATCTGTGTGGATGGTTGTTGTACCCTTAGAAACAGCAATCAAAGACAGTCAATATATCAGGAAAAGTTTGCAGAAAGACTTTGACTTCAAGTGGAATTTAATGAGTTTGTAGTCTATGAAACATCAAGTGAATGCAAATATTTAAGTAGAGAGAGCATATGTGGCTTTGGTAGTCAAGGCAAGTGACACATCTTGGGTACATAACTTAAAGTTCATTAATATATAAATATAATTTAAAACTTTGGAGCAAAAAAATTACCTAAGGAAATATATCTATTATCTATCAACCTATCTGTCTAACAATCATCATTATTTATAAATATATAAATTAATAACATAATAATTATATATGTGTATTTAATAATATAATTATATATGTCATATATTTTAATAATATACTAATTAATATATAAATATATATATGGCAGCTTAAGAATTGTGAAGAGCTGTGCAGAGTTTGGGTAGAAGAGTTGTTAACTTGAACATCAGGAGGGAGACTTTTCTAACTCTAATGGTGGTGGTCCAGAAAAAAAAAATGCAGGTGGATACAGTTAACTTATTAGCTCTTAGGCAAAAAACTTTTTTCATGGTAAGTTTCAATTTTCTCTGAAAATTCGGAGTTATAAGTCAAGATCAGAATTGATGTCATCAAGCTGAACTCAATTCAGAACAAGACAGAACAAGGAAAAGATGGTAAGATACCGCTTGATGAATTATGTGGATTTGATGACACTGTGGCTGAGATAAGGGAAACACTCATTTAAACACTTGGTAGGTGTTCATGAAATATTCAGACATTTTTTAATGGAAGTTTTCATATCATTTGTTTGCTTCAGAAACCAGAATTGTATCTTAAGTAACACCAGAGTCCTTAGTTTGGTGTTCAGTGATTTTTATTTCATAGAACCAATTCTTCTACCTCAATTTAAAAAAATCACACACAAAACAAAAGTAAAACTTAACCAGAAACAAAACAGAGGTAGTACTTGTTCCAGACATAAGTTTGTTTTGGCTACACAATATTTTTTCCAATATTGTTTTTGTAATAACAGACACCACCACAACACCTAGAATTCACTGAGTTTTTTTAAAATTTTTTTTTTAATTTTTATTTATTTATGAAAGTCACAGAGAGAGAAAGAGAGGCAGAGACACAGACAGAGAGAAGCAGGCTCCATGCACCAGGAGCCCAACGTGGGAATCGATCCTGGGTCTCCAGGATCGTGCCCTAGGCCAAAGGCAGGCGCCAAACCGCTGCGCCACCCAGGGATCCCAAATTCACTGAGTTTTTACTGTGAACCAGGCACTGTACTAAGATTTGTAGGTGTTTTTTCATCTAATTTTTAATATTACTGTATCAGTTGTAGGCTGATATGTATTAGAGAACCAGTATCTTTAAAAAAAATGAAATTTCTTATACAGAGTTTGCTTCTCTGTTGTCCATCTCTAGACTAGTGGTTCCAATATGGTAGATGTTCAATAAATATTTAATGAGCAAAGACTTTACTAAAATTATTTTGGTTCTATTTTTAAACAGACATGCCTTAAAACTTAAAGTTAGAGGGGCCTCTGGGTAGCTCAGTCAGTTAAGTGGCCTACTCTTGGTTTCTGCCTCAGGTCATGATCTCAGAGTTCTGGTATAGAGCCCCATGTCCAGCTCTGTGCTCAGTGAGGAGTCGGCTTGAGGATTTTCTTTCTCTCTCTCCTTCTGCTCCTCCACCTGCTCATGCTCTCTTCTCTCTCTCTCTCAAAAAATAAATCTTTAAAAAAAAAAGTTAGAAATTTGCCATTTATTTTTCTTGGCTGATTCATTGTTATTTGGTGTTTTCATTGAATTTTAATTTCACTGGAATTTATTTTATTGTAGAATTGGAATCATTCCTGACTTTCCTCTCAGCTGATCACCAATAACCAATACTAATGATTATTACCCCTCATTTTCTTAAAACACTTTATGACTTTTAAATAAAGATATAATATTTCTTAATCTCTGTCATTATTAAAACATTATAAATTATTTATCTACTTAAAAAAACAAATTCTTAAGTGTATATTTATAAGAATTTTATGGACATGGTACTATATTACTGATCCCTTCATGAAAGAGAATATGCTTTATGTATATGGGTCTCTCCACTGATATTAATTCACTTCAGAAGAAACACGATTATTAGAAGAAATTTTTAAAAAATGAACAGAGTGAAGGAACTCAAAGTGGGCATACATGTATATTCCTTTGGCCTTGATTTAAAGGTGTCAAGTGTCAAGGAAATACAGGAATGGAAGAAAAAATAGGACTAAGTAAGATTAAGCCTATAACTTTGGTTACAAGATAAACAGGTAAAATTCAAAACATTTCTCTTTGAAATATACTATATGGTTTCCTTTGTTCTCTTTATTATATATCAAACTAACAAAATGTTGCTGTTTTGTTGGTGTTTTTAAGCTCTGAACTATCACATCTATGCTTAAAAGTTATCATTGATTATATGGAAGTTATAATTGCAATAGCAACAGAGGAGAGAAAAATTGAAGATGGCAATCCAGAAGAATCAATACATGATCCAGTTCATTGTATGCACCCGGGAGGTTGTTGTTCAGATTTAAATTTTGGTGTGTGATTGTAAATAAAGGAGTCAATTCCCTTAAGCAATAATTCTCAACTTTGGTGGAATATTATAATTAGTTCAAGAGCTTTTCAAAATCCCAACACCCAGGCCACACCCAAAAGCAATTAAATTTGAATCTCTGGGGTTGATATCCAGACATTAGCACTTTTAAAAGTTCCCCAAGTGATTACAGTGTGCAACCAAGTTTGACGATCACTGCCTTGGAGTGGTATTACACAGTCTTTTTTAAATTGTATATGTGAGAATGCATGTATTTGGGTCTGTATTATTTGTTTATTTCTTGAATTCAGTTCCACTGATTTGTTTTCTGATATTACAATATTTGAATTGTTGCTAATTTATTCATCTGCAGTTTAGAACTAGACATTTTAATTTTTCCTAAGTATTTTTTATGTTCTTGTATTTATTTGCCTTTTTAAGTCACCAAAGTTATTTTAATTTAAATTAAATGTATAAGTAATTACATATGTGTAGTAATATATACATGTATTATTTAAATATACATATTTATATATCATACATTAATACATTAGACATTTATACATTAAATATACATATTGATATTATTATACCTATATAATTATATACAAATATATATAATGTCATGCATCTGTGAATGTTTTATCCTCCTTTATGATTAAATATGCCATATATCCCCTAGATTATTTTCTCATTTGTTATTTCTAGCACATAGAAATATATTGATCTTGAATCAGGCAGTTTTATCAAACGATACTAATTTTTGTAGGTTTCTACTTGATTTATTTTCATTCATATCAGATAGGGAAATAATGATATGTAGATCGATTTTACCGCCTAAATACTTTGATGATATCGCACTTGTGGTTTCTAGCCCTGGAAAGAAATATTGCATTTTAAACATTTTCAAATTAAAGAAATTTTAGAAGTCATCTAGCCTAGTATTTTTCTATTTTTTTGGCCACATTCATTATAAAAAAAAAATCTTTTACATCACATCCCAGTATATTTATATGCACACAACCAAAATAAAGCTTTGTAACATAGCATTTGCCTTTTGTGTGTATGATGCCCTGTAATATTTTCTCTTCTCTTCCATTCTACCTCATTTTTAAACAGTGTTTGTCACAATACACAAAATTGTTTTCACCATTTAAGTGTTGAGAAATGTTTGAAAATCATGTTTAGTCAACATCCTCATTTTATAGATAAATAAACTGAGAACCGTGGCCTTAAGGAGCTTGTCCTGTTATTCAACTAGATGGTGTAAACTAAGGGTTTATAACTAAGGACTTAGTATAAATTTTCTGAGGCCATACCTTGAGCAGTATATATAGAAAGAAATAAATATACATCTATACAGATATATACTTCTTTATAAATTATACACATGTACTACTGTGTAATGAAAAATAAATAAAAACAGATTTTTTTCTTTCTCTAATGAATTATTTCATCCACCTTACTTTGGTGCTCACCGACTAGAAGAATATTTCTCAAGTGTTTCTGGTTATATTTGTTAAAAATACGAATATTAGGACCTCATCTCAGACTTATTCAACCAGAATTGCTCTAGTGACTGGCTAGTATTCTAAACTTTAATAAATGTTTGAATCTGGTAGGTTTCTAGCAAGTCTCTCACATATTAAATAACGTCAATACAGACACTGCCAATCTCTACTGCCAATCATGCTGGTTTAGTACATGTGAGATTAGAAATCAGCATTTTACAAAGTTCAATTGATTAAGGCAAATTCTAGCCTCTACTCCAGCAAACGCTGACAGAGTATATGTAAAATATGCACATTGATTGGTTGGGTAATTGACTACATGTGTGCAACCTCCTCTCCTTATGAAATGTAACCACTTCTAAGTTAGACTTTAAAAATATTTTTCCCTTGGATTCCTACAATTTCCTTGGTTTCAAGATTATATTATGCAATGCATTTGTTTTTCTGATTATTGTCCACTCAATTTATCAAAATTTAACTTGGAAACTACTGAATGCTAATCATAGATAATTAGTATTTGATCTATGTTTTAAAGACTTAGTGTTTTATTTGGAAAGTCACATTTTATTGAAGTAAACACATTTTAACACTAAAAGGATGGTTAGGTGCTTAGAAGAATTAATTACAAGCTTTGCATTTTATCTTTCCTTCAAGAAGGGCAAAAGAATTTGTATATATTATCTGACTTACTTTCATATGTTTTTCAGATAATCACAGACTCATAGATTGCAGAAAAACTATTTTGCTTTGCAAAAGAATGAACCTGGACCATTTTCCTACACTATATAGAAAAATAAACTCAAAATGGATTAAAGACCTGAATCCATAAAACTCCTAAAAGAAAACAGGTATTAAACTCTTACATGTTGGCCTTAACATTTTTTGGATCTGTTTCCTCAGGCGAGGGCAACACAAGGTGTAATAAACAATTAGGACACCTTCAAGCTAGAAATCTTTTGCATAGTAAAGGAAACCACTAGCAAAATTAAAAGGTGGCCTACTGAATGGCAAAAGACATTTGCAAATGATATATTTCATAAGGGGTTATTATCCAAAATATATAAAGAGCTCATATAACTCAACATCAAAAACAAAACAAAAACAATCAGATTAAAAAATGAACAGAAGACCTGAAATACAGATGGCCAATAGACACATGAAAAGATGTTCAACATCACTGACCATCAGAATAATGCAGACAAAATCACAATGAGATGTCAAGTCACACCTGTCTATCAAAAAGATAAGAAATAACAAGTGTTGGTGAAGATGTGGAGAAAAGAGACCCTGTGCACTGTTGGTAGGAATGTAAATTGGTGCGGCCACTATGAACAACAACATGGAGATTCCTTCATAAATTAAAAAGAGGAATACTATATGATCCAACAATTTTATTTCTGAGTTTTTATCCATAGAAAACAAACAAACAAAAAAAAACTAATTTGAAAAAGACAGATATACCTCTATGTTCATTGCAACTTTATTTATAATAGCCAAGATAGGGGAGCATCCTAAGTGTCCATCAACAGATAAACGGATAAAGAAGGTTTGGTATATAGGTACAATGGGATATTATTCAGCTGTTAAAAAAAATGAAATATTGCCATTTGTGACAAAATAGATGGAACTAGAGTGTATTATGGTAAGTGAATTAAATCAAGCAGAGAAAGATACATATTTACATAATTTCACTTATATATGGAATCTAACAAACAAAACAAGTGAAACAACAAGACAAAACAGAAACAGACTCATAAACAGAACCAACCTTCTGTTGGTTGCCAGAAGGGAGAAGGATTGCGAATATGGATGAAATAGGTTAAGGGGATTGATTAGGAGCTACAAACATCTAGTTATGATATAAATTAGTCTTAGAGATGTAAAATACAGCACAGGAGATATAGTCAATAATGTTGTAATAAGTTTGCATGGTGACAGATGGTAACTATGCTTTCTGTGAGTGATCTTTTCATAATGTATATAAATTTTCAATTATTACGTTGTACACTTGAAACTAATGTAATATTGTGTGTCAACTATAGTTTAATAAAAAGTAATAATTAAAAATACTTAAAAAATCACAAACATGTTATAATAAACTCATTGCATCTGACATTCATTCTAACTTTAAACACAGACACACACATTATAACATGGCTGTTGATAACATTCAATCAAAAAATTGCATTTAGTATTAATTTTAAAAGTATTGAACAAGGAATTTTACATGATTGTCTATACTAAAGATGTAAGTACATCTATCTTGATATCACCAAAATTAATGATGGGCTATGGCAATAGCATAAGCTTTCCAGGTTTCCAGTCAGCTCTTCTTTTTACTGACCAAGAGGGGTGAATAAGGATTGATCTTTGAATCTTCTGTGTTGTGAAGGGTTGCAATCCTGAACCTCATGTCCAGCAGGAAAGAGTATGATAATTACCTGGAAAGTGAACATGTTTTCCAATGTGCAATGGGAGACTGAGAGGAGTTATTAATTATCAAATTGTTTCCATACGCATGAGTGGCTTTAGTAATCTCGCTTAGAATTCTTGGCAAAACACTACCAGAAATAATAGTCTATAAGGGGGGCTAATGTCAAGTTGTATAAATCAGTAATTCAAAGTAGCAAAAGAGATACTAAGGAAACTTTTCTTACAGGCAAGTTGTCTGCCTTTGGGCAACATCGCCCAAACAGAAATCATTTTCCAACTCTACTTAGGTTTTTTGTTTGTTTGTTTTTAGAATATCTGTTCACAACATTCTGAGGGAATTGTCTATCTTGAGTATCCGTGCCCAGTATATCAGATATCTTTTGTTTGATTTTGCCAAAAATAAAACTAAACACTCCTCATCAGAATTTAGTCATGGAAGTAACACTAGTAGGTAGGTATTGTTATTAATTGTTATTAATCATTTCAGAGAAGAGTCAAGTTAGGGAGATGACTAATACTCTGTTACTTGAATGAAAGACCTTATAACCATTAGCTATCACTAAGAGCAGCTAGGAAAATTTTTAGCACTTATTTGGCATTTAATTAAGTGGAATGCATAACCGATCAGATAAGTAATTGTCTGAATGGAGGAATGAATAAAACAAAAAGAATTCACCCTTATGAATCCATTTCAGTTACTAGATTTTTTTCTTTTACTGGAAGTATTTAATACTTTCTATATTTCTTCATCTAAATCTTATATTTTAGCTCTCATGTTGTCAATAAATCTAACTCTACAGTTTCTCTTATGTTTTCCCCTAGAGCAGCCTTGTAATAAATGATACGGCTTCTTAAAAGGAAGATGGTCCCTACTGATGGACACAGATTGCTTCCAGACCTTGGTTATTGTAAATAATTCAGCAATAAACATAATGGTGAATATGCTTTTTCAAATTAGAATAGGGAAAGAAGATAATTGTATATTCATAAAATAGAATATTATACAGCCATAGAAGAGAATGAGCTCTTGCCATTTGCACTACGTGGATGGACCTAAACGGTATTATGTTAAGTGAAATAAGTAAGACAGAGAAAGACAAGTAACATAAGATTTCACTTAATTGCAGGATCTAAGAAAACAGACCCTGCCAACCAACCAACCACTACCATAACCAATAAAATAATAACAGATCCATTACATAGAGAGCGAACTCGCCTTTCCTCAGGGTAGGGGTGGAAGAGAGTAATGGGAGCACGTATGAAATGGCTAAAGGGGATTGGATTGGGAGGCACAGGTTTCCAATTATGGAATGAATAAATCACAGTGATGAAAAGTGCAGCATTGGGAATGTTTTGAGGGTATTATACTAGCATTGTATGGTAACTGATGGTAGCTATACTTGGGGTGAACATTGCATAATGTATAGAGTTGTCAATCACTATGTTGTGCACCTGAAACTAGTGTAACATTTTGTGTCAACTATACTTCAATTAAAAAAAAAGAAAGAAGAAAAGAAAAGAAAAGTTGATGGAGGAGGAAGAAGGTAGTTTAGTCAAGCAGTTTATACCCATTTCATTAACAGCTAAAATGTGTCCTAGGCCTACTGTGATTCTGGAATATACCTAAAGAGTATTAAAGCTACCACATTTGCTTTATAGGATCCCATCAATTTCTAGGGAGTGTAGTGAGACTTTTGTTACCCTTCTGAGACATCTACTTCAGAAGTTTGTAGAAGCCACTGAACATGTTTCTTGCATAAATATAATTCAACTCTATTCCCTAAAAGGATAAAATCTTTTAGAAAATAACTGTTATTTCTCAGCACTTCCCATTCTAAAGCAGAGAGATTCATTTTAAGCATTTTGTTATATGACACATTTCTTATCTCTGATTAAGAACAGTCAAAGAAAAGAGAAAATACGGTGAAATAATGAACTGAGGATTCATAGGAAAAAGAGTCGAAAATATGTTTTCCTCACTGAGGGTCCATGAAAGGAATTTGCCTTCTGGCTTATTAAGCACACAGTGGTTACTTGTTTTTGAAAGGTGCCTTAAATATTCAAATTTACTTGTGGTTTATAATCTACCTGGCATACAAACTGGAATATTACAATAATTATTAACATTTATCGAAAACACTATATGCTAGGCACTGTGCTAACTGTTTTAAATAATAACCGATCATTACTTTTAAATGTCAGCAACCCCGTGAGGTAGAGCTATTGTTCTTTTCATTTTACATGTGAGGACGCTGAAGCTCAGAAAGTAAAATAGCTTTCCCAACTAGTAGGTGGCAGATCTAGGATTTAAAACATTTCTCTTTGATTCCAAATCCCATGTTATTAATAATCTGCCTATGCATTCATTTCTTCAGCCACCAGAAGATTATTAAAATCCTGCAGGCTGCGGGAGACGAGCAAACAAGAGAATGTGCATCCCTCATGGAATGATTAATTATGCATCATGTGACTAATAGATATTTGTCAAATCATATAAGTTAATAATTGAAACTTTCAATGATATTCTTGTTTTAAATAAGAGCAACACTTTTCATGCATTTTTTTTTTCTAGTTAATTTCCTTAGGTGTTTGGTCCCATGAAAAATGGGCTGAGTTGGCATACTCCTTTATCATTCTTAGATTTTTTTTTTTAAGATTTTATTTATTTATCATGAGAGACACAGAGAGAGGGGCAGAGACACAGGGAGGAGGAGGAACAGGCTCCATGCAGGAAGCCTGATGTGGGACTCAGTCCCGGGAGGGAGTCCGGGATCATGCCCTGAGCCACAGGCAGATGCTCAACCGCTGAGCCACCCAGTCATCCCTCATTCTTGGAATTTTTAACGTATTAGTGATTTGTCTTAGATTAAATGAAATAAGTGACATAAAAACAAACACAAAAACTGAGTAATTGCTGCTGTTTGAAGTGACACTTCTTACTTCTTCCCAATGTCTACTTTTGGTGGTATCAGTTCACTTTCAATGGCCGGAAACACTAGAAACCTTCCAAAATGGAATTTCTCTGTCTCATGTCCTCCTGATGTTTTTGCTCTGATCACTGGACTGTGTTCATCCCTTCTACTCTCTTGTAGCAGTATGCTACAATGGTCACCACGATGATGAATGGATTTGATTTTGCTTATTTTTAAATCCATAAGCAAATATCTCAAGCATGATCATCCATTCACCTTGTTCCTCTGATATGATCTAAGTACTTCAGAAATCCACCCCTGCCTTCCTGTTACTATTTATTACCACTGCTCTCAGACACACACACACACACACACACACACACACACACACACACATTGTATCATGTAAAGAACGTGAACCTCCTACCTGGTGTCCCTGCCTTTACGGTTGCATTTCCAACAGCACCCCCATCCCGGGCACTGTATTATCTAGAAGCAATTAGGATGAGGCGGGGTACAAATCTGTCATAGCACTTTCATTACAAAGTATTCCAACATCTATAAGACTTTACTGCATTATAAAGAGATGGTTGTATTCCCAAATTATTACAGCCTCCTTTAGCTAAGGGTAAGTATATTTCTATGTATTGTAACACTGAGTAATACCTAAATTATAGTGTTATTTAGAAAACATGTGTTGAATTGATCTGGATAAATATGCATTAACTTTGCAGAGAGACTATTTGGTTTATGATTGTTATCTTTCCTTCATTCTTTGCTTCCACCTTTCTCTTCTTTCACTCCTTCCTCCTTCTTTCCTTTCACTCTTTCTTCCTTTTCTTCATCCTTAGAGTATTTTTTAAATGCTTGTTATTGACAGGCTTTTGGTGTTTGGGATCCAACAAAACAAAAAGTCTCTGCCCTGCTGGAGCTAAGTTGTGTAATTAAGAATTAAGAATTAGAAAATGTAGTAGCTAGCCTAGATAGTATATTATCAGATTTAAGTCCTACGGGGAAAATAAGTAAAATTTGAGCAAGGTAGAGATGATCCAGAACACCAGAGGGGAGAGTTGGAACAGGCTGAAGTATGAAATGGGGCTGTCAGAATAGATCTCATTGAGAAGGCAAGATCTGAGCAAACATGTGAGAGAGAGGAGGGATGAGCCAAATAGAAAATCTCAGGAAAACTCATCCCAGGCAGAGAAAAGAGCTGTAGCAAAGCTGGCTCGTGTGTGGTATCTCCCTTTATCTGATTCTCACCAGCTAAAGATACAAGTCTAACCTATACTGAAGTTCTTTAAAAAACTGAAGCCTAGTGCATATGAATATCTGATTTGTCCTGTAGTTCATGGCTATAAAATTTTTTGCATTGTCATTTTCATTCACTTCTGTTAGTTCCTGTTTCTAAGCAGCAACTCTGAGTCCTGGAAGGAAGATTGTGCCAGAAGGTCATTATGTGTGGAAGGAGGGAGAAAAGCTGTGAGCAATTCAACTAAAGCTGTTGTAGCGGCAGGCTAAAGTCGCAGAAGGGCCAGGGAGCAGCACACTGAATGAATGCAGAGTGGCCAGAAATGAGGCATCAGATACCAGTGTGGGAAAAGGCAGCTCTAGAAGGGGAAGCTTTTAAGCACATTGACTGTGTATCACGAAGACAGAAGCTCAGGCATGAAGAAAAGTAGGAGAAATAAAACAGAGGCAACATTTTTCTTAAGTCATAGCAAGTCAATAAATAACTAGATTCACCAAATGTTGCTTTTCCATGAACAAAGGCTTAACTAAGATTCATAAATGTAGTAAAGCAGATGCAGTGTGGGAACCATGAATAAGACCTCTTCATAGTCAAGGGTATGCATTTATGTGCTTATGACATCGTAAAGAATTTTTTTTCAGGACAGAGATCAAGAACATTTTTTCCCTCTATGCTCATTTTGGTATATTAGATGGTGAAGTGTTATTTTAACACGTTAAGAACTCGCAGAGGCTTTCCAGAAGAATTTGCAAAGACAAAATGTCTAGGATATCATGAATATCATGAAGAGTACTAGTTTTTCTTCTTGCAATTTTACAAAACAAAGACACACGCACCAATTCAGAACATTCAAAGGACAGACAATAAGTTCACCCTTGTTTTCTTTTTTACTGTTTTTTTTGTCTTTTCTCCTCTTTTTGAATTTCTTTGTTCAATTGAGTTACACAGGAAATTCTTTGATGAAGGAGTTCTATGTCTTAGACTATACATATAATTTTAGTTGTCTAGTTAGGGTTGAGAATGATGGCGATGCCAATGGTTTTTTTTTTTTTTTTTTTTGCCAATGGTTTACCAGATAGACGTAACAAGCAAATAAAAGAAGTATGTGGGAAGGCATTTTCATATCAGAGAAAGGGAGATTAGTCCATAGTGATTGGCTTACAGACACTACAGCAAGGGTTAAATCAGGAAGATGATGCTTCCAGGGGACATAAAGATACAAGGAAAGGGTCTAAAAAAAAGAATGACAAAGATTGTCCAGAGAAGTAGATGAAGAATTAGAAAACACTCGCAGGAAACTTGGCAAAAGATGATTTGAAGGCCATATGGTCAATGCTTGCAATTATTACAGGAGGGCAAAGTGGTTGTGACCTGAGAAGTAGGTCCTGTGAGTTCAGGTATTAGAAAGCCGTGACTAAGCACAGAACAATGGGAAAATGAGGAAACAATTGGAGATGAGGCCATGAGAGCTGTGAGGGCAGTGAGCAAATAAATCAGATTTCAGGGATTCAGCAATGCAAGAAAAGACAGAAAGGAAGGAATTGTGTAATTGGAGAATGGTGTGGGTTAGAGAATTATCTATTAGGAACAGGAGGACTTTATTATTTTTTTTTTTTTCTGAGATGAAGGCAAGTAAAGGACATATACTTTAAGTACGAAGGCAGAAGATGAAACAATTACGAAATAATTATACAGGAACAATAATAACCACAATTTGAGTACTAGGTACTAAGTTAAGTGGTTTACATTTTCTACTTCCTAATCTTCCTCCAGAGGAGTTATTAGTACCTTTAGTTTTCCAGAGGAGACTGAAGCAATTATCACATGGCCCAGATCACACAGCTCACACTTCGTGGAAATGATATTTAAGTACAATTTTTTTTAAGCAAAAACCATGGTCTTTATTGCAATTCTTATAGGGTAGGTGGGTGGAGTTAGTAGCAAAGGAGACTGGGGAAGGCTTTGTGTTGAAACTGAATAATGATGAAGGAGTGAAGAAATAAAATTATTTTTTTTTCGTGTGTGTGTGTGTGTGTGTGTGTGTGTGTGTGTGATGTAAACAGCAAGGAATTTAAACCTGAAAGGATGATGAAATTTAGAGAATTTTAAACTTCTGAGGAATCAGGAATGCAGCTGATAAAGCTGAACAAAATATTTGCTGAGCAATGTTGATAGAGTGGTGAAAAATATCAGATGTAGCATCAGGAAGCTCGGAGGGGGGAGGAATGTGCAAAATGGACCCTTCATGGTCACCACATATAGGGCACTGGGCTCAACTTCCACTGTATCACTGGAAATGAGATAAGAAACACATTTTATTGAAGAATCTTAATTTTAAGATTAAGAAGAGAGGTTATAAATCAGCTTTTCTTTCATCATCCCCCTGATGAAGTGAGTGGGACCAGGAGTACTCAGATCCTCAGAATGCACTTATGTTTCCAAACACTGTGGAATGGTGGAAGTTTTTTGAAAATGCTGTGTGCCTTTTTGGCTTCTTGAGCAAAGTGAATTGACATGCTATAGAAAGTCGTTTTTTGTTTTGTCTTGTTTTGGTTTTTGTTTTTGTTTTATACCTCAGATCTATTTGCTCTTCACTTTTCAAGCACGTTAGATCTAGAGCCATCTATTCCTCTTCAAAAGATAAAACTAATCTTTCCCCAGGAGAAATTCTGAGTCCTAAACCTGCAGACGTACCTTTTTTTCCCCCTCTGGAGACACTGATTGGCCTTCCAAAAGGGTAAGAACAGAGGCTTTACCCTTCTCTTCCCCAGGAGAATGTGTTTACATTAGAGACATTAAATTCATCTACTCTAAAGAGGTGAAGGAAGCAAGGTGTACAGGTACCAGATTCATATTTTCAGGGTTCCTGTCCTACAATACAGACCCTGGTAAGTGTACGATAATATCTGATCTCATCACATTGCCCTAGAAGAGAGGAGAAGTGAGTCAAAGAATCAATGTGATTATTGCTATAACAATAATAATCTCTCCGTGTCCCAGGAAACTCGGATCTACTTTTAAAACAATAAGAGTAAATGTAGATATTAGAAACTCCTCATATTGCACCCATATGCTATTGCCTTTTCTATTTGCAGTTCAAACTTGAAAATAAAAGTATTATTGTGACGACAAGCAATCTATGTTTGAATGCTTCTATTTCCAGATGTCTGAGGGCCAGTCATCCAGGATGTAGAGTCCGAGATCCATGAGAAGCTGTGGTCCTTTCACCTGTGAGGGGGGAAAAAGACACTGATTCTATGGAAATTCTAGCCAGGTGCAGCTCTTTGCCTGCAGGAGTCCTAGTAGCTGACTCTTCCTAAAACCTCCAGTGAGCAATAGAGTTTCAAAGAGGCCTGCTCTTTGCATTAACAGAAAACAAAAATGTGGTTGGTCAATATAGCATATGGCACAATCCAAAGAAGATCAGAATGGAAGATGCTAGTAAGAATCATCGAAATAAGCAAATTTTCAGGATTAAATTAGAAGGAAAATGAGTCAGGACATTCTAGAATATTGGAAAACTGGACAGTTAATAGCTATTTTGGTAATGCTAAGCTGAACACCAATTTCAGTGGGAGAAGCATGGAGATTTTGGAGGAGTAGTTATTTAGAATTGGTCAGAGGACGATCAGATTTTAATACATGAAAGATACTATATCGCTGGACAGTGACATAGTTTAGGATGTTATGCTAAGAATATATTGTTTAAGTAGAAAGGAACAGTAGGCGGTTGAAGAGACAAAGCTAAGGAAAACCACATCTTCGAGTAGTCTCTTTGTGAACATCTTAACTGCTGCCATGCATTAAAGCAAAGGGTTGAAACTAGTCTATAGATCCAGGTGTGGAAGGTATGAATAAAATATGACCGGGGGCGGGGGGAATAAAATA
This sequence comes from Canis lupus familiaris, assembly GCF_011100685.1. Taxonomy (NCBI): domain Eukaryota; kingdom Metazoa; phylum Chordata; class Mammalia; order Carnivora; family Canidae; genus Canis; species Canis lupus. The sequence continues at coordinate 82,860,709 of NC_049224.1, forward strand.
GATATAATTAGATGTTATTTTCAAGAAGCTTTTGCAGGATGCAATCTAGAAGCAGAAATAAAGTATCCAAAGAAATACTAACCCAATATCAAGAACTTCTACTATAAGGAGCTGAGAGATGAGGATATGAAACAATGAGAAGCCCAGATCTGGGACTGCTCCATTAAACCTCCTTTCCGTGCATCCTATAAATGTTACCTGATAAGTTATCTGGTCCAACTTGAACTTCACACTAGTTATAAGAGTTGATTCTGACTCATCAAACTAGGTTTGAAGATTCTACCCCTCACAAGAACAAGAAAATCAGCTGTCTTCCCGACCCTTAACTTTTCTAATCCACAAAGCATGGATGTCCATGCCTAACTTATTAAATCAGATACTTGCTTGTATATTGAATGAAATGATATGTATAAACTGTATAAATCTTTAGCGTAGGACAAGACACGGAGTGTGTATTCAATGCATGGCTTTTAGCATTATTGTATTAACAATCTCTTCCTCAAGAATACATTGCCAAATCCATTGGCCTTTTCTGCCATCAAGATTTTGTTTGTGTTTTTGTTGTTGTTGTTGTTGTTGTTTTACCTTTTTTTCATATCTAGCTATTCTAAAGGTCATGGCTTATGTTTACCAATATGAGACACTGAAATGGAGGTGTATATTCATTTTGAATCAACACCTATGGAAGGAAGGGGCAAGAAGAAGAAATTGAATTGTAATACAAGCCCAATAAAGCTTTGGTCAATCTCCTGGGGGAATCTGGAGTGAATACCACCTATTAGTGTTGGCCTATATTGAGCCAAAATGCCAGATATTTATATAGCTGACTCTCCCAGTCACCAGATATGGCTCCCAAAGCAATGGAGTAACCCCCATGAGGTGTCTCCTCTGCAGAAGGTCTGTGACCCATGTTCAAACTGGAAGGGCCAGTAGCTGGAAGCTGTCTGCTGACCACATTCCTGGAGATGCAATGAATCCTTCCCTGAGGGAAAATCTGGATGGTTCTTTTCTGGGTATACCACGCTGATATCCGCCTTACAATAGGCACTTACTTAAAAAGTGGTCTTTATTTGTATCGTTACTTTACAAGTTTCATTCTTGTAATCCTAATTAGAATATAAGCTACATACTATGGGAACAAAGTTTAATATTTCTTTCATAGTCATCATAGCACCATATACAGTATGCAGCAAATATAAAGTACCTATTTTTTGAATTATGGATAAAATAATTCAAAGTATAGCATCACCTTTGTCCAAAGTGCATTGAGGATATTGTCAGAATGTTAATTTTTATTATTATTATTTTCTTATAGCAGGAGGTAGGGAGGGACAAAGGGAGTTGGAAAGAGAGAATCTCATCTTAAACAGGCTCCATGCTCAGTGCAGTGCCCAACACGCGGGCTTGATCTTCCAACTCTGAGATCATGACCTGAGCCAAAGTCAAATGTTTAACCAAATGAGCCACCCAAGTGCCCCATGTTGGACTCTGTTCTGAAGGGCAAGTCAAGTATCTATTTTAGGACCAGTACCAATTATCCAAAGTGAGTTGCAGAAATTGTTATAATTACACCCTCAGCTGGATAGAAGTTACTCATTTAACACACATATATGAACTTCCTCTTTTCTGTCAGGCACAGTTCTCAGCCACAGGGATGCAGCAGCAAACAAAATAGATTACTTATCTGTTCTCACATAGATGACATTCCAGGAGTCTTACAGTGGCTTTCTGAAGACAACACCACAGCTTCGACTATAAACAAAGAAATGTATCACTACAGTTGACCTGACAAAATGGCAGATCAGATAGCGATGGGTGGTTCTTGCTCTACTTTGTGGAGCAAAGTGTCTTAGTCAACCAAGAAGATTCCTAGCTTCAGTGAAATGTTGTAGGAGCAACTTCAGAGGAATGTTTCAAATATTTCTCCTCCACTTCGTAGGAGAAAGCTGCATGGCTTTTTAGTCCCACTGGAAATCACAGTGCTAGATTTTTAGTATTCCAATAACAGTTTTGGATCAACACACAAAGCCCAACCATCTTCCTCTAGTTCCTGACTACAGGCATGTAGAGGTTTCTGCCTCCTGTTTCTCTATGCAAAAACACAGAGCACCCACATCCCACACGTTATATTCCCTCACACAAGCACCTCTATCAAATATTGTCTATCTATGTCAGCATATGGCTAAAGCAAGGAGTTGAGGTCATGATCCCAACTCAGAAAAAGAGCATGACATAGTTTAGTGGGTCAGGGTCTGGCTACTGGGTAATATTGATTTTCTAGTTGCCCACCATGAGACCATGCTCCTTTTACATAATTACAACAATTATTCGATTTACACCATTACCTCTGTTTCTAAATAAGATTTAGAACTACACAACCACCAATAGGAGTATGACTTACCTGGTCACGGTCAGTTAAGGAGCATCTACAGTTGGCAGAGAAAAGCTGGAATTTAAAGCTGCACTGTGAACAAAGGCAAAGGTTAAAAGCATTATTTTAAAAGCCCTTTACCCTGGGGATGTCTTCTGGAAGTGTAAGCCGTCCCTCTCGGGAGAAGTGGGAACACTTTGAGCATTTGTGCATCTGTGATTTCGTCCCAGAGGAGCAAATTTCTTACATGCAAACATGAATCTGTATTAGCTGACAGAGCTCTTCTTGCTGCTGAGACTTCAGTCATGTTTAAGCCACGTGAGTCAGGATAGTGCAGTACAGGGCAGAGGCAGAAAATCACGAGGAAGCATCTTCCAAAAAAGAGGAAATGAACTTACATAAAGGAGGTGATGAAGAAGGAGACTGAGTAGGGGTCCCCTGAGCACATAGATTTTGCTGAGTCTTTATATAGGTCATTGCATGTGTGTCTGCCTGTGAAGGCACAAAGGATATTTTAAATTACTATATAAATGTATCATCATCATCATCATTATATATCGTATGTTATTATTTGTCAACCTCAATATGAAATATACATTCTTAGTCTTTCAGAAATCCTCTTTTCCCAGGGCCATTGTGACTCCAGGAATAACAACAACAAAAAGATTGATTACCCTTCCCTGAAGTCTCCCTATGACCCACTAGTAAAATACAAGGAATGAAAAAGGTAAAGCATCAATAAGAGGTCCATGTTGCTCTGCAAAATCTTTCTTTTTTTAATATTTTATTTATTTATTCATGAAAGATACAGAGAGAGAAGTAGAGACACTGGCAGAGGGAGAAGTAGGCTCCCTGCAGGGAGCCCGATGCGGGACTTGATCCCAGGACCTCAGGATCAGGACCTGAGCCAAAGGCAGATGCTCAACTACCGAGCCAGCCAGGTGCCCCTCTGCAGAATCCTTCTATAACCTTTCTTTTTTATCTTTTGTAGGCCCAGCCATCAGCACCATTATCCTACAGTGGGAGATGTGGCAGGTATTATTTTAGATTATAAGGTATCTCCTTCCTTCCATCCTTCCCTCCTTCTTTTCTAAATTTTTCTTCCTCCCTCCTTCCCTTGCTTCATCCCTTCACATACTTATGCAGCAGCATATACAAAATAATACAGAAGTTATTTATTATGCTATTGTTTTTGATGACTTATGAGCGATGAAGTTTTATCCATACCAAGGATTTGTGCTGTATGGTTTTCTTCTTTGCGCAAAATTTAATTCATTTGCCTCAAGGCCAAGAGCCAACATATTGATTTATGGCTGTCAGCTTGATTATATTTTCCTGCTAAAATATACTTTTAAAATATTAAAATATGTTAGTTGATATATTAAAATTAATTATATAAAAATTATATAAAATTAATTATATAAAAATTATATTAATTACTTATGTAACCCAATAGGTTTAAATGAGAAACAAACTCATTTCACTTTTTATGATATGATTCAACATTTTACACAAATGTTTTTGTCCTTGGGGTTAAGGATAATTGGTGCCCTTTGTATGGGACAGGGAAATGTAAAAATCATATAAACGTGTTAAATTAGTTTCCTAGAGCCTCGGTAACCAATTATCAAAAACTTGATTGTTTAAAGTGATAAATATTTATTTAGCTCTCACAAAAGTCAGGAAGCCAGAGGACTGAGATCACATTTTCCTCGGGGCCACCCTCCTTGCAAAGGGTGTAGATTAGAAAACTTCCTTAGCTCTTGCAGCTTCTGGTGTCTGCAGGTGCTCCTTGGTTTGTGGCTGAATAATACCAACCTTCGTGTGTCTTCACGTGACCTTCTTCCATCTCTCTGGGTGTCCTTTTCTGTCTTAGAAGGTCATTCACATTGGATTTAAGGCCCACTGCAGGCCAGCAGGATTTTGTCTCAATCCTTACCTTTATTATACCTGCAAGGACCCGATTTCTAAATAAAAGCATATTCCGAGGTTGGGGGTAGACATGAATTCTTGGAGGGACACCGCTAAACCCACTACATGCATTAATGCAAAAGGTGAGCATTTTAGAGTTGTTACAAGATTGGATGGATGCTGTGATAGCCACTAAGATCTTTCATGAGTGAAGGACCCACTGGATGTGCTGTTGGCAGGAGACCCCCAAACATCAGTAATCTTTTTTGGGAATTATCTTAGCTGAAAAGGACCACCTCATCCAAGATTCTGTGAGTGGGTTGCATCCAATGACTGATGGGGGAAAGGCGATGAAGACATAATGTTCTTTCCTCCACTCGTGATAGCTCTCAAGGGACATCATGCCTTCACCGCTCTATGCAGGGTCAGCTCAGGTTTCCACTGAGGTTGCATTCCATGTTGACATCTCAATCTGCCTCATGCAGTTCTCCCATCTATCTTTCTCTTTCCCTCCCCTACCAGATGCCTCCTACACAGCTTGCAAGGGCACTCACTTACAAACCTTCCTTATACTAAACTTGTTCCAGATTCTACTTCCAGGGGATTTCTTCCTGCTATAGAAGATATGGATACACAACTTATACGAATGTTTCACAGAATAATACTAATCTCCATTATCTACTATACCTTTTATTATATTATCATTTTGCTTTATTCCATCCTATCCTTTATGTTCTACTTGTCCTATCCTATCCTATCCTATCCTATCCTATCCTAGCATCTTAACCTACCCTATCTTGTCTCAAACTATTCCATTCTATCCCATTGTGTATTGTGGGCAGAGATTAAAGAATTTGTGTCAAGAAAGACTCAGTAGGAACCACAAACAATAGTTGGAAGAAACATTGCTCTTGTGTGCTTTGCTGTGAAAATAAAGCACATTTCTCTAACTGCAGTTACATTGACTCCTAAAAGAAAAATGTTTAAATTTACAAATATATTAATAGCCCTCTAGACCATGCAAATGGTAAGTTGGGTTATTAGGTTTTGCCAAAGTATTATTTGAATTTCTAGAAATGCCTATAAAAATGCATCTTAAAGATGTAGCCAATTACTGGCAAGATTGAAATGAACAAAAATGCATAGAATGTGAAATATAAATTTAAAACATTCTTATTTAAAATATTTGGAATGTCTCATCCTAAGGTAGTAAAGAAAGTTTGATTCAATAAGCAAAGACACAAACACATATTTCTTACTATGAATCAGAATTTGCCCTGATACATTTAAACTTGCAAGGTAATAGGACACAACAAATTTTCTTGTGGTAGCAGATCTTTGATACCAATTTGCACGTTTTCTGCCTTCTATTTGGTACACTTTTAGAATGAATTACACACCCCAAAATTCTGTAAAACCTCATATCAAACATGTTAAGTCCTTCATCCCCTGCCGTCTTTTGTTTTATCCATACAAATCTTTTCTTTAAATATATCAACTTTTATTGTTTTCCTTTTCAAAACAATGAAATTCCTGTTTTGATATGGTTGTGTGTTGGTCTTTAAGATTAAATAATTGAAAAAAAAAATGATGTAGGTGTAGTACAGTGGGAAAAGTTCTAATCTTGGTCTTTAGTTTGCCCAGTTGGAATTCTATTAGTCAATATTTTAAAAAATTAAGTATTGGGTACTTCATGTCTTCACTTTAAAAATAATAATAATAAGACTGGCATACATGTTTTAAGGTTGAATGCCGAACTGATTTTTTAAGGAAAACTTCTGAAAGGAATCTAGAGTTCAAGACATATACAGGCTTGACAATAATTTTTTTAAAAAATTAAAAAATAAAGCATCAAATGTTGGTTTTTAAGTCAACTGTCAAGTTGGTATCTGGTACTTCTCATTGTAATATATCAGGAACTATGCAGATTTCAGAGAAATATCCTCTTTCCTTATTAAGAACCTACTAGATGGAGGTTCCGTTAGGACTTATAGGGATATAAGTATGAGTCAGACATATTCAGGGGCCATAAAAAATAGAGAGAAGGGGGTAAAAGAGATAATTATCAGCAAGAACTTGTTACCATTAATAATGCGAACATTGACATGAGAGAGACATAACTGAGATTTCAAAATATAACAGGAGATCAGGTGTTAGAAGTTTTCTTAAAAGAAAATTGACCACTGCACATCTATTATAACAACAAAAAAACAACAACCTGACCCCACCAGTTGCTGGTGAGGATGTGAAGACACAGGAACTCTCATTCATTACTTGTGGTAATATAGCTTGGTACAGCCATTTTGGAAGATGGTTTGGCACATTTTAATACAACTTTATATACTCTTACCTATAATTTAGCAATCGTGTTCTTTGATATTTACTCAGATAAGTTGAAAACTTATGTCTACACAAAACCTGCAAATGTTTATAGTAGCTTTATTCATAATTTCAAAACTTGAAATTACCAAGGTTATTTCAGAAAGTGAAAGGATAAACTGTGGTATATCCATATGGTGGAATATTATTCACCACTTCAAAGAAATAAGCTAAGTCATGAAAAGACATGGAAAAAACTTGAACACATAGTATTAAGTGATAGAAGCCAGTCTAGAAAGTCTATGTACTGTGTGACTCCAACAATATATGACTTTCTGGATAAGAAAAACTATAGTGAAAGTTAAGGGATCAGTGGTTGCCAGGAATTGGGAGAGGAGGGCTTAATAGACAGAAAACAGCATTTTTAAGACAGTTATTGTGTCTGATACTATAATACTGCATACAGATCATCATGCATTTATCAAAATCTGCAGAATGTACAACACCAGCAATTAACCTCAATAGAAAATACGAACTTGGAGTGATAATGATGTGGGAATGTAAGTTCATGGATTGCAACGAATGTATCATTCTTTTGCAAGATGTTGATAGTGGGAGAGGAGGGTGTGGAGGACAAGATATATAAGGGAATCTTACTTTCCTCTCAATTTTTATGTGACTCAAAATAAAGCTAAAGGTCTATTAAAATAAAAAACTCCAAACAAATTGATATTACAAATCTCAGAGAGTTGTAATAAAACAAAAAGTGCATCCTTCAAAAAAGAGAAAGGCATTATAGCATGAAGTAACAAAGAAAATCTTAGAAAATATTTTCTTGTTTAAGGTGAAATCAATTTTACATATTATAAATTGTCATAAAGAACTAAAGGATAATAGCCAAGGCTATTATGTAAATTTACCTATTACTATATCTATTTGAGGAAAAAAATTAAATTTTCCTCAATATCCAGAAGTAGAAGATTCCCTAAGTAAAAGATGATTTGTACCACATAGCAGGATATTTTATAGTCATTAAAAATGAAGATATAAAACAGAATTAATGAAGGAACAAGTAAAAAACCAAAAGAATGTATTAATTTTTGATGAGCTCAAATGACATTTATATATTTGTTCATCACTATTTAGAAAAACAATTCACTCTCCAGCTTTTAGGAGACTAAGGGAAAGCTATGCCTTGCAACTGCTGAAAACTTAGTTGAGTTGCCAAGAAAGCAGCATGGAGATAATCACATACTTCTGATAGGGCTCTCTTTTTTTTTTTTTTTTTTTTTTTTTTCTCAAAAGATGAAGCAATATTCAAGATTAATCAGTTGTAAGCTATCTTCCTGTCATCAACAATGCATAAGTAGCAAAGAGAAAGAAGTTGTGGAAAGAGTTGAACAGCTGAATAATGAATGTGTGTGTGTATTTTGTTAGATGCATATTATATATGCAATCTCTAAATCCCATTTTGCTGTTATATATAACCAAATTATATACAAATAATATATATTTATATGTAATTACACACACACACACACACACACACACACGATACCAAATGGGGATCCAAAGATTCAAAATCCATTGTAAAAGAAAGTGAAGTGGGAAAATTAAAGTCACAGATTGATTCACTCAGAACATTTAGAAAAGAAAAAAAAAATCTGATTAAATGTTCTTCAAACCAGTAGATGAATGGCTTGAGGCTCTAAATCAGATTGGATAAAAAGTTACAAAATCTACACAAAGTATTTCCTTTTTCATTAGGAACTATCTTTAAGAAAATCTACATTTTTAAAATTGAAATATTGACTGAAAAAAGTTCTGTTTCAAATCAAAAGTCTTAAAGAATGACTAGAAGTACAAAGGTCTGAGGTAGCCAGTCAGATGCGTTGTGTTACAAATGAGCTGCAAGACAAATGAGATCAAAGCAAATTCCAGCTCTTATTTTATTTTCTTGCTTGTTTATATAACATATAACATTGGCTTTGTGGCGTTATGTGGCATATTAATATTTGATGCATTTCTGCTTAACTAGATCATTCTAAAAAAAAAAAAAAAAAAACAAACTAGATCATTCTATACAGCCCTGAGTCTCGTCCTTCTTAGAATAGATAGGATATGATCTTAAATAGTGTTTTCTAGATTTGTGAGCTTAAAAATAGTAACTGATAGTAAAATCATAATAACCTAATGTGGAGAAAAAAAGAAAAGAAAAACCTTAGGAACATTAAGACAATAGCAAAAAAATGGATCTACGTTATTTTGTCTTAACAGGCATCAAATTCTTTAGCTACTCTCAACATACCAATCATGTTCTCTACTTCTGGTAAGAAAATAATTTTAAAAATAACCCTTTGGAGTCAAGGAGTAAACTGGATGTCTGTTCATTTCTTTGTTTTAAACTTAAGGACAGAGTGGCCCCCACATCTCAGTAAATAGCAAAAGGCTCTAGCAATTTTGGCCCTGGAATCATTAAAATAAAACAAACACACAGAAAACAGCAACAAAGTAAAGCCACACAAAGTACCAAAAAGTTGTAGCCCAAGGCATACCCCAAGTCCAGGATCCTGGCTACCTGAGTTCAAAGTATTGAGCCTTCACTCTTCCTAAAACTCCTCTGTGATATTTATTGTCCTAGAACAATCTGTAAACTGTGCCAATGACTCTCCCTCGTCACCAAAAGCAGAGACACAGAGCTCAGAAAGGTCATAGTGTTCTAATAAACCCCTCTGAGAAAACAGCACGCACGTCCAAGATTTCAATTCTCTTGGAATCAATAAACTTCCAAATGTCTCTGGGAAGCCATGCTTCTTGTGAGGCAGGTTGTCCTTTCCAGATCCACGGGCGTCTTACCTTGGGTGCTTCAGCACTTAGCAGGTCGATTAACTGTTACAAGAACTGATTCCCCTAAGGAAATGGGTCCTTATCTTTTCGGCCCAGCGAGCTGAAGGCGAGCTCTAGTGAATAGAGAAGGGAGGAAGTGAGTGAAGGAATTCGGTAGTACAGCACAGGAGGAAGAGCAGACTGATAGGGTGTGTAGATGGGATTTGGTTGGCTGCCTGCCTCTTTTCCTTCCTATTCTGTGCTCATATCTCAATATTTTAGTTTTACTTATTCATCTTTTTTTTTTCCTCCCCCGTAATAGGAAAATATTCTAAGCCTGGCCAAAAATCCTACATGATAGTAAAAGCAGCAAGATCATCTGCAAAACAAAAGCTCCCCTCAGACACATTAAAAGCTAGGCAGAAATTGGTTAATACTTCTCCAGTAGCTGTTTTGCTCAAAGCTGATTTGTTCAACCTTGTGGACTCTCCTTTGGGAGCTTAGAACACTTACTGTAAGTACATTTGTGCCCCATGAAATCACAGTCAACTGAGCGAGCTATACATCAATTAATACTTTGCATGAGCTATGTCTCCCCTCAAATGTAAAATCAGCAAAGTCCACAAGTTTGAATAGTGCATTTAAAATACACTAATAATGCCTATCTTCAGAACAAAAGAATCCTGATTTCTGAAAGTGCTTCACTGAAACTTTACACAGAGAAAATACTTCTTTTCCAAATAATTGATTATATTCAAACTTCCATAAGTTGAAAATAATTGGTATAGGTTAAAAGTATCTTTTTTTTTCATTCCTTTTTGGTCTTGTTCAACAATTTTTTACTTTACAATATTCAGATCCTATTTACTTAAGTTTGACTTCCATGATTTCACATAATTTGTGAAAAAAATAATTACTGCTTTAAATCTGTAGTGTGTTCCCTGTGCATGCTTCTTCCCTGTGCATGCTTTTCCTGGCTACCACTTATTCTTTCATCTGAAAGTATATTAAAGAGTAGATTCAGGTACCATGATACTATCTCTAATCCAAACAGAAATTGGGTTTATATTTATGATACAGGAAAAAAATTGAAGTGATTTAAAAATTTAAAGAAAGACCTATCTGCACTTCACTACTGAATGTCTGGGTTGTTTTATCAACAACTGACTGAGTCAATATGTAGCAATTAAAAGCAGAGATTCTGGAGCCAAACTACAGAGATTCTAAAGAGCCAAACAGGTTTATGTTCTGTTTTTTGTTTTTTCGTTTTTTTTTCATTTATTTTCTGTGTGACCTTAAAAAGTTTACCTAATTTCTTTCCTTTCAGTGAATTCATCTGAAGAAAGTGGCTCATAATACTAAATTAACTTATTAGAATTAAATGAATACACACATAGGCACAGAGTAATTAGAATTCTCTTTGGTAATAGAAATAATAGATAGATGGATAGGCACAAGTGCAATGAATATGTTAGCCATAATTCCTGAATTCATGAGCACAGTATGTGCCTTATCAAATCTTGAAATTATCTTCAAAACTAAAGAGATATTGTTTTTAGCTCAAACCTTTTGCCATAACTTGTATACACACGTAACAACAACAACAAAAAAACTTCTAATTATATAACAGCACTACAAGTACACATGTTCTAAGGAACTAAAACAAATATGCACAGTTCTTGATGCACAGAAGGCCCATAGGAAATGCTCAGTGACTTGAAGTTAGGCGGGAAGAAAACAGAGCTTTGTCATTTGATTCTGATATTTTCATATTGACAGAGTATTTGTTCTGTATGGGACAGTCAAGAAGGTTAGGCCAGGACCCAAGAATACAAAAATGAATAATAAATATAAATATGTGTGTGTGTTGATGTTACAAGGCATTATATTTTTAGTAATAGAAGTCTTATTTACAGAATAAGAAGAGAATGAGCATATCTGAAAAAAAATCTGGAATAGTTCACCAAATGAGGCTTTATAGTTGGATTTTGGATGGGCAAGACAATCTGAGCTTGCAAAATGGATACTGAAATGGGAATGAACAACATTTGAAATAACATAAGAATAGTGGTTGAACCTGAGGGACTTGAAAATAATTCTATAGGCATAGTGTTCAGGTACCTGACACCCAGTAGGAGAAGAGTGTTTTGGAGACACAGATAAAGAGAACACAGCCTACAAACAGCCTTCAACAACATGCTCACAATTTTGTATTTATTTTCTAGCATTTGAGAGCTCCTGCAAATGTTGAATAGAAGAGCTTTATAATCAGATTTCCCTTCCAGAAAGATCACTGTAGTGGCAGTGATGTAGGAGTACTCCAGGGAAGAAAGGGTAAACATTTCAAGGAAATTATTTCAGTGAAACCACCTGAGTATAAATGAATGTATTACAATGAAAAGAACAAACAGACATAAGACAAGTTAAACATCCTTAAAAACCAAACATATTTGAGATGAATTGGGAAAGATGAACAGCTATCATGGTGGATGTCCCCAGACGGTGATGTGCTGGTAAACTGGCTCCCTGATAAGAACAAAATCAAAGTGCTGAATTGTAGTATCTGCCAATTTCCATGGTATAAATTTTCCAGTGAAGTGAATTACAAGCTGTCAACCTGATGTCACTGAAGGTGGAATTGGGGAAAATGTGCACAATTGGGTCTCACAAGCCAGTAAAGATCTGGTTCCAGAACACCACTTCCTAGGATCACTTCCTTATAAAAAATCAAGTTGACTGAGATGTAACAAAAACTGGAGCAAATAGAGAGAGACAAGTTTTGAAAGAGAGAGAGATTCGTTGTGAACTTAGTTTGAAATATACTGACTGTAATTTGCTTATGAGACATCCAGATACAGATGCTCATGCTAGTGGCTGTTGAGTGGGAGGATTGCTGGGGAGCAGAGGGACCTATTGCTATCACCGTGGTGAAAATTGAAAAATACCTGCCTAAGACGGTATTTGCAAGAGATATAATTGAAAGGACATATTCAAATGATATTTAAAAGCAATAAATTACATAACAGAATTTGTAGAATGAGGAGGAGCCAAGTGTGTTTTCAGATTTCTTACCTAGATGACTGTTTTTTTTTTTTTTTTCTTCCTGTTGCTGTTTTAACCAAGGGACACAAGTCACAGAAAGAGGCATGTAGGTTTGGGTACTAACAAAATAATAAATGAAATTTTATATATATATAGTATAAACTATATATATATATATAGTTTCAAATAACTATATATATATAGTTTCAAATATATAAACTATATATTTATATGTAGTTTCAAATACCTACATCATTGCAGATAGCCTGTAGAGAGTTGGCCTCAGTGGAATAAATGGATGGGCTATCAATAAACAGTGACTAAGAGAAGAAAAGGATCTTCAGTGGTGGGAAGGGAGGAGGAAACGCTCTGGGGAAAGGAAACACAGATGCGAGATAATCTGTAGAACGTTTTGATGATGTGAGAAGCGGTAAAAGAAAAGAAATGTTCTTATCAGGATGGGGAAGGGCTCAAATGCTAAAGAAAGGAGGATTCGAGAAAACCAGTGAAGATGCTGGAGGAATGAGCATGATCCAATAACTTTACAAAGAATTTGTAATTTGTGAGATGATTTAGAAGAGGAAGAGCAAAACACAAAGCCTTCAGGGGCCATTTGAGGTGGTCTGGGCTTGAATAGATGGGAACTGGACATATGATGAAAACTCATGATATTTGAAAGGAAGGAAATATTTAAGACCACCATTTCCTTTTATAGAGTAAGACTACTCACAGAGAAGGAACATTTTCCCTTTGCTCAGCCAGACGTTCAGAAACTGAAATAATAGCCAGCAAAGTCATTAATATTTTAAACTTCACGGTAAGGCTTACAAGTTTAAAAAGAGAAAAATAAGGGCAGGGAATGCCGTGCCCATCAGAGGAAATGCAAATAAGCTCAGAACTGGGACAGTTTGGGCTGCAGGTGAGGTGGGATAACATGCCAAATGGAAGGGACAGAGTGACAAGGTGAAGCAAACTGATCTGGGCCATTGCAGTGAACTTCTTTGCCTTGAAACACTGTGTCGGGATCCGTGAGTGGCACAGCGGTTTGGCGCCTGCCTTTGGCCCAGGGCGCGATCCTGGAGACCGGGGATCGAAGTCCACGTCAGGCTCCCTGCATGGAGCCTGCTTCTCCCTCTGCCTATGTCTCTGCCTCTCTCTCTCTCTCTCTGTGTGACTATCATAAAAAAAAAAAAAAGAAAGAAAGAAACACTGTGTCTCGTTCCTCATACTGGAAGCATACTTAACATTTTATTTTGCTATACAAAATGTAAAAATAAAAGTAGATCAACTCGGAGCTATTTATGTATTCCCTCCAAGATTGTGCATCTTTCAGAAAAACCATCTTCCAGAATGGCTTATAATTGATTTCAGACATACAATACATCGGAATAAATATAGTTTTTGAAAGTTTGCTATTCACACCATACGAAGTATCAAATGCCATTACTAAATATCCCATTTCCGAGTATTTATATTATCTTGCCATTATCGTGTAGCATTGATAGACACATTAAGTTTTATTACCATTTTTACATATAATTTTTATAATTTGGAGAAATATTTTTCTCTACCATATTTGGTTCCTCCTTTTGATGATATGCTATAATCATGATATAAACAAGTTAAGTGATAAATTACTTAGACTTCTAAGTAAGGTCTATTAGACCACTTTTTTTTTTTTTAATTTTATTTAGATTCAATTTTCCAACATAAAGTATAACACCTGGTGCTCGTCTCATCATGTGCCCTCCTTAATGCCCCTCACCCAGTTACCCCATCCTTCCACCCATTTCTCTTTCTGGTACCCTTTGTTTGTTTCTGAGTCAGGAGTCTCTCATGGTTTGTCTTCCTCTCTAATTTTTCACCACTCAGTTTCCTCCCTTCCCTTATAGTCCTTTTCACTATTTCTTATATTCTCCATATGAGTAAAACCATATGATGATTGTCCTTCTCCGACTGATTTATTTCACTCAGCATAATACAGTTCTGAGTTCCATCCACATCGAAGAAAATAGGAACCATTCATTCTTTCTGATGGCTGAGTAATATTCCCTTGCATATATAAACCACACCTTCTTTATCCATTCATCTGTTGAAGGACATAGTGGCTCCTTCCAGATTGGCTATTGTGGACATTGCTGCTATGAACATTGGGGTACAGGTGCTTCTTCACCTCACTATATCTCTATCTTTGGGCTAAACACCTAGTAGTGCAATAGTTGGATGATAGGGTAGCTCTATTTTTTACTTCTTGAGAAATCACACTGTTTTCCAGAGTGGCCGCGCCAGCTTGCATTCCCACCAACAGTGCAAGAGGGCTCCCTTTTCTCTGCATCCTCTCCCACATTTGTTGTTTCCTGTCTTGTTAATTTTAGCCATTCTCACTGGTGTGAGGTGGTATCTCATTGTGGTTTTGATTCGTATTTTCCTGATGGCAAGTGATGTGGAACATTTTTTTCATGTGCTTGTTTGCCATGTGTAAGTCCTCTTTGGAGAAATGTCTGTTCATGTCTTCTGCCCATTTCATGACTGGATTTTTTTTTAAGATTTTATTATTTATTCATGAGAGACACACAGAGAGACGCAGAGACACAGACAGAGAAAGAAGCAGCCTCCATGCAGGGAGCCCATGTGGGACTTGATCCCAGGACTCCAGGATCTCACCCTGAGCAAAAGGCAGGTGCTTAACTGCTGAGCTACCCATGTGTCCCTGACTGTTTGTTTCCTGGGTGTGTTGAATCTGATAAGTTCTTTACAGATCTTGGATACTAGCCCTTTTTCTGATATGTCATTTGCAAATATCTTCTCCCATTCTGTAGGTTGTTTTTTTAATTTTGTTGACTGTTTCTTTTGCTGAGCAGAAGCTTTTTATCTTGATGAAGTCCCAAAATAGTTCATTTTTGCTTTTGTTTCCCTTGCCTTCATAGATGTGTTTTGCAAGAAGTTGCTGTGGCCAAGTTGAAAAAGGTTGTTGCCTGTGTTCTCTTCCAGGATTTTGACTATTAATTCAAAAAGTATTATTTCTTAATAGGTATAAAATCAGCAGGTGTATACTATTTTAAAGTTCATAAAGAACTTTTATGAACTCTAGTTCATCTTCACTTCTACTCTGGAAGCCATTGGAAAGTGTGCTGAAAATCATTCTATTAAGCAGCATTAATTAATATTCCCATTTGATTGAAAAAGTACAGAAAGTCAAGAAATTTTAATGATTAAGCCATGATCAATGACATTTAATACAGATATTCTAGCTCTACATCCTCATACTTCTTCTCTAGATGAAGATGGACAGAGCAAGACAATTTCTAACTTGTTTATATTAGACTTCAAATAAAATCTAAAGATAAAAAGGATGGGGAGGTGGGTCTGAGTCAAAAGTAACAGCAAATAAGTGAATATCTGCTTCTATTTTTAGGGACCATAGTGAACACCAGAAGACAACCACATAATATTATCATTTTTATTTATTTAATTAAATAAACATATTGAATATGTTTATATTATATATAAATACACATATAGTTTATATTATATATAAATGTACTAAATACGTGTATATTTAAATTTATCAGAAATCTGAAAATGCAAGAAAACCTAAACAAAGTAAATTTCTGAAAAAAAAAAAAAAAAAAAAAGATGTTTATAGGAGAAAGAGATCTCAGCTCCTCTTACCCCTGCAGAAGGACGAGAAAATAATAAACCTGCCAAAGTCTGGAGTAGGAAAAAGCCTAACTAAAAGTTAATAAACCATTAGTGTCCAGGTTATAAGCCATACAAAGCACCCTGGGCTCTCAGGAACCAAAGGCTGAGCAGCCAACAAGCAGGAGCATTGAAAGACATCTATCTGACAGATGGCTGGCCTTCACCTCCAGAAGGCTGAGTGCTGAGTATGAGAAATAAAACATCTCCAGCGTTACAGAGAGTAAGGCCTCCCATCTTCTGAACGCTGAGAGAAGAGTAGAATCATAGAAAGAATCTCTGGAGTTATAGAAAGCTCAAGGCAGATCTAGAGGTGAAGAGAACTATACAGCAATTCCAAAGCTGGGTGGCTAGATGATACGGCAGAGAGATCAGCTTCCATAAAAAATTGTAGAACACTCAACCAGGCAAGCAAGTATAATTTATATTTAAAAGAAGAAATAATTAATAAAGATAAACCCAGAGATAAGATGTTAGAATTATCAGACAAGAGCTTGAAAAAATGTGGGCTTCACAGGAAATATGGAAAACAAATGTGAAATGATGGGAAATTTTAGCAGAGGCATAGAATCTACAAAAACAAACCAAAAGTAAATACTAGGGAAAGATATACATAGAAATATTCATATGTAAATGTAAATGTAGGTATAAATATATGCATATATATAGATATCAAGAAATAGATAATATCAAATGAAGAATTCATTAAATAAACTTATAAATAAACAAAATACAAGGAAGAAAATGCATGACCTTGAACTTGAAGATAAATACACTATGAGAAAACAAGAGAGTGGAAAAAAAGAATAGTACATGTGAGATCTGTTGGAAAATATCAGATTGCTCACCATATATACAAGCGGGGCCATATTTTTAAGGAAACAGAAAGTCCTTCAGCATTTTTTCATTGTGGTTTATTGGAATTGGAATCTCTCAGCCTCTATGAGTCTGAAAATGTATTTATCTAACTTTCATTCTGAATCTTATTTTATTGTATTTTATTTTATTTGGATTCTATTGCATTTTATTGTATTTGAATATAGAATGCAAATACAATATGAGGTTTCATATAGAATTATTTGAATATAGAATTTGAGGGTATTTGAAGTTATTTTATTTGGCTAAACTGGTGATGGGAATTAAGGAGCACACTTGTGAGGAGCACTGGATATTATACCAAGTAATGAATCACTGAAGTCTACTCCTGAAACTAGTATTACACTAGATGTTAACTAACTAAAATTTAAATTAAAACTTGAGGGACGCCTGGATGACTCAGCAGTTGAGCGTCTGCCTTCAACTTGGGGCGTGATCTTGGGGTCTTGGGATCGAGTCCCACATTGGGCTCCCCACAGGGAGCTTGCTTCTCCTTCTGCCTGTGTCTCTGCCTCTCTCTCTGTGTCTCTCATGAATAAATAAAATCTTAAAAGAATAAATAAAAATAAAACTTGAAACATGAAACAAACAAAAACCAAATAGAGGTGTTGGGTTTAGTTAAAGCAGGCAGAGATCTTTTAGTTTTTATGGAGAAAAGCAAGGAATATTTTTAGTGATTAATGCAAGCAAAGAGATTTGGTGATGGAATAGTTCTAATGGTAACACTTGAGTTTTCCTAGAGTCAATAGAGAGAAAAGAAGTAGTAATTAATACTTTGATAAGAGAAAAGATAATGGTTTTTTCGAGGGTTGCTGAATAGGGTTTTCAGCAATGATGGATCCCTACTAGTGATTTATCCTGAAGAAGTCTGTGTATTTTCTAGCCATATTCTTCAGCTAGGTTTAGCAGCAGTTGAGTTTATGTCAGGCTAGTGTAATAGAGAGTGACAGAGGAGACAGGGAGTGGGAAACATGTGCAGGATGATATTCACAGAGACAGGCTAGGAAAGATAAGTCATGTGGGGAGGCATGCAATGTTTTCACCAAAGCCACCAACAGTGAAAAACTGATAAAGGGTCATGGATTGAACGGCTGGGCTCAGGATAAATATGAAACCATTATAGGGAAAAAATGTGTTAAAGAGGGTAATGATTTTTAAAGTTTTCTTATAATTTATGGGTTTGACTCAGATAAATTAAGATGTAAGCCACAATGAAATTAGTTTTATTTCCTAAAAGAAAGTGGTGGTCAGTTTCTCCTCTCCCTCTTCCTCCTCCTCCTTCTCTTGTTTTGTCTCTTAAGGCTAATTTTACTTTATAAAAGGAATCACATGTAAATTGCCAATGAACTGACTTTACTTGAACCTGCTCTAAGAGGAATTCTTCATGGGATTTCAGCTACTTCTTTACCAGGAAATCATCTATTCGTCCCTGTACACCCACTAGAAATGTAAATGTCTTTGTGAAGATTTTTCCAAGGCCCTTCTGTCAGAGTTAATCACTCTCTTCAATGTTCCCATAAAACTTTGTACTAAAATTCTATTACACGGGTGGCATTTGTGTTTGAGTGTTCCCAATGTATACATCCTACATAGGATTATGAGTTCCTCAAAGAAATGCAGTTTATCCTATTCATTTCAGAATCTCTTCTGTTTCATTGCCTCTAGCTCAGAAGATGCTCCATAAATATTTGCTGAATGAATCTATTTTGTTAAGCAAAGAACACTTGCAATAAAATGACTGCCCCAGAGTTTTTAATAAATGGCATATCTTTCTGCAAATATTGAAGTGAGATCAGATTTCTTTAGGGTAGGACATACATATATTAACCAAGCACAAACAATCAAACCTCCAAGGTTTTTCTCTCCTTTTTGGACTGAGAGCTGTCTAAAACCAAACTAAATTATCTCTATCATTACAACAAGGAAGGGATAAATAATTTACACATTTAAAGGGTATTTTTGTCTCAGCAGCGAGTTTAATGATCACCTATTAAGTGAAAGACTCTCAAACTAATGAGGTTGGATTGATCTGTAAACAAAACTTTGAACAATTATTTCAAAGTCATTGTTGTTTCTGATCTATTTTCTATTATGCCTCTTCCACATTTTTTCATATTCCTGTTCAGAACTCTGAACAATGATCCACATAGATCTAGAAGCTTGAATAAAAATTAGGTACTACCAAATCATTGTTTGGTAAGATTGTATGGAGCCCTATAGATGCTTAACTTCCTGAAACTCCAATCAAAACTTATCTTGTATTTGATCACTTAGTATCCCATTCTTCTTAGAAGCAGGCAAAGTAGGCTTCAAGAACAAGTGAAAATGGCAGAAAATATCTTGATCCTTCTGTCACTGTTAAACATCAAGTGGGAATTCCACCTATTCTTAATAATCAATTGGATTCTTCTTCCTATTAAAAAACAATTTGGATTTTAAATGATTTCCTTTGCTGATTTGATTGATGGTGAACATTTCAGCAAAAATTCCAAAAGAAGTATTTCTTGGCCTTTTCAACCTACTCCCTCAATAAAGACATGTCATTAGAGCAGCTACAATATTTTGCTGCATTCCTAAGAAACTTTTCTGCTATGGTCATGAATGAAGCAGGAGTGAAACCATCTGCTTTCCTTCTTATCGGATTATAGAAGAAGCCTTGAAAGAAAATAATAGATTGGGGGAATTATCAGGCACAGGACTATTGCCTTCTTGGAGTGCCAGTGATGTCACCTCTGGAACACGGATTTAGAAAATGTTAGATTTAGAAAATCTAACTCCATTTATCACATGTTAGCCACGGGCCCAACCTAGGGCCTGGTGCTAAATTCTCCCATTGTATGTTTAGGATACAGTTGGAACAAGTCTATGCAAGTACTACCCCATGATTTTTGTTAACACAGAGCTATTTTTTTCTTTTCCTTAATGTGCATGTCTTCTTCATTAGTGTGGTAATACTATAATCATATAACATTGATGCATTGAGTTGTTTTCTAAACTAAATATATTGAAATATATTGATGAAACTTAAAAGATTGAAAGAGCTTTCCTGTTCCATCCAAATTCAGGGCACTCCTACATTGTAGACCTGCTTACTCAGAGTTTTGTGGCTTTGTGTTTTCAGATTTATTTCAGGAAAGATTCTAAAAGAAAAGAAAAACTCAAAATAGAACACAAAGCATTGTCACTCAGAATAAGGTAAGGGAAACAAACAGCACCACTGTGTCCTTACTCTGAAGTCAGTACAATTTGATAGTCTACCTTGAAAGAATTCATATAATAATGTATTTATAGAAAGTGTGCGATTTTAAGAGTGTCTTGTTCTATTTCTGTTTATGAGACTTTTGCTGAGTACCTACTACTGCATTACTTTTGCTAAATACATTCACATAATTAAAAGGACAAGAAACACTCCACAGACCTCTTGCCATAATATCAAAAGATCTTTGCATTTCTCTGTGTCTTAGCTAAATTTGAATAAGTCACTTATACTCCTTGTTATTCTCTCTGTATATTTTTGAGAGAATAATTACTTTGGTAATTGCTTCAAAAATGTTTCTATTTTTATTATTTTAAAAATTTATTGTATTTAAATTCAATCAGTTAACATATAATGTATCATTAATTTCAGATGTAGAGTTTAGTTACTCATCCTTTGCATATAACACCCAGTGCTCATTATATCACATGCCCTCCTTAATGCCCATCACCAATTACTCCATCTCCCCATGCACCTCCCCTCAAAAAAAATTTTTTTTTTGGTTTAAAAAAAATGAATGGAAAGAATCTCTGTGCGTCCTGTTGGAATTTACCCTGTATTAGATTATTTGGGTAGTTTTCCTGAAAACAATCACCGAACTAGAAGGGATTTGCAAATAATATAAGCAGAAAAAAAATCACCTCAAATTATGGACTATGTTCTTAGCCAATATTATGATAATGTCATATCAGAATATCTACCTATCTATCTATCTTCCACATTTGAAGTCCCTTGCTGGCCTGATTCTCCAGTGTTATTGACATATCATTTATATCAGCTTTTATTATACCTCTGAGATTCTACAAGTGCCTTTGATTATATGACACATTTTCAACTGATGTGTGACTACAAACCTGACTAGTCCTCTTGAAGCTAAAGAAGCAAGCAGGGGATCCCTGGGTGGCTCAGCTGTTTAGCACCTGACTTTGGCCCAGGGCATGATCCTGGAGTCCTGGGATCAAGTCCTGCGTCAGGCTCCCTGCATGGAGACTGCTTCTCCCTCTGCCTGTGTCTCTGCCTCTCTCTCTCTCTCTCTCTCTCTCTCTCTCTGTGTGTGTGTGTGTCTCTCATGAATAAAGAAATAAAATCATTAAAGAAAAGAAGCAAGCAATATCTGCCATGGCACCTGCATATCTAAAAGTTCACGAAGAAGGAAATAATGGCAACACCCAAGACATGTATTCTAAGATATTGCATAGATTGCCTCCTTTCATATGAACAAAACAGCTTCATTAGGTGCAAGAGAAGGCAACATTCATTCTCATATTTTACTTTTGTTTCTTTTAAACAACTGTAGCTATCATTATGTTAGTATAGCTGTTTCCCATGTCTAACTTTAAGGATGACCCTTGGCCCTATGGTTTTTGTCCTCTGACATATGAAATCTTCGGCAGTAACAGCAGTTGATAGCAACATAGCTCATCAATGTCCCATGAGAGGAGAAACAAATACGTTAACTGCTTCACTCTCCTCTGGATAGTACTTCTTAGAAAGCCCAGGTTATCAAGCACACAGGTTTGTAAATAGCTTAAGATAATGGAAAAAAGAAGTACTTACTAAAGTGCCAGGTATGTGATCATTATCCTTTCCCAAGATTCTTAGGTTTCCATTTTCAGCCCAACTCCTTTATTTTTCCTAGAATGAAAAGCTAACCACATCGGTGGGATATATTTATTTTCTCTCCATGACATGTACATTGTTGGGTAATGCTTGCAATTTATTAAGCTTGCTCATTGCTAAATTTGTGGTGGAGTCACAGAAATAATGGAGGCAATTTTAAGGCTAATTTATAAGGAAACTATCAGAAAATGAAATATCTAACCTGGCTATGAGACATAATGAGACTTAGCTTTTGTAAATTTATACTGATAACACCCAGAAGGAACATTATGTTTTGTATTATAAAAACATCAATATCTCAAAGAAGTCTTTATTAATATCATTTAAGATTTTTTTAAATTTTCAGAAATATTAAGTAAAACTGGGCAAGATTTACGTATCCATACTTTTCTTTTGCTCTCTCCCTCACATACATGCATATGTGAGACTTTGGCTCTGCAATTGACTTTTAATGAGGCAAATCCCTGAGATTTAGAGTAGAATCCCTATAGGCCCTCTATCAATTCCTTTCTATTAAGCTAATGACTTTTTTAAATGAATTATTTTAGAGAAAAGAACTAATGAGGTTGAAAAACTGTTGTTTTCACCCTAGTCAAAGAATCTCCAGGCAAGACATGCTTTATAAAGGGATACTTTTTCATTTTTAGGAAATGTGCTTTCCAATCAGTAATAATAATAACAATAATAATAATAATAATAATAGCAGCCCAGAGCAAGGAGCAACTTCTGTGGATCTTGTGATTCCTCAACTTGCTTTTGAACAAAACTGTAAAAAATATTCAGCACAAGTGGAAAAGTATTAATATATCTTATCTACAAATAGCTTTGTTAAAATGCATTTTCCCTTCCCTTTTCAATTTTCCATTGTTTAAAAATTTTATTGTTTAAACATTTGTCTCCTAATATAAAGCAGTGTCTATAATTTTAGTGCAGTTCAAACATTATTCTTTCTTAAGATGGAAAGTTAAATTTTTTGTGAGTCTTTTTTCACTAAAACCTAGTAAATCAGCTTATATTTTTCTCATTGGGTAAATATTTTTCGAGACCGTAAACATGGCCCTCTTCTGTATATTCCCAGGCTCTTCCTATCCCTTTTAAGTAATGAAAATTTCACAGTCTATGTAAGGTATTTTTATCACTAAACATCAATATGAGATTTATCCAGGGACTGAAGTAGTTTTAAAATAGAATTAAAGTAGTTATCATTTATCTCCTATTTAAAAGAAAAGCTGATAAAAGAAATATGCATCTATAATTGCCAGGTTCATAAACAGAAACCTAAGCCTAGCAGCAAATACAAGAGAAAAAAATGAAATAAGAAGCAGGGGCAAATGTTTGGAGAGAAAGCATTTGAGATGAGAAAAAAAATTCTATCAGTCTCTTAAATAATTACTGAAATTCATTCTTACATGATGGTTTCCCAAATACTTACCTAGTGATAAATGTTGAGAAAACATTGAGGAAAATGTTTTAGGGGCACCTAATTGGTTCAGTCTTTTAAGCATTCAACTCTTGATTTCAGCTCAGGTCATGATCTCAGCACTGCATCCTGCTCCCTGCCCCTCCCCTCCACTCCTGCTCACCATCTCTTTAAAAATAAAATTAAAAAAATAAGGACATAGATTTTGTTTTACATTGACCTTTTGAAACATAAATAAAAAGCCACACTAAAATACAAATGAAAATCTGTAATTAATGTATGTGGGTTAGTTATCTACTAAAGAACGAGTTAAACAAAAAGTTGTTTGTTTTGTTTAGTTTGTGGGTTTGGGTATGTAGATAGATTCATCTTGTGTTACGTGAGTTCCATTCCAACTCTTCAAATGTATTGATGCACATGAAGCCTCTTCTCCTTACTTGCTTTCCTTTCTCTTCCCTCCCTCCATAATGGCCAAATAAGCCATATGGCAGCAAGTGAATCTTTAACACATAACCCTGCATTAGTCTGCCATAAACTCTCTGCTTATTTGGAAGAGATAAAATGGTAATGAGTGTCGAGAACACAGGCTCTGGAGATAGGCACCTCACTTATTAGCTGTGTGACACATTACTCTGACTCCCAGTGTCTTCATCTATTAAAAGGGTCTAATTACACCTATCTTCTGAAAGGAGACTTGAATTTCTGTCCAGCAGAGAGCACGCTATTCAGCATACTTCTCCATTTTGCTCATCTGTGGATTTCCATCACCTACACCTGGGCTTATCACACAGAATCAATATTTGATTTTTATTATAGTGACAGATTACCACACATTCAGTAGCTTGATATAGTATGAATTGATTAACTTACAGTTCTAGGAACATGGATTTATTATCTTAAGTTTCTAGAGATCAGAAGTCCTAAAATCCAGGGCTGTGTTCCTTCTGAGGGTGATAAAATCTGTTTCCTTGCCTTTGCCAGCTTTCAGAGGTTGTCTATATTCCCTGGCTCATGACTCCTAACAATTGTCATTCTAACCCCTTCTTCCTTCAGCATACTTCCTCTGAACTCTGACCCTTCTGCCTGACTATTGTTAGGGCTACGGTGATTATTTTAGTCCCACTTGGATAATCTTTCCATCAAAAGATCCTTAACTTGATCACATCTGTAAAGGCCCATTTACCATGTAAGGTAACATATTCATAGATTTAGTTGATTGGGACATGATGTCTTTGAGGGGCCATTAGTATGTCTGCAAAAGTGTCTTGCCAATAAATATCTGTTGCATAAATTAATTAACTATAGGTTGTGAGTAAAAAGCTGCTTCTTTCTTTCATTTACACATTTATACAGTCATCAATTATCCATTTAATTCATATGCATGGAGTTTATTGAAAGCTTGTCTTGGCAGAGTACAAATAGAAAACAACATTATTTTTCTACAACCCTGTCCATTGCAAAACAGTTTTATCATTTTTTTCTAACACGGAAATAAAACTTGGGTATCATAGATATTTCTATTTATATACATATATGTGTGAGCATGTGTGTGTGTTGAGAGAGAAAGAAATCAAAGATATTTCCCTGGCTTTTAGGTAAACTGAACAGAATGAGATGAGGGAGACTTTGTATGTTTGTGAGAAGTGGATGAAGCTGTAAAGATTCAGTAAAATAGTTTAATGTTGCCTATTAGCAACTCAACTGAAGATGTATAGTGGGCAAATGGATATAGTTATGTTGAGGTAAGAGAAGAGAAGTATTTGAGTGTGATAACATTTTATATGCTATTTGATGATATTTAAAACAATAATCCTAGATGCAATCACCTGGAGAATGAGTATAGACAGAGAAGGCAAACGACACAAGGACTCAGATTGGGCAGTCCAACATATAGGGATTGGATTAAGAAATGACAGCAATAAAGAAGGCTGAAAAAAGAGGCCAGTTGAATAAGAAAATAATGAGCCCCCCCCCCAAAAAAAAAGTTAAGAAAGCAAGAGTTTTATAAGATTAAATAACTGTCAAGATCAGTTGAATAAAGGGCAAGGTTGAGATTTGAATAAACACTCAAATTCTATTTTCTAGAAAGTAGAAATATGGTAGTCTGAGCATCTTTTTAGAATGGTACAGAATACTTATTTATCCTTGGTATCTAAGGTCACATTCCATAATCTTTTCAGAGAGAATCCCTAACAGAAAAACGTAACTGATTTACATTATTAACTTGAAGTGTATGACTTATTAGATTTTGCTTCCTTTCTCAATGTTTCTGATTGTACATATACTTAGATTATGATTAAAAATTAAAGGATGGATTTTGAAAATGCATTGTTTTTATAGTGTATAATACTTTAACAATCCACAATTTTAAAATGAAAATTATCTATGTAATCAATATTTTTCATTTTCTTTCCATTTTCCATTGCGTTTTAGTTTATCTTCTCATTCTACCTTTTTTTGATAACCGTTTTTTCGTAAGATTTATATATTTGTTACCTTACTTTTTAAAGATGTATTTGTTTATTTATTTGTTTGTTTGTTTATTTATTTATTTATTTATTTATTTATTTATTTATTTATTTATTTTAGAGAGAGAGAAAGAGGGAGAGAATCTCAAGCAGACTCCCTGCTGAGCACGAAGCATGAGGTAGGGCCTGAACCCAGGATTCTGAGATCATGATCTAAGCCAAAATCAAAAGTTAATGACTTAATTGACTGAGTTACCCAGGTGCTTCTAGAAAACTGTTTTAAAATGTAAAATTGCAAGGACACGTGGGTGGCTCAGTTGGTTAAGCCTCTGACTTTTGGTTTCATCTCAGGTCATGATCTCAGGGTTGTGAGATCGATATTTTCCTGTGTCAGGCTTAGCATAGAGTTGCTTGAGATTCTCTCTCTCTTTCCCTCTACCCCTACCCCTCCTCCTACACTGTGTATTTGTTTGTGCTCTCTCTCTCTCTCTCTTTCAAATGAATAAAAGCTTTTAAAAAATGTAAAATTGCATCTTATTTCTTTCTCTTTTTCTAGCATGATTTCTGTTTGCCCTATTATTTTTTTTTATAATTTTCTAATTTGTCTTCTTTTTTTTTTAGATTTTAATTGTTATATAGTTATTTCTTTAGTTCAAATAATGCTCACTTTAACAATCTATTTAAATTAATATCTAAGGAGTCATGAGCTCCAATATTTATTTGTGTATTTACATAATGACAATAGCTAACCTTGGTAAGTTCTATAGGAAATGTGGAAAAAGTACATTGTAACACAGATAATGCTTTAGAGAATGGTCTCTGTCTTTAGCACTATTGTTTACAAAATGGCACTCTTTGAATATTCCTAAGGAAAGAGCTGCAGAAATGTTTTATGAAGTCATATTTTTCAAACTATCTCTGGTGAAAGATTTTTTTTTCACTGTGTTGTTCACCAGTATTTCATAACATAGAATAAAAATTAATTATTAGAAAATGAAATAGAAAACAATGCCATATAAAATGCAGCCCTGATGTTTTGTTAGACTCAATAATTATAAAGTCACTCCAACAGCATTCTGTAAAAAGAACATCAAAGCATTTGCTATCATTTTCTAAACTTGGGTCATCATGGGTACTGATCTGTGGACCACACTGGGGGTAGGGGAATGTTTCTAGAGTCTCCTCTTCTTGAATTCCCTTCAAAGATGTTGAATTTGACAAGAATATATTACAGAATTTTATTGAAAATTATTTTTAAGTCAGTTATCATACAGAAAGATAGGCTGCTGATGACTATACCCGTCTTGTAAGTTATATCATAAAAGGTTTTACAATGAAAGCATATGGTTTCTTCCTATCAAATAACAGTAATTGTTTTGATAATGGTAATATCTTTTATTATAACATGCTTCAAATTCATTTCAAATACTTCTTTTGGAATCCTTATAACATTTTATAAGTCTGACAAGATTTTTCATGTTTTATAGAGAAAAAAAAAAAAACAGATACAGTGAGGTCTCATGGCTTTCTAAGATTGTAAGTCTCATCATGATCAGCCATTCTCAAATACATGCTTTCTACCTCTTGCTCTCTTCCAAGTTAATATAATCATTAGCACTTGACTTTTATTTTTTATACTAGATTTTGAAATTTGATGTGAGAAAATATTGAGATCAATTAACCAAATTTGAGTTGAGGAAGTATTGAGAGAGACTGTGGAAAGGAATGTTCTTTATGATGCTCCCGTTTATTTATATTGAGGAGGTACGTGCACATTAATGAAAACCACTGTAGGGAAGAATTCAGAGTGTTGGTTTTAATGCAACAGGGTTTAGCAATAATAAGTCCTGATAATACTATGATGCTGTGTGCAGTGGATTGACCTTATACTACACTGACATAGGCTTCCGTGTAGAAGCACATCTTCCTGGTTGGAACATTAAATTTAGCTAGCTTTCTCAGAAACAGACCTATTCTTTTTGCTTTTCATCACTAGAAAAGATTCTCAGGGATTTCTATTTTAGGTCCAGTTCTATTTTTAGGCCAAGTTAACACAAGTTAATAGGTTAGCACAACATCCTAGACATTCACCAAGATGATACTTTAATCTTGCATTTTTGTGCTTATAATCAGATCTTAAGATGAAGAATAGATAGTTGCTGAGGTCTCTAACCTGAACTGGTACTGGTCAACATTGGTGACTTTTTATAACTGGGTCTGTAGGTAGTAATTAATGAGTATATGTGCACGTATGGGTAAGGAATGGATTTGCCCAGAGCTAGGAGACTGGTGCTTGATACACCATGCCCCAAGGACAGCAGATAAAAGATTTTACTTCCAACAAGTAAATGCACCGCAAAGGGGAGTCAACTCTGCAGAGTATTAATTCTTCAATATCATGCGTTTTAATCAGATTCTCACCCTATTGAAGCTAGCCTCAGGAAGTAGGTTTTGAAGACAGAGATGAGATAGAATAAGGAAGAATAAAAAGAAGAGGAACATTTTCTAAACTGCTCAATCTCCAACTTTCCTTTGAACTTCCTTTCCTTAATTTCCCCTAGAGTTCCCTTCTTTAAATTTTAATGACTCCTATGTTCACCATTTATGCAGTAACATACTCTTCCTGTGCTCAGAGGCTAAGTACTTTTTGTACATGAGACCACACAATAAAACATTAACCCAGCTTCTAGTTTTTGAAGTATGCTCTATTTGTTTAAAATTCACTATATTCAAAGTTATCACACTTTTGTAAGCTGGTAACGAAACTCTGAAATAAGTACAATTTGTATAAATTGGCAATTACAACACCAAAAAGGCCATAAAAGTTTTTTTTCAAAAATACAGTGTAGTTAGATTCTTATCTAAGTCAGTAAAAATGATACACACCAGGGTCTACAGAAAAAAATTAAAGGAAACTCCACTACTTTATTCTATATCTGCTCCATATTGTGGCTGGTATAACATATTTACATTACAAATGGTTTGTTATATGTTCCCTGTCAATACTGCATTCTTCTTTTTTTTTTTTTTTTTTTCAGTTTTTACCAATGGAGACTGAAGCAACTTATTACCACATACTACTCTCAGATTTATTTGTGAATATATGTAGATACATCTGTGCTGGTACCAGAGCTATACTCTATTTCTCAAAGAAACATTAAATTCTTGGACTGGAGGGATGATGAAAGATTCTCATATTGTTGGTTATTAGATTCAGCAATACGAAACCTAAATTCAAATTTATAGATTTTATTTTTAGAGATATATGAAATACAATAGTAGAATATTTATTTTGTTGTTCAGCGGTATACAAATATCTGCATATGCTGATGCATATGGCATTGCAAGAGCTAATTTTATATATCAGTAGATTGAATTATCTTATATGTGAATCTTCTGAAATGATATTAAATATGTAATAATTCTGGATGTGTCTGTGAGTGTTTGTGTGTGTGAGGCTGACATCAGAGTACAGTGGTCAGATGCATATGTGTATGGGTGAGGGGTTAAGGAGAGAAAAGAGACATTTAAAACATCTCATAAAAGTCTTTTTTTTTTTTTTTTTTTTTTTTTTTTAATGAGGACATTAAGGATCTGAGGGAATAACGTATTGGACCAGTGTCCCAAATAACAGTCTCATCTTAATTGAAAACAAATTTGACTATGCCTACTTAAAGAAAAGTGTCAGGCTTGGGGGTTGGGTTGGGGGGAAAGAAAGAGAATGATGGGATGGGGTCTGCAGGGGAATGTAATCATGGTTGTAAAATTATATTTTGCATAAGTTTTCTCATTATATTCCATATGCTATTACTTTCAGGATTTTATAAGTATACACACTTTATTTTATGAATGGCTTAAAAGATTTTAAGGATGATTTTTATCTAATCATATCCCTACTTTAATATATTGCATAGATGATATATTTTTTTAAAATATGCTTTTCAAAATCATGTCTTGATTCATTCTAAGATATTAAGTCTCTTGTTTCAAATAATCTTAATCGAAATCATGTTTTTCCTTTTTAAAAATATTTTCAGTCATACCTGAATGCAGTAGCAATAACATTATATTGACTAAATTTTTTTCTAATGATTTATGTCACAATTTAAAATTCTGCAGCATCTCTTGGTCCTTGTTAAGAATTAAAACCTAGTTTTGGAAAATTGTGGGCTAACTGTTCTATATTTAGTTATATTTAGAACTACATTTAGCTCTTTCTTTGCTTTTCTCTTTCATTCTATTTCCTTCCTCATTTCACTAATCAGATCTTTTCTCTAGGAATCATTCTTTAACAGAATTACCTGAGAATTTAAATTTTAATGACTCCTATGTTCACCATTTATGCAGTAACATACTCTTCCTGTGCTCAGAGGCTAAGTACTTTTTGTACATGAGACCACACAATAAAATATTAACCCAGCTTCTAGTTTTTGAAGTATGCTCTATTTGTTTAAAATTCACTATATTCAAAGTTATCACACTTTTGTAAGCTGGTAACGAAACTCTGAATATATGTAGATACATCTACATATATTAATTTGCAGGTTTCATCCACACTTATCAAAGTATAATCTCTGGGGGTGTAGAGTCTGACTCTGTAACATACATTTTTTTTAAAGATTTTATTTATTTATTCATGAGATACAGAGAGAGAGAGAGGCAGAGACACAGGCAGAGTGAGTAGCAGGCTCCATGCAGGGATCCTGATGTGGGACTCGATTCTGGGTCTCCAGGATCACGTTCTGGGCTGAAGGCAGGTGCTAAACTGCTGAGCCACCCAGGGATCCCCTGTAACATACATTCTTCATGTGATACTTATAAAGAAAACAGCTTTAACACCTCAATCTTAGTGGATATGAATAATATCAATACCAGTTGTTACACGAAGAAGTTAATAATTAAAAAAGGAAGGGAGGGAGAGAGGAAGGAACAAAAGAACAAAGGAATAAAAGGAAGGAAGAAGGAAGGAAGAAGGGAGGGAGGAAGGAAGGAAGGAAGGAAGGAAGGAAGGAAGGAAGGAAGGAAGGAAGGAAGGAAGGAGGGAGATAAAATAATGGATTCCCCCTCTGGCTATTATTTCCATTTTACAATAAGGCAACTGGAGGTGAGAGAAAATAAATATGCAGATACAGATTTTCATTTTGTGGCATTTAGTTTTTTATTAAAGTTAATAATACTGAGACCAAATTATTATTGATGGTAAATTTGGGGTTTTTGATAACAAAATTATTTGATTGATAACATGACAGATAAGTCAATTATTTTTAAGACTTGTATAATATCACAGTTTTTTAATGATTCTAAAGACTTTGTAAGATATCAATTATTGTTCAAATCCCATTAGCAAATTAATTAGTATGTAGTTAAAAATCTGCCACAGATATTGTAGAACAAACAAATCAAGTAATTTATGACTACCCACCCATGATAATAAAGGAATTTTCAGTGGGCTCTAGGGAATTGACATATTATTAATTAGTGTTCCTTTAGTTGTTCTTTTACTGTTGAATAATTAATATAGAATGACTCATATTACATCCAATAAACAGAAATTAAATACAGTTGACCTTTGCGCAACACAAGTTTGGACTGCACGGGTCCACTTATATGCAGATTTTTAAAAATAAATACAGTACAAGACTATAAGTGTATTTTCTCATGATTTTCTTAACAGTATTTTCTTTTCTCTAACTTACTTTATTATAAGAACATAGTATATAATACAAAGTATGTGTTAATTGTTTATGTTACCCGTAAGGTTTCTGGTCAACAGTAGGCTATTAATAGTTGTTTCTATAGGAGTTAAAAAATACACGGAGACTATCAACTGTGTGAGGGTTACCCTAACTCCCATTGTTCAAGGGTCAATTGTGGTTTTGTATTTCTCCTTCTTTTACTGTTTCTCATACTTCTGTTCTCCTTTTTAATTATAATTTTAATGCATTATTTATTTTATCTTTATTTTTAAATTTTTATCGAAGTATAATTAACATACAATGCTATATCAGTTTCAAGTGTATAAGAGATTTAACTGTAAATATTTTAATCATAAACTAGATAAAAAATTTTTAGATTGTCCTCTAAATCCTGCCATACCTCTGTGTGAGTTAGAATGATATAAATAGCAATTAAAAATATCCCCATTTAGGTTTGTCTTAAAAATGAGTAAGTTATTTTATAAAATGGAAGCCTAGACATC
The DNA here is from genome assembly GCF_011100685.1 of Canis lupus familiaris. NCBI lineage: Eukaryota > Metazoa > Chordata > Mammalia > Carnivora > Canidae > Canis > Canis lupus. The sequence goes on from NC_049224.1 coordinate 82,892,716, forward strand.
ATGAAATTTCAAGGATTCACGGCTTTCCGAAAGCTAGGACCTTTCTATCATCAGCTCTGAAGTTCACTGAGCTAAATGTATTTTAAGGCTTGTTCCTCTCTTGATTGCACGATAGCTAGCAGCATCTGTCAATGCAATAGGCTTTCTTATTCACTATGTAACATTACAGATGACCATGAAAAACTTGACCCTCCTTCCATCATGAGATGAAGTCTGTGTAACCTCTTCTTGCATCTAGGTGGGCTCCGTGACTAAATGAGCAATAGAATATGGCAGGAATGGTTCTGTGCCTGCTTCTAGGACCAGACCTTAAAAGACTGGCAGTTTGGACTTCTCTCTCTTTGAGCTGCTGCTTTTGGAAGCCAATGACCATGTTATGAAAAAGCTTAATCAGCCCTGGAGAGGCCCACATGAAAAGCAATTGAAGATTGCCAGGTAAGTTCCCAGAGAGCAGTCAACACCATCTTATGATTCTTGTAAGTGAACTATCTTGGAAATTAGTCTCCTGTTCCTACTCCAGCTGACCAGCTAACACCACATGGAAAGTACAGACAAGCCATCCTCACCAGCCTTGTCCAAATTGCAGACAGGTGAATAAAATAAGTGATTGTTGTTTTAATCCCTAACTTTGGGGGGTATTCATAATATAGCAATAGATAATCACAAGAGTCATATTTCTCAAGAGAGAGAAATATAAGTCCTTGTCTTCAGTGTAATGAGCTAACAGTCCCAGTGCTCATGCCAGGAAGTCACTTGGTGATAAATTCCAAAGCTGACTGTCGTTGCCTAAACTAAACCTACTGCCAAAGTGGAGATGAGATCGGTTTTTGCAGATACACCTGGTATATGGAGCAAAGCTAGATTCATGAAGGAAGGAAGAAAAATTGGGGCCAAGAGAACAATCTGTAATGTCCATTGTTATCAATATACTTTCTTTTAGGATGATAGAAATCTCAGATGCCATTTTTTAAAACAGAGACATTGAAACTTTTATAAATGTCATTAGTCATTAAAGTAAGGAAGGATTAACAGAGCAGATAGTGATTCATGAAAGACCATGTTAACATAGAGGATCTATCATTTGGAAACCTTATTATAAGAGAATAGATCAGATTAAGGTGATTCAGAAATTCTACTGGCCTCCTCTATTTTGCTTTATTGAAGAGACTATCAAAACAACAAATACTTACTACAATATTAAAAAAACAACAACGTTCAATAGATCAATTCTCCAGGTAAATAAAAAATCATGCTTTCATGTCTAGTGAGACAGAAGATGCCCTTAGGCAAAAAAAGCTGAGTCACAAATGAGTTTTGAGAACTTTTGTTCCACAAGGTGGATAACTTGTACTCGGTATATGCTTTCCCAAGGGTAGATTGTAAGCAGTAAGATGGTCTAGTTTCCAAGCTAGAACATGAAAGTGACATTCACTTTCTATGTGAACTTAGAAAAAAAAAAAAAAAAACATTGATTTTTTTTAGCTTTCTTTATTCATTTAGTAATGACTTACTGAGCAATTGTGATATAATAGACATGGTACCCTCATCTATAAAATAAAATAAACAAACATTTTTTAAAGATTTTATTTATTTATTCATGAGACACACACACAGACACACACAGAGAGAGAGAGAGACAGAGACAGAGACAGAGACACAGGCAGAGGAAGAAGTAAGCTCCATGCAGGGAGCCTGATGTGGGACTCAATCTTGGGACTCCAGGATCATGCCCTGGGCCAAAGGCAAGTGCTAAACAGCTGAGCCACCCAGGGATCCCCTAAACATACATTTTTTTAAATTGCTGTGAAGATTATATGAGCTCTTGTTTATTAAAAAAAAAAAGTACTTATAACAATGTTTGATTATAAATCATGTGTTTTAAATTTTTACATACCTATAGTTGGAGACGACTCAGAAGTAGAAAACCAAGGGCATCTCTAAGACATACAAAATCCCTTAGCTGTTAGCAAATTCAGATTAGCAGAGCAGAAGCAAGTCCACATACCCAGTATCCTATGGAGTGAAATGTGATGTAGTGGAACCACTTCTATACACAACGTGGGAATTTGAAGCAACACAGTTTATCCTATAGAAAAAGTGTACTGCATATATAGTAGGACAAATTCATCACCTTGAAGTCTAAGACAGTGTGAATATTTTAGGTTGTAACAAGAATTTTATTGAATGATGTAGTTTTAAAAAATGAGTTAACTGAAAATTGGAAATAATAATTGTATGATTTTAACCAACCTTGTAGAAATAACAACTAGGCAGGCCTAATGTCTTTAAAACAATTTTATAGAGGTTTTGTTTTTGAAATCAGTCTCAGCTTTTCTCTAAAGAAGTCAGATCCTGGGACTGGATTAAAAAATGGGAAGAAGGCTTTACAGTTTAGATGACAGTTGTTTCTTCTTTAGTTTGTTCTTTCTTCAATGAAGTTGATAATTTGTTCATGACCCTTCTGTTTATCCACTTATTCATTTCATACCAATTTACGAGCCCTATGCTTGGTGCTCAATAAATTTTGTTAATTAGGAATCAATTTATTTTCTTAGCTTTTTATGGTGGGGGAGGGGATATGATTTTAACTAGATCTCCATGATGGAATTGAGTGAAGTGACTTATAATTACAAATATGCCTCACTGATGCCCAGATTTTAATCTTCCTTGATTTTCCATTAAATTTAATCTGAACAAATGCTGTGAATGGAAGTCTCACCTAGCATTAGAGTTGCACATACACAACCCAAACACACATATGTGCATCCTATTTCCATTTATCATTGTGTAAAAAAAGAAAAAAATACAGAGATCATTTTATAGGATATGTTATATTCCACTGCATTGTTGCCTGAACGTCTTTCAAGGTAAATTTATACTTGACAACATCAACCATTTTCTCTCCAACAGAAAAAGAAAGGCTTTGACCTCACAGTGAATCCTTTCTCTCACCATTGCTACAATTTTTCACTCCTGAGTGATTTGGATTGCAACAATAGCGAGTAGCTTTGAAGAGCTGAGGTGGGAGGTAAAAAGTTATTTTACCCAAAATGGAAATCTCCAGCTGTCCTTGTGATAATTGAGAGGCCTACAGTAATAAGTGATTTCAAGGAAAAGAATATCCTAAATGTGAAATGAGAGCTTTGATAGGTTTATTTGTAGTATAAACGAACTGAAGAAAAAACATATATCCTGAACTGACTCTCGGCATGCTTTTATAAGGATGAGACTCTCCAGATTTCCTACTGGGGGCTTAGCTAGTGTGACTTGCAAATGAAACAACGACTCCAGAGATCTTCTGCTCACCCAGAGAATTTTGTACACATACGGGTGACCAGGGGTCACCAGAGCGACACCTTCACTGCAACAAAGATGTGTTTTAGATATAGACAATCCAGGTTCAAGTCTCTCGTTAGTTCTTATTAGCTGAGCAACTTGAGTGCTATTTGACATTTTTTAAAAAAGATTTTATTTATTTATTCATGAGAGACACACACACAGAGAGGCAGAGACACAGGCAGGGAGAGAAGCAGGCTCCGATGCAGGGAGCCTGATGTAGGACTCAATCCTGGGACTCCAGGATCAGGCCCTGGGCTGAAGGCGGCCCTAAACCACTGAGCCACCGGGGCTGCCCTAATTTGACATTTTTGAAACTGTTTTCATCTGTAATAAGAAAGTTGGTTGTACTAGTAAACAATTGAGAAATGGCTCTACTCCCAGAAATGTAGATAAAAATACAAGCAACATGGCTCTATCACAAGGAGAAATAAGAAGCCAAATTTTCATGTGAGAGTACTAAATCTGCTGCTTACCTACGATGTCAATCCCATCTTGAGAATTTACTGATTCAAAATTTCGTGTCTTAATGTGTAAAGTTTTGGATTTTGAAAGTACTACTGAGACAGGTTAATGAGATTTTTCATATAGAATGTTTAGACTGTTTTTTTTTTTTTTTTAGCACATGGCTGTCACTTAAGTAACTAATAGTGTTTAATTTCACTTAATAAAATGGTCAATTAAAAGGTTAGTTGATGAGGGAAGAATGGATGAAAGAGAAGAAAAAATACACAGACCAGCATTACCAGCATTAAAGTCCAAGAATGTCCAGCAGGCCAACTGACCCATTCTTACTGACATCCCTTTACAGAAGATGATTACATCAGGGCATATGGGTTTGATGTTGTTAGAAATGTGAATATTATAAATAATACCTCTTTATTTTGATTTCATCATCTCCAAGCAACCATCTACCATCTGACTTCACACTGACTTACATACAGAAAACAAAAATTATGATGTCTCCAGACCCAAATAAATATCTGATCTGGTTATTAATTCAAGTTTTCACTGAAATGAATCCCCAGATCTTCTGATTTTATACATTAGTCTTTATACAGTTCAGTAGAAAGAGTCAGCCACTCTAGGCTTTATAGCTTCTGGATATACAAGAAAATTTCTAAATGTTCCAAACAGAACATAACTGTAATAAACTAACAGTAAGATATGACTTCTATTTAGGGATCCATCCTGGAAAAACATGGTGCTTTTCTAATGCACTGTAAAGCTCTAACACCACCAGCTTTGCTTTCCCATGAATATTATTTTAATTAAGTTATATATATATATATATATATATACACACACACATATATACACATATATATACCCATGCATATTCAGTTCAGTTATATAACAAAAATGGCAAAAAATTTAATTATATTTATAAGAATCATAAAGTTGATCACAGACTGATTAGAAATGGATATCTTATCTCCCATGAGTAGTGGATGCACTGAGGTGTGTACAGGATTACAGGCTATTCCTGGATCACAGATATTACCTCTCAATCTTACAATAAGCAAATTTAGAGATAAAAATGGAGTTTAAGGCAAATATTTAAGATCTTGACAATTTTATGACTTAACAACACAGAATTGCTAATACTTTCGGAAACTATTTGGAGGAGGGCTAGTTTGACTTTAACTACTTTAATTATATAGAGATATAGAGATATATCGATAGACTTACACTACCTTTAAAATTGATGTTACTTAGCAATTGTCCATCCTCAAGAGATTTATTTTTAATAGGTAACAACTCATAATTAGTATAACAATATTGTAGCACATACATGGTTGCTTCCAAATGACTTATGTGTCAATCAAAACAATTTGTTTTGCTAAATATTTTTAATAATCATCCTGGGTACTATTTGTAACACCACTTTGCAGAATTTATAAGTAGGTTTATAAGTAAAGATAAGCTTCTAACAAGCTCTCATTTAAATTTTTATAAATTTGGAATTGTTAAATCTGAAATGGATCAAGTTTAAATATAGCATCTCAAGTGAAAAGAGTACTAGTCAGTCACAGAGGAAGAAGTTAATACCTGAGAATATTGCTGCAGAATTATTGTAAGATTGCACTTTTAGCAATGCACTTATAAATAATGTATTAGAAATACTAATTCAGAGCCTCTGTAATAAATTTTCTCTACACTGAGATACATATAATGTATAAATTCTTATTTATGGTAATTAAAAAGGTTAGAATTGGTTCAATCTTCAGAATGTTAAGTAGAAATAATAAAATTGTGTAAATAAAATATAAAACTCATTCAAAATACAGGGATGTGCAAATTGTTTTCAAATATCTTTAAGAATATTGAAAGAATATTCATAATCGGTACATGTTAAATTAATGGTGTATCATTCTTATTTACTACATTATTCTCAAGTTAAACCTTTTTAAAGCAATATTTTTATGAATCTTCTGTTTATAGAACTTGGTACATGGAGTCAAAATGCTGTCTACTTTTAAATTTGTCTTTAATTCTGACAGCCTCTTTAATTTGCCTTAATATACAAAATATGAATTTATGGGCATATAAAACTTCATATATCTTTAAGTGAATAGATTTAAATCTTCACTAACAAAGGTTTAATCTTTTACAAGAAAGTGATGGCCTATATTTAAAATATTTAATTATAATATTTATTTTAAAATAATTGGTATCTTAGAATTTCAAAAAAATTCTGACATGCAATTTGTCATTGATAATAACCCTGGAAGATGCGGAACAGATGTTATTATTCCTATTTTAAATTTGAGAACAAGTGAAACTCTGAAAGACCTTGTAGCTTATCCAAGGTAATTTAGCTAATATTCAGGGAAACTACTAACAATTTGACTCTTATTCTGGTGTTTTTGTTTTCTTTTTTGTTTTTTAAAGATTTTATTTATTTATTTGAGATAAAGAGAGAGAGAGAACGCATAGGAGAGAGCATGAGACAGGGCAGAGGCAGGGGGAGAGGGAAGTAGCAGACGGTTGAGTGGGAATCTGATGCCGGGCTCCATCCCAGGACCCTGAGGTCACGTCCTGAGTGGAAGGCAGATACTCAACTGACTGAGCCACCCCTGAGCCCCTCTGGTGCTTTCCCTTAAACATGAATGAATTGGGGCAGCCCGGGTGGCTCAGTGCTTTAGCACCACCTTCAGTCCCAGGGCATGACCCTGGAAACCCAGGATCAAGTCCCATATCGGGCTCCCTGCGTGGAGCCTGCTTCTCTCTCTGTCTGTGTCTCTGCTTCTCTCTCTCTCTAGAGTGTCTCTATGAATAAATAAATAAAATCTTAAAAAAAAAAAAGACTTGAATGAATCATGTGAAATGGTGATATAATCCAATAAAAATAAAACACGATGATTACTATTACATAATATAAAGAATCTTTCAAGTACCTGTTTTTATTAATTTGATTGAAAAAGGATAAATTTTTACATATACACACAGAAATATGTTGTCAGTTAAAATTTAAGAAGACTACCATGCACACCTAATTGTAACTGTAATATATGCTGCAATCTGGGTGTTGTTTGAACATTTGGAACGGGATTTGGAAGAGAACTGGTTTTTATGTCATTTGTACATCAGTTGAAACTGAAGAAAAGCAGTTATTAAAGATTTTAACAGGATGCTGTCTTTTTAGTTTTCCTACATTAGTCGTTGTAAGGATAAATTCAAATGACCATTTTTCTAATTATTGTTCATAATATCCTTCCACATAAACAAATAATTAGTGTTTTGTTTCTGGAGTCATGTTTATGAATGCTGGCAGTGGAGACATTTCCTCCCTTCTTATAAAAGCAGAGGAAGCTCCTGTGGCTCCTGAAAACCCAGACTGTGCTCTAAAACAACTGCCACAACCAGAATAACCCCAGTGGTTAGGTACAAATCTTCAGAATTGTTTCTAGTCTAGACACAACTCATTAAAAAGGTTTTGCACCTCCTCAATCGTAAACACAACAGGAGAAAGAATCAAGAAAATGATAATTCTCTGAGTCTTAAAATAATTACACAGAAAATTAGTTTCATCCCTCTGGCCTACTTTAAAAAAAAAAAAAGAAAAAGAAAGAAAAAGAAATGGAGATGAGGAGGTAATCTAGCCCATTCCCTTTCTTAGCTACATGGGTAATACAAAACATTTAAAGAATAACATTATGCCCTGGCAAAAAAAAAAAAAAAAAAAAATCATATATCATTCTTCACTGATTAAGAAGTGATTAAAATTATGTGCAAAGCAGCTTTTACAGATTGCAATGAGAACTTTCTCACTCAATCACACAGAGGTTATTTCCTTCCTACGCTTCCCAAACAAGATTTTCTTTTGTAGAGTTGATAAATCTCTTTCCATCAACGTAAACTAAAGTTCTATCCCCAAAACTGGCCTTGCAAATCAAAATTCAAAGATGACACGGATAAGATGTGACAAAGGGGTTCCTGAAGATCAGCTTCAGAGTAGCGTTAGAAGGCAAAGCGGGTAGAGTTGACTTAACTGTTTGCAAGTTCCAAGTTTCCTTTTTAAAATTATAATGAGTTGTTCAGTTCAGTAACATCTGGCACTGAATACATTTTCAAAAAAATTGCTGAAAGACTGAGAAATGAAAATTTACCTTTTAGCTACAGTTAAGCAAGAGGCACCTAGCTGCCCTTCTATTTCATCCTCTTTTTACAAAAGTGAAAAGAAAAAGTGATTAATCCCATGGGCTTTAGCATCAGAAAGATTTGAGTTCAAGCCCTGGTTTTATCTTATTACCTGGATAATTTGGGGTAGGTTAGCCTAAGTCTTTTTCCTCCCTCTTTTCCTCCTATCACTCCTTCCCTCCCTCCCTCCCTCCCTCCCTCCCTCCCTCCCTCTCTTCCTTCCTTCCTTCCTTCCTTCCTTCCTTCCTTCCTTCCTTCCTTCCTTCCTTCCTTCCTTCCTTCCTTCCTTCCTTTCTCCCTTCCTTTCCCCCCACCTTCTACCTCTCTTCTGTCCCTCTCTTCCTCCTTCTCTTCCCCCCCCTTCTTCTTCATTTTCTTCATCCTCCTCCTCTTTCCTTCTGCTCCTTCTTCTTTGCAGACAAAATCATGAGCACAATGTATTTAATTGAAAACTTCTACAAGTTTCTAAAGGAAAGTCGTCAACTTCTAGCCTATCATTCCCAACAGCAGAATCCTGCTCCTGAAAAGCAAGCAGTCTGAGCTCTTTATTCTCTATTTACTTGGATTTCCTTTAAAAGTGTATTTTTAAAAATAAACTAGTTTTAGAATACTTTTAGGCTTACAGAAAAGTTGAAAAAGATAGTAACAGCAAATTCTTATATATTCCTCACCTAGTTTCCCTTGCTGGCAACATCTTTTATTAGTATGCCATATTTTTATACTTTATGATTGTTTAATGTCCTTTCTGTATTCCAGGCTTTCATCCAGAATATCACATTCCATTTAGTCATAGATTGTTGTGGGCTCCTCTGGGCTGTACCAGTTCCACAGACTTTTCTTGTTTCTGATGCCCTTGACCACTGAGTACTGGTTTGATACTTTGCAGGATACACCTCAACTGGAATTTTTATGATGTTTTCCTCATGATGAGACTGGAATATGGGTTTTGGGGAGGAAGACCACAGAAGTAAAATGCCATTTTCATCACATCATATCAAAAATACATGCTATCAACCTGACTTGCAAATGTTGATGTTGACCTGGAGCATCTGGCTGAAGTAGTGTCTGTCAATTTTCTTCACTGAAAGTTACTCCTCACTTAACCCCCATTCCAAATTGAACTCTGTGGAAGGAGGCCATTATTCCCAGCACACACTTATGTGTGGGGAGCTACACTTCATCTCTTGAGGGAGATGTATCTACATCAACTATTGGAATTTTCTTTACAACTTTTTCTTTTTAAAAAATATTTTATTTATCTATTCATGAGAGATACAGAGAGAGAGGCCGAGACACAGGCAGAGGGAGAAGCAGGCTCCCTGTGCGGAGCCTGATGCTGGACTTGAACCCAGGACTCCAGGATCACACCCTGAGCCGAAGGCAGACACTCAACTGCTGAGCTACCCAGGTATCCCACAGATTTCTTCTTTCCCATGTATTTGTACATTCAAGTATTTATTTGTATCAGAATAACTTATAGACATTTATTTTATGTTTTGTGGTATAATATGAACATACTTGATTTTGTCCCAAATTTTCCAACTGTGGGCATTGGAACATCCTTCATAGAAGTCATGCTCTTTTGACATATCTTCATCGTTGTGGACAGTGTTGCTGTTTCCTTTGTTTTATTTTTGAGTCATTTCTATTTTCTGACCCTAGAAGATGATGCTCCAGGATCATCTTATATATTTCCTCTCCCAGTCTTAAAATCAGCCATTTTTTAAAGAAGATCTAGGTCTTTTCATTGGAAAATAGTGTTAGCAACCCAGATTTGTGAGTTAGATGTGGTCTTTGTTACTGTACTATTAGTGTTTCCAGGTTCTTTCAGGTGACAGAGCAAGAAATATATATGTGGACTAATCTGTGTATGTACTTATATCTAAACATGTATACATGTAGCCATCTATATCTATATCCAGCTAAACATGAGTTCATACTGCTATCTCCACCTTTAATTCATTAAAAAAAATGGATCATTATAGCCTATTCCCCTTGCTTATCTTTAAACTCATAGAGAGAAACCTAGTTCAATGCTTGTCATTCATTTACTTACTGTTCAATTCTAGTGCAATTGTATGATAGTATTAGAATTGCTCATGAGTGCCATGGTGAGAAAGAATTATCAATTAGAATACACTGCTTATGTACAGCTTCTTTTGCCTTTAAGCTTCCATACTCCACTCATCACCAAAGTTACTCAGGGTAAACATTTCTCCCTTCTCCATTTTAGAAAGGCTGTTTCATACACGGTAATATAGTTAGATTTTTGTGTCACATTCTACATCTCAACATCCTGAAGTTTTTTTTTTTTTTTAATTTGCATACATGAAGTTTCACTCTTATTAGTATTGTAATGTAAAGGTCTCTGTATTTTAACAAATTTATAAAACCATGCTTCCAAAATAACAGAATCTGGGGGAGGGGCAAGATGGCTGAAGAGTAGGGTCCCCAAATCTCCTGTCTTCACCAAATTACCTAGAAAACCTTCAAATTATCCTGAAAATCTATGAATTTGGCCTGAGAATTAAAGAGAGACCAGCTGGAATGCTTCAGTGAGAAGAGTTCGCGCATCTATCAAGGTAGGAAGATGGGGAAAAAGAAATAAAGAAACAAAAGGCCTCCAAGGGGGAGGGGCCCCGCGAGGAGCCGGGCTGAGGCTGGGGCGAGTGTCCCCAGGACAGGAGAGACCCATCCCGGAGAAGCAGAAGCTGCACCAACCTTCCCGGGCGGAAAGGAAACCGCAGGGAGGTGGAGCAGGACCCAGGGGGGTGGGGATGCCCTGTGGCTCCCAGGGACACTAACAGGGACCTGCGCCCCGGGAGAGTGCGCAGAGCTCCCTAAGGGCTGCAGCGCGCACTGCGGGACCCGGAGCAGCTCGGAGGGGCTCGGGGGCTCCGCGGAGGGGGCTGCGGGGCGGGAGCAGCTCGGGGGGGCTCGGGGGCGGCTCCGCGGAGGGGGCTGCGGGGCGGGAGCAGCTCGGGGAGGCTCGGGGGTGGCTCCACGGAGGGGGCTGCGGGGCGGCAGCGTGATTCCAACAGCGCAGGCCTCGGAGCACAGGGCGCCAGGACACAGCCCAGGATCTGGCCTCCCCCGGGACAGGGAGGGCCCAGGACAGCAAGGACGCTCCTGCCCCGAGCTGAGCAGATCAGCGGCCCCGCCCCGGAGCCTCCAGGCCCTGCAGACGGAGAGCTCTGGAGTTACTGCAGGAGCTGACTCCAGGGCTGCAGAGCTGGCCCCGCCACTGCGGTTGTTCCTCCTGCGGCCTCACGGGGTAAACAACCCCCACTGAGCCCTGCACCAGGCAGGGGCAGAGCAGCTCCCCCAAGTGCTAACACCTGAGAATCAGCACAACAGGCCCCTCCCCCGGAAGACCAGCTAGACGGACAAGTTCCAGGGGAAGTCAAAGGACTTAAAGTACACAGAATCAGAAGATACTCCCTCCTGGTTCTTTTTTTTCTTTCTTTCTTTCTTTCTTTTTTTTTTTTTTTTGTTTTGTTTTGTTGTTGTTTTGTTTTGTTTCGTTTTGCTTTTTGATTTGTTTCCTTCCCCCACCCCCTTTTTTCCTTTCTTTCTTTTTCTTCTTTTTTTTTCTTCCTTTTTTTTTCTCTTTCTCTTTTCTTTCCTTCTTTCTCTCCTCTCTTTTTCTCCTTTTCCCAGTACAACTTGCTTTTGGCCACTCTGCACTGAGCAAAATGACTAGAAGGAAAACCTCACCTCAAAAGAAAGAATCAGAAACAGTCCTCTCTCCCACAGAGTTACAAAATCTGGATTACAATTCAATGTCAGAAAGCCAATTCAGAAGCACTATTATCCAGCTACTGGTGGCTCTAGAAAAAAGCATAAAGGACTCAAGAGACTTCATGACTGCAGAATTTAGAGCTAATCAGGCAGAAATTAAAAATCAATTGAATGAGATGCAATCCAAACTAGAAGTCCTAACGACCAGGGTTAACGAGGTGGAAGAACGAGTGAGTGACATAGAAGACAAGTTGATAGCAAAGAGGGAAACTGAGGAAAAAAGAGACAAACAATTAAAAGACCATGAGGATAGATTAAGGGAAATAAACGACAGCCTGAGAAAGAAAAACCTACGTTTAATTGGGGTTCCTGAGGGCGCCGAAAAGGACAGAGGGCCAGAATATGTATTTGAACAAATTCTAGCTGAAAACTTTCCTAATCTGGGAAGGGAAACAGGCATTCAGATCCAGGAAATAGAGAGATCCCCCCCTAAAATCAATAAAAACCGTTCAACACCTCGACATTTAATAGTGAAGCTTGCAAATTCCAAAGATAAAGAGAAGATCCTTAAAGCAGCAAGAGACAAGAAATCCCTGACTTTTATGGGGAGGAGTATTAGGGTAACAGCAGACCTCTCCACAGAGACCTGGCAGGCCAGAAAGGGCTGGCAGGATATATTCAGGGTCCTAAATGAGAAGAACATGCAACCAAGAATACTTTATCCAGCAAGGCTCTTATTCAAAATGGAAGGAGAGATAAAGAGCTTCCAAGCCAGGCAGCAACTGAAAGAATATGTGACCTCCAAACCAGCTCTGCAAGAAATTTTAAGGGGGACTCTTAAAATTCCCCTTTAAGAAGAAGTTCAGTGGAACAATCCACAAAAACAAGGACTGGATAGATATCATGATGACACTAAACTCATATCTCTCAATAGTAACTCTGAATGTGAACGGGCTTAATGACCCCATCAAAAGGAGCAGGGTTTCAGACTGGATAAAAAAGCAGGACCCATCTATTTGCTGTCTACAAGAGACTCATTTTAGACAGAAGGACACCTACAGCCTGAAAATAAAAGGTTGGAGAACCATTTACCATTCGAATGGCCCTCAAAAGAAAGAAGGGGTAGCCATCCTTATATCAGATAAACTAAAATTTACCCCGAAGACTGTAGTGAGAGATGAAGAGGGACACTATCTCATACTTAAAGGATCTATCCAACAAGAGGACTTAACAATCCTCAATATATATGCCCCGAATGGGGGAGCTGCCAAATATATAAATCAATTATTAACCAAAGTGAAGAAATACTTAGATAATAATACACTTATACTTGGTGACTTCAATCTAGCTCTTTCTATACTCGATAGGTCTTCTAAGCAGAACATCTCCAAAGGAACGAGAGCTTTAAATGATACACTGGACCAGATGGATTTCACAGATATCTACAGAACTTTACATCCAAACTCAACTGAATACACGTTCTTCTCAGGTGCGCATGGAACTTTCTCCAGAATAGACTACATATTGGGTCAAAAATCGGGTCTGAACCAATACCAAAAGATTGGGATCGTCCCCTGCATATTCTCAGACCATAATGCCTTGAAATTAGAACTAAATCACAACAAGAAGTTTGGAAGGACCTCAAACACGTGGAGGTTAAGGACCATCCTGCTAAAAGATGTAAGGGTCAACCAGGAAATTAAGGAAGAATTAAAACGATTCATGGAAACTAATGAGAATGAAGATACAACCGTTCAAAAGCTTTGGGATGCAGCAAAAGCAGTCTTAAGGGGGAAATACATCGCAATACAAGCATCCATTCAAAAACTGGAAAGAACTCAAATACAAAAGCTCACCTTACACATAAAGGAGCTAGAGAAAAAACAACAAATAGATCCTACACCCAGCAGAAGAAGAGAGTTAATAAAGATTCGAGCAGAACTCAACGAAATCGAGACCAGAAGAACTGTGGAACAGATCAACAGAACCAGGAGTTGGTTCTTTGAAAGAATTAATAAGACAGATAAACCATTTGCCAGCCGTATTAAAAAGAAGAGAGAGAAGACTCAAATTAATAAAATCATGAACGAGAAAGGAGAGATCACTACCAACACCAAGGAAATACAAACGATTTTAAAAACATATTATGAACAGCTATACGCCAATAAATTAGGCAATCTAGAAGAAATGGACGCATTCCTGGAAAGCCACAAACTACCAAAACTGGAACAGGAAGAAATAGAAAACCTGAACAGGCCAATAACCAGGGAGGAAATTGAAGCAGTCATCAAAAACCTCCCAAGACACAAGAGTCCAGGGCCAGATGGCTTCCCAGGAGAATTTTATCAAGCATTTAAAGAAAAAACCATACCTATTCTCCTAAAGCTGTTTGGAAAGATAGAAAGAGATGGAGTACTTCCAAATTCGTTCTATGAGGCCAGCATCACCTTAATTCCAAAACCAGACAAAGACCCCACCAAAAAGGAGAATTACAGACCAATATCCCTGATGAACATGGATGCAAAAATTATCAACAAGATACTGGCCAATAGGATCCAACAGTACATTAAGAAAATTATTCACCATGACCAAGTAGGATTTATCCCCGAGACACAAGGCTGGTCAACACCCATAAAACAATCAATGTGATTCATCATATCAGCAAGAGAAAAACCAAGAACCATATGATCCTCTCATTGGATGCAGAGAAAGCATTTGACAAAATACAGCATCCATTCCTGATCAAAACTCTTCAGAGTGTAGGGATAGAGGGAACATTCCTCGACATCTTAAAAGCCATCTATGAAAAGCCCACAGCAAATATCATTCTCAATGGGGAAGAACTGGGAGCCTTTCCCCTAAGATCAGGAACAAGACAGGGATGTCCACTCTCACCACTGCTGTTCAACATAGTACTGGAAGTCCTAGCCTCAGCAATCAGACAACAAAAAGACATTAAAGGCATTCAAATTGGCAAAGAAGAAGTCAAACTCTCCCTCTTTGCCGATGACATGATACTCTACATAGAAAACCCAAAAGTCTCCACCCCAAGATTGCTAGAACTCATACAGCAATTCGGTAGCGTGGCAGGATACAAAATCAATGCCCAGAAATCAGTGGCATTTCTATACACTAACAATGAGACTGAAGAAAGAGAAATTAAGGAGTCAATCCCATTTACAATTGCATCCAAAAGCATAAGATACCTAGGAATAAACCTAACCAAAGATGTAAAGGATCTATACCCTCAAAACTATAGAACACTTCTGAAAGAAATTGAGGAAGACACAAAGAGATGGAAAAATATTCCATGCTCATGGATTGGCAGAATTAATATTGTGAAAACGTCAATGTTACCCAGGGCAATATACACGTTTAATGCAATCCCTATCAAAATACCATGGACTTTCTTCAGAGAGTTAGAACAAATTATTTTAAGATTTGTGTGGAATCTTTCATTGATCATACTTCGATGTTCTATCTAAAATCTCATTGCCAAACCAAAGATCATCTAGATATTTTATTTCTCTTCTGGAAGTTTCATAGATTTTCCTTTCACATTTTCACCTATGATTCATCATCAGTTACTCTTGTGAAAGATATAAGGTCTATATCTGGGTTTATTTTTCTGCATATATATCAGCACCATTCGTTGAAAAGCCCATTTCTTCTCCACTGAATTGCCTTTGCTTTTTTGTAAAAGATCATTTACTATATTTATGTGGGTCCTCTGGATTCTGTTCTATGCTTATATTCTTGCACCAATTCTATACTCTTTTAGATTAGCTTTATAGTAAAGCTTATGTGACTTATTTATTTATTTATTTATTTATTTTTAAAGATTTTAGTTATTCATGAGAGACACAGAGAGGCAGAGACATAGGCAGAGGGAGAAGCAGGCTCCCTATGGGGAGCCTGATGTGGGACTCGTCCCAGGACCCCGGGATCACAACCTGACCCAAAGGCAGATGCTCAACTGCTGAGCCACCCAGGTGTCCCTATGTGATTTCTTTATGATAAAAAAAAAAACTTTATAATAAAGGTTGTGTGATTTCTCCAAATTGATTTCTCTTGTTTAGTCTTGTATTTATTCTAGGTCTTTTATCTGTATACTTTTTAATTAGTTTGTGGGTATGCATAGCTTGTTGGGATTTTACTGGAATTGCATTAAATGTATCCATCAAATTGAGAAAACTTGACATCTTAGTAACACTGAATTTCTAGGAACTGCATGTAAGTCTTTTAGATATTTTGTTAGATTTATACCTAAATTCTTATTTTTTTAAAGAGGAGTCTGTTATAAATTAAATTTTTTACATTTCAAAATTTCACATTTCTAGCTCTTCATTGCTGATATATAGGAAATTGGCTTTTGTATATTAATCATGTATCCTGTGTCTTTATAGTAGCTTATTCTAGGAAGTTTTATTTATTTTTGTGGATTCTTTGGGATTTTCTACATAGAAGTCACATCATCTGTAAACAAAGATAACTTAATTCCCTCCTTCCCGATATATATACCTTTATTTCTTATTCTTTATTTTTCTTGCTTATTGTACTAGCTAAGAATTCTGATATGTTGCTCCATATGATTGATAAGAAAGGATATTATTGACTTTACCTGACTTTAAGGTGAAAAAAATTCAGTTTCTCACCACTAATTCTATAGTCAGCTGTAGTTTTTTTGTAGATGTGCTGTATCAAGTTAAGAAAGCTCCCCTCCAATCCTTGTTTATTGATGTTTTTATCCTGAATGAGTGTTAGATTTTGTCAAATGTTTTTTCTAAAGTATTTGATACAATCATATGATTTTTCTTCCTTAGCCTTTTTATACATGGTGGTAGCCTCATAAGAAGACTTAAAAATGTATCTTCCATTTCTATTTTCTGGAAGGTATTTTATGTGTAGAATCTTGTATGTGTATTTCACAATGTTTATTCTTTCACTTTAATTGACAGAGCCTTGAGGCGATCTTTTCTGACTCTTCTTGTGGATCTAACCACCTGGTGTGGTTCCTGGAGACAAAACTAATGGAAAAATGCCCCTTTAACATCAACCACACACACAGAAGACTGAAGCCACTGTTTTTTTTGTTTTGTTTTGTTTTGTTTTGTTTTGTTTTTCTGTCAAATTAGTCCACTCAAGTGTTTCTATCAGTTTACAGTTCCAGTGTCTCTGGTCCAGATAAGCAGAATTCATCTCTGACTCTCTGGAATCACCTGCCTCTACATTTTAGAGTGAGAGTTGGCCCTAAGATTTCATTTATTTCATGGATTCTGCAGAAGTAATTAATTATCAATTTTTCTCAACTTTTTATTTTTCCCTTTTTAAAAAATACTTTATTTGAAAGAGAGAGAGTGGGGGGTGGGTAGTTGGAGGGGCAAGGGAGAGTGAGAGAGATTCTCAAGCAGACTCCATGCTGAGCATGGAGCCCAATACAGAGCTCAATCTCATGACCCCGAGATTAAGACCTGAGCTGAAACTGGAATTCAGATGCTTAACCGACTGCGCCACCCAGGTGCCCCTCAGATTTTTCTTAATGTAAGAATGGGAGTGATGACTTTCAAGGTCTATATATGTTGGAGCTGAAATTGGAAGAAAACAGTATGTTTTAAAATAGAAATGTTCTGGTTTTTCTTTTAGAAAATTATCTGCAAAATTTTTCCAATAGAAGATGAGTTTCAAGACATTGCCCAAACAACACGTACACCCAATCACATCTCCCATTTTTCAAATATATTTATATTGTAAATTTTATGTATATCAATATTAAATACTGAGTATATTATAAAACAGGTTGTTTATAACTGAACCATATATAACATAACAATTTTACAAAAACTTATGTTACTTTCGTTATTATTTTCCTTGACTTTAATAATTGCCTTAGTTTTCTTGCTAAATTTTAAAAGTAAAGAAATATAAATTAGGAAAGAAAAAGAAGAAAGGAAGGTAAAAAGGAACAGAAATAAAGAAAAAGGAGAGAAAAAAAAAAGAAACCTAATAAAGTTTCTCTCAATGTAGTTATGACATTACTTTTCTTTTCTCAAATCCCATTTTTTTCCTATATAACATACCAGAAGCCATTATTCCTCTTTCCATATTTTCAATCAAAATATGGAATCTATTCCATTCCTGGGAATCCTGATGACATTCTATTTCTTTTTCTGTACATGATCTGTTTATTCTCTCTGGAAGCTTTTTGGATCTTATTCTTCTCTTTAATGCCCAAAACATCAATGTTAAAATCAGAGAAAAATCTACCACATGAAGCTATTTTGAGGATTAAAGAAAATAATAGATGAGAATGCCATAATGTAATGACTGCCTAATCTTGCACATTAAGTTAATACTCATGATAATAAAAGTGATAATGTTAATGTTGCTTATTTTAATTAGATATCATGAGATTTCATTCTTTTATACATTTAAGAGTAATACTACTCACTTCTATGAGCAATTATAGATACCCTTGAGGTCAATAGGACTTTCATTGTTTAGACTAAAGATAATAAATCCCTTTATAAGCATAGTATGTCGAAAGCAAACATAAGCTCTGGTAATAGACAAGGTTCCCAATACTAGTGCAACCATAATTTAGGATGTGATATCAAGAAAGATATGAAAACTCATTTTAATAAGAAATCCCCAGACTCATTGTTAGTGCAGGTTTACATAAAATAATGATTGTTAAGAAATTGAGCCAGGCCAGTGACACAGCAGGTTTTCAAAGATGTTAATTTCCTCTTAAATTTTATTTCTATATTTATTTCCTTTAATTTATGGGACCCATTCTACCATCCAAAAGAATGCATTTGATTTTGTATACTCTGTGTGAAGAAGATTATAATCCAATAAAAGCTTACCAGAATATTAATAAGGCTGGATAGCCATAGAGTTAGGAAGCCTAAAACGGTGTCATCAGAAATGACAAAAGTATCTATTCAAACTTAATAATGCCAGCTTATCACCAACTAATACAAACATCAATTATTAAAATGTGTTTGAAAAGTTAGAAGTTTCATTGCAGTTGCAGAAAACTGAAATAAATGTTTGGAAGCAACAAAGTTTAACAAAGTATAAAGTATATTTATATTTATAATAGACCTATCTAGATTATGAGCATCATTTGAGCGTAGTGTAGTAACACTTTTTTTTTATACAAAGATATTCAACCTTTGGAAAAGTTGTCAAAGAAGGATTTCAAGCCCAGCCAGAGTAGTGGTTTGACAATTTTATAATGCATAATATTACTTGGAGTGCCAATTTAAATTCAGATTTCTGGGCTTCACCCTTTTAAGAGTGTGATTTTATGGGTGATTTTGAGATGTGCTGCTGATGGAAGGTTGATACAAAAGCATTTGAGAAATTCTGGTCTAGGGGTATGTCATGATGAGTTCTAAGGTTTATTCCAAACTTTGTATGCCATGAATTTAATAAGATAAATGTCTCTTACAGAGATGTGATTCAGTTTGGGCCTCAAATGATGAGTATAATTTCACAGTGAATCTCAATATTGTACAAAATTACATTGCCCTGACTCACATTATATAAATCAGAGGGCAGATAAAACTTAAACTGCTACTAACTTTTTAAAATATTAGCAATCCCATAGTAGGAGAAAAACAAATTGACCTAATGACAGTATCTTTTCAGTTACCATGTCTTAAACATAATGAAGCAGAAATCAGATGACATTTATTGTTTCTGAGACAATATAAAAATGGTACTTAATGTCACCTACATTAATAAACGCTGACATGATTCTAACATTGCTAAGAAAACTGCAATATTTATTTCAGAATAGACTTGCTTCTTGCAGTAAGAAAAACTAAATATATTTTAACAAAAGTATAAATTATTTGAGAAACTGATATAAATTTAGCACTGTCCTTTTGAAAATTAAATATATTTTCAGTCCAATTGGTTGGAATGAATAACAATAATATTTTTTTCCCACAAAAATCTGTTACTTATTAGGACTACATAATAGGTGGAAGCATGAGAATCTCACAATTCTATGACTTTCATCTTGGGAAAATAACTTTTTTTAAAAAAAATTAAATGACTTTTTCCTGAATGCATTTAAAATAAATAGAACAAGGGTTTTACATGCAATTCCAGTATTTTAGAACATGTAGTGGTAAATCATACCTATTACTACTTAAATATCTTTGCAGGTGTTATGTAACTAATCTCCCCTTCATCTCTCATTCTATTATCTTTAAACAGTCATCACCAAGAAGTAAAATCAGCAAGAATATGGCAAGGTGTGGATACTTTTGATACTAAAACAGGCTTCATGAAGAAATTTTGTTATAGTAGTGAATATTTGAGATTTAAAATTGCATGATTTCCAAAAAATTAAAGAAATAAATGAAATAAAAATCTGTTATGTTTTAAGATACAGTCCCTTTTATACCCCATATTAGATAATGGTGGAATCTTAATTTATAAGCAACTGTTAGACCATGTATTGGTCAAACAGTTGAAGGGACCCTAAATTAGCAGGAGTGCAGTTGCTTCACATTACAAATATCCTAGTAGACGCAGAAAATCATTTAATTCCCAATAGCAGGCACCCATGCAAATGAAAATCTGTCATTTAACTTGAGACTTCTGCATTTTCTTCATGTAGGAACAATCTTGTCAACCACGCTTTTTTTTTCTTCCATATTGCTATAAAATCAACACTCCTCCAAAGACCAGTGAAGAAGAGAAAGTTTATTTCTGGAACCACTATGATATCATCAAGAATGGGGACAATTCAGGGATTGGATTTTGCCTCATGTCTGAAATCAGCAGTTCTGAGTAATTTTTTTTAATAAAATGAAGGTTACAAACAGTGAAATAGCATATGGACTTGTTCAATGCTCAAAATACAGGAAAAGATCCTACTAAGAAAAAGAGGTTCTAGTTGACTCTGAAATTTTGCCTTTTTTTTCTTTTTCTTATTTTTTCCATTTTTTTCTTTTTCTGAAATTTTGCCTTTTGTTAAGAATCATTGTCCAATATTTTCTTTTTCTGTAACCAACATAGATGATGGATCATATCAGTTCCCCAACTAACAGCTTCAAAGGAGGAGTTTAAATTTCCACGTAGAGCGTCTGTTAGATTTGGTTCACCTTCGTATTGGTTAATTTCTCCTTCACATTTTTAACTTTCCTGTTTCCCTATGCTTCTTTTTTCTTTTTTTTTTCTTTTTTTCTTTTCTTTTCTTTTTTATTTTTTTTTCTTTTTTCTTTATTGATAAATTCATTAGTACTATTTTCCAGTTTAGGAATACACACTTTAACTATGTGTAGAATAGTTGTTACTCCAGCAATTGAGCATACTTTTAATAATTGTTTATGTATTCTTTCCAATTACTGGCTATTTTTTATGTCATTGGGTCTTGATACATGCTTCTTTATTTTGTTTCGTTACTTCTTATGTGTCATTCCAAATGTACATTATCTCCTCAAACATATTGGGGACTTCAAACGTATTGAGCTTTTGTTAACTTTTAAGTTATTGTGGCTCTTGTTTACATATCACTATGCTTTATAGTGGGAATTAGAGATAAAATGAAAATGCCTAGAAAAAGACAACTTGTCGAAATAATGGCTGGTGGATGAAACTGGGTACCAGTTTCTCTTATTCAAAACTTCTGAGAGTACATGAGCTCTAGGGTGAAAAGTGAGAAGAATAATCTACAGAAAAAAAATCTTTATTTGTTTTTGTTTTTTAGATCTTAATTGGATGAGACTCAGGGAAAATATCTTCTGATAAGCCAGGGGACTTCATAGCAAGGTAGCTTAACCTGTGACCCTCACAGTCATCTGTAGGTAATCAAGTATTCCTGTAGAAATACTCTGGAGATTCAGGATCCATTTGAGCACACTGATCACCTAAAGTTAAAGAAAAAAGAGAAAAAAAAATCAAAGCAATAAAGTGTAGAAGAAAGAGGAGAGATTTCAGAATTAGAGGTCTTTTATTTAAGTCCTTTTTAAAATGACTTTTATAATTGGGGACAAGTACATTTCTGAATTTTCAAATCTATAAAACGAGGATTGAAATGCTACCCTAGATTCCAAGAAGGTCTTAAAGACAATGTTATTCACTGGAGCTTTGCAGTTCTTTGGTAACTGTAGAGCCATAAAAATATACATTGTTATTAAAGTGTAACAGAAAGAAATCCAGAAAAAAAAATCCCTAATCACGTTTTCCTAAAACCAACTCCGAATCGATAGTGGCTTAAGTAATAAAGTCCCACTGGACATGGAAGACTATACCTTAATATGTTTTAAGAAATATGTGCCTCTTAATATGAATAACAATACTTCTAGGTTCTCCTAGGTGCTAGTTAAACAGTTGCTCACACGGACTGGGATGTAATACAGAAGAAATCTGAGCCCATTAGACTTAAGATCTATGGCAGCTTTCTTTGCTAAATTAGTGATCTCTAAACCTTATAAACCTCATAGAGTTATTGTATTTAATGTGAACAAGTTATGCATGATTCTTGATGCATGCCTAACACATATTAGGCACTTATAGATGTTATGTTGTTATTAAGGAAACAAAGAAAAATAGACAAGTAAATTTGCTAGTTCACCTCACTCACCTTCAACCAAAACCTCTCTTCCAGTCAGTGAGGGAAGTGAATCATTCAGCTCCCTGGACTTGGGGATCACATTCAGATGGCCATCTCTGTAATGAGAGCACCAGCATGGAAATCCATTGCTTTGCCATTAGAGCACGGGACCAGCACAGGAGAGAGTTTCAATTACTTGCAGGACAGATGTCTTGCCAGTGGTCATGAGTATATGCTCCTTTTAGTGTCTGCCCAAAAAGCCTATGGTAGCTTAAACTTGCAAACTCCTCATCACAGCTCCAAACTGAGGAAAGTCAGTTTTAATGGATTCCTTTCCTGATGAAAATGGCAATAATTTGGGAGACTGAGCCTCCCATTGCTCAGGTTGTGGCTGCTGTTCTCCGTGACTAATGAATCACTGTGCAACACCTCATTGCATGGGAATTTATGCAAATTGACAATTCAACAAGGGGGTTATTTTAGTCAAATCAATCAGATATTGTATCTATTTGAAACGATAATGTAAGCATAATTGATGGTGCATAATTAATGATTAACCAAGGCTGCTAATAATTAAATGATAAGAAGGTATGAGAAGAGAGAAGCTCCAAGGAACTTGGGTTCTAAATGAGAAACTGAAGACTTCGGCTTCATTTCCTGAAGCTACCGAAATCATTTCTTGCTGCATTTATAATCATATCCCCATCTCATGAGCCCAAACACTTTCTATTGTTCTCTAAGAAACTTCTTGTGCAGTGAATAAATATGTGGGTGGTTTAGAACCTTGGCTGGGTTGGAATCATGGATCTTCCTGTGTTGGAATGCTGGCTTTAACATCAGCCAGCTGCATGACCTTGAGAGTGCTATTAATCTTTCTGTATTTCACCTTCCTAACTTATAAAATGATTATGGTGTTATGGTACCATCCATGTCTGTATGATTATGTTGAGGATTACATATTAAATTATAAATCTTAGATGTTTTCTAGAAACTTAATATGTACTAAAAACATTTACTATAATTATGATTATGATTTCTTTTGAAGCCTCTTTAGTTCTCCTTTTCCCACATGAAAGGTCACCTTATAACAAGAATTTAAACCATATTGCTTCAGCTTTCCAGTTGATTCTGGGATGAGTAACCCTCGTTAAAAAATATGGAGCCACAACACCAAAAGCACAGTCCATGAAATAAATAATTTATAATCTAGACTTCATTAAAATTAAAAATGTCTGCTCTGAGAAAGACAATGTCAAGAGACTCGGAAGACAAGTTACGGGCCGGGAGAAAATATTTGCAAATACATATGTGATAAAGAACTGTTATCCAAAATATACAAAGAACTCATCAAAGCTACCAATTTAAAAATAAAAATGCAATATGATTTAAAAAAATGAACAGATGACCTGAATGGATACATCGCCAAAGAAGATATACCTTTGGTAAATAGCTATATGAAAACACTCTTGTTATATGTCATCAGAAAATTGCAAATTAAACAATAATGAGAAGCCCCTATACACCTATTAGAATGGTCAAAATCTGAAAACAATGACAGCACCAAATGCTGTTGTGGATATGGAGCAATAGAAACTCTTCATTTATTGCTGGTAGAAATGCAGAATGGTATAGCCACTTTGAAACACAATTCGGTAGTTTCTTACAGAACTAAACACTCCTACCATACAGTCAATAATAGCATTCCTTTGTGGTTGGAAAATGAGCTAAAAATTATGTTCACACAAAAACTTACATAGTTGTTTATAGCAGATAATCACTCAAACTTGCAAGCAATCTAAATGTTCTTGTGTAGATAGTGGATAAATAAACTGTAGTATATCCGTGCAGTGGAATATTATTCAAAACTTAAAAGAAATGGATTGTGAGGCCATGAAAAGACATGAAAGAATCTTAAATGTATTTTACTAAGGGAAAGAAGATAATCTTAAAAGACTCCATACTGTAGGGACACCTGGGTGGATCAATGGTTTAGCGTCTGCCTTCTGCTCAGGTCATGATCCCAGGGTCCTGGGATCAAGTTCCACATCAGGCTCCTATGTCTCTACCTCTCTCTCTCTCTCTCTGTGTCTCTTATGAATAATAATAATAATAATAATAATAACAATAATAATAACTTAAAAATAAAGACTACATAATGTGTAATTCCAGCCATATGACATTCTGGAAAAGTCAAAACTGTGGAAACAAACAAAAAAAAAAGATCACTAGTTTTCAGGAGTTAGTGGGGAGGACAGGTAAATTGATGGGATACAGGAATTTTTGAAAATACTCTGTATGAGGGTATATTGGTGGATATATATCCTATATATTTGTTCAAATCCACAGAAGGTACAACACTAAGAATGAACTTTAATATAAACTATAGATTTGAGGTGATTAATGATTTGTAAATGTAGATTCATCAGTTGTAACAAAAACACTCTAGTGCAGGATGTTGATAGTGGGGTATTATGCATGTGTGGGGGTGGGGGTATATGGAAACTCTCTGTTTTCCACCCAATATTTCTGTAAAATTAAAGTCAATCTAAAAAAATAAAATCCAGGATGCCTCGCTCAGCAGTTGGGTAGCTGCCTTAGGCTCAGGTCATGATCCCGGAATCTGGGATTGAGTCCTGCATCGGGCTCCTGTGAAGAACCTGCTTCTCCCTCTGCCTGTGTCTCTGCCTCTCTCTCTCTCTCTCTCTCCCTCTCTCTCACTGTGTTTTTCATGAATAAAATAAATGTTTAAAAAAAATAAAGGTAGGTTGAAATACACTACAAAAAATACTAAAAATAAAAATAAAAAAAATAAAATCCATTTATAAAAGAAGAACAAGATGGAGTCTAAATCCCTTCAATGTCTATGCTTGCGGTAACAACTCAAATCTCATTTAATGTTATTTTTCTTGCCCTTAGAACTACCCAAATTCAATTTCTTCATTAGATAGCAGCCTATGCAGATTGTCTATTTTTCATGTGAGTTTTGGCAGCTTGGATTTTCAGTCAATCCATCTAATCTAAGTTATCCAACTTGTGAACATAAAGGTATTCACAATATTCTTTTATTATCCTTTTAATGTCCATGTGATCTGTGATGATGTCCCCTCTTTCATTTCTGATATTAGTAATTGTGTCCTCTCTCTTTTTATCTTAGTTAGCTTGGCAAGAGGTATATCAATTGTATTGATCTTTCAAAGAACCAGCTTTTGATTATGTTAGTTTTCTCTATTGATTTGCTGTGTTCAATTTCATGAATATCTCCTCTAATTTCTTTTTTTTCCTTCCCTTACTTGGTTTTTAATTTGCTATTTTTTTCCCATTTTTCTATGGTGGAAACGTAAGTAACTGATTTTAGATCTTTCTTCTTTTTAAATATATGACTTCAGTGTAATAAATTTCCCTCTAAGCATTACTTTTGCTCTACCTCCACAAATTTTAATAAATTCAGTTTTTAATTTTCATCTACTTAAACATATTTTAAATATCTCTTGAGGTTTCTTCTTTAACCCGTATCTCATGTAGTAGTGTGTTATTTAATTTTCATGTATTCTGGTATTTTTCCAGGTATCTTTCTGTTATTCATCTCTAGTTAAATTCCATTGTAGTCTGAAAGCAGACATTGGATTGCTATTCTTTTAAATTTGTTAAGGAGTGTTAACAAGAAAGTAGTCTCTCTTGTGAAGTCATGGGTGGTGTCATGGGAGTTTGGGAAGAATGTTTATTCCACTGTTGCTGGATAAGGTAATCTATAGAAGTGTCCATTATATTAATTAATTCACGGTGTTATTGAAATCAGCTATGTTTTCACTACTTTTCTGCCAGCTGAATATGTCCATTTCTGATAAAGTGTTCATGTCTCCAGGTATGATAGTGGATTCATCTGTTTCTCCCTACAGTTCTACCAGTTTTTTCCTCATGTGATTTGATCTCTATTTGCAGGCACATATGTGTTCCTTAGATTTCTACCTAGCATGAAGTGACCCCTTCATGCTATGTAAAGGCTTTCTTTATTTTTAATAACCTTTACTTTGAAGTCATTTATGTCTAAAATTAATAGAATTAAAGTCCTGCCTTTAAAAAATATATATTTATTTGAGAGAGAGAAAGAGAGGGAGACAGAAAGAGGGAGAGGGAGAGGAAAAGAGAAACTTTAGCAGACTCTGCAGTCAGCGTAGAGCCCAACATGGGGCTCGATCTCATGACTCTGAAATCATGACCTGAGTCAAAACCAAGGGTCCGACACTGAACTGACTGCATTATCCAGGCACTCCTATTCCCGCTTTCTTTTGCGAACTATTAGCATGGTGTATTTTTCTCCTTTCAAGTACTATATGTATATATGTACCTTCATATTTAAGGTGGGTTGCTTGCTTGGGCTTCTGGGTGACTTGGTTGGTTAAGCAGGTAACTCTTCATTTTGGCTGTCATGATCCTGGGATTGAGCCCCATGTCAGGTTTCATGTTCAACATGGAATCTGCTTGAGATTTTCTCTCTCTCCTTGTCTCTGCCTGCCCACCTCCCCGGCCCCCACCCAGGTACATGCAGGCACACACATTCTCTCTCTCTCTCTCTCTCTCAAATAAATAAATAAATAGTTTAAAAAATGAAGTTAATTGCTTATAAAAAAAATGTAATTGCATTGTTTTTTGATCCACTCTGACAATCTCTACCTTTCTTCTTATTTCTTTCATTCCTTTCCTTCCTTTAGTCATTTTAATTGAACATTTTATATGATTCCATTTTCTCTCCTTTCTTAGTATATCAGATATGCTTCCTTCTTTACCTCTTTTAAAGGTTCCTCCCATTATTTTAGACTTTGTTAAATTTTACCTTCTGGAATTTTCTAAATCCTGAGGGAGCTATCCTCTCTCTGATACCACTGTACTTATTATTTGGTATCTGAAATGCAACTATAGACACTGAAAAGACATTGCTGAATCATTATGTAAGTAAAAATTCCATTCTTACACTTGCATAGCTTTCTTTCCAATTTAATGTTAAAGTCACTCGTTGAAATTTAATACACACTTTATTAATTTCATCAGTACTGCATAATAACCATGCCAAACTCAGTGCATTTCAGCAACAAGCTTTTGAGCACCTCATGAGTCTGAGAGTAAGAGATTTTGATTGACCTTCGTTGGGTGTCAATCACCCAGCACCTTTGTCAAGCACCTTTGTTGGGTGCTTCCAGTCTCTTCTAGGTTCAGTCCCATGCCTGGGGTTGGCTGGTTGTCATCTGACTTAGACATGTAAACTCAGACCTATTTTAGTAGGATGAGAGGAACACAAATGATTAAACTGAATATATAAATGTGTCTTAAGGTCTCTTCATGGCTTCAAGTCGACTAGAATTTATTGGCCATGAGTTATAAAGCCAAGTACAGAGTTAAAAGATACTTTTCTTGCCCACAATGAGTTGACTGGTATCAGAAAGTTATATGACAATATGTGGGTTAAAGGAGGGTGAAGAATTAGAGCAAAGTGCTTCAATTTGCCCTACTCACTACTATTTTGCTTCGTAACCAGTTTATAATCTACGGAGCACGTATGTTTGAAAAATATCTGTTGGCAGATCACTTGAATTTTGCTCAAAAAATGATACAAGGACAATAAATTGAAAGTAAAAATATGTTAATATTTCTGATTTTTCTACTGTTCTGAAAGATAGCTACTCGGAAGAAAATAAAAGTGTTCTGGAAATCTCAATTTGGAGTGTATCTTGTGAGTGTGTTTAAGCAACCAGCACAATCAGTAGTCAGTAGGCAAGTCTCTAACTACCACACTCAGTTTTGTAGGACATACTAAGTTTTTAAAACATGTCACATAGTGTTATTTATTGGCCTGTACCCAAGTAAGTGTTTTACTTGCCATGCCACATGTTGAGCCCTCGCAAATCTTAGTAGCTTGAAACTACATTTATGTTGCTCACTAATTTGCAATTTGGGCAGGATTCTGTGGAAATTTGCTTATTTCTGTTCCACATGACATTAGCTGGGTCAGCTAGAAGCCTGGGGCTGGTTTTGTCACTTCCATTCTAGGGCTTCATACTATGAAGGTTCAAACAACTGAGAACTGAAGTAGATGGGACTACTAGAACATCTCTTTCTATTGTCAGGTGCTTTCTTCAATATGGAGGCTTCACAACAAATGGACATTTATATTTCAACTCATGGACCTCAGGGTCATGTCCCAGGAAAGAAAGAGAGCCATATAGAAGCTCCACCACCTTTTATTACTTCACCATGGAAATCCATGCAGAGTCACTTCTAACACATCACGCATGTCCCCACGTACAACGTCTTTTTGAGGGTACCACATTCAGACTTCACTTTTTGATCAGAACAGTAATCAAAGTCCTAAAAGAATATTGGGGCAGCAGATGTATTGCCGTGGCCATTTTTGTAAAGTGCAATTAACCTTAGATACTCAAGAACTCTCGCCTTGTCACAGAGCTCACTCAGACAGCTAGAGGAAGCTTCTCTCTCCCAGAACCATTCCATGGACACTAGCATTTCAGCTGATGCTTTGTACCTTTTATTACTCACCTTTTACAAAACAATCACTGTGTGTTCATTCATGAGGACGCTGTTTCCTTCTAGTACCAAAGCTGTAGTAAGGATTATTAAATAAACATAGTCACTGAATATGTACAACATTTTAAAAATGCATTAAGCTATTGATATGTAGGAAAGAAAATATATTCTCCTTTCAGATTATATGATGGTGGATTCTAATTATCCAAATAAAGAAGATACTTGATTCTTTATCAGTCTCAGAAAACATATCTAAAATTAACTTCTTTATTGCTTATAATTTCTCCCTGCCGTTCAATACCACTACCAGAATGTATGATCTAAAAGAACAAAATCCTCTGGTTTTGTTTTGTTTGTTTTGTTTTGTTTTGTTTTTACCGGTGTATTTCCAGCACATAGAACAGTTGAGTAAATGAGTAAATTAAAAGTAACATCAGTTATGACTATAAGCAAATAAGGGAGTCATTAGGAAAGTAGGGCCAGACTTCCACACACAATAGGCAAGAAAAATCTGTCTTGCCAACAAGTTTGACAGGACTTAAGAGTTAGTGACCCCACATGAACTGAGCTTTTTTTGTTTGTTTTCAGGCAAGAAAACTGAGGTCCTTTTATTTGGATGCTGGAGTTTAGATTTATACTGTACTAAACAATGGATTGATCCTTTCAATATGTTCCCAGTGACAGAAAAAAAAATACTATAGAAACTTCTGAGATGTTTATAAAAACATATTTAACTAGGTAGAAATCTAAAAACCCTTCAATGTTTCTTAAAGCTCTTAAAAGCTGAGATAAGCCATTCCTATTTTTATAAGACGTTCACCAGCTCTATTTATGAGTCAGGTCAAGGATTATGTGGCAAGAGAGTCCATTTAAAGAGAAGACTCCAAACATCTGTCTCTCAGAGATAGTTTTAAGAGGAATTCTGGATGTGAAATTCAAGAAATGGAAGTCTAATGAGAATGTCATTCTTTTTTCTTTTTTTCTCCCAATTGGAAATGATGATTAAATTCTAATGCAGATCTTTGTCACTTCAGATTAAGGTTTTGATTTCTGTAAGAAAATATGTTCCAAGAAGTGAATAAGCCTTTTGCTACTATCATTTACTGTGAGCATAAGGGGCAGGCCGGGGTGCGTGGGGTGGAAGGGATATGTCAGAGGGAGACACCCCTGGATTTATATTCCAACTCCAAGAACTTCCAGCTGAGTGTCTTTGGGCAAAGTATCCACTCTTCATGAGCCTCGTTTTTGTTTTGTTTTGTTTTGTTTTGTTTTGTTTTGTTTGTTTTGGTTTGGTTTGGTTTTTTCCCATTCTTTTAATTGACCATGTACAATTTAGCCCATGGTTTGGCTTTTAAGATTAAATGAATTAGTGTATTTAAACATAAAACAGTGCCTGCTTCATAGATAGTAGTTGATTTGCAACGTCCTATGTAAAGTATACCCTTTAAATTAAATAAAATAATTGAATTAATTGTACACTTTCCTTTCATTTTATTTTTTTAAAGATTTATTTATTTATGAAAGACAGAGAGAGAGGCAGGAACATAGGCAAAGGGAGAAGCAAGCTCCCCATGGGGAGTCCTACATGGGATTCAGGCCTTGCACCCAGGATCACGCCCCGAACCGAAGCCAGATGCTCAACCATTGAGCCACCCAGGCATCCCGATTGTACACTTTCCCAATAAAGGAATAAAACCTGAGTGAGTGAGCACAATCACAGGGGAGCTAGGGAAAGGGGTCAACTGTGAGAACAGCTCCTCCAGAATACTAGTGCCGTGGACTGTTGGATTTTAGAGGAATCCACAAGGACAGATAGTTGGCAAATATTTCAATCAGCTCATCTAGCAAGACAAGAACCATGGTCAGCAAGATAATATGCCCCAGAGCAGAACTCCTCAGAATCCATCATCACATTTAATAAATATCTCAACAGTCTCTTCTGCAACAACATAAGCTTTTATGAGGTGAATAAGCTCATATGCACTTGATAAATAAGGGCCTACTATTGGCATAATGGAGAAGTGACATTAGTTCAAATGTGTTTTTATTTTTTTCCTAGCCAGTTCATTTTGAGGTACTATCGCTGAGCACAGCAAGCAATTGAGGAAACAGCCCTGTGGGTCATGCTCATTCTCCTCCCGTGGCTCCGACTGACCACCTGTCCCTTCTGGGCTCTGTTTTCCTGACTTGTGTGCACTTGAACTTTGTCCCCATGATTCAGTCATCCCAGCGATTCCTTGATATGTTTTGTCAAGCTGAATTTTCCTTTTTAAAGTGAGGTTCTACATTTCTCAGTCCAGTTTGTTTGTTGTTTGTTTCTATAGACTGGGTGTGTCTCCTTTAACCATGCTGCTGCTTTATTTGGATCATAATTGTGTTTCATCCCAGGGCACCTGGGTGGCTCAGTGGTTGAGCATCTGCCTTTGGCTCAGGTCATGATCCCGGGGTCCTGGGATCGAGTCCTACATCAGGTTCCCCATGGGGAGCCTACTTCTCCCTCTGCCTGTGTCTCTGCCTTTCTCTGTGTGTCTCTCATGAATAAATAAATAAAATCTTTAAGAAAATAGTATTTCATCTGTATTGTGTTTATAACAGGTTTAGAGTAATCTGCACCAACTCTATTTTCCCCATGAGCCTCATCTTTTCGTGCACAACTTTTCAGAATATAGGATTTTTAAGAGTGCTAGATCTCAATAAAGAAGAAATTGGGTTATTGCCTCCCACAAAAGCCAGAGAAATGGCAATTACACTTGAACTCTTGCTTATGAACCCTTCTCTAGAATTGTACTTCAACTTCTAACGACACATAGGCAATCACCACCACAGCAGCTGATCCCACTGCTGGATCAGGAAGTTTCTTCCTGGCCAGTTGATTTGATGTACCTGCTATGCAGTCCCCAAGTCCCCTGGGCTTTATATGACTACATAGGTCACAGTCTAATGTAATGTCTCATCGACTTCTCCAGTTCAAGCATAGATTCTCTCTACAGCAGTGGTGACAGTTTAGTTCTCTCCTTTAGTTCAGCCCAGTGCTGGGCACACTGTAAGGGTTCAAAACGTGACTGTTCCTGAGGTCAAAATGCACTGAAGATTCCTAGCATGTGAACATCAGGGACACAGAACCCTCTTCTAGAGAGGATGCACTCACACTCAGAGTTATCATAATAACATCATTGCTATCATTATCCTTCAATTTTTTAAAAAAATATTTTATTTATTTATTCATGACAGATGCACACAGAGAGGCAGAGACATAGGCAGAGGGAGAAGCAGGCTCCCTTCAGGGAGCCCAATGTGGGACTTAATCCTAGGAACCCAGGACTACAACCTGAGCTGAAGGCAGATGCTCAAACACTGAATCACCCAGGCATCCAATTATCTTTCAATTAAATTTGGTGATAGCATCTTACAGTTTTTTAGCCTCTTTAGGTAGGGTATGAAAATCCCACCATTTCCAGGAACCTGTTCCATTTTATAGCAATCAGTCTCAAGGTAACTTTTATCATCAATTTTACAGGCAGTTAAAGGTGAGGGACAGAGGGTTGAAATAGTTTATCTACAGTCACGTGGGTAGCTACTTAATAGCTCGAAGGCATTCGGAACCCATGGGTCCCCTTTCCCAGGCCAGATCTTCCAGGCTCACTATGATTCCTTCTTAGTAAGACGTACCAAAGGCTTATTTAGAACACAAGGCTGTGACTTTTGACACAATATCTGTTCCTATGGGATAAGTAGACCAGGAATTAGCATATTTTGTATGGATTAATGCTTTCATTTAATATCTCTGTGGAGAAGGTCTTAGAGCACTGTGCTATATGTCTCATGCATGCTGATTTGAAGAAGCAGGGAAGAGAATGCTTATTTGTTGACATTTTGGTTTTGGTAAATAAAGTGACCTTTAGCTTCAGTCACACACTTGAATTTAAGGAAAGATAAATGCAAGTCTCAAAACCCTGGCTAAAAACCAAGAACATTTTGAATGAGGTATGCCTTGTACCAAGAAGAAAACACTCATTACACTCCCTCCTCAGATGTACTTGCCTTTAAAGTATCCAGATATTCATGAAAGATAGATTAAGTAAACAATTCCCGATCAAACAGTTTCATTTTTCTTTGCAAAGGCATTGATAATGCAATTCCTTTATTTATTTATTTTTTAAGATTTCTTTTTTATTCATTTGAGAGAGAGAGCATGCACAAGCAGGGGAGAGACAGAGGGAGAGGGAGAGGCAGACTCTCCCTTGAACAGAGAGCCTGACCTGGGCTCGATCCCTCAACTCCAAGATCATGACCTAAGCTGAAGGCAGACACTCAACCATCTGAGCCACCCGGGCGCCCCAATACAATTCCTTTAAAAAAAAGCAAGTTCCTTGAATAGATGGAAAGAAAACACCACAGCAACTGGCACAGCACAGCCACATTTCTTCAAAGGAGATGCATTGCATTCAGTGTATTCAGTGGCTCAGGGACTGTGCTAAGTGGTGGGGCTACAAAGGAGACTAGAAAGTTCAATTAGATCCTAGGTTTTTTGAAAGAAGGAAGATTCAGTATATTATTTTCATGTCTGCATTTTGAAAATACACTTACCATCCAGGTAGCAATATTCTGATCATGAGCCAAGTATTACTTGGACCATCCAAATGGGCTTGAGGATCTTTCTCTTTGAACACCAACCTGCATCGCCCACGCAAACCTATTTGGGTTTTTGTTTTCAATCGGATTTTTAGGGAAGAAAGGTTTTTATTATATCTGCTCCAGAGACAGTTCAATGGAGATACTAACTTCCCTGCTCACATCTTTTACCGTTGCTTTGCTTCCTATAACCTGTTCCATACTCCTTCAGAAATGTCCATCCTGCTTGAACAAGATGTGGCTACAGCCATACTGGCCTCAGGTGACACCAGAAGTCTACAAATTCTTATACCTCATTTTCATAATTTTCTTTTTTTTTAAAGATTTTATTTATTTATTCATGAGAGACACACACACAGAGAGAGAGAGAGAGAGAGAGAGAGAGACAGGCAGAGGGAGAAGCAGGCTCCATGCACCGGGAGCCCGATGTGGGCCTCGATCCCGGGACTCCAGGATCGCGTCCTGGGCCAAAGGCAGACGCCATACCACTGGGCCACCTAGGGATCCCCCTCATTTTCATAATTCTCTGCTATACCACTAATGCATGATTGAAGTGTATGGGTAGCAGAGAATGAGAGAGAAAACAGACTTCTTTAATCTAAATCTAAATGATATTTATATAGCAAATATCTCCCCTCTTTGGAGATCTTAACCTCTATGCATAGAGCTTGGTATCATCCTCATCTCTCCCTTCACCCACACAATGACACATAATGATGCACTGAGTACTTTGGTCTGTGAGAGACCATTCTCGAAGACCACAGAGGGCTTTACCAGAACTGTTCAAGAGTGGCGCTGTAATGGTTAATTCTATGAATCCACTTGACCAAGATGCATAGTGCCTGGATATTTGACCAAACATCATTCTGGGCACATCTGTGAGTGTGTGTCTGGAAAAGATTAACATTTGAAACAGTAGACTGAAAAAAAAAAAAAAGAAGAAGAAAGAAAGAAAGAGAGTGAGAGAGAGAGAGAGAAAGAAAGAAAGAAAGAAAGAAAGAAAGAAAGAAAGAAAGAAAGAAAGAAAGAAAGAAAGAAATGGT
Organism: Canis lupus familiaris; assembly: GCF_011100685.1. Taxonomy (NCBI): domain Eukaryota; kingdom Metazoa; phylum Chordata; class Mammalia; order Carnivora; family Canidae; genus Canis; species Canis lupus. The sequence goes on from NC_049224.1 coordinate 82,927,225, forward strand.
AGACTGAGTCAAGCAGTTTGTCCTCCCTCACGTAGGTGGGCCTTACCCAGTCAATTGAAAACCTGAATAGAACAAATAGAGAATTCCCCCTGCCTGAATGATTAGCTGGAACATGGTTCTTTTTCAGCCTTTGGACTGAGATGGACCAACATTGGCCCTTCTTGGGACTCAAGCCTGCTGGCTTTCAGACTAGAATTTGTACCTTCAGCTCTTGTGGGTCTCAGACTGGAATTGCTGACTGGGGGACTTCTTAGCCTCATGACCCAGTTCCTTATAATAGATCTCTCTGTCTCTCTCTTTCAAATATGTCCTATCCTGTCTGTCTGGAGAACACTGACTAATACAGGGTCCAGTTCCACTAGATGCCACGTAGCCAGTGTGAGGTAAAGCTTTGTGTCTTTTGAAAAAATCTCTTCTGGTAACCTGTGAAATATTGGACAAAGCACATGTGTGTGAATACAACGAAGAGGCAAATAGAGAATTTGCACACACTTACACATTTTCACACTTACATATATGTTCCAAATACCCTGGGAATCCATATGAAGAAGGGGGCAAATACAGTATCCGGATGGTTTCCCAAAATTCATGTTACCCACAGACACTACCGTGGGCCACAGATGGAGTGCATTTTTCATGTGATCACACAGATTAGTCTTAGTTTTATCCTTTATCTTTTTTTTTTTTTTTCCTTTTCACAATCATTTCCAGGCTACATACTTGAAATAATTCCTAGAGCTTTAAAATGTTGTGGTATTTTCCTCAAAAACTTGGAGCCATTTACTCGTCCTGCCCCGCCCAATGTATCAAAAACCATCTTTTAATTCTGCACCAAGTGGGCAGAAGCTTCGCATTTCAAACGTTTTTCCTTCTGAACATCTAAATTGGATTTTTTGGCATTTGTGCTTTTCCTCTCAGAGAACTCCATATGCGGAAGAGGGTAATATGGACATATTTCGCCCCTTCCAGAGAGAACTCCCAGGCGTCCCTGGATCTGGATCCCACAGCTTCGTGACAGATCTCTGCTCCTCTCAGGCCTGTAGCATCGCAGATGCCATGACTGTAGCATTATGACAAGATTAGCACACTCGGGCCGGGGTTTGACCTGTTTTGTTGTCTGTCTTACGCCAGCTCTTTAGGCAGTGTCTGAACATAACTGGTGCTCAACGAATAAGCCCAAAAGACCTGCAATAATTCATGCATTCAAAATGCATTTCCTGAGTGCCCATTCAGAGCCAGGAACTGTGAGGGGAAAAGCGAGTGGCATGGGCAAGAAAAAATGCTAAGATGAATAAAGCAGTCTTCGAGTCAAATAACAGACATAGACACAGAAATGAAATGCTAAGTGTTGGCTACAGGGAAGGAAATAGTAGAGGGAGCTTCAGTGGCCTGGCATAGTTTTCTGTTTCGCAGCTTGTATTTGGGAGGCAGATTGCACTTTTTTTTTTCCCTCAGCTCATCTCCTTTCTTTGTGCTGTTAAGCAACGAGGCAGAGCATTTTACCCTATTTTTATCAAATATTTTAGTTCTCAGGTTTCTGAAGAATAGAAGCATAAAAATTGAATTACAGGAAGAATAGATACCCCATAGCAATACCATAGTGACTTCAGAGTGATTTCTAAAAGAGATAGATTATTAATTTAACCATACCCATGTGTCATGTTGTTATTAGCCGGCTTGGTGTTCTTCTCTGGATGCTTTTTTTTTTTTTTTTTTTAATTTTTAATGACAAGAAATGCCAGTTCAGCAGCTATTTGGAGATGTTTATCATAGTGATGGTTTTGTGTCAGTTCCTGTGAAAACAATGGTCTAACCTATCTATTGATAAAGGGAAAGGATTTCAAATCAATTAAAGTGGATGACAGAAAGAGAGACCTGGCGGCTATCTGCAGAACTTATATATTGCAGCCTGGCGAGGGACTGGGAAAATTGGAGCCATCAGAATTTACGGATTGTCCCTAATCAATGTGAGTAGATTTCAAAAAGGATCGGATGGAACCTCGAAGAGAGGTAAGGAACCAAAGATTGATTCTGGTGTGAAATTTAACTTTTAAAAAAAAATGTAAGAGTTTGGTTTTAAAATCAATTTGGCTTTTTCCTGTAGAAGAGGGTTAACGTTAATAAAAATAACTAATATGTATTCAGCATTGGTGTGATGTCAAGCTTTTTGCTAATTGTAAAGTATCAGCTTTAAACTTCAGAACAAGATTGGAAGTATTTACTCATAATATGGCCAACTGATGAATGGAGTGTCATGGGGAGCCCGGGGTGGTTAGTAAGTGTACAAGACCAGTCAATGTCAGATGAAAAATGAAAACTCAATCTAAAAATTTTAAAAACTGAATGAAAAAAAAAAAGTTTAAACTCTTTGGAGTCAACTGTCTTTGTCATCAGGTTTTATGGCCTCTCAGAGCTGGAAAGAGGGAGGAAAAAAAGACAGAAGGAATAGAAAAAAAATGTAGGTCGGTGCATATTCTGACAGCAATTTATATTTAAGACTTTGCTCTCTTATCCCCAACTCTCTCTTTTTTGTCCCTCTCCTTGGTTCTGAACACTGACATCTCACAACTATCTCAACACACCAAAGCCAGCACATTCTTGACTTCTTTCCCCAACTCCCCAAACTCCCCCCACACACTGTTGCAGGCCTTCCTAGAGTGAGCAAACATTCAAGGGAACTCTGTCCTTAGACACTCTATTGCAAATGTTTTTAGAAAATTCCTTAAAATGGACTTACCGTATCATTCCTGACACTGCGCTTCATATGCTAACAAACAGAAAAAAACAAATTAAAAACAAAACAGAACATAACTATCAATGAATCAGAAGAGTGTGGAATGGCCTAACTTTTTGCCTCGGTTTATTATTCATTTCCACATAGGTAGTACAGCTGTGAGCGAGGAGTGGCTGGCCTTTTTTAAATAAATCAAAAACCTTTTTGGCGTATTTTGCAAAAAAAGAAGCAGATTTGGCACTGCAGTTTCATTTTGTTCTCCATCTGTGCTGTTGTCCATCAATCCTTTTTAGACTCCTCGAGGTGAGCAAACATGGGTTTGCCAACCCTGTGGAGTATCAGATAGGGGATTAAATTTACCTACTGTTTTAGATTGCCCCAGTCCAGTGCCTTCATGCAATTATTTCTCTTGATTATTGAATCATATTTCCAGCATTTTACAGAGAATATCAAATGAGACTTTCATAAAAAAAAAAAAAGAGAAACACCTTGGTTTGTGAAAAAGGAGCATAAACTAGGTTTCTCCTTACTTCTCTAATATTTAATTTCAAAAGATTTATTTTGGAGTGCATCATAATGGGTTGCTATTAAGAGTTAATATGCAATATTCAGAAACCAAGCATACCATCTTTATTAACACATATCCCTCCAAAAGTGTAGTTTGTTGTGTAGGGTTTCATGTCTCTGATGATACAGAACTGGTATTCTCGTGCAAAAGAATATACTCAATAATCTGAGGTGACTGTAGCATGGAGTAGTCTATATCCAAACCAGTTCTCAGTCACGTTATGATTTTTTTAAAGATTTTATTTATTTATTCATGAGAGACACACACAGAGAGAGAAGCAGAGACACAGGCAGAGGGAGAAGCAGGCTCCATGCAGGGAGCCTGACATGGGACATGATCCCGGGTCTCCAGGATCACACTCTGGGCCGAAGGCAGTGCTAAACCGTTGAGCCCCCCGGGCTGCCCCACATTATGATTTTCACAGGCCCTGGGAAGTTTTGTGCTTGTGGGCTCCATCTTCAACTCACTGCCTAAATAATAAAATTGCACTTTATGATTGTATTGGTATAAAGATGAATATAATCCAGGCTGGTTGTGTTCATTTATTTTTTCTGATTTTACAATAAATTAAAGCATTTTGGACATCTCTAAAATGATCATGGGTCCTAAGACTGTATGGCTGCTCTGCCTAATGGATAAGTTGGCACTGGCCTGGTTCAGGGTCAGGGTAGGAAGCTATACACATGGTGTGATTTAAGAGTCACTTTGAGATTGTGATTAAAAAAAAAACAAAACACCTCAGTGTATTTTAACACTGCTCACACTTGATGGTTGCTCTAAGATGTTTGTGTTTTACATGGCTCATTCGAATGGAGACCTGTGGCTCCTGTGGACACTATGAAGGTATTATTCAGCCCAAGGCAATAGGAGTTTTCAAGATGAATTTTCTTGTTGTTTCAGTGAGTTCTTAATTTCCTGTGCATTTCCAGAACCTGCTCTATCCCCAGTCTTTCTCAACTCATGGAATGTCGATACTTTCTTTCCAGCTTGCTCTGTTAAAACTCTGGAGACACCCCTTGATTCCTTTCTTTCTTTCATACCCTATATCAATCAGTTAAGAAATCACGTTTTCTCTACCTTCAATAAAAGTTCAGAACACTTCTCCCCATATCCCATTGCTATCACTCTCTGGATTATCACAGTAGCCTCCTCCTCGGTCTCCCAGTTCATACCCCTTTTCCTCTTCTAACCATTCTCAACACAGAGGCCGCACGATTCCTTTAAAAAGGAATTAATGAAGCATCACATGTCATTCATCTGTCTCATGTCCTTTGGTGGCAAACTCCTTTTCTCACGAAGTAAAAGGCCAGGTCTTTGCAAGGCCTTGCACAGCGCTCCACAATCTGGCCCTTCATTCCCTCCTGTTGTCATCTCCTAGTTCTCTCTTCCATGATCACTACCTGCTGGAACTCTCAGGCTCTGGGAGTCTATTAGGTGCTCTCTGCCTCATTGCCTTTGCACTGAGTGTTCCCTCAGATTCCCTTGTTGGTCAACCCCTTCCCTCCTCCAGCCTATGTCTCTGTTTATGGCACTTTCTCAATGTCACCAGGAGCATCCATCACTTTTAACCCCTGCTTTAGACTCCTTAATGCTCTTCTATCTTGATATGGCTTATAATCTCTTAGCATAACATACATTATCGTCTCTTGTTCATTACTTACTATCTGTCTTCCCAAGGGCAGAGATTGTTGTCTGATTTTATCTCTAATATATTCCTAGAGCCTAGGACCATTCCTGACATATAAAAGACACTCAGCACATGCTTATTAAGTGACTGGAATAAATGAATGTGGGGACTGGGTGAAAAGGCTATCCAATAAAGAGACATCAGAGTGATGGGCTGGTATATACTCAATTGGACCTTGTGCATAGTTTCCTGAAAGAAGCGAGTGCTTTGCCAATTTTGATATTTTATCTGGGACTGGTGCCACAATCTATAATTATAAGAATGGTCTCCTTTATTTTTCTTTATCCAATTTGCTCAGCCAGAGCAAATATAAAAGTTTGGTTGACTGCAGTCTTTTTTATTCTTCTAATGATTACCTCTGATCCTGATTTAGAATACGTATTGAATGGAGCACAAAGGTCCCTGTAAGTTCTTGAAACTCAGAGACTGTTCCAACAGATTAATGATTTGTAATGTGGACATTGCTGCCCTTAGCATTGTTCAACCTCAAAGGAACCGGTATCAGGAGTGAGGATGGGGCTTCTGGCCAGAGAGTCATTGATGCCAGAGGAGAGGGTTTTGGTTACTCTTTCCCTTCTGCTGTGGATGCAACTGGAAATATCATATCATTATCCCATCCTAGCTAAAATATATGGAAGTATGATTACTCCTTGGATAGGAGTATTTAGAGATATAGAGCTCCAGATTTTAGGAGACTTTTAAAATCTTAAAAATGCTTTAACGGTTTTACTAGTTATTTTAGCAGTTTAACATTAAAATAAATATTTAACATTAAAATAACAGTTTAACATCAAGCTGTTTTTAAAGAACAATTTGAGAGCTTTTATAGAGATATTTAAGGGTTTGTTTCAAGGCACTCTATAAGGACTTCTGGGCTTTGGTGAGGAAGTCAAAATTCTAATAGGATAAACTGATAACAGAGCAGAGGTTACCCCGAAAATCAAAGTCTGTATCCTACTTCAGAAAACAAACTTGCAAAGAAGCCTTGCATTAAAATAGAATAGATCAATTGGTCAGGGCAGGCATTCTGTCCTTTATAAAGTGCCAGGGAGGAAGGGGACATATTGATTACTCACTTCCGTGCAGTAGACTTTAGCTTCCTTCTCTCTTCCTCTCCCTCTCTCTTGTTTTTGTTTGGAAACTCATGATGTTCTTTTCATGAGTTTGCACTCATTCCCCGTTTCTTTTCTTTTTTTCCTTTTAAGATTTTACTTATTTGGGAGAAAGAGAGATAGAGCATACAGGAGCAGGGGGAAGGGGGAAAGGGTGAGGAGAAGAAGCAAGCTCCCTGCTGGAGCCCGACATGGGGTTCAATCTTAGGACCCTGGGATCCTGACCTGAGCCAAAGGAAGACTCTTACCCAAATGAGCCACCCAGACACCCCTCATACTCCTTTTCCATTTCTATCCCTTCCTACATTCTTGTAAACACCCTGCAACAGTCCCATCTTTATAGACATTGAACAGGCCATGTATAAGTTCCCTTCACCTCATTCTGCACCCATTCTTTAGGGCTCATCTAAAATGCATCAGTTTAACACTTCCCCTAATATCCAGGTGAAACTCTATGGATTTTTTCTCTGCATTTAGGTGGCACATTTTAGTGGCAATTACTTTAATTAGGCATATACATCACTCTGCCTAGCATTAGAGTCAATATTTTATAGGCTTGTCTCACTTGTTGATAGTATGTCCCTTGAAAGCACAATTAACCAGCCTCATAATTTTATAATCCAAGTGCTTAAATATAATAAGTTTCCAAGGGATAGTTGTTGACTTGAAATGAGATTTACTAGGAGCCTGATGTCCATCTTCAAAAATTTAAATAACTATTCTTAAAGACAGCTCAAATTTACTTATGATTTTAATAGTAGGGTTTGGAAAAATGGGCAAAAGTCAAGGAAAATTTTAACAGTGTTGAAGATGCTCAAAAAGTAATGAATATTCTTGATATTATGGCTAAGGCATTCTAGCTTATACTAAATGAAGACTTGTCAGAAATACTGAAGAAACCATTAAGGTATCAAGCATTCTGTTACTTGAAGAATATTCTGTTACAGGCACCTTCAAGTATCTGATATTCTATAACTGTGATTCTGTATTTCATGCCAGTAGAAAATGTGCTTTAATTTGTTAAAGTTCAATAGTATTTAACTCAGAGGTTTGCTTGAAGAAGAATTTTATATAATGCTTATGAAAATGCATACAACATAATAAGTATTTTTCAATAAATCTGAGAAGTGGTATAATATTTATTTATTTATTTATTTATTTATTTATTTATTTATTTATCTATCTTTAGAGAGAGCAAGCAGAGGGAGGGGTAGAGGGAGAGAGAATCTCAAGCAGACTCCATACCTGGTTCAGAGCCTGATGCAGGGCTTAGTCCCATGACCCTGAGATCATGACCTGAGCTGAAACCAAGAGTCTGACATTCAACAGGCTGAGTCATCCTCAGAGGCACCCTGCTATATAATATTTAAAACAAACACAAAATCAATGTGTTTTTGAATTTACTGTATTACACCCAAATCAACATATTATTATATATTAAAAGTGTATGGAAATGTTTCAGAAGTGAAGATTCTCATTGGGCTAGGGGTATCAGAGTCAGTATCATGCAGATTGGAGGTAAGGTGGTGGGACTAAGTCCTGCGTCCTCAAGATCAATCATTTAGCGATGACTTCTGTCTAGATGTCCGTCAAGCATTCTAAAATTACCCAAAGCATGGAAATTCCCATGCTCCACCAAATCTGCTCCCCTTCTGAGAGGTTCTCTGATTTCAAGGATGGAACAATTATCCATCCAGTTGCCAAAAATTTTTGTTGTAATGCTGATTCCCTTTTCATCCCTTGATTCTTGTTACTTGGTGTTTGCAAGGACTCATCCAATATACAAATCCAGCTTTTCCACATATGTTCTGAGCAAAAAGAAAACTAAAAGGATTGTCAGGTAGTAACCAAAACATTACCTTCATTACTGAATTTGCAGATGTGGTTTGAATTTGAAACTTAAATGTGCCTATTCACTAACCCCCAGAGTTAGGCACAATCTAATTATCCAGAATTATCCACAGACAGAATTATCCATGCAGTCTTAGAAAGAATTGTAGTGAGACAGGTCCTTTCATTTCCCAGGTAAAACTTGGAGTTATACTGTCCAGTAATATAGACACTAACTGCATACATTTGCTGAGCACTTGAAATGTGCTAAATCTAAATTGATATGTGTAACAGGTGTCGAATACATATCAACCTCCAAACAGTACTAAAAAGAATGTAGGATATCATAATAATGTTTTTACACTTATTACATGTAGAAATCACAATATTTTGAATACATGGTGTTAAGTAAACTTTATTATTCTGTTTGCTTTTCATTCCTTTGAAGCTGTCTTGCTTCATATTCTTCAGCACAACTTTACATGCAGTTTATAATTAAGTGTAAATTTCAAAGCAAGGTATAAAAGGCTCTTTATGATACAATCACTCCTCTAGTTTCATCCTCCTCGTACTTTCTATTCCAGCAGCATGATTGCTTTACGATTAAAAATAGGATAAATTTTCCCTTGCATGTGGGTCCTTGCACACTTACTCTTTTTTTTTCCCCTGAAACAACTTTAACCAGCTCTCGGTCTGTCTACAGCTTCTTGATCTATAGCTCTTTAATCCAACTATTATGTCATCTATGAAACCTTCTAGAATCTCAAGATTGAATATGTGCCCTCCCCATGTCCTCCTGTAGCTTGTATAATTAACATTATCATCGGACTTAATCACACAGTATTTAGTTGTCCCTTTGCTTGGTTGTCCTATGCACTTCATGTTATGTTCTTGGAAGTTACTGTAGATAAACTTCATTTTCTTCAAATTGTCAGTGCCTAGTACCTTGCCTCATACAATAAATGTTTCAAATATACGTGGGATATAGAAGAGAACACGTGAACAGTGGGAAAAAGTCTCTTCAATTGGTCATAAGAACAAAATTCCATTACAAAGGTGAAAAAAAATATTCTATAAACTCTAGCTTGTGATTTTCTTATGGCTACAATTATATTTCTCTGTGTCCTAGCATCTAGCATCTTCCCTATACATAGTTTATGTGTAGTGATGGTGTCTGAATAAATGAGTGACCAAAATGAGTCAGTCCTATAAGTTTAAAAAACTAACATAAAGTAAATCATCAGAGCATAAAAATACATTATTACAATATTGTTCTCTTGAGCCAAATTCAAAAGTCTAAGCCGCTTCTCAACATGCATTTCTTTACTCAGCTGAAAATATGCATTCTGCAAGTTTTAAAATAGCTGTTCCTTTTTATTTGTCTTTTGCTTCTCATGAATTAGGCCAGCACACATCATTTCTACACTACCCAAAGCCAAACTCTTAAGCTGTTTCCATTATACATTCATTCCAATGAAAATAATGACTTCCATTTACCACAGTGTCAGAGGCCAGTTAAGCCAAATCAGCAGCAGCTGCATTGTTTTATAACAGAAGATAATGCTATCCCCACTATAGTTACAAATGTGATTTCTTCAGAGTTCAAATACTCTTAGAGCTAAACTGTGATTTGATGTCTAATGGTCAACTCATGTTCTGGGGATTAAGTTAATTAAAACAGTTGCCCTACTCTATTAAAGCTCCCCGTAGACTAATTATTAAAGTGCCAAGCACCGTTACAGACCTACAGCAATTGAAAGTCACAAAGGGAGTTGCTTATATTATGGGAACTCCAGAACTCAGTAGATTATCGCCTGTAGTAAAAGAACATGCACACTGAGAAGTAGATTACCTTCTCCACAGCCACTGAGCTATTATAAAATGTACAAAGGAAAAGCCAAATGTACAAGCATTTGGATTCATAGCCTTTAGAATCTGTAATTTCCAAAGCTAGTCAAATACCAGAAAAGCAGCTTGGTAAAAGTGCAAAGGGCTCTGTTCAGGGATCAGGAACAGGACTTTGAGTCCCAGATCTTTGACTGTCAGGGTAAACATCAATAATTTGCTTCATTCTAGGCATCAAATGCCTCATCTATGAAATGAGGAGTATATGTGGCCAGTGATTCCATTTTAACATCCTGAGTTAATCAGAGCCTGAACCAAATAAAATCTTTGGATGAAAAGGTACAAGAAGGTGGCATAAAGCAGAAGACACAGCTTCTAAACCACAGTACTTCCTCCTCTTTGGAAATTTTCAAAGAACTTTGTTGTGCAGAATATGTTTTAAAAGCTTTTAGGGATGTCTGGGTGGCTCGGTGGTTGAGCGTCTGCGTATGGCTCAGGGCATGATCCTGGGGCCCTGGGATAGAGTCCTGCATCAGGCTCCCCTAAGGGAGCCTGCTTCTCCCTCTGCCCATGTCTCTGCCCCTCTCTCTGTGTCTCTCGTGAATAAATAAATACAATTAAAAAAAAAAACTTTTATATTCTTTACTGGTACAGAAAAGAGATACCTGGTTTTGCTTTTCTTGGTGAATCTCACAGAAGTCATATGGAAACAAATCAAAACCAAAATGAGTTATCACCTTATACTTGTCAGAATGATCTGTATCAAAAAGACAGGAAATAGCAAGGGTTGGCAAGGGTGTAGAGAAAATACAACCCTTGTGCACCATTGGTGGGAATGTAAACTGGTGCAGTTACTGTGAAAAATATTGTAGAGTTGTCTCAAAAAATTAAAAAGAAATACCATCTGTCCCAGTATTTCCAATTTGGGATATTTACCCAAAGAAAACAAAAACACTAACTCGAAAGATATATGCACCTCCGTGTTTATTGCAGCAGCGTTTACAATACCCAAGATATGGAAGTAACCATAATGTTCATCCGTAGATGAACAAATAAACAAGATAACACACACACACACACACACACACACATATACACACACACTGGAATGTTACTTGGCCATAAAAAAGAATGGACCCTGCCATTTTTGACAATGTGTATGGACCCAGAGGGTATTATGCTAAATGAAATAAGTCAAACAGAGAAAGACAAATACCATATGATTTCACTTATATGTGGGATCTAAAAAAACAAAAACAAAAACAAAAACAAAACAAACTAACAAACAAAATTCAAAGACAGATTCACAAATACAGAGAATAAACTGGTGGTTGCCAAAGGGGGTGATGGGGTGGGGGAATAGGTGAAATAGATGAAGGAAATTAAGAGATACAAACTTCCAGTTATAAAACATATAATCACGGGAATGAGAAGCACATCTTAGAGAATATTACCAATAATGTTTTAACAACTCTGTATAGTGATAGATGGTAACTACACTTACTGTGGTATTTCATCATGTATATAATTGTCAAATTACTATGTTGTACACCTGAAACTAATAGAATATCAGTTTCAACTATACTTCAATTTCAGAAAAATGACTTAATGAAAAAAGAAGTCATAAACAAACACATTAAAATTTTCTTTACATACTTTCTCAAAATGTGCACATTTTCTAATCGCAAAGAGTTAATAATAATTAGAATAAGAAATCAAAAATGCTTGTATTTAAATAGTGGGAAAAGCATTAGTTATAAAGTTAGACTGGCCTAAATTTTAATTCCAAATTTAATAGGTCTGTGGATTCAGGACAAGTTGTTTTTTCTTGTGGAATTTTGCTTCACATCTCTCTCTCCCTCTCTCTCTCTCTCTCTCTCCCTCTCTCTCTATATATATATACATCATGCAGTGGAAACTAAAACTTATTTCCCCTCTCTCTTTATAGAGCAAAGAGATAATATTCTCTTTAGAGTATGCTTACTATGATCAGAGTTTATTTTATTTTACTATGATCAGGGTTCAAGAATTCAATAGATGGTCACATGGTATTTCAAGCCATATCCTGATAAAATATGCAATTATCACAAATATTGGGACACCAATTTTGGAGAATATTGGGATGAGAAAAATCAGGGCAAGGAATTGGATAGATGTGTAGATAATTATTGTCTCAGGGTTACCTATGAGCTGTCACAGACATCAGGCATTTGACTACTCATGTTACACGCAGTTGATTTTCAAGCCTGCAAGCCATTAAGATATGAGACTTAGACATTTTCATTTTAGATATGGGAGCACAGAAAAAGTTTTAAAAATCAGCTTTCTATATTAACTTCCCATTTATGTAAGTTTAATATCAACTGGTAATGTTATTGTGACTTGTCAGCCAGCAAATCAGTTTGGGAATCATTTTGTGTAGTCAATAAATCATCTTGTAAAATCCCTTTTCTCACTAGAGTTAACAGCAATACCCATTAGGAAGCAGCAGTTCTCATTATTACTCCAAGAGGTGCTAGGCCATCAAAGTATATAAGCTTTGGCAGCGCTCATTCATCAAGGTAGGAAATCTGTTTCCAGCATGAAAACAGAGGCTGAGAAACACCAGAGACCAGTGGTTGAATGAAATAAGTAGAAATAAAAAACAAGAAAGAGAATTGCAGAGAGAAGAAAATACAGTTTATCTAATGTTGCATGTGTGAACTGAAATACACACATACACACAATTACTGACATGACCTTGCGTTTTACACATAAATGAAAGTGAATGGCTTACTTTACAGACTTCTATAATTACAAGAAGAACAAAATAAGGGTATAGTTGTATAAAAGATATTTTTAACAGATTTTCCATTTGTGATAAGTCTGAAGATTCAGACATTATACCCAATAATATTGATTCCTTAATGGTGGATGTGCTATGAAATTCAATAACAAAACACATTAACCTCTATCTGAAAACATGCAGCTAGAATAACCTTGAGATTCATTCTGACTGGATGGTTCAATCAAGTCATGCTGCAGGTACATTTATTTTCTAAGAAGCATGGATGGCAGAGTCACAAAAAAGTTAATACTTATAGTTTCCACCTGGATACAGATCAGAATACTGGTTCCCAAGAGTAACAGATGAGATGACCCTCAGAATCTACTTATTGATTCATGGCTTAAAATGAACAAAAATGTTGGGGTAATTTTACACATATCTTTATTATCAGTTAATGTTTTATCTAATTATCTAAATTGATTGATGTTGGTAATGTTTTAAAACATGCAAAAATGATAGATCCAAAATGGCATAAATCTTTTCAACTGAGCAAATGTAATAATGGATAACTAATGTCAGAAAGTCAATTTGACCAGAGCATTATTCCAATTATTAATAGAGTTTCAATCAGCCATGGCCTATCACCTACCTGGATTGATCACATTAACTGAATAATTGCTGACTGTCCCTTAATATTGCCATCATATTAGAAAAAAAAATAAGTTGATGCTGGTGAAATATGCTGGAGAGATAACTAACTTGATTTAGCATCTGTATTCGCCAAAATATTGAATAGAACATAGCATACCAAATAACCTTGTGCTTTCAAACCTAGGAAATGTACCCATATGACCATTTGGATTTGTTGGATGAAAAGGAGAAAAAAAAAAAAAAAAAAGAGAATATCAAACTGATTTATTACCTATCATAGACCAATTTCTTTCTTCCAAATTTTTAAGTAAATGGGAATTTTCAAATTTCCAAACTTCAAAGTAAATGGGAAATTCAGTGAGCTTCAGAGGTGGTCTTGGCTACAACAGATTGGATGGGGATTTGACAGCTGTGGAGACAAGTAAATCTACAGACAGTCCCTGGCCATGCCTATTGCCATTTTAGCTCTTAAATGACACCCTTTGGTGTCTAGCATGCTGCCATACAAAGATTCCTACTTGCATTTTTTTTTTTTAATGGAAGCCTCTTACTTTCAGTCTGACATCATAAATCAGTGTCAGCATCAGGATCCAGAGAGGAAAGAGGAATTATTTAGAGAGTTGGGTTAAATCACCACCCAGAATTTTACATAAAGCACTTGGTAAATCACAAAAAAAAATAGAGTTATTTCATGATAACACAGTAAATAACCAACAGCACCACCATAAATCAGCCTGTAGCATAACTATATTTTTAGTCCTAACATTTCCCACATGAAAGACTCTCAATTTACCTAAAACGTTTTCTGTTGTTTCCCAGTTGCTGACTGGCTAGTGACACCATTTCAAGTTGCAGGGAAAATAAATTTAGAACAAATATGTGTGGAAGGACCATTTCAATGTCTGACAGCAATTACAATCAAAGCATACTATATTTTCTCATTGTCAAATGAATATGAGCTGGAACATCTTCAATACTGCTGTTTTATTATCATTTAAATGTGTTTCTAGCACACAAGACATTGGCAGTATCGGGCAACTGGGTTTTGATCACAACAGCAAAAATCTAGTTTTCTGCTCTGGGCCATTGCTTTCTGAAAGAACTGCTTGAAGATTGATAGGAAGCAGAGAATGCTCAGTATAATTTGTCCCCATAGCCTCATTCTCTGTGTCTGTCTTTCTGTGACTCGCTGTCTCTCTCTCTTTCTTCTTTTCTTTCATTGTCCTAATTTGCTGGGAATTTTATTTCTTCTTCATTTTACAGCACTGAAAAATAAATTTATTCTGTTTGTTTGACTAATTTCTTATTTAATTTATAGTAAAATACTGGACAATATCTTTTCTAAACTTATATTTGGCCATGTTGCTAAATAATCAGTCACCAAATTAGGAACAAACAAATACGCTATAAAAACAAACAAACAAATATTAGACTCTTCAGACCTGTGACAAAATTGTGAATCTTTATTTTTCCTGTGTTCTCCAATACACATTGAATGGCTGATCATAAAGCAGTTGTAAGCACAATATAAGTGCTGCATCTATTTGATATAGATAAATAATTTTTAAAGTACATGAAAATGTGCAAAGAAATGCATCAGCCATATTTAAAAATATTTAGTAATATTGTTTTCTGATCACAAAGGCAGAATTTTCTATTGTTAAGTAACCTGACAACCACCTTTACGTGCAAAGTAAAACCACAGTTTAGATATTGTTTGAAAGTGCATGGCTGTGATGCACTGAATAGCAGTGAAATAACTGAGGTGCTGTGGGCAGAACTTGCTGGAAGCCACCTTCCGGAGTGTTAGGGAAAGATGTTCACAAGTAAAATTTCCTAAGGAGAAGTTCCTTGCTGCTGCCAAGCCAACTATAATGGTCTATAGGATCCCAGTGCTGGAGAGATTATTATAGAATCTGGATGCTGGAGAAGCCACAGCTTCAGGATCCAAATACTGGAAAAGTCCTTTGCTCTGCAGGAGCCTTCAGAGAGCATACTGGAAGCTTGATGAAAAACCCCTTTCTCTTGCAATGTCTCTGGAGTGCCCTCTCCTGACAAAGGTTAACCTATACCAGTTGACAGAGAAAAAATTTAAAGAGCTCAGCTTCATTTTCACACAACTGGCAGTGAAGTAGGAATTTGGAAGTACAGGAAATAAATTGATAATTGACATGATATTGTGAAAGTTTATATATATATATATATATATATATATTTATATGTATCTATCATCTATTTATCTATCATCTATCTATCTTCTATCTATCTACATCTGATAGTTAAGCAACAATATGAAGGGACTGAAAGAAGATTTATCAAGAAGAAGACATTTCCAGGGAGAGGGGTGCATGTTGGGATATGCCCAGTGTTACCAAGGAACAGAAAAAGCACTGATATGGTTGAAATAGAGTGAGTAATGATGAAATGATAGCAGACAAGAACATAAATGAAAAAGAGCGATTGTATCATGTAAGATATTTGATAACTTTGTAAGAAGTTGACTCTGACTGAAGTGTAGAATCTTTACAGAGTTCTGAGCAAAGAAGAGTTATGATTTGATTTTCATTTATGCAATTAACTCCAACTGCTGTTTTGAGAGCAAATTATAGAGAGGGGTCTAGTAGAGTGGGAAGATCTGCAAGAAAGTCATTGCACTAAGCCAAATGAAAATTAATGATGGCTAGAATGGAAGTATTAGCAATGGAGATTATAAACTATGGTCTGATTCTACGTACACTGAAATTTGAAAGAATCAGTAGATTTTCTTGATGGATTGAATGTGGACTCAAGGATGATGTCAAGGTTTTTGGCCTGCGTAGCTGGAATGATGGAGTTGCCATCAACTTATACTGGAAAGCTTCTTTTGAGTAAAATGGGGGAAAATACAGATTTCACTTTCGGTCATACACATTTTTAAGTGTCTATGAAATGTCCACTTGGAGATGGCAAGTAAATATCCAGCAAGCAGTTGTATAAGCATCTGAAGATCAGCAAGAAAGTCTGAGGTAAAGATAAAAATTTTGGATTTGTGGGCATATAGATTTATTTAATGGCATATAAATAGAGAAATTACCAAAAGAGTAATGGCAGATAGAGATAGTTGAGGTTCAAGAATTGAACTCAGGAGTGCTCCAAGATGACATGTTTGGAAGAGGTGATTAGTTAGGAAATAAAGCTGAGAAGGAGCAGCCAGTGAGCTATGACAAAAACTTAAAGTGCATGGTGTCCTGTGCACTAGTTGGAACAAAATCCCAACTGAACTGGGATTTTAAAAGCATGGAGAGTTGTTGAAATCATTCAGTGTAGATAACTAGTTTTAGGACTTTTGATGGAAAAGAAGAGCAACAAAAATATAATTGGGAGAAAGAGTGGAAATGCATTTCTTTAATCTATTTATACCTGAACAGTTATTTCAGAACCAATGTATCTGTTAGTAGAAATGGTAGACATGATTTTTATTATTACTGATGATTTGTTTGTTTTGGTTGGTTGTTTTATGTGAATTGTTTGTGGCTAATTATCTTCAGATAGAAATAGAAGCTGAATTTACCAAATTACTTTCTGCTTTCTTATTGAGTGATTTTTTTTTTACTCCCTTAAATTATGGCTTTATTGAATTGAGTTACTCATTATATGAGCTGTCTTGAATGAACCCTAATTATTCGAACATATTACTGTTTTGTATATTATTTTAATTCTTCTATTTCCTAAAGTGTAATTTAGGATTTACATCACATTTTAGAGGTGAAATAGAATGAAATTTTGTTTTGTTTGTTTTTTGTCTGTTGTGTTGTCATATATTGATATGTTATGAAAACAAAAAAAGCTGAACTATTGTCCTTATTTTATTTTCTATATAAGATTATTCATGTTATATGTTGGCAGTTGTAAGATTTCATGTAAGAACTACGAATGGATTCCTTATTTTTGACAAATATGTCAATGTTGGAAAACATATTTTGAAACAAACATTACCTTAAAAGTTATACATCATTCAAATTTTCAAATTAATTAACAATATATTGTATAATATAATGTATTATGTAATCAGTTATTATAATTATTTTAATCCCAATGTGTTTGAGGACTCATTTTCTATTTTAATTATGTTAATTTAATTACTGTATATATATTTTTTCTTTTGTGCAAAGAAAGATTTTGGATATGTTAATAATCCTACTTAAAATATTTAATTATTTATGTCTAACTTTATTTTTATTGCCATTTCTGCTTCCTTAATCTTCTTTAATTTTATGATCACTATATTAAATTTCTTTTTGTGTGTGTCTTCAGTACTGAAAGTGGTTGCATACCATAAATATTAATCTAGATATACATCTTACCACGACTCATAGATTGTATTCTATAAAAATTCTAGATAGTCTGTGATTGTGGCTTGTATTTCCTCTTCAAGCACTTTAGGTGGTAGATAATCTCCCTGCTTATCTCTCTTCCTTTTCTCTTTGTCTCCTTATCAATCATTTTCTCTAATATATATTGTTATGTATTGTTATGCATTATGTTATATGTTATACATTATACACATGTGGATTGCTAATATTGCCTAATATTGCTTTATTATTGAGTGTTTTTTAAGCAAATGTGAATTTCCTATTTTAAACTTTTTTTTTAAATTTTCTACTCATATTTCTTTGATAAATATAATTTATTTTATAAAACAACCTCTTGGTCCTAGGAAAGGATGGACTCTGTATGATATAGGATCAAGGTTAGTACATACATATTTGATTAATTTTATTCATTATACTCTTATTTATTTTTCTCCAATTACTCTTTCAATGTCAAAAGGAGATTTGTTAAAATCTTCCCTTATTAAAAAGCTTCTCTGCTTCTCTTTAAATTTCCTTCATTATTTGCTTATATGTTTCGGTGCTCTATTATCTGCAATCAATATAATCAACTCAATTTGTTCTTTTTTTATTTATTTTTTTTAATTTTTTTTTAATTTTTAATTTTTTATTTTTTTTGTTTTTTTTTAACTCAATTTGTTCTTGATCGTGGCATATACCTTTCATCATTATAGAATGACTCTCTTTTTTCATTGTTTATTTTTTACCTGATGTTGGTATTGTAACAACTAATTTCTGTTTATGTATCTACGTTGAAACTTCATAGCATAAAAATACTCATATGTGTAGTTATTTGAGTCATGTTAT
The DNA here is from genome assembly GCF_011100685.1 of Canis lupus familiaris. NCBI lineage: Eukaryota > Metazoa > Chordata > Mammalia > Carnivora > Canidae > Canis > Canis lupus. Next base: position 82,945,596 of record NC_049224.1, read on the forward strand.
TTTAATAGTAACTTTTAAAGTGGGTCTAAAATTTATTTAGTATTTTAGTGTTGCTTGAGACACCATGACATGATTTTGAGTTTTTCTATAAACTTTATAAGTATCTACTCACATACATATTGTTAAAAGATGAACTGAGGCATATTAAATTGTTTAGTTAATTTGAGCAAAACTGGATTCCAATCGGCCAGGATCGAATCTAGCAGATAGAAAGGAGCTCAGAGGGACTGTACAAAATGAGACTTATAGGCAGAAGGGAACAAAAACAAGGAAGTATAATACTAAGCAAAAAAGCAGGTTGGTTATTGCACGGTAACTTCCCTTTAAGGAATGGCAGGGTTCTATCAGGCAGATTATTTAACTAGTGTTGATCAGGTGATTCCTGATTGACTGAGTTAAGATTCCATTTCTGGGAGAATTGAAACTATAATTTAGTTAAGTATGATTTTGGTATTGTGAGGCTTAGCACAAGTGACTCCATTTGGGGCCTGTTGTCTTGTTCTTAACAATGTTATATATATATGCACATATATATCCATACACATGATTTCAAATGGAGATGTACATATGTCTAAATACTTAAATCATCAACAAATCAATAGCATTGGTAATTTCTATTTTTGTAAATTATATTAAATTCTCTCCATCCTCCACCTCCCATCCAAACCCTGGTATTTAGCATGTTCTAAGAGTTTCTCCCCAGTATGCTATCAGATTATCTTAAAAAAAATTGGATTACATTGCTTTCTTTTTAGGTACTACAGATTTATAGTCTAGCTTTTAAACTATTATCCCATAAATGCTATGAATGCATATACGTGATATATAGACTCCACGCACATAATAATTCATATATGCAATTTCCGATCCATTTCTTTAATGATAGACATATTTGTTAATGAGAATTTTCACTGTAGTTTTGCTAGTCCTGTCAAAAAAAGTAAAAGAAATCTTCAAGCTATCACTAATGTTTAGCATGATCTGCCTGATGGAAACAAGTGCTTGCAAGACAATTATTAGGCTTCAGATCATGTACCCTATAAGTTACATCCATTGTAATGGATCCTTATGATAACTCTAGGAATTCTGTGTTATCCTCACTTTGCATATGGATAAACTTACTTACACCAAGTTCCAAACTTGTTCACGCTCATATCCCTAATAACTTACAGTCAACCTTTAAATTTAGGTCAAACTGGGACGCCTGGGTGGCTCAGTGGTTGAGCATCTGCCTTAGGCTCAGAGCGTGATCCCACGGTCCTGGGATCGAGTCCCACATCAGGCTCCCTGCATGGAGCCTGCTTCTCCCTCTGCCTGTGTCTCTGCCTCTCTCTCTGTGTCTCTCACGAATAAATAAAATCTTAAAAAAAAATTAGGTCAAACTTACTCCAAAGCCCGTATATTTAACCTTTTACTTATTCTCCCTGACATCGTTTTGGATATCTAATTTCCATAATGGAGATTATTTCTATTTTTTATAATCTGTCATGATTATGTTCCTTGAACCCCTAAAATGAAGCCCTCCATTCCAACATATGTGTGTGGTTGTATTTTTATATTCCCTGAATTCCAGAGGAGAGGAGAGGATTTCACATTTTTACTGTCTTGCTACATGTTCTTCAGATTTTGCAAACAACTATAAATGGAGTTTAATGTTTTCATCAGTCCTGGGGGTTCTGCTGAAGTTAAAGAAACTTTTAAAAAGAACTTTGGTATCCTGGCTTGTAATGTATTAATCTTTGTGTTGAAGTGTGAAAAATAACATAACCTATGGAATAAAAAAAAAAAAAATTTAAATTTAAAAAAAATTGCCTGAAATTGTAAACTTGAAAGGCTTACTTTTTTGTTAGTTTTAAATTAAACATTATTTATGGGAAATTTTTGCCTTTCTCTAATAAAATCAAATTAAATTCAATGAAGGTGAAAGATGCTTAGTTGTATATTTTCTTGCTAGAATAGTGTGAAATCAAGAGCTCCTTTTGCTTTGATATCAACAGAATTCCAAAATAATCTGCCTCACCTAAACTTTAGCTTGAAAACTGAGAAAACATGTGAGATATTTAATAAACCTAAATAAGTTTTAAGATGGACATGACAATGGAGGAATTAGAAATGTTTTTCTTTTAAGATTTTATTTATTTGAGAGAGTGAGAGAGCAGATCACAAACTAGGGGAGGAGCAAAGGGAAAGGGAGACTCCCCACTGAGTAAGGAGCCCAAGTTGTAGGACTTGATCCCAAGACCCTAAGATCATGATCCCAGCCAAAGGCAGATGCTCAACCAAATGAGCCACCCAGGTACCCCTAGAACTGGTCTTAATTTTCTTAAGGATTGTGTTGTGGCAATTAAAGAACATGTAAGTATATGTATAAAGTGAACATGTATTTTATACATACACATAAATATATGTATAATATGCATAAATATGTATAATATATAATATACATATATACATATAAAATCTCTCTCACTAACATGTTGTAGAAGGAAGAAAAATAGAGGAAGTAATTGAGAAACAAATCATGAGAAATGGAGCCCAGAAAGATGAAAATAAAAATTTTAAAATTTGGATCAAGACATTAATTTTAATAAATTTTTCTTTGTCTTCAACTATAAACCTATTTTTCTATAGAAGGGAATAAGGAGGGGTAGCAGGGTGATTCAGCCAGCTAAGAATCATACTCTTGATTTCAGCTCAGGTCTTGATTTCAGGGTCATGAGTTAAAGGGAACAAGGAGAGCTTGTTCAAATTTTTCAAAATATGTAGGCTATGCTAGAGATAAGTGTGATGTGATTTTATCTGTATTTTATCCAGAAAACAACTGAGACAAACTGAAGACCATATTTCTTTAAGTCAATTGTACATTAAATTGTTTATTTAGTAATTATAATACCCAGGTCTCCTGGTTATCAATTCAGGTTTTTTCCACAGTGTGTCACATGATAAATTTAAAATGACTAATATTAGCAATAATAATGAAATCACATAAAGTCACCATGATGTGTTGAGGAAGTCAATCCTGAAAGACTCCAGAGATAGAATCTTGAAGGACATCTTGAATTGAACAAAAGTTCTCCAGGTGAATCAAGGTGAAGGAAAGGAGGAGAACATCTCCAGCTGGAAAAATGCCACATATAGAGATATGAAGGGAGGAAAGAGCCTGGTCATTGCAAAAAAACTAGAACTAACTTAGCATGGTCACAGCTGTCCAGGGAGGTAGATATTGTGTTGTTTTTGTTTGTTGTTGTTGTTGTTGTTGTTTAGATGATGAGGAAAAGACCAAATCAGGGAAGATTATTTGCCTTGCAAAGGACTTTGGACTTAACATTGAAAAGAATTGATCACAACATGCCTGCCTGTGTAAAGGAAAAATATCAAGTTTCTTATTGTATGTTTTTAATGCTTATGTTTTCTTTTGTTTTTGATTTTTGATTGCCTTAAATTTCAGAATATCCTGAGTTAAAATTAAAATTCTGACTGTTCTACTTACCACCTGTGGGAACTCAGGCAAGTATTTATTCTCTATCAACTGCTATCTTTTTCTTATGAAATGTAGAAAATACTATTTATTCCAAAGAATGAGGAGAAAGACATTCTTATATTATCTTTAAATAGAGTGGATCCTACGTAAAAAGGATTCTTAATCAAAGTAACTACAATATTTGTTAAATGCTAGCTATGTGCTCTCTACACAGATTCTATTATTAATATTTCTAACAACATTAAAAAATAAGCACTATTATTATCAATTTACACATGAGGAGATCGAGGATAGAGGATTTAATCATACCTCCCAAAGCCATGGAGCCAGTGAGTGCCTATAAGAGCTAGGATTTGAACCCAGGGACTTGACTCTTAGTACTGTGCACTACTGCTTTATGGGGGATAGCTTTAGGAAAGTCATGTGATTGCACAAGTGGGTTAGAATAGCATAAGGCAGAAAGCTGTCTTTCTTTTATTTTTTTAAAGATTTTATTTATTTATTCATGAAAGACACAGAGATAGAGGTAGAGACACAGGCAGAGTGAGAAGCAGGCTCCCTACAGGGAGATCCAGGCACCCTGGGATCACACCCTGAGCTGAAGGCAGGTGCTCAACCGCTGAGCCACCCAGTGTCCCCAGAAAGCTGTCTCTAAGGTAGAAAGCCACTCTCCAGGGTGATTACGCCCAAGATTAACCAGGAACGTAACAGAAACACTTAAAACCTAACCTCTGACTAAACTGCATGTCTCATTAGCTTTGCTGTCACAGATTGTAATCACTATGAGATGAATGCCTGCCACCTATTATTAGCTAGACTTAGTATATGGTAGTGATCGCCTTGTGATCTCTGCCTCAAGCACATATCTCTGATTTTGTCACAAAAATAAAAGTAATGGCAAAGCCCTTCTCAGGGCTCTTGTCCATTCCTGACATTAACCTCTCTCATTATCATTTCTTCATTCATGCCCTTGCTGGACAAGGGAGAAGTTTTCAGGCTTGAAGAGCCTACAATACTACCTCTATTGGTTGACTAAACTTTGGAAGTCATGCTGTAGAGGGATTAGATTAGGCACCATTTCACAGGTGATTGCAAGCATTAGGGTAAGATATAATGATTATTTAGAAGCAGTTACACTGGGGATTGATTTGTCCTGTCTATTTTCAATCATCATCCTTGTCTATAAAAGGACTTGGAGTTTGAGGGGCATCTCAAATCACTAGACTAAAAGCAGTTAAGTTACTATGGCATTTGGAAGATTTAAAAGCCCTCTAGTCCCATCTAAATTAAGAATGAATCAAAAGACCTCAATAAAATCATTCATAAAGATCAGGGATGCCTAAAATTTAGGCTAGCATCCCATCCCTGGGTGAATGTCTATCTAAATAGCAGGTTTGCCTGCCAGCCTTCTTTGAGAAGGATAACCAAGGCATTGAAGAAAGACAGCAGGGCAGAGAAAATAATGCTAGCAAGAGCATGAGTGGCTTGCAAATATGCATGCATTTTGCAGCAATGATTTGAGCAATGAAGAAGATCAGCAAGCTATAGATATGTTGATGGTATCTTACCCCATGACAACTAGCATGACATCAACAAAGAGGATGGAGGAGAGTTTGGAGGTACTATGTTTGGAGCTGGTCAAGTCAGAGCAAATCTACCCAAGGTAACTAAAGAATTTATTCCTCTGCCGGGCTCTGAAAAATCTCACAATGCTCCCCACTGTCAAGCCACCCTTTGGTTGTTCAACACACAGAGGACAATGATAGTCATTAGTGCCCACCAGAAGAGAATCAACAGCCAAAAAAAAAGGATGTTAAAGAGGACTCAGGTGTCTAAAGTAACCTCTGAATTCTCTCCTATTCTTAGAAGATTGGGACAGAAAAGGGGAGAAAAACAGAATGAAATAGCAAATTTGTTTACACTGCACCTAGGTATACCGGTGCACCTATGTGTATACATACAGCTGTGGACTGTGCGTGTGTGTGTGTGTGTGTGTGTGTGTGTGTGTGTGTGTGGCTGGAACTTTAACTTGAACAAAAGTTTCTTTGCTTTGTTTCAAATAACTAAAACTGCTGTAGAAGCCTCCTCACTGGTCAGGGAAAAGAAATAGAGATATACAGAGTATTAGCCAAAGAAATACCAAGAAAAAATGTTGATTTTGTATCATCACACAATCAAATAAAGACCATTTAAAAACTGGGTTGCATCATTAAGCATGTACTGTTTCCAGAGCTTTTTAAAATATTACAGAAAGATTTTTTAAAGCAATTCATTTCTTTTTCTTGGAGACAGTTAAAAGTGACAATGAGAAACCACACGCATCTGCCCTTGGTAATTCCAAGAACACTTAGGCTCTTTCTTCAATTTTCCTTTCATTTTGACCATGAAAGCAAGTACCAGGTGTTCTAGGGGCACCATTTTTATAAGCTGTCTTTTTGGAATTTTTTTTTTTCTTCATAGTTTTTGATATACCTATGGCTGCTAGCTTCCCTCAGAATTCCTAGTTTGACAAAACTTAGTTATTTCCCAATCTGTTCTTATACCTTTTTTTTTTTTCATTTCTGCATATGTAACATTGCATTGTGGGTAAAATGCTGGCAAGACCAGCACATGATCTTGAAGAAATACCTAACAATTTGCTTTAATCTTCTTCATTCTTAGAAAGTTTAGACATATATGTAAGCAGCAAGAAATCAAGGCTGCAAAGTTAAAAAATATATATACAAAAGAGATTTTCTTGTTATGGACCTTGAACTCAACAAATATTGAACCAACAATAAAATATTGAATTTCATACTTACTCTCTCCTCTTTGCTTAATTGCCAATTGAAAGCTTCAGTAGCAGATGTGTGAGAAATACACACTGATGATTATGATTCTCCAAGAGTTGACATAATTTTCTGCTGAAATTAATTAAACTGACATGTTTTGAACCCCGATCCAACTGCAGACTGTTACTGATCTTTATTTACTTGAAAAGCTTTTTCTACCTACTCGTAGGTTATTTTTTTAATGTTCCATTTTTACCAGCATTGGCATCATATATCATTTGATGTGCCAGCTGCTAATTAACTGAGTAAGTAAAATTTGAGTTTTCTGTGATTAAAAGGCCTAACTCTTTATTCAAGTTGTATTTGATATTTTAATTTTTTCTTTGCTTTAAAATAGAACTGGCAGTGGGTGGTCCTGGAACAAAGATTTATTTCCCCCTGCCCTTGAAAGAGTCATGTTTCACCTAGGACCTTCAAAACTTACAATTCTTAAGTTTAAGAATTTTCCAAACTGTGAAAAAATACTACTTAACAATGCTCAAGCCATGAGAATGAACTGAGGATTCAGAAGCATTTATTCCTTGGTGAATTTCACTGCAGCTTTCATTTTTGAATTATACTCACCACTTCAATATGATTATTGACTAAATTATGCTATTCTGTCAAAGGCCAATTTCCACTGCAGTCCTGTGGGAAAGAAGACTTAATATTCAGTTAATTACATTTGTCCTATTACGCCTGAAAATCTCATGGACTCTCCAAGTTCTCCACTTCTGTTGCTCATAGGTGAGCTTATTGATGTCTTACCACACTCTGCAATCCCCACTGCAGTGCACACTGTCATTCAATTGTCCCTAAATTAAAAGGAGTCTTAAGGTCAGCTCTGTAGAATTACAGGGGTCAGAAGTTATAAACATGTTCCTGCCTTTTCTGCCAGTCTATATTTTAGTTTGTGACCTGTGTCTCAAAGAAAAAAAAAAAAAGTTTGTCATGTGAATTTGCTTCCCTTAGAAGTAAATAGCATTTTATATGTTTAAGGGTTTACAAATTGCTTACACATATATTGTCGTTGAGCCCTCTAAGTAATTATTATCCCAATTTTATAGATGAAGAAATGGAGGACCAGAGAGTGGAACTATTTTATTCAGGTCACTCAGCTTACAAACGTGGTGCTCAAATATGAATGTATATGCCCGCAGTTTCTCATTTTTTCCCTAGAGTTGCATTGAGAGAATAAACTCTAAAGCCCGAGTGCCAAGGGGTGAATCCCAACTCTGATCACTTATCGGTTGGGTATCCTCATGAAGTTTCTTATTGTCTTTGTGAGTTTGTGTCCTCATCTGTAATGAGAGAATCAGAATAATGTATCTACCATATGCAGATGTTACAATGAGTAAGACATTGAATTCAAAGCATTCAAAACCATTCCTGGCACATCCTCGTGCTATTAAGAGTTGGCTTTGATTATTGTCAGACTGAATACCCTTCCAATACTAAACTAGAATCATGCGAGTAAAATATAGATAGCTGGATTGTCATGGATGTCTCAGACTTTCTTTCTAGGATGATGACTACATAGTATCATGGGCCCTCCTTGAATATGCTTAAAAAAATACTATTTTTTAAACAATTATATTTGAAAGTTTTCTGCCAATATGATGCTTAAAGTTGGAAAACTTGAAGAGTGGACATTGCAGGTAAAAGAGCTTAAAACTTTTTTTTTTCCTGTTTTAAGTAGTTTAATTTAATGGTGTTCAATACATTATGGTGGCTTTCCCACTCTAGTAGTAGAAATGGAAACAATTAGTTTAACTAATTATGTCATAAGGCATGCCTCAAAGAGCACTTATAAACAATTAACTTGCAAAGTAATGATTATTATACTTTCACATGATGGTCAAAACTCTAGTAGCAAAGGAGGGTTAGAAAACCACATTTGTTTTTGTTGATAAAGGTTACTTGTTTATGACATGAAAGAGCAGAGTGGGCTAGATGTGAATTTGAACGACTGTATTTAGTTTTACAAAACTATAAAAATAATAAATTGTCACTCTTGTTAATGGTTTCTTGTTCTTTTTGATTTATAAGGATGAATTTTCTAGTCAGTAATGTTCCACCCAGACCTTGGTCCAAGGTAGGAGATTCATGGTCAAGGTCAAGGTAAATTTGAAGTTCTACATCCACTCATTCAATGCCACGTAGGACTGTCATCTCATCTTTGACTTATATTAAGACTTAGCATGGCTTGAATGTCAGATCTTATACTTGGAACTTATTAGAACTGTGGGAAAGCAAATGAACTTCCCTAAACCTCAGTTTACAGGCTTACAAAGTAGACACAGTAATATCCATCTCAGAGTCTGTCCTGAGGGTTATGTATACAGGGTTTGACACAGTATTTGGTATATTATTAGACAAGTATTTTAGCACACTTACCTGTTTTTACATTATTTTCAGTATTATTTTTGCTTACCTGTTGAGTCCTTGAGCGTTCACGTCACTAAATATTATTTTTAAGCAATTATATTTGAATGTTTTCTGTCAATATGATGCTTAAAGTTGGAAAACTCTGTGTGTTGGAAATTCTCTTTTCTGATTCATACTTTTTTCTTAGTTTATTCCTCATCAGAGGGAAGGACCTGATCTCTTTGTGTCTTCCTGAGAAAGGGTCCTTGAGAAACAAAAGCATTGAGAACGTTCATAGATAACAATGTCTTTATTGGTAGGTTTGTCAGGCTACATAATTTATGGTCTGAAATTTTTATTGAAGCAGAACCCCACTGTCTTTGAGATTGCAGGGGTATAGAGAAGTCCAACGCTGTTCTGATAACCAAATTGTTCATATGCCTGATTACCTGTCCACAAATATAAAGAAGGAAGTTTGGTGGATCTTGGGAAGGATGTTTTATCATCAATTTATCTGAATGCACTTTGAATTATGAAAATATATAATTTCATGACATTCAATCATGGGAAATTCTTTTATTTTTTTATAATTTCTTCATATCTCTTTTCTCTCTCTTTTTCTAAACGTCTCCTACTTAAGATACTACTTTTCCTGGATTATTCCTCCAAATTTCTTATTTTTATTTTCCTATTTTCCAAATCATTTTTTTTAAAGATTTTATTTATTTATTCATAGAGACAGAGAGAGAGGCAGAGACACAGGCAGAGGGAGAAGGAGGCATCATACAGAGAGCCTGATGTGGGACTCGATCAGGGGTCTCCAGGATCACGCCCTGGGCTGCAGGCGGCGCTAAACCGGCTGCGCCACCGGGGCTGCCCTCCAAATCATTTTTGTTGTTGTTTTTCATTTTTGGGAAATATCATCAACTTTTATCATTATCTTTTACTCTTTTATTGACTTTAAAAAAATTCTTCCTATTTTGTGTGTCTAAGATCTTTCTAGGTCTCTAACAGGTTGTGTGTGTGTGTATGTGTGTATGTGTGTGTGAAGGTGCTTTTGTTTTGCTTCAGTTGTTAATTCTTTTTTTTCTCATGGTCTCTACTCTCTCTGAGGAGTGTTCTAAGAATATTCCTTTTTTAAATGTTCTACTTTCCTTATCATCTTTCTTTCCTCTGATATATTTTTTTCTTTTCCTTTGTTTTTTGTTCTTTTGTTTTTTAGTTTATCCAGGTCACTCTGACATGTTAGTGGTTTTATTGTTTTACTTACTTATTTTTTAATTTTTATTTTATGGTCTATTTCATTTTCCCTTTGTCCAATATCGATTGATTCTTGGCTAGCAACTCACATTAAAGATCTAGGAAATAAAATGCTATTGGAGTCTCTATGTGCATTGGTAGTTTGTTAACTGTTGTTCTTCAATCTAGAGCAAGCATGTTGATTTTATTTCTGCCTATCCACCAAGCTTCACACCATGTGAATATTTTATTTGTAGTTTTACCAAAAAGGCATTTCCTAGTTCCCTACCTAGAGGTATTCTCACAGTAAAGAAAGTGGTTGAGAGAGGTCTCATTATTCAATATAGAGATTTCCATTATTATCCTGATTTTACTTATGATACTCGCACCCTCTGACTGGCCTGTGTCTCCTAATCAAAGCATTGCTAGTGTCTCCAGTGAGTTTGCCACAGTTGGGATACAGTTGGGTGGGGTGAGGTGGGGGCATCAGGGAGTCATCGCAGTGCCCGGCGAGGGTTGGAAGGCATCCAACATTACTGTCTCAAATACTTAAAAAGAATCCTGTAAGTGGAGCCCTGTTCCTTCCTACTTATCCTGGAGTTGCTCCTTCCTACTCATCCTGCTTCTGGGTCTCCGCTCTGCCAGTGTTGAGATGGCTTTGCGCAGTCTGTGCCACCGGCCTCTATGCACTGAGGCTTTCAAAATGCTGTGCTATCTTTCTCTTCATTCTTTGTCCTTGTGTCTCTGTTCCTTTATTTATCTGCTTATAGTAATTTCAGTGGGAGCCAGGAGAATAGGCATGAGCAGCCAGTAAGTAATAAAATATGATGAATATTTATCCAGTACAAGAGAAAATCATCACAGAAATACGAAGGTACATACGCCACACCCAGATGGTGGTAACCAAAACTTAGTGTCTAGATGCTCTTTATGCTTCATTCTAAAGGATGAAATTTTCATTTCTATAAAGTCCTTATCATTAAAGTGCAGACCAGAGACTTGCCAAGACGGAATGACCATTGAATAAAATACTAGTTTGTCATCAGATACTTAAATATTTCCCCAAAATGCATGAGTTGGAATGCTCTTTATTCACTGGAAGGATATGATTTTCTGGACTAATCCTCTACATTTATCATTTTGTTCGACACTTGTCTGTTGACGCTTTCATAAACTCACTTATAAGCTTTAATAGCACAGAGGGAGGAGCTTACCTAAAATTAATTCATGTGTTACTGCTATTTGCTAAAACCTTCCTTTTCTTTTTTTAAAAGATTTTATTTATTTGAGAGAGATAGAAACAGAGATATAACACAAGCAGGGAGAAGAGGGAGAAGCTGGCTCCCTGCTGAACAGGGAACCCCTCAGGGCTAGATCTCAGGACTCTGAGATCCTGATTTGAGCCATTGGCTGATGCTTAACTGACTGAGCCACCCGGGTGTCCCCTGCTAAAACTTTATTTTTCTGATAATGAAAAGAGGGCATATGATAACTTTCTTTGATAGTTTGTGAGGAGCAGCTAAGATAATACGTGTGAACACACAAAGAGTTATTCAAATAAAAGACTTTCATCTTAAGGTGAAATGGCCAGCTTCACTGCCCTTTCCTTGTCTTCCTAGAGTTGCTGTTCCTTGGAACTGTGTATAACGAAAGCAGTGCACTTCCCCTAAAACAACAGTTGCCTGCCTTGGCTTCACTATAAAAATCTCACTCTGTATCTCATCATGGTATTGAACTAACTAGCAAGGAGGCGAGAGAAAGTGACAATTTCATACAAGACTCAATGTGTTGAGATAAAATGCCTGTCAGAGTCCCATTCCCTAAGGGAAGAGCAAAGCCTGCACATCAGAAAATGAGCAGTATGACACGCGACACTCCGCTGTGAACTGGAAAGAGATGGGCCAGTTTCTGCCCCCAGGTGCTCAGACATGAGGCTCAGGGCCACACGCGTAGGTCAGGCTGGAAACTGCAATCCATCAAGGCTGAACCAGCACCCTGTCGAGCTCGCTTATGATAATTAAATGAATCTGTCTTAATATTTTTATGGGTAAAATACAAAGATAATTATTTATCAAGATTTTGCGCTACATCATATTACTCAGCCTAGAAATAGATCTTAACACTTCACATGGTATGAATTAGATTGAAAAGTGCTTTGAAAAATGAAACCTTTTAATCATGGCAGCTAATTATCTTGCATCTTCTTCGCTGCCCTCCTGGATTTCTCTCACTTCGCCCCCTCTCCCTCTTTCCTGTCTTTTTTGCCTTGCTCTCTGCCTCCTACCCCACCCCCTCAAATCTGGCTTTCCAGGCATCTTTTGGGAGCACAGAACAACCATGTGTGACAGCTCTCAACTACTTTAATTCAGATTTCCCCCCTTTTATGTGTTAGATTAAAGCTGAGGCATCGGCACAAATGCACACAGTAAACTCTTGGTCTTCTCCTACGTGGCTTGTTTGACACAAGATCTAACCAAATTATACCACGAATTGAACAGTGGAAAAGCTCATGTTTTATTACTTATTTTCTTTCAATTACATATTTTTTTTCCTTTAAAGAGGGAGTAAACTGCTAGAGCTGGGATCTCCCACTAATACCTACAACTCTCCTCATTAATTCATGTTTCATTTATTCAGCACCCACTAGGTGCTGATCAGGTCCCTATGAATACCAACAACAATAAGATGTTGTTTCTGACTTCAAAGATCTTACAGGTAGTCAGGATTTAAATGAAGGAATATTTGGGGTATTATAAGTGCTCCACTAAAAGTGTAGGTTCTGTGTTTGCAATTTGGAAGATAGGTTTTAATCATTAGTTTCAAGATGGGTTCATAAAGGAGGTCAGGCCTGATTTAAATCTTTAAATGAAATAATAGTTAACTGGAGAGATCCAGACAAAGGCATGAAAACTGTAAGGTTTGTAGAAATGAAAGAGTTTTGCTCATTAGAAAAAAATTATATTTAAAGCATTTGTATTACTGGAGATTAAAGTTGCCCAAAATAGGACACTTGTTAGGTAAAGCATATTTTGCCAAAGGAAGGGATTTAGACTTTATTTGGTGAGCTCTGAGGCACACGAGGCGGGTCTGTTTACAGGGGAGTGTCACACTGATTACATTTTAAGAAGATCGCTGATTATAGTTTGAAAGACATGGGGAAAACTGGGGAGAGGGACACAAGCCATAGACCTATGGTGGTTAAGTCAAGCAAGAGATGTTCAGGGACTAATGTGAGGCTATTGTTAGAGAGCCAATGGAGGGAATTCTCATGAATAATAGAAAGGTGGAGAATAGACAACATTGGAATGCAATAAGTAGAGGAAGAATGAGTTGTGATCAGGTTTCAGGCCAAGATTAGAGGCATGAAGAGATCAAGGACATCAGTGACTCCAATTGTCCGTCTTAGATGTGTTTTGTTATCAATATTCTACTCCTTTTTTTTTTTTTTAAGATTTTTATTTATCTGTTCATGAGAGACACAGAGAGAGAAGCAGAGATATAGTCCAAGAGAGAAGCAGGCTCCCTGTGGGGATCCTGATGTGGGACTCGATCCCAGGACCCCAGGGTCATGACTTGAGCCAAAGGCAGACACTCAGCCACTGAACCAACCAAGTGCCCCAATATTCCACTCTGCTTGACCTATTGTTATCCTCTTCCAGACACCAAAGGGACTGAAGCATGGTGGCTTAAGTCCTGGCTCTAAGTGCTTGAAGCTTTGTTATCTTGGGCAACCTGCTTAGCGTTTGTGCTTCAAATTATTCATCTATAAAATATGATCAATTATAGTACTTAACTTACAGATTTATTTACAGTTTATTCTCCGGGGCTGGCATATAGTAGGCACTGGAAGATGTTTATTGTTGCGATTGTGTTGATATTATTATCATTGTCATCATTGCTCTTGGCTAGGGTCAGGGAGAAGATAGAACCGGCACGACTTACTATTCTAACGCCTCAGTTGCTAGGAGTTTTCACTTTCCAATTGTAACTCCAAGATTAAACTCTAGAAACTGTTTGTACCTCTACATAAATTCGTATTATCTCTATTTTCTCAAACTTCATCCACTTCCATAAACTTCTTGCCTGAAATACTAAAATAAATAAATTTTCATCTACCTCTCCCCTCTGGTCATTTGTCTTTATGAAATCTATCTTTGAAGGTCAAAATACAATGATATATCTCCCAAAAGTCAGTTCTGGACTATCTACTGAAATATTTCACCATGGTATGATCAATATTCACTTCTTTGTTTTTTAAGGCACTCATATTTCCATTTTATATTTCTATGTATCATACACTGATGCACACATATAAATGTACACATATCAACCACCTGTTCTGAGTTCACTGATGGCAGATCTCATGCTTTAGAATCTTTTTTTTAATCATTGAATATATTGAGCATAATGTTTTCTTCATGATGGGGATGCAGAAAGTGTATTTATAAAAAATAAATGTATTAATTAATTCAAGGATTAGCTGCTCAATTCTAACCAGCTTAAGTGTATATTATTAGATTTTAAACCAGTCTAAATCAAGTTTTTAGAAGTAAAGAAATAAGACAGTCAGAATTCAAATGAGATTTGTGTGTCTTCTAATCGTGTGTTTTGTTTTTTCTACCTTGTTTCATGTACTTGGAAAAGGGGAGGATTATCTTCAGGATCATATTATGTTTGCTTCTGATTTTAATCATTGAGAACAAAATATTTTAATCAATTAACACAAATCCTTTAAAAAGCCTTTTTGGGGCATTCAATTATAAAAGTAAATAGAAAAAAGTTAAAAGTAAAAATAAAAAAAAAGAAAAAAGAAAACAGGTCAGGGTAGGGATAAAAAATAATAAGCAAACTAGGAAAATTTAAGAAATGAAAAGAATGCGAGAGACCATTTCAAAATAATTTATGTTCAAAACACTAAATGCAATATAATCCTATATTTATCCTACTTTTACTTGTGAATAGTTGCCCAAATATTATAAACATTGTATTCAATGATGCCAGGGGACCCTGTTCTTATTAACCTGCATAACCTTGGCTTGAAGAAATATTTTCGTGTTTTATGTAATGCCATTAGTAAGCAGAAGTAATTCTAATTCATAAAACTAGGCCAGGAAGCAATTGACCCAATCAGACTGTAGGATTCCCCTATGCCATTTTCTAATTAGAAGTTTTCCAATTTCTTTATAGCTCTGAATTCTAGAGATCTCTTGTATGATGAAAGTCTGCTTATCTTACAAAAACAATATTTTGTGAGACCCAGTTCATGTTACAACCCTCAAAATGAAGCTCCTTCAAGCTTAAACTTGGATTCTCTATTTGATGGTACCAAAATGACTTCTTTTTTAATTTTTTTTCCAGATTATTTGAATGAATGAGGACTAGTGGGTAAATTTCTACAATGCTGTGTTTGATATATTCTCTTTCATCTCCTCTGTTCTCTATTTGTATGTTTGTATGCTTTTGGGGATTTAGGGTAAATTCTTTCACTCTGAAGATATGTATCTACTGAGATATAAAATACTTAAATTTCACTCCAGACATTAGTAATATTATCTCAGTATTAGAAGCTACAAGTCTCAAGTACATAAAAGCCTACAAATGAGGGTAAAGAGGGTATGAGGGTAAGGAGAATGAGGGTAAAGAGAAAAAGAGATGGTGGAGGAGAAGAATCATCTACAAGTTTGGAGAAATGAGGGTAAAGAGAAAAAGAGATGGTGGAGGAGAAGAATTATCTACAAGTTTGGAGAAATCACTGAAATATGTAAGATGCAAGATGGAACAGAGAAAGGCAGGGAATACCAGGGAAGGGATCCTAATGGCATTCTTCACTTTGGCCTTGGTAAGATTTAGACAAAAATAGAATTAGAGACTGACATAATATTGTAAGTGACATAATTTTTTACCTGCTTTTCCACCTAGTGTCCATAACCATGGACCACTCATCTCTACACTTGAAGATAATAAGAACAACAGCAATAACATCAAAAAGAAATTATTTGAGGAAAATTGGAAAATTTCCCCCTTTTCCCCCAATGGAATAATTTAAAAGGAAAGTCCTCAACTGAAAGGAGTTGCAGAATTCACTAAAGTGTAAATATTTAATGGGAAACTTGGTAATAAGATAATCTTTCAGCCAGAGAGAATTCTAGAAGCATTTGCACAGAAACTCTAGATATATGGAGGCTAAGTAGATAATTCTAATCAATTTTAAACCAAAAAAGCACCAGTCAAGCAGAAAAGAAGACAAATATTTTCTACCTCTGCCTTCCAGGTGAACTCTTTTTTCCAGAATTCTCCTTGATGGTTAGTGGCTGCACAATACCTTAAGTAACCAAAACTGAAAATATGATATCTATTCTGGTCTCCTTCCTCACCATGTTTGATGTCACTAAGTTTTCGTATATTTCCCTTCATTCAAAACATATTTGAGTATCTACTAATTGTCATGTACTCTTTGAGAAGCTCATGACATGACAGTGAATCAAAGTTTTTTAAGTAGTTTTTGAAAAATTTCTTTCTTCCATGAACAAATGAATGGTCTATGTCAGATATCAGCAAACTATGATACTGGGACCAATTCTAGCTCATTACCATTTTTTATATGGTCAGCAAATAAAAATGCTTTTTACTTTTTAATTATTAAACAAAATGAAACAATAATATTATGTAGAAATGATAATAATATGAAAGTTAAATTTTAGTTTCCATAAATAAATTTTTATTAGAGCACAGACATGGTCATTTATTTACATTTTTGTCTACTTTTTGAGCAACAGAGGTAGAGTTAAGTATTCATGGGAGTACCATATGGCCTACAAAGTCTGAAACATGTAGTAACTAGCTCTTTACAGAAAATAAGTTTGTTGACCTCTTGGATGAGCCCTTCATACCCAGGTCTATAATACTGACTACTCTTATCCTGGTTTTCCTCCTTTTTAATATATTCTTCTCAAACCCATCTTCAGCAGAGCCAGCGGAGTGATCTATCTAAAATGAAAATCTAGCCTTATCACTCCCTTAATGAAAACTCTCCATTGACTCATCAGACTATAGGACAGACTCAGCTTTTATAGGTTGGCACATGGATTGTTCAGTCCTGTCCAGGAACTTGTTGATCTCCACCCAAACACACCACACCTTTAGCTGCACACGAGCAGTGAGACATTCTTGTTTAGAGGGGGATAAAAGGACCCACAGCAAATTCGTAATTATTCATCATAGTGTAAAAGTATGAAGAAGAGGAGAGATAAGACAACTTACAGAGTAAGGGGTCATTGCTGAGGAAAGGCCCCTGTGTCATAAGCAAGACTCTAGGCTTCTTTGATCAGTAAGGTATAGAAAAGCCAGAGGTAAGTTTTCTGTTGGGGATGGCACTGTCAGTCATGGACATCCAGCAACATCCAACAACAAATAATTTTTTTTTTTGCTAGACTTATGCTGTTCCAGGCATTATGCTAGGTATTAAGATCAAACAGAAAATTGCATAGGCACAGATGAATAAACAAGAATAGTCATCAGCCTGGGAAAGTCCCCTGATGATGTCCGCTTACAGTCCCACAGAAATGCGGAGAAGGGGATCCCTATTCAAAGTATGGAGTGCCAAGGAAGAGTCTCTGGAAGAAGTGACCCCAAAGCAATAAGTAGGAGTTAATCAACTAAGAAATAGTGTTCTAAGTTGAAGAGTTTTTGCAAAGGCTAAGTAGCAGAATAAAGTCCAGGAAAACATTCTAAAATTTCTGTGACATTTTTCAGAAGTTTATGACTGTCATTTCATGAGTGAATAATGGATTAATGAGGTAAACATTCCTCTTTTCGTTCCAATGAGAAAATCACCCCATTGCCAATGCCTCATTTATTCTGTTGTTTGTTAGCATTTGCAATCTTATGCTTCCATATTTTTGGGTTTTTTTGGTGACATTTCATTTGTTGTACACAATTGTCTGAAAATTGGGGCTTCATCGTGGGGGTGGGGGTGGGGGTCATGTACCAGTGAAGCTATTAAATGTGAAAGATGGCTGCACTATCTTTGTTCGGGAAAGCCAGTCTCTGTTTTCTCATCATTCAGTCCTTTTGATGGATTAAACAAGAGAAATTTGCGGAAAAAGCTGAGCATAGCCACTGGCACATAGTTATCATTCAAAGAATGATGATGTATATTTTTTCAATATTTTTATTTTTTGCTATTATCATGAAGTTTCCATAATGTGACAAGCACTATGAAGTATCTGCTACACCACATATGACCTAGAAGGCTTTGCAATTTTTTACAACGTGTTGGATTAAGGGAAGAAATATCTTACAAAATTGCATAGTTTTCACTTTGATCAGTTTGGAATATAATACATCAATTTAAAAGTCTTTTTTTCTTTTTTTTTTTCAATTTATACATGACAGACACAGAGAGAGACACAGGCAGAGGGAGAAGGAGGCTCCCTGTGGGGAGCCCAGTGCAGGACTCAATCCCAGGACCCTGAGATCACGACCTGAACTAAAGGCAGATGCTCAACCACTAAGCCACTCAGGCGTCCCAATTTAGAAGCTTTATTAAGACAACTATGAAATACTGTTAAAAATATGTCTGAAAAAAATGATATTGGGGAAAAGAAGGACTCAAGGTCAGAGAACACGTATTTGAGAATCTGCTTTACCTCTTTACTGCTGTTTTTTTCTTTACTTACTGACTTTTTTTAAAAAAAATGGAGGTTTCTATTATCTATATGTTATAAAATCTTTATAAATATTGATATATCACACAAAACAAACAAAAAAGGGTAAAAACCTGAAACCCAAATGTTATGCAGGGCTATTTTTATGCTACACATTTTTAATGAAATTATCTGGCTCTATCCATCTCAACTAATTACTGTGGTATGATAAGATGTGTCAATTCTCAGCTACTTTATCTATGGAAATTCGGGTCCAAATATAGCATTATGAATAAAAACAAGTGCTTTAAATCAGAAAATTGTTGAGTTTAAATCCTACCTATACCATTTACCAACTATGCATACATGGGTCATCATTCTGTGACTCAGATCCCTCTTCTACAATATGGAAATACCATCTAAATCACAAAAATGCAGTGAGAATTAATCCTTGGAATGCACAGATAGCAGTGATTAGCACACTTTTTGGTACATAGCCGAAGCTCAAGGATGGCAGTGCTGTTTGTAAGTGTTCTGTCCGTATCCTTCTTCCTCCTCCTCATCATAACCATACAACTCCCCAAGTAAATGCCTGAAAAAAATGCAGGGAAAAATCAGCAGAGAGAGTTTTAAGCAAATTATTGATCAAGGGTTAGGTTAGAAAGCCACTTAAAACAGAGAATCTGATGAAAATGCATCCTCTGTACCATAAACTGCAACCTTGAGGTACTAAAACTAAACTTACAAAACCCACAATTCTATATGGACCAGGCTCTGCTGGGAGATTGAAATCCTTTCCAGGATAGAATAGTGAGTCTTGTAGTAGAAGAGACTACTCAGCTTCCATCTCCAGTGTCAGAGAAAAAGGAGTAAAATGTGTCCACTCTCCTGAGTTCAAAACTATGATTCCAAAGGCATTTTAACAAGTCATTAAACTATAGTGTGTGTCAATCCTCTATGATATGGCCTGAGGAACTACAAGAATATTCTTCCTTAGAATACTCTCCCTTAAAAGCATAAGTGCCAAGACCCAAACAATGAACTTACACACAAATGTTAAATCTCAAGTAATTGCTAATTGGAGACAAGATGATTTAATATTAACGCATCAGAATAAACAGGCATTTTGAAAAGTGAGGCTTCTAAAATTGAGGTCTGTTTAAAATACTTACTTAGCTCCTACTCCCCAAACTTGTTTTAGCTCGAGTGCACCAGCAGGCAAAAACTAACTGCTATGAAGGTGTCATATTCTGGCATTTGGGCAAGTGCTTTATATTTAGGGTCGTCAGATAACATAAAGAACTTTCAGTACGTCTCATGCATAATTCACTGAGCCTTGGAGCTTGTTTTTACAGCAGGATTTATTATGCACATATGCATATGTGCATATATCTGTGTGTTCATATATATATATACACGTATATGCATCTATATATATGAATATAAATTTATATATAGGTGCTATAAAGGATACCTGAACACACATACACACACACGGATGCAACTATTCTTTATTGTCTTGTCCAGTCTTGCACCAACCAGGAGGAGGAGGAGGTGAATGAGGTGATGAAAGAAAGGAAGGAGAGGAAGAAGGAAGAAAAAGAACACCTAAAACACCACCACCAGCATGAGCTGCCTTTGGAAAATTGTATCAGCTCTTTTCTTTCACTAGTTTCATTCTGTTTGTCAAGAAGGGATAAAGAGATAGTGCAAATATAAGTGATTGACTTATATTACTGAGAGATAAAGCTTTGACATCTGGAAGGCTGAGTATATCAATATGCATAAGCACGTTAAAGTTTTCAGCTTGGAGATTTAACAATCAGCTAAAATTTATTGAGCAGTTACTATATAATCTTATTTTAAATGTCAATCGCATAACAGCATGAAATTAAGGATAATTTTAAATAAAATCTTGATGATGGATTAATTGCTTTTAATATATTGTATCTAGAAACATGCACATAATAAATTTACCAAGTTTTATTATCAGGAACGACTCTATGCAAAAATGTAGTTTTTCCATTAACTTATTTTTTTTAAGATTTTATTTATATATTCATGAGAAACAGAGAAGCAGAGACATTGGCAGATGGAGAAGCAGGCTCCGCACAGAGAGCCCTATGCAGGACTCTATTCCAGGACCCTGGGATCACGACCTGAGCCGAAGGCAGATGCTCAACCACTGAGCCATCCAGGCACCCTCATTAAGTTATTAATTAAAAGGCCACTTGTGGATAATAGGCAAGTAGTCAAATAGTCAATCAGCAGATATTTTTGAGAGATTACAATGTGCAAATGCCAGTGATTACTAAAATCATTGGGTAATAAAACTTCAGAATGCATTTTATATTTGTGTTTTTGTTTTTCATATTGTTCACATCTCTTTTTTTTAAGATTGATTGATTTATTTTTTGTTTGTTTGCTTGTTTGTTTGACAGAAAGAGTGAGCTAGAGAGCACAAGCAAGAGGAGCAGCAGAGGGAGAGGGAGAAGCAGGCTCCCAGCTGAACAGGGAGCATGACTATTCTGAGGCTCAATCCTAGAATCCTGAGATCATAACCTGAACCTAAGGCAGTTGCTTAACCAACTGAGCCACCCAAGCACCCCTTGCTTGTATTTCTCACAAAATGAAATTACTTTAGATTGCTTAGGAAAGCAAATCTAGACATGTTTTTCTTTGAGTGACTAGGTGACAATAGGAAAAGTCTGCCTTGGAGAGCCAAACACAGCTTTCCAGAAGAGAGTATTCAATGAGAGAGTGAAAATAGTAAGAACTTGCCAAAGGAGAGTGAAGAGAAGATGCTGACATGGTGTATGCATGTGTTCATCCACTCAACAGCTTTGTATTGAGTCCCATTTACATTACAGATAATCCGAAGACATGTGACGTCCTTCATGTTCACAAATGAAAGTAATTCCTTATTTCTGAGGCACAACATGTACCTACACACAGGTAAGTGCAGGGAGGAAAAGGAGGTTGAAGAGAAACGAAGGAAGGTAAGGAAGAAAGGGAGGGGCCAAGTCATGAAGCCTTCCTCTATCATGAGAAGGCAGAGGATTGCACCCTGGAGCTCTGAGACCCCCAAAGAACCTGGAGTCCTAGACAATGTGAGCACATTTACATCTTAGAAAAATCACTTGGCAGCAGGGGGACAGAGCGATGGAAGGCACAATTCTGGAAGTGGAGATTCTAACACAAGCGTTATTCTTACAGCTAATATGTTGCCAGAGGTCTTGCTGCCTGCAGCCCTTCCTGTCCCCAGTGAGGCTTGATCTGTGTTGCTCCCACCACATCTGGAGGTGAATGCAGAAGCTGTTAAAAGAGAAGTTAAGGTCACAGTCTCTGGAGCCTCGGGTTTCGTGTCTCAACAACATCACTTTTTAGCTATCAGCTACTTATCCAATCTGTCTCCATCTCTTTTGAGTTTTATGTACAGAGTTGGAAAATGAGAAAATAAAATGTGTCTTTACTATTCCACATGGACCTTTCCTATCACCTCCTGCACATATGTCAAGTCCTAGTGACAGAGAATCTAATACTTTCTTTATACTGAAGCAGTGGCATTGTCACCCTTCCCCACATCTGCACACAGATGGCTTTGCAGCTAAAGCCTGAAGCAAAGGGACCCTGGTTTATGAAAGGGCTCTCACACACTTGGGGGCATTGCAGCACCAAGGTCTAGCTGAGGCTTCAGAGTATAGTTTACTCGATGCTTCTTAAATCAAAACACACCGGTGATACCTCTCCAGTGTATTCCCCAGGTGCACTGATTGAGTCAGAAGAAAGCTCTTTATGCGGGTGTAAGAGAGACCAGCAAGCCCCTTTCTCTCCTTTGTCAAGAAAGAGAATGAAATCTCAAGAGTCTTCATCTAATGATTAAATATTCAATCACAGAAAGGAAAGCTAATAGTGTTATTTTATCATAAAAATATTAATTGCTTAATAACAGAGAACACACGGAAAACAATGTTAGCATTCAGAAAGCACAGTGATAAAAAAAAAGAAATCACAGTGATCATACAAAAAAAATCACAAAGCATCTCTTAATTTCAGGAAAACACATTCCTTCATTTTTCTTAGAATGTCACACTGCAGAGCTTTAAAAACCTTTGTTAACAACTTTATGAATATTAAAGAATATCATGAAAAAATTTTAAAGAAATGATTTATTATTTAATGCTTATATTATTTTTATTATGTATTGTTGCCAAGCAAGCAACTTCCTAGTGGTCAAATAAGAATGTGAATGCTTTCATATTTTAGTGCTACAACATTCGTTCATCTATTATTAATACAACTCATAAATACTCTCACCCTCAAAAATAGCCTCAAACAATCTTATCTGGGCAGACTCAGACTTCATTTCTTCCCCAAACGTTTCCAGTTTCTGGACTATAATTAGTTGTCATCTATTCTGACGGAGAAGGTTCTACCAACCTTCTCCCATGTCTCAATAATATTCTTGACAGATTTCATATCCTGAGGCAACCTAAACAGTTTACTAAGTGAGACCCACTAGTAGAGAAGGAAAAAGTAGAAAAGGAAAAAAAAATATTATTTTTAGCTAAAAGTTAATTAGGTATTTTTGTAGGATTGTTTTCCTGAAAGAATTCATATTTAGTCAAATGTGTGACATGGCCCATGTGACCCTTTAAAACATTTTTGGCCACTTGTTTTAACACTATGATTGTACATCTGGATAGAGAAGAAAGAATCTTCTTGCCAATGAAGGACCTTCCATTAAAATCTTATGTTGTTAGATGATTCTTTCACACTTGACACACAAATTTCTGTAAAATGTCTAAACTATCATTTATTTTCTAAAACAATCCATGGAGATAAGAAAAACCCTATCCCTGATAAAAAAGAATACTTTGCAGCTATATAGTCAACACGAAGAAGCTTGTCTTTCTTTGACTTTCTCAAGAGGTATATGAGCCTGTCTTCTTCAGTTCAAGTATTGGCAAATGCTTCCAGAAGAAAGGCTAGAAATAATCATAGCATAACCAGACTAGGGCTTTGTCATCAGAGTGATGACATGGGTGGAGGGCATCTTGTCTTTGAAGGCAGATCTTGACTATATCACGTAAAGGTGCGTTTCAATTTTCTTAATTGTACTATATGAAACTTAAAATAAGAAATTGAACCCCTACTGTGGTTTAGGCACTGCATGCGTATTTTGAGATAAAGCGATGAATGACACAAGTTCCAGCTTTCAAGACTCAAGTTTTTGAGTCTGGAGTCCATGAGTAGAGTAAAGGGGAATTTAGAGGATAGTATCATGAGTACTATGATAGAGATTCCAACACACAAAAGAGGAGCATCTCATACAATTTGGAGGTAAGATGGGGGTGAGCATTTAGCAAAATCTTCAAAGAGGAAGGGACATCCAAACTGAATCCTGGAATATGAATAATAGCTCTTTAAGGTAGAATTTAGAGGGCAGGTACAGACAAGTCTTAAATAAGTCATTCCGATGATAAGATTATCTCTCCTAAGTATTTTCATTGCTCTTATCAGTTGTCCTCTCTATAATTCCAACATAGACTGTGTTTTCCACCTTTTCTGTACTCCTCAAAAGCCTATTTTTGGAGATCATTGGAGAAATGGCTAGCTTTGAGTGGGAAAGCATACTAGTGAAGAGTATGTACTGAGGTTGCTTCTGTTAGATTCCTGGTTCCAAAGCATCTTTATGTGTGACTTTGAGAAAATGTCTTAATCTCTCTATGTCTCCCCATATAAAATATTATTAAATCACAAGATTGCCATGAGTGGTGAATGAGTTAAAAAATGTACTATGTGCAAGAATATTCAGTGCTAGCTGTGATATGATGATGAGGAGGATGAGAGTGAGGATGATATTTTATCAGCCTAAAAATCCAAAGTAAATATTTAAATTTTGTTGTCTCCATGGTAATATTTTAGACCATTTTAGACCATTCTAACAAGTTAGATTAAATCAAGCTAAATTTCCTTTTACGCTGAGACAAAGTGGAATGCACTTTCCTCAAAGTAGTTCCCATATTCCCTCAAAGTCTTACTTTAAGATAAATATAGCAAACCAGATACCTCAAGTTTTCTTTAGCTAATTGGAAATAAAACATATTTAGGATTTCCACCTCTGGCCATAACACAGTTCCTATATGAGACTTATGCACCTTTGTAAACAAATATGAAAAAAGACAGAATTTATGTGACGGTTATTTGAAAGCAACGGGCAATAAAAAGTGCAAGGCTATTTTATTTGATTTTTTTTTTTTAAAGGAAACATCTCTATAAATGAGCTCCACATTATCCTGACTTCCTGCCTAAGAGATTTTTTTAGACCACACACAAAGAGTAGGAACCCAAGCAGAAAGCTGCATTCTCAATGAATGAAGCAGGCAGAAATCAGAGTCCAGGGCTTGAGGTGGAATAATTTTGTGAGTCTAGATGGTAGAAAGGAAAGCTGTGCAGAGAAGAAAGTCTTATGCTAGCATATTATTCCCTCTGTTCCTTGCAGAAGGCAAGGTTCTGAATGCTCAGGGCGAGATTCCAAGGCCTGGCATAGAGCAGCTGCTGAGGCCTAATAATGGATTGAAGACACAAGAGGCTGCTCAGTTTAGGGAAATATCACAGTATGGTCTAGCTAGAGCAGACTCCTGTTGGGGATCCCAGGCATGCAGTTGACACTCCAGAAAGTCCATGCCTCCAAAGTAAGATGACAGGTTAAGACTAAGCAAAGATATTGAAACAGAGCTACCCAAACAAAGCCTAAAATAAAGGCTCATAATGATCAATCATTAACTATATGCCAGAACAAAACACAGTGCTTTAAAGGAAGAAACATAATCCAGATAATTTACAATTTAGCAACCAGTCAGAATTACTGGACACGAAAACACAGAAACATGTAATTCTTCCACAAAAGGCATTAAAGAGCTAGCTATTAGAAACAGACTTCAACAACAGGTGACATTGATGATGTATTTCACAGAAAAGGACTTGAAAACAGACTGCATAAATATGTACATAATTTGCAGGAAAAGAAGCACAACTGAGAGAACAAATGGAAAAACTTGGCCAAAATAAATAAATAGAATTATAACAGAGAAGTCTGAAGAATTTTTAGAAATTCACATATAAAATATTTGAAATGTGAAAGTTACAGGATGGATTTAAAAAGCAGAAAAATCAGTGATTTGAATTCAGGCTAATAGACATTATTCAAATTGATCCAAACAGATAAAAAGTTGGAAAACAAAACAGAAACTTGATTACCTGAAGGATCAAATGTGACATACATGCATTTGGATTCCCCAAAGAAAATTAGAGAAGGAAATTTTTGAAGAAATATTGACCTTCAAATTTCCAAGGGTTAGTGGAAAAATAAGAAACCACAGATCCAAGATACTCGGCTTATAGTTATCCAAAGGGAGATAAAGAACCACATATAGGCATATCATAGACAAACTTCTCAAAACCTAAAATAAATAGAAAAGACAAAGGATGAAAAAGAAAAAAAAAAAAACTAGATACAAGGTAGCATTATTAAAAATTCCAGTAGACTTGTCAGGAATGATGAATGCATGATGAAAATGGCTGATCATATTTAACGTGTTTTAAAAAACATATCGTCAACCTAGAATTCTGTATCTTAAGAAATTAATCTGCATAAAGAGAGCTAAATTTGACATAAAAAATTCAGATAAACAGAGCTGAGAAGTCTACTGAAATATTATTATAAGAAATGATTAAGGAAGTTCTTCATGCTGAAGGGGTGTTACCATAGACACTCGGACATACTGAATAAATGGAAATAATTGGAAATGGAAAATGTAATAATAAATATAAAGATTATCTTTATTTTCTTAAGATCTTTAAATGACAACTGACTAAAGCAAAGACTATAATTATTATATATAATTATTATAACACATATAAATAAAATATATGACAACAAAGGCACAAAGGTTTGGAATAGTAAGTGGAATTATATCATTTTGTTTTGTCTTAAAGTTCATGTGAAGTAGAACATATGAAATTTAACTAGAATAAAAGAGGGTAATAATACATTGTGAATCTTAAAAAATATGGAAAAATTAAAACCATTTAGCAGCAATATGCACTATAGTAACTAAGAAAATACAGCTTCACATAAGGATAAACAAAATATATTAATGGAACTGAATGGAGTCCAGAAATAGATTGCACATATCTGATCAATCATTTGTCAACAAAGTTGTTAATCTGAAATGAAAAAAGGACAGTCATAATAATCATACTAAAAACAAACAACAAACAAACAAAACCTCTTGATCTATACCACATCATACCAGAAAAGCAATGTGCAGTAGATCACAGACCAAAATGTAAAAGCCAGTATTTTAGATCCTGTATGAAAATAAAGGAAACTTTCCACAACTTTGGACTAGACAAAGACTTTTTCGATAGGACCAAAAAAGCTCTAATCAT
Organism: Canis lupus familiaris; assembly: GCF_011100685.1. Classification (NCBI taxonomy): domain Eukaryota; kingdom Metazoa; phylum Chordata; class Mammalia; order Carnivora; family Canidae; genus Canis; species Canis lupus. The sequence continues at coordinate 82,972,595 of NC_049224.1, forward strand.
AGGAAACTGACCCGAGAGTCCATAAAACTGCCAGGACCTTTTTTCAGAGTTCCTTCATCACTGATTCACCTGCTGTTTCATCGGAAAAATGGAACAGGTTTGAGTCTCTTGCTTATGCTATCATGGTTAGTGATTAAAGGCTTGAGTGTTACTTTCATTTTTGTCTTGTTGCTTTAACGACTACTCAGATACCTGACAGTTCAGCTCTCTTTCCAGCTCAGCTGACCTCCCAACACACACAGGGACCAAAATCGAATAACAAGTAGACACCTAGATGAATGAGACTCTTCTTAAAGTTTGACATTATCAATATGAAAACAGAATTGACAGATGATCACACTTACCTTCAAAATAAAATGTGGTAAATACTGATGTGATCCTCGGGTGGTGGTTGTTGTTTGTTGTTTGTTTTTGTTTTTGTAGGGGAAAGGAGTGATCATTGTCCAATGAGCAGTAAAGGCCTTTATTTTGTTATAAAGCTTTTTTTCTGATGTATAAAATGAATGTAAGAGAGTAAAGATATAAGTAATTATATGCCTGAAGAAACATCCCAGGGTGTACACCACATAACTACCAGTCGGGCCAGTACATGGAGGAGTAGTAACATCCATGAAGACGTAACCCTTTGCCTTCTCCCAAGAACCATCTTCTCATTCTTGCCAAAGTTAAGAATTGTGAAGACATATAACATTATAGATTAGATTTTCCCATTTTCTTGGCTTTATATAAATGAAATCATTCTTTTATTCTTTGTCCTTTTTGCTTAACATGAAATTTATGCTCTTGGCTTTCAGACTCTGTCATTTATTCAATTTTTGCCTCTACATATATCATTTCAGGTATCTGTTTTTTTTTTCATATTTATGGCATGGTTCTTGAAAAATTAAATAATGAAAACTAAAACTTCATGGATTAGTTAACAGCAGAGTAAATATCACTGAAGAAAGAATTTGTGAATAGAAAGACAGAGACAAATATTCAGTCATAGAATTTCCAATGATTCCAATTTTCCTCATAAGTTCTCTCTAGCATATTTTGTCATTTCTTAACTTATTAATCAGGTCAATTTGAAGTCTGGGTCTGTAATTTCATTATCTAGATTTCCTGTGAGCCTGTATGTGTTTTCTGTTTTTGTCTCTTGATTAATGGGCAGGACTTGTCTTTTCATATACTCAACTATTATGAATTGAGTGCCAAACATTACAAATAAGAAAATATATATAGTTAATGCTTTAAAGTACTGGATTAATTTATACTCTTTCAAAGAGGATTTATTTTTGCTTCTTTCAGACAGCTAGGCCTGGGGAACCAGCAATTCTATATAATCTTGACCTAATTAGGGGATGCCAAAATTCAAGGACGAACTTAAGTCCTTCTAAGAAGAAGTTAAATTTCTTCTCACACTGATTCCTCGTGTAGAGTTGTTATGAATCCCAATGGAATATCTGACATGTTTCTAGGTTTCCTCTCCTTAGGATTCCCTGAACTCCAGTGAACTTTGTATCACTCTTAACTTTGGCTTTATTTGTCTACTTATAATTCTCAGATTTTTAGTCTCTCAGATACTAGTTTATAAGCCAGCAACTCCCTCAAGGAGAAAACATAAGAATAAAGAGAACAAAACCAAGTGGAACTAATATAATATAATAATAAAATAAAATAAAATAAAATAAAATAAAATAAAATATAATATAATATAATATAATATAATATAATATAATAAATGAAAAATTCACTGGAGAGACCAAGCTATAGACTATACATGGTGGAAGAAAAGATCCAACAAAAATTATCTTTGAAAAATGTGATTCTGTGCTCGTAATCATATTTCCTTTTGTTTTCACTGTGTTCAGTGATATATAGGTGATAGAAGTTGCTTAACTTGGATCTCCTCAGTGAAGATGACATGGATCAGAATGTCCACTAAATTGCCATAAACATGTAGTTCTAGAGAAATGTAAACCTTTAACTTTTAAGTTCCTGAGATTTAGGGGATTTTGTTTTATTTTTGTTTTTGATTTTTGCTCTAGCCTATTCTATAATATCTCACTAAAGATGCTTTAATATTAGAAAATTGATTAATATAATTTTCTTCATTTCATATCAGACCAAAAGTGAAAATAGAGTGGTTATATCAGTGTATGAGAAAATGTATTTTAGCTTTCATTTCACATTCATATTAAAAAAATCTTAACAAAGGAGGAATAGGAAGAAGTTTAATATCTTGAAAAGTCCTAATAAAAACTCTTAATATTTTAAATGCAATTGTTATTTTAGAAACACTTTAGATTTTCTGAAAATTTATGAAGGTAATACAAAGAGTAATACCCAGTTTCTCTAATTAAGTATGAAAATTTGTATAATTACTGAGCCAATATTGATATGTTGCTGTGATGGTTAATTTAATGTGTCAACTTGACTGAGCTCAGAGATGCCCAGAGAGCCAGTAAAACAATACTGAGTGTGAGGATGTCTCTGGAAGAGATTAGCATTTGAATCAGTAGACTGAGTAAAGAAAATCATCCTCAAAGGTGCCAGTGGGTATCATGCAATCCCTTGAGGGACTGAATAAAACAAAAAGGTTGAGGAAAGCAAATTCATTATTTCTGCTCGATCTAAGATCCCCAACCCTCAGAATTCTATGCACCTAGCTCTTCAGCTTTCAGGCTCAGATCAGGATTTATACCACCACCTCCCCCTTCTCCCCAAGTTTTCAGGGATTTAGTCTTGAAATAATTATACCCCTGGCTTTCCAGTTTCTCTGCTGGCACAGGGCTGATTTTGGGACTTCTCAGCCTCCTTTACCATTAATTCCATTAATAAATATTTATATCCTATTGGTTCTGTTTCCCTGGAGAACTTTACTTCAATTGGTATTAACTAAAGTCCATTCTTAATTCAAATTTTTTTAATCATTACTAATGACTTTTTATTTCAGATCCCATTCAGAAGAGTGCACTGCATCTAGTTGGCATGTTCTGCTAAACACCTCTAGACTGTGACATTTTCTTTTTCTCTTTTTTCGTGTTTTTTGTTTGTTTGTTTTCGATTTTGATAACCTTGACTGTTTGGAAGAGTATTGGACAAATATTTTGTAGAGGCCACTTCACTGTAATCTGGCTCATGTTGTTCTCATAGTAGATTGGGTATTTATGTTTTAGGGATGAAGGCCACTGAAACTAAAGCCCTATTTTCATCACCATATATAAAGATGACATGATATCAGTGTGATTTGTCTTTGGTGATGCTAAACTTGATCACCTGGCTGAGACAGTGTTTGTCAAATTTTCTCCATTATAAAGTTGGTTTACTGGGGATCCCTGGGTGACTCAGCAGTTTAGTGCCGCCTTCAACCCAGGGCCTGATCCTGGAGAACCAGGATCAAGTCCCACGTCGGGCTTCCTGCGTGGAACCTGCTTCTCCCTCTGCCTGTGTCTCTGCCTCTCTCTCTCTCTCTCTGTGTGTGTGTGTGTGTCTCATGAATAAATAAATAAATAAAATCTTGAAAAAAAAAAGTTGGTTTACTTAATCCCATACTCTACTTTAGGGATGGAAGTCACTAGAATAACCCACATTTAAGGAGCAGGGCCTTATGCTCCTCTTAAAGGCAGAATATTTATAATAAATTACTTATAATTACTCTGTGTGAGAGATTTGTCTATTATCTCCCTTTTATTTATTCAATCATTTATTTATAACTCATACAGATTCATGGATACTTATTTTATACTTTGGGTCATGATCCAACATTTCATTATTTTGTTATTAAAAAATACTTCACTTTTGGCCTTTGGGAACTTCCTAAGTTGACTCCTCTGTTCCTTGGAGTTACCCTCATTTTACTGGGGGTTTTTGGACTTAGCACTTCCTTCCTTTCTGGAAAAAAAAGGCAATTCATGCTCTTCTTGTACATTTTAATGCCCTAATTCTAGAATTATCCATTATTTCAAAGGGCCTCGGTTCCGTTTCTTGGAGAATATTATCAAAACCCAAAAAATCTATGGACTAGATTTGCTTATTTCCACTACAGCATAATTGACTCTAGGCCATGTCAAGTGACAAAGTAAGAAAATAGATATGTTCAAAAAAATATTTTTTAAAAGATTTTATTTAAAAAAACAGATTTTATTTATTTATTCATGAGAGACACAGAGAGAGAGGGACAGAGACACAGGCAGAAGGAGAAGCAGTCTCCATGCAGGGAGCCCGATGTGGGAGTCGAGCCTGGGACTCGATCCTGGGACTCCAGGATCACACCCTGAGCTGAAGGCAGCGCTAAACCACTGAGCCACCGGGGCTCCTCAAAAAAATATTTTAATGAAGAAGTATTACACATGTTCTCATTTAAGTCATCAATCATGCATGAGTTCCCACAACTTTTAATATTGTTAAAATGATCTTAACCAGTCCAGCAAGACTAAGCAAAAAAATTAAATATCTAATAAAGTTGAAAATACACATATACTTTAGCAGTTCCACTCCTAAAAAAAAAAAAAAAGAAAAAGAAATAAAAAATCTTACCTAGTATGTGGAAGGAAATGCATAGGGTGTTAGTAGCAACATTGCATGGGGCAGGAATTTTGAAACAATGTAAATATTCATTTTAAATAAAATAAATATATTGTGGAATATCATGTCTCCCTTTATCTATGGCTAGTTCAAAGGAGGGAACTAGAGCCATATATATATTCAATTCATGTAGTTATATATGAAAAACAGTTGTTCAGTAAAAACAGAAAGTGTTTACATTATAAAAGAGTATCCCATTTATATAGTTTGAATACCTATGAAACAAAACTGTATATTAATTATTGATATATACATATTCGATAAAAAATTACCAAATTTGGGAAGAATGAACAATATTTATGATTGAAAGGAATGAGGTTTGTTTTAAGGTCATTATTCACCTCTACATTGTTTAATTCATGATCATATTTTGGTCATGATCCTGACATATCATCAGGCACCGAAGTGAAGATCTTCTTTATCCAAGGAAGTATTTTCTTCATTTGGCTTCTGGACATCACATTCTCTGATGTTTGGTGCTAGTCATACTTTGTCTCGCTTTATTTATTTATTTGTTTGTTTATTTATTATTATTATTATTATTATTATTATTATTATTTATTTGGTCTCACTTTTTGGAGTCCAATTCTCACCAACATCTTAACTTTGGAGTGGCCTAAGGATCATTGTTTTGAATCTTTTATCTTTCTCTTCTTGCCAATCATTTCTTCTGATTCGCAATTACAATTATCATCTATGTAATGAAACTCTTCTTCACTAAATTCCATAAAACTCTATAGAACTGTGTACTGGCATCTCTACTTAAAACATCTCACACCTGAAGTCCTCAAAGCACAACTTTGGATGGTTCCTCTAGAATCTGCTCCAGCCACACACATCTTTTTCCCCATAATCAGCCTGTATCATTTCAGGGGATGAGAGACAATATCAACAACAAAACAAAAACTTGCTTCATCTTTGAAACATTTCATATATATTGCATATCTGGGATATCTCCTTATCTCTCCACTCCCAAGCTTTCTCTAAGGCACTATTCCTGGTCACCCAGGTTATTGTAATAGTCTCCTATTTCTACTTCCATTCTTCCTCCACCCCCTCCCACCCCTTTGCAGAGTCTCCTTACAACACAGCAATTGGAGGGACCCTTTCAACACCTTTCAGGGTATCTGCTCACTGTTCTGCTAAATACCCTCCGGTGGCTCCTCATCTCTTGTAGAGTACAGCTAGTAGCTTCCCAAAGGCCTAACATGCTCTGCACAATGCAGGGCATTCAAAACTGTGAACTAATCACAAGCACTGTCTTCATTTCCCTTCCCTCTGCTTTTTCTCAAATATGCCAGATATGTTCCTATCTCGTGAATATTTCTGATGTTTGTTTTCTGTGCTTGACCCACTGTGTCTAAATGTCACCTTCTCCTCAAGTCTTATCTTGATTTCTCAATTAAAAAAACAAAAACAAGAAAGAGAAAGAGAGAAGGAAACCCCCATATACTACCCAAACTAATTATACTTTAGCTCTCCTTAGCATGCTTCATCTGCTACCATGCTATGCAATGAACATATATCCATGTTTTCCTTCTTTTCCTTCCCATTAATAAGTACACCCTAAAATTCATGGAACTTCTTAGTTCTTACTGCTTCTGTGCCACTGTGGAGTGTTTGGCATACAGTAGGGACTCAACAAATATTTATTGATATATATATATATATATATATATATAATGAATAAATATGCACTTATATATAAATTTATATATTTATATATATTATTATCTGCCTGTAATAAATTAAATTTGTGTTTATATTATATATTTATATATCATATATAATGAATAACAGTATATCTGTATATAATGAAATATGTTACTTATATTTCATTATATACAAGTTTATATCTATCTATTGATCTATCTATCTATCATCTATTTATTTACTGCAGCAGAAGCCTACATTATAATGGCAAAAAAAAATTCCTTCTCATCAGATTTTTGGGACTTTATTTTTTAACTATATATTTAAGACAGATAATATAATAGGGATAAGGAGCCCACTGTGGTATTAATTACAGTCCTGACTGGAAGCACTTTTATTCCCGAGAGAATAAATTCTCTCAATTGCAAAATAATAAAAGGATACAGGACAGGATTATATACACATTCTGAAGTAATAAAACACAGGGATAAAAGAAGTAATTTTTAGGTATGTTTTTTTTATTTTTTTCAATATACACTGGTAAACTGATATGGCTTTCAAAATGTTAAAAAAGAAAATAAGCCCCAAACTCCATTTGATCGGTAACATAGCTGGCCTCTAAAACTCATCTTTATTATGAGAAGAGTTACTGGAAATATCTCGGCAAAGAAGTCTCAGGGGATTTTTCCACCAGAGATAGCTGAAACAACCTAGTTGGGCTGGGGATTGGACATGACTAGTTCAAAGTCAGTGAACTGTGGGTGGCATGCCGAGAATAGAGACTTTTTTGAGAGAAGGTTATAAAAGTTATTCCAAAGAGAGATGTACCTGTCATTGATTTCTTATACTCCAGTACAACGGAAATGAAAGAGTACAGTTTCTCTCTGCAAGATTAAAAACAGGCGTTTTCAAGCTGGCCCTTTTACCATTTCTATAATCCTTTGTGAGCAACTATAATTGTTATTGTATTTCTTTTGTTAAAAGGTATTCAGTGGAAAAAATTTTAATTAGGAGTATCAATGGTACAGTTATCTTTCGTTTTCCCCTCTTATCTTGGATAAGTTCTTAAAACCAAAAGACAAAGTCCTGAAAGGCACTTGACTTAAACTTTAAACTAAATAAACAAATCTGTTCATCTCTTTCGTCGAAATCTAATAGTGACATGGTGTCACACAATTCGTTAGGTGTAAATGAATCCCAGGTAGCTCGTCAAATTATAAGGGCTTATATAAAATTAGGCAACACCATCAATTTTGGTTGCAATTCATTAACCACTTTATTATTTACAAACGCAGTCATATACCTATCCACAAAGAGATTCTTTTAAAGTCACAATCAAGAACAAAATATCATGGTTTACTATATCCATTGAAACATTTATGACACTTTTATACATCTTTCCTGGTTTATTGTAAGAAAAATTACTGGCTCTTAGGGATGTTTAAAAACAAACCGACATGTTCTGATTCTGTGTGTTTTTATTTTAAGTCTTGCTTATGGATGGATAAATATTCAAATGGTTGTTCTATCTCTGCTATCTAAATCATACAGATAACAAAATACACAATGCACCACCAATTATTCTGAGCCAGTTCTTCTAATGTAGATTCTGATCATCAAATGGTCTACTTAGAGTGAAGTTTTGTGATAAATGTTGAAAGGTAAGTATATACAAACAAAATTAGGCTTTTTCTTTGTTACAGTCATACCTAAAAACAAGATTTTCATCAAATTTTGAAGTTGTATTTTAGATACTGTAAATTGACACGCAGTCTAGGTAGTATACACAAAATTTGGGGGCAGGTATGGAAGAGAAACCTCAAAGAGTGACCTCCAAAGAAAAGGGGACTTTGTGACAATAAGAGGCCTCTGTGACACTGCAAATGAGAGAGATCTCCCATTTATGAAAAAGCAGTATGGAGAGGGGTATCAAATAGAATCTTATAATTTAAGAGTTGTAAAAGTTCATTTTCTAAAGAACAGATTTTGTTTTGTGACTGACCAGGTGACTGACTCACATGGTAAAGTCTATAGGAAGCCATTGTGCACTAGACTCAGAGGTTTATATGATTTTGTTCATGATTCACAAGTAAATGGAGAGGTTTTTTCTAAGTGAGACTCTAAAATGAGGTTAGAAAACATTTTAAAAGAGAGAGAGAGAGAGAGAGAGAGAGACAGAGACACTTGGGTGGCTCAGTTGGTTAAGCTTAGGCCTTTGGCTCAGGTCATGATCCCAGAGTTCGGGAATCAAGCCCCACATCAGGCTCCCTGCTCAGTGGGGAGCCTGCTTCTCTCTCTTCCTCTGCTGCTCCCCCTGCTTGTTCTCTCTCTTTATGTCAAATAAATTAATAAAATCTTAAAAAAAAAGAAGAGAGAAAGAAGGCATAGCTCAAACGTATCTTAACTATAAAATATATTTTAAAATTTTTTACAGGAGAAGCAATCTTAAAGGTCCTCTCTCTCCAATATATTTTCAGGATCCCACATTTTAGTCAAACCTTAGTTTGATTTCTCTTAGTACATTATCTCTACAGAACAATCTTATGATTCTGAGATATACACAAATACACAGAAACACACGTTATGTTTTGAAATTAAGTATTCATAGGTTAAAGTCCAATTAATATACAATCTCTTAAATCTTCTGAGTTCAGTAAAATATAATTCCATCACTGCATGTATCCTTCCTTTAAATTGTACATTGCTGATAAATTGTTAACTAATAAGTAATTCGCATACAAATTTTATATTTTCCATATTATTCTCTTTAAACAATCCTGTTTATCTCTTCTTCTATCCATATTTCAAAAGGTTATCTTTCACAATACAATGATAAGAGAATGTTAAAAACAAAAGTTCACTTCAGGTTCCAAGAATAAGAATCAATATTTAGATGTACTTCTCCAAACTGTCACTTAAGCCAAATGAGAGAGTGTTGGAGCAAATGTATCTTCCAGCTCAAAACCAAAAGAAAGTAAATTGAATTTTCAGGGAAGCCTGAGGACCCAGTGGTTGAGCATCTATCTTCAGCTTAGGGCATGATTCTGGAGTCCTGGGACCGACTCCCTCATCAGGCTCCATGCAGGGAGCCTGCTTCTCCCTCTGCCTATGTCTCTGCCTCTCTTCTGTGTCTCTCATGAATAAATAAATAATTTAAAAAAATAAAATAAATTGCATTTTCAATAAAATGAAACAGAATCTGACAAAATCGAGATATTTTACTTCTGATACAGTGTTTTCTGTCTACCAAAATGAAACACCACAGACTAGGTTGCTTAAATAGCAGAAATTAATTCCTTCACAATTCTGGAGGCTAGAAATGAACAATCTAGGTTGTCAGCAAGTTTGGTTTCTTCTGAAGCTTCTTCTCATCGTGGGGATGGGTGTCTTCACCAGGTGTTTCTTCTGTACCTGTCTGTATCCAAATATCAGCTTCTTATAAAGACAATAGTCATATCTGATTAGAGCCCACCCTAATTAGCATATTTTTACTTATCTCTTTAAAATCTTAGCTCTCCATATAGTCACAGTCTGAGGTCCTGGAAACTAGGTCTTCAGCCTATGAATTTAAGGTGCACACATTTCAATCCATAATATCTGGTCAAGTCATTTTGCTTTGAATTTTATCCTGATTCTCAATTATATTTTGAGAGTTAAGTCTGAAGTTTATAATGAAATGAAAATCTCCAATGGGATAAACATATAACCACCATGAAAAAGAACTTTGGGAGAAATAAGTAAAGTGAATAGACATGGAAAAATAAATGTCACAAGTATATTTCATGTCTCAGGATGGAGAAGTACATATGGCATTGGATTTTAAAAGTGACCAAGAGGGCTAGATCATAAAATTGGATAGAGAGGAGTTTATAGATTTAAAAGTATTCTTCCAAAATACTAGATAGAAAGCTCTGGCTCTGGGAAGGGCTTCAAAGATGGTGTCACCATCCAATACAATGGCTATTGAAAGCTTTGAACAAACAATGAGCATAGTGAGCAAAACTGAAATCCCTAAATTCCCATGGAAGAAAATGGAAAGAGATTTAGAGACTTGGTAATATGGGCATGGTAAAAAAGATAAGCTGTCCACATCCAGAACACCCATCAGATGATTATGTTTCATGAGAAGGCTACAGCATACCATTTGCCAAGTCCATGAGAAATACACTGTTGAGAAGATATCATAAAAAGATTCTGTTGTAGTTCTTCTATAGCCAAGCCTGAGAGTAAGACAAAATACTGTTAAGAACTTGGCCTTCTGATGACTATGAAGATAGAATCTAAGACAAGACTTGACAACACTTAACCATGAGAAGCTAGGGGTCACAATTACCACACCGGTCACCAAGTCCAGAGTGGCATTCAAAGTGGCCTGATATATAGATTTATAAAGACAGTTAATAAAATACAACATCCTGAAGTATAAAAGAAATGAGCATAAAGTGATGTTGACACTCAAGTTGTGAAAGCAGAAGGAATCAATGATGGATGCCTGGAAGGCAGAGACCAGTCACTCCAGTAAAAGTCATGATTTCATGTAGAGTTTTCAAGACTCAAGGAAGTTTTCAGATCCAGAAACCAATGTATAGTGTCCATATATGCAGGGAGAAAAGCCTTCAAACATCCTCTTAAGTAAGATGGTAATAGTCCCTAAGGGAAGTATTACCCTAAGGGAAGGACATATTGATATGTTTCACAGACCTTTGAACACCAAGTGTGAATTGAATTTTTGCCAAAAGCTCTAAAGCATCATCACGCATCACCCCAGCAGCCCCAGATGCCCCCTTCCCTGGGCAATTAAAAAGTCCCCTGCAGAATCCAGTTAAAGCTTAGAAGACGAGTGTAGAGTACTGCAAGTTCATTCAAGTATCAGGACAAATTTTAGCCATAGTGTTAGATGTTCAAATATAGTGTCTCTGCTCAAGTAGATTAGCAGGACCTCAGGTACATGGTTTGTGGCAACAAACTACCTTTTTTCTTAATTCATCCAAAAAAGAGAAGATTTTTGCAAAAGAAGAGAAAAAAGAATAGATAACAGTATGTATTTACACAATTTTCCCCAGAGGAATGATAACATTCATCATATAATAGTACTTCATAATATAATAGTTCAAAGATATCCATGTGGCATAAACAGTGGGATTAACTCAACCCTTCACACATATGATGTTAGTTAGTGAATAAATAATAAGATGTATGACAAATTCAAGTATAGATTTTATCATGTATATGCATTTCACATAGGATTAAATTATAGAATAAAAATTAATTGATGGCTTAAAAGATAAAGAAATAGGAAATATATTCAGAAAAAAATATATGCAAAAACCTAATTTTTATAACTCAAAGTTTATTAATTTATGCCACTCAGCTGCATTAAATATACACAGATCTGTTCATTAATACTGGAATCTCACTTATTAAAAAGATAATAATTTATTTAAATTGTGTTGCCTCAAAGGATTTTAAGGATTAAGTGAATTAATATATGTGCATCACTTAGAAAAATATCTGGCATATGAGAAGACTGAAGAGTGTTAGCTACCATTATTATTATTGCCCTAAGGTAAGGCAAAGCAAACTTTTGAAATCTAAAATGAGTATCTAAAGAAAACAAATTGCTTAGATATTAATTTTATTGCAAAAAGTCTATTTATGTTTTGCGCTCAAAAAAGCATACCTCATATTTGATTTAATAACCTTCCTTTTTCTAAAAATGGATTTTAGCTTTGTAATAAATATTCCTCAGATTGGATATGTAGCATCTTTCTACTCAACAATTGAGTTGAAATATGTAGCATCTTTGTACTCAACGATTGAGTAGAAATAACAATTTCTACTCAATTGTTAATGTAAACTTTAAACCATAAGCATCAAACTGAGAATGATAATCTCTCAAAACCAGGCAAGACATCCATACCCAAATTTAGCGTTAAACTTCAGCTCCTAGCCTCCTACCCTGAAGTGTGGCTTTCCCGGGCAGTAGTTGGACCATATAATTTGTTATTCAAGCTGGGCTTTATTCACACATCGCTTCTTGAAATTCCTGCAACTAACCAGGCTCTTACCAACCTCAGAATCAATAAGACAGAAGGGGAAATAGACAGATATACATAATATGAGGCTTGTCTTATTCTGGCAGATGAAGGAGGGAATAAACTAATTACATGTTAAAACACAGAAAACCTTAACTCAAAAACTAAGCCAGCAATCACACACAAGTGTTGGTTTGGCCAAAATACAATAATGTTAAAAATTGAAAACAATATCAAAAAACAAAAAGTCTCTTCCTCCAGAAAACAAAAACTAAATAATCACAAAATTTGATTTAAAAATGTATTGGGTCAAAGGGGAAATGTGAAATGAAATTGAAAGAATTTTTATAAATTTAGAATAGTATCATAATATATTAAACTCTTCAACATATAAACAAAGCAGTGCTCAGAGAAAATTCATAGCATTAAATATCTTTATCAAGACAAATAACAAATGGAGTAGACACTTGCATACAGAAAGATAAAAATAACCTAAAATAAATGAAATGGAAAAAAAATTATTAGAGATAATAAAAGCCAAGTTTATTGAGTTAGAAAAGACAAAGTAGAAAAATAAATTGTGCTTTGAAAAATCAGAAGAAAAAAAACACATCATTAAATACTTTAAATTTTAAAAAGTAGAACACACAAATATCAAAATAAGAAACTAAAAGAATTTTTTAAAAATAATATCTGTGCAAATATATTTGAAGATCTGAATCAAATATTAGTAGAAAATTTTAGTAGAAAACAAAACATATAAAAGTGATATATTAGAAGTATCTTATGGACACAACCATAGGAGGAGTGATTGCCCTTAGTGGAGTTAGGAAAAAAAAAAAACTAATTTCCATAAAAGAAGAAACAGATTAGAGCAAAGGTCCCCCAACCAAAAAATTCCCAGGTCTCCTAACAGATTCAAAAGGACTTTTACACCTTTCAGAAATAGATTATTTTAAACAAATTACCAAGAAAAGAGAATTCAGGGAAACTTCTGAGATATTTTTTTTAAAGAAGGTAATAAAGTGATTCCAAGACCTGAAAAAGGTGACACAGTATATTAAAATTAAATACTACATTTCACTTATGAATAACAATGAAAATTTTAAATACAGAATTATTAAATGGAATTCACTATATTTTTACTTTGTGTTGTAGCAAAACCTCTTCAGGGGAATTCGATGCAAGAAAAGTAGCATATTAGAAGTAAGCTCCCAGACAGTTTCAGCACAGGAATGAAGGGTGTAATTAATTATTGCAAGCCTTCTCTCACACCTATGGCAGGGCCAGGGGAAAGAGAAGTAAGTTTGCTGAAACACAGAGGATCAAAATATCACATAGGGATAGAAATGACACATATGTCATCTCTGTCCCCACCCTCTCCAAGGTTGAGGTAGCCCATCTCAAGGTCAGCAGCCAATGACTGAAATTCAGTATGTCATGTGCCTGTATCAGAAGCAACTAACCACAGTGAGCTCACAGCAGAACAGGAGCAGTATCAACGTGATTCTGCGAACACCTTTATAAGGCCAAGAATGATAGATTGTGCTGATTTCTTTCATTATCCTGAAGTTGTGCCTTTAGTCTGTGTACTTCTCCTAATCTATGCCTGATCCCTGAGTCTTACTACAGCTAGAACGTATCTGCAGTGATGGTTCCAGATATAGGAGCTTGAGGGACACAGTGGCCTTGTGATTTCCCTGAGAAATGGCTGGATTCCCTCCGCAGCAGGGCATACTTGGGGGGTGTGATGGTGCCATCTGCCAGGAGGAGTCACCACCACCACACAGATGATGTAGACACACCGGTCGAGAAACACAACAGAAATCCTTTTCCTTGAGCCATATAGAAGATGTTCAGAATCACTCTGATTCCATTGAATCCTAAACATATCTTATGTTTTTAACCTTGGAACATAAAGATGCATTTTTTTTTTTGTAGTGCACACCTTGAAAACAAAATATTTTGTTACTACTCATCTGAATCATCATGATGCTGAAAAGCAACTACATCCTTCAGAATGCTTTTCTACACCTATGATTGGTGTGCTACCATTTAAAATGTCCATCCATTTTTGAAAAAAAAAAAAGAAGAAGAATGATAGATTTGATCATTCTGTCACCATTAGGGCCAAATGTGTTCTAATAAAAAAATGCTTCACCATATAAATAGTTATAAATGTAGACTTGTGAATTGTGAGTACTCAAAACTCCTTGATAAGCTGTAAAGCTATATGTACATATAGATATATTTATTGATATGTATATACACACATATACAGGAGTATATTTATGCAAATATGGGCTGTATTGTTTGTAAATGCAAAGATGAAAACTCACCCTGAGCTAATTTAAGGAGTAAAGGATAATTTAACGGTATGGAGTCATCTAATGGAGGACAGAGAGAGAATTATATTGGAACCACAGGAAGAATTTAAATTTGATTAGAGACCTAGTAATAGATAAGCGTGGATTTTAGGGCATGGATATTTATGCATAGGAAAAATATACTATGAAAGACTTGTTGATGGAAATTTTAGTGGAAATGCTAACAGGTTGAAGCTACAACAGGTTGAAATTTAGGGAGCTGTTGGATGATAGAGGCTCTAGGTTTCCACATTATTTACAAACTTCTAAATAGCCTTCTCTTTGTCTTCTATCTTCTCATCTATGGACTTTAGCACCACTATCCCTTCCTGGCAGAAGGAATTTCTCTGCCATTCAATCCACATGGGGACTGAAGTGAAGTCCTGACCCATGACTCCCCAAATCACACCTTTGTAGGTACAGGCTTACAGAACAATTGTGCCATAAAATGGTCATAACTTCATTTTCCTGGGAAAGTCTTCAGGTCATGTCAGGGGCTTGCTGCTGTTCCAGTCAACTGTGGCTTCTAACCTGTCAGCCAGGCAGTGCAGAAATGCACACAGGGCTTTCCAGGAGGGCACCCCGAAGATGGGAGAACGCAGTGAAGGGGTCACCTTAGTGCAACAGGTGCATACAATGGTATGTATCACATAGACTTAAAATTCCTCATGGATTCCCCTAAGATCTCTGACCCTAGATTTTTTTTTTTTACCTTTATGTCTTGGGAAGTTTGGGACTTTTTTCGGGGGGAGTTTGGGACTTAATGCAAATTTGTTCCCCTTCAAAATGCTCCTCTGTCTTCCATCATTACCATCAGTGGATGGAAAACTCCAGAATTCTGAGCAGCTCCAGCAGTCTGGTCGTAAACAGGCTTGGAGAGGAGCTTCCACAGCCACAGTCATTCCCGGCCCTGACGTTGCAACTGTGAGCAGCAAGATCAAGACCCAGCAGCCCCTCATTCCAATATTCTATTAAGGAAAAATGATGCAGCTTGGTGGCACTCAGGATCCTGGAAACAAGGGAAACCACGGAGGCAAAATATGCTTCAGGGTTACGGAGCACCATTCTGTAGAGACCATCCTTCCCCGACAGCCTACATAGAATAGCAATGAAAAAGACAAACAAGGTGTCAAAACCCAGAATCTGCAGACACTTTACACATAGACCTCCCCCTGCAACACACTTACACAAATCCCCAGAAACCCTAAACCACAAGATGGCAAAGGGAGACGAGCAGAGTACTAGCTGAGACTAGAGTGAACAGAGCAGTCTGAGTGAATGTTCAAATCCTTTTGGCGGGTAAACCAATCAGAACTACCTGCTATTCATGCAGCATGGTGTTTATTGATGAATTGATCGACTGCTACAGAAATATTTCAGTAATCACAAAGAGTTTTTTTTTATAAGTTTTTTTCAATACCTTCTTTAAAGATTTTTAAATTGTTTTATATTTTGTTAGGTCAAGATTAACTCCATTTTTAAACTTGTAATAAAAAATTAAGTGCAAATTTTAAAAATTCAAGAAAATGCAAGCACATCTTTGAAAAGGTACTGAGTATTGTTTAAAAATGCTATAGCTGTGGGATACCTGGATGGCTCAGTGGTTGAGCATCTGCCTTTGGCTCAAGGCATGATCCCAGAGTCCCGGGATTGAACTCTACCTCAGGCTTCCTGCATGGAGCCTGCTTTTCCCTCTGCCTGTGTCTCTGCCTCTCTCTCTCTCTCTGTGTCTCTATGAATAAATAAATAAATAAATAAATAAATAAATAAATAAATAAATAATCTAAAAAATCTTTTTAAAAATGCTATAGTTGAATGGAAGTTAAATCAATTAGGGACCCCTGGGTGGCTCAGTGGTTGAGCATCTGCCTTTGGCTCAAGGCATGATCCCAGAGTCCTGGGATCAAGTCCCACATCGGGCTCCCTGCATGAAGCCTCCTTCTCCTCTCTCTGCCTGTGTCTCTGCCTTTCTCTCTGTGTCTCTCATGAATAAATAAATAAATAAAATCTTAAAAAAAATCAATTAAAGAAATAAGGATTGAGTTGTAAAACCAAAAGAATTTTTTTGATCAGTGTAGTTATAGCCTTGAAATGTTAATTTATTACTTCCTGTTACTAAAAGAGATAATAATTATAATATCCAAAGTGTCTCTAGAATATTTAAATATGAGAGCATTGATAGTTAGGGTAAGTCAAGTTTTTTCACTATTTGACTTAGCATATTCAAGATATCTGATTTATTGAAATATGCATGCTTCTTTCCATCCTGGAGTCATTGGATTACTTTGCTCACCTGTACTTCTTCCTTAATTATTGAAGTATTAAACAACCTTAATACTATTCCTGCAATCACTAAGGCATCTAACAGCCAATGCCTACATACCAGTGTTTGCTTACCTATTCTTCATTATCAGTGTCAGGGAAGGAACCTAAGAGAGCAGGAATCTGGACATGGTTTTGAAGATTGCTTCTATGCTTATTTTGAGGATTTACTTCCTTTCTGAGCCCTAGGAATAATTTACAGCTATTTCTTTCCTTGCTCCATTTCAGGAGAGACTTTTCTTATATTGGAATCCATTTATGTTTCACCAGAAGAAGCCATTCATTCTCTCTAACACAACACCACCATAGTCCAATGTGCCATACCAATGTGTCTTAGTCCACCCTTGGAACAGTGACATGCTTTTCTATTCAAACTATCACCATCCAAGAATCCAATTTATTTTCCAGAATAGGTAACTGTGATAGTTGTGCATTGGTAAATAAAAGATTATGGTAAGAAATTGGTTAAATCCACAGTTGCTTATAAGTTGTCAACCTATTAAAAGATGATGAAAATAACTATGTACAATAACTTTCATACAAAGTTAAAAAAATAGAAAAAGTACATTTTTGTAATTAGCATATTAATCAGATTATTATCAAAATGTACATAAATATTTTCAATGGAAAGAAACTATGCTTTTAGATTTTCCCATTGTATATAAACCAATCCACAGACATGGAAATTTATTTTAGGAAGATATGTGCATATTAATATAAATGGATATTAATACATAATATATATGTAGTTCAACAAATATATAAAGCCACATTTGCAAACTTATTATAAATGTATTTGTTTGTTTGTTTGTTTTAAATATTTTATTTATTTATTAATGAGAGACACACAGAAAGAGAGAGAGGCAAAGACACAGGCAGAGGGAGAAGCAGGCTCCATGCAGGGAGCCCGACGTGGGACTCAATCCCTGGTCTCCAGGATCAGGCCCTGGGCTGACAGTGGCACTAAACCACTGAGCCACCCAGGCTGCCCTATAAATGTATTTTGAAGATAGTGCCTATAAGGACAAAATAGCAGTTGAATTTATTTTAAGTTAGAAGCGTCAGTTTTCACCAAATTGATATGATAAAAAAGATGATAATTAAAATTGTTGAATTACAAAAATATAATTATTTTCTAAACTCCTTAAATAAACACAGAATAACTATATGACACACAGGTAAATACATATTCATACTTGGAAAATTAAATTTCTTCCACAATCAAAAAAATTGTCTTATTTACAGATAGATTTCTACATTTAAAAAAATGGAAATTTTACTGTCACCTTCAGGACAAGATTTTAAGATCACAATACTTGATAATTTCCCATGTCAACAGAATAAGTTTGAGGAAAAAAAAAAAGTGAAGAGAGGTGAAGGAATCTAACTCCAGGCCAAGTCTTTCCATCTGTCTAAGAAAGTTGGTAAGTCATATAATTAGTTGTTGTTTATTTCCTATTAAATAGGTGTTAAAGTTTCAATTAATCTTACACAAAACTGTAAGAACAGAAAAGTTTAACATAATATAACAATAATATAAAACTGCTAAGGTACCTCGAAACATGTAAATCCCATGCCTATTAAGTTCTTCTTCTTATAATTCTTCTTCTAGTAAGAAACTGACTGGCATATCAAGTCCTTAAAAACACCTGTTTTTACGGTTTTAAAAACCGTTAGGAGGTTTCTGCCTCTAGGCATGATAAACTAACAGGGATGAGATTTGCCCTACAGATGAAACAAATAGAAAACTAGGAAAATTTAGAAAACAAAAAATTAACAGATATGTCCATAGGCAGTTCAGAACTATGCTCTTTTTTAAAACTTTATTTAAATTCAATTAACATACAACATTTTATTTGTTTCAGAGATAGAGAGCAATGATTCATCAGTCTTATATAACAATCAGTGCTTGTCACATCATGTGCCCTCCTTAATGCCCATCACCCGGTTACTCCATCCCCCTCCCCTCCTCCCCTCCAGGGACCCTCAGTTTGTTTCCTATAGTTAAGAGTCTCTTATGGTTTGTCTTCATCTCTGATTTCATCTTATTTTATTCTTTGAAATGTGATAGGTGGTCATCAGCCAGTTAAACGCTATTGTCCCCATGCTGCAGGAATGGAGGGAATTTGTATGATGCTTCCCAGGGAAGGGAACCTCAGATAGAGTCTGGTGGTCTCACTGGATTAAGGAGACATTTGAGACTGAGGAGGATGGGGGCAGTTAGCCTTGGTGAGGCAACGTTCTAGAGAACAAGGCACTCTCCAGAAAGCCCCAAAGAACTGCAGAGGATACCCCTGAATTCTTAGGAAAGAACTTTCTGAGGAACTGACACTTTGGAAAAAAAATCAAAATGATAAGATGATGATATTCATAAGATCAGGGAAGGACCATTCAACACTTATGGGCCAACAAGGATGGATATGTAACCCAGGGATAAACTTGGAATGTTTGAGGTTATGAACAAGCAAAATAAATAAATAAGAAAAAGTAGCAAAGATAGTAAAGGAAAGAGTGAAAGGAGAACAAGTAAACCTAGGACAGAGGTTGCAGGATTTTGTACACCTTGATTTAAATGATCAATTTTGTTGTTCATATGCTATAAGCTATTGTAGGGACTTGATGTCAGTTAATTTGTACCTGAGAGTAATCATACTTGCTGCTCAATACTGGATGTGTTGAAGTGAAGCAAAAATAAAACACTGTGAGACCAGTTAGAGTTTGAAGTAGTCCTGGCAAGGCCTGATGATGGTCACAGTGGCAGTTGTAGAGACTTTGATGAAAAGAAGGATGGATATGATATCCTTGTTCAGAGTATATTTGATGTTCATCTTCAGAATATATTTTCACAGTGAAGTCAAAAGTAGCCAATGGATTAGATATAGTATGTGAAAGAAAAAAAGGAGTTTGAGATAATTTATAGGTTTTTGACTGGCACAAATGAGTAGACTGTGGTAGCATACACTAAGAAAAGGAAGATTTTTAGGGAGCTAGGATCTGGCCCTGTAATTATGGCTAATTGCAAACACTAGGATAGATGTAGGTCATAGAAGGTATCTAAGTCAGAAATGACAATCTGGAAGATAAGAATATTAAATGTGTAGAAAAGGGTGAGATCACATAAGTTGAGAGCATAGAATGAAAGTAGAAGAGTACTCAAGCAAGGTCCCTAGGATACTCTGATCTTTAGAAAAGGAGAAACCTTCTTATAAGGTTAAGAAGGAGTGGACAATGAGGTCGTGGGAAATTCTAAAAATTGCCATTTCCCTGAAGAAAAGAAAGTAGTAACAAGGATAAAGGGCTATTATATCAAAACTAAAGTTACTGAGAGGTGAGGTAAAAGCAAATCAGAGAATTAATCACCAGTTTCGATGACTTTAACAAAAACAGTACAGTGGAGAGGTAGAGACAAATATTCAAATAGAACAAGATGACAAGAAAATAGGGATGAACAATTGGAAACATATAAATGGGTTTAGATTACTACAGGCAACCCCAAAAGGTAGAAAGCATGGGATAAACTTATTTTTAAAATGTTAGTTACATTTTCTAGTAGTCTTTTCACGGTTTTAACCATCAGATGCCTTTTCAATCATGCTACCTCTAAATCTAATACCAAAAGTCCACTTGTCTATACTAAATGGGTATAAAAGGTATGCTATATTCCCAGTGCCTAGAGACTTTGGAGACCCTCTGTAGTATATTTATGTTTGGATACTCTGTGTTTTGAGTAGTTTCTCTCTACAGCAGCTCACAAAAATGGGGCAGTGTGGGAATCAAAAGACTTTCTCTTATTTTTATTGCCATCATTTGTGTATTTTATTCCTCTGATAGATGAATGGATGAAATTAAATCTTATTTACATGTTTATGGGATTCATTCTTTAAAGAGAAATAAAAGTAGTATAGAGAAAAAAAGATATGGTTGCCTAAATAAAGTTTGTTAAGAAACAAGAAAAGAGGGAATAAAGAGTGAATACTATGGTGTGGGGGGGGAGGAGTTGGCTTTTTCTTGTAGAGAATGCTGTATATCTTCCATTTTAATGTTAACAAAGTATATGGTTTTAGCTAGGACTAACTTAACTAGCTTGATGAAACTGGTAGTGGATTGATAAAATAGTTCTCTGAAAATCACATCAATTTTCTTATGACTTCTACGATGGGGTCATCATATGAGAGTGAATGGAAGGAGGTGAAAATTTGATTCCAGAGGAAATTATGAGCATCTAATCTTAGCAAGAGAACAATTGATTTTACCAGGGAAGAATGGAAGTATTGATGGGCACTGTTGAGTTCGTGTCTGAGATTTGTAACTACAAATTTGAAGTGAGTCCAACCATCTTTGTTGTGTAGTATTTTCTCACAATCCTCAACTGCATCGGTTCAGGAAAATAATAAAGGGCTACTTGAGTAAAACCAGAATTGGAGTTTTGTAAGGTAAGTGATTTGGAAAGGAAATGGGTAAATAAATTAAGGGAACTCTGAGGGAACATTAAAGAGCTGAAACATGAATTTACATGAATTTGGAGGATAGTGATCACATGCTTGAGCTAAAATATAATTAGTAGGAATAAGTAAGTGAAATGTAAATCTTGCGAGTCAAAGAATTCTTGGTGAAAGGAAACTATGATAAGTGAGCTAAGAGTGGAGTTAATGAACAGAGTGAGATATTTGAAAATGGATTGTCCTGATGACAAAGGTCTAGTGGTGGCTGAGGTGGAACTAAAGCAAAGCAAAACAAAACAAAATAAGACAAAAACAAAGAAAAAAGCATTGCTAGAGCTAAAGAGTGAAGAAATGGAGAGATCGGTGCTGTGTGTGTCATTTGGATTCTGAAAGAGCCAATGGCTGGGATAGTGAGGAAGAAGACCATGAGTTAAATGAAAAAACAAAAAATAATGGCCTGGAGAAGAGCCATAATCACAAAAAAAGAACTCTAAGTGGAATGGTCTGAGTGTATGTTTCACATGGCTTGAGCTTTTGAAGGCGGTAGGAGGGAGTGACCAACATTAGTGGATAAGGAGTACAGGTTCATCATTTGAAGACCTCACATAAGTAGCAAATGGTAGGGAAAAAAAAAAGAAAGAAAACAGATCGCTTTTGAGAGTTCACTGAGGATATCAATATTAATAGGAGACAACCAGGTATCATTGAGAGTAAGAGGATGAAGAGAACCTTCATTAAAAAAGAAGATTGCATTGAGCAGTAAATAAATACTGGCAGTTTGGGACTGATATATTTACTTAGAGCTACCTACTTGAAAGTAATCTTGAAGTTATGAAATGCGTTATATTCCATTGAAATAACGTAGCCTCACTACTTACTAAAAATACGTACATACATACATACATGATTTTTTTTCTCAGTTACCCAGTTTGTTGAGATAATATAATTTCCAAAAAAAAAAAAGTGCTAGTGTAGAAGAAGTTAATAATTAGTGCAATTGTCTCACAACCTTAAGTGCCAGAAATTTGGACTGTATGTGTGATATGTGCAAGTAGAATCTGAGCAATAAAATCAGAGTGTTGTAACAGTCAATCAGGACACTTATTCAGTGTAGAACATGGTGATGGAGCACTTTAAACCTACCCGTTTCCAAGCCAACATTTTACTGTGTCCTCAGGAGCCCACAGTCTCTTATTCACAATCTTCAACTTTTTGCTCTAAATGAAAGTTGCTTTTAATCACACTCTCCAGGGCGTGTCTTCCCATCATCTAGTAGGCCTTCTCTAGCCAGGCTTTCAAACCTTCACCTCCACCAAAAGGCTCTTGCTAAGGTCTTTGAAGATATTCTTGTTGCCAAATCTTTGTTTTCAACTCATCTCCATATCCAATTTGAGTTCTTCATTAAGATCAGTTGACACAGATGATGACGCAATTCTCGAATCGCTTTTTTCTCTTGACTTCCAGGACATGATTCTTTTTCACTTCAACTTCTGTATCTGTGGCTCTTACAAATTAATATCATTTACAAGCCCCACCTCATCTCCATGACTTCAATTATTAGACTTATTTTCACTGTCTGCTTTCACTCTTCATACGATCTAATCTAGTGTCTAGTTTTACATAGCCTAGTCTTCAGATTCCTCTGTCCAATAAAGTTGTGACATCCTCACTTACGTATATAATAAGTAGCTTTGATTTTATATTTTCCAAAAAGAATATTTGACACTTCACAAAATAAATACCTTTTGCCCTTTCCATTGTCTTCCTCATCTTTGCAATTGGTGATTTATTTTTTTCTCACTTCTCAGGCCAATGAATATTTCTTGCACATCTCATATCCAACCTATCAACAAGGTTTTATAGGCTCTATCTACAAATTATACATATTTATATGTATATTATACATATATACATAGAATCCCAGCACATCAAGCAGCACTGTCCAATCTCTAGTCATCATTATTTCTCATTAGATTATTACAAAAGTTCTTTTTTATTTGTCTCCCAGTTTCTACCTTTGCTCTGCTAAAATCTGTTCTCCACTCATCAGCAATGATATTCTTTAAAATGAAAATGAAATCATGACATTCACATGTTCATATGCACTCAACAGAAGCCAAATTCTTACTGTGGCATATGTGATCTCTGCTAAATTTCTGACTTCATCTCTTATTCACACCACTCCTAGCTGACTGGCTGACTTATTTCATAAGCATTCTAAGTATGTTCCTGTCACAAGACCTTTGTACTCCTTCCCTTGCTTGAGATGCTCATTTCCTAATATATGTGTGGCTTGCTTCTTCATAGCCTGCAGATTTCTGCCTAGGTGTCTTCTTTTCTTAGACTCTTCCCTAATCAACCTTTAGAAAATAGTATTCCAAAGTATTTTTGTCCCCTTTCAATTCTTTACTTTTAACACAACACTGCTGCCACCTGAATATATTTATTTTTTTCATTTTCCACCTTCTATTAAAAAAGAGTTCTGTAAAGGAAAGAACCATTCCTGTTTTATTCACCATTCTATTACTGGCTTGTTAATACCTGTTAATATATATTGAATAATAAGTGAAAGGATAAATATAGAACTTTATAAAATAGTTAACTTCGTAATGGACACTAGATTTCCAAGGGATAAGGAGGTTAAATTATTTTCAAACAAACTATATCTATATCTATTTCTACCCAGGAATAAATCCCTGGACTAGAGTTTCAAGGGATACTCTTTGGGAAGACCCAATAACTGTCACATAGATCTGCAGTCAAAATTCTGGTCTCTAGGACAGTGTATCTGGTAAGCAATACTCTTGTTCTCTTTATTTTATTGTTGGGGAACATATATTAACGTGTGAAATCTATCCTTTTTAACAAATTTGAAGTGAGCGGTACATTACATTGACTATAGCTACAACGCTGTACAATATATCCCTAGAGTTTATCTACGTTACTTAACCAAAACTTTATACCTGTTTAATAACTCCCCATTTCTCCCTTCTCCCAGGCATTGGTAATGATTTTATCTTGGATTTTATGAATTTGACTATTTCAGAAATACTGACAAATGAATGGACAAAGAAAATGTGATATATTATATATATCCTACACACACACACACACACACACACAGACTCACACACACATATACTCATGTGCACACAACACACACACAATGGAACACTATTCAACCTTAAAAAAAGATGGTAAGTGAGGTGCCTGGTTAGTTAAGTGTCCAACTCTTGATTTTGGCTCAGATCATGATCTCTGGGTTGTGAGATCGTGTCCTGCTCAGGCTTCATCCTAGACATGGAGCCTGCTTATGATTCTCTTTCTCACGCTCCCTCTGTCCCTCCCCCATCTCTCTCTCTGCCTCTCAAAAGATGGTAAGCAACATTCTCAATGAGTTGCTTATTTGGCCATCTTTCTCTGGATATGACAAATATTGCATCGGCATTGGGGAATTTGGTGCAATGAGTTAGAAAATGCAAAAATGCATATAGGGGATGCCTGAGTGGCTCAGCGGTTGAGCATCTGCCTTTGATTCAGGGAGTGAACCTGTAATCCCGGGATTGAGTTCCCAGATGGAGTCCTGCACTGGGATCCCTGCATGGAGCCTGTTTTTTCCTCTACCTATGCCTCTGCCTCTCTCTCTCTCTCTGTGTGTGTGTGTGTGTGTGTGTGTCTGTCTCTTATGAATAAATAGATAAAATCTTTTAAAAACAAACAAAAGAGTGAATATAGTTCTGGATCCATATCACCAAAACTGAATGATCCTGTAAGAGCTCTTCTATTTTCATTAAAGCAAATACATTACATAGCTACTCTCTTAATATAATTGTATTTATACAGACTGAATAAATACACTTCAGGACTAGAATTTACAACATATCCTCATCAAAGTTCCTATTGCATCTTATGTTGTCTCACAGCAAGATTAGCAATTTGAGTAAGTACATTTTATTTCCATTGAGTTACTGCTATCATTATATAGTTACTCCCAGAATGACACAACTCCATTATAGCAGGCTTTATATGACTAAGGTCTTCCATTAATGTAACCTCATAAATTTATAAAAAGCCAAAATGAGAGCTCTTGTTTCTCCAGTGTGTTTATCAAGCAATGAGTTCATATTGTTGGCTCTAAAAAGCTTACTTTAAAGTAATTAAAAGCAGTACTTGTGTCTCCCAAGGGTAATTGCTGCTTATTTATTTATTGTTTTATAATTTACCTTCATTAGTTCAGAGTGACAGGGCCAGTTGTAGAACAAGCATCAGGTTATTAGCATGTTATGACCATTTGAACTCAAATAGTCAGTGGAGTGAAAATTTCAACTAACAGTATACCAACTTGAATGCGATTCAGCCAGTGATATAGACCTCAAACAGGAAAGAAAAGCACACAACTAAATTTGATCAGACATATTTTTCTGTGTTGTTAAGTGGAAAAAAACAAACCCGAAAACCACTGAGGTTAAAATTGATCCACAGATACATGCACCATTATATTAAATAACCAATTTGAGTCATTGAGGTAAAGATGTTTCATTTGGTTAAAGTGACTCAAACCATTTTTTCAGAGTCATCTGATATTATCTCTATATCTATTTGGGAACATATAATCAAACACCATCTCTGTGTGCCTGTATTTCTGTATGTCTGTATTATTTCTTTAGAAATTAATGCCTTGATCTCAAATTTAAGCACAGATTCAGCTCGAAGCTGAATAAATTCCATCAGTCTTCTCAAATATCTTTAGGAACTTAAAGATAAATTTGGATATATACTTTTGTTGCAAGTTCAGATATTATTTTTTCAAAAGATTTAGGCATCTACATAGGAACAAATATAAAAATACACAATAAAAACTGACCATTATTGCTTTCTTGTACCTAAATGCTAAGTGAATAGAACCATTATTGCATTCTTTAAATAAACATGAAATAAACACCTACTAAATTGTAGATGTGTAGGCAGATTTTGGATATTCAATGAGACATATATAAAATGCAATCTCTGGGAAGATTGTAGTGTTATATTAATAAAGTATTAAAAATAAAAAATATTATTGTTATTGTTATTAGCCATACTTATGGCTTATTTTGAACTTGGTACCATGGTGAACTCATTACATGTGTTAATCACATCATCCATGAAACAAATTTTGACCCACGTTTTGCAGATGATGAAACTGGGCAGTAGAGTAACTCCTCTGTGTCCCATGGCTAGTGGTTGTCAGAACTGGAAATTAAAACCACGCCATCTGATTCTAGATCCTAATGCCCTAATTACTGTATCCTGCCATGCCTAGTAAAAGTTGACAAAACATATCTATAAAAATGTGTCATAAATACCATGATTACTAACATAAAAAGACCAGTTTAAAAAGTGCATAGAGCAAGGGATTTCAAATCTTCTGTATTGACTTAAATAAAGCAAGTCAAGAGGCAATTTATACAGCAAAGAACCCAAATGCTGGATCTTCAAAGAAGAGCCAGTATCTGAGAGATAGGTAAGTTCATGGGGAAGCACAACTCAAGAAAAAATCCACATCCAAAGTAATCTGGCATCACAAGAGAGCTATAGATCGTTCTATATGCTGTGATGGAGGTGGAGAAGAAAAAGAGAGCAGTTCAAGAAGGAAGACAAAGCAAAACATTAAACTGTCCCATGTTCTCATGAGAGTTCCTCCCGATATTTGTCATACACATATTAGATAATTGTAGTCATATCTAGAGCAGTGTTTTAAAATATCTGTTTATTTTAATACAAGTCAAGAAGAAAATGCACACAAACTGTTACAAAAGCTTTTTAATGCATATTGTGAGGCTGAAATAAGTATTTAAATGGAAAATGATGAATTTACTTAAAGAAGACTATTAAGTGTATCATAATGCATTGCTACCTGAAAACAAAGCCTGAAAGATGGTTTGGAAACTACATCTGTGTACAAAATGAGGACTTTGACCTCTATCCTCTGAACACTTAAGAAGAGCTAAGAGATTAAAAGCATTTCCATGTTACACTTTTTATCTTGAAACTATTCACTCAGCAGGACCGCCTATGTCCAGGTTGGATGTGGTTGATGACAAAGCATTGAGACTTAGGCCAGGTGCCTTAGATCAGGTATCTGGGGTGATTTGGATTTGGGCAAATGTGGGGCGACTGGTACCAGACAATAAAATGCAAGATGTAGAACAACAGTTGTTTGGTTTTATATTTTGATTGGGCCAGGTTGAATTTCAGATTCAGATATATGCAGATTGAATGCCCAAGTGCAGATACAGGCGGACTGGATGCTAAGAGACTGGCTGAGCACTTTCCCGGGGAAAATACCTTTCCCTGGGGATCATTGCACACATAAACTAAGCACAAGTCAAAATATTATATTTCAGGGATCCCTGGGTGGTGCAGCGGTTTGGCGCCTGCCTTTGGCCCAGGGCGCGATCCTGGAGACCCGGGATCGAATCCCACATCGGGCTCCCGGTGCATGGAGCCTGCTTCTCCCTCTGCCTATGTCTCTGCCCCTCTCTCTTTCTCCCTCTGTGACTATCATAAATAAATAAAAATTAAAAAAATATATTATATTTCATAGTGTGAGAATCACATGATCAAACAATGGTTCAAGGCCCTTGGATTGGAATATCTAGGACACACAAAGCTGAAAGACTCCCTGTTGACCCTATTGAGTCAGAATTTGCACGTGGTCGGTGGGTATTTATTGCCCTCTTTGGTCTCCTTACTACATTTCCCCCTCTTCAGAACTTCCATATTGTAGACACTATTTTGATAAGAAGGAATAGAGACAATCACTGGATACCTCATTTGGGGGAAGACAAGCCATTAAACTGCCAATCAACATTATCCAGATGTCTGCTTCTGGTTACCTCATTCCTCACATTCTTTCCACCTTCTAGCTAACTGCTTTCAATATGTAGTTTGCTTGCTTTCAGACTCTTGTCACAACCTCTTCTTAATTGCCCTAATTCACATCCTGCAACTTTGCAATGCAGAAAATGAATGAACTTGCGGTGAACTAACAATTACTGAGTATGACACGGAACACATTCCTATTTTCCAGCGTTAGCATTATGTTCCATTTGGGAACAGATCCAAGGCTCCCCTAAACACAGATCGTTTCTCTCACCTTCACAAAAAAATTCTAGAACTCTCAGCTTGAAAGTTCTCTGCTTATCTTGCCTGCTAATCAGGCCATTAGCTCAGTTATCAGGAAATTCTTATTTTAGACAGTGGCTTATGTTGAGGTGCAATCTGCTTCCTTGTGACTTCCAATGATGACTTCCAGTCCTGTCCTTCATCTAGTAAAAGTGCATGTGTCCTCTTTTACCATGACAGTCGTTCATGCCATCAATAAAGTGGCTAACAAAATTATGTCATTGTATTAGATAATCTCCAATACAATATACTCACCTAACATCAACATATCACAAATTATTTTAAATATGTGATCTGCTTTATGAAAATTATGCACATTTTCCCAAAGTATACTTATATTTACATGCAACCAAATTCTGCCTTACAATACCAATATTAAGTTATACAGTACCTATAAAAGTTATTTTTAAGCAAGCAAATAATCATTTCTTACTTGTGAATAAAATGATGATCTAATAATTAGAAGGAAATAACCCATTTATTTTGAGTGAAATTCAAGCCTACCACTTATTAACAGTATGATCTTCAGCAAATCATTTAATTATTTTATAATTGATAGACACAGCACTTATATTACACTATTACTAACAGAAGGACATTTGCTGTTTGCTGGTTGGTCTTGTGAAGTTACACCCGTTTTTTAAAAATACTGCCTCGGGACGCCTGGCTGGCTCAGGGGTTGAGCATCTGCCTTGGGCTCAGGGTATGTTCCGGGATCCAGGGATCAAGTCCCACATCGGGCTCCCTGCAGGGAGCCTGCTTCTCTCTCTGCCTATGTCTCTGCCTTTCTCTATCATGAATAAATAAATAATCTTTAAAAAATAAAAATAAAAAAAATAAAAATTTCTGCCTCATGTATTCCAGGCAAACTCTAAGGCATGAAATATATTGTTTGCTCATTTAAGGAATAGATTTATTGTCATATCCCTTGCTATTACCACACATACCAATGTGTAGAGACTTTTGAATGTATACACATGTGAGCATCTGAGTTTACTTCTTAAGAGTCTTCATTGGGATCCTCATTAGATCCAAGGTCATGGCATGGAAAACATAACAAATGATGTTGGGAAAAGAGTGTGGACTATTTGCTTATATTAGAACACTTCTTCTATATTTTCTTTGGTTTAGGTGACTACTTTATATCAAGAAAATAAAGCCATATTGAAAACTTGAACTTCTTGAATGCATGGCAGTTAAGGTAACTATCCTATCTTAAAATATGTTACACTAGGCTGCCAATATCCTTCTTCTTATCACGCTCTCCACTCTTAACAATTATTTTTCCAATGGAGAAAGAAGCCAGAAATGGGATATGGTTTAAGCAGGTAAATATGTGAAGTATATATTTTTAGAACTTGCCATAATATTGCTCCCACTTCTATTCCCTGACTTCAGCTTTGACAAGTGGAGGAATTCTTGCTCCCATACTTTTATTAGAGTCTTTTCTGGGTATGGAGTCACAAATGTAAATGTCTTAAGGACAAGAGTCTACATCTTACTCCTGATGCTATTCTCAACTTCTTTCAGTGAGCCCAGCACCTATTAGGCTTGTAACAACTTTTTTAATGAATATGTTACTACCACATCATGACCTCATTCACTATTCATTATTCATTCATCAGTGGTTTCCAATAATTGCCTACCGACTTCCAATGTACTCTTTAAGACTTCAATTTTGCTGCCCTCACCCTCCAGACTACTGCCAGAAAGTTCTTTTTAACATTTGAATCTCACCATGCCATTGTCTTGCTTAAATCTCTTAATGAATCTCTAACATCCACATGATAAATTATATAATTTCCAAAGTACAGAACACGCTACCTTTTATCAGTTGAGTTTTGTTCTATCTTTACAAATGCCTGTCTTGGGACCCCTTCATATCTCAGTGGTTGAGCATCTGCCTTCGGCTCAGAGCATGATCCTGGGGTCCAGGGATCAAGTCCCACATCGGGCTCCCTGCATGGAGCCTGCTTCTCCCTCTGCCTGTGTCTCTGCCTCTCTCTGTGACTCTCATGAATAAATACATAAAATCTTTTTAAAAAATGAGAGACTCCTAACTCTGAGAAACAAACAAGGGAAGTGGAAGGGGAGGCAGGCAGAGGGATGGGGTGACTGGGTGATGGGCACTGAGGAGGGTACTCGATGGGATGAGCACCGGATGTTATACAATATGTTGGCAAATCGAACCTCATTAAAAATGTATATAAAAAGATTTTATGTATTTATTCATGAGAGACACACAGAGAGAAACAGAAGCATAGGCAGAGAGAGAAGCAGGCTCCCTGCAGAGAACCTGAGGTGGCACTGGATCCCAGGATGCTCGGAGCCAAAGGCAGATACTCAACCACTGAACCACCTAGGTGTCCCTACAGATACCTGTCTTGTCAACCCCACACTTGTTCTTACTCTATAGTTACATCAATTTGCGTTTCTCCAAATATAACATACTCCCTCACACCTCTGTGCATTTAAGTATGTGTGTGTGTGTGCATGTATGTGTATGTATATGTTTTCAACCTTATTTATTTTCCTTATGAAATCAGATTCTGATTAACATTAAAAATTATTTACTGAGTTGTTTCTGTCTCTCTCTCTCTCTTTTTCTCTCTTTTTCACTAAACTCTGTGTTAGACACTTTTTAAAATGCAGTACTTAATCTTTGAAACAGCCATTTAAGTAAAATAAATCTATCCCTATTTTACAGAGGCCCAAAGAGCTCAATTTATCCACTGTCTAAAACACCTCTAATGTAATAGAATCAACTCATTTCAAAACAGATGTTGGATTCATTCTGCCATAATTTCCTTCCTTTTTTTACGGTGCTGGCTTTGGTTTGCTACCTAGTAATCTAGGACTTTTAAACCTAATTTTAGTCATAAATTGGTCTATAATTTCCCGTCTTACATTGTCTTTGCTTCATTTAGTAATAACATAAATAAATAAATAAATAAATAAATAAATAAATAAATAAATAAATAGTACACACATATATTAACTGAGATGGCCTTAACTTTCCCCTCAGGGTAACTACCCTTGAGACAGATTTCTTCCTGACCATAGGCCATTGACCTTCTTTTCCTTAGAACACTTCTTTTAGAAAACTTGCAATTGTAAATTCTTTCTCCGCTCCTTTGAAATGTAAATCTTCTCCTAGCCTTTTGCCAGTTTTATAATCCAGGAATGTTTTTCTCAAGGACCTAGAGGCCATCTCTTTGAAAAGTAATCATAGTGGAAGACAGGATCTTTATCTTTCATTCTCCATGGAAGTCAATAAGTGTTGATAAGCAAGTAGAGATGACCTAATTACATTGACCAACCTCCCCACTAACATTCTCCAGTACTTCATACTGGCTTACCCCAGTGTTTAAACACTCTCCCATCTTTTGTTTCGGTGAACCCAAGATCTTTCTTTCTCCTCTGTGATAATGAGCTTGAATAAAGTCTTTCCTGCCTCTTTAACCTTGCCTGGTAGAGTTTTTCTTGAAAATATACATTTATACAAAAACTTAGTGTTGATGTTTTCAACTTCTTCCTTTCTGTCTATCCTTGTAGTTTTAGACCTGTTTTTTTTTTAAATCACCTCATTGTTATATGAAGTGGGTCCAAAGAAGAAAAGTATATGTTCTATTTATCATCTGAACCTAGAAATAGTCCGCTGTTAGATGTATTCAATTTCTAAAAAAAAAAAAAAGAATAAAGAAAAAAAAAAAGACTTATGTTTCTCTATAGCAGGAAGAGTATTTTTTAAAGATTTTATTTATTTATTCATGAGAAACACAGAGAGAGAAACAGACATAGGCAGAGGGAAAAGTAGGCTCCCTGCAGGGAATCCAATGTGGACTGGATGCAGGGGCCACAGGATCACACCCTGAGCCAAAGGCAGATGCTCAACCCTTGAGCCACCCAGGCATCCCAGCAAGAAGAGTATTTATATTAGCTGGATATGCAATGTCTTTCAGAGCTGCTATTAATAATTCTTTGAGGAAATAAGATTTCGAGCTTCCTTTCTTGAAACAAATTCCATGTGCATCATTTTTTCCCTCTATTTTAATATATTTAAGAACCAACTCATGGTCAGGCACATATTTGGGACTACACATGTATTGAATGATTTAATTAATTTACAACTTCTCTCTAGATTATCTCCTCCATGAGGTCACTTTCACAATTACTCCATGCACATTTCCTCATGGAATTGGTCCAGTGCTGTGAATGGCACTTGTCCTTGCAGATCTGATAGCTGGAAATAGGCCCATTCTCCTCTTGATGATTCTTAGAATTGTTTGTGTGTTTCCTTTTTTTTTTTAAGATTTTATTTATTTATTCATGAAAGACATAAATAGAGACAGAGATATAGGCAGAGGGAGAAGCAGTCTTCCTGCAGGGAGCCCAACGCAGAAATTCCTATTCAAGGAAGTACATGATCTTATAAGTCTGATATGGGAAGAAAACTTCAAATACATAAACAGTATTGTAATAAGTTTTAAATATTTAAAATAATTTCGCTTATACACTTAATTATACTCCACTGTCTTTTCCCCATATAAAGACTCCATAGATTGAGGTTGTTGAACATTAATATTGCCATGAATACTTAGAGACCTTTTCTATGCAAATATTTAAGAAAATAAGCAATCATATAGTGTATAATTAGCCTGTTGTGAGAGTTTGGTATCCTTGGGAAGTCCAAACTATTTTACCAAAAATTCCCATAGTGTATAATTAGCCTGTTGTGAGAGTTTGGTATCCTTGGGAAGTCCAAACTATTTTACCAAAAATTCCCATTTTCATAGTAGTTTCTCTCCAAACTGTTATCCACTGAGATAATAGGATTATCTTTTAAGATATAGAGTCACTCTTCTTCTTAAAACAACACACACACACACACAAAAACAAAACAAACAAAAAAACATACATTCCCCTCCATGAAATCATGTGCAAATTCTCTTACACAGAGTTCAAGACTGTGTGGGGGGCTTTAGTGCCTGACTCCGGTCCTGGTCTGTGTTGAGGATCTCAATCTATAGCTACAGGTCACGTGAAGGGAATCCTGAACCTCTAAATGACTTGGCATTCTACACATTGCACTTCAAAACATGCATTTTGAATTATATTTCCTCAAGTATTTTCAATGGGTATATAATGTTTAAGAAGTTGAAGGCATTTCCTAATACATTAGACCACACAATCCTCCATCTAGAGAGTGAAAATAATTACAGTCTATGGAAACCTCTTTTTTTTTAATATTAAAATGCTGCATGTGGTTGACATTGTTTTCAAGGTCAGTAGAGTTAAGTTCAGTTAGAGAAGAAAGGGTTTTTCATTTTGATAATTTGAAAACAGTCTTCTAAGGGAGAGAATGATGTCAGTGATATTGCTTCTTTTATGTTTAAAGGATAAAGAAAAGTCTCACTTTTATCAGACTCAGAAAGAAGTGACACTCTACTAAATATTTAAAGAGGGTCTTATATACCTTAGAAAAGGTTTGAATGAATTCTTTGTGGAAATAGCATCTACAGAGAAAAGAGGAAATACATTAAACTTTAGCGTTTATTGTAGTTTATTATAAGAATTTATATGAGACCATGAATATCATTTAATATACCATATAGTAGCATACATTTTAATACATTTAGAGAACATATTCTGAAACTCTATTCTAGTGAAGTATGACACTGCTCTGAGAATAAAACTGGCTCATTTTTACCCTAGCCTTGACTATTTTTTTTCTTCAACAACGATTTAAATGGCTTTTAGGCACTCACTCAAGGAGTTTTATACATTACTCTGCCCATGATAAAAAATGTGTACTGATCTCCAAGTCTGACTTTATTTCATTGCTAAACTGAGCTCCTTACCAACTAGATTTGACACTACTGTATTTGTCTATGCTCTTCAGCCTTTTAATTTAAGTAGGAAATATAATGCCACATCATTTCAAACTTTAGGAGACAATTACCTCTCTTTTCTCAGAACCAACCTCTATAAAGGCGCAGAGGATTGTATGTGATGGAAACTCATGACACACTACTCAAGGGTCTATGAGAATGTTGAAAAGACAGATTCCTGCTCTGTGTGTTTGGAATGCATGCAGAAAGGAGGACAGCCTGGTCAACATGGCTCAGAAAAGCACAGAGGATAAAAAGAAGCCATTCTTTCTGCTTCCTCTTTCTTCTCAGATTTGTCTCAGTCAACTACTACATATCTGGAGGAGGAGGGAGTTGTTCTGAAGCTCAGAAAGAGAAATCTCTACATAGTGGTGATTATGTCTTTTCTATTTAATTCAATTTTGATAAGTAAATAACCATGCAAAAAAAAAAAAAAAAAAAACAAAGTATAGATTTTAATAATGGTGATGACCTGTAAGAGTCATTTGTAAGACTAAACAGGGCCATACAAAGAGATAGGCTCTATCTGAGTTTGATGTCATGACTTTGACATTTTGCTGTTAATATAGAATCTCATAAGGGGCATCTGGTGGCTCAGTAGGTTAAGCATTAGACTCTTGATTTTGTCTCAGCTCATGATCTCAGTTTCCTGAGATCAAGCTGAGCCCCCGTTGGGCTCTATGCTGAGTGTGGACCCTGCTTAAGGTTCTCACCCTCCTTTTACTCCACCACCCCACCCCATGCACTCTCTCTCTCTCTCTCTCTCTCTCCCAAAAGAAAAGAATATCTTAGATGTAAAATAGAGTGACATTCTTGTATTTGCTTTGCTTTTTATATTCGGCATAAGTATACTTGGTTTTTAAGCCCGGTGGCAGATTTGGATCCTGTAAGCAAGTTTAGAGATCCTTACCACATGTTAATTTAAATCAATATCTCTAAATGTGAACCAGAACTCAGTATTTTAAAAAATTTCTCAGGTGATATCAATGTGCAGCCAATGTTCATAAATATTGATACAAATCATTCCTTGGTTGGGACGCGTGGATGGCTCAGTGGTTAAGTGTCTGCCTCTGGCTCAGGGCATTATCTTGGAGTCCTGGGATAGAGTCCCACATCAAGTTCCATGCATGGAGCCTGCTTCTCCTTCTGCCTATGTCACTGTTTCTCTCTGTGTCTCTATATGTGTGTCTCTCATGAATAAATTAACAAAATCTTTAAAAATATAACATTTATAAATAAATAAATAAATAAATAAATAAATAAATAAATAAATCCTTCTTTGGAAGGTACAGCTAAAGATTATTTTAAATATTATTATTATTTTATGAAAACATTAAAATGTAAAGAAAAGGTATCAGTTTTAGTTTAAAAATTGCCTGGATTAAATTTAACCATTCCTTATATACACTTTGAAATATTTCATTTTCCTTCAATTATAAAATGGAGTAAAATTACAAAGCCTCCAGAGAATTTGCAAGGATTATAAATAATAGGTAATGCCAATCATATAATTATTGAATAAACAGATGCTCATGCAACAGAAGTGATTTTGGTATATTCTCAGATAAAATTATACCTTGTAATTCACATCTCCTCTTGCTCTATAACTTTGGCCTTCTTTTTTTTAATTTTTTTTTCCTGTCATCAGAAACTTAGTGTTAGGGGTGGCAAGGTGATAAACTTATCCCAACCTCAATTTCTATGTTTTAGATAAAGTTGTTACTTCTCTGTGAGATCAGGGATGCCAAAATAGTACACTCTATTCCAGAAATGCTATAGTTGGTCCAGAGAGAGGAATTTAACCTAGTGTGGGCCAATGAGAGTCAGTACTCAAACTTTTTTAAAAACTGCTCAAACACAGGGAATTCCCTTCAAGTTGGCTTAACAGTGCAAAGATGTAAGGCTAGACTCTTGTCATCCATTTTGCTATCAAGTAGATTCTAGCAACATAGAGGAGAATAGAATTAGGGGAAGTGGAGAGACCAGATCCTGGTGTATTTATGAAAGCCCCTTGGTGAAGTGTTTCCTCAAACTAAATAAGTTCATGAACTACCAATTTTTTTTTTTTTTTTCTTTTTTTCATTTCTTCCTTTTCTTTTTTCAGCTTTTGGGTCAGTCTATAGCATAGATTGCATTTTCTGAAACTTTCAACAAAAAAGATCCTAAATACATACACATTAAAAAATATTTTCTTATTTCCCTACTCTTGTATCTCCTTATAATCTATGATCTGGAAATAGACAACTACTTATAGTTCACAAAATAAATTATTAATGTATGGCCTTCTTTCTTTTTATATGATTTATTTCTGCTGCATAAAATAGCTTTCACTTATTTTTCTTCTTGAGAAACCACATCTCTGCACACATTTAGATCAGATATTAAATCCTTATTCTTTCTGCAGTGTCCAGTAAAAACTATTTCCTTCTCCTCTGGATTAGCTTTGATTTACATTAGCTAATCCTACTGTATAACTGAAAGAAGCAAGATCATGCCTTACTCATCTTTTAACTTCTACATTTAATGCAATGGCTAGTATAGATTACAGTCTCTATTAATATAATTGAATTAACTGAATTGACTTTTCTCTGAGTTAATAAAATGGTCAGATTGGCTTCATGAGTACAATTGCAATATTCACAACAAAGGCAGCAATGTTTCAAACATTTGACAATGCTTGAAAATCTGCATTTCATTCCAGGTATAACCCTTTTGGAAGAAGAGAAATAACAGCAAATTAGAATATTCCTATAAGAAATTATATAGCTGAATCACTGAAATAGGTGTATTTAAAGCAACCGGAGAAACCTGAGATATCTATTTTGATGGTTGTTTTTAACATTTGAAAAAAAAAAAAAAACAGCCTTATAGTGCCGTATAGTGAACTAGAGAACAAAACTAAAGCCAGTGACAAAATTTATAAGGAAATCGGGAGCATATGGAAGATATGTTGAACAATTAAGATACACATTAAACAAATAGGTACATTCTTCATCGTCAGAGAGGATGAAGTTCCTTGTCCTTTAAAAAGCTTTCAAAGAAAGAAGAGAGGTAGATGAGAGGATTTGGAGAAAAACTTTGCACTTCTAAAATTTTTTGATGGAATGATGCACTATGAATATCATTGACCTAGAAATTAGGATACAAAGACAACATCCAAGTAGTGATCATCAGGCAATTGTGCACACCCTTTCTTTGTTGTTTCATTTGCTAGTGAGTGGATAGGATCTTAATGATCTGGAATATTTTTTCCCAGTTTAAGACTTTGATACTCTTGTCTTCATTTATTTTCATGTATAGTACATCCTAGCTTGAATTTTTCTTAATCTTAATTAATATTTTACCTTGATGAGCAATCTGGAATCAAATTAGAAAAAATATACATATAACTGAAAAGTTTAAATATATATATGAATGAAAATGAACTATCAACATACAAATTAAGAGTTTTAAGTATCTAGAATAAAAGTAAGAACTAATTTGCATGCATTTAAAATGATTCCATAACTAGTAATTAGCAGAACATATGTCTAAGATCTACCTAAGTTTATTAAATTATATGTGCCACCAATTTGGGAACATATGCTTTAAAAATTACATCCTTCGTATCTAAACAAACGCAATCCAGATATCATTAACACTAATTGTGAGGTTTGAAAAGACTAGGAAAACCATACCACTAATTTTGCATTGATTTTATGAAGAAAAATATTAGACATCTATAATAAATCATATAAGTTTCTAAATATGACATTGATAAACAATACACACATCACAGAAAGATAAAATAGTGTATATCTAATCAAGTGATCATTATGTAATTTTAAGTAAACATTAGAACATAATTGAGTAATTGGTTTAATATTAGAGAATTCTATAAATCTCAGACTGGAAAAGACTATGTTAATACAAACATCTTTCTGGGAAAATGCTTGCCTTAAAAACAGATACTTGCAATCGTTCCTTGAGGAATTACATACAATTGTGGGCAGAGAGAATCAATTATTGTTTTAAGCATTGCTACCCAAGTTTCCATGCTACAAATTGTTTAAAAACTGGAATAGGTAACTTGGGTGGATGTTTTGCTTTGTTTAACTTTTTTTCCCCCATAAAAGATCTAGAAGAAATAGAACATGATTGTGGCTTGCCAATGAACCTAATCTATCCCACATGCTAAAATATCAAGTCAATAGGATTCCAATTCAAAATTTCACTATCAGTGTGAGTGGCAGACAATAGGGGGAGATCTAAAGTCATATATATATATTTTTTTTGAAAATAATTAAAATCACAATTACATGAGGGTAAAATTTGGGGGAGCTAATGTGACACTCCCCACTCTCCCACCTCCCACCACCACTAATAACAAAAAAAAAAAAAAAATTCAAACCTTTAAAAATAATTTCCTCAAGTTACTGGAGAAATATGATGATTTGACCTAAAAGGACAGTATGCTAATGGGTTTCACTAGGAAAGATATGGGAAATCAATTATTATAACAGTCATAATAATAAACATTGAGCATCTACTTTGTGTCAGACTTGTAGGCATTCTGTGAACATTGAAATCTAATGAAAATCCTTAGACTTCCCAGTTTCTATCTGCAGAAACCAAGACTTTTTCATAATTAAAAGCAGTAGTTGTTACCTAGACACATCAGGCAAATAAGACTAGAAACATCTTTGGTTGTCACAACCAGTAATGTGGGGAAAACGCACTACTGCTACATGGTGGGTAGAGACAGGGGATGCTGCTAAATATTCAGCAATGCGTGATGTAGCCCCTACTCCCACACCAAAAAAATTACCTGACCCATAATGATGTCAGTAGTGCCAACACTGAAAACCCCTGGCTAGGAAACAAGTCAGAGAATTTGTCCTGCAAATCTTATGATTTATGTTTACAGTTTCACTTCAAACAGGCACAAGTTACAGAGATCAATAAGAGTATGGAGACTTTGACATAAAACAAGCTAAAATAGAAAGATAATTTTGTTTTATGTTATGAATTCAATAAAAATATATAAAATGCTGAAATCAATGGATAAACCTGGAACCTACCTTCAAGGCTTTTGAAATCACTTTGAATTGAGTAGACACACACATACACACA
Organism: Canis lupus familiaris; assembly: GCF_011100685.1. Lineage (NCBI taxonomy): Eukaryota > Metazoa > Chordata > Mammalia > Carnivora > Canidae > Canis > Canis lupus. Next base: position 83,012,152 of record NC_049224.1, read on the forward strand.
TTCACACACACAAAAAGGTCATATAGTAGAATGAAATAAACCCATAGAATAAGTCTATACTTGGAGTTTCAAGTAGGAAGAAGACATATCTGGCTTAGAAAATCAAGAACAACTTTATAAAGAAAGCTAGATTTTTTTTTTTTTTAACCTGGACTTGAGGAATAGGTAGATTTTTAATAGAAAACAAAAGTGTTTTTTAGGGCGATAATTTGAGTTCTCCCTCCCTTCTCCTCTCCTCCCCAACATACTCCATTCCTCCCCTCAATACAGAAATGATGTAATGTGGATAATGTGCTGTCTGAGGAGGAACAGAAAGGAAGTGAACAGCTCTGATAAGAAAGAAGTAAAGAACATTTTCTAGAAATGTCAATTTTGAATCAGATGAATGTGGAAAAGCCCGTGAAGGACAAACTTCAGGCAGAGGAAAAAGCTCACGGAAATCAATGACACCCTGGAAGGAAGTGTTCTGTTTATAAAGTCCTTCTTTTTGGGCAGCCCAGGTGACTCAGCAGTTTAGTGCCACCTTCAGCCCAGGGCCTGACCCTGGAGACCCAGGATCTAGTCCCACGTCCGGCTCCCTGCATGGAGCCTGCTTCTCCCTCTGCCTCTCTTTCTTTCTCTCTCTCTCGTGTCTCTCATGAATAAATAAATAAAACCTTTAAAATATGTGTGTGTGTGTGTGTGTGTGTGTGTATATATATATAATCTTTTTTTTTTAAAGATTTTGTTGTTTGTTTATTCATGAGAGACAGAGAGAGAGAAAGAGAGAGAAGCAGAGACACAGGCAGAGGGAGAAGCAGGCTCCATGCAGGGAGCCAATGTGGAACTCGATCCTGGGACTCCAGGACCACACCCTGGGCTGAAGGCAGCACCAAACCAATGAGCCTGTTAAGGATAATCTATATAACAAGATGGATTCTGATTTAGAAGACAATAATGATATTAAGAAAGCTTCTTCCTTGTTTTCTTAAAAATGCTGAACCTAGGGGCACTTGGGTAACTCAGTGGTTAAGTGTCTGCCTTCATCTCAGGTCGTGGTTCCTGGGACAGAGCCCCACTTTGGGCTCCCTGCTCAGCAGGAAATCTGCTTCTCCCTCCTCCTCTGCCTGCCACTCGTGCTCTCTGTCTTTCTCTATCAAATGAATTAATAAAAGTCATTTAAAAAATGCTGATCCCTATCCTAAGGTGCCTGAGTGGCTCAGCCAGTTAAGCATCTGCCTTTGGCTCAGGTCATGATCTCAGGGTTCTGGGATGGAACCACTTGAGGGGCTCTCTGCTCCGTGGGGAGCCTTCTTTTCCTTCCCCCCTCAGTCCCTTCCCCTAACACTTATGCACATGCCTGCTTTCTCAAATCAATAAATAAAATCTTTTAAAAAAATGCTGAATTTTATCCTATAATAAATGGAAAGCTACTAGATTATTTTAAAAAACATTGGGGGTTCACAATCACACTTTTACTTTACATGGCTGATTTTAACAATAATTTAAAGGATGGATTTAGACATGGGGATAATAATAAGGATAGGTGAAAAATCACAAAATATTATAGTTGTCTAGAGGTGAAATGATGAATCCCTTAGCAGAAATGTTCTATAATGTGTATTAGAAAGAACTCTGTTTCGGAATTTCAGCTTAGGCCAGAGAGGTTAATTAGACCCAAAGTATGGAAGACTTTTCATACAGCAACTGATTCCATTCAAGATAAGTAGAAAACAACTGTGTTCAATTATTTTTTCCTGATTGTCTGTTATGCTTCCAAAATGATCGCTGTGCCATTGTGTATGGACATAGGTCATTTATGTACGCAATTATTCCTCCAAGATACTCTTCTTTGGAGATGATTTATAACAAATCCATCAATGCATTGTTGTGCTCTAAAGAAAATGTATTCCTCAAGCATCAAGTCATATCCTGTCTTTATAAATGATGCTGCAAGAAAAAGCTCTAACTGCATGATGTATCTTCAAAGTCTTAAGACAATTTATTATGGTGGATTTGATTTTAAAATGGAACCATAAATTACATACAGCACTAAAAATTATAAGGTTTAATGATGAGCTTTACGGTAACTCTCATCTGAGACAAATGTTGCCATAAAAATCTAAATCAGCATTTAATGAATTGACAGAAGCTGGAGAATATGAGAGCAGTGCTAGTTGAGAAAGGTTTAAAAGACCTGTAGAGAGAACCCAGGTCAGAAGGTAAAAATCTGCACCTCCTCCGGTCAAACCCCTGGGCACAGAAAGGCTCTCAAATCCCATTTCTTCAAGGTATGTAAAAGCCTCTGCCACTGAAGGGACCGTCTTGATCTGTGCAGGAACTAGCCTTTCATTTTTTAATGCTCCAAATGAGACAAAGAATTAGTAGCTGAAGCATCTGTTCCTGCATATGCCGAACAAAGGATAAATCCTGTATTTAGTGTAGTTGCACACAAAGGAAAGAATGATCCAGAAATGTAAATCATCAAAAAAAAAAAAAAAATTTCCTGGAGTGTTAATAACAGGTCAGTAATTACTCTGTAAAGGAAAGAGACAGAGTTCTATGGAGAATCCGACCCACCCTGTTAGACACCCACGTTGTTTTCTTTGGAGAAAGTAATTTAATTTCAATGGGAAATTATGGTTTCTGGCTGCAATCTCTATTAAATATTTAATTAAAGTTAATGGAAAACCTCCTTTTAAAAAAGCAATCAAACACTAGAATGCTAGAAAATGTGTTTTACCTCCGTTTGGCTGTTACCTTTTAGAAAATAACAGATCATAATTGTCCTTGATGTTAGGAAAAATCCAAATGGAAATATATTAACCGTGTCATCTTCCAAAGCTGAGTTATATGCAGGAAGGGAAATAATCTATTTTTCAAATAATATAGAACATAACTCTTTATGACAATATTTTATAGGGAAATGGAGAAATTTCAGTAGTGGTTATTTATGTTATTATTCCCTTTTGGTATGGCCCATCTAAAGGCATTAAGTATGCAGGGGAATTTTATCTGGTTCAGATGGCAAGATAAGTGAAAGGATTTCATTGTAAAAAGTGCTCAGTGAGCCAAGCTTCAAAGGATAATGAGTATCTAGTACCTCCTTGGATATTAAATTAAGACTTCTCTCCTTTCTTTGACAGAGCCAGGAGGAAATCTGCACTTTCAGTCTTCTGGACTTGTAGGTATATTTAGAAACTCACAAAGGGAGAAATTCAAAGGCCTGAATATGTCCTTTCACCTCCCAAACTGTGAGCAGCGGGATGGGAGTGGTGACTGGTTTTGTTTTTATTTCTGTTTTTTTTTTAAATTTTAAAAACCAATACAAACAAGATCATGCCCATCCTATTTGTTTTTGAATCAGCAGCATCCAGTACAGTGACTCTCAGAGTATGAGCTCAATAAGTGCTTTTTAAAAAAAAGATTGTATTTATTTATTCATGAGAGACACTGAGAGAGAGAGAAGCAGAGACATAGGCAGAAGGAGAAGCAGGCTCCCCCAGGGGAACCCGATGGGGGACTCGATCCCAGGACTCCAGGATCATGCCCTGAGCTGAAGGCAGACACTCAACCATGGAGCCACCCAGGCATCCCAATGCTTTTGAATAAATAAATATCTTTTAACCAGAGTTTTTTATATTAGAAATAGATGACTTTTAGGGATGCCCAGTGGCTGTGTCAGTTGAACCTCTGCAGTGGCTTAGGTCATGATCCCAGGGCCCTGGGATCAAGCCCTATATCAGACTCCTCTCTGCCCTTCCCCCTGCTTGTGCTGTCTCTTGCTCGCTCGCTCGCTCTCAAATAAATAAATAAAATATATATTTTAAAAATAATAGATGGGTTTTATACAGTGCTCTAATATAAGGTATGTGTGTAAATGTTTAAAGCTCCATTGAGTCTCTTAATTTTCTTTTTTCTAAAATCATGATAACACAGAGGAATTGGAGGGATGAATGCATGCCTATAAAACAGGCAAAACAGTCCACTAAAGTAACTGGAAGAAAAGAATGGCATAAATGTTATAAAGAATCACTGTTATTTGATGTCAGCATTTATAGGTTTAGTCCACGTAGCGGTGTAGAAACAGAGAAGGGGAAGCAATACAAGAAAGATGAGTGAGACTATTGTAGTGTTCAGGTTACCATCCTTTCTCCCACTGAAATTACTCCTCTGCATTTTATCAGGCTAGAAATTGACTGGCCACATCTGAAAATTAGGAAGTGAACTTTTCTCTGAAAACTTGCAAACTCCCATTTTCTCTAGAATAGAGATAATTAGGTGGACTTCCTTGTCCCACTTCTCTTAAATTGGACTTAACTCAAAACCTATTATGTTAGTAGAGTATTTAATTGAGAGAAGTATTTCCCAATCTAGTAAGAATGTGAAAACAAGACGTCAAGGACAAAAGGCAAGCTTTGTGGCAGGTGGAAGTGGAGGACAGAAATGAGATAAGAAGAGAATGGGCTAAGAGGTTAATGTGTCACCAGAATAGAAGTTCAAGTAAGAAAACACAGAAAAGAAAGTTTGAGAAAGAAGAGCAAGAAGGAGAGAAGAGTAAATAATAATGAAAATATAGGTACAAGTACAGACAACTTTCAAAGAGGCAAAATGCTTTATCTTTTTTTAAAAAGATCAACTATAAAATGAAACATTTTAGCAATATATTTTAAAGAATTATTTGATGTATTTGGGAGAAAAATGTTTTGAAAAGTTGCTTATGACTCAGTGTCCTAGAATCAATACTCTCATTAAAATCAGAAATAATCAAAAACACAGAAATTTTGACAAACATTTATTCTTACTGGGGGTATATGTAGAATGGGAAGACCTACTTTAAATCCTACTGATCCTTTTTACCTTAAGGAGGAGCCCTGAAAGCAGGCAAGCTTTGAGTCATCCCATTTTCTTCATCCACGCATATCCCTGTGATTCCTGTTGAGTTGACATACCTCCAATCATAGCCCATTTCATTCATTTTTCTCTTTTGTATCATTTGAGGATAATCCTAGGCCATCCCATCATGAAAATCTTAATTGGACCTTTTACATTCCTTCTAAATTCTATGCAGTCTCATCTTCACACAACTACCACCAGATCTTTAAAACTATAAAATATATTACATTAATTCCTTATTTTGAAACTATTCAGTGATTTTCCAATCACACCAAAGAGAGTCAAAGCGCTTTCTTCTGACTTACAAAGCTTCATGGATTGCAATGCTGTTTACAATCACCTGTTTTTCTCCTCTATAAGACTATGCTATTCCTATCTTTGTCGCACTTGCCCTTAGGGGACATACATGTACCCCCTTCTATTGCTAAGCTTGGAAATCCACACACTCTTGGGCAACGGAGTCATACGCGAACACAGAAACCTAAGAACATAAACTATAAAAGAACAAGATATAGCACCTACCCCTGTCTTTTCATTCAATTCCAATGCCTATCCATTCATGCCATAGCCTAAAAACTAATCAATTTGTATCATTTATTTGTGAGACCCAGGGAGCATAAATTAAAATATCAGGGTCTACACTACAGAGTGCACCATAAGACAGCAGTTTAGTATTCTCCTCACTTTAATGTCAAATGTTAGAGACTTTGTCCTATGGAGGGCTTCAACACACTGTTGGTCAAAATGGCAACACAGGCAGTGTTGGTGGAGTGCACAGACTTTATTTCGTGAGCAGAGAGAGAAGACAGCGAATTTAAAGGCAAAGCATTCATTTGGGGAATTAGCTGCAAGGGATTACTGAAACAAAAGAGGAAGAACATGTCAAAAAAAAAAAAAAAAGACAACTAAGGCATCTGGTGCAGTGGTCTGGGTTTCTGATTCTTGGTTTCAGCTCAGATTGTGACCTCAGGGTCATGAGACTGAGGCCCATGTAAGCTCTGTACGCAACACACAGTCTACTTAAGACTCTGCCCTTTCTCCCATCTCTGTCTCTCTTTCTAAAACTATAAATCTTTTTTTTTAAGATTTTATGTATTCAATTGAGACAGAGAAATACATAGAAAAAGAGAGAGAGAGAGAGAGAGAGAGAGAGCATGAGCAGGAGGAGAGGCAGAGGCAGAGGGAGAAGCCAGGAGCCTGACGTGGGTCTCGATTCCAGGACCTGGGGATCATGACCTGAGTCAAAGGCAGACTTAATGAACTGAGCCACTTAGACACCCATAAGTAAATATTAAAAACCAAAAACAAAAAAAGGGACATGGCATCTGACATCAGAGTTGAAGAGAAAATAACCTCTGATGAGTCTCCAGAACTGTATGAATATGTATTCATGTATTCATTCCTTCTTTTTTTTTTTTCATTCCAAAGAGGCTCAAACCACAGAATTCTTTCTTATAAGGATTGAGACTAAATTATTTTCCCGTGAGATGAACAATAACATAAACATTTAGACCAATCTGTTCTATTATATATTATTATTATTATTACCAAAGCCAACTTCACCTGAATGAGGTAAGATCAAGATTTTACTAAACTTCCGGCAGCAAAAGAATTTTATTTTACTTGTGTGCTGTTTGGTAAATTTTATATTAACATTTACTTTATCCAACATTTAAAGTAAATGGGCTGCTGTGATTATCCAAAACAACAGTCTGAAGTTTAAGGGACTCTTTTAAGTAAATCTGAGTGAGAATGTTCATAAGTGCTTGTGAATTGAAGCTGCAAGTGGCTTAATCTAAATCACAGCATGGGTAATTGCAGTAAATCCTCTGCACATAGCCCACAATTCACCAGAGGCCAGATCTGTGACAATCTTGTTCTCTAGCCTGGAATTGTGAATGGGGCTTCTTAAAAAAGGCATTTTGCATTTGTGAGCTCATAGTGACTTTAATTTCTGATTACAGTATCTCTAAATTTAAAAAAAATATTTGTTTCATCAAATAAAATAGAGATCACTATTTTTCTTTAATGATAATTAATGATAAAATGATATTTAAAAATACTTGAAACGTAGTCTGATTTAAGCTGTCATAAGTGCTTTAAGCAATATTCAGGTCTATTTTTTTAATGTGAATACTAAAATGTTTAAATTGATGGGCTAGGTTAACTACGTCATGAATTGAAGGTAGGAACTGAAGATTTAAGTAAGTGGCCTTGTCATTTTATAGAGTACTTAGAGCAAATGCAGAAAGCGATTCCTGATGTCAATACTGGGCTACAGACTAGTTTCATCACACAGCAAATATGAATGGTATAAACATCAATAAATTATTAAACAGTACGTGCATTCTTGCATTTTGGGGCATGTGGTATGCAACCACTGTGTGCCAGATGCCATGTGTCTAAACAATTGGTGAATCAGAAGATAAATGAATCTTGGCTCATGATATGTTTTCCTCTATTTTAAGGGGGCTGGACACACTGCTGAGGATATGAATGGATATATGACATGATTAGATGGGGATTATGTCAATTTGAAAGAAGAAGTTTACTATAGAATATGTGCCAAGATATACCAGAACTGGGTAAGTGCCAATTTCCAAAATGGTTTTAAAACATTGTTAGAGAAAATTTAACCTGATCGGGTAAGGCTGTTAAATACATTTATCACCAATGCTATATGCTAATCGCTCCATCCCACTAATGTCAACTTTCAATATAAAATAGGGATTTTTTTATTGGCCCATTAGCATCAAATATTACAATCTCGTGGTCAAAATATGTATTTTAAGAGTTTGCGTGTGAACTGTCTCTCTTCCTCAGCCAGCACTCATTTCTCTTCAACTCACTGTATTTCAACCCTGTATCATCAGTACTTGCTGGTGATGACTAGATACTAATTAGCATTAACAGACTCGAGAAAGCCCATAACACATAGTGATATGTTGACACATGTTCTTTTGCTGCTCTTGCAGATGTTTTTCCCCTTCGGTTTGATTTTGTTAGATATTGTCAAATTTATTGCATTATCTTGGATTTATTTTGTTATTTTGTTATTGTTAACTGTGAGAGGTTCTATACTACTCTTCTCAGTTTTAGGATGAGAATTGAATTTAAGCCTTAGACCCCCTGTGCTGTGATTGTTAGATCCATTAAAGCAGGAGTCTTCTGCTACTCCTAGATGTTGACATATATGAACTAATATACCTAGTGATGGGACCTGATTCCCACTCATTGTCATTTACAGTGTTACTGTCACACTGTTAGGTTCCCAGAGCACTGAGCATAGCACAAAATAATACCAGTAAGGATTTGGCTTGTCAGGACAAATCTCAGCCTCTAATTTGTTGGCAAAGCGTGATGGGCACGCAAGTATGTATAAAGATTGTATACAAACCCGCTGCCTCTTTATAGCCCATGCTCTATTTCTTCCATAGACATTTCCCAATATATTCTCAGTCTCTTAAGTCTTTTTGAATCTCCCTCTCTTTTTTTTTCTCTTTCCACCTCACTGATAATTCTACACTACATCTAAGATGTAACAGTTAGAACTCTAAATAGAGAGGCATATACGTCAGAGGTGCTGAGTTTACAGTCCAAGAGGTTGCTGACAAATTTTCCTAATAATAAATAGACTGCCTTGAAGGAACAGAGGCCACGTATACTTCTCCCAAAATAAGAGTAGACAAAAAATAAGATGAAGATCTGGAGTGTTCTCTCACGTCAATGTTAAGGTAGGTTTGTACATTGCCGAATCCTCACTAACTTGCAAATTTCCCCAAGTGTGTCCCTTCCTACCCACAGATCCAAGCTGGGCTCTCTATCTAAGATCTTAGCCGGACTGGTTACTCAGAAGAAAACTTATATTGAGCTGAAATGTCAAGGCTTAATTCTGTGGTTTGTAGGATGCTTTTAAAACTCGACTGTGGTATGTGATGTGTATCCCTCAGCTGCTTTTGAAGCATATTTTCACATGGTAAACTTCTAGTAAACCTCATCTACTTTCTCCATATTTCTTCATGAGGGTCTGACTGTCATTAAAAATTCTAATACACAGATCAGCTTATGCCTGTGAAACATGATATCGAGAAATAGCAGAGAGCGAATCAATAATTCAACAAAGCGTGCAAGACAGTATACTTAAGTTCTAGTCTACAGAGGCCATTTTATATCCTTTAAAGTTTTGGGTTCTGTAGGCAAAGCCTATTCCCTCTCTGTCTCTTCCTTCCACATCCATCCTGGAATGATGAACCAGGAAATGCAATCACACACTTAAACACATGACACTATGAAGTAGGGAAATGCAGCTTTTACCATGATCAGCAAAAGGGACTGAAGACACCGAGAGTGGAAGTTGTACAAATTGTGCATAAATCCACTAGCCCTAACCATCATGTAAAACACAAAGACCAATAAGCAAAATACAAATTACAAGACAGATACTAACTTTATATATTTCCTGTGGATAAAAGAAAAGCTTAAGGGACTTAAGGATTTTTTTTCCTTAAACTACAATTATTTCTGAGCATCCATGTGGCCCTGACAAAAGAAAAGCAAAAAACAAACCCAAGATGAAAAACAGGCACATATATGATCTCAAACACAGGGGAATGAAATGTGAAAAACAGCTTTTTTTTAATGAACTCTCTTTTGAGAGTAGTACATGGACATATAGTTGTTGGGATTCAATTTATACCACTTCTTATCTGCACCATAAGTGCTCTTTTTAATTGATAGACATTTCTAAATTCATGAAATTACTTTGCTATTAGAGATGTTTTCAGATATTAAGGGAAAAAAAGTTTTTAATTCTTTGTGTCTCTACAAAAATATAATATTCCAGATATCAGATTATTTTATCCCCAAATTGGGGAACTCTGAGGCTCCTGTTAAGGAAATGCATTGTCAGGTCCCATGAAGCCTTTTGGTCATGGCTTAATCAGTATTAATAACCTTGCAGTGTGACGAACCTTAAAGTGGTCATGTGATTATATTGTATGATGCCAGTGCAGGGACTAAATCTTGAGAGATTTAAAAAAAAAAAAAAAGTACAGTCAGAAACAGAGGTGAGAATTAATCTATTCTGAAAAGAATGCAAAAGAGATAGTTGGGGTCAAATAAGTAAAAGATGAAAAAAGTATGAAGCATACAAGCTTACCTGCTGTGAGAAGCCTACCTATATGTTTAATGTTTTTTTCAAGTCACTTCCCAGTCATATTGTCATCTTTTTGGTAAATAACCTACCATCAATGATTTTTTTAATTTGAGCCTCCTGGATTACTCTCCCACACTCAGCTCAAACTGCTCCTCCTAGCCTTCACTATCTCAGTAAATGGAGACTCTTATCCTCCAAGTGTTCTGGACGAAACCCTTAGAGCCACCCATGACTCTCTTCTTCTTTCATACTTTACATTCCATCCACTTGCAAATTATCTAAGCTTTACTTTCAATATTATTAAAATATATGCAAGGAGTGAACACTTCTCATGATCGTCCCTGCCTCTGATCTTCCTCTGATTCCAAGTCATCATCAACAGTCAACGGGATTATGGAGGTAGCCTCCCAACTGGTCTCACTCTTCCCCACTGGCCTTCCTTTCCTTCTTCTCCATCTCCCTGCCTCACTATCTCAACTCAGTCAGAACAATTTTGTTATAGCATGAGGAAGATCCTTCACTCTGCTATATTCTACCTCCCACCTCCAGCCCCACTCTAAGAAACCATGTCCTACTCCATTACTCTTGTTTATTCCACTGCAGGCGTATTAGTTCACTTAAACAGCACTGATGATTTCTTTATTTCTGGAATACTACCTCCACCTCATTATCTACATGGTTCACTGCCTCTGCTTCTTCTGGTTTGTTCACATGTCATCTTCTCAGCCAATTATTCCTTGATCATGGTGTTTAAGATTTTAATTCTGCTTCTGCTCAAGAACTCCCTACCACCATCTTCTTTGTTCATTTATTCATTTTTTTTCTATCTTAAACTTAAATATTCTGTTAAGGATAAAAAGTGTCTTTATATTTTCAAGGACAGTCCAGGTATTTTTTTTCAGTGGTAATATTACTATAAATCAATTCTTTAGCAAATAACCTCTCTTTCTTCCTCTTCAACTATTATTCTTTTTGCTAAGTGCCTTAAAAGTTATAGATATTACCAAGTTATTTGGTTTTTATGTCTCTCCTCCCTAAAACATAAGTTCAACGGTAGAAAGGATTTTTGCCTCTTTTATTAACTCCAATATGCCCAACATTTAGAAATGTGCTTGGAATCCATTACTATTCTATAAAAAAGCTGAATTATGGCATTTTGGATTTTATTATTTTAGGGCATGATAATAGGTTTATTTTGTTTGTTCTTTCACTTAGTAAATTAGACTATTAGATGTCAGGTCTTGAGAAAAAAGGAGAACATGAACACAGGAAAATTTCAGGCTTCAAAAATTCCAGATATTTTTCTCTTGATATTTCTGCTGAAAGTATTAATGGATCACAATATCTCTTTCTTCCACTTCTGTCCCCAAACCTCCTGAGGGCAAAATTTTTACTGTTTGGGGTCATTTTTGTGGTCCTTTTACTGAACATAGGGCCTAACACTCATGGGAATTTAGTAAATATTTTGGTATGGATTAACAAGACTTAGATATAGTCTTTATAAAATAAGGAGGCTTGTCTAAAATAGAATTCCTCAATTTGACAATATTGTTATTCTAGGCCATACACTGGATGCCAGCAGCATTCATATCAGCCTCTAGTAGTGGCAACCTAAAATGTCTCCAAATGCCCCTGGAAGCAAACTTATCTACAGTTGAAAATCACTGGTCTTGGAGATTCTAATATTTTGTAAAATACAACTTTGAACTTCTCATCAACTATTCTAATGGATCATCCAGGCTTCATACTCTCCCTTCTGCTATCCTGATTTCAGCTACCAAAGATTTGCTGTCATCCATATGCCAGAATAAAAAGATGAAACATCAGTGAGTTGTTCTACATTGCCCTGGTTTAAAGTTAATGAGTATAGCTTTAATGTTTCTGTACTCACTGCTCCTTTTAAATTATCTCTGCTATCATTCACTATTAAGGATATTGCTTCCTTATTATATGTGCAGAGGTGATATTTAAACTGCCAAGCTCGTTGAGGTGAATTGGCCTGCAGTTTGAGACAGGAAACTGTAATACATATCAAAAAGCTAATGAAATAAACACTTCATTTTCTCTGATATTATCCAGTTCTCAAGAGACTCTTGACTGGTAGTTTATCCCAGCATCAAACAAACATGGGATTGTCAAGATATCACAGCAAGAATATCAAACATTTTGTATTCATGCCTTCAGATTTGTGAAATAAAAATGAGTATAATGTCTTGTTTGTCAAGACATGTTGTGCCCATTGAGTGAAATAGTGCATATAAAGGGAAAAAGTCTATCAACTTTTTTCTTTTACGATGCTTCAAACAATTAATCAGCAAAAAACTGAAACTAGCTCTTCAGTGAAGTTCACTCTCTGGAGAACACCAATCAAATGATCCTAGAGACATTTCAATTTAGTGTTCTTCATGTTTCCATTAAGTTACAGGCAAATTGGAATGTTGTTAGCTCAATATATGCTGGCTGGGGAAGGACCTAGCACATCTCTGAAGTCAATCATCAGTTTGAAAGTATACAAGAAGTGAAAGATTTTCACCCTCATGTTCCTCTTTATCTATGCTTCCCTGTTACCCATGTCATAAGCAGAACAATCATTAGTCAAAATTATGAACTAAAGTCAATCTAGGAGTAAAACTCCATTATTTAGATTTGTACTCTGGTTCCTATATCTATCATGATAAACTGGCATATGCTACTACAGCAAACAACCAACACAATCTTTTAAAAAAAATATTTTATTTGTTCATTTGAGAGAGAGAGAGAGAGTTAAAGAGAGAGACCATGAGTAGGGCTGGGGCAGAGGGAATGGGACAAGCAGACTCTCTGCTGAGTGGGGAGGCAACACAGGGCTCCATCTCAGGAACCTGAGATCAGGACCTGAGCCTAAGTCAGATGTTCAACTGACTGAGCCACCCAGGCAGCCCCAACCTCCATAATCTTAGTAGTCTAAAACAAAAAAGGCTTGTTTTTCTCATGGTATATATTCATCCTGAGTAAGTAGAAGTATCTTTATATTTTCTTCATTTGGGATCCAAGGTGATGGAATCTTCACTATATGGAACACTGCTGACAGAGCATGTCAAACTATGAGCTAACACTTAATGGCCACATTTGGTTGGTCAATTCAAATTGCATGATTGTCCCTCATGTCAAGGGGCAGGAGAGGCAGGAAACCTTCCATGAGCATGCCAGTAGAAAAGAATGAGAAAGAAAATTCAATAGTAGTCAGGTTGCCTTGTCCTTCAGGAATGTTCTGCTCTATTGTCATAACTCCCATCATTTAAACAAAGCCCACATATGATCAATTTTTCTGCTTCTGAAATCTCTACAGTGATAGAAAAGAAAATGTAATGGATTATGTAATTTCAACAGAGGAAGAACTTCATATGTCAACTTCAGACAATGGGTTTTATTCATCTTTGTATCCTCAGCAACTATAGCAATGCCTGAAATGAAACTTAGAGGGACTCAATAATGCTTGTTGGGGGAAAAAAAGCAATGGATTAATAATTTTAAAAACAGTAAATTAATAGGATCTCTGAAAGTTAAGTCTAAAAAAATGATGACATAAGTCCTTTAAAATCATATAGAAAATGAAAAATATACTATGTAAAAAGAATAGTATGCCAGATGATTTTTGGTTGTTTTTCCTGATAATATCAAAATCTTGGCCTTTAATATCTCTGCTATGAGTCTTACTATATATTCTCATCCTAGATAATATGGAAGAATCATTAGAAGAAAAGCCACATCCATAGCTTTTTTTTTTCTATTGTGGTACGGACAACACTTTGATCAAGGCTCATACATAATTGACAATTGGTGAAAATTTGTTGAATGATGTCCTTCGCTATTGAGACTGAAGATATTCTCCATATAATTATAATCCCCAAATCTATAGATCCAATCTACATCTCTTTCTTAATCTCAAATGTGTATATTTCTCAGATATGTGTGGGTATGTACATATGTGTTTGCATACATATGGATACTCAGATATAGACATCTATACTAGGCAATACCACTTGCTATTCTATGGACAGCTCAAATTATGAAAGTCCCAAACTGAAGGTGCTAATTATACCTCCTTCAAACCTGATCTTTACTCTCACCCTTACTTCATGAAAAGCACTACCAGTGACCCACACCTGAAATCTGAGCATTATTTTTGACTCTTTCCTCATTATTACTTCCCACAGTCAACCAATCAGTATGGACTGTCCAACTACCTTTTCCCTATCTTTTCATTATTTCCTTCTCTCCACATTCCTTGCTGAATGCCAAGATTAAGCCACTGTTATTCTCATGTGATCAGTATAATATTTTCTTGATGCTTTATTCTTGCTTCCTTGCAATTTTCTCTCCAAGTGATACACAAAAATCTGATTATACCATTTTCCTGACTAACATCATTCAGTAGCTTCTTTCTGTAAAAGAAAAATATTGTTATAAAATATGTTTGTTGAATTTTTATTTTTTTGTTTTTTTGTTCTTGTTTTCCCTCCCAGCTTTATCTCTAAATATCAGCAGATTTGACACCAAGTCAACAGATGAGCCTTTAGCAGTGGGGATTATATAAATCTTTGATGGCTTTGGCAACAAAAAGAAAATAAATTTTAATAGGAATGCAAATATTTTTCTCTCTTAATCAGTTCTTTACTTAAAAAGTTAAAAATAGAACTACCCTACAATCCAGCAATTGCACTACTAGGTATTTGCTTAAAGAATACAAAAACACTAATTCAAAGGGTTACAGGCATCCTGATGTTTATTAGCGGTATTATCTACAATAGGAAAATTATGGAACCATATACATCATATATCATATATATGGGTGTGTGTGTGTGTGTGTGTGATATTACTCAGCCATAAAAAAGAATGAAATCTTGTCATTTGCAGTGATGTGGATGGAACTAGAGAAGATAATGCTAAGTGAGGTAAGTCAATCAGAGAAGGACAAATACCATATGAGTCCACTCATATGTGGAATTTAAGAAACAAACAAATGAGTATAGGGGGAAAATGAGAGAGGCAAACCAAGAAACAGACTCTTAACTATAGAGAACACTCTGCTGGTTACCAGAGGGGGAG
This sequence comes from Canis lupus familiaris, assembly GCF_011100685.1. NCBI lineage: Eukaryota > Metazoa > Chordata > Mammalia > Carnivora > Canidae > Canis > Canis lupus. The sequence goes on from NC_049224.1 coordinate 83,027,270, forward strand.
GTAGTGGAAAGATGGGCTAAATGAGTGATGGAGATTAAGTATGGCACTTGTGATGAGCACTGGTGTTGGATGTAAGTGTTGTATCACTAAATTGTACACCTGATACTAATATTACACTGTGTTAACTAACTGGAATTTAAATTAAAACAACAAGAATAGTTCTTTACTTATTCCTGAAAGAAAAACAAAATACTAGGAAAGTAGCTCTCTTAAAATTCACAGGCCAAAGCCCACTGGATTCTATGTTGTCAAACCATATCTGTCATTTATTTTCTTTGATGTTAGATCTGGAGTTTGGATATTAATCCATTTCTAAATTTCTATTGATTTTGTAATAACCTCTTTGAGGCACCATGGAAGGTGTCATTATTCCTATATTGCAGATGGAGGAATGGTAATTCTAGTGCATTAATTGATTTTCTCAAGGCCAGTTGATTATTCTATGAGAAGAGAAAGGAACATTTAGTTTCCTCATTGCTTTTTCCCACTCTATGTGGGAAAGTTTTTCTGGGAGATACAAAAGTAAAAAGATGAACTATTAGTTTCTACACCTTGGAAGATCAAATCTAGAGATGAAGGAAAAAGGAAATTACATAGACTAAAATGAAGATTGTGGTGAGAATTTGTCCTTAAAGAATTTCTTGTTTTTTATATATACACCATTCCTAAAAATAGATTTTCATTTCAGTATTCCTGGGACCCAAAGTGGTGGCTTTACACTTGTAGAATGAATAGTGAATATGTAAAAAAATAAAGATTGTGAGAAAAAAAAAACATGATTATAATAAGGCTGTTTCCAACATACTTTTACATACATTAACTCATTTTTAATGATAATTTTACTTACCTTTACCTACATATTTTTCTGGCACTATAGTCAGTGCTCAGGTATATGATTGGCCTTAAATAATTTCTATATAAGTAAGAGAAAGACACACTGCCATCATGGAATATTAAATAGTTCTAGAAATTCTTTTTCTCAGTTTTGATAATATTTGTAATGCCTATTACCTCTAAGACCTATAGCTATCTTCCATTATGCTCACTTAAGTTTATAGATAGATGATGATGATGATGATAGATGATAGATGATGATGATAGATAGATAGATAGATAGATAGATAGATAGATAGATAGATAGAGGGATCCCTGGGTGGCGCAGCGGTTTAGCGCCTGCCTTTGGCCCAGGGCACGATCCTGGAGACCCGGGATCGAATCCCACATTGGGCTCCCGGTGCATGGAGCCTGCTTCTCCCTCTGCCTGTGTCTCTGCCTCTCTCTCTCTGTGACTATCATAAATAAATTAATTAATTAAAAAAAAAAGATAGATAGATAGATAATTAGGAAATATTTGTTGAATTATGGGTTTTACTTGAAATTCTATACTTGATTTTGGTTCTTTACCAAAAGCAATCTTGGGTTAATCATTTTCTCACTCCCATTAAAACTAAATTTTGGATACTCATTTAGAAAGTATATTTTGCTAGAATTTACAGTGAAAAGCAAAATTATTTTTAAAACTTAGAATACACATTTAACTACATTATATTTTAGTTTACAGTTCAACTATTTTATTTTGTTTCTCCTTGCATTTCTTAATTTCCTACTGAATTTAGAATATCTTAAACATGATTTGTATGGTAAGAGAGAAAATATCTAGGAAACATATGACTATAGAATATTCAATAGTTTTTGTTATAGCTTTAAAAATATTTCTCTTTAAATAGATATAAGTCTATAAAATATTTATACTTGTAATCTTTGGGCATTTCCCCCCATTCTCTTGTGAAAATGAGATAAATATTTGATTGACAATTTGTGAATGTAACAATATGAAAGTATCTTTAAATCTGACAATGGAACTTGCAAATCACACCTTTTTTTTTTTTTTTTAAACTTACATGGCTGAAGTCACTTCATTTCTCTTCACTTAAATATTTTCTCTGGAAAATGAGAGAAATAATATTGACCTTAGTCACTTCTAACTAATAAAAATGATTGTCATGCTCTTAATAGATGCAAAGTGCTATGCAAATGCAAATGCTAAATGAGGCAATAAGTCTTATGGGATATTTTCTGCTCTATTAAAATGCTTAAATGTACATCTCCGTAAAAATCAGTTCACATTACTTCTAAAGATGTTCTATTAATGAAACCATGGTAAAGTGCATTGATTTTTGAATGAAAAGGTAGAGTACTCCTTCTATATAAAGCTAGCATATTTGAAAGACATTTGTAGCAGATGTCTGTTTTAAAATGTATGCCCCATGAGTGACTGGTAAAATACTGAGCAGGTCATTTGAACCAAAGACAAAACTGATTTTTTTTAAATAATGTTTGTTTCTATATTATAAAGATGTTTCTAATTCCAATATCACTTAATATCATTGATAAAAATATCTGACATTTATATACATCATTTAACAGTCCCTGGAAAATTTTCTTACCTAGTTTAGTTAGCACAAACAAAGGATTCTGAATGTAAAATTTGTGCAATTAGTTTAATTGCCCTCTGTTGGTGCAAGACAATTTAGAATAACCTGGTTATTTATGAATAAAAATTAACACAGTACTATCAATTTTGAATGCCTAATATAGACCAATTCCCATACAATGGCCCCACCATGAAAGAGAGGTCATGATAACCATTTTACAAATGAACAAATGAGGCTTAGGAATGTCCTTCTCTGAGGACAATATATTATACAAATAACTAAAATTTCATTCTATGTCTATATAATTTGAAAAGCTTCTGGGTGGCTCAGTTGGTTAAGCAGCTGACTCTTGGTTTTGGATCAGGTTGTGGTCTCAGGACCATGAGACTGAGATTTATTTCAGGCTCCGTTCTCAGCACAGAGTCTGCTTGGGATTCTCTCCCTCTTTCTCTGCCCCTTCCCCCATTCGTGTGCTGTCTCTATATAAAATAAAATAAACAAAATATAAAAAAATAAAGCCTCTGGTTGTCTGTTTTTTTCCTGTTATAGAATTAATAAAGATAGTGAGAAGAAGTCCTTGATGGCATAGGAGTAGAAACCTTAGTTTCGTCTGGTCCCAGGAATTCAGCTAGCTAACTAATCAAAATATTCTGAACACCTGCAAATTCAACCAGAGATCTAAGAAAATAATTGCTACAGTTCTACAAATAGAAAAGCAACCACTTTTTGCAGGTAGGAGGTGCAAAGTGAATCCAAGACGATATAAGGTAAGATAAATCTTGGGAGGGAGTCCTCCATAAGCTAGCTACTGGAAAGTGATATAATAGCAAAGTCAGAACTTTCAGAAATCTGCTCCAGTAAGGGGTCTCCCTGCCTGAAAGGTGCTCAGGTGGTGAGCTAGGAGCAGAATCCTAGGTGGGACAAGGTGGTCTCAGGATCCCTGGGATCACTTAAAAGAGCAGGGGTGCCTAAGTGTGGCAGAGTTCCTAGGCACTGGAGTGGGCAAGCCAGCTGCAAACACTGAGCCCAGGAGTGGGCTCTCAGCTGGGGGTTGCCATAAACCATGAACCACAGCACAGTCAGGTGACCACTCTCGGAGCAGGGGCCCAGCAAGTGGCAGTACCCACGTGAGAACCCCCCTCCCTCCCCTGGGAGGAGTGGTACAGGTGCACACAGGAGTCTATAGAAATTGGAGACTTGAAATGGTGTCACATGCTTGAGATAGAAGTGCTCAGTCACAGGCTGGGTGAGCATGGAGTGTGGAAGGAGCCCAGGGAGATGGGAGTGGCTGACCCCTTTCCCCTGAGGGTACACTGAGGAGTGGGGGCCATGAGCTTTCTGCTCCAAGGCTGGAGATTGGGAGGCTGCCATTTTTATTTTCAACCTGTAAAAGTACATGGAAAGCCTTCAGGAAACAAAAGCCACATAGAGAAATCCAGAGCAGATTAGTTAACCTAGACCCCTGGCAAGGGCAGTGCATTCCCCCCAAGGGCAAAGACACCTGAGAATCAGTGCAACAGGCTGCTCCCCAGAAGATTAGCAAGAACATCTAACTAAGACCCAGTTTATGGATCACACAGAACTACAAAACTCCAATGTTAGGGGAAAACTGTATATAGAATTCATGGTTTTTGTTTCTCACGATTCTTCAGTTTTTTTATTTTGATTTTTTCTATTTCCTTTTCAACCAATTTCTAATTTATCAACTTTTAAAATATTTTTATTTTACAGTTATGTTTATCCTTTCATTTTATTTTATTTTTGTGTATATACAGAGTTGTATATATATATTGTTATATATATATAATTATATATATAGTTATATATATATATAGTTATATATTGTTGTGTGTATTTATATATATATATATATATATATATATAGTTTTTTTATTTACAATTTTGGGATACAGGTTTCTTCTAAGAAACAGACCAAGAACCACTCAAATTATAGTGTATTACTTTGTTCTGTTCATCGGTCAGAGTATGTTCTTTTTTTTTTTTTTTTTTTTACTTTTTAATCTTTCATTATACTTAATTTTACTTTTGTACGTATGTAAAGTTTTCTGTCTTTATACTTTTAAGATTGTTTTCTAACAAATAGACCAAAATACACACAAAATCCAGGGTATTGCCTGTTCTGTTCACTTGTTTAATTTTATTCTCTCTCTCTCTCTCTTATTTAATTTAATTTAATTAATTAATTTATTTTTTTGGTTTGGGGTCTCTTCTGATTGTTTAGTGTATATTTTTCTGGGGCCATTGTTGCCATTTTAATACTTTGTTCTCTTTTTCATCTATTCTTCTCTGGACAGGATTACAAGACATAAAAACTCACCTCAGAAAAGAAGAACAAAAGGCAGTAGTGACTGCTGGTACCTAATCAGTAGGGATATATGTAAGATGTTGGAACCAGAGTTCAGAATAACAAATATAAAGGTACTAGCTGGGATTGAAAAATGCATAGAAGACACTAGAGAATCCCTTTCTGGAGAAATAAAAGAACTAAAATCTAATCAAGTCAAAATTAAAAAAGCTATTAATGAGATGCAATAAAAAAAGGCCCTAACTGCTAGGTAGATGAGGCAGAAGAGAAAATTAGTGATACAGAAAACAAAATGATGAATAAAGCAGCTGGGAAAAAGAGAGATAAACAACTAATGGATCATGAGGGGAAATTTTGAGAAAAAAGTGCTAACAAAAAGTGAAGAAATATTAGAATAGTTGGAATCCCAGAAGAAGAAGAAAGAGAGAGGAGAAGAAGGCATATTGGAGCAAATTATAGTGGAGAACTTCCCTAATCTGGGGAAGGAAACAGACATTCAGGTCCAGGAGGCACAGACAACCTCTCTCAAAATCAATAAAAAATAAGTCAACATCTCAATATATAATAGTGAAGCTTGTGATTTTCAGAGACAAAGAGAAATTAATGAAAGCAGCTCCTGATAAGAGGTCCATAACGTACCAGGGTAGAAACATTAGGCTGGCAGCAGACCTGGCAGGCTGGAAAGGACTGGCATGATATATTCAAGGTGCTAAATTAGAAAAATATACAGCCAGGAAAACCTTATCCAACAAGGCTGTCCTTCAAAATGGAAGGAGAGATAAAAAGCTTCTAGGTCAAACAGAAACTAAAAGAATTTGTGATCACTAAATCAGCCCTGCAAGAAATATTAAAGGGGATTCTTTAAGAGAAGAGAGAGCCTCGAAAGTAACATAGATCAGAAAGGAACAGAAACAATATACAGAAATAGTGGCTTTACAGGTAATATATAGAACTAAAGTTCATATCTTTCAATAGTAAATCTGAATATAAATCGGGTTAATGCTACAGGGTATCTAAAGGATAAAAAAGCAAGACCCATTGATATGTTGTCTGCAAAAGACTCTTTTATTTTATTATTTTATTTTCAGATTTTATCTATTTATTTGAGAAACTAAGAGAGAGCATGAGACAGAAAGATCTCAGAAAGGGAAGAAGGTAGGAGGGAGAGAAGCAGGCTCCCTACTGAGCAAGGAACCTAATGAAGGGCTCAATCCCAGGACCCTGAAATCATGGCCTGAGCCAAAGACAAATGCCTAACTGACTGAGCCACCCAGGTACCCCAAGAGACTCAGTTTAGATTAAAATCCAGATTTTTCTTCTGTGTCAGAAGAAAACTGGGGTACCAATTCTTATATGAGTCAAATTAGATTTTAAACCAATGACTGCAATAAGAGATGAGGAAAAACATTGTCTCATAATTACTAGGTCTATACAATAAGAAGATCTAACATTTATAAATATTTGTGCCTCTACCATGGGAGCAGCCAATTATATAAACCAATTAAAAACAAAATTAAAGAAATGCATTGATAATAATACATAATAATAGTAGGGGACTTTACCACTCCATTTACTACAATGGATAGATCACATAAGCAGAAGATCAACAAGGAAATAAGGTTTTTGAATGACACACTGGACCAGATGGACTTCATAGAGCATTCCATCCTAAAGTAACAGACTATACAATCTTCTTGAGTGCACATGGAACATTCTCCAGAACAGATCACATATTGGTTCACAAATCAGGTCTCAACTGGTACCAGAAGATTGGGATCATTCCCTTGATATTTTCATAACAATGCTTTAAAACTGGAACTTGGGACACCTGAGTGGTTCAGTTGGTTAAGCATCAGCCTTCAGCTAAGGTCATGATCCCAGACTCCTTGGGATTAAGCCCGTCATCAGGCTCTTTGCTCAGCAGAAGTTTGCTTTTCCCTCTGCTTGTACTCTCTCTCTGTCAAATAAATAAATAAAAATCTTAAAAAGAAGAAAAAAGAAACTGGAACTCAATCACCAGAGGAAATTTGAGAAGAACTCAAATAAATGGAGACTAAATAGCATCCTACTAAAGAATGAATGGGTCAACCAGGCAATCAAAAAAGGATTTACAAAAAAATCATGAAACAAATGAAAATTAAAACACAGCTGTTCAGAACCTTTGGGATGCAAAAAAGGGTGGTCCTAAGAGGGAAGTATATAGCCATTAAGCCTTTCTCAAGAAACAAGAAAGGTCTCAAATGCACAATTTAACTTTACCTTTAATTTAACCTAAAGGAGCCCGGAATAAAATAGCAAATTAAGCCTAATTCAGCAGGAGAAGAGATTTAATAAAGATTAGAGCAGAAATCAATGAAATCGAAACCAAAAGAACAACAGAACAAATCAACAAAAGTAGAAGCTGGTTCTTGAAAGAATTAATAAGATTGATGAACCTCTGCCCAGACTTATCAAAAAAGAAGAGAAAGGAACCAAATAAATAAAATCATGAATGAAAGACATAGATCACAACCAACATCAAAGAAATACAATTATAAGAACAATATTAGGAACAAATATATGCCAATACATTAGGCAATCTGGAAGAAATGGATGCATTTCTAGAGATGTATAAACTACCAAAACTGAAACAGGAAGAAATAGAAAACCTGAACAGATCCATAATCAGCAAGGAAATTGAAGTTGAAAAAAAAAGAAAAGAAGACAGAAGAAGAAGAAGAAGAAGAAGAAGAAGAAGAAGAAGAAGAAGAAAAGGAAGAAGAAGAAGAGGAAGAAGAAGAAGAAGAAGAAGAAGAAGAAGAAGAAGAAGAAGAAGAAGAAGAAGAAGAAGAAGAAAAAGAAATCTCCCAGCAAACAAGAATCCAGGGCCAGATGGCTTCCCAGGGGAATTCTACCAAACATTCAAAATGGAATTCATACCTATTCTGAAGATGTTTCAAAAAACAGAAATGGAAGGAACACTTCTAAACTCTTTCTATAAGGCCAGCATTGCCTTGATCCCAAAACCAGACAAAAACTCCACCAAAAAGAATTACACACCAATATCCCTGATGAATGTGGATGCAAAAATTCTCACCAAGATACTAACCAATAGGATCCAAAAGTACATTAAAAGTATTATCACCAGGACCAAAGTGGGATTTATCCATGGGCTGCAAGGGTGGTCCAACACCCACAAATCAATGTAATATATTGCATTAATAAAGGAAGGACACAAGCATATTATCCTCTTAAGAGATGCAGAAAAAGCATTTGACAAAGTATAGCATCCTTTCTTGATTAAAACTCTTCAGTGTAAAGATAGAGAAAACCATACCTCATTATCATAAAAGTCATATCGGAAAATCTCACAGTGAATATCGTTCTCTGTGAGGAAAAATTGAGAGCTTTTTCCCTAAGGTCAGGAACATGACAGGGATGTTCACTATCACCACTGCTATTCAACAAAGTACTAGAAGTCTTAGCCTCAGCAATCAGACAGCAAAAAGAAAACAAAAATGTCACCCAAAATGGCAAAGAAATCAAACTTTCACTCTTTGCAGATGACATGATACTCTATGTGGAAAACCAAAAAGACTCCACCCCAACATTGCTGGAACTCATACAGAAATTCAGCAACGTGGCAGGATATAAAATCAAGGCATAGAAATCAGTTGCATTTCTATACACTAACAATGAGACTGAAGAAAGAGAAATTGAGGAATCAATCCCATCTACGATTGTACCCCAAACCATAAGATACCTAGGGATAAACGTAACCAAAGAGGCAAAGGATCTGTACAGAGAAAACTATAGACCATTCATGAAAGAAATTGAGGAAGAGAAAAAAAAATAAATTGAGGAATATATAAAGAAATTGAAAAATGTTCCATGTTCCTGGATTGGGAGAATAAATATTGTTAAAATGTCTATGCTACCTAGAGCAATCTATATATTCAATGCAATCCTATCAAAATACTTCAACTTATTTCAAAGAGTTGGAACAATCCTAAAATTTGTATGGAACCAAAAAAGACCCCAAATAGCCAAAGGAATGCTGAGAAAGCAAACCAAAACTTGTGGCATCACAATTCTGGACTTCAAAATCTATTACAAAGCTGTAATCATCAAGACAGTATGGTACTGGCACATAAATGGAAAAATAGATCAATGCAACAGAATAGAGAACCCACAAATGGACTCTCAACTCTATGGTCAACTAATCTTTGACAAAGCAGGAAAGAATATCCATTGGAAAAAAGATATTGATCTTTTCATCAGATGATGTTGAGAAAATTGGACAGCCACATTCAGAAGAATGAAACTGGACCATTCTCTTACACCAGACACAAAGATAAACTCAAAATGGATGAAATACCTAAATATGAGACAGGAATCCATCAAAATCCCTAAGGAGAACACAGAGAGCAACCTTGTGCTCTGGAGAACCTCGGCTGCAGCAACTTCTTGGTAGACACATCTCCAAAGGCAAGGTAAACAAAGGTAAAAATGAACTATTGGGACTTCATCAAGATAAACAGCTTTTTCACAGCAAAGAAAACAGTCCACAAAACCAAAAGACAACCAATAGAATGGGAGAAGATATTTGCAAATGACATATCAGATAAAGGGCTAGTGTCCAAAATCTATAAAGAACTTATCAAACTGAACAAAGAACAAATAATCCAATCAGAAAATGGGCAGAAGACATGAGCAGATATTTCTCCAAAGAAGACCTACAAATGGCCAACAGACCCATGAAAAAGTGTTCAACACCACAGGGCATCGGGGAAATACAAATCAAAACCACAATGAGATACCACTTCACACTGGAGTAGCTAAAATTAGCAAAACAGGAAAAGATATGTTGGGGAGGATGTGGAGAAGGGGCAACCCTCTTTCACTGTTGATGGGAATGCAAGCTGGTGCAGCCACTTTGGAAAACAGTATGGAGGTTTCTCAAAAAGTTGAAAATGAAGCTACCCTATGATCCAACAATTGTACTACTAGGTATCTAACCCAAAGATACAAATACACTGATCCGAAGGGGCACCTGCACCCTAATGTTTATAGCAGCAATGTCCATAATAGCCAAACTATGGAAAGAGCTCAGCTGTCCATCAAAGTTGAATGGATAAAGAGGATGTGGTCTATATACACAATGGAATACTACTCAGCCATCAAAAAAGAATGAAATCTTGCCAATTGCAATGACATGGATGGAACTAGAAGATATTATGCTAAAGGAAATAAGTCAATCTGAGAAAGAGAATTATATGATCTCTCTCATACATGGAATTTAAAAATAAAATAGGATCACAGGGGAAAGGAGGGAAAATTAAAATAAGACAAAATCAGAGAGTGAGAAAAAGCATGAGAGACTCTTAATCATAGGAAACAAGCTGAGGGTTGCTGGAGGAGAGAGAGGTGGGGGTATGGTATAACTGGGTAATGGACAAGTATGTGGTATGTGATGTAATGAGGAGGATATGATGTAATGAGCACTGGGTATTATATGAGACTGATGATTCACTGAACTCTAAACTAAAATACATCATGTCAATTAATCATATCATAAATTAAATAAATAAATAAATAAATAAATAAATAAATAAATAAATAAAATTTTCAGTTGAAAAATATAGTGAAAGCATATACCTTCATATGTGGATAAAGAATGAAGCATATACCTTTACAGCAACATCTAGACTAGTATTTGACCAAACAGTCAAGCACCAAAAGAGAAATTGGCACAAAAAAATAACCATCTCATACTTCTGTCATACATGAGAAAATATAGATTAAGTGATTTTCACAATGTCCATACAGCTTCTAAGTGACAAAGCCAAAATTCAAAATCTGGCAGATTATTCCAGAGTCTGAATTTTTAACTACGACTCTAGTTGACCCAGTCCTCCTGCATTCTGTTTGCCTTTCAACTCAATGGAAGGTGAGAGGGGGGGAAAAGTGACATTTGGGGCTTCCATGTGATCCCTTGGGTAGGTGATGACATTGCCCTTATTTAGTTGTATCAGAGATGTTAATTAGGAATGTTTAAGAAAAGTTGTCCATTATTGAGGGTGATTAAAAGACACATTTGATAATCACTTGTTGCAAATGCATGGATACATGAAAGAATCAGGGTAGGGTAGCCAAGGTGCATCCCTTCCAATTCTGAAGAGTCTGTGTCATGAACTTGTGATGGCCTCCTTCACACCCAGCAATCACACAGAGAAAGGGAACATGAAATCCCGTCACAGAAGTGCAACAAGGGACTTCCTTGTTGATTAAGTCCCTGTCTATTGTGGCTTTGCATATTTGCCTTTTTTTTTTTTTTTTTACTTAGATACCGAAGATATCACAATCAAACGAAAAGAAGGATGTTTTCAAGTGGCCAAATAATGCACAGAAATCTTGTTATATGCTTTGTTACATTAAATTAAATGGCAGTGCATGATAATTAATTGGAATGGTGACTGAAAATAAATGTTTGTTGTTATCATTAGCATATAATTGGTTAACGTTATCTATCACTTTTTAAATTTATATAAATAATATGTAAATAATCAAAACGTATTGCCTTTCAATTTTAGTTGTTGTTTTTATTGTTTTCTAGTTTGGATGTTAACAAAAAGATAACTAAAAACTAAAGTCTGGTTACCAACAGTCTCAATTGAAACTGAAAGCAGTGTTTTGTATTTCTATAAAATATTACTTTACATTGTGTTTTCAGAATGTAGATGGAAACTGACTATGAGATTCTCTTCTAAAGCTAGTTTAAAAACTGAAGTTGGAAAAAAAAAAACTGAAGTTGGGAGGTTTTACAAAAGCAACACTGAGAGAACTTTTTGTGATGCCACTGAATGTTGTTAGGTTTTGTTCAAGGGACTTAACGAACCCTACCCATCAGGAAGAGACTTGTGTTGACAAATTATTTTCAAATCTTGCTTCTGGATCCCAACTTAATGAAATTCTAATCTCTTAGACTTCATCTGTTTTGCTTCATATCTATTAACCTTTTTTGACTCCAGAATTACCAGGGGAAAATTTACCTCCATTTTATTCAGAGATTGCATTTAACCCATTCCCTATGAATACTACTTGCCAACATCCTATCTCTTAATTTTCAATGCTCTGTGATCATTTGGTGAAGATATAAGCTATATACAACCTTTACAAAAACAATCTTTTATTTTTTAAGGTATGTTGACTGCCTTATATTTATGCACATTTCTCACAATCACAGTGACTTGAATACGTTCACAAATTTCTGGGACTTCTCATTTTTAATTGTAGACCTTTAGGAGGATACATCAACCTCCCCTTCCATTGTGAACACCGTGGAATGCAGGAAAAGATGAGTTTAAGGACAGGGAGAGAACATGGGAGCTGAAAGAAATGACTGAGCTAACAGAACTTGAGCTCACCCATCCAGTGGTTGGTCAAGCTCAATGCATCTCAAGAAGAATCAACTATGAATCTGCTTCAAATCTAGATTTCTAGATTTTATCCCTAATACTTTAAATCCATTAGTTCTGATGAAGGCTCTGAAATTTGAATTTTTAAATAGCTCTAAAGGTGAGTCATGAACTAGCTTAGAAAAAAAACTTACTTAGTGGTAGAGGCCCTTCGTCTTCAAAGTCTTCCCTTAGCTCAGAGAGTTTTTGTTTCACTTTTAACAAGAAATAAAAACTACAAACATTCATTGTATCTCCTGTTCTACCAGAGTTAATATGACCAAGTACGTCTCCTAACCAGCACACCATTTCCATGCTATCAACTCTGTAGTCCTATCACATACAGATTTATGACATTTAGATACGTAAGATATCACAATCAAGCAACAAGAAGGATGTTTTCAAGTGGCCAAATAATGAACACTTGAAAACATCCGTTGTGGTTTCACACCTCCTGGTCACTGACATTTAGTACAAAACAGAGACCATCGGTTGAAAACAGATGAAGACTAATGTGGGTTAACTGCAAGGTCCTGCTATATATGTCATGTTGTTAGCTGGTTGATGATCCTCTTTCACACAAATCAGTAAGGACAATGTGCATCATGTGTGACTACATAAGATAGAGAATTGGAAATTTCCATCTCCCAAGGCTGCACACTTGCCCCTTCACCTGAGACAATGGGGCTTTTAGTGTCTTGGCATCCATTCATTCAACTCAGATGACATTTCTTTTGTCATCTGTATTAATGGATGTACAATAACCTTATGGAAGTGTGAAAGGACATCTCAAAAGGCACTCCAGCTTTGCTGCTATTTCTAGTACTTTCAGAAGATGACATGACTGATGAATCAGGCCTAATGGAGCCATAGGCACTGTCAGTTACAAATATGTGGTGCACACACTTCTGCTAGTTCATATGTCAGGAACACAGCGCATTTTTCCTCCTCAGACAATAACTTAATATTAACTTTAAAAATTGTTCCTAATTAAAATAGTATTGATATCATCACAAAATTATAACCCAAAATTACTATTGACTTTTATATTTCAGAGAGCCTAGAAGACTTATTAATAGCCCTCAATGACTGTTTCTGAGGGAACTCTGGGACCTTCAAGTCCAGCCTAGTTTTTAAGAGTAGAAAATACAAAAAGATTTGATAATCATGCAGAGTTGCACTCCAATGCTGGCTATAACATCACATCTCAATTTAAGATATAACTGTATAGAAAATAATGCCTTTCTTATAAGGTAATTTTAAGAATTACATTAATCACAGCTGGCACATATGAATTGTTAGGAAAACTTTAAGTACCCAATAGGTACAAAGTCACAATACATACCAAAAAAATAACTAGGCAAAAATGCAAATTATAAACAATTCTATTAAATAATCAGGAACAGAATTAAGAAATATGATATTGTTCTTAGAAATTAAAAATATATCTATATTAACTCTTAATACCAGTGATTCTTTAGCAAAATGAGTTCAGAACTCATAGTTTTGTAAAGTAGTGGTATTATTTTGGAAATAATATGAACTGGGAGTATGTTTTGGACATGATAATCTCAACCATCAAGACATGCTATGTAGAAACATACTACTACATATATGAAATGCTTTTAAATAAAAGATCATTGCAAATAGAATAAATACCTAATTTTAAGCATATAGGTAGATAAATGGTAGTATATTGGTAAAAAGGAAAAACAGAAGACAAAAACGAAAGTAATTGCAATGATTACCAATTATTTAAATATCAATAAGAGAGTATATAGACGGAAGAAAAGTAAAAAAAAAAAAAAAAGGTTGTTTTGCTGGACACTATTTTACTTTCCAATTTTTATTTATGTTTTTTAATGATCATCGAATAGAGAAACAGGAAACTTTGGATTTAATTTGCCATTGTTTTCTGCATGCCCTTGATGTGTTACTTAACTTCTCTGAATTTCAGTTTGCACATTTATAAATTGTTGATAATTAAATTTGTATTAAGGATGAATTGGAATCACATGCATAAATGTCCTGGCCCCCAACCTGCTATGTGGTGGATAATCAGTGAATGCTCTTGCCACTCAGTCTGTTCACATATGTAATAGAATGGGAAAGGAATGGACTGGTTGATCTCTGAGATGTCTCTCTATCTATAGTTAGAAGTACTATTACAGCATATTTTCTAAAATTTAGAATGCGAGGTCCTTAAAAAGGGATGCCCTTATTTTCTATGAGCTATATGTGTATTAAAAAATCATCTCCATACTGTATTCTCAGAGAATTATGAGATATCTTTCACTAAAGTGCTGAAAATAAAACTAAACAAAAAACCAACGCGGCTACAGAGAACAGAGAGAAGCACTGGTGATTTAATTATTCGTAATAAATGCCATCATTTCAGAAGAACAATAGAAAAATTAAATCACAAAGCAGTAAAAAAAATACAGCCTTATTTAATTTAAAAATATTAATTAAATTAAAAACCTATTTTTTGCAATTCATTTAAATAACTTCTGTAAGTCAAGCACCATACCAATGACAAGATCAAAGATGTTCCTCGGTTGATGTGTAATGTTCTACTTTTGCAGCTTCTCAGGTAGTTTCCTGTGGAAATAGACTTCTGTTTTCTGAATGTTATCACAGTTTTCTCCATTCCTTCAAAGATGCATGCACCAGTCAGAAAATAACTAGTTCATTCAGAAAATGAAGGAAAAAAAAAATCTCTGCTAGGAGAAGAGGCTCACCTCAGCTTGGCCACCGTGCTGGCTGATGATGTTTTGGAGAACACATGTGGGAGATCACCTATTCCTATGAAAAACTGAATACATTTCTCATTATCTATCACTTTTGGATAATGGCATGCTAGTGTCACAGTTATTGTGGCTCAGGTAAAAGGCCATCCAACTGAAGTTGATTTGGGCTGTTTTTCTCAGCACTTTTTTCTCCCCTCAGTCTAGGGAGACTATACATTCCATCACTTAATGAATTTAACCAATGGCATAAGGTTCTCCGTGGCCTGTTTGCATCATATTTTAGATGTAAATGTTATGCTAATGTATGTAAATAAAAGTAAGAAGTGGTTAATACTTGGGAATTTTGATCCAGATTGTACTTGGAGCTCTTTGAATGAGTCTCCATATGACTCTGCTTTTGCAGGCAACAAGATGCTACCAGAATAATTTACCAGAAAATGGTTTTAATATGTTACATGCCCCATTTCTTTTTTTCCACAATAAGCATCTTGGCATCCCCACGCATTCATATTTCCTAGGGCTTCCATAACAAGACACCATGAACTGGGTAGCTTAAAACCACAGAAATTTATTCCCTCAGAACTCTGGAAGTTAGCAGTTAGAAATCAGGGTGTCAGCCTGGTTGCTTCCTTCTGAACTTTCTGAGGGAGAAGCTGTTGCCTGCCTCTCTTGTGGCTGAGTGATAGCTGGTAATTCTTGGTGTTCCTTGGCCTGTAGAAGACTACTCCAATCTCTGCCCAAGTCTTCACGTAGCTTCTCCTCCACGTCCCCATCTCATCTTTCTCCTGTGTGTGTGTCTGTGACTTTACATGGCATGCTCCTCACTTAGAAGGACACCAGGCATGCTGGTTTAGAGGCTACCTTACTCCAGTCGTGTTAACTTTACTAATTTCATCTGGAAAGAACTCATTTCCAAATAAGGCCACATTCTGAGGTACTGGTGGTACTTTAATATATACTTTACTATATCCTTTGGGAGGGAAGCACAATTCAATAACACCCCATTTGGGAAGAAACCTCCCTAAAGGGCTCCTCTGAAGAGTGACCTGGCTGAGCCTCTTGCCATTCCAACCTTAAGCCACACCGCTTTACCAACCACCTGCCTGCTATTCTAAAAACCAGAGATTGCACTATTAGTGTTGCTTTGTGGCATTTGTTACACAAGGACTATTTAAAACAGTTGGGTCCACAAGTTATTCTAATAGACCAATGCTACAACTGTATTGCCTCATATATTGATTTTATTTCTCATGTGGCCAAAGACATTGCATACAAAGAGAGAGAGAGGCTCCTAACGTTGTACAAGATCATCCATCACACATCAGACTGGCGTCTTCTCACACAGGTAAGGGAGGCTGTGATGCTCTAATCCCTGACTAATGCTCCTATTTTAAAAATCACCTGTAGCCATCCATTAGCCAATATTTTGAGAGAAACAAGCCAGAGGAGACAGCTCTATCAATACTAAAGGGACTGCTTTTAAAAGTGACCTTGCTTATTGAATACTCAGCACTGTGAAAGAGTAGCATTTTATACATACACACTCGCTCACCTACACATCCTCTGGAAAATGCTGTGCAGAGAAGAAAGCTCTAGAGAATGATAACACGACTGTTAGCAGAAATGAAACTTGTTAAAATGTGACCTAGACCAACCTGCCATCAAATCAGTGGAGCAAAATCCTCTGTGAGCCAGCAGAAAGCATCACCTAGCACCGTGCCACACATCACCTGGTTACATGCCTCTGTGTGTATTCTTTATCATTCATGTTTAGAATCCTATACATTTATAATCCTCTGGTGAGAAACTTGCAACCCGACTAAGAGCTTAAAACTCTAGGATATGAAAATAATACATAATGTATTTCCCCCACAAAAATGTGATCCACATTTAAAAGATAAGTAGAAGTAGAAAGAATTTCATATTGTTTAAAAATCAATCATTTGACCAGCCTCATCCTTTTAATTTTCTAATATTTAACTAAGTGAAAGTATATTGTATTGGTGTTTGACAAAGTAATTTTGTAAGTCCTACATCCATTTGCTGTCTGTACTCAGACAGTTTTATTCTATCTATATACAACTTGTTTGAACTATTTATAAGCAGGTGGATATGGAATAATTCTTTTTTGTATCCACAGTGACTCTAAATATCAATATGATCCAGCAATGGAATGCATGTAGCATACATATTCGTTCATATAATCTATGCAAATTTACAGATACCAACCTTGCCTTCAAATCAACCTAACCATTTTCAAACAAGGGTATATGGGCCATATCCACAATCCAGTGTCTTTCTATTTTACATCTATATAAAGTTGTATTTATACAGATAAATACAGTATGCAAATAACTATGTTATAGATAATCATATTACAGATAAATATATGTGTATATTTATCAATAGTAGGTCTATCTATTGAGTTAGTAGTTACTAAATACATATGTATAGGAGGAGGGCCATTTAGCTGCTAGGATTTTCTCACTTCCAACAGAGCAGCTCCAAACTATCTCCTATTTGTTGCAATTTCAAGAAAGATTGTGTTTGAAAAAAAAAAAAAATCAAACTTCAAAGGAGTTTTAAAACTATAGACAAGTGTTCCTCAAGCATTTTGTTCTCAGGAACTACTTACAGTCTTTAAAATTATTGAAGACTTCAAAGAGCTTTTATTTATGTGTATTATATTTACTGATTTTACTAGACTAGAATTGAAATTGATTTAAAAATGACATTTTTAAGTGATTTAAAATTTAAAAATATGTACTTGCCAATTCTTTATAAATAATAATAATAAACCCATTAGATGCTAATGTAAATAATATATACACATTTTATGATATATGATTATATATTTTTTAAGATTTATTTATTTATTAATGAGAGACACAGAGAGAGAGAGAGAAGCAGAGACAGAGGCAGAGGGAGAAGTACGCTCCCCACGGGGAGCCCAATATGGGACTCCATCTAGGATCCTAGGATCACACCCTGAGCCAAAGGCAGATGCTCAACCACCAAGCCACCCAGGCATCCCATATGATTATATTTTCCAAAGCAACAACAGTAAGAATAGTGACACGATTCTACATTTTCATAGATCTTCCTAATTTTTGGCTTAGTAGAAGAAAGCTGGATTTCTATATCTGCATCTGCATTCTATATGGAAAGAAATGTTTGAATTGCAGTGTATAAAGAAAATGAAGCCTCACATACATAAGATTTTGAAAACATAAATATTTTAATGACATTTTTAGATAATTGTGGATGTTCTTTTTATTTAAGATTTTATATATTTATTTATTCGAGTGAGAGAGAGAGAGTGAGAAGAAGGGCAGAGGGAGAGAGAGAGAGCAAGAGAACCTCAAGACAACTCCAAGATGAGCTTGAGTCCATTGTGGGAGTCAGCTCCACAATCCCCAAATCATGACCTGAGCCAAAAACCAAGAGTTGGATGCTGAACAAACTAAGCCACCCAGGTGCTCCATGTTCTTCTTTGATATTTCACCAAAACTATCCAACAGTATTTTTTTAACTACTTGTATAAAAAGGTAAACTGAGGCACGTTAAAAATGTCTTGAATTTATTTCAGCAAAATTTGATTCAAATCTAGCAGCATCCAATCTAACAGATAGAAGGGAGCATTGTGGAGTTGTGCATAATGAGACACTTTCATAGGCAGAAAGGAACAAGAAAGAGAAAGCTATACTAGGTAAAAAAAAAAAAAGAAAGAAAAAAAAAGTTCTTGCAAAGTTACTTCTCTTTAAGGAAGGCTGGAATCAAACAGATTATCTAACTGATGCTAATCAGGTAATTCCAGTTTAAGATTCCATGTGTGGGAGGGCTGAAAGTAATTAAATCTTGGCTTGGTGACATGGACTTAACATAATCGAATCCATTTTGGGCCAATGTGAAACCACATTAAAAAAAAAAAAAAAGAATCATATCATGTGACATTAAAACCCATTGGTTTATTTTGAACTTAAAATGGATATTTTATCCATACATGAATTTGTAAAATCGTTCAGTTGTCACTGAGTTATATAGATTTTCCCAAAAAAAGACACATTTTATTATACAATATAAAAATCATTCATATCACTATTGAACTCACCAGAAAATCTTTAAGTCTGAGAAGCTGTCAAGCTCAGACAAAGACAAGTTTACCAAAAATTTGAATTCTTGCTTCAGATGTTGAATTTTATCAATGGCACCTGTGATATATTAAGAAATATATATATTGTCTCTGTCCCCCTGGTTCCTGACACAGAGCTCCCCAAACACTTGTAAATAGAAGTGGTGGGAGAATCTTTTGTTATAACATCTAGTTTTTGAGCCCAGTTCCCAGTACAAAGCTCCTAAAACCCTGAAAACTACTTACATGATGAGAGCACCAGGGGCATCTTTTTTTTTTTTTTTCCTAATACTTGGTCTTTGACATTGATTCTTGACACAGAGCTCCTAAATCCCTTAGAATTTCCTGGGTGATAGGAATGCCTTTTTGTTCTAATGAGGCAACCCTGAGTGGGCTCATGGATTGGAGCTCATCAGCAGAAAGACCAAGCCATGATTAGAAGATCAGAAATTTCAGTCCCAACCCTATTTTCCAGAGAAATGAGAGGGGCTAGAAATGGAGTTAATAATTGATCGTGCCTATGTGATGAAGCCTCCCTAAAATCCCAATAGTATGGGGTTTGGAGAGTTTCTACATTGGTGAACACAACCATGTACTGTGAAGATGGCACGCCCCCAATTCCACAGGGACAGAGAAGCTCCTGCACTTGAGACCCTCCCAGACCTTCCCAGGGTACCTCTTCATCTGGCTGGGTATTTGTATTCTTTATCATTTCCTTTATTATATAGTAAACTGGTAGGTGTCTCCCTGAGTTCTGTGAGCTGTTCCAGCAAATAATATAACCAAAGGGGGAAGAGGTCATGGGAACCTCTGATTTGTAGTCAAATCAGACAATATATTGTGGGTGACCAGGGTACCAACTAACTATCTGTGATTGGCCTCTGAAGTGGGAGGCAGTCTCATGAGACTAAGCCCCTACCATGTGGCATCTGAAGGTATCCCCAGGTAGACACTTCCAGAATTGGGCTAAATAAAGGACAGCCAGCTGGTGTCACAGAGGATTGGTTGGTGTGAGAGAATTCCACACTGGCCTAGCAGCAGAAGTGTTGTGAATGTGGTGGTTGTGATGTCATTCTAAAGGAGACACACAGGAAGACTTGAATTTTTCCTACTCAGCAACAAATACTGTCAGTTGTTTTCCCTAAAGCCACAGATTCACTGTGTTGTTCATTTAGGAGGTAATGCCTGCCAAGTACCCAAAGCTGAATAGCTATATTGTGCTTACCCAGTTGAATTTTCCAAAAATGGTATTCCTTGAGAAAAGTGACTGGTATGGCTTGCAATACAATCACATAGCAATTTTCATTGAATAAGCAATGTACTTTGGTCAGCAACAGAAACGTTTTATCCATATTTACCATTTCATCACACACAATACCTGAGGGGGTCCAGCTTTTATAAAATAATGTTTATTGCTTCATAAAGAAAATTCTGCAGTATAACTGGTCAGCATGTATGTGTGTGCGTGTGTGTGCCTGGGCCTGCCAGGATGTGTTTCTTCCATGGCAGTGAACAGAGGGACTCCTAGCACAATTTAGTGCCACTGCTTTAATATGTGTGAAGGAAATAGGAGTCTTATCTACCGATTGCTCAGGTGTCATCAGGGCAAATGTCAACACAGTGATGAAGGCAAATTATATCTTACTGTTATGAGGAGGATATTTTTTTTTTTTTTTTGAGGAGGAGGATAGTTTTGATGTCATCTTGCATACCCTTTGAAGGGGCCTCAGGAGTCCATAGAAGGTCAACAGGCCATATTAGGAGGATCACTGTATAGACAAATGGTTCTTAGAGAAGATACAAATGAAATTCACACCTCCTGCTTATACTTATACATTTATATTAAACTATATTTCATATTAAGTCAAAATTATTCTTCGTAAAGTATATTTCTACCTTTACATATTTTACTTTTCTCCTGTTGTTTCAAATAACTTTGACTGGATTATTTCTCCTGTTCAAAATTTTCAAAATTATTATATGAAAGGCACAAATTAAAATTTTTTCCTAGAAATTCCATAATGTAGAGCACTTAGAAAGTCTTTACTTGACAAGATTCGGTTGCATACATTCTTCTTTGACTTTTATAATGGTCAGTATGTCCTGGCAACAATTTAAACTTCAGCTTTTTATTCTTGGCCTTATTAATGCAGAAATTCTCATTTTGAGTTTAACCCACAGAAAATCACGCACAAATTTTTCTTGACAGTTTGAATATCTATGTTTTAAAAAAGTATGAAAATATCATCTTAATTAAAAAAAAAAAAAAAAAACTATGGTCATTTTATAACCTGAACTGTCAGAAAATGTAATTCTTTCCAAAAATTATTAAACTGAAATTTCATTTAGTGATCATCTTAGCCCTTAATAGATATTATTCCAGAAGCAAATACAAAACAATCCAGTTCTATAGGATCCCTGGGTGGCGCAGTGGTTTAGCGCCTGCCTTTGGCCCAGGGCGCGATCCTGGAGACCGCGGATCGAATCCCACATCGGGCTCCCGGTGCATGGAGCCTGCTTCTCCCTCTGCCTGTGTCTCTGCCTCTCTCTCTCTCTCTGTGTCACTATCATAAATAAATAAAAATTAAAAAAAAAAAAAACAATCCAGTTCTCTTCAACAGTGAATAAATTTGAAGTTAATCTCAGAAAACTATTTTGAGATGGTGATGTCAGATTATAGTCACATCTTTTTTATTTTTAAAATGTCAAATGTATACAAACACATATATGCATATACATGCATGTATTCTATGTATATATACACAAATTTACATATATATGTGTTCAAATGTGCATGTGTCTATATGTATGTGTACAAGATTATTTGCCATTAGCCATTCTATTTCTATTCATCATTGGAGTCTGTGTCTAATTTTGCATAAACTCCCTTCTGGAGGCATTCTTCATTTATTTAGTCTTAGTTGTAAAATGCAACATCCCTGTAAATTAGATCTGCATCTTTTGGTTACAACAATTTTAATTTTTGCAGATCCATTACATAAACTTTGAGAGTGATACTCGGCATATTAATAATAGAAAGTGCATCATTTACTTATTGACTTATTTGTGGCAGGCACTGTTCCTGACACTTAGAATAGCAGAGTATGGAGACAGATACAGATCCTTCTTCACCTATCGTCCATTCTGTCCGGGGAGGAGGCAGAGAATAACAACTATGCGAGCAAGTAAACAAATAAGATAATTTCAGAAACGATAAGTATCCTGAGGAAAATAAAACTGAAGCCTGAGGTGGGGGTGGGGGTCTAATTATACTGGTTAGAGAAGACACCTTCGATGATGCATTCAAACTTGAACTTGAATGATGAGAAGTTGGCTTTATAGAGGCCAGGAAAGGAGAGCTTGAGATAGAGTTTGTGATCAGGATAAAGAGGTGGTTATTATGTATGGCAACACCGAAGGCCATTTTTACCTTGATATAAGATGAAGTAAAAAAAAAAAAAAAAAAAAAAAAAAAAAAAAAAAAAAAAGATGATGTAAAAGGGACGGGCCCAGATGCCACTTAACGAGGGTTTAGAGGTGAATTCAGTTTTAAAGCTTGAGAAAATATACAGAACCCTTTCAAGTTTGCATGTGAACTGGAGTAAGCTGGAGAAGAATGTAGCATCAACCAAAAATTCGCAGGCATACCGTGGAGATATTGTGGGTGAACAGATATTGTGTCTACACCACGACAGTAAAGCAAGATTTTTTTTGGTTCGCCAGTGCATGTAAAAGTTATGTTTACACCGTATTGTAGTCTATAGAGTGTGAAATAGCATTATGTCTTTAAAAATGATGTACATACATTAATTTTAAAAATAGTTAATTGCTAGGGTGCCTGGGTGGCTCAGTCGGTTAAGCATCTGACTTGATTTCAGCTCAGGTCATGATCTCAAGGTCATGAGATGGAAGCCTGGATATGGCTCCCTGCTGGGTGGAGTCTTTCTGAGATTGTCTCTCTCTTCTCTCTCTCTCCCTCAGCACCTTGCCCCTGCACTCTCTCTAGAAATTAATGAACTATAGAGAACAGTTTGTTGCTAAAAACTGTTAGCCATCATCTGAGCTTTCAGTAAGTTATAATCTTTTTGCTGATGGAGGGTGTTGCCTCAGTGTCACTGGCTGTAGTCTGATCAGGCTGGTTGCTAAAAGTGGGGGTAGCTGTGCAATTTCTTAAAATAAGGTAACAATGGAGTTTGTCATACTGATTGATTCTTCCCTTCATGAGTGATTTCTCTGTTGCATGTGATGCTGTTTGGTAACATTTCTCTCAGAGTAGAACTTTCAAAATTGGGGTCAATCCTCTCAAGTCCTGCCCCTGCTTCATCAAATAAGTTTATAGAATATTCTAAATCCTTCATTGTCATTTCAACAAATTTCAAGGATCTTCTCCAGGAGTAGATTTAATCTTAAGAAACCACTTCCCTTGCTCATCCATAAGAAACAACACATTTATCATGAGGCGGCAGCAATCCAGTCCCATCTTCAGGCCCCACATCTCATTCTCTTGCTGTTTCCACCTCATCTGCAGCTACTTCCTTCACTGAAGTCTTGAACTCCTCAACGTTATCCATTAGAGTCATAATTGCCTTCCAAACTCCTGTTAATGTTGGTATTTTGATCTCTTGCCATGAATCTCGAATGTTCTCAATGCAGCTAGAAAAAGTTGAGAATATTGTGAGAATTACCAAAAATGTGACACAA
Organism: Canis lupus familiaris; assembly: GCF_011100685.1. Lineage (NCBI taxonomy): Eukaryota > Metazoa > Chordata > Mammalia > Carnivora > Canidae > Canis > Canis lupus. The sequence goes on from NC_049224.1 coordinate 83,051,050, forward strand.
ACAGGAAGTGAGCAAATGCCCTTAGAAAAAACAGTGCTGATAAACCTGCCCAATGCAGGATTTGCCATGAAACTTCAATATATTAGAAAAACACATTATCTGTGAAGTGCAAAATTAAAACACAATAAAACAAGATGTGCCTTAGTCTCAGATAATTATGCTAGAGCATGTTTTATACTTACAGGAATTGCAATAAGAATTGTAACAGGATGAAAAATGATCTCCCAAATCTGTACATATCTGTGATGGTTACTTTTATGTGTCAACCTGACTGAGCCATGGGTTGTCAAGGTATTTTGTTAAGTGTTATTCTGGGTGTGTCTGCGGGGGTGTTTCTGGGTAAGAATAATATTTGAATCAGTAGACCTAAATAAAATGAATTGCACTCCCCAATGTGGGACAGCCTCACCCAATCTACTGAGGGCCTGAGTAGAACACAATGAATGTTGAATATGGGAGGATTCCTTCTCTTTGCTAGGGGTTGTGCTGGGACCTGGGTCATCTCCTGCCAAACTGAATCTGGCACCACCGGCTGCCTTAGTTCTTAAGCCTTCAGACAGTGGCTAGAACTCTACCACCGGCTATCCTCAGTCCCCTCCTAGCCAATGGCAGATTTTGGCACTGCTCGAATTCCATAGCCACGTGGGCCAATTCCATGTATACATATACATATATAGATATGTGCATACACACACCATAAATGTCCTATTTATTCTGTTTATATGGAGAGCCCTGACTAATATAACACCCATATCCCCTATAAATATGCTATTTAAATGACATAAGGACTTCATAGATGTGATCAAATTAAGAATCTTGGGAGATTCGTCTGGGTTATCTCAGTAGGCCCTATGTATTTGCCAGGGTCTTTATAAGAGGGAAGTAGGGATGTCAGTGTTGTACTCTGAATGTTTGTGATCCCAACCCCTCCAAATTCATATATTAAATTCTAAAACCCATTGTGGTGGTATTAGGAGGTGGGTTTTTAGGACGTGATTAGGTCATAAGGGTGGAAACCTCATTAAGTGGGATTGGTGCCCTTATAAAAGAGTCCACAGATGGCTCAGTTACCCCTTCCATCATGTGAGGTTACAGCAAGAGGACATCCACTTATCATCCAGGAAACTGGCACCTTTTCTTTGGACCTCCCAACCTCCAAAACTATAAGAAAAAAATTTCTGTTGATTTTAAGCCACTCAATCTATAGTATTTTGTTATAGCAATCTGAATAGACACAGTCAGAGTCCTAGAGGAAAACGTGACAATGAAAACAGACCAGAGTGATGTGGCCATAAGCCAAAGATTGTGGGCAATCTCCAGAAGCAGAAGAAAGGCAGAAAAACAGATTCTTCCCTACAGCCTCCAGATTTTATATGATTTTATTTTATTGTAGTCAAGTAAAATTGATTTTGGCTTTTCATCTCCATAATGATTAGATAATAAATTTCTACTGTATAATATATTATATTTGTAGGAATTTGTACAATAGCAATAGGAATCTAGCACAAACATCATGATTCAGTAAAGGGGGAGAAATTAGTAATTGATAGTAGAGTATAATTATATTAATGAAGGCTCTGAAAAGACAGTAGGCATGAGATCCTAAGCAAATTAAAGACATGGCCTTTGATAGAAATGAGGACATCCCATCCAATGTAAAGAGGAGAAAGCAGAGAATAGGATTAACATATAGATAGATTTGATGGTATAAAGATGACAGACTTCCAGTGGGAATGCATTATTTATTTCGTGAACTATAAATAAGGGAGCACAAAGACCAAAAGATAATTGATGATAGAAGAATAGACATGAGATAATCCTTTCACAACATGGGAAAGATTACATTCTAGGGTCATTGCCATAGACTGTTTGAGAGTAGGTTTGTGTTTCCCAAGGAAAATATAAATCATCACATTTAGTTTAAGATATCCCATTCAATTTCCTAATTGCCTCGAATGTGTCCAATGTCATGTATGTCAATTCATTGGATGCAGCCAACATTTATCCAACACCTGATATGAGTTATGTACTTTGCTCACTCCTGAAGTTACAAAGATTAATGATATCATTACTACTCTCAAGGTTTCACAGTCTGATGAGTGAGATGCCAGGTCAGATGGTGATTTCCAAAAAGAGATATGAATCTTGTGTCTTAGGACACCCAAGAAAAGAACAAAGCCCAAGCAGAGTTTATTAATCCGGTGGACAGGAGAAGTTTTATAGAACAGATTTACATGTCGTAGTGTCTAGAAGGACAATAATAGAGGAATAAGAAAACCTGGGATAAGAGGTTTCCATATAATTATTATTCTTACAACACTGTTCTCATACTTGTATTGGGGGATTTGAGGTCTTCTAATCCTATAAATCATAATTACTCTTTAGTTTTTATACGATACTGTAGCATCATGTTTTTCTAGGCCCTGGGTATCATTTTATGTTTTAGCTTTAAAGACCTACTTTGCTTCCTGATTTCTCTAATTTACTAATTGAAGCGACAGTCTCCCCTAAACTTCTTCATGAGAAAAATTGCAGCTCTCTCTTTCATTTATTCACTTTACACTAACTTACTGAGTCTTCGCTTTGTTCCAGCAGGATAAAGAGAAAAATATGAGGACATTTAAGAGTTTGAGTTATAATCTATTGTGTTTATAATTTATCCTTTTGATTTGTAACATTTTCTAATCTATGAAAAGGAACCCTGCTTCATAATGAAATTGCCTAGGGTCAAAAATTCAACACTAAAAATATTCACAATAAAGCACACCGAGCCACAGCAATTAAAATGGCATAGTAATAAAGTATCACATCGTGATACCTTTCTTTAAAGTAAAAGGACCGCACATTATACTACATCATTAATTTTACATGAAAAGATTCATACATCCTTTCTCTTTGCAATACGCCTGCAGTCAAACGTCTGCAGATGAGAAAATAATAATTTGCGCCTGAATAGACATAATTCATTCAGTAGCAATTTCTTTTGTTGCTTTTGTTGAGGCTTTTTTTTTAATGGGTGTTATTATTTTTTAATCAGAGAAAGGATATGTGTTTGCAACAATTCAAAGAACAGCTACTTATAAATTGTCAATTGTCTTAGCTTTCCCCTTCCTTATGTCTCCCTCTAACTTGAGGTATCTTCACAGTGGTAGCCATTTGGGTTTCTGCTTTCAAACCATTGTCTTTTTGACCTTGTACAAAGACAGCCATAGGTATAGGTACACCTGGAGATGATGCAGATACAGATATAGATAGTTGGAAACAGACACAGATGGTATATGTTTCCTTTTTTGTCCATTTTTTATATTTTATAAAACCAGAAGTATCCACTACGGAATCATGTGTTCTAGACAATTCTAGATCAATACGAGAATGACTAATTTATTGAACTGCTTCCTTTTCTAACTACAGATTTAGCATAATTTATTTGCCAATTCTGTATTATTTGACATTCAAGTTGTTTCCAGGTAGATAACTTGCTCTAGTGGCTACGCCTGTATAAATACCCTAACCTGGCAGTGTTTTTGTTTGTTCAGTGGTATGTGTAGTAACAAATTTTATTTTTAAATACATATTGGCATAGTCTTTCCCCAAAACTTTGTTCCAACATACACTTCCACTAACAATGTATAAATGTGTTTTCCCTCAAATATTTATTTATTTTTTAATTTTTTTTTATTTATTCATGAGAGACACAGAGAGGCAGAAAGAAGAAGAAGCAGGCTCCCTGCGGAGAGCCTCATGTGGGACTCAATCCCAGAATCCCAGGATCACAACCTGAGCCAAAGGCAGACACTCAACCACTGAACCACCTAGGCAACCTGTCCCTCACATATTTAAAAGCATGCTATCAATCTTAAAATAGTTGCTGGTAAGGTATTTAAAGAGTCATTTTTCACTATTTTATTTTTCATTGATCTAAATACCAGTGACATTGACAAGTTTTCTAACATGAGTTTTGGTTTTTTTTTTTCCTTTTGTGTGTGCGCTTCCAATTTGTAAAATATGTTTCTTTTTATTGGAATCTATATTTTAATAAACTCTCAAATTTTTCTTTGTGTTTGTGATTTTAACCCCTTGTTTATCATGTTTCTATTAAATTTTATAATGGAGAAATAATTTAACTTATATAATATATATGGCCATTTTACCTTGATTTTCCGAATATTTTGTTGTTTAGAATTCAAGAATATATCAATATTTTGAATTTTTTATGTATACGTTAATTTCCCTAACACATTATGGGGAAAAAAATCTGTATATCTTAAAGTAAAAAAGTATGATACAATGATAACTCTTATAAGAAATATTGACATTCAGTAACTCTTAATATTTTAAGTTATTATATTTTTATTATCCATCTATAGGTACTGTATTTTATATAGTTACTATATTTTTTCTATCCATCTATGTTGTATTTACTGAACTTTTTAAAAGACAGTTACAGAAATCTTGACATTTTACCCCAGAATACTTTACAGGCATCTTATAAAAATGAGGAAGCTTTTAGCAGTTCATTGAATCAGTTGTTCCATTTCAAACAGAAAATCAACAATTATTTCTTGGGGGACCCAGGTGGGTTTGTCATTTAAGTGTCTCTCTCGATTTTAACTGAGGTCATGATATCAGGATCGTGGGATTGAGCCCTGCATCGGGTTCTGTGCTCAGTGTGGAGTCTGCTTGTACCTCTCCAACTGCTCCTCTCTGAGCTCTCACACATTCTCTCTCTCAAATAAATAAATAAATAAATAAATAAATAAATAAATAAAATCATAGAAAAAAATCAACAATAATTTCTTGATATCATCTATCAATCTATGTTAAGTTTTCTCCTTTTATCCTCAAAACGCATTTTTCCCCTAAATCAGGATCCAACTGTTACTGATGTTAAATTTGATGGCTTTTTAACTAAAATGACCACTAGACCTTTTTAAGGAAAATCCTACTTATTTTCCCCTTTGCAATTCTTATATAATCTATGGAGTATCTTCTGACACTATTCGAATTTTTATTTTTTCTGAAACACTTTAATCATTGGGTTTAGCATTTGTCTCTATATATATGTATCTTTGTCTCTCTGTCTCTTACACTCATACACAAAGGATTCCCTATTTTCTTCTTACTAAGATTAATTTCTTATTATAAACATGCCTGTTTATTGCCCTTCACTCTACTGTGTTTTGCAAATATCGTGTTCTTAATAAATTGAAGGCTTGTGGGAACCTTATGTTGAACAAGTCTACAGGTGCCATTTATTGAACAGCACTTGCCCACTTCATTTGTGTATCACATACTGATAATTTTCACAATATGTCTAACTGTTCCTTGTTATCATGTTTGCATTGCTGCCATCCTATGATAAAAACTTGAACAGATGAGAAGTTTCTTCTGATGGATGAGCAAAGAAAGCGGTTTCTTGAAACAAAATCTATTCCTGGTGAAGATGCTGTCAAATCAGATATTTCTATTTAAGCTTTCATCATCAATTATAAAAATAATAATAATACATTATTAATGGTGTTGTTTCTTAAATGTACCAGAGTTAGCCCATGGGAGGTCTTTTAGGCTTGAACTTTGTTTTTTGATGAGTCTCCCTGTCAGTTTTGGAGTTCTTCCTTGCTTTTTGACCTAAGATATTCCATTAGCTAGTACTTTTCCTTTTCTGGGTTAGGAGATAGCCATTTCTCCAAGGAGCCCTTATTCTATTTAGTGGGAGATGGTTTTTAGAAGCAAATATATCCTTCCTTTTGATTCATGGATGCTTTCTTATTTATGTTGCAGATTTTTTTTTCTTTCATTATTAGATCTTTAGGGGGTATTTCCAATAACAGGTACTTCTTTTTATTATGGAAGTGAGGTCTTTCTACTGGTACATTTATTTTTCAAGCCTCTTTCTTTCATATATCCAGGGGAACCAAAGGTCTTGGAATGATTTTCAGTTATTTCCCACCTTGACTGGTATCTTTCTTTTCTTTTACACATTATTCCAAGCTGTTCCTCTGTCTTTGCTTTGGCAACAAAGTTGACACGGCTGGTCTCAGAAGGTTATTAAAAAATAACTTGCTTAGAAATCTTTGTCTCTAAATTAACTGTCACTACAGGCTATGGGTGACTTTGCTTGGTCTCTTTGTCAATCAGGATTTTCTGTTTTGTTCTTTGCTTATTTGATGTTAGAAATACTCTATTTTATATGAATAATTTATCCAATAGAAAAAATACATATATATAGTTTGTATATATATTTAGTCAAATATCCGTCTGTTTCTATACTTTATTCCTTTATACTAACCTAATACATGTTCTACCAATTGTTATAATAGACCATGGCATACTTTAATATGTGCTACTCAAATTGTTTCTCACTTGTCTTCTTTTTTTAAATTTATTATTATTTTTATATTTTATTTTTATTTTTTTACTTGTCTTCTTTTTAAAGCATACTTGACAATTCCGGGATGCCTGGGTGGTGTAGTCAGTTAAGCAACCAACTCTTGATTTCCGCTTAGGTCATAATCTCAGAGCCATGAGATGGAGCCCCGTGTTGGGCTGCATGCTGAGTATGAAGTCTGCTTAAGATTCTTCTCTCCCTTTGTCTCCCCCCGCCCCACTTTCTTGCTCTCTCTCTCAAAACATCCCCCCCCAAAAAACTTAACCATTCTCAAATGACTATTTTTTAATCACATGCACTCTTAAATTATTTTATCCAGTTTTACAAACAAATTCTTATTGAAAATACATTTAATGCACAGATTGATTTATAAAAGCTGAAGTATTTTGATATTTTGTCCGCTCTAAAGATTTATATATTTCTCCTATATTAAATTTTGTGTTCTTCAGCAAAATTAGTGTGATTCATGCATCCAACTTACTTTTCTTTTTGAATTTACTTCTACATGCTTACAGTTGTCTATTTATAATAAAGGGGATATTTTCCCCATTTCATTTATAAACAAGTAACTATAGTACTAGCTATTCATTTGTATATATTTACCTACTTACCTATCCCTTATTAAGAGATAGTCATTTTTCATTAAATATCTTGAAATTTCTTGTTATGCAATTAAGGGATTTTTTTTTTACAATTTTTTACTTAAATTTGTTTGCTGTTTATTTTATTTTATTTCTGTTTATTTTAAATAAGATTGGTGAGAAGACATTCACAGTCTGTTCCCCAAATCTGCAACAGTTTAAATATTTAATGTTCATAACTTTCCTGTTATACTGACTTCACACATTTAATTAGTACTTTCTATTCTCATTTTACTTAGATTTTTAAATTATTATTAAATGCATTTAAATTATTACTGAAGTTACTATCTGTAGTTTTTTTTTAAATAAAATCATTCAATACTTTAAATTTTCCTCCAAATGACGTTTTAGTTCTATTTTATACTTTTGACATGTTAGTCTCTTTTGTTAAATTTAAAACGGCATGTGATTTTAGCTTCCATTTGCTTTTTATCCTAGGTGGTTTTTAAAAGTTTGTTTATTTATTTATTTATTTATTTATTTATTTATTTATTTATTTGAGAGAGAATGACAAAGAGAGCACTGGTTATTGAGCGGGGGAGGGAAAGAATCTCATGCAAACTTCCTGTGAAACACGCAGCCAGACACAAGTCTTGATCCCATGACCTTAAGATCTTGACCTGAGCTGAAACCAAGAGTAGGACACTCAACTGACTGAGCCACCTAGGCACCCCTCCAAGGTAATTTTTTAAGTGTGAAAATCAAGTGCTTTCAAAAGCTTATGGTTGTATAATATGGACTATAAAATCTTTAAATTTATTAAATATACTTCAAGGCTATTGGTTGTTTGATCATATGATCAAAAGGTCCTACATTTTTAGACACATTTCGTTTTCTTTAAATGTGAAATCTTAAACAGGTTATTTAAACTCATCTGCTCTCATCTTAGTTTTAACAAGTTATCATATCATTAGGTGTTTACAAAATATATAGAGTATAGCAAGATGATCCAACAGCTGTTTACTTACCTAACCTGTCATCCCCAAGGTTATAAATAAGTAAATGAATAAATAAGATTTAGGATTTAGTAGTAAACAGAAATAAATCAACCATCTATATTCTTTAAGATTACTCACAGAGTTCCCATAACAAACAACAAACAAATCAAAATAAGAAAATCAAGATCATATCTTTATTAACTATAAATTAGATTGTGATAACTTGCCTGGTTTTATGAATTGACCCTGCACAAATAAAAGATAATTTAATATACACATTCACACATGTATACGAAGGTCATATAATTATTGCAGGTTTTCATGCACTTTGTTATATTCAATCTCACATATCATTCGTGACATGCTTGGGTATGGTAAATTTTCAAACTATTTCTCCATCGATAATCTGGGGTATATATCTGATGCTTTACATATAGATATATAGATATAAATGTTATAGGTATATAAAAAGAAACAGAGAGATATAGTTCATAAATAAGTCATGGCATTTACTATGCAAACAAGCACTTGTGCTGAGGGGATTTTTTTTCTTAAAAAATTCTGTAGATAAAAGGCCAATTGTTGACTGTAACGTGCATAAGTTAGTGATAACAATGCTAGAAATTCTTGATATAGCTAGGCAAGTTGTGAAGATAGCTAGAATTCTTGATATAGCTAGGCAAGTTGTGAAGAAAAAATAGGTCAAAACAGTGTAATTATAATGTACACATTTAATATTTTGTTCCTGTTACATTTATTTACATTTCAAAAACAACTGTCATTTTATTTATTTACACAAAGATGTTATTTGAACTTGGTAAGTATTTAGAAAGTTTAAAAATGTAAAAGAGAAAAAAGAAAGCCCTCAAATATCCTCAAATTTAATCATGAAAATCAATTTAGGACTCTGTCATTTGATATGTATGTATTTACATTTAAATCTATTTTTTCTTTAAAAATATTAGTATTAAAATATTCAAAATTGATAGAGAAAAAATGTTTTTAATTTTAAATTTACTTAAGGCAAATTTTAATAATTTGCTGGTTTTTTATACTTCTTCCTACCTGCATTGCTTTTGTTTTCTTTATCTTTTCCCTCTGGAAATATTTTTATTTTCCTCAATGATATATAAGTATTCTTTTATTTTTTTTATTTTTATTTTTTTTAATTTTTATTTATTTATGATAGTCACAGAGAGAGAGAGAGAGAGAGAGAGGCAGAGACACAGGCAGAGGGAGAAGCAGGCTCCATGCACTGGGAGCCCGACGTGGGATTCGATTCCGGGTCTCCAGGATCGCGCCCTGGGCCAAAGGCAGGCGCCAAACCGCTGCGCCACCCAGGGATCCCTATAAGTATTCTTTTAAAAAAAATTCTTAATCATTTCAGTTCATTGGGACTGTTATAAAAATCTGTCTGGAACTGGCTTAAGAATTAGGATATTTATAATTTCACATAAAAAGGCATTTGGGTATCACATGATCAGAGTTATTCATCACAACATATTTCTAGCTTCCTTATTATGTCATCTTTGTCTATTATTGTCACAAAAAGGCTTCCTGAATCAACTGAGACTACTAAGTCTCTTCTTCAGTGGAATAGAATAAGAGAGAGATGGGCAGTCTGGGTGGCTCAATGGTTTGATGCTGCTTTCGGCCCAGGGCGTGATCCTGGAGACCTGGGATCGAGTCCCATGTTGAACTCTCTTTATGGAACCTGCTTCTCCCTCTGCCTAGGTCTCGATTTCTCTCTGTGTATCTTTCATGAATAAATAAATAAAATCTTAAAAAAAAAAAAAAAAAGAGTAAGAGACAGAGAGTTCCAAAGAGAAAGAGATAACAATCTCCCTAAGCATTTAAGTTGGTTCCTTCTATGTGACTTGATCAATTCAGATTACATGGCCAGTTCAGGGTATTCCATGTATTTCTCTTTCACTTATTTAGGAACATAAAGTATAATTTGAGAAAACAAAAAGTCACTTTTGGAAAAAAAAAAAAAGCAATTTCATACATTTAAAATTGTTTTCACTGGAACTACACGTAGGGGAATGATGACGCTAACAAGTATAAAACAAATTTCAATGGAGCTTTGGGTATAGCTAGAATTTTTTAAAATACAATTAAATAAAGCAAAATGGAGGAGCAAGGGAGTAGTTCAATTCTAATTATTGAAAGAAACTTTGATAGCCTTGTTAGAGGACAAAGTGGTATACGAAGTATAAATGGAGGATATTTCTGATTCATGAACTGAAGAATTACATGATCCTGTGTTAGACATAGAAGATCTTTTTGCCCCATTGTCTTTCTTTGAAACAAGCCAAATTCTAAAAAGAGAACATCTGCCCCTACCAAACTGCCAAAATTATATTCCTGAGATAATTTCCTTATGCATAAATTTGCATAATATTTGCTGAAGATTAAGTTACTATAAAAAAACCAAACTTCTACCTATGTGAAAACATTTTCTAAATGTGGAAACCAGTGAAAAATTAGACAAATCACAATACATGCGATTCAACATAGTAAAGATGTCAGTTCTTCTCACATTGATCTCTGTTTAATGTAATTCCTATCAAAATACCAGCAAGTGGGACACCTGGGTGACTCAGGAGTTGAGGGTCTGCCTTTGGCCCAGGGCATGATCTTGGAGCCCCAGGATTGAATCCCATATAGGGCTTACGGCATGGAGCCTGCTTCTCCCTCTGCCTTTGTCTCTGCCTCTCTATCTTTCTGTGTGTCTCATGAGTAAATAAATAAAAATCTTAAAAAAAATATCAGCAATTATGAAAGCATAGATGAGCTTATTCTAAAATGTATATGGAATGACATAGGCCTTAGAATAGGTAACACAATATTAGAAAGAATAAGAAAATAAGAGGAACCACTCCATAAGATATTAAGTCCTATTACTAGCTACAGTAATCAAAACAATGTAGTTTTCACATAGGGATCTATACATAGATCAATGGAGAAGAATAAAGAACCCAAAAATAGATCTACACAAACATGCTCTACTGATTTTTTACAAAGTTACAAAAGCAATTTAAGGGAGAAAGAATAGTCTTTAAAAATGGTGATGGAGAAATTGGAATCTGTTGGCAAAACAAAACAAAGCAAAACAAATAAAATATCTAACCTTGTATACTATACAAAAATAAACTCAATTAGATTATGGCTTTAAATGTAAAGCTATTACATTTTACAACAATTACCTAGGGGAAAAAATCTTCAGAATCGAGGGCTAAGCAGTAAAGTCTTAAAGTTCTCATCAAATGCATGATCTATAAAAGAAAAATTGGACTTCATTGAAATTAAATTACTTTGCTTTACAAAAGGTCCTAGTAAGAGAATGAAAACCAAATCAAAGACTAGGAGAATGTACTTGCAAACCACATTTCCAACAAAGGACTGGGGGAATATATATATATATATTTTTTTTTCTGTTATATATATATATATATATATATATATATATATATATATATATATATCCCAAAACAGAAAAATACACAATACTATTAGCAAATGGCACAATACAATTAGAAAATGTACCACAGACATAAACAGAAATTTCACTGAACAGAATATACATATGGCAAATAAATACATGAAAACATGTTCAATTTCATTACCCATTAGGGAATATAAATTAAACCACAATGAGATATCACTATACATCTATTAGAATGACTAAAAGAGAAAGCCATGTTAACACCAAAAACTAGTGAAGATTCAAAGAAATTTGATAATTTATTTATTGTTGAAGGGAAGGTAAAATAATGCAGCAATTCTAAAAACCAGTTTGGCAATTTCTTAAAATTAAACCTACAACAGTCGAAGAAATCACAATCCAGAAATCACAATCGTATTTATTTCTGAATAAACACAAATTATGTTTACCTACAACCCATATACAGATTTTCACAGTATCTTTATTTCAAATAGCCCAATATGGGAAAAACCAAACCGTTCATTTGATGGTTCAGTAAACTGTACATCCATACCATCAAACATGAATCAACAATTTAAAGGAATTGTGTATATCAATGTACACCATAACATGGGCAAAGGGGATTATACTCAGGGAAAAAAGGACAAAAACCAACAGTGACATCTCTGAAAATGTTAGAGTAGAGAACTCCACAAAACAACAAATAAGCTGAGCTGAGTAGCTTCTTGGTCAAAAGCATTTAAGCAAAAGTATTATCCATAGCCACTAAGAAGAAGGAATAACAGCACAAACAAAGGCATTAAAAATTCTGGGGAAAAGAGGATGAGGACAGAAATATTTGTATTGTGATCAAGAATATATATTGTGTTATTAAACATTTAAAATCCATTGAGATGAGACTTTCACTGTGGTTATCATATATTTTATGCTGTTAATGCCCCATGTACAACTTACTGTTATTATGGATTTGTCTATCTAATCTCATAATTCTACAAATTTCTTCAAGTATTTTGAAACTCTTTTATTAGGTTCAAAACATTTGGGAATGTTTTATCCTCTGATTTGAGGGTTTTTTTAAATATTATAAATTTTAATCCCTTGTAATAGTCTTCTGAAATCTACTTCGCCTTCTATCATTTTAGCCTTTTCAGTTTTCTTTTGATTAGTGTTGGCATGCTAATTATTTTCTGGCCAGTTATTTTTAACTGTCTGTGCCCTTTTATATGTTTGTTTCTTGTAGAAAATGCAGAGTTGGGTGTTACTTTTTTTTTTAAATCAATTTTGATGATCCTGCCTTTCAAACAATATGATGAGATCATTTATTTTTAAAAGATTTTATTAATTTATTTGAGAAAGAGAGTTAGAGCTGTAGGGAGAAGGAGAGGGGGAGAGAATCTGAAGTAGACTTTGTGTTGAGCACAGAGCCTGATTCAGGACTCGATCTCACCACTGGGAGATCATGACCTGAGCTGAATCCAAGATCTGGCCACTCAACTGACTGAGCCACACAGGTGCCCCTGGGCTATTTATATTTAATGTGATTCTTGGTGTGGTTGGGCTTGGCATACCATCTTTCTACTTGTGTTCTACTTGTCCCATGGGTTTTACTATTGTTATTATTCCCATTGTCTTCCTTTTCTGCCTCCTTTAGGCTTAATTAGTATTTATGACTTCATTTTATCTTCTCTGTTGGTTTATTAACTGTCTTTTTATAAAATTCCTTTTACTGGTTGCCTTACAGTTCCTAATATGCATCTCTAACTTCACAAATTTTACCTTCATCTAAATGTATGATAAAAACTTTACAATATAGTAATTCCATTTCCTCACTTTTTGGCTTTGTTATATTAGTTTTTATATTTTACCTCTATATATCCTAAACCTTATAATACAGTAGTATTATTTTTCTTTTGTTGGTTAATTTTTTTTTAATATTTAAAATGTAAGAAAATGTTTTCTAAGTAGCCTCTTATTTTTTGCTTTCTCATCACATCTTTTCTTTCTAGTGTCCTTAATTACTTTGTGAAGAATGCAAATTTCTATCTCTTATAATTTTCCTAAATGAGTCCCTATAACATTTCTCATATTAGACAATAGTGATTATTTCAGTTTCTCTATGTCTGAAATTTTTTTATTTCTCCTTTATCTCTGAAAGATATTTTTGTTGGTTATGAAACTCAGGGATGGCTTTCTTCTGTCTTTTAAATGTTTTACTATATTTTGATTAGTGTTATAACAAGATATGTGTCGTCATCCTCATCTTTGTCCCACCGTGCATGGTGTGTATGTCCGCCTGCACACGTGTTAAACTCTATGTTTAATATTTTCTCATATTATATAGTTTTCTTGTGCTAGGGCATGTTGAGCTTATTGGCATGTGAGTTTATAATTTCCACCAAATTTGGAAAAAAATTCAGCCATTATATCTTTATAAAAATTTTTTTGTTTCAATTTCCCCCTTTGGAGCTTCAATTAAATGTTAATACACATGAAGTTGTTTCTCAACTTCTTTATTTTTTTAAGTTGATTATGTCCTTATTTTTTTAGTCTCTTTACTCGCTATATTTCGTTTTGAATATCTTCTATCGTTATGTTTTCACATGCAATATTTTTTCCTTTTACCATATGTGATCTCCTAACTACATTATCTAAACATTGCATTTTATTTTTAATCTCAGGCATGATTTTGCTCTCTAGATGTTCAATTTGTTTCAACCTTCCTTCCATATATGTACTTAACAAGTTTAATTTTGCTCTTCCTTATTGACATATGGGTTATAGTCACAAATGTTTTAATATGCTTTTCAGCCGACTCTATCATTTATTTTATTCCTGGGTATATTTCTACTGTTTGTTTTTTCTCCTTACTATGGCATTTATTTTCTTGTTTTATTTCATGTAACAATTATTGATTGGATCACAAGTACTGTGAATTCTACTATACAGGAAGCAGGATATTTTTGTATTCTTATATATTTTTTGAGTTCTGCTCCATTATATACTTAGTTAATTTAATTTAGTTAGAAAATGTTTGAGACCTTTGAGACTTGCTTTTAAACTTTGTTGGATGTAACCAGAGTAGACTTTAGTTCTAGGGCTGATTTTGTCACACTGCCAAGGCAATGAGCTTTTGACTATTCTTTTGACTATTCAATAGCCCAGAAATTATATTTTCAACTCTGCCTAATAGGAATATAAATTATATTCAGACCTATGCGATCCCCAGGATTCTACCCTCTGTTCCTACTTGGTAGATTTTCCAAAGCATGGGTAGTTTTTGTGCCCACATGAACTGATCAGTGCTCACTTGAAGACTTAAAAGTGGATTATCTCCAATTCTAGAAGATATCTCTGGAACTATCGCTGTGAAGTTGTTTTTTTTTCCCCCCTCCTGTGGCACTGTCCCGTATACATTTGAGCTGCTTTGCCTTCTCTAGATTTCCATATCCAAACCCTAGGTCAGGGAGATTGTCAGGCTCTCACTGAGCAATTTCACCCTCATCCATTGCCAGGAATCTCTTTCCAGCTAGGAAGTTGTTGCAATTTTAGGGATCATCTCATTTCTTCTTTTTTTCTAAGTGATTGCTGTCTTATACTCTTCTATATCTAAAACATTTTCATATGTTTTACATGAAATATTACTGCAGTTTCAGGCAGGAAGTAAATTGAATCCTTGGTACATAAATTTTCCTGGAAACAGACTTGAGCCATATTGCAGTGTTGTATGAAAATCTGGGAGGAGAATATATCAAATGGAAAAAGTAATCCATGAAAAAGTTTAAAGGAAGATATGAGATGTATTTGTTTGAGGAAGAAAAAAGAGTGTGACTAAAGAATTTCAAGCAATGGGTGAGAAGAGAATGAGATGAACTGAGATAGACAATGTTCCACGAATAAGGTAAAAAAAAAAATTATGGACCAGTGTGCAACTAAAATTAGGTTGTAGCTTCCCTATGAGTAAATTCTAGAACGCTTATGACCATCCCAGCTAGATTAAGTATTTTTTAATTTGCTGGTTTGTCATTTCATATACTATATGTACTTTCAATCTGTGTCTACTTAATAACATGCCATATGTAACTATATATATGCCATCAATTATTATTATTTTTTGATAAAAATTATGGAAGTACAATTTTTTTTTTAAGATTTTACTTATTTATTCATGACAGACACGGAGAGAGGCAGAGATACAGGCAGAAGGAGAAGCAGGCTCCACGCAAAGAGCCCAATGTGGGACTCAATTCCAGGACTCCAGGATGACACCCTGAGCCAAAGGCAGATGCTCAACTTTTGAGCCACCCAGGAGTCCCTGGAAGTACAATTTAATGGCATTTGTTTTCATACAGCATGCATTTCTAGCAGTACTATGAGAGAAGGATATTTGTGTAATTTTCATGTATGCAAATACTTGACGAAGAATTTTTCAAAATTGCTAACAACATGAAATATTTGCATGACAATATCAATTGTATAGATTGAATGGTGTCCCCCAGAAAAAAATTATAGTTTGAAGCCTTATCCTCATGGCGACTGTATTTGGAGATAGGTCCTGTAAGGAGGCAATTAAGATTAAATTAATTTATAAGGATGGACTTATCAATAGAACTGGTTTTCTTATAAGAGGAAGAAACATCAGAAATGTGTGCACAAAGAGAAAATGCCATGTGGGGGCACAGTGATCTTGGGCTTTCGGCTTTCTGAACTGTGAGAAATAAGTTTCTGTTGTTCAAGCCACCAAGTCTGTGGAATTTTGTTATGGCAGCCCTGGTACAGTAATATAACAGTAATGATCTGTGAAGCTCAAATATTTTTGGAAAATCTTAATAATATATATATGATCAACCTTGATAGTGGACTGAGTGATATGAAGCCAAAAAATATAGGAAAAATGCGTTATGAAGTATATGAGGCATTGAATTGAACATGTTATTTTTCTGGATTTTGTAATGTTTGCTGTGTTTGCAGAGCTTTTTAAAGTGTGCAATTTTTGCATTTTGTCCTTACTCTAAATTCTCACTTTCATAATTAAGTATACATTGGTAATTAACAAAATTTTTAAAATTAGTTTCCCCAAATTGTATATGCCTCAGATTTTACATAACCTGAATCTACCTCTGGTAAAAAGTTATGGCTTTAAAGCTATATCTAGTAACCTGAATCTGAATATAAACCTTCAAGTATTCACTGTCTATAACTTGAGAAGTCTCACAAAGTTTTAGGATTTCCATAACAATAGCTACTGTATGGGATTGTTGTGTTAATTAAATAAATGACAAATATACAATGCTTAGCAGAGTCTATTCCTTCTCATTATATAGTGGGCCCTAAAATATTATATATTCAAAATTTAAAAGTATAATGGATAAATTTATATCTATATATCTATTATATTTCTATTTATGTAAATCATTATATCTATAAAATAAGCAATAAGTATTTCTTATTTTATATATTATTATATATAATATTATAGTATATATAATAATATATAAATCATATATTTTATATTTTATATAAAATATAATTTATATATTTTAATGATATTTTAATATCGTTAATATTTTAATATTTCTAATATAGTTAGACATAGGAGAATCATTTTTTTAAAGATTTTATTTACGAGAGAAAGAGAGAGCATGAGCAGGGGGAGGGGCAAAGGAGAGGGAGAAGCAGACTCCTGGCTGAGCAGGGATCCTGACACGGGGATGGATCCCAGGACCTCGGGAACATGACCTGAGCCGAAGGCAGATGCTTAATCAACTGAGCAACCCAGGTGGCCTTCAGAAGAATGCTGTTAAAAGAGAAAACCATAAAACCTAAAGTTACTGGAATCTCCATGAATAGAATCAAAGATAAGAAAGGTACAAAAGTGAAAAGTCCAGAAACTTTTCATGTAATTTTGTTTTGGGTTAGTTCAGTCTGAGACAGCAATTAGCCCTATCATCTCTGACAACCTCAAAAAGAGAACACATGTTTCTCATATTGCATCTTCCCTGATCAAGGTCCATCCAATACAGAGAGTATTAGGTAAAGAACTATTCAAGTCAAATTCCCATTTACAAGATTATAAAAAATAAAAAAAAATACGCCTGTGTCTACATGTATTCATTTTGTTTTCTCATTTAAACACAAAGTCAGTTCAGAATTATTCTCTGTTATTTATGTGGCGACAGTTAGATCCACAGCTTATGTTTCTAGGATTCAGTGGTGAAATTATAGCAACTTTACCCAGGCAATTGCTGTCCCAAACTCCTAGGTATGACTTTTTTTTTTTCTCATTTTTACTCTATTTCTTTTACTTCTGTTTAAGAAATTTTTTCAGGTATCTATCAATATTTCTTATATTTCAATCTTTTTGACATTTCTGTCCACTTTAATTTTTTTCTTTTTCTTCTTCATTGAGTATACTCCCAGTTGGCATCTTTTCTCATGCTCTAGAATATATTTTTTAAAAAGTTTTAGATGAATTACAAAGTGTGAAAGGTATAAAAGAAAGTGGCATAAAAAAAGATTTGAAAACCAGAGGAGATAATAGAGGGAGACATTTTAAAATTAAATGCAAACAGTGGTTCAGAGAGTACACACAAAAGCAGGTAGGGAAGGAGACAATCTCTAACAAGCAAGACAAGAAGGGAACTGAAAGGTCATCTCATGGTGTACAAGCAGGTTAGCAAACATCCCTGTGTCCCCTGGCCAGAGAAGTAAATAGGAAATTCACAGGAGACTAGATCAGTAAGGGAACACTAAATAAAATTGCTACTTGGAAGCCAAAAAAACCAAGGTTTCCACAAAAAGATAATTTTAACTTTAAAAATTGCATGACAAAAACTAAGGTGATAACCACTTAAAGTTCTAAAGAAATAAATGTTTAGTTAAGGTCTGCAATATGGTTAAGAAATCCTGTTTTCTGCCACAATAAGTGTGTTTGTGTGTTTGTTTGTTTATTGGCCTTTACTAGTTGTATGACCTGTTGAAAATTTATCAACCTCTCTGAGCCTCAGATTCCCATCAGTCAGTAACTGTAACTGGACATCTTTTACTAGGAAATCGTAGAGATTAAATACAGGAAAATCGCTGAGAACAGTGGAATAAATATAAAAAAACTTATAAAAAATGCAAATTTAGGAGTGCCTGGGTGGCTCAGTCGGTTAAGCCAATGACTCCTGATCTTAGCTCAGTCCTTGATCTCAGGGTGGTGACTTCAAGCCCCATGTTGGACTCCATGCTGGGCATAGAGACTATTATATATATTATAATATATATATATAACTAATATATATTAGCATATATATTATATATTATATTAATATTTATATTATTTTATATAATACATATATGAAATTTTAAGATTATACATATTTAAGCTTTCAGAGAGTCAGGATTGTCAGTTGAGATTCTGCTCTTATGGTTGATCAATAAGAAGAAAGTATGATGTGAACACAGGGTTGGGTTTTTATGTAGAAGGTATGCATGATTATAGATGACCCATTTACACTAGAAAGCAGCATTCTTTCTTTTTTTTTTTTTAAGATTTTATTTATTTATTTGACAGAGGGAGATAGCATGCACAAGCAGGAGGAATGGCAAGGCAGAGGGAGAGTCAGGCTCCCTGCTGAGCAGGGACCAAGATGTACATGCTCCATCCCAGAACCCTGGGATCATGACCTGAGCCAAAGACAGACACTTAATGGACTGAGCCATCCACGTGCCCTTGGAAAGGAGCTTTCTTTGGTTCTTGTATGGCTCAGGATTTTCAGACCACAAGTGAATTTGGAAGAACAAATTCCGGGTAAAATGCAATACATACTCACTTGGGTAACTTGAGAATAAGGCAGGATCGGCCTGAAAGATCAGTTTTTCCTATAACTTAGATTGCATTCAATCAAGCCTGATGAATGAAATGTACCTACTGCTTAGTCAGAACCCTCAGTGCTTATCAAACACTCACAGGTCATTTCCATCAAACCTTTTTCCTAGACCTGATCCTAAAGAGCAACATGTCAATATATCAGATTTATTTTGTCTCCTCTCTTCTGTATATTTGCTATATAACAGCAAGACAAAGGACAGGAGTTCCTAGTTTAGATCATCTTAAATGAGACAAAATGTCTCTGGATAAAAGGGAGTCATCACCAGTTCATGAAACTTAAACGAAGCCACACTGGCTTTCCACATCTTCTAGAAAGTAGTGCTCTACCCAGATCACTGTCAGCAGAAAAACTGCATAACCAGCTGTAGCTAGCAGGTGCATCAAGCTATTAACTTTTCTTTCATTAAGGACTTACTACATATTTCTTTAATATCATCATGCTAGGCCATGAAAGGACATAAAACACATACATGGTACACCTCTCAAAGGATATACTATAACTTTGTAGAGGTAAGGATTACAGGCATAGAACAAGTGAGAATTATTTGAAGTCTGTAGTGAGTAGATCTGTGAGTAGAATGACAAAACAAAACAAAAACCAGGATGGAAAAATCACATAGAGAAAATTTAGTATCCAGATCTGTCTTCTAGGCCAGTGGTTCTCAAATGTCAGTGTGTGTCAAAATCACCTGTAGGGATGGGTAGGCTTCTAATTCTGATAATTCTGACATTGATGTCATATCTGTGTCTGGTTTTGATGTTTGCTCTATCTCTTCAAACTCTTTTTTTTTTTTTTTTTTTTGCCATTTTGTATACCTTGTGATTTTTTTTTTGGATAGCTAGACAGGCATTAGGTAAAAGGAATTTCTTAGAAAAGGTCTCTAGTAATTCAGTAGAGAGAGGTGGGCAGGAAGGGAGTGTTCCATAGCCTCCATAGCCCTGGGGTTAGGGCTCAGTATTTTAGCAAGCCCGTGTTGCTCTACTGTATGAACCCTGCAAGCATTGTTCAGGGTCTCACCAACTGCTACCTTACATGGATAGGAGAGCTGGAGAGCGTATAATTGAGTATTTCCCTTCCCCCAGGTAGGGTAGGCTCTGAAAAAACTCCCCAGCAGGCTTTAAGCTCTGGTTAACATTTTTCTTGTGACCAATCCTGTAAAGAAGAACAAAATGCACAGGTGTTTTCAAAATGGTGACCTTTCCACTCTCCATGACAGAAGCCTGAGAGGATTTTTCTCTGATGCTCTCTCAAGGACCTGGTTGAGCTCTTGGAGGTGTGGGGTGGGAGTCCACCTAGGGTTTTGGACTCTCAAGCTTTTCCACGCTGTCTCCAACTATTCATCAATTATAGCTCAGGTTTTCCTACGCTGGCCTTGGTACCAATGGAAGTCTTGGTGGCTGTGTTTCTGTTCTGGTAAATTTTGCTTCTGTGTATCTGCCTTTCAATTTTGGGATCAGCAGTTTGGCCTTCTCTTAGGATCCCTAAGAAGAGTTGTTGATTTTTTCAATCTGTTCAGCTTTTTACTTGTTGTTACGATGGAGTGGCAACATCCAAACTCTTTATGTGCCAGGTGGGAAATAGGAAGTCCTAAGTCAGCTTTTCAAAATGCAAATCTTAACACGCCATTTCCCCTACTTAACATTCTTGAATGGCTGTTTCCTGAGAATTAAGTCTAAACTATCTAAAATGACATATTATGGAGCACCTGGGTGGCTCAATCAGTTGGGCGTCTAACTCTTGATTTTGGCTCAGGTCATAATCTCAGGGTCCTGAGACTGAGCCCCAGTCTGGCTCTAAGCTAGCTGTGGAGCCTGCTTAATATACTCTCTCTCTCTCTCTCTCTCTCTCTCTCTCTCTCCCTCTTCCCCTCTCCCTGCTTGTGTGATCTCTCTTAAAAAATAAATAAAAATAAACAAAATAATTTGTAAAAATAAATAATTATAAAATAAAATAAAATGTTATATCCCTACTGCCTGTCTTGGTTTTATACATCTCTAACTTCTTACAAGCCAGCCTCACAAAAAAACATTTCCAATTACCTGACCTCACCCTGATTTTCTCACCCTTTTGTTTTCTTCTCTTTTTTTTTTTTCAAGATTTTATTTATTTATTTGAGAGAAAGCACAAACAAGGGGTGAGAGCAGACAGAAAGGGAGAAGGAGAAGCAGATTCCCCGCTGAGCAGGATCCCAGGACCCTGAGATCATGACCAGAGTGGAAGGTAGATGCTTAATGGACTGAGCCAACCAAGAGCCCCTCACCTTTTGTTTTCTTATTTTCTGTGGACTCAGCCCCATGGGTCAAATTGGAATAGTGTGGAGTGAATACCACATATTGCTAACTTCAGGATTACGTAGCAAAATGTGCAAAGAGAAATGAGAAAGACTCAGTGATTAAAATATCATGTTAGATGAAGAAGAGGAGAAAGGCAGAAAACCTAATCGCATTCGTTTTTGAAATACTATAAATTTGTCGAATATTTATTCTTATGGGAAGTTAGTAAATATTAAGCCATCTTACTTATTTTGCAGGTGTGGAAGTTGAACTTTGAAGAACCTACACAGAGTTAACAAATAGCCAAGTCTGATTAGAAATAAAAATAAGAACAAAATTCAGGTTGTTTTTTGTTTTGTTTTGTTTTGTTTGTTTTACTTTCTATCGTAGTTTTTCCCACATCACTGTCCCTCCACATATAAGACTAGAACAGCTTTTTCTTTTTTGGATGGTGACCAAAAGAGAAAATTAATGGATATCAACTATTTCCTGTACAGCAGATCTCTGACTATCCCCACAGGTCTATTAATAT
Source organism: Canis lupus familiaris (assembly GCF_011100685.1). Lineage (NCBI taxonomy): Eukaryota > Metazoa > Chordata > Mammalia > Carnivora > Canidae > Canis > Canis lupus. Next base: position 83,073,144 of record NC_049224.1, read on the forward strand.
CCACGCACGCCCTGCTTATCCTTCAATGCCTACCTGAAAGCTCCTCCACAAAATCTTCTCTAATCAATGCAAAAGTATGCATTTTTCCTTCCAAAACTGTGTACTTCTGATGTTATGGCATTTAAAGTTTCCTATCGTGTATTATCTCTTGATTATTGACTAATTACTGTAATATACCAAATGGTATTACCAAATAGTTATAATGATTTCAGGTGGCACTTTGGGATAGGAACATGCTAATTTTGGAAATGCATATATCTAGTAAGTGAAATTAGATGATGTTAATCCAGGAGAACTGTGGAGAATAGTTTCACCTGAGCTCATTAGTTAAAATTGGACATTGCCTCTAAGATGTCCTCATTTTCCATTGTATGTAACCGACCTTAGCCTAAAGCCAAAATAGAGAAATGGGAAGTGAAATATAATTCTGGATTTTAGCCTCTATGTAATCCATTTGAGAAACCAGCCAAATAAAACATCGACTGTGTGTAACATGCAATTAGATAAAGATGTATACAGCAGAATATAAAGCACTAATAAGTTTACAATTCATGAAATAAGAAAATGAAATTTTAATAATAAATGCAAAATAAAATCCAAACCGTACTATCCTACTTACATAACATAGACTTTTAAGAAATACTATAAATATTCAGAGTCAAAGAAACTAGATTATTGATATTTGGAATGGTCAGAGATGAAATTTATCTGGCTCTAGAGAGATGGATAACATTTTAATAGGATTTTATCAATTGTTCTTAACTTGAAGCCAGGGAAAAATGGATTTAATTTTTATCTAGGAAAAATATTTTGCCCAGAAAAACTAATTTTTCTTTCCAAGGATTCCTAAATGCTACAATAAGCAGTTAAAAGTTCTGCTGAAGCCATAAAAATATAAGGATCAATTGTTGGGATTTAGGACTATTGATGTTTTCACTTATCTAGAGGAAGTGAGTGAGACCAGGTGGTGCAATCCCTCCTTACCCCATGATTCTGGGAATAATTCCACATATTAGTTAAGTAAAATTCTATTAAAGACATAGCTACTTACATGTCAGCATGGAAGATATTACTTGGACTTTCTGCTAAGGGAAAAACAGAAAGAGAAAGCACATGTACATCTAGAAAGTGAACAAACATTTCTTTACATTTCAGAGAACATCTGCAAAGCATGATGCAGGGAGTATAAAATTACATGTAAGCCTGAACTCCACTACTTACTAGCCAAAAAATATATATATATTTGTAAGCTTATTTAAGCTTTGGGAGCTTGAGTCCTTCACATGAAAATGGAAATGATGTTAATAAATATTTACATTTTCCATAGGTCATAGGAAGGCTCAATTTAATTTGTTAATGCTTGTAAAAACATTTTATAAATCATAGGAAAATTTACATATGTCAGCAAATTTTTATTAGTATGAAGTGAATATTATTTCCAGTAAATCTTTTAAAACTACTCATATTTTGTGTATTGCTGTACCCAGTGTCTTTTACTGTGCAAAACAGATGATAGATACTAGATGAAAACATGTTAAATAAATTAGAAATATTACCTTATTATATACTTGTAATGAAACCTATGATAAGCAGTTTATGTTAGTGATGAAATCTAAAGAATCTAGTTCATGAAAGTCCATTTATGAACTATATTTTCATCAAAGTAAGTTAGTATTTTTCCCAAAAGCCTTTTTTCTGCTAGTGTTTCAAATCCTTTCTATACATTAGCCACGGATTAGTTCCTGTGTTCGAAACAAAATAGGCCAATATATTAGACCTATATTTAATTAATATCAATTAAAATCAGCTTTCTTTAAATTTCTACAAATACAAAAGGATAACACGTCATAGCAATAATTACTCATGGGATTTAATTTTTTATATCTTTTGAAGTCACTGCTTTGGCTTTAGAAGTTTGGTTTTACCTGGTGTGTCTATCCCTTATCTATATATACTTTTATTCACCACTGTCACAGCATAAGTCTCAATTTAGGATTCCAGAGACAGTGCTAGAGGATTTACTTTGTGATTGACCAAGGAGATATCAAAATTCACTACATATAAAGCACATCATCCTATTTTATTGGACCATGTAAAGAGTCCAGGTGTGTTGTTGATTTTGTCAAGCCCTTCTTTTTTTTTTTTGAACATCAATTTTCTGGGACAGGAAGCAGAACAGAAATATACCTTTAGAGATGGTTGTACAATGATAATGATGTGAAAAGTAGCGTTTCAGGTAACATCAGAGGATTGGCAACACCAATATCGTATCTTGCCTTTGTTGAATCTGGCATTAGCACTTAATCTATTGCTTTTGTGGGAGACTGCAAATAAAAGATGTCACATAATTTATTCTACGTTTCTGAGAATCACTTCTTTTTAATATACACATTCGTATAATCCTTGTTTAAATCCTTTTTTCCCCATTTGTTTCCAATAGCCCTTCACAGAAAATGCAAATGCAGTTGTCACAGGAAATAAAATATGGATGTTTGCAGTAATATTTTATTGCTCTTAAAGATTTTATTTATTTATTTGACAGAGAGAGCACAAGCACAGGGAATGGGAGAGGGAGAAGCAGGCTCCCAGCTGAGCGTGGAGCCTGACGTGGGGCTCAATGACCTGAGCCAAAGGCAGATGCTTAACAGACAGAGCCTCCCAGGTGCCCCATGCAGTAATATTTTAAATGCAAAAGTATAAAAATTAATATCAAGAATAGCTATGTCAGAGGGCCATGGGTGGGGTATGAATGGCTTTTATTGGATGAAGAGAATTAAACAGTTAAGAAAAAGAAAGTGATATAATCCTAAAGACTTTTGAAAGGTCCCTATCTGAAAAACCATTCATTCCCAAAAAGTGTAGTCATTTATCTTCAACAGATCTGCGTTGCCACATCTTCCCAAGGAGCTGAAATTCCAGCTGTGTCACTTGGCCATCATTGAAATATTGAATGAATTAGACCTATCCATATTTAGAATCATTACTCCTAGTACTCAGACATGATCATTTTTCTTTCCCAATGAGATAGTGTCTGGCCTTTTGACTCATCTCACTTTGATGCCAAGTCAGACAGATGCAGGAGTTCTAATCTCCAAATGGTTAGGCATCCCAGATTCAAGGTGAATAATCTACTGCCAGATTTATAGAAAGGGGGATCTTTAAGGCTGTGGCAACAAAGAGAACACCCCCTACAAAATCGAAGAACAAAACCCAAAGTCACCTCTGTCATTCTTGTTTGAATCACAAGGAAAATCTTTGATTCTTACAAAAATGTGGAAAAATGCATCTATTTAAAATCTTGGATTCCAACTCTTCATGCCTCTATTATTCAATGGGTTTTGTTCCAGAAAAACCAGTTTTCAATATGCCATCTATATGAAATAATCCAGTGCAATCCCCAAACCTTTATATTTTACAAGTGAACCATTATATTTATTTAATGTACACTTAGTGGTTACATATACACACAGACACAAGTACATATATGTATATGTCTGCAAATATAAAAATCTAAAAAAACAATTAATTTTTTTTCTCTTACACTTGAAAAAATATATAGGGTTCTCCTTATAGTACCTACAGCACAAAAAGAGCAAGTCTACTCTCCAAAATCTACTCTTCTTTTGAGGTGAGAAAAAGAGGGAGAAAAAAGAAATGAAGAGAAAAGATTCAGATTGTTATTTGCTCTTTTTCTTAGGATACGAATAATGAAAATATTCAGTGAGGACTCTGACCAAGGTACATTATTTTGGTATGTTGTGTGCACGTTCCGTTCCTCAGTTTTGAATCACCCTGAAACATATTTTCTTGAAGGTAAATCATAATAAACAGAAAAGGAAATATGTTGGTAGATGTGTATGTGTAAGTGTGTGTCTGCTTAACTTAATTCATGTTTGATTTTTTTTGCTGTGAAAACTTTGCTTTGTTTTGTTTCTGCTGTTTGTTTGTTTGACACCTTCCTCCAAATCAGAAAGAAGTAAGCAAGGATCCACCATGGGCTCCCTGGCAGCAGGTCCCAGTGAGAGCATCCCCTCCCCTGTCTTTCTTTAGAATGGACTGGACCTTCAGTGCTGAGCCTCAGGGTTCCATCTAGAAGCCATAGACTGGTGATAGAACTCACATCAGTTTGATGAAGTAACCTTTCTCATCTGAGTCCACCTTCAAACGACCAGGGTTGTTGAGAGTCCAGAGACACAATGTTAACTCAACCAATAGCAGAAAACCAGCAGATCTCCCAGCAAAATATTCAAGAACAGTTCACTTTGCTGCAAATGAGCCAGTCTCGGGTATTTTCTTCCCCCAAACATGAATACTCTGATACCCAAGCCCCAGTGGAGAGAGGAGAGCAGAATAAAGCTTCCTTCTTTGACTAATGACTTATGGGAACTGATGCGAGGTCCTGTCCTAGGCTAGACACTTCCCTGGATTAGGTTTGGGTATTTGGGCATACTTGATTTCCTTGCAAGAATGACCTGGAAAATTCAGCAGAAATGTATGTAAGGTGGTCATGGATTCGCTCCTTGAGAAAAGAACAAATGTAAAGGTCATCGCCTTCTTCCTTTTCTCTGATTTGCACATTTTCCTAGCTGCCCTTTCCTCTACCTCCTTTCACTGCCTGCCCCCCGCCCCCCGCCCTGCGCCCACATACAGGGCAGTTCTTCTCATGTTAGATCCTTCTTAAAGTAGATCATAACCTCCACCGTAGGAAACCTTTTCTTGTGCCCTCACCTCCTTGCAATTAGAGCCTGCTTGTACGCCGGGCACTGCAGTGCTGGACCATTATGAAAAAGAGAAAACACTATTTTCTCTATTCTCTACCCAGAGACCATCTCATTTGACTGCAGTTTCAAAAGAAACCTTGTTAATGCAGCTGGGGAAATAAATGAACAAAACATAACGTGCAACCAGCCATTCTTTATTTATTGACTAAGCATGTAATCAGTTCTTTGTTTTGCAAAGACAGTCACCGGTTTGGGTTCTCAAAATTTCTCTACTAAAGAAAAGAAAACATCAAACAGTTCCTCTGGTTTCACCAGTTGTATAATTAAGAAACCGCCAATATCTGCGCACAATTAACAGTTTTCTTCTCACACCTTTTGCCTGGGTATTTAATCACAATATAGATTTGTACTACTTAAAGAGTAGCTTTAGAAGCTGAAAAATCACTTAGAATATAATCATATTAGTAAATGACTTAGTTTCAAAACCATGAAAAACATTTTTGAAATGTTATAGCAAGTAGCCTTTGAAATTAAAAAAAAAAATCAGAAAGTCATTATTCCCAGCAGAGCCAGAAATCAGCCTGTTTTAGACATTATTTAATCTGTCTCCTGCTAATTAGTAGCTGAGAGTCCCTCATCACTATTATAATACTCATCCTAGTATGGGATTAATAAAATAGTAAGAAAATAATAAAATTGGATGTAACATGATCCTGTCTAGTCCATATATATTCCCAGGCAGCGTGACTTTCCATGACAAAATGGTCCCTTTGAAGGCAAAAAAAAGGGGGGGGGGGAGAGGGGATAGAGATATGCACACATGTATAATACATACATATGTGATTGCTTAATTTATTAGTTTTCCTCCTCAGTGTGGTTTTAGGAAATACTGAAGTTGTAAAATATAATAAAGTAACAAAAGTTACAAGATAATTAAACAAATATAAACAAAATCATACCAGAATTATTGAGGCTTAGAAATACATGTGCTAAAACTGACTGGTAAAAAAAAAAACAACAACAAAAACTGATCGGTACAGTAGTCCCCCCCCCACCATGTCATGATGTCTATTCTCTAGCACTAAGCAAATATATACAGACAAGTATATATGACCAGATTCACTCTTTTCCTGTACTTGTTAGCTTCCCATACCTGTAAACCTTGAGTGGCTATTTATTTCAACAACAAACTTTCAAAACTACTGATGTTTTATCGCATGAAAGTCTACCTTCAGTCTACAAAGTTCCCTGGATTTATACCATGAACAGCAATCATTTGTGTTGTCAGAATAAACTAACAATTTCAAATATTTGCTGTGACAAACTATCCTTTAGTTTTGTTTTCCAAATAAGGAAACAGATTATTGAGATAATATGCTCCTAGGAATTTGATATTGAAATTACAGAGCTTTGTATTTTATTGGGATGGATTTACAAGTTTGTTTCAAAAACATTCACTAGTCAAAACAAAACAAAACAAAACAAAAAAATTCAGTAATCAATGAGATGGCCTGTGACATTGCTCACAGGGCAATACGATTTGAAATTCAAAACCTAGAAAGATAAATAAAAAACAGGAATCACAAGTGAATAATAAGCCAGAAGAGTGTGGTTATTTAGGACACAGACACTAGAGACAGATAACTAGTGTTTGTGCCTGAGCTCCATCAATTGTTCATTTTGCATATTGGAACTGCAGAAGAGGGGAAAAAAAATATTTTCTTCTACCCTCTCAGTGTTGTGACTGGAGCCTGTAAATTAAACGGACAATAGGTTAATAGGATAAAAAGATATATATGCATATCTTATTTATATATAAATGTAAATATGTAAAAGGTATGTATGTATATATATATACATATATATGTAAATCTGGAAAAGTGCTTAAAGTTAGAGGTTTATATATGTAATTTAATAGAGGAATGGGAGGAAGGAGAAAAGTCTTTTTTGGGGGAAGACAATTTTTTTTTTTTTTAGAAAACAAAAGGGAGATAAAGTTTATGATAAAGTTTCTTTCTCTACAAGTATTCCCAAAATTCAATCAAGCAACACATTCAACTGTTACTATTCCTGTCTATACATTTATTTGCACATGTGCGAATATATATAAAGAGAGCGTGTGCATTCTATTCTCTATCCATATTACCATAGATCTAGTTTAGATGATTAAATTTTCACCAAGGTGATCACAACATCTTAATTGTTAGCCTTCAAGTATGTTGATCACAAAATTTATTTTCTAAAAGATATACTATGAATTCTATTTAAAATGAAAAGTCCCAAATTTTCCAGGTGCTTACATCATCAGTCACATTGTCCCATGACTTATTACTTTATTCATTTTTTTTCAATAAATATTGAGCAGCTAACATGTTTCTGGCATTGCTCTTGTTGTGTGAAGTATCCTTTTATCTACTGATCTATTTATCTCATAACATTTATTGAATGAATGAGCCAATGTCCATGCAGAATTCTTAATATTTACATATGATGAACAGAGAAAAGTACTTGGATGAGAAATAGCAGTTTCCAAAAAGTTTAGGCCCCCAAATGGCAAAGGTTTTTTTTCTCTACAAGTATGGGTGGTCTTTCTACTTTTTACAGGCCTATACAACTCTCTGGACAAGGGATTTATGGCAGATTTATTCTGGTTCTTCCTCCTGGGAGTAGACGCATCATAGAGAGGGAATTTATGGCAGCCTCATTTCCAGAACTTGCCACTTTTAGTCATATAAGGGAAGCTCTGAGAATGCTTCTGTCTTCATCTGTTGAATCTCAAGGGTCTTCATTTCAGAATAATCTTCATACCAACTGTAGGATTCCAAATGAGTTCTGACAGAATTGTTTATAAGCTTGGATCTCATAAACTTTTAATGGATGTACTAATACTATCTACCTTATAATTCTTGAAAACAATTTAGCATTATTCTGGAATTCGCAATCAGTTAAATAAATGTATAATATTATTTATAAGGATAGACAAGTACTTTTTTTGGTTTGTTTTTCTGGAGAAGGCTAATCAGAATGATCTTATATATTCCTCACAGGACTCCTTACAGTAGGTATGATGAATTTCATAATAATCTTTCATGTTTTTACCCTCAATATAGGCTGATAGATTCTCATCAAAATGTGGTACTTTTACCATAGTCAGTAATGCCCACAGAGAATGATATTACGATGCTATCTTTAATTGGATTTTATGAAAAAAATGATTAATCAAGACTTTATGGAGCAAATTATATTAAAAATATGTAAGCCTAAAACACAGATTCAGAGTCTGAGGATACAGAGATCAACATATGCAAATTCATTATCCTGATATATATAGGCTACACCTTAATTTAATTAGCCGATATACCTTACCTCCCTATTCCATTCTTCTTGGGTAAAAAGAAAATAACTTTCATTGCTTCTGATTTGTGTAATTCCCCCTTGAGCTGAAAACAATAAGGGTATCTTTTACATACCAAGATTGTTTTAATACCATACATTTCTTTTAAAAGTTCACATTCCTTGTCTCATTTGAGACTTATAATATGTGTGAGATATGGTTAGGTAGGGGAGTGTATCTTAAAATCACTATGTTCCAAACAGAATTCACCATGCCCTCATTCTGCTCTTACTTCAATATTATTTTCAATATTTTTTGGTAGTATAACCATAACTAGTCATCCCAACTAGAAACCTAGCATTCATTCTGGATTCCTTTTTCTGTCCCATTTCCAATATTCAATCAAGCAACAAATTAAACTGTTTAAATTCCTGTCTTTATATTTATTTGCACATGTGCAAATATATATAAAGAGAGCGTGTGCATTCTATTCTCTATCCATATTACCATAGATCTAGTTTAGATGATTAAATTTTCACCAAGGTGATCACAACATCTTAATTGTTAGCCTTCAAGTATGTTGATCACAAAATTTATTTTCTAAAAGATATACTATGAATTCTATTTAAAATGAAAAGTCCCAAATTTTCCAGTGCTTACATCATCAGTCACATTGTCCCATGACTTATTACTTTATTCATTTTTTTTTCAATAAATATTGAGCAGCTAACATGTTTCTGGCATTGCTGTTGCTGTGTGAAGTATCCTTTTATCTACTGATCTATTTATCTCATAACATTTATTGAATGAATGATCCAGTGTCCATGCAGAATTCTTAATATTTACATATGATGAACAGAGAAAAGTACTTGGATGAGAAATAGCAGTTTCCAAAAAGTTTAGGACCCGTAATGGCAAAAATGCCCAAATCAAGGAGCTTTATAATTGAGAATTGATAATTTGTATCATGATAAATGTTTCACAGAGAAGAAATATAATGTTATTATCTAACTTATCATGTAGGCTGACATTGATAGAAAACTGGATAAGGGTATTAGAAGAAACAAAAGCTATCTTATTCTTACCTATCAAACAATCACCTTAAAAAATATATGTCCACAAGGGCTGTACGCCAGGCTTGTAAGGTAGTTCTGCATTTAAAATGTGTTAACGCAGCCTATATTGCTGTCCTATGCTATTGTTTTTGTCTAGAATTACCATGAAGAGCCAAGATAAGAAAATACCAAACACAGATTTCAAACAGAGAATTTGCCATATAGAAAATGCAAGAAAAATATATAGATCATCTATTTGGATTGATTAGAGGATTTGTGAAGACACTGTGGGATAGATCAATAGACAAATGGAAAGAATAATATAGAATAATTATAAATAATATATACTTGCATTAAAACGTGATGCATTATATATAGAATGAAATCTTAAAAAAAAAAAAAAAAGAAGAAACCTGAGAGGTGATACCTATCTGTTTCTATAAGTGACACTAAGCCAGAACTTACCCATGCATATAAGAAAAATAAATTAATTTCCTATTATTACTGCACACAAAAATTAAATTGTCAGGCTAGCTGAAAAATTATTTACTCAAGAAAAAATGTATGACTATCAAGGACAAAATATTATACAATATATTTATGATCTTATGTTAGCAAGATACTAAGAGCACAAAGAATAAAAAATATTAAATAGGCAAGATGAGTATCTGATCATAGATAGTAAAACAATAAACATATCAAAAATGCTCATTTCACTTATAATCCAGAAAACACAATTCAAAATCATATTAAGACAGTATTTTTTATATGTCAAAATTTTAAAAAGGGAAAAATTTGCAGTAATAATTGATTCCAAAGATATGTTGGAGCAAAATCCTTCATTGTTATCTGGAGAGTAAATTGATATAAATACTTTAATGAGCATTTTATCAAAATTATCTAACATGGAAGATGTATATATCTTTTGAGTAGCAATTTCTCTCCTAAATATATATTCTAGCAAAACTAAAGGTTGTGTCTTTGTAAGGACATGTGTAAGAACGCTTATTGCAGCAAGCATCATTTTCATAATAAAAGAAGCAAATCATCAACAGAAAAGCAAGGACATATAATATGTGGATACATATGGTATCTTCTATCAGTAAGGTATATATCAGTCTTCAGTACAGCCTTGACATGAGTTAACTACAGTTAAATGTTTTAACATGGATTATCTCACAAACTTTAGTAAAAATTTTGTGAGTTACTGAAAATATAATAGAAATGTGTATATGTATGTGTATGTGTATATATATACATATACACATACACATATATATGTTTCTGTCATCATTTAAAATATTTCGGGAACCCTGGGTGGCGCAGCGGCTTAGCACCTGCCTTTGGCCCAGGGCGCGATCCTGGAGACGCTGGATCGAATCCCACGTCGGGCTCCGGGTGCATGGAGCCTGCTTCTCCCTCTGCCTATGTCTCTGCCTCTCTCTCTCTCTCTGTGTGACTATCATAAATAAATAAAATTTAAAAAATAAATAAATAAATAAAAATAATAAATAAAATATTTCAAAACCATGAAAACAATACTATATATTTATATGGATGCATAAATTTGTTTTGTTTATAAAATTTGTAAATGCTATACTTTGCTCTCTGCATAGTATGTTTGGGATCTTTTGGTGTATAATGGGGACTCAGCAAATATTTGTTTGTACTAATAAGTTTTGACCTATTGAATAATAAACAATCATTGTGGTTAATTAGGGGGAATAAAGCAGAGAGGTGATAGAATGATGAACGTGCTCCACTGGCCTTTTCTTCCTATAACTTTAGGTTTGTTTCAATTAATGCACATATACATATTATATATTCTGAAACAATAATATAGAGGACTTGCTGTATATTATGTATATTTTTATATTTTAAATATTTGTTAGGAATTTTAAATATATATTTTAAATTATTCATGATAAAGCTATACAAGCAAACAAATGAATATTTACAGAATAAAAAGAAATGAAAAGGGAAAACAGACTTCACCATTCTATAAAAATATAAGGACATTTAATATACTGAAGAGGTTGGTTTAAAATGTAATGAGTTTTTCTTTTTCCTTCTTTTTTCCTTTCTTTTTTTCTTTTCCTTTCTTTTTTTCTTTTCCTTTCTTTTTTTTTCTTTTCTTTTCTTTCTTTTCTTTTCTTTTTCTGTTCTTTTCTTTCTTTTCTTTTCTTTATTTTTCTTTTTTTTAAACAGAAACTAGATGGATGTTGCCTGGTATAATATGAGGCTTACTTATTGGATGAGAGATAAAGGAACATATGTTTATATCCTCTGCTAAGTATATAATCTGTGGGTATGTTGTTCAAATATATTCCATCTATACTTGCCATGCTCCTACAAGTAATATAGTGAAAATTGATTAGTAGAAACCAGTCCCTTCCCTTAAAAATGATTGATTTTTCTATACAGGAACAGGAATTCCACACTACAAAATAAAATATTCATATTAAAAGGTCTTTTTTTTTTTAAAGGTCTTTAACGTATATCTGAAGTGTGTGTGTGTGTGTGTGTGTGTGTATTAAAAACTTTCCTAAAAATAAGAATCGAGCCAGTGTTACCTGGCTCCCCCAACAATTTCTCTTTAGTCCAAAGCAGAATCATAAAAGTATTATTTTGCCAATAAAACACATTCAACTATCTTGAATGTCATTTAAAAATCTCCAACAACAGTAAAAACATTTTAAATCATTTTATTATATATTCCATTTCATAATAGTAAAAGCCATTTCTCTACTTATAGTGTGCCTAATTTCACATACTAACAAATGTTTTCTAAATTTTTTGACATATTCATATTGTATATTTTCCCATTCACTTATAATTTAGATTATGAAAATTAAGTGGATTTGTTTGCATCTCAGAGCAAATTAGAAGCAAAACAAATTACATGATCTGAGATTTTTTTTAATTTTAATTAATGCCATTGAAGTACTTGATCCTGACATTTAAGTACTTCAGCTCGTTGATGATTCATTCAACATATTAACAACAGGATAGCAAGTGCCAGAAGCCCAGAATGCAAGCAGAGATTTATATTTGTTTGCAGGCAAGCATACATATGAAAAGCCAATAATTAAATCAATAGTATAGAAGTTCACTCGTAATTCAAAAAAAAAAATGGTTTAACAAGTAGAGTAATATAAGTATAAAACTATAAAATAGTATGACTAGAAAATACTTTTAAAAGAAAGGGTTGGCCACTTTTCTCTAGTACTATTTTGGATTTCAGGTGTTTACATGATTTAAACCTAATGCCTTTGATATCCTACAAAAATAACATTTCTCTGTACACATCCACTGGGGGGGAAATAGTCCTTTAGTAATCTCAGATGAATTTATAGCTTACATCAGTAAACAATGATTGAGCACCTATTAGATGTTAGATCATGTGCCTAGTTTTGGAGAAACAATAAGATAAAACCTAATCATTAGTGGTTGGTGAATTTGACCTTATGCAAAAGACAGGTATATTAAAAGATTATTTCAATGGAATGTGGTGGAAGCTATAAGAATTTATACATAGGATGCTACAAAAGTGAAGAGGAGAAAAATTTGCTCTACATAGAGAACATTGGCTACCTATAGGGTAAGCCTTCCTTTTATCAAGATTTTTAACACAACCTTGGGTTGAAAACGGTTGTGTGTGGGGGCACCTGGATGGCTCAGTGGCTGAGTGTCTGCCTTTGGCTCAGGTCCTGATCCGAGGGTCCTGGGATTGAGTTCCACATCAGGGCTCCTCTCGAGGAGCCTGCTTCTCCCTCTGTCTATGTCTCTGCCTCTCTTTCAGTGTATCGCATGAATAAATAAATAAAAATCTTAAAAAAAAAAAGGTTGTGTGGTTTTATATCAGATCTCTACATAATTCTTATTACCTTATCAGCCAAAAACATAGGCAAAATTTTACTATTTTTCTTTCAGTATATATAACTTCACTGCCTATTGGTTTCTTTCCTCTGAAAAGAAAGTTTCTTTAAGCATAGATTTCCCATATCTCATTTGTTGTCCTCACACATTGACCAGTTCACAGATTCCTTCTCCTTTACTACACTTTACTACACTGAGTCATGAATAAACTATTCCTTTCTTTCCTGATTTTTGCATGCTCTTCATTCAAGTTATGCACCATCCTCATTGATTCATAATCCAATTCTAATCATTCTGAGAAGGAAGTTATGTTTTAACCCATCTCATCATTATTCCCACTAAGATCTACTCAGGCACTTCAGAAATTTGTGTTCTTGATACAGAAGATATCATTTCATTGGTGCGTAATACATGTTTTTGAATGAACAAAATGACAAAACAGCTTTAGAATAATAGATTTATCCACTCATTTGTTTGGTAATAATGATAGTTGACCCATTGTTCTTTTCTTCCTCCCATGACTTATGATGCTTTCCATTTTGATTTATGAAAATTAAACATCATCAATATATGCTATCATAGTTATAAGCCTGTCAGTTGCTTTTGTGAATTTTTTGGTTAAAAAATTAGGTCGTAATTATATATACAAAATTTTATTTTTTGAAGAGTAGTTTTAGAGTCACAGTAAAATAATTGAAAGGAAGGTACAGAGATTCCCAACATCCCCCTGCCTCCATTCATGCATAGCCCACTCCTCACCAAAGTGGTACATTTATTATAACTGATAAACCACATTGATACATCATAATCACCCCAAGTCCATAGCTTGCGTTAGGATCTCATTGCTCCTTCACCTAGGCAATGATATTAAGTTTCAAGTGCATGCAAAGCAAAACCATGCAGACCTAATGAACCTCACAAAGAAATTTGTCTTCATTTCATTTGCCCTCCAGTTTTCTAAGTCAAAACACAAATGTTCAGAATGTACATGAAGTTTAAAAAATAATGCTTTTCATTTAGTTTATTTTAAGCACATAAAACAAGCATAAATATTATTGAAAGATTACTAAATTCTTAATTATCATTTTAAAACATGTGCCAATAATGAAATTTCCATTATGCCATATTACATTAAAAGGTCTAATTAAAATGATTTACAAGCTCTAATTAAAGTTCTAGGAAGACAAGCATCATGCAGTTCCTAACAACAATGAAGTAAAATGGAATTTGTTAACAAGCATGAAGCCGTGATGGAGAAATTATAAAGATCCATTTAACTAACAGGGAGTATTATTACTCTGCTCAGGCTGCCATAACAAAGTACTACAGACTGGGTGGCTTCAACAACAGAAATTAATTTTCACACAATTCTGGGGGCTGGAAGCCTGAGATCAAGGTAGCAACAGAGTTGGTGTCTGGTGAGACTCTCCTCTTACCCTGAAGTTGGTTACCTTGTTGCTATGTGTGTTTAGGGAGGGAGAGATCTTTAGTGTCTCTTCCTCTTCCTTTCAGTTTACCAGTCCTATTTGTTTAGGTGCCAACTCTTATGGCCTCATTTAATCTTAATTACCTCTTTAAAGGTTTTATCTCCAAATACAGTCATCTTGGGTATAAGGGTTCAATATATGAATTTGGGGAGACTGATCTCATTCAATAGTCTTGAATATTTAAGTTTTAGAAAGGTTTCCATTATAATTTTAGGCAAAAACTTAAAATATATTGCAGAGTGCAGTAAGTAAAACCCATCTACACATTAATGTATTATATCTACCTTACTATTCCTAGTATCATAGTCCATTAGCAAGAAACCACTGCTCTACCATTGTCCTCTAAAGGATTGCAAGTATGCCTCCTATTTAGAGGAGCCAAAAAAAAAAAAAAGACATATTAGAGTGTGAACCTAATTGGAATATCACTGGACCTCTTGAAGCATCTATTTTTCTTAATATGTCTACCTTGAGATAACATTTCACGATAGTGTACCTTATGAATTACAAATCCAACTCTAAAAATATGAGCAACTATAATGGATAAGTAACCCATTTATCCAGTATCCTATTTATTCAAAGAGCCATATATCTTCCAGTCAATACAAGCTCTATTCATTCAATGGATCCGAGATAAGCTACCTCTTTTCCCATTCCTTGCATAATTTGCTTGATAGCATGATCTCAAAATACACTATCTCCCTTATACTTCCTTTCCCTTATAGGTCATTTTTTCTTGTATCAGTACTAATTAATTCCAGTGCCTTCTTGAGATTTGAGTAATAATATCATCTGGGCTTGCTGTGTACATGTATTTAGCTGGCAGGTCAGCTGACTACTATGTAATCTAGTGTGGCCTCATTCACAGGTCTGCTGGTGGAGAGGCTGTCAGCGGGGTCATAAGAGCAGCTGCCTCTCATGGTCCAGCAGGCTATTCACATGGCAACACAAGAGTTTTAAGAGCAGCAGAAGGAAATCCTGACAGGTAAGCACTTGTTAGGACTCTCCTTGTATCATATCTTTTGCTCATTAGCGAATCAAAGAGGGTAAACCGTAAGTCACTATAAGAAGATGTGGATTAAAAAAAAAAGTGTGAACAACATGGACATTACTGTAATCATATACATAGCAAGGAGGAGCTGAATCACTTAAGCATTTTGTCAAAGTAGACGGTACATATCTGGGAGAGCTTAGAAATTAGATTGGGCCTAGATATATAAACCAGATGGTAAAATATTGGATTAAGAAATATAAAGATTATCAGTGGAGAGCTGCAAAATTAGGGCAGATCCAATTCACAAGACTATTCTCACTTCTGACATCAACTAGAAGTTAGGGGGTTGCCAAGACCACTCTAAGTGTCGCTAATTTGCTAAAATGATTCATAAAATTCACGGAAAACTATGATACCGATGGTTATGGTTTATTATGGCTAGAGGATACACATTTATATCCATCAAGGGAAGAACTACATACAGCAGAGTCTAGGAAAGGGCCAGTTATGGAACTTCCAGTTCTCTCTCCGTGGAGCTATGGACAGTGTTACTTTTTCATTTAAGTATGTATGACTGTATACACAGAGTATTGTCAATCAGGGAAGCTCATCTAAGCCTTGATGTCCAGATTTTTTATTGAGGCTCTATTGAATAAGCATAGCTGCCTGACCACATGAACAGTCTTGGACTCTAGCCCTTCAGGAGGTCAAATAGATACCACACGACCCAAAGTCCCCACCCTCAATCACATTCTCAGAGTATAAAGTCCCCAGGCAGACAAAGGCACTCCTATCAGGCATGAAACATGCTTCCCATTGGTTCTGTTTCCCTGGAGAACCCTGACTAATACAGTATAATAATTCTAAGGAGATCACTCTGGAAATAACGTGGAGATTAGTGTGTTATGGTAGGCAGAATAATGACCCCCAAAAGATGTCTATGTCCTAATCTCTCAAACCTGTAAATATGGCAAAAGAGGCTTCACAGATATAATTAAGTTTAGGGACTTTTTAG
Source organism: Canis lupus familiaris (assembly GCF_011100685.1). Lineage (NCBI taxonomy): Eukaryota > Metazoa > Chordata > Mammalia > Carnivora > Canidae > Canis > Canis lupus. The sequence goes on from NC_049224.1 coordinate 83,089,629, forward strand.
AGAGGGAGATTATTTTGGGTTATCTGGGTAAACCTAGTTGAGTCATATTAGATCACATTATTCCTCACCTAAAAGTGGAGGATCAGAAAGACTCAAGGTGAGGGAGATCTGACCATTACTACTACATTACTAAAATGGAAGGAGAGGGCACAAGCTAAGGAATGTGGTAGCCTCTAGAAGTTGGGAAGAAGCCTCAATTTACAGTCAGGAAGAATTGGGGACTTCAGTCCTACAACTACAAGGAAATAATTCTGCTAACAATCCAATTGAGCAGAAAATAGATTCTGAGAACTCTCAGGAAGAGTTCTCAGAAGGAGCATAGCCCTGCTGACACATTTATTTTAGTCTATTTAGACACATGTCCTACTTACAACTACAGACACAAAGTTAAATCTTTTTAAAAAAAATGTGTTACGTTGCTAAGTTTGTGGAAAGTTATCGTGGCAGCATTTGGAAAACTAATGATGGCGTCCATCTTGGAATGCATGCTACCTTCATATTAGAAGCTAATTTTCTAACATTAGGTATAAATATTTGTGATATTATAAATATGTTAGGTCTTTGTGCCTTGTTCCTGGCACAGAGCTCCTAACACTCTGCAAATTTCCCAAAAGACCAGGAGTGTCTTTTATTTATCAGAAGTCATTTCTGAGTACATCTGAGTTTGTGGGAACAAAGTGACATAGAGTGGGGTCTCTAGGTAGTTTCAAGATGGGGCTGGTCACTGAAAAGACCAAGTGATTAGAACTTCCAGCCCCATCCTGACCTCTGGAAAGAGGAGGGGCTGGGCTCAAATTAAGCTTTATAAAAACTCTTGAACAAGGAAACTTGATGTCCTTTCAGACTGGTGTATGTGTCCACATGCTGGGAGGGCGGCACCTCAGTCCTGTGGCTTCTGGATTTCATTTTATGTACCTCGTTATCTCGTTATTCTTTATAATATCCTTTACAATAAATTGTTAAATGTAAGTGTTTCTCTTGAGTTTTTGGGCTGCTCTAACACTTTAATGAGCCCAAGGAGGAATCTCCTATTAATAACTAATAGCTCAGAAGCACGTGACAATCTGGGCTTGTGATTGATGGCTGTAATGGTGATGGAGTGGCAGTCTTTGGACCGTGCCTTTAACTGGTGGTAGCTCATGCTAGGTAGATAGTGTCAGAATTGAGTAAGATGGTAGGAAACTCAGTCAGTGTCTGCTGAGATTTGGAGAATTGCTTAGTGGTATTGAAAAACACACCTGAGAATTGAAATTCAGAGATGCTTATAAGTGATACACTTGGAGATCTTTCAAAACCTAGTTTACATAAACCAAATAAATATATTAGTTTCCACATACAAAAGCTGAGAAAATACAGGTTGATAGATATTGAATATAAGATCAATAGAGAAGAATAAAGAGAAGTTTCAGTGCAGATGTTGGACAGTTGTCTAGGTTCTTCCAGGGGCTAAGACATCACTCTCCCCAACAAATTTCCATATGCCCAGATTGCATCTCACTCCAGGTCCTGCTCTAGAGCCAAATCCTGATGACTCTTCTATTTCAAGGGCATAAACCCATTCATTTGTCCTTGTGATTATTTCACAGGTGGCACTAGCCTAAATTAATGTAATCTCTCTGTGCATTTCTCCATCCACAGGGATTGGTTCAATTTAGAACATTCATCTTGGTGTCCAGGATTAGTAGTTGGTGGAACAAGATATTTTTTTTTTCTTCTGAACAGTTTGCTTTATAAATGTGTGGGCTAGAGCAGTCCACGTTATTTCACTGCCTCAGGAAAAGGCACATGATTCTAAAAGTTTCGTATGAAAGAAAGGCAGCATCAGAGGATAAAGCAAAACAGAGTCAAAGCACAGAGCGAAATAAAGGAATACAAAAGCAAAAACTCCAAAGCATGCATGATACTCTGAAATTACTTCTATTTATGATTTAAACTAGTTTCACTGGGTTTTCAGTCATCTCTAGAAGAATTAGATATTTTAGGATTTGGAACGTTAGGGTAGTCCTCAATAGCTGGACTTAAACATAATAAATCTACAAATGCCATGTTAGTCATAGAAATAATTAAGAAAATGACAATGGAAGTTAATTCTACTAATTGAGAGGTACTCAATTGTTCTGTACTCTCCCTAGAGCACCGTCCCATCCAGGAAATTTTCCCTAGTTCCTAAGGGTAAGTTGAATCGTGGTCCTTAGTACTCTGTGTGTATTTATATGTTTAGTACTATTATTATTATATAATTTCACATAAATTGAAGGTTTCTTTCTCTCTCTCTCTCTCTCTCTCTCTCTCTCTCTTTTAAGATTCTACTTGTTTATTCATGAGAAACACAAAGAGAGAGGCAGAGACATAGGCAGAGGGAGAAGCAGACTTCTTACAAGGAGCCCCATGTGGGACTCAATCCCCTGACATAGGATCACGCCCCAGTTGAAGGCAGAAGCTCAATCTCTGAGCCACCCAGGCATCCCGTGAAGGTTTCTTTGGTATAGTTATCTCTTGCATTTAAAAAGACTGAAAAAAAAAAAAAAGACAACTACATTAGGATATCAAGCACCTATTAGTGTCTGACATATAGAAGGCGTTAAACTACCATGAAAAAAAATGAGTATGACCCACTTTCCACTTCCTGCATTAAGCTAATCATCCCAGGTATAGATCTTTTAGAAACAAATCTATAAGGCATTTTGCCAGTCTCTGAAGCTTGCCTTGGCTCTCCGAGGTAGAGAGAATCAGAAATATTTGTCTGGGACTCTCAAGGTGGCTGCTTCCACACTGAGCATTTCACTACTAATTCAAGATTCTTTTATTATTTCAGCCAGATTATTTATAGAGGGTCGTCAAGAGACCTCAAAGGCCTCATTGCCCATCACATACACTTCTCACTTAGGAGAAAACCTCTGAGTTCACTTTCAGTTTGGGTTTTGCTTATTCAAAGAGACCTAAGAGCTGCAAAGGTTTTGCATTGCAGAAGAGTTTGATAAGAGGATGAGGAAGATGTGCTTCAAGTGACCTGAATCTAGACAATAGAGTATTTTTCTTAGTTTATTTGCTTTTATTCTGCTTTTGCTATTATTTCCTTTATTATTTTAAACAAACAAACCAACTGACAAATGAAAAATCCAGGTTATTAGTGAAAGAAAGGTCATTCAAACAGAGAAAGGGAGGGCTAGGCTTCATACTCCTTTCAGCATAAAACACTAGCAATCCCAAATTTGAGATTCAAATGTGATGTAATAGTTCTTTACAACCATACATGAAGGGCATATAGCTTATTAAAAATTACATAATCACTTAACTATTCCGAGCTACTAATGAAGATATAGAAGACATGAATAATATAGAGCTTGAATTTCAGAATCCTAAAATAAGTAAAGGAGAGGGTTAGAATCCAGTTAACATTTAATAAAAATGCATAAAATACCTTTCTGATTGTTTCTCTAAAAGGAGTTTTCATATTGTGTATGTCTGTGTGTATATATGTGTGTGTGTGTGGATGGATGTATACATATATATATATATATAACATATATATGTATATGTATTACTAGTACTTTTAATTCCTTTCTGTATATTCCTTTTTTTTTTTATACCTTTTTAGAACTGTTTTGTAGTAGGAGAATGAATGATTGTATCCTATTTTGCTATAACTGGGCAATTTCATTTGCATTGAGTTCATTTACATATTTTATAAAATTCAATAACCTATCTGGCTAATACATTAATGATTATTTCCATTAATATTTTCAGTTGGAAAGTAAAATTTTAAAGCAAAATGAGGTACAGTCAGTGAGTTAAATATTTTGAGTTCATGCATGAGAGAGAAAGAGAGGAGAACATCCCCAAACAAATTTGTTTAGCTCCATTTACCTTAGTTATGCTTCTATAACTATTCTACTATTTACCACTTTCTTAACTAAATCTCTCCATGTTTAAATGAAGGCTTATGTTTTCCAAAAGCAGCTTTTGTTCTCCTTTCGGCCCTATAATGCTGAAAGGGTGATATCATATCATTTACAAGATCAAATATGCCAATGATAAACCTAACAATCAGACACAGAGGTCTGACATAGAAAGAGGGTAAGATTTTAAGTGGCATGATGAGAAATTAAATAATCCTAATGTATCTTTATCAAGTTTCCACTAAAATCACTATAATAAATGTTGAGCCAATAATTTTGGAACCAGCATTTAAGAAAAAATCACTTTCATTTATCTTTTCATTTTAACACCTTTAATAAAGCTAGTGCTATTTGCTCACAAGCAAATCTATGCTAATTAAATTGTGTTTGCTTTTAAGAAAGGTACATATGAAATTATTTTCTAGAAAAAAACATTTTCCAAATTATAATCAATTACACCCATATTTGGATTAATCAGCTTCTACTCTAAGTTTTTTTTTTTTTTATTATTTCACTGTTTTGTTATCTGACCTAAGCAATGTGGACAAAATATCCTCTAACTTGGCCAAATTATAATCAGCCTTCCTCCTTCCCCACAGATTGTTGGACCTTGACTTACCCTTGAATTTTATGAAAGTATTGGAATTAGGAACAGCCCCTCTTCGATGGACACTCCTGAAAATTGACTGCCCTCAGGGAAAAACATTACTAGATCATCTATGAGATCATGCCATCTGTTCATCCTACTTCCCACACCATTCCTTTCTAGCCTACTTTACTCCTTCCTGTACAAGAGTCTCTTCTGCCTAACATTTGAGATAAGCACAGACATTTCCCTGGGAGTGTCCTCCCTATTACAAGAGTTACTTTCCTCCTATTGCAATAATTCATCGAGTCAAATAACTCCTTACCTACATTCAGATTTGTTTTTATTTGACAGTCCCCAAGGCATTTGTTAGGCATATTCCAAGCCACAGTCCAGAAAATGATGCACTGGTATGTCAGAGAAATAAATACATATTTCAACATGTAATATTTTTTTAAGTTACCATGTGCCAGGTTCTTGACACAAATTATTCCCTTTTTTTTTTTTTAAGATTTTATTTATTTACTTGACAGAGAGAGAAAGAGAGAATGCCCAAGCAAGGGGAGCGGCAGGCAGAGAGAGAGGGAGAAGCAGGCTCTCTGCTAAGCAATGACCCCGAACATGGAGTTAGATCCCAGGATCCTGGGATCATGACCTGAGCAGAAGGCAGATTCTTAACCAACTAAGCCACCCAGGCACCACCACCACAAACTGTTTCTACAGGACTGTCTATAACTTTAATAGCCCATTTTTTATAGATGAGAAAACCAATAGGGTTAGCATCCACTTAGATGGGTGCCCTAACACTGTGTGCTTAGCCACTACCTTATACTTCCTCCTACCTTCCCCCAGATAATCGGTTCATTCTTTGGCTTCCTCCAGTTGTGTTATCCAGGAGAGATATATGGCCACACTTGTGATGAGATTCTTCTAAAATTGGTTTAATTTGGATTTGAAAGTTGAACTTTTAATTCTGTTGTAAAAGTTGTAGCATTTTATTTTACCTTACATAGTCTATGTAAAACTCCAAAGTACTATGCAGATTAAGCAAATCTATATGTATATTTATGCAAAATAAAATGCAAATGTGCCTACCTAGTATTTTCACAAACATCTGGTAGCTTTACGATAGAAATGATGGTATTAAGAGCTTGCTCATTTGCTGTGACTTATCCATGAGTACCATGCCAATTGAGAAACATTAACGTAATAATTCCAAGTTTGGAGTTATCATTGCAATTTTTTCTCCTCTAAAATTTTCTTAGGTTAAAAAAATTCAGAAAAGTAAGTAAATAATATAACAACTAAGATACCAAATATTTATATGAGAATTACCAATATAATTTTTTAATGGTTCAGGCCCTTTAAAATGAAGAAATAAAGTGTTACAGGTTAAACAGAGGTTTGTTTGTTTGTTTGTTTGTTTGTTTCTTCTCTTGTCAGTTCACCTCCTTTCTATCCAGACCCAGATTGATTTATAAATTTGTTCTTTGTTGCTTCAATTTTTAAAACCTGGTTATGTTTGCATAAGTAATACATGCCAATTCTTTGTATACTTTTAAAAATTGCATTTAGGCTCTCTTACTAAAACTTGCTCTTTTTTCACATTGTGTTTTAATAATCTAGCCACATTAAAACATATAAATTTGAGACTTTTGAATGCTGTGTGATAGTATATGGTACATACAAACTTAAAAATAATTACCAGCGTACCTGGGTGACTCCATTGGTTATGTGTCTGACCTCTATTTTGGCTCAGGTCATGATCTCTGGGTGGTAAGATGGAGCCCACATTGGAATCCACCATCAGTGCAGAGTCAGCCCAAAATTATCTCTCCCTTCTCCTCCCCCCCACCCTCTGCTTGCATGCACACATTCTCTCTAAAAAAAAATAAATGAAAATAAAATAAAAGTTAAAAAAAATCAATGAGCATAATGGACATTTTCCCCAAAAGTTTACTATGAAAATCATAGTAGCAATGTAGCAATGAAAATCATTATGCTTATGTTCTGTTACAATTACAGAATATTCTCTAATATTCTGTATTCCTCCTTTATTTATGACTTCACTTTCCATAGCTTCATTTGCCCATGGTCAACCATGGTCCGGAAGCAGATGATTCTCCCTCGGACATACTGTCAGAAGGGCAATTGTAAGTTTAATGCCACATCGCTGATGCCTACACAATTCAGCTCACTCCCTCTCATAAGCAGGCATTTCATCATCTCACATTATCACAAGAGGAGTGAGTACATTACACTAAGATATTTAGAGAGAAAGAGAAAATAAGAGACCACATTCACATAACTTTTATTATAATATATTGTTATAATTGTTCTATTTCATTGTTTAGTAATTTTTATCTCTTACGGCACCTAATTTATAAATTTTACTGTTTCATGGTCATGTATATATGGAAAGAAACAGTATATATAGGATTTGGTACTATCAGCAGTTTCAAGTACCCAGTGGGTCTCTTGGAATATATCCCCTATGGATAAGGAGGAACAACCGTATTCCTAAAAGAGAATCTTTTAATGAGTTTAATTGTTCATGGTTTAATTGTGTCCCTCCAAAATTCACATGTTTAATTCCCCACCCCAAGTACCTCAGAATGTGACCTTATTTGGAGATAAGGTCTTTAGAGAGAATCAAATTAAGATGAGGTCATTAGGGCAGACCCTACTCTGACAGGTATCCTTATAAAAAGGGGAAATTTGGACACAGACACTCACACGCAGGGAAAGCATCATACAAAAATGAAGACAGAGTTAGGAATGATGTTTCTACAAGCCAAGGAACATCAAAAAAAATGCCAGTACACTACCTGAAGTTAGAGATGAGACATGAAATAGATTCTCCCTCATGGCCCTCCTAAAGAACCAGCCTTGTCAACACTTTGGTCTTGTTCTAGCTTTTGGAACTGTGAGTCAACACATTTCTCTTCTTAAAGCCACTCAAAGCATTGGTGTTTGGTCATGGTAGCCTAGAAAACTAACAGATTGGCTATGTGCATTTTTCAGCTTTACTAGACACTACCAAATATCCTTTATTTTTTATTTTTTTTAAGATTTTATTTATTTATTCATGAGAGACAGAGAGAGAGAGAGAGAGATGCAGAGACACAGGCAGAGGGAGAAGCAGGCTCCATGCAGGGAGAATGATGTGGGACTCGATCCCAGGACCCCGGGATCATGCCCTGGGCCGAAGGCAGGTGCTAAACCGCTGAGCCACCCAGGGATCCCCCCAAATATCCTTTAAATTAATTTTCACTTCAACTGGCAGTCTTCTTTTTTCAGTTTAACTCACCAAAGAAATCACAAAGAGAAGACTCTCACCTGATAAGCATTCATAAATGATAGACAGGATTGGTAATGAAAGGGTGTATTTCTCTTTCTCTCTTGCTCTTTCTCTTTAGTATCCACATACCGAATAGTTAGGATAGTCATTGTTTTCATCCCTCATCACGGTCACTGTCTTCTTTTCCTGAGTCAGGATTCTGGTGGTATGGTATCTTCCTCTCTAGATCAACACTTAACAACAATAATCATGTATTTTACTGTATTAACACTTTTCTAAACACTTTACATACATTTAATTTTCAAAGTTCCCTATGATGTTGTTTCTCTTCCCTTTATTTTGCACTGGGACATTCGAAGTTCAGAATATATTAATACATGCCCAAGGTCATACAACAGAAGCAATAGAATACAAGCCCCATTTTTCTCTACTTCAAAGCCAATTCTCTTGACCATTACTCCATGAATTCTTAGGACCTAAGAGGGGCATAGAAGACCCCCAGAAAGATGTCTATGTCCGAATCCTGAGAATATGGGAATGTTAGGTTACATGGCAAATGGGAAACTAAAGTATTAAGTTTACGAATCAACGGACCCTAAGGTAGAGAGACTATTTTTTTATTATTTTGATGGGCTCACTTTAATCACAAGGGCTTTTAATATGCAATGTTGTTGGCTTTTGAAGATGGAGGAAAGAGGCCACAGGCAAGGAATGAAGATGTTCTCTAGTAGCTAGAAAAGACATGGAAACAGATTCTTCCCTAGAGAATCCAAAAAAGAACGTAGATCGCCATGCTAGCCTCCAGAACTGTGGGATGATGCATTTTTGTTGGGTAAGCCAACAAAAATGTCATACCGTGTAGCCATAGCAAACTAATGCATTCAATTAGTTACCATCTCTATATTTGTGAAAATGTTGAAACTGGATATCATGATTCAAACATTTTCTTATAAAGTTAGGGAAAGTGCCATAATTGGATAGTAATGCATCTTACTTCATGGCTTCCTCTACCTGTTGAAAATAGATATAATTAGAACAACAAAATAAAATGATTTAAAATAACATCGATCAGGTCATTTAGAAGGCTCTGAACCAGCAAAAACTGCCACAAGCAAAACTCAGCTAATGTATTACTTCCTTTTTGCTGCTTTAGAAAATTACCACAAAGTCAGTGGGTTAAGTAACGTTAAGTTTAGTATCTCACAGGTCTGTGGGCAGTGGACTTGGCTTGCCTACCCCAGTTTTACAACGTCCCGGTCTTATAAGGTCAAATTCAAAGTGTTGGCAGGGCTTGCCTTCTTTTTTGATGTCTCTGGAGGAGCATTATTTGCCAGGGTCATTCATGCAGCTGGCAGATTGAGCTCCGTGGAGTTGTAGGAATGAGGTACCCGTTTCTTTGCTGTCTGCTGGGAGCCTTTCTCAGCTTCCTGGGAGGCACCTTCCTCCATTTTCAAAGCCAATGATGATGGTCCAGTCCTTCTGATGCTTTGAATATTCTGTCTCCCCTTTCTGCTGCATCTCTGTGGGGACTCACCTCTTCTGCCTTCATCTCCCACTTTTAAGAACCCATGTGGGGACACCTGGGGGGTTCAGCAGTTGAGCATCTCCTTTGGCTCATAGTGTGATCCCCGAGTCTCGGGATCGAGTCCCACATCGGGCTCTGCATAGAGCCTGCTTCTCCCTTTGCCTATATCTCTGCCTCTGTGTGTGTGTGTGTGTGCCTCTCATGAATAAATAAATAAAATAATAAAAAAATAAGAACCCATGTGATTATTTCAGATCCACTTGGAATAGACCAGAATAATCTCTCCATCTCAATGTCAATAACCTTAATAACATCCAAATATGATATTTAACATATTCAAAAGTTTCAGAGATTAGGATGTGGGGATTTTTTTGGTGGGGAAGCATTATTTTGCCCACCATACCATCATAAACTTAGGCCAGAGTTAAGATATAATATAATTCCATATTTTACTTACCATGTGTGAATATTGAAATACTTTGGCACCTCTGGAAGAACTAATATGGCCAATACCTAATGTCCATCTTTGTCTTAAGTGTCATTTGAATATTTTTAGTAGTTGTATAAGTCTGCAGTTGTTAGGTTATTTATTTGATAACATGCTAACTGTCATTTCTATTGCATATTTAATTCCAATCTTGGTGAGGACTATATCGATGCTTTAATGTACTTTTGTAGGAAATCACAGCGTTCTTCGTTATAATATATCTTAAGACTGAAACTCACAGAGAATCCCTGTACTTCTTTGGCTTCAAAAGACTAATGTAGCTTCAAAATAGTAAAAGAAATTACATGAACTTAGAGATAAGTTTCAAACTCCTGAGTCTCAGTGCTGAAATAAACACTAGGAAAGGGCTAATTGCCAACCAAAAGAAAGCAGACTCCTTCAGGGCAGAGAGAACACACTTCCTAGCCAAAAACTGATGGAATCCACAGAGAAAAAAAAGTACCATGGAGAAAATTGTATGCTTTTTTGGAAATAAACCATTGTTCTGTTTTGTTAGTTTAAATAAATGAATAGATTGAATCTGTTCAAACATAATGTGGTTCCAGTCACCCAGACAATAGCATACGGAACATTTAATAATAAGATGATGTAAATAAGGAAAAGTGGTTCTCACTTGGCCATATGGTTTTATTTTCTGTGAAAATATAATTTTTGCTCAGAGTTATGTTATTCCTTTTAGATTTCAAGATACTGTATTTCCTTTGCTAATGTTATTTAACACTTCTCCAGAATATTTATAGTAGTAAAGACATTCCAATGATTTTATTAGAATATTCTGATAATAAATATATCAGTGAGAGTGAAAAAGATGTCAAGAAACTGAAAACCTGTGGGTGGGTTTATTCAGAAGTCCCAGGAACCTGAGTAACATAAGGGAGGGGTCGCTAAATAAGTTAGATGATTGTGGCAAACGCCTAAAACTTGGACAAAGGAGACACACATCCTGCTAACTCATTCAGAGTCAAAAGATGTTCTCGCTCCCTCCCATCCTCTACAGTTTTTCCTAAATGTGTCCAGAATATAAACTAGTATGTAGAAAAGACTTCTTATCTGTGATAAACTGGTTTTATAGGCTCCAACCTGAACTATCTTTTGAAAACTTTTTTTGTTGGAAAATTTTCCTAGTGAGATATAATTGGCATATACCATTGTATAAATTTAAGGTGTACTATGTATTGATTTGATCCGTTACAACCTTCATCCTAGTGGTAATGAAGCCCACCTACAATTATACTGTTTCTTGATATTTTTCACTTTCAAATGATACACACTTTTTACGGAGGTAGTAAATATGCTCTGTTTTACTAACTGGCTATGAAAGGATTTATTTTGAGGGAAATCATTAACACAAGGGATTAAAAGGAAAAATGACTTGTTCTCAAAACGCTGAGTAATCGTCAATCCTGGGGTGATATTAAATTCTCATTCATTGGATTCTGAAATTGTGGGAAACAAACAAAAAGACTGTGAATTAAATTCTTTTTGTGAAAAAAATAAATAAATAAATAAATTCTTTTTGTGACCGTAAGCATTTCTATTATAGGTAACATTAAATTTCTTCCGATAGCTTCCAAATTTTACACTCTTTAAACCTATTTATTATAATATGGTAAATCTCTATTGTACTAGTGTGGAAAGAAATCTACAAGATATGTTATTGATTTTTGAAAAGTATGCAGAGTGTCCTACTAATTGTGAAGAAATAAAAGTTTATATGTTTAGATATAATATTTTACATGCAAGCACATTTCTGAAAGTTTACATAATAATTTGTATCAATCAAGATTCAAACAAGAAACAGATGGTATACTCAAATTAAGGTAATTTGAAGGTTTATCTACATAGAAATTAATTACAAAGGTATGGGTGGGTATAGAAAACTCAAAGAAAGGGATAATGCAAGATTCCTATCAGCAGCAGAACTATTATCACCCCCAAGGCTGAAGGAATAAGGAAAAAGGAAAGCTTCCCTATTCCAGAAAGAGGAAAAATCTTATAGAACAGGCTTTTAAGGGACAGACAACCTAGGCTGGTCTCAATGGTAGGCAGCAAGGACCCTGAGCTCACTCTCCTTTCTCTCTTCTCTAACTAGGATGCAACAAACCCAACCCAACACCACCAATTCTGGGATCCTGGGTATACTGGTTAAATATAGTTCACATGGGTCAGCTTCTCAGGGCAAAGAAGAAGGAGGAGGAGGTGGAGAGCAATTCCAGAGAAACAAATGGAAGAAATTTACTACACTACTATTAACTGCTGTGTTAGGCAGCTTGGAGTGTAAATAACTTTTCTACTACATGTGTAGGTCTTGCTCACTTATTAAAAATCGCTCATAACAAGAGTTTACAGCAAAAAATTAACGATTGCCTAGCTTCTTTTAGAAAGATCTTCACAGTTTGTCTCACTAAATGTAGTTATTTTATTAATATTAAGTCGGGAGTTGTACCTAATAGACAAACTATTTTAATTTTTTAAGGGCATATACCATCAAAATAGTTTGCAAATACTTTTACAATTTCTCCAGGGATAGCAGAGAAATTGATCATGCTAGGACAATCAAACTGGTTTACCAATCTTTTTTGTATGTGCAGGTATGTATCCTTTATGAGTAGTAAGTATGGTGGCTCCCTAATTGGTTATCCCCATTTTATAGAAAAGTACATCTTATATGCAAAATTGTCAAACCAGAATCTGAATTCAATTCTGTCAAAACCACGAGGACATTAAGAGACTTAAATGAGATGAACTGGTTTCCATATCCCACCTGTCACATAAATCACATCTTTGGGGCAAGTCATTTAACTTCCTGAAACCTGATTTTTAAAAAAATAGATATTAAAATTAAAATATTTCCTCTGAAGGGGTGAAGTGAAAATAAAGTAGTACAGGTATGTGAGAAAATAACTAATGTAAATGAAAGCATATTGTTTCATGCACAGTGCAGTTTTGGATCTCCTTCTGTCTCCCTGCCTTGCACACACACATACACACACACACACACAGACTCACACATTCATGTGAATTATCACAGGCTAACCTTTGAGTTGTTATCTGCTATATTCTAACTTCCAGGAGAGTAGAAGCTGGTTCTACTGGTCTTGCTGATGATGTAGAACCAGGGCAATGCTTTGTGAGGCATGCGGATTCATTTACTTTTGTTCATTGGATTGCCTACTGAAGAGATTTTAGCAAATGCCACCAAAACAGTTGGCAAATTAAACTTTTTTGTTCTTCTGAAATGTTTGAGACATCGATTTATCTTTCTCTTTGTAATTTTTTCCTCTCCTTTCTTCTGTCCTGCGGGGCACAGGCTCTGAGCTGCCTTTTCTTTTAACCAAGGCATTTTTGGCAGGAAGAAACAGCAGAAGTTGTCTTTGTGACACCCTCCTTATTTGGTATTTGTTTCCTAAAACCAAGATCCACTGAAGCAATCAGTTTAGGTTCCCCGGAGGAAAGAGACTGAAAGAAACATGAACATAAAGGGAGGATTTCTTTCAGGCAAAAAACAAAATCTGGAAACTGGAGAAAGCAAAGTGGGGTATAATTCTATGGCTAGTGCAAGCAGCAGGTCTCCTTCATCTGAGTGGTAGAAAATTCGCAAAAGCGTATCAAGAATCCCAAGTGGAAGAGCATCACGGTTCCCAGCCTTGGCAAAGATTTACAAGTCAGAGATAAAGCAGAGCAAAGAGGACTAGAGGAACCGTGTGAAATGAATCTGTAGGCTTCTTCAGGAGAATAGTGCATTCTCATGACCAAAAACAAGAGGCAGCTACTAGGATTTGTTTTCTTTTTTTTTCTGCCGCTGCTGCCTGTGGCCAAAGATGAATTTTCTATCAGTCAAAAAGCAAGGAGACATGTAGTCTATATTGGATTGTTTATAAAACAATTAGGTTGAAATGAAGATATTTCTTGCTTGTGGCAAGTGAGCCTCATGGCACGCATTTGTATCAAATACAGTCTGTGCTTGTGATTGGAGGACTTTAGGAAGTGAGAGGTAAGTAAAATACCAGGATAGGTCATGAGCTTCATGCCTTGATGTTCTCTGCAGGGGAATGCCTAATGGGGGACTTCAGGCTTTTGAGACGTTGACCTGCACTGGTACCATAACAAGCCTACACTGAATTTTAGACATGCCACTCAGGTCTAATTATGATTTTTGGTTTTAAGTGTGTTCAAGTTAAATAAAGACCCCTTGTAGGAACCTGGGTGGCACAGTTGATTAAATGTCTGAGTCTTGGTTTCGGCTCAGGTAGTGAGATTGAGCCCAGCGTCAGGATCCACGCTCAACAGAGTCTGCTTAAGAATCTCTCTCCCTCTGGTGCTCCAGCTCATGTTCTTTCTCTCTCTCTAAATTAAGTAAGTAAGTAAGTAAGTAAGTAAATAAATAAATAAATCTTTTAAGTTCTGAAAAGGAATGTTTCCTTAAAAAAAAAAAAAAAAAAAAGAAAAAGATCATTCCTGACACTGTTGGATGATATCCTTCCACCTTTATATTGTTTCAATGCCTTCTTTCTAATGCACAGTTGACATGTTATACAGTATATACCTCTAAAGGTATAATTGATAAGATTTGAGATACTTATGCACCCATGAACCCACCGTGGAGATTGGGATAATGAACATATTAATCCTCAAAGTGTCCTCATTCCGCTTTGTGATGCTTCCCTCTTGTCCTCTCTGTTCATTTACCATCCAACCTACACCCTCTTTCCCAGGTAACAATTAATCTGTTTTTAGCCCGGACTGATTAGTTTGCATTTTCTAGGATTTTATATAAATGCGGCTGTACATATGTACTCTTTTTTTGTTGGACTTCTTTCACTCACCGTAACAATTTTGAAATTTATCCATTTGGTTGTATGTAGCAATAGTTTAAAAATGTATTAAAAATAAAGAAGCTATGGACATTTGTGTGAAAGTTTTGTATATACACACAGGCTTTCACCACTCCTAGAAGTAGAACGACTACATTTAAGAAAATGCGGAATTTTTCTTCAAAATGGTTGTAATATTTTATATCTCCACCAGATATATATTAAGATTCCATATGCTGATACTCAGGTTCAGTTACTGAGTATGAGCCTCAATTTTAAAGTCAGAAATTTCAGAAGATAAGATAAATGCTGTAAGAAAATCATTTACTTGTTGCCTGGTTCTAATTGGGCTCTGAGAGGAAAGAGAAAAAAAAAAAAAAAAAAACCAAAAAAACAAAATGAAAATAAACTATTTGTTTCTATAACATCCCCAAATCATGGATAACCCCAAAGGCATACCCACTATCAGTATAACGGTTTGTCCTTCTGATAGCTGGCCTGCGCGGGTAAGGCCATGCAGCTCTGCTCATTGGGAGAATTTAGCTTGAGAGTAGTTAGTTCTACTTTCAATTGGGTCCCATTGGGTAGTAAGAGCAGAACTGTCCTAAAAACTCCCTTTTTCATTTCTACAGTATGAACCATCCACAAACAAAATTGGATTAGGTTTAGTTGGATTAGGTTTAGACACCCCTTACTTAAGTTTAGGGGTGTCTTGTAAATAAGGATGCAATGTCACAACATGGGATATTATTGCCTCACTGTCATGGGGCTGGACTTCAGCAGCCAAGGGTAGTAACACCAGGATTAAGGATGTTACGACATTTAAGACATAGATTAGGTGGCAAAAGCAGAAGGAACTCTAAAAAAGTGAGTCTTTTGCAGAGGAATGTTGAGTCAATTCAGAGTTAAGAAGGCTTTGGACAGAGTGTGTAGTGTGCAAATAAGCATCATTTCCTAGGGTCAGATGTACTGGGGCTTTCACTAACTTTGCAGCTGCAGCCACGGAGCCATAAAACAGCTGAAAATCACCTAAACAACCGAATCAAGTTGTATGCTGTAATAGGCAATAAGCCTATATTTATTACCATGTTCTTGTGTGAGCATTCCCAGGGCTTAATTATCCCTTTCGTGCACAAATTCAGTCAGTGAAAGGTTTTGAATAGTTAGGTGAATAGTTAGGTAGAAATTAGAAACCCATAGTCTGCCATAACCAGTCAAGCCTAGAAACCTACAAAGCTGTTGCTCAGCTGTAGGTCTAGAAAACTTCTGGATTAGTTTAATTCTTTTAGACAATGAATTCCTTCAGTACTTTGATCATGACCTTGGTAATGAATAGCGTCTAGAGATGATTGTAGTTTTTCCTTAAAGACTTTGTGTTCCTTTGCAGCAAACTGTTGCAGCCAATAGACAGAAACTTTTATGGGTGCCTCTTTGGTAATTGAGCACAGCAAAAGGTCATCTACATATTGTACAAGGATTTATTTCCCAGGGAACAACTGGAGGGCACTTAAATCTCAGTGAAGTACTTGTGGAAAATAAGAAGGGACCTCAATGAACTCTGGAGACATACTGTCCAGGTCTATTGTCAGCTGTCCCAGGTAAAGGCAAGCAGATATTGGCTGTTAGAGTCTACAAGGATACTGAAAAAAGGTTGAACAAAGGTCTACACCAGTGAAGCATTTTGAGTTGGTGGAACTTGCGACAGAAGATTGTTTGGGTTTGGTACAACTGGAAAGCAGGAATGACTATTTTGTTAATAGCTCCCAGGCCCTGGACAAATCTCCATCTTGACCCATTAAATTTCCCGACTGGCAACGATCTGAGCATTGCAGGCACTAGGACAGGGAATGATTGGATCCTGGGCAATCATGTCCTCCATTATGGGTATGAGGTCTTGTATGGCCTCAGGCTTTAGTAGATATGGAGGTAATTTAGGCAGAGGTTTAGATCTATCTCTCTGTATCTTTTGTTTCCATATTTTTGATTCTCTCAATGTCCATATGAGAAGTAGCCCACAGATCTTCTGGTATTTCAATTAAATTAGAGAACTTTTGTTAAAGTTCCTCTTCTATGTCAAGGGCAGACTGCAAGGGCCATAAAAGATCAGGTTTAAGTTGGTCAGGAAATTCTCAGGTGAGGTCTCCATTGGATAAAATATATTAGCTCTTTTAATTTAGAAATGGGATATCTACCAAAAAGATTGATCAGAGCTGTATCCCACACCAAAAACAATTTTTTTTTTTTTTTTTTTTTTTTTTGGAAAAGGTCTCAGAGTCATTTGTACTGGAAATTCTCCCTGAGTGGTGCCTGGGTGGCTTACTCAGTTGAGCAGCTAACTCTTGATTTCCTGCTCAGGTCATGATCTCAGCATTCTGGGATCAAGCCCATGTCAGACTCCCTTTTCAGCAGAGAATCTGTTTGAGGATTCTCTCGCTGTCCTTCTGCCCCTCCCCCTGCTTGTGTGTGTTCTCTGTCTCTCTGAAATAAATAAATAAATCTTTAAAATAAGTCTCCTTAAATTTTATTAGATACACACTTTAAGGGAATTTTCTTTTTATTCCAAGGGATATGTTGCTTTATGAGGGTGAGGTTTAAAGTAGAAAGTGTAGCTCTGGCCTTAACTAATACTGGGCAAAGTTTTCAATTAATTTTAATTTTTGTTTCCCCTTGGCCATTTAGGGGAATTACTGGTAATAGTTTGCTAGAAGATAAATCCATCTAAAGTGTGAGAACCCCTCAGACTCTTGTCAACCATCCTGGGACCAGAGTTTTGATGTTGGATCCCCCTGGGAGTTTCAATGCAGGAGGCCCAGTTTTATTTTAGGTCTCTGGTCTTGGAGCTTTTGTAGCTGGAAAGCCTAATACTTGAGCAAGTTTTTGTTTTCAATCTTGCTCTGCTAAGTCATGAGTTCCATCAGGCCTATGCCCCCCCCCATCTTATTTTTTGCCTTTTTATCAATCCATTAATTTTAGGAGATAATCCAATTACCAAGAAGGCAGCCAGAGCCTGACTTTATTTATTGTATGGAACCCTGAATGCCATAGAAAAAGGATGTAAGAATGGGCTTTAGAGAAAAACACAGATTCATTTTGTGTGTTTGTTTGCATGTGTGTTTGCATGTTTGAATCAGGGTGGGCAGGGAAAACCCTAAAAATGGCTTGTAAACTTTCAACTGCTATTTTGTGAGCTTTTTCTGATGTCTGAAATGTTGAAGATGAAAGATCTTGGATATCACTCTCCGGGTTTTGCCATCTTACTTCCTGCCTCCATTTTTGGGCTCCACCTGGTGTTCCCAGCACGTGTACAAGCTGACCAAGATCTTGCAGCCCAGGGTCATAGGCCCAATATGACTCTAAATTCTTCAAAAAAGTTTTTGGGGTTCCTCTTTAGGCTTAGGATATTCTTTAAGTAGGACTCTTAGTTTAATCTTTGACCAAGGGGTGAAGGATACCTGAAATTCAGCTATAACCTCAGGTAGTTTTAGTTATTTTTTTAAAGATTTTTATTTATTTATTCATGAGAGACACAGAGAGAGAGAGAGGCAGAGACACAGGCAGAGGGAGAAGCAGGCTCCATGCAGGGAGCCCGATGCGGGACTAATTCCAGAAGGCTGGGATCATGCCCTGAGCCAAAGGCAGATGCTTAAACACTGAGCCTTCCAGGCGTCCCTCAGGTAGTTTTGTTTTAAAAAGTAACTGGCCAATTGTCTCTTCAGAGTCGAAAGGCAGTTCAGACAAAGAATTAGTAACACTTGAGTACTCAGGTGAGAAAGATTGGGGGCGGGTGGGCAGTAGAAGTCACCTTAGTCCTACCATCTTTTGTTTTGGGTACCTCTTGTGTATTGAAATTTCCATTAGCCTTTCTTAACAAGTCTTTAATGAAGCTATTTTGGAATCTTGACATCTTTTGGAAGTTTCTGCATACCAATTAAAGTAATCATTCCATTCTGTTTATTCAACTTGGGATCCCTTGTTCTCAGGTGCATTTCTTAAATGAGTGATCTTGTCTAATTGTAAAGTTCCCCAAGATGGGCATCATTATTTTTAGTAAATTTTGGCCTTTTTTTTTTTTTCTAGGTAATCTGTAGCTTCCAGGGGCTACAATTCTTAAACATAAAATAATAGCCATGCCAGAGGTGGTGAGCTAAACTTTTTGTATATAAAGAATCCCATTTCTTTTAGCGAAGGTGTATGGGTTTCCCAGAGCCAAACTAAAACCTACAATGACCTATCATAGGAGCCTTCTTGAAGTGGCAAGTGGAACAACCTTTAAATGCTTGACCCTGTCCACCAATGTTTGTAGCTTTTTAGACTTCCAAGATTCCCATGAACAATTAGCCCTTATTGATATACATTTGAGGCCTCCCACTGGACCCAGGGGTGCCCAAAGCAGACCCAAGGGAATCCTAGACTCAGTCCAGGTTTTTAAGTTGGACCTCTGAAGACCCAGCTACAACCCTGTTCAGCTTTGATTCTGTCCCCAGCACCACATACCAAGGGACCAGGAAGGAGGAGTCTCGCCCCCCAGACATGGGGTGATAGGCGTCCAGCTGTGGACACTGAAATGTTACTTCTGTGTTTTTCAAAATAATAAATAAATGTATTATTAAAAAAAGTAAACTAGTTATGCTATAAAGGATTTAATTAATAAAAACCACATTAAACATGTATTATTTGTCAGATAATGTGCTATCAAACATCATACACATTATATTACAGTCCGAGATTTCAGGAAAAACTATACAATTTCATCTTTTTCTTTGTCATTACTTCATTTACCTTCGCATGATCATACGGGTTGATTTGTACAAAATAGCACATGTATTTGTGCACATGCATCATTCACTGAAAGGAGAGATGTTCTCCTACAACTTACTGGTTCATTGTCTTAAAAATTCAAATTAAAAAAGTTGAACCAATCATACCACTCATGGTACCTTATCTTTTGCATTGCTGATCCATTCAAGTCCCCTCTCTTCTTTTGTTTGCTTCTCCCTTCCTCCCTCCCTCCCTCTGAGTTCCCTCCCTTGTCCCTTTTTCCTTCTTTCCTTCTTTCCTCCTTTCCTCCTTCTTTCCTTCTTCCTTCCTTCCTTCCTTCCTTCCTTCCTTCCTTCCTTCCTTCCTTCCTTCCTTCCTTCCTTCCTCCCTTCCTTTTTTCATTTGCTAGGAATTTCTCTGCCATTTCTCCTTGGAGACAAAAATTCTAATATTTTTATTATGCATTTTTGTTCATGTCCTTTTAAAATATATATTGATTATATATGCAGGCAGTTTTTTAAAATTTACATAAGTAATATTGTACTTTGTATCTCCTATTTTTTGTTTTGTTTTGTTTTGTTTTGGCTTTACTTCAGTTCTGATTCATTGTTGTTGCTTTTTAATTCAAAGCTGTGTTTATAAGACTCAACCAACCACGCTATGTTGTGTGTGCATGTGTGCGTGTTTATTTCTTGCTTCTACTGCTATATTATGAGCATCCACTACATGTCTCTATCTGCTTTCCAGGTAATAGGCACCTCGAATCTGTGTAATTCTTTTCCATCACTCAGAACACTGTACTGAACAATCTAATAAATGCCCTCAGTGGGCTTGTATAAGAAATTCTGCATTAAGGATTCCCAGGAGCAGAATTGCTAGGACAAAATATATGTGTAAGAGTAATCTGTGTCCTGGCAGGTTCCTGATCCAGAATAGATCCCACAGTCTACAGCGCCACCCCCAACACTGAGAGCTGCATATCCTAACAACCCATGCAGATACTTAGAATTGTCCAGCTTTTAAAGTTTTGCCAGGGAAATAAGTAAAAGGTAATAATATCTCATTGTTACTTGCATTTTCATGCTTCTGACTTGAAATGACTGAACATTTCTTCACATGTTTACCAGCACTCCAGTATTCCTCTTCTATAAATTAGTTCATATGTTTTGCTCATTTGTTCATGGAATTGCTACATGATTCTTGTTGATTTACAGGACCTTCTTGGGTTTTGTTTTTGTGTTTTATTTGATTTTTTTGTGTATGTTTTCTGGGACAGGGGGTGTATTTAACCATTACAATTTTGGATTTACAAACACCATGCCCAATTCTGGACTCCCTCTAATTTTGTCTATAGTGTTCTTCACTGACAGAAGTTGTTAATTGTGATGTAATGCAATTAATCTTTTTTAAAAAGCTTTTTGATGAGAAGTTTTGCATAAGGATTCCTTCTCCTTACAGTGCAAATATTTTCCACATTTCCTTCCACTACCTTTTTAGTTTTATCTTTCATGTTTAGGTAACTCATCCGCTAGGAGCTACCTGGTGTTACATAAAGATACATACAGCTTTTGTTTTCTTCATATTGTGAGCCAACTTTTACAGTTTGAACGTGTCCTTGTCCTTTAAATTTGCAGTAACATGTTTATGGCATTTTATGTCCACATACATATGGCTCTGTCTCTTAGTCCTTTAATCAATTTTATCTATTTATCTGTTCTGCAACAAAATGGCTCTGTTTTTATTACTAGGGCTTTGTGATATGTCTTAGTTATTTATCACTGGTTTAGAAAAATACTATTAATTTTTATAGTTTGGCCTTATATATCTTAGGCTTTATACATTTTCCACCTTCATCCTTTTCTGAAATCTAGGAGTTCTTAATCTGACAGTCCATGCCACTAATTTCTTCTTTATCGTATCCTTCCTATTAGGATCTCCATGTATTCTGTATTTATTTCAACCATTACATTTTTCATATCTATTTCAAACTATTTAGTTTTATTTCTAATATTTTCCTTCATTTTCTTTTTAAAAATGATTATCCATTGCAATAATGCTGTTTTAAATCTTCTGTTGGTCAATTGCTTTTATGGTGTTTGTCCTCCTCAGATATTTAGTTTTTAGTCTATTGGATCAATGTGCTTTTGGGTTATCAGATATGGTCTGCCAACAAGGTCTGAGTATGGAATCGGTCAGAACCTTTTTTTGGGGGGGGGGGTGATTTCAACCAATTTGATCATTTCCATTTTTGGTCAGTTCATCAGGAAAAGGAAAGTCTTATAGCCTGGGCTGAAGTAGTGATGTCCGTGCCCAAAGGGTATTCAATTCACACCTATTTTCATCAACTCCAGGCTTCCTGGATTACACAAATGTAATCTCATGGACCCTAGCATAGATGGTCTAGGCTCCTACGGTAAAGTTTTATTCTGAAGGAATAAGGCCACCAGGAGCCAAGACAGGAAAGTAACCGAAAAAGTTTTCTTCAAGCTCTCTTCTCTCCAGATATCTGTTTTCAAGATTTCAGCCATGCACTGTCTAAATATCCTAGTCCAAGACAGTATTTGTCTTCCTGGGATTATCTTACTTATGCTATTACTTGGTTACTCATTTTTTTATTGTTATTGTTTGATTGATTAGTTCTTGGAGTCCATGTGTCCTTCCTGTCTTTAACTCCCTGAGATGTGTCCTAGGGAGGGAGTTGTAAACTGCTTTGCCTGAAACTTGAGATTTCTCCATCACCATCTTCCATATAATGTTGATACCAACTAGGCAAGGCAAAATTTTTTTTTCTTTCACTATATCCTCATAAGCCTTTAATAAATTTGAATTCACTCTTACTTAGCTGTTTTTTTTCTTTACTTTTAAATCCCAAATTGTGCCTTTTCCCCTCCTTATTTTTAAGAAATATTTCCTCCTCAGGTGTACTGTCAGTACCTGGGTGGGATATGTAGAAACTAGGTTCCATCCCCAGTAACAATAAAAAGAATGATAATTCTAGGCACTATTTTGTTCTCAAGAATTAGTAATTTAGTCCTCATAGCAATCTATTGGTTTAGGCATTATTTTCAACATTTTATTCAAATGAAGAAATTATTAGAGAAAAACTTTTCCTGGATCTCAGACCAAGTTTCAGAACAAGCTCTGAACTGCCCCAGAATCTGAGTTCATGGTCATTCCTGTTTGATTTTCTGATGCTAAGTAAATGCCACAAACATTTACTGGTAAAATATAGGAGCATTAAAAAAAAAAAAAAAGAAAGGAAAGGAAAGGAAAAAGGAAAGAAAGTTCATTTTCTCTGCTACAGTTTGCAGCAAATCCTGTTCAAAACTTTCCTAAGTTCTCTCTCCCAACAGAATTAATCCCCTTGCTCTTAACTTTATCCTCTCTCGTGCTACCTGCCAGGCCAACATGCGAGGCATATGAAAACCCAGGTTTGTCCTCCTAGTCCTGATGAAGATAAAGCCTTCATACTAAGATCCAGGACCAATTAATTATATCACCAATGCCGTGGTGTCCCTATACTTGCTTATAGAGTATTGCATGCTGATGGGAACTGCTGTTTTACCATTGAATATCATATACATTATTCATAATACATGGCAGTGAAACTGAATAATTAATATCTCGATATCACTGATAATCCGCCCTCCCCTTCCACATGCCAATATACAATTTGGAAATTCTTTTTGATGCATACCCAATGCATATCACACTGTGCAAGAGTTCTGCATTCTGGAAGATATATGCATGCACTATAAATCTGAAACATAGCTATTGTGCCTTATAACTCAGCAATTATTTTTACAGGGCTCCATAAATAAAAATGAGAAAGTTTACCTATATACATTTTTGAAAATTGAAGAGCTGATACAACTCTAGTAAAATATTCATTTTAAAAGAATGGCTATTGAACTTAATGCAACAGCTTTATCTATGTACAGAAATTTACTCTCTTGACAATATAATTTAAAAGCTGACTTGTTTTAGAAACAGATTGGTAAAAATTATAGGAAGAGACTTTTCAATAAGAAATAGAACTGGGATCCCTGCGTGGCGCAGTGGTTTGGCGCCTGCCTTTGGCCCAGGGTGTGATCCTGGAGACCTGGGATCGAATCCCACGTCGGGCTCCCGGTGCATGGAGCCTGCTTCTCCCTCTGCCTATGTCTCTGCCTCTCTCTCTCTCTGTGTGTGTGTGACTATCATAAATAAATAAAAAATTAAAAAAAAAAAAGAAATAGAACTCCCAGTCCTTACAGGATGCTCTGTATCTGAAAATTAAGATTTCTTAAAATCGGAATGTGTGTGTGTGTATGGACTTTTTCCTTCCTTAAGTAGATAATAGTAGCATATAATTTATTATTATATAAGAATCCAAATATTTAACTTAAAAATATTATCTGCTTTCTTTTTACAATATCATTTTTACTATTCATTAATATTTTCATCACCATCGATTAATATTCATTGAACATCAAAAGCATCTATGTCACTCTAGCAAGAGATCTGATCCCTCCAGAATACTGACTTTTGATCTAGAGTCAGATAAGCTACTATTGTATTCGTGAGGTCACAATTAATTACAGGAATGATATGAATTATATATTTATAAGAAACAGTCACCATTTTTAAAATTCTAACTGTGTATAAGGCACAATCTGGCATATCTATTATTCTCATATCTAGTTGGGATTACAACTGAAATTCAAAAGTCAGAAAACACAGAGACATAGAGACGGACTAGAAATGGAAACCCAAAATAGCACCCTTGTCAAAGTGACTTTAAATTAGGGTGACAGGCAAGAAATATAAAAATAGACATATGGAAATAGCCAAGTTGATTAAAAATGGGTTTCTGAATTAGTGCCATTTGGAGGCTAATGTCAGATTCTGATTCTGTTCTGACATATTAAGAAATGTGTCATATTTCCACCCCAGGCCATTTAGATATCCTTTATCTAATGGTACCCAGTTTTCCCAGGGAGGCTTTTTCATTCCTCCTGGGAGCCCAAAAGCCTACAGCCCGAAGACCCAAGTCACCTCTTAATAGAAATTCATACCGAACATGACCAAGACATGATTATTTCAACGTGTACGTACAGGAGAGCTCCCTGCTGTTCTTGGCATTGTGAGAGTCATTGTTGCTCACTCTCCCTGAAGTTGTAGAGGTTTTTTATTTTTTTATTTTTTTATTTTTTTTTATTTTTCGTTTCCATTAACAAGAGAACATTTCAATTCAGTTGGTGTTCCTTTAGTCACGGAGGTGGTATTACCACTAACTTTAGCACTTTGAAATGGTTACAGTCAAGTTTTAGATCACAATCCTCATACCATTACTAAGGGTAATGGTTTTCAAACAATATAACTGTAAGAGAGAGCCTGGGGATCGCCTGGGAAAGGAAAGGTGGGAAAGTAGCTCTATTGAAAGGTAAGAATCTCCTGTGACTGAAAAACCTCCTTTATGCATTGACTGAACCCCAACTGGACCTTTCCTATTGACAAGCTAAAGGTATTTCTGAGAACAGGTAGTCAAGTAACAAAAACTCATTTCCTCCAAATTGAAGTGAATTGCTAAAGCTACTGCTTGAAAGAATGACCTCTTCAGAAGACAGGGCAGAAGAATTTAGCTATGTTTCTTCTCCAACTGTGTACAGTTAGCAGAACTGTTCGCTATTCCTGGTGTCACTGGGAACAGCCCCTTTGAGCAAGAAGAGGAGAGGAGGTCCAATATAGTAGTGTGATCCTATGGAGAAGGCCATTCTTCTCCCTTATAACATCATTAAATACATGTTACTACTCTCTGGATTATTCAGCTTCATCATCTCCCTAATAATTTAGGTCTTTGTAAAGATATAAATGGATACCAGCGTGAATTTCATTTAATGTTTTGCCTTTAGCGTAAGTATAAAAATATAAAGTGTCAATGCTCCAAGTGATTTCCCCTGGGGCTCTAATATATTTACCAGATGCTTGTACTATGCCATAGTCTGATGGACAGTGTCTCTTGGTTGACATTTCTTCCTGCTATTTTGCACACGTTGGTTGAAAAAGGTTTTTAAAAAAGTGACAGTTAAGCGTATCAGCATTCCTTGATCCTACTCAAAGCAATGCCTAGAATTTCATTCATATTTTTTCCATTGTATGTCCATAGATTCTCAATATTAATGATGGTTTTTCACTATCATCCAAGAGACATTGCCTCTGATATTCTTAAAAAGAAAAGAAAAACAATCGCATAAAATCATACGTGATAAAAATAACCAGTTTCTCGTACATAGATCCACAGAAGAACATTGCTATGTGTATCTTATCTTTGTGCATTTGCTTTGTCTTGCCATGAAAGGGTATGTCTTGGTGGGTTTGATTATATTTTCTATATTTTATCATTACTTCTAAGATGTCAAAGAAGACAGGCAAGTACTTTCATACTGAGAAACAGGATGAATCTATTTCATCAAAATCTTTAGGGAAGATAAAAAACATCAGTCACCAGAAAAATGTTGGTAAATCGATCAACAAATGCTGATATGGTGTGAATATTGTGGGCTGGATATCTTTAATGGTCTGTACAGAATCTGGACAATGATCCTTTCTTAGTGCAAATAATTCAGACCAGTTTTAAGATTGTTCATGATTACCACTCTGGATTTTAAAATTATATTCTCACGGGACACCTGGGTGGCTCAGCGGTTGAACGTCTGACTTTGGTTTAGGGTGTGATCCTGGAGTCCCAGGATGGAGTCCCACATCAAGCTCTCGGCATGGAGTTGCTTCTCCCTCTGCCTATGTCTCTGCTTCTCGTGCTCTGTGTCTCTTATGAAGAAATAAATAAAATCGTTTAAAAATATAAAAAAAATAAAATTACATTCTTGCTCTTATTTATGACATTAATTAGAGATTAGTTATCATTCCCAAATTCCAGTTCAGTAACTTTCCCATTCAGGGTACTCACCAAATTATTTCATGTTAGTTATGCAACAACAGTGATTTTATTGACTTCTTTTTGCTAAGGTCCTTTCCAGGTTTAAAATTGTAAGATGGACAAGGATAATCATCAGTAAATGTAAATGGACAGTAATATTAGGCATGTTTATTAATTCTAATCACTATGCTTCTATAGTGAAGGTCACATCAATGACATTTAAAGTGGAAATTAAAGTTTAAGTTTGGAGTGAGAGCACATCAGTGTCAATAGAGATCCAAGCTCCTGAGGAAAGTTTTCATCAGAGTGGAAAGCAAATAGGGAAGTCATTCTTACCCAAACCCTTTTCTTCCAGAGGTGAAGTGAGGCTTGTGGTGGTGAGTACCATATGAATTTGATCTTGAGCTCTCTTGACATGATTTTTGAGACAAATTATCAGTAAAGTGGTATGGTCAGGAGAAAGGCATCAAGGAGAACAGGGAAGGCTAATTTAATTGCCTTTGTTCCTCAGTGACATAGCTTAAATTGAGCTTGCATTTCTGAGAGCACAGGGATATTTGCATGCTTGGATTTTTATAAATGGGAAAATGAACTCAAAGCACTTGGCCTACAGATAATGTATCACTTTATATTTGAAGGACAAAAAATACAAGAGAGAGTCAAGGGAATCTGAATTTTTTTCCTTCTTTTTCTCATTTCTTCCTGATAGGGGGCAGGGGAGATGGTGATAAGTTCAGCTTAAGTATAAAATAAAATGTAATAAATGCAATACAAAGATAAAAGATAAAATAATGTGGAGAGTCAAAATGCATGTATCTAAATATATGTTCTTAAGGAAGAACAATAACTCATGGTTACAGGTAAAAAAATTCAGTTCACTTGATGATTTATTTATTAATGTATTAAACAAAGACACATTTAAGATCCTTTGAAACTGGTTTGTATCCAGATGAATTCTAGTATAAATTTGTATAGAAGATGCTTTGTTTATATGACTGAATTTATGAAAAATCGGGGAAACACCAGAATAATGATTTTAAGCTGTTCTTAGGGAAAATTTTTTTAAAAATTGGAACACCTCCAATAATATTCAAGCATTGAAAAACTTGAGACTCTTTCCACTAAAAATCTTGTAGTGTTACAATTTCCTGGAAGTGGACGTAATTAAAACACATATTTTTAAAAAAGACAATTTACACTCTTTGCTTGCAAATCCTCCCATACATTTAGACGTTAATTGAGTTGATTTCTTCTGCATTAGATCTTATTGTCACTAAGTCTTCTATCTATGATCACTGTTTGAGATTTTATTCATGTTCAATTGAATCTAAGTAATGAAAAGTTAATAAAATCTATCATCAATATAATGAAAATTATAACTTTGCTATAGAGGTAAATAATTAAGCACTCATGAAACACTGAATCATAATTCAGTGGAGTTTATGAGCAGTATAAATTCATAAAATTCAAACAAATGAAATATCAATAAATGTGAGCTATTGCAACTTGGGGGAATACACCCTGAAATTTAACTTGGCCACCTACTTTCAAGTGTTGTGGAAACTTACATTTCTCCATGGGGTCCTGACCCTGTAAAGCTTTCAGGAAGGTGTTGCAGTCTATGCTTTCTTCTAGCAGGTGTATCAGAGAGAGAGAGAGAGAGAGAGAGAGAGAGTGGGTCATTATTTGTTAATTCTCTGCTCTCTACCTCACCCACAAGAAGAGTTTATCTTCCTCCTGGTGGCAAAAGTAATTCTGAGAACAGAGAAGTCCACATTTTACTCTATTGGAGGTGTTATTATTATTTTTTACTGAAATTTAAAAATAGTAATACAATAATCTCTTGAGATTTCTCTTCTTTTAAGATTTATTTATTTATTTATTTGAGACAACATAAGTAGGAGGAGGGGAAGAGGGAGAGAATCTCAAGCAGACTCTCTGCTGAGCAGGGAGCCAGATGTGAGGCTCAATCTCCCTATCTGAGATCAGGATCTGAGCCCAAACCAAGAGTCTGTCCCTCAACTGACTGAGCTACCCAGGTGCCACCTCTAAAGATTTCTAACATACCCATATTTGGAATGAAATAACTATGTGTTTTCAATCTCAACCATGTGGTTTCAGTTTGACTGTTAGAACAAAGAGTGATAGGACAATAGTTATTTTATATTACCTTTTCCTCTGAGTATTCTTTTAACTTTACTATAAAAAGATAACAATAAATGTTTTAGCCATTACTATTAAATGTTTAACAGCTAAGCATATAACTTTAGATTCCTTTATCTGCTCTGATAGGCATATGCCAACAGAAAGGATGAGACTATGCAAAACAGACAGTGCATTTAAAAGTTGTTTCTGTCTTCAAGGGCCTTTGCTTCTCTTTCATGCTTGATATGTTGAGGAAAAGAGATGATGGAATTCAGAAGGCAATGAGGAGAGTCTATGCCACTTCATTAAGAATAGTTGCAATAAAACTCCATTATTCCTCAGGTGAGATTTTTGAATAGACACAATAAGATCATATTTTGTTAAAAACAATGCTGGTTAGAATATTTACATGCAAAAAAAATTTAAAAAAAGAATATTTACATGCAAGCATATTTTTTTGAGTAGTGGAGAGGATGAGTTTCAAATGTGCAACATTATGGAAAGTGTGAAACAGAACACAAAGGTGAAACACTGAAGATTTATTAAACTTGTGGTCATATGAAATTGCAAAAGTACAACAGATATAGAAATCATCTTTTATGTTGTATGTTAGGCTCATTAAAGCTAAACAGATGTGACACATCCATATTGCTAGGGTAGACTACCAGTGTAAAGTCAATGCTGCATAGGCAGTACATATGGAAGGTAATCGTTAAGCTGACTGAAAAATGGATACCACATTGATGAAAGTGATATTATAGCTATACCATAGACTTTATGATTGACATCAACAAGATGTTTGAGGCAACATTTTAATTCTTATTTGGATCAAATTATTATTTCACTCCTCGTTTAAAAAAATCACTAGTTTTGGGCAGCCTCATTGGCTCAGCGGTTTAGCACTGCCTTCAGCCCAGGGCCTGATCCTGGAGACCCAGGATCGAATCCCACGTTGGGCTCCCTGCATGTACACTGCTTCTCCCTCTCCTGTGTCTCTGCCTCTGTCTCTCTCTCTCTCTATCTCTGTGTCTCTCATGAATAAATAAATAAAATCTTTAAAAAAATTGCTAGTTTTTATGTTCTTAATTATTAAACCTTCTAGGATTTATATTAATGTGGGAAAATTTGAAAAGAGTCAAGTCTATGAGCTGGAATCATAAGAGTTGTATGATATGAAAGGACACAGCAGGAAACGGGATGACATGACACATCTATTTTTTATCTCTTTTGTTTTGCAGATTACTCAAGACAACTACTTACTCCACCATCAATTGATGTCTTCCAGCTTAATCTTTATCAGTAGATGAGATGATACTTTGTCTTCCATCTTCTTCTTTTTTTTTTTTTTTTTTAAGACATCGGTTTAGGGGCACCAGAGTGGCTCAGTCAGTGAAGAGTCCAGCTGTTGATTTTGGCTCAGGTCACAATCTCAAGGTCATTGGTTCCATGCTTAGTGGAGAGTCTGCTCTGCTTGAGATTCTCTTCCTCCCTCTCCCTCTGCCCCTTCCCCTCGCCCCACTCACTCTCTTGAACGAATAAATAGTTTTTAAGAAGATATTAATTTTAAAAATCTGGGCAAAGAAAAGAAGTGTTGCTTATTAAGATACCTTAGAGATTCCAATTCTCTTTCTCAACATACTGGTTTTGATACCTACCAGTATTCATCAACTTACATAGATAAATATGTGCTTACAAACACATATTTTTCATGGATTAAAATAATGACTCCAGAGCTTAAAAGTCTGTGTGTTTCAGATCATTTCTTATTTAGAAAAGGACTGAATGCTACACTTTTTACTAATCAAAATAGGATCAAAATATAATTTAATCCCAGAGCTGAAATTAATGACAGGAGTATACTGCAATTATTTTACTGTTTTGCCCAGTTTAATCCAATGTACTACTATGGCATATTAAACTACCAAATTTTTTTTGGAAACATTTTTTCATTGTTAATATTTTCTCAATTTGGGCTTATTTTTAAAAAGCTTATCTATTTGGTTTGTTAAATCTTGAAATTCCTATTTTGGGATGATTGTGGATACTAAAATTATAAGTTATTATCTTTATTTTTTAAAAAAGTTGTTGTCTGCCTGTTGCAACTTTGACTAGTATTTAATCTAATTGTTAAAAGGAAATATATTTATGTAGCTGTGTGCTTAGCTTTCAGGCTGCCTGTTCGCATTATTTCCTTGGTGTCTCTCATTAATAGCTCCCAGAATAACTTTATAAGCAGAATGCAAAAAAAAAAAAAAAAAAAAAAAAAAAAAAAGATGAAATACAACTTCCAGCTGTAATTCTCTCCTCATGCTCCATCTTGGGAAGAGAAATGTTATTATTTCGATTTGTTGAGGCTACCCTACTCTTAGCCCTTGCTCTAGGGTGCTTTATTTAGCTTATTAACATCAGTTCAGACTTGTTGGGTATTGATTTTTGAGGCAGCTTTAACTCCAGCATCAGTGTCCAACAGAACCATGTCCAAATGTAAGAGCAGTTTGAAATAAGCTTTAAAATGTCATTGAAACCTCTAGGGTAGTATCCAGAGGTGACAGACCGTTACTCCCCTATATCGTTACTTGAAAAAATTAGTAGGACCTTCCCTAAACAGTGAGTAAACTGCTTGGACAATTACCTACCGTTGAGTGTCCTATATAAACTGCTGCAGCAAAAGATTTAATAAAAAGTGATCCAAAACTGGAGACACATGTTCAATACCCGAGGCTATCCCAATTCGTAATATGATCCTTGGTAGTTATTTAAATTCTTTCAGGTTACATTGGTTATTTCATTTAAAAAAGAAAAATGAAGTGAGCTATATATAATAGCTGCCATTTACTGAGTATTAGATCTAGATTTCTCTACTTTATTTATATCCATTATACCATTTAATCATTTAATAATTGTATGAGAGATGTATTAGTATTATTCCATTTTACATTTGAAGGAAGCAAACCTTAAAGAAGCTAAAATATTCTCATGGGCCTGTGCCTAGTAAATGGTAGACACAAATTCACGTCCGTCTCTCTTCAAAGTCTGTGCTATAGGGATAAAGCGCTAGTTCATGTTAACATTCTATGATTGTTGGTTATTTGGGTGGCGTGTGTTGTCTTTGGGAAGCAATAAACTGTTTTGGCACACAGATGATGTAGAATCTTTTGCAGTATTTATATACTTTAAAACAAAAAGAGTAATGTACATGATATATATATATAATTGTGTATTATTATATGTATATTTAATGTTTTTAAAATAGGCTATAAGCTGGATGATTCTTCATCTATACCCTTTTCGATTGGAAGCTTATTGTAGTCATATTTCCAGAATAAATATAGAGCAGGACTTAGTATATTACAGTGCCTGAATACAATTTGGGGCTAATTGAAAAAGGCAAGGAAATCATCCCTGATTAAATTTGCAAATGGCTGTCTGGAGAACCATTATAATTTATGAGGATTTGTTGCTCAGAGAGTAAATAATACCAGTGACAGCATTTCCTCAGAGAACAGAAGATCAAATCTGTTGCAAAGTAAGTGCCAATACTTCCTCTCAAAAACACAGTGGAAGAGACAGAGGTAATAAATGATGCTCCATTTACTGCAGTGCTTATGACCCTCCTGGCTGCTTAAGAGCAGAGGGACAGCATTTAACTCTTTCAGTGTGCTTGAACCACATATTCCTGCTGCATCCAACAGCCTCAAATTCTCAAGGCATAACTGAATGAGATAAGTTGTCTAGAAAAGTGAACCCCCTAAAATCACACCTACTATTTCTGGCATAAGAGAAATGTTTAGTAGTTTCATCTAAAAATCTTTTTATTTATCTCATAATGATAGTGATGATAAAAAATCTCCATGGTATTGCAGCAATACCGTATTTGTGTCATTTAGAAAAATGACAGGCACTCTGCAATTAGCATTTGTGAGTTTCTGACAATGCAAATTGCATGATGAAATTTAGAATTGTGGTCCTGTATTTCAGAGCTAACCCCAAAAATCCAAGGTGCCGATTCTAGCAGATTTAATTCCACCTTTAGCTCTCCTGCAGCATATAAATTGAAAGCTAGGCAACTTGTCATTCAAATGAGTTATTAAAAATTGAGACCCTGGATCTCACCACTTTAGAATCTGGTGGTGTCAGCACATATTAAGAACAATTTATGAAACGTGGAGACCTTATTGGTCAAATGTTAGCCATATATACTGAGGTTGCCATTTTAATTAATACATGTCTCTTTTTAATAGGCATTTATTATCTGAAATAAATTATTCTTCTGTTCGACCAGCAATACCTGGCCCTTATTGATATCTTATTACATAGCCTTAATAATCGTTTGACATTTAGCATTTCTCAGCTAACAATGAAATGCAATGATTCATATCTTTTGGATGGATGATGAAATCCTAGATGGAAGTCATTATGTTCTACATTCATTTTATTAATTGATTAATTAATCCGACACAAAGTTAGAATGTAGTAGGATTAGTAAATACCAAAAGATTGATGAGCCAAAGTTTACACTTCATAGGTACAGCAGTATATGTTTGTTAGTTGTTATAATTTTTTTTTGTGATTTGACATAAAATGAAATGATATATGTGAAACATGGAATACAGTATCTAGAATAAAATAGATGATATCATTTATATGGTTTCCTTTTATTCCTATCTTTCATTTCATTAGTTCTCATAAAAGCCTGCGTATGGAGACATGCACACACAATTTTCTCTCCCGACAAGATGTTTGTTTTCATGTAGGCACGCTAGATACACCAAGATAGTGTCATTAGAGGTAGTAATACAACAAAACTTGTGTCTGCTAAATTCTATCCATGATAGCCAACTCCGAAAACCATATAAACAGGCTAAGAAAGTAAGAAAGAAGAATAATCTCTTTGCACGGTGTGGGGAAAAGAGCATTATAATCAATTCCTTTCTTGAGGGATAATATAACACAAGTCCAGCTTCAGGACAGGGAAAAAAAAAAGCGTGCTGGCTTCTAATTTTGCATTTTACAACAATTTGTCCAAATTTTGTTTGGTTGATTGCACTGAATTGTCTTGTTTTTGAAAAACAGCAACAGCTTAAAAGGAAGCTCTCTGCAGGAGAAAAAAAAAATATATGCTTCAGGGAAGAAGGGCAGAAAAAGGAGAGGAGGCATTATTAATACGGCTAGTTATATGATTATTCTCTTTACAATTTGGTTTTTTTTTTTTTTTTTTAGAGCCCAGTGGCAGCTTCTTGAACTCACTTTGTGGGCCACAACACTTAATAGATTACCAAGTCATCAGAGCAGTCTCCATTACACAAAATTAGGATACACCTGCTACAAGGAAACAAGGCAATAAACACACAGACCCGCCCACAGAGGTCAGCCATTCTCGAGAATTAATTCCCCTTCGTCATATGCTGTGTGTGCAATAATTCAGAGTAAATGATAATATATTACACCCCGAGTCCTCAGAAAATAAAAGCCTAGTTGGTGCTTGACTTACACGGAGCAAAACAAGCTTACAGCGCATGGGTCTGTGTTGTTTGGCAAGTAGTCAATAAAACTGTACCTTATGACTTTCTCTCCTAAAGGTTCTAATCAAAACAATTTATTTCAGCCGTGTAAACCCTGCTTTTCAGACTGTAGCTATTGTCAGCATGTGCCGAGGCATCAGCAGCAGCTCCTGCGATTTTTGGATTGAGAGTCTCAGAGCTCCCCCATCTGTCTCAGGAATGGTTGGATTTCCAACTCGATCAATACAGCATGTCAACTCTTGTGCAAGGATTTCCTACCCCCCCACCCCCTTCAACCTTTATACTAGCAGTTTCCCTGCACCCAAGCTCGCCCAGTGTAAAAGCAATATCTGAGGATGTTATGCAAAGTATCTGGAGCTGATAGAGCTCAGAGAACATTAGCTACCAGGACCCTAATGGCTGGAGGCCCAGCATTCAGACATTACAGCCCATCCGCAATCTTAAAGGTCAGTCATGAGAGGAGACGATCTTTTCAGGCTGGATGTTAACTTGCTTGCCTCTGTAAGGAGGTGGGTGAAGAGGAGAAAGAGCTCTGTAAACAAAGCTACCGTTTGGGCTTTGGTGTGAGAGTAATCGGGCTGCTCAGGCTGGTTCTTTGAATGTGTTTCTCTCTCATCAGCAGTGGGAGAGAAGAATTGAATGTGATGTGTTTGTCTTAGTAAAAGGTATAACTAGATCCTGCAGGGAGACAAAGTGTTTTGCTTTGTTTCTGCTCCAGTTCTCTACTGAGAAATAAAACTGAGAGGATTCAATTCTTTGCCTTGCGATGGACCCGCAGCTGCCATGACTCACTGCTCTGAGCCACCGAGAGCCGATCGCTGTGTATCACTGCCCCTTAGTGGTTGGCCAACAGCAAACCCTTTTCACACCTACAAACATCGCAGGTTTTAGGTCAGTAGAGCCTGCAGGCCTTCCTCTCTGTTTCCTAGGCCTTCCTCTCTGTTTCTCAGCGCAGGCGACAGACACTGAAGATGCATGTCCACCCCCTTCCTAAGATGCTGTTGTGCTTCTCCTGGTCGGTGGAATTGCAGAGGAAAGGGGGGGCACTCTGGGGTCAGACACATCTGGAATTAGATTTCCCTGCCATAAGAACTTAGGCAGGCTGCTTAACCCCTTTCTCTCTCCAACATGGAATTAGCTACCCCCTACCTAAACCCATGTTGTGGAATGGACTTAGGGGATGCAGGAGAACCACCAGCGGAGTCACTGACCTGGGGCTAGGCCGCTGTGATGATAACATTGCTAAAGCGTGTGCCCCACCGTCTTGTAAGACCCAGAGCACGTCAGCATGTCACGGACACATACCTGGGGGCCCTGTGGAGTGACAAATGGAGCCTGCCTAGATGGGTCACCCCAGGAACATTAGAACCCAATGGTTCCTGATTTCAGTCCAAATGGTACATCGGTTTAGTTGTTGTGGTTTGTGGTTGGATTATGGTTAGGTGAAGGAGGATTTTAGTCAATTCCCCACATACTTATTGGTAGCCTCCTGCTCTGTGCAGTCGTGTGCAAAGGATAAATAAGTGAGTATCAGTGGTTTCAAGGAGCAACTTCTAAACAGTAGAAGAGAAAGAGATATACACCTACCTGTATAAAAATTAGATTCTGCTAAACTAAGCATGTATATAAGTGCTCTGAGATTGTAGGGGGAAAAGTCGTCAGCAGCCTCAGGGTAGTTGTCCCCCAGAGGTTATATTTGTAGGAGTACATATTTGACATAGTAATTTAACGTTGGATAAACAAGAGGAAAACATTCAAGGGAGGGAAAATAGCAAGGATAAATATTTTACAAAAAAAAAAAAAAAGAGAGAGAGAGAAAGAGAGAGAGGGCAGCCCTGGTGGTGCAGCAGTTTAGCGCCACCTGCAGCCCAGGGCCTGATCCTGGAGACCCAGGATCAAGTTCCACGTCGGGCTCCCTGAATGAAGCCTGCTTCTCCCTTTGCCTGGGTCTCTGCCTCTCTCTGTGTGTGTCTCTCATGAATAAATAAATAAAATATTAAAAGAGAGAGAATTGAAAGAATAATTTAAAAATCAAATCATGTCAAAAGTATAGCCATGTGTTAGGAATAACAAACATTAAAGGGGAACAGGGTAGATTCTGAAGACCTTTGAACGCTCTGTACAACTTTTACGTACTATATACTACAAGTCACAAGGAGTCATGAGGGAATTTTCTTTATTTTGGTTGAAGAAGACAATATTTAAAATGGATTTCCTCCATCGGTAAAGCATCTGCCTTCGGCTCAGGTCGTGCTCTCAGGGTCCCGGGATCAAGCCCTACATTAGGCTCCCTGGTCTGCGAGGAGTCTTCTTCCTTTCTTTCACCCTGTTGCTCCCCCAACTCATTCACACATGCATGGGTTAAAGTAAAGTAAAACCTTTGGGTAAAGTAAAACCTTTGGCTATCTTATGAAGATGTAAAAAGTATAAAGCAACATTGAGAAATGAGTGATAATTCCCAAAGAACTATAGGATGATATGTCAGCTAAACCTACAAATATACCCAAATATCTGTCTATTTTTATTAATGTTGTTAGTACTACTCAGGTCCAAGACATTATCATTTCTCCCTTGGACTACCTCACTGTCTGGAATCATTAAAACATAAGCCAGCCAGCTGAACTTCCAGTTTAAAACTCTCTTTTGGGGATGCGTAGGTGGCTCAGCAGTTGAATGTCTGCCTTTGGCCCAGGGTGTGATCCTGGAGTCCCGGGATCGAGTCCCATGTCGGGCTCCTTGCATGGAGCCTGCTTCTCCCTCTGCCTGTGTCTCTGCCTCTCGCTCTCTCTCTCTCTCTCTGTGTCTTCCATGAATAAATAAATAAAATCTTTTTAAACAATTTTAAAAATAATAAAACTCTCTTTTGATTCCCAACAGCATTAAAAATAAAATACAATACAGGTTTATGTCTCATAAGGACTTTGTAACACCTTTATAACATCTGCAAACTCATTGTGTCTCCAGGCTTCTATGCTGTCACTCTGCTTTGCCACACAGGTTTCCTTGTTCTTCTAACAACTCACTTCTTTCTACCACAGGGCCATTGCTCTCTCTTACCTTTTCTGGAACACTGATCTCCTATATATTTGAATATATACTTCATCAAGGTTTTTATTTAAAGACTTCTGTAGGGAGCCTGGTCCTGACCATAT
Source organism: Canis lupus familiaris (assembly GCF_011100685.1). Lineage (NCBI taxonomy): Eukaryota > Metazoa > Chordata > Mammalia > Carnivora > Canidae > Canis > Canis lupus. Next base: position 83,126,758 of record NC_049224.1, read on the forward strand.
ACTCTAAGGTGGCTCCCTTCCCCACTCTATCATCTCTATGCATCATCACATCGTGCCGTTTTATTTCACTCTTGGCACCTGTTGCAATAATAAATTACTGCCATTTTTCCCTATTTGCTTTTATATTCTGTTCTACTAGTAAGAGCAGTCTGTTTTATTAACCTTTGCATCCCCAGCATAGCCACACACTGTAGGCAGGCGTGTTTGTTAAACTTGTACTGAACGAATGAGTGCATGAAGAAGTGAATGAATGACTCATCAAAGCTTAGGTCAGATGAGAAGAAAAATGAAATAGAAAGCCACTGAGATGCTAAAGCCAACAGAGAGAATAAGAAAAGGGGAGATAACTGACTAAGGAAGGCATGAGTGTCACGCATACCGACGATGTAAGGCAGGAAAAATGGAAATACAGTCAGTGTCCAAATGTCCATATTTACAGTCAAGTGTCAGTTAAATTCAATATGCCAGGGGATGAGTAGGACTGCTTGGGATTTATCCACCTCCCTATAACTGCAAAGGCTCCAGAGAAACAGCCAGAGGAAGTGTGAGAAGTGACATAAGCAGTCCACACGTGTACTCTTAGGTGGCTGGGGGAAGAGGCAAGGCGAGCTCGAGTAGCATAGCAGTGGCATCTGGAAGGTCAATTCAGCACCGCAGTGTCTCCCCACAGGTCCTACAGCAGAGTTCTGGCAAATGTAAGAGCTAGGAATTATCTTATAAGAAACCCTGCCATTAGGATATATGGTCCTAATTTTAACATGCTGGGTTTTGTCATCGGGATTCTGCTCCTTAATGCAGAAAGGAGAGAGGTTAGGCAATGAGATGAAACCCAGAGTCCTAGGGGGGAGAAAAAAGGATATTGTACATGTTGCTACTATGAGAATTTGGTCAAGAGGGTAAATCTGACTCCAGTAAAGTCAGAATGGGGAAACAAAGCCAGAGTTGGACCAATAGGTAACTGATGTGTTCAGATTGTTGTTTATGTGTTTCTCTAAACCACAAAACCTAGAATCACGTGGCTTGGGTAGAAAGGTAGCAAATCCTTGCAATCTAGTCCAATTTGTTCTTTTTTTTTTTTTTTAAATCATTCCTGTGGCAAATGATATTTTCTGTAAATGACTAAAAGAAGATCCTATTAATAGTGGCAAACTTCCGTACAGACGCTCTCTCTTATTTGGCTGAGAAACCTGTAGGAAGAACTGCTAGCTGGGAAAATGGGTCTGTGTGGCCCAGAATGCTAATATAAATGCTGATCTACTGAATCTGTGAGAACCACACAGAATGAATAGTAACACGGGGTATTGCAGGTTTTATGCAGGAAAAAAAAATGCCTGTGATTAGAGATAAGTTCATGGGGAATAAAAGAATGTGGAGACTTAGTACAGGAAAATAGATTAAGGTTGAGAAAAACTAAGATAAAAAGAGATTTGGCAAGAGGCTGAAATGCTCTAAATCCATGCAAATAACCGACAAGGGGGAAAGTGAATATGTTGGAAAGGATAAAACAATGCGTTTTAGAGCAAGACAAAGATCAGCTGCAGGGACAAAACATGAGAAAACTGCCCATATCCTGATTTTTAAGTTATCTAAGAGTACAAATTGACTTAAACTTGTTCTCTATAATAACCAGGGAAATAATATTAATTGAGCAAGCAAGGAAAGCCAGAGTGACCTTGGTTAGCAATGTTACACAAAAGAATGGAAGGATTTCTGGTTTGAAAAAAAAATAAAAGGAATTCATTATAAATCTTGAACGGAGCATATAGGAGGAGTTTTTTATTTGATGCACTTTTAAGTTTGCATAAGATAAGCACCGATTTTGCCAATGGATTTTTGGAAGGTGGCATTAGAGACCAACATCAATTCCTTGTGGGACACACTTCAGAGAAACAGAGTGACAAACCTCAATGCTGAGAAGCACGATGCCATCTCCAGCACCTCTACTCCTGACTCATCACAAACTCTGCATCTTGCCTCCCAAGTGATTCAACAAGGCAGTTATTAATCTGGAGTTTCTGTGGGATGTGCTTTGGATATGGGGAGGTTGAAGATTTATGAATAACTTAAAACCATAAACAGACTGAAGAAGAACAGGATCTGCTGCTGCCATCATTTTTTTTTCTTTTTTTTTTTTAAGATTTTGTTTATTTAAGAGAGGGGAAAACACTAACAGGGGGAGCAGCTGAGGGAAAGGGAGAAGCAGGCTCACCTGCAGGGCTCGATCCCAGCCCCCTGAAATCCTGGCCTGAGCCGAAGGCAGATGCTTAACCGACTGAGGCACCCAGGTGCCCCAAGTCATCATTTTTTTCAAAGTAATCCTCAACTTATAAGTTTCAGAAGCACTGATTCATTATGAAATTATGATATAAAAGCTTAATCTAATGTTTTTAAATCAGAACATTTATAGATTATATACATAGTATAACATACAGAGATCATATATATGTGTGGGGGTATAATGCACATATATATAGTTATAAATAATCTATATGTTATATCTGTAAGCATTAGTTTGTTTTTATATTATCATTTGGTCACTACTCATATATTATAATAACTTGTGGAATTGAGAATAATTTGTGCATTATTTTGGTAATTATATACATGATGCAATAAAGGGTCACCAATAAAGTTACTCAGTAGATAACTATTTCCAAAAGCATATTGAAATACCTGTGTTTTCTTTCCTCTCTCAAACATCCCTAAATATAGATAATGGCTATGCCTAATACAGCCAGCTTAACTCTTTTGCTCAAATTATAATTCAGTTAATGTCTTCATTAATTAAGGTTAACACAGTTCTATCATTCATTCAATCATCATTTGAAGATTTTAAGATTAAATTATTAAATGTTTTATAAATATTTTATGTTCCTACTTGGCTAGATGTTCTTTTTCTTGGGATGGCCAGAAATATTTTTGTCTGGAAAAACCTTGCCTCTGTAAGGGCATAAATCCCAGGCAGAAAAATGAAGGTCTTGATTCAGCTGTCTGTAAAACCATATAGCTTATTAAACTAAACTGCTATTGTGTTTCTGTGGCATGATAATTAATCATGGAACAAGGCTAAAAACCTAGAATAGAGAAGTTTCTGCTCTTAGTGTAGTCAAAATGGGTGATGTGGCAGAACATCGATTAAAAATTTGAAGCAATGATATCCATTATTTCTTTTATCAATTATGTAAAGGATGGGTAGTAAGTTTAAGCAACTACAACATAAATATATTTGTTCAGAAAATATATCTTGGAATTCGGAAATCTAGAACAAATATTTTAGGATTGTATCCCTGCCTGTTTCAGTTACAAAATAAATATTTTCATGTCCTTCACGTTGCAGAGAAAACTTAGGATTTTATAAGGGGTCTACTGCATGTAAGCTGAAAAGATTCAACTAATTTTCTGTTTCCCAAATATGAATTTGGACAGACCTCTGCAGACTCTATAGATAAACATTTTCCCTATAAAGCATATCTGGGTTTTTTTTTTTTAACTCTAAATTTTCTCTTAGGTACATGTCTCAATACAATGGTACTCAGACAATGCTTAAATAGGAATATTTATATTTGCTTCACCAATATGTATTACCTCTAAAACTGCATTTTTATAAAAATTATTGGAAACTCTTGATTTACATTTTAAGTATAATTGGTAGAATGTTATACTTACATATAGAAATTTTGAAAAACCTGTGGATTTCCAACAGTTGTAAAGTGTTTTGCAAGTTATAAACATTCTATCAAATTACACCAGGTTTCTCTACCATATTGTTCTCACCTGAGCATGATTTTACTGCAATTTTATATTTGGTCTTTATTTTGTCTATTACAGTACAATAAATGGCAAAACAGTGGAGAAAATATTGAAGAAAACTGTACAAAAGTAAGCAAGGCAGATGGGAAAACTAATTGTCAGGGAGAACATGGCCCTGCATACGACAACTTGTTAATAACTGTATTAATATTTTGGAGACCAAGTAAAAATCTTTTAAAGGAATTTCCATTTTTACCAGACAGTGTAATACTCTTTTTAAGTGTTGTAAAAAATGTATTTACCTTATTGGATATTGTTTGAGCACTTTAGATATGCATGTCATACTTTATAATGTTTCTCATTTAACTAATGGATCCTTCTTAGGATTTTAGCGCAGAAAATCTTTTGGTAAAAAATTACGTGGGTAATGACTGATTTTGGTCCTTCCAACCCTGAATTGTCAAATAGCTTCATGGACGCTTTTCTTTGGACTCTAGCATCATTTTTCCTGAAGCAGATTTTAATCTCTTCCAGATTGCTCTTGTTGCTCCATGACCGGAAACAATACATCTTAGCAAGACAGCAATGCTTTCTCTCATTTTATAGCTGCATGTAGTACTATATAGTAAAGGGAGATTGGACAGTGTAGGGAGGAAGGTCTCTGAGCATGGAAGTTAGTTTAACACCATAGTCTCCTCTAATATTGACCTGGAGCTCATGCAGTGGCTTATTTTACCTTTGAGAGTTTGTAAATTTGGGTAATTAATTTTGTAGATTTCCCAGTCCTAGAGAAATTGTGTCATATGGAAAGCAAGAATAGGTATTCTTGACCACGCTCAGGTAAAATCTAAGAAATATATACATAAACTGTTCATAAGAAGTGAACAATTTCAAGTAAAATAATGTTTAAAAATATGATAAAATAAGTGGTAGAATTGATTAACTGTAAAATTACTAATTAATAATAAAATTAATCATTAAATAGTAACAGTGAATTTATAAAAAATCCATATGCCAGATTTGAAAAGAAGCCTTTACTTTAGATGTCAAACAAATACAGAAATATATTTAATATTATTGGCATTCCCTATTGTAAGGAAATTTTTATAGATGTCTGTACTTTTCAAATTATATGTCTTTGGCATGCATGGTGAGGAAAGAATATTCTATTTCTTGATCATGCAAATAATGACATTATCTTCTTAACATCTTCTCAATATTGGGTCAAAATCAAGCTAATAAAGAAAAAAATGCATAAAATCTTTAAAAATTGTGAAAAATATGACATCATTTTGTAATATGGATAATAATGAGTGATATTCTAGAACTCCCATCCCATGTTATTCTATACACTTGATTCTCTTTCCCTTCCTTCCTGCCTTTTTTCCTTCCATCCTTCCTTCCCTCTCTTTATCTCTCTCTCTCTCTCTCTCTTTCTCTCTCTCTCTCTCTTTCAATTGTAACTCTGTGATCTGGAAACAGAGATCCTTATCCTTAGCACTGAAGGCAAGTTTCTGTCTCTTCCTCTGCAGCATTATGGGTATAGAAACAATGCCCTTTTTGTAAGTATTCAAATAAAATTTGCTTCAGTATTTAAATTGCCATTACTTTTGGTAAATGAGCATTTATAAATGTTTTAAGGTTCTTCGTGAGGAGCATTTTCATCCAAGTAAGAAGAGACTAAGCTTTAATATTCACTCTGTTTGGCTGGTAATTTCTAAAAAATAAAAACAAACAAACACCTCATACTGGAAAATGTTTCAGGGTGCTCAGTGAATGATCTATTATACTAAATAGGTTAGCACATCTTACGGCACTCAAAGAAGTTTATTAGCCAGGAATGTTAATTTCATTTTTTCACATTTATAATTTTCCTCTGTTTTCCTTAAGTACTTGGACTTCTATCAGTGGTTCTCAGAATTATTCAATTGGCCTAGCAGCTGAAAGTCACAGTGCTATTTGTGGAACACCATTAAAATACTGAAATAATGAATATAAGACATTTTAAATTCCACATACACAAATTTGTGGCGTACCCGATATCATTTATATACATATAAGATCAATAAGATACAAGAGTCAATGTTCTAAGACAATCTATTTGGTAGAAAAACATAGCACTTATAAAAATGTCTCCATTAAGTATTTTTTTTTCTACAAATTGGGGAAAGACTCATTATTCAATTACAGCAGCAGAACACCTTGATCCTGCTAATGGAACATGCTCTGTATGATAATTATTTAAAAACCATCTTTCTACATTAACAGACTTTGTAAAAAGACCAGGAAGTAAAGAACATTACAGGACTATAATCAACGCGAAAATTAGCTGTGTATTTAAATGTATAAAATTCATGGCACATTGCACAATTTATGATCTAAACAGGATTTTTTAAGCAAATAAAGTAATTCCTTTAAAACTGCTTTGTAATATTAATAAAGTCTTCATATTGAGACATTTTTGGGCAATAACTTACATGAAATATTGATATGATAAGTGATGGTCAAATAATTTTGGCTTATTTTTTTGTAAAAAGAAAAATCTAACAAATTTGCATGGATTCATTAAATAACTGAAATACATTTATTATAGAAATATCTTTTTTATAACAGTGCAAAAAATACAAAGGAGATATATTCATACAAAATGCTATTTTGTGAATTGATTAGTGGCATGAGACATTCTCAGATCATCAGGGAGTCATAGAAGAATGTCCTGGCAAAAATCCACAGCCTTCTAGAAAAGGCTGGTAAATTTAGAAGCATTTATTTAAAGTTGAGTTTTTCTTTATTAGCAATCTGTATCAGGCTTAACTTCTCAAAACGGTGATCAAATGATTAAGAAATGCAGTTCTTTCTCATATAGGTAGTAGATAGATTCAATATACACATAAAAACATGAGAAGGCTAGGATATATATTTACTACATCAATATTGATATATCAATTATACATGTATATAAATATATATGCTACATATGTACATATGTTATTTACTACATATGTCTTCTTTATTACATAATATTCTTTATTACTAAGAACTGGTTGATTTAAAAGTAACTACTGTAACTGAAATATTAAAAAGGCAGAATTAGTTAATTTGTCTGAAAAAAAACTGAAAGTGAATAATTTAAGTTTGCAAATGATGAAGTTGAAACTTAAAGAAGATTGACATATTCAAAATATGAGTATGAAAAGAAAACTAGGTCCCCCGTCTCTGCCTCCCAATGTTTCTTCTAATTTCCCAGATTGTAAACAACATGAGTTACGTGTTAAACTTCTATATTGAATATTGCCTTTTTCTTCTGCTCTTGCCATGTAAAGACTATCAATGGAAAATTTGTCTACAACTCTATTGTTCAGAAAATTAGGACTAGAATTTTAATGAGTCATTTATTCACTTGTAGAGAGTTATTATACACATATAGGATTCTATAATTTTAGAATAGACATATCTCAAAAAAAAAAAGATGGGCAAATGGCCAATAAGGACATGAAAAGATGTTTATCATAATTAATCATTTTAGAGAAATGCAAACCAAAACCACAGTAAGATACCACCTCACACCTCTAACGATGGCTTTTATCAAAAGAAAATAAAACTAAATAAAAAATAAAAACAAACAATCAACCAGAAAATAGCATGTTTTGTTCTGGATGTGGAGAAATTGAATCCCTTATATACCATTGGTGGGAATACAAAATGGTACAGCTGCTGTGTGAAACAGTATGGTAGTTTCTCAAAAGATTAAATAGAGAACTACTGTATAACCCAGCAATTTCACTTCTGGGTATATAGCCAAAAGGATTGAAAGCAAGGTCTCAAAGAGATACTTGCATATCCGTATTATAGCAGTATTCATTATTCACAGTAGCTAAAATGCAGAAACAACCCATCAACAAGTGAATGGATAAGTAAAAAGAAAGGGAATTCTGACACATGCTACAAGACAGATGAACTTTGAGATATTATGCTCAGTGAAATAAGCCAGTCACAAAAAACAAACAAACAAACAAACAAACAAAACAGATATTGTACAAGTCCCCTTATATGAGTATTCAGTGTAGTCAAAATCATGGAGACAAAAGTAGAATGGTGGTCACCAGGAGCTAGGGGGAGGTAAGCAAGGGGAGTTATTGCTTAATGGATATAGGGTTTCAGTTTTACAAGATGAAAGAGTTATAGGGATGGATGCTGATGATGGCTATATAACATGAATGTATTAAATACTACCAAACTATACACTTAAAATGGTTAAGATGGTAAATTTTATCTTATTTTCATTTTACCATAATAAAAAATCTGGGGAAAAAAATCATACGATGCCTACTAAAGGGCAAGAAATCAAATAAGATATGGTCTCTTCCCACAAAGAGCCTATATCTTATTAGTGGGAAAAGTGCGGGTACAGAGATAATTCGAATACACCAGTCTAAGATGTGGGAGTTCAGCCTGGTGACTCTTCATTCTATCACACTATCACTTAAGCATGAGGAATGGGTGGTGATTGAGACCTCTGACAAGTGGCTGCCTGTGTCCAGCTACAATGGACACTGACATGCATCTGCCCTTTACAGCCACAGTCTACCCAGATCTTTGTTCAGAATGAGTGTGGGTTCAGATCGCAAGATAATTTTACCAGAAGAAAATACAAACTATTCAAAATCTTCTCACAATTTTGTTCAATAAGAAAACATTTCCCAAATACCTTGTTCTCAATGTTCTCTTTAGAAAAACCTGGCATTCTTTAAAAAATATTTTATTTAATTATTTATTCATGAGGGACACAGAGAGAAAGGCAGAGACATAGGGAGAAGCAAGCTCCCAGCAGGGAGCCCGATGTAGGACTCGATCCCAGGACCCCGGTATCACAACCTGAGCCCAAGGCAGACGTTCAACCACTGAGCCACCCAGGTGCTCCTTCTTTTCCTTACCATACTTTTTGGAAGTAAATCACCATGCACAGCTTACACTTAAAAAGTGGAGAATTATGCTTCATCTCTTTGAAGGTAGAACGCCTATATATGTTTTTACAAAAATTATTCTGCATGGGAGATGTTTCCTTCCTCCTTATTTATCCATTCAGTTATTCCTATATTAATATAGGCTCATGGATATTTATTTTTACTTTGAGTTATAGTCTAATTAGTTTGGTAGCTCTATCAGTGTAGCAAACTGAGCTGTAAGCTAGCTAGTTTGCCAAGGAAAACAGAAGGGGAAAAACAGCTAAGAAGAGCCCACTTGGAGTCTGGACAAATCTCAAAGAATGTTCTCAAAATGATCTCCCAAAAGGGGGAAGAACCCAAATATCCACTAACTGAGAAATAGAAAATAAAGTGTATATTCTCAAAACCGCATGTTATTTTGCAATAAAAAGAAGCAAAGTAATTATAACATGGATGAACTTTCAAAACATTATGTTAAGCGAAAGAAGCAAGTCACAAAATAGGGAATATTATGTGCTTCCGTGTACATGAAATATCGAGGATAGCCAAATGTATAGACAGAAAGTATTTTTTGTGGATGCGTAGGGATGGAGGGGTTAGGGTTGAGGGGAAGTGGCAGTGGTGACTGCTGTTAGGTACAGGATTTCCTTTGGAGGCGATGAAACATATTCTAAAATTAATGTGGTAGCTATTGCACAATTCTGTGAATATACTAAACATCATTGAATTATATGCTAGAAGGTAGTGAAGTGCATGGTATGTGAATAATATCTCAATAAAGCTGATATGTAAATATTATTTATGTCTACATAGTTGGTGTTTCTCCCTTACCACTGGGATGGCTAGAGAAATGGGCTCTGAAAACATTCAGGAAGAGGAAATGGCCAGGCTATGGGAATCAAGCTGAAATGAATTCATAAATTTGAGGCTCTTAATGCCTGGCTACAACAATCTTCCTCTGCCACTACCAGGTGCCCTTGGATATCATATACCAGGACTTCTGTCATTGGCACCACGATCCAAAGAGATTCTCCACTTTCCTTGTTTACATCATTAGCTCCCATTTCAAACCACTGAGTGACTCGTCTTGATTGTTGAAGCTTACATTACACACCTGCCCAAGCAGAATGTATAAACACAAAGCCTTTCACTCTCTTATATTATAAGTCAGCTTTTGGTCTTTAACAGGTGGGAGTTCATCAAGCATAGGAAAAGGATTCAGATGATGATAGGATAGAGATGACAAGTACACACTAATAAACGAAAATAAATATACCACGTAAGTATATGCTACATTTATGTAAATGGAAATATACGCTACACATGATGATAACTAACACACCATGTACAGTATAAGACACTGTTCTAAGAGCTTTAAGTATTTTAGCTCACTTATTCTTTGTATCAGCTATGTGTGATGTAGATACTTATATTATCACCCCCTGTTTTCCAGTGAAGAGATTGAGGCCCAGAGAGATAACGTGGAATTTCTATGATCACTTAGCTGGTGGCTGGTGGCTACGATCTGAAAACACGTTGTCTCTGGAGACCATGCTGGAACCACTGCTATGTTGAACGACCTCCCTGTGAATAACAAAAGCCTTTTGATTCAACTCAGCTTTCCTAGATGAATCATGGTCCATATTTAGAAATACGTGTCTTCTCATCATACTCATGGAAAAACAGCCAGATTATATAACATTCCATTATTTTACTCCTCTAGGGGCTGGGGAGGGAGCAGAAAGCAAAGGGAATGCAATAGAACTCCTTCTCTTAACAAATTTGCAATATAAGTGCATTCCTGCTAGATGAGTATCCAAAATAACTAAAATGAAACAAGGTCTTTTCTTTTCGAGAAATAGAAACATTGCCTTCCAAAATATGTGTCATGCAGAAAAATACGATATTAAAAATAAACATAAGCCTTTGATTCAAGCTTGGGTTTTAAAAATTTGAACCTTTACCCACCTACTCCTCTCCCTGGTCCTCCTACACAATGCCTGAAGCACGTCTGAGGGAACCCGCAGCTCCCAAAATTTCAGTTTGAAAATCCTAGATTATGATAAATTCAGAGAGAAATATAAAAATAAAGATTTATAGGGCTATCTAAGAAGAGAGATACCATTGAGTTAAGGGAAGTGCAAAAGCAATCTTTAAACAGGATGGCATTTGAGATAAGCTTTGACAGATGCAGATGGGTAGTGGTGATGAATTAGAGAAAACATTGTTATGACCACAGACTTGCAAGCGGTGTTCAGGACCACGGAATCCTCTAGTTTTGTAGGAACATAGATTATATATACTAGTGCACTAGGAAACAAATTTGGTCAGATAAATTAACTCAATGTTATGGACCATGAGTTGTCAATATAAGGCTTTTATATTAAGCTGAAAAGTAACAGGAAATCATTAAGTTTGTCAATTAGAGAATGATATGACTTTGTTTTGTTTTGTTTTCACAAGAAGGGTTCAAGAGGTTTATAAGACAGCCCATGGCAAGATACAAAACAACGACCGTAACAATCATATTTCATCATCCAGGTGCCCCTTGGCACAATGACACAATCCTGCAGGACATCCTTGGGCTCACATTTCCTCAAGGGCTTAGAAATGAATCCCCTCAAATTAAAACCCGAATGCAAAGGCATTCCAGAGACCACGGGGAGCAGAGTGCTTAGAAAGTCTGCTCTCTTATTAATGTCAGGAGGGAGTGGGGAGGAAACCCTGCAGGATGATTTGAATTTCCAAACTTAGTAAGAGGGAAATAAATGCGCAGGCAGGGTCTCCTGGGTCTGGGGGAGGGCATGGGGGACAAGAGAAGCAAAACAACTGGGACTGGATGGCAGCTTTCTCTCACCTACTTCTTTTGCTTGCCTTTCTCCCTGAGGAGCAATAGATGACTGGGTCATTGGTCATGTTGAAGTAAGCCAGCAGGTTGGAATCCTTGGTGAAGTTGCCCTCCTAGGACGGCTCCTCTTTCCCTGCAGGCACGCCTGTGGCTTCAGAAACCTTCTCCATGATGGCAGAGGACTGATCTGAGAGCTGGAGGGTGAAGACTGGCACCTGTCCTTTCAGTTTCCATCCTGTCTTACCCTGCGTGTTAGGCACCTGGATTTTGAAGACAGCAGCCTTGTTTTTGGGTATGAACTCCACCTCCAGCATGAGACTCTTCTTTCTCTTCAATATCTTGGAAGTAGGCACCCCTCCCATGGGAGGCAGAGATTAGCAGTGGGCTTTGGGGCTGGAGCTAAGATCAGTGCCAAAGGTGAAGCGGGCAAAAAGGCTGTTGACACAGTCATTGGGGAGGGCTAGGTACCATAGTAGGAGGGGTTGAGGGAGGCATGGGCACCATGTTGATCTTGAGGGAGTGGATGATGAGCAGCATGGGGGCAATCACTGAATCGGACAGCACCATGAGAGCCACTGGGGTCCAGGGAATGATGGTACTGCAGATACAACTATAGCACGATGGACCAGACACAGCATGGCATGTGAAAATGAGGCAATGAGAGAGCCAAACTGGGAATGTTGGTGGCTGAAGGTGAAGGTGGTGGCTTCTGGGAGATGTCATTGGGCTTGCTGGGGTCACTGTCCTCTTCAGTATCATGCTGACACTGGCCCTTAGATGGGCTCCTAGAAGATGATATTGGACTGGCTAGCCTCCTACATCTCAGTCATGCTGCCTGAGTGACCAATATCAGACATTGCTGAGAGTGGTGTGAACTATTTTATGTTGTAGAATTTTTTTTTTAAGATTTTATTTATTTATTCATGAAAGACACAGAGAGAGAGGCAGAGAACAGGCAGAGGGAGAAGCAGGCTCCTCGCAGGAGCCCAATGTGAGACTTGATCCCAGGACCCCAGGATCATGACCTGAGCCAAAGGCAGACACTCAACCACTGAGGCACCCAGGTATCTGATATTATTGTTTTATACTGTTATTTGTAAGACATTATTATTTACTGACTTTTGTTTATTGAGTTTAGGATGCTTTCAAATAATGATCAAAAGCAGAAATAGAGACTGGCTCTAAGACTGTCTCAGCATACTGCAAATGAAATTTATTTAATGGGAAAGAAAGGAAAAAATAAATATTTTTTAGATGGATGAATGGATCAAAAAATTCATGAAAGAAATAAATGCATGATATAGTACAGAGGCAGAATCTATATAATTAGATCAGTTTTCCCACCACTGGGGAAAAATTAAATGTTGATATCAAGAATTTATCAGAAATGTTGAAGATATGTAGGGTAACGCTCATATAATTAAGAGAAAGCAAGAAGATGGAAAAGGCAGTGGCAGTTTTGAGGTGGAAATAATTGTTTATTCCACCTGGATAAAGGTTCCATTGGGTCAAATTTGAGGTGATGTCAAATAGTTGAAATTTCAAATCTAACCTTAAAGAGAGTTTTTTTTTGGCGGAGATTATAAAATTTGATAAGATACATAGAGAATACAAATTAAACCATAAGAATAGATAAAAAATAAAGCCAGACAAAATTAAACAGAGAGAAAGTTTTGAAGACAGGGCCATTTGGAACAAATATTTCTCGGTTGGGAATGACAGTGTGAGAAAGACCATTGCAATAAAGATAGAAGACAAGGCTTATGTTTGTTATGAACCTAAAAGCCAGAGAATGAGAATTTTAAAAATTGATTTGCCAGTTGGAAAAAAAATGAAGTATTTCAGAAATTAAGGGTTTTATGCAATGAATGATCAGTTTTGCTAAATAAAGAACATCATTTGGGCTGTTTGAAAAGTTTTGTCTAAGACCATTGCAATGTCATATGGGATAACAGAAGAATTCCTACTGAGTTTATTCCATATGAAATAAGCCTGAAGGTTTTCAACTATTCTTCAGTTTTGAACAAGATTAACATTTTTAGTAAGATATGCTTATATAAATGTGCAGCTTTCTGAAAATATTCAAGAGCAGTATTGTGTTATTTCATTTATGTGAGGACATCTAGTTGCTCAAACACAAGAGATGTCCAGTAGTTGTTTCTCAATGATAATATCCAAAATATGATGGTGACCAGTGACTATTATGTTGAGATGCTGACTCATATTTATTCTATTTCTTTTCGTTTGAAGTAGCAGTCATGTGATAAGTATTTTCTCTTCACATGTTATGATTACATACGATTTGTATCATGTTTAAAGATCATGGGGAAAAAAAAAGTAAACTTAAAAGAAGCCACCATATAAACTTTTCAGGACAAAAGGGAGGAAACACAAATCACACACACACACACACACACACACACACACACACGATAAGATTTTAAATTTATTTAAAAATAAAATCGATTTTAAAATAAAATCTACAAAGCACTCAAAGACCATTGTTACGTTAATCTTAAAAGTTACATAAGGCAAGGTGTATTAAATCCAACACAATAGATCATGAAATAGGAAACAGTTCTAATAATATCTTCAAATATTACAATACCTGTGGTTACACTCATTTTACCTTGGCTGGTATTCACATTGATCCGTGAAGAAAAAAATTAGATATTATGATTTTTCTAATTTTTTCAATGGCAAAACTAACATCCATGAGTGGTCATTTTTAAACATCACATATTTCCATGATGGAAAATAAAAATATGCTGAATCTGGTGTGTTTTGTGTCCCCTAGGTAATTTTGCCAGGGTTACAAATCAAGTGACAGAAATTATATTTTGATCTGTTGCTGTCCACCATATACAATTTTTCTTGAAATCACATCTATGATAGGATTTCTCCTGTCAAAGTCAATACTTCTCCTCAAAACAAAATTATCAAGATTGGCTTTAAGACATTTTATTCAATTCAGTAAAGATTTATTGATAGCTTAGGATGTTCAAGTTAGATGTCTAAGACATTGTGATAAATTAAAAATCAATCCGTTATCTCCACTTCTCTAATATCACAAGGATCCATAAGTTAATAGATTAAGTAATTATTTATAAATTGCTAATAATATAAGGCAGGTGTGCATAAATAGTTCCATAAATATTCAGACAAAGTGCTATAGGAGTGAAGTTGATATAAACGAAAAATTTATTCTGATGAAAGTGATATGGGGAGCATGTCTTGAGTCTAGTATTTGATAATGGCATTGAAATGATATAAATGTGGACAAGAAGGGCAGAGGATGTGTAAGACATTCTTCAATGGTTCGACTCAAGTGAAAATTTCAGAGATTTGAGATTGTATTCAGATAATTCACCACCATGTCATCCATCCACAAAATTTCATAGGATATATTGAGCAAAGAACACAGTATAAACCATGAGATTTTTTTTTAATTCCACTGTAGTTAATATATGGTATTATATTAGTTTCAAGTGTACAGTATAGTAATGCCACGGTTCCATATATTGCTCACTGCTCATCATCTATGGCCATATCACACTAAACATGCCCCATCTCATCTGATCTCACAGGCTAAGCATGGTCAGGCCTGATTAGTACCTGAATGGGAGAGAGAAGTATTCTGATCAAATAGTTATAGACAGATATATATGGGAGAAGACACATCAAATAACCACGAGTGCCCATTTGGAGAGAAAAAAATGTAAATTATATGGCGAAGGTATAAACTGATAACACTTAATTGTCAACAAAATATTATACCAACCAAAATCAACAGTTATGTGATTGCCTTGAAACATAAACTGGATGAACTCTTTATCTCAGATCTGTATTTTTTCTGCTAAAAATGAAAGAAGACTTTTATCTGACATCATTGAAGCCTCGTTTTAATAGGCATCATTGTAAAATGCATAGTCATTTATCTTTTCTTAACCATCAGGCAAAAATACATCTTTTTGAAAAATTGAGCATAAATCAGAAAATATTGGATAGCTGCATACTTGACAATTTAAGGAACTTGGAGGCATTTCAGGACCTTAAAAAACTATGTTCCACATCTTCTGATTTGTCTCTAAAGATGCATTAGTCAGAGGTATATTCCTTTTTTTTTTTTTTTGCAGATTTTACATACTTTATAAAATTGTAGTCAATCTCATAGAATTAAATTGTAGTTTTCCAAAAAAAGTGATGTGAAATTTAGAATTTAATGCTAAAGAACAGAAAGATATTTGTGTCTTTTAAATGTTATAATATGAACTCTTCATAAATAACAAATGGCTTCCATAGTATTTGAATGTTCTATGCTGATATTTCTTGAATCTTTTTTGATTTTACTTAAAAACAAATGATGGTTTTTACTTAAGCTCCCTTGCATGGTCACATGCTTCCTAATTAATATGGTCACTTCTCTATCCAGTAACTATTTTGGCTCTCTTGTCCAACGACATTAAACCCTCTTTCTGAGGAAAAAAAAAAAAAAAAAGAATTAATCTAGGGATGCCTGGGTGGCTCAGGGGTTGAGCGTCTGCCTTCAGCTGGGGGCGTGATCCTGGAGTTCCAGGATCAAGTTCCACTTCAAGTTCCCTGTGAGGAGTCTGTTCTCCCTCTGCCTATTTCTCTGCCTTCCCTCTGTGTCCCTCATGAATAAATAAATAAAATCTTAAAAAAAAAAAAGAAAGAAACCCTCTTTATGACATCAAAACCCTGAATAATATGGTCACATGTTTCCTAATTAATTTTTGCCTCCCTTAAATCTACTGTCTGCATGATTTCTAATCAGATTATTTCCCGTCTCATTTTTAGTATAGGTCAAACCTACTTGTGCATTTGGTCATCACAAACACCTATTCCAGTGGTCTCTCCTATCTGAATTTTTCCAATTATTTAAGACCTCGTTCTGTGTCAGTAGGCCTTTTTAACCAGATTTATAAACTGACTACTGTAAGGAAGGGACAGCATACTTAAATATTTTCTTCAAGATACATAGTTGCCTTCAAGAATCTTATAGTTAAGTCAGAGCAGATCAAAAGAATAAATCAGTGAGTCAACTAATACTTAGATTTTTTTCTGCTGGAGGAATTCTGTGGAACGGAGGTGATGGTAAGACAAAGCCTTGTGTCTAGGAGTGGCTGTATTGTAGCAGTCACAAGGTCCATTCTCAGGCAGGGTGTTGGACATGTGAGCCCTTAAGCGCGTTTCCCAACACTACCCCTAATATTATAAATCTAGTGCCAACATCACACTTCTTTGCACCCAACTCTTCAGCATACCCCCTGTGTATTTGAGACTCAAGTGAGAACATTACCAGGAGACTCAAGTCATCAATGCTGGGAAACACTTTATTGTGTAATAATAGGGCCAACCACAAGCCTGATTTCTTCCAGAAACTGAAGGACACGGGACTTCACCAAATGATCAGATCAGGCTGGATCTGTACATCTACCTTAAATATATTCATTGTTTATTTCTATAAATAGTTATTTAGTTCTGTTAGGTATTAGCCCCATAGATAATCTCTAGCTATGTCATATTCTATGCTTCAAGCTTTCTCAGTTGTGATTCTTGTGCTGAGACACTACATGTCAGGTCCTAGCAGTCCTAGAACATTTTAACTGCTAAGTTTGGCCATAGAATTAAGCCCTTTCAAAGTTTCCCTGTTTAATTTTCCCTTTTTGGCACCCATCTCATGGTATCTCATGATATCTTATCCTCATCACTCCCTGAACAAAAATGTTCCACAATCCAGAAGCCGATTCAGGTCTAAAATCCCAAGATGGGCAGCAGATTTGGGTCTAGTTTATGTGCTGCTGAAATGAGCAGAGCAGATTTGGTTCTAAAGTGGCCTATTCTTGTGTCAGATATACAGTAGAAATCCCAGGAGTCCAGAGGTCCCTGATTCTAAGACATTTCACCTGTGTGATCTTGGGCAAGATGATCAATCCTACCAAGTCTCAGTTTATTCCTTTGCAAAGAAAAATGGTTAATGCTGTCCAGCTCACACTATTTTATTAGAATACAGTGAGAAAAAAGCATGGGAAAGCACCTGTTAACCATAATACACAATAAATATATTATTACAAATAAAACTAAATATAAAATAAAAAATTTTTCTCTCAATTATTATTTGGGTGATGCATAGCTTGGATTTTACACAGTGCCTGGTAAAGTACATTAAGCATGTGGTTAATGCACAATAAGAATGGTTTGATTCACTAGGAAATCAAAAGAAAGTTAAAATATTCTATCACCTATTATACAGACAGGACAAAGACCTGCTCAAACCTTTTTTCTAGGCCCACAATAAAAACAGGGAAGTGTCTCATTCTCTGATATGCAAACAAAAACGTATATCTGTGTATGTGTCCGTGTATCTGTGTATGTAGGCACACAGACACAAATTACTAAAACACAGCAAAAATATGCAAATCTCTATATTTTACTAGTCAGGCCCTTGGCAAAAACAACCTATCTGACCCCTGATTTGGCCACCAGGGAAACAAAGTCTGAGATGGGTATTTGCAACCAGGAGGTTTATTGAGAAGTCCCTTGGGATCAACTGTGTAGGGAAGGAAAGGAAGTCAGAACGAATAGAAGCAAGTGTTGGATTGCAATGTCACCGTGAAGGAGTATTTTGCTGATTCTCCAGGGTCTTAGAGCTTGCAACGGCTCTTCCGGATTGTTCCACAGAGAAAAGAGGACCAGACTTCACACAATATAATCAACCATCATTGGATGCCTCTGGGACGAATCACTGAAATTGGGCCACATCTCTTCAAGACAGTTTTCCAAGAGGAATTTAGCTTAGAACCATCCAGATCCAACACTCCCCCAAACCCAAAGAATTCGGTTTCAGTCATGAAAGGATAAAAGAGTATCTCTTAACAGAGACAAGTAAAGCCCCAGGAACAAGGAAGGCATGAATATTTGTTTCACAGAGCAAGTGCTGGGAAGAGCTCCTCTAGGATTCTAATGTAGTCTGGAAGTTTCAACTAATATTTATCATCTATCTCACTTTTATATAATAATTCTTGAGAGAGGGACTATTCCACTGTGATATCATTTGTCAAGACCATATACATTTAGTAAAACCATGCATATCTCAAACTCCCATAAACCCTCTTATAATGAGATTCATCATAATTCAGGGACCTACCACTTATTTCTGATGAAAATTACCTGAATATTTGAGAGACACTCCTTTTTCCTGAAAAAAAATGCTGATTTTATTAATTTTCTCTAATTTTGCTAACTCCAATCGGCCATCTTCTTTGTCACCAATTACTTTCTGATCCAAAACTATATCTCAGGTTGTATTATGTCTAAGTGAGGCATATATATGGCTGAGATGTGTTCAATGCAGCATTGATAGACAAGTAAAATGGCAAGGTCTATACTATGCATACAAAAGCCATTGTCTGTAATTATTGGCTGCTCCACAAATAGGGTGCAAGATTAAATACAGGATACACAGTTACATTTCAATTTCACATAAACAACTAGTACTATTTTGGTATAATTGCATTCCAAACAGTGCATGTGGCACATTTATACTATTCAAAGAAAGTGACTTTTTTGAAATAAAAATTTAACTGCCATCCTGTATTTTTATTTTCTAAATCTGTCAAACCTACCCACAAATGAATGACATTATGTCCGAAAGATAAAACTTTACTTTCTCTTCACCCTATCTATAGTGGTAGTATGGTATCTCAGCCTCAGAGCTGTTGAGATTTTTGGCCAGATAATTCTTGTTTGGGGGGTGCTATCCTATGCATCGTAGAATAAGTAGCAGTATTCCTGGTTTCCACCCACTAGATGCCACTAGCATCCACCCAGTTTTGATAATCCGGAAAATGTCTACAGATGTTGCCTACTTTCCCCTGGAAGCAAAACAGCCCCACTTAAGAACCATTTATCCAGATATAAGGATTAACAATATAACTGATTTAATCATCAGGATAATTCAGGCCAAATCCTTCTCTTTTAGTTAGATAATTGCAGCAAACAAACAAACAAACAGATGACACATGTGGAGATGTTTAAATTAGTTGCACTTTATTCAGTGTGGAGCATAAGTTTCTAGCTAATCTATCTGCTGATACTTTGATTGCTTGAGAGCAGACCATGAAAAAGCCTTCTGTTGTATGATCCTGTTTCAAAAGCTATAGACTCAATACTTACTACCAGAGCAGTTTTGCTTCAAAATATTTAGTTTGACAGGAGATACTTATAGATACATGAGATGCATGCCCTTCACATTTCTACACATACATGTGGCCTACTGAGATGTAAATTGACTCTTTTGTGACATTCATTTTGGCTTCAGCCATGTTAAAACTTCCTTGGTAAGCTAATGTCCAATTTTTTTTTTTTAAGATTTTATTTATTTGTTCATGAGAGACACAGAGAAAGAGAGGCAGAGGGAGAAGCAGGCTCCATGCAGGGAACCCGAGGTGGGACTTGATCCTGGGACCCCAGGATCACGCCCTGAGCTGAAGGCAGTACTAAACTGCTGAGTGACCCGGTCTGCCTGCTAATGTCTAATTTACGATGATTGAAATATCAAGAATGTCTGCTGAGGTCTGTTTTAATTCTGTGAGAAAAACAGCTGGGGGATAAGGATAACTGATAGAAGCAAGGGATAAAATGGAGTTTGTTCCTATTCATGTTATCATCAAACAGGACCATGTAAACTCCAGGGCAGAGGCTTCATCTGTTCCCTTCTTTGCTCTATGTCCCAAACCTAGAACAATGGCTGGTTGATTGTGTTCAACAGTATGTCTACAATGAATTGATTGAATGAATGTCAACAGATGGAACTGACATAATCGTATATGATATTATTGATTAGGTACACTGTCCAATCAGAGATTATACATTGTTCAGCAGACATTATCTTGCTTACAAAGTTGTGTTCAGCAAAAGGAAACTAAAACCCCTAACATTAATATGCCTAATACGTTGATTAAGATCTTATTAGAATTACTATTATCATTCATTAAGACATAACATAGAGCTCTAATTTCAGCCAGCCAGACTAAGTTTGCTAAGTGTAACTTTTAGGATTAAGGTGTGCAAATAGATAAGACATAACAGATCCTATGCATTTATTCACTAGTAACTAAATTCCCTATGAAGATGTAAGGATAGAGAGGAAGGAAAAGAAAGAAAGGTAACTTAAGAATAAAGTTATTTAGTTATTTGAGGAGAAAAGATATGTACTTCATATTAAACATTGCAAAAAAAAAGGAGTAAATTTTGCCTTAAAAATGCCTGGAAAGAGTTCTGGGCATACTGCTCACTATTTTCCTAAAGCTGTTGGGAATTTTGGAGTGCCTAGCAATTTTGCATAATACAACAATTAGCTGTGGTTTAGCCTTAGATATATTAAAGGCACTGATTTCTCAAATACTAATGTTAATGAGGTTGATGAAGCCAGTTTTATCATTTAAAAACATCTGTTGGGGCATGACTAACTGGAGAAAGAATAGTGATCAAATTTTCTGAAATGTCTACATATTTAAGATGAAGAAGCAATTACCCTATATAAATGTAAAATACATCTAAAGCACAATTTTTTTTAAATTTATTACTCAAAATTCAGGGATTCCTGGGTGGCGCAGAAGTTTAGTGCCTGCCTTTGGCCCAGGGCGCGATCCTGGAGACCAGGTATCGAATCCCATGTCGGGCTCCCAGTGCATGGAGCCTGCTTCTCCCTCTGCCTGTCTCTGTCTCTCTCTCTGTGACTATCATAAATAAATTTAAAAAAATTATTACTCAAAATTCAATACAAATATCAAACAAAAAATTAAATGCACACAAATGGTTTTAAAATCCTGTCTGCTCTTCCATTTCCCCCTTCGCCTCCAAATTCGAACAGGCAATATATATTTTCAGGAGCAGAGGAGAGAGAGTCTTCATTAATGTCAAGGCACTAAATTTGTGGTTTTATTTTCAACCCAGCGCTGCAAGATATTACCAACCTAGGGGAAAGGCAGTATGGTATAGAATTGGGCAAATCTGCTAGAGGTGCCATCTTGTGATAGACTCTTAAACTTTATGAGCCTCAATTTCCTTGTCTGTAAAACGGGAATAACATTGGCCTCTAAGATAAAATGTGATGATGTTTATAAACTATTTTTAAGACCACATTTGGCACATAGTAATATGACAGGAAGTTATTGTAATGTGGCTTTCTGAGCATTTTCGATCCAGATACGAAAATAATCTTTTGGGTTTAAGTTAACACTTCTGGTATTGTGTAAGCCTTTACTGTTTGATGTCTCAAGAGGTTTCTTGGTTTTTGTAGTTGTATGATAATGCAAATGTAAATTTAGAAATATACAAAGGATTGATATTGCTGTTTGTTGGACTGTAAATCAGTTTAGGTCAATAAATTTAGTTCAAGATAACAAGAATTTATGGAGCAAGCATCAAATGCCAAAAATTATAGTCAGGCTTATTTAAATAAAGATGAGCAAAAAGCCCTTGAACTCAGTCTTAATGGTGAAACAACAACAATCATGGTATTTTAATGTGCAGAGCAATTTATCCTTCTCTCTAGACCACAAAACCTAGCCTGGACTTTGCCTCTGCATACCCCAAAGGCACATTTGAGGGTGTACATGTGTTTATGTGTGTTTATACATGTGTGTGTGCTCTTTCATTTCTTTAATAAAGGAAGCTGTCTTTCCAAAGATGAACATTGTCTTCACTCCTAGAGCAACTGATGAAAATAGAGGCAGCTCTTAAAATATTAGTTCTTTCTCATCCATATCCACAAATGCATTCATTTAATCGATGAGCATTTGTTGAGCACCTATTTGATATTCTGCTAAAAATTGGAAAATACAAAGATAAGTAAAACAGACATGTTTACTTTTAGGAGTAAAGGAGCTCAGACTCTACTAGGTCTATGAATATACATTAGACAAACACGCACATATATAAAATTAAGTTATATACAATTATAGTTATAATCACACAGAAGCCTTTCCTCCATGTTTATGCAAATTAATGTAAAGATTACTCTCCCTCTTAGGACTTAAAATTTAAGGAAAAGGGAAGAAGAAAAAAATAAAATGCACACACTCAGGATATTTTTGTTCCCTTCTCATGAGAAAGCATCCATTCACTTATGCAGAAAGTATTTTTGTGCAGCTTATAATTTCTAGGCATTTTGCTGAGTACTGGTTATAAAGAGACAAAAAAGACCCTTTCCTTGGCTCACATTGGTTTCACATAAGGGGCATATGTATTAGTAAAGATAATTAAACCTCTGAATTTGATGCCCCTTCCCCATGTCTATCATCTGTCACTAATAAAAATTTTCTTATATAACCCTCAACTCTTGAGAGTCACCCGTTTTAAAGAGGCACCTAGACAGTGAAAATAAATCAGTCTAATAAAATGCTAGATAGAGGTATTATAGCAGAAAATTTTACAAAGTTCAGGAGGGTCCTGTGTTGGTTTGAATAATTTTACCTCGCAGAAGAAAGGTGTTCAACATACCTGAAATAAATAAATGGGCCTTTGAAATAAAATTTGAAAGGTAATTAGAATATCCTAGCCTATTTTCGAGGCCATTCATGGTGCAGTAAGGGAAGGGGTTTAGGAAGCAGGAGCTATGCTGTCTGAGGCAAAAAGTAATGTGAAACAATGTGGTGCTTTCTAAGAACTATGAGACAGAGAGAGAAAGAAAGCGAGTAAGCAAGGGAGCATGAGTTGAGGGGGAGGGCAGAGGGAGAAGCAGGCTCCCCACTGAGCAGGGAACCCCATGTGAGGCTTGATCTCAGAACCTCAAGATCATAACCTGATCTTGGGCTACCCTGAGTAGAAAGCAGACTAAAGAGAGTGAAGAGGGGCAGCCCAGGTGCTCAGCGGTTTGGTGCCAACTTTGGCCCAGGGTGTGATCCTGAAGACCCGGGATTGAATCCCACGTTCGGCTCCCTGCATGAAGCTTGCTTCTCCTTCTGCCTCTCTCTGTCTCTCTCATGAATAAATAAATAAAATTAAATTAAAAAATTAAAAAATTAAAAAAAAAGAGAGAGAGAGTGAAGAAATAGTCATGAACCAAGTTTAACATATACAAACACGCACAGTTATAGGATGGGCTGAAGTGTGGGCTTTTTCCCATGGCTGATATTGAATTGTTTGAAATTGGCAATAAAACAATTAAACTTGTGTTTTTGAAAGATTTCCATGGCAGCAAGGTGAAAGCTGCATTAGAAGAATGTAAAATCGCAAACAGAAATTGCAGATGATGATTGAAAAAGTCCTGATGAGTCTGATTGTAAGAATACCAAAGAGGAAAAACCTAAACTTTCAAATATCTAATTAGCCTTGTTTGCAGACAAATGTAGTAATAAAAAGAAAAAAAAAAATACTTCGTTCTTTTAAATGGGAAAGTACACTTGATAGTCTTCTACACCAGATTTCACATTCACTTGCTGAGGGCTTGGCGTATAGAATCTGTAGAAACCAGTCCTCTGATTTCTGCCTTTGCCAATGTAAAGACAGAATGTAAAAACCTTTGCCAAACATTCCTTTGAACCAAATTTTGCCTGTTAAACATCGCAGCTGAAAAATGTCTTGTAATGCTGTATTCTTATTCACAGCTTTCTAAACAAAAGGTCAAATATTTTATTTCTTAGTTGTCACATAACAGCTGCAAAGAATTTTAAGTAGCTGGCAACTTGTGCATAAGAAGTTAAGACTTAAAGGTATCTGCTTATACAAAGGCTAATAAATATGTAAATTGTGTCTGAATGTGAATTTTGCTTACTTATCAAGATTCTTGGACTGTTAGTTTAATCCACAGGGTAGTAGAATTCTCTAGGCTATTTTTCTTGTTATATTAAAAGTGTTCCTGAGACAAATACTAATTCAGCATAAAGATAATGATTACAAGGAGTGCATTAAAAAGAAAAGAAATTTGAATGGAAGAGAAAAAAAATTGTTAAATTTCTAGTGTATTTGGAAAACAGAAAAAAAAAAGTGTATTATTGCTCAGGTATGTTTAAGGCTATTACTTACATAGTGTTTAAAAGTGACCAAATATTTTTAAGTGAATCTCTTCTGCTTCAGTGGTTACTAGAAATATTAAAAACCCCTCTAATTTGGGATCAGTGTCTTTTAATCTGCCTATATCCATGGGACTTGATCACCTTCTCAAAGGACATTTTTAAAGATTTATTTATTTTTTTGTGGGGGGCAAACCCAAGAGTCAGTCCCTTAACTGACTGTACCACCGAGGTGCCCCTCAAAGGATGCCTTTAAATAGATACATGGAACCCTCACCTAAAAAAAAAAAAAAAAAAAGTGAAGGGAAACAGAAAAACATTAAGGTTTATATGAGACAGCAAAATAATAGTAATCTTTTTCCCCCCACCCATTACTATGGCCAGTTGTTAATCAACTCAAAGAAATCCAGACAATCCTGCCTCTATCACTAAATATATTACAATTTTTGTGGGTTTTTTTTCATCAGTGTCATTTCTTACTCTTTTTCAATGCCATCTCTTCCACCAACGTTGGAACTCACTGCTTTTCCTTAGTCTCTTTTACTGCTTTTTTTTTTCTTACATTTTAAATTTACACAATTGTAGTGACTAACACTTGTCTTATAAATATATTCCCTGGTCCACATTGCCAGTTCAGTTCACAGTACTCAAGAATTTTATTCAACTTTGGAATAGAACTCTACGGGCACCTGGGTGCCTCAGTCCTTCAGCTCAAGTGATGATTCCTGCGTCCTGGGATGGAGCCCCAGGTCAGGCTTCCTACTAAGTGGGGAGTCTGTTTCTCCTCCCTGCCCCTCCCCTCTCGATCACACTCTCTTTTTCTTTTTTTGATGATTTATTTATTTATTTATTTATTTATTTATTTATTTTAAATTTATTTTTTATTGGTGTTCAATTTGCCAACATATAGAATAACACCCAGTGCTCATCCCATCAAGTGCCCCCCTCAGTGCCCGTCACCCAGTCACCCCCACCCCCCGCCCACCTCCCTTTCTACCACCCCTAGTTCGTTTCCCAGAGTTAGGAGTCTCTCATGTTCTATCACCCTCTCTGATATTTCCCACTTATTTTTTCTCCTTTCCCCTTTATTCCTTTTCACTATTTTTTACATTCCCCAAATGAATGAGACCATATGTTTGTCCTCCGATTGACTTATTTCACTCAGCATATTACCATCCAGTTCTATCCACGTCGAAGCACACTCTCTTTTTCAAAGAAATAAATGGAATTTTTAAAAAATAAAGAATAAAACTCTACAATTTAATCCAATTATGTAGTTGAGCCAGATTCCCATCCATACCAAAAACCCACCCAAGGAGCTCAGTTTTTTTCTTGACCTCTAATGACAGTGAACTCAGCATTTCTCTCAAAGCAGTCAATTCCACCCTAGAATATAACATAGAGAGTTTGCTTCTATAGCAATGACGTTGTTCTCCCTGTAACTCATATACTGTCTTTGTCTGCTTCTGCTGTCACAAAGACACAACAGACTCGGTCACTTAAACAATTTAGTTCCCACATTTCTAGAGGCTGAAAAGCCACAAGGTGCTGGCAAAGTAGCTTTCACTCTCAGGCCTCTTGATTTATAGGTGACTGCCGTCTCACTGTGTGCTCACTTGACCTCTTCTTCACCTGCATGGAGACAGGGAGAGAGGGAGCTCTCTGGTGCCTTTTACAAAGACACTAATCCCATCAGATCAGGGCGCCATCTTATTACCTCATCTCACCTCAATTACTACAAATGTATCCACACCTATGATTGGAGTTTTAGCATATGAATTCCCAGGGAACAAACATTCAGTTGGTAACTCATCCCAGCTTGACCTCTTGACACTATATGAAAAGTCTGTTTCAGAGACTCTTTCCCGACAATTATTGGAAACATCTTATCAGATCATCTTTGGCTTTCACCTATCTCCCAGTAGCTGTAATTGTTCTTCCAAGAACAGCTGATTGGTACATTTCCTTCAGGATTAGTTATTGATTCACAGGTTTCTTTTCCATTTGAGGAGCCATGAAAAGATCTGAACACTGCATTCTCAGCCCTCTCTCCCCATATCCAAGAATAAGTAAGTATAACAGAAAATTGGTTAGTGAATTTTCCCCAGACAACGTTTTATAAAAAATAAAATTTTTCATGGGAAGTAATCTAAAAGAAGGCTCCCCCTGCACTGTATAAAAGATTAAGGTGCCATGTCTTTGGAATATTGATGAGAAAAGGATGAAAATGTTCACTCTGAGAAGCTGTCTCTTCCATCCCAAGTTGGTAGCTGGCAGTCTGGCATCTTAGTTTACATCCCAGACATTAAACCTGAGCTATAAATATACCTAATGGGGTTTTCAATAGTTTTGTTTATCTCCCTGAGGACAGAAGAAACCTGCTGCTTAGAAATGTCAGATCTTAAACCTTGTTTCTATGAGTTGTTTTTATTTATGTTCCGTCTTGTGTTTCTCTGACACACGCACAAAAGTCAACTTCAAAGAGCTATTTGTCATATTTGAAATTTTTTAAGTAGTTAAGCTTTAGTTTGAAGAACCACCTGGAGAAGTGTAGACAGGCAGTACATCCAGCACATTAAACCGAGACTATGAATATCTAACGTTTTTTACGTCACAATTTTGTATTCCAAAAAACCGAGCAAACCTGCGTTATATAACGTCATAAATATAACAAGGTTATATAAAATGTTACTTTGTTCATGTTCTATGGTGAAATGATTTCCTTCGTGTTTATCACTGTATTATTTTTAATTACTGCAGAAATTCTATGACACAGTTAACTTACATTTTCATATGCAGAGATTCTGGGTAATGAATAAAATGAGTACTGAATCATAAACAATAGTTAATGTGTTTTATAAGTATATTATCAAAGCCAATTTGTTTTTAAATTTAATCTGATGCCCCCATTTATATTTTTAGGTTGTAATAATCATTAATGTAATTGATTTATCCTCTTTAGGAAAGTTGCTTAGCTTGGACAGAATATCATAGTTGCAAGTACCTCAGAGTAGATCTTTGAATATCTAATTATGCAGAAGTACCTTAGAAAAATGAAGTCATGAAGCTAGTCAGTAGCAAAGCCCAGGAATGAACCTGGCATTTCTATCTTTTAATACAGTAACCTTCCCTGGGCCCTAGTCCAAAATTTCTAATTCACACTATGCTAGTCTATATTTCCTTTCTTTCCCATAATCACTTATCGCTTTCTAACAGACTATAAAATTATTTATTTATTGCTTATTATTATGGTCTCTTTCCCCTTAGGCAATGCAAATACAAAGAGGCAGTGCTTTTTATCTGCCTTATTTATTGATGCATTCCAATTGCCTCATATGTGTTCAGTAAAATTTGCTTTAATAAATGAATGAGTGAATAGTGTCTAAAAATATCCAAAACAGTAGGATTGTAAGACCATTCTTTTTTTTTTAATTATTATTCCACATATATTTATTTGGTGCCTGCTTGTTCCAGATATTGTCCTACACAATGGACTGAAGATAATACAGAAAACCAACATGGCTCTTTAGTTGCAGCATTTACAACATATTGAGAAAATTGAATATTAGACAAGTAAATATAACAATAAGCCATTGAAGTTAATAATTAGTGATATGAAGACAAATAACAAGACAGCTGGGACTAAGTTTAGAGGGCATGATCAAGTGAAGTGGTGATATTCATCCAGAAGGACGATGTATGTCAGGCTACATGGTGTTCAAGTGATCAAAGTTAAGTCTGTACTTCTGTATTTAGGTTTCTGCATATACAAAGTCTTGTATTTAAAACATGTTAAATATGCTATTAAGGCAGCCCCTCAGTGGTTTAGCGCCACCTTCCGCCCAGGGCATGATCCTGGAGACCAAGAATCGAGTCCCATATCAGGCTCCCTGCAGGGAACCTGTTTCTCCCTCTGCCTGTGTCTCTGCCTCTCTCTCCTTCTGTGTTTCTCATGAATAAATAAATAAATAAATAAATAAATAAATAAATAAATAAACAAACTTAAAAAAATAAAAAAAAAAATGCTATTAAACAAGTGATATAACAAACAGAATTGAAATGGGACCACTGGAGATTAGAAGATTGTGAAGAAGGGTTCTCACCTATTTGCTGTCATCTCATGGAGGTTTCTTTCTTATACATTACCTACCTAGAAACTAACTGGGAGATTTACATATCTCTCTAACTTCCATTAGTTACTTAATGTTTTAAACCGAATCATGATATGATTTTCTTTTTTAATTCCCTGTTGTCTCATTTACTTCATTCTCATTTAAAAGCACTTATCCACCCTTTAACATAAGTAGCTTACTGCATACAACTAATAACCATGGCAAAGCCAGGCAAATACTTCAGATAATGTTGCTTTTAATATGCTCCTGGGATAACCTTGGATATGTTTTCTGTTGTTAAGGAGTGAGAGAAGTTATTAATTTTATTTCCTAGAAAATGTCTAGCAATTGGAATATTGGATTCTGAACATGTTTGTACTAACAATCTTACATTTTTAAAGTCCTTTTATTTACTCTGAACATTTGAGGAAGATATGACAAACACTATAATGTTTTTGTATACATGAGGAAACACAATTTCAGAAGTTAATTTTCTGTTCCAAAGTTATACAGCTGGAATTAAACTCAGGTTTCTCAACAAACCCCCAAAACAAAATTATTTTAATTGAACTTTATGTCAGGAGGCAATTTTGTGATAGATAGGAGAGAAGAAAATGCAGTAATCATGAATATCCCTGTTTGTGTAAAATTATGATATATACATTATGTTGTCTACGAAGAAAAATTCAAGAATGGAAACAAAATAAGAAAAGAGTGTAACTTCTTTGTGATTACATCTATGTGCATCAGTAAGCTAGAATTAATGTTTTGTATTACAAAAGAGGAAAAAAAGGTGAAAACAAACAAAAATACAAAGAATAATATTTTGTATCTTTGCACTATCTCTCTTTCTAGATTTGATTTCACTATAATGGAACTTTCTAAAGTTGAGCTATTTGTTTGGCAATTATATGGATTTATCAAATTTCTGAGTTTTTTTTAAATAAAAACTTGAAGAAAGTAAAATATAACAATATAAAATCTATGAATACATAAAGATAGGAATTTTGTCTGAATTTATGAAAAGATCGTCATAATCAAAATCTAACAATAGTTAATCCTCTCTCTAGGAAAATATAAGTAATATATTAGAAAAAAATTCTCATATGCATTTGTTCCATACCAACATGTAAGATGCACCTGGATACTTTTAGTTAAACCTATTAACAACTCTGTGGCTTAGTTTATTTAGATATAAATACTGATCCAACTTATTTCATATGTCTTCAAATTCTAAAATCATATAGCTATATAAAAAGTATACAAAAATCTGGAAGGACGTGTTAGCACAATAAGACATGAAAAAAAGGCATACAGATTTGGAAGGAAGAAACCTGTCTGTTTGCAGATGATATGATCATATATGTAGAAAATTCTAAAGAAATGACAAAATATCTCCTATAATAAGCAGTTATAGCATGGTTACAGAATATAAGATTAATATGCAAAAGTCATTTGCTTTCCTATTTCCCACAGTGAAGAAGTGGAATATTAAATATAAAGCAAAATACCCTTTACATTTGCACCCCCCTCCAAAATGAAATACTTGGGTCAAATCTAACAAAATATGTGAAATCTCTATAAGGGGATGGGAAACTATGAAACTTTGATGAATGTAATTAAGGAAGAACTACATAAATGGAAATTCTCTATTTATAAAAATGTGTATTCAATATTTTCAAATATTTTCATTTCTTCCCAAAATGATCTATTAGTCCAATGCAGTTCTAATCAAAATCACAGCAAGTTACTCTGTGGATGTCAAAAAAATGATTTTAAATTTTATATGGAGAGGCCAAAGACTCAGAATATCCAACACAATACTTAAGGACAAGACCAAAGTTGGAGGACCGACACTACCCAACTTCAAGGATTACTACAAAGCTATAGTAATCAAGACAATGTGGTATTGATGAAAAAATACACAAATAGACTGATAGAATAGAAAGCAAAGAAATAGACCTTAATAAATATAAATGGACACCTAAAAGAACTTAAAGAGCAAAGGCAATGCAGTGAAGTAAAGATATCTCTTCAACAAATGGTGCTGGAACAACTGGACATCTACTTGGAAAAAAAAAACAAACTCTATTCACAGATCTTATACCTTGAACAAAAATTAATTGAAAATGGATTAGAGGGCCTAAATGCAAAAGGTAAAACTACAAAATTCCTAGAAAATAACACAGGACAAGTCCGAAATGGTCTTGGGTATGGAGATAACTTTTGAAATAAAACACCCAAGTACATTCTATGATTGATAAACTGGATTTTCTTAAATTTAAATTTTCTACTTTGTGAAAAAAAATAAGAAGGAAAGCCTCAGACTGGGCAAAAATATTTGTAAGATAACTCTGATTAAGGATGTCTATGCAAAATATATAAAGAGCACTTAAAGTTTAACAATAATAACCCAATTAAATAATGAGCCAACGTCTTTCACAAACACCTCACCAAACAAGATATACAGATGGTAAAAAAGCATAAAAAAAAAAAAAAGATGCTTAACAACAATGCTACCCAGTAAAGGCAAACTAAAACAATGAGATATTACAACACATTTATTAGAAAGGTCAAACTCCAGGTCATCAACAACATCAATTACCAGCAAGTGGGTGGAACAACAGGAGCTCCCATTTATTGTGGATGGGAATGCAAAATGGTACAGCCACTTCGGAAGGCAGTTTGGTGGTTTCTCATAAAATTATGCATACTCTTACCACATAATCCAGCAATTGTGCTCCTTGGTATTTGCCCAAAGGTGCTGGAAACTTTCGTCTACACAATTACCTGCACAGGAACATTTATAACTGTTTGATTTCTTGATTGCTTCCAAGTTTGGGCAATTATGAATAATTGTGTAGTGGAGTGGGTAAATTATTTGTGGTACAGACAATAGAATATTATTCATCACTAAAAAGAAATGAGTTATCAAGCCATAGAAAGACCTGGAGAAAACCATCATACATATTACTAAGTGAAAATAGCCAACTGAGACTTTATATGCCATATGATTCCAACTATATGACATCTGGAAAAGGCAAAATTATAGAGTAAAATGATCAGTGGTTGTCCAGAGTTGGGGGTTAGGAGGGAGGAATAAATAGATGGAGCACAGAGGAAGTTTAGGGTAATGAAACTTCTGATGGATACACGCTATTATACATTTAGGTCCCAATACATAGAATGTGTGGTTGCAGGAGTGAACTATGATGCGAACCATTTTGGGTGAATGTCAACGTAGGTTCATCATCTGTAACAAATGCACCACTCTGGTAAGACTCTGGTAAGTCATACTGAAGATTGGGGACATTATGAATTTGGGGGGGAAGACATATGGGAAATCTCTATATTTTGTGCTCAATTTTTCTGTGAACTTAAAACTGCTTCAAGAAATGAAATCAAGAAAAAAAGATACTACTGTGAATAATTTCAAGGCTTTATCTACATAATCTTCAATCACTCTCCTACAATTAGGATCTTCATATATTCCTAACATGTCTTAATAAAATTGCCCAATTTACTGGACTCCAAATATGTGTGTATTGTTATTTTAATAATTGGACATCGATTGGACAGGTAAATGCTGCCATTTTCGATATGTATTATATACTTACATATGTCATTGATGAAATTGATATTTTTATATGTTAATTTTTTCTCATTTTTCATGTCTATTCAAGTGCTTTGAATTTATATGATCTATTAATCTACTATGTTCCCTATTGATTAAATCATTTTATGTATTAATACCATATTTTTTTCATATATATCCTGATATATCAATAGTCTATTTTTCCTGCTTATTTTTGTTTAGAGATTTTGTGTGGCTATATTTATATTTTGTAAAATGCCCATTTTTTTATTTTAAAGACTTTCTTAATCTCTTCACTTTTTATCCCTGTGTCCTTAAAGCTAACGTGAGTCTCCTGTAGGCATCAAGAAGTTCGGTCTTATTTTTTTCGTTTTTGTTTTTTATCCACTGAGTCACTGTGTCTATTGATTGGAGAATATTCCATTTACACTTAAAATTATTATTGCTAGGCATTACCATTTTGTTAAGTGTTTTCTTGCTGTTTTGCAATTTATTTGTTTTTTTCTTCTCTTACAATTTCCCTTTGTGATTTGATAGTTTTGCATGGTGGTATGCTTAGATACCATTCTTTTATCTTTTGTGTATCCACTATGGGTTTTTGCTTATTAGTTACCATGAAGCTCACATAAAAGCCTCATAACAGTCTACCTTAACTATGTTACAACTTTAAATACATTCTAAATGTCTACATTTTTACTCTTCTTTCTGCACATTATGTTTTTTATATCACAATTTACATCTTTTTACCTTGTGTACCTATTAGCAAATTATTGCAGGTATACTGTTTTTCATATTTTTCTCTTTGAATCTTCATACTGGATTTATAAGTGATTTATCCATTACCATTACAACATTCAGAGTGTTCTGAATTTACCCATATATTTACCTTCACCGGTGAGGTTTATACTTTTATATACTTACCTGTTACTGACTGGCATCCTTTTATTTTATCTTGAATAAGTCACTTTAGCATTTCTTGTAAGACTGGTCTAG
This sequence comes from Canis lupus familiaris, assembly GCF_011100685.1. NCBI lineage: Eukaryota > Metazoa > Chordata > Mammalia > Carnivora > Canidae > Canis > Canis lupus. The sequence goes on from NC_049224.1 coordinate 83,160,039, forward strand.
TGATCAGGAATTCCTTCAGCTTTTTTTTTTTAATTTTTATTTATTTATGATAGTCACAGAGAGAGAGAGGCAGAGACATAGGCAGAGGGAGAAGCAGGCTCCATGCACCGGGAGCCCGATGTGGGACTCGATCCCGGGTCTCCAGGATCGCGCCCTGGGCCAAAGGCAGGCACTAAACCGCTGCACCACCCAGGGATCCCTCCTTTAGCTTTTGTTTGAAAAACTCTTCATCTCTCCTTCAATTTTGAAGAACGACTTTGTCAGGTAGACTATTCTTGATTGGTGGGTTTTTTTGTTTGTTTGTTTTAATGTTGTTGTTCAAAACTTTGAAGATATCCACTTCTTTCTGTCCTACAAGTCTCTGCTGAAAAATCTGTTGACTATCTTATAGGAATTTTCTTCTTTTTTCTTGTTTTTAAAGATTCTATCCATTTATTCATGAGAGACAGAGAGAAAGAGGCAGAGACACAGGCAGAGGGAGAAGCAGGCTCCATGCAGGGAGCCCCACGTGGGACTCCATCCTGGGTCTCCAGGATCAGGCCCTGGGCTGAAGGTGGCGCTAAACCACTGAGCCATCCGGGCTGCCCGGTTTCCTAGCACACAATTTTTTTTTTTTTCTTTTGCTGCTTTTAAATTCTTTCCTTGTCTTTAAGTTCTGAAAATTAATTATAATGTGTGTCAGTGTGGTTCTCTTTGGAATCATCTTATTAGAACCCTCTGGTCCTTCTGGATCTGGATGTTTGTTTCTTTCTTCAGATTAGGGAGCTTTTCTGCCATTATTTCTTTGAATAAGCTTTCTGCACCTTTGTTTCTCTCCTCTACTTCTGAGATTCCTATAATGTGAATATTGGTCTGCTTGGAGGTGACAGATCAGTGTCTTAAGCTACCTATACTCTTTTCATTTTTTTTTTTTTCTTTTGGCTCCTCTGATTGGGCAAATTCCACCATCCTATCTCCCAATTTTGTGATTGCAGATCTTTTCTTCTGTTTGACCTAATTGATACTGACAGCCTCTATTGGACTTTTTTAGTTCAATTATTGTACTTTTCCACTCTGTCAGGTCTCTTGGAGACTCTGATATTTTCTTTTTGTTGAAATTCTTACCCTGTTCATTTGTTTTCCTAACTTCCAGGAGCACCCTTAGGACCTTTATTTTGAATGTTTTTTTTTTTTAAGTTTTTTTTTTTTAATTTATTTATTCATGAGAGAGAGAGAGAGAGAGAGAGAGAGAGGCAGAGACACATGCAGAGGGAGCAGCAGGCTCCATGCAGGGAGCCCAACGCAGGACTCAACCCAGGTCTCCAGGATCACACCCTGGGCAGGTGCTAAACCACTGAGCTACCCAGGGATCCCTATATTGCACTTTTTTATCAAGTAAATCACTGATTTCCATTTCATTAAAATCTTTTTCTCAGGTTTTATTTCATTCTTTCATCTGAAATATATTCCTCTATTTATTTTTCTTGACACACGTTGTTGGTTTCTATGCATTAGATAGTACAGCCACCTCTGCCAGCCTTGAAAATGAACTTTATCATCTATCTCAGCTGCATCTTTTAGCTGTCTCTCAAATGTTTGTGGTTGTCCAAGCCTCCTTTTTTGTTCCCGGCTCCCAGTAGTTGACATTGTGTCAACACCCATTTCAATGTGAATGTTTTCTCATTCTCCCAGTGCATAGAAGTCAATCAGCTAGTTTCTGGAGATCTTTTAGAGGGAATTGCTTCATGTGTAGCTGGAGATTCTGTATATCAGTTGAAATAAATGAGTTCAGGGCCCTCCTAACTCACCATCTTAGACTAGAAATGGCATGAAATCTGATAATTTTCTAAAAATTGCTGACTACTCATATCTAGGAGGAAGATGGATTTAAAATTATTTTAAACATCTCAGAGTAGCTAAAACTGTTGTGCCTCTGTATCAATGCTCTTTTACTAAGTTATGTTGTAGTGACGAACAATCCCTGAATCTCTCTGATTTATAATAAGTGTTTATGTTTTGCTTGTACATAAATTGGCCAAAGTCTAGCTTTGCAGATCTTATTCATACAGGGATCTAAGCTGGAAAAGCAGCCCCTCTTTGGGCCATGTATTTATTATGGCCAATGGAAAAAAAAAGAAATGTGTGAGAGCATAAGGACTATTAAAGACATCCATGAAAAAGAGTCACATGCTGTCTTTCTCACAGCTTATGACTAAACAAATTATATGAGCAAATTTTATATCAATGGAGTGGAAAAGTATAATCTAATAATAGAAGGAAGAGGTAAATATTTAAGAAAATTAGTTGACACCATTATTGCCACTTTTCTATGAAAGGCACAGAGAAGTCACAAAGAAAATATTTTTTTGTCACTACTTCAATGTAGTGAAATGTCAGGGAAAATCAGTGTCTGCCCAAAAATTTAAAATATAACTAGCATTGAAAGAAAAATAGAGCTTAATCCAGATACAATGTTTTCTTAACCAAGAAAGTTTCTAAGCAAATTGCACACTAGTATTCTCATAAGAAACACAGTACTATTGATAGGGTACTTATATGTCTACCCTTTGGGTAATTAAAATCTAAAAATGGATAACATAGAAGCAAAAACATCTGTAAGAATTTACTTATGTTGAACTGTTATATTTGGTACTTAATTGCATTTTTTGAATGTTTTCCTCTTTCTTATTCTCCTGATGTGAAATATACCTTTACAATAATTTTGACAATGGTGCTTCTCGGGTATTCTTGAATTTGTGATGCAAAACTTGCCCATAATCAAGGAGTTATGCCTACAGTAATGACTTCTTGAGCCAACACAAATCAGTTTGGAGCAAAATCTAGACTAAGGTCATGCAACAAATACTGACATTAAGAAAGAAAAAAACCTGCATAATAAATGCTCTCAAGCCATCAAGAGTTATGGAGCCTTACCTAAATATTTAAGTCAAATCCAGTTGTTGGTTATGTCAATTCACATATAGTTTATACTGTGATATTGCTTTATTTGATTATTAAGTAATCCTTATTATTTGACAGAAATTCAAATGGACTATTATGATGGTAGAAATAGCAGCACATTCAAAGCTGTTGCACAATTATTTTTGTTTTCTAGGCATGGCCTTGAATTGCATTTGTATATCAATCCTATTTTTATTTATATAGCACAACTATTACCCTGAATGCACACTCATCTCTTAAATGTCAATCAGAGTTTAAGGAGGATTCATTCAGTTTTACCAACAGCAGTATTGTCCATGAGTACCTCCTAATATCACCAATCCTGTCCAACGTCTCTTTCAACACATTAAGTATTAAAACAAAGGATTAAATTAGAGGACATACTAAAAGTCATTAAATCCATCCCTAAAGCAAACCTTAAAGTGTGACAGGCTTATTTTGAAATATTCCTTTAATATTTACTTAAGTTATTTCATAGAATTTCCTTTTCTCTCTCATCTTTATTTTTTATTATTCAATTACTTTGAAATTGAAATTGCTAAAATCTTTCATACATCAATAAATCATAAATATTTATATTTCCAAAAGGCATTGACTTAAATTCTTGTAACATTAGAAAGAAATCAATATTATTTGTGAATTATTTAAAAACTATTAAAAGTTTTAATCACTTGCTTATGAGCAGAGAGTATAGTTAAAATTATATAAATATAACGTTATAGATGGTACTGGCATAATATAACAAATCTCTACATGTAGGACATACTATCAATAAACAGGTTATGGATTGAAAATCTAATAATTCTATATTTATTTAAATAAGTTTCCAGATATTGAAAGCTTAAAAATACTGAGAAAATTATTAATACTTTGAAATTAATATCCCTACCTGTTATTTCTTGGAGTCTAACTGTTATTTTTGCACAAATGCCACTTAGAATTCATCATGGTGGTTTGGAGGCATATGGTATGACACAGCTGGAAGTGAACTTAGTTAATACTCTTAGCCTTATGCAACTCAACTGCTCAAAACGTTTTGATTCTGAATTATTAAGTACTACCAAGTATTAAAACTAATGATCAAAATTTCTCATTACCATTTAGTCTAAATTTTAAAAATTAAGTTTTAAAATTAAAAGCTTTTGTTGTAATTTATGCATCAAATGAGTTGTGGGTTTCCAGATGAAAAGTAACATTTAAATATCATATTACAATATTCACATACTAATTCTATGATGTTACTATTTTCCAACCTCAATCATTTAAAAACATCGTTTTAAAAATTGTGAGTGGGATGCCTGGGTGGCTCAGTGGTTGAGCGCCTGATTCGGCCCAGGGCGTGATCCTGGGATCCCGGGATTGAGTCCCACAACAAGATCCCTCATGGAGCCTGCTTCTCCCTCTGCCTGTGTCTCTGCCTCTCTCTCTCTCTCTGTCTCTCTCTCTCTCTCTCTCTGTCTCTCGTGAATAAATAAAATCTTTAAAATAAATAAATACATACATACATACATAAGGTTTGTGAACAATTACATTATTGAGATAGTACAGAGAGCCTGTAAAATGTGACTCCGTTAGATGGTTATTAATGGGAAGCAAATATTCACCTGTTCCCTGACCTGCATGAGAGGAATATGTTTACCACCCTATGGATATTGTACTCCGGCCTTGTGACTTGCTTTGAGCAAGTTAAATGGAAGTGAGCATGGCATATATCTAGTCTGGGATCTTGTTCAGTATTGCTAAGCTCTTGGCCGCTCTCACCTGCAGGAAGACAAATACACTCCATGAAGAAGCTGCCTCTTCTGCCTGGGTGGGTAAATGAGGATGTATGAACAGACCTCAACCAAACCTGTAGCCTGGAGCAGAGCTTTAGTTGCTGATCCACAGGTCTGGGGATGAGAATTGAATGTGTGTTGTTGTAAGCCAGTGAGATTTTGGCATTATTATTTAAGCAAAAGTTGATAAAAGAATATCTCATGATAACAACAGCCACAAAATAAAACAAAATAGAACAGAAAATCCTTGTATTTACCTTTTTATTGCCATAGGACACAGATTACGCTATAAAACTGTATTGAAAATTGTTATGGCCTAAAAGTTTACAATAAAACTATGTGAAAACTAAAATGAGTTATTTGACTTAAAATGTATAATGTAGTTGTTTTTTCCCTCAAATTATTTGCCTGATTCGACTATGTTTTATTTATTTAAAGCACAGCTACAAAGAACACTGAATTCATTTATTGAACGTTCATTCAATAAATATTTATCAAGTGACTTCTGTAGTTCTGTTTCTGGTGGGTTCAAACAGGAAGAGAGAGAGAAAGAAAGAAAGAGAGAGACCTATAATGTGTAAATTTAAGGATTGCTGTTTTCTATTCCAGGAATCACATTTTTATCTATGTTCTAATGAATCTATGAAATCTAGAATCTATAGAATCTATAGAATCTAATGAATCTAGAATCTATAGAATCTATCTAAGTTCTAATAAGAATCATTTGATGATTGGTAGGTAGATCTGATAGATAAATAAAAGAGGGTGGGGGAAATTTTGTTAGAGTCAATATTGAATTACTTTATAAATAATAATTTAAAGCAGCTACATTGATAGTAGTGATGATAATAAGCACTGCCTGATTATTGGAATTATTTCCTTTGGCATTTATAATTTGTAGTAGACAGGGACTACTACCATGTGCATTTTTAAAAGTAAGAAATGGAACTTAAGTGACTTAACTTTCCCAAATACAACCTGTAGGATTGTGATTAGTTTGCACCTTAAACAATTTCCTTGGGTTCTCTATTTGCTCTGATCACTCACTGAACAATTATTTTCACCTGACCTGGCGGCAGGAAGTGAGCAGTCCTGTGCAGTTAGCGAAATGTCTGATGAATAACCAACCATGGTATTTGGTAACTTCACAAAATCTCTTTATCTGCAGAAATATATCCTAATCTCTACCTGGTAATACAGGACCCTCAAAATGCAAATTTAACCTTTACATTTTAAAAACCATGGCTACAAGTTGAGTGCTCCCCCGCCACACACACACAAAATCAGTGATTTTTCCCCTCATGCAGTGTTACGTTCCTCTTGTATAAACTGAGCAAATGCTAACATTATTAACTTAATTGTCAAAAAATGGTTTATAAACTTCTGCAGCCCCATGAGGCTTAGAAAGATTCATATTTCACTTTTTTTATTTTATGAAAGCAAAATACAAGTCTTGTGACTTTATACAGTACTTTTTTTATTTTTAACATATCTACCACAGAGCTGTGTTTTTCTTTTTAACTTGTGCATTGAGTTCAGGGAAAGCCAAATGCTGTTTCTATACTCCCCAGTTATATTTTGATTAGATTTAGCTACTTTAATTGCAGTCCATTATGAAACATCCCTCAGAAAAATTTGGAGTTAATTAAACAGGATGATAGTGAATAACTGATTCAACCTACAACCCACAGCAGCATAACTGCATCTAATAAGTCGTCATTAAACTTCAGCTTCTAAAAGTCAGTTCTTCCTTATTTTGTCTTTTTTTTTTTTAATTTTTTTTTTCTTCTTCCTTATTTTGAATCAAAATCCAGTTCCTCAGAAAAGCTGCCAGCTAATCGAGGCTTTTCCCATCAAAGGAATGACCAAAACAAAGGTCATTCTTCCGTTCAAAGGCACTTCAGTGATTTGAAATCACTTTACATTCCTAAGCTAAATTCCCTTAAATTCCTCCACTGTATCTTATTATGAATCACTGTATCTTAAGTCTTTCCCTTGCTGATTAACCTCTTAGAGATTCTTAAGATTGTCAAAGTCTTCTGTAAAATAAAGTGCTCTTTACCAAAAAGATTACTCAAATATAGGGAGACATATTTCTTTTTTTTTTTTTTTTTTTTTTTATTAATGAGAGATACAGAGAGAGAGAGGCAGAGACACAGGCAGAGGGAGAAGCAGGCTCCGTGCAGGGGGCCTGGTGTGGAATTCGATCTCTGGACTCCAGGATCACACCCTGGGCTGAAGGGAGTCGCCAAACCCCTGAGCCACCCAGGCATCCTAGGGAGACGTATTTCAATATATCAAGAAAATATATCTGAATAATGTAGTGTGGGTTTGCAACACTTTGTAGTTGTATTAGCACAGTCTTGAATTATATAAACATTAATTGAAAATCATCATTTAGCTTTTTTTTTCACCTATCACAAGAATCGCATCAAGTAACCGCTTTGACCCCAGAACTCAAAATATTAATGAAAAGACTGAAAGTACAACTGTTGAGCAATGTAATTTTCCATGTTATTGCTCTCTCTCTCTTGGAGTCTGGGTAGGAAATTTTAAAACAGTACATTTAAAGAGGGAAAGGCCATGAAAGCACACAAGCCTGCCCCTGACATCTATTTCAAGACACTGTTAGTACAGGGCAACTCTATGCTCACTTGATAAGGCGTCTTCAAAGTTTCAGTCACTGAAGTGAGGATTTAATTTTGATTTTGTTTGTTTGTTTGTTTGTGTTTTGATCTGGGCTTAAATGGCTAGGTCAAGCCTACACAACTCGCTGGGTGGGGGACCATAGGATTTATCCATAGCCAGCCACGTTTTTGGTACACTTTGGAACCCCCGGGTGATAATCACTTGCTCCCATTTATTAAGACAATGACTAGATCCTGTGGCTGGCTCTGGTATTGAGATCAGTGTCGGTAATTCCAGGAAACTCCTGGTCAGTTGTGATGGTGAATTCTGTCCATATCTGAGAAGACTAAGCAGGGGAAACGGTTCAGGGTACATGGATGAGCTCTGTACCTCTGTGATTCGTCAAGGGTGGTTTGTCACAACTTGGGTCTCAGTCCCAAAACACAAACATATTGAAGTCTTTCCTGTTTTCTTTTGAGACAGGATGCTGTGACGTAAGAGTTATATATAGAATCCATAGCTACCTGTGACCTGTCATAGATGATTTTTCACGTTATTCCAAGGCAAATTCATTGGGTTTTCCTACAAGCCCTAAATATTCTCTTAGTATCAGCATTGGGGTACAATATAATTCACCCTGAATTTGCCCTTGTCAGATGTTTTCCAAACTTTTTCAGATACCAAACCCTTATTTCTAAATCTGGTTACAATCTGAATTACCTATTAATTAAAGGAAAGGGTCGGTAGGTATAATATGGAATTATTTTAGTATTTCTGAGTTTTTGTTTTATTTGCAAATATTTAGTACTTCTGTCAAGCTTTTCCTCAGCTTCGTCTTTTCTTAGATATACGTTGTTTCTCATCTTTCTTCAGGGACTCTATTTTTCCTAAGGTTTAATCATTTTTATAGCTTCTAATATTGACTAAGAAGCAGAACACATAAACACAATATTTCTTGCACTTAATATTTGACAAAAATGCAGCGTTTGATGATCTACTATTATGCTACCAACTCAAATATTATTTCCTGAGAAAAACCAATATTTCAAGGGCAATATAAGGGATCAGTGAGAGCATGAAACATTAACTAATGTGCCAGTATCGATAGTCATAGAATCTCCTGACTGTAGGAGATATTGCTGATAGGGGCTAAAATGTATGTGGCCTATAAACACAATCGCTCTTCGTATTCTCTTTGCTACACTTACTGGTCCTTCAGCTATTTTGAAAGTCTTAGGTTAGAGGAGTTTTGTGTTTCTTAAAGAATTCTATTTTCTCTGGATAGCTCTCTATGTTGGAATGTTTTTTAGTGCGATTTCTTTTTATTTCTTTGCAACTTCCTTTTATTACTCCTAACATACCGCTTGGTGTCACACAGGGGGGAAATCTAATTCTTCTTCCCATGATTACATATAATTTTACCACTGAGTCTTCATATAACCTAACCTAAAAGTTTTCTTTTATTTGTACTTTAACCTTCAATGCAATATTTGTATTATTATTATATAACAAATGAAATAACATAGCTTAGGTTTAAGAGGACATATTCTGGACCTAATTCCCCAGGAGCTTCACTGCTTACAAGTTATATATGAATTTGGGCAGAATTTAATCGGCCTGTCTCCATGGTCTTTCCTGCAACATGAGAATAACAGGATAATTATAATAATATTTCCTTCATTAATTTGGCAGGAGAATTAAACGACTGTACCCAATAACTGCCAAAATGTTTTATTTTAGAATGCACATAGATATTTTAAAAACTGACTCATGTTGAGTCATAAGGAATGTCTCAAACGTTTTTTAAAAAACTGAAACCATCAGTCCATGACCTCTAACTCCAGAAGATTTTACTAAAAAAATCCATAATAAATGCATAGTTTGAAAATTCTTTGATAAATATTTGGAAAATAAGTAATACTTTTCTTTTTTTAAAAGATTTATTTATTTATTCATGAGAGACACAAAGAGAGAGGCAGAGGGGAAAGCAGGCTCTTTGTAGGAGCCCGATGCGGGACTTGATCAAGGATCCTGGGATCATGACCTGAGCCAAAGGCAGCCACCCAAACACTAAGCCACCCAGGCATCCCTAAGTAATACTTTTCTAAATAACCCATCAGCCAACTAGGTTATAATTATATTGGAGGCTCAGTCATAATTGGAACTAGTAAGTATTTGGGGATGAAAGGTAATAAAAATATACTATAACTGTGGAAAGGTGTTACGATCATAAACATACACAAAAATTTGCCTTAAAAAAACTATATTTAAAGAGAAGAAATCTAAAAATCACTTGTCACAATATCTACTGGAAGAAGCTAGTAAAAGAATAGCAAATTAACTTGTAAGAAAAATGAAGAAAATAGTAATAAATAACATAAATTAATAAACATAAAAAAATAGAATCCCAAACCAAGGTTTTATTTCTTGAAAAGATTAATAAAATAATCTCTGTCAAAACTGAGAAAGCTAGTTGCTGCTTAGGCAGAAGTAATTTTAGTGATGAGCATGAGATGTAAACGGAGTTAATAAAGTAAGAATTTGGTGAAGAGTAAAGGCCGTATCTGCCTCTGACTCACCCATTTCTCTAGCAAATCACTCCGGTATACACTGCTTTATATCTTAGGCCCAAACTGAAGAGCTAGGAAGATGGTGGCAACTGTTCTTTACTGACATCGGAAATTCCAAATGATGGCTTACAACCATTATAGGCATCTACAATATAAGGATCTCTTTCTCTTTATCTTCAATTATTTCATCAATGGATTACAATATTTTTACAGAGTTTAAGCACTTGAATAAACATGCTGATGTTTCTCATAAAATCCTCCTGGTCTCAATTTTTCTATCCTTTCTCCTTCCCTCTCACTCTTCCTTCTTCACTTTCTTCCTTCTCCCCTTCCCTTCTTCTCTTCCCAGTTCTTTCTCTTCTTTGCTTCTTCTACAAATATTTATGAAGCATGTGACATTTGACAGGGGCCCTGCGGACTTAAAACTGAACAAAAGGAAGTCCCTACTTGATATTCAAGTAGAAACGTCAAGACCAGACTGTATGGTTCATGAGGGTGAGATTTCCTCACGGAGAGGAAGGATGGAGTATACACTGAGTACTTCTTACAGCCTGTCTCTCTAAATATTCATCACAGGTAATCATCACAATGACCCTAGGAGATCCATACTAAATTCACTTCCAGTTTACAAGATAAAATAACTAGAGTGAAAGAAGATAAAGAACTTACTAAAATTACACTAAAAATGAGTATTGTAACTTGGATTAAGCACAGAAAATCTATAGATTTCTATAGATTATACTATAAATACCCCTAAATTTTCACAGTAAGTGGATGCAGAACAATGGGTAATCAATAGAGTAATAAATGATCTTGTCATTTCTACTGAATCCTATCTCAATTTTATCATAGCTCTCCCATAGCCAGTGTCAGGACACCTGACAACTTATCATTGTAAATGTGCTACCATCATGACTACAAATTCTGAAAGAGTGCTGATATATCTGTGAAAAGTGAAATGAAATGGGGTCACAATGTCAAGGGATTTTAAAAGGGAGCCAGGAGGTCATTAAGGAGATGAGCTTTATGCACATCCTCACCCAGAGAAATCATGAACTTTTGAACTGGACCAAACTGCAAATAATTCAAAGATTGAGCCCAAACATCTGCAACTTGCTACAGTAAGAGACTCTGCTTAGTAATAAACTTAGTAACCAAGTGTATTCAGCTAACATTGGTTTTCTGCTACTAACACCATTGAATATTTTTTCGTAGAAAACATAGGCAAGGGGATCCCTGGGTGGCGCAGCGGTTTAGCGCCTGCCTTTGGCCCAGGGCGCGATCCTGGAGACCTGGGATCGAATCCCACGTCGGGCTCCCTGCATGGAGCCTGCTTCTCCCTCCTCCTGTGTCTCTGCCTCTCTCTCTCTCTCTCTCCTCTCTCTCTGTCTATCATAAATAAATAAATCTTTAAAAAAAAAAGTTTAAAAAAAAAATAGGCAAGCAGTCTCTTATTAAAACTCCATGATTTTTGTTCTTGGGATGGTGGAAGTGGTACAGTTTTGCATTGTTGTGTCCCCAAATTGCAACTGAGCCCCCAAATAAATGCTTTGGTATTTATTGTGGCCTTCTTTTTTTGGCTGATTTATGTTCAGAAAGCTAAGGTTTAAGTCATAGTTTTTCCATTTACTACTTTTGAGGATTTATCATTTATCTTTTCTTTTTGGACCTCAGTTTTCTCATACTGAGAAAGAGAACTTGTTTTTTCTAGAAACCTGTGAATTAGGATTTTTGCTAGTTTTTCATCTTTAAAATTATGTGACATATTAGTGTATAAAATACTTGTATATTTGTGAAAATTTAGATCAGTACACTATAACTTTAGAAATACATAGTATAAGATGTTTTAATATTTAGCTTCTTTCTTTCTCTGGGAAATGGAGATCAAAATATAGTAAGAAAAATTGCATGGTGATGATGAGCAGGAAAAGTTACAAAATTAAATGTGAGAATCCAACAGCAAAATTAAGGGGGTATCTAAAGTGACGTTGAAATAAATAATGACTATTGAAATCCAAGAGAATATTAAATGACAGGCATGTAGCACTGATTTCAAAAAACCTTTGGGAATATAAAACCAAAGGCCCTGGATTACAGTATGATTAGATGGTTTCATATGTATTACTGGGTTTTATTTAAAGATTTTTTAGTTGGTATCTGTGTCACTTAGCTTTTCCATGTATGGTTTTTATTTTTTTGTTGTTTTTAGAGAGAGTGAGCATGAGCAGAGTTTGGGTAGAGGGTGAGAGAGAATCTTAAGGAGGCTTCACCCCCAGTTCGGAGTGCAATGTGGGACTCAATCTTATGGCCCTGAGATCATGACCCAAGCCAAAATCAAGAGTTGGACGCTCAACCAACTGAGCCACCCAGGCGTCCCTTTTTGTGTGTATGTTAACAAAGCAATGCAAACCAAAACTGAATGGGTTAAAACTACACACATCCATGTAACTTATTTTATGGGTTGATAATTTGGGCTGGGCTGATCTGGAATGTTCTACTGATTTGGGTCAGACTTTGCTGATTTCAGCTGCGCTTCCCTCAGGCACTAATTAAGTCTGCAGCTTTTATGCTCAACAGGCTCTTTCATCTGTTACTGGACTGTCTTGGACTTCCTTAACTACCATCAGTGACAAGGCTTGAGGAGTTCAGCTCCTGGTCAAAAATCCATGTATCATTTTTCAGGTGCCACCATAGGCAATCCCAAAGGTTTTCCCTGTCAGGCTTCAAGGGGAAAAGCTTTCCTTCTCACTCTAGACTTCATGCATTGCACCTGAAGAGGGTTGCAGGCAAGGATGCAGGCCCACCATGCTCTCATGCCCAGCTGTGTTCCTAGCCCAGGTGCTTTCATTCAGAGGCCTCTTTCACAGAGCCTATGCACAGAGGTCTCTGCACCTTAAGCCAGAGGACTGGAAGTGGCCACTCTGCAGCTATCTTTTCCACTTTGACTTAGTACTTAACACTTTCCTAGACTTAGCTTATCCCTCTTTTCCCTTCTCTTTGTCTGTAGGTCCAGAAAAACTACAGGGACCTTTTGTTTGGGTCTTCAGCAGTGAGATGATCCCAAACATCTCTGCCATCCAGCTAAATCTGCCCAAACTCCTTTCCTTCAAGGAAATGGGAAGAGTCCATACTTTGTCCAATTTAGCTAGTCTTTTCCTTATGTTAATGCAGGAAGCGATCACAAGCTGGACTCTTATCACCATTTTGGCTTATTGTCTTAATCAACTAGCCCTGTATCTGACAGCTCAATTCAGCTCTCTCCAGCTCAGCTGAACTCCAGACAGGGATACCAAGAGGAAAAATGGAAATGCAAAGCCTTTGCATTTAAACCCAGGCTTAGAAATCACACCATGTTGACTTGGCTGTCCAGGCAAGTCACAAGGACATCCTAAATTTAAGGAGACTCAAGGAGAGGAGAGATGACTTAAGGAGAGAAAGAGACTACTCTTAATGGAGGAACTGCAATAAATTATGGACCTTTTTTATATATTCAACAATGTCACTCTGGGGATTATAGTTTTATGGTATAGTTCAGGGGTCTTTGCCTACCCTATCCTCTTTGGTATGTCTTGTTGGTCAGCTGTGCCACACTTGACATATTATTCACCTGTGAAACTATATTAGTGACCAGGAGTGTAACCACAGTGTAGAATTAAAATACTGGGGCTAGAAAAGTCATAGAACCTCTACAGTCAGGAGAAGTAAAAGTGAAGGCTCAAAAAAATGGCTGAAAAACTCGGAGTGTTTCATTCAACAGGAAAATCTGAGCTTCAAGATGATAGTTATATATGAGGGAATAACCTTATTGTACATTATCCTGAAAGGAAGAACTGTAATAAAGACCAGAAGATAAGGAATCAAGATTGATTGATTGATTGATTGATTGATTGACTGATTTTTAAAGATTTTATTTATATATTCGTGACAGAGAGAGAGAGAGAGAGAGAAAGGCAGAGGGAGAAGCAGGCTCCATGTAGGGAACCTAACATGGGACTCGATCCTGGGTCTCCAGGATCACACCCTGGGCTGAAGGCAGGGCTAAACTGCTGGGCCACCAGGGCTGCCCAGGAATCAAGATTTAAATGTATCATATGGAAGACATTTGTAACTACAACCTTTTAAAAATAGAATAGACTGACTTGCAAAAAATGAAAGATGAAGGATGATGAAAATATCAGAGCATAAAAAGGAGAATACTTTTAAGATCTTCCTTAATTACAAAATTCTTTGGTTTTACGTCTTGTCCCTTCATTTTTTAATCTACTCATTGAGCTGTTGCTTTCTTTTTTTAAAATATTTTATTTATTTATTTGACAGAAAGAGAGTGCACATGCAGGGGGAACAGCGGAGGGAGAGGGAGAAACAGGCTCTCCACTGAGCAGGGAACCTGATGTGGGTTCGATCCCAGGATCCCAGGATCAGGACCTGAGCTGAAGGTAGATTCTTAACTGAGCCACACAATTGCACGTCATTGAGTTTTTCTTACTGCATCAAAACTTTAGTGAAAATATAGAATATATTTTCTTTTTCCTCCTATCTGTTGTTTTTAGTAGGAATAAATTTTTTAAATGTGTATTTCATATATATGTTACCTAGAGATGCATTCATCACCCTATGAGTATGTGTGTGTGCATGTGCTGGTACATGTGTGCATTTGTGGTTTGTTTGTGCCTCTGTGTGTGTGTGTGTGTGTTTGTGTGTGCATGTACAGGTATGAGGAGGGAGCTGAATGTGAATTTTCATCCTCAGAGAGCACTGGCTACATTCCATTGAAAAGGGTTATGACTTTAATGTTCATACCAAGCAATACCTTCACCAGTGTAGCACTCAGTTGCAGGATAAGATAGAGTATTTTTGTGCAGTTCTAAGAATACTTTTAAAGTCCCAGGAGCAAAAAAAAAAAAAAAAAAAAAAGAAAAAAAATTAAACAAAAAAAATAAAGTCCCAGGAGCACATTTTTAATAATAGAAATTACATTGGCATTATTTCATAACAAATTAAACTTTTGAGTTTAACATTTACTAGATGTGTAAATGTAAACACATGGTATTTCAGTTTCTTCATTAGTAAAGTAGGGATAATAAGAGTAACCCTATTTTAAGATGTTTATGAGTTTTTAATTTGACAAATTAAAATTAAAATTGCAAAAGACAACCCCAGCACTTTGCATAAATACTCACAAAAAGACAAATGCTCAGTAAACATAACCTACTTATCACTATTGTCATCATGATCATCATCATTATCATCATTACTTTAATTAAAAGGTTACCTAACACAATAAGGCCAAGTACAAACTTTGGAAACTACCACTCTGTGTTTAAGTCCAAGTTCAGTGACTAAATAGTGGTACCTATAGACAATTTAATTAAGTCATCTGTATCTCACTTGTCTCATCTGTAATATGGGGATGATGATATTATCAAATCATATAACCGTTTGAGTATTAAATTAGGGTGATAGATATAAAATTCTAGAAACATAACAAATACTCCAAAAATGTAAACTACTATTTACATTTATTATAATAGAATTTGTTTTTTTATCAATATTATACCAGAGGAGGTGACTTCTTGAAACAACTATAAAAGACTACATTCTTGGGAACCCTGGGTGGCGCAGTGGTTTAGCGCCTGCTTTTTGCGCGATCCTGGAGCCCCGAGATCGAATCCCACGTCAGGCTCCTGGTGCATGGAGCCTGCTTCTCCCTCTGCCTATGTCTCTACTTCTCTCTCTCTGTGTGTGACTATCATAAATAAATAAATAAATAAATAAATAAATAAATAAATAAATAAATATTAAAAAAAAAAAAAACAAAAAACTCCTGACCTATGTATGGGGTAAAAAAAAAAAAAAAAAAAAGACTACATTCTTGAGTTAGGGTTCTTTGTGTGTTTTTGTGTGTTTTGTTTGTGAGAAGATATCAAAATATTCCTGTAATTTATAGATTTGCTGATTTACACCATATACAAAATAATATATGGGTGACTTATAAAGAAATAAACTCAAAATTGTCATAACAATTTTATATTTTTGTTTATTAGGGCTTTTTCATCAGTAATTTTTCTGTTTGAATTTTGATAATTTGATACTGGGGCCCCTGGGTGGCTTAGTCAGTTAAGCACTTGCCTTCAGCTCAGGTCATGATCTCAGGGTCCTGGGATCAAACTCTGAGTTGGGCTCTCTGCTTTTTTTCTCTATCTGCTCCCTTCTCCCCATACTCTCTCTCTCTCTCGAATAAATAAAATAAAATAAAAACAAACTTGATATTTGAGGTTTATTCTTTTATTCAATATTTATTGGTTTAAAATATGAGTGAAAGAAATGTGGTAACAACTGTAATTTCCCCATCTATTCTCCCACTGAGCTGACATTCCAACAAAATAGTAAATATTAAAGCCATTTTAAAGTATATATTTTTGGTATTTAGTTATAATTTTCCAGGGAGTTTGATTAAGTTATAAAAGACCAAGAATATAATTTAGGCTCAAACTATGAAAGTCATCTAGAATATCTTTAGATTTGTCTCATCTTAATTATCCCCTTGAGCCAATCACTTACAAAGCTATTCCACAATATAGTTTCCAATTCTATCTTCACAATATTCATCTTTTGTTGAGTGTCCTTCCCTATTCTTCAGAAAAGAATCTTATTGTAATTGTTTACATGTCTCCCCCTCTCTGGGTCATATTTTCTCTGGGAGCAGTGGCCCATGGAATTAGTTTCATGGAATTACCAATTGTGGCATGGACTTCAAGAAAGTAGATGGTTTCACTAAATGAAATTATAGAAATATCATGATTCATCCATGACTTAGGGCCCAAAATGCAATGATAATTTCTGCTGTTGAAAGAGTAAGTTCTACTTGGGGAATATAACTTGTATCATGTTCACAAGATGTAGTCACATTCTCTGCTGCTTAAAAAGAAAAAAAAAGTGTCATTGGTTATTAAATGAGCCAATTGGCTGAATATTTGCATGTAATCTGATTGGCTGAAATATACTCTTCACTTCTTTTCATAAATATTTTGGTGCTATATCAGCAAATTTTAATTCTCCTAGTTCAAGGACAGACATTTAATATGGAGAAGTGTTTGGCTCTTTGGATGTTTGAAGAACCAATATATGTTTAAAAAAAAAAAAAAAAAAAGAACCAGCATATGTTATTTCAAATTCTTTCGGAATAGAAAAGAGAAAAGAAAAAGGAAAAAAATAAGCCTTCAAGGTAACATTATTTTTTTCAAACCCTAGTGTGGAAATAGCCTGACCCACATTATTAAAAGGGTTTATTGATTTTTCTTAGAGAAGCAACCTGACTAAAAATTTCATTCACAACATTTTAAAGCACAGGAGTTTATTTCACTTGCAACAGGATGCCTGTGAGAGTCTTCAAGACTCTTCCCGAAGTCTGTGGCAGAAAGTATAAAACCAAAACAAAAGTCCTGAGATTTTCTAGATGTTATCCATCATTCCTACTATTCGTTATGTACTTTACTATGACTCTTTCTCTTTATTTTTCAATCATCCTAAAAATCACTCAAGAATAAATATTATTTTAATAATAGTAATAATAAAGATAAATATATACTATATTCTTTTCATGAAGTAGAGTGTGTCTAGTTCTCTGGTTGTATCCACTTTGATATTTTTAATGGCATTTTTTCTTCTTTATTCTGCAAAATGCACAGCCAAACCATACAGGCCATATCAATACTTTATCACTTGTCATCTACCTAACGATTACAGTGCTTGAATCAGAAAAAAAAGTAAAATAAATAGGCTGCTCTAAAGAATTACACATTTCATTTGACACATGTAAACTGGGTATAATTACTTTATCAACAAGATGACAAAATACAGGCCGTATCAAGTGCTCTGAATGGAATGAATCGAACTACTCTTAAGTCTATAAATGCCTCTATTTCTTTTTCTTTTATAATTTATTATTATTTTTTATGTACTGCTAATCCTAGTACTTCCAGATTGGAATAATCATAAGCCAACCCATGTAATCTTTATTGCTCTTGAATCTTCTCTGCAATATTTCTGCCAACAAAATGATTAACTACATCTGAAATGCAGTAATTTTTTTGTTTATCTGAATTAAAATATATTTTACAGAGTCAAAAATTGAGTCTTCTTAATTTTATCCAGTAGCTGAGTTCATTTGCCCATATTTTGTTTTATTTATTAATTAAAAATATAACTGCTAATTGCTAAGACCTGGGATTATCTTGGTGACCAAGACAGACTGGGTTCCTGTCCCCCGGAGATGTAAGTCTAGTGACAAAATTCTGATCAAATAAATCACAAAAGAATGAGAAATTGTGATCAATGCTATGAAGGAATAGTTTAAATGTTTGGAGCTTTAGGAGTTGACAGAGTGAACGAGAAGAGTCAGCACAAAGAAGCAGCATTTATGAAGTTCCTTGTGTGAAAGGCAGCAGTGCACAGATCTGAGGGACGTTTATTAGATAAAAGCATGCATGTGGAGGGGTCGTGAGGAGGAATCAAAGGTAACTTCGAGTTTCTGTTTAATGGAACAGAGTGAAGAATAGTGGAAGCATCACATGAATAAGATAAATACCAAAAATAAATGTAAAGAAAAATAATGAAGATAAAATTATAAGTCAACACAATATGAAATTTAAAAAATTGCAGGGGCATCTGGGTGGCTCAGTGGTTGAGCATCTGCCTTCAGCTCTGGTTGTGATCCCAGGGTCGTGGGATGAACCTCACTTCAGACTCCGCATGGAGCCCCTCATGTGCTTCCTTGTTCAGCAAGAAGTCTGTTTCTCCCCCTCTCCTTCTGCCCTCCCCGCCTCATGCTCTCTCTTTCTCTCTCTCAGATAAATAAACAAGATCCTAAAAGAAAAAAAAAAAAAAAAAAGTTAAAACTATCTTCACAAAAAGGAAGAGGAAATGGCTTACTACACAAATGGCACACAATCCCACCTTGAGGACCAGGGGCATAGAGATTAGGCTTTTTAGTTCTTAGAGTTTTCCCAGCTCAAGATTTTTAATTAGGTCAATAATATTGGGTGTAGGCCATTTTGGAAGTGTTAGATATTGTCCTGGAAATCCAAGAGTTTGCCATTTTTAAATGACAGGAATCACACATGCACACACAAATACACACACATTTAAACCTGAAAACAAAACAACTATCATGTGGTATTAATGAATTTGGGAGTACACTGAAATGATGCAGGAAGATCCCTCTGTGATCCTCTGTTCAGATATGCTTGTGTCATTTTCTTAACTTCATTGTATTAGCAAGCTGAATTTTGCAATGTATTAAAAGTTTGAAATCAACACTTAACCATACAGAAATTCTCTTATATATGAAAAGATGTTTAAATATTATATTTTTAAATGTCATGAAGTCCACTACAAGATTAAAGAGAAAAATATAATCATCTCAATGATACAAAAAAAGGTTTTTATAAAATTTAACATGTATTCTTATTTAGGAGACACAAACAAATAAAACCTATCAGTGATCTAGAAACTCTGGAATGTAAGTTTCATGAAGATAGAGAATTTGTCTTTTTCTCTTTATTGATGTATCTCAGGTACCTCAGACAATTCTTCACAAATAAAAGACAATTAACTTTTTTGTTGAACAAACAAGTTAAACTTTTAAATTTGATGAATAGTGCCTGTACAACTTAAAGTATTAAATATTACTGAACACAAATAGGTAAATGTTAGAAGTATTTCTTTAAAACCGAGAGTAATACCCTCTGTCTCCACTTCTATTCAGTTTTGCACTGAAGGCTTTACATGTTCCAAAAAGAAAATAAAATTATATAAATACATAGGGAATTGAAAGAGGAAAATAAGACTGTCATTATTCATCATCAATGATTTTCTTAGAAGGAAACACACAAAAATATGAGGACAAATCATTATAAATAATTGAGAGGGGCACCTGGGTGGCTCAGTGGTTGAGCATCTGCCTTTGGCTCAGATCATGATCCCAGGATCCTGGGATCGAGTCCTGCATCAGGCTCCCCTCAGGGCACTTGTTTCTCCCTCTGCGTATGTCTCTGCCTCTTTCTCTGTGTCTCTCATGAATAAATAAATAAAATCTTAAAAAAAAATTGGGAATATTAGAAGTTCACTGGACATGACTTAAAAAGCCAACTTTATTTCTTAACATGAGCAGCAACTATATGAACAACTGGTTATATGATATAATTTACAGTCGCAAAGAAGCAATATTTTATTTGGCAAGACATTTAGCAAATAATGTATAAGAATTTTTCATAATGAATAGTGAAACTGTAATAAAGCACAGTAGAGAAGACCTCAGAAAATGGAGAGATATTCCATCCTCAGAAGACCTAATGCATCATTTTCCCCCAGTGATCATAAAACAGCATCATTTTCCCCCAGTGATCATAAAACAGCCTAAGTGATCAATAAAATACCCCCAAAAAAATCACCAAAAGAGATTTTTGTGACGTTTCACAATGTGCCATGCATTTTATTTTTTAAAATGTATACTACTAAGATAGTTTGAAAAAAGGCCAAAGAAGCAGAGATGCACTCTACCACGTTATCAGGTTGACTCTTAAAGTAGCATAGTGTGACATTGGTATAAGGATAGGGATAGAGTAACTGGCCAAGGGAAGGGAAATAAATATCTACACACATGTAGAAATCTGAAAGATAACAGGTGGTGTGTATATCATCAGGAAAAGAAAAACTATTTAATGAAGAGAGTTTTAGCCAATAGTTATTCAAATGGGAAATGAATGGAATTGGAAGCCTGGGATATATGGAATATATTACACATTGTAAATATATTGTTCCTATGTTGTTAGGTAGTTTTTGAGTTTCCTATTGTGATCCACGGGTCTATATCTTTGCTGATCTTACACTCTTGTTTAGAATATTTTTATGTTTTTATATCATCTCTTGTCCCTTATTCAAATTCCTTGGTTTCTTTTCATCATTTTGCTACTCTGGTCAATCTGTAATAGTGAAAAAATAACTTTCAAGACAGCACGTTTCCCTAGAATAGCATTAAGTTTAGCTTGAATTCTTGTGCAGCATGCAAGAAGGGTAAGTAACATAAAGGAAGAGTAATAAGCTAGAGTTCATGAATTCAGCAGATCATAAATGAGAGTCTGTGAACCCCATGAAATTGGGTGAAAGTTCTTTTACATGCCTGTATTTTTTTTTTTCAGGGAGACACAATATATTTTTAGTGTATATTTGACCTATTTACTTGGATGCTATTTTGCTCATTGTGCATTAGAATATTTTAAGGCAGATACTCTTTTTCTGGGTCTTCCAACTGCTGTCACATTTCTTTCTTAATCAAAACTTAACATTTTTATTCACCCTCATGTAAAGCAGCTCCTCAGAAGATTTATTGTCCCTGCTTTTAAAGGTAAAGAAGTAAAATGGTGGCCTCGATGAGAGGGTGAACCTCTCTTTGTCTAGGTTTATTTGTGTCTAACATTTGGCTTCTTGGCTGTATATTCAATTTTTATTCCTCATGAGATTATTTGCATTTGCCTTGATAAGCGATGCCTATTAAAATCAGTAAGATACATCATTAAAAAGGTGAAATACATATGTTAGTAGCTCTTCTGTTACCTAATGATTTTTAAAGAGGAAATAAGACCAATAAAGCTGATAATGAATATTCTCCAGTGATGTCTTTATTGCAGTTTATGAAATTATAGTTCTGACACCATGTTCCACAAGAAAAATAGATTTCAACATAATCAACATAAAATATCTATTTTTGCGGCATGCTCATGGAAGCATAAAATTTTTGTAGAGATTCATAGATCTTTCAAATCCTATGAAATGAGAGTAACTACTGGATTTAAACAAGCTTATATTTATTAATAAAGGTTTGTGAACTTTTCAAAGTTCACAGTTTCATTAACTTCTGAGATTGGTATGTCTTTCTACAGTTAATCTGTTTCCATAATGTCTCTAAGAGGCAAACAGAATTTTTTTCTCTGCTAATTATTAAAAAATAAACATGATAATTTTTGAGTATTATCTCCATAAAATATTAGAAATTTGTTTCCAGGTTGCTTTAGACAGATGTCAGCTTCAGATAAAATTATCTGAAAGTTGGCAGGTAATTTCATATGATGAGACATTCCCAACGAATTTGAGAATGAAACAGCACAATCAACTGGCAGCTTTGAAGACAATAATCTCTATAAAGACCAATTAGTGAGCTATCTGCCAAATTATACATATTGATGAGGAATGAAATCCTTGATGATATTTTTCAAATTATGTATCTTAAAAGAGGCCCCAAACTATGTCATTTTTTACATGATGATTTAACTTCTGTATGCGGGGAAATGTTTAAAGTCTATCCAAAAGGTTGTGATACACTAGATGCTGAGGCAAATTTGATATTTACAACATGGATTGCTTTATCAACGTGGAAGGAGGATCAACCTTTCATTTGGAATTATGTAGTAGAATATAAGCCATTATTACTCAGCTCACATTTTAAGTTTGTGCCAAGTACAATGCATCTTAATTTTTTTCTAGGTTTTGAAGATGCACAGTCATGAAAACAAAATCTAAAGCTCAAGGTTCTGGAGTAACATTCACTTGAATTAAAGACTACCAAGGCCAGTCTATACAGAAGTGAAATGTGGAAAAATTTTATCTGTGAGGTAAACAGAAGTTTATCAATGACTCTCATATACTCATAAATTAAGAAGCTCTGTAAATCAAGATTACCTCAGAATCATTCATTCTACTTTAAGGATGAAGAAAGTTTTACCCTCTTTCCTCTCTATATCCTTCTCTGCCCTATAGATGATTATATGCAAGGTATGTCATGTTGAGACCTCCAAGACTACACACTCTGCTTCATCCCCTCACATACTTAGCAATATTCCACCCCTTACAGTGAATTATTTCTTGAGCTTGCCGGCCCGCACTGCAGATTTGGTCTTGCCAGTCACTGTAATCTCACAAACCAATTTTTTGTAGCCAATTATATATATATATATATATATATATATATATATATATATATAATAGATGATTGATATAAATAAATATAGATAGATATAGATATACATAGATATAAATAGATATAGATAGATATAGATGATATAGATATAGATATAGATACAGATAGATAGAGATGATAGAGATAGAGATAGATAGAGATAGATAGAGATAGAGATAGATAGATTAGATATAGATATATACAGTTCTGTTTCTCTGGAGACCCATGACTAATACAACCTCTCTTAACTGCTGCGGTGCAAAATAAATGTTCTTACAACATTTTTCATGATCTGGCAACATTTGAACTAGTCAGGAATCTTGAATTAGACAATTTAAAGTTTACCATTACCTGTCCTTGGACAATTAAATCTCAGAAAATTTATTCCATGCTATTATGTTGGATTTTCATTGTCCAATAGCATCTTATGTTATTACAGTGGATTAAACCCATTGCTAGGCATTGGTCACATTTAAAGAATTTTTATATGACTGTGCATCGAAAAATTCTAAGGGAAGCTGTTGGTTAATATATGGTTGCTTAAAAAGAAGAAATGCAATATGATTTCATTTAGATGTTGGAACATTACGAGGAATGCCAACAAAGGAATAAAATCATGGCATTCTACACTTAAGTTATTGAAAGGCTTGTTTTCTGTTTTGGAGATTTTCACCATACTCATTTGTTGTCATACACAATTTTACCTGCCAAGAAAAATCAGTCACCTTCTGAGAGAATGGTTACACTTTATAAATGGTTAACAATACTCAGTCTAACTTCCAACAAATAATTTGCTGGGAAAAAATGGAGGCCTCAACTTAAGAAATATTTGTTGAATTAACAATGTAAGTTATATCCTTGACCTAATAAGGGTATTCTTTAAGACATGTTGTCCCTCCCCTGTTCACTCCCTAACCCACAGTCACAATCACAAATGTAAAAAAATATCATAGTCTGGTAAAGACACATCAAAATTCTTAACGTCTCCATAAATCCTGTAAATAAAATATTAGAACTCATAAATAATAGGTTACAAAGAAAATTTTAAAAATAAATATGTTGTTAGTATGATGAAATAAAAATAATAACAATGGAAATTAACCAAAAGAAAACATAGGCAAACATGTAATCTCATGTTATAGAAATAATTATTATCATAGAAAATAAAGAGAAAAAAATGAAAAAATTTTAGTATATGTACATTACAAGTTACATATAACTTAAAAATATAAATAATATTAATAGTCAAATTGTAACTAGAAAACGATTTGCTACCTATGTGACCTAGAAAATTAAATTCTTACCTCAATAAATAAAAATAGGCAATGAGCAAATTATCACTTTGAACAACTCCACCCATGAAAATAATCTCAACAACTACAAATGGTTAATAAATGCATTAAAATATTCAGCATGACTTATAATTAAAGAAATGCAAATGGGTAGTCTAATGTGCTGTTTGTGGGAATACAAATGTATGGAAACTTTCTAGAGGGCAACTTGGCAACATTTATCCAAATCATTAAAACACCCATACTCTTTGACCCAATTATTCCATTTTAGGAATATATCCTAAGGAAATAATCAGAGAAGTGAGCAATGAATTATGCATAAGAATGTTTATTGCAGCATTATTTATGGTAGCAAAATCCTGAGACCAGGCACACCATCTAATATGAGAGGAATAATTTAGTAAATTACTACAAAATAAGAGAACCCAGTAATACAACACAATATTATGCATTCCTCACAAGTGTTTACATATTAAAAATGGTATAAAATTCATGAAAATGAAAATATGTAATAGAAACTATCAAATGCATATCCTAATTTTCTTTAATTATATATCTATACAGAGACATGTATGTGCACATACTCCTGGAAAAAAAATACACCAAAATTTAATATTTTAATTATCATGTGCTGTGATTATGGATGATGCCTTTCTCTGCTCATGTCTGCATTTTATACAGATTGTGCCTTAAACTTATATTAATTTTATTAGGAAAAACAATCCAAGTTAAAGAAATGTCTATTCATTTTCACTTTCTGAATATGTTAAGCTAAAATAATTATCATCCTGAGACTAGAGAAATACAAATATGATATTAATATAGCACAAAGTGGAATGAAATATTTTTTATTGTTATCGTATTGAAGAAAGTACAAATCACAAACTGATTACTCATTTATGGATAATTACAGAAGACAATGCTTTTAGAAATGTAGATGAAATTGCCAATACAATTGTAATAAGATCAGCAAACTTAGAGCTCAGAAATTTATCTAATCATGTAACAAGATAATCCTGATTTTAATAGCACATCTAAAGTGATATTTATATCCTACATTGAGTTATATATTTAAAAATTACAACTGTTCAAGCATCCATAAAACTTTTAGCAGTATCTATTGTATATATATGTAAATATTATATATCAAATATTGGAAAAAGATGCACCAAAACCATGTATTATTTTTAAGTGAATTTAAAACTCACACATAAGAATTTAAACACATTCTGAAATAATTATTGTTCCAAAAATGAAATCAAGTTTTTTGTAAAATAAGTAAATGTATAAATACAAGTTTTAAAAGTTCAGTATGACAAAGAGAACAGTCTTATTCATATCAGTGTCATTCAGCAAGCACATCTTTGGGAAAAAAAATGTATGGGTCAGTTAATTATATTTTTTATTATATTTTTTTAAATATTTTTTTCAGATTAAAGGATTTCAGTGTATACATATGCAGTGTTCAGTATGTATTAGACTTTTTATCCAATTAACAAGTCAGGAAGACTAAAGTATAGTAAAGGAATATATAGAGACTTGAAAGTTGTAAAGACATCTAGAATAAGACTCTTGGGCAGAGACAAGTGCAAAAGGCTCTAAGTTGAGAATGGGTTAGTGCGCTTTAGGAAATACAAAAAAGTACATATGGGTAGAGCCTCATAGGCAAGGGAAACAGTGGATAGTTCAGAAAACGATCAAGCATCTAGATAATTTGGGATGTTATATCTATTTAAGAACTTCGGCATTTCTCTAAGATGGAAAGCCATAGAAGTTATTTAGGTATTAGATATAATTAAATTTCGGAAGAATAACTCTGTTGGGTGGACTACATAGATTACATAATGATGATTTATGTTTAGGCTATTATAATCTGGGCAAAATATGGTTGCTAGGACCAAGGTATTGGTATTAGAAGAGCTGAAAATGGTCGGAATGGGTCTATTTCAAAGGTAAACTCAATAGGGACGCCTGGGTAGCTCAGTGGTGGAGTGTCTGCCTTCGGCTTAGGGAGGGATCCCAGGTCGCAGGATCGAGTCCCACATCCGGCTCCCTGTAAGGAGCCTGCTTCCCCCTCTGCCTATGTCTCTACTTCTCTATCTGTGTCTCTCATGAATAAATAAATAAAATCTTTAAAAAAAGAAAAAGGTAAACTCAATAGGTTTAATTGGTGGGTTCAAAGTAAAGTGTATGATTTACCATGATGAACACTGAGCAATGTATAGAATTGTTGAATCATTATTATACACCTGAAAGTAATCTAACACTGTATGTTAATGATACTAGAAATTAAAAAAAAATAGTAAAGTGTATGAGGATAAAATGACAAAGGACATCTGGATTTGTCTGGAGCCACTATATATCAAAATGGAAAAGACGATGGGTGAAATAGATTTAATATGAAACAAATACTTTGTTATCACTACTCTTGAGAGATGGATTGTAAACCTCCTTCCCTTGAATTTGGAAAGTCTCTTGATGGACTTGATTGAATGTTAAAGTGTAATGGAAGTGGTGCTTGGGAATTCTCAGCTGAGATCATAAGAAATCTTGCAGTTTCCACCTAAGTCTCTTAGGAGTTGCCAGTCGTCTTGTAAGATGCCTCACTATACAGAAACCTCTTTAATATAAGGAAGCCGTATAGAGAGAAGATATGGAAAGAGCCCAAGGATGAAAACTATTCCATCTCAGGTGCCACAAATATACATATGAAAAAGCCTTCAAATGTCTCCTACTCAGACACCATCTTTCTCAAACCACATGAAAGTTTCTGAGTGAAAATATCCATCTGAACCTAGTCAATCCTCAAAGCCATCAGAAAACAAGTAAATAAATAAATGTAATTTTAAGCCTCTAAGTGTTGGCATGACTTGTTAGACAGAAATAGAGAACCAGAGCGGTGGGAGATACAGGGTTAGGGGAAAATTAAAAGTTTTATTTTTCACATGTTAAATACCAGATAGCCATTAACCATCCAGGTGAAAATGTTGAGTAGACCAATAACTCCTGGAATTCACAGATATTTAGATTTGCTCACTGGTCCACGACGGCATTTATGTTTAAAGCCCTCAGGGCAAATGCTGAATTATTTTGACAGTGAATACTCCTTGTTCCTTATTTGAGAGTTTCTACTTTTTCATTGTTAAGAATAACGTCTGCTATGAATTCTGATGGATAGCTGTATTTTTTTTTTTTGGATAGCTGTATTTTTGAGGTTTCTTCTTCTCCATATTGACTAAGGGTTTTTCTTTTACTCTGTGAATGGATATTGATATTTATCCACACTTTTTCTGTATCTAGCGATAGGATCATACAGTTTTATTTACATGCTGAATTTTTTGTTACCAATGAAGCATCACCATCATGCCATTCTAAGATCTCTCCTGCCTCACTAAGATCTCTCCTGCCTCACAAAGGAGAAACTAGAAACTTTTAAATCCCAGAATTCTCTTCACCTAGCTTTCTCTGCGTTAAAAGCTGACGATGAAAGGATTTCTTTCTTTTTTTTTTTTTTTTTCACCGATGGAAGGATTTCATAGGAGATCTGGAAGGCACAAGAGGAGAGACCATTATTCTGTTAGGTATTTGTGGACAGACACATGTTCATATGATGTTTGAAACAACTTTCAGGGGCAATTCTTGAGTGTTACTTAACGTATCTTAGGTTAAACGGGAGAGTTTCTCAACAGTTCCTTCCATTCGCTATAGTTGGTCATCAGTAAATTCATGAAAACCACCTGATCTAGTAGTGTTGGCTGTGACTTTTGGTGGAGCATTCTCTGACCTTAACTCTATCAGCCTTGCCAATAGCAGTACAAGCTTCCAATTTCCAGCATTAGAACATTTTTCATTTGGAAAGCAGAAAGACTTCTGTGTTCTATACCAAGTCCTGACTGATATGCTGATGGATTTTTATACAACTAAACCATGTTTACATTGTTGAGATGAAACCTACTGTGTAATTGTAATAGACTCTTCACCAATTATTTCATTATAATTTTCTCCCTTTTGGACACCTGGATTAATTGTACTTCCGGGTGCTCTGATTAGGTGGGCCCATAGAACTCATTCTAGCCAACACATTGTGAGCAGATGGGAAGTGTCACTTGCAGGCCAAGCATTAAATTGCTGGCACAAGACCTCAGACTGTTTCTCCCTCTGCTATCACCATTAGCAATGGTGGTGACTGGTCTCTCCATCTGAGATGTGACATAAGGATACAGAACACAGCCTCTAGCACATTTGCTATGGATATATATGACATAATCAATAAATAAAACATCTGTTGTTTTGAAAGCCCCCACCATTGATGATAGGCTATTGGGCATAATCAAGGCTATTTTGACTGGTACAGTAATTAGTACCAAAATCAGGTTACTGCTCTCATGAAAATACTAAAATAGTTGGTATTAGTTTAAGGAACAGGAAGAAGACAGGAAGAAAACTTACGAGAGCTGTAAGTTTTCGATGCTGATGAAAATTCTAAGTTGGGGAAATATTTGGTAAAATTCTAACCTTAATAAACTTATATTTTGAGGGAAGACATTCCAGGACAGATTGTAGGAAGTATTTGATGTTTATTGTAGGCTGTATGTTGGAAGTATTATTAGAAACTGAGCTCAGAAAACTATTGGTTGTTTTGCAGCAAGCAACAAAAAAAGTATACTTCACGAATTTAGGAATCTTTTAGATTGGAAAGGCAACTGTTTCTTTATCCCACACAGTAAAAGATAAAATGAAATAGGTCTTTCACATCAAAAGCAAATTCTAATTGGTCTTTAAGCAAATATTAAATACAGAGTAGGGATTTTAGAACCATTAGCAAAACCCTTTAATGAGCTTTGCATCCATTAGAACTCCCAGCTAGACAAAACAGCTCAGAAAAAAGCAGAATAAGAATGCAGCTGTTCTCCAACCGAAGTGGCCCTAGTTATTTATGATTTGGTTAGGAGAAACAGAAACATGAAGGCAATAAAAAAAAAAGGAATAAGGAACATATCAAGTTTAAGAAAAATGTCTGGAAAATAACTGTAGATATGGATGTTTGCATATCGAGCTGACAGGGATCAACTAGAACTGACAGAAATCAAATACAGAGAAACCAACTAAATTTATAAGATCTATACCACTAAAAAAACCAAAGCCCTATGCATAAAAATTTTGTGAGAGTTGAGGAGTTGTGCCCACTATATACAACTGAAAATGACCCTCGGGCCCCTAAATATTGCCTTAATCAGATATCCTCTAAGTAGGATAGTGGATATGGAAAACTTCACAGAAAATGAAGCAACAGGCTCAGGAGATAAACAGAATGGGTGCTTCTTTCAGGGAGAATCAAGATGTAACTAGGCTTTCCCCTTCCCCATGTGATAGGGCTTCTATAACATCTGTCCAAAGTATCTGAGTTTCTGTAAACCAGTTTGCCATTCTTTTTTTTCTCAAATAGCAACATGTATTTTAGTTACTCTATTCTTGGGATTAAAAGTGGCGCAGACATTCTCAGCAGAAATATGGCTGCTACTTCGTCAAATTTAGTATGTGCACAACTATGATCTAAAAATGCTGCCAGCAAGAACATAATCTTAATAAATAAATGCTTAACAGTGTTAATTGCAGCATTATTGGCCATAATAATGGCAACTTGCTTATGTCACATTGACATGAACCATGATTAAATGTAATTGCAAAAGAAGGGGATGGCTGTAAAATTTATGGAATATACCATAGAATTTTATGCAACAGTTAGAAGGAAAAAAATTGATATATACTGAACTAAATGGGTAGATCAGAAACATTTTGATGAGTGAAAAAAGTAAATGGTACATGAGACCTATAATATGAACGATTTATTTATATACAATATATTAACACAAACCAGATTACATATTAATAATACAATTAATTAAATTTATGGGGAATGAGGGGGAAAATAAAAGAGATACTGAAGGAAATACATGAATTAAGAACAATGGTATCATATGAATCAATGATTATAATGAACCATGAATTTGAATGTATATAATGAACTCAATCCTGAGTACCTGCACGCGCCAAATTAAAACTCCATAAAACTTAAAAGTAAACCAGCTGGTTTGCATAAAAGACACATAAGAATCAAAATCAATTAATCTTCAATCAATGAAAAGAGAATGAACTGAAAATTCCTCCAAAGATAGTAGACAAGTCTCTTTATTTACTGGTGAGGAAGATATCATTTAAAACCGTCAGTTCTGTTTTCAGGGCTTTCTTCCACTACCTACTGGTTCAGTGACATTGAGAAAATGTTTTAGTTTCATGATTATTGTTAAGTAACCTATACTATATATAGCCCTTGCATGAAATGAAAACAAACTATGGAGCACCATGATACGTCAATCAATTTGCTATGATCTCTGCTAGCAAGTTTCTAATGATCTAGTGGAGAACACAAACCACAGGTACATATGTGCTATGATGGGGTATAATAGTGCTACTGAAGTCCTCACTAAGGAACTCATCCAGTCTTCAACAGGAAATGGAAACTGTCTAAAAAGAAGGGCTCTAAGCTGAAGTGCAGAGAATGAGTACAAATAATACAACTGAGGCTAATAGTGTGTGTGTGTGGGGGTGTGTGTGTTGTGAGAGAGAGAGAGAAAATGAGAGAGAGACCCATGAGGAGAGTTAATTCAAAAGAGAATATAAAACAGTAATGTTTTGCAAGTACAAACGGGACGTGAAGGAGTGCCTGGGTGCCTCAGTAAGTTAAGAGTCAGACTCCTGATTTCGATTCAGGTCATGATCTTCAGGGTCAGGAGATCAGAGTTCCAATTTTGCTGAGCATGGAGGCTACTTGTGGTTCTCTCTCTCTCTCTCTCTCTCCTTCTGTCCCTCCCACCCACTAGCTCTCTCTCAAAAATTAAAATAAAAAAAGAAATATTAAATTTACAAGGTTATTATTAAAATTATTAGTATCAAAACAGAGGTAGCAAAAGTTAGGAATTAGTAGCAAGACCAAAAAGATTTTGTATGTTTATTGTTCCTGAAAGGCCATATTCCTGTTTCCCTTTTGGATAATAATTGATGCATAGCATCTCAATCTTACAGGCCTTCCTCATAATTTGTTTTTGTTTAATCCACAACTCAGTTTCCAATTCTACTGTATTGTCATGATATGTCACCCAACCAAAAAAAGATGAGTTTTTTGAGTGTTTAAATTGTAATGAGGAATCCTTTGAAAAGCAAAACATATGACTTGCAAAGAGTTCCACCAACAATGTATGCACCTTGTGTTTGTGTGTTCGCAGATACCTGTATGTGTGCATGTGTGTTGATTTTTCTCCCTTATCCTAAAACAGAATCTACAACTTGGAAATTATGTAGTTCAACTTATTTTTTGCATTCCAATTCTCTGGAGGTTTCTCATTGGGGAAATTCAAATCTAAAGACACATGCATTGTATGAAACATCAAACTGTCATGTAATTTCTTTTTTCTGTCATCACAGATAATACTATGAGACCAGAGGCATCAATGGCAATAGATGTCATACTTTTTTATAAATTTTAGAGTAGCATTCATTTTGTGCTTATGCTGCTTTAAATATAAAGCATATAAGAAATTATCTCGTGCAATAGAACATAATGAAATAAGAAAATGCCACATGTGGAATGTTTTATTATAATTGGTACTATAATACAGATTAATATGTGTCACATTAAAATATAAAATTCCAGAAATAAAGTATATCAAGTATATCTAGTAGAATATTGTTTTAATAAACTATGATTAAAAATGTTCTTCAAAATGACGCATTTTAAGAGCAAAACTACTTTAATAAACTTAAATTATGCATCTGAATCACAAACAGAGTATATCTGAATTTTTGAAAACTACCTAACCCTGAACTTTATTTTGCTTCATTTCATCTTTGTTTTTATGCATGGGATATTGAAAGTGAATGCAGAACCATTCTCTACCCCTTTCCTCCACCACTTTTCTACTCTTACTAAGCAAATCAAACCATTATATATTACAATTTCTAAATGCAGAATGTGGTACAACCACTATAAGGCAGAATGTGGTACAACCACTGTAAGGCAGAGGCATTCAACATGAGTTTTAGGCAGTAGAAATGTTTTGAGCAGGGTATTACTGAACCATCATGACCAGATATACCTGTTCTATTTTCAGCTCTTGTATGAAATCCCTCAGGCTCCTTCTCAATATCCTGTCTGGCATTTCAGTCACTATGATTAGAACCCCAATGCTTCTGGACTTCTCAAAATGTGTTTCTTATATAGCACCTCATCAAAATCACTTGAGATACTTATTAAAAATTCAAATTACCGGGACCATCTTAGCTTTACTAAGTCAAAATCTCTGGTGATTGGATAAAAGAACCTACTATTTAATAAGCTCCCTAGATGATTGTTATGCATGCAAAAGTTTGGGGGAAATGCTGTTCTGGAGGTATGCAATCATATTCCATTCTGCTTCATCTCTTCCTTCCTCTCAAGCCACCCTTTGAATGCATGTCCCAGGAAATGATCTACTGGGTGTGCAAGTGCTATTTAATTAGTAAGCAAATTTTCATGTTGAAGAGTCTATATGCCAGTGAATTTATAAAGTGGTAAGCATGGTGTAGAGCAGTGTTTTGTTTTTAATTTTAGTTATTTTAATTAAAAGCTTTGAAATGTTTAAATGAAAATAAGAGATATCTAGATGCCAATAATTTAACGATTTTAAAATGACACTAATAGACAACATCTTTTAAAAGTCTCTGCTTGTTTGCAAAGTTAGACCTAATATAGCAATTTGCCCTGGGGCCGCTCAGGCAGTAAACATCAGTTATAGAGCACATCCCACTGTTTGTAGCCTTAAGGCCAGAGTTCCTCTTTCCATGGCACATTATCACCAGTCTTCTGCCTGTAGTACTTACTCTATCCAATTTGAATGGTATAAAAATAAGTGCAGGTGTTTTGCTTCTAGTATGGTAGCATGGAGGGGGGGAGGGGGCCTGGAAACACCTCATAACAAAACAAGCAAAATTGTGAAAATTATCATTTTTTTAATCATTTAAAGACTGGGAATTGTGCTAAGAACATACAGTAAAGGAATAATTTATTCAAGAAAATCTAAAGTATGGCAAGAATACCACTTTTGGCATTGACCAATGATCTATTTCTACTCTTTCTGCTTCCAGTTCAATTTGAATGAAATTCCACTCTAGGACAATATAGCCAAGAAAACTGAACTTTATCTCCCCTCAGCTCACAATCAAGGGTTATATTATCTCACCACAAGAAGGAGGCCATCAGCATTTCCCATCCTCTCAAACTCTGAATTGAAAGAGCTGACTTACTGAGAACAATAGAAGTGAGAGGCTCCCTTCCTCCACTCACCTCCACACTCAATGGGAGGCTCTACCACAGTTGTGGGAGGCTGAGAACACCTGATCCTTCACCCCAGATCTCTCCTAGAGCAGATGTTCCATACCAGGTAAGGCAAGCCCCAAAGCACAGAGGCTACCACCCTACCCAGAGCCCAGAGAAGTGACTCAGAGATTTTTCTCATAGGGGTGGGGGCGGAGGGGAGGCAGCCCATAGCAAGACAGCTCTGAATCTCTCTAGGCTAAGGCAAGAGGAGGAGGAGCCATCATTGTAAAATGGACCCAGAGCATTTTTCATAACAAAGGCCTACTCTACAGAGGAAAACATTTTGCAAGAGTCTTATCCTAATAGAGGAAATAACTTTCCTCCCAATCCAGCACCTTTCTGTTTTATCTGGGGATGGGGGCAGGAGTAGTAATAAGGATTGTGAACAATAGAGACATAAATTTAATTGGTAGAATCAGGCATGAATATGGGGGGGGGGGAGAAAAAAGCTACAGTATCGGTGAAACACTTGTGAAACTAACAACTCTGAAACATAAGACCAATAATGTTTGATATTTAATCAAGCTATTTATAGAATACCCTGTCCCCCATGCCTTATCACTATACCAGCAGAGTTTCAGGATGCTGTGAGTTTGGGCTACAGGAGCTACAAAACAGAGCACCTCCATGAGAAGCAGGTAGGGATACCCAAAGTCAAAAAAGGAGACAAGAGCAAAAAGACTAGAGGCATTTGAAAAATCTCACCCCTATAGCTACAACAAACACTAAATATCCCAATTCACAGTCAAAGTAACATAAATCCTCACACTTAAAAGGTCTATTTAACTCAGTTCCTGGGCAGCCTGCAGTGGCTCAGCGGTTTAGTGCTGCCTGCAGCCCAGGGCATGATCCCACATCAGGTTCCCTACAGGAAGCCTGCTCCTCCCTCTGCCTGTATTTCTGCCGCTCTCTCTGTCTCTCATGAATAAATACATAAAATCTCAAAAAAAAAATAGTTTAGTTCCTATTACACAATACATCTGCCTTTTATCAAAAAAATTGTAAGATATGACAAAAAAAAAGAGTCTGAAGCAACCATCAAAACCAGATTGAGATGTTAAAAAAAATGTAGTAATCACACAGAAATTTTAAAACAACTAGGATATGTTAAGGGATCAAATGGTAAAAAGTAAGTATCATACTACAACAGGGGGGCAGTGTAGACAAAAAGAAGGAAACTTTAAGAAAAATCAAACTGAAATGCTAGATATTAAAAAAAAATGAAAAAAAGATGAAGACAACCTTTGATTATTAGACTGAACATTGTTGAGGGAAAAATTACTGAGCTGTAAGATAGTCAATAGAATATTCTAAACCAAAAGGCAAAAGGAAAAGAAAAAAGAAAAAAAAATCCAAAACTATGGGACAATTTCAAAAGTTTTAGCATACATTATTAGAATATCAGACAGAGACTAAATTGTGAACAAAGCAGAAGAAATATTTGAAGTGATAGTCACTGAGAATATTCTAAAACTAATGACAGATCCCAAATCATGGATCAAGGAAGCTCAGAAAATATCAAGCAAAATAAATACCCTACTCCCGTCTCTAAACAACAACAAAAACAAACTAAGCATATCCTATTCAAACTGCAGATGACCAAAGAACAGAGAAAATCGGGAAGCAAGCTAAGGTGTCAGGACATCTTATCTATAAGGGAACAGGATAATAATTATATTGGACTCCTTGTCAGAAACCATGAAAATAGAGTGTAGTGAAGTATTCAGAGTGATGAAAGAAAATTACGAACTAGAATTCTATATCCAGCGAAATTATCTTTCAAATGTAAAGGAGAGGACAGCCCCGGGGGGCTCAGTGGTTTAGCACTGCCTTGGGCCCAGGGCCTGATCCTGGGGTCCTGGGATTGAGTCCCACGTCAGGCTCCCTGAATGGAGCCTGCTTCTCCCTCTGCCTGTGTCTCTGCCTCTTTGTGTGTGTGTGTGTGTGTGTGTGTGTGTGTGTGTTTTATGAATAAATAAATAAAATATTTTTTAAAATGTAAAGGAGAAATAAAGACTTTCTTAGATGAAGAACATCTAAAGAAATTCACCACTGGAAAAATGGTTCTCCAAGAAATGTTAAAAGAAGTTCATCAGGGAGAAGGAAAGTGATCCAGCTCATAAATTTGGATTTGCATAAAGAAAGGGCATCAGAGAAGGCACTGGAGGAGACCATACTATGTCAAATCAAAATATGCCTTTCTGACATAAAATTATTTTGAGCCCAAAGCCATTAAGAAGCAACAAACAGAAGAAAAGTTATCTCTACACTTCCTTTTTCTACCTAAAGGCATGATATAAAATCTCCTTTTAGTGGAGACATGCTCTTAACAGCCTAGACATGGCACCAGAGGAAACTACAAACACCTTGTTCCATTAGTTTTCTGCCTTATAGTTACTTTCCCATAATTTGTTGCCCTTGGAAGCCTAAAACTCTCATGTCATTTCTCTACAAATTTATTGTTCTTTGTTGAAGATTCTATATAAACCAAAATTCCAAGTCACTACTTTGAGTTAGAATAGTTGTAAATGTATATTTAAAACTCAAGAGCAACCACTAATTTTGTTTTTCAAAACATAATTTTTTTTTAGACTCCATTGATTTATTCATGAGAAACACAGGGAGAGAGAGGCAGAGACACAGGCAGAGGGAGAAGAGGCTCCTGGTGGGGATCCTGATGTGGGAATTGATCCCAGGACCCCAGGATCACACCCTGAGCCAAAGGCAGATGCTCAACCACTGAGCCACCCAGGCATCTCTCTAATAATTTTTATGAGAGGAAATAAATTAGAATCATATAAAATCTTCAATTAAAACTGGAGAAGAGGGATAATTTAATAAAACCTAAAGCTGTTTTTTTTTTTAAATGATCAATAAAGTTTATAAATCTCTAGTAGCCAGGCTAATCAAGAGTTTTAAAAAATGCACAAATTACCAGTATTAGAAATGAAAAGGGTAGCCCATAGACATTAATTCAATCCTATAGACATTAAAATATTAATAATACTATGGGTAAATCTATGCCTACAAGATGTTGTAATTTGATGAAATGTAGCAATTCCTTGAAATATACAAACTGCTGAAATTCATACAGAGTTCAATGGATAATCTATTTAAAACGATTTAATGTCTACTAAAGACACTGAGCCATAATTAATAGGATTAATTAATCTCCAAAAGAGAAGTCAATAGGCCAGTTAAAAAATAGGCAGGGATCCCTGGGTGGCGCAGCGGTTTGGCGCCTGCCTTTGGCCCAGGGCGCGATCCTGGAGATCCGGGATCGAATCCCACATCAGGCTCCCGGTGCATGGAGCCTGCTTCTCCCTCTGCCTGTGTCTCTGCCTCTCTCTCTCTCACTGTGTGCCTATCATGAATAAAAAAAAAAAAAAAAAATAGGCAAATGATCTGAACAGATAGCTCACCAAAGGACATATACAGATGGCAAATGAGTACTCAACATCATTTGCCTTTAGAAAAATGCAAATTGAGACAACTATGAGACACCAAGACATACGAATTGAATGAAAATAACCCAAAACTAACAACAGCAATTGCTGGAGGTGATATAGAGCAACCAGAACTCACATCCATTGCAGGTAGGCATCAAAAACTGAAATAAATAAATAATTAAGTAATTAAAACTACCGAAGTTTAGTAGTTTCTTAAAATGCCAAACAGTTCAACACAGCATGTGAGATCCTAGATATTTGCCCAATGATCTGAAAATCTATATCCACACTGAAAACTGCATGCAGACATTTATCGTACTTATTCATGATTTCCCAAATCTGGAAAAAATCCAAGATGTCTTTCAATTAGTGAATGAATAAACAACGGGTGGTGTATCCATATAATAGAATACTGTTTTTTTTCAAGATTGATTTACTTATCTGAGAGGGAGAATGAGAGTGAGCACAAGTTGGGGAATGAACAGGCAGAAAGACGGGGGAGAGAAATCCTCAAGCAGACTCCCCACAGATGTGGAGCCTGAAGCAGGGCTGGATCCCAGGCCCGTGAGATGGTGACCTGAGCCAAAATCAAGAGTCAGACACTTAGTCGACTGAGCCACTCAGGCGCCAGTATAAAAGAATATTATTCAGTGATGGAAGCATAGTGCTAACTGAAATAATCAAGGCACAAAACAATACATACTATATGATTACATTGATGTGAACTTCAAAAATAGGGAAAAGTATCCTATGGTGTTAAAAACTAGGGTTCCTTAGAGAGGAGAGAAGTTGTTGAGATTGCATAAAACACAAGGGGTCATAGGAGTTTCTTTCAGATTCTTTCTCTTGTCCAACGGTGCGCTTCTATGAATGTGTTCATTTTGCGACAATTAATTCAGCTGCATACTTACAACTTTCTCATTTTCTGTATGTAAATTTTACCCCTTATAAAAAGTTAAAAGCTTCCTCGCTTACTGACTTCACTTCCTTGGGCAATTTGTTTAACCTCCGTGAGTCTAGATTTGTTTGATATGTAAAATTGCTATGATAACATAAAGTTGTTTTGAGGATTAATTAAATATGAAATATTTGGCACAAACTTTAACAAATACATAACTGCTAAGTAAATCACAACTACGGCTGAAAACTGAAAAGGTTATCGTAACAATAAACATTTCTTAAAAAACTTTATTTTTTAGGAAATATAATGGTTTAGATTTGCATAGAATAGGAATCGATTAAATGACAATTCTGTTGCCAAAAAAGAAACATTTATTCTACAAATACTTCCTAAGGATGTACTATGTCAACAGAATTATTCTGTGTGCTCAGGAAACAATAGATACCAGAGCCATCAAAAGTCCCAGTCTCTTTGGAGCTTAAATTCACGTAAGAAATAGAAACATCTTCAAGGGGGAAAAAAAAGTTACTAATAAAAAAAGTATAATAGGATAAGGCACATCCATTTTGCAAAAATGAAAGTGAGCTGTAATTCTAATAGAAAGGACAGGGGAACATTACATTAAAAAGAGAAATTTTTGCAAAATCTTGAATGAGGTTGAGAAATAACAGGAGAAAGCAATTTAGTCCAGGAGGCCAATGAAAAAACCTGAAACTCACAGGATGTACTGATGGATTACATGTTTCACAGGTAACAAAATCGTGAGTCAAGGATGTCACTGAAGGTTTTGGCCTGAGAAACTGCAAGAATGCAGTTGCTATTAATTGAATTGGAAAGGGGTGGAGAAAAGCTTATCCATCCTTATAGTGCTCAAATTTACACAACATTTTGAGGTTATGGTGGACACTACTTTGTTTACCAAATCCTTGTTTTGCCATTTCACTTCTGGTGAAGGACTGGATGTATACCTTCACCTGAATGTTAATATTTTAAGGCAAAGTGAGGAAGTTGGCTAGTATGGAAGGGATGATCATGGAGTCTTCAACCTTCATCAGGTAAGCTCTTATTCTCAAGTTTGTATCATGGCATCCATGAAAAATTAGGTCTTGCTTTCCCCAATCTGAGGATACTTTGTTTTATCTAGGCAAAGGCTAGACCTCACGTGCCTTGTCAGGTGTGTATGTATGTAAGTAGGTACTAGCTGGGGAGAGCACTGCCGACTCTGGAGGGGTGGGGGTGGGGACAGGACTTAAATACTATACCAATTTTTCTTTTTTCTTTCTCTTTTCTTTTCTTTTTTCTTTTCTTTTCTTTTCTTTTCTTTTCTTTTCTTTTTTTTCTTTTTTCTTTCTTTTCTTTTCTTTTCTTCTTTTCTCTTTTCTTTTCTTTTCTTTTTTTCTTTTCTTTTCTTTCCTTCCTTCCTTCCTTCCTTCCTTCCTTCCTTCCTTCCTTCCTTCCTTCCTTCCTTCCTTTTTGTTGTAGGTCATATTATGAAATAGTTTCAAATCTGCAGCAAACTTAACTAGAACGATACCGAGATGTCATGTATACTCTTTATGTGCCTTTTTCACATTCAATAATCATTAGATTTATTACTACTTCTGTATGTTACTTTTATACGTATATGAATAGTATTATTTTTCTGAAACATAAGTTGGTAGCACCAAATCTCATTAACCCTTAAAAAAATATGTATGTCTTAAGAAAAAGAACACATTCTTACCAAACCATGATTCAGTTTAAAAAATTTGGAAATTATCTCATCCACAGACAATACTCAGGTTTAATTCATTTTCATAATAATGTTCTTTATAGCTATTTATATTCTTTTTCCAGCATCAAATACAGATCACAAAATGCATTCAGGTGTCACATCTCTTTAGTGATAGTCTTCTGTTTACTGACTTTAACCTTTCTGAAAAATACAAATTATTTTATAGAATGTCTCCCAACTTAGGTCTTTCTGATGCCTCTTCATGATTAAATTCATTGAGGTGAAGGTCCTTTTTTCTTTTTTTTTTCTTTTCAGAGCATCTTATTTGACAATTTTTTTTTTTTTTTTTGTCCTAGTTTCAGGGATGCTAGATTTGATGTCATGGTTCAGGTGGTATTCCAAATGTTTCTCAGGGCCTATAGTACTATTTTTCCCCTTAAAACTAGTAAGTAGCCTGTGGAGAGATATTTTGCAACGAGGTAGCCTACTGTATCTGGTCAAACATTGACCCTTTAGGTTTAGTATCCATTGGTGATTTACCAATCCTGCTATTATTTGTCATTATTCTGTAATAATATACATATATAAATATATATATATATTTATATATATATATAATCAACATAGACTCATGGATTACTTTATTTAACAGTTCTTAATCCACTCTCTTCATTGCTTACTTGAGGTTTAAATTATCCCAAATATGGTTGAAGGGAGCTCTGTCAAACTGACTTGTGTCACACTGACATATTTGTATGATTCTTTGAGTTCCTCTTGTGTTTTGCAACAGTATGTTCTGGATTATATTGCTTTTTCCAGTCCTGGAAATAATCATTTCTTCAATAGGCCCTCCAATCCTTTTAATGGGAAAAAAAAAAACCCAAAATTTGGATAAGGAGTAAGTGTACTTATTCTTTTTTTTTTTCTCCCTTTGTTCTTTTTACTGTCTCCTCCCAACTCCCAACCATGATTATGATACATATTGACAATTCTAATTCCAAGCTAAGATCGCATATTATATACCAATTTTCCTTTCTAGTTCTGAAACTCTGCATTAACTGTGAGAAACATGATAATATATTGTCTTTAATATATTAACTAGAGTCTACTATTTGTTTATTTGTTTTATAAGGTAAAATTTATATATTGATATTCAAAAACTGAGACTATGATTTAATGCATTTAATTGAATACACCCACTTAATGAATATCATACAGCCAGCTCCCTCAAACCAAAAGGCCACCTTATATGCTTTAGCAGTTTGTCACAACTGCCCTTCAACCCTGTATCAGTATTTTTTTAGCTAAGCAATATTCCATTGTATGAATATAGAGTACAGAGTACATCTGTTTCCTTGATAGAATTTTGTGTTATTTCCAGTTTCGAAATATTATAAATAAATCTCCTCTGATGAATACATCTTATTTTGGTGGGCATATATTTTTATTTTCCTTAAGTTCTGAAAGGTATAACTGCTAAGTCAACAGGGGAGCTATACATTTAACTTTATAGTAAACTGCCAAATATTTTCTAGAATACTTGTGTTCTTTATATTAAGACCAGCAATGAATGAGAATTCATGTTTTTCAGCAAACATGCCAATATTTGGAATTGACAGTCTTTTTAGAATTTTGGTCATTAGTGGAGCTCCTGGCTGCATCAGTCAGTAGAACATGTGACTCTTGATCTTGAGGTCATTAGTTTGAGCCCCACGTTGGCCAAAGCAAAAAAATTACTTAAAAAAATTTTGATCATTAAAGTGAAAATATAGTTGTGTCTCATTGTAATCATTATTTGTGTTTCCCTGTTAACTAATTTTAAACATGGTTTCATGCACTTTGTGTCCATTTAAACATTTTCCTTTTATATGTGTGTGTTCAAGCCTTTTGCCCATTTTATTGGGCTGTTTGAATTTTAACTCTTGAGCTGTAGATTTTTAATATATTCTAGATATATCCGTTATCAGATGAGGTATGTTTACCATCTGTGGCTTGCCTACTAAATTTTTAATGATGTTTTTTGATGATCAGAAGTTTCTGATATTGAGATATAATTTATAATATATTTGCCATAATTATTTTATTCTAAGAATTCACTTATCCTCAGTTTGACTTTGAGCTGTTTGCTATAATTTATACTTTATAGTTTTAACTTTTATAGTTAGGTCCTGATTCATTTTGAATTAAGTTTGTGTGTGATGTTAAATATAAATCAAGATTGAGTGATTTTTTGCCATATGAATATCTACTTTTTCCACCACCATTGGTTGAAAAGTCTTTGCAAAAAAAAAAAAAAAAAAGTATTTGCATTTCCCATTGAATTGCTTTGGAAGTTTTATTGAAAAATCAATTGAACTTATAAGTGTTAGTTTACATCTAGATGCTCTATTCTGTTCCATTGATCTGTTTGTCTATACTACTCTCTACTGCTGTGTCTGCAGCTCTGTTGTAAGCCGTGAAATCTGGTAGTATACATCTTTCAATCATATTATTTTGCAAAATTGTTTAGACCACCTTATTTTGCATTTATTAATTTACATTCATTAATTTAATGAGATAATTCGCATTATTTTTACCAAAAGCCTGATGAGATTTTGATTTCAATTTTGGTGACTGCATAGACCTATTTGAAAGAGTTCACATTTTAATAACATTGAATGTTCCAGTCTTTCTGGGTAACCATATTTATTTACTTATTTGATCTTTTTTGTTTTGATCTCAGAAATGTTTGTAGTTTTCAGAATAGATGTCTTTCACTGTTAATTTTTTCCCAAGTATTTCAGGTTTCTTGGTGCTATTGAAAACGAACGTATTATTTTCTTTTCCTCGTTGTATATAGCCAGTATATAGAGATACTATTGATTCCTGATATAGACCCCATGTCCTCAGAGTTCATTATATGCATTTCTCAGAACTAGTAGAATTTTCGTTCATTTTTTTGAATTCTGTAGGATTTTTAAACATTAAATTCTTTTTCTAAAAATATTGGCATTTGATTTATCTATTTCCAATCTTTATATCTTTTATTTTTTTCTTGCTTTCTTGCATTAGATAGGACACCCAGTACAAAGCTGAAAAGAAGATTTTAAAGGTGACATCTGTGCTTTTTTCTCTCTAGAGAGAAAACATTCAGTCTTTCATAATGAGATGCAATATTATCTGTAGGATTTGTCAAAGATGATCTTTATTAGATTGAGGAGGTATCAATATATATTTATACTTTGCTTATAAGTTTTATCACAAGTGGGTGATTGAGTTGTTTGATTTATTCCTTTATTCTTAATATAGTTAATTTAATGGGTTTTAAATGATATGTCATCTTTGAATTCCTGCCTGATATGTGTTACACAATTA
The DNA here is from genome assembly GCF_011100685.1 of Canis lupus familiaris. Classification (NCBI taxonomy): domain Eukaryota; kingdom Metazoa; phylum Chordata; class Mammalia; order Carnivora; family Canidae; genus Canis; species Canis lupus. Next base: position 83,203,086 of record NC_049224.1, read on the forward strand.
AATCTATGATGTCTATATTTATGAAGAATACTAGTTATAATTTTCTTTTCTTTCAATCTTTGTCAGTTTGTGGCATCAGGGAAATACTGGTCATATAAAACAAATTGAAGAGTCTTTCTTTTTCTCTATAATTCATAGCTTTATTAGATAAGAATTGGCATTCTCATGATGGCATATTACTGTATACTAAAAAGAAGTTCCTGTTTAATTTAAGTGATAGGCATTTTAATAAACCTTTATTGCATTTTTGGTAAAGTCCAGCATACCTTTTGTTAGACTTATTCTTAGTAACTTGACATTCTGTGATATTATATTAAACAATAACAAATTATTTTTAGTTGTTTGTTGCTGATATAAAGAAATTCATTTGAATTTTTAATATTATTATCTGCTATCTAGATATACTCTACAATTATATGTAACTATGTACCTACTTATTTTGCTCAAGTAAATCATATACAAGCAATGTCAGTTTTGCTACATCCTTTTCACTTCTCATGTATCTTATTCCTTTTGAACATATTATGATGCATGATAAAGCTACCAGAGAATTTGTCATTTAAAGTTGTGAAAATATGATTCTTTCTATCATTCTTGATTTTAAATTGAAGGCTTCTTACAATGACTCATTTAGAATAATATTTGTTAATTTTTAAAGATAACATGTATTGCATAAATAAGTTCCCTCCTATTTCTAATATTCTGAGTATTTTTATCATAAATTTATGATAAAATGTATCAAGTATATTTTATGTTTATGTATAGAATTATAAATGATACCTTCTTTGTATATATAGTATAAATTCAGTAAGTTCATAGTATTTTATCTTCTTAAACACTATTAGATTTGCTAGATAAAAAATGCTAAATTTTATGTACTATTTCTCCAATATTTGAAAAAAAATATTATTCCATTATCTTCTTATATCCAGTTGAAAAAAATCTGATGTTGGGGCACCTGGATAGCTCATTTGGCTAAGCATTCAACTCTTGATTTCAGCTCAGATCATGATCTCAGATTCCTGGAATGAACCCTGCATTGGGCTCCATGCTCAACAGGGAGTCTACTTGAGATTCTCTCTCTCTGCCTCACCACCCTGCTTGTTCTCACTCTCTTGCTCTCTAATAAATAAATAACTCTTTAAAAAAATCTGATGTAGATCTCACCTTTGTTCCTTTGTAAATGATATTATGTGTCTCTGAGGAAATTTTATTTTAAAATCACCCTACTCTTTTCTTATATATTTTAAAATATGACTCTAACATAACTAGATACAAGTGTTTTTCTCCTCTTCTCTTTAGCACAAACTATTAGCTTTTGACTTAAGATCCCTCACTCTTATTTCTTATCTGCATTATGTCTCCAAGTATTTCCACTACTATATTTTGGATATATTTATTGTGAATGCCTTTGAATTTAATTGCTTTTACATCAAAGTATTTGATTTCAATTTTTTGATATTTTTGAGACTTCGTTGGAGTCTAGTATGGTAAAATATATGTGTTCCAAGATTTAAAAACACTTATGTTTTCTAATTATTGGATATGGAGTTCTACAATTGATATTCATATCTGGCATAACAACTGTGTATTTCAAAACATCTATTCCCATACTTGTTTTAAAAATCTGGTTGATTTACCAATTACTAAAAGAGTTGATCATTCCCTACTATATATATTGATGTAGCTTTATTTTCTAGTAATAATTTTATGTACAGTTTTTTTAAATTTTTTTTTTAAGATTGTATTTATTTATTCATTAGAGACACAGAGAAAGACGCATAGACATAGGCAGAGGGAGATGCAGGAACCTGATGCAGGACTCGATCCCAGAACTCCAGGATCCTAAGCCAAATGTAGACTCTCAACCACTGAGTCACTCAGGTGTCCCCATATACACATTTTAAAATATATTCAATTTAAACATGTATATACCTATCTGGTAAATTGTGCATTTAGAAATATGTGACTTAAAAAAAGAAATATGTGACATTTTATTCTAGTATTGCATTTCGCTCTTCAGTCTTTCCTCTGAAATAAATTTCCAGAACAACTCTTATTTAGTACTTGCTATGTCACAAGCATTCTGATAGGATCCTTAGTATGAGGTTGAAAGTTATGGCTTATGTCCTCCAAGAGTCTAGATACACAAAATTCAATCTGTGCATTTGGGACTATATATTTATATTTAAAAGTCTGCACACAAAAAAAGGAGATCATAGATATATGCTATTTGCCATATAGCAATGTCACATAATTGGGATTATAAAGATCTAAAACAGATATCACCATATATTTACCAATCTTTTTTTTTTTTTAATTTTGGTTAACATACAGTGCAATATTGGTTTCTGGAATAGAATTCAGTGATTCATCACTTGCATACGACACCCAGTGCTCATCACATCATGTGCCCTCCTTAAATACCCAACACCTATCCAGCCTATCCCTCACTAATTTCCCTCCATCAACCCTCAGTTTGTTCTCTATCATTAAAAGTTTTATCTGGCTTGCTTCCCTCTCTTTTTTTTTCTTTTCTCCCTTCCCATACGTTCATCTGTTTTCTTAAATTCCACATATAAGTGATATCATATGGTATTTGTCTTTCTACCTGTCTCTTTTATGTGGTATAGATAACAATATTATATTTCAGTAATACAGTTCTATTTCTCTGCTGAGTTCAACATCAATATTCAAAAATATAAATTGATACGGAAACCCATCCTGGCTAGCTTAATGTACTTAGACATTAAGTATTCAAAATATTCTGTGCATATACAAAATGTGAGAAGATTCATTTTATTAGATTTTAATACTTTAATCTTGGGCTTATTATTCCCTCTTTGATTTTTTATATCCCAATCTTGCTTATGGTGTAGAAATATAAACATATGACCTTGCACACACATATGCATAATAATAAAGAGCTTTTCTCATTTCAATGGACACAGTCAAGGTCATAAAAACACAATTATTTATGTGAGTTTTTTTTTAAACAGTTAATCTGAAAAATCTCTCACATTAGTAAGCAGGAATATAAGCAAGGGGAAAAAATCACTTCTCAGAGCTTTTATTACAATAATGTAAGATGTCTCACATGTTTTTGTCTTCTCTCAGGACTGATATAGGCACTACAGTGATCTATTAAGAGAGAACTCACTAGTTGCTTACATATCCTAGGACGAAACAGAAGTCCTATCTACTATTATGAAATACATTATAAGAGTAAGTGCCTTTTCAACAATGAATATCCATCCTGAGCTCAAATGTTCATGTAGAAATACCCTCTTTATAAAGAATGTTTTAAAATGCTTTCTTTAATGAAATACTGTAGCAGACAACTAGATGCTAAAAAGGCAAGTAAAAGAATGAATAATGTCCAGGAGTTTTTATAAAATGTCATTTCAAAAAAAAGAAAGACATCCTTAAGACAAACTCATCATACTCTTCTAAAAATTAACAAAAAAAAATCATAATTATCCCATTCTCTAATGATTTTCTTAAAAGAATGAAAACATATTTCATTATTCTTTAAGAAGCAAGAAATGGGTATTGAAGGGCAGGAGACAAGGTGAGGTTAATAATTTATTTATTTGTTAGTGTATTAAATTATATATGCCACATGAACACTTCTGTATATTCAGATACAAATTAAATCTGATGTCAAATAAGGCTTTTCGTATGGCCCAATCCAAAAATCATCAATAAAAACACATGACTCTTGTAATAAATGCAAAACAATACGGTGATAAGATGAAGATAAGGTTTTTTTAAATAGAAAATACTATTATTTTTTTGGCCAACTAACAATACCCCTATAGTGTTATCATTTTAATATATATTTTAATAAAATGTTTCTTCATCTATTTCCTCTTTGATGTATGTGATGATGATGTCTTCTATCATTTATTTGTTCATGCTATTGCTTGGTGTAGAACTTAACCTTTTTCTGTCTTTCCACCCCTACATCCTGGTCAAATTCAGTCTACTCCACACTGTGTCTTCCTTTCTGTGCAATTCTTTTCTTTCCTGTAAGCTAAAAGTGATTTCTCCCTTCTGTGATTTTTTTTTTAAAAGCTATGTTGTCAGAAGTCTTAAAATCCTTAACCAAGATCTGGTGTTGACCTTTCTGATTTACTAACCAGACTGAAAGTCCCTTGAGAGCAAACACAGGTCTGATGTATATTTAAATTCAGTTATGCAGGAACCGAGAGCTCCAGCTGGGCAATTAGCAGGCCCCAAAAGGATCAATGCTTTGTGTCACAAAGGAAAATGTGGATGGTAATACTGTATAACTAACATCAGAATTTCACACAGGCTCATTGTTCCAGAATGTCTGCTTTCCATTAACAGTGGACAAGCAGTCAGAATTATTCAGCTCCTGCTGCTAGCAAATCCTCAAATTATGATTAATAGTCAAGTTCTATCAAATACAATTTCTTTCCAGGAATTATAGTATATTATTTCCTTCTCCAAAAAAGGAGAAACTTTCCTCAAGACAGAATAAAGAGAAATACAATTCCCAAAACCTGATTTCAAAAAGGATAATCATTTTAGCTGAGAAAGAAAAGTGCATGATCTAGTAAAAGTTAATCACAGCACAGCTATTTTTGAGATTTTTAAGATCCAGTACACATATACATGCATGCACATGATTCTTCCTTTGTTTTTTTTTTTTATTACAAATTCAGGGTTATGATTTATAATAACCTCTAATTTCTTTAAGATCTTACTTAAATACAGAGTCCTCTTAAACAATTCTATATTTAATTACAGTAAGTTTTTCTATCTAATTAGCAGAAAATAATATCCTGAGGGATAAAAATAATGGGAATTCCCATTTTTAACATATCACTATATTTTCTCAGTACAACTCAGTATCTTGCACGTTAGTGTAGATGGAAAAGTCCCTGCTCAGAAGCACAAAAATACTAGCTATTACTTTTGTGATATAATTAACAATGTAATTTCTTTTTACCTTCAGTGCTCAAGGTATGCTGGCCCCTAACTGTTAATGTTTGAATCTCTTTCTAGGATTATATATTTCTCTTTAAAGAATGAAGAAACTTTATCTGAAGATTATGTCTATCGATGGTGCCATTAACACAATACTCTTTATTTTTAGGAAAATATCCAAACCAAGAATTCATGTTTGATAAATGCAAAATTGATAGCTAGGAGACCAGTTTAGTGGTCTCAGTGCACGTGACTTAATATGCATTATCATACTCACAAAAATCCTTTCTCTTTCTTGTAATCACCTTCAGAGGATAGTATCAGCATATGTCTCGAAAAAAGTTATATATACAAAGGAAAAATTGAGTTTTAAAGAAATGAACAGTGAGACATAAACTTTACACACTTCTGAATTCCAATTGTCATATCAAATCATCAGATCTTACCGTTTGTCTTCTTTGCATCACAGTTAACAAAATGATAGTCATTAAAAATATATGCCTAAAAATGACTACATTGTGAATTCACTTTTTTGTAAAAAATCTTTTCTTCCCTGCTCTTCCATCTCATTTCTTAGAAGATCCAAAAAGGGAAAGTAGGGGGATTCCTGGGTGGCTCAGTGGTTTGGCTCCTGCCTTCGGCCCAGGGCGTGATCCTGGAGTCCTGGGATCAAGTTCCACATCGGGCTCCCTGCATGGAGCCTGCTTCTCCCTCTGCCTGTGTCTCTGCCACTCTCTCTCTTCCTCTCTCTCTCTCTCTCTCTCTGTCTCTCCCTCTCTATGTCTGTCATGAATAAATAAATAAAATATGTTTTAAAAAGGAGAAAGTAAATTTGTATACTGACAATTTTATTTAAGAAGGAAGCAGTATTTTAAAATGTCATAGATTCAAATTCAAGTATGACGTGTTCTTGGGAAGTCTGGGAAGCATAATTCATTTAAGTTTTTCAATACCTTGAAAGCAATTTCAAACTGATGTTGAGTATACAAGAAAACAATAGTGTATAACACTCAACATTTAAAAAATACACACTTGAAAAATTATACCCCCAAAAGAATAGTGATTTCTAACCCATCTCTAGTCTGACATGCAAATTTAAGTGTTCTACTGGATGGACTCTGGCAATAATTTTCAAACTCAGGAAATGTTATATTAACTGGTAAGTGATTTACATAATTTAAGAATAGAGAAAAGGTTTTCTTATGGATAAGATAGGTGAAAAATACAAACAATGAAATTTGGTGATTACAATTGTATCATCTAATTTGACTGCATAGTGCTTTGAGATTTTTAAAAAAATCTTGTGTGTATTTGTTCCATATTCAAAATAGCTAGGATTCTTGGTAGGCAAAATTCAAATCATCCTTACATTTTGCTTTAAGATATCCCTAAAAGAATTTTGAAAAATTGATTGCTTCATTGCAATTAAAAAAATTATTTTGGGGAACTTAGGTGACTCGATTGGTCAATCGTAGACTCTTGATTTCAGCTCAGTTCATAATGGTATAATGGTATAATGGTGGTGGTATCAGACCCCACATCAGGCTCCGCTAGCTCTCAGTGAGAAGTCTCCTAGAGGTTCTCTTTCCTTCTCTTTCTGCTCCTCCCCCCACCCATTCTCTCCCTCTCTCTCAAATAAATAAATCTTTAAAAAAAATCACTTCTACAATATAATTCTTAAAATAACTACATTATGTCCGGCTTCTGTTAATATTTATCTTCTTGATGAAACAACGTGCCACCACCTTCTATATATTTAATGTCAGTTTTCCTGTTTGATCTCAGAAGAACAATGTCTTATTTCCCTTTCTTCCTCTCTTTTTTTTTTCCTTTTTTTTCTTAGTAAGACCAAATGAAAAAAGGGACTTTGTTAAATAAAAACTGTCATTATTGGGATCCCTGGGTGGCGCAGCAGTTTAGCGCATGCCTTTGGCCCAGGGCGCGATCCTGGAGACCCGGGATCGAATCCCACATCGGGCTCCCGGTGCATGGAGCCTGCTTCTCCCTCTGCCTGTGTCTCTGCCTCTCTCTCTCTCTCTCACTGTGTGCCTATCATTAAGTAAAAAAAAAAAAAAAAAAAAAAAAACTGTCATTATCTCTACCACTTATTTTATAATTCAGAATGTCTTCATATCAATCAAAATACACAGTTTCTAACATCAGCTTCAGAATTTTCAGAAATATGTTTGAATCATGAATCTCAACTGTGGGTTTGTGTTGCCTTGTTAAAAGATGCTTTGTTAACACACCAAGTTTTCAGCCATATGTCTTATAGAGTTCATGAGAAAGTTGGGTTTCCTAAAACAGTGGTTCTAGATTGAGCGGTTCTCCCTCCCAAGAGACATTTGGAAGCAAAGAGACATTTTTGCCTGTCATAGCTTGGGTGGAATCTAGTGGTAGAGAGTAGACTGTTGCTAAATATCCAGTGTACAAGACAGTACTCTCCAACAAAGGATAATGCAGCCAAAAAATTTCAATAGGGCTGAGATTTAAAAAAATCTGTTGTAATAATTTTTGCCTTTGTTAAGTTTCATGTATACTCAGGAGTCCATAAATCCCATTTTGAAGACGTACCTTGGCCTAATCTACCAATTCATTCTCAACAGTCCATTGATTTCTATTGGGGGGTGAAGGAAAACTAGTTGCATAGCTAAATATTTCTTCAGATAAAAGACAGAGGGATATAGGCAAGCAAATTCTGGCACCAGCACACCCATACATATACCTGCAAATTTGCCAAATGCTCTCCTTACTCAGAGTAATCCTGCTTTGGGTGAATAGGAAATATAAAAACAATGTTAGTCTTTCATGGGTTAAGAATGTACCAGCAAAGTCTCACTTGGAACCACAGCTTCCCACCTTACCTCTCTCCTTCCCCTGCTTTTATCTTTATGATTCAACCTTTCTTCTTCTAACATGATGCAATTTTTCTGAGTTCTACTATCTGTGTTCAAGGTTAATTCTTTTAAAAAATATTTTATTTATTTATTCAGGAGAGACACAGGGAGAGAGAGGCAAAGACACAGGCAGAGGGAGAAGCAGGATCCCTGCAGGGAGCCTGATGTGGGACTCGATCCCAGGACCCCGGGATCATGACCTGAGCCAAAGGCAAATGCTCAACCGCTGAGCCACCCAGGTGTCCCTCAAGGTGGATTCTTAATTTCTGCTTTTCATTTTTATATGCAAGAGCATATAATAGATTAAATAATGACTTAAGATTTTACATTAACCTTACATTAAAGGAGACTTCTACAGGCACAATGCTTTGTTTAAAAAAAAAAAAAAGACTTTAATAAAGGGAATTTCAGGTAATATGATAAGACAGTAGAGAAAATAAATTAATGCAAGCAAGCACCTCTATATCCCATCAGTAAGAATTTGTCTATGACATGAAAAGCACATCAAATGATTTTAGTAGGGAAAAAAAGTTACTTACATCTTTCTAAGAAGTTAAAGTGGACTATCACATCTGTTAAGTCCCAAATCTGTTCAAAACTATTCATGTGAGTGGTATATTTGAAATGAATTGGAGAGAAGGATAAATTATTAATGCAGTTTCTGCTGGTTTTTAAGGAAAATAATTCAGTTCTAACTTCAGCTCTTTAGGAACCTCATACACACACACACACACACACACACACACACACACAAATTCTGTCATAAAATAACTACAAGGGTCCCTTCTCATTGCTTCTTTCTTGTTACGCCAAATAACTTCCTCAGTAAATGTAAATTTTTTGTGTGTATTACTTCACACTGACTGATACATTTTAAAGTCTACATAGTAAATATAACTTACAGTAAGATTAACAGAAGTTATGCATTTAGTTCAAGAAGAAAATATACATTTACCTATCTGTTATGAGACATAACTCATCTGCTATTCATTGGAACATCTTAGAGGTTCTATAATACATCAAAAGAAGAAGTATCCACAATGCAATACCATTTATTTGTATATAGAAAAACACATGCTGTATATCACAAAATGCTTTGTAAAGACTGGTAGTCACAGCAAAAAGAAAAAAAGAAAGAGGACTTTTATAGTGAGATTAAAAAAAAAAAACAACATTTAGTATTTCTGTGCCCTAATATAGTAGCAATAAAAGTAAAACTAAGGAAAACTTTTCAAGCTTTTGGAGTCTAGGGGAGACTTTCAACTTGCTAAATCCAATATTCTCTTGGATTTCTTCTAAGTTTCATGTTATTCTTCAGTTATTACAGTCTTATGAAGATTAAAGGAAAGAAGCAAAAACAATTCTTCTTTGACTATAATTGTTAAACCACTCCCAGGGACAGTATTCCAAACACCATCTGAGGAGCCTGCTTCTCCCTCTGCCTGTGTCTCTGCCTCTCTCTGTGTCTCTCATGAATAAATAAATAAAATCTTTAAGAAAAACAAACAAAAAACTGTCTGAGCTCTGGTAGGACCATAGATGATGCTAATTTTGTTAAGAGTTGAGACCAATCTCTTACGCTGATAATCCAAATGGCTGATGTGGCAGCAAAGTGATAAATAGAGGAATAGGATGCTGCACATTTCCACACAGATTAATACAACTCTATTTCAATCTCCATAAGTTCACAAAAAATAAATCAGGTTTTAAAATATTATTTGCACTGATAATACTCCTTGTTAACATTCTCATTTACAGGAACATAAAGCTATACCTATTAAATATTCAAACATCCAATTTACACCTACAGAATCCACAGAATCAAATAAAACATGTAATTATTAAGTCTTTCCCCTCTACCCATTCTTGTATTGCATCACACCTAGAATAAAAGACAAATTCCCTAGGATTGCTGTGAGGCCCTGCATGGAGTGAGTGGGTCCCTGGGTCACCTTTCAGTCCTTATGCTCATAAATCCTCACTGGCCTTACACACTCACCTTACACTCCACCTGGCCTTTGTTCTGAGCCCCTCTGATTCTTGCCCTTGGTGACCTCTTTATGATAGACGCGTCGATGCCTATGGTCCCCTGCTTTTAAACTCTCAATAAAGTATCTTCATCACTTTGTATCCCTTGACCCTCTAAGTTCTCTCCATGTCCCCTGTAATTATCTCTATTTTATCTTCATCCATCTATTTCCTCACAGTGTCTTCTCTCACTAGGATATAAAAGTAAAAGGTAGAGTTTTGAGTTTTTTGCTCAGAACAGTATTCTTGGCACCTAGAGTAGTACAGGAACACTAGGAACTCAATGAATATTTATAGAATAAATGAATGAATCAATCAAACTAATAAGCAATTTGGTATATATTCATATGTAAAATACTGTGTGATAGCTTTTTGCTTATGTTGTTGTTGCTGTATGTATGACATTCTGACATTAAATGGATTGGGAGCAGTTAAAAGCCAACCCAGCACATATTATGAATCTGAGAAATGTGCTGCAAATAATAATGTATCAAACGGAAGGTACAATAAAATGACTTTTGGTTCAGGTACTTGAATTATCCCAGACTCCAGCTCATAAAATCAGCTAGCAAACCCAACCTTATTTATTTATTTTTTTGTTTTCTTTTAAAACAAACAAAACCCAGACATAAACAAACCCAAAACTCTTTCTGCGACACCTGGTTCCTTCAAGCCATCGCATTAAATTGATTTTTTTAAACAATTTTTGGAAAGAGATTTTTATCATGGCTTCCTATCTCCAGTGTCCTTTTTATCATCTTATTTTTCTGGACTTTGTTAAGTGCTTTTTAATTATGTCTTTCAGATTTTTGAACATAATAAATACAATAGACCTCCAGGCCAGCTGCTTCTGTTCCTAAAATAACTCTTAAACATATCTCTCCCCTTTTTTGTATCTTATCTCCAATAACTCAACAATTTCCTATTCACATCTAGTCCTTACATGAAATAAGTCATTTCCATTAATCCATAGTCTTAAATCTATTTATATACACTATTCCTTTGTTGTATCTGGGGTGTAATATTCACTGGTTTTAATCAGTCTCTTGCTTTCAGTTTTTTGTTGTTGTTGTTGTTTGGTTGTTTGGTTTTTTGTTTTGTTTTTTTTTGCTTTCAGTTTTTTTATTGGTACAAAGGTATATAGATTCCTAGAGTTTACTCAGATTGCTTAACTGAACCTTTAGAACCGTGGATCTGTAATATCCCATTTCCCTGCGGCCCACAGCTCCTGACAACCAGCATTCTATGTTTGATTCTATGAATGTGACTATTTTAGATAATTCCTGTAAGCGGAATTTGCTATATTTGTCTTACTGTGAGTGGTTATTTCACTCAACATAATGTCTATAAAATTTATTTTTGTTGCTATATATTGCAGAATTTCTTTCCCCTTTTTAAAGTTTAATTGTATTCTGTGTGTGTGTGTGTGTGTATCTATAAGTAGAAATAGGTAGACTGATGATAGGCAGATCAATCGATCGATCGAACGATAGATAGATGATAGATCATATTTCCTTTATGCATCTGTCATCTTAGCTATTATGAATAGTGCTGCAATGAATATGGGAATGCTAAAATATCTGAGATCCTGATTTCAATTCTGTTGGATAAACAGAAGGATTTCTGGATCATACATTTGTTCTATTTTTTGAAGAATCTCCATAATGTTTCTATAGCAGCTGTACCATTTTACATCCCCATTAAAAGTGTATAAGGATTCCAATTTAGTAAACGTGGATTCCAGTTATTCTAGTAAATGCTTGGTGTTTTTTTCTGTCAGCCATCCTGACAGATATTAGATAAAATCTCATTATGATTTTGATTTGCATTTCCTTGATTGGTGAAGAGCATTTTTCCATATACCTAGTGGCTATTTGTATGTCTTATAAGGAGAAATGTTTATTCAAGTCCTTATTCAACTTTTATTTATTTTTTTTTCTTTTTTTTTCTTATTCAACTTTTAATCGGATACCAGATTTATTGCTACCAAGGTCTCAGAGTTCCTAATATATTTTGGAGATTAACCATTTGTCAGATATGTGGCTCACCAATACTCTGTCCCTTCCATTGTTACTTTTCACACTATTGATTGTTTCCTTTGCTATGCAGAAGTTTTTAGTTTGATATAGTCCTACTTATTTATTTTTGGTTTTGTCCCCTAGGCTTTTGATGTTGTATCCAAGAAATCATTGCTAAGATCAGTTTGTCATACAAACTTGGATTTATTTCTAGGCTCTCTATCCTGTTTCAATGGTCTATATGTTTTTCTCTATGCCAATGCCATACTGTTTTGATTACTGTAGATTTATAATACAGTTTGAATTCAGGAAGTGTGATGCCTCCAGCTCTGGTTTTGTTTTGTTTTAAGATTTTATTTATTTATTCATGGGAGACACACAGAGAAAGGCAGAGACATAGGCAGAGGGAGAAGCAGGCTCCCCATGGGGAGCCTGATGCAGGACTCCATCCCAGGATCCCAGGATCATGACCTGAGCCAAAGGGAGACACTCAACTACTGAGCCACCCAGGTGCCCCTCTTGAGATTGTTTTAACTATTCATGGTCTCTTGTGGTTCCATATGAATTGTGAACTATTCTTTTCTATTCCTGGAGAAAATGCTGTAGGGATTTTGATAGGGATTGCATGGAATTTGTAGACTACTCTTAACAATATTAAGCATCTGAATCTGTAAACTTCTATGTCTTTTCATTTATTTGTGTCTTCTTTAATTCTTTTCATCAACATTTTGTAATTTTCAAAACATAGTTTGGTACTTCTCTTTCCCATAGTTAATTAAGTTAATTACTCGTATTTTATTATTTCAGGTCCTATTCTAAATGGGATTATTCTCTTGAGTTCCTTTTCAAATAGTTTGTTGTTAGTGTACAAAATACAACTGATATTTGTATGTTGATTTTGTATCCTGTAGCTTTCATTCAGATATTAGTTCTAATAGTTTTTCTATGGAGTTTTTAGGGTTTTCTATGTATAAAATTATGACAGCTACAGATAGGGACATTTGACTTCTTTCAGTATTATTTCTTTCTTATATTAATGAAATGTCTCTAGTTTTAGTTAATTTGTTTCCTTTGAATTTCTCTTGCTAAGGCCAGGATATATTTTCTGTTTTTCATGTTTGATGTATACATTTTTAGTTCTGGTCTTGGCATACTCCTCTCAGCTGTACTACTGCACATCTTTCTTCTTAGTTTTCTATCTTATTTATCAACATCTTTCAATTATTTCATAATGCTATAACTAATGTGTTATATTCATGCAATCCCTTTTACATGTCTCTTTTTGCTAGGAAAGCTATTTTGAGTTATTTTTTCATATAAGACTAAATTCTTTCTCATGGAAATTCATCTGTGCCCACAAATTCAGCTATCAGTTTATATGATGACACCTTCCTAGATTACCTATCCTAGAAGAGTCTCTCTCCAAAATTAGAGTAGTATACCTAATGGCCTAATAGACATTCCCCCTAATAATCTAAGATCCATAACTGAAAATATAATGCATCCTCTCTTACTAAATTCCATTACTTTAAATATTTGTTCCACCATCTTGCAAGAAGGATAAACTTCTAATTCTAGACTGTATTGACATGACAAAAATGCTCGATTAATATTTCTTAAAAATTAAACATTCCCGATTCCTACACCTATTGCTTGCATATCCTCTTACTCCTATAGCTTAGATACATTGGAGAAATGTAATTCTAAAGCCATCAAACCAATGTCTCAGGGGTAAGCTGATTGGATTCAAATCCTGTATCCACCGTCCAATAACTCTGTGGTATGAGAAATGTGACCTAAACGCCTCTCCTTTCCTCTGCTCATCTAAGATTTGAGGATAATAATAATAGCACTCATTCAGATGGACTAAATGAGATAATACTGATAAAGCACTTAAAGCAGCTCCTAGCATGAAATTATTCTTACTAAATAGTATATATTATTATTATTTCTTAAATTAAAATTGTCCTTACCTGTCCAATGATAATGTATAGACCAATTCTAACTTTTACCTAAAAAGATTTTTTTAAGATTTTATTTATTTATTCATGAGAGAGAGGCATAGACACAGGCAGAGGGAGAAGCAGGCTCCATGCAGGGAGCCGGATGTGGGACTCCATCTCGGGACTCCAGGATCACCCCCTGGGCCAAAGGCGGCACTAAACCACTGAGCCACCGGGGCTGCCCTTAAAAAGATTTTTATTTTTTATATTTGTGCACCCTCCAACTCACTGTGGAGGGTGGAGGAAGATTTTGCAATATGCAAATTTATCATTCTGATGCTAAATAGTTTTCACTGACTTTTTAATTCTGTCTAGATAATGGTTCCTCTCCTTGACATTGTTTAAAATGCCTTTGGAAACTTTTCCATACCTGTTTCTCCAGCCAGATCTCTATAAATCAATCACAGATTCAAGTGGATAAAAATAATATGGGTAGGTTAATACATTATAATCAAATACTAAGGGAATTTTTAAAATTTGACATCAGAAAAATTTTTGGAGCAAATATTTTTGATAATACTTTATTCCATAATTAAATGTTATTTTCACATTTTATCCTTCCCTTACATAAATTTTACTAACTCATATTTTCTGGAGAGTTACCTATTTATTAAAAATATACTAGCCTAATTTAATAGATAAATATCATATTAATATTTCTTCAGAGCATAAAACAAATGACTTATTTCATTAAGTTAATAAATTCCCAATAACAAAAAAGCTAAATATAATGTGGGAAGACTCAAACCAATATTAAAGATTTAGAGTTTTTAAAATCCCTAAATAAAACATGTGAAAAGCAAAATCCAATAGTATCTTAAAATAGTATAGCATTATCTGCCTCTGAAACACAGGGTAAAGTTCAGGGCTTGGGAAATAAACTAGAAAGATATAAATATATGAAACTTTGAAATTGCATAAGATCACCAAAAACAAAAAAATGAAGGGGAGAGTGGAAACATTTAGTGTTATAATAATTAGAATTCTGGTTAAAAAAGGAAAATGGCAAGAAAAGACTGATAATGGAAAGCCAATGGAGTTAAAGTGCAATTAAGTAAAGTGGGGTATAGTGGAAATTTAACTTGCCCTAGAATGCAGCTATGATGCTATGATAAGCACATAAAAAGTCATCTGGGTTCTGAAGGATTTGGTCTTTGGTATTATTCATAAGATCATGAAGGCCATTTGGGGGATTAAAGGCTGATTGGTGAGGTCTTATGTTCAGACAAATATTGCAAAAAAACAAAGCCGAAACCTAGACTTTGTCAGTAGAGAAATAATACATATAAGACATCTGCAACCTTTCCTATTTTAAGAAGAATGATACTATCAAGAAGTATGTTATATTTTTTCCAAATATTACATTGTCCGATATAGGTATGTTAGACAATATTAATAATGGTATTCATTATATTAGTAGGTGAAGGTAAGAGAGAGAAAAACAGATCATCCATACAGACACCAAAGAATCTTCGATGGTATTTGGTATCTATTATCTGATTCATAAGTCATTGTGGTAAACTGTTCTAGGAAACCTCTATAATGTAGGAGTTGTCCACAGATTAATATCTAAATTTAATATATGCTAATTAAAACTTCCAATATATTTCTGTAACTAGTCCAAGTGATTTTTGAATTCATGTGAGAAAAAATTTCCATCACAATTGTCAAGAAAATTATAAAAGTGAACAGCAGTGAGAAAGGATTTGTATTATCTGTATATAAAAGATATTAAACTACATTAGATGGTGAAGAATACATAAGTAGATTCTTAAACAGAATGGTAAGCTTCTTAAAAGACTGTATGTGAGAATATGTGTACATAACCTTGTTTATATGTGTTTATTTGTACACAAAATGACGGTGTTTCAAGACTGTAAAAAGGAAGAATATTAACCAAATGATATATGGACATTTGGCTTGTTGTTTTGTATAAAATTAAGTAAAAATTTATCCCTCAGAAACAAATATTTTAAATGTAAAAGAACAACATTATAGTCTCTGATGTTGGCCATAGCAACTTTTTTTCTAGATAGGTTCCCTAAGGCAAGGAAAACAAAAGCAAAAATAGACTATTGGAGCCATATCAAAATATAAAGCTCTGCACAGCAAAGGAAACAATCAAGAAAACGAAGGGGCAACCTATGGAATGAAAGACGATATTTGCAAATGATATATTTGATAAAGGGTTAATATCCAAAATATATAAAGAACTTATAAAACTCAACATCCAAAAAAACAAAATTAAAAAAAAATGGGCAGAAGACATAAACAGACATTCTTCTCAAGAAGATATAAGATAGTCAAGAAACAAGTGAAAAGATGGTCATTATCACTCATCAGTGAAATGCAAATCAAAAGTACAATGAACTATCACTTTGTACCTGCTAAAATGACTAAAATAAAAAAAAAAAAAACACAAGAAACAACAGGTGCTGGCAAGAATACAGAGAAAAAGGAACCCTCTTGCACTGGGAGGGAATGTTGGTAGGAATGCAAACTGGTGCAGCCACTCTGGAAGACAGTATGGAGGTTCCTCAAAAAGTTAAAAATAGAACTAACATAATGATCCAGAAATCACACTACTGGGTATTTACCCCTAAAATACAAAAAACACTAATTCAAAGGAATACATGCACCCCTAAATTTATAGCAGCATTATTTACAATGGCCAAGGTATAGAAGCAGCTCAAGAGTCCATCCATCTGCTGATGCATGGATAAAGAAGATATATATTGGAATATCATCAGCATAAAAAAGAATGAAATCTTGCCATTTTTAATGACATGGATGGAGCTGGGGGATAATGCTAAGTGAATTAAGTGAGAGAAAAACAAACACCATATGATTTCATTCATATACGGAATTTAGGAAGCAAAACAAATGAGCAAAGGGGAAAAATAAAGGTAAACCAAGAAGTTGAACAAACTGACAGTTACTAGAGGGAAGGTGGTTGGGGGGATGGATGAAATAGGTGATGAGGATTAAGGAGTGTACTTGCCGTAATGAGTATCAAGTGATTAAAATAAAGGCTTAAAAAATAAAAAAAAGAACAACACTATAATCAGAATATTAGCCTAAATATAGTGTGCATTTATCTAATGGAGAGATTTCTTACATGTCTAAAAGAAAATTTTGCAACATTTGGTCATGTTAATATTTCAATGTGCATATTAAAAAACAGTAAACAGTATACTTAGAGACAGAACGTGAAAGCAAGCATAAATTGAACATTTACTTCACATATTTATATCTTGCTTAATACACCTAATAGTAGAAAGAATTAGAAATCCAAAAGAAAAAGAGAAAGAAACTGATAAATTTGGGCAAAAAATGGTACAGGCAATTTACAAAATAAATGTACAGATGCCAAGAGATATTTCCTATCCGATTTACAAAAATGAAAACAGTCATAAGTTCTAATAATAGCAAGTGCAAGGAGTATTCAGCAATCCCCTCTATGCTGCTGCTGTTAGTGCAGAATGGGGTAATATTTCAAGATTCCTTGAAATAAACTTGCCAGTTTACATTAAGGACATTTTTTAAAAAGATTTGGTTCCCATTTATTCTACATTTAGGAATTTTTTCTTTTATGGTAGCCATAAATATACAAACATAATTACTACAAACTTATTTAGATAGGACAACTATTAGAAAGAATTTAAGCTTTGGCAATAGAAAAGTGCTTTAAAAATAAACTTATCTGTAGGATAAATTGGTAGACATAAATGTAAAATGCAGAGGATATTTAATCATGAACTTGAAAAATGCCTCTAAAATTGGTAAATTTGGCAATGTCTAATTTACATTCATATTCATGTGTTTATACATGTGCGCATGCACATGCCAGAGATAAATCTTCTAATTAACACTGTGTATTTTGATTAAAGACTGACTTTAATTTCTTTTTTTTTTCTGACTTTAATTTCTTCAGTGAGATTTTCTGCCCTACTTGAATTTCTATAATAAATATATGCTGATTTTATAAAAAAACATTAAAAGATCATTCGAAATATTAAAAATAATAAGAGATCTCTTTTATTATTATTATTACTTTTCTTCTCTCAGCATGCAAATCTTTTACTGTTTTTTTTCCTTTTCATACCTCTAAATAATATTTATTTATTTCCATATGTATTCATGCCTATTTGTGTGTATGTGTGGTGTGTGTGTATGTGCGTGCATGTGTGTGTATCAAGGAAGCTGGACCTGAAGGGCGAAACTGCCCTTGTAATAGATTTCCAACTTCCATGTTTTGCAGAAATCATTCTAGAATCTGCAAGCTACCAAGGAGGTCCTTATAAATAGCCATCCTCTAAGTTCTTGATCCGTCTTTTTGCAATTACTATATTATTAAAGGTATCAAACCTTAGAGTTATGTTTTTTTTTTCTTTTAAATGGAATTGGAGATCATAGAAAATTGGGCCTCTGCTGTTTCTAGAAGGTGAAAGTCATACATATTCCTATATTTCCTATATTCCTGACTGCCTTCTTGTATTGCCAAGTTCGTGGAAAAAGAACACATCACTATGAATTCCATTTCTATATTTGCATGTGATCAATTTGAAAAGTATTATAAGAGTTCGTTGCATACAACTTTCTCTTTTTCTCAAGGAAGTTGGAATTTATAAAATTAGATGTATTTTTCAGGGGTCAACTCAGGGTTTTTCCAGGGAAAACCTCTGGAAATTGGTTCTTTACTTATCTTGAATTAGGTATATAAGAGATAAGATGGGTGTACTAGCAAATAGATTCGAGAAACAGGACTTGAACACTCAAAACCAATCTTAAAAAAAGAAAAGAGTAGAGAAACAAATGGAAAGAAAACAAAAATATCAGAACAAAAAATAACTATTTTGGATATAAGCTGGAAATAAAATTTCTCTCATTCTAAGTTTTATCAGATAAAGTCAATTCATTTAGCCACTGAAAAAACCAAAATTAAAAACAAAGAAGAAAAATAACTAATAGAAAGTATTATTAATCTAAAAATGAAAAATGTTCTCAGACTTTATAAAAAATAAATTTTGAGGAATATGATGTGTAAAGTAGATGGTATTAGTTAGTACTTTCTGTATATTATATTGTTTATTTGAACATTTTCAATTCTCCCTCATTAGCATGCAAATTCTATGAGGCAGTGAACTTGTCAGTTTCTTAGTGATTAGCAAATGTATACTGAATGGCACAATTTACATATCTATATTCTAACTTGCTTTATTCTCAGTGCAAATTATTTTCTAAGTTTTATTCTCAGAGAATTAAAAAAAATCTCTTTTTTGTGAGACTACCTCATCCTAACCTCCAAGTGCTTACAGAAAAAATGTATTTTTTTCCTTTATGAACTCTTTGTTCACAGAAATAAAAATGGTCAGGTCAAAGTGAAAAGTTTTAAAGCATGATCTTAAGTGATTTATTCAAAACACTTTGAATATTCTAATTGAACATAACAATCTATTGTCTAACTAATATGCAAACTCTCTGCTTATCTGCAGATTCTTTTACTCTGTGACAGAGGTTCTCCAACACTTTTTAAATATTTTTTTAATTTAAATTCAATTTGCCAACATATAGTATAACACCCAGTGCTCATCCCATCAAGTACCCCAAACTTCTTTTTCTGTTTATTTCCAATATACCCCCAGGAAAAATGTGCGGTGGATGGAAGTCATCCTAGGACAGGATGCATCCAGGCGTGGCTGCACAACTTTTGTTATTTTCATGTGAATTTAAAAGTTTAGGGATCACTGATAAATGATATTCTACTACCATTATTAATAAGCAAAATGAAGTATATCAGGCATGAGTTGTTTTTAGGTATCCCAAGCAGCAACCTTCTAGTCACTTCTTAAGAATTTAGTCCCACAAATCTTCTCTTTGATTAGCAGGGCCTTGGGTTTCTGGCATAGGTTCTGACATTATAAACAAATTCAAGGTGCTGGCCTGGCTCCCAAATATGGAAGCAAAATGAACTTCAAAATATGGTTGGGGGACAACAATCCAGGCAAATACACACATGTACACACACGTACACACACGTACACAGAGTCTGAAGAAGGAGAAAGTTCTAAAGTAGCAGGAGGAAAATGCTGATAAAACTAGAGAGGGATTTGATTTCTGGGTATGATACTAGGCTGGGCCAGCTATTGAAGATCCTGGTTAGTGGCATATTCTTCCACCTGTCCTCCAGGAACATATTCAGAAGGATAGGGAGAACAAAACTTCTAGAGCTAGCTGGGAGACAATAAAAACATAAGCTCTAAGTTGTATGTACATGTAACCAGAAGCCACTGAGACAGAAATGAAGAAGGAAGAGGTAGAAATGCAGCCATGAAGAAGGGGATGAGAGGAGCACCTGACAAGGGCAGAGGAATAGTCATGACTATGTCATTAATGTTACCTTCTTTAAAGCAAGAATTGCAGAAGCGAGACATGAGACAATGGCAACTATTTGTTAGGTACTTTGTGTATACATGTCTTATCCATCACATTTTATCTTCACAACCACCTCATAAGTAGATGCTACTAGTAATCCATTTGAAGAAGAGGAAAGTGAGTGATGCAGAGGTTAGTTAGTAGTTTCTGGATCATGGTTAGTAAATGATAGAGTTGGTATGTAATCACAATCTGACTTCAGAATTAAGTCCTCAATGCATTATACAGAGTGATATGCTATCACTGAGCCAACCACCAAATGTGCATTTATATGAACCTACTTACCTCCTTAAGGTTCAATCTAGTTACTTAAGTTAATTCCATTGTTGTGATCAATTCTCTATACTAATCACGACCTTCTTGTATGACTCCATAGATGTACCTAAAATAAAAACAGGTAGAATGAATTATGTTTCTAATAAATGTAAAGGCATTTACCAGGCAACACATGATTAGTGTCAACTGTTCTTAATGCTTCTGACAACTAGCAAATTGCTTGGTTACAAGCAAATAGATGCTTCAACAGAGACCTGTGACAAAGGATAAATGACAAAAATCTAGGATTGAATCCTGCCCAATCTCTCAACCACCGTTAAATCAGCCCTAAATTAGTGAATTGAAGTTTTACCAAAAGAAAACAGACGACCTGTGCTCTTTGTGTCATTCTGTCAATTCAACAATGGACACCAACCTGTGAATTCTCTTTACTTTCATCTACTTCTTCTAGGTTTCCTAGAATAATATGTCTAATAATAAAAAGACAAAAAACAGAACTCAATTTGATTAGTGCACTAAATTTCTATTCATTGCACTAAACTTCATCATTCTTGTTCTACCACTAGGATATTTCAATGTCTCTATTCCTCACTATGGTTTAAGTTCCACAGTGGAAGACTACTACAGATAGTTCTGTTTTTTTTTTTTATTGTTTTCTTTTTTATGTCCAGCATAACATATAACACATAGTAGTTGATCAGTAAATACTTGTTGAAAGAAGACATGAGTCATAGGAATATAAATATTTGCTAAATAGATGCATAAATATTTACAAAGAAAAGTGTTCTACTATAAATCAGATTACCAACATTTAAAAAATATCAATCATGAACTTACATAAAACATGAATAACCAAAATAAGGCCTCATCATTATCAGTGTTTCTGGCCATGCTTCCAATTTACTACTTTCTTATTAGAGATGGTCTTTTTTTGTCCTCAAGCCTTGAGTAGAATTGTTTCCACTTGCTCTTCTACCTGACACTTTAAGAACTTATTTAGAATGTTTTCCTTTGTTTTTGAGCCTAATCACAATCCCATGAATGTGTATAGCAATAACATGCAATTAAAAACAAAAATGCATAAAAGTAATCATCTTGGTGTTGTACAACACAAAGGATCGATGCAGAATTTCTGATTTGGTTGTTTTAAAGTGAAATAAGATAATGTGCAGGGATTCTCTACATAAGCTAGCATATAAATGGATATGTGTAAAATTGAGCATTTCAAGAAGGTTGCATAGAGGAGCCTTCATTCACCTCCTCCCGCAGGCACATCAAATATATAGCTACATATGAAACAATTTGCTCCACAACAAAAGATTAAACGGTCACATCAAGACAGGTAGGAGAGAGAGAGACACAGTCTCATCAAAACTCCTCCCCCAGCACTGCAACCAACAATCTGGAGGGATCTCAGAAATATAGAGCTTCTCCCTGAGTGAGAAGCTTGGGTCCCACATCAGGTGCCTCAAGCCTTGGCACTTGCACCAAAGAGGTGAGCCCCTGAAGCTCCAATTCTGAAAATCAACAGGGCTTATGTCCAGGAGACCCAAAGGAGTGTAGGAAACTGAGATTCCATTCCTAAAGGACTTGGACATAGATTCATTCATTTCAGAACCCAGCAAAAAACCCAGTAGTTTGAAAAGTACCTAGATCATATGTGAAAGGGATTTGTTAGCTAACCTTAAGGCATCTGCCAAAGAGACAGTGGCCTGTTGGAACTCTCCTCAAGGCTGGATGTCCTGGACCCTCTTTTTTTTTTAATTTTAAAATTTATTTTTATTTATTTATTTATTTATTTATTTATTTATTTATTTATTTATTTATTTATGTTTTCTACTCTCTCCCTTTACCTTGCAAGGATGGGCAGGTACATGCAGTCATAATACGCTCCCCTGTTCACTAGAGCCATTCCATTAAAATGAGCATGCTCTGCACCCTTCCACTCCCCTGCTGAAACCTATGGGCATATCTTGGCCTTATGCTATCCTGTTGCCTTGCCAACACTGACTGATATGCAGTTTACACAGGCATAACTCTTGAGCACCTGGCTCCAGCAGTCAGTGAGGCTTGCATTCTGGACCCGATGGAATTGAAACAGAGAGACAGAACTTAGTAGGCTCCAGACCACAGGGTACTGCACAAACCGTGTTGAAACATAAATCCAGTCTGCCTATGAAAAAGGCCCATTTATTTATCTGGACCTTTAGTTTGAAGGGCAAGTTTTGCTACATATATAGAGGCTATCGTAGTGCTCCCAGGGAATGTAGGCCATCTTTGTGCTCTCTCTTGACCTTGCTACAACTCCCTAGTACCTCCAGAAAGGAGCTTATACACTTTTCTAGAGACCTCATTTTATAACTATTGCCAAGGGGACACTTCCATATCACCAGGTCTGGAGGTCAACAGAGTTCACAATTGTGGTCCCACAGAATTATATATATTTGAACACTTTAAAGGCTGCTACCCACAGGTCTGGTTTCCAATCAGCCTCAATCTAGGTGCTGCTTGAAATCTCTCCCTTCAGAATACTGGCTGGTCTTGGCACACCACCAATAACTGGGACCTATCAAGAATAAATCAAAAAAAAAAAAAAAAGAATAAATCAGATTGGCTAGACAATCATAAAGTTTCAAGGGATAACCAAAAGGTAGGGCAAAGTTGAAGTTTCATTTCCTACAAAATATCACTCATTCAGGACTGGGAAAAGTAGGTGTTTTGCCTGATACATTGAAATAAACACAGGCACTAGGCAAAATGGGGAAACAGAGGATATATTCTGAGTGAAAGAACAAGATAGAACCTCAGAAAAAAAGATACCTTAAAAAAAATGATGAGCAATTTATCTGTTAAACAGTTCAAAGTAAAGGTCATAAAGATGTTCACCAAACTCAGGAGAAGAATGAGTGAACACAGTGAGAACTTCAACAAATAGAAAATATAAGAAAGTATCAACAGAAATCAGAGTTGCACAATATAATAACTCAACTGAAAATACACTAGACAGTTTCATCGGCAGAATCGATGAAGCAGGAAAACAGATCAGCAAGCTGGGAGACAAAGTAAGGAAACTCACCTAGACAGAGCAGGAAAAAGAAAAAAAAATGATTTCAAAAAGTGACGATAACTTAAAGACCCTATGGGTCTGGAGTGGTTAACATTTGCAGAATAGGGGTCCCCAAAGAAGGAGAAAAGGTAAGAAAAGTTATCTGAAAAAATAATAGCTGAAAACTTCCCTTATCTGGGGGATAGTTCCAAATAAGATGATCTCAAAGAAATGCACACCAAGATATATTATAATTAAAATGTCAAAAATAAAGAAAGAATCTTAAAAGCAGTAAGAGAAAAACAGCTTGTTACATATAAGGGTACCTTCCAAAGACGATCAGCAGATTTTTAAGCAGAAATATTGCAGGTGAGAAGAAAGTGGCATGATGTATTCAAAGTACTAAAGGAAGAAAAAAAAAAAAAAAAGAAGTCTTCCAACCAATATACTCTCTCTGGCAAAGTTATTATTATTATTGAAGAATTGAAGGAGAGATAGAGTTTTTCCGACAAGCAAAAAGTAAAGGAGTTCGTCATCTCTAACCAGGTCTTATACAAAATGTTAAAGGAACTTCTTTAAGCAGAAAAGAAAGGCCACTAATTAGTAACAAGAAAACATATGAAAGTAAAAATCTCACTAGAAAAAAGTAAATATATAGTAAATATAGTGGATTAATCACTGTTAAAGCTAATATAAAAGTTAAAAGATAAAAATAATTTAGAAATTATTGTAACCATAGTAATTACATAAGGAACACCCAAAATAAAAATATGAAAATATAAAATGTGGGAAGAGTAAAAATATGGAAGTTTAGAATATACTGAAACTTAATTTGCCATCAACTTAAAAAAGACCATTATATGTGAGCCTCTTGGAAATCACAAACCAAAAACCTACAGTAGAATCAAAATATAATGAGAAAGGAATCTAAGCATAACATTAAAGAAAATTCTCAGACCAAAAGGAAGAAAGAGAAGAAGAAGAAAGGAATGGAAATGAACTACAAAACAGTCAGAAAATAATTAATAAAATGCGAGTAAGTATATATATGCCATTAATTACTTTAATGATTATAATTATTACATGTATAATCCAATAAAATGAATTTAGTCCAATAAATGGACTCAGTTCACCAGTCAAAAGACATAGAGTGGTCAAATTAGAAGATGATGATAATGATGACTATAAACATCTGGATGCTGCCTAGAAGAGATTCACTTCAAATAAGAACACATAGCCTGAAAGAATGAAAAAGGTGTTCCACACAAATGGAAAGCAAAAGAAAGCTGGGTAGCCATTCTCATAACAGACAAAATAGACTTTAGAATAAAGGTCATAATAAAAGTCAAAAATAGTTATTACATAGGATGTCTGGGTGGCTTAAGCACTGCTGAGCATCTGCCTTCAGCTCAGGGTGTGTGATCCCAGGATCCCGAGATCAAGTCCCATGTTGGGCTCTCTGCAGGAAGCCTGCTTCTCCCTCTGCCTCTGTCTCTGTCTCTCATGAATAAATAAAATCTTAAAAAAAATAGTCATTACATAATGATAAAAGCATCAATCCAACAAGAAGATATAACATTTGCAAACATTTATGCATAGATATAGCTAAATATATAAAGCAAATATTAGCATATCTAAACAAAGAAATTAACAGTAATACACTAATAGTAGGAGGCTTTAATACCCTACTTACATCAATGGATAGACCATCCAGACAGAAAATCAACAAGGAAAAACTGACCCTAAATAACAAAATTAGACCAGATGGTTTTAATAGATATATATAAAACATTCCATTCAAAAGCAGTGGAGTACATATTCTCAAATGCACATAAAATAGTCTCTAGGATAGGTCACACAACAAGTCTCAATAAATTTAGGAAGACTGAAATCATATTAAGCATGTTTTCTGACCATAATGATACAAAACTAGAAATCAGTTATAAGGAGAGAATAGGAAAAATCATTAATGTGTGATTAAGCAACATGCCACTGAATAACCAAAGAGTCAATTAAGAAATCAAAAGGAAAAATTTTTAAAAATACATTGAGACAGGTGAAAATGGAAATACAACATCCCCAAATCCGTGAGATTTAGTGCAATTTCTAAGAGGAAAGTTCAAAGTAATACAAGACTATCTTAAGAAACAAACAAACAAAAAATCTCAAATAAACATTTACATATAAACAAATAAACATATAAACAAATAACTTTGCATCTACAGGAACTAGAATAAAAAAGAACAAATGAAGCTCAAAAGTAGTAGAAGAAAAAATAAAGAGTAGAAATAAGTGGAACAGAGACTAAAGAGACAATAGAGAAGATAAGGAAAGTAAGAGCTAATTCTTTGAAGGGGTAAACAAAACTGACAAACCTTTAGCTAGACTCACTATTAAAAAAAGACGGGGGACTAAAAAATAAAATCAGAAATAGAAGAAGGGAAGTCACAACTGATACTGTAAAAGTCATAAGATAAAGGTTATATCTATTAACCAGTTACATGCTAACAAACTGGACATCCTAGAAGTGGATAAATTCCTAGAAATATACAATTTTCCAAGACTAAATCATGAAGAAACAGAATATCTGAATAAAGAAATTACTAGTTGTATGGACCTTGACTATATGCTGAGTGATAAATCAGAGGAAGACAAATACCATATATCATTTATATGTGGATTCTAACCAAACAAAACAAATGAATAAACAAAATATAACAAAACAAAACTCATTAGATACAAAGAATAAATTAGTGTAGTCAAAGGGGAGGGAGGTTGGGGTGGGTAAAAGAGGTCAAAAGGTACAAACTTCCAGTTATAAAATAAGTAGCTCATGGGATGTAATGTATAGCACAGTGACTATAATAAAAAATATTGTATTGCTTATTTAGAAGTTGCTAAAAAAGTAAATCTTCAAGTTCTCATCATAAGAAAAAAATATGTTTGTATGGAGATGGATGGCAACTCTACTTATTGTGCTAATCAATTTGCAGTGTGCACAAATATGTATTTTTTAAAGATTTTATGTATTTATTCATGAGAGACAGACAGAGAGAGAGAGAGAGGCAGAGACACCGGCAGAGGGAGAAGCAGGCTCCTCGCGGGGATCCCAATGTGGGACTCGATCCTGGACCCCAGGATCATGCCCTGGGCCAAAAATATACGCTCAACCACTGAGCCATCCAGGTGTCCCCAGTACATACAAATATTGAACCATTATCTTGTACACCTGCAACTAGTGTTATATATCAATTGTATCCCAAACTGCTTAGTTATTAATTGATCATCTATCAGTACAAGACATTTAGTTGGAATTAAATACCCTGCACCCCACTCCTCAATTTTACTGACCCCAGGTTTTAGTTTTCCATTAAAAAGAAAGTCATAAAAAGTCAGAGCAAAAGGTTAAAAGGAGAGGCATATAAATGAAAGAGCATCAGTGAATTCCAATCTGCATAGATTTTTATGTAGAATACACAATAGTCAAAATCATGTTAAGTGAATATTAGAACCTATAGATTTTTCTTTCAGGAACTTCAGTAAATTATTTTGCCCCAATCTCAGTCTTCTCATCTATAAAATGACAACTATGAAAAACATTTTACCCTTCGCATGGTTCTTTTTTGGAGGAAGAAGATACTATACAAATGCAATATATCTGCCCCAGATTTTCAGCCAATTATTGTGAACAGAAGTGTACTCACCGCTTCTATTTTTTCTTCTATTTATAAAGAACCATTCTAATCAAGTTTGGTTTGGGTTTTATCAGTTTTCACCATTGCTTTTCTTTTCTCTATTTCATTGATTTCTGCTCTAATCTTGTTTCTTTTCTTCTGCTTGCTTTAGATTTACTATTCTCTCCCTCTTTTCCCCAGTGAATTGAAGTGAAACCTGATTTATTTATGATGATTTTTTCATGTTTAATATAGGCCTTAGAGCTATAAATTTCCCTCTAAGCGCTGTCTTATATTGTATCCCTTATTTAAATCTGCATTTTAACTCACCTCAAGGTAGTTTCTAATTTCCCTACCAATTTCATGGCCTTGCATATGGTCTATCCTGCAGAAGATTGAACTTGAAAGAATATATATCATGCCATTTTGGAATGGACTGTTCTACAAATCTGTTAGAATACTTGCTTTATAATGCCTTATTATCTTATTTCTGTCCATGTTTCTATCCAATATTGAAAGTAGGATGTTGAAATCTCTATTAGTGTCGAATTGCCTTATTTCGTTCTTCAGGTTGTTCAGTTTTTGTTTCATATATTTTGGGACTGCGTTGTTAAGTGATATATGCTTAAAACTGCTATAGCTACCTGATGGATTAAATTTTTTATCACTAACAAAATGCTCCTTTAGTTCTAGCAACATTATTTTCTTTTAAACCTATTGTATTTTAAATTAGTATAGGCACTCTAACTTTCTGATGTCTGCTATTTGTATGATACATCGTTTTCTATCTTTTTGTTTTATTTTGTTTTACTCTAACCCTATTTCTTTGCATCTAAAGTACGTCTCCTGAAAACAGTATAATTGGAACTTTAAAAAAAAAATCCAATCTGATAGGAGTGCGTGGGTGGTTCGGTTGGTTAAGCGATCTACTCTTGATTTCAGCTCAGGTCATGATCTCAGAGTTGTGAAATCAAGCTCAGAGTTGGGCTCCATGCTTAGCAGGGAGTCTGCTTGAGATTCTCTCCTTCCTCTGCTTATGTGCTCTCTCTCTAAGATAAATAAATAAATCCTTAAAAAGAAAGAAAGAAAAGAAAAGAAGAAAAGAAAAGAAAAGAAAAGAAAAGAAAAGAAAGAAAGGAAAGGAAAGGAAAGGAAAGGAAAGGAAAGAAAGCCCCTCGAAACGAACAGAACAAAGACAGAAAGAAGAAAGACACAAGAAAAACAAGAACAGAAAGAAAGAAAGAAAAAAGAAAGCAAAAGCCCGACTCCCCCCACTCCCCCCCTCCCCCCCCCCCCACCCCCACACCCCCCCCCCTAACACACCCTGCACTAAGCAACCTTCCTTCCTTCCCATTCCTTCCCTTCCCTTCCCTTCCACTTCCCTTCCCCCTGCAGGTGTCAAAGAAGGAAAGAAAAGAAATTAACCCAAAAATACAATAAATAAATAAATCCAGTCTCATTGTTTTCTCTCATTCTTTTCAAGCTTTCTCTTTGTCTTTGTGTTTCAGCATTTTTACAGTGATATGTTTAAATGTAGATTTCTTTGTATGTATCCTTCTTGGATTTTTTTTTTAAGTTTCCTCATGGTGGAGATTAATGTTCTTAATCAAATTTTAGATGTTTTCAGCTATTCTACAGATATTTTTTCTATCACTTTGTAGTCATAATAATGCCTCTCCCCACATATGATGATGTTCTAATTGCCAGGACCTGTGATTAATTACCTAAACATCACAAAATAAATTTTTCAGATATGACTAAGTTCAGAATTTGAAATGCATAAATTACTCTAGATTATCTGAGTAGCATCAATGTAATCACAGGGTTATTATAAGTGAAAGAAGGAGAGGACAGATACAGAGCCAGGGAAGGAGATGTGACAATGAAAGCAGAAGTCTGAGGAAAGTGAGATTCCTAGATTTGGCTTATGAGCCTAAGAATGCAGGGTCTTTTAAGATATGGAAAAAAAAACAAAATGAAACAAAACAAGTACAAACAAACAAACAAAAAGCAAGAAAACAGATTCTCTTGTGGAGCCTTCACCCTGCTGACACCTTGAATTTAGTCTCAAAAGACCCATTTTGGACTTTCAGCCTCCAGAAATATAAAATTTAAAAATTGTGGGTTTTTTTAAAGTCATTGTGTTTGTGGTGATTTATTATAGCTGCAATGGGAAACTATTATAGTTCATCTTTTCTCTCCTTTCTTTCTGAATTTCAATAAGTAGTATATGGGTATTTAATGTTTTCACATGCATAAGAAAGTAGAGATAAAAATAGATGTTACTTATAAAGAACTAACTCTTCTTAAAGGCAGATATATAATAATTATTTTCAAAGTGTCTGTTAAAGTACCAGAGTACACAACTAAAAAAAATTAATAATTTGAAATATTTGAGCATAATAAGTCAATTATCTTTGCAGAGCCATCAAATGTGTTTACCTCTGGATGCCAGTGCTTTTTCAAACCTATTTTCTCATATTTTGTTATTTCAGCTTATTTATAAATAAGCACATTTTGCTGATGAATTATAATTAGATAAAAGAACAGAAATTATGGTTGATAAAATAATTGTTTTTCTGAAAAAAAAATAGTGTTTTACATTGTGAACCAGTATAATCAATTAGTGTATCAATTAGGGGCATTTTCATCTATTTTAAAATCTCATTATTTCATTTCCCAATGCTTTTTAATAAGTCACTTTTAAAAGAACTAGTTGAAAAATTTTTTTAAATGGAATTTATTGCAAGGTTGTCTTTTTTTTAAGAAATGTGAGTTAAAACTATTTATCTTGCTTAAAGTTTACTTTTTAATAAAAGTGCCTAAAGTATATCCAGATTGAGATTTTAAAACTTAGAAAAGCTAACCGAGTGTCATTTATATTCTTAATTTAAAAAAGCTAGAAGTCATGAGGATTTCTGTTATAGACACTACTGAAGGGCAGACTTCCTAAATTTCACTGCTAAACAAAATATTGCTCATGGTTTTGCTTTTACAATAATTATGACAGGCAGAAAAACAAAGGTATGTACCATGGACTACCATCAAGTTTCATATCTTCAGATTCGCCACCAGAGAGAAACTGGCTTGCTTGCCTAACTGCAAGCTCTTAGAATGCCAAGGAAATGTCTTCTGGTTGTATTTACTAAAAGCTGGATCATAAAACATGTACATTTAGAGTGAACCCAAGGCTAAGAGATTGTTTAGGCCATTTGTCTCATTTTTAATGCATCTTACAGATTTGTGGGGGACTATCCAATGCCAGAAAACATGCCATAGTTTTAAGCATGGGATTTAACCATTACCGTCGAAGCTATGGCCCAGATTATGATTTGATTCAGATGAAAGGAGAATGCAGTCAAGAGCATAAAAAGAGGACCAGGTACTTGAGAAAGCACTGAATAGCAAGAAAGTGGGAGTGAGCCTTCTGCATAAAAAGACTAACTTTCCATTTGTTCCCTGTCTCACTGTCCATTTCTCATAACTTAGATTATAGACAAAATCAGTTCAAAATTTTTTCCTTTTTTTTTCATTTTTTTATTGGAATTCAATTTGCCAATTCATCCGATTATTTTTTTTAATATTTTAAGTTTTCTAACTAGTTTGGTGCTCCTTCATCCATATTTTCTAAAAGTGTCTCTTCATTGTTTAATATATTTATGACCTTGGGGCACATTGATACATGTTGAAATTCATGAGAGAGTTTGGTGCATTAAGTATGTGTATGGTTTTGTATGTGTATCAGAAAAGGGAAGGATGAGTAGGAATATATATTAATATAAGTTAATAATTGGAAACCTGGCAACTAGAAAATTGCCATTCCTTCTTCCAACTGCATCACTCACAGACACAGCAACTCTGCTCTCCCTCCAGACCAAGATAAAAATCAATTATCAGGGCAGCCCAGGTGGCTCAGTGGTTTAGCGCCACCTTCAGCCCAGGGCATGATCCTGGAGACGGGGGATCTCCCTCTGCCTGTGTCTCTGCCTCTCTCTCTCTCTCTCTGTCTCTCATGAATAAATAAATAAAATCTTAAAAAAATCACATTATCAATGAAGAAACAAAGACTATCTTCAGATAAAAGCATATGAAAATATACTGATTTTAGAATAGTAGGTTCTCAATTTTTTTTTTAAATTGATTGATTTGACAAAGAGAGTACAAGCAGGGGAAGTGGCAGACAGGGAGAGGGAAAAGCAGGCTCCCCACTGAGCAAGGAGCCTGACACAGGACTAGACCCCAGGACTCTGGGATCATGACCTGAACCAAGACAGATGCCTAACTGACTGAGCCACCCAGGCATCGGCTCTTAAACTTACATATATATATATATATATGATTATATATAAACAGTATATACATATGATTATATAAAAGATATAAAATCATACATAAGATATACACACGATCATATATAAATGATCTTCCTTACAAAAGACTAATGATTTACAACCTTCACTTTATAATAGTTATGCTTCATTTCTGTTAACTGGGGAAATATGCATTGATCGAAATCTATATAAATAAATATTTTAATAAATAATGTCATCTACAAACATTTAAAAAATATATTCATATATATATATATATAGTGGTGGATGTGTTAATTGACTAGATGGAAGGAGTCTTTTCACTGTCTATGTATATCAAATCATCACATGTACATTTTAAATATCCTATTGTCAATTACACTTCAATAAAGCATTTTTTAAAATATACTACACATGTGTAGACCGCATGAGTTTTCTTTTAGTCTTCAGGCAACCGTTACTGTGTTCATGGATTTCAAAGTCTTAGAAATAAGTCTTTGCTCTCAGATGTTCCCAATGCACACGATGGGGACCATGGACTTAAATTGTGATTTTAAAGCAATTTTGATGCAAGAACGTTCTTTCAAAGGAAATTCTCACATGGAAGTGCAATTTAAGCAATAAATGGGGCTAGGTTGCTCTGTCTGGATTCTCGAATTTCTGTCTAGTTCACCCGGACCCTCTCCCTTATGTACCACCTCTTTCCTCTTCCCCTGAGGTCCTCTTTGCTCACTAAGGGAAGACCATTGAACCAACTTCAATGGTTTATAAAAGCATTTGTCCATGTAGGCATAATCAGATCAAAGGAATCTTTCTACAGCATAAATGTTTAAGTGACTAGGTACGGAGCTACAACTTTAAACATATAGTTCAAAGAACTTCAATTTCTCTAGCAGATTCTACTTGGAATGCTTCAGCCAGTTTTTCTCAACAGTACCTGCAAGATTAGAAATCTATGGAAAAGAACTGTTGTATGCTTTTTTGAGCTACAATTCATGGTAGAGAACATTGTACTTGATTACCTGACCAAGCGTAGAAAACTTCGAGTTATTTTCAATTACCATTATTCCATTACTCTTTTTTTTAAACCACGGTGGATCCTTAGATTTTCCAATAATGTTTGCCCTTTTATGTATTCACTTTCCATTAGATCTAATATATAATTTAGGTTAAAAATCAGAATCAGAGAATTTATGTTTTTCATCCTGTTGGAAGCATAATTATGAATAGTTATTAACAGCATTGGCTATGTTACTGCCAGGTTTTGTTTTGAGGCAATTTAATACTGTGCTTTAGGCTTTACATACATTATCCCATTTCAATAATCCCATAAATTAGACATTATTCCTACAGGCATTTTTAGATGAGGCAGCTTAACATTCATCAGGTGAAATAATTTACCCCAAGTCTTAGAGTGTTTGAGGTGAGAAGCCAGGTTCAAATCCAGACCTCACATCAGAGCCTGGATTCTTACTCATTTATCAAAATGTCTAACAATACATTTTTTAACCTGCGTTTCTCCTAGGAGGATTTAAGGTTGAATAACATTTACTGCACATTTTTCCATAAAAGAAAAAAATAAATACTTAGTATAAAAATACAAAGCAGAAGAAAGAGAAAGAAAATCAACCACTTTAATAATGCCTACATAAAGACACTATTGTGTGTTGATTTTTCTTGTAATCTTAAATAATATTTACAAAGCTATGATCATACCACCTGTGCAATTTTATATGCTGTTTTCTTAATTTCACCTAAATAAGCATTTTCATATTATTATGCCCTCTTTTAAAAATCACATTAAAAGACTTCACAGTATTTTATTTAAACAATAAGTATTCAAGTATTGTTAGACATTCAGGTGATTTTAACATGGTTTCTATTATAAATCTGTGTTGGTCAAAAAAATAAAAATAAAAAAATAAATAAATAAATAAAAATAAAAAAAATAAAAAATAAAAAAAAAATCTGTGTTGGTCATAACAGAACGCATGTTTTATCCTTCAAAATCGTAATTGCTTTCTTAAGGGAATGTGTCTTAAAAGTGAAGTTACCATTTCTAGTGGTTATAAACCCAGTTAAAGTTCTTTTTGTATATGTCAACATCTTTTCCAAAGGCTTCTGTAAGTTAACCATTAGAACAGAAATGAGCAAATGTACAGTTTACTACATGTCACAAGTCTGCATACATTATATTCAGCAATAAACTTAGAAGATGCTATAGTGGAAAACTATCCATCTTATATCCACCCTCTCTCTATCCTTTAAAATCTAGCAAAGCAGATGGGAGGAAATGGATTTATATATTTAAACACATGAAAAAAAAATAACAATTATCCAAAGTACTAATAAAATAAAAGAAGATACACAGCACTCCTCCAATCATCTCCTATAAGTGACTTAAAGCCATGTCTAGAAGACCCCCACCATCCCCTTCAGACAACTCTCACCTTGGCAGAAGCAGGCCAGAATATTTAAAAAGAATTTTCATAAGAAGGAGATCCACACACACCTATAGTTTCTCTCAACTAAGGAAATCAAGTTCCATTCTTTGGCACACTGCTTTCGTTACTCCCCTCTGGGCCCTCACTCAATAGTCTTATCCCGTATGTCATCAGAGTTTCTTTTAGTTAAAAATGGTGATGGTTACTTCACGGTTTAATTTGATTGGGCCCCAGGTTGTCCAAATATCAAGTTAAACATTATTTCTGGGTATTTTCGACAGGTTGTTTCAGCAAGAGATTAGTATGTGAGTTGGTGGACGGAGTAAAGCAGGTTGCTGAACCCAGGGTGGATGAGCGTTATCCAAACTGTAGAGGGCCGGGATAGAACAAAAAGAGAATTCACTTTCTACCTCGCTGTTTGATCTGAGATTCAGGCTTATCCTGCACTCAGACTGGTAAGTACGCCAGGGGCTCCCCTGGTTCCCAAGCCTTTGGACTCAGGCTAGAACTATGTCATCAGCTTTTCTGCTGGCTTCCAGTTTACACAGCAGATTGTGGTTTCTCAGCAATAGGACAAAAGCCAATTGTCTGTGATCTATAATCTATAAAATGACAAGGTCTCTCTCTCTCTCTGTGTCTCAAACACTCCCACTCTTTCCTATGTAGAGAGGAGGAAGATATATCCCTCTATATATTTAATGTCTATATTTATATTATCTATCTATCTAATCTATTATCTGCTATTTTTTCCTGTTTTTCTGGAAAACATTGACTTCTACACAAATATCTATGTTCATTTCTTTCTCTCCTTAATAAATTGTGATTTTTATTATTTCCTATTAACTGTTATTTTAAGAGCCAGCCCAGACATTACAACAGTATCCTTTACTTATCAAAAGTTTAATGTAAATAATTTAAATATTTCTTGTTAAAACATTTTAACTCTACTGACCTTGATACTTTAATGCAAGAGTTGCTGGATATTTACTTCTATATATGTCACACACCCATATATTGCTGTTTTATATAGCCAATTATCACCTTTGATGAATATTCATATTCACATTTTTCATTCCTTTTTTTTTCTTTTTCATTTCTACTTCTTTGAGTTTCTATCTAGGATTACTTTCTTTTTCATAAAATAATTTGTTATTTTCTTTAGTGATGGTAACAAATGCCTTCTTTTTTTTCTAAAAATGTTTTAATTATATTATGTTTGAAGAATTTGGTGGGGGGGAGTAGGATTCTGAGATGGGAGCAACTGGTTTTGTCCCCCCGCCTCCTGCTTCTACTGGTCTCTACTGTTTATTTTAATGTTTTCTGTCAGTGAATTATTGCTCCTTTGAAAGTAATCAGTCGGTTTCTCTGGCTATTTTTAAATCTTTCTTTTCTTTCTTTCTTTCTTTCTTTCTTTCTTTCTTTCTTTCTTTCTTTTCTTTCTTCTTTCTTTCTTTTCTTCTTTCTTTCTTTCTTTCTTTCTTTCTTTCTTTCTTTCTTTCTTTCTTTCTTTCTTTCTTTCTTTCTTTCTTTCTTTCTTTCTTTCTTTCTTTCTTTCTTTCTTTCTTTCTTTCTTCTTTCTTTCTTCTTTTTTTCTTGGAAGGATAGGTATCACTTTTTTTTTTTTTTTTTTTTAAGATTTATTTATTTGAGAGACGAAGCATGGGGGTGAGAGGGACCGAGCGAGAGGGAGAGAGGATCTTAAGCAGACTCCACATTGAGCCTGAAGCCTGATGTGAGGCTTGATCTCATGACTCTGAGACCACAACCTGAGCTGAAACTAGTCTGATGCTTAACTGACTGAGCCAGGCAGGTGAGCCAGGTATCACTTTTATTATGGTATGTTATGGTACATTTTCTTTGTATTTATCTTACATTGTGCAAATAATCTTGAACGTGTAGCTGAAAGTTTAATCAGCTTAGAAAAATCTTTGTTCGTATCTATTTTATTTTTTTATTTTATTTTATTTTATTTTATTTTATTTTATTTTATTTGTCTGTTTCAAGTTTTTATTTAAATTCCAGCTAGTTAATGTATAATGCATTATTAGTTTCAGGTGTAGAATTTAGTGATTCATCACTTACATATAATACCCAGTGCTCATTACAAGTGCCTTCCTTAATGCCCATCACCATCTAGCCCATCCCCCTGCCCACTCTCCCTCCAGCTAACCTGTTTGTTCTCTATAGTTAAGAGTCTCTCTTATGATTTGCCACTCTCACTGTTTTTCTTTTTTTTCCCCTTTGTTCATCTATATTTTGTTTCCTAAATTCCATATGAGTGAAGTTATACAGTATTTGTCTTTCTCTGACTGAATTTAACTATTTCCAAAAATATATATGTATAGTTATATTTTGGAACATTTTGCCTTCTCTCTTGCTTTCTAAAGCACAGAGCTTTGTATATATATGAATAATAGACTTTAAAGGCGCTCCCCTCTATACGTATGTGATATATAAATCACAAAGTTCTCAATTTCAAAACTAGAGCAAAGGACTTTATCTTCTAGCAAAATGCTAAATTTTCAAATTAAAATAAAATGATGGTATTATGAAGAAGTTTACATTTTAATTATTTTTATATTTAAAATTTATATCTATAATTATAAAGCACATTTACAATTGTACATCAAAATTGGCTTATTTCATCCTTCTAAACACATATTCACTGACTGTCTATTGTTGCTTTAATAAGTCTTATCCCATATTGAGATATGAGAAGCAATTCAGATTATATATTCTAGGGTTCAGATTTTAGATTTTCCTGAATATTTTATAAAAGATTAGAACCATGTGATAAATATGGAAATTATGATCCCCATTAAAATTAAATTTTAAAAGAGATAAGGTGTGTCAATCAGTATCCTTTGATTTGTCAGTATTTCTTTTAAAAGTCTCTCCTTTATATGTAAGTGATGAATTATATTTCCAACAGCATCCTCTGTATTCACCCTCTTCCCGATTGCTCTAACTTTAGGGCTGGACCAGGCATAGTGAGAGTCCTAAAGGACTGCAGTGCTTGGAGCCAAGGAGGTGATAGGTCCCTTGAGAATAAAAAACTAGACAGATGATCCCACCAATGCACTACTATGAATAGACAGAAAGGAGAATAAAAATGATCACAAAAAGAAACAAGAGAAATGAAACAAAAATTGAAGTTCAGTGTAAGTAGTGGGATTTAATCCTTTCCTACATCTCCTCTAGGTTAAGACAAAGAGAAATAATAATAATAATAATAATAGTAATAATAGTAATAAAAATAAACAGTAACAGTAGCAGCAATACTATTCCTAAGTGTGTTTTCCCAGGTCAAAAAATTTAAGACATTTAGACTAGATTGCCAGTCCTCAAGCTCATCATGTGCTATTTTTCCATGATGTTTCTAGCCGATCTCTATCTGGAGTACTTTTTTTCTCTGAACTGTTTGTTCAGCTATGTACAACTGCCATCGTTCAAAAGCTAATTTAAGCTTCACACTTGACAAAAATCTTCCGTTTCAACCTTTCTCTCACAAAAGTGACCTTGCTTTTTTTTTTTTTAACTCAGTGCTTTTATTTTACTTCTGTTATTATTAAAACATTTGTAAGCCATTATCATTATCCTAGTTATATCTATGGCCTTGTTATTTTAGGTACATCTAGTTTTAAGTAATCTTAGATGAATTTGGTCACTTTATAAAAGCCATCTGCTGTGTTCTCCGCTAAATAACATGCTCTAAATGGTTAAAACAAAGCTTAATATATCTTTGTATCTACCAGAAAGTGATGTCAAATAATATTAACTAAATGTACATATTGAAAATTAAAAGAATTTTCTTCAGATTTCTTCCATAATGTATATAATAGGATCTAAAACTGTCATTGACCACTAATGAATTTGAATTGAATTTTCAATTTGATCACATTTTTCCTCCTCAAATAAATATTAAATGCAAACACATACACACTTGTGACATTGAGCACATAAAATTCTTTACATTTATGATTTGTTTGAATAGACCGAATTATAAAATTAATCAAATATCTTTATTTTGACTTTTTAATTCTTATTTTGTTCAGAATCATGGCCTCCTGATTTTTCTCCAAATCACTCATAAAATCAAGAATAAAATTTCAGGTGCAAGTGTAATTAAAAATGATCTAATCAATTATTTTGAAATGGTTTGCTATGCACAGAACATTATCACAGAATCATTGACAAATATAAAAGTAGTATGAAAATTTCCCTGCCCTTGATAAGCATAAAATCTGACTGAAAAGAGAAAGGAATTCACAGATGTACTAATGTGAAAATGAAAATAAAATACAATATAATTTGTTAACCTCCATGGTCTATACCTATAAATAGTGAAGGAGTTCCATGTGAAAAGTTCCACAACTAAATTCAAGTAATTTAAATAAGAATAACAATAAAGAGCTTTTATTTCAACAATGTCAATGCCACTCTTCACATTCATGTCAGTATTTTCTATCATAAAACTATCTTTCTGTTATAAGATTACCTTTCTAAACATAGGAATTGGAAGTTAAATCAAATTTATATTTGATTCGAGTTTTCAAAAACCACATTGTAAGATCAATCTGTTGCTCTTCACTAAGGAGGGCACTTGATGGACTGAGCATCCATCAAGTGTTATACTATATGTTGGCAACTTGAATTCAAATAAAAAATTAAAAAAAAAAACTCTTGCTTTTTATTATCAATGAGCCAGACACATTATGGCAGAATTTTAAAAAATCTACCATGTGCTAATTGATGTGTAGAATTTTTTTTTCTGTGATTTACTTATAGTTCTTTTATCCACAGGAATAGAAATGGCCAACACAGTGCTCATAATACTTAAAGCTTTCTTCTATATACCATAAATTTGAACTTGAAGAAAAATTTATAAACATCTCATTCACTCAATACTAAGTCAATTTCAGGTTTTTCTAACTTTTTTTTTTTATTTTGTAGAAACCTCAATTAGGAGAATACAGTAAAATAAGAGTGGGACAGAGATAGAGGAAATTTAAATGAAAGAACGTATAAGATACATATTAATTTGATACAAAACAAATGGATTTAAGTATTTTTGTGAAACACTATTCCATGCTTGCGGTTCCAGAATATCAGAATGGAAAGCCAGTCAATTACCTAATGGCTCAAAATGCATATTTTAAGGTACCCATGTTTGATAGAATGTGTGACTAGCTATTCATCAAAATCACTTAGGAAACTATATAATAATATAAGATTACAGATTTCTGAGTCTCTTTCAAGTTAACTTACATTTATTGAGTGTTTATTATAGTCACTTTTTCAAAAGCTAAATAACTGAATTGTCTTAATATCTCTTTGAAATAGGATATATTTTATATACAAGGAATTTACATCTCAGTAAATCTAAAAAAACTGTAACTTACAGGAGTGAGTTTCCATCTTCTTTACTGAATCTCTTCCCCTTGCTTATCTTTAAATTTTGAAGTCACTCAGTCTTGTTTTGATAACCTCTTTTATTTTTATCTGCAGCACAAAGATCTATGTGACCTCATCAAGCCACAAAGACTGATATCAACTTCTCCTTAGTGGGCACTCTCAAATGTATACTACTGGCAAAAATCATGAACTTTTCTACAAATATCTTGATGGTCTCTTTTTGATAAGATAAATAAATTTTATAAGATAGCTACTATTCCTTTATTAAAAATATATTACCAATCCAACCAATCATCTATAATAGAGAATATCAAATAATTGAAGGATCTCTTATGTAAGGCCCTATCAAGTCTTGATAAATGTGGTATATCCATTAAGTGAGTGTTTCTCTCACTATTTCAAAATCTGTTCTGCCTACTGACATGGATGGTCTTCATTGAATATCCTTATTCAAAACATCTTCTATTTTTTCAGTGTAGTATATATTTTTTAAAGATTTCATTTATTTATTTGAGAGAGAGCACAGGAGTGGGGAGGGGGAAGGGGATGAGGGAGAGGGAGAAGCAAACTCCCTGCTGACCAGGAAGCCAAATAAGGACCTGAGCCAAAGGCAGATATTTAACAGACTGGGCCACCCAGCTCCTCTATTCAGTGTAGTTTTAAGATTACTTCTCCCAGGAACATTGTGTGAAAGTATTGAGGGCCAAAGGGATTCAATATCTTTTTAACATTTTCCTCTTGCTGGAATGTTTTGCTTCACTCTGAAGCATTCTAAATAATCTTCAAATATTCTCTTGAATATGACCGAGTGCATGAACTATTCTGAATTGAGTTTTCTGTTCTCTGGATCCCGTATGATTTTTTGCCTCTTTGATGGTATTTTTATTGTTCCTCAAGTTTCAGGAATAAAACACAAATGCCAGGTGAAGTCATACAATTCTTTCATATTTAAACAAAATCTACTCAAATCACCCTGTTGGAATAAACATGCTTTTTCCACTTAACCACCAGATACTTGACTTCATACATATCTCAAATTCTGCAGATGTTCTTGTCTCTCCAGTTTCCGTTTCAGAAGTGGAATATAGTTTACTTTGTTTATCTCCACCCATCAAAAAATTTTTAAAAATAATATAAAAATGTGCACACGGGAAATTCATGCACACAGAATGAATGTTTTTTAGAAATTGGAGGGGAGGCAGATTTGCATCACTTTGGATCCCTGCTTAGTGAGAAACCTGCTTCCCCCCCTCATTCTGTCCCTCCCTGCTGCTCATGCTCTCTCTCTCTCTCTCTTTCTCTCTCACAGATAAATACAATCTTTAAATTAAAAAAAATAAAATAAAATAAAACAGAGCCAAGTATACTTTATTGCCAACATAGTATATGATTTATAGATCACATTTGTCCCAGTTCCAGGCAAATGCCCAATTGCATTTGGGATTAACAATCTGTGTTTAGAGAATAAAGTAATAATAGATTAAATAAGCAGGAAAATTCAAAATGTGTTAGCAAAAAATGATCATTATTGGTTAATAAAATAATCTGAGAAATTAAAGAACATAAAGCTATGGAAATAACAGTGTAGTAGAAATTTAAAATGACTTGGGGTTGTTTTTGAGTTTCAATAGGATGATAGCTAAATGGAAATGAAGCTATATTTTGGTACACAAAGCCTGGAGTTTAATGTCAGTCCTAATTTATGTAACCTCATACAAAAGATAATTCCTATTATTTATCTATATTTCTGACTTATACCACAGGATATATACCAATTTATAGTGACATGCGTGATAAATAAATAAGAGATAATTGAAGAATCAAAACCAGAGCTCATAGGAAAAGCAAATGTGTTAGCAGTAAAGGTTAATCTTTCATTTGACTCTAAGCTTCCTGGAAGCTAAGACCAAAACAGGAAAACTCTTATGTACTTCCTCAAGAATACATAATGTGTCTGTTGCTTTCAAGAGACAAAACCAAAAATTTCCCTAAATCTAGTCTCTGCATTACTTTTCTCACTTATGTGGTAGACATAATAACAGAATTCCCCAATTACTTTCAAGATTCGTGGAAACCATAGATAATACTGATTAAGCCACTGGGGTTGTAACCACCTGCACAGGATAACTCTTCTGTCCCACCCAACTTACAGAGTTGGGTACCCAGTGACTAGATGGGGCTTTAACATTTTTATACCTGGACCACAGCTCATCCAATTGGATACTCATTACAGGATATGTGAAATTAAACTGGGAGCCATCAAAAACAAGTAATCACTGGAACCAAGTTGTATTAATGGCAGCTGCCTTAAGAGGTCAACAGACTTCTCCAAAATTGTTCGCTCTACTTTTTGTAGCTCTTTGTTCACTTCTGTGAATTACTTCTTCTCCTTTCTATTAATTCAACCTATCATTGAACCTTAACTAATACAGAAACACAAATTAGATACAATTAAAGATTCAATGTGGTGGGAAAATTGATAAAATATGAGCCTTTCTTATTAGGAGTGGTAAACCAAGTTTCTCAATATTGATTAAATTTCCATGTACTATTTCAGAGATCTATTTTCTTCTAGTAGAGTTGAACAGGCACTAGGAATTCTAAATAAATAAAGCTTCGAAAGAAAGTGTACTTATCAGTATTTACACAGCCAGGGCAGTTCTATGGACATAATAAGTTTGGTAGCCATGAGAGAAAAATCAGCATTAATGAACAGTAATCATGGAAATCTTATCAGCTGGAGCATTTAAAACAAAACAATTAAGAGACTTTCATTTCATTAAGCAACCGCAATCTCTCTTAACATCATTTTGAGACTTTAAAGCAAAGAGTTCTCTATTTAACCTCAATTTAAATGAAAAGCTACACATAATCTGAAAGTGTTAATGGTTTTAAAATATAATTTCATTTTGGGAATCTATGCTAAGGAATTGAAGTAAGTGGAGAAAAAAGACTTATGCTCAACAGTATTAATCACGGCATTATTTAATGGCAGAAAAAAATGTGGCATAGCCCAAGTTATAGAATGATGTAATAATGTAATAGGTAAATTATGGTGAACTCATGCAAGGGATCATCGTGAAACCTTTAAAATTAGTTTAACGATATGAGGAAGATGCTGCTGGCACAACACTGAAGGAAAAAGGCAGTTTATAAACATTCCTGTCTTACAATATGTCTAATGTTTTGGAATTTGCATAGCATAGACAAATAAAGGAGTTTTTCTACCCCACTGCCAGTGCCTGGGATGGCCAACAAACTCCTGCTGTTGATAATGATGGAAGAGCTGCTCAAAGATGGTGGTTCAGCTCTTTCTCCATTCTCTGGATACCCAGTCTCCTTCAAGAAATCCCTCCAAATCACAAATTTAAAATAAAACATCAAATTGAAAGAAAAACAAACAAACGTGGCTTCATCTAATTTGAGTTAAAAAAAAAAAAAAAAAGGAAATTGGTGTATGTAATGTATGTATAGGATAGCCAAGACACTGAATAGAACAAGCAGTGGAAAAATTCACAATAAACTATAACCTGCAAATTTGAGAAGGGAGAGGAGATAAGATCTTTTATGTTTTACTTTTATCTTTTACTTGTGTTGTTGTATTTTCTTCAGTTATACAACTGATGAGTCTTCTATAATAAAACCAATGAAAATGCAAGGAACAGCAAAGAGTTCAAGAAAAATAGAAAATTACAGCCAAGTTTCTGATATGCCTATTTTCAAAAGGTGGTAAATATTAAGGTAGTTTTAATTCTGGTTTTCTTTCTGTGTGTGACTGTGTCTTAAAAACATAATGTGGGCAGCCCAGGTGGCTCAGCGGTTTAGCGCTGCCTTCCACCCAGGGCGTGATCCTGGAGACCTGGGATTGAGTCCCACATAGGGCTCCCTTCATGGAGCCTGCATCTCCCTCTGTCTGTGTCTCTGCAGGTCTCTCTCTGTCTCTGTCTCTGTCCCTCTCTGTCTCTCATGAATAAATAAATAAAATCTTAAAAAAAAAATACTGTAATTTGTTTCTTATAAAAACTATCAACCTGTATGTTACTTTCAGTCTCAAAGGGCCAAAGGCTGCTTGAAAATCCATTTGAATTGTTGAAATGTGCTGGACGGTACACTGGAATTTTAGGTTTAATTTATTCTCAATAACAGTTGCTGGAATTATATGTCGAGGATCAAAATGTCATTGAAAACTTTTCAGTAAATTAGCACAGCAAGTAGCTTCCAAATTTTTGATTGGCTTTCAAGTCTCAGCAATTTCGTCTGTGTTTCTCTCAAGATATATATAAGAGCTGAGATTTGTCATCTTCTACTTTGTTTATTCAGGCCCTGTGAGGTGATCCCAATTGGAATGTTATCAAAGATATCCGTCTGGCAATAATGATAATCCTTTAGCATCTAGATTAGTTTTCTGTTTTATTCTGCTAATGAATACTCTGGAGAAATATGGGTAATTTTACAGAACAAATTAACCTTAGAGCACAGCTACTTCTAATGTTCATTTTAGTGGACACCTACGAAGCAGAATAAATTTAAATACAGTTTAATCGACCCTTCCAGGCCTGGTAGAGATCAAACAGCTAGGACATAAATATAATGGTAATTAACCTAAATTGATGCTAAGATTTTTTTTTTACATAAGTACTGAAAAATACCACATTTGGGATCCTAATTCCAAGCAAACAGAATATAAGAACCAGGCAGCAACCTTGAACTATGTATCGCTTGTATCACAGTAGTTCAGAGGTAGCTTTTGCAGGCCAGGAAATCTGATTTTTAATTACGCTGTTGTTTCCAGCCTGTAATGGCCATGACTTGTTCAACACAAGCACCAGGATGTGAGCAGCATTTTGCTTCCCTCCTGCTTTCGTTTCACTGCAGAATTGACAAAATATAACTCTTCGTCCTACTAATAGGGCAGCATGAAAACTAATTGATATTCTCTGTTTTCAAATATTTGTATCCTCAAGCCTCTCTGCCTAAAAAAGCCTGACGGAGCCTCTTCATTATCTCATTACGCTGTAATTATTGCATACTCAATTGCCAGGGCCTGAGAGTAATTCATTTATGCTGCACATCAATATAAACTTGCGCCTCTGGAACCAGATTTAACCAACTTTTAAAGACTCTAATTTGGATCACAGTGCTATTTGTCTCCTGGTGATTCAAGACATAAATATTTTTTTTCCTTTTTATTAAAAGAAGAAAAAAAACTAATCAATACACTGTTCTGGCATTTAAAGCTTTGTTGATATTTCTTTGTCATTTTCCTTGACCATACTCAGAAAGGACCAACAAGCACCTCTGGATACTCTTGTG
The DNA here is from genome assembly GCF_011100685.1 of Canis lupus familiaris. Lineage (NCBI taxonomy): Eukaryota > Metazoa > Chordata > Mammalia > Carnivora > Canidae > Canis > Canis lupus. Next base: position 83,247,901 of record NC_049224.1, read on the forward strand.
GGCTTTTGCTCACCACTGCCACATCCAGCTGGCATTCTGTTCTCATCCTGTAAACTTTTCTGAAATTCACACATCTCTGTCTTCCTAGTTTGGGTATAGAAGGATCACATGAGCTATTCCTGATTCTACAGTTTTACTCCAGTTAATAAAATTCGATGCATTCTTAAAAAAAAAAAAATGACGACAAGCATCTATTTCATAATTCCCAGCAGAATGATTTGTAAATGGTATATCCCAAATATATGCTTCTAAAATGGACTTCTTCAAAAAGGTAAGTGTCTGTTCCCATTTTCTTGGGTGAGTAGTTTCATACTCCTTTTAATGTTTTTTTTTTCCTTCACTCCCATCACCTTATTTTCCAGTTCACATAGATAATCCATGGAACAGTTACACCATAAATCTCTCCAACACATACATATAACTGTTTTAAGATCCTGAAAGCTGATGTTCCCATCAGAGAACCAAGGTCTTTTCCCTGTACCACAGAAACCCCGTTCCTTTTGTCTTTATTGTGTTCTCCAGCCTTTCAAAGCTTCAAGCTTATTGTGCCCCTTGCACTTCTATCCAATTTTGTGCATAGTCTGAATTTCTTCCTCTGACATCCAAGCCAAGCGTTTCCCAATGCCACAGAGGTATTTAGAAAGGAGAATTCCACAGACAAATTAAAAAAAAAATAGCCAGAAACCAAAAACAAACACAAAAATGACATTAAAAGAGGCCTCCCGAGGAAATCAAGCCCATCTCAGCCTTCTTCATTAAACGCCTCTCCTTTTCTCTTGCACAGCCTCAGCCCAAAACATTATCATTTTTTAATGGCTTCTCTACTTCCAATGGATCCCCTAATGATTATTCTCCATACGGTAATGTTTTTTAAAACATAAATTAGATCATGTTACCTCCTTGCCCACATCATTCTAACAGTTATCCATCATATGAACATACATGTCAAAAAAGCCACGATTCAGCCCCTGCCTCCTTCTAAAGCTGTAGATCTCAGCAGTTGCTCCTTCACCCAGTGTCCTGAAGGAATGCCGGCCTTATTGCCCTTCTTCTAACACCCCCAAACTAGTTGAGCAATCTCTTCAAGTCTTGGAATTGCATTTATCACTGGCTAATATTTTGTTTTTCTACTTTTCTACTTACATCTTTATCCCACTAAAGTGAACCTTCCCTGACACTGACACCGCTATCTGCCCCAATGCGTAGAAAATTGCTAAGCACTCTATACGCAGTTGTTTCATGAACTAATGCGGGGATGGTTCATTGATTGATACTATATCCCACCTGGCCATGCAGAAATATCAACAAGGGCTTGAGGGCAAAAGGTGGGACCAAGAATTTTAGAACAACTAACTTGCCATTCACTTGTAACTAATGATATACTAACAGCTTATGTTTAAGAAAATTAGATTGCCTGCTAGTCATTGTGGTAAGTGCTTAATAGTATGTATTTAATGTCATCTCTGAAATAATCTAATGAGCTAATGACTATTATAATGCCCATTTTTCAAAAGGAAACAGGCATACAGTGGGAAAGACAATTTTCCAAATTTCTATAGTAAGAACTGGGAATTTTCGATTTTAATGTGACTTCAGAGCTCTTTTATTTTTAAAGATTTTATTCATTTATTCATTATAGACACACAGAGAGAGGCAGACACAGGCAGACGGAGAAGCAGGCTCCCTGCGGGGGAGCCCTATGTGGGAGTCGACCCCTGGACCTTGAGATCACGCCCTGAGCCTAAGGCAGGTGCTCAACCACTGAGCACCCAGGTGCCCCAAGGCTTCAGAGCTCTTATAGGTAACAATTATGCTTAATATCTGTATTTGTCTGAAAATCCCCTAGAATTTTGATTACTATAAAAATTTACTCTATTGTTTTAGTCTAGTTAACTGTTCATGTCAGATTTTATAATGTAACATTTCTAAAATATATTTTTAAACTGTCAAATTAACTAGTGCATATTTTGACATATTAGTCTGTTATATTTTAAAGTTTTCTTATAATTGCATTGGTTTAACATGTAACACGTTCTTTGCCAATTGTGTGGTTGCATTTTGCCCCTTTATTGTTTTTTGTCATGTTTGGATCTATTTTATTGAATTATCCAAAGAATCCAGTCATCATCAATTTATTAATTATTGACTTAATTAATAATTCAATACTAATTCCTAATTTATGAATATATGTTTTATTTTTATTAGTGTTTTACTTCTACATGTTAGTGTAATTTTGCCACTTTATTATTGGTTTCTTGAGTTGAAATTTAAGTCTCTCTTTGATGTCTATTGAAAATACTACATCAATGACCTTTTTTATTCAGAGAATGTACTTGTCAATTACCTATTGCAAATTTAGCCAAACATTAAAATGGAATAAATTTTCTAAATCATAAAAAACAGGTTGTAGGGGTGCCTGGGTAGCTTAGTCAGCTAAGTGGCCAACTCCTGATTTTAGCTCAGGTCATAATCTCAGGGTCAGGGAATTGAGCCCCATGTTGGGATCGCCACTGAATAGGGAATCTGCTTGAGGATTCTCTCTCTCTCTCTCCTTCTGTCCGTCCCCACCACTCAAGTACAGATGTGTGCTCTCTCTCTCTCAAATAAATAAATCTTTTTTTAAAAAAATACAAGTTGTAATCCCTAAGTACATTGTAATGTCAGAATAAATAAATGGGTGGGAGGAAGCACTGGATATTTCTAAACCATTTGAAAGTAAAATAAACTTTATTCCTTCTCAATTATTCTCAACTTAAAGCAAATATGATAAAAATGAAAGTAATTTATGTTAAAATACATGGATGTAGGGGTGCCTGAGTGGCTCAGTTAAGCATCTGCCTTCAGCTCAGGTGGTGGTCCCAGGTTCCTGGGATCAAGCCCCAAGTGGCGCTTTCTGCTAAATGGGGAGTTGTCTTCTCCCTCTGCCCCTCCCCTGCTTGTGCTCACTCTCACTCTCTCTCTCTCAAAGAAATAAATAAAATCTTACCAAAAACATCCATGGATGTAGGCAAAGGTATATTCATAGCTCTAAAATCTCTTGTTGAACTTAAAAAAATTCAATTAATTGCACATTTTGCATTACACATTTATTTCTAAAAACAAGAGGATAAATACAATGAAGACCTACACAAGTATCGAGTACTCAGCATCCCAAAGGGCCTTAGGAGTCTACATATATCATTGCAGCATGCACTGAATAAATTTCTATACACGTAAAATTCTACTTATATAGAGAGCTACTTTTGTGGTTAACAAAATAAAACATAGCATAATTTCTATAAGGATGAGCTTGGGAGTGAGAAAGATTTGACTAAGATCTCAACTCTAGTTGCTCAAATCTTTGCTAGTATGACCATGATCAAATTATAGAATTTTTAAAGTCTCAGTTTCAGCATCTGTTCAAGAGAGGTATTTAGATAGTACTTTTTTAGTAAAAAAAAGTTCTGAAGATTAAACAAAATAGTCTATATTTTGTGCTGGCTACAGTACAATGGTGAACACCATTACATGTTGAGTAATACTATTATAGGTATTTTAAATAGCAGCACTTCTTCTAATAAGACCAGTAAATTACATATGAGAAATAGAGTAAATTAAAGGACACCAGCCTAAGTAAGACTTAGTCTAGGATTGAAAGATTGATTTGATGTGAGATAATAATTTATATAGATAGATAGATAGATAGATAGATAGATAGATAGATAGATAGATATGCAGGGGACTCCAGGATCACGCCCTGGGCTGAAGGCAGGTGCTAAACCTCTGAGCCCCCCCGGGGCTGCCCAAGCACCATCTTTAATATATGATAATGTATCTATCTTAAATAGTAAGCAGGTTACGTAGTAACAAGATGTAGTGTCACTCTCATAAATGTAGCAGTGAGAAAGAGGCTCATCCACATCCACAACATATTTTATAAGGTTGTCCCAGAAATTTAGCCAAAGTAATAATACAGGATAAAAAAAATAAGCTATAAACTTTGGAGAAAGGGGAGATAAAATGTTAAGAATAAGTGTGTAGAGGGACACCCGGGTGGCTCAGCTGTTGGGCAGCTCCCTTCGGCTCCAGTGGTGACCCCAGGATCTGGGATCCAGTCCCACATCCAGCTCCTGCGAGGAGCCTGCTTCTCCTTCTGCCTATGTCTCTGCCTCTCTCTCTGTGTCTCTCATGAATAAATAAATAAATCTTAAAAAAAGAACAAGTATGTAGAAAATATAAATAATTTTAAAGACATATATAAGAGTATATGTCCTCTTACCACCACTTAGAAAATATAATGAAGATTTCTAATAATAGGGACAAAATATTAAATGTATGAAATAATAATATTCCTATTTTTAAAAGATGACAGCATCTACAAATCTTATGATAGGCCTAGTGTTAATACTTTCGAATATAGACTGTTAACATTTAATGAATGCCTACAAAATGTTAGACAAATGTTTAACCACTCTTCTTGCAACAATTTCTTCAATTCTTTTTAAAATGGTGTGATTTCGGTACCATTGTTTACCTCATTTGACCGAGGAAGACCTGAGATTGAAGAGATGAAGCCACCCACTTGCACAAAAAGACACACCTAGTGACTCCTAGAGCTGAGACGTGAACTTTACTCTGATCACTGTCCCATACTGACCTCCAAAGAAAAAATGGCTGATTGCTAACTCAATGCCCAGTCTCCTCTTTTCTTTATGAACAGACATAGGATTCTGTTTGGAGTGAGAAGGTGCCTACTGGAAAAAATATATATAAACAATGTGGGCAGACTCAGCTAATCCATATATATACATATATATTTTTTCCCTTTCCTTCTAACTGCCCAAAAATATAAATGGTATTTTAAAAGTGGAGCAGCTTTCCTGCAGCCATCACACATGAGGAGCATGCAATGGCAATATTCAACACCAGAGGAAAGGATATAGTGAGACAAGGACCCTCATAGACTTCATTTGGGAGCAAGATAGCTACAAACTGTACTGGAAGGCAATTTGCGAATGAAGGCATGATATTTAAAATATTTTGCCTACTAGTAGTATCTTTCCAAAATTCCAATAATAATACCATCCTTAATTAAATCACTGTACATCCAAGTAATGGGATATCATTTCAATATTTAAAAAATGTTTTTGAAGATGAATAAATTGCTTAGGGAAATATTTGTACATTATTTGGTGGAAAAATGCAAAACTGCTAATTGAGATATACTAAAAGATATTTTAAGCGTGTGTGTGTATGTGAGCATTCCAATATAATATCATGTTTTACTGGTGATGGGAGAATTTTTAAATGTTTTTCAGTATTTCAAATGATTGCTAATAATCATACATGACTGTCATAACAGGTAAAATATTTTTTTAAAGCTAGATTCTAAACTCATTTCAATCAAGATATCTTTTGAAAGCTGTGGGGGGAAATAAATCTAATGTTAAAGCAACCAGTTCACCAAATATTCTGAAAAGAGAATAAAAAAGGATGGTATCAAAATCACCAGTTGTACAAGGGTGCTGGCATTTGGCAACGTGTCCCATGTGACTGACAGATGTTTCCCCCTTGAGTGCAGAGCCTAGAATTGAGGGTGTCATGGACCTGAATTGTGTTCCGAACTTGGTAACTATGGGAATAAGGACAAATGGATGTTGCTTTTTATCTAGCTGGTGTGGACAGAATTGTTTATGCTACTTTTTACTGAACTCACAACAATATGGAAAAGTTGTTCCACTTCTCTTCACTCACACCAATGTTTTCATTGAGAGAGAAGATGAGAACAGAAGCTCGACAAAATCCCACCAACCTCAATTGTCTGCCAACTCAGTGCTTAAGAACTTCCAGAAAGAAAAGATTTCAAAGTATGCGTCTCAAAAAAAAAATTTTTAATTTGCTTACTTCCAAAATAGTAAAGATAAAGGTAGAATGGCATCATTTACATTGAAAATAAGATGGCAGGAAGAGAGAGAACAAATCCCTCTAGACCCAGAGTGACAGCATTTGGCTCTGTGTCTCTGTTCTGCTATTAATTAGCTATTTAATTTTTGATAAGTAGCATATGTTTACTGAGCTTTATCTCCTCCCTTTGATGAGGAGGAATAATGATATCTGCTTTATTTACCTATTTCTTCCTTTGTTAGAAATACTAAATCAAACAATGTATATAACATTACCACTTGGCAAGTAAATTATTTCAAATACAGTATTTAATGTTATATTGCCCAGTATGGCAAATACTCAAGGTCTGGTGGCTCCCCCTACTCACCCCAATGATTTACTATCATAGGTACAATTTCTTCAATCATCTAAAAAGCCTCATTCAATATGTCCTTTACATCTCTGCCCATGTATCCTATCACCTGATGGCTAGCTCACTCCTCTTCGCTCATGTCCACCCTACCCTGATCCTTGAACATACCACAGATACTGTTTTGGAATTTCCATCCAACCATCTCCTCTCACTGAAACACTCATACCTCAGAAATCTAATGATTACATCTTCAACACTTCCAAGTCTCTGACATCCTCATTACCGAGATCTACCTTCATCATATTCATTAAAATGGCATCCTGCCACTTGGTCATCTCAATCCTTTTTTATGCTTATTTTTTTCCTAAATAGTAATTATTATTAGCCACCATTTTAATTGCCTTATGTATTTGTTGATTGTCTCACACAACTACATTGTAATCTGTAATGCCAATTTATTTTTTGCTTTGGGAACTACATTTTCCATACAATGTGTTACTGGGATTAATATATCAGATAGTTATCATTTTAAAATAAATTAATAAATGTTTTTAAATTTTCTGTTTTAATTCCTAGCACAAAAAATGTTCATATATTTAACCTTTACAGGCAAAAAACAGTGAGGACCTTCCATACTTTTTTTTGGTATAGAGTCCTGAAACCAAAAAGTTTGAGAACTGCAGACTTAAATTACTACTTGGCATTCACCACAACGATTGAAGATAAGCTTAAGCTATCACCAACTTTCTTTTTTTTTTTTTAAGATTTTATTTATTTATTCATGAGAGACACAGAGAAAGAGGCAGAGACACAGACAGAGGGAGAAGCAGGCTCCGTGCAGGGAGCTCGATGCGGGACTCAATCCCAGGTCTCCAGGATCAGGCCCTGGGCTGAAGGCGGCACTAAACCGCTGAGCCACCTGGGCTGCCCTATCACCAACTTTCTTAAGCAAAATATCCAGATTAAAGGTCTACATATATACATTCAAAAATATATCATACAATACATAAATCATTCGTTTGGTTAAGAATATTCTTCTAATTTGAATTCTACGTTTCTATGATCTGAAATGGGCTTCACCATGGAATCCCAGAGGAAAATTATGTGACTTTAACACTCTTAGAGTACCATTAGAATTGTGCAGGATAATCATGAAAATGTATAGGTATTTGCTACCTGCTTCCTAATCTGTTCTGGACCTAAATATTGATAGTCCTGAGTCTCAATCAATAATGAAAATGTTTGCAGCCCTGAATAATAAAGAGCAATATTGCACATAATTATAGCAGGAGCTTCCATAATAAATACTGCTATATTAATACCAAAGGACCAGGAAAGTAAATTCTTATCAGCATATGGGAAACATAAGATGCTAAGAAAGTGGCTGCCAGGGTAATTTAGCAAGTAGGTTTAAAATCTTCGTGCGGCTAGGAAAAAAATGAATTTCATTTGCAAGTAGTTTTAAGTTAACAAGCAGTAAAATTATCCCTGTGTTTTTTTAGTCATAAAACATAAACCATACTAATTAAGTGACATATACTTGCAGCTATGTCTGCTTTCTATCCAACTTGATTGACCACACAAGTTTCATTGAAAGCAGAAAAAGAATCAACTCCACTTAATATGAGAGTACTTTGTAATTTTAAAATCTTCTTGACTGAGGAATGTCCACTTTCCAGCCAGATGCTTCCTCCAGGTCTCCTCCTACACCTTGCTCTGGGTGGCCGGGGGTGGAGAGCTTGATTCCCAGGAGCTGCATCATCCCCCTGCACCCCGAAGGCTCCAGCTCAGTTTTGTTTTGGCCAACAGGGCAACAGCAGAGAACTGGTGAGCTGACAAGACAGAGAAAAGGAAGGGAGGAGGGGGAGAGAGAAGAGAGGAGAATTGTTCCTCCCTCTCCCTGTTGCTGGGCTGCAATTTTTTCCAGTATTTTTGCTTGCTTTCCTTGAGGATCAAATGCCCACAGCTGCAGCTCTCCCCACGCACCACGTCCCAACCATGATCCCAGATTGGTTGCTCCTTTGGGTGGACCTGGTGGTGAAAGCGTCTGGACCTTCCTGGTGCCAGGATACTTCACCAACCCTTGTTGGTGTCTCCAGTACTAGTCCTACCTCCATCTCTGTAAATAGACTTTACATTGAACTTTCATGAGACTTTCTGGAGTTAATGCCACTTTGGGTCTGTCCTGCCTACTGGTTCTCTCAGAATCTTTCTACAGTTCAGTGTGACCTTCAGATGCCATGGGAGGAGATTTTTGACCCACGAGGTTGTTATTTGGTAAAGCAAACTGTTAATGAAAATGTATGAAGGGCCTTACTTATCCCCACTCTAAGCAATCAGGTTTAGTATATGTGGGACTAGCCAATAAAACCATCCAACCAGTCTATTTTTTATCATTCTGTCCACAATACATAAAAGGACAAAACTTATGCTGAGTTTTAAGTTTTGCTATATCTCAAACAAATTAGATATATGTAATGTTGAAATTAATACGAGGGGATTAGGTATCAAAAAGTAAATGTCAGCTTATTTAATACGTATTTTTACTAAAGAGGTAAATGACAAGATGCATAGGTTCCTTGATGGTTGAAGCGTCATCTCTGAGAAATTGACAGGTATGGTGGCAAATACTGTTTATTTTTTTTTTAAATCTAACAACAACAATAATATTCTAAGAACTATTCATTTATTGGTCTTAAGAACTCTAACCTTCCTCCATTTGGGAGGAAACGGCTTGATCACAAAAAGATTAAGCAACTTGCCCCAAATCCCACAGTAGATGGGCAGAGCTAGAAATAGAACAAGAGTTAAAAGTAATTAAATTGGCCTTTGTATGTGTCCTTTATTTCTTTTAATAAAATTACTACATTTCCAAAGTGTTTAAGAAATTGTCCTTTTGAGGTACAACTAAAATTGTGTGACCTATAGTAAGCAATTTTATTGTACTTTTACCCAATTATATTTTAGTTAAAGTAATTTTTACTAGAATAGGGCACCTGGTGGCTAGGTTGGTTAAGCGTCTGCCTTCGACTCAGGTCATGATCCCAGGATCCTGGGATCGAGCCCTGCATCAGGCTCCTTGCTCTGGGGGGAATCTGCTTCTCCTTCTCCCTCTGTCTTTCCCCCCTCTGCTCCTGTGCTCTATCTCTTTCAAATAAATATTTAAAATCTTTATTAAAATTTTTGTACTAGAATATTATTTCAATTTGCTCTCTTATTATTTTGTTCATTTTAAGAGAAGAAACATAATTATCAATGCAACCATATCACAATTAAAGATAAATTAAAAAAAAGAATCCTGTGATATCTAAAAAATATATGCATCACTGGTGTCTCTAGCTCATCCTTTCTTCGTTGCTGACTCTGTTGACTTACCAAATATTCAGAAGATGGCTGGGGTGTGTGTGGTACTGTACTGTGCCAGTAGTATATAAAGAGAACAATATATATACTCTTCCTGGCTCTTGGGGACACATTATGTGGGAGATAAATGCAAACAAAATCACTACATCTGTAATCATTACCATGAAAGAGACACTTAAGAAAAAAATAAAAGTGAACTTTCTGAATCAAAAAAATGAGGCTACATCTTTCTGGGTTGAATCTAGACCCAAAGGAAGAAGAGATGTTGTCTAGAGAAGAGTGGAGTTGACTAAAGGACGATATTCCAAGGACAGAGTAAACTAGCAGAAAGAAAGGCCTATGGGGAGGGGAGTTCAGATTTTTTTGTGAAGTAAAAATTCATCGTCTTCTCTGGAATTCAGAGTGTCCAAGATACTGAGGCTTAGATTATATGTTTTCAGAAGGAAAGTAGATTATTTTGCATATTCAGTTTATGAGACAGAAATATTAAGAAACTCTCCTTCGAGTTTCTAATGTCAAAGTCATGGTTCCAGCCTGTGTAAAGTCACTGACTTTCATTTTCCATATTCTCCCATTCCAGAGGAAGAATGCAAAACAAAGAGAACTGAACAGAGCTGAAACAATGTGGCAAATTTACTTTGAAAGAACTGTCTTAAAAATTCCGGTCAGGAAATTTATCCCTGGAAAAAAAACAAGTAACAGATGGAGAATGGGGTACATTTTATCATGAAATTAAAATGATGTAATGAGCGCTACAATTAATGAATATCTGGGGGCATTTCATATATGTATTAATCTTTACAAAATCTTTACACTTTTAGTACTTTTATGCACTCTTATAGGTGAGGAAACTGAAAAGTTACATGACTTGCCCAAGTTTTAAACCTTTACATAGCAGTACTAACATCATAAACATGGCTAGTCTGACTCCAAAGTCCTTGCTCCTTCTACTTTACTGCTCAAAGATGAAAAATTCATTCTCTTAAGCAAAGTTCAGTGTTTACATGGGAAAGAAGTAGGAAGGGCTGTCAATTAGAGATCTAAAATACATAGAAATGTATCAAAGTTACTCTAAATTTTTGTGTCAAATAAATAATCTTAGAAAAAAAGAAGAATCTACAATAACTTTGAATTTGATAAATAAATAAATACATACATACTTTAAAAAAAATATCTGTATGTCATTACTATCTACCAGGGTATATATGCTAAATGCTTTACATCAATGATGTCAAAAAACCCAACACTGTTAGATAGAAATGATAGTGATGATAGTGATGGTGATGGTGATAATATCCATTTTACAGCTGAGGACCCTGGATAAACATCTCCATTCACCACATCCTACGTGCTGAACTTAACAAACAAGATTTCAGGGATAACTCTGACACTCAGAATTCCAAGAATATTCCCTCATGAAATTATCAGTTCACATTTTAGCACAGGAATATTTTCTTGCTCCACGCTAGTGACCACCCAAAGAACACAAGAGAATATTATATTCATATTTGAAGCTTAAAAAACAACTCTAAGTAATGGGGCCATGAGACCTGATTATCATCCATCTGTGGCAATTAGACTAATGGCTTCCATTCTAAGAAGAACTATTGCTTTGGCATCTCATTTATTTCATTATACAAGCTCATTTTTCCAGCTGTGATCATATGCTGACTGGGATATGCATAAATGAAAATCACGGAGTTCTAAATGCCATAATATATGTATTGGTTTGAAATCTAACACCTTGGGGACTTCATGGGAAATTACTTCTGGTTCAGAAATATTTTAATGACCTTGGCCCTGAAATGCTCTTAGGTGGCCAATTCAAGCAAGAGCTGATGACATTAAATGAGAGAGTAAAAATTAATTGGTTTTGAGCATGAAAATGAGTAAATATAAATTTATAAATGGAATTTAAAATGTGTGGGATGTTAAACTAAAATGTAATACAGGATGACAGTCCAGAAGTACTGTGTTATTTCAACTTTTATTAGATCTTTATGTTTCCTTTGAGCCAATCACTCTATCCCCTCCCCTTTCCTATTCTCTGTGTAGCCTGCACCTGGCATAAGCTCACTCTTCCATATGTCTCTCTCTATTAGAAAGCACTGTAGACAATACATTTGCTCCCTTCACTTAGTCCACTGCTTTCCCTTTACTACTCACTTCATGATTTTAAAAATGTACACTTTGAATAAAAGTAATATAATTAAATTGATTACAGATAAAATTATTGAATTAATGCAGAGCTATATTGATAAAAGTATGTATATGTGTTCATAAATATAAATGGAAATATAAGAATTAGCACCAAGAAAATATTATTGATTCATTTCAGAAAAAGTAAATGAAAACACTGAATTTATTTGCCACTTCTAAAGACTTAAGAAGAAGTAAAAGAACGCTATTGAATTTTGCAAGTGTATCTGAAGGCCACAAATCAGTTACTCTGTATGTAGAAAGCTAGCTCAACCAAGACTTGTACTGATAATATTTTATCATCTGTATAAAAACACATTTAGTCCTGGATTTCAGAATGAATAGATAGGTAAATTAGGAAAGTATCAATTTTTCTGACTTATTTAATATATTAGAATAGTTATTATCAAAAAGAAATGTGTATGCCCCCAGGGATTTATTAAAGAATCATAACCCAGGGATCCCTGGGTGGCTCAGAGGTTTGGTGCCTGCCTTCAGCCCAAGGCCTGATCCTGGAGTCCCGGGATCGAGTTCCACGTCGGGCTCCTTGCATGGAGCCTGCTTCTCTCTCTGCCTGTGTCCCTGCCTCTCTCTCTCACTCTCTCTGTGTCTCTCATGAATAAATGAATAAAATCTTAAAAAAAAAAAAAAAAGAATCATGACCCATAAAGAATTTATATTTGCCCTGCCCTGCTCTTCCTCTGTTGAAGGCCACTGTTGTTGGGAGCATGCCATGAGTTCAGAAGGTAAAAACTAGTGAGGAGATTAAGTGTGGAACTACTCAACCTAAATCACATTTGAAAGAATGAAACATTGTTAGAATCTGCCATCTTTTGGGATATTGTTGAAGAAATTGGTTTGAAATTGAAATGTAATGATGTACATAAGGAGTAGTGAAGGGTTTTGCAGCATCCTTCTTCCCACAGAGGCTCAGCTCAGATAATCCAGCTACCATCCCTAAGAGATAGCTCTCTGTTTTGATGAGGACAAAAATGTCCTGAACCTCACTGGAAAAAAAGGGAAGCTGACCTTTACTGATTTATGTTTAGTAGTTACAAGAATTCTGTAGTGATAGTGGTTGTTTTTCAATTATTTAAATGATAATGTAACACCTATTCAGGATAATTTTTTTTGTGTGTATACATTCATAACAAAAGGATAGGCAATGTTGGACAACAAATATATATTTATAAATATATACATTACATACATGAATTTTTACAAATGATATCACACTATAGAACTTATTTTGTAATTTGTTGTATGTGTGTGTTCTACTTAATAATGTGGCAAGGATATCTCTTCATATATCTACATATAAAGCTCTTATTCTTTTTCATTTCAAAGTAAATATTATTCTAGGGATCCCTGGGTGGCGCAGCGGTTTGGCGCCTGCCTTTGGCCCAGGGCGCGATCCTGAAGACCCGGGATCGAATCCCACGTCGGGCTCCCGGTGCATAGAGCCTGCTTCTCCCTCTGCCTGTGTCTCTGCCTCTCTCTCTCTCTCTGTATGACTATCATAAATAAATAAATTAAAAAAAAAAAAAAAAAAAAAAGAAGCATTTAAAAAAAAAAAAAAAAAAAAAAAAAAAAAAAAAAAACAAAGTAAATATTATTCTATAACATTAATATACAGTGGGAGGGAGGGCATGTAGTTCTCAAGTGTTCTAACTGCTAACTTGAGTACTTACTCAATTGCTGATTCTAGACGCAAGCGTTCACATTCAAGGTCAGTCACTTACTCATGTGATAATTTAGCCTTTTTTTTTTTTAGGTTTTATTTATTTATTCATGAGAGACACCGAGAGAGGCAGAGATATAGACAGAGGGAGAAGCAGGCTCCCAGGGAGCCTGATGTGGGACTTATCCCAAGACCCTGGGATCATGCCCTGAGCCAAAGGCAGATGCTCAACCCCTGAGCCACCCTGGTGTCCCTAATTTAGCCATTTTTAAGCTCTTTGTGCCTAGGTTTTCTTACCCATAAAATGGTTATAATACATCTACATCAGAACATCGTCTTGAGGATTAAATGATTAATTCTTCGTCCAACATATTCAACAAATATTTACTGAGACCCTACAGTGTGCGACACAGATCTAGGAATTTTTGATCCTAGACTGAACAAAGCTGACAGTGATTTCTTTCTCTCTCATGGAACTGATACTGTAGCCAGGGGATACAGAAAATTAGAAAAGTAAAATAAATATGTAGGTTCCAGGGGTGCCTGGGTGGCTCAGTCGGTTAAGCAGTTGCCTTTGGCTCAGATCATGATACCAGGGTTCTGGGATAGAGTCTCATATCAGGCCGTCTGTCCCTCTGCTCAGCGGGAAACCTGCTTCTCCCTCTCCCTCTGCCTGCTTTTGCTCTCTCTCTCTGTCAAATAATAAATAAATAAATAAATAAATAAATAAATAAATAAATAAATAATAAAATCTTAGGTATGTAGGTTATATAGGATGTTACAATAAGTGCTATGCACAATAGAAAAAGGAGAGCCTAGTAGAAGGCAGCTGGACTCCCTGTGGTGGGAGAACTTTCCACTTAAATAACTGCTTAGGATAGTCATCCTAGGGATGGTGGTATGAGTAATGACTTGAAGTGTTGAGTTAGGAGACTATTAAGAGGAAGAGCTGACCAGCTGGATGGTACAGGTAATGCAAAATTTCAGTGTCGTTCTGAGCATAAACTGCCTGAGGAAGAACAAGGAGGGAGGGAGGCCTGAACACAGTAGGTGAAGAAGAAAGTAGTAGAAGATTAGGTTATAGAAATAAGAAGGCCTGGGAGGATGAATTCGGTAAGTCTTTGTAGAACACTACATTCATAGCAGAACTCACAGCAGAGTAGTGACATCATCAGATTTATGTTTTATTTTTTTAAAGATTTATTTATTATTTATTTATTTATTTATTTATTTATTTATTTATTTATGAGAGAGAGAGAGAGGCAGAGACACAGGCAGAGGGAGAAGCAGGCTCCCCATAAGGAGCCTGATGCGGAACTCGATCCTGGACCCCGGGATCACTCCCTCAGCCAAAGGCAGACACTCAACCACTGAGCCACCCAGGTGTCCTGTTTTTTTTTTTTTTTTTTTTTTTTTTGTTGTTGTTGTTGTTTTAAAGATTCATTAGATTTATGTTTTAAAAGATTCCTTTGGCTGCTATTTGGGTAATAGTCCATAGGTGGAGAACAAACTTAGAAATACAAAGCTAATTAGGAAGCTACTACAGTAACAGGATTAGTATCAATGGTGCCTCAGACCAGGATATTTGTAGTGGAAGTGGTTGGAAGTTATTAATTTTTTAAATATAATGTAAAGGCTAAGAAAATAGGATATGCTGACGAATGGACTTTAGGGTGTGGGAGAAAGCAAGTATTCAGGGATAATTTCAAATATTTTGGCCTTAATACCTAGAAGCATGGTGCTGTCATCAGATGGAAATGGGGAAAATTCTGGGAGAAGGAGATTTAGCAAAGAAAGCCAGGAGTTAAATTTAGGTCATGTTAAGTATGCAGTCTACCTAACATCCAACAGAGATGTGGAGAATCCAGGTGTCAAATAACGTAACTGACATTTGGAAATGGATTTCAGAGATACTCTGGTATAAGCGAAATTTGGTGGTTATGCCACAGGTTCCTAAGGAAGACGATTATGATGCCTCCTGAACACTGAGTACTAGGTTAGTTGATGTAAAAATCTTTTAACCACATCTGTAGCTTCTAACCATGTATGCAGGGCAGAAACAGGGGCTGACAGTTATTGAATGCCCACACAAATGCCATCTACTGCTTTATTAAATTCAGTCAGATTCCTTAGATCTCTACCATGTCAAAGCACTAGGCCTAGTCACTGGAAAATAAATAATAGAAGGAATCACACTTACCACTCATTCAGACTCTGGGAGAGCTTCTGGGCTCAGATGGAATCCATATAGATCAAGAAAAAGAGTCAGCTGAAGCCCATAACAGCAGACCCCTCTGAGTGTAGTGACCTGGATATGACAAAGCCATAACTGAAGTGTCTGTGAAAAGAGACCTAGGAAAAGAAAGGCAACTCTTGTATTGGCCCACCCTCTGAAGAGACTTTCATTCTCACTATCAGACTTAAGGTGACCAGAGATTTGGTGTTGCTCAATAAAATGGTCATACCTTATTCTACGTCTTTCTTGATTTAACACCATTATTTGACAAAGTTGATACTTCATTAATGGAACATCATTCTCTCTTGGTTGCTGCTCCTCCTCAGTATCTTTACTGTTTACCAGTCCTACCTCCATTATTGCCAACTAGCTCTTTCCTCGGTTTCTCCAAGAGCAATTGCAACCCTCTAAATTTCCCAACCCAGGGACACCTGGGTGGCTCAGTGGTTGAGCATCTGCCTTTGGCTCATGGTATGGTCCTGGTCCCTGGATCGAGTCCCACAATGGGCTCCCTGCGAGGAGCCTGCTTCTCCCTCCATGTTTCTGCCTCTCTCTGTCTCTCATGAATAAATAAGTAAATTTTTTTGAAAATTCAAATAAATAAATAAATAAATAAATAAATAAATAAATAAATAATAAATTTTCCCACCCAAAGCACCTGGCCCTTAATTCTCATTTCTATGATATACTCCATTCATAAGCAAATCCTATTATCAAGGATAATACATTCAGAATCTAGTCCCTCCCAATACCTCCACTCCTACCAGGGTCCAAGCAACTACCAGTTTTTGCTTAGGTTTGTATAACAGACTTTTAGAGATTTCCTCAGTGTCCTTAATCTCTTTCCCACCAGTTGATTCTTAACACAGTGCCAGAGTGCTTCTTTAAAAATGTAAGTCAGATGATTTCATTCCCTCACTCAAAATCTGTCAGCAGTTTTTAATCTAATTCATAAAAAAGTCCTATGTAAACTGACATTATCTCCTATTGCTTCAAGACTTTTTCATTGAGCTTCACCCACACTGGTTTCTTATTATTTCTGAAATATTCTAATGTCACATCATCTGAAATGCCTCAGAACATTTGCACCTACTTACCTCTACCTGGAATGTTCTTTCTGACAGTGCCATGTGAATCACTTTTCACTTCCTTCAACTATCTGGCCATCTATTCTCTCCTCAGTAATTCCTTTTTTATGACCCAACGTAAGATGACAATCCCCTTCCAGCCTATCCTTTTTACCCTCTTTAGTTTTCTCAGTACCACTTGTCTCCATGAGAAATATCTTGCACGCACATTTTTAGTAGCCTGTCATTCTCCTCCCACTAGGATTTAACTTTCACAAATGCAAGGACTTTGATCCCAGTAAATAATTGTTAAATTAATGAATAACTTCTTCTTTGAAATGATGCCTGTATTTATTCTAATTATTCAACAGGGAATTTCTCTCCTGATTTTCTCTTTAAAAAAACTGTTCTTAAGCCTATTATTAGATTGAATATCCAGATGGCCAAGTGAGCTATGTGATTTTTGTCCTCTCTGCCCGTCTGCGTAAGATCCAATGCACAGTCATATCTACCTGCAAGGCTCCTTGGAGACTCCGTATTTTCTTCTTGATTAATGAAGATTTGAAAATTATATTTTAGGGTGGAAAGAGTCTGGTAGTGTTTTGGAGTATTAAAAACCAGAAGAGGCATGAATATTTAAAGGCTGTATAAAGCATCATTTCATCACCCTTATCTTCCATCATGATTGCTTTTGTGGCCGTAGCTAACATTTACTGAGAATTTACTATATTACATACATGGTTCTCAATGCTCTATGTGTACTTACTTGTTTAATCTCAGCTCTATATGGCTGGCCCTACCAACCTACTTTACAGATTACTTCTATTTTACAGACTATGTAAGTGAAACAAAGTAATTTGACTCACACTTTTTGTAATATAAACATCCAACCTGAAGGTGGTTAGTTGTTAACAGGAATTCAAATAATGAGCAATAACCTTTACTACGAATCTATGGCTATTAAAAGAGAAGAGGAAAAAAAAAAAAGAAGAAGAAGAGGTAGGTTTGTGTTCAAGATGGCAGTATGGGAAGATCCTGAACTCCCCTCCTACCTACAAACACTTCCAATCTCCAGCTGCATATAGAAGTTTCCTCTGGAAAATATCTAAAATCTAGTGGGGCAACTCTTTCACATCAGGCAAAGGAGAAACACACACACACATACACACACACCCCAAAACAGGTAGGAGAGACTGAGACACAATCCTGCCACAACCTGCTCCCTGACTGACCTGCTCACCCACCTAACCTACATGGTGACCCACAATCAGGAGAGAATTTGAAACCCAAAGCTTCTCTCTGAGGAATAAAATCCTCACTCCGTACATTGGGCACTCCAAATGATAAGAGAGATGAGCCCCCAAAACCTCTAGCTTTGAAAACCAATCATTCTTATTCCTAATAGACTCATGGAGCTGTGGCAAATTAAAGGACTCCTAAGGGGCTCACACAAAGACTTCCTGGGCTCAATACAGGAGTAGCCTTTGAAAAGTGACCAGACTTGATATGAAGGAGGCTCATTTGCTCATTTTAAAGCATTGCACTGAGGGGCAGGGGCTGCTGGAATATTCTCCCAGCAATGAGGTTGCTGGGCACCATTTTTGTGTTTTCTCTCTGCCTTACTAAGGCCAGCAGGTACCATATTTCTTTTCCTTTCTTATTTATTCTAGGATTTAACATTTTGACATAATAATAATAATGTCAAAACATAATAATAATATTATTATTATTAATTATTATTAATTATTATTATTTTTACTCCAGACTTTTTGTTTTTCTTGGAGGCATCATGTTTTTTTTTTTCCTCTAGACTTTTTTGTTCCCATCCATGGATGTCATCTTTATACTCTAGCAATCTTTGTGCTCTCTCCTTGCCTTGTTAAAGCCAGTGCATGGCTTTTTTTTTTTTTTTTTCTTCCTTCTTTTTTCCTTGGATGCCATCTTTGTACCCCCCACCCTCCCTGTCTTGCACCAGAATGCCAGTATCTCCTGCAGGGGAGCTTCTACAGGGAAACATTTGATTCACTGGTCATTATGTCTGAGGACCCAGTTTTTGTGGTTGTAGCCCAGAACCTTGACTGTCTGGCTCTGGAGGCCAGAGAGGCTTGCATCCTTGAGTCCCATGGGACTATATTAACAGAAAGACAGTTCTCCGCAGACTGTCACCCTCAGGGTATTGCACAGAAGGCCAACTAAAACACAGCCCCAGTCTTTCTGAGAAAGAGGCCTCTTTGCTTATCTATGAGCTTTGGCCTGGGTGGCAGGCTTCCGGTTTGGCATACTTCAAGGAGACTGTGGACCTGTTCTCAGGGAACAGAGGCTGATGGATGCAATCTACCGTCCCTCTGCTTCGCTCCAGCTCTCTGGTAGCTTCCAGAAAGAAGTTTATACTCTTGTCTGATGCTCTGATTTTTGTGACTGTTGCCAGGGCGACACTTCCAGATTGCCTGGCTCTGCAGCCCAGAAGGGCTTGTGAACTTGTGAATACAATGCCAAAGGATGGTATATATTTGCATTCTGTAAAAACTACTGCCTGAGGAACGGGTTTTCAGTCAGCCTGAATCCAGGTGCTGATTGAAATCCTTCCCTTTGGGACATCAGCAGGGCTTAGCACACCCTCAAATTCTGGAGCTATTCGAAATAATATAGGCTGCTAGTGAATTACAAAGGTTTGAGAGATGACCAAGAATTAGTGCAGACTTGAACGTTAAGTTGTTATCTTCTACCAAAGGACATTCCTTCAAGACGGGGGTGATGGCTGTTTTTCATCTAATGAATAGAAGCCAATATAGGGTCAAGCAAAATGAAGAAACAGGAACATGTTTCAAATGAAAGACAATATAAAACCTCAGAGGAAAACTTTAATAAAAAAATACTTTACTGATAGAAGAGGAAATCCACTGGCCCCCTGTGGGGATGAGGAATGGCCAACCCACAGTTGGCACATCCTTAGGAGCCTGGGGACCAGCTAACAGAGCAAAAGACATATACTTCATTTGAAGTATCACAATTTCTGGTCCTTTGTTGTTAATTGTATCTCAACAGTCTTGCCAGTCTCAGCCAAAAAGCCTTAAATGCTCATCAGTTGTGGAATTCTAAATCCTAGCTCACCAAATATCTACTTCGCCAGATCCTTTGGGAAGCGAAGTAGTCATTTCCATCTTCTCAATACTGAATTGGCTCACCTAATCACCCATTTTATCACTGATTGGTTACAGGCCTGTAAATCAGTAGACGGGGACCAGGTATCACCATCTGAAATACGTCTCTATTTTATTTGCCTTTTCATCTTCTGCCATGCTTTGCAAAACACACAGGTGTTAGGTCAATAAGACCTCCTTAGATGGGGAGAAAAAAAAAGAGCGAGAGGAGAGACCCCTTTAAATGGTTAACAGTCAGCAATCCCAAGCTAATAGCCAGAAACATGAGAGACCATTTCCAGAGGTATTCACTATGAAAAGTGAGATGAATCATCAGCATTCCACAAATAACCCAGGGCTGAAGCTTCTACTAATGAAAGTCACCTATGTAATACACAAGGTTAAGTATCTCTCACAAGAAGAAATGATAACTCACCTTGTTCAATTTGTGGAAGAGCAGAAATGACGATAAGGTCACCAGCTGGTATCATTCTTCTTATGAAACCTTTTTTTAAGAAATTAGTTGTTTTCATAAGGACAAAAGCAAATGGACACAAGTAAGAAAATCAACAGAAAAAAAAAAAAGATGTACTCAAGATATCAGCCCCATCTATCCACAGAATTCTAAGATTATTATAATTGAATACATGTCATCCTTTTGATTAAAAAAGTGGGGTTTACAAAACTTAATGGTCTGAAATTCCTTTCAGTTTCATTTGTTCCCAAATCTGGTATCTGTCTAGGTGATAGCCTCAAAATATTTAAAGACTCCTACTGCCAATTTCAGTTTCCTCCAGTGGACAAACAAAAGCCAAACATCTTGATTTCATTGACATAGGAATCACATCTACTCACTTTCTGATAGTAGTTTTGCCTTTCCAGAGACATGTGTATCACCTGGTGGCTTCTGCATCTCAATGCTTTGCATGCAGCTGAGACGAGGGATGGAACAAAAAGCCACATCTGGATCACAATCAGCAGCTGGTCTTCTGTGAGAGAAGGGTTGTGATGGTTTCTTACGTAACGCCACAGTGAGCAGAGGTGAGGCTGTGATGTAGCTTCACATCACAGGTGAGAGAAGGAAGCCTCATGAGGGATATTGCACGTGCAGAACTCTGAACAAACCAGTCTCAGAGTCTCGGCCCGGGAAGTTAGGAACCTGGCAGGTATCTTTCAGGGATATGTCAATTTAACAAAACTCTTAAGACTGAAGAAACGAGGAATGTTAACTTATGAGGCTAGAAGAAGACTCAAAATGTCCAGTAGACTAGACATTTGCATCAGCCTGTGTAGCTTACTTTCTCTTCACAAGAAAAGTATGTGGGGATTCAAATTACTAGAAGTTTATTAATGTGCCCAGAATCCTGACCACAGGAGTTGCTTTTATGATTCAAATGTCAGAGTGCTGTGTTCTAAGAGCCGGGTGTGGCCTCTCACCCAATAGATCTGGTTGGTGAGCAGAGAGTCATGCCAATCCAACAAACACTGTGCTCAGTCGGCTTAACACTGCTTCCTTTAGCAGTTGGGGTTGCCCTTTTCTGACTGTTCAGCCTGCCTTATAGCCTGACTATTGCCTTCTGTTTACACAATCTTTCTCTTAACAAAATGAACACGACTAGCAATCGACCTATATGCCATTTACTCAATACTGAGTGGACTATTCCTCAGTCACCTTGCTTGGTTAGAATTCTGAGATTCAGTGGTTCTTTTTCTGTGTTCTGTTGTATAGTTATTGACCATTTGTTCAATCTTATTCCATTCAAGAAGTATTTATTGAACACTTACTATGTGAAAATAACTAGTTTAGTCCCTAGGAGTATAATGCTATCCCTAGGCAAGACAGAAATGGCCCTTGTCTTTAGAAACTTCAAAGTCTAAAAGAGAAAATACAAAGTAAATATACTATTAAAAATAAAGTACACTGAATAGTAATGATTGGAAAAGTCCTTGGCACTATTATAGCACCAGGAAAGTTCTCTCAGAAGAGATAATGTTTACACTGACATTGAAGACTGAGGATAGGGGATTTTTGGGTGGCTCAGTGGTTTGGTGCCTGCCTTTGGCCCAGAGCATGGTCCTGGAGTCCCAGGATCGAGTCCTGCATCGGGCTCCCTGTGAGGAGCCTGCTTCTCCCTCTGCCTGTGTCTCTGCCTCTCTCTCTGTTTCTCTCTGTCTCTCTCTCTCTCTCTGTGTCTCTCATGAATAAATAAATAAAATCTTAAAAAAAAAAAAACCTACATGGAGCCTGCTTCTCTCTCTGTCCATGCCTCTACCTTTCTTCTCTCTCTGTGCCTCTCATGAATAAATAAATAAAGTCTTAAGAAAAAAGGACTGAGGATAAATTCATATTTTTCTGTTGTAGATGGTCCACTCATTATATATAGATTTTATTGGTTTAATTCACACAGTACATCTTTGTTTCTCTTATCCATAACTTCTTTTAAGGTACCTCATAATTATATAACCATTGGTCGGCCAATATTAAGTCATATCTGAGGACAAACATTATATGTTCTCATTCATTTGGGGAATATAAATAATAGTGAAAGGGAATATAAGGGAAGGGGGAAGAAATGTGTGGGAAATATCAGAAAGGGAGACAGAACGTAAAGACTGCTAACTCTGGGAAATGAACTAGAGGTGGTGGAAGGGGAGGAGGGCGGGGGGTGGGAGTGAATGGGTGACAGGCACTGGGGGTTATTCTGTATGTTAGTAAATTGAACACCAATAAAAAATAAATTTAAAAAAGTCATATCTGAGGATCTATAATATAAAAATAAAAGAAATATAATTAAAGTACCTACATAGCATCTAGCATAAATGGTGTCCCAAAACCTAGCATTATGGATGCTTGGTTCTTTAAAGAAATTATGAAAATTATTAGTACAAGATCTTACTTACCTTAATTCATGTACACAAAAACATTTCCTCATCTCCTTGTCTCCATTCAAGCCATCATTTCATCACCTGAAGAATACCTATCAGGGCAGTTTTCCAAACAACAGTAACATTACCAAAACTGGTCCACTTTCAGAGAGAGGAACTTCATCATCCAGATGCTTTGAATTTAAACCTAAATCTTTAACATTTCAATAATCAGAAGTTTTCCTTGAGCTTTATTAACATTGAAGGCTTTTAAGGTGTAAAAATTCAAATTAGTGATGATAGGAGTTCTAGGTCACCAAGAGCCCTGAGGGGGAATGGCACATCTAAGTAAGCTACCTGTACTGTTCAATTCCTGCAGCTTTTAGAGATTCCAGCTTGCAAGACTAGTTCTTCTCATCCCTAGCCACGCCTCACTTTTGTTTGTCCAACCTCTATGCAAGATGCATGCACTTCCAGACACCCTGACCTTCACAAACTGGCTTTTTCATAATTTGATACTCTGGTAACACAAGAAGTATGAATATGGTTGTCAAAACGAGGATTAGAGAGCAAGACTATGAGTTGACATTTAAAACCTGGTCAACATAATTTAATACTTCAACTCTTGTATGAAGTTTTTGTTGCAATTCAGTCTAACCTATATGCTTTTAAACTATGACAGATTTCTACATTCCTCCCATAATCTTCCTCTTGATTTTTAAGATCCTCTACCCTCTGGCTATGCTCCTTCTATTTCTCACTCTTAGCTATCAGAGCTGTCATACTTTGAATATTCATAAAGACATGTTTGAAGCCTTTGTATATTTGCTTGGACCCTAAATTCTCTTTCAAGTCTTATTTCTGCCGCATGACATATCAACTGAAAATATTACACCTTAAGCCTTTCCAAATTTCACTTACATTTTCTAATTTGATGAGAAAATTTTGACCCAGCTGGGGCTTTTCTTAAAATACCTTAACTAATTACTGTTTCTTAATGTCAGAGAGTGCACATGGAGGTCTTGTTCCTTTATAATATCTTAGTTTCCATAAGATTTCACTCTCTTCTGATTTATTAAAGAATAAATTTTACCTGAAAAGAATCACTCTTGCAGAGATCTTCTCATTTTTCTCTCCATTGCTGACTATTGTTTTTGTTCTTGTCAGTACATTTATTTGTTTGGCTTATTTTGAAGAAGGTTATGAATACCTCTTTTTCTTGTTGTTTGTGGTTGTTTACTCACATTTATTTTGTGACAATTGTTACAAAAACAAATAAAAAAACCCTTATACTAGATAACCCAGTCCTGATCACCAGATACAAAGAAAGGTATTAATACCATGAAACACTGAAGTCATTCAATTAATAAATGTATGTTTTATACATGTTGTATGTATGTGCATAACGTGTACATATATATGAACAGTGAATAGTGTGAATATTCATAATTGTGAAAATATGTATCTATGATATATATGTATATATATACATGTTTATAAGCAAATATGAATATTGAAGCTATATACACACACACACAAAGTATATATTTCCAACTACAAGCAACTCTAGCACAAGGAATTTTGATATAGGATATATTTTAAGCTGAGTTTAAACAGACTTTTTCATTACTCCAGACTGTATTTTTTCTCTCTGAGCTCCTATATTTCCTTTTATTTCATTGTCAAATTTGCCCATGCATATATCTTACTAGTCTAACTCAGTAATATGCTCCTCAAAGATAGGAACTAACCGATTCCGGTTTTAAATTTCTCCATGACACATTGTATACTGTAAACACTTTCTAAAAATATTGCTAGTACATTTTAGTCCATAGAAGCAATAAATATATTTTTTTAGAAAATGAAAAGCAGATACATAAAGGAAAAACTAGATATATCTCTTAAGGTTTCTTTTAATGAAAAAGTGCATTTTTTTTTTAAAGGTTGAAACCAGCTTGTCATATTTGAAGAATGTTTCATTTATGTTTCAGTACTCTGGCTCCCATGTTCTTATGGAATCTGACCTGAGCTGGGCAAAAAAATTAAGGTGTGAACATGCAAATAAAACATTTGTTAAATGTATTGAAGTGTATTAATGTTTCCTGCTGGAGGCCAGGAAGAACTATGAGAAAGCGATGATCACCAAGAGTGAATTGTTATGAAGGCATGAAGAACTAGATCTTTCCCAAAGGAAAAATATGCATGAGTGATCAGGGGTGGTGGTGACAAAGGCAGGGCCAGTATGTGCTTTTTATTTTTTCTTGGCTCTACCATCATTTCAGAAGGAGACACTGTGATTGTGCTTGCTAGAGACTCAACTGGTGGTGAAGACCCTCGTGTTCATGTGACACAAATGACTTTGTTATAAAAAACGAGAACGTAAAAAAGACTATATATATATATATATATATATTCTGGTAAAAAATTTAAACATAATATCCAAGGTCTGATTTGGTGATCATTTGAAATTGCTATTTCCCTTTCAACCTTCTCCAAAAGTAACTATTTTGTTTGTTTGCTTTATATCCTTCCAGAACTTTACATTAGTTATCTTTCTAATTTTTTCATAAATTTTTAAAAGTTTTTAATTATTTGAGAAAGAGAGAGAGAGAGAGAGCATGAGTAGGAGGCAGAGGCAGAGGGTATGGGAGAAGCAGACTCCCTGATGAGTAAGGAGCCCCAGGCGGGGCTACAATCCCAGGACCCCAATATCATGACGTGAACCAAAGGCAGACTCTAAACCACCTGAGCCACCCAGGTGCCCCTACATTAGTCATTTCTACTGTTTACATTATTTATATGTGTATATATACGTGTGTGTACATACATACATACACACGTATATATTGTGCATATATGTAGAGAGACATGTATAGATTTGAAATATGAAGTATTGTCTTGCATGCTGGTGTTTTTTTTAATTTTTTGGCCATTTGACCCTTTTCAACCTAATAGCTTCTCTTTCTTTCTAACTGGCATAGTTATTGGGTAGGACTGTTCGATGATTAGATTCAATGAAAGTATGGTTTCCAAATGCTGCTCTGGAGGTTAAGCCCACTCCTATTGTGTTCTCAAGAATCAGTTCAATTCCCTCCTTTCCAGGTCGTATACCCTGGGTGTGACAAGAGCCTCTGACATCCACTTCGGTTGCAAAGATGGAGACAGGTTTCACAGGCGCTGTGGCAGTCTTATCTCCTGGCACCCTCTGTGCCTTTCAGGGGGGAGATATTTGAGGCCATTATTAAGTTTATAATTTTATTTTCAGAAATGAAAAGGCTCTTGTAATAAACAAGAGATCCTTTACTTTTCTCTTTACTCCTCAACTTAAACTGAGAAGTAATCTTAAAAGTCCACTGGTGAGCCTTTGCTCATGGGATCTAACAAATTGAATTTTCGGTCAAAACTTACACATGTCAGGGCTCCTGTGTGGCTCAGTTATTTAGCATTTGCCTTCTGCTCAGGTCATGATTCTGGGTTCCTGGGATCGAGTCCCACATCGGGCTCCCCGCAGGGAACCTGCTTCTCCCTCTGTGTCTCTGCCTCTCTCTCTATGTCTCATGGATAAATAAAAAAAGTCTTTAAAAAAAAAAACTTACGTATGTCACAGTAAGGACATACTACATTTACATAATAACTTGTAACCTCACATAAATATGTAAAAAGTCATTTTTGCAGAAAATTCAGTGATACATATGTTGATATACAGAATATGTAGTAGTATAAAAATCATTAAACTCCCATAATCCATTACCAGTTGTATCATCTAGTTGCCTGGGTCTTCAAATAATGAAGATAAATCATTACTATATTAACTAAATTGCTTCATACTCAAAGAGCCCAGAAAATGAAGCTTATCATATGGATGCATCTATGATATAATGTTATCACGACGACCTTGCCACAGGGGAGAATTTGCTCCACATTTTTTTCCCATTGCTCAATACCTTAGTATTAATTGTACAATGGTGCCTGTCAATGTTATCCTGCTTTCAAAAAAATCTGCAATTTCGCCCCAACCAACTTTACCAGCTTCATTTACTTGACTTTTCTTCAGCCACTCAGTCTGGATCATAGACCAGGCTCTCTGCATGTGACCATAATCTCTCTGCTCCATGCACTATTAATAGAATAATTAACATAATACAAAGGATAATAATAAATTATTTTTGTCAGGTATTTTTGCCATCAATTATAATAGTATGAAATAACAAGGTAATAATATAATCCCATTGCATGCCCCTCTGAGCAGTAATTACCTTCATAAATATTATGCTTTGCTACTTTTCAAAATATTTCTAGAATACATTTTTATAAAATGATAAAAATAAATTATTTTACTGAAGTGTCAATCATTTAAATTAATAGAACTTATCTATAGAAACACGTATTTCTGATGAATCTGTGGGATCTGCTTTTTATCATGTTTTCAAGTCCGACTAGGTTTGACTTTCCTTAGTACAACAATTCAGCTCTGGTGAAAAAAAAGGACTCATTGTTTTAAAGATGGTGTGTTTTTCATGAATAAGTTTATTAGACTTTTTGAAATAGAGTAAAAGTATTAAGCGGAATGTTCACGATTTTCTAATCATCCTAATTATGTGAATATTCTTTTGTTGCAGCTCTATCAATATACTTGTTGAAGATCTCCACTTACTGCCCCCATCACTCTGTTTCTGTGTGCTCATGGGAAAGTTCTTATTAAAACTAATTTGTTTTATGCACTGACAATCATGTTTAAAAGTCAGCAGGAAACATAAATCATCCAATTATTCCTATTGAGGAAACAGCATGTAAGTGTTGATAGATTTAGAATGATGATTTGTGCAGCTTTGCATCACTGTGCAGTGTGAGGGGCTTTGATGACTTGATTCCCATTTGAATCCGCTGTTCTCCCCTTTGTTCTTAGATTATCTATCCCTACACACTCCAAGGGACACAGGGTGGTGGGTAGGAAATGCAGAAGGAAAAAAAACAGATCTTGTAGAAAGGTACCTGCCGTTGAAACAGATGAGGTTTATCAATCTGGAGTAATTATCACTGTCTTTTAAAAATCAGTGTCAACTAAGCCACTTTTGTGTCAGAATTCTCCTTAATCGGATTTATTAGAGATGTTACAGTACACAAAATGATGATCATCCTCTTAATTGAAACAGCCGGAAACAAAAACCATAGTTCTCCACCCTCTGACACAGACATCAGGAGGAAAACTGCTCATTAAAAATCTGGGGAAGTGGATGAAAATCGGTGTCATTCTCTGAAAAGTTGAAAACTCAATGTGGTACACAACTTAGAGACGTTTAATAAAGCACCGTTGAAGACAGTGCAGCTGTTGCTTTGAAATGCAACATTATTTTCTGTGTTGTTTTAATGTTAGTCTTTGATGATGAATAAAGAAAACAGCCAATTTAAAACTCAGGGATGTCCTTCGAGAACAGAGAAAGCTGAGTGGCATACTGAGAGCAAACTAGAGGAAAGTAAATGTCGCGGTAATGCTCCACATGGTTTAGAAAACGTTTCTCAATAGCACTGTACTATTCCTGCTGGGAACAGGGGTTAAACTGGCCCAAAATTCTACTAAAGGAGTTATGCACAAACACATTTACTTCTTAAAATACTCTATTCTGTGTTCTGGTTTTATTCAAAGCTATTGAATATAGAAGAATGTTTCTATTCTCTGACTAAATTCTGTCCTTAAGAAAGCAGAGACAAACTCTTGGTGTAGACTTGACTTGAATATTGGCACATAGATTCAGGCTATCCATAGAGTAAGACAAGAAAGCCTCCCTCTACAAGGCTTTCAGAGGGTCTCACTCTGACCCTATTCTGGCCTTGACCCTTGCTTACCACAGAGTTGGCCAACCATGGAACCAAGAGGCTGTGGCCACTCAGAGCCTACGTGGTTCCCTTTCTTGCCCCAGGTATTAAGAACCTTGCATGTCTTGACTAAACAGCCTTACAACTTCTTCCATTAATTCAGTGGGCATCTTCCCAAGCCCCATCCTCACAAGGGCACATCATGTGCATGGTAGCTACATGCCAGTAAGAATGGGTAGAGGGTATATGTTTCTCTGGGATTATGACTGAACTGAACCTTGGACATATGAACTAGAATATTTACATGGGCAAATGAAATGCCCTTCACAGTGCAGAAATGGAAAGTAATAAGAAAAGAGAGGTGGAATCACAAGCCAGAGAATGGGGGCCAGCTCCCCTTGCATCACCATTTTACATAAACTTGCACTTTGGTTGTGAGATTTTTATTGACATATATTTATCAGACTGAAAAGATGAATCATAAATTTTTAATAGCTGCTTACCTTGATTTATAACTTTAAATAATTCAGACTTATGGTATGTGGACCCCATTTATAATCTTTCTTCAGGACCTACAGATGTTAATATTCGATCTTTTTAGGCTACTGAATTTCCCCCACCACAATTTCAAAGGTAATTCTTTTTATAGTCCTTGCATATATTTTAAACATAAGTTCCTTTCTCTTCCTCTTCATCCAGAATACTGCCTCAAAATATGTTACTGAAATTGCATCCTACCTTTTTACATGTAAACAATATGATTATTAATATTTTCTTAAAATATAATTTTCAAACAGATTGGGGGAAAATGATCATTGTGGATCACTATCTATTCCTTTCTGACTTCAGGGTGTTCTCAGTTAAAGACAAGCATGATCCCCAAAGCCAGGCTCATCCAAGTTAAGACACCAATTATCAATGGCTTACTTTTTTTTTTTTCATTCCAGTCAGTCTGTATATATCTAGTCCATAGATAACTATACTATATGCTTAAATATTCTCTTTTAAGATCTAAATCCCAATGCCTTTTTTCTATCCTTATCCTACCAATTTTCCTATCATCAGGGCACATTAGAACCTTATTACTAGAAGATTCTAGAAATTATGTTTAGGATCTGTGACCTGATTTGATTCCTAAGCTCTTATATGCTCACCACACCCACCTGGTTCTGCCAGAGTAACTGAGAGTCTTACTTATTTAATTTCCAGATGTTTTCACTGTCTGCTTACATTATTTCACTGCCTAAAATATAAATCACTCAATTAAAGTCAAGGTACATTTGTCATAGTTTGGGTTCTCTGGAAATAAAAGCTGAAAGAGAGTTTGAGGTTTAAGATATTTATTAAGGATCAACACTTTGAAAAGGTTAGAAAAAGAAAATAAGATTTGTGAGAGGAAGAAATCAGACTTCTATGCAGATGCAACAAAGCCTCAATCAGCCTAATGGGATACTCTATTATTGTACATCGATTTGACTTACGGTCAAACAAAATAACTAGGCCTCTGTACCTGTGCTTCATTCATCCACCTAAGGGGGATTGTCCTCGGAGGTGCTACCTATGTTAATACAAATGCTGTGATACTTAAAATAATCTTGAAAGATGATTAAGAAATTAGCAAATGAGAAAATACTTGTAGATTAAAGAAACAGGCTATGTAAATGTGGCATAAAGAGAACTGACATAAATGGAAGATAGACTATTGTTAAATGTTGGTGCTATATAATGTATAATAATGAAATGTGGTAGAGAGGGTTAAAGAGTGAATAAAAGCTAAATCTGATGATATAAGCATTTACAGAGTTGTTTGTATGTGTTAGTCATTCTTTTTAAGGGCTTCACACATAATAATTTAAAACAGTACTACTATAGAGAGAATACATTATCTCAATAATGTATATAAATTATTTCTGGGCAAGTATTCTAAACAACAATACTTATTAAAAGCTTGGAACACAGCTGAAAGAGGACTAAGTGAAAGAACAGAAATATGAATATATATAATAATTGATCCTTCATAAATTTTGTAACTCATACTTTAATATTTTTAAAAAACAAAATACATGTGACACTCAAGAAAATGATATTTAAAAAGTAGGGTAAGGTAAAGGCTCACAAATCAATGTGTAGTTTCTGCACTTCACTAAAAGTAGTAAAATGTTGATATCAGTATATTGCTATATCACATAAATATACCGTAATAGTCAAACAAATAAAAAACCAAACTTCAAAAACATACATTCACAAATACTAGAAATACATCAAGCTGTAATCTTTATTCTAGTAAACCACAGGAATACAAGAAATAAAAACCAGAGGAATAAGAACCAAAAAATGAAACTGAAAACAAACGATAAATGGCATACAAAGATGCTAACATATCACCAATTACCTTAAATGTAAACTGTAAAAATGCAAAAACCAAAGGACAGAGATTGTGAGAAAAACAAAGGGTAGGGGACAACTATGTTGTTTAGAAGAAATTCATTTCAAATTCAATGACAGAAATAGGTTGAAAGGAAAATAGGGGGGAAACACACCATGCAAACATTAACCCAAGCTTCGGAGGAGTAGCTATACTTAATATCTGATTAAATAAAACACAGAGTAAAGAAAATATCTAGAGAAAAATACATTGATCCTTTACTTAACAATAAAAGGATCAATCTGCCAAGAAACTATAATGATGCCAAATGTTTGCACATATAACAACAGAGTTTTAAAATAGAGGCTGTAAAATCTGATGAAGATGGTGGGGAAAAAAAATCCACAGTTATGGCTGGGAACTTCAACATTTCCTTCTTAGCAATTGAAAGAATAGAAGGAATATAGAAGAAGTAGACAGCAAAATCAGCAAATTGAATCCAATTGAAATGTATAGAATCTTCCATCCAAAAAAAAACAGAATACACATTTTTTAAAGTATTCATGGAACATTCCCTAAGGTAAACCATGTTCTGGGCCATGAAAGAAACTACAACAAATTTAAAAGAATTTGAATCATACATAGTGTGTTCTCTGATTATAATGGGATCAAAAAGTCAGTAAGAGAGAAAAAAAAAGGAAATTTTCTAAACATGTGGAAATTAAACATACTTCTAAAAAACACATGAGTAAAGAAGTCTCAAAGGAAATAAAATGTATATAGAATTCAAAGCACAACATGTTAAAATATGCAGGATATAGCAACATTATATCTGAGAAGGAAATAAAGAAATATGTAGCATGAAACACTTCAATTAGAAAGAATTTCCAGTTAATAACCTAAGTTAACACCCAAAGAAACTAGTAAAAAAAAGCATAACATGAAACCAAATAAGTAGAATAAAGGAAATAATAAAGATAAGAGTAGGAATCAATGTAATTAAAAATAGTCAAACAAAAGCAAAACTAATTAAACAACAATTATTCTTCAAAAAATCAGTAAAATGATAAGAGTCTAGGAAGCCAAAAAAAAAAGTCAAAAAAGGAGAAGACACTAATGAACAAGTCACCGATATCAGAATTGATTTAGGGGATATCACTACAGGTTCTATAGCCATCAGAAGAATAATAAGGGAACGAAATTGATATACATGGGAAAGAGAAGGAAAATTAAGATAAAAACAGAGAGGGAGGCCAACTCTAAGAGACTCTTAACTCCAGGGAACAAATTGAGGGTTGCTAGAGGGGAGAGGGGGTGAGAGAGCAGGTAACTGGCTGATGGGCATTAAGGAATGAGCATGATGTAAGGGGCACTGGGTGTTATACACAACTGATGAATCACTAAATTCTACCTCTGAAACCAATAATACACTCTATGTGAATAACTTGAATTTTTATTTTATTTTATTTTATTTTATTTTATTTTATTTTATTTTATTTTTTTATGATAGTCACACACACAGAGAGAGAGAGAGAGGCAGAGACACAGGCAGAGGGAGATGCAGGCTCCATGCACCGGGAGCCCAACGTGGGACTCAATCCCGGGTCTCCAGGATCACGCCCTGGGCCAAAGGCAGGCGCTAAACCGCTGTGCCACCCAGGGATCCCAATAACTTGAATTTAAATAAAATCTAAAAAGAAGGAGGAGGAGGGGGGATACTATCACACTAAGATTTATTGCATTTCTACTTAGTAACAATGAGCAGATAATAACAAATTAAAACACAAAACTATTTGCAATCACGGTAAAGAAATGAAATACGCATTTACTTAACAAATCATGTATAAGGTCTGTATGTTAGAAATGCCAGTGAAAGAAATCAAAGAAAACCTAAACAGAAAGACAGTGTGGTCAGGAATGGAAAAAACCACCAGTAGTAATAATAATAATACCAATACCAATACTACTACTAATAATAATAATAAATCAATTTTCTCAAAGCTGATCTATGATTTAGAGCAATTCCTGTCAATATCCTACACAGATTATTTGTAGACATAGAAAACCTTATTTTAAAATGTGTGTGGAAAGATACAGGCTTTATACAACTTTCTTGATAACAAAGAATGAAGTAGAAAGAGTCACTACTCAATCTTAAGGCTTACTAGAAAGCTATAATAATCAAGTGGTTATGGTATTACCAGAGGAATAGATACATATATCAATGAAACAGGATAGAAAATCCATAGATGGACCTACAAAAATATACCAAATTGATTTTTGACGGAGGTCCAAAAGCAATTCAAAGAAGGAAGGATGGACTTTCCATTATATGATGCTGGAGTAATTGGACACTCATAGACAAAAAAATTAATGTTGATTTAAATACCACACCTTATTCAAAAATCAACTCAAAGTGGATCACACTTATAAACTGAAAAATTTAAAGCTATAAAGCTTTATTTAAAAACATAGGACACCATTAGAATCTAGAGCTTGCAAAGGATTATTAGACTTGACATGAAAAGCACTATCCACATAAAAGAAAAATTCGTAAATTGGATATTATCAAAATTAAAAACTGCTATGTAAAATTCTGTACAAAAGGGATGCAAATATAAACACCAGATGGGGAGAAAATAATTGCAACCATATTATCTGTCACAAGACTACGTCTAGAATATATAAGGAATGTTCAAATCTTAATAATAAATATATCAGACAACCCAAATAAAAAATGAGCAAAAGGCATGAACAGACATTTTACTGAAGATAATATACACATATCAAATAACCACATGAGAAGATGTTCAACATCATTAACCATAGGAAAAATGCAAATTAATAACATAGTTATCACTACACATGTTAAGAATGGCAAAAAATAAAAAATAAAATAGTGATAATAACAAATTCTGGTAAGAATTTCAAGAAACTAGATGATTCATGCATTGCTTGTGAAAATGTAAAAATGTACAGCCACTCCAAAAAGCTTTTGGCAGTTTATTAGAAAAAAAAAAAAAAAAAAAAGGCGTGAAGGAAGAAATAAGGAGGGAAAGCAGGCCGGAAGGAAGGAAGGAAGGAAGGAAGGAAGGAAGGAAGGAAGGAAGGAAGGAAGGAAGGAAGGAAGGAAAGGAAGGAGAAAGGGAAAGAACAATTATCATAAAATTCAGGGACTTCATTCTAAGGAAATGACAATTCATGTTTTTTTACAAAAATCTGTACACAATTGTTCATAGAAGTTTTCAAAG
Source organism: Canis lupus familiaris (assembly GCF_011100685.1). NCBI lineage: Eukaryota > Metazoa > Chordata > Mammalia > Carnivora > Canidae > Canis > Canis lupus. The sequence continues at coordinate 83,282,117 of NC_049224.1, forward strand.
TAGCCCAAATTTGGAATCAGCCTAGATAGCCTTCAACAGATGAATGGTTAACAATACTATGGTACATGAACACCATGAAATACTACTTGGCTATAAAATAACTAAACTTTTCATGCATAGCAATTTGGATGAGCTTCCAGAGAATTGAATAAAAGCCTGGAGAGGTAGATGTGATTATAAAAGGACAAAAGGCGGGATACTCATGGTGATGGAGTCAGCCAATATCCTGACCATAGTATAGCAGACACATGAATCCACACATTTAATAAAATTATAAGAACTGAATGCACACATACAGATACACACAATCATTTTTTTTAGGATTTATAATTTATATCTCCCTCTTGGGAACTTAAAAATGAACATTAGCATTATTCCCTGTAAATGCTTGGATTAAAGAAATGCTTAATTTTTATTAATTCAGCATCCAATTTTTCAATAAAAGTTTTCTCTTAACACCTAACTATTGTATCTTGTGTTATTGGTAGTGCTTGTTTTTTTTTCCTGCTAAAAAAAATATGAGTTTAATTGGTTAGGGGAAATAGTTATCTGGCTCTCCTGGAAAACCTGCTCACTCATCTCATGAGTTTATACTCACCCCTCCCACTTTGAATTGACTCCTTTGCTTAATCTTCCACAAGTGAAAGGATAATACAGTCATTTCTCAGAACTTCATATTCCTCCATAGTTAGAGCTTCAAGACCAGAAATGGAGTAATGAAAATGCTCATAGAAGCCATTTTGCAGATTTGTAATTGCTTCACTTTTAATGAACAGTTTTATTGAAGTAATGGTATTACATGCAATAGTAAGAAATAATAGAGTAATCTCATACACACCTTATTTATATCACTTTATAAAACTCTTGTATAATGCCACCAAAGTACCAAAGCATGATCATTACACGATCTACCAATGTATTTTCATTTCCTCAGTTTGTCTTATACGTGTGTGTGTGTGTGTGTGTGTGTGTGTGTGTGTGTATGCAGCACTGGTAGTCTCTGGAATATATTTTTTCAAGGGCTGGTTTAAATCAAAGTTGACAGCACAATTTCTAAGGTAAGGTAACTTTACCGTACATTATATTTCAATTATCTAAGTAATTGCCATTACCCCTTACTGGTTACATAAAATATTTGTAGTCATTCTTTTTGTTTTGTTTTGTTTTATGAAGATCTATAGGAAAAAAAATAATACAAGTTTTACTCAATTAAAAAAATGTCCTAGAAATTCTGTAAGTACATTTTAGTTTTCTCTTAATAATAGCTACTGCAGTTGGTTGGCTTTTTGAGATGATAACATGTAGATCGACAATTAAATACACTTTTATTTTTGACACAGTCTAAAAAAGAGAAACCCACAGTACTCTATGTATGAGGTATGATTTTTGTACTTCAGCATGCTCTTATATCTTTTATTTAAATTTGATAATTCATGATATTGAAATGCCTTTGTGATCTAGCCCAATTCACTAAAACCATGATTCCCTAAGGTCATCTTGTTCTGAGCACATTGTTATTTATTCCCATTTCACTGCAGTGATTTGACTTAGCATAATGCTGATCTGACTCTATTTTTGACTCTGAATTTTATTGCAGGCATGTGTCAGCTTATTCCTGAAGTGGTTATACATAAGCCCATCTCAAATATTCACTGTCCTATTTTGTGGTCTGTTTTCAGGCAATGCTTCCATTGAGAGCAATGGCCCTGACTTAGCTCTTTAGGGATCTCACCAATCAGGATGCAAGTTACATTTCTGGTGGAATGTACTATTCAAGCAAATATACTCCCATGAAGAGAGCAAAGCTGAAGGTTCATTAATATTCAGGCCTGCTGCAGATGAGAGGCTTCTCTTAAGTAAGCACATTAATCTTATCTTTTCTTATAAGGACACTTGACTAAGTGACTGAAGCCTGATGCCTTCATATGGCTTTTTCTGTTTTATGGCACAAAAGTTGCAATGCAGAGACAAAGAGTTATTCCCCCCCCCCCCAAAAAAAAAAATCAAGTACTCTCAATTGCTTCTTTTTTTTTTTTTTTTTTTTTTTTTTAATTTTTATTTCTTTATGATAGTCACAGAGAGAGAGAGAGAGAGAGAGGCAGAGGGAGAAGCAGGCTCCATGCACTGGGAGCCCGACGTGGGATTCGATCCCGGGTCTCCAGGATCGCGCCCTGGGCCAAAGGCAGGCGCCAAACCGCTGCGCCACTCAGGGATCCCTCAATTGCTTCTTTATCCTTGAATGTTCAGTCATCATTCATATGCAACATTGTTTTTGGCACAGAATTTAGGGACAAATGTGTAAGTTGTGTTCAAAGTTGATGTTTATCTTTCTCTTCAAACAACGAATAAATGTCTCATTAGCTTTCAGGAAAATTCAGGATTTCTTCTGAAAGCTGCCATCTAGATTGGTTTATAAAGAAATATCAAGGAAGGATCCTATTAAATTACACTATTTTATCCCCCCTCTCATTAATCCCTTATGCTTCACAACTCAATATATACTAACTTTTCTTCTCTTTTAAAACATAATAATCAATACTAAGAAATCAGAATGTTTATTCTTACATCAAATAAAAATGGTTAGGTGAACAATCATCAAATCCTCAAGATATCCTCAGGGTAATAGAAGTTAATGTAGCTTCTTGCAGTATGGACAAAATTTACCTTAGAATTTTTACCTATACACTTCCAAGTATAGGTGATAATTGAGATACAGTGTGAACCTATGTGACTTTGTATTGATGAAGTAAACCACATATCAGGGTTATTGCAAAGAAAGTTTAGTATTAAAAAAAAAAAAATTGAAAGTCACAAGACCGGATACACTAAATTTCACACACTGATTTACCAATGAGCTACATTTCCGTGGTAAGTAACGCTAGATTAATTGTTCTAGAGTAAATACTAGCAAGGTTTTGTGTAATTATTCTCCCAATCTTTGGACTCTTTAACGTACCTATCTTTTCTACTAAGGTCCTCGTGTTTACAGCACACTCCTATAGTTTTGATTGGTCTTAACTATTGGAAGAATATATAAGCAGAGTAGTATAGGTATTATTACCCCTATTTTCAAAATGAAGAAATGTAAATGTTGTGTCACTATCACATACCAGGTCAAATCAGAGAGGCAACCTAGCATCATATATCACTTATAGCTTGTGTTTACAATATATTTTTTGTTTCTTATTCTCTGTTTCTGATAAGTAGACATTTAATGATTTTTTCCCTCTGTAAACCTGTTTTCTCCATCTTATCACTTAAATTTGAAGAGTACAGGGATAATGAATTCTTCCAACAGTGTTCAAAAATTTCAGGTTGGCAGAGATTCCAAGATGGGAAAAACTGGAATGCAGTTACATATACAAATACCAAATGGAACTAGAGGGTATTATGCTAAGCAAAATAGGTCAGTCAAAGAAAAACAAATACCATATGATCTCACTCATATACGGAATTTAAGAAAGAAAACAGATGAACGTAAGGGAAAGGGGGAAAAGAAGAAAAGGAAAGGAGAAAAGAAGCCATAAGTTGGCCAAAAGAAGCCATCTCAGACAGAGAGAACAAGCTGAGGGTTGATGAAGGGAGGGGTGGGAGATGGGCTACATGGGTGATAGGTATTAAGGGGGTCACTTGTGATGAGCATCGGGTATTGTATGGAAGTGATGAATCACTAAATTCTACTCCAGAAACCAATATGACATGGTGTGTTAACTAACAAAATTAGAACAAATAAAAACAATGGGCACCTGGGTGGCTCAGTGGTTGAGCGTCTGCCTTTGGCTCAGGGTTTGATCCTGGGGTCCTGGGATCAAGTCCCATGTCAGGCTCCTCCCAGGGAGCCTGCTTCTCTCTCTGCCTGTGTCTCTGCCTCTCTCTGTGTGTCTCTCATGAATAAATGAATAAAATCTTAAAAACAAACAAACACAAACAAACACTAGATGAAATAGAGGAGTGGCCCATTAGACATTGATTTGATAAAAAAAAGGTCAGGAATTTCAATGAAAGAGTGAAAACTTAGGAGGAAGTGAGGGATTTCAAATAAACTGGAAAACTCCAGGAGGAATAGCGAAGCTCTTAAAGCCAGAGAGAAACTAACAGACCAGCTAAGAAAAAATAAATTATAACTGCCAGATGCTGGCCATTTACCTATTGTCTTAGCTTTAAAGTCACCATTTAAGTACCTTTGCCAACACTCTGTGATACTGTTAACACCGTGCCAACCGTGATTCTTCTTTGTGATCTGGCACCTCATAGATTCAGCCAGTAGAAGGCATTGATTGAGAAGATTGGAAAGGAGGGACTTTGGTCTCTCATTTTGTGCTGCTCCTTGGAAGATCCCCAAAGAATGGCAATGCTTCATCCCAGCCACAGCAATTTGTTAAACCATCCTCCATTTGTTCCAGGCTCGGCATCCTTTGGCCCTTCCAGAACCAGCCATATGACATGGTCTCAGTGGTATTAGCGGCAGTCAGATAACACTGTCCCCCCATCAGGGTCTGGAGGGGCACCAGCCAGGCAGGGCTCCTCTTCTGAGCCTCTGTGTTCTTACGGTTTCTCCTGCATCTCTAGAGATGTTGGCCATTTCACACAGTCATTATCTCTGAGTTCCTGAATGTTCCCTTTATGTATTCAGGTCTCATAGCTGTGTAACGAGTTCCTGCATTAAAGTATTTCTGTTGAAATAACTAATATGGTTTTCATTTCCTGACTGGGTCCTGACAAAAGACAAGGATATTCTGAGAAAAGGCAATACAAATATAAAAATAAAATTCTTGGCATGTATAAAATTTTTCTTCAACTAGTATATCCCTATTTCTAGGCATTTGTAAGTTATGTTTGTCCTTATCTCAGATTGAGAATCCTACCTCTTTTCTAAGCATGTCAATGAGAGAATTGGAATTTATAAATTAGTTCAAAGTCACTCATTTGGCTGAGCCATTACATTTGAATGTACAGGCAAAGTACAGTATTACCAGAAAATAGACTTTTTATGCTTGGAAATGGGAATGATTTGGGGCTGATAACTAGCTGGCATGTGAATGCTTGTGTTTGTGTCTCCTTATGCATCTAATTTTGTAAAATCATATATAATCTAGGTAGGGGTGCATTAGGAAAATTACACACATAAAATTTGGAATATAAAAGTAAATCTTACAGTACAGAGCAGCTTTTTCAAAGTTCTTTATCATGACTTGTTGCTAATATTAAAGTCATTGCTATAGTGATGTTAAAATCGCACTTCATGCTTCCAAAAAATCGAGTCAAATGCTCTTAGGTAATTAATTTTATCACATTCTGAAACATCAAGATTTCAACAATTTAAAAACCATTTGTTGGCATGGAAACATGAACTTAATTAAAATTGGATTAAACTAATTAACCTGAAACATATTGTACTACTGAGTGTTTGATTTAGAATACTTTGGAAGAAAAAGAACATTTTTCATAATCATTTTAGGTCTTTTATCTAATGGAAGTGTTTAGGTTTTATAATGGACTTATACATGCACTAATGTGTCAAATGACTGTTTTCATGGGGAGAAGATGGTTATGAAGAAGATTTCCATAATTAAAATGCCAATTTTCTTGTGGGAACATAGAGAGCAGACATTTTATGAATATTGTTTATTGTCCTTGCTTAACCATGGTATCCAGAAAATTTAAGAAAAATAGCTGCAGCATTATCCTTTATTTTATCCTCTGTATTTCATCCCAAAAGACTAAGATTTGTGTCACATTGATGAGGGACATCACACCATGATGAACCATATAAATAAAACTTGGTTTAGAGTAGATGACTAAAAAATTATAGTAACAATACAATGATTTTTGTATTTCAAGAATGAACTTTTTTTTTTTTTTTTTTCAGAAAAGAAGTCCCTAAGTGCATAGGTGGTATTCACTGAGGACATTCTAGGTTGCCCTAGATTTAAATCAAAGGCTTGTCTTGGAGGTCTTTGTACTCATTTTATATGTAGTGAGTATTTACTGTGTAGTAAGCTCAATCTTGGACTCTCTAAATAGATCCTACCTTGGAAATACCTTGCTGTCTGTCTGTCAACCAAATACACATTATCCACTCTTTCAGTAAAAACAAAATTCTCTTTGGGCCTCTGTGCTCAGAGAGGACTGATAGCCATCCTAGCTCAAAGGCTTCAGTGGAGGCTCTATAGTAAGTCCACTTGGCTAGGGTGAACTACATCTCTCAGAATTCCCTTTACTAGATCTCTCTAGTTAGAGCAGCCACACGGAAGATCCTTGGGAGGTGGAGGTAGAAATGAAACAGCAGCCATTGTACAGCTCATTCATATTGCTATTGATCTGCTGATTCACTTCTTCTGGTTGAAAGAGCATTAGGTTTGCAACTGCTCAAAATTTCCTGGATTCTTGTTAAATTTCTCTGAGTCTTGTGCCACCAGTTGTGTGTGTGTGTGTGTGTGTGTGTGTGTGTGTGTATCACAGTGAGGAAGACCCGTGGCTTCTATAGGATACCCATGCACCAAAGATATTGGATCTTTTGCCACACATACAAGTGGACACACTATAGAAAGGTATTTCCATCAGGTGCCCACCCTTTGACCTGACACCACGGGAGCAGCAGAAATCTAAGGTCAAAAAGACAGATACTTGAGGGTGGGGAACAGGGGTTGTTGCTGTACTTTTGCTTTCCCATGTATTAGGGGTTTGACTATAGGAAGCAGTTAGTTCATTTCACTGTCATTAGCACAACATCCTCCTCTTTACTCTCCTCACTTACCCAGGGACTCCACCTCATAGTGTCCCAATCAGTCTGTGTATAAATACTCAGAATTTAATCCTAATCCACTGTAGTTTGAGGCCCCATCCCCACCCCCGCTTTGCACAAGGCCAATCTAAGTTTCCAGCCTATTATCCTGCTCTCCCATCTTGTCTGTCAGCCTTCAACAAGTTGGGGGAGAATCCCTGTATTCACACCATGGGCCACAAGTACCTGACATAGAGGCTACCCTTCCCACAGACAGGTCAATGGCTAATGTAGGATTGCTCCCATGGATACCCCTTGGTGACTTTACAGCTTGGTAGCCTCTAAGGTGAAATGTGAAACTGGACCTCTATTTGGAGAAAAAGGAAAGAGGCAACGGCTCCAGAATGGTAGGTGGTGGGTTTGATAAGCAAGGGAACTTACACACCGGGCTTGCCTTGGTGGGCCGTGAGACCAATGCATCTCTGTATCTGCCCACCAGAATTGTCACAGTCTACGTAGAGGGCTTACCTAGATTCAGTCACAAACAACCATGGCATTCAGGAGACCTCGATCAACATCACAGTGCTCTCTCAGGGCTGTTCCTGTGGCACTCTCAAGTGTGGCTCCCACTGGGGAACAGTGAGCAGAACACACATCCCAGGGACAGGAGAGACAGGAGGAGCCTCTGACTGCCCGTATCCAGCTCCTGAGTCGACTGGAGGTCACATCCTCTCAGTGACCTCTAACAAAACCCCAGAGGAGAGAAAGACTGACACAGGTCTTCATCTCTGCTCCTGGGCTCTCGGTTTGTGCCGTGTGCTCTAGCCTGCTCTGTACATCCATCTTGTCTCTCTTACTGCTTGTCTTCTCCTTGCACACTCATCATCCTCAGATGTGAAAACAACAGCTTTACAGAGACAGCCTAACCCACTCCAACAGTTGTATAAGGTCAAATCCCAAATCCCTGGTATGTTAGAGATAATTGGTTATGTGGTTATGCTTCCCTGACTGAAACTCAAATGATATAGGAACACACGTAACCCAGACCATAGTCAGTAAACAGTCCATTTTGCTAGCCTCCATGGCTATTTGCTAGTGATTGGTGCTCGACTCAATTTTGCTCAATTTCATCCCAATGATTCATTTATTAATTCTCTTTCACCTCAATACTACTTTCTATTAACACAACTGAAAGACTTCTCAGTGACACCCTTAGCTTACCTCCTATTTCTCACACTTCCCTGAGGTGGTACTATTATGCCCACTATACCCCTGAGGCATGCAGTAACTGAGGCTTGCAAAAAATAAGTAATTTATCCCAGGTCACATAACCTGTTCCAGTAGAAGTTTGATTTCAACACAGGTCTTTAATTTATTTTTTTTTTTTTTTAGGTCTTTAATTTCAAAGCCAGTTGTATTTAGCATGATTAATTAAGAGATAGGCATATAATTATCACAATTATCCATTGCTTTCAGGAAGTTCTTCTATAAAAACAGTGGCAGCCATCATTTAAATGTAATTTGGGAAAGTGTTAGACACCTTTAAAAAGGCAATTGTTTCCTATAGCTGATTACCTCCTTCTGTGACTAGGTCTTAGATTGTTTTAAGCATTTTTTAGTTTGAAGACATAAATTCTGGCCACGTTCTCTGAGACTGGCCATTTATTTTTTTCTTTCTGCCTCACAGCCTATTGATGCTTCGAGGTAAAAATGGCTTATTTGAGTTCTCATCAGATTAAGTGAATTGACCAGTTGTGTTTTGGCATTGGAGAAAAATACCCTCAGAGGTCCTTTCAGTCATGTTGGTCTTATTTAGAGAATTTGATTCATGTTTTTATTTCCATAATGTTATGTGAACATTTAGTGTCGTATTAAAATATTATTTACACATAATTTCCTTACACCAGAGAGTCTATTTAAATTTGTATCAAATTTTATAATCTATGTAAAGTGCATCCCTAAAGACCTACTGGGAAGTAAGTGGAGTGGTGCATCTATGTGTTACACAATGGATTTAAGACAAAGGCTACAAAATTTTAGAAAAGAGCGATTATTAGTATCATTGTGTAAGTGTTGCATAATTTCAAAGGCCATTCATTCTTTATTTTAATGGAAACTTATTCATAATTGGCACTGTAGAAGGTATCTTATTTTTTAAGATTTTATTTATTGACTCATGAGAGACACACACACACACAGAGAGAGAGAGAGAGAGAGAGAGAGGCAAAGACGCAGGCAGAGGTAGAAGCAGGCTCCATGCAGGGAGCCCCACGTGGGACTCGATCCTGGGTCTCCAGGATCAGGCCCTGGGCTGACAGTGGCTCTAAACCACTGAGCCACCCAGGGATCCCCTGTAGAAAGTATCTTAAGTGCAAAGAAAATGAAAGCTCCACACTTGGTATTGAGGAGTTCACAGATTAGAAGGAAAAACAGTACAGCAAACACAAATATTAGCGGTTGGTTCAGAGCGTTCTTAGACCATAGGTTGCTTATCTGGGCTTATATGTTAACAAAGTGGGGAGAAAATGCCATTTGTGCTGAGTCTTGAAGGCTGGATAAGAACTAACCAGGCAAAATGAGAGAGATGACAGAAAATAATTCCAAGTGGAATAAATATCATGCAAAAGTTCAAAGGTATAGGAATGATAGGTATGGAATGAGGAAGAAAAATAATGTAATTAGAAAGTTATTATTTATTTTTTAAAGATTGTATTTATTCATGTTTTTGAAAAAGAGAGAGAGAGAGAGAGAGAGAGCAGGGAGAGGGGCAGAGGGAGAGGAAGAAACTTTCTCAAGCAGACTCCCCACTGAGCTCAGAACCCAATGCAGAGCTGGATCCCTTGACCCTGAGATCATGACCTCAGCAGGTCATGAGTCGAAAGCTTAACTAACTAAGCCACCCAGGCAACCGTGGAAAGTTATTATAAAAGGATAGATAAACCAAATAACAGAGTGTGTATTTTAAGCAAAATAATCTATTTAGGCAGGAGAAGGTCATTGAGGTACTTTAAAGATGGAAGTGACATAATCACGGAGACCACCTAAGAAAGAGAGAGAATGGATTGGAGAGGAAAAAGTAGGAAATCAGGAGGCCAGTGAGGAGATGGTGGCAATAGTCCAAATCCAACATGTTAGGAGACTGAAATAAAGTGGTGGTTGTATACTTACATTTTAGGATTTTTACAAGAGATTGGAAAGTACATGTAAAAATAAAAGCAAGCTATGGCCATAGTTTAGAAAGTATTTGTGTAAATCAAGCCCCAACTCACAATTTTTATTTTTTTCTCACAATTTTTAAATAAATAATAAATGTTTATAAAGTGCTTACTACAGAAACCAAGAACTATTTTAAGTGCATCACCACATAACTCAATTAATTCCCAGGACAACTGTTATATAGACTGTTGTAGTCTCAATTTTTCCGGATAAGCATATGAATCCCAGAGGTTAGGCATTGTGCTCAGTTATCACCCAACTAGCCTGATGGGGCTCGTACTGGAATCGACGTCTCTATCTCCAGAGTCCGTGCTTTCCACTCCCATGTACCACACAGGAGCTAAGGTTCCTTGATCACTTTCCATGTGTCAGATGCCACAATGATGCTCGAAGTCTCACAGCAATCCTCTTACTTGCTGTTCTTGTCTCTGTTTTGCATATGAAGAAATTGGAAATTAGTGTCTAAGCAAAATAATAAGCATAAATTTAAAAACCCCAAAATAAAAAAAATAAAAAAGTAATCATATTAGTTTCTGCGAAAAATAACACAAATATGAAGCATGGCAACCGCATTTCAATGACATATCTGTGCCATTCCAAATCAGTGCCCTTATCCACGACACCATGGATGTCTACCTCAGAGAACTGATACATACTATGCACTATGCCAGATGCTTGCTCTGCAGTGAGGAAGCAAATAGAGCTTTTGATGCCAATGAGCTTATCATCCAGTAAAACAGAATCATGAACATTTTGTGCACTGTGGTATATGCTGTAATATTAAAAAAATAAGAGACTTCTTAGAAAAATAAAAGAAATACGGGGGATACATAGTAAACATTATCAAGGTCCTGCTTCCATTCTTATTCGGTATTAATGTATTTGTAAACATGACTTTTCTTTGTGAATCTCCTGATATATAAATTGAAAATTTTCCATCAGAGCCAGAGAAACGCATTTTTTTTTTCCTTTCAATTTTTTGGAAAATGTTTCTCATGTCCTGAGATAAATCCATTATCTCCTCACCTCAATTCAAAAGATACCTATGGGGACCCAATTTGATACTGAAGTTTCAAGATATAGATTTTATTCTTAAGGGTCTGAAGCCTTAATTAAGAAGCTATCTATTACATTTGTATTGAAACCAGCTTTAAGAATGGTATAAAATTTTGGATTTTTAAAAGAAGAAGGAATACAGTTTTATTGAGAGGATTAGGAAAGATTGAAGACATAGCTTTCAATATAGCCTATTATCAAGAGACAATTTCACTAAGAGTAGCGGGAAAAAGGTTGTTGTTTTTTAAAGATTGTATTTATTTATTTGACAGAGAAAGAGGGCATGCACAAGCAGGAGGAGCTACAGGCAGAGGGAGAGGGAGAAGCAGTCTCTCCGCTGAGCAGGGAGCCCTACGTGGTGCTCCATCCCAGAACCCCAGGATCATGACCTGAGCCAAAGGCAGATGTTTAACCAACAGAGCTGCCCAGGCACCCTGGGAAAGGGATTTCTTTTGGTGGAAGGGACAGTGTGGTAAAGGTACAGAGATGGGGAAAAAATGGATCATGTTCAGGAATCAAGAAACATTTTATATGCTATACAGTTAGTCCATTAGGAAAATGGAGTAGTGAGAGTTATGTTATAAAATGTAAGAGGAAAAGTAGAAGAGGTCGCTGACTATAAGGATGAGTAATTTGTACTTTCTTTGGAAGAAAAGATTTGGAGTATTTCAAGCAGATAGTAGTTCTGTCCTGCTTATTGGCACAGGGGTTGCATTTATTATCAATCTCATTACTATTTCTAAAAAACTTCTTGAGAGTCTACTATGTGCAAGGTGATACAGGCAGGTCATTTCTCCCAAATACTTTAATCTAGTTTTTGAGTCAAGAGAGAAATCTTTAAGACTAATCATGATATAATGGTTTGCAGCAGCTCCACACAATTAGATAGATTCTTAAAGAATTACAGCAATGCTGCTGCTAAAAATGATTAATTCAAGTCTGAAATATTGACCATTTACATCATCAAAGCATAAACAACTATATTTGCTTTCCTTCCCTGTGGCCATGACTGTGTGATCCATTAGAATTGCTTATGACATTTTATTGTATTTCTTTTCAGCTGCTTCAGAAACCCAGCTTTTAGATAATTACATAAGCCCTGTCGTGAGGGAGATTATGTCAAAGATGAATAAAATTACTGAAGTGACTATATCCAGAATTTTCCACTATCACATACATACCTCCATTTCTTTTGTTTCCCACATAGTTTGGTTTGGTGGAATTCAATTGCAGATTGTTCAAAAATGTGTTCTAGCATTGTATAGAAATAGCCTTACAGATGCTACTTTCAGGATAAATAGATAGATATAAATGAGTAAGAATATATTATATTCTTATATATATTATATTCTCATATATATTATATATTATTTATTCTTTTTTTAATAATAAATTTATTTTTTATTGGTGTTCAATTTGCCAACATACAGAATAACACCCAGTGCTCATCCCGTCAAGTGCCCCCTTCAGTTCATTTATTTACATACACTCATACGATGCCCTGGGTATGAAGCAATGAATAAGGAAGGCAAAAATCCATGCTGTCATGGAGATTATGTTTTAGTGGAAGACAAAACAGACAATTAAGCACAAATTGTACGTGCATATATATGTACATTCGTATGTGTGTGACTATTTATTTATAATCTATCTGTATTAGGCTTTGCAAGAGAAACAGAACCAGTAGGCTATAAAGATACTTATTATAAGGATTTGGCACACATAATTATGAAGGCTGATAATACCTGAGATCGATTGGGTGAACTGGCAAGCTGGAGACCCCAGAAAGCCAATGGTGTAGTTCCAGTTGTAAGGTAAATAGATTTGAGACTCTGGAGGAGCTGATGTTTCAATTCAAATTTAAAAGCCAGAAAAAGCCAATGGTCTAATTTTAAGGCAGTCAAGGAGGAAGAATTCTCTTTTACTCTGGTAACAGTCAGTCTTTTTTATTGCTATTCAGGCCTTCAGCTAACTGGATAAGTCCTACCAACTTAAGGGAGGGCAATCTATTCAGCCTAGGAATTTAAATGTTAACCTAATCCAAAAACATCCACATAGACACATTCAGAATAACATTTAACCAAATATCCAGTTGACACATAAAATTACCCATCATAGGGATCCTTGGGTGGTGCAGCGGTTTGGCACCTGCCTTTGGCCCAAGGCGCGATCCTGGAGACCCGAGATTGAATCCCACGTCGGGCTCCCGGTGCATGGAGCCTGCTTCTCCCTCTGTCTGTGTCTCTGCCTCTTTCTCTCTCTCTGTGACTTTCATAAATAAATTAATTAATTAAATAAAAAAATTAAAAAAATAAAAATAAAAAAATAAAAAAAAATTACCCATCATACCATTTATCTACCTATAGTGTTAGAAAATATTAAGTGCTATGGAAAACAACCAACTAGGAAATGGAGATTAGAAATAATGGATCTGATGTAGACAGTCGTATTTTTTAATATGGTTGACATAGAATGTCTCATAGGGAAGATAATTGAGACCTAAAGAACTATAGAGATGAGAGAGAAAGACATGAATATATCTGGGAAATTTTCCCTATACAAAGAAAAATAATAGCAAAGACTCTGGGATACCTGGGAGGCTCAGTGGTTGAATACCTGACTTTGTCTTAGAGTGTGATCCCGGAGTCCCCGGATCCAGTCCCGCATCAGGCTTCCCGAGGAGCCTGCTTCTCCCTCTGCCTGTGTCTCTGCCTCTGCCTCTCTCTGTGTGTCTCTCATGAATAAGTAAATAAAACCTTAAAAAAAAAAAAAAAGAAGCTCTTTAATTAAGAAAAAAATAGCAAGGGCTCTAAAGTAGAAGTCAGTTCAGAATACTCCAGGAACATCAAAAACAAAAACTGTGTGGTTGCAGTAGTGTCCATAATAGGGAAGTTGCCAATGAATTTTAAAATTTATGTGATAAAATAATGAATGTAAAGCTGTTTATTTAAAATTGTATTAAATATCTTAAGTATTTGCCAAAATAATAATGTGTTTATCTCCAAGAAAGATATTTACAAAGACATATGAGCTAAAAATGTGTAGCAACCACATAAGGTTTATGCCAGGTATGAAAGGATGTTTCAAGATTCAAAAGTCAATTAATGTGATCCATCACATCAATAGCCTAAAAAAGAAAAATCATGTTATCCTATCAATAGATTCAGAAAAATGCATTTGACAAAATCTCCAAAATCCATCATCTATTCATGATAAAATATTTCTGTAAACTAGAAACAGAGGAGAGCTTCTCACCTTGATAACATATCTACCCCTTCAAAAACAGCAATAACAAAACACAATAAAAACAAAAACAACCCATACCTAACATCTTACTTAATGATTAGAAATTTGAAGTATTCCTTCTAGATTAGATACAAGGCAAGAATGTCCTTTCTCACTACTCTTTTTCAACATTGTATTCAAATTACTAGCTAATGCAATAAGGCAAGAAACAGAAATGAAATGTCTGCTGATTGGGAAGGAAGAAATAAAACTGTCTTTGTTTGCAAATTACATGGTGGTCTACATCGAATGCTCAAAAAATGACCAAAAAAAGTAATTATAGCAAAGTTGTATACTACAAGGTTAATATACAAAAGTTGATTGATTTCCAATATACTAGCCATGAACCAGTGGCATTTGGAATTGAAAACATAATGCCATTTACATTTGTACCTAATAAAAGTGAAATACTTACATATAAACCTAATAAAATGTAGATAAGATCTTCATGAGGAAAACTACAAAATTCTGATGATAAAAACAAAGAAAAATTAAATAAATGGAGAGATATTCCATGTTCGTGGATAGGAAAAATCAACATTGTCTGTATGTTAATTCTTTCCAACTTGATATGTAGACTCAATGCAATCTCAGTCAAAACACTAGTGGGTCATTTTGTATATACCAACAAAAGGATCCTAAAGTTTATATGCAAGGGACAGCTCTAGAATAGCCAACACAGAGCCAACCATCTGAAAGAGAAGAACAAAGTTGGAGGACCAACAGTAGCCAACTACAAGACTTAGCTGTAAAGCTACAGAAATTTAGACAGTCTGGTATTAGTGAAGGAATAGACAAATAGATCAACGGAACACAATAGAGAAGCCAGGAGTAGATCCACATAGAGTCAGTCGATCCGTGATGAAGGAGAAAAGCCAATACAATAGAGCAAAGATACTTTTCCCAATAATTGGTGCTGTGACAACTGGAAATCCACATGCAAAAACATGAATCTAAACACAGACCTTAAACTTCTCACAAAAATTAACTCAAAATGACTTAAGTGTAATATGCAAAACTAGAAAATTCCTAGAGGATAACACAGAAGAAAATCTAAGTGACATTGGGTATGGTGATGACTTTTTAGATACAACACCAAAACCATGATCCAGGAAAGAAAGAATTAATAACCTGAACATTATTAAAGTTAAAAACTGGTATTCATTGAAAGATAATATGCCAATGGGACACGTGGGTGGCTCAGTCAGTTAGGTGTCTGCCTCTGGCTCAGGTCATGATCCCAGTATCCTTGGATGGAGCCCTGCATCCGACTCTGCTCAGCAGGGAGCCTACTTCTCCCTCTCCCTACCTGCCACTCTGTCTGCTTGTGATCCTTATCTCTCTCTCCCATCATATTCTTTTTTTTCTTTCTCTGAACATATTCTTACCATACATTCCATCAATGTATGATGGAGTTGAAAACATGTGTCAATCCAAAACCCTGCACAAGGATGTTGACAGCAGCTTTAGTCATAATCGCCAAAATTTGGAAGCAACCAAGACATCCTTATATAAGTGAATGAATAATCCGGACAACGGAATATTATTCAGCACTGAAAATAAATAAGCCACCAAGCCATGAAAGGACATGCAGGAAACTTGAAGGTAGATTGTTAAGTGAAAACTCAATCTGAAAAGGCTGTATATTTTAAGTTTCCAACTATATGACATCCTGAGAAGAGCATAACTGCGGAGACAGTAAAAAGATCATGTTGCCAAGGGTGGAGGTATGATGAGAGAGATAAACACAGCAGAGAGGACTTTCAGGACTGTGAAAAACTCTATGTGATACACTAATGTTGGAGATTTGTCATGATACATTAGTCCAAGCCCACAGAATGTACAATAACAAGATTAAACCCTAAGGTAAACTCTGAACTTTAGATAATGATGATGTTCATCAACCACAACAAATGTACCACTGTATTTGGGCACATTGATATAGAGGAGGCTCTGCCTGTTTGGTGGCAGGGGATCTGTGGGAAATCTCCCAGCCTTGCCTTCAATTGTGCTGTGAATCTTAATTTCCTCTAAGAAATAATAATAATGAAGTCATTTTCAAAAGTTTAAAATACTGTGTAGCCATCTGTAAGAAAAAAAAAAAAAAGCTGATTGCTAATTCTTTTTCTTCCCCCAATCTGATGCCAAGCTTCCTATATATATATATTTTTTGTCACTAACATAGCCTATAATAAATGTGTCTACGCCCGGCAAAGGGCCTGAGGTTCCCTGTCACCTATGTTGTTATGCTCCTCGGCAATATTTAAAATAATTCATACAACTCTAAATGTCTGAGCATTCTCATATTGCTTTGTGACTTGATTTGAAATCTAAACATCAGTGACCTTTTCAGAATCAAATAAAAAAAAAAAAAACTTTTTCAGTCAAATTGTCCCTTGCTTACACCTAAGAAATAAGCAGCAGTTTGTGGTGTTGGAAGCCTACTCTGATTATCTTCAGCATGTTTTTATCCAATGAATTATTTTCCACAGATCCATAAACTTAAATAGTGGTGGTAGCCGGGGAGGTGGGTCTATCTAGCTCACAATGACTTTCCCAGGGGCCATAGCCAACCTCAGCCACTTATAGAAAGTATTTTTCATTACCCTAGGAAAATAAAGAGGCCTGAAAGCAAGCTGCCTTCTGATTGCTGACCCAACCTACACAGCCACCGTAAATAGTTAATTGGTAGAAATCCTCCCAAGAGATACCCATCTGTGTCTTTTCTCCCCATTTCATCCTACGCAAGCCTGCCTCAACCATCTTCCTTACTCTGATTGCGCAGTTCTGGAAATGTGAGTACAGGCTACTCTTCTGAAACAAAGTCCCTCCACCATGGACTGGAATGAAGTTTACAGTTAAAGAGAAAAGGAAAGAGAGTTGACAAAGAGGGAGAGGGAAATAGGGGGTATTTACACCTTAGATTCTAGTTGTTGAGGCTTCCCCCTCCAAATTTTGCTTTCCATCTCTTCTTTCAACCCCAGGTAACTTCCCAACAGTCTTCAAATAAATAAATGTCACCCCCTCTTCTTCTTTTTTTTTTTTTTTACTAATATTTGTCAGAATTGCACTTCAGTAGGATGTGACCAAGGAACACTGCTTATCAGTCTATAAGGATGTTAAGTCTTTCCACTTCTAATGACTTAATGGTTTGGTTTTAGAATGTCTGTGATTCAGATGCTAAGGGACATTTTATTTATTTTTATTTCCTTTTTAAACCTATATCATATGAAACATCCCAATTTTATATTCCTATATTTTATAAATGTGAATAATAAATCCAGTAACTCTGCACCACTGATGAATTAATGTCTTACAAATTCATGTAGGAAATAGGAGAGGAGAATTCTCTAGTCGCAGTTCATGACAAATTTGGGTATGTCACTTAATTTGTCTTGTCTAAATTATCTTTACGGTCTACCACAGCCATATCAATAGATGCTTCTTACTCCACAATGCAAAATTGGTGGTAGTATAATACAGAAGGATTAGTCATCTCCACACTTTTTAAAACAGTCATAGCACACTGGTATTTATAGATTGCTACAAGTACAACTGGGTGAAGATTCCAAGGAGGGTCATAAAATTTCATAATGTAACTGCTTAAGTATTGTAAAAACTTTGATTACTTTATTTATAGTTCCAGTTTTCCATGTACATCTGGATAGAGATAGATGATGATGATGATGATGATGATGATGGTGATGAAGATGATAGATAGATAGATAGATAGATAGATAGATAGATAGATAGATAATAGATAGTCAGTGGATGGAGAAAGTAAATTGTATATAAGCATTCTGTAGGTGGAGGTTGGAGTATGTTTAGAGACAAGTCTTTCTTTTTTCATTTTTTCCACTTTCACTTTCAAGCTACGTGTTAGTGTAAAGTCCTTTAAAAATATAGAATCTGAGAGAAGAGGAAAGGGGGGAAGAAGGTAGAGTGGGGAAGTGAAGCATAGAAGACCATTTGCTTTGAGACATTAGATTTGCCTTCGAGGGAGGAGGGGGAGAGATTTGATTTGATGGGAGACTGAAGTCTAAAGAATTGACTGAAATTTTTTTTTCCCAAAATAAATTTTAAAACCAAAAGGAACAGAAAAGTTGTGGCACCTATCCCAACTAGAGTCTCTGTAACCTAGAACAGATGGGATATTCAATAGAGCACAGTTGAAAGCAACCAGATAACTAAAATCTTTCCACATTTATACCCTAATGGACTACGATCCTGCAGTCACACTGGTTATGTTGCCATGATTTTCATTCTTACTCTTACTTCATTCATTAGCTACAAAACCTAAGTTGTTTCTTGGGGTTCTCTTACCCTATCCCGGATCTGGCTATAAAATAAGATTTTCCACTTGTCTTTTAAAAAATTCCTATACAGATTAACTTGCAAACTTTCTGTTTTCTGTTAACAACAGAAAAATATATAGAAGTTAACTGAATAATAAACATGGAGAAAAAACATGTTGAATGATCCTATGACATTTTAATAACTAGAGACAAACCTCTAGAATTTCAGA
Source organism: Canis lupus familiaris (assembly GCF_011100685.1). NCBI lineage: Eukaryota > Metazoa > Chordata > Mammalia > Carnivora > Canidae > Canis > Canis lupus. Next base: position 83,300,923 of record NC_049224.1, read on the forward strand.
ATCCTTTGTTAGCTGGGTAGAGTTGCAGAGCCACAGTCCGTAACCTATGGATGACTTACCAGGCATCTGTCCTTCCAGGCAAAATGAATAACCAGTTGTGCAGCTTGAAGTTTCATCCTCTGGGAAGATTTCCAATTGGCATTGTCCTTCAGGATCACCCTGGATTGGCACCTATCTTTTTGGGTAATGGGTGTGTATTGTGTAGAACCATCCAGAAACATGGCTAAGTTTTTCTTCCTCAGTCACCTGTTCAAATTTTTTTTTAAGATTTTATTTATTTAGAGAGAGAGAGAGAGAGAGAGAAGCAGACTCCATGCAGAGAGCCCGGTGGGACTCGATCCCGGGTCTCCAGGATCACACTCTGGGCCGAAGGCAGCACTAAGCCACTGAGCCACCCCGGCTGCCCAATTTTTGGTTTAAAACTGGCCCCTATATGTGGAGGTCAGGAGACACTAAAGAAAGGGACGGACCACTACAGATTGGTAGATGGCGGGTTTAATAAGTAGTGGAACTTATTCACAAGGCTTGTGTTGGGCAGCCACAAGATGAGTAGATCTCTGCCCCTGGACCCCAGAATCTTAAAAGTTTGTATAGAGGCCTTACCTTTGTTCAGTCACATATGTTATCCTGGCCTTCTCAACAACACATTGCTCTCTCAAGGCTGCATCCTTGGGGCAGGTTCTAGCAAGTAGAATGCATATCCCAAGGGCAGGGAGGGGTGAGGAGCTCCCAGTTGTCTAGGACCAGCTCAGGTGTCAACTGGGGGTCATGTCCAATACCAACATGTGTGTGGATTGAAAAGAGAACTCAGTGCAGCAAGAACATAGGTAATGAGCATTTGGGCCACTTCTTCTTGCATTTTATTTGTGCCTTCAGGACATGCTTGAGGTTGATCTCAAATATATTACTTTTATTTTATGGGGTGCTGTTGTACATGCCAAATATTATGGATTAAAGGACAGATACTACCCGGTTCATGACGGACAGGTCAGGTTGCACAGTTAACAGGTAGCCCACAGTAGAACATTCAGTTCCTATTAAGCCTTGGTAAAAAGTCAAAAGCTATCTCTTAAAAGGAGAATAGTTATCCATAGATAGCATTGCTTTGTTCAACAATTCTAAAGGTCTTCCCTGTGATTCATCTGCTGCAAGTCCCTATTAGAGGCTTCACAAAGCATCCCTATGATATGTCAGGCAACATCAGACCTGCTCACTCACATGGACCAATTGGTGGATCAACTTACATGGTAGCCTGGATCTAATGCAGAGCCTTTTTCATTCTTGGTAAATCCTGTGGTCCAGGAAATAACACAGGGCCAGAGAGTTGATATAATCCTTTGGTAGGATAATGGAGATTAACGATGGCCCTGAACAGCTGAAAAACTGTTTGATGATCTTTACTAATAGGTACAGAGAAAGATGCACTTGCCAGCTTGATGCTTGCACACTGCTGCCAACGGGTATGTAGATTTGCTCTGACAATTAAAGTGTATCTGGAATAGTAGCTGCAGTTAGAGTCTCCACTGATCAAATGTACAATAATCCATTCTTGTTTCCCAAGATTGGCTGTCTTCTTCACAGGCCAAATAAGTGAATTCAATGAAGATTAGTAGGAATCACTACTCTTCATCTTTCAAGATAAGTGTTCATGGCACTAATCTTTGCAATTTCCCAAGGAATATGACACTGCTTTGGGCTTACTATTTTTGTTTGTAGTGAAAGTTTGAGTGGCTTTCACATGGCTTTCCCTAAAATAATAGCTCCACTCTACATCTCAGGAAACTATAGCATTGCCAGTTGCTAAAGAAGTTTATTCAAATTTCGTATTCCACAGTGAGAAATAATCACTGGGAGGGTTTCAGGATCCATTGTTCTCACTGTGAGGATGATCTGAGCCAAAAAGCTGTTGATTGCTTAATCTCCATAAACTCCTTGTGATCAACCAAAATGATATTGTGGGTCTCCAGTAATTACTATCAATTCAGAGCCAATGTCCAGTGATCAGTAATCCTCCAAAAGTTGGATAATTTTCCTTTAGCTTTCCTCTGTGTGTGTGTGTGTGTGTGTGTGTGTGTGTGTGTGTGTTTAAACGTAGATTTGAGCTGAAACAATGAGGCATCTGATAGTTCATGGATCACAGGGAAGGCAACAAGAGGGGGGAAATCAATATGAACCTAAGGATAGCAGGTGTCAAGGCAAAGCTGACAGATTATGTCAATAGGGAAACTAACCATTTTTTAGATTGAGAGTTTATAATTCATATAAGTGAAAAGATAAGTGGTCAAAAGTGATAGTTTTGTCCTACAGGATGACACCAAAACCAAAAGGACCCTATGACAAAACAACATTGTTTTTTTGTTGAAAACACTGTGGCATTACATAGCTAAGCAGTTTTACATCCTACAACTGCATTTTAAGAGTGGTGAAGCCAAAAGCCTCATACTTATCAGTACCTGAGTGGCAGTGAAGAATAGAAACTCTCTGGAGATGAAAGGTAGGTGAGAAATGACCTCGTAAGCAGTTCCTCACAAGTTCCCCATGTCCTCAAATTTTAGAGTCATCACAGGGTGTGTTGTCACATGTGAGAGCATCTGGCAAGACTTGTCTATGTGACCTTATGTGGAGACATAGAAACTTGCCAGGACATGGTGGAGCTGTTCTTTCTACAGCAAAGACAAGCTAGGGTCCACAAGCCCAATATGAGAACCCCAAGTATGAGCTGGAACTCAAGTTACTGCCTCCAACCTTGGTAAACAGATGTCCATCAGGAGAATCTGGCATCCTTTGTCCCAGAGATAAGCACCCAACTGGCCCAAGAGCCAAAGAAGCTGAAGGAGGATCTAGGAAAAGATATAGTAGGTACAGGCCTGGCTTATGGCTGGCTAACCAATGGGGTGCACCAGAAGATAAATGACAAAGTGTGTACATTGTCTACTCTGACCTTCCAGTTATAAGATTACAAAATAGCAGCTGCATCACTTTCTCCTTGCAAAATCCATGAAATAACATCTTTGTGGTCCACCAATGTAAAATGTAAAGGAAAGGCTATTCTGAGAAACCGAATTCAACTGAGCCAAATTGATATCCTTTGAAACCAAAAGTATTAGTTTCCTAGGGCTGCTATAACAAAGTGCCACAAACTGGGCCCTAGAATAACAGAAGTGTGTTATCCCACAGTTCCAGAAGCTAGAAGTCAAAATCAAGGTGTCAGCAAGGCCAGACTCCCTCTGATACCTATAAGAGGGAGTTTTTTCCTTGTTTCTTCCCAGATTTGGGTGGTGGCCATCAGTTCATGGTGTTCCTCAGCTTTCAGATACATCATTCCAAATTCTGTTTCTGTTATCAAGTGGTATTCTCCCTGTGTCTCTGTCTTTACGTGGTATTGTCCTCTTCTTATAAGGATACCGGGTCATATTGGATTAGGTTCTACCCCGATTACCTCATTTTAACTTGATTACATCTCCAAAGACACTATTTCAAAATAAGGTCATATTCATGGGTACTGAGGGTTCAGCTTCAACATATAATTTAGGAGGATAAATACCAACCCATAACACCACCCGAGTCATTGGGCTTGAAAAGGATCAGAGAGTGAGTACATGTAATTTTCATGAACAGGTAGCCCAGTTGTCTACGTCATCCACAAGGCAGGGCATGATACTCAAATCCTCGATATTAAACTTTGCATGAAAGAGACCAAGCTGCTCTTTGGTGACAAGTAGATTTTATTAAGTCCCTTCCATCTTGAAAGGGCCAATAGTTCATTTTCATAGCTTTATGAGCATTTAATACATGGACTTACCCTTTCTGCCCAAAGTACCTCAGTTACTCTGCTATGTAGAGATTTATAGTATACCTGACCTACTGAAATAAAAGTCCCACACGACATAGGTTCTGACAGGGAATGTTATTTCAATTAGAACAACTGAAATAATAGTTCACATAAGCCGCCAAGACCTGTGGAGGTGATAAGTGAGGCTGAGACTTTCGATGTATAGAGAATTTTAAATATGCAATGAGAGAAAAAGAGGATGAGTAACAGGTGTGTTCCCAAGGACAACTGTGGTGATAGTGGCTATAATCCATCTTACTAACTTTCTTCTTTATTTAAGTCCTTCTTGGGGAACTGGGAAGTAACTGTTCCCAAATATGGGTGAAGTGGCTCCAGGCAGACCAAGGCTGAACTGTGGCCTTAAATGTATGCCGTTCTGATTTCTTCCAAGAAAACGCCTTAGGGAAACAGAGTGGATGGACAGTTTCTATCAGCGTCTACCTCTTTGGATCCACTATGGCATTTATGCTAAGACTAGATAGACTCTTCTCATTCCACTGCCTATCAATAGGCGGAATAGTGTAGGCACTCGAGATAGCTCGATCCTGCCTGAATCAGGACTCCTCCACCATGCAATCTTAGCTTAGGGACCCCTCACATGCATGGCTGAGACTTCCTCGGCATCACCTGGGAGATACTCAATCCTTTTTCCCTCTCATTTTTCAAAGGTGTCATATCTGTATTGCAGCCTGTGGGCTTTCCCTACCTACTCTTTCCCTCATCACTTATCCTTCGCCTGTTTTATTCCCAATATAGCTCTCATGTAGCCCATCCTACATGATGTCTGTTTTAGCATATAGAACCAACATGGTGAAAAGAATTTAGGAACAAAGAAATTAAGTCAGAGAAAGCAATCCCAGCAACCCAGATAGAATAAAACCATGAGGCAAGAAGTGAGACCGAAACACAAAGGTGTCAAAGTTCTAGGAGAATTTAGACTCTTTGTCCAGATTTTGGAGGTATCCTAAAAATCATACTCTTTTTCTCACATATTCACCAAAGTTAAAAAAGCTAATGTCTAGTGTCATATCTGTGCAGAGTCAACTGTTTTAGATCAAGCATAGAAATGTCACTCAATTTTTGAAGAGATTAATCTAAGTAAGAATGTGAACTAGTTCAAGCCACTGAGATATAAGAGGAAGGTTTGGGTAAAGCTTTGGGGAAAGACACTCTCTTGATAAAAGAGACTCAGGAGAAATATGCTTCTTTATTCCATGTCCTTCTGGTCTCTGGATGCTGTTCAGAAAGATGAAATTTTTGGATCTGTAGCTGCTATTTTCTGAATGTGGGGAAGGTCAGAAAAATCGCAGAATTTCTATAAAACATAAAATAACTGAGATGCCAAATTATAGAACACTCCGCTTTTTTGGGTGCTTTATGCTACTTATTGCCAGACGCATTTTAATTGATACAAGGCTAAGATAAAGGACAGAAAGGTAAGCTAAAAATGAGGACTTGCTTTCTCCATGGATTCTACTTCCAAAACGACATGTATGAAATCAGTAGTAGTTACCAACTGATACAGCACTTGTTACACGTTCAGAAATAACAGCTCTTACTATTTTGTTAGGGATAATACTGTTAAAATACTAGTAGTAAATTAGATCCCTGAGGGAGGCTTTGTGCTAGTTTCCTATCCCACTTATTAATTCTTATTATCACCACCTCAAATTTTCAAAATCCCCGGTATTTCACAATGCTAGCAAAGTGACCCTCACACATACTCCATGTAGGTTTTTTTTTTTAAGTTTTTTCACTCAACTTCATTTTTCTCTTTCTCTTTGTTTTTAATTTAGCAAAAATGTGAAAATGTTCAAAGATTGATACATGCATTCTTTTTAGAGGTTAGCATTAAAATAACACAATTGGACGGACACACAGAAGGGTAAATACTCTTTCTGAAGTCTAAAGAATGAATCCTTGTTAACATTAAACTATACAAATTAAAGTTATGGGTATCTTTCTACTATGTCTTCATACTAGATTCTTCTTTTCAACTAATGTTTTCTGAGAGTAAAATCATATTCTTTTCCTCGCATATTCACTGAAGTTAAAAAAGCTAATGTCTTGTGTCATATCTGTGCATGTCTTTCCTCACTCCATAGAACTCGAGCACACACACACACACACACACACACACCTGTGTTAGGAGATGCTACTCAAACACACAGGTTTTAATCCTAACATATAAAAACATTAGGATATCAAAAAATATGTTAGCTTCTCACTTTTGTTGCTATAAGGTAATTAAACCTGGAGAAGAATAGTCACAACTGTTGACCATCAAGTGCAAGCTTGCCTATCCCAAATCAATTTGCAATCAAGTTAGAATGGAAAGACCATTCTACTGTCAGTGTTGACCCTGGATTGTAACTTGAGTTACCTGGGGTGAGTGTTTTAAAAAGTAGAAGTGATTAAACAACATCGCTTCCAACCAAGATATGTGGAGACTTAATACCTTCAGCTGGAAATTCCATAGTCTGGGAGCATTGTCAGATATATACAAAATGAAGATTGAAAATTTATCTATGAACCTTGCCAAGTTTTTCAATAAATATATAAAGTAATTTAAAGTTGCAGGAGTAGTTATTTGTGTGCCAGCCTTATTGTGTGGGGAAAGTCCAAAAAACTCAAAAGTTTTTCATTGAGCTAAAGTTTAGATTGGATTTAGAAGTGTATCTCTGAATTAGACATTTCCAAAGCCACAAAAAAATAATCTATTTATCTTAGAATAGATAATACACTCTCCTGATCGCTGCCTAAGAGAAAAAATAGGAAAACATGTGTTTCAGAGGGGTAGGCCCTAGAAATGGGAGTTGTAAACTGTTCATATATAATGTGTATCTATGCTATGTAACTTTTTCTTAGACAAAAGTGGCCAAAAAGGTGTTTTGTGGTTGGCTGGTTGGTTTGTTTTTTGGGTAAATGTCTGATACCAAATAATGACCTTCATTATTCATGATTGATCATTCAAAATCTTCCTTTCATATGCCTTTTCTCTTACAGACATTGAGTGAGGCACTGGCAATAAAAAGATTGGTGGGTGTTCCCAAAACTAAGCAACTTTAATTCACTGAAATGAACAATACAGAGAGATGCATGCAGTAGATACGGGAGCTTACAAAAAGGGCATCTCACCTGGCCTGGAACGTGAGAGGCTGTGACTGAGATGACACACGAAATAATTCATTAAAAATCTTATCAACAAGTGAAAAAAAATAAATTTGTGTTTGCATTTCCAGTGTGGGGCAATAACAAATAAAGTTGTTATAAACATTCATGTACAGATTTTTGTGAGAACATATATTTTCATTTCTCTTAGGTAAATACACAGACGTGAGATTGCTAGGTCACATGATAAGTGTATGTTCATCTTTATAAGAAACTGACAAATTTTTTTCCAAAGAGTCTTGGACACTGTATTGCCATCAGCAGTGAAAGAATTCCAGGTGCTCTGTGTCTTCACCATTACTTGCCATCGCTGGGTTTCTTTTTATTTTATTTTAGCTACTCTAATAGGTATGTATTGGTCTCTGATTATGATTTCAATGTATGTTTCTCTAATGAGTAATGATAGTGACCATCTTTTCATGTGCTTATTTGCCATTTTTATATCTTCTTTGGAGGAATTACCTGTTTGGATCCTTTCTAAGGTTTTAAAAAAATTTTGGGCAGTCTGTTTTCATATGAGTAGCTTTGACAGTTCTTTAATGTTCTCAATAAATTTTATCAGACACATGACATACAAATATTTTCTCCTAGTCTATGATTCATTTCAAACTTACAACTGTCTTTTGGAGAACAAAGGTTTTCAGGAGTTTTAAAAGATTATTATTGTGGTTAGAAAAAAATATACATATAAGATCTACCCTTCTAAGTACACACTATATTATTACTAACTACATGCACATTGCTGTACAATAGATCTGTAAAACTTTTTCATCTGGCAAGACTTAAACTCTATACCCATTGAACAGAAGCCCTCTCCCCCCCCCCCCCGCCACCATTTTACCAACCCCACAGCCGCTGGCCACTCCTCTTCTACTCTCTGCTTCTGTGAGTTTGACTACTTTAAATACTTGCTGTAAGTGGAATTATGGTCTCTCTGAGACTAGCTTAATTCACTTAGAAATAATGTCTTCAAGTTTCATACATGGTGTAGCATGTGACAGTATTTCTTTCCTTTTGAGGGTGAATGACATCCCACTGATGTGTGCATACCATATGCTCCTATTATAACCATTTGTGGACACGCAGATGGTTTCTACCTCTTGTCTCTTGTGAATCGTGCTGCAGTGAATAAGGGAGTGCAAATAACTCTTTGAATATCTGATTTCAGTTATTTTGGATAAATACTCAGAAGTTACTGGATTAGAGAGTAGTCCTATTTTTAATTTTGGGGGGAAACTCCATCCTATTTTCCATAACAGCTGGCCATATTATATCCCACCTACAGTGCATAAGGGTTCTAGTTTCTCAACATCTTCACCAACACTTAGTATTCTGTTTGTTTGATAATGGCCATCCCTAACAACTGTGAGGTGATATCTCATAGTTTTGATTTAAAGTTCCTGGATAATTAGTGATGCTGGGTGTTTTTTTTCACATATCTATTGGCTACTTGCATATCTTCTTTGCAGAAATGTCCCTTCAAGTCTGCCTATCTTTTAATTAAATTATTTTTTTTCTTTTTCTTTTTCTTTTTCTTTCTTTTTCTTTTTCTTTTTCTTTTTCTTTTCTTTTCTTTTCTTTTTTTTTTTTTTGTTGTTGGTTTTGGTTTTGGTTTTGGTTGTTGTTTTTGCTGTTGAGCTGTAGGAGTTTCTTATATATTTGGGGTGTTAACTGCTTATCAGATATGTTTTGCAGATATTTTCTCCTATTCCGTAGGTTGCCTTTCCAGTCTACTGATTATGTCCTTAGTTGTGAAGAAACTTTTGAGTATAATGTAGTCCCACTTGTGTATTTTTGCTTTTTTTTAAAGTATGTTTTGGTGTCATGTTTATGAAATCATGGCAAAGATTGATATGATGAAGCATTTCCCCTCTTCTTTTTTCTAAGGGTTTCATAGTTTCAGATCTTACATATAAATACTTAATTCATTTTGCATTTTTTTGTATTGTGTAAGATAAGATCCATTTTTATTCTTTTGTATGTATGTATCCAGTTTTCCCAGCACCATTTATTGAAGATACTACTCTTTTCATACCCGGTATTCTTTGCACCCTTATGCAAGATCATCTGACTACATGTGTGGGTTTATTTATGGGCTTTCTATTTTGTGTCAGTAGTTTAAATGTCTGTCTGTATGCCAGTACCATACTATTCTGATTGCTATGGCTTTATAATATATTTTGAAGTCAGGAAGTGAGAGTCCTCCTGGTTTGTTCCTCTTTCCCAAGATTGTTTTGGCAATTTGAGGTCTTGTGTGGTTCCATATCAATTTTAGGATTATTTTTCTATTTCTTCCAAAAATGCCATTATAATTTGAATAAGGAAGCTGTAGATCATTTTGGGGATTGTGACCATTTTAACAATATTAAGCCTTCCAATTTATGAATCTGGGGTGTTTTTCTAATTATCTGTGTCTTTGATTTCTTTCAGCAATATTTTGTAGTTTCCAATATACAATTCTTTTGTCTCCTTGGTTAAGTTTATTTCTAAGTATGCTTTTTTTTGGTGTTATGATTATTTTTGCAAGTACTTTTTTTCAGATTGTTGATTGATAGTGTATAGAAATGTACCTGATTTTGTGTATGTTGATTTTGTATACTACAATTTTGCTGAGTTCATATTCTAACAGTTTTGGGGGTAATCATTAGGGTTACCTACACACAAGATCATGCCATCTGTAATATTGTAGATACTAGTCTACAAATTATATATATTCTATAAAATATCTATCAAAGAAGTGATTTCTATCTTTCTTCTGAATTTGAATGCATTTTTCTGCCTAATTCATCTAGCTAGGGTTTCTAGTACTATGTTGAATAGAAGTAGCAAGAGTGTTGTCCTGCCTTATGATGAATCTTAAAGGAAAAACTTTCAGTTTTTCACGGTTGAGTATGATGTCAACTACGACTTTTTATAAATGGCCTTTATTATACTGGAGTACTTTCCTTCTGTTCCTAGTTTGTTTAGTGTTTTTATCATGAAAAAGATGTTGAAATTTGTTCAGTGCTTTCTCTGAATCTACTAAGCTGATCAGGTGATTTTTTAAAAAGATTTTATTTATTTATTCATGAGAAACAGAGAGAGAGAGAGACAGAGACAGAGACAGAGACATAGGCAGAGGGAGAAGCAGGCTCCATGCAGGGAGCCCAATGTGGGACTGGATCCCGGGACTCCAGGATCACGCACTGGCCAAAGGCAGGCACCAAACTGCTGAGCCATCCAGGTGTCCCTGATCAGGTGATTTTATCATTTGGTCCGTTAATGTGGTGTATCATATTGATTGATTCAAGGATGGCTCATATGTAAAACAATCTTGGATTCTCAGGGATAAATTTCATTTGGTCATAGAGTGTGATCCTTTATCATGTTGTTGAATTTAGGACGCTAGTGTCTTGTCAATCTGTTGGAATTTTTCTTGCTCACTCTACACTCAGCATGGAGGAAGGATTATGGTGAGTGAGTGTATCCTAGTCCAAACCATCACTTTCATCTCAGCTATCCTTTGACCTTATGCCCTTTCCTGTTAGTGTTTATATTCACTCAAGATAGAAACCAATCCCATGGGCAGCCCCTGAAAAATCTGCACACTATATATGTCTCAATTTTCCCTATCTTGCCTCAGACAAAAGTCAGGATCTCTGCTAGGGGAAGGAACATAGTGAATAAGTGTCACAGTTTTTTCTACCCAGTTCTATGTAGCATGTTTCACACTCAGCTTGGAAGTGCAGGAGCCTCTTAACTGATTTCTGGATTTCTCATAAAGGGAATTTGTCCATATGATGTTTTTGAGTTTCTATCTCCATGGGGCATGGGAGATCTGGGATTTCCCATTCCATCATCTTACTGATGTCACTCCTTAGGTTAAATATTTTATCAATAAAGATCTACTGAAGGAATTTAAGGAAGACAAGGACTTAAATGCATTATGATCATATACGTGCAAGCCTGCAAACGTAGATATAACTAAACTCATGGAAGATTGCAGTACTAAGCTCCAGACTTGTAAACATCTCATAGTACATAAAAACATTAACTTATTAAATTCCTAAAGCCTACTTTTTAATTTAAAAAAATACATTAACAGGGTTTAACATTTAAATATATATATATATAAAGGAAATCCATTGAAAAGTCCCTCCAACTTTCTTTCCATTCCTGTAGATAAACAATGTTACTAGTTTCTCATGTTTCTTTACTTTTTTAAAACATACATACAAATATTTTAAATCATATTTTAAAAACTATAGATGATATGGATATTGTTCTGCACTATGTAAACTTTATTCATTAAAGCACCAATTAAATAGCCTTCAAAAATGAAGAAGAGTAAAATCCTTTAAACACAGAGAATCTCAAAACCACTTTGCTTTCTCTGAACCCTTTCGCAGAAAGATTTAGGAAGATTTGCTTTTCTTGAATTAAGAGTTAACTGAAAAGGGGGAAAATACACAAGTCAGGTAAAAGGAGTTCCAATACAAAGAGACAGGCAAAGGGAAGTTGCTGAAAGTTATTGAAGAGAAATTCCAGGAAAGCAGCCAGGCTGCAGGATAAAAAAAGAGAAAGAAAGAAAAAAAGTCCAAATTACAGCAGGAGAGTTTTTCATTTTTGTTGGGATGTCTTCAAGAATATTAAAATTAAAAAGTTACCTGCTATGTTGGAATATAATAAAAAGTTATTTATAGTTCTGAATATAATAGGGGATTAATCAGTAATAGTACAACAAAATTAACAAGGTAAAAATGACATAACTTATTACCTCAAGAGAAAACACAGTAAGATTGGGGTGCCTGGGTGGCTCAGTCGGTTAAGCACCTGACTCTTGATTTCAGCACAGATTGTGATCTTGGGGTCCTGGGATCAAGTTCCATGTCTGGCTGTGCGCTCAGCCTGGAGTCTGCTTGTCCCTCTCCCTCTACTTCACCCCCTGCTTGTGTGTACTCTCTCTCTCTCTCAAATAAATAAATAAAATCTTAAAATATATATAATAAGATGTAAGAAAAGAAATAAAATTATAGTGTACTCAAAGACTTAGGTATAAATGATAAATCATAATAATGAAACAATAAGGAAAACATAATATTTTATCATCACTGAAGGATAAAGATAGAAAAAATATGGGTATATGTGTATGTGCATGGGTGCTCTGGTGTGTGCCTACCCATGTGGAGCAGTTAAATGAGACAAATTTTCATCTTCAATAAGTAGGAAGTCTATAACTAATGCCTATATCTGAAAACTCATGGCATAGTAATATGAATTATACCCGTAAGGTATATGAATAAAAGAATAATAGAAACAGCTGAAGATTTAAAGTAGTTGCTTTAAATGAGTGAACAAAATAAGTGTTAAAGTACAAGAGACTGTTATCAGACTTTGTATGTCTTACAATTATTATATTTAAAAATCTGTGTATTTTACCACTTAAATAAAAACTTTAAATAAAAGTAAAGACAAATCTCACTATTTAAAAAAGATATTTGCAACATCATTCTATATGCTTTGAGTAAAAAAAGAAGAAAAGAATTTAATAACGCAGGAAAAGCCATGAATCTGACACGCAACATTGTCAATAAAAATGCATATAAACATGCATAAACAATAAACAAGTAAAAAGTTATCTTTCAAAATATCATCTTTAGTTAATTTTGGATGTTTGGATTTTTGCATTCTTCACAGTCATTGAAAAGAAATATCTAGTCTAATAAACTCATATAAAGAATGAAAAAATAAATTATCAGAAAGTTTAAGAGAATTGTCTATCTTCATTTTTTTGAATTAAGGGCAAAAAATGATGAATTAAAGTCCTTGAGCCCACCTTGTTTCATCTGTACATGAACCTGTTACCCTTTTTATAACTCCTGAATCTATGTTTAGAAGTCTAACACTTGGGGCACCTGGGTGGCTCAATGGTTAAGCATCTGCCTTTGGCTCAGGTCGTGATCCTGGGGTCCTGCTTCTCTCTCTGCCTATGTCTCTCTCTGTGTGTCTCTCAGGAACAAATAAATAAAATCTTTTAAAAAAATAAAACTGATGAACACCCAGGGGAGATACAAACTTTGCTGGTTAATTTAGGGAAATTGATTTCTGTAACATTGCACATTTAATAACAAATCCTGCCAGCTGTGATTTCCCAGTATCTCTGGGACCTACTTCTCATCACTTTTCCTTGATCCACCTACCACCACTATCATTTTGCCATTGGGTTATCATTGTAGCCTCCTGAATGTGCACTCTGAATCCTATTTTACCCTATTCAGCTCCTTTTCAAATTTAGTAGCCAAAAGTATCTCTTGGAACAAAAATCATGGACTCTCTTTCCACTTATTCAAGTTCACCTTTGTGTCTTTTACGACTGTGAATTTATAGGACTCATTTTTTTTTGTATGTAGATTTGTTTATTCAACTATCATTTTACTAAAATTACTATAGTGTTCATATTGGTTGTTTTGGGTTTCTAGAAATTTAATCATACTAACTTCAAACAGATATATCATATTTTCACTTCTAATTCTTATACTTCTGAATGCTTGATTTTTTCTAATTGCAAAGGCTAATAATTCCAATACATTGTTAAATAGTAGTACAGAGAGTTGACTTATTTTTGACCTTTGTGGGAAATCTCATGAGTTACCCATTAACTAAGATACTGTTATCAGACCAAGCATATCTTTCAACCCCAATGCCTACCAGCATTCAACCTATTTGTATGAGCACATATACATGTTCGTCTTAACAATGTATCCATCCATTCCTACTTTATGAGCACTTTAAATCTGAACAAGTGCTCATAAATCTGAGCACTTTAAATCTGACATGGTGACATGTCTTCTTAATATCTATTGAGATGAAAAAGTATAATTTTCTCTTTAGTTCTGTTCATATGGTTATACAATGATACTATTGGAGTTCCTATTAGTTAATAATCTTTGCATTCCTGAAATAGATTGCATTTATTCATGTCATATTATGCTTTTTATAATAAAAATTCTAATTTTATAATATTTATAATTTATAATATATATTATATTATATATATTATATATAATATATATTATATAATTTATAATATATATATAATATTATTATATATATATAATAAAGATTCTAGTAATTCAAATTTCAATTAACATTTTTGATTTGATATTCCTAAATAAGATTGGTCAATAATTATTTTGTTGTTGTTGTTGTTTACTCATTTCACAAAAGAAAGTTAATAGCTTATCTTTATTATGCTCTGGAACAGCCTAAGTGTGACTGGCACTCTTGTTTTAAAGTTGGGATTTAGTTACTTTCTTCTGTAGGGTTCCTTAATTTTCCTTTTTTATTTTTTTTTAAATTTTCTTAGATTTTATTTATTATGAGAGACACAGAGAGAGAGGCAGAAACATAGGCAGAGGGAGAAGCAGGATCCCTGCAGGGACGCGATGTGGGACTCGATCTCAGGACCCCAGGATCACGCCCTGAGCTGAAGGCGACACTCAACCACTGAGCCACCCAGGTACCCCTTCTTGATTTTCTTTTTTCCCTTTATGTCTTTTAGGCAGTTAGGCTCTGTATCCATTCTGGTCAACTTTGATAAAGTATAACTTCCCTAGAAAATTATCCATTTTATCAATTTCCCAAAAATTATGTGTGCAGGAATATAATAAAAACATCTTTAAGGCAATTTGTCTTCTTTGTTTCCATATTATTCAGCCCTTGTTGTTTCTAAATTTGTGTATTTAAAATTCCTTCCTAGGTAACTAGCAGTATTCTAATTTATTGTTTTTTTTTTCAAAAATTATTTTATAAAAAAAAAAATTAAAAAAAAATTATTTTATATTGCTGCTTTATTTTATAACATCAGTGTATAATTTTTCTCCTTTCATTTTCCTTTAGCCTTTTTATTTTAAATTATTTCTACTCTTTCAGGGAAGTGTGTAATTTATTTTTATTATAATTGTTACCACTACTGTTTTTTTTTTTTTTTCTTGAAGTCTGCAATTTTCCTTTGACCCATAAGTTGTTTTGTATCATTTTTTTTTTTTCCTGGATGGAAAAGTTGTTTTGGTTTAAATTAAATTTTGACTTATTTAAATTAAATTTAAATAGTTTTTAAAATCCTATAAAAAAAAAACCTATTGCCATGTGAGGCAACATATTCACGGATTCTGAGAATTAGGACATGAACAAATTCGGAGGGCTGTTATTCTATCTACCACAGGTATATAACACACAAGTTAAGAATTTGGCATAACACTAGATTTGAATGCTTTCACAACTTATTGTGTAAGCTAAGACAAACACTTGTCTATTCTAAGCCTCCACTGGCACATAGATAAAATAATCAAATCTACCTCAGAGAGTTTGGGGGGTGTGTTTAATGAAATTATGCCTGTAAAGCACTTGGCAGGCTTGGCACATGGAAGTTACTCAAATATACATTAGCTTCCATAATGACATTACTAAGGAAAACATTAGCAAAATGTAGGATTATATAAGCATATCTGACAGTCACTTTACTGAGTCTTATTTAATTAACAGTCAAAAGTTTTCTTTCCAACTTCAGACCAGTTTTTTTTTTCAGACCAGTTTTGAATGCCACATTTGCCCATCAAGCCTTCATGAATAAAACTTTAAGCTCTTTAACTCCATTGAGAATGCTTATGGATCCTTTCTGTTATCTATCATGACAAGAAAGTCTTCCATATTTGATCATATACAGTTATAATGTCAACCATGTCATCATTCAAGTTATTTATGAAAATTCTAGAGGAAAGGACTGAGAACAAGAGTCTCAAGAAAGCAATTGTGAAAAGTCTGAAAGTTGACATTTGTATAAGTTACTAGGGGTTTGTCTCTCAGCTCCAAATCCATCCTGCTAGTGTATGTGTACATGAAGCTGGAGCTGAGACTCAGGAAATTATCCTTCTCCTTTGCCAGCTGAGGTGCTGCTGATTTTGCCAATAGAAAGAGCTGGAGCAAACTGGCAGTCAGAAGGAGATGAGAAACAATTGACTCGTTTCCGTGGGCTTGAGGTCTGTGTCATCTCAACAAGGGACTTTCATGTTGAGAGGAACAATTGATTCCAGCAGCAGTGGGGTCCAGTTGGAACTAGAAGTGTCTTTCAACACTGTCAGAAGTGGCCTCAATGCCACTCCTCAGAGGAGCCAGAATTGGAATAGTCACTTTCTCCTCAGGGGTTTGAGTTCTAGCTCTGCAAAGTCCTTTCTTTCCGGTTCTGAGGATCGACACCTGTTTTGCAGCATTACCTCCTCAAGGGGTCTCTTCGTCAAGCCTCTAGTTTCTAAGAACCTGAAAATATTAATTTGATTTTCATTCCTAGAAATATCGGCTGCTTCCTGCTAATAGCCCTAGGAATATAATACCTCAGTTCCCCTTTCAAATTTTAATTTCTTCAATACTCATTCATCCAGTTTCCTCAAATTATCTCTGCTAAAATAACAGGTGATTTTTCTTTCTTTCTTTCTTTCTTTTCTTTCTTTTTTTCTTTCTTTCTTTCTTTCTTTCTTTCTTTCTTTCTTTCTTTCTTTCTTTTTTTCTTTCTTTTTCTTCTTTCTCCTTTACTTCTTTCTTTTTCTCTCTTTCCTGACTGTATGCCTATGAACACATTGTCCAATCTTTCTGGGAAAATTAGTCACAGATTTCTCTAATCACCTTTTTATAAGGTCAAGGTTTCTTTATTCTTAGAAGGATAGTAGTGGACTATTAAATGTCCAAAGGTTTTTAACCTAGTATTTTTCATATATTTTTACATAGCATTTGAGAAGCCCCCAGTCCAGGAGGACAATCTATGTGACTTGGTGAAGCAGGGCCACACTGCCTGACAGCTTTTCTCTAAAAACTTGTTCATCTCAGTGGTTGCACCCATCTCCAGACTTTGTCCCCAAATGTAAACCCTTGAGTCCTCACCTTTCCCATGGCAACAATGAGCCTTCCATTCAGTCCCCATCATTCATATCCAGGTTCCCTTTATCTTACTTTCCCTGAAACTTCATGACTACTCCTGGCTCCCAGCTCTGTGAGCCCCCACTCAACCTCTTCGATAGATGGCCTCTTGGCCTTGGTCTCTGTCTTCATGCCATCCCTCCTAAAATCTTTCCAACACATCAGTTCTCATCTGTGCACCTGTTTCTCCAGTTGCATAGTCTCAGCCAGCAGTGCTTTCTTTCCTTTTTGGTATCATTAACACAGCACCAGACATTCAGCCAGATTTTAAAGTCATGTAGAAGAATGTAGGATTCAGCCTATGCATCAGGTTGATGAAGGATCAAATAGATTTTTAAAGAAGCCATCCTTAGAATAGAAGCAAAATAGGTCTATCTTAGATTCCTACCTTCACACTGCTTCTTTTAATACCTTTCTTTATAGTTTAACAACTGCCACACTCAAATACTAACTCCCAAACCAAAAAAAGTTCACTTTTAGAAAGCATTCTTATGGGGAACAATGAATGGTAGGCTTTTGCCCCATTATCTCTGCAATCCAGTATCTAAAGATCCCTGCCCTATTTATTTCTATTCTTATTCCAAATTTTCTGTAGTCTTTTCTTTCTTATATGTCTACCAGGTATCTCAGTACTAATTGCCCCTTATCTGCTCCCTTTATCTACCTGAAAGCTCCTGCTCTGGGTTCCCTGAACCTCTATCACAGTGATACTCATCTCTCTCTAGCTCACCTGGCATTTTAGAACTCTATCCTCTAAATCCAACTGTAGCTCTTCCTGATCGAAGACATGTTTTTTTCTTCTTTTAACATACATCTTTTCCACTCCCTTTTATCAGCAAGTTCTCTTTTTAAATACTTTTATTTAACTAAATACAAAAGTGATCTCATTCAAAGAAAAATATAATGAAATAATATGCTATGCAAACACAGCAAAAATGATGAGAGCACATACTAGTATCTAACATTTTATAAAAACATTTTTCAAGCTACTGGATGAACAACAGTACTAAATAATGAAAGCCATTATGCTTGTTGTTTGTGGTTTTTGATGACTCCCACTGATCATTGTTTTCTTTTATAATTTATCTGAATCATCATATTAATAGTTTATGTATTTATTCTGCTTGGGAAAGATACAAGTTTTACCAACTTGCGTTTAAAAAACAAAAACCAACCAAACAAAAAATCTAGTGCCCTCTGTTAAGAAAACAACAACAATATTAATTGCCAGTTTTTCAGAACATGGTGATGCATCAGCCCCCACTTCTGAGAGCTAACTGACAGCCACTTAATGTTCTCATATATGACACGCTTTCAGAGTTTCTTGAGGAAATTTTCAAGATCAAGAGATTTGAATTGGTTTTAACCAACCAGGGGCCCTCTTATAATTTCACAAATCATTACTTTTCATTCCTTATTACTGATATTTGTTCAGTTCTTGCCAATTTAGTCAATAATATTGTAAAAATGTTGTATGTTGACAGCAGACTACACTTATTGTAGCAAGCATTGACTAATGTATAGAATTGTCAAATCACTGTATTGTACACCTGAAGCTAATGTAACATTGTATGTCACATTTATTTCAGTAGTACACAATTCTTAAAAATTTTTTTAAATTGTTTTAATTTTTTAAACCTCTTTAAAGATAAAAAAAGAAGCAAAATAGGTGTGGGTAGCTATGTTTTTTAAAGAATGTCTGGCTTTTGTAAACTGATGTGCTTATTGTTGTTTTCTTACATGTCTGTAATTATAATATATAATCACACTTAAATAATTTAGGAAATATAGTGTCTGTGCCATCACTTTAATGACCACACTAAGCTAATGTATTTGTCTGCAATAGCCCTACTTAACAATAAAAACACACACACAATCTATTATAGTTTTAATTATGTATTTGAGGAGTTTATATCTGATTATAATTCAAAGTCAGGCTTCCTATGAGAGTTTATGGCTGGTCTCTGTGTGTTTCTAATGTTTAACACTAATATTTAATGTCTATTTAAACCAGTGTTTGCATTTGGGCTAAAATCCAAATTGAGAGTTCCTTTATAGTGTTCCATCCAACCTGGGAAAATTCTATCCACATCTGGAAGATCTAATTATCTCAACCTATGCATAAATCTGAATGATATTAATATACTTATTTTTTAATCATAATTACACTGTACCTAAACAAAATTAGAAAGTACTTTGAGAGAGTAAGGTTGATGCAGAAGAGAGGTATTTAACTTAAGCAATATATAGGTATTGATAATAGTAACCAAGAGAGCATGGTGTAGAGAACAAAGCTTCTGTATGTGGAAAACTTGATGTAAAGTGCTTAATCTAGTACAATATGTGTTGCTTTGGGCAATTTATTTAGTCTTTCTATAGTGACAATAAAAATATACATGGCACAGCTTTTTGGTGAGCATACAATGGTATGCTGTTTATAAATCACATGGAAAACAGGCTAGACATAGATAGTTTTTAATAATGGTAAAGAATTACTTTATTGGGGACACCTGGGTAACTCAGTTAAGCATCTGCCTTTGGCTCAGTTTACAGAGCCCCAAGCCAGGGGCTTCACTCAGCATGGAGCCTTCTTCTCCTTCTCCTTCTACCCCTCCCCTCATTTATGCTTGCTCTCTTTCATGCACTCTCTCTCTCTCTCAAGTAAATAAATAAAATCTTTTAAATTTTTTAAAGAGTAATTTTATTAACACTATTTTAATGCCTACATTATACCAGCCATTTGATATTAAATGTATCTGTACCAGAAAGTCGAAACCAATAAAAATGACATTAACAGTAATGCATATTTTCATTCAGAGTTCAAAGAGGAATTGTGTCCTTCAACTAAAATAAGCACTTATAACACCTCACAAAGTCACAAATAATTTAAAAATTGGCCATATGTATTGAACACTTACTGTAGGCCAGTAATGGTATAACCACAACAACACAAGGACATATAGTGCCTGTGCCATACAAACTTCTGATTAATAAATTATTATCTTCATATGTATCAGGAATCATGGGCTGGGGAATTAGATATCTCACCGAAAGTGACTAATCCCATCACAAGACTTTTGCTAGTATTCAAATACAGATTTTTACAATGTCAGTGTTCATACTTTTAAATATTATATTCCAGTACCCACACATGCAATAGAATCACTTCTTGAAATGCAAGGTAGAGGAGATGATGGAGTTCATAGTTGGGTCGGGATAACCAGCACGGATTCTGAATTCACTTGAGGATCATGTCCACCCATTGAAATTAAAAAAAAAAAAAAATCTGAAGAAGACTAGGATTAGCCTATCTTAGATCCCGTAATTTTTTAGAGCAACATATATGGCCGAGAGAGCATATAATACTTTAGGATCATCCTGGATCACAGCCCCAAACTTATGTTCCAGAGGATGCAGTTCAAAGATTGGCAGCCTCCACTAAGTCCTACGGATTGAGGAAACAAGTCTCAGAAGATTTGTTCTCACCGTTCAGGGAAAAATAAATAACTTGCATCCACTACTAGGGCCTTGCCTTGCCTGTAAGATTTTTGTGGATCAGAAAATAGTGGTGTTCCCCCAGAGGACACGATGTTAAGTGGTATGGTTTGGGAGATCAAACAACGGCTGGATTTGGTACTCCCACTTCCCCTCTCAATTGACTGTCTTCTGCAGTAGTCTTGTCTAGTAACAACGTTCTGAGATAACAGAAGGAATGATGGAAGGAGGGTACTATCACCCAGGAAGAGAAAGAGAGAGATCAAATAAAGTACTAAAGATACATTTTTCCCCCATATCCATTTAAGAACCTGCCCCCCCCCCCAAAAAAAAGAACCTGGCCCAGCATCCCTTGGAAGACTTGTAGCTCCTGCTTTCTTTCCATTTGGGTTCTACTAACTTTCAAATATTACAATGTGTCCTATGGAGGAGGATAATATTCTCCTTAAACTAGTGGGGTACTTCAAACCTGGAAGCAACATTATATTAGAGCACCATCCCCCAAGGGGCATGGCTGGAGAAAGTTGTTAATTTTTGTCTTGTTCTGTACCCTGGTTAAGCAGGGTGTGTACCACTGCTGACACTCAACCAGTCATGTACCAGGGCAATCAAGCATATTTATATGGATTTACCATCCTTTTCAATCAATCTCTTATCACTGCACAAAATCACTAAAGAACATAAACATGTGCATGGAATTGTTAGCCATGATCCTCCAACCCCGCTTACTTATTTTCACAGGTAGACAGATCCTTCAGGATCCCGTGGTCCCCCACAAAGTTCCTAAAGGGCTTTAAATAATTGGGTTTAATAAAGTTTGTTAGTTAATCTTTTGAAAACCAGAATATCTCATCAATGGTAACATCTCTTTTAGAAGGTTTGATAACGTAGGCTTAACTTTCTTTGTGATTATCATTATTTATTTTGAGTGTTCAAAAATATAGATATTCTAGATAGACTTAAGCCCGTATTTACCACAAAAAAAAAGCAGATGAAGTAATGGCTTAGAGCATAAACACATAGGATTTCACCTATCATGTCTATCTGCTTATGAGAAGCCTTGGGCTGGTGGTGAGAGGTGGAGGTGATGGGAAGGAATGTGATACAAAATAATCTCTGCATCAAGAATCCTCCTATAAACCTGTGTGCTGCTCAGGAGTAAGTTCAATAGATGAGATGCTCCTGAATTAGTCATTTTGAAACAAATCTTTCCTGCTGAGATTTTCACTGTCACTCTCAACACGTGGGTAAATTAATTCAAAAAATCAGCTCCTGCAAGTCACCCACTATTTCTGGAAATCTCTGGCTGCATCACCCAAATATTATATGAAGAATTTTGCCATTCTGATTCTTGTCCTTCTGTGAAAATGGAGGTACTCTATAGTAATGCATCAATCAAAGGTTCTCTTAGTCACTATGCAACGATTCTGTAGTCAGCATGAATTGCCCTCATTCTGAGATCTTTGTACAATGACTTTGTGCTATCATATCAGAAGAATATGAAGAGTTATTGTCAAGTTCATTATCTCAGCAGGGTATGTTTGTGATGATGAAACTGCCAAGCTTCATCAAGTTGTTCATGCTTTTTCCATTCTATTAACATGACCCAATTCAGCCTCCCTCTGATAACTCATTTTGATTTTAACTCAGTTTAAAAATGAGTCAATTTGGTCTTTAAAACCTTGTTGATTTAAACAAATTTCAACACTTCTTGATACAATATCTTATATTTTACGGGGAAAAATCCTCTTGACACAGCAATCTTGAGGATAATGTAAGAAAGTGGAAAATTGACAAATGTGACAGTAGCACTAGTTCATTTTTTTTTTTTACTCTTTTCCCGTAACTGCTTTTATCTGTCATTCTTAAAGATCACTTAACCATTAATTCTCCAATCACAATCCCAGCCTAGTCCAAAATACTTTTAATCCACTTGATTATGCCTTGACAGAATGTTATCATATTTGGTACAAGTAAAAGAGCCCAGCCTGGTAAGTGAAGAGACAGATGAGTCCCACAAACCTGCCAGTTTTCATGAAACATGAGTTATGCCATTCCATTTTTATGATGTTACTCTCTGTTAACATGTCCAGCTTATTCCATTCTCATCTTGCTCTTTCTAAGATTTCTAAGATTTACTTCAATGTCCTCTGACACATACGGAATGCTAGTGGCAATATCTTAGCAACAATTTAGAGTATAATTCTGAAGTGTGTAATACTGCTTGCAGGGAACCCACAAATTAAAAAAAAAAACACATAAAAGTCATGCCTCCAAGGTAACTTTTAAAATGCTTATTTGAAATTCTGAATAAATATTATCAGATAAGTAGTAATATTATCAGTAGTTAAGTTCCTGGACTAGTCCAAAACATACCTAAAATAAAATTTCATTTGGACTTTTAAGCAATAACAATTATAATTTTTGAAATACTAATCAATAAAAGTGAAAATAAAATGAAGATTGATTTTCCTAGGTATCTTTAATATTCATCCTGGAAGGATATTTATAGATAAGTGACTTGGCAGGTATATCAAAGTCCAAAAGGCAGAGCATGTAAGAGTTAGATAGAAACTTTAAATTTGAATCCTTTGGATTCATGTATTTGTTTATGTATTTATAACATAAACATGTATATGTTTATTTATTTATGTATTTATTTATTTATTACTTGCCAATGCCACATCCAGTTCCTCAAAGTCTGACACTTAGGCTCTTTATTGATAGTCTTGGTGCACTTAATTAAGTTCCAAATTTAAGCATTGTGGTAGCTTCAGCTCCCCAACCTCAATTCAGTCAAATTTTGAATAAAGCACAAAGACGACCATCCATGACATGGAAACTTCACGTCACTCCAGAAGACTCCTAACTGACCACTACTAGCTTGCAGAGACCTTTAAATTCAGCTCTATTTTCAACATCTCACCCCCTCCCCACCCATTATTTCTGTCTTAATCTGTGCTAAAAAAATCTGGCTCCCAACTCCCACAAGCATCCCATCCCACATCAAGACCAGAAACCTCATTTGAATATCAATTTGGGGCAGTTGGTGGGGAGCAGGCAAAGAGCTTTCATTTCACCTTTGATGGGTCCCACGGATGCCAAACAAGCAGTGTGAAGATTGCTCAAGGCTTCTCTCCTGTTTTGTTCCGCCAACTTGCTGTATCTCTCCAACATTTAAACTTGGATATTCAGTTCACTGTTTCCCTGATGATGAGAATGTATTAATGCAATAGCTTATTAGCACTCCAAATTGAACCTCTTTCTGACATTATCTCCAGCTTATTAATTCTACTATCTGTCCTGCTCAATGGATCAATTTTGTGCTATGTTCAGCCTATCCGCCATTATTTTAAACCTAAAAATAAATCTATCACGCAGAGTTGATTCACTATGACTAAAAATGTTACGGTAGAATTTAAGCATTCTACTGTATGTGATATATCTCTGAAAATATGCTGTGAAAATGGTAACAACTTTGAGAGACTCTTGCTGAATGCTCCCTATATTTACTGTTAGTCTTGTAACTCTCTCCACCCTTAAGATATCCTATCTATGCACATTGCTCCATTCATGAATGCCTACTTTTGAAAGAAGTGTCCCAGGTTCCAAAAGACATCTACGATATTCAGATTATATGCAAGTAAATCTTAATTCTCCACCTTCTGCTCTTGTAATTTTGGGCAAACAATTTAATTTTCACAACTACTGATCAAGTTGGCATTAGTATTCATGTAAGACAAGGGAACTAAGAATCATGAGTCTTTCTGGAATGCTTTATGCGAAAGTACTTAGTCTTTAATATAAGGATTACTTAATAGATAAGTACTTTGCTATGAAATGAATATTTGTCCTTCCAAAATTCGTATGTTGGAACTCGCATCTCCATGTGATAGTATTTGGAGATGGGGGCCCCTGAAAGGTAATTAGGTCATGAAGGTAAAGCCCTCATGATAGGATGAGTGCCTTTATAAGGAGACACTTCAGAGCTTATTTTTTTTTAATTTAAAATCAATTTATTAACATATGATGTATTAATAGTTTCAGAGGTAGAGTTTAGTGATTCATCAATTGCATATAATACCCAGTGCTCA
Organism: Canis lupus familiaris; assembly: GCF_011100685.1. Taxonomy (NCBI): domain Eukaryota; kingdom Metazoa; phylum Chordata; class Mammalia; order Carnivora; family Canidae; genus Canis; species Canis lupus. Next base: position 83,325,463 of record NC_049224.1, read on the forward strand.
TTACATTAAGTGCACTCCTTAATACCCATCACCCCACCGACCTCCCCCACCCCCCAGCCATTCTCAGTTTGTTTCCTATAGTTAAGAGTCTCTTACGGTTTGTCTCACTCTTTGATGAGACTTGGATTTTCTAGCCTCTATGAATTGTGAATAGTAAATATTTATTGTTTCAGCCATGAAGTCTATGACAATGTACTATAGCAGACTGAATGGATCAAGACAGGCTTATTAAATAATTATTAACCTATTATTAAGTTGACGAAGGGTCCTTTTTTTTGAGTGTTTGTATGTGAATGTTTGTCTGCTGTGATTTACATTTTTGGATCGTAGGTCCCTTTGCAAATCTCTCTTTAGGAAAATGCATGTGTTCATTGATATGCATGTTCAATGACAAACATTATTTATTTATTTATTATTTTTTATTTTTTTATTTATTTTTATTTATTTTTTTTTACAATAGTCACACACACACACACACACAGAGAGAGAGGCAGAGACATAGGCAGAGGGAGAAGCAGGCTCCATGCATCAGGAGCCCGATGTGGGATTCGATCCCCGGTCTCCAGGATCATGCCCTGGGCCAAAGGCAGGCGCCAAACCGCTGCACCACCCAGGGATCCCTGACAAACAACATTTAGTGGTAGGCTGTTAAATGGACAAAAATGAAAAATTTCTTAGAAATGGAGGTAGCAGAGATTTCTGATCTTGGTACAAGAGAAGCAAAAATTTAGAAACAGCCATTTGGCATAAATATTAACTTACAATGTTTGATTTTAAGGCTAGTGTTAGTTTAATTTAGTTTGATTAACTTCGGTTTTGTTTTTACTTATGATTTGATAAGTGAAATAAAAAGAGAACATCCAGGTTGCATTCATCAACAGAGCAAAAAGAGTTTCCCTTTTTCTTCATCCTCACCAACATTTGCTGTTTCCTATCTTGTTAATTTTCGCCATTCTCACTAGTGTGTCTCGTTGTGGTTTTGATTTGTGTTTCCCTGATGGCAAGTGATATGGAGCATTTTCTCATGTGCTTGTTTGCCATGTGTAGGTCTTCTTTGGAGAAATGTCTGTTCATGTCTTTTACCCATTTCTTGACTGGATTGTTTGTTTCTTAGGGGTTGAGTTTGATATGTTCTTTATAGATGTTGGACACTAACCCTTTATCTGATATGTCTTTTGCAAATATCTTCTCCCCTTTTGTAGGTTGTCTTTTAGTTTTATATACTGTTTCCTTTGCTGGGCAGAAGCTTTTTATCTTGATGAAGTCACAATATTCCTACTGGGTATTTACCCCCAAAATACAGATGAAAAAACAGGACACCTGCACCTCACTGTTCATAACAGCAATGTCTACAATAGCCAAGCTGTGGAAGGAGCCACAATATCCTTCGACAGATGAATAGATAAAGATGTGGTGTTTATATACAATGGAATATTACTCAGCCATCAAAAAGGATGAATAGCTACTGTTTACTTTGACATGGATGGAACTGGAGGATGTTATGCTAAGTGAAATAAGTCCATCAAAGAGAGACAATTATCACCTGGTTTCATTCGTATGTGGAATATAAGAAATAGTGAAAGGGACCTTAAGAAAGGAAAGAAAGGGGATCCCTGGGTGGCTCAGCGGTTTAGCACCTGCCTTTGTCCCAGGGCGTGATCTGGAGACCCAGGATCGAGTCCCACATAGGGCTCCTTGCACGGAGCCTGCTTCTCTCTCTGCCTCTCTCTCTCTCTCTCTCTCTTTCTGTGTCTCTCATGAAAAATAAATAAATAAATAAATAAATAAATAAATAAATACATAAATACATAAATAAATAATAAATGCTTGTAGTAAAATATAACTGTATGGTTGAGTTATTTAAAAAAAGAAGAAGAAAAAAAAGGAAAGGAAAGGAAACTGCATGGGAAAAAATCAGAGAGGAAAACAAACCGTGGGAGATCCCTAACTGGGGAACAAAGGGTTGCAGAAGGGGAGGTGGGGGGAGGGAACAGTGTAACTGGGTGACAAGTATTAAGGAGGGCACATGAGCACTGGGTGTTTTACTATATATTGGCAAGTTGAATTTAAATAAAATAAAAATAAATAAATACATAAGCAGAACACCCTTGCTTAGGTCTCTGCTAACCTAGTGTGCATCTAACTCCCCTTGAGATTATTCCAAATCTCTAAACATCAGGATGGCTTCTAAGAGATACAAGACTGAAAGTGGAAATTGTATTTCCCTACAAGCATCGTTACCTTTTTAGTGTCTTTGTCCTACTTATTTGCAAAAGTAAAACAACTTTCAAACAAGTCATTATTTTTTGTGTGCATTTTCAAACCTGGACCACCTCCAGGTCTGCCCTAGATGATATGCATAACTGTGTAGGTGTTTACCGATGGTTCAGAGAGCTTTATAGAGCTTAGGTGGAAAATATCTCAGATAGTCTATCAGTTAGGAATCACATTTCCTGATAGGTGACCAGGAAGGCTCTACAGCAACACAGTTACTAGTAGAGAATTGATCCTTTTGAAGGCTTTCCACTTGATTTTTAATTTTATTACAAAATTCTGTGGAGGGAAAACTCTGTGGAGAGAATTTTTGCTTTGTTCTTACTCTTTTTCTGCAGAGGCAAGGAATAAATCAATTTTCTCTTCCAAATTATATTGCACACTTGAATTCGCTTCTCATATAGGTTGCAAACTAAGGCATCCATTTTTTTTCAGTATTTTTGAAAGAAAAATTTCATAGCAAGGCTTATCAACTTCTGACTCCTTTTGCCTTATCTTTAATCTCGAAAATGCATCTTATGAATTTGTAACAATGGGAGTTGAACATAATCCTCTACAGTTTATCTAATTATAGTAACTATATTCTCTATCATAGAAACTATATTCTAAACAAAGTATTCTATTTTTATTTCGCTTCCATCAAATTGAGAGAAATAACTTGCTCTTTTCTATAGCAATGGCTCACTAAGGAAATTAAATGAACCTCAAAAAGGAAGACATGAATTCTTAGTGCTTCTGACAGTCCTCCACACCTGAGCTGGGCTACAAATCTCAGCATTGCACTAGTTGGTGCAGTTTTACTCTAACTATTCCTGTTTGCCACCTAATTTTTTAAGATTTTATTTGTTTATTTGAGAGAGAGAGAGCATGAGCAGGGTGAAGAGCAGAGGGAGAAGCAATCTCCCTGCTGAGCAGGGAACCCAATGTGGTGCTTATCCAGGGACCCCGGGATCATGATCTGAGCCGAAGGCAGACACTTAACCAACTGAGCCACCCAGGTGCTCCTGTTCACCATATATTTTAATGTCAGTACAATAGTTTGGAATATTTTTCATTTGTACCTCTAGGTTGCTATGCTTTTATTTCAGGCATATGGCCTCTTCCAAATAAATCTGCAGCTTTATAATTATTTCTATTGAATTTTACTGTTACAAAGTATCTCATTTCTGCCAAACCAAAAATATTAAATTCCAATTTTATATTTTCCTAATTTTCTATATTTCCTCTATCTGCCAAGCTTTGTTATTTTCCTATGTGGTTAATTATACCATCTCCACCTTTGTAGCATTTACACTGATTTTATGATTATGGAATAAAATGTAACAACCAATTTTAATAATTATAGTATCATTAATTTATAATCACATTATTAAAATGTGAGACCAATATTAATAATTAGAACTTGATATGATCATGTATGCTCTTTTAACTCTCATCATTGCTATAGAGGAAATGAAAATATAGTATAACAGTATACATGCATATGAGATAGGAAAAAATATTTTTGAACCATATCTGTGAATCTCTCCTGGATATATAGTCTTAGGAGAATTGTTACACTATCTTTTTTTATAAAAATATTCTTTCATACTTTGGTGCGTAAATACTTTATAATTTTTATTTCTGACTGCAGCACAGTAATTTTAAACATAAAGAAATTTTTACTAACAATTCCATCCTTTTAAGAATCAATTGCTATTATTTTTATGTATTCTTTTTTAAATTAAAATTTATTATTTTAATTAAAATTTGCATGTATTTATCTAATAAAAATCATACAGCATACAATTTTGCAGTTCATTTATTTTACTCCGCATTACAAAAATGTCAGCTTCCATAATTAATGTTTTGTTTATTGCATAAAGGAATTGATGTCTTTCTTCATGTATTCAATCCTCTTATTTTTGTATATTGTGACTATTTCCAATCAAAAATCTTTTTTTTAAATTGCAGTTTAGTACTAATAGATCTTGGGGCAGAGCACCAAAATGAGCATTTATTTATTTATTATTTATTTATTAATTTGCGAGAAAGAGAGAGACAGTGCAAATGGGGAGAAGAAGGGCCGAGGGACAGGGTAAGAATCCCAAGTAGACTCCCCAGTGAGCCAGGCACCTGAGATGGAGCTCCACCCCCTGATCCTGAGATCATGACTTGAGCAAAAATCAGGAATCAGATGCTTAACTGATTTAACCACCCAGGCGCCACCAAATGTACATGATTTTATTTATTTATTTATTTATTTATTTATTTATTTATTTATTTATTTATTTTAGATTTTATTTATTTATTCATGAGGCACACATACACACACACACACACACACACACACACACACACACACACAGGCAGAGATACAGGCAGAAGGAGAAGTAGGCCCCATGCAGGGAGCCGAGGTGGGACTTGATCCCAGGATCACATCCTGGGCTGAAGGCAGTGCTAAACCGCTGAGCCACCCGGGCTGCCCTGTACATGGTTTTAAATAAAGATTTGTTTTATACTTTCCTCTCCATTCCAGCAATAAAAATAAGGTAGACAGTTTTCATCCATCTAAAATCATGTGTAATCTAGGAGATAATATGCTTAAGAACCATATTATTATTATTATTTTTAAGAACCATATTATTAGCAGTAAGGAGATAGGATGGCTCAAGGAAAATGTAAACAAAGGATTTTCTACATTTAACATCTAGGTGGATTTTTCCCTATTTCTTTGACATATATATTTATAGATATATTAAAACTACAATTTTATGGTTCCTACTAATATGTTTGTGAAGAGCTGCATAGCATGTAAGTTTTTACAAGATAGACATGAGGTTGGTAAGTGTCTATTAATAAATACAAGGAGATAATTCTATTGCATAAAAATACTCATATTTTTAATCAGTATAGCATGCATCTCTTGACCACCCATATCCTCTGTAAGCCATACAGAGCACAGAAATGGCAGTTTTATTTAGCAGTGGCTGAAATGAGAACAGCTCTTCAAGATAGGTAAAAGGATTTGAAAACCATAAAAGTAATGCTACTCCCTGGCGACCGGGCAAACCCGTTTGTAAATCTTGTTCTTATCAGTTGGAATTAAGGAAAATGAGATTTGGAAGGTGCCATGCAGATCATCCAATTTAATCTTTTCATTTGGTCAATGAGCAAATTGAATCCCTGATATTTAAAGTAATCTGCACAATGCCAAGTAGAACAGTTTTACTTCAAAGTGTAACAATAGCTCTGTCCCTTGACTGGTAGTTTTGTTTTGTTTGTTTTGTTCTGATCTTATATTTAAAGAACTTAGACTTTCTAAAGAGGAAAACATAATAGACTCCAAAGTGCACATACTACCCCAAGGAGACTCTGTTAGGAGCTTCAGTGAGAACACTTAGTTCTCAAATATGTAAATAGTTTTAAGTCATCTTTTGGTAGGACATAATTGTTATTATTAGCAATGTGAATTTATTATATAAATTTGCTTTTAATAGGTAGTCACTAGTAGTCACTCTTAGTCACTATTATTCACATGGCAACAATTTCCATTATATTAAAAATATAAACTCAACTCATTAGCAAGAGGAAACATAGATAATATCTAAATTAGATATGCAAAGATCAATTTACAAGGAGTCTTACAGTAAACTACGGACTTGATAAAAAATCCTACTGAACGTAGATCAGAGAAACAGACTTAATTGATTCTCCACTATTTATAATTTTACAACTATTATAAAGCTTTTTGACTAGTATTTATTCCTTCAAGTGATATGCACTCTGGTAAATGGAGGGAAAAAAATCATAGGTTATTTTTTTATTCATATTTTGAATATCCTCACTTTATGGGTATATGCTTCTAGTGCACATAAGTTTTATTGACATGAATAAGGGCTATATGTATACTCCACATATTAATAATATGAATCAAATGCCTTTCAATATTTAATAATAGCATGTATTAATATTCATTGAATTAATTTATTTTCCACAGAGCTACATTCCTTATTGAATGTGTTGGCTGATGGCATTAGTATACAAACACAAACTATTTGGCATCATTCCTTCACATTAACAATATAAACTAAATATGTCTTTAAAAACTTTATGTCTTTAAAAACTAAACACATAAAATAATTGAAAATTATATTGTTCCTAACATTATACATAATAGTCTATAAAAGTTTTCTGTGATCATTTTGAGCGCACGTTAGATTATATAAAGCATACTCATGATCAATGATGATTTATAAAACTAAATTTCAAAAATCAATTATGTTGTTTTCATAAAGAATATTACTTTAATAAGATATTAAATATTTTCCTTCCCTGACAACCAAAACTGCAAATCAAAACATGATACAATTATAAGTTTGTAAACAATTAATAAAGATTATACATTATATTATTGAGGTTCTTAGCTAAACATGGCAGGTTATATATATTATACATAACTGTCTTATACATAGATGTGAGGAGACAACCAAGGGTTACCCCATACTTGCTTAACAGAGAGAGGGAAAAAAATGAAATAGGGTAAATGATTTTGTAGGAAGCTAGAGAATTCAGGTTTCCATATCCAAACAAAATATGCTTCAAAAATTAAGGCAAAATAAGGTCTTTCGCAGAAAAATAAAATCTAAGATAATCTGTTGCCAACATACTTTACTTATAAAAATGTGGAAAATAGTTCTTCAGGTTGACAGAAAACTTAGATTTTTCCAAAAGAATCAAGAGTATTATAAACAGATAATAGGTAAGTAAATATATAAAGCTGTTCACCGTGTTTTAAAATTTCATTTAAACATATCTATTTAGAAACATGGGCAGCCCGGGTGGCTCAGCGGTTTAGCGCCGCCTTCAGCCCAGGGCGTGATCCTGGAGACCCGGAATCGAGTCCCACGTCCGGCTCCCTGCATGGAGCCTGCTTCTCCCTCTGCCTGTGTCTCTGCCTCTCCCTCTCTCTCTCTCTCTCTCTTTCTCTCTGTCTCTCATGAATAAATAAATAAAATCTTTAAAAAAATAAAAAAATAAACATATCTATTTAGAAACAAAATATTTGACAAAAATAGCACAGAGAATGAATATTGTGAGATTCTTAAATGTGAAATGATGTATTATTTGAAAGTGACTGTGATAAATTAAATATGCATACAGTAAACCCTAGAGCAAGCAATTATAAAAAATGTCTAATAAGCCAATAATGGATACACAATTAAATAGGGAAAAGAACTCAGTACAAAAGTCTGAAAATATAAGAGAAGGAAAAAACAGGGCGAAATCAAATAAGAATATGGTAGATTGAAACCCAGTTGATACATTCAATATATACATTAAACGTGTTTAGAAATTGCAATCTAAAAGCAGAATTTCTGAGAATTATTATTTTTTAAAGTATCAAAGAACAGATTTAAAAACAAAACCATGCTTAATGACTATGATTTATCTAAAGGTGTTACTATGGAAAGAATGGTCTTTAAAATAAACGGTGACATGTCAGTGTAATAGCCACCTGAAAAAAATATAAATAATTTTCATTTTCTTCCTTACAAAATACAAAATAATTTCTTTAAAACCGATCATAGGACTAATGTAAAATAAAAAAACAACGATATTCCAATAGAAAATCATAGTAAATATATTAACATATCTGAGTAGTGGAAGGTTTTCTAATGGACATAAAAATGACTACTGATCAAAATAAATAATTCAGAGATCATGATATTAAAAAGTTCTGTTTAAGAAAGGGAATATTAAGAAAGTAAGAAGTGAAGTGAAGCCAGCAACTAGAGAAGGATACTTGTGAGATACAGACTACAAATATCTCCTACATAGATAGAGAGTACAACTAGTAAACATATGAGTAAAATACTTAAAAGTATTTCACAAAATAGACACTCAAATGGTCAATAATCATATGGAAAGGTGATGAAGAGCACTTGCAATTATAAAAATGCACATTAATATGTCTACCATGACACACACAAAACAGGATGGCTAAAATTTGAAAGCTAAACAATCTCAAGGGTTGCTAATGATGCAAAACATCTGGACTGCCAATGGAAATATAAATTGGTTAAGTCACTTTGGAAGAGAGTTTGCCAGTGCCTATTAAAACAATGGCATGACCAAAGAATTCCACAGCCAACTTTTATATTCAAGAAGAAAGGGGTCATTTGTCCACCAAATGATACAAGAGTTCATAGTAGCTTAACTTATAATAACGTACAATTTTAAGACCCAGAGTCCAATAACAGAAAGGGTACATACACTGCACTATATTCATACAATGTAATAATAAATTACAATAAAAAAGAACTACCACCACGTTTAATATTGTGGGTGAATCTCACTGATATAATACTGAGCAAAATAGTCCCATTCAAAAGAGCATATATTGCTGGGTTCTGATTTCACAAATTTAAGAATAGGCAAAACATCTATATTTTTAGTGTAAAAGTTACTTCTGGGAAGGTGTACTGCCTAAGAATGATCAAATAGGATATGCTTGGAAATACTGGATATCTCGATCTGGGTACTGGTTGTGCATTTATTGAGATCTAAAACTGTATATTTAGTGGGATATATTTTCCCTTGGCACAAATATTTTTATAGGGAAAATGTCTGTGTAATTAAAAAATATATATTGCTGTTGATCTGATTAAACTTGTCTGTATTCTTGCAGATATAAATCTTCCAATTAAAAAAACACAAATTTGGGTATCATGTCTAACATCAATTTCCCCCTTAAAGAATTAAAATAATACTGTAAAGAATTGAAAATATTAAAATAATTTTCCATAAATAAATAAATAAATAAAATCACTTTCCTAATTCAAGTTCTTTCTGGGACCAAAAAATTAAATTTTAACATATACAACAAATCAATGATAAGTACAGTGATAGATACAATGTAAAAAGTAACCATTCTATGGTGTTTAAATTGTTTAAAAATCTCTTGCCATCGGGACACCTGGGTTGTTCAGTCAGTTAAGCATACAACTCTTGATCTCAGATCAGGTCTTGATCTCAAGGTTGTGAGTTCAAGCCCTGCATTGTGCTCAGCATGGAGTCTACTTTAAAATCAGTCAATCAATCTCATGCCATTTCTCTGAACTCCTGTGTTCCCACAATCTTTATACAATGTTAGAAAAATTGCAAGCTGGGTGACTCAGTTGGTTAAGCATCATTTTTTTTTTTTTTTATTTTACATTCACAACTCTTGATTTTAGCTCAGGCCATGATCTCAGGGTTGTGAGATCCACCCCCTCCTGAGTCAGGCTCCTTGCTTAACAGGGAGTCTACTTTTCCTCTCCCCCTCCCTCTGCCCCCACCCCTGCTCACTCACTCTCTCTCTCCAAAATAAATACATAAATATTTTTAAAAAATCACAAACTGCATTATCCTGTAACAATATAAAAATTGTAGATAATCTATGACAATATAATCTCAAGAAATAAAATCTCAAAGTAGCTGAAAATCAGTTGTTCTCAACCTTTTTTGGTTTCAGTACCCATTTACCTTCTAAAAACTTCCTAAGGGCCCCAGAGAGCTTTAGCTTGAGTTATGTATTTTTCTGTAATCCTTATAAAATCAAAAATGAGAAAAGTTAGTATATCTATTAATTCATTTAAAATGAGCAAACAAAATATCTATTACTTAACATACTGATTCTATTTTCCTAAAAATAAGTATATTTTCCAAAACAAAACAAAACAAAAAAGAGTAGTATTGCTTTCTCTTTCTAAAAAGGTCTTTAATGTCTGACTTAACAGAAGACATTCGGTTCTCAGATCTGCATCTGTATTCAATCTGTATTCTTCTATTACATGCCATTTGGCCTCTGAAAAATTCTACTTTACACTTGAGAAAGAATAGGAATGAAAAATGCAAATAACACCATAATATTATTGTGAAAATGGGTTTGATTTTACAGACTGCTTGAGAGTGTCTCAGAGATGTCCAGGACTCGGTGACCCCAGCTGGAGGTCGGCTGATATAAATTACTTTCACTCAACACTCAAAGATTGGATTTACTCCCTTCCATCTACATAATGACCACATTCCAGAAGCAGCCCCTGGATTATAAGAATGAGGAGGTACAAACTTGTCCTCACTATCTCTTGGCTGCAATTCATGTTTGTCTTCAGGGGGCCTTATGTTTCCAAGAACTGCATTTGAGGTTCTTATGAGCCTCTGAAGGGTAGCCACAAAATAACTCTTCAAAATGTCCATCTTGAACAAGTTTCTGGAACATGCTGGCACCAGTAATTTGGAGTTAAAAATAAAGTTAGCATTAATAGAAAAAAAAAAAAAAAAGGCCTATTTGCAAAAGAATTCCAGTTCTGGTTATCTAACAACAACCCAGTTACAGAAGGAGATTAAAAGGACAGAAAATGAAGGGCTGCAAAATCATGCCCTAAGCACTCTTTATAGGGCAGAGAAAATGGTCAGGAGGATAAAAGCAGACTGAACTTGACCAGTTTAGGGTCACTGAGGCCCACCTCTGTGCAAGTATTTTTTTTTTTAACAAAAACATTAAGAAGGTGAACAAAAGATACAGATATTTTTAAGAACCAAAATATTTTTGTAGATATTTTTGGCTGAATTAGGTATGAAAATATGAATCCTAATTACTAGGTTGTAGTTACTACGTGTTTAATATTGAACATATAATCAAAAGAGGGTGAGATGAGTGATTTTGTTGAAATAAAATCTTGATAACCAAAAACGCCTTTATTTGTGATGAAATAATAGGAGTATGGTGGGGTCATTCACAAAGAGGAAGCCAAAAATAGTCTTTCTAATGGCTGTTCAATGATAATTCCTTTTGAGTGCTGTGGAAAATTGCTTTGGAAAACATAAAACTACTTTAAAACAAACTAGAGGGAAAACTGCGAGTGAGAAAACAAGCAAACAAACAAAAATCAGGGGATGAGGATGCTCCAAATACGTATTTATTGACAAAGAAAACGAAAATAAAGCTACAGTGGCCAAACAACAGCTTCAATTTACATTATTTTTTTGAATAACCAAAGGAGATTTCTACTGAGATACATTCCTGAGAAATTACTTTTGGGAGATTTAATAACAGCTATAATGTTCCTGCTGAACCTTATACCATTTTGTGACCTGATTTTTTGCAATATGTTTCTTAAAATAATATTTTGAAGTTTTCTATCATAAAACAAATATATACTATAACATATCAATAAGGTTTAAGAAAAACACAAATATCCACAAAAAGCTTAAGAAAAAAATTCTATCAGTATTTGAAACATCTTGTGGATCTCAGTAGTCTTAGAATTTTCCCTTCCTCCAGAGTTAAGTATCTTAACTTCAATATTTATTTTTTTAAAGATTTTATTTACCTATTAGAGATAAAGAACACAAGCAGGGAGAGGGAGAAGCAGGCTCCCCTTGGAGCCATATGTGGGGCTGAATCCAGGATCCTGGAATGAAGACCCCAGCAGAAGGCAAGACATTTAACCGACTGAACCATCCAAATGCCCCTTAACTTTATTATTTATAATTTACTTCCTTGTTTTTGATTTTTACCAAAAATACGTATTCATAACAATAAAGTCTTTAGTAAGATATGTTTTCAAACTGTACATAAATCACAAATAGACTCCAAGTTCATGCATTCTGTGATTTCTGTTTTTCTCTAAATGTTTTAGAGACTAAGGAATGCTGATTGGTGTTGATAAACATATTTCATTCATTTTCAATGATGGATAGTACTCAACTGTGTAAATGTATAATAATTTATTTTTCTGTTTCCCTATCTACTGATATTTGATTCTTTTTTTTCAACTTTATTAAAATAGTTACTATGTACCATTCTTTTACATTTGCACAGTTTTTTGTAGTGTGTACCCAGGAATCTAACGGATGGTTAAGAGAATACACATCTTCAACTTCACTAGAAAATGTTTATCTTTTTCCCAAAGTGCTTGAATTAATTTCTTTCCCATCAGTGAAAGTAGAGTCCATATATTCCACACTTGCTAACACATAATACTATTTTCAAATACAGTATTTTATTTTTGCCAATCTGACGGATGGTCCAAGCGGTACTGTGTTGTCATTTTAATGTGCATTTCCCCAATTAGCAAGGAGTTTGACATTTTTTTTGACATCTTTGCATACATATATTGATCACTGGCATATCCATTTATATGAGGTAACTAGTTTGTCCAATACTTTCTTTGGATTTTCTGGATATTCCTTACTAATTTGTGATAACTTTTTGTCTTCTATGCTTCATACATAGGCTTTCCAAGATGATTCCTTTTTAAAAAATAAACATATGGAGTCTTTTAATAAATATTCTCCATTTTAATGTAATTTATTTATTTATTTATTTAATTTATTTATTTATTTACTTTTAATGCAGTTTATTAATATTTTCCGTAACTGACATTCTGTTTTACCTTAAGAAAACTTACACTAAGTTGACATGGCAAATATACTATCACTTATTATTTTCTAACACTTTTGTTTTGCCTTTTTAGGTAGCCTACCTGAAATGAATTTGAATGGGAATGAAATTTCTTGAGTTTCCCCTTCTGGATGCTCAATTATTGTAGCATCGATTATTGAAAAGACCCTGTTTTCTCAGCTGCTCTTCAGGGACTCTCATTAGATACCAAGCATTAATATATATCTGACCTATTTCTAGGCTCTGTTGTCTATCCCTGCATCGATACTGCTCTGTCAGAATTTATATAACTTTATAATATACAATGATAATTTGTAGAACAAGTTCTCCATCCGTACTCTTCCTTCTTTTTTTTTTTTTTTTAATTTTTATTTATTTATGATAGTCACACAGAGAGAGAGAGGCAGAGACATAGGCAGAGGGAGAAGCAGGCTCCATGCACCGGGAGCCCGATGTGGGATTCGATCCTGGGTCTCCAGGATCGCGCCCTGGGCCAAAGGCAGGCGCCAAACCGCTGCACCACCCAGGGATCCCCGTACTCTTCCTTCTTAAGATTATCTCGGCAATTATTGACTCTTTGTCATTGATTTCACATAAATTTGAGAATCAGCTTTCTCCTAAAATATGTGTTGCAATGGGGTTGAGATCACATTAAAACTATAAATCAATTTGAAAAGACATGACATATTTACAATATTGAGTCTCCTTATTCATATGTGGTATACAATAGATTTATCTAATTCTCTAATGCATCTTGTTTAGTTTAATAACTTTGTAAGAGTTCTTGTCCCTCATACATTTATTCTTATATGTTTTATTTTTTGTGATATATAAACTAATTTTTTTTTTATTTTACTAGGGGTTTTTTTTGGTTGGTATTAGTATATAGAAATTCACTTGAATAATTCCATATTATTTTGTGTTTAGCAAAATTGCAAAATTCTCACATTAGTGATATCCGTGTTGATTGTTTTGAATTTTCTATATACAATATCATCTGAAAACGAAAGCAATTTTAATTTTTCTTGATCAATCTTTACAATTTTGTTTTGGTTGTTTGTTGTTTGTTCTACTTTTGTTGTCTTAATGAGAGGTCAGGTTTCTAGTATATGTTGGAAAAACCGTTTTGCAAAGAAAGAGAATTTCTTATTATACTTTGAGCCCTAAAAGTACACTTAAAATCTTAAAACAAAACAAAACAAAACAAAAAACGAAGAAGGTAGGCCAAGAAAATAACCAATGAGTGTGAGAGGTAGAGCTTGTAATATGTGTTCTTGTATGTGCATAACTATTTTCTTTACCTGGCCTGTAACACTCAGGGAAATTTGTCAGTTGGAACAATCAAGTGAATAGTAGTCTATAGTCTCAATCATTTTCCTAGAAATTTGGCATGAAACAAAAATAATTTGAGAGCATTTTCAGTTCTTCATTAAGACAGTTTCATAATGTATGACTGAATAATTTAATGTATTCAATATAATGGAAAAAATTGAGAGTTAATTTAGTTAGAATTTTTTAAAAAGATTTTATGTATTCATTCATGAGAGACACGGAGTGAAAGGCAGAGAAACAGGCAGAGGGAGAAACAGGCTCCATGCAGGGAGCCCGATGAGGGACTCAGTCCCAGGACCCCAGGATCATGCCCTGAGTTGAAGGCAGTTGTTCAACCACTAAGCCACTCAGGTGCCTCCTACTTAGAATTTTTAGGATAGATATTGATGTCACTCCTTGTGGATGACCCTTCAGTTGTGATCAGATCTCAGAATTGTTGCTTCATAAAAATGGACCTGTTTGATCTTCATCTTCTGTCGGTACATGAGTTCCAAAGAGACTGCATCAGCTTCTTTATTACAGAGAAGATCACATTTAACTCCCTCTCCACATGCCCACACAGTGCTGAAAATAATGAGCCTATTGTCATGCCTGTAATCCTTGTAAAAAAGGAAAGAATGAATTAATGAATGTAGTGCAGCACTGTTTGTGAGGCAGGGAGGGTTTGTCTGAGATGTGCCTACTGATTAAGTCAGGTGCATTCGTTCAGCAGCATGAAGGAGGCACATGTTTGCCTGAAGCCCTTGGAGGCACAGAACTGGAATTTTTATGACCCAACTGGGACTCTATCAGAGCCCAAATCCCCAGAGACTGAGTCTCTGAGTCTCGACTCTCTTTTGTTTCAAGCGCTGCTATGAAATATTGCATGATAATTAGTTTCAGTACAGTTAGGAGCTTTTATTTTTAAGTGGCCTACATGTTTAATTTACTCAGTAAACTGAAATATGCTTGATCTCTTACCAGACTGTGTCACAATAACAGCTGTTTTTTAAAGTCTCAACTGGGACAGTAGTTAAAAGTCCTTGAAAAGTAAATGGCATACATTCAATTAAGCTAAAGAAATAGCTAAAACAAGTATTATTTAGTGGGTTTTTAATTAGATGACTTCTATTAAATTGGTGCTCTAAAAGGGATTTCACAACCTCCCAAGATTGTGCTAGTTAGAAATGAGACCATAAAAATTCCATTTAACTCCATCTTGTGAGAGCTCGCTCACAGGTTGGGTGTTTCTCTATCATCAGCATCCATATGCCCGACATTGCACCATTAATTCGCCAAATGATGTTCAAGAGATAAAACCAGGTAGATTATCCTCAGTTAGTAAATCAAAAAGACAGACTTTCTGATCATGAGGCACAATGATCTCTCCGCTTCTACTCCTGGAATTTCCCAACATCAGCAGCAGAGTGGATTAAGACCATGATTAGGATTTCTTCCTTGCTTGAAAATTTCTGGGGCAGAGCGAAGAGAAGTTGCTCTTCTTCTCCACTGGGAATATCCACAATCTCTCAGCGGATCTTATATTTCAGTAAAAGGCCTTTATGCTTTGGTCCCTGTTTGCCTGACTAGTCTGACTTTTTACCACCATCAACAAATTTTGAAGTTTCACTTCTAGTGATACTAAGCTTCTTATTATTTTCAAAACCATAATGTTCCTCTATTTCTTCACAATTTTTCACACCATCTAGAATCAGCCTTAATGTAAGAAACTCTGTTTATATCTAAAAACATTTCTTCAGCATCATCTTCTCTATGACTCTCAAGATATCGTATGCTGCATCCTACCAACAACATCTCATCCCTAACAGAATGACACCTTGTTTCTATTTGCCAATTTTGTCTAATGAACACATTTTTGTTTATCATTCTATGCTATAAAAATCAATTCTTCCACAATAGACCATGAGGGTTTTTTTTGTTTGTTTGTTTGTTTGTTTGTTTTTGCTCAAGGATTTTATGTAATTCAGGCATTTATCATTATTTATACTAGATACTCAATAAAACTGAACTAAATAAACTGGACTGAATCAAATCATTAATATACTCCCCTCCTTTCCTTTCCCCACTAACAAGCTTGACAATAACAGATTCACTGCTTTAGGTGCACAAAGAAAACAAAATACACTCATACACATATGAGTTGGTGTTGAAATAGAAAAATCCTGGGATTTTGATTATTATATCTGCATCAATTCTTGTTTCTGCCACTTCCTGTAAGAAATGGCAAGAATATGACAAACTTTCTAAATTTCAGTTTTCTTTTCTGTAAATAGGGATATATTTATACTTATTAAAAAGGATTATCTTAAAAAATAAAAAAGATTATCTTAAGTACATGATCAAAGTGAAAAAATGTCGTAGGTCACATGACCAAAAATTATTTACATGCTGACTACCAGCCACTTTAGATGCATTATCTAATTTGATTATACTACAAACCAACACAATAACGTTTTTATAATTCCTATTTGTTAATGAGTGAAGTAATGTTTAGATGGGTCAAGAACTTTGCAAAATGACAAATAAGAAAGGATACTAACATTAGAAATTATATTTTTAAGTACCTCATTACAAAAAATTAAAAATACTGACACAAACCGTTCCTTCTGCAATATGCTGCATAGCAGCAGCTATGTAATTCAGCATTGTTCTAATGTATTAGCTGTTGAAGATTAAAAAAAAAAGCTGTGAAGCTAGAAAACAGAATATCTGTTTAAGTTGCTTCACTCATAGCATAAATTAGTGCTATGGGAACAAATACAAGTGGCTGTGTCTTTTTTTTCTTAATAACCTTAATATATGTAATAAACAAGTTCCATTTTCTTGGCACACGTCCACAAAGGAAAAATATTAGTAAAATAATCTGAGAAATATAATTAGGATTTGTGCATTAAGTTAAATAAAATGTGAAGTTAAAGGTCATTATTCAATTTCACAATCTTTGCATGAGTAACTTGGCATTAGTAGCTGAGAAGAGGCATATCTGGATTATCAAAGAAAAAGTGCATCTGTTTAGCTTTTTATTTTCAGAATCCATGGGGTCCATACTATGTCCCACTTACTAGGTCAAATCCAAACCCCCTGTTCTTGTTAACCTCTGAGCTCTCTTCACTTTTCCTTCCTGATGTGCTGCCTTTCCTCCCTGGCATTCCTGGAACATGTTGTTTTCGGCTACATTCTTCTGTCTTCCTCATTTTTCAAATCCTACAATCAGATCCCTGAATTATAACCCATTCCTAACAATTGATAATAGCAGAGTGAATACTAACAGTTAGTACTTCCATTTATATTATTACATGCCATTTGAGCATCTTCTAAAAATCTATTTTTCTAATTCTCCTTCAATCTTGGGAATTCGGATGTTATTATTGTCATTGTAAATGATGAAATTGGAGTGCAATATTCCATGGGTCAAGCAGCTGAAAACACGGAGCTGGAATTTTTTAGTGTGTTTCAGTGCTGACCCGGTCCCACTCTGAAGTGAAATTGTTGCACTTTATTGCCCCTGTGAATGACCCAAATTTATTTTATTCAGTAAACATTCATTGAGCATCTCTGCAAAGCTAATTACAGCATTTGTGGTTGGGTATTAAAAAAATATATATGACACAGTTATATGGAAAAATCTCTGGATGTCCAAATAGTAAGGGTAAAGGGGAACACTGAATGTGAGGCAGAGAACCATGAATAACAATGCAAGACCTCACACATGTGGAAAATTCTGAAATATTTTTCCACTTACAAGAGATAAATGGACATGGTACTGATGGCTAATTTTCTCTTCACTTTGGTAACTCTAAAGATTCAGCTCAATAAGACTGAATTAATTCAATGGAAGAAGAGATTCAAAAACCAATGTTTGTGAAGTCTCCCCATTTCTAACAAGGTGTTTTTAACCAAAGAGCTATCATTATTGCATAGTTGTCTAGATTATCTCTGACCATTCTCCTACCTCATGAATATGTAGAAAGTTTCTCCATTAAAACCTTCTCCATGGTGGTCCATGCCAGTCTAAGCACTCCTCTCAGGGACAATCACAGCTCAGAGGGCCATGTGCATTCTGCTATGTCTATCACTGTAAATTTTCCCCCAATGAGGTATATTCTTAAAGTTGTACCATAGAGGACTAGTCATATATATGTGTGTGTGTTCCCTTTGTAGGACTCCACCCACTTAAATAGAACAAAAATAACTTATTGTTTTAAAATGCACTCCACCTTATACTCACTATTAATAATAGTCACATTTTTGACACCCACTATAGAGAAAGTGTTGTACATACAAGACATCCAATATTAAAAACAATCTTTCAGGGTAAGTGTTATTAACATCTATTTGTTCCAGTGAGGGCTATGAAGTTCAAGGGATTATGTTAGTTCTCTCTATGTTATATATTGAGAGTCTATTGCATTCTAGAACTTGCAGATACAGCTGTGATCTAAATGGTCATAACCTTTGTATTCAAGGAATGAGCATGAGAGCCAAAGATCCATTCAAACAGTATGTAGTTAACTATATATTGTGACATGTTATAAAGCCAAATAAATGGTAGAGGATTTATTTAGAGGATCAAAGGAGATACAAATGAGAAAGTGACATTTGCAAAAAGATCCATTCCTAAATGAAAATCAGAAAGATAGGGTCACCTAAGTGGCTTAGTTGGTGAGTGTCTGCGTTCCGCTAAGGTCATGATCCCAGGGTCCTGGGATAGAGGCCTGCACTGGGCTCTCTGCTCAGCGGGAAGCCTGCTTCTCCTTCTCACTCTGCTGCTCCCCCTGCTTTGTGCTCTCTCACTCTCTCAGTCAGAGAAATAAATAAAATCTTAAAAAAAAAAAAAAAAGGTCAGAAAGGTGAATTGCATGGGAGTGGAGGAATAATCCAGATAGCAAACTAGCTCACTGAAAATATTTAAGGTAGGGAAATTCCTGAAGAAAAGGAAGAAATCACAAAAGGCAGAGGATCTGGGGGCTAGCAGGAGTTGGAGAATGCCATGAGATGAAATTAAAAATTTAGGAAAGAGTCATTTGCTGCAGGGCTTTCCCTACCATCCAAGGATTATATTCTAAGGATAACAGAAAGAGAATTAAAAGTTTTAGTGGACAAAATGGTAAGATCAGATTTGCATTTTGACAAACTCATTCAAGATGCTCCATAGGGGAATAATCTAGGAACAGAGATTGGGAGCAGGTCTGTCTCATTCTAAAGCTGGGCTCTCTCCACTACACCTCACTGCCTCTAACATCCTTTATTGTATTTGCTTTCCAGATCAAACCTGTGGAGGTAGAAAAAGCAGGAATTATTATTCACTTTTATACATCTTGACAGTAGTTTAAAAAAAAAAAAGTGTATAAGGCCAAGATCTTTTTACTGCCAGTGACAAAATGATATGGTTATTGAGTTAATGAGTAATGGCTAAGAATTACCATGGACCTCTCCAGTGCCATGTTCTGTACCAAGCATCTTGTGTTTATTAACTCCTTGAAATCCTAGAAAAAAATAATGATGAGAATTTACTTCCAAGTATCTGAAGAAGAAGCTATGGCCCAGAAAAATGAAATAACTTCCTCAAGTTCAGATAGCTAATACAGTTCAGAGCCATTTGATTCCAGAATTTAAATTCATGGTCACACCTCTCTTCTGGGTTAGACATACTATACTGGATCCTTCCTCAGCAGCACCACACTTATATCAGCTCCTTTTGTCTACATACAAATTGGCAAGATTCACTCTTCCTTATGCAATTGTTTGATATGAGGGTCATCCTCAATATTAACTTTAATGACTGTTAGATAGACTCGATAACTCTGTTAGTAGACATCGGAGGCTTAGTAGTATGTATGGCATTTTTCATTCCGATTTTACTGTTTTGGCTTTTTTGTTGCAAGCAATAAATGAATATTCATAGTGATGATAAAGTGATACGATATTACAGCTGAGCATAATGCAAAATATCCATAAAGGTCCTTGGACACAAATTGTAGACAAATATAAATGTTCTCACTAAACCCCTGAGAAGTAAAAGCAAAGCAATCTTTCTTAATAAACAGTACTTCATTCTCAGAGTAAGTATGTACTATGAAGTTATATGTCCTGCTGTTCGTTAGCTTGAATTAACACATACCGTTTGGTTGCTCCCAATGAAAAATAAGGTTTTCTTGCCTATAAACGTGAATATTCTCTACGTGTTCAATAAATGCTCCCCAATTAAAAAAATATATATACTGTAAATTACCATTTCATTGCATACTATATTACATAATTGGATGTTGGAGTCAGCTTCGAATTTATCAGAGCAATAAATACTATAAACAATTGTTAAGTGTACATTAAACCTGAATTTAATTAAAATTAGTTTAAAGCGCTATTTTTTTTTTTTATTCATATAATGGATTTTTAGATGTCGAGACAAGTGCGGGTGTCTCCTGCCCTTACAAGTCATCTTCACTCCTGGCCTGAATGATTATCCTATGATCAGGGATGAACATATTAAGGAAGGGGAGTAAATATAAATGAACATGTTGGTGCAATAAAGGGGAAAAAACCCAGACTGATGATCTCTTTGAGCTCTTGAACTATGTCTGAAATCACCTTCCTCAGGACTTTTAATGAGTAAAATTAAAAGTACCTTTTTTTTCCCACTGTTAATTAGGCTTTCTCTAACTTACTGATCTTTGTATTTTAATTGGTAGAGACAGTGTACCTCCTCCCCCAAAAAAGTACTGAAATGTTAGCATCTCCAAGTCAGAAACAGCAATAATATAGCTCTGGAAAGAGACAATTCTCTGTCTTAAATGAACCAAATAAGCCAGAGATTGTCACCTAAACATTGCTACTCCCAGCCTCCTACCTTCTTCCCCACTTAGCATTGTGTCTGACATATGGTATTTGGTAAATGTTATTTTAATTAAGTTATTTAATGGGGAGGCAGTGGTGAAGTGAGGAGATCTAAAAACTGGCAGACATTCATCCTGGAGCAGCTCTATCCCAGGGCTCAGGATTCCCCACTGTTATGATGGCACATGCCTCCAGCACGTGCCTTCTCTTTACTGACTAAATTATAGATCTTGGCACCAGCTATAGGAATTGGAACCATTCCTGGCTTCGCGAATAATGTACCAACTGGAGCATGATGTATATACCTTCATTAACAAAATTGGGGCATGGTATTCAATAAACTTTCCCAACTACTGCTTCATTGTCTGTCAATTTCAGTTTAACCAGAGCTATTTTTAGCTACGGAGTAAATTGTTTAATACTGGCAGGGAGCTTGGTGTGGTGGTTATGCCAAAAGTCTTAATTAAGCATCAAAGAACCATGTTATTTATATAAGCTTTAAAGAATGTTGTTTGGGCTTCAAGCAAGTAATACTATGAATTTCCTTGAGATGGGACAGCTTATGACAAAATTAAGATAGTCTCCTGACTTAGAAAATAAATTTCACTGGTTTCTCTTTATCTATTCTACATTTCAAGATCATGATATATGAACTGATTCATTAATCCATGGAGTCAATGGTTGATTTATTCGTTAAGGGAAATATCCAACCGAGATGAGCTCATCGCAGAAAACGTTTTCAGTCAATATTGAAGTCAGTTTTTTAATGGTTTACTGAGTAGTTTCCCTAAGGGTTTTATTACTATTTTTCTTCCTATATTTTTTGTAACTCAGGAGGTTCTTAACCTAGAGCCGGTGAGTATTCTTAGAGGAACACGAATCCCCTGATATTGAATACAGAATTTTGAAGTCAGAGTCATAGATTGGCTCTAATCCTCAAAGCTCTTAACTGTAACAATCAAAAATTAATAAACAATGCTCTAAACCCTCATCTGGGACATTTTAAGCATCTGTAGTTTTAATGAATATACTGATACATTTCAAATATATATCAAAGACACTAGTCTAACTTTACTCATTCTGTAGACCCTCTCAAGAAAATACTGAAAACATCTATAATTCTCTTAAACTCCTTAGAATTGCCCCATCTTTTACCTAATCACTAAAGCCACATATCAAGAAAAATAGGTCTGCAACATTTTTCTCTTCATTCACCTCACGCATATACACAGCAAGTTCTGTGTACAATAACTCTTACATGTGTGACAAATGTCCCCATTTTTCTTCATTGTCATGTCCACTTTTTTGCTCCAGTCTTCATATGCTCCTGCCAGTCCCAGTGCAATAGCTTCCAAATCAGTTTTCCTAACTCCAGTGTTCTCTGCTAAATTTAGTCTCCATAGAGCTATCTGAATGGTCTTACCAACATGCAAACCTGACATGACCATGTCATTCCTTCCTAATTATGCTTTCATGGCTGCCTCATTTATAGGGTAGGCTCTCTTCAACAGACATCTTGGATTCCTTCCCAGATAAGTCACTCTGAAATTGGAAAAGACATGAATTATGAAACCCCAAATCCATATATTCCTTGTAAGCATGTAAACATACCCACGTATTTTCTATTAAGTTTTACCAAGATAAAGCAAAGACATAATTAGAACAACCAGCATTTTGCAACCTACCTTCCATTCCAGCCCATTTTATTTTTAAAGATATTGATATAACACAAACACAGACGTACAGACACACTCAGAGAAAGTTGAAAGAAAGACCATTATTTTTATTTCTTTTTGCTTTCTTCATTTTGAGGATTTGCTAATTTTATTCAGAAGTAGGGATGTCCATCAGTTACATTTTGCAAAGCCAACAATTATGGGAAACAAATTTTGAGTAATGCATTTTGGTTATTTTTTTTATATACCCAGGCAATTTACTGCCCTATGAAATATATTTAAAATGTAGGCTTATCAGGAGAAACTATTTTTCTGACCTCTTTATTTCTTATCAGACACTTCCTGAACTTTTAAATAGCATTTTCATTTTCTATGTACTCAGCAGTAATTCTAAGAGTAAAGTACTCTACATTTAAATCTTGCCTTTCATTCTCAGTTCTCGTGTTTGGAGGGAACACGTGGTTTTAAATTATAACGTGCGACAGCAGTTAGAAAACCTATTGATACTGACAAAAATAGTAATAAGAGAAAGTTGGTTTTTCCACCTATCATGTTTGAATACAATCCAGTTGGAAAGATTTTCTTTTCCTAAGGGCAACTAACCAGCAGGTTTTACACTGATACGCTTTGGTAATATAAATTGAAGTTAGGCATTTACAGCATACTGTACAAAATATCTAATTCCTCTAGGACCCGGGAAAAGCCTCATTTGAAATTTGCATAATCCATCAATGGTAAAGGATCACTCAGAGGCAGAAGCAGAAGGAACACAAGGTGAAGGCATTTTTCATGCACTGTGAATTTTGAACTTTGCATTTGTTTAGATTTAATAAGAAAATGGAATTAAATTTTACCATGTCTAGAAATGTCTTAAAATGACCATTTTCATGAAACTCCTGTCACATGCATACTAATTTGGGTGAGTTAATATTCATCAATTCCGTTTATTTAGTAACCATCTCCTGGCTCCTGCTACTAGTACTCCAAGTACTGAGTTATATCCTAGTATTTCATAGGTTAATAACATAGAGACAGACTCTATGTTCCAGGATCTCGTATGTTAATAAGGGAGAATGTTATATACATAACTATAACAAAGTGTGCCAGTGCAGCAATTAATGTAAACAATAAGCACTGCATGGATTCTTATGAAATAAACAGGGACAGTTTTCACAATATTTTCATCAGTTTGATGAAAGGATTGAAATCTTAGAGTAGATAAGGGGTTCACTGAGTCACAGTATTTGAGAGGATGTTAGAAAGTAGAAAAGAAAGTGTAAAGTATCCTCTGAATTGAGAAGGCACTTAGAGACTTAGAAATGAAGGAGGCGACTCTATATGGCCCACACAGTGTTTTATTCTCAGTAATTTACTGACAGGGAGGATGGGATGGATGACAACCTAGTAGCTGTGCAGCTATTCGCCACAAAGCCTAGACCTTAGTCTACAGATTTTATAGAGCAAAGAGATGCATAGGAAGGCATTGTAGAGAGATCAGAGGGTCTGCAAGCACTTCAAAGGGTTTGCATGCACTTCATTGACAGCTAACACTTAACAGAGACCTCTTGTGGCACAATCTGGGCATCAGGGAGAGGAAACACTATGTTATCCCTCACAGATTCATGGGAGGCCAAAGTAAGCCTCCTGGCATTCTGGCCTTGGTGGTTGTTTCTAAATCATGCATGTTAATTTCCAAGGGGCCCAGAACAAGTAGCTCCAAGAGACACCCTTGAACAGCTATGAACAAGATGGAGAACCAGAGATGGAGTTAATATAAAAAGCACTCCCAGGGGGAAAACTGGGTAACAATGTATCTACCAGACACTACTGGGAAGAGCATTCTAAATACAGAGAAGATTCTGTGAATAGATACAGAGTTATGGACAATGTGATTTTTAAAAGAGAATTGTAAAAATGTTATTTCTTATTATTTCTGGGAAAATGATACATAAAGAAGAGTAGTAGAAGGTGAAGCCCAGTGTGAGACTGTGGGCAGGTGAGGGTGCAATTTCATTTTACAAAAACATATTTGGGATTAATTCTAATTGCATGTGATGGGACAAGTAATGTGATTCTATATGGCTGTAAAAATGAACTATTTAGCAGCAAAAATAAACTAGCATGTTAAGCATGGAAATGTTTATATTTGCATTTGAGAGAAATTATTTAACTATCACATGGAGAATTGTCTGAAGAAAGGAGAGAGCACAAGCAGAAAACAAAAGCAAACAAAACAACCAATAAAAAAACCCATCTAGAAAAAAAAAAAAATCTAGAAGCTTATTTCCAAAGTCAAGCCTAGCTTTACCAACTTACGTAGTAGGATAGGAAAGAAGGTAAAGACAAAATCTATTAGATTTGATAACTCTGATTATAGCACCACAAAATATTTGTTACCTAATTGGGTTTATTAGTATGAATACCTATGCTCCTTTTATTATTTTCTATAGTGTTAAGCTCAAAGGTTTTGTGATTTTAAAAAAATTATTTATGCATGTATTTATTTATATACTTATTTAGAGCAGGCACATGTGCATGCATGAGTCATGGGAAAGATAGAGAGAGAGGGAGAATCTTGAGCAGGCTCCATGCTGAGTGGAGCCCAATGTAGGGCTTGATCCTAGGACCCAGAAATCATGACCTGAGCCAAAATCAAAAGTTGGATACTAACCAACGGAGCCACAGGGGGACCCTGGACTTTGTGATTTTTAGAACAGATCCTCTCTCATTCCACAAATAAAGGAACATAAAAAGAGAAAGATATCAGGACATTGTGGTTCTGTGAGGATGACTGAAATAATGGAGCATGGCATCTAAGCTTCACCACAAAGAACAAGCACAGAGAGGAGCCCAAAAGAGTGAGATCAGCAAGTTGGGAAAGGACAAGAAGCTCAGGTGAAGTGAAAGAAATAATGGAAGAAAAATGTAATGAAATGAGGGACTGGCAAACAGAGATCTGCAGTCATATATCTTCACTGAGCTTTTCAGCAGTGGAGACATTCCAGGTGATGGCAAAACACGGAGTGATATCTCAAAATAAAAATCTCAGGACTAGAAAATCAATAACACGCGAGACTAGATTCTTTGATGTATTGTGTATTGTCAGTTTTGAAAACCTTAGGAAAATGACTAGAGTTGCGTGGGGAAGAACATGATGAGCCTGATGGCAAAATGCTCTATGAAAATGGAATGATACAGAGTCAGAAGTTGGCAGTGGCAGAGAAGCACTTAGATAACATGATCCTCCAAACAGGAAAATGCTTGACACAGAGTGCAAATGAAATCGTTTGAAAAAGAAAGTAAAAATTCAGGGAATAATGACAATAATATTTATTAAGAGCATAATATTAATTAAGATCTGAGTCAGGTGATATGATAAAATTTATATAGTTCAGTTTTGCCCCCAAGGATTTCCTATGCTTTTTAGAAGAGCAGAGCTTTATGGCCATGAGGGTCCTCCATAGGGCAGGTGAGCTATGGGATTATGTTCTAGATGGTACCTAGAGAACCAGGAAGGAGAAATATCAACAGATTAGGCATCATGAGGGTTTGATTACTGTTCTTATTCTAGTAGCCCATAATACATCAATATTTTTTTTTTAAGAGAGAGGAAGAGACAAAAAACTCCCTCTGAAGCTTACTTCCTCCTAGTGGAGACATTTCATATCATGGTTTTAGCCTCATGTCTCACCCACCATCAGGAATGTGGCAATGTTTATGGTCAGTGAGTCAATGACAAGAATGATCTTTGCTATTGGTCTCAATGACAACACACAGGAAAAGCTGTTTGACTCTGAATCATCTGTCCCTCGTGTAGGAATTAAAAGCAAAGGATCTACATTATCATTTCGGTGAATGTAAATAATGCCTTTGCCATTCTATGCTTTTGTTGTTGTTGTTGTTTTTTAATTTTTCAAACATGCTACAGAATTATTCTGTAATCTGCTTTCATCTGTATTAAAACATGTTGATGAGACAGCGGAACCATTATTTACCCTTCCAAAGTGTCCTAAGTATTCTCCTAGTTCCTACTTAGAATGACTCATGATTGCTTGAGATAATCTTGAGGAGTCAAGGGACATCAGAACATTTCAACAGAGTTCTTCATCAAAACCGAAATGGTTCTAGCTCATCTAAATCACAACATATAGTGCTCATATTAGGATGTCCACGACAATCATATTAATACCTCTATCTTAGCATCCATCACCGTAAGAACAATGTGTCATTTATTTACCCAAGATTTATGCTAAGTAATAGTATTGGGATACGATGGTAGAAAAAGAGAACAACAATAATGCCAGTGAAACTTACCTAAAACAGGAGGAAGTCTGAAATGTTTCCCTTGCCATTGTGTTTCAGAATAGCCTTTAAATAGAATCCCTTCCTGTCTCTGAATTATTGTAGAGTAATAACAAAACCCACTCAAGTCAGAAAGCCTTGATTCCAGTATCTCATCTTATCAAACAATGTGACTGCAGGCAAATCTGATTCTTACTCTAGACTTCTCTTTTGAGGGAACATGAGGCGTGGAGGCAATGACTTCTCAAGTAAAAATTCTGTGATTGTTAATTGAACACAAGCAGGAAGGCAGAATTAGATGGATTTGAGAAACAAATTGTAGCAAAAGAGGAAGAATTATATATTTTCCAGAACTGTGATCCACAAGAACACCTAAAATTCAGATATCTAGATATAGGTAGATATAGATACACACAAAAACATATATATATATACACACATATATTTAAATTAAAGCAGATAAGAACTGTTTCTCTAAGAATTAGAGCTAAAGAAATAATACAGTTGAGAGGAAAGATATAGTTTAGAGACTCGGGAGGGCTTTCACTTAAACTCTGTGACCAAGATACTTTTTGTCCCTCTTACTGGTCTTTTGAATCATTTTGCATTTTTGTTCCAAGCGTTCTCTCTCACCGCTAAATGGTAATACCAATTCTTGCCATTTACTGTTCAGAAAAGTGGGTAGGATCAATGAGATGATATTTATCAAGTCTTTGGGCTCTTTGGAAGGTAGGACTATATAAATATCATATACTGCACTCAAGTATATAGAAGAGAATTGCTCTAGACTTCAAATTCTCCAGGGAGTTACCCATATAATGGAATCTGTCTCAGTGAAATGGAGATTAATGAAAAACAAGTGCTATTGGAAAGTTTGTAGTGTGTCATGCCAAGGTTCTACCTCCAGTGATGAAACATGCTTTCATATCCGCACTCATTTTTACAATGAGAAGTGAATAGAAGTGCCTTTGGTAAGTTTGTCTTATGGAATTAGGCAGCTAGATATCTATTTTTAATAGTACAAACGAAATTAAAATTTGTTGTTTGTGTTTTGTTTGGAGCAAAATAGGTGATTGGTAATCAATTTGAGTGGTTTCTCTCCTTTTAAAATAAAAAATTAATCATCTTTATCTATTCTGAAGTCTCAGAGGATACTGTGTATTAAAGACATCAATTAATTAATTAAACTAAAATTAATTAAGTACAGTTACCTTCTATTTACCAAGGACACTGCTAAACAAGAAATAGATGACCTGTGTCCCCCTTGAGTTTTCCAAGCACTTAATACAGGTAGTCAAAGGACAAGTGAGAATATTTCCTTTTTTTCTTTTCTTATACTCTGAGCACTTTAAAGGGTATGCGTATGGTAGGCATGAGTATGCCAAAATCTTCAAAGGAATGAACCAGTTCTCCTAACCTTGAAAGCTCAGACAACAACAGAGATGTACGACTAGAGACATGAAAAGATTTAAAATGTAATCAGAACAGATCCTAAAAGGGTTTAGAGCAGGCTTGCAAAGGTGCTCTATTAGAACTAATGCAATAGCTTTTGCCTTAGATTTATCTGGTGCAGATTCTGACTGGCTACATTTCCAAATTTGTAGCTGACACAAGGGAGAATTTGCATGAAATGCAAGTAAGAATGGGGGAAGTGCATTATGCAACTTATGGGGAGAGGCGTAGAGTGACCTTCACATCCCATTTAGATCACAGAACCTCTTGGTAAATTCTCTTGTTTTCTAAATTAATGTAATTCTCCAGTCCATCCCTCTGAGAGCAGCTACTTTTTGTTTCCCAGAGCATCAGATGAAAAAGGGATTAAGGAACTGCAGAATAAAGACAACTTTGTTGTGAGCTAAAAATGCCCTCAGAGGAACATGCGTGTTACCCCAGAGGGAGCAAGGAATTGAATGTTTCTTCCTTTTGAAATAATGGCTAGCTCTATGGAGATGGAAAAAGGACTGACAGATCCTTTTTCCGGCTGGAAGAAAAGAAATGCAAGTGCATGATTGGCTTGGTGACATTGATTTAAAATTTATTCATAAAACTATTCAATCATTTATTCAACAAATATATACTGAGAACTTACAAGCAAGATGACTGTTGTCAACTATCAAGGTAAAGTTGTTAAAACAACCAAAAAGAGTTTATTTGCTTATGCCTCTATTTTTTCAAGAGGGTAATAAAAAGACATGAAACAAGAAAACAAGTGATAAGGCAATTTCAGCTGGTAGTGAGTTCTATGAAAGGAATAAATTAAAAGAGTGTACCACATGGAACTATTTTATATAGAATGTCCAGGAAAGCCTCTCTGAGGAGAAATGGTCTCAATGACAAGAAAGAGGCCAAGGGCACAAGTGGAGCAGAGCCTGCCACACTAAGGGACAGTAAGTACAAAGATCCTGAGGCTGGTGGCATCTGCTTAGATCAGAGGTCCACTAAAAGCCAGTGACAAAAAAAAAAAAAAAAAAAAAAATGCTGTCTGAAATGGATGTGAGGAGGTGGGGAGGAGCCAAACAATGGAGGAAATTTAGAAATTGAAAAGTTTCCATCTTTTCAAAAATTATTTAATGGGGCTTCTAGGCATCTCAGTTGGTTAAGTGTCTGCCTTTATCTCAGATCAGGATTCCAGGGTCCTGGGATCCAGCCATGCACGAAGCGCCCTGCTCAGTGGGAAGCTTGCTTCTCCTGCTCTCTCTCCCGCTCCCCCTGCTTGTGCTCTCTCTTTCTCTCTCTCATATAAATAATTAAAAAAAAAATATTTCATAAGCTTATAGCAGTCAAAATAGTAGCCCCAGAATGTCTGTCTTAATCCCTGGCTCTATGAATATGTTACCTTACATGACAAAGGGGAATTAAGGTCGTTAACCAGATGACCTTAAAATGGAAGTTTATTCTGCATTATTCAGGTGGGCCCAATGTCATCACAGGGGTGCTTAAAAGTGGAAGCAAAAAGTAGAAGAGTCAGTGTCGGAGTGATAGAGCTTGGCAAAGACTGGATATTCCATTGCTGACTTGGCAGATGGAAAGCCTAGGAATGCAGGCAGCCTCTAGAAGTGAAGCATCTAGAAGCTGGAAAAAAAAAAGAAAAGAAAAGAAAGAAAGAAGAAAGAAAGAAAGAAAGAAAGAAAGAAAGAAAGAAAGAAAGAAAGAAAGAAAGAAAGAAGAAAGAAAGAAAGAGAAAGAAAGAAGAAAGAGAAAAGAAAGAAAGAAAAAGAAAGAAAGAAAGAAAGAAAGAAAGAAAGAAAGAAAGAAAGAAAGAAAGAAAGAAAGAAAGAGATTCTTCCCTAGAGTTTCCAGAGAGAATGCAGTTTGGATTGTAGCTCAGAGAGACTCATTTGGATTTCTGAGCTCCAGGACTGAGAGAATATATTTGTGATCCTTTAAGTCACCGATTGTATGACATTTTGTTATTGAGACAATCGGAAGCTAATACAGAGCCAAAGTAAGATTTTGAGTCAAGGACTGGCTTAGTCTTATTTAAATGTGACCCTATCATTCTGACTGTTCTTTGAGAATTACAAGGATGCAAAAGTAGAAAGAATAATTAAGAGGCTACTGCAGTAGACCAGATGTAAGATAATGTAGTTATAATGGGGTAGAGTCACTGGAGAAAACAAAAATTTCAGATAGGTTTTTCCAAATACAGCTATCTTTTTTGAGGAATTGGAGTTTGCAGAAGAGAAATAGAGAAGTCTGTCCTCGACTTTTGAATGAAACATTTGAAGGGATGAA
This sequence comes from Canis lupus familiaris, assembly GCF_011100685.1. Classification (NCBI taxonomy): domain Eukaryota; kingdom Metazoa; phylum Chordata; class Mammalia; order Carnivora; family Canidae; genus Canis; species Canis lupus. The sequence continues at coordinate 83,356,045 of NC_049224.1, forward strand.
GATACTATTTGCTGAGTCAAAAGCAACAAAGGGGAGGATTTAGGTGAAAAGAGCTCTTTTAAGCGTATTAACTTTAAGATGTATATTGCAGATATACACATTTGGAATTTAGGGGAGAGATTAGAGCAATAAAAATAACTGTGCTAGTAACTAATATGCTAATAACTCTGCATAAAGATACCTTTGTGTCATGGTACTGAGTTAATCATTCCTGGGAGAGACTACTGGGACTCTGTTAGATTTCTGAGTAATAACTTTTCTTCAGTTAGTGGAAACACAAGATGGGATTGATGTACAGGATGGTCTAGAATCCAAAGCCTGTAAATACAATGAATGGCTTTTTCCACATTATCTTTTGAATTCAAGTCTTCTAAATACTCACTGAAGATCTCTAACTCTTCTTCTATTGGCTTAGGGAAAAAGAAGCTGGGAGGCTTAATAGGTATACATCTAAGTCTCTCTTTTGCTTTCTTGATTGGAGTTCAACAGCTTTAAAGGTAGAATCACATGATGGCAGTCTTGAAGAAAGCATGGTCTAAGCCCTTGTTCTAGACTATTGGATTTGGTACTCACTCTAGCTGCAGATTTGAGAGTCTAAACCAAATATGAATTTGCATTGTATATAACAAGGAAGTCATAAATGGAAGATTGAACAGTTTATAAAATGCATTAATTCAAAGAGGCAAGCAAATTGAAACATGGAAATTAGGCAATAAAATAGAAAGTTGAGCATAAAAGTCTGATTTAAATATAATCAATAGGTCATAGAGATATTCCCTGAAGCATTGGGCCAGAAATCCCCAACTCTTTGGTATTAAGATCATCTTCGTGTATGGTCATATAGAATGGACTAAAGAATAAAAGGATAAGACACCAAAGAAAAGATGATTGATCTTAATATTTTCCATGGATTAACCTAGTCTATAGTTTTATTATTGTGGTCTTGGGTTCTGTGACAGCCTCTGAGTTTCCGAACATAGCACTGTGTGTGCGTGCGTGCGTGTGCGTGTATGAGAGATTAAGAAAGATTTGTTATAAAGAATTGGCTAATGCGATTATGGAAGCTTGCAACCCTCAAGATCTACAAGAGGAGTCAACAAGTCGGTGGCCCAGGACAGTTGATAATGTAGTTTCTAGGCTGAGTTTGGAGACCTGAGAAATGTGAGAGCTGATGGTGCAGTTCCAGTCCAAAAGCCAGCAGGCTTGAGACTCAGGAAGAGCCACTGCTTGAATTAGAACCCAACGGCAGAAAAGAAATGCAACATCCCACTTCAAAGACAGTCAGGCAAGAAGTCTCTTACTCCGGGGAAGGTCGCCCTTTCTGTTTTATTCAGGCTTTCTACTGATCAGGTGAGGCATGCCCACTGTAGGGAGGGCACTCCGCTTTACTCAGTCTACTGATGTAAATGTTAATCTTATTCAGAACACCTCACAGACATACCCATTTATTTGATGTTTGATCAAATATCTGGGCACCCTGTAGCTCTGTTACACTGACAAATAAAATAAACCATTATCCATGGGGATGTCGGAAAACCAACAGAGACAATAGAAAAAAGTAATGGAAAAGAAGTAGGGTAGGCAGGGTCCAAATACATCCAGAGTCAGTGAGTGTCGTTCCCTGAGTGCAACTTTTGTCTGTGTGCCTTTTGTAGTGCAGAAACACTATGGAAGAGGTAGTTTCCGGGCCCCGGCAGCAGTGATTCTAAATGTTGGCAGGTGTACTAAATAGTACTGTGACATTGGGCACTTAGTAAACCACCCTGAACCATATGTTCTTTATGTGTAAATGAGGAACATAATGATATCTGCCTTCAAAATTCATAGAATAAAATGATAATATATGTAGCACACGGAGCATATTGGTATATGAATCTGAAAAATATTTTCTGAAGTTAACATTTGTATCAATGTCCTTGTTTGTATTAGCAGGTTGGATCTTTTAGAAAAGCCCAGGATGAAGGTGAAATTCACTTCATCAAATGCCTTCTCATCACTGGACTTATTTTCATTTTAAGGGATTTGTTCACATATTTCTTCTCTTTTTAGAAATTGTACTTTTTTTGTAGAAATCAATAGTCTACAACAAGCAGATATCACCAAAACACTAGAGCTCACATATTCCTGCAAAGCTTTGCTGATCCCCCCAGCATTTATTATGTATCTGATTGTGTGGGGTGGGTAATCCTCCTATTACATTTAAAATTAAAGTAACCACTTTGGTCTGATAATGTCACAGAAGGTTTTATAGCACAAGAAAGGCATGAGCTGCTTTTGATGGAGACTGATATCACAGGATGGGAGAGAATTAGAAGTGGTATTTCCCATGTCTTTTCTCATCTTCCACCAAGTAGCGATTCTCTCATATTGTACAGTATCCATTTCCCTTTATCCTAAATGAAAAGTTTAGAAATACAAAATGAAAGTTTTTTTTAAATCAATTGTGAACAATGTTATACATGTTCAATGATTTTATGCTTCTTGTTTTTCAAAAAGTAGCATCTGCTATGTTCTCACCTGGGTAGAGGCAGTGAACTAGGTGTGTTACAACGCTCACCCCACCGCCAACCCGTCCTGGGCCAGAGTCAGCATATAAATGTTGCAGCCCAAAGATCTGCTAGTAGGAGAGGTCTAGGGAGCAGTATGAATCATTATTCAGTGGCTTCCAGAGAGAGTTGCCCTGACAAATCAATAGTGAATTTTCTAAGCGGGAGTAGAAAAAAAAATGCAAAAGAATGCTCTGAGCAATGTTCTAAGGTTAGGGATGAGGAGCTAGGCTCTGGAGCTAAATAGCTTGGAGTTCTAATCCTGGGTACAGCATGAAACAGTTACATAACAATTGGCTTATTAGTTAATATCATGGGCAGTAAATTTCTTCATAGGGGTACTTCATATGCAAGATTGCTTAAGACAGTGAGACAATATATGGAAAGAACCTGACAATTATTGTTAACTTTTTTTTTTATTACTTAGAACATCCTTACACATGTATTTTTCCTAGGGAGCAGAAACACATCTTAGATTGTTGGACAGGCTTGCTCAGGATGTCATCATCCTGTTGCTTTGATAAGGACTCTAAGTAGTATGGCTGAAATTGGAATTACTCAACCAGATTCACTAGCCACATATTCCAATGTTAAACATTGTCACAGACCACATGGGCATGGAATAAGCCTCACAGATGGACACTGTGGCTATGACCCCTAGAAAATGTTAATCTATATACAGAAAAACCATTTCCTGGGCTGGTCACACAAAGTTTTTTGGCTAATAATGGAAAAGCTCCATTCAGCCTGTTCTTTGCAAATGTTTTCAGTGGGATTGGGGGGCAGGATGTCTACCTCCGTGTTTGGCTGAAGACTCAGACGTGGGATATCAGGTAAGTCTAGACTATTTTTAGAGCATAGTAAGAGGAATTTGGATGATCAATGTTTCAAAATGTTAGCAAAAATGAAAACAAAAAAGAATACATTCAAATGTAAGAAGTGAAGAGGAGAAGTTCAATACCTAAGTAGTTGCAAAGAATTAGTGAATAAAATACAAATGGTAATTTTAGCAAGATTCAAAAAAAAGAACAAAAAGAAGTACTTTCCAGCATTTAGTATTCATAATTGTTAACTGACAAATTTATAAACAGATTTATAATTTTCCACATCCAGATAGCAAAATCATTGTCAAGAGCAATCTTCAGATATCCAGGTTCTTTGTTTCCAAGGCCTATTTTCTGCAAATAGTACCATTTCCTCAACAAACAATACCAAGACAGGCCAGTGGGAAGGGATCAGACTTGTGCCATTTCTCAGCTTCTTGGTTTCCTACTGTTGGAAGCAGCCCTGAGTCTGAGCGCACTTCATGTCCTGAGTTAGCCTCCTCTGTAGGGCGAGAATATCAGGAGCTGCAATTCTATCGGGTGGGGTGCCTTGAAGTTGAGCCTCTACTAAGCAATACTTCTCATTTCACATGAAGGAGGCAAAGGGCTGTGACAAACTAAACAATAAATGCATGAAGAAGATCAGGGGGGTATTTTTAGTTTGATTTTCCCAATGACCACCTTCATAAGGAGAACCAGACCAAAGATGCTGTTAAATCTTGTCTTTCAACTCAAATATGCCATAACAGGTATAATATGAAAGGAAGAATAGCACAGATATTATGAATCTCTATAAAGAGGAGATGAAATTCAGAGAATGGAACAGAAATATTTCTGTTCCCTGCACGCACACCTCGTGTCCAATAATCTTGCGAGTACTAAGGTCAGCAGAGATATTCTTTGGGAAGAAAAAAGGTGAGAACCATCACCTATATCTGACTCATCTGGAAATCTAGGAGTTGGCGGTCTTAACATGATTTCTGCTTACAAATGCAGAGGTGAGGAAGCAAAGAATAGTGTAGAAGAATCCACATTTGTTTTGAGCTCAAGTGAAGTCAACAACATTTAGCAAAGAGAGTGGGCAAATGTTTCCACCTGTCCCAAGCAGGGCTGGGCTGTAGCATTGTCACTAACAATGCTATAGGATATAGATTTATAATAGGAGTTAGAACAATTTGGGGAAGAGATAAAAATGAAGATCTAAAAGTGTCGGGGAGGGGGGGTATAGGCTGAAAGAAAGAGTAATTAATTAATCCTTCAATCTGAGAAGCCAACTTCTTCCAGAGCCAGAGGTGGGACCATAATGGGACAGTTTGTGTGGAGGTCTACTAGAATCCACTCTTTTAGTGCAACACTGATCTCTGTGGATCTACAGAGGTGTGGTGGGACTGACAATGCTGTTTGCCGGCAGAACCAGTAGTTGGGAAGAAAACCGCACATAAACCAGAGGAGAATGAGAATAATCTGAAGCCCCCCCATGACCTGTGCATCCTTTTCCCCCTGCACCTGGCAGCAGAAACACCTTCAGAAGAAAATTGCAGATTCACTTCTGTCTTCCAAACCTCACACACATACCTCCTGTAGCCAATTCCAATTTGGTACCACAGAGGGAAAGAGATTCCGGTTGATATAGTTGTGAGCATAACAAAGGTAACAGCACGTTCCACCATTCCACACCAGGACTGATTGGCAGAGTGTGAACACAGCAGTAGAAGGACGTGGGTGGCATTCACTTTTGAGGGAAGGCCTCATAGCTACAATCCTGTGGGGTCTCTGACATCATGGATGTGGAACGGAGGTAAATTCCTGGGAGCCACCAAGAAAAACTGCCAAGGCTGAAAAGAGTCAATTATTTGGAAGTCAGCTGCTTTCTAGTATTACTATAGGATTGATAATCAGAAGAGCTCAAAGTCAAGAACACCCTCAACACACACACACACACACACACACACACACACAGTACCCTGCTGGCTTGGCAATACCTGGGGAAGCTTTGACTGTACAGCAGAGTGACCAAAGGAACTTCTCTGAGGCTGTGTCTAAATGTTAAATGGGCATGACCTCGTTCCCTTGAGCAAACTGCCAGGCATGAGCTCGCCAAGCTCTTTTGTCATTGTTGCAATAGAGTCCAACCAAGGCTAGAAGAGACTTGATGATGAAAACGGAAATTGTACTAGGACTAAATTTGAAGGGAAAAAAATTGCTGGATTGAGCTAGGCTACCTTGAATTCACAAGATCCATTTTTTCAACACGAAGCAGAAACAGGACATTCTGAGATAATGTCAGTTCTAAAGAAAGTGAATATTTTGAACAAATAAATCTATGACTTTAGACTGTTTAAATCACCATGGGGACTTCCTTCAGGCTATGTTGTCAGTGCTGAATGGACATGACCTCTTTCTCTTGAGTACACTGCTGAGCGTGAGCTTGCCGACTCATCAACCCCCTGCTTTAGGCTTCTAAGCTGCTCTCACAGGGACGAGTCTAAGTCTGTTTCTCCAGCCCCAGTTTTGTGCATTCCTACACCCTTTTTATCCTCAAAGGCTGGTGCTGCTATAGCTCCTGCATGTTGTGCCCCAGAGTCTGCTCCCAATATGACATTTACAGAAGCCAGAAGAACATTTCCCCTCAGTGGTTTACATTCCAATGACTGACACGAAGTCCCTTTAAATATCTGCTAAGTTTGGAGCCTTTCCATTGGCTTAAACTTCTTTTATACAAAATGGAAAGTGATTTCATCTTAAATACGGGTAAAATGCTGCACCATGCTCAGAGAGATTAAAAAGCTTAGAAAGAAATTTGCCACAAGGATTCTGGAAAGGAAATTATCAAAATGTGCAATTCTAATACCTTACAGAGAGACTCTTAAAAATTTCTACAAATGTTTAGGTCAAGGGTTATACTAGAATGCATAATTTGAACTTCTATAAGAAATGGACACCTAAAGTGCACGAATAGAAACACTCCAATCACACAACCCTGCTGATTGCTTCAGTGGGTCCTAAAATGACACTTGTGTATACTTTCAGGAGATTATTTAAGAGACCCAAATAGGACCACTCACTGTATTTAACTTGTCATATCATAGTTCTACACAATATAGTAATCTAAACACTAAAATTATGCCAGATTTCCTGTTATAATGTCCATTTTTATGAGGATAATGAGAAAAAATATGAAAAATATTTTAAGTCAACAGTGCATCAAATTACACCACATACTGTTTTCTTTTTTATCTAGATCTATTTGTAGATCAATAAATGTTGCCCTGTTGCTCTTTTTCCAAACAACCAATTCTGTATGATTTTTGCTAAGGTTTTTTTCTTCCTCAAAATAAAAACCTAACACAATCAGAGAAAACATAAGTTGTAGTAATATCTGGGGAAAATATATTGATATATTTCCTTCAAGTAATGCTACCCTAGTTGCTGGATAAGATCTGCCCAGGAGAAATGGATATAAATTGTAAGTAGCTGGATTATTGATTTTAAAGAAAAGTTGTGAAAATAATTTGGATGAACACGAATTCAGTTGATCCTGATTCTAGCCCTGGGATATCTGATTGTGAATCATCCCTTAACAGACCCTTTCATAGCTGTTGAGAAAAAAGTAATTATCTGTTTATATTCTTCAAATTAAAGGATGATTAGGAAATTACTTCTTTCCAAAATGCCTCTATTTAAAGCTACCACTGTGCTTAAAATCTTATCATAGACTTATTCGTTCTTCTAAAATACTATCCCCTCTTTACAAAGAAAATGAACAGGGGGATCCCTGGGTGGCTCAGCGGTCTAGCGTCTGCCTTTGGCCCGGGGTGTGATCCTGGAGTCCCAGGATCGAGTCCCGCACCTGGGGCCTGCTTCTCCCTCTGCCTGTGTCTCTGCCTCTCTCTCTCTCTCTCTCTGTGTGTCTCTCATGTATGAATAAATAAATAAAATCTTTTAAAAAATGAACATAAGAATAGCATGGATCATTACCTTTTGCTGAGCACTTACTATGTGCCAGAAATTCTGTTAAATCCATCAAGAGCAATGTTTCATATAATACTTGGAGCAAAACTATGAGGAAAGTAGTAAATTACCTTCATCTTACAGATGAGAAAATTAAAGCTTAAAGAAGTTTATATACATATATTTGTCATTGGGAGGAGTACCCTTCCTGCTCTGATTGTCAACATTCTATTTAGTGTTCAATATAAAGCTTACTATGAGTCTCACAGGTAAATCTAATTTCTATGTCAGCTCTTCTTACTGTATAATAGCTCATATTATATTGATTCAAAATAGTTTTTTATTTCCGTATCCTCTGCTCAGCTACATTTTATAATCCAGTGAATATATGTTTTGTATTTATTATGATTGTTGTTGCTATTCTTAGTGTGCTAAGCATTGAATATGATGCCACTTGCATATTTGGCGCTCTACACATGTTTTCTGGATGAAAATCTATAAAATTAAAATTAACATCAGCATCTTCTTCTAAGGGCTCATGCTGTTTTCTTTTATAACTGGCAAAATGTAGGGTGGCATGAAAAACTTCAATGCCAGAGATGAATAAATATGTATTATTCAGTTATAAAAGCAGAAAAAACTAAAAGGGTAATGTGAATCTGCCTTGGCTTGACCTTCGAACAGACCTGTTTATTGCTGGATTGATCAAAATCAAGCAGGTTAGGTGGTGATGACAAAGAAGAGTGGTCAAAGCCCTCACGGTTGGTGGACCGAACTCAAGTGTAACTTGGTTTCAAGTTGAAATCTGAACAAATTACATTAAAGGATCAACTATAATATATCCATAAGATGAAAAGAGCAGGGAAGAGGAAACAATGGAAGCAAGATTTTGGAAGCTGTAAAATAGATGCATAAGGAACAACACTCTAGACTGGGGATTTGAAAATATTTTCTACAGCGTCAACTAGTAAATACATTTGCTCTGTGCACCATCTAGTCTCTGTCATGATTACTCAACAGTGTCATCGTTGTTTGAAAGTGGCCACATTCTATCTAAATGAATGGGTAGAGCTCTGTCCTAATAAAACTTTATTTATCAAAACAGATGACAAGCAGACAGGTTGTAGTCTGAGGTCTCCTGCTGAAAATCCACAGACCTATGAAGTCACAGTGGAAGAAGTTCAGAAACAGTCTAATTTAGACCCAAGAGTGGCAGAAGGGTTCTGGAATTGGCAACGATAGGTAATCCTAAATGTGGTGTGCACCCCATCTCATATAACCCGGCAATTCCCTTCTACCATGTGGAAAAACCATGAGAATACAACTCTGAAAGGACAGATCAGCAGGAACCTGCCCTGGAGATCGCCAGGACTAGGTGAAAGCAGTGGTAATCTTCTGAAAGAAGAGCCTGGCAAGAGCTTTTATGCCCTCCATTTCCAGTACTTGGCTTTAGCAGGCTTGCAGCCTCCTCTACCCTCCAGGAAAGACACTGAAAGAAATTTTATCCGATCCATAAAATCTAGCTCCAAAGAATATATTCAAGTTAGTTGTGGATCCTGCAATGGATGCTATAGTCATTTTAATTCACAGTCAAATTATTGGGACTTCATCAAGATAAGAAGCTTCTGCACAGTAAAAGAAACAGTCAACAAAACTAAAAGACAACAGAATGGGAGAAGATATTTGCAAATGACGTATCAGATAAAGGGCTAGTTTCCAAGACCTATAAAGAACTTATTAAACTCAACAGCAAAGAAACAAACAATCCAATCATGAAATGGGCAAAAGACATGAACAGAAATTTCACAGAAGACATATACATGGCCAAGAAGCACGTGAGAAAATGCTCTGCATCAATGGTCATCAGGGAAATACAAATCAAAACCAGAACATAAAGACTCCTAACTCTGGGAAATGAACTAGGGGTGGTGGAAGAGGAGGAGGGCAGGGGGTGGGGGTGAATGGGTGACGGGCGCTGAGGGAGCACTTATGGGATGAGCACTGGGTGTTATTCTGTATGTTGGCAAATTGAACACCAATAAAAAATGAATTTATTATTAAAAAAAAACAAAAACAAACAAACAAAAAACAAAACCACAATGAGATCCCACCTCACACCAGTGAGAATGGGGAAAATTAACAAGGCAGGAAACCAGAAATGTTGGAGAGGACGTGGAGAAAGGGGAACCCTCTTGCACTGTTGGTGGGAATGTGAACTGGTGCAGCCACTCTGGAAAACTGTGTGGAGGTTCCTCAAAGAGTTAAAAATAGATCTGCCCTATGACTCAGCAATTGCACTGCTGGGGATTTACCCCAAAGATACAGATGCAGTGACATGCCAGGACACCTGCACCCCGATGTTTATAGCAGCAATGTTCACAATAGCCAAACTGTGGGAGGAGCCTCAGTGTCCTGATGGATAAAGAAGCTGTGGTTTATGTATACAATGGAATATTCCTCAGCCATTATAAATGACAAATACCCACTATTTGCTTTGACATGGAGGGACCTGCAGGGTATTGTGCTGAGTGAAATAAGTCAGTCTGAAAAGGACAAACATTATATGGTCTCATTCAATTGGGGAATGAGTGAAAAATTCGTGAAAGGGAATAAAGGGAAAATTAGTGAAAGGGAATAAAGGGAAAGGGGAGAAAATGAGTGAAAATATAGTGAGGGTGACAAAACATGAGAGACACCTAACTCTGGGAAATGAACAAGGGGTAGTGGAAGGGGAAGTGGGCAGGGGGTTGGGGTGACTGGGTGATGGTCACTGAGGGGGGCACTTGACGAGATGAATACTGGGTGTTATGTTATATGTTGGCAAATTGAGCTCTAATAAAAAATGAAAAATAATAATAAAAAAGATCTCAAAAAAAAAAATAATTCACAGTCAAGCCCATCAATAAGTGTGGCAGCCATACAACAAAAAGTGGTATCTAAAATGAAATATTCAGAGAAGAAAAAAAAAACAGTGTTTTGAAATTTACATACATTATCATAAGTTTGAAATCAGTAAATGGTGGCCAGTGACTCAGTGGGATAAGCATCTGACTCTTGATTTCCGCTTAGGTCATAATCTCAGGGTCATGGGATGGAGCTTTATGTCAGGCTCCATGCTGAGCAGGGAGTCTGCTTGATATTTTCTCTCCCTCTCTCCCTCTCTCTCTCCTCCTTTGTCCCTCCCTCATTCCCTGCTTGTTCATGCTCTTTCTCTCTCCCCAAAATTAACTAACTAACTAACTAACTAAATAAATAAATAAATAAATAAATAAAATCAATAAAATATTGAGAATAAATATAAGGTGTAGAGTCTTCTCAGAAAGTCCATCAAAACCACCAGGGGCACCTGGGTGGCTCAGTGGTTGAGCCTCTCTGCCTTCGGCTCAGGGTGTGATCCTGGGGTTCAGGATAGAGTCCCACAGAGGGTTCCCTGGGAGGAGCCTGCTTCTGTCTCTCTCATGAATAAAGAAATAAAATATTTTTTTAAAAAAGAAAAACAACAAAAAGTATATATAAATTTTTTTTAAATATTTGAAAGTATAGAATCTGTCGAGATGTTACTGAATCTGAATAATAGGGAATTAAAGAATGAGAAAAAGAAAAAAATGAAGGAAGAATAAATAATTCAACATATTTTTTTTTCAGAACTTAAACTCATGCATTTATAGATTAAAATGACCCAACAAGTGACAGGACTGTAGCTAAAAAGGACCTATGCCAGGGCATATTATCATGAAATTTAGAACAATGGGAGGGGAAACAGAATATCCTGAGCGTGTTCAGAGACCTAGAAAAAGAAAGCAGAGAAAAACAAGTCAAAATCAGATTACAAGTACAGGGTCAAGAACTAAGAATGACAAGATGACCACAAAGAAAACTACAACTGACACATCACTGTTAAACGACTGAATATCAAAATTAAGGAAAAGATAATGAAAGGAGACACAAATAAAAATATCATGCTACATATAATCATGCTGGATTAAAGTACTGACAAATAAATTCCCATTTTCTCCCTCAAGAAGAACATTCTGACCTATCCAGCAGAAAACAGACTGTTCCAAGATCAAGTTCCTTGACAAATCTTCAAATTTACATGAAGTTACTTACTCAAGGTTGTCTATGTTTTCATCCATGTTTGTCATATTTTCCTTTCAGTCCTTGAATATATGAATAATATCTGCTTTAACATTTTTTCACCTAATTATAAAATCCCAAGCATTTGAATTTCAAATATAGGTGATATTTTGAGTATGTCTAGGAGTTTTCTATTGTACGTTGTACAACATAGATGAATTACATCATCTTCCTTAAGTTATTGAGTTCTGTTCTGGCTGACTGATAAAATAGAGATGCTATCTTTTGGTGTGGCTAGGTCGGCTTCAGGTTTTACCTCAGTACTGGAGTGTGCCCTTACTTTATCTCTAATGCTGGGCTCTTCTAGTGTCTCAGATGACTACCTACGGTGTTCAGTTCAATCTCTGTGATCTGGTTGTACTATTATCACTTCAGCGTCCCTACAATGCACATTTCTGCAACTGGTGATCCCTGTTAGGTCCTCATCCTCTCTCCCTCCATGTGTTTCTTGTCCATTAGCCGAGAACCTATGATGAATGCCCACACGAACAACTGTGGTCTACTCTCTGTGCAGTCCCCTCTCTTTGGTTATGTTCTGCCTTAAACTCGGGCTACTTCAGCAGTTCAGAATTCTTAGTTCTGTTCTTACAGGTCACTGACCCCAGTGCTCTGCTTTGAATCCACTTCCATGTTCTGTGCTGGAAAAGTACCCCATGACAGAAATTTGTACACATTGTGGGGGTGATCATGGAGTTCACTCTTCATGGTTCCCATTTGCCTAGGATCACAGTCTGCACTGCCTATTGTTCGAACTCCTTGACATTACTGCCCAACAATTTCTCAATTTTAAGGAATACATGACTGGGAAGGCAAGTCTGTTAACCAGTTATATTCCTATGGCTGGAAGCAGAGGACTTGGTTTATAATTTAAAAGATAAACTTGGGACACCTGGGTGGCTCAGCGGTTGAGCATCTGCCTTTGGCTCAGAGCATGATCCCAGAGTCCCAGGATCCAGTCCCACATCTGGCTCCCTGAATGGAGCCTGCTTCTCCCCCTGCCTATGCTTCTGCTTTTCTCTGTGTGTGTGTCTATCATGAATAAATAAATAAATAAATAAATAAATTAATTAATTAATTAATACTTTTAAAAAAAGAAAAACAACTTTATTTTGCTTTTAATATTTACAATATAGAATAGCATTAGAAGATCTAATGCTGGGTATCCAGGGTAATTTCGTTCTTTCCAGACTTCACTCTTTTCCTCCACTCACCTTACAAAGGGAATTTTTATATTAGCCCTAGAAATATGACCCTGCATAGCCATCTGACATAATCTCATGGAAATAAGATGTGTAGGCCTGTAGCTTATTAGCTACCTGGTGAAATTTGAAGGTCTTTGTTCTTTTCCCTGTAAACCTGACCAATAACAATTCCTTGGCAGTAACTGAGTTGAATTGATTTGTTTCCGGAAGGCCTATTGGAGCATCTCTTCAGTTTCTGTAACTATGCACCTGTAAGACCTCCAAGTCATCTTATGAACTGCTTTTGTGAATGTTACTCAGCTAATAATCATCCTAATAATGGCGGTATCCACAAGCTGTTATCTCAAACCACTTTTTGTCTTCTTAAAGTTCTCATGTCTTATCATTATCTTCCTTACCGCTATCAGCACGCGTTCTTGCTCTTTCCTAATTATTTGATCTTCAGTGACAGAAAGGATGAGTTGCTATTTGTTAGACTTGCTCAGGATGTTCTATAGTTGCTAGGTGATACCAGCCAGCACCAGCCTAAAGTACTTAATAATCCTCAGATTAAATTTTCTCCTTACTTTCTCTTTAAGCGGCCCAAGGCACCTGGACCACAGTGATTTAGGCTGCATTATGAAACCCCTTGGATTAAAGAAATTTTCTGATTGGAACACAGATTAATGTAAAGGGTAGATTAATTTTTATGAACTACTAGTTCAGCTGAAGCAGCTGCTCATATTTTAAACTGCTAACATCATCATATTATAGTACACAGAAGTATGGTTTTCCTAAGAATGAAGATATTCAAAAGAGAAGCTAATAAGGCATATCTAAGCAGGGTGTTTGGTAATCATGAGATAATACTCTAGAGGGATTAGGAGCATGAGGATGCATTTTTGACAAATTATTAACTCATGATAACCCCTTCCTCCTTGTCACACCTGAATGCATAATTCCTATCCAATTAAAAGTGACATTTTTTTGGTGATGTTAGCAATTTAGTTGCACACTTTCTTTTTTATTTCAGAACCTCCTTGGAAGACTGATCATTGAAGACTGGGGATGTCTTTGTTCCTCAGATGCTCTCATACGTACTTGGGAAAATTGTCTAAAACATGTTGCATGGCGCCTGGCCTTTGAACGGTGGAAGCTGTTCCCCTATTGTTTGGTTCAAGGCCACAACGTGGTCTGCTCCATTTGTTCCATTTCACCAATCACTGCTGAGAACTACTTATCTATTTTTAAGAAGTTCCTTTTCATTGAAGTTAATTAAGTTAGTTGTTTCTTATAAGCATGAAAATTGTTAAAAATGAGGGACCCTAATTCTAAATCATATTAAAAAATTATCCATCGTACATGTGTGAACTTTGAGGAAGAACAGAGTCCAAAATCATCAACATCCTCTTCCCCAACTATAAAACATTGTCTTCCTATGTGGTCCCCATTTCTCCCAGAATAAAAATCAGTCTCCTTAACGACTATGAAAGATCATTCATGATGTGTCTTGAACTTTCCAATATTTTCTCAAGCACCCTATACTCTATCATAATAAAACCGTACTTTTTTCCTAAAATGCTCAGTCCTATCACTTACATATGTGTCCACATACAGCACTTTCCGAGCTACAAATGCCCAGTGAAATATTGTTCAAAGATTTTATTTATTTATTTCAGAAAGAGAGGGTAACAGAGAGCACACATGAGTGGGGTGGGGAGAGAGGCAGAGGGAGAAGCAGATTCCTACTCAGCAGGGAGCCCAGCATGGGGCTTAATTCCAGGGCCCTGAGATCATGACGTGAGACCAAGGCAGACATTTAACCAGCTAAGCCACCCAGGCATCCTGTCCAGTGAAATCTTATTTCCTTTTTAAGAATCAGCTCAAATATAGACTACTTTTAACCCTTCAACTGCTCTAAAGAAATAATTTTACTTCTCTGTCATGTGTTTTATCAAGCTGACTTATCAATTATATTTTAGTTCATCACATTTTGGTTCCTTGATTATGTATATCCAATAAAGCAAATTATGTGAGGGAAGGCACTAGATCTTCTAAAGTTTTGTAAGCCAAATATCTAGGATAATAAGTACCTGGTTTTCTGCAGGTGCTTTTATTGCTAGAATTTACAAATAAAACTGCAGGCACCTAGAAGCCTATCCAGAGCTTAAAATTAATATGAAGCTTGTGATTAAAGTTCAGATAAATCAGGCTAATATGTTGTCAACCATACCAATTAAAAGAAGTACAGTATTTAAAAAAATATTTAGAAGAAGATTAACTAGGACTCAAAGCACAGACTTCTTGAATTTATCATTATAAATTAGGGGATAATTAAAAATAAAAATTAGAACTAGAACTCCATGTGTTTCATCCCTTAAGAACAAGAATCATTTCCATCTAATACAATAAATAAAATAGCACTTACCCCAATATTCAATGAGCTATAGAATCTAAAGTGAAATCAGGAACTTAATTTTGTGTTTTATCTACTCCAGGCCTATTAGTGAAAATTAAATTTCAAGTTAATAGCAATAAGATGAAGGCACATGATTTCCACAGAGCATTGGATAAGGGTAATTTAGTATGTAAATAGTTCAGAAGCATTTCAATGTATAATTTTTTTAAGATTTTATTTTTTCATGAGAGATAGAGAGAGAAAGAGAGAGAGAGAGAGAGAGAGAGAGGCAGAGACACAGGCAGAGGGAGAAGCAGGCTCCATACAGGGAGCCTGACATGGGACTCGATCTCAGGTCCCCAGGATCACACCCTGGGCTGAAGGCAGCGCTAAACCGCTGAGCCACCCGGGCTGCCCTCAATGTATAATTGTTTTTTAATTTTCATATTCTAGATAAGAAAATCATAATTTCCATTATAACTTATATTTTAAGATTTCTTTTATAACAATTAAATTTTGAGAGGAAACATCATAGTTGACAGTAATTTGGAACTTTATGAAAACATGGACAATGTACCAGTTCAGATATTTTGGGCTATAATAATCAAATGTTTAGCTAAAAGAGAAATGCAAATGGACAAAATACATTTTTTCAGGTGATAAGGACTCTGAGACCAGTGTACCTGGGTTGGTTCAGGTATCTTTAGATATATTCCATCAGGGTATCTATTTTACGGCTATTCCAGCTTCTGGTGTGTTATATAGATTCTACAATATTCAGGCAAAAGCGAGGAGCATTTACTACCAGTTTTGTTTTTAATTAGTAAGAAAAATATCTTCAAGAGTCCCTCAGTGATTTCCTCCACTGTCATTGACCAGAGGTTGTTAGTATGCTTACGCCATAAAATCATAGAAGGCTGGGAAAGTACTTGACAGTTTCAGCTTTTTTTTTTTTTTTTTTTTTTTTTTTTTTTTAGTTTCAGCTCTTAGACTCTTAGATGGCTGCAAGCTTCATTACACCCTGTGCATATTTCTACAATTACAATTATTCCATCATGCATATGGGCTAGACTATAGGCTTATTGATGGAAATAATTTGAATTTATATCCTTAGTGTTTTAATAAATTATATTTCAGTAAGTGAAAGAGAGAAAGAAAAAGGAAGAAAGGAAAAGAGTACATTTTAAAATGTATCAGACCCTTCTTCTTTGCCTAGAGAAGAATATCAAGCTAACTGAGCAACACCAGAATAGTATACCAATCTGCTTTATTTATCGATGTTCTTTTGGAATATTACATATATCTAATTCTTGGGCATCTCTCCAAAAGCAAAGTTACAATTCCTTTCCCCTTGTCTCAACATTCTTGCCCTGATGCTCCATAGCTTTTTAGAGGTTGCATTAAAAGATCCGAAATCAGATAAATAATTTAGCCATAGCTTCTTTTGATAGCAAGAAATTCTTGTTTCCTTATCATTTTGAGACTGCTTAATTTTTAACCGCAATAAAGTTGAAAATGTCACCTGACTGAGGAATGGTTGGGTAATTAGGTTAAAATAGCAGAAATATGAACTGAATATAGTTCTGGTGCTTTAATGCATAGCTTTGGGGTCAGATGCACACTACATAGAACACAGCCTTTAAGTTCCTGTGGTAAGCTCCTTGGCTCACTCATTTTCATATGCCAGCCTATGCTATACGCTAACGAAGGTCAAGACTTAACTGTAATATAATGCCCTTCACAGTGCATATTGCAAAATAATGGGCTCAGTCTTACTGAGGTCGAAGTCAGAGGGCTTCCTACAGCTCTACAAGGAACAGTAATAAAGCACAAAACATGGCCTGGAGTGGTTTAGTGCTTTTCAAATAACCAGCACTGCTGAAATCAGTCTCTTAATGATAGAATGAACATTTCTGACAAAATTCATGGCATAATGCGAACAGTAGCATAAATACTTTTAAAAAAGGAAAACCGACCTCCCCCTGAAAAGTACTGAAGGAAACAGACTGTTTATCTGTTTTGTCAATAAGCATGAGTTGCACTTAGACATGCTCTACATGCGCCACCCTGATCATAAACACAATTTATTCTCAAAGCATAACAATTACTTAAGTCATTCTTAATTTGCATTTTCTTCACTTCTTACTTTACTATTGTAATAATTGTCTAATATATACTTGACCTACTGTGGGTGCTTAGTGTTGCCAAATGAGTAAATAGGTGAGTAAATGGTTGAAAAGCTCCTTCTTTCCTTCTTTCTCTTACCTTGAGGTTGTCTTTACCAACACCAATGCTGCACATGACTCCTTCATGCTTAAAGACCATGATAGCCTCTGAGCTCTCTTTCAGTTATAAATTCCTTGTTTTAAATTGTCAGTTATACAAACTGAGGATTGCTGAAAAGGAGGAGAGGTAACTGGGGTAACTGCATGATGGACATTAAGGAGGGCACCTGATGAAATGAGCACTGGGTGTTATATAAGATTGTTGAATCACTGAACTCTACCTCTGATCTTAAAAATAAGCCATATGTTGTCAATTGAATTTAGTTTTAAAAAATAAATAAATGAATAAAAAATTGTCAGTTATATTTATAGAACAGATCGTATTTATAAGAAAGTACCATTATGATACTATAAAATATTACATTGTCAGATATATAATCAGGCTTTTGAAAATATAGGTTACTTACCACTTAACATTATGACCTCTATTTAGCCCAGTGCATCCAACTAAAAGGTGGTCAAATATTTCAATAAATATTTATTAAGCAAATAAGAAGCATAACAAATAATGCTAACACTATGGAGGAATCTAACAGAAGACAGTGATCCTTAATTTCAAGAGAATCAAAATCCAGTGATAGAGCATGATATAACAAAGCCAACTTACAGTTATAATTTTAAAAATTACTTGTTCATGAATAAAAAAGAAGTATTCTCTCTGATGTTGTTTAGTGATTTATATACATGACAAATCATCAAATATTTTAACTGGTGTTAAAATTGTAAAATGATACCTCAACAGAAAAAGATGAGACAAATTCTTTTATCTGGGAAACTTTAGAGAAAATGGGACATATGATCTGGGTAAATGGAGGAAAATTTCATCAGCACACAAAGGAAAAGAGAAAGTCCAGAAGCAGTCTCAGGAACAAAAGTTCAGAGGTATTGAAAGGGTGAGTTGGAATAACAGGGAAGAGTGTGGCATGCCTGAGCCATAAACTTTTATGAAAAGTTAGAGTGAGGAGTGGTGGAAAGACAGGGATTAGAGCTTACAAAGTTGACTGGTGCTATATTTTTAAGAAAATAATTAATGAATTTAAATGCTTCCATGAATAAAAACTTAGACAATACCTGTACAATTTTTAAATACAAAAATTTATCTAGGCATAGTGGATACAAACACGAACAAGATTTGTTATACAGGAATGAGTAAGATGCACTATTTTCTACCGTGGAGCTGATGACCTAGATAGAGAGGAAGACAAACCAGTGATAAGCTATTGTAGTACAGGACGTGAGAGTATGTCTAAAGGGCTATGCAAGTAATCAGAAAAACAAAACAGTTTAGGTCTTTCAAATAGAAGGATTTTAATATTGGTTAATTGGTTATGCCAGTGATTAAAGAGCTAAGAAGATAAATGGATATTAAAAGCAGCAGGAAGCTACTACCAAAATAAACAAAATAAGTCTAAGGGACAAGAGGAAGCAATGGTGATACCAGAGCCCAGAATACAGGCCCATCTGGTGAGGGTCAATATCACAGTGGGAAGAGGCATTATGGGATTTGAAACTGATGCAGGTAGAATGAATAATCCAGCTGGAACTAGGACTACAAAGGAAACCAATGCCAGAGATATTTCTTGATGATGAATGAGAGAGAAAAGAAGAGGAGGATGAGGTTTTCTGGTATATTGATCAAAGCCAGGGGAAAAAATGTTTGAAAATTTACATAAAAATGTGCAGCACCAGACATATGAAGTAGGGGCTATGTAAATAATAACAGAGGTTTAAAAACTTTCTGCAAAGAAGTGACTAAAATGTACCTTTCTGGACAAGTTGGAATTAACTAGAGAACAATGAAAAATATTTTGAATAATAAGAAAGCAACATGTATAAATCTTGGGGCTTATAAAAGTGATGTTTTCAGAGAAATTCAAATACTTCAGTATGGTTGGTGATAAGAGCATTTATGAAAATCTAACTAAAGACAAGTCACTGGGGTAAGGCTCTAGCCATGTTGGATCAATGGAGAGTCATAAAAACATTGTATCTAAGGGAGTTGCCTAAACAGAATTGGAGTTTAGAAAGATTAATCAAACATAATGAAAGATGGATTTCAAGGTCAAGAGTATGGAGGTTAAGAGACTAGGAGATTGACCCAAGGGGAAAATAATGGGTCTTGAAATTGAGCTAAGACTGTGAGAAAAGAGAATGGACATATGGAACAAATATTTAATTGATTTTGGAGGAAATATAAAGTTGAAGATGAAAAGCATAAGAAGCTCAGTTTTGAATTTATTAATTTTGAGGTCCATGAAGGATGTCCAGAATTTGGCAATGAGGTATTCAGTCAAGGAACAATTTAGAGAATTATTAACATTTGGAAGTAGTTAAACCAAGGGTAGCAGGTGAGATGCCAATATAATCAATATAGTATGTAGAGAAAAACAAAAAGATGACTGAGACTAAAAGTCTCTGAATTATTAAGGTCAAAACAAATGGTAAATTAAAAAAGAATCAATCAAAGACACAGTAAAGTCAGAGCTGAAAGTGTACTCTTCTTGAGCACGTTTGCCTTCAAAGGTTTGCTGTCTTCTCCAGTTTGGTGTTGCTCCCACAGGTAGCCTGACCTCCAAGATGATGTCCCAGCCTCTCATGCCTCAGGTAGCCATCCCACTACCACTGCATTGAATCCCACCTCCCTGTTGCCTCCACGAGCTGCTGTATTTCAAGCTTCCAAACCACCCATAAAATCCTTTATTTCTTTATCCTGGTGGTGGTGGTTGCTTTTGGCTATTGTTAATCTCTGGGTGTCACTCCATCTCCTGTTGGTTTTTGACTTTTCTGTCAGCATTTTACTCCATTCCCTGCAGCAAAACCCTTCTATTCCAAATACTAAGAGTGGTTTCTGTTGTCCTCATTAGACTGTGGCTAACACAAAAATGTATTGGGGTCATGCAAAACCAAGAAGGGAGTCTTTTAAAAGAAGGAAGTACATGTTGCAGAGAGGTTAACAGAGTTGAGAAAAGGAAATCAACAAGCCATTAAATAAGGCAGGACACTGACCTGTTCAATAATATTCCAGCTAGTATGTGGTGGAAACAGACTGTAAAGGTGGAGCTTCTAACCTCTGATTCCATAATTTCTCTGTAGCACATGCTGTAATTTAACACTTAGAGTAAATCCTACCTTAAATTTTAGGGTTCCTTGGCACTTGCCCATTGCTGTTGTAATGATGATGAATTGCACAGTTTAACTCTTGGTGCTATCTACCTTTGCAATACCAGTGATAGAAGCGAGTCCACAAACCTTCTTCAAAGGATTTAGATCTGATGCTCAACTTAATAATGTACCACAAAGACTTTCTGGGGAGTGAATAACACAGATACAGCTGTGTTGCTAGCTTGGTAAGATGGAAAGTTAAAGAGCTTCTTCCATATTAGGGTTATACAATGTCCCTGCATGTTACTAACTGGCACAGACTTTCTCCATCTCACCAAGTGATAGAGAGGCAACCTATATAACTCTAGTTTGTGAGAGGTGAATGTAAGTTACTAAAAAAGGTTTAGGGCTCCAAAATATAAATGCCTTGAAATCCATTACTCCCATGCTTATGAGGAAAAAAACCTGGATCAACAAAAGCTGAACTTTTCTTGGATCCATCAGATCACTAAGATCACTAGACAAACTGAAATCTCGTGAGAAAGTGTCAGAGAGTCACAGCTGAAATCTCTTTACCTGGAGCAGAAACCATTGGAACCATAAACTGGTAGGAACACATAAATATCAACTTTGAAGAATTTGTAAAATCTGAATATAAACTTGGGTGAGAGTAGTGAGGAACTCTTAGAAGCCAGAGTCTGAGAGGAGGCCCAACAATTTGTGAGTTTTACCTTTAAGAATCCCACTAGGTTCTCACAGTAAAGAGCAAAGAAATATGTCCCATCACCAGCAGAGGAAAGAGAGAGTAATTAATGTGAAATATGACGAGTCCTCTCTATAATAAAGGCCTACTCTCCAAAAGAAAAGACTTTATCCAAGCTTTGTCCAGCCGAGGGTGTTTCCCCAACTGTAGTCCAAATTAGCTTCCTTTCTTTTTCATAGAAAGCAGCAGCTTAGAGCACTTCTGAAAAGACAAACCCAGGGACACCAACCGATTAAAATAACAAGCTTCAGCTATTGACATTTTACTCTAACACTTCACAATTGTAGTATTTACAACTAATTTACTGTTGTCTATCTTTAATTTTGTTGGTTGATGTTTCAGTTTTTAGTATAGTGTCTACATAATTACATAACTCTTGAGACATTACAATCTTAGTTAAAATCAAGATAGAAAAGGAACTACTTATAACACATTCAAAAGATTTGTTTGCTAGGGAAAAATACATGATGAGTGTAATATTGCAATGTCTTATGCCAAATGGGGAGGTTCCCTTGAGTTTACTCTTGGCCTCTGGAAGACTAAATGATTCCTTAGACTCTTACAATTATGTGAATGATGCACTGAGCCAAAAAATCATCAGTATTTGTGATAAAGGATCAAAATATAGTGCTTTTTCAAAAGCATTTTTACTATTTAAAATTTTAGATCATTTAAACTCTGTTTCTTAAACCCTGTTTTCAAAACAAACGATTTATTCTTACTTTCAGAGAAAAAACATTAAATATCCGTTGTACTTGATTGCTCTTCATTATATTGTTTTTCTTTTTGTTTTCAACCTGTAATAAGGCCCTCTATGTGGAGCACAGCTCATCCAGAAAGCTACAAACATTGAACAACTAATCTCTGTGCATAAAAATAGTGGAACTCATGCTACCTTTAGAGAAAAAAATGAGTATGTTAGATAAAATTTTATGAAAATTATTAATAATTATAATAAATTAAGATCAGGTTTTAATTATTTGTATATCAGATTTTTTTAGGCATTGGTTCTATATATATGTTTTTTAATGATTTTATTTATTTATTCACAAGAGACACAGAGAGAGAGGCAGAAACATAGGCAGAGGTTCTGAGAAGCAGGCTCCCTATGGGGAGCCCAATGTGGGACTCTATCCCAGGATCCTAGGATCCTGGGATCACGGGATCCCACCCTGTGCCTAAGGCAGATGCTCAATCACTGAGCCACCCAGGCATCCCCAGGCATTGGTTCTATATTGACATCTACCTGCCATTCTGAATATTAATCATGTGTTGGCAAAGAAAATGATTCATTAGCATGTATACATATACATGTTTCATGTATTAAAAGAGATAAAATTAACTGTTGAATTGTTAAGTCATGTGTGAGGTTTAAATATTTAAGAAAAACTTCCAAATAATAAAGATAAAGTGCATAACTTTATAGTGATTAGAGAATGAAGACATTTTGATAAATCCAGGAAAAATAAAAGAGGAATGCAAATGCAAGGTAAATAGCAAAAGTGAGTGGTAAGATTGTATATTATTAAAATTTAACAAAATCTAGACAAATTCTATTTTCAAGAGGAAAATTAAGATAATAGTACACAGAAGAAATGAAAGTAAGAGAGAAAAATAACCTCTTGACAAATATTAATAAAAAGAACATTGGATTAGCTATATAACTGTTAATATCAACTCCCAGGTGAGAAGTCTAATTAAAGATATAGTGTTTCACTATTTAAGGATAAAATGTAATCAGTAGATAAGGAAAAGGAGTCCAATCAGACAAATTAGAGCCTAGATGGTGATTCAAGATGACAGAGAGAGTATAACAAAGTTGGAGCATAAATTTCGTGTGAGCCTAAAGGAAGTAATAGATAAAGGTTCAAAACTTAATGGATGATACACTTTAAGTAAAATTTATTTGATTTGGTAAATCATTTAGAATATTCTTCTAATAATTTATATAATTTTGAACAGCAAAATATTTTTACTAAACATTATTTTTTAAAAATACCAAGATGAGTTTCTATCAAACAGTTGATGGTTCAGTGAGAGGAAAAGCACACGAACTAGTTATTAGAGGAAAAGATGTAAGAGTTATACCCAGAGTATGATGCAAGAAGACAGGAAAAAAAAAAAAAAAAAAAGAAATCACTTGTAGGTCTTGAAAGTGGAAATCACTTTAAAGTATACTTTAAGAGAGTAGACTACAATCAATCGGTTACTCTATCAATTAACCAAGAGTTGAAGTTAGATCACCTTGCTATCAAAAGTATCAGGAAGACAGATCTATAACAGGCCTGGAAGAATAATGGAAGAGGATAGTGTTACTAGGTCCTAGAAATAAGGACCAACCCAGGAAATCTAGAACCACACATGGGAAGTTGCGGGGAGTGGCCTGATGGGACTAAGGCCCACCTAGAGATAACTAGTTACAGAAGCAAGAGGCAGACCCCATATCAGAATCACTGAAAAAGACAGAATAAGAGAGGGAAATGTGTCCTGCTTCTTCCTCTTCTCATTGGCTGGACCTACTTGGAAGCCAATTGTTAATTTCTTCTTTGAAATACGGTTCTCTAAAATGCAGATTGGAGGGAAGGATAAATGGAGAATAGATTTGAAAAGAAACAGGCAAATTATTACTGTCAGGAGCATCAAATAGAGGATATGTAAATAATAAAAGACATGACCGAAAATCACATGTTTCTTGGAACATGTGATAAATTGCATTTTGAAGAAACAAAATTAGTAAGACGAATGATGAATGAAAAGTGCTTTAGAATGTAATTTCAGCACACATGAAATGTATATAAGAAAAGCCTTTAAAAATTGACCAGGAAACAAATATCAAGAATTTATTGTGCTACTAGATGTTGAAAGTAATTGGAACAGCGTCAATATCTTCACATTCAATGAAATTCCAATCAAAATTACCAAAGAATTTTTTGAGGAATAAACAAATTCTATATTTTATGTACAAATTAAAATGGCACAACGCAGGCAATATACTCATGAAGAAGAATGATGGGGTGGTGGGAGATGACGTTATTGGTAGGGGAACAGGAAAATAAAGAATATATAAAACATAATAGAGAGGCCAAAGAGTCTAAATCTTACATAGAGACATATATATATATAAAATAAGTGAAGAAATTATCAATAAATTTTGCTGGGACAATTAACTCTCCATATTCGAAACAATTAACTGTACCCACCTCATTCTTACACAAAAAATAAATTCTAATTCCTAAACTTTAAATAAGAAAGGCAAGTGTCAACACTTTTAGAAAACATGAAAGAATATTTTTATGACATTTTCTGTAAATAAGACTTTTAAAAAGTAGACAAATTGTGCAAAGCACAAACCACAATACTGATAAATACTATAGTATTAAATTTAAACATTTTGTGTCAATAATCTATCTCTGAATTAAACCTACCCCAACACTTAGTGGCTTGAAACAACAAATATGTATTATGAATCATGAGAATATGGGTCAACTAAGCAATTTAGCTGATCTGGCTATGCTCAGTTGATCCATGTGTGAGTTGAGCTTACACACATATTGGGATCAACTGATAGATCAGTGGGTAGTCAGCTGACACTGCTGGGGCAATAGTACTGATAGAGCCTTGTATCTCTCATCACTCAGCAAGTGAGCATGGATGCGCTCACATGTCAGTGGCAGTGTTCAGAGAGAGAAAAAAGATAAGCCCTCTTGAGGCATGGACTCAGAACTAGCACAATGTTGCTTCCATCATATTATTTTGGCCAAAACAAGCCTAGAGCCTATCCAGATTTAAGAGGAGGAGAAATGGGCTCTGTTGAAAGCTCATAAGATATTACTGTAGAAAAAAAAGTAAAAATAGAGCCAGAGAAGATATTTATAATAACTAGCAAAGATTTTGTTTAAAAAGCAATGATATTTGTTACTGTGGATTTTGGAAGAACAAATAAATTGAATAGTTAAATAGAAAAGAAAACCTAAAGCTTACCCTTACATACATGGACTCGTAACATATAAGGGAAGATATTTCAGATCACTGTAGAAAGGGAAGAAATTTTCAGTAAAATGGAGCTGGAAATGCATGATTATAAATTTGGAAAAAAATTTAAATGTACATCACTTCCTACCAAACACAAAATCAATATAGAAGTATCTCCAGCCAGGATCACAATGACAGAATAGATTTTTTTAAAATCGCCCACCTGCAAATTTCATGCAGCAGAAACTATAGGCAGTAACAGAAAAACAGACAAAAAAGACACACACCAATAATAGTTATCAGTCTTAGATAATTCAAGTAGATTAAAGACATGAAATATATAGAGAACCTAAATATCATCACCAATAAAGTATATGTGATAAATGCATACATATATCCACATACCCAGATATTCTCAATCCCTGATATATTTATTTTGTACGATACATTGATAATGGGGAAAGCAGCTTCTTTTCAAGAGCCCTTGGACTACTTAACAAAATTGTCCAAACAGATATATTGGGTCAGAAAGGTGAAGACAATTAATTTTTGAAAATAGAAATTATAACCTTCCATATTCTCTAAACACAATGTAATAAACTATGAAACAATTAAGGACTTTCTTTTTTTTTTTTTAAGATGTTATTTATTCATGGGAGACAGAGAGAGAGAGGCAGATACACAGGCAGAGGGAGAAGCAGGCTCCATGCAGGGAGCCCGATGTGGGATTCCATCCCAGGACTCCAGGATCACGCCCTGGGCCGAAAGCAGGTGCTAAACTGATGAGCCACCCAGGGATCCCAATTAAGGACTTTCTAATTGGAGGGTTAGATGGATAGATTTCTTATTAAGCAATTTTTGGATCCCAGGAAAAAAAGCAACTGTGGGTGTCGTACTAAAATTGTGACCCAAGATAATTTTTGGCAAAAAGGAAATTTCTGATAAAAGGCTCAGAAGAAAATTCATGGCACTAAATGTTTAAATTAGTCAAGGAAAAAAAATAATTAAAACAAACCCTGAGAATCAATATAAAGAAAAGGGTGGGAAAAACACAAAGAAAATATTGAAGGAAAATGAAAGGATTAGGTAATAAGCTAGAAAAAAGAATATATATTTATCAAAAAGCTGATTCTTTGGAAAAATGAATATAAGTTGACACACTATACGGTAATCTAATTTTAAAAAGAAACAGAAAGTGCAGAAATGGGTTCTTGCATGAGTACAAATATAAGAAATGAGTGCAGGGAACTAAACAGCAGAAGTTAGGACAGTTAAGAGAGCAAGAAACTGATTTATCAACTCTATGAAAATTTTTTAAAATTATGTTTTAGTGAGCCTAGCCTTTGTAAGTAGGATGGGTAGATTAAATACTAAAGTGTACATGTACCATTATTCTCTTTTAGAAGACAATATATAGAATTTTTAAAATTCAGTGTAGGAAAAACTTATTTAAGTAAAACAAAAGTATAGTCTACAAGGAAAGAGATCAACTACATTGAGATTTAGGAGTATCAAAGGATTTATCAAAAGACATAAAAACAAAAGCGAAAAGATAAGCCCAATGGAATTACATGTGGCATATAGCCAATAAAGGATAAACAGTCAGAATATAGAAAGAATTCCTAAAAATCAATAAAAATCCATTTTTTTAGAGGGCAAAGGAAAGGAGTAATCATTTCAAACAATAGGAAACAAAGCGCCACAAACATATGCAACAAGAAACAATATGCAACTTCCCAAATAGCTGTGGACATCAGAAGTGAAAACGCATTAGACAAATTATAGTTTATGTTGACATAAATTTATGTTATAATAAATATAACACAGATATAATTAGTGCATGGGTATAGAAATATAAGTGATGGTATTGCTAAGAGTAAAATTTGGTTGAATTACGTTCTACGGCACCTTCAGGTTACCCAGGAAAGCACTAAGAAGTTATAGGTTAGTAATGTCCTTCTTGGTGCCAATGCCCTAGGGGATGTGTGCAAGAATGGCTGATGTTGAGTTTATCATTTAATCTTTAAATAAAGAACTATTCCTTGAGAAGGGGAATGAATTTCAATAGAACTGAGCAAAACTAGCAATGGGTACAGATGACGTTGAAACCCGTGTGTACTTGTATTTGGGGGAGAGGGTGAGTACTTCACAAATATGGAAGAGAGTGTCCTCTTCTGGGGGGACACATACAGCTGTTTTATTCTTGTTTGACAACTAACATGTGTTCATAGAGTGCAAATATGTGCAGATGGGTGCCCGGGCCTGGGCAGGGACAGGACTTCTCCTTCCTCTTCCCAGTGTGTGTTTTGGCACAGTACCTAGAGGGCCTGTGTGTGTGCCTGGCCTGTGGCCTTCGTTCATGCCCCTGCAAGATTATCAAGACTATAGTGGCGATGCTCGCGTCCAGCGCCAGCCCTTCCTTTCCACTACTAAACAACCAACTGCTCCTGTATTCCAGCCACAGCTTACCCCCTGACTTAAACTAGGTCTGAACCCTCGAGCAATATTCTTTTCCACCAGAAGGTTCTGTTTCTGAGGCAGCCCCTCATCTTCTCAGAAGTCAGAATATCTATTTCAGGGTAGGAGCTCTTCTAATTTTCTAAGTTCCTTCCATGTTCACTCTCCCTCAGTCTAGAAATAGTATTTGCTTCTTCACTCACAGCTTTGTACCCCAAAGAATCCTCCTTTACCCTTGTTCAGCATTCTTTATCTTTCACTACACTTTCCTGTTCAAATTACTGGTGTGATTCCGATCTCCTGACTTCCTGTTATATAAAGTCCCTAATAAAATACTGAGTCGTTTCAATGGGATAATATGTTACATACAGGAATTTTATCTTCTTTCCCCTGGGCCAATTAGAGACCTTCACTAGGGGCAGGTGTTCCCTTGGGTTTCGATGAACTGAAAAGACTTGAACTTATACCAGAAGTTCATGGATAAATTGATCCCAAACATATTGTCCTCAGTGCATTTTGAGCAGGTGGTTGTAGAAGGGTAGAACTCTGGAAGTGGAGGCAGTGAAAATAAAGTGTTTTCCTTGTTTTTTTATCTGTTAATGTCACACTGCTTCATAAATCACAATAATATTTTGAATGCTTTTCTTTGCCTACAATTTTATCTCACTATATCTATATAGATATAGATATAAACTTGAGTAGGAAGCTACAAGAAAGGAAAGAATACAAAGACAAAAAAGAAAAGAAAGGAGAAAAAAAAATTAAGTGCTTGGGTGTGGGTGAGTTGCAGAGAGAATGAGAAAGACCTGGTGATAATGGGAAAAAAGGGTCACAGAGGAAGCTCTTAGAATAGAGGCTGAACATTCTAGCAAACTTCTCAGTGTGAAAAATGCTTAGAATATGACTGGTTGCACAGGATTTATAAGGATGTTTGGTAAAAGTATCCTTAGGTACTCAGTTTCCACTTACAAATGAATGCTAATTGCAAGCACTCAATTGTGTTTTACAACAAAACTACCTTCCCTCAAATTAGCACTGTCCCTAAATAGTGGAGAAAAGGAAGTTGAAATGTTATAAGGACTTCAATTCTGCCTGAAAACTTTTACAAACAGCTACATTAAAAGTTAAATGAGTTAACATTTTACAACACACATAAAATACCCCCCCAAAAAGGGGGGGTAGAAAATACTCTGACCTCTGCTAAACTATAGACAGTTAAACTCTCAAAAATTTAAAAATAAACTATTTTAAATAAAAATTTAAAAATAAAGATCAAGTATGGCCAGTTGTGACTCAACTCCTCAAAACCAATGCTGCTTCTCAAGTAGGTTTTATTATTTGTTAAAGATTTTTCTGTTGTCATATTTATAAACATAAATTTAAAACATAAATGTCATACAAGAACAAAAACAAAAACTCTTCACCCTTTATAAAATGGATATATATATTTATATTTATATTTATATTTATATTTATATTTATACATTTGCTTAATAAAATTTGAGAAGGGTTTTCATGAATGGATTTCATCTTAGGCCAGCAAGCTTTTCATGGCATCCTAATTTCACTTCTAAAAAACCAGTATCCGATTACAAATAATAAAGCTTTAGAGATAAGCTTTACATTCAAACTGTTCTCATTTAGAACTGAATATTAATAATAAAATTAATCTTATCTTGTGAAATCCTCTTCTCTATCCAAAAGTTTTTGAAAACTAGATCTTCCGTCTTCTGTCAATAAATACTGTCCCAGAGTACTATACTGAGCAATTTGGTTTGATCTGAGTAAGGTGTTAGCTTGTATCTATTTACTAAAGAAACTGAACAGAAAGAAGGTTTTAGTCACATCTTCTAATTGTATGATTCCCATCATAGGCATAAAGGTTCTTATAATGCATATACATAGTCAGTGATTTTCCCCAGGGATTTCTTCCAATTACCCAACTGTTGCTTCTTTTGCGATCATTTCATCTCCAGAGGGGCACCTGGTCAATAGGACAGTGGTTGAATATTTGGAAATACTGGACAAGGACTCCAAAAACATAAGAAAGAATGATCTGGAAAAGGCAAGTATAGGCTTGCTGACCCTATAATAAGTAGTATCCAGGTGGGACAGAAACAGGCAATCATTGGTATGTAGGTATTATTTATGATGTTTGGGGTTAACCTCAGGCAACCAGAGTCTGCATAGAACTGAACAAAGGCTGTAAAGTTGACTGAAAAGTGATGAAAAAAATTTAAAAAGGTGGTTATTAGGAATAAAAGGACCTCTTTTTTTTTTTTTTTTTTTTTTTTTTTTTTTTTTAATAATACCTGATACTGGGAGGAGGAGTCACTGGGTGTGCCAATTTGGAGAGAAGCATTAATTATGTCAAGAGTGCAGATCTAGTTATTACTTAGCAACAGGTTGGGGTTGAAGATGTGGGGATAATTTACTAATAGGCCCACTAATATGGGTGCCAAGAGGAATATCTCCCTGGTAGGTGATGAGAGAGTCAGCTACTACATGCTGTTCCTAGGGGTCAGGAGCAGGCAACATTATCTGTGAGATTGAGAGTGACAGCAATGGTTTGATATAATTGAAGAAGGGAATTTGTTGCCCTTTGGTTGGGGCACTGAAGGAGGGAGAGAACAAAGGAGAGTGAGGGGAAATGTCATCTCGAGAGAGATGTTGGGTAATAAAGGGGGGAGGGGTTGGCTATTAGAGGTTGAGGAGAAAAAATGAATAAGACAAAGAGATAAAGAAGAAAGATGGCAGTGATTTAGACACGGGGTCTCAGGAGGAGCTTGTTCCAGCTTCTTGGGTTGAAGCTGGTTACTCCAGGAAGTCATCTGCTTATTTCATGAGTTTGGAAAAAGCAGTCAACTTCATGCTGTTGTTCCCTTTTGAGGACTCTTGAAAGAACCTTAAAGTTTCTGTTGTGGTAGATTTTCATCCGGTACTCAATACTCGGCTTGTACTTTTCTTGAATGTGACACATGGACCCAAAGTTGCAATCCCGTAGTTTTGCAGAGATATTAGTGGTTAGGAGGCAGCAGGATTCAGGATTGGTCTTTCTGTAGTGTCTCTTCCAAAAGACTAGGTCTCCAGTCAAGGTCATGTAGGGCTATGGTGGGATGAATGGAGGAAAGGCATAATTGACATGTTTGTGTTAAGTATGAGTATATTTAATAAAATCTTACACTATTTAAGGATCTACAATTGGGTCTCATTAGAAACTCCTAATGTCTAGGAGGGTAATATTTTACAAGAGATACTCTATATAGACCAGAAGGGAGAGTCAAAAGATAATCAGAGCTAGAGCCAAGACTTCAGGTCAACACAGATTATATTTCTCAAAGATTTTGGATAGTTTGACCTTAACAGTGCTAGTGGCTCATTCTATTTTCCACAGACTTGATTGTGGTAAAGACACCACAGTTTTTTTGAGTATGGAAATACTTGTTGAATAACCTGAATAATTTTACTGGTAAAGTGAATGCCTCTATTATGCAAAAAGGGGAAGAAAGGGATGCCTCAATTGGTAAATTTTAGCTGTAGTGGTGGCACTAGCCTGTTTTTAAGGAAAATATTCTAACCATCTGGAAAATACACATGCTATGGTTAGAACAAATTCATACCCATGTGCTTTGGAGAATTGAATGAAAATATGGAGAAAGGGATTTGGCTTTGGTCCTTGTCTAACTTGAGATATAATGTGCTATGAATATACTCAGCATACAGTTAGGGTCTTCCAAGAATATATCAAGATTATCAGTAGAACTATTAGGAAAGGGTCTTAAACATCAGTATATTAATGCAACTCTATAGGCAAGCGATATGAATCTTGAGTCAAAAATCACTGGCCTAAATATTCCAGATTCAAATTAAAGAAGCAAAGTTGCAGTCATGTTAACGTTCAAAAAAAAAAAAAAAAAAAAACCACACACAAGTGAAAAAACCCAGAGGATAACAGTATCCTGTCGTCCACTTTCACACAAAGCATCATTAGGACTCTGATAAACAGAAAGATGTTATTGACAACAAAGGCAATGACAGTTCTCTAAGAACTTCATACCATTTCTTAAATGTTTATATAAGCCACATTTACCCACATATATTCAACCTAGGAAAGGCTAATCACTTTTTTCTGACTTAACAGTGCTTCCAGTTAATTCATCAGTAATAATACAGACAAGAAGTTTAATTGTTTTAGCATGACTCTTTTTATAAAGTGAAAGAACAAATCATTTGTGATTTTCCAGGAGCCCTCTCCTTACTTAAGATTTGGGATGCCAAAATAAGAAAAGTTTTCAGGAGGTTTAAACACTTGATTTAATAACTCACAGGTTACTGAAAACACACACACACAATACTTATCTACCTATTTAATCAAAGAGGCAGTAGAATATTTTAAAAACAAACTATATGGTACCATGTTTGTAAAGACTTACCTCTTTCAGAAGTGAGAAAATACTTTCTCTTGTCTGAAATTGTTTTGATAAAACAGAGAATCTTTGTCTTGTAGGCAGATAACCTGGAAGACAAAGAAAAATCTTTTACTACTTCTCATTAAGAGCAGGCCAAAAATATCCAAGACAATTTTGACATTTTAACAGAGAGAAAACTAAATTTAGCTTTTTATCTGTATGATGTTTGATACTAAAGCTAAACCCATCAAACCATAACCAGTGTTGGCAAAAATTTCTTTCCCCCCAAATTTCTTTTTTTTTCTTTTCAATGATTCTATTTATTTATTTATTTATTTATTTATTTATTTATTTATTTATTTATAGAGGAAGACAGAGCATGAGCAGGAGGGAGGAGACAGAGAGAGAGGGAGAAGCAGGCTCCCCTTGGCTCCTTCCCAGGATCCTCTGATGAAGACCTGAGTTGAGGGCAGAGGCTTAACCAGGTGAGCCACCTAGGGTTCCTCCCCCAAACTTTCTATAGCTTTCCATATGCTTTCAGGTTTTATCTCACAACTTCTCTGCCGTTCTAGAACTAGTTATTTTTATTTGGGGACAATACTACTCTTTTAACTTGATGCATTCTTATATACTTTTCATACAAAGTTGTTTGACTTCTTATTATTTCTCCTTTACTCCTATTCACATATATCAGTTATAACTTTTTGCCACAGTAACTTTTATTTCACAGAGAAAAGTAAGAGGTAATGGTGAGCTATCATACAGAAGCATTTTGTGCATAACCTAAGAATATGCATTTCAGAACATTTGATATCCATATACTCTCTTATCCTGCAACTTCTCAAGGTGACAAAAATGAGCACATTTAATAGGTCCAAATATATAGAAAGTCTCTCTGTAAAACAAAGAATAAGAGACAAAAGTATATAAACTTAAAATCATGCTTACTATTTAATAGTACAGTGTTCTCTTTTATAAATGATCTAGGTATCTCATGAATATCCATTAATTTATTTAATTTAGCTTAAGTTTGAGGTTTTAAGTTACCTAGAGATCTTAGAAACTATCACATTGATATATCAAAAAATATAATTGCTGAAATAAAGTTGTCAGAATAATACTTTAATTTGGTTAGGCACAAATTTACATTTTTCAAATCTTAAACATCTAGAAGAGGCAAGGGTAGCTTGCTCAAAGACTAAAGCTGCATAAGTTTAGGAAGAATATAATCAAGCAGAACAAAATATATGATTATTTTTACTTGATGTCGATAATTCAGAAGACTCCTGTTTTTGTAAGCCAATAATATTTTTAAAAACCCTTTTTTTTTTGCCAAAGATGTCCCTAAATTATGTGAAGGTAAATTTTTAAACATTTGAAATAGTTTCTGATAGAATACTCTTTTTTAAGATTCTATTTATTCTTTATTTATTTGAGTGGGATTGAGCAAGAGAGAGAGAGAACACAAGTGGAGACGGGCAGAGGGAGAGGGAGAAGCCAATTCTCTGCTGAGCAGAAAGCAGAAAAGGGGCTAGATCCTGGGATTCCAGGATCATAACCTGAGGTGAAGGCAGATGCTCAACCGACTGAGCCACCCAGGCACCCCAGAGTGCTTTTTTTTTTTTTTAAAGTATAGAAAGTATTGAAAGTTTAATTCTCTCATCTTGGGGAATTTTAGTAATATTCAATTAATAGAAGCATTCATTTATCTTTAAGTCAGTCAGAATATCACTTCTTTTTTCAAGAGCTTATATAATTATGTAATAAAATTCGGTAACATCACACAGAGGTAAGAAAATATTATATAACTTAGAGATACGTAAATATACATGCAGACACAGAGGACTGTAGCTCAGAGAGGGCTGGAGAGACCACTGACTTAATTGTTGGGCATTTTTATGATGGGAATACTTCCACCATGGACAATTTCAAGCTACTCACATGATGTTGCTAGTAGCGTTGTGAGGAAGAGATGTATGAGTCTCTCATGAGTTACTATAACCCAGCTCCAGACCATCAATTCTGCCTTTATTAAAAAGGTACAAATAATTAGATGAATTTGATCATTTTTCCTTTATTTTTTTTCCCCAGACTCTTGGGGAAAATATTCTAGATTTGACTAACTGTAGATATGTATTAATATTTGATAGGGCTGGTCATAATACAAAAATACTGAAGTTAAAAACAAGCAGACACATTGGCTATAATGATGCCTCATTCTTAATCATTCAAATTCCCAATTTTATAGACACTAAAAAGGAAGAAAAGTAAAAGATAATTATAGATGTCTTAGAAGAAGTGATCAGGGATTAGAACATGCAAGTAATTTATAAGGATGAGGTCATAAATTAATTGAATGAGAAAGATAATTAAAAGAGAAGGATTATTTAAATTAGAAGAAAGCAAGGAGTATATATTCCGTATCTGACACAATCTTAGCCCGCTTACACATTAAATGTTATTTTTAATGATGTTACTTACATTTGCATAACCATGCACAATATACATAACACTTCCACATACATTTTTTCTCTTAAGCAATCATATCATTTTCTTTTTCTAGAATGATATAAAAAGATGTGAAGCTATCAAATTTATTCTACACAGCAAACATGACCCTGATGTTACTAAAATATAATTTGAAAAAACAGAGAAAACAAAAGCACAGGCCGGTCTCACTTATAAATATAAATAGGGAAGTATGAAAGGATTAGCATAGACTTCAGCATGTTAAGTAAAATATAAAATATTATTTAAGTTTAACTCAGAAATATAGGGATAGTTCAATATAAATAAATCTATTATTAATTTTAGTATAACATAATAGGAAAAGATCAAAGTGCAGGGGGATATCTTGATTCTGACATCAGATTGCCTGGATTTGTATCCTTGCTTGGCTGTGTTGTTAAAACTTCACTTTTCCTTCTCGAAGCTTGTCAGTCTTACTTTAGGAGTGTGTACTCACTTGCCCATCTGACCCTGAGCTTGGTCATATATCTTATTTTGTTTATGAAATGTGGGTTGCCACGTAAACTTTTTGAGGGATGACAGGTCGATGCCATCACTTCTGAGGGGACCAACCTTGGCCCATGAGAACAACGTGCTCCAGACAGTCTCTCTTTTGCCTGGGTCCTAAAATGAGAAATATGTGATGTAGATCTGAACTAAATCCTAAACCTAGTGTCCAGTTGGCCCAGCTTATCCTACTGTAAATGCAATGAACAGCAGCCAATCCGCAAAGCCCTGAGCATGAAGTCACCATTGGCATGAACCACTGATACATTTATGTTGTTTGTTATACTGCATTGTACACAACCATCTAGTACACTAGCTTGATGACCTTGGGAAAGCTATTTAAGATTTACACTTAGTTTCTTCTTCCCTAAAAAGTAAAACATAGTACCTATATCACAGATTGTAGTGAGGATTAAATGAGTTAGTACATCCAGAGTACTTAGAACATCATACTATATAATATTCAATAAATGTCAACATTATATTAGAAACTGAGGTACAATTTGATTCTTAAAAAGTAAGATAACATTTTTTAAAGACGGTATTTGTTTATTTGAGAGAGAGAGCACAGAGGGAGAGGGACAACCAGATCCCCTACTGAGCAGGGAGCCCGCCTGCAGGGCTCAATCCCAGGACCCTGAGATCATGACCCAAGCTGAAGGCAGACCCTTAACTGACTGAGTCACTCAAGTTTCCCCCAAATAAGATAACATTTTAAATAGTATTTGTAAGTAGAAAGAGAACTTCTTAAAAATGTTGAAGAATATCTTTTGAAAGGAAATATCCAGTTACATGTTCTATGAAATTATGCCTTGTAGAAAATATAGAGTATATAGACCATTCAAACGTTAACTACACTTAGTGTTTAATTCTGAGAAAAATTATTGCCTCTCTAAGTTTATTTGCTTTTCTTTAAAAGAAAATAGTAAATATATAACCTATAGTTTTATTCTTTTATCCCCCCATGTTGTTAGGAATCTCAAAATCAAATACACTATTCCCTTATAATCATCAAAACATTCCAATGTATATTGCATTTATTTTTCTCTTGATAGTATTTTCTTGATTATTAAATGCATGTTTTATTAAATTTATAATTTTTTATTTGTGGCTTATGTATAATTCTTAGGGGATATTTTAAACCTCCATTCTGTAAAAATAACAGACAATCCACTGTAGTTGATAAGGGTATTAGACATAACTAGATTGTATTCTTGGCTTCATAAATATATTATCATGCATTCTGGGACATATTGTTCAAATTTCCTGGGCTTCCTTCTCTACTTTTAATTGATATTTTTTTTCCAAGACACACAAATTGTTGAAGGGCTAAAATGTTATCATAGGCCTAAAAACACTTTGAAAAATATGAACTTTGATCAAAATGTACAGGATTATTAATTAACCTAAATTGAGACCAAAGATGATGTTATTTAAACGTGCAAATTTCTATTTCCCCACAGATATCTCCGTTTCTGATATAGTTCCAGAATTCTGCTTCCCAAAGAGACAGTGGTTTGTTTAATAACACAGTCAGCAACTAAGTTTTAATTACATCTTTACTCAAGGTGATATAAAACTTCCTGAGGTCCCCAAACAACACAGAGTGAACAGTAGTAATACTTTATAATCAATAGTTCAGTGTTCACAGGGTGAATAAATGTGAACGTTATAAATCCTCAAATGTTGTTTCAGGGTTAAATATATGCATTTCTGTAGGTTTCAATTTGAAGGCAAATAGCCTATATACAGTAAAAATGATAATAATGGATGTGTTTCTAACAACATGTTTAATTAGCAGTAAATATAAATTGATGTAAAAATGTAGAAAATATGTAGAATAAAAATATACAATTTGAGAACTTACCAGAGTGAAATGCTAAGTTGATCAATCTAAGTTTAACCTCATAAAATATTCCTATTTTTTATAACTCTTTAAAATTCCTATAGAGTGGGATTTACAAACTGAAGTGTCCACAGGAGTCAGATAAG
This sequence comes from Canis lupus familiaris, assembly GCF_011100685.1. Lineage (NCBI taxonomy): Eukaryota > Metazoa > Chordata > Mammalia > Carnivora > Canidae > Canis > Canis lupus. Next base: position 83,393,077 of record NC_049224.1, read on the forward strand.
TAAAATCAAGAAGTAAAATCAGCAGGATGGGGCGCCTGGCAAACTGAAGAGTATAAGCCTTAAAAAAATGAGTGACAGGCCTTTAGCTCTTCTAAATCTTGCTGAGAACAAATATAAATCTAATATTTTAGATTAATTTTTCAAGAAAAGGAAAGACTGGGATTTTTATCTGAACCTTCTTGACTATAAAATGTAAACAACTCTATTTCTAAATCACTAAGCAACTCAAATCAGCTATATGGTCCAACAATTTTCAAGTTCTGTCCTATATCATAGCAGGATATTACATATTACCTTCTGTTTTTTCTTCTTTTCAATCTCTCCATTCTTTAATTGGCATGACCTGGCTCCCTGTTATCCATCCTCTACAAATAAAATCCTCAAATCTAGCTGTGTCATCCAGGAATCTATCCCCAGATAGAGGGTATGCTCATTCTTGATCATGTACCTTTGCCCATGGTGTGCAAAAAAAAAAAAAAAAAGGATTAGTCATCAGTTTTGCCTTGAGTTAGCAACACTTTTTGAATGCTTACTAGGAAAAGTAGGACTATATATTTTTTGAAACGGAGGCAATCAGAGGTGTGAGGAAGGAATTTCATCCCCTACCCCTATCAAAGTCCTGAGCCTGACATATTACCAATAAGAAAGAGTTTTTGGTCATCTTCATTCATTTATTTAATCCAATTTCTTTAAGAACTTACCAGTATTGGCAATGTGTTAGGAGTTGAGGGTACAGAAATCATTAAAAGTCTCGGACTTTCGTTTCATAGAGTTTATTAAGGGAAAGCAGAGGGAAAGACAATAGACAAATTAGTTGTATAAATATCAATTTACTCACAATTCCAAAAGCCACATCGATGAGATATAGTGTGCTATGAGAATATATAACAAGGTGTTCAGCTAGATCAGGGGACCATGAAAGCTAACCTTTAATCTTGAACCTGCAGAATACATAAGAGTTAGCAAGGTAAAGAGAATAAATGTCAAGGTAGAGCACGTAGCATGAATACATTTTTACATTTTGTCCCATTGCTTCATCATATGCATTCCCACACACACACATTTTTTGAAACTCCTGAGCATCAGTTGAATAAATCATGCCCCTTTAACTACAAATAACTCCCCTTGCCATTTATTTTTGAAGAAATCGTATTTTGAGAAATGTATTTCTCATTATCAGGAATTAATTCTATTGGAAAATTCTCATTCATAATGGACTAGAATTTTAGCTTCTTTCAGGTGGAAAGAGAATATTATCTTCTAAATAGTTTCTGAACTTTTATATTTTTTTTACCTATATTTAACTTGGCAATATTTCTTAAAGAACCTGACTTTATCAGGTATTTTCAAAGTATAATATCTCTGCTTCTCTCATGTTTTTTCACTATTTGGAACATCATTACAGTGTGAATATTTGCCTGCAGTCTTGGAACATGGTTATCCTGAGTTAGTGTTATTACCTAATTACAATAGTAAGTTCAAGTGTTCGAAAATAGATATAAAACAATCACAAATGACTCTTGTTAAGTACTCGATTTGCCTGATGGGAACAGACCCACACGATCATATGCAAAAGGATCTTATTTAGCCAGGAAGATTCATCATTCTGAGTGTATCTTCATGTTTTAGAGGAAGGTCCTAGAACATTAGCGTATAAATTATGAGATCAGTAAAGACAAATTCTTCTGCTCATAATGATGCTTTCAGTTAAATGTTGTCATAATGCTTTAGGTTAAAATATTGATGATATTAATTTCTATTTTTTCATTTAAGACTAATTTCATTCTAGTTCAATATGTTTTGAGTTAAAAAAAACATTTAAGGTGCATGTTAATTTTCTTCTGATTCGTTTCTTTAGTTACTCTTTTCTGTTCAACTAGTCCATATGGAATAGAATAGGAGGGCTTCTCCTGAATGGCACTAGGAAAAAATTTATTTTTATTGTAGCTGACTAAAGTGAAGATGGAAGAAACACTTTTGCATGTCAACTAATCTTGGTGTCTACCTCCCAATGCTATAGTTAATTTAAAATGAAGCAAAACAGCTAATTCAATACTCAAGCATTATATTTCAACCCACAGCTATGATTTTAGCTAAAAACCACTGTCTGCTTTGAATTTTAACAATTTGTAAAGTCACCTCAATGTATCTCTTAAATATATACGAGAAGTAGATGCGATATAGGATAAACACTGCTTATGGGGAATGGGCTGTTAGGGCCTGAATTCGAGCTGGTCAGTTAGAATTTCTCTGAGGTCTCTTGACATAGTGATAAACTCATGTGAAACTTACACAAAAACGATGTTCTGAAAGAGCAGAATGGCTAAAAATGGGGTTAAATATGTGCTACATGTCTGCATCAGAATACTAATATATTTAGTTTATTCAAAATTAGACTTACTCAAAATTAATCTAACATATTCATTATGATAATAAGCATGGATTTGAGTCACTCTAAAATGCGAAATGTAATTTTAAAATGTATTGTGATTTGGGGAAGAAAAATGAAAAGCTTAGAGGAAATGCCATATTAGCACAGGTATATTTAAAGGCAGAAGTAATGAGTTTCTGTTATATGATTTTAATGATATTTGTATTACCCAATAATGGATTTAGACTTTATAATTAATAATAAAAAATAAAGTTCAGTGGGATTTAGTTCTGCCTTGGAACTAATATAGCTTAATTTCTTCCTATGATATTATTTTTGTTTTCATAAAGCTAATATTTGATGTTCTCTGGGTTTGATTCTATTTTCTTATCCATTTACCACTTTTCAATATGAAGAAACTTATTTCAGGTTAATGACACAGACTGTAAGTAAAAAGTTTGTTCACCAAAGAAGGTATAATGCTTCATAAAAATCCCCCTTTTTTTTGCCAAGATATGATTACCTAGAATATGTACTTGAAACTGATCTTTTCTGTCAGGCCTGAGCCAGAGAGAATGTATCATAAAATAGCCTAGAACAGAATTCTGATCCAAAGCAGTATCCAGTTCAAGCTAGTTTAGCTGATATTTTAAAAGTGTTGTGAAATGTGTTTGATGCATCTATGTATACTAGTCCCCTGCTCAGCAGGACCAAATGCTCTATTATATAAAGCATTACCCTTTCCTTCAACATGATTATGAATGTATTTTCTTATGTTATTATACCAGTTGTGCCATGATGTCAGAAGAGAATCTATCATTTCACAAAGGTACACATATAAATCCTGTCCTCCGTAGAGCCATATTGCAGGCAATGAATGAACAGAATCAGTTCAATCACATGATTATTCAACTACACTTACCCAATGCTCATTTCTAGGTTCGGAGATTCAAATAACAACACACCGAAACAAGGTCTGAGAGATTAATACAACCAAAGTCTATTATAATATGCGGATGTAATCCCCTTGGGTTTTTTATTTGGACAAATTAAAGAAAAGAAATTCAGAAAAAAACAATGGATGCAAAGACTGAGAGCTAATTAAAATAGCAGACATTGATGGGGCTCTTATTTATGACAGGTACTATATTAGCCATCCTTAAGCATATTATGCTCTTTACTTTTATAGTTTGCTTGATGCATGTAGGTTAATTTTACCAATGTTTCCTTACATTTCAACACATTTGCTTTAACATTCATTTGTAAGAATAGGTACATTTCAGCAATATTAAAATTGCATCAATTTGTTCCCAATCTACTATCAGTTAAGCCACAGTTTATTTATGTTTATTTTTCTTCAAATAACAAACTATTTTTATTAGTAAATAGCCTAATCCACTCTTAGAATTTCAAAAGTACTGAGTTATTTAGGTGAAAAAACTTGACAGATTTTATTAACTCATTTTTCAAAAGACTTGAAATATATCAAAATAAAAGACCATCTTATGTCAAGTAGATTTCAAACAGTTCAGATGACAATAATAATAATACAGCTGACCCTTGAATAATGCAGGGGTTATGAGGGCCCACCCTTACACAGTCAAAAATCCACATATAATTTTGATTCCCCAAAAACTTAACTATGAATAGCTTACTGTTGACCAGAACTCTTACCAATAACATAAATAGTTGATTAATACATATTTTGTATGCTACATGTATTATATACTGTATTGTTACAATGATGTAAGTTAAAGGAAAGAAAACGTTATTGAGAAAATTAAATGGAAAATATATTTACAGTCCTATACTGTATTTATCAAAAAAGATCCACGTAATAGAGGACCCACGCAGCTCAAACCCATGTTGTTCAAGGGTCACCTATATTAAGCAATCTAATTACACAAAGCAAAAGGTGACTCACAAAGCCCATGCTCCTGGGTTTTATAATATAAGCTATCTTTTAAAAATAAAACAATTATGAAACTTCATAAATCATTTAATTTCTTACTATTGGGACCCATTTTGCAATAAAAATTATTTCAAAATTATTTACACTTATTATTGGCATAGTATCATAAGGATATTTAGTAGAAATATGTTACCCAATTTCCATATGTAAAAGTTTAAACCAGTGATTTTCATACCTGTTTTAAATTTAGAATCACCTATAAGAGAGTTTCTAAATTTCCTTTCCTAAGACCCACCCAAGTCCAATTCAAAGAATATCTTTGAGGATGGTACCCAGCAAAGATGCTTGTAAAATCTCCCCAGGTGATTCTAAAGTTTAAGAACCACTGGTCTACCAAAGCAAACTACTATCTGGGGAAGAAATAATCTACTAGGATACAACAATATTGGTCTACTTTGTAAAGTAATTCCTCCAAGTAAAAATTGGAGCATTTCCCTCCAAAAGAGCCTAATAATTATCCTCTAAAGTACAATATGGAATCAAGTATTTTCCTAATCTTTCCTTTAATACCCCATTCAACAAGCACTTTGCATGATAAGAGTTGTTAGTTAAAAATACGGGGGGGAGGTAAAGTGTCAGAAAAGTATTACACTGATGCATTATTTAGATGAGATTATAAATAATATTGCTATTAGACTAACACAAGAAAGATAACCTTTCACTGAGTTGCATGTAACAGAGACCATTTAATATACTTTGCGAGGTGAACAGGTCTTCCCTGTGCCTACTTATGTCACATGCTGCCCTAAAATAATTGCTTTTAGAATCAGTAGTAAATAGATAACAAACATTGGAATATTCGAATCTGAAGTATTAAAATACAAAAATAAAATAATAAGTAGAAAAGAAAAGAAGGCCATAGGCAAACTCATTTCATAGAATGAATAAAAGAGTCCTGAGTTTAACAGTCAGAAAATAGGAGTCCTACCTACCATCTCTTTGCTTTGGCAAATTACAAATGATTTGAACTTAATTCATTGTTAGTTTTGTGTTTTCTATGGTGGTTTATTAAAAACTAAAGAATCCTGGTGATTCTAAGTCACCATAGCAGATGAGGGGTAACACTGATGAATGTCAGTGCTATTTAGTGCTCATCACTATATCACAGGGCTACACATGTCAGAGCTCTATATGCATGAAGTTATGGAGAAACTGGTACCCTCACACATTGTTGGTAAGATTAAGAAATGATGCATCCATTCACTTTGGAAAACAATTTGGCAGTTCCTCAAAACGTTAAATATAAAACTATCATATGACTTAGAAATTCCATTCCCAAGAATATACCCCAAATAAATGAAAACATGGGTCTACATAAACACTTGTTATCAGGGCACCTGGGTGGTTCAGGGGCTGAGCATCTGCCTTTGGCTCAGGTCATGATCCTGCAGTCCTGGAATCGAATCCTACATCAGTCTCTCTGTGGAAAGCCTGCTTCTCCTGCTGCCTATGTTTCTGCTATTCTCAAGTAAATAAAATATTAAAAAAAAAAACACTTGTATATCAATGTTCATACATGAAAGCCAAAAACGGAACAATTCGAATGGCTATTAAGTGATAGTGGATAAATAAAATGACCATTCAGTGGAGTCCATGCAATGGAAGTTTATTTGACAATCAAAAGGAATGAAATGCCTACTGTGACATGGATGAGCCTTGAAAATACTATGCTAAGTGAAAGAAGTCAATCATAAATGTCTAGAATAGGTGAATCTGTAGAGACAGAAAATAGATTGTTGATTATCTGGGACAAGACACAGAGTAAGAAGGAATGAGAAGTGACTGCTAATAGGTTTTTACATCACTTTTTTTGCAGGTGATGCAAATGTTCCAAAATTAGATTATGGTGATGATTATACAACTCTGGAAATACACTGAAAGCCACCAAATTGTATACTTTAGGTAGATATGTTGCATGTATGATATACAAAGTATATGTCAATAAGTATGTTTTTTTTAAAAAAGCTTTATACATACTGTTAGACTGACTGATAGATTTGGCTTCATAAAAGGCACATGAGGGGTGCCTGACTGGCTCAGTCAGTTAAGTATCGGACTGTTGATTTCTTCTCAGATTATGATCTCAGGGTGTAAGATTGAGGCCTGAGTGGGCTCCAAGCTCAGTGTGAAGTCTTCTTGAGATTCTCTCTCTCTCTCTCTCTTTCTCTCTCTCTCTCTCTCTCTCCTTCTTCCCTCCCCTCTCCTACTCTTCCTCTCTCTAAAATAAATAAATAAGTAAATCTTAAAAGAAAAAAAAGGAAGGCACATGAAAACAAGAGAGTTCCTTGGAGATGAAGCCTAGTGTGTCCAGGATCTGGGGATGGATTAAAGGCAAATTACTATTGAAAATGCCTCAAAAAAAAAAAAAAAAAAGAAAAAGAAAAAGAATAAGAAAAAGAAAATGCCTCCAAAAGGATCCGAAAGGATCAAGAGAATGGTTATTGTGAAACTAATGGAGATAATCTTACACTATCTGCTTTCTAAGCCTTTAAAAGCTATTCCTATCAATAAAACTTAAAAGTCTGTGTCTAATGTTTGGTTATATACTTGAAATACAATTTTTCTCCCAGAATATGTTGGAGGATAACTGCTTCTATCTATGTTTGAATTCTGTTCTGGTTCCAGTCCTCACACCCATTACCACAGAGGAAAATGGGTTAAAGTTTTAGGATGTGTTTTATTCTAAAGAAAAAGGAGGCAACTGCCAAGCCTCTTATATTTATATATGTATTTACAAGCCAGAAAAATGGACTCTGGCTTGATTGAAAACCCCAGAGAAGGACCTGTATTTCCTTTATGAATTAAATTCCTGAATCAAGTGATCTCCTCCTCTGATGTTCACATTCCTCATCTGGGCAAAATGACTTTTATAGATAGGATTGTGGTATGAACAAAATGACCTAATATGTGAAAACCATAATTTGTATTTCAGAAAAAAAAATAGAAGAAATACTTCACTTTGCCACAGCTATGTTGAGTTCATCCTCTGTTCACTTTAACTGGCACTAAATATGGCAATTAAACTATGTTAAGCAGAGTTTTCTCTTTAGTGTAAGTTTTAAGAAAAGATCAAAGTCATACGTAGTATAGAGGGCATAGGTCATGACACTGGCTTCTGTTTGGATGTTGTCTTAGACCATCTCACACTCTCTTTTACAACCGTATCCAGTCAATAAGTTTTGTAGCTTCTTTGTTGACTTCCTCATTCTCTTTCTATCCCCATTTTTGCTTCCTCACTAAATCTATTTTTATGTTTCCTTAGACTCTTCAGACATTCCCTTGGTTTTGTTTGTTGTTGTTGTTGTTGTTGTGTTTTTCTTTCTTTTTTTATCAAAGATTTTATTTACTTATTCATGAGAGGCATAGAGAGAGAGGCAGAGACACAGGCAGAGGGAGAAGCAGGCTCCATGCAGGGAGCCCGACATGGGACTCCATCCCGGGTCTCCAGGATCACACCCCGGGCCGAAGGTGGCACTAAACCGCTAAGCCACCAGGGCTGCCCTTGTTGTGTTTTTCTTATAATGTAGAATAAAATTTGTAAAATGAAATATCTCTTATGAAAGTAGCCTCACTGCTATAATTAGTAGGCTCCCCACCCTCTTTCCAATATCGAAGTCATGACAAAAGTTAGTTTCTTGATCACAACAGCCATGGGAGCTGCTATGGCAGCCCTCCTCCATGTATTCATTTAGGATCCAGCTGGCAGGGTCTCTCCCATCTTCTGCAGGTGGCTTCTAAAGGTGGCTTCACATCAACATTGGATCCAGCTGGTGGAGGGAAGGGTATAGAGAGAATAGTTTGGAATATCTTTGTGCTAGGCCTTGGAGTATTGCCCATAACTTCCACTCACATTCCTCTGGCTAAAAATAAGTCAGCAAAGCACATACAAATGGAAAGGAGCATAGAGAATTTAATATTGCTTTGTACTCAGAAAAAAGAGGGAAATATAGCTTTTGGTTATTGGGTAGAAATTTCTGCCATTTTCCAAATATAACTCCTCTAAGTGGAAGCCATTATAAACAGGGCTGAGATGGAATAGATGTAAGCAGTTAGAGGTGGAAAAGGCAGGAGTGAGAGAGCTCAGATATAGGTTTTTGTTTTTGTTTTTATTTTTGTTTTTGTATTTTTGTTTTCTTCCATGATGGAAGAGGCTTAGCCCATTGGTAGCATATCGGGGAATATCTATGTTGATGGGAAAAGCACTCTTACACCAAATTCGGAGAAGCAAAAGAAGCATAGCTACTGAGATATGTTTTGTTGTTTTTGTTTGTCTTGTTGAAAGTCTTTCATCATATTAATCGAAGTTGAATAAAAATTATAAAGAAACTTGGAGAGGTATCCTAGCCTTCCCCCTTTTTCCAAAGATCCCTCTAGCTAGTAGTCTATCCAAAAAAAGTCATAAAATACAATATGAGGGTTTTTTTTAAAGAATAAACACAACATCTATACAAATATCCTATAAGAAATATGTGAAAAATAGAGGTAAAACTTAACTAACAAGTAAAAATGCAAAGAAAAATGCCATCTAAAGATGACAAAATTGTTAACACAGTATTAGAAATTAGATAAAAATGTTAAGAAAAATAAGGAGAAACTGTTTAATCATATTTTAAAATAAAATGGTAAATTTTAAGAGAATTAAACCTATTGACTAAATTGAGGTGAAAAAGACACAAGCTAATTTGTTGCTTTGCTCCTTGTTCATATCAGAGAGCCATTAGAATTTGTCTGAAAATGAAGATTGGATGTATTATACAAGAGTATATATCTTATACATACACTTATAGTAACTGCTATACCAAAGATGCAAACATTCCTAAATATAAGAGCTATAATTGTTTAACATATGAGTGTTTAGAATCATTTATAAGAGGAACAGAAATTCCGAGTACTTTGAGGTATTTTTTATGAACTCAGATGAGCCAAAATTTAAAATTAACTGCTTGCTCTATCACTAAGGCTATTAGAAAATAGGTTCTCTTCTACACTGCTTCTGAGAGTGCAAAAATGGTATAAAAGCTAGGGAAAGGTAATTTATTTATCATCTAATATCTATTATGATTACAAAAAATGTATTTTTGGTCCAACAACTCCATTTCTTGGACTCTATCCTATTGATTTTCTTGCATGCATACAAAATGCCATTGTGCAGTGCTCCTCTCTGAAATATAATATAATTATACTATAATAAAAAAGATTAGAAACAACCCAAATGCCCATCTGTAAGAGACTAATTAAATAAAGTGATATGTCCACACAATGAAAATACAATATAGATGTGAAAAAGAACAGGGAAGATCTATCCTATAAGTAGGGAATACTGTCAATTTAAGAAAAAGAAGAAAAGAAAAAGGGAAAAAGGGTCTACTGGGGATAGATAAAAATTGGGCATATGGAGATGGAGAATAAAACTTATCTGTCTCTTTTTTCTACCGTTTAAATTTTTAATTGGTTGAATGTATTTTTAATTGGTTGAATGTATTATTCATTCAATTAAAAACATATTTGTTTATTATATATACACATAATAAATGAATGAATATATATATATGAAAACTACAAATGGTTAGTATATACCATATATACAGCAATGAATCAGAGACAGGCACAGAGCTCCTCTGGATTTCAGGGTGCTTACATTTAGTCAGAAAATATCTGGCATTTAAAACTGTTCTTTTAAATATTGATTTTTCTACTGCTACTTAATATAATTTTAAGTTCACGTACTACCTATGTCCCATATCCTACTGGGCAGCCTAATTTTTAAAGAAACTACACATAACCATACATAACAACATAACACTAATCATAATGCAGAGAGTGAAGACTTCAAAGCAGTATTTTGAGTGTTTGTTCCCAAAATAAAGGCTGTAAAAGTTTCCACAGTCTGCTAGTATGAGGTTAAACAAAATTTTGTAGAAATTTGAAAAGGAAAGGATTTCTAGTTATCAATTAAAATATGAAATAGGTAATAAGAAAAATACCACTTGGGCACCTGTTAAAGTCTCAAACCCTTGAGATAATTTCATCCACAGGTTTGATTTTAATGAAGTCAGAACTATTGATGTGATTTCTAAAGCAGCATTACAGGACACAATTGTTGCACAGGACTCCACCCTCAGTTTCCACTGAACAGAATATGCTATCAGGGGGAGTTATTCCATACAGGAAAAGATTACACTGATTTACTACTGTTCAGGGAAACTCTCACATCATAGATGAAAAGATATTATTCATACTTGTCCTTTACAAGGAAAAAGCAGATGTATAACTGATACATTTTGTATTTTAACTAGGAATATCTCTTAAAATTAATATATGCAGAAACTTCTCATGTATGCAGAAAATCAGGTTAGTAAAAGGAATAACTAAATAGGAAAGTCACTCAGATAAGAGAATAGAAATTTCCCAATACCTTGAATGGTTCCTGTTGAACAAGTCACTCTCTCAATTACATCACTTTCCTAAAATATATATAATTACTTTTACCTACTGTAAACATGATATGAGTTAAGTCTCACTGTGTGTACTTTCTTGCATTTTTATTGTTTTCCTGAAAATATTTCAATATGCTTTAATGTACACAACTTGATGTATTAGCTCTAGCTAATCCATTTTCAATATTGTATTGTATCCCACTACATAAAGAAACCTCAAAGTTTTTATTACATTATACATGTAGGATATTTTAAAGAGTAAGCAAACATTAGTATTTCTTATTTGTCCTGTTATGAATAATGATTAAAGGAAATGTTTTATACATTTAGGAACAGAATGGCAAGTCCTGGGTTATATTTTATCTTTACTAATAATTGCTTTAATGTTTTTTTCCTATATTAATGCAGTCTCTCCAGTTCTCTTTGTTCAGTGTTTTCCTTGTGAAGATATATTTTTTTATTTTTTTAAATTTTTATCAGTAACTAGGTCATTCAATGATGATGGCAAACCGGGACAGATTATTCATCACCAGCACACGTAGCCTTAAAGAAAACCAAGAGTAGAAGGAAAATGATCCCAGATATAATCAAAGAAATAAAGGAAGGAAAGAGGAGCTTGAGAAAGAGTATATAGAAAATAACATCTGATATAAGAAATAGTACTTTTGTTGACCTACCAGGTTAAAGTGTATATAGAATTTAAAAAGATTTTATTATTAAAACAATAGTGAAAGATATAGAAAATATGAATGGAATTCAATATATCTAATTCTCTGTCATTATTGGAGGAGGGCAAAGAGAAATAATTTGTATTAGACATTAATATGATAATGATACATGCCCGAATTTCTACTGTGTTGCTCCACAATATAGTGTTTTATGATGATATAAATTATATATTTGCACTGTTCAGTACCATTGCCTAGCCATAAGGAGTACTTGAAATGTGGCTTCTGTGCAGATTTTAAGTTTTACTCAATTTTTAAAATTCAATTTTAATCAGACCTATGTAGCTAGTGGCTATCATAGTGCATAGCAAAGCTCTAATGTAATAATTTAAATGAGAAAAATTAATAACTAGTTAATAGAGAAAAAATGGTCTAAAAAGCATTTAGTTAAGCCAGAAACATAAGAAAGTAGAGAAGTATTATTGAAAATGAATATTTTGAGAGAAATGTTTGTTTGCTTCTGCCAGTTACCCTGGTATTGCTTTAAATTAAAATATTGTTTTAAAGTTTTTGTAAAAATAGGAAAAGCTTGAATTTCATTACAAAGGCATGGGGCATCCGTGGCTATGAATTCTGAGTGGAAATATATAACTTTTCCTCCTTCTTGAGTCCCCACTTTGAGATAGGATAGTCTCTTAGTGTTGAGTTTTTCTCAGCAGGATTTATTTCGACATCACCCCTTACATTGCAGCTGGAGCCTCTGAATTATCTAGGAAATGTTCCACTTTGGTTGTATGCTAGATATTGTCTCTTACCTACAGTCCTTAATCCAGTGCATGCATTTTCTGACTCAAGATTTGTCAGACATCTGCAGTGGTAAATTCCTCTTTGGCACTAGGTAGCTCATAAAATGTCTAGTTTCACCTTTTCTTTGATTCTGAATTTCATGCCAGTTCAGGGATGCACTTTTTATTACTTTCCTAATCACTCAGAATATTAGCTTTTTTGGTTTGGAAGGACTTTTAGTTTCCCTACTACATCATGCTATCACAAACATAGGGTGATATGTTCTCTGTGATATTTTAGCCAATGCGACAACTGTTTATTACTCGCCTACATATATTTTTGGCTTTATCATTTATCCTTAACTGCGCTATTTTGAAATTTAAAATTATACATTATTACTACTGAAAGAAAAAAATATTTGTACTGGAAATAATATAAAATCTAAGTCTTACATTCCCCATTTTCTAAGAAGTATTGTGAAAACTAGAGTCTAAAATGACATAAAATAACTTAGTTCTCGAGACTTCTGTAATGTGTAATGCCTACAGTATATGTTTCTCCCTCAAAAGGAAGACAGAAATAGAAGGTAAATTAAGAAATAAGTTATTAAATACCAAGGTCTGGTGGACACAGAACCAGGTTGATTGGTAGGAAGATTGAGGGGTTTTGGTTTGGTTTGATTTGGTTTGGTTGTTTTGTTTTCGGTTGCTTTGGCCTTCCTATGGACCTGTGCCATGTGATCTAACTCCTCTGTGACTTCCTTTTGCCATGATACAAATAAGATGTGTATAATAAGATAATCTAACAATCACACACAGAGACACACAGACACACTCACAATCAGAAGCCAAGCCAGTCTTTCAAGTGAGGACAGCCTCATTTTTTTTTTGGCCTTTGCATCTCACTTTATCTAATCTCTCTTTCTTAATAGAGAAGCAGTATTTGTATCCTTTTTCTGTTCTCTACTTGTAGAATAAGTAGGTTGTTTTTACTGATTGCTTTGAAGATTTTAAAACTTGTGCCTCTAGTCTATGGCCTAACCACTTCTGCTAGTAGTAAGACAGATTATTCTCATTATTTTCAAATAATAGAAATAAAACTATTTGAAAATTCTTAAGGAAAAAAGGCACAGTGCTTTTTCAAAGATAATTTGTAACCAAGAAAGCAACAAACTGTTGAGAGCATAAAATCAGTTAGGATTTCCTATGAACCAGATTAATAATAGCAATATGTCTGACTGTATAAACCTCGATACTTAGACATTGAGATTTACAGAATATTCTAATAAATTCATTATCAAGCATTTACAAGCATCTACTATTTTGTCTTTTTTCCTATGAATTTTTTTAAATGTTATGCCTACACTTAAGTCCAATCACAGAATCAATAAGTTTTGCAATGTAAAGTAGTTGTTGAAGGAAAAATCCTGTACATACATAGGGTAACACACCACAGAGACACTTTTCAACTATCGAACTTTGTTGCACAGACATGTTTAGTTATTTTCCTTGGTCTCCATTTCTTTACAATGTAAAGACATAGAGCTAATGTCTGTTTAACACTTAGAGTGGCACTTTGTGCATAAGAAGTATTGGATCAAAATATTTTTTATGGAAAAAATATAGAATATACAGTGCAAAATACGAATTTATATCCTGGCTATTTGGGGTTCTCCGGATAGCTTTGACTTTCTCAACAATGAATGGAAAGATTATCCTTCCCTAACAGGTCTATAGTGAGAAGTGACATGTGTAAAGTTTCTAGCACTGTTCTTGACATAACCAGTAAACGTTACCTCCTCTTCTTCCTCTACGCTTTTTCCATTCTGTATCCCAAAACTCTGTCTTCATTGACAAAACAACTGAGACCCAGTGATTTACCCCAAATTAGGAACTACTTGCAAGTGATTGGCACTTGGCATTGTGGGTTCTTTACTCTTGCCAAGACACAGTTGTTATACACCATTTGACAGTAATCATACATTATCCTGAATGTGCTGCTATTGTTCATTTATCGCTGCATTTTGAATAGACTCTTTCTTATTCCAGTTCAACATATGTTACGAGTTTGTATGGAGTCTTTGGAACCAAATCGGTCCCATTTTCTTTTTGATGATAGAACAAAGAGAAGGCTGGCAAAAGATGGCAGGGATTTTTTTTTCATATTTTTTAAGGCAGCTTATCTTTTTTTTTTTACCTTACAATTTTTAAGATATAAAATACCACAAATCGTGTTCTAAGAACAAGTTTTATTTAGTGTGTTATTTTAAATAATATTAAAATGAAAAAGTAATATTGTTTCTTTAAATGTCTGAGTCTTAACATTTTTTGCCGCAGTTCTAAATGTCATTCTATTACATGTTAGGGTCAGTTTATTTTTAATTCCCTAGAGGAGTGTATCTCAGGGCATATCTAAGTTTATAATAAAAGCCAATGAGAAAATCAATTTTAATACATAGGAATTTGATTTATAGGCAACTGTTCAGAAACATATCTATTCAGCAAATGAGATATGCCTCTGTGTTTGAATATGTAAGGACTTATCCAAATAGAAAAAAGGAATATATATTTTTATATTTTGGCATCTTTTTTTTTCAGAGGTTTCCAACACATTTTGTTTTGTATATCTTGGCATCTAATTATTTTTCAAAATATTCTGAGAGAGAGTGAATAAAGTTCTTACTAAAAGTTTAGAGATAAGGGTTTGGATAAATGCTTATACATGCTAGGCAAAATAAAGAACTGAGTTAGTTTATTAGATACTCCAAATTAGAAAAGCACTATTTAGCCTAAGTTGTAAGATTAATAAAAAAAATTAGTTTTGCTTTCTAATATCTGGATAACTACTACATTCCCCAACTTCAACACAGACGTATGCAGTAATGATGTTCTCATGATATTAAGAGCCTATCAAACTTCACATTCTTTTCTGGAAAAGCAGCCTTGATCCGCTTCTTAAAATTCTTTGCCTTCTTCCATGTGACCTTGACAGGCTAACAAAAACTCTTGTCACAGGAATGGTTGCATGAACCAGAGGCAAATGAGGATAAGACAGTCATAAGAGAGGTCATCTCTGTGTAATTTGGTTTAAGGTATTACCCCATTGCTATCTTTTACATTAAAGTATAAAATTCATGCACAAGCACCATTTCACTCTTTGATTCTATGACTTTGACTCAAAGAGTAGAATGGTATTTGAACCCACCATAGTCAATAATAATATATTGTACCCTTAAAATGGGTTGAAAGGATAGATCTCATGTTAAGTGTTTTTTTTTTTTCTACAATACATTTTAAGTTGTGTGTATAAAGAAAATATGGCAAAGATAAGCTGAGAGTAATAGATCCCTAGTTCTAAGGGTTGGAAGATTTGATCAAGATGACCAGCACAAAACATGTGTCCTACAGAACATCAGATTTGCTGAAAAAATCCTGTGCGGTTTTGTGAAAACTGAGACATCTTTTCATGTTGAATTTCTGTTTTACACTACTGTTGGAGTTCAATTTTTAGTTTTGGACCTCTCCACCCACACCTATTATATATGTATTTTGAGATCCCCTTACACAAATTAGTTTCAATTAATTAAAAAGTTTTACATGCTTATCTAAGTGTATCAGTGCTTCAGGCCTTAAATATTTAGTAAGCTTCACAAAGAATTGGAAGAAGAGCTGATTGTCATCTGGAATGTAGATGGCCCTGTGTGTTGTCTACACGTAGTTTGAATTCACAGGTCTACCGTCACCTACCTAGAATTTTTTGGTTTCCCAACTGAAATAGAATATAAACTCCATACTTGCAAAATCCATTATGGCCAAGTGTTTATTACATGTACAGTCAACTAAGACCACAGAGTATAAAAATTGCTCTCAAGGTGTATAATTTTATGGAGGCTATTGGTGAAGAACAAGTTTCAAAGATAAATATTTTTGCTATAGGCTCAGAGTGGCTATATTTCTGGTGAGGGAAGTCCCCATGCTCTCTAGCTATTGTGTATATCTTTATAACAAACTTCTAGAGCATAAGGCCTTTGAATTTGCTGTATTTTTCTTCCTGGAATGCTTTGTAAATAGACCATAACATGATAGACTTATTTTCTCCACTTAGGTTCGGCCCCAAATATGATATTCTTCTCTAATCAACCAGTGCAAGGCTGCCTGACTCCATCACTTCCATTCCCGTTAGATTCCATTTTACCACTGTATATACTTCCCAGCATTCAGTACTATTCACCGATCTGTTCATTTATTGTAATATATGTTAACTACCTTGTTCACTCACTAGTTTATAATTTTTGCGAACATAAATCTCCTTTCTTGCTCATTACTGAAATCACAGCACTGAAAAGAACATTTTTCATATAGAAAGACCTTAATACACATTTCAAGGATTGAATGTGCCCAGATATTTATGTGTTTCCCACAGACACTATTCCCAGAAGATATAAAGTAGAAATTTGCAAAAGTGAATAATAAACTCATAATTCAAGTCACAATTCAGTTTAATAAATTAAAGATATTGAATAGTCCTAGAGTTAAAACAAACTCTGTTCAAAGTTTTGTTTTGTTTTTAACCAGAAGTCCCATTCTTATTTTTAACAGGACTCTAGTTAGTCAAATACTCATCCCTAAGAATTAGTGTTCACTGGGACATGTTTTGTTCATTGCTAATGCAAGGTAACCTTGGTATGCCCCTTTCTTGAAATCTTGAAGAGATTAATTAATGCAGAGGGAAGACAGGTACACTGTTTTATTCACCTAAGGAGTCATGTGGTAAAGTTTTTAATTGACTGTAATCCTCTTGTTTTGTCTGAAACAATATATTCTGGGCTGCATATTTGGTCTCAAGAATGGAATTTAGTAGGATTATTGGTGCAGCAAAATCGAGTCAATGTGAAATTCATCAACCCCAGATCTCTATTAATTATCATGTCACCAAATTCACTGCACACATTCAAGATACCCCTGTAAGATCTCATTTCTCAAAACTGTATATATTACTAATATATTTTAATTTTTATTTTATTTTTAATATATTTGTTTAAAAGGACATGACAAATGTATGGAGAGTCTAAACTGGAATAATTAAATAGATCGTTCCATTTTTTTAAACAGTTTTACTGTGGTAATCAAAGGAATTCAGAGGAAAAACTGGCAAAGGCCATGCTCACCGAAGAACCAGAAAAGAACACTGAAAAATTAGTTTGTGTATGCTGTAATAGCAGTATGTGGCAAAGCACTTTATATGCATTATTTTATTTCTCATGTCAATATGAGAAATATATAAACATTTTTGTGTCATAACAAGCTGAGTCTCAAAGAAATTAAATAAACACTAGATCTCACTTTGCTATACCGTGCTATGGGTAAGTCACAAGCATGCTTCTTCATATTCTAAAGCCTGTACCCCCACACACACACCTGTGTCCCATGGCTGGTCATCATTTTACAAATAGCTTTCCACTAGTCAAAACAAGTCTGGCTTCTCGTTACAGAAACCAAAATCTATCTTCTGCCCATGAGTGTGTGGACGGGAAAGAAATCTGCCTGTAAAATGTCAAGAAGCATTGATTGAAAGCACAGAAGTCCATGAATAAAGGCAAACCTTGAAAAGATATGAAGGGAGAAAAGGAGGGGAAAAAAAGACAATCTCAAAGAATCAAAGCAATGGGGTCACTACTGAAGGGTAGCAGAACATGTCACCTCAAAATATCCCACGTTGGTATCTGGATTGCTTTGAGCTGGAGGCACTTAAAAACAGCAGGTGCAAGAAGGACATTCTGACCTCCCCTTTACTTCCTGAAAGCAGAAGATAAAACTTCCATGTGAAAGATGTCCTCCCTATAGCAGGAGGAAAGAAACATCTCTAATACCAGAGATAGAGAGTTGAGGCCAAGATAATTCTGTACAGACTTAGTTAAAAATAACTCTTATCCTTTAGATTCCTAATATACTTTACTTTTCCACAATAGTCTCTCCAAAATTATATGAAAATACTTACGTTTTGCTACTTTTTGGATCTTTTTCTTAATGAAGGCTACATGCCATGTAAAGCATATATTAAATAAATTTGTATGCTTTTCTCTTAATATTTCATAGGTTTGTTTGCTTATTTATTTATTAATTGGTGGGGAGGGGCAAAGGGGGAGGGAAAGAGAGAATCTTAAGCAGGCTCCACGCTGGGCTCAATCTTGCAATCCTGAGATCTTGACCTGAGAAGAAATCAAGAATTGGACACTGAACCAAATGAACCACCCAGGTGCCCCCATGTTATATGTCAGTTCAATCCTCTGCCCAGCCTAAGACTCTAAGAGGAAAGATTTTGTCTCCCCTACATTACCTATTTCTGATTCAATTACTAAAGTAAAAACTTGAGAGCTCCTAAAACTCCCATTGAATGATGACCATTGCATGTTCAAATAGTAACCTCAAAAATTTTTTATATTAATCTAACAACAGACTTATCACTTGAAGAAATGATTTCTGCTTAAAGCACCAACTGCCAGACATAAGGACTGAATCAATCAATAGATAGAGGATGCTAATGGAAACAGAAGAAGGGTGGCCTGTGCTTTCCATTTCAAACCTCTAATTTTTCAGTGACATATTCAGCATTCCTCTCAAATGATCTAAGGAGCGGTCTTTAAAAACTCTTGACATTGCTCTTGGTTGAATTTAATTCATAAACACTCCCCTACCCCCAGACAGGACTTTGGAGGATAAACTTACGTTTTTGACACTTACTTTTGACTATGTATTTAAAAGCAAAATGTTCCAGGCAATTGGTACAGTTGGTAAAGCATGTGACTCTTGGTTTAGCTCAGGTCATGATCTCAGGGTCTTGCTCAGCACAGAGACCATTTACACTCTCTCTCCTCTCCTTCTGCCCCTACCGCCCCACTCATGTACACTCTCTCAAATGATTAAATATATCTTTAAAAAATAATTTAAAATAAAAACATAACTGCAAATTTTTCTAAAGATGATAAAATATAAACAAAGCTTCAAGGATGCCTGGGTCGCTCTATCGCTTAAGCATCCAACTCTTGATTTTGTCTCAAGTCATGATCTCAGGGTCGTGAGATCAAATCCCATCTCAGGCTCTGCACTGGGTGTGGAACCTGCTTAAGATTCTCTCTCTCACACACATTCTCTCTTTCAAATAAATAAATAAATAAATAGGAAACAAAGTTTCATATTATTAAAAGAAACTTAGATTACTAGAATATTAACATGAGTAAAAAGAAAATAGAATAATTCTTCCTAAATAATATCTTTGCTGTTTAGTCTTTTGCTTGCAAGAAAGAATATGGTATTCTTCCTTCGTCTCAAGGATCCAGCACTGAGAACTGCAGAAATGTTGTTTAGCCATCTTCTGTAGAATGCAGGAATGGGAATGCTCGTTCTGCATATTAAGTGATTAATGAACCCTGGATTAGTTTTGACTGATTTGCTATTGAGCTTTTCGCTGGGAGAGTTTGTCAGCACTAAAGTTGCCTACAATGTTTTATATAGGAATTAAATCATCCCAGCAGCTTGCAGAAGGCTTGTATAACATTTCAGACAGTATTGAAAATTAAAAATATCCAAATAATATATATGCTGATAGAGTCACAATCATTTGGCAAAAAAAAAAAAAAATTGCACACATGGACTACATTAAACTAATAGCAGTCCATTTTGGTTCAACGAAGTAACAGCAATAAAAGATATTCATGACACACATCATGAACCGTTTAGAAAGGTGTCTCAGTACAGAAGAAAAATTATGTATTCTTTATAGAAAAACATCACCTGCTGCAAGTATGGCTTTCATTTTCACACTCAGGTGCTTCTGAAACACACAGGATTACGAATGCACCCATGGTTCAGGTGTGGCCTTGAAGTCAAAAGGGATATACACATTATCAATGTCCTCCATCTAATACATATTTTTCAACTGAAAAAGTAATATATAATTACTTCAGACAGATTTAAAAATGCACAAGGAAAAAAATAAATGAAAAAATTAAAATTGTTCCTTACTACCACTTTAGAAAAAAAAAAAAAAAAGCTCTGTAAATGGTTTAATAGCTTTGATTTTAAGCTATTTTCTACGTCATATATATTCAAACTTGGACTCAGAACACATACAAATATATACATAATTTTGTTCTCCATTTCTATGAACATTATTTTTATAAAATATTCTTTAAAACCTGATATTCATGGTTTCTCAAAATTGTCATCTTTTACTTACAACAAAATTCCACAATTAACTGAGGTTTTCTAAAAAGGATTTTATTTATTTATCTGAGAGAGCAAGAGAGAAAGATCATGAGCATGAGGGAAGGGCAGAGGGAGAAGCAGACTTCCTGCTGGGTAGGGAGTCCGATCCGGGCTCTATCCCAGGACCCCGGGATCATGACCTGAGCCGAAGGCAGATGCTTAATCAACTGAGCCACTGAGGCACCCTTAACTGAGCTTTTAATTTTTACCAAGATTTAGTATAAATAATAACATGTAGATTTTTATTTTTAAAGCGGAAGTACTGATTTTTGTAATGTACTAGATACAAGCTCTGAATTAACTTGGTTTTGTTCTTATTCTGACTTTACCATTTCTATCTATGTACACTTGCATGAGTTCTTATTTCTACACGTTTAGTGCCCTCAAATGAACACATGAATAATGATAATGGATTGGATATGTTGGACAGTTCTCCTAGGTGGCTCTCCTTTTACTGGTGCATTCAGGAATCCTTTCTCCTCCCTTCTTGTGACTATTCTATCTTATTATTCTATCTTATTTGCTTCCAGTTTCCATGATTGGAGGAGAGAGAGCATAACAGATCCAATGTGTTATGATCAGGTTAAGAAGTTAACACCAGCTCTCATGCTCCTGCTACTTTCCATTGCAGGGAAACTCAGGCACATTGTTTCCACCTAGTTGCATAGGGGGCTTAGAAAATGCAGATTTCCTGTATGCTCAGGAGGAAATTGGAATTATCAGTCACAGATACTTTACAGGGTCATTGGGAGACATCAATGAGATAATATATGGCATACTGCCAAATAAGTGACATTTCCAAAGGAGTGAGAAGAATAGCTTAGCTTTTAATGTCTAAAGCAGGGTGTTGATCATTAATGTGCATAATCTTAAGTAAGGAAGCCCTAGAGTTGAGTCCATGGTGGTTAATGAACCTAAAAGTTGATGCATAGATTGGCACTGCAGCATATGACAAAATATTTCTATTGGAAACTAGCAGCAGACTTGGAAGGCCTTACATTTTAACTCATTACTGAATCCTTAAAAATATATTTTCTTGATGATAAGGGTACCCGAATTATCCCATTTTTCATGTTATTTCCCTCCATTTTGCAAATGAAATTTTAATACCTAGAAACTATTTATTATACAGGGTATTTCAAATTTTAAAATTAACTATTGCTGGGATGAACGCTTTTTAAAATTTTTACTACATTCTTTTTTAATTAGGAATAGTTTCTTTGAAAAAAAAAAAAAGGAATAGTTTCTTTGAACAAATTACTGAAAGAGATATTCCTGGGTATGCTTAGGTAGTCATTCATTCATTCACTTTTTCTAGTATATTATGCTGCTTTCTTAAATATTCAGACATTGAGAAAATAAGATATCAAACATAGCAAACTTTCTTTTTTGTCAGCAAAGTAAAAAATATTAATTTTTTGTTAATTATTGAGTATTGATTAAATGGGAAGTACCATGCCAGCCAATGAATGAGTACTACTCAAAAAAATATATAATGTACGCTCCTGCATTTGAGGGAGCACAATAGGGTAGATAGAAAGAGAATTTTAAATGAAATAAATTTGTTTTTTAATATTAACTCTCTTGCCTATCAGCTGTGTGATCTTGAGTAACTTAATCTTTCTGATACAGTTTTCTCATCTTTAATTTAGAAATAATTCTTCTGGAATAAAATTAAATAATATATGTATATTGTGTTTAGCAGTAGTAAAAGACTATTTGTTGAGTTTTCATTATATGCCCAAAACTCACTGAATAGGAATTTAACCATAATTGAATAATAATTATAATAATATATTATAATTATATTATTTTATATAATCATATACTATAATAATGTATTATTATATGACTATAATAATTGTATATAATATATTATAGTAATTAATATTATATAATTATTATTCAATTATGATTGACTACATATTCAATATATAATTTATTATTATTATTATTATTATTATTATTATTAAGAACCCATATGTTGTCTTGGATCAGACACAGCTTGACAATGACACAGGTAGCATATGGCTGGGTATCATAAAAGTAGAGAAAATATTACCAGAGTGTGGAGAACAGGCTGCTGACAAGTGGTATGTTCAGGCAGCAATATGGAAAACTTAAAATAAGGACCTTATATAATTGAATTCAGTAGAGAAACAGAGATAAAGTGGAAGATGCTGACTGTTGGATATTACAACAGAGCACAGAAGGATGGCATTTTGATATGTCTGATGGCACAGGGTCCTCTAATGGATATCTTCAGTTATAGAGCTGTGGTCAGTGAGCTTACTTCTCCAAGGGTAAAGCTTTTGATGTATAGAATATTCAAATAAGTTTCTTTATCTCAATTTTAATTGAATATAGTCACCAAAGGATTATACAGAATGAGGTAAATGACAGTACTTCCCATATCTCAGTCACTATATTAAAGACTTTTTTAGAGACAGCCTAGTTCCAAGGGGAAACAATATGTAACCCAGAGTTTAGCCAGTGTACATACAACAAGGGAAAACTAACTTAACTCTCGCCAAATCACTTAGTATTTTTGTGCCCTCAACACCTTCATGAGTTAAATAGGCAAGGTGAATTTGTTAAACTGCTCATCCATTGCTTGATATTGTTTTTAGAAGATTTACCTTCCAGGCAGCCCAAGTGGCTCAGTGGTTTAGGGTCGCCTTCAGCCCAGGGTGTGATCCCGGAGACCTGGGATCGAGTCCCACATCAGGCTCCCTGCTTGGAGCGTGATTCTCCCTCTGTCTGTGCCTCTGCCCCTCTCTCTCTCTCTCTCTCTCATATGAATAAATAAATAAAATCTTTAAAAAAATAAAAATAAAAAATAAATAAAAAGTTTACCTTTCAACTGTTTACTTCTCTCATTGACTGATTATGACACCAAATTCAAAGTCATTGTCAAGATGGGCTATGAAAGTACCCAATATATTATTTAGTGCATACTAAACTCTTACCAAAACTTAAATCCCTAGAAAACTGATCAGGTTTTGATGGGCTAGCTCTAATTTACCTCTGCCTCCAGGTGGGCCAAACAGTTTACACTGACCAGACTCTAAAGCTCAGGGAACTCAGGCATGCAGAGCAGAGCCATTCAAACACAAATTTAACCACATCTCCTATGTCCTTCACCATATTCCCTGACCACTTATCTTATCTCATCTGATTTCTCTGTAAACCAAAGAATAACACTGAAAAAAATGAGAGCTATAAAATGTTAGTCCAATGCTAGCTATTTAAGAATTATAACAATGGCTAGGCCTCTGTAACCTCTGATATTCTAGGCAGTTCTCATACTTTATATATACAACAATTCTGTACAGATGGAGTAGTGAGTAGTATTCTTTCATTGTTCTAGGGCTTGGGTCATTAATGATCTAATCTCACTAAATCATCTGGATACTTGACAAAACAAGGTGAGCTAGCACTATCTGAATCTTGACAGTCACATAGGGAAAGGACAGAAGGCAAACTGTCATTTACCTTATTAAATCACTTTCAATATTGTACATCCACCCCTAATAGCTTTCCTCTCCCACTGAATGTAGTTTCTTCTAAGTGGCACATGAGCAATACTTTCTGAATGTTTCTTCGGAGTTATTTCCCCGTGTCCTCATCTTTGTCAGATTTTTTTTTTCTTTTTTTAAAAACTAGGCTGGGGTTATCTGACTGCATTTGACAGGCTGTAGTCAGGTGAAGAATTTCAAATGAATTTTCAGACAGGAGGTCAGCCCATGAAGTGCCTTGCTGGGAAAGCTGGTGACATAAACCTGCAGGGTATGAATGAAAGCAATCTTGTACCACTGAGCCAGCAGATGCCACCTAATCAATTACGATGACTTTTGGTGTGACCTTTGTGTAAGGAAGTTTACATTTGTGTCATCATCATCTTTTAGTCCATGGTGTGCTAGAAGCACATGGGATGTACAATTTAGCTAAAGACCCCTGGAGAAAATAGAGTAAAATGGGGTGGGGGAGGGAGGTTGGGGTGAGCACAAGGATTCTGAGAATTGAATGTAACACGTGCCAACTATGGGGTCAAAACTTATTTTTTTTAAATGTTTGCTTTATGTTTTGATTAAGGCATAATCATAGTTCCAGTGTATCAGCAGTGATTCGTGAGTGGAGAATTATAAGAAGAGAGTTTGGGAAGGAAATCAGCTGTTAATTAAAGCCACTAATTAGTGTGCATAATATTAAATACAGTATTTAATTTAAAATGAACAACAGCTTCTCCATCTGCATTTATTAATCTGCATCTGCTGCCAAAAATAATGCTATGTCACAACCAACAACCACAAAACCTCAGTGGCATCCTATAATATTTGTGTTCCATGTCAATTAACCAGTTGGGAAGATCTGGTTATCTGGGCTGGGCTTGGTTGATCTGGGCTGGCTCCTCCATGCAACCATAGCCAGCCAGGTAATTGGTGAAAGTGGACTAGTCTAGGATTGCCTCAACTGGTTTGGCTTTTCTCTAATGCATGTGGCATCTTTTCCCCCCATCAGGCTAGCTAGGGTTCATTCACAAGACAGTGGAAGGGTTTTGAAAGAAAGGCAGTGGAAAATGACAAGTCCACTTATGGCCTAGACACTGAAACATTGTCATTTCCACTACATTTTATTTTTTAAACCAAATCACAAAATAGGTTCAGATGTGAGGAGTGGAAAAATATAGTCTACCCCTTCGTGAGAGGAGCTGCAAGGTTACAATGCAAAGGGTATGAATATAGGGCAAGGAGCGGAAGATTGTACCAATGGTTATCAAGATTTAAAAAAATGACACCGTCTTTATTGAAGAGTATGTATTAAGAAAAACCTATACCTAGTACATTTCTTTCATTATTTTCAATAAAAATCTCCCCAACTATTCCAATATTCAAGGCATCAGATATGGTGCTATGAGAGATAGAATATGGACAGTCACAACTAAGGGATTCATAACTCAATAGGGAATCAAGATTTGTATACAAAAAAAGAAGAAGAGAATGCATGACATTTAAAGATAGAACAGCCCATTGAGAAAGCCAAAATGTTTTAGTGGAGGAAGTTACACTTGTGTGGAATGTTGGCTGTATTGAAAATGGAAGGAAAACATCCCAGAGACTGCAAGATAAACTATGATTTAGCACGATGGGGGAAAAAGGGGAAAAGGAAAATGGGACTATTAAGCCTCTTTATAGCAATGGAAATTAAAATATGTCCCTCCTCTCATCTTCCACTTTCAGAAATCAACCTTGGATAAGTAACGCTTGTAAAGAAAAGCGCCATCAATTAAAAAAAAAAAAAAAACAGCTGTAATTATAAATATCACTAAAAATATTAGTTGCCAAGGTAGCTTTTTTCTTTTAAATAGGATCTTATAAAGTTAGGCAGAAGGCTAGGAGAGAAGAATTATGTTAGTGTGACTTGAAAGCCCACAGAAAATATCCCATGCTTCCTCTCAAACGTCTGTGGTGATCAAATATATCAGTCAATTTAGAGAATTTCCAATAGCATATAGGTGATTTAGGAACCTCAGGACTCCTGTTGAGGTAATGTTTTAGAGAGTTTAAAGGAGGGATTTCCATTCACAGAGTACAGAGGAGTTGGACTGATTCTCACACACATTACAAAGCAGTTGGTAAGGACAGTCTTATTATTCACTGGTGTTAGCTGGGTTCTATGTTCCTTCCAAATGACTATTCAATTCCCCTCTTCAAATTCTGGAAATATTTGAAATTAACCATTTATAAGTAATCCTTATATGAGTGAGTACCATCAAAAATACCAAATCATCTTAGTTATACTGTAGCTTTACATTAAATATTCATCACTGGATAATGCTCATCTTCCAGCTTTATTTTTATTTTTCAAAGTTGTTTTGTCCATTCTAGTTCTTATGCCTTTTCATGGAAATTTTAGAATCATATTATCAATACCTACAAAAGCATTGCTGGGATTTTTACTGGAATCACATTAAATTTCTAAATCAAATAGGGGAGACCAACTTCTAAATTATATTGTCTTTTAATCCAAGGACATGATGTATTTGCTCCATTTATTTAGGACTTCATTGATGAAATGGTGTTTTGTAATTTTCAATATATGGGTGAAAATCCTGGAAACAGTTGAGTGGAATTATAGCTAAATATTTCATTTTTTTAGTTTTATTGAAAATGTCTTTTTATTTCCATTTTTCATTATTACTATCTAGATATAAGATTTTTTCTTATTTTTTCCAGCTTTATTGAAATATGGTTGACAAATATAAATCATATATATTTGAGGTGTGCATGTTTTGATATACATATACATTGTGAAATTATTATAATTAAGCTAATTAGCATGTCCATCACCTCATCTACTTACCTCTGTGTGTATGTGTGTGTGTGGTGACAACGCTTGAGACCTACTTTCTTACAAACCTCAAGTGTACATCACTAACTATAGTTACCATGCTGTACGTTACTCATTTGATCCCTGTAAGCTTGTACCCTTTCCCTAATACTGCATTTCCTCCACCTCCTTGCACCATTCTCCTCTCCACATCCTTATCAACACTTATGCTCTTTTGATGTTTTTAATAATAGCCATCCTAACAGGTATGTAGTAAAATTTCTTGGTGTTTTGTAGTTTCCTGTGATTACTGATGTTAAGCATATTTTTATATACCTTTTGGAATTTGCATGTTTTCTTTGGAAAGATGTCTATTAAGAATCACTCCAATATCTGTCTCCTTGAATTCTATCATTTTCCTATGTATTTTAAATGAGTATTCTTAGACGGATACACACTAAAGATGCTACGCCTTGGAGGAAAAGAAAATCCTTTTCTTATTGTGTAATGTCTCTTGATAATCCCTAGTGGTAGTCCTTATAATGAAATTTACACTGCCTCATATTTTTACTCCAGCTCTACTTTGATTAGGTTTTGCATAGCATATGTGATACCGTTCTTCAACTATTCATTTCTTTGTCTTTTTTTTTTTCATTTCTTTGTCTTTAAATGTAAAGCAGGTTTCTTGTAGACAACACATAATCATGCCTTACAGTTTTATCCAGCTCTACAATTTCAGTATTTTAACTGGTGTTTAAAATTATGTATATAATTATTGATATTGTTGGATGAAAATATGCCAACTTGCTAGATGTTTTCTATTTTTCCATATATTTTGGTTACTTTTTTCTGCCTCCTCTTTGGTTGGTTGAGCATCTATCTTGTTTCTTCTATTGTCTTATTTATACTTTTGTTTGTTTTTACTTTTATAGTTGTGCCCTAGTGTTTGCAATGTTTATATTTACATTCAGATAATACTATGATATTCTATGCATGATACAAGAAACATAAAATATCCAGTTCCTCTCTTCTATCCATTGGGTTACTATTATCATTCATTTTATTTTCTATATGCTATGAACACACTTTATACCATTACCATTTTTGCTTTAGATAATCAGTTACCTTTGAGAGCAATTAAATATAGAAGAAAAATTATGGTAGATAGAATTCTAAAACAACCCTAAAAAATCTAGTCCCTGGTATATACACCCTGTATAATCCACATCACTTAAATTGGAAATGACCAATGTATATAAAGAGGTATCACTCCCATTATGATAGATTATATGGCTGTGTTATATTTATGGTAGAAAAAACTTTGCAGCTGTAATTCAGGTCCCTAATCATCTGATCATGAGTTAATAAAAAGGGAGATCATCTTGGGTGTACCTAACATAATCTGGCCAGAGCATTAAAAACAAAGTTTCTGAGAGATCCTCCTACCAGCCTAGGAGAAGCAAACAGGTATGTGGTGAACTACACAGGGACAGACCTCCTGATGAGGATCTGAGATTAGCCTCTAATAGCTGAGGGCAGTCCCCTGCTGACAACCAGCAAAAAACCAGAGACTTAGGAGTGCTTCATCTTCAGGGAACTGAATTCTGGCAATAACCAGTGGGTCTGGAGAAGGTCCCAAGCCACAGATAAGATCTCATCCCTTGCCTTGTAAGATCCGAAGGAGAGAACTCAATCATGCTCTGCTCAGTGTTCCGACCTGAGACAATAAATGTGTGACATCTAAAACCACTAAATCTGTAGTAGTTTGTCATGCACCTATAGAAAGCTCAGATAAAAATAATGGGCACACATTTTACCCTCATCTATTCCATTACCTTTTTTCTTCATTTCTTTATATAGATTCAAGTTTCTGAATGCTTAAAGACTTTTCTTTAACCTTTTTTTTCTTTCTTTGGAAGAGAAGAGGTTGGTGTGTTAAAGTGTTTTTTTTTTTATTTAGATTTTAATTCTGTGTGAGTGTGTATGTGTATGTTCTATTTCTGATCCATCCTCAACTTTAGATTTTCCATTTGAGCTAAATTTCAGAAATTATCCTTCTAGTTATCTAACTAGTTATTAATGGCTCAGTGCTTTACTGCCTGGCAAGGGATTAGATGTGAAGTATGTGTGTGGCAGGGGCAGGAGGCTAGGGTTATTCTGATTAATCAAATCTGAAGTGGGTACCAAGTCGCTGGGTTTCAGAACTGTGGTCTCTGCTCTGAACCCTCCTTACCTCATTAGGTCTGAACCTGGCATGTATTTATGACTCTGCCCTAGGAGTATTGATGCTATGTATTTATTTTTTCTGTTCCCTTCTCCTAGAAAGTGTTTATGGCCTTCTTCCCACAGATTGAGGTAATAGGGTCCTAGTAGAGTTTTTATTTTTATTTATTTTTTTTTTTAAATTTTTTTTTTTTATTGGTGTTCAATTTACTAACATACAGAATAACACCCAGTGCCCGTCACCCATTCACTCCCACCCCCCGCCCTCCTCCCCTTCTACCACCCCTAGTTCGTTTCCCAGAGTTAGCAGTCTTTACGTTCTGTCTCCCTTTCTGATATTTCCCACACATTTCTTCTCCCTTCCCTTATTTTCCCTTTCACTATTATTTATATTCCCCAAATGAATGAGAACATATAATGTTTGTCCTTCTCCGACTGACTTACTTCACTCAGCATAATACCCTCCAGTTCCATCCACGTTGAAGCAAATGGTGGGTATTTGTCATTTCTAATAGCTGAGTAATATTCCATTGTATACATAAACCACATCTTCACCAAACTACCTAGAAAACCTTCAAATTATCCTAGTAGAGTTTTTAATCTCTCCTGCAGTAGCTGTTGTTCCCTTTCCCTAGCTCTACATCATAAGGGAGATTTTCTCAGGATCCTCTGTCAACAGTCATACTTGGCCAACCTCCCCATAGTTACCAACCACCCTAGCTGACTCTTCTTATAGTGCCTAGATGTGTTTTGCCAGGTAAGCCAGGGTTCACGTCTTGCCTCTTTCTTCAGGCTCCTCGCTCTCCTTAGATTTGGAGCCAATCAGTTACCCTGAAACTTCAGCTCTTTGAGAGGTCAAGAAAATTGTACCCTTGGTTTTTTTTGTTCAATTATGTTATTATAAGTTTGGGAGTAACACTCTTCACAATTCCTTCCTTCCTTCCTTCCTTCCTTCCTTCCTTCCTTCCTTCCTTCCTTCCTCTTTCCTTCCTTCTTTCTGTAATTAAAATGGCCTGTAGTATCAGAATATAAGAATTAATTTAAAGAGAAAGGTAAAGAGTAAAGTAGCAAATATTCTCAATCTTACTTTAAATGAAATTATTCAAATTTTATTCCAAAAGGACATCCTGGTATGAGAAGATATTTAGCCATGTTTTGATACCTTGACCATTCTGGAATTTTGCTCAGAGTACTGTCTGGTCATACAATCAAAAAGTCCACATTCAGTGCCATTGTGAACACTGAGGTTTACATCTTTACAGAAAGGAACTTATATTGGTCACTTGTTATCTTGATGACCATGGAGCTGTTTGGGGGTTGGGGGAATTTCCTCTACCTGGGTTATCTGTTAATACAGGTTTTATGTGATCCGGTTGGTTCTGACATCAGATCCTTTATCTTCCATTCAATATTCACCTCATGCAGCATCTCTTCACAAAACACAAACTGCACAGCTGGAGTTAATAAATTGAAGGAGGATGCCCATTACCAGTTACAGACATTTCTGTTGTTTGGGGCTTTCAGTATTTCATTATCTCTGCATCAGCACCAGTAGTCTCGCAGCTGAAAAGCCATCAAAATAACACAGCTTGAAATGATAAATGAAAGGAACGTAACAACTGCAGCACAGAGCATTTGAGTCTCTGGATTTTATTTATTTATTTTTTCGCAAGGATGTATTTGTTTATTTGTACATCTCTTTGTTGGAAGTCATATTCCACCATTCAAATAGTCCATCTACATGTGATGGTGAAAGTGTATCTCATCATTTTTTCTCATCAAAAAAGACGTGTGATAGTCTCAGTGAATAGCACTATCCACAATTTCAATTTTCCAAACAAATATTTTGAGATAGAGTAAAAAAAGAAAAAAAGATTCTATAATAATATTGAGAGAGAAGAGGGAGAGCAAATGAGCACAAGTGTGTGTTTCTTTTGCTCGGTTTTGGACCAACTTAGTATTTAAAAGTTGTAGCAAGTTTGTCTTGTTCGATATTCCTTTGAATTCACACCAAAATTCCTAATCATTCCATCATACCAGATTCTATATCTGAGTGGATACCTCTCATAAGTAATTGTATATATCACCCCCATTAATGCCCTCATTCCCCACTTTAACAAGTATAATTCCATGTCTATTATTATAATTACTCATCTGCCAAAACTGTCTAAACCCATGGCTCTCTTTGACCTCATTGCATCCACCTGGCAAAAATCATATTGCAGTGAAATCCACATATCTACCTCCAAGCCAACTGCTCCTGTGCAGCTAAACATGGCTGTACACCCATTAGGACTAGTTGCTCTAATTCACAACTATAAATTCAAGGAGACTTTCCATACTAGCCAATAATCTGATTGTGTTTTCCTGACCTCACCTTCTCCTCTCCTAGATGACTGAGTCCTATCTTTTACTCTTCCCTCAAAATTCAAAACCTTTCCCCCAACATATTTCTCAGTTTGCTTCCTACTTCTCTACAAACATTAGTACAACTTCCAAAGTTAACTTCTGTATCCGCTATCTGCCAGTGTCTACTTGAGTGAACAGCATTGTAGGGCAGGAAGAATTTTTCCTCCACCCTCCCTGGCTGGACCTAAAACTTAAGCTGACAAAGACAGAAAAGCAAACACTTCTATTTATTTTTTTAAGATTTTATTTATTTGTTCACGAGAATACACAGAGAGGAGAGAGAGAGAGGTAGAGACACAGGCAGAGGGAGAAGCAGGCTCCATACAGGGAGCCCGATGTGGGACTTGATCCCGGGTCTCCAGGATCAGGCCCTGGGCTGCAGGCGGCACTAAACCGCTGAGCCACCGGGGCTGCCCAAACACTTCTATTTAATATATGTTTCATGTGACATGAATGTTTCCATGAGAAAGGAATCATCAATGTTTCCCTCTCTCCTGAGTCATTCCATTAGTATACAAACTTGCTATCTTACTTCATATTAAAAAAAAACCTCCAAAATTCAAAAAATTTTGACCCATTACACATCCACTTCCAACGAAAGCATTTCAAAAAGAATTATAAATTCTCATCAGTTCTATTTCCTTTCCTACCATTTGTGTAAATCCACTCCAGAAGGTATTTTGGCCTGTCATTGTACTGAAACTACTTTTATGGAGGGCATTAAAACCTCCACATTGAAAGTCAGATGATCGATATACTGCCCTCATATTACCTGACCAATGGCAGCATGTCACACAACTGATCCCTTCTGCTCCTAGAAGCTTTCTTTGCTTCTATTCCTGGATGACATACACAGTTTCCTCCTAAGTGGCACATCACTGCCTTGCATGTTTCTCCTCTTTTCTACAACCTCATAACAATAGAGTACCCTGGGAATCAATCCATCATCCTCCCATGGTCTCCATCTGTACTCAATCCTTTACATATTATCCATTTTCATAATGATAAATATGTACTGTGGGCTCTGTAATTCATATCTCCAGGCCACATTTGTCTTCTCAACCCTGAACTCATTATGCAACAGCTTCCTAGACATCTCTACTTAATATAATATCCTAAAAGACTTTGAAAACTTAGCATGTTTGAGTCTACACTTATCTTCCCCTCAAACCTTATTCCTTTCTTAGTTTTCCCCAGTTCAATGAAAAGTGCCTTGTGTTTCTTTCTAGTTACTCAGACTTAAAACCTTGAAGCTATCCTTTGATCCTCTCTTTTTCTCATAATTGTCAACAACTTATCAGGAAAGGCAGTTAGCTTTAGTCTCAAGATGTATTCAAAATCCAAATTTCTCACCACTGCCACTGCAATTAACCTGGTTTAAATTATCCTTATATTTATCCCTATAACCAAAAAGGCCTTCCTGTTTCTACTTTACAAGATTTGGTGGAGATATTTTAGCTTGAGTAATTTCATTTCAGAGTGAGGATGTATCTATTCTCTTTAACATCAAATCTTCTATATTTTGGTACCCTGTGAGATTTGAATTATTTATAAATTAGGGACAGGTGAGGAGTATCTGTCATAAGTCCAATGAGAACATCAAAATCAAAGGGTTTTGCTTTTGTCCAAAATTAGCACAGATTTACTAAGTGCCCACCCTGAGTCAAGAATGATCCTATGTGATAGAACTCCAGTCACAAATATTACACAGTCTCTGATCTCAGAAAGTTCTGAGTCTAGTACATGTTACAACCTGCTAACAAGAAAAACACAATGGGCAGTAGAAAGTGCTTTTATGCCGTAAGTAGAAAGGGCAATAGACACCCACTGCATCCCTGCTTGATTCAGTTTTGGAGGCACAAGACATCTCATAATCTCTTAGATTTGGCCTTTCTTTCTTTTCTTCAGTTTTCTAAATGAGAAACAATAAGATAAAGGATTTTAGCCTGAATAGGCTATAATTTTATTTTTTTCTAAAAAAGTGTATCAAATGAGACTTTACTATCACTATATTCAATGGCCATGAATAAAGACAATGCACTCACTTCTCTAACCTCATCATTGGAAGCATTCTACTAAAAACTTGAGGAGGAAGTTCTGCCTATGAATAGAAAGAATGTAGAACAGACTGTCTTTTTCAAGTAGAATAATTTAGTATTGCATGATTAAAGAGTTCTGAAACAGGAATCAAGAGTTGTTGACTCACGGTTCCCCTTGACAGGAATGATTTCAGTAGCTCTTATCTCTGTTTCATCCCCCTTCCAAGAGAGGCATTCAGCTCAATTCACTAAAAGAAATGATGAGAAATAAACAATGCGTCCAATACTGTGCTAGGGCCCCCAGGAGGCCAAGATGGCTAAATGTAGTCCCAGACTCAAGATTTTATAATAGATTGGGAAATATGAATACACACAAAGCTGGGTATAACACAAAGTAGCATTCTGAGCACAAAGTACCAAGAACCCCAGGGACCTGAGAAAGAAATATTCCTAAAGGAAGCTTGGAGAGGTTATTCCCCAAACTTTCCAAGTGTCCTTTGCAGCTAGACTCCCTCAGACACCTGCATGGGGATTTAATCAGAACAGAACGATGTAAAGAAAAAAAAAAAAAAAAAAAAAAAAACGACTTGAAGGAATAGCACATGGAGAATTGCACCACCTTTGCAATGGCAGCACAGTAAAGAAGTGAGTGGTGTAACCCTAAGGGTCTATATCCAAAAGACGCCATGGTGCAGCCTCACGTAATTCTCCCACCATGTGGTTAGTTTTTCCTTGATGAGTGGCCTCCAGGCCCAGCTCCCTGTCCCTCCTGGAGATTATGTGAGCTTCCCAATACAGTTGATTCCATTGTTCTGCTTAAGTGAACTAGTGAGCATTCTTTCTATAGCTGAAATGCAAGTCATCAGCATAAAGCAGCAGTATATTATAACAATTTAGTGCATGGGCTTTGGCATGATAAATTGTGTTTGAACCTTTTCTTTTCCATTCATTTATTACATATATTTGGGTAATTTACCATTACCTCTTTAAGACTCAGTCCCCCAATTTTTTTGTGGAATAATAGCAAATGCATAGGATTTACACACATATTAAACAAGTTAATGTACATGAAGGATTTAATACCATATGTATCACAGTAATGGCTGAATAAAAAAAATAGTTTTTATTTAGGATAGTTAGAATTCCAACTCAGCTAATGTGTTCTTGCCTCCAAAACACAAACTCTTTATGTAGTATTTTGACCTTACTTAATCTGTCCTTTGGAATTTAGAACATGTTTTCAAGAAGTTCTCCTTACAGAGAATAAGTCTTTTATTTTATACTCCTGCATTAGGGATCATTGCCTTCAAAAGTAAAAGTATGTAATAAATATTGCCATGTTTCACACTTTATTTTCCCCTCAGTGCTAGGATTATCCTCATTACAAAGTTCCTTACTGGTGAAACGAATGTACTAATTTCAAATAAATTAAACTCAAACTGATCCAAAAAAAGGGCAAAAAAAACACATAATCACTATGTCTAAGACTGTCCTTTTACCAATTGAGTGTAGCAATACCCTGCAGAGGACGTGAGATGTACCTGACCCAGGCTGAGGCATTGAGATACGTTTCTTGTTATAGATACTGATTATCACTGAAAATAGTGTAACAGAGACATTAAAAGATTCATGGTGCTTCAAAGAGATGCTTCTCATTCTGACATTCATTAAGGTTTGATTTATGAACTTTTCAAAGCAAAACCATAGTAGATGCTCTGCAGTGATTTAAACAAAAATAAGCCAAAAACAACAACAAAAAAACCCACCAAGACTATCTCCATTTTGAATTCAGTGAATTTTATGTTGATGGTATAAAACATGTTATCAAAAATAAAATATACCAAGTATATTGGGAAATCATCTAACGCCTTTACATTGTTTCCATTCATTTTGAACTTTTTTTTTGTTTTAAAACTATTTAAATACATCTGATCAGGACACAATTTATTAATGTCTGGGTGCTTCTTTCCATTGGCTTTTGTCTTTCCCTGCTCTGATCTTTTCCCTACATTCTCATCAAATTAGAATTTTATTTACCCAGACAGAGACAGGCCAGGATGGATAAAGGAGGGGGGAACATATTTAGTTGGAGAAAACAGTTGTATTTACACACCAAAGAGCTTGGACTACAGGAGATGGGAAATCTGAACAGAGAAAGAGATGCTTAAATGCTTCATGAATTAGTTATTGAGAGAATTTAGAATACGTGATAAAGAAGATGCCCTGGAACAATTTCAAGCCCTGAGAGAATTAATGAGGAAAGGAAAGGAGATTTGAAGAGTGTTACTATGTATCATTAATTAGAATGCTTTAAAATTCCTCAAGCAACACATAGATATAGGTATTCTTTTATAAAAGACTTGGTTATAGAACCAAGTATTTACTTATTAATTCTTGGGACTCTCCTTACAAACTAAACTATTTCTATTCACACTGGGAAGACATTTTTTAGAGTTATATATATATATATATATATATATATATACATTTTTAAATATATAAATATATATATTTTTATAAATACATATATATATATATTTTAAGTATGTGTATTAGGAAACAGCAAACTGAAAGTGATAGTCACTTTTGGGACCTACCTGAGTAAACCCACACCTCTAATTCTAAGCATAACTTGAAAAGACTGATGAAGCGATGCCAAGGGATTCCAAGGAATGAACATATTTATCAACATATTAACACAAATACACTTATGTAAATAAATGTTTCCTTGGTATAATGTTTTAGGAATTTGGACAAGATTCTCCTGCTTCCTTGAAGAGTTATTCAATGCAATATTGTCCCCATGACACCCAAGATAATGGTGAGTTGATGTTGGAAGAGGTCAATGAGAGGAAATGACTGATGGTTGAACCTCGAGGTGTACCCAGGTAATTGGAAGCTCCTCACTGTGTCTCCTGCCCTTGGAAAATATATTCTGTCCATTGTTCTCACAGTCAGAGACATTTGAAGAATGCAGCTTTGAGGGAGCACTGCGTTGTTGAGGCCATATAGATGGTAATATGTGACAACCCCATTAACACCTCTATGGTGTTACCTTGTGGCCACCGCAGACAAGGCTCATATGTAATAACTTCCCTTGCCTATTAAATCTGTCACCTGCCAATCTGGTATAACTTGCCTCTTCCTGTAGTCTCTCTCTTTGCCCTCAGTAGGGCAAGTCCACAGGTTGCAAACCAACACTTGGCTAACCTATGACACTATAATTTTAAAAGACTAAAAGGAAAGTACTCAGAACTGATTCTCTCCATTGAACCCAAAAGCTGTGTGATGAGGTACCAGAAACATGGAAAGAGATAGATGGCCTTTATGTTAACAAACCTTATATAATGTTCCACCTTTTCTAGATAATATTTATCAGGATATATGAGTATCCTCTCTTCACTCCAACAATCACCCCTCCCTCCATACTCCATAGAGAGAATGGTAACTTTAGAGAAAAAAATTCTCATTTCCTGGCTATATTGATGTGGAAAGGAATCACTGACACAGAATCCTCAAATAGTCTGTGATGGAAAGGTCCGTCTGAGAGCTAGATCCTCAGATATAAAAATGAGTAACTCACCAAAAAAAGAATATTCCAATTACAATATATTTTATAGATGTCTAACTTATTACCTGAATGTATCATATTTATAACATATATATTCATATACACATGTATATCAATGATATCCTTAATTTGAATTTAGTTAAATTACAATTTACACACACCATTGATATTCATATTATTCATATTTGTATCGTTAGAGTTACTTAATTTCTTGAATATTATTCCATAAACACATTGAGTTTATTTGCCTTGGCTAAAACTCTCATCTGATGATCATTCCTTTTAAAAAGAATATTTTACATATTTATTCATGAGAGACACAGAGAAAGAGGCAGAGACATAGGCAGAGGGAGAAGCAGGCTTCTCCCTGATGCAGAACTTGATCCCAGGACCCCAGGATCACAACCTGAGCCAAAGGCAGACACTCAACCACTGAGCCACCCAGGTGTCCTCTCATCTGGTGATCATTCTTAAAGATCTCTGCTGTCTTGTACCAATATGTAGAACTGTTTCATCATTAAATTTAGACACAATTCCAAGAAAGAATACTAGCAGCCTGAGTACTAATATCCAAAGGAAAGCATTACTTTATATATATTATTTTATTTTTAGCACAATACTTTGATGAAGCAAAAATATTATTTGTTTTACAAATGAAAGCACAACTTTAGGAGAGCTTAGTAATTGAAATGATGCCACATACCCACTGAATGGGCAAACCAGGATTAAATGGCAAATAAACTTGAGTCAAAGCCATGCAATAGAAATGGGTGCAGGCAAAAACTATTAAACCATACTACTTCCAGATTCTTAGGTCTTATTTTCCCCTTTAGACTCCAAGTAGCATGAGTGGAGAAAACATTTATTTACATATTTCCCTTCCCATAGAGATGAATTATTTTTAATATACTTCATAGAGCACAATAACTACTTATTGGCTTGAGTAATTGTATTTCTCAAAGGCTAATTGCAAATAACTCATTAATTAAAATGTGTATGTGCATATATGTGTGTGTTTAGTTTAGTTTTCCTGTAATCTATTTTGCTTTATTTAATATCCACATTCTCTATTCATTTTGTATGTCTATTTATATGGTCCCAAGTAATTTTTCTTTCAAACTGTTTCATGTTTGTGATTTGTTTTCTTACTTCAAGCTTAAGCTCCTTGAGAAATATAAACTTGGTCATAGGAAATGAGTTTATGACACAAACTACTTTAGTAGATCCCACTTATTTTATCTACTACATGCAACCATGCAAAAGCAAAGTCTATACTTTCAGAGTGAGAAGGAAACTTAACAATGAAGGAGACAAATCATATTGTTTTTACTCATACACACATGCTAATCCTTAGGATTTTTTGGTTGCAAAACAAAGAAGACCAATTAGAGTGCATTTTTTTGACCCCTGTTCCTAGACTGTTTCTACGCAGCGCACACTACTACATGTTAAGAATAGGAAAAATCTGGCCTGTGTTCCTTTTTATTGTATCTCATCCCCACTCTTAAAACCACGTATTGCAAAGTGTATCATTCTAGCATCCACTAAAATCAAATATTGATTTGCTGAAGGAGGAAAAAAAATGAACTGCAATTCATTCCCAGGCAGCCCCTCACAATCAGGAAACCCTGGCGAAGCCTCAGGAAACATGAAGAGTCACTTCAAAGAAATTCTGGTTAGGAAATGAAGATGAGAAACTCACAAGAGAGAAACTTACTGTAACAGAAAGATGCTCATAAGCAAAGCCAACGTCACCGATTTTTCCAAAAAAAAGAAAAGAAAAGGTCATTTTCCTCATTCCCCTTCTTTTCTATTGAAAAAAAAGTCTTTATATTCAAATGATGTGAACATTTCTATGAACTCTACTTAAATCATCTAAAACAATACTGCCACAACAAACTCAAGTGACTAACTGCCTAGATTATAAATGCTTTGAAAGTCGGTCTCATGGTCTGTACATCTTTATAATCTCATACGACAGCTTCCAGTACTTTGTACTTAGAGTCAACTAATAAACTTATTATTTGCTAACTTTAAAAGAAAGGGCAAAATTGAAGATGTGAAAGTAGCCCAAAAGAAACACATTATTGAAGAAATGGAGTGAAACCTAGTGCTCACCACAGCTACTATGTCCAGTAGAGGAAGAAATGATTGTGTAAGGTCACACAAATTTAATAGTAATGCTAAATATCCTCTTTCACTCTTACTTTATATTTCTTTAATTTTTCTTGCTTTAATGATTTTCCCTAAGTGAAATTAGGGACAAAAATTATATCTGTTGCTGCTTTTTAAAATGTTTTTAAATATTTATTATTTTTTTTATTTAAGAGAAAGAGAAAGGAGGAGAGACGCAGAGGGAGAGAATCTCAAACAGACTCCTGGCTGAGCACAGAGCCTGATATGGGGCTGGATCTCATGACCCTGAGATCGTGACCTGAGCCGAAATCAAGACTCAGACACCTAACAGACTGAGCCACCCAAGCTCCTTGTTGCTATTGTTTTAATAATTACAGTCAAGGACAGTATAAAATAAAATAGTAAAAATATGTTTCTTATCAACCATATATTCATTCAAGTTTTCTAAGCTGAACCAGAGTCCAATAAAATCATAATATCTCAGTGGTATTTTGCAGTCAAATACAAATGTTATTTTTTTTACAGAAAACATGGATTATTTATGATCTTCAATAATTTGAATCACTTTTGTAAAATAGCCATATATTTAAACAATAGAGCTAGAAAAGTCAATCCTGAATTCCCAAATTTTACACTTTACTCAAGATGTCATTGAAAATGTAAACTAACACAAAAGAGTGAATCCAAATTTCTCTTTTCTAAACCTTTCTTGGTTACAATCCAAATAAAACATTTTCAGTAGAATAAAATCAAAAATTCTTAGTAATATATTTCTAAAACGTTTATTAAATGTAATTTCAAATAAAACATGAAGATTAATATTTATTGAGCAACCTCCTATATCTTATGTCATTTACACACTTGATCTACTTTAATCCTCACAACAAATTCAGGTAGAAAAAAAATATTTTCCTATTTCCTGAGAATCAAAGAGAGTGAGTAGCTCATAGTGCAATGGGATCCTTGTGTAGAAACTGGCCAGAGTGCTCCCCTGCAGAAGCCATACTGTGGGACAGGAAGCACAAAGACCAGCAACACGCCACTGAAGTAATGGTAAAGGGAGCTACTCCTGGATCCAGCCCTTGGTTTTTGGACCTACGTCTTCTGCTTGGGAACACAATCTAGAGGTCTCGATTCAGTATGCATACTACATCCAGGAGGATGGCACTTCCTATTCAAAGAATACTGCCTCTGACCCAGGGCTTCAGTGGCTTTAGAAGGTCACCCTACTATTGTATCAGACTGGCACTGCTCAGATGGTGCATTGCGTAACCTGTGGATCCTAATATATAGGCACATTCTCATACCTCCTTCATGCCTGGAAAGCTATCAAACAATACCAGTAACCTGCAAAAAAAAAAAAAAAAAAAAAAAGTAACCTGCCACATACATTTTCTCCAGTCATCCAAGAGAAAAATCATACAGTACTGGGAAGTCTAAGCCTCTGAAAATGAGTCAAAGGACCTCTCCAAACCAG
Organism: Canis lupus familiaris; assembly: GCF_011100685.1. Taxonomy (NCBI): domain Eukaryota; kingdom Metazoa; phylum Chordata; class Mammalia; order Carnivora; family Canidae; genus Canis; species Canis lupus. The sequence continues at coordinate 83,433,760 of NC_049224.1, forward strand.
ATATACTATAGCTAGTGGACTCCTGGGCAAAGGGACAGAGAGGCTTTCTGTGGAGGTGAAATGATGTTAGATACCAGTTTATTGGAAGATGATTGCTTTGATGATGCCATTTGACAAAAGATGAACAATAGTGTGGGTTCATAGTGTACTAAATATCAGTTGCTGGAGTCTTAAGAAGGGCTGGATGCTTTAAAATGATAATGGAGTCCCTAGTTTTTGAAAGAATATCTATCTGAACTCATAAACAAGTGGCTGTCCCAAGTTTTTTTTCCAGCTCTTCTCATGGAGCTGCTTCATTTTTGCCTGGAAGAGAAAACTATGTTTGCTATTTTGGGCATTAAGACAAATTGGTCAGCTTATTTAAAGCCTGGTGGATGACTTCAGTGGTGTAAGGAAAAAAAAAAAAAGTCAGAGTATGACTTTTTTTAACCTAATGGTATTTATAGACCAAAAAAATTACACAAAGAATTAAAACTACAAAATACATCCCACTCAGAATTCTGCAGTCAAATTTGAATTCCCAGTAAACGCTTCTATTATGTGTATCACGGTATTGTTAACATTATCTGCTATTTTCTATGCTGATTTGATATTCAAAGAACCAAATTTCTTCCTTTAGAAACTATACCAGTAGTTCCATTAGAGAAACCGGGGATGAAGATGACTTAGGAATAGATTTTTTTTTTTTTAATTCTCTCACTGAGCTGTGAACCACCAAGTCATATAAGGAACAGACAGATGTTAACTAAACTTGAGATGAATGGTAGTGTAAAATCCTCTTAATGGTGCTTATGTACGGAATATGGACTATATTCTAGACAGTCCACAACCCACACACATGAGATTTGTTAACTTTTTCCTTCAGTGTATTGAAAATGCTACCTGCATATCTTTCTGAACTTTTAGGTTTGCAACAGCAAAAAAAAAAAAAAATTCCCTTATCGTACATTCCAGTTTATTTTAATGGCTTCCAGGTAGTCATCATTATAATTTTCAAAACAAAATATAACATTGCTGTTTTCATGACCATTGGTAGTTTTGGTGTTTGTAGTTTTAAATGATTCTCAATTATACATAACCAAAATAATTATAAATATATATATTAAGATTTTAAAGTACATATGTGTCACTGTGTGTATACATACAGCTTAAATACTCTCCCTTCTTAGAAATTATTAGGTCAAGGAAAATTACTATTTCTGTAATTTTACATATATTTTTAGGAGAAAATTATGTGGCAATGATGTCATGCACAAACAGAAATTATCATAAAGCTATATGGTTTCAAAAGTTTAAAATTTCAAAGCATTTTGCATTATATGAGAAAAACAGATATGATCCACATGATGATGATGATGATAATGATGATGACAATTACCTTACACTTGACAAAGTATCCTCAGAGTAAACGGTAAAAATTCACAACTAATGTTTTATAAAATTAAGTCTAGAGCTAGCTAGTTTTCTAACTTCAAAGTCATAACGTCTTCTTTGGCAAAATAAAAAGACTGAATATATTAATAATCCATCTTTACTGTCCATGCCAGTAAACCATGTTTTTAGTGTTTTTTGTTTGTTTGGTTGTTGTTGTTGTTTTTTTTTGTTGTTGTTTTGTTTTGTTTTGCCACCAGATTTGTGGAAAATTTATTGAAGCTCATTAATTTTGGATTTAGAAAAGATTTAAATCTTAGAGGAGTGGGAATCTTGCATATAAGTTTACGACTAAAGGAATTGAATGAGCTTGGCTGGGAGAAGCCTAGGGTACACATGACAGCTGTGGATATTTGATAGACTGTGTAAGAGGCATTAGGTTTTTCCTCAAGGAAGCAAAATTTAAATGGTAAGAAATTACCCAGAACAAGACTGTGTCTCAAAATGAGGATCTGTCTCATAATTAGAAAAATCCAACCATAGCACTGTCTCACCCAAAAGGTATTCTATAATAAGAGATTTTCCAAGCTAAAACTATATGACCCTCCAGCAAAGGATTTTTAATAAGGAATGAGGGGTTGTGGTAAGTAGAAATTTGGATTTGGGAACTATTATTGGGGTTCCCCAAGCAAACCATTAGAATCACAGAATGTTAGTGATGAAAGAAAACTTGGATAATACATTTGTGTTCCTCTCATTTAAAGATGAAAGACTAAAATCATAGAAGTTAATGTATCTGCTTAATACTATGAAGCAGAATTAATTAGAAAAATAATTAGTAAACCACTGAACTGGAAGAAAGACTACAGATTTCTTAAGTCAGTTTAAGCAATAATTCAACATTTGTCAAGTTACTTTGATAGTCTTCAGGAAAACAAGCCTTTTTACTGTGGTGCTGTTCACCAGTGCTATGTGGCTTTTACTGAGAAACTGATGTGCCTAAGAAGTAATTGTCTTAATTTATATCATCCCCTTGGCAAAGATTTATTTTATATTTGCTATGGTTCATTTAGCCGAATCTGTAACATTCACCAAACCTAACAGTAAAGAGGAGAACTGCCAGTATGACTTAGAATCTAATAAACACAAGAAACATAACTGCAACCATGCAGAGGCCAACTCATCAGTTCTTGAAGATTCCTTAGTAGAAAAGACCCATGGGATAGAGCTATGAAGGGGACAAAAATATGTGAATTCATGCATCCTATCATTAACTAATTCACTTATCAAATATTTATTGAGCTCCTACTATGTGCCACACCAGGTATTTTTGTCTACCTATTTTTCCCACATCTATATTAATTTAGTGCAGTAAAGTTCATTTCTTGATCTCTAATCAGCATGTATTTTAAAGACAAGATAAGAAGAAACTCGTATCCTACATTCTAAAACTTCTGCTACTGAATTTCAGAGGAAAATCTCAATAGAACAGTAAATTTTTGATAAACCTAATCCACACTCTAAATATTTGCACATCAGTCAGGTGAGCAGCCACCACCAATATTTCAGCATATTCTGTGCTTGGAGAACTTAATAAAACTATTTCTGAGTTTTGCAGATTGAATACATCTTTTTAAATCTACTTACATAAAAGAATGAAATGCATATGATTTCAAATGAGGGCAAAATAATCAATCAACATTTACTAAGCCTGTGTTCTGATCATAGGAAAATAGCAATTACAATATTGGTAGGCCTATTTTACAGATTGGAACACAGATCCTCAGGAAGATTATATAATTAGCATATGATGGAATCTCACCATGTCTTCTAACTACCAGTCCATTTTTCTTTCCTACTTAATAAAGCAATTACTGGAAACAAAATAACTGAACTATAATGATACTGAGGAGGAAATTTATCTGAGTGACTAAAACTTGTTATCTTGTATAATCTTATTAAAAACTCACAGACAAAAAAAATCAAAGAGAATTTTATGCTTATTATACATATATGAAAAAGAAAGCTTAAGGAGGGACTAATCCTCCAAATCCATATAGCTGAAAAACACCCGATCTTGACCTCCAACCTAGGTCATCCTGACTTCTAAGCCAATGATCATAACTGCTATTGTGAATATCCTGCTTTTCTGCTAATATTGTAGGTTCGCTTGACCAGCATCCATTCAAAACCTTCTTCTGCAGCTACCAACCTCTGCATTTCTACCCAGCATTGACCTTCTAGACTACTACTGTATATTTCAAAATCCCTTGGAATTAGGTGTTATCTTGTGAATATGTTCTTTTTTAAGATTTGTTTATTTATTTGAGAGAGAGAGAGAAAGAGAGAATGTGTGTACACACAAAGGGGTGGGGCAGAAGGAGAGGGAGAGAATCCCTAGCAGACCACACAATGAGCATGGAGCCTGACATGGGGCTTGATGTCACGACCCTGAGATCAAGACCTGAGCTAAACCAAGAGTCAGATGCTTAATTGACTCTGCCATCCAGAAGCCCCTGTAAACATGCATTTCTATAGATAGATATAAATAGAACGTATGTAACCTTTCCTGAATAACCTCAAAAGAGAGTTTGTTTTAATTCTTTGTCTATTTCTCCTTTGTATCTTCCCCCATGTCAGTACCTAGAATACAGACATGATGATTAATATTCTCTCAACTGTCTTAAATCACACCAATAAGAGCCACACTTTAGACAGTGAAGTAGACAGAAGAGAAGGGTCTGAGACCTGGAAAAGTATGTAGTTCCATCAAAGCAATTCTGGACTTCATACCCCTGACATCTCTTAGACAAGAGAACAAAATTGTGTTCACTGTTAATTTTTTTTTTGGTCATTTGCAACTGAACTTAATTTAAATCATGCAGTGCTATTACAAACTGGTAAGTACATAAACAACACTGAGTTTGCATTCATTTCAATTCAACAAACACTTCTTGAAGAACCGTTAGATAAGCAGTACTATGGTTAATACTGTAGGAAATAAAGGAAAACATTAGCTCATTATAGAAAGGAATAATTCTTAGAAGATGAAACTAAGTTAATTAAAAACTAATTAAAATATAGCAGTACGAAAGAAATGGCAATGATAATGAAGATCTCACCGGTGAAATGAGTGGAAATTATACAGAGCAGTTATTTTTACAGTCTTATTTTAAATAAAGTGTGTGAGCATTGACAAATAGTATTTAAATATGGTTAATAAATTATAAAGTAGCTCTCAGGAGGGTCATCAACTTTGGCTAGCTCTGCTGATTAGTTTGAGAGTTGGAGAATAGGGATTCATTCCTGTAGGTAACACATGAAGCAAAATATCAGAAGAATTTATCTTACTCACTTGGAATCAGTTCACATTGGCCCCCTCTTAGTGAGATTTAGGAGCAATCAATGGCCAGAACGTTTCTTAATTTCATTTATTCACCTCTGGGAACTGTGAACATTAATGGGTGCTTCTATGGAAAAACAATAAAGTCAAAATAATGCCATCATTTAAAGTTTAGATACTTCTACCATGTTGTTGACTACTTGATATTGAGATATATGTGCTCTATCAGATATACTTAAATAATTCATATAACACAGATATATATGCAGCAAATATGTAGATATAGGTCTATATTTCTGTCAAATATACACAAATATGTATAAATAAAATATATATGTAAATACGTGTATAATGTGCACTAGACTTAGAAAACGAGTGAAAGTTTAGGAAATTTCTTCTTTTTAATATTTCACAACCATGTTGAGATAGAGCATTGAGGATACATTTATACAATCCTGTCCATTCATTCAACTTATGCTTATACAGTTTTGACAAGCTTCCTTGTGCAGAAATTGTTATATTCATATGTTTGTTAACTTTTCAGCATGCACTTAGGTTAAAATTGGTGAGACTGGGTACTGAAAGTTCCATTTAGATGAAAATGATGGAAGCCGGTTCTATAAAGAATCCAAAAATATCTCATAAGACCCTTGAGTTTGCTCTTCCCTTGATGTGGTGAGCAGAGAGCCTGCATGGCTCCTAAATAAGGAGCCAAATGTTTTGCAACAGACTATGATGTGAGTGAGAAGTAAATCTTTAATATGTTAATCCATGAAGATTTCAGGTTTCTTTCTCTCTTTTTTTAAAGACCTATTTATTTAGAGAGCACGTGTGAGCAGAAGGAGGAGCAGGGAGAGGGGAAAGAGATAATCTCAAGCAGACTAAACATTGAGCACAGAGCCCAGCCAGGGACTCAATCTCATGACCCTGAAGTCATTACCTGAGCTGAAATCAAGAGTTGGGTTTGCTTAATCAACTGAGCCACCCAGGTACCCCAAGGTTTCCTTTACCCTAGTAACAAACGATAGTTTGCTGTTGAGTACTGGAATCAGTCCTTGAAGTTGGGTGATGCTTTATTTTATTTTTTTTTAACATTTTGTTTATTTATTTGAGAAAGAGAGAGAGAGAGAGAAATCACCAGCAGGAGGAGGGGCAGAGGGAAAAGCAGAGTCCCCACTGAGCAGGGAGCCAGATGTGGGGCTCCATCCCAGGACCCTGGAATCATGATCTGAGCTGAAGACAGATGCTTAACCAACTAAGTCACTCAGGCACCCTGGGTGCTGCTTTAAAAACTAAAACATGTAGAGCACCTGGCTGGCTCAGTGGATAGAGCATATGACTCTTGAACTAAGGATTGAGAGTTCAAACCCCACACTGGGTTAGAGTCTCCTAAAAAAGAAAAAAAAAGGAAAGAAAAGAAAAAAAAAATTAAAACAAGTAGTGTTGACTTAGTGGTCAGGAACTATAGTGAGGTAACTGATATTGGCAGCTAGAAAATGGTTATGTGTGAGAAGCTGTGAACAAATTCTTGGAAAACCCGTTGTCTATTCTAAATGAAGTGACAAGCCATGCACTTTCTGATATAATGGATCTAGGGGACGAAAATCAAATAGAATGTTGTAATGTTGTGTCTGCATATGACAAGGTAGTGGAGAAAACACATAAAATCAGGAAATATGTCTTAAGTGCAAGCAGAAATAGAAGAAAATAAAGAGATTACTATTGAAAATAGGAATTCAGGACCTCCAAGGAACAAGAACTCCCATACATCATTAGGAGTATAATTTAGCACAACCACTTGAGAAGCCAGAAATATTTTATAAAACTAACATGTGCATATTTATGACTCAGCATTTCTACTCCTAAGCATATAAAAATAGAAATATGTACATATATTCACCAAAATACATGTACTTAAATGTTCATAATAGTCCTCTTCAAAACACCCAAAAACTGGAAACTAACCAAAGGCCTATCAATATTAGAATGGATAAATACATCTTGCAATATTCACAAAATGGAATATTGTACAGGATAATATGTAATACATAATTACCATTTGGAAAAAAAATATATAGCTGAATTTACAAACATAATATTGAACCAAAGAAGCCAGATACAAAAGAAAATATGCAGTTGTATTCCATTTGCATAAAGTTCAAAATTCAGCAATACTAACCTATAGTATTATGTGTTAACGGAATTATTACTCCTGACATGGGAATAGGATAATGGCCAGAGGAGGGCATGAGGAGAGCTTTTGGGGGAATTGATAATATGCTATTTCCTGACATGAATACCAGTTACACAGACATGGCCAATTTGTAAATGTATGCCAACTTACACACTTGTGTTCTATGAAGTCTTCTCCATGTTTATCACAATTTAATTAAAATAAAATAAAAATAGAAAGCAAATTCAGGAAAGATCAGATTTAGAAAATCTTGTTGCCTCTAGAAATGATATTAAATAACATTTGAATAAAAAGTCCCAATAAAAATCTTCAGGTGGATAGTGTCATCAGGACAAAGGCAAGGTTGCAGACATGACCTTCATATATAAGCTAGTCTCTTAAGGAAGTCACTGTTAAGTTCACACAGAGGTTTGATGTCAATAAAGCAAAAAAGGGAGGGGGGAGAAGAACTAAGAAGTATGTCTCAGAAAAAAGATTAATTTATAGTTACTGACACATGGAACTCAATGAGGACAAATAGATCAGAAAATTCTTAAGTTACCAAACAAAAATATATTACAAAAAGAAACCATTAACCTCATAAGAATAAGCCCATCTAGAGCCTAGATCATGGTTTCTAAATACCATTCTCCACTGAAAAGAAACAGATTTCTTTGGAGAAATAATTAATTTCAAGGCTTGGGCAGAAAAAGTACTAAATGAGCATGAAATATTGTATACCATGGACTTCTAGTCTTACTCCAGATTTGGTCAAAATGGATAGTATTAAAGGAAGAACACAGAGATTAGAGCACTACTGAAATAAAAGGAAACAAAAGTGCCTCCCAGAAAATAGGAATAGCTCTGAATCTTGTGTGTTTCCCATACTTCCTTTTCCCAAGTGGAAGGGTTTAGTGTCCTGTTCCACCAATATATACTAGTTTTATGTACTGGGAGTGGGAAGAGAAATATGTCATATTTCTCTTTTAGGTCATAAATTGTTGGATAAGAGGAGGAAATGTTCATAAATCGATTATACTGAATGAAAAATTGTAAATCACATAGAGAGTCCTGATATTGGATTTGACATAGAGACTATGTTGAAAGAAAAAAATAAATAGTACATGTATGCCAAAAGGAAGGTCCATAACAGAAACTGTTAATTTAAATATTTGAGTGTTCCTTGATATTTTTCAATTTCCTATTTACATAGAGATCATGAGACTATATTCTGGCTAATGAAATTAGGGAAAACTTGTCATGAGCTATGTTTAGATGTGCCCATAAAACACCACATAATCCTCTAGCTCTCTACGTCTCTGTTGTGGTCACACAGAGAGCACATGCTCTGGATGACCTAACTACAAGATTGAAGCAGCCAATATATCTGAGTCATTGCTTGGAGGACAGCAATGAAGAGAAGCTCTCCCCAACATCACAATTTAATTTAAGTGAAAAATTAACTTTGCAATGTTAAACCACTGAGACTGAACTCTGGTTGTGTGAGCCAATATTAATCACTGTACTAATATCCACCTTGAAGTGCAACAAAGAGGAATTAGACAGACTCTGTACCCAAAGCTATTTTGCCTACTGGGAAACACAAAAATACATACTATGGTAGTCTAAGGATGGCTAAAAATTCTTTAATACTCTTAATATTAAGAGAGAAGCCATCATTTCTCTTCCCTGACCAAATTCCTGTTTCACAAAATCATGAGACATAAAATAATTGACTTTTTTAATACTTCATTTTTTTAGAGCAAGTAACGTTTCACACCACAATTGAAGAGAAGGTACAGAGATTCCCCATGTATCCCTGTCTTACTACATATGTAGCTATCCCTAGTATCAACAACTCTCACTAGAGAGGCATATTTATTATAATTGATAAGCCTACAGTGGTACATCATAATTAGTCAAAGAACATAGTTCATTTTGGGGTTCATTCTTGGTGTTGTCATTCTATAGGTTTGAACAAATGTGTAATGAAATGTATACATCACTTTGGTATCATACAGAGAATTTTTATGGCCCAAAAAATTCTCTGCACTGAGTACAGAAAGCTACTCAAATGTCCATCAATATTAGAATGCATAACCACATTGTGAAATACTCACAGAATAGAATATTATGCAGGATAATATGAAACACATAACTACCATTTGGAAAAATATATAGCTGAATTTCACAAATGTAATGTTGAACCGAAGAAGCCAGATGCAAAACAAAATGTACAGTTGGATTCCATTTGAATAAAGTTCAAAGTTCAGCCCTACTAATCCATAGTATTATATATTAGCAACATTATTACTCTTGGGATGGGAGTGGGATAAGGCCCAGAAGAGGGTTTGAGTAGGGCAAAGAGGAGGGCTTTTGGGGGAACCGATAATATGCTATTTCTTGACATGAGTACCAGTTACACAGACATGATGAATTTGTGAAAATATATCATTTTTGTTCCTCTACCAGTAAGATTTTTTTCCCCACTTCGGCTTCTTCCAGGATTTTTATCTTTGATTTTTTTTTTTTTTTGAGCTTGAAAAATATACCTTTTGTTCAGCTTTTTACATGTTAGGACAGTGATAACTCCCAAACTTCCTTGGACGATGAGTATCCTTGATTAATATTTTAAAACATTAAACTCACCCCAAATCTGGCCTGGCCTTCTTGACTTGCCTCAATAATGGAATATGGAATGAGTGGCTTTGATGTCAGGTTTTTAGAAAGTTTCTATTCCTGCTCGGGTCTTTTAGAAACTTTATCTTTGGAGCCCTGATCAGTCACGTAAGAACTCCAACTCTCCTGAGACCACCATGCTCTGAGGAATCTCAAGTTAATTTCCTCATGAAAACACTATGTGAAGAAAGAGAAAGATATTTATCTTATCCCTGGATTTTCCAGTCACTTCAGCTGAATCATCAGATATCATATGCTAGGCCCTGACCAAATTCTTCCTTCATGAAATCATTAAGACAGAAAATGGTTGAAATTTTAAGATACTTAGTTTTGGGGTAGTCTTTTAGATAGCAATATATAAGTGGAAAGGTGCATTAAAATATAAATACAAATTTAAAATTAATTTTTGCATGTGTGTATTACATGTGTTCAAATGAAGTGGAAAGCAAAATAGACTATAGAAAGAAAGTCAGAAAGGGTCACAGAAGTATGAATTCAGTGCTAGAAGTATACAAAGAGAGAAGAAATTGCTATTGGGGGAGGAAATGTTCCCAGACCTTAAGTACCATGGGAACAAGGGCTGATTCATTACTGTACCTATTATGTCTGCCACATGATAAATGCCTATGAATGTTGCTTAACTTAATAGAATAAAATAAACTAATACTGCTGCATTTTGGAAGAATCTTGAAGGAAAGGGTGGATTTGCTTACATGCAGGCCAATGGAAGCAGAAAACAGTTGAAAATTCTAGGCTGATGAAATAGCATGATCATCATAAAGACAGAGGGAAGAATATATGGAGACTATAAAGGAGAATAAAAGGCAATTTGATACGTCAGGGCACAGGAACAGGAAGAGAGAAGACAGAGTCAGCTGTTCAGCTGTTGTTGAAAGTAGACCCCAAAGAGTTTCTATTTCACCTGGTAGGCATTGAAAAAGCACACAGCTTCTCTTTTTTAATAAAATATAGCAATATAAGAACCTCTTGTTAGGAAGATGAATATAGCACAGGGATCTGGGACAGACCAGCAAGTCATTTGCAAAAATCCGAAGTCAAGAACTAAGTTTTAAGCAGCACCATGAGAAGGTTCACTTATAAACAAGAATACTCGGCAACTAGTACCAATTACTGAGAGTTTATCCACGATCCTCTTCATTCAGCGAATGCAAAAATAGAAGGGATTTGACAATATGCTCATGTCCCTTGCAACTGATTCAACCCTCCAGTGCTTTGATAGCCTAAGGACATACTTAATGTTGCCATATTTTAATCCTGCAAGTGCTTACACCTTGGGGAAGGGTGTGGGCATTCCGTCTATACCACCTGCTAGTAAAACTGGCAATGTAGGATCTAAGCATCACATTCTCCTTCCAGGGAAATGTGGGCATCTCTGTAGCAGCAACAAGAACCTGAGAGCTTTATTTATGAGTGTGAGTGTGCTGTAGCTTTCGACAAGAGGAAGAGGACTCTCTTTACTGCCATCTCTGCTGTTCCTTATGCTATATGAAGCCACACGTGTAATGAGGAGTGGAACAGCAGTTATATCACTAGAGGGTCACTTTTCTCTCTCTGCAGCACTGTTTCTGGGGGAGGACTAGCAAGAAAAGTCTGTTCTGAGGCTTCAGGCAGCTTAATTTTTTTTTTCCCCTTCCAAGATCATTGTTTACAGCATCTAGGACTGGCATTTAAGCTGCTTCCTGTTTTCCTATTTTTCTTAATAACTCAAATGCATTATCCAGAAGTCACATGTAAAATTAGGGTGTATACAACCTAAACCAGAATAAGTCTCTACGGCTTAGACTGGCCTCAGAGACGGGTGGCCTAGTTGTCATTAGCAAAGATAATGTCACTGGGGGCTGATGACAGAAAAAGAGGTTGGCAATGTTAAATCGTATTTTATTTTTAAGTAGATCTGTATGAGGGTGTGTTTCTAAAGAAGCTAGATTCTGAGAGGTATACACAAAACCTTTAATGAGAGTTTCAGGATATCCTTTAAAAATGAAAAAAAAAAAAGATATGTAGATGGGAAACACATTCCAGTGATGGTTTCTATTGAAATGAATATTACAAATATTAGACTAAGTCATTTCTACATAGTGGAATGCTTCAGAAAAAAATGTGTAGGGTTAATCACTTTCAATTTTAAAACTATAAAAAAAAATTTAAAACTATAACACACACACAAGACAGACAGACAGACAGACAGAGAAGGAAGGAACCATATTTTGAAGGAAAAACCAAAAACTGCCAGGAAAGGACATCTAAATGATGGATTATCACTAGAAAGCAGTTAGAAAGGACCACACTTTGTTTCTTTTTTTTTCTAAATCAATTACTTGGTTACTCTTTTTCTTTGTAGTCCTGCTTTGGAAGCTCTATTTTCAAGACCCTGCACTTGACAGTCTATAGCACACAAATGACTTGTGGTGCAGAAACTCCTGTGTGCACAGTCTATTTTTATAACCAGAGCTGTTTTCTACACAGATACATGACATCCGTATGACCACAGTCACAAAAACCTGCACACATCTCATACATGAGCAGCTAAAAAACTGAATTCTTCTCCCTTCACTTTAAAACACACACACACACACACACACACACACACACACACACAATTCCAGGAGCTTGACCTCTTATTTCACTTATCTCCTTTGCCAGTCCTATTATACCTTCTGTTTTGTCATGTTTGTCTGTTTTAGTAGAAGAAAAGAATATTGCACAGCTGTCCTAGAGGCGCTTTTTATTGTTGTTGTTTTGAAAAATCTTTTTTCCCTGCCATAACGGCAGCGCTTATTAATCTTTTCCTCCTCCTGGTCTCAATGGTTCTCTTTCTTTTTCCCCAGCTTCCCAAAGGAAACCTGTAGGTGGTAAAAATTATTTCTTCCAGGTGTCTGTGCTCCATTGGGAATTAGCAAAAGTGCTGGGTTTTATGCTGATCTCCGCTGTGCAAAGGGGGAAAAATACATCAGTAGAAGTGAGTTGGCTCTGAAGAGCCAATATGTGTTGGAGCATCTTTCAAATTCTAGGTCAGCGGTGAACAGTGGAGAAAGTCTTCTTTATAAAGAAGTTTCATGTTCTAATTATTCTGAGCTTCAAGAAGGAGCTGCTGTCAAACCACTTGGTTGAAGTAGTTAGGTTTAATGAGTTTTATTCCTGCAGTTGTGTCTGGGTTTCTAAGTTTTTCTAAGCCTGTACCAATTGTCCAGGAAGTTGTCTTTTTGAATAATGCCCGGTTAGTAAAAGCTGGGCAGAGAGGCACTTACGGGTTTCTCTACTCTGATTCTAAAGTCACCATTCCCGTGGTCAGGTAAATGGAGTCATGGTGGACTTATTTTTCCCTGCTAAGTTTTGAGACAGTGATCTATGTTTTATTGATGCCTGTAACAAGAGGAAATACAGTGGGTGGTATTTGTGAGGAGTGACTGCAGAATAGAGGGAAAGGAACACAGAATCCGTGTGAGCAGAAATTGATTTGAGCTCTTTTTTGGCACTTACTACCCACGAATATCTGTTCAATTATTAATGGTTTTTCAAATTCAATTTCCTTATCTATACTATGAGAAAACTAACAATGCGTACATCCTGAGATTTTTGTGCAGACGGATATACTAACATGGTGCAAGACTTCTTGTAATACCGGCACATAGTAAACACGCCAAATGCATTAGTTGCTGTTATTATCATTCTCATAATCATAATTAAATGGGTAGGATCCTTTAGGGTATTCGAACATTTAAAACAGCTATGATTGTCTTGTCACAGGTTGATATTTATTGGTAAAACTGAGACCATGCAAAGATAAATGACTAGAACAAGATCGCATGGTTAGTTGTTGAAAAAGTTAGACCCAAATCAGGCTCCTGTTGTCTTCTCTGGTGATCTGTGTGGAGAATTTAAATAGAACTGTGATATCTCATGCAGCATAAACTTTAAGCCAATCAATAAGTATGCATTATTAGGTTGATTTATTGACCCACCCACCCTGACAAAATGACTCTGTTCCTAATCACTTTGTTATAATATGTAAATACATTAATTATCAGAAATATTAACAATGGCCCAAAGTCACACAGCAAAGTAATCAAGTAGCCAATTGGGTCACGTTTGATTATGAATTTGGCATTCTGATTTGGCCTTGACACACACAAATCTACATAAGAAAATGGGGACTGATTTTCAAGTGTTCACTTCAAAGGTAACTAGTTAGATTCAGTAACTCACTGCTTTTTAAATCCATTGATTAAACAACCTCAATAATGGTCTTCTCTTAATTTGTCGTGTGTGTATGAACATGGTTGTGTGTGAAGTAGTCATGCCTTCTATCTGCTTGACAGAGTTGCATCTAAATGAAATATTTATAATGTCTTCTAAGAATAACAGAAATAACTTTACTTGACATATCTAGGGAACAGAATTGCTGGTAGATGACCAATTAAATATAAACATGGTGTATTTTCTATATGACTTTAACCTTGCAAATTCTCTTAAGAGCATATGAAACAAGTATTTAGGAATGTCAAACTCTAATATACTCTAAATTTCTCTTTTCCAATAGCCAAATAGGTAGATCAATAGAGAGCCAAAAGATGATCTCTGGTTTTCTATTTTGTGGTTGGATGTGTACTGAAAATAAGAAGATCTCTCATGTACTTTAAAACTTTGCTTCCCATTGTCAATATAAAAATAATAAATGTGGCATCTCCATCTGTGTAATTCTACAGCTTATATGCTTTTTGCTAGACCACACTGTCTCTCACCTTCTTGCAGAGATTTGAGACAAAAATTAGACTGTGGGGGCCCTGAGTAAGTGGAAATATGGTCCTGGGGCTTTAAGTTCCTACCTGCACATAATTTACAAACAGCATGGTAATCAGGTAACAGAAATAAAAACAGAGTTCCCAGAGTATTCCATTTTCATTCCTGTTACTCAAAACTAACTGAGCATCCCTTTCTGTACCTCTAAACATATTTTTGACGGTCCCCAGACGGGATACCATTTGTAGTATAATTCAAAAATGTCACAAGAAAAAAAAAGCAATTTATACTTGTAAGTGTCTAAATTGAGGACAGAAAATCTTTCAGCCATTCAACATCAATCTCATCAATCACTCCCAGCCTTCCATCCCACCCCACTACCCCCCAGCCCTCTGGAAAAAAAAAAAAAAAAAGGAGTAATCACAGTCTGGAAATGTGTTTGAGAACATTAATAATTTAAGCAAGGACATTAGACATGCATGAAAGCTTCCATTTCCATAGATCTATGCTAGATCTATGCTTTTCTTTTTCATTGTTTCAGTAGAGATTTTATTTAAATATTTTCAAGTAAATTTCTTTAAAAGATCCATTACTCCTGGGGAGCCTGGGTGGCTCAGTCAGTTGAGCACTCAACTCTTGGTTTTGGCTCAGGGCATGATCTCAGGATTGTGGGATGGAGCTCCTCGTTGGGTACAATGCTCAGTGTCCAGTCTGCTTGAGATTCTCTTCCTCCGCATCTTCCCCCAACTCATGGTCTCTCTCGCTCTCTCAAATAAATAAATAAACATTTCAAAAATTTTAAAAATAAAAGATGACCATAACTTATTGATCTATTACTTGTAGAGTTTTTAGCATGCTGCTGAACACCATGGACTCTAAGCTAAGAGTGAGCTAAGCCTGTTTGTAAATTCTTGCTCTGTCACTCTGTGGCTGAATGATCTGATTCACCCTCACTGTACTTGGTTTCCTCATCTGTACAGTACTGAACGATGTCTCCTACATGGGCTTGCCCATTTCAAAGACACATTCAAATGATTTTTTATCATGTGCCAGTCAAACAATGGACAAAATGGCCTGTCTTTGTCCGTATAGAACTAGTCTAATAATTTAGCACAAGGATTAAATTAATGCATATCCAGTATCTAATGCAATAGCTGTCTCCGAGCAGGCTCTCTCTCATTAGTAGTTGGTAATTTATTATACTAAGTGTCAATTTAGGTAGCAGACATTCTCATTGGCTTCTCATTTGTTATCTTTGTAATCTTAAAACTGAACCTATAAGAGTTTTTAATGCCTGGTCTACAGGTTGCAAAATTGAAGCTCAGATAAATTGCTTCCCTAAAGTTACACAAAAAGAAATATTAGAGTCAGGCTTCAAACCCATGTCTGTTTAACATCATTTAAGTATATAATGAAATTCATCTGGCCTAAAAAGAAGGTACTAGTCACAAGGGAAACCTGGGTAAACTTCATATTTAGTCAAAGCAAATGTATTTGTTTCTCTTGAATACCTGAAATCTACTTCAATTTCTTTTCCTTAAGCCTCTGAATACTTAAGTGGACCTATTTCATTCATGATGGTTATCTTATTATTTGACCTATAATACATATAGTAATGATAATAATAGATACTAGCTGGTGATTTTATGGATGCCAAGGAATACTTCATTGCAATACACAGTGAATAATCATGTATACAATATACATGAATAATCCGTATATTATTCATGAAGTCTCTAGTATATTATGCTGATATACACAATTGAAACTCATTAAGACAAGTGTATAAGTATTAAAACTCTTCAATATCTGTGCACAATTTAAGTACAACTATCTAATAAAATGATATGATAAGCATCACAACTGAAATGAATCCATTAAACATGGATACACTTTAAAGAGCCAGAGTTACAAGATGTAGACTCTTTCAGTGCCAATGTATTGGCAGGATGTACTTAGCCAATCAGCCAGATGACCTTTATCTTATAAAAATATCAATTAAATCACATATATACTTATTCCAATTTGTATCACTTATATAAACTAACATAAAATGCTGTTAACTTCATGATTGTCATTACTTAGACAAAGTTAACTATGACGTTGGTAATATTTCAATTAAAAAATAAATACATTTAGACAGGCACTTCCTCATCTTCCCACCATACAAATTACTTGTCTTTCTACATTTGGTCTCATATTTAGACTTACTTTGGATTATTCTGTGGGAACAGCACCATTTCTTCTCAAAGCCAAGCCAGCTCTTGTGCTCTAGGTCTCTCTCATTCAACTTAATAATCTGTAAGATCCAATCTTTCCAAAGATATCTACTTTTTCATCATTCATTTTCCATAGAACCTTCTAATCATAATACACATTTTGTTATTTCCTATCTCAAAATGACTTTAAGTTTGCCATATTTAGCAAATAAAACCAGAACAATAAATATGGGACATACTCAAATAAATAAACATTTTTAAAGGATAAATGTGTCCCATACTTATTCTAAAAGACTATTATTTGAAATTCAGATTAACTTGGTATCTTGCACTTTATCTAGTAGAATTCTAACGCATTTACAGGGAAACTTCTTGGGGAAAATAATCTTTTTTTTTTTTATTGTCCTCTCTATTCTTTCAGCTCACATTTTTCTCTGCAAATTGCTCTAAACAGACCTCATTCTCAAACATTCCAAGGGAACAACTTTTCTCAAGACCCCACCAATCACATGAATGTGGTTAAATCCAGGTGTCATCCTTCTGTTCAAATTTTATTGATGTCTGTGCAGCATTTAATAGATGATGTTATATTCTCCATGACACATTGTCTTGTCTAATCTTGTGACAACATATTCCAGTCTCTCATCCGTTTTACCCATTTAATTGACTGTGCTTTCCCATTTTTTTAAAGATTTATTTATTTATTAGAGAGAGCAAGACAGAGTGTAAGAGTGAGAGGGGGATGGCCAGAGGCAGAGGGAAAGAGAGAATCCCAAGCAGACTCCCAGCTGAGCCCAACACGAGGCTAGATCCCAGGACCCTGACATCATTACCTGAGCTGGAATCAAGAGTCCAACAACGTAACTGAACCACCCAGGTACCCCTGTGGTTTTTCAATTTCTATGTAGTTACCTTTCTACCATTCAGCCTCTATTTTTGAAGAATATTTATATAGGACCTTTTTGGGGGCCTATTATATGCTTCATAAAGATTTTATTTTATTTTATTTTATTTGAGAGAGAGCATCAGAGAGAACGGGGGGTGGGGGGCAAACTCCTGCAGAGTCAGGAGCCTGACTGGGATTAGTAGAGAGTCCTGGGGCTCGATCCCAGGACCCTAGGATTATGACCTGAGCCAAAGGGAGACATTTAACTGACACCCCAAGCCTCTATATTTTCAATGAATAAAGTCTCTTTAAATAACTATTTTCAAACTTACAGAACTTAATGTCATCTAGATGTCAGTGACTCCAAAAGCAGATCATATCTTACTGTGATTAATTTCTCATGGCTCTTTCTATTAGCATAATGGTTAAGAGCACAAAATCAAATTAAATTCAATCAGTAATTCAAGTACTTTTGGTATTTTACAAGCTAAAAATCAGAAAATGTAAAGTTCTGCAAAACATACTTTATAGGTAAATTCAACATGGACATTTTTTTTTACAAGGTGGAGATGTTTGTGTCATTATTTCAAACAGTACTTAATTATTTACACTGTTCATCACTTTTTAATTTATGAGTAAATACCAAAACATAAAATGGCATTATTCTCTGATTCATGGCATTTATGATTAATTGAAATGTATAAACTATCATTTAAATTAAATGACTATAAGCAATAACACAGTAAGAATGAATGAACATAGAGAGGTAAACAAATGAGTAAAATTGAGAACCTATCTAAGTGCCAAGTTCCGAGAGTACCACCTGACATGGGTGTCAGGGGGCAGTTGGGCCAAATCCTAGTAGAGACTCAGGGTTCTGGAAGAGGGCTCACTTGTTTTCTGTTAGAAGTCCCAATAGAATATTTAGGTAGTGTCTATACATCCAAAAAATATGTAAAACTTAAACCCTGAACCTCATGGATACAAAACAATTAAGGAATAAATTTAAAATAGATATAAGGCAGAACTTACTGAGTGTTTACTATGTGCTAGGCAACACGCCATGTGTTGTCTTTTTTTTAAGTTTTTATTGTAATTTCAGTTAACATACAGTGTTATATTAAATTCAGGTGTACGATATAGTGATTGAACAGTTCCATACCAACATGCCATGTGCTTTACTTGAATTGATTAAGTTGCTAAATGTGAACAATATTTGAGATAGGAGCTATTACTATGCCATTTTTACAAACAAGTAAAATTAAATTCAGAAGAACTAAACAATTTACTAAAGCATATCCAGACACTAGATGGTAGAGTCAGGATTTGAAACAAGTAGCATTACTCCTGGGAGTACCCTCATACCCACAACACTTTAAAGAGCTTGTTTTCCAATAGTTAAAGCATAGATATATTATAACAAACTGAAAAATACATGTAAAAAATTCTCAAGTCAATTCTAGTATGGCTTTAAGCAATGCTCCCAAAGTGTGTTCTCATGAGGTTTAATAAAGCACTTGGACAGAAAGGTCTCATAGTCAAATATATTTATAAAGGACCCTATCACACTCCCCCTCCTCCATACTCAAATTACATATTTGAAGTCTTGGGGAATCTTTTTGAAAAAATTATTAAGTAAGCAAAAGTGATTACATTTCTCAAGCCAGTAAAATTAATCAGGACTTTTTTTTTCTTTTAAATTGTGGGTATTGAGGCAGCCTGGGTGGCTCAGAGGTTTAGCGTCTGCCTTTGGCCCAGGGCCTGATCCTGGAGTCCCGGGATCAAGTCCTGCATCCGGCTCCCTGCATGGAGCCTGCTTCTCCCTCTGCCTGTGTCTCTCCCTCTCTCTCTCTGTGTCTCTCATGAATGAATAAATAAAAATCTTTAAAAAATAATAAATAAATAAATAAATAAATAAATAAATAAATAAATAAATAGTGGGTATGAAAGTAGAGGCAGACTTAAAATAATAGAAATGGCATTCCAAAATAAATCAATGGAGTAGAAACCAGGATATTCTTTTAAATACTAATAATAATACTAATAAAATAATAATAATCAAAATGTAGTGATTATTTCTACCTGGTAAGCTTTAATTTGAGAGGATATTATATTCTCCAAGGCCTTACTTTTCAATGTGTATCTGGAGATCTAGGCTTGTCTTCACTGACAAGCCTACTAGAAATAGACTATTAGACTCATAGAATCTGAATCTACTTTTTTTTTTTTAGATTCTATTTATTTATTCATGAGAGACAGAGAGATACAGAGAGAGAGAGAAAGAGAGAGGCAGAGACATAGGCAGAGAGAGAGGCAGGCTCCATATAGGGAGCCCGACATGGGACTCAATCCTGGGACTCCAGGATCATGCCCTAGGCTGAAGGCAGGTGCTAAATTGCTGAGCCACCCAGGGATCTCCTGAATCTACTTTTTTACGTGACACTCAGGTGGTTCATATGCTCATTATTATTTTGTAAGCACTAAGGAAAGTAGATCTTTCTTTGGTTGGAATGAACAGAATTAACCCAGGAAATGGATTGACAGTGCATGTTCCTGGGTCCTACTTTTGGAGGATTTTTATTCATTATGTCTGGAGCAAGATCAAGTCATTAGCATATCCAACAAGTGGCCCAGTGTTTCCAAAGTAGTTGATGGACAGGACACTCTGAAAATACATCAAGTTTAAGGCTTCATTAATTTTTTGGATGTGAAGAAAGATAGGTTCAGATGTACTGAGTTCTTAGGTATTAAGTCACTTCGATGCTATTACTCTTGGGCAGGAGTCCATCAGCTCCATTATTCCAAGTTACCATCATCTCTTTCATCCATGATTATCATGGTTTTAATGGCTATCTATTCCAGTTGCTTCCAAATCTCTGCCTAGGTTTAGATTCCACATGGAACTACCTATGCAACAACTCACAACTCTCCTTAGTGCTCTATGCTCCACCTACCACCGCAAGCTCATTATCTTCACTGTCCTTTTTTGAGGGCACTGCTCTCAATAATGCAAATATGAAATGGGAGTTATCACAGACTTTTCCTCTCTTGGGCTGCATACCCTCCCCAACATAATCCCCTAATCCTGCTGATTTGATTTCCTATTTCTCAAATTAGTTTCCTTCTTTTCATTTCTATTATCATTGTTCTAACTTAGATCCCAATAATTTTTCCACTGGCTAACTTCAAAATCCTTCTGATGTCCCTAATTCCAGTCTTATCATCTTCCAATTCATCCTATCTAAAATAGCCAGAGAGCTTTCTAAATAATCTCACATAAAATCCCTCTAAACTCATCATTGGCCTTGAGCTAAAACTGAAGCATCATAGGGCACACCCAGCCTTTGTAAACTAGCACTAGCCATCCTTATTACCAATCAAGTATCCCACTTTATACCAGCAGCACCAAGTATCATTGCTGGTTTGGTTTGGTTTTTGCATATAGAAGGTTATTAGTCTTTTAGTTGGTGCCTTTCATACATTTTTCAAGCTTAAAACCCTACTCTTATTTATTTGCTTTTTTTTTTTTTTCTTTAAGAGACAAATTTAAATATCAACTCCTTCACGAATCTTTCCAGACTTGGTTTGGAAACCTGGCCTTGAATTTTCAAATCAAAAGTTACACCAGAGATTTGATCCAGTTATTATCGTTTGCTAGCTCTGTGAAATCCATCATGATTTAATTAATCATGCTAGCTTTAACAATTTTTGTGCAATCTTTAATAACAATTTAACAAATTATATATGTGCTTTAGTTTCATTCTTAAAGAATGTGGAGATATTTGAAACTTAGCATAGATGTACCATGAGGCATCAGTGTTGTAATGAAAATATAGTATAGTCAGGTCTGTCCCTGTCCTAAACAAATACTCAACAAATACAAACTGATGCTATTATCATATTATTATCATTTTATTGAATTATCTGTTTGAGTTCTGCATCTACAGAGATCTTTATGCGAAGAAAACTCTCCCCCAATCTCTCTCTCTCTCTCCCTCTTTCTTTTCCTATATTTAGTTCAGCCCCATACTTAGAAAGTGCTCAGTAAATGTGTTTAATCAAATTGACGGAGAATATCTCCAAGCCTTAAAAAGCCAAAACCACCAGTGTGACAGAAGATTTCAGGAGATTAGCTATGGATTTTTAAACTTTAATCCTATTGAGGATTGAATGAAACAGTTAAATAGTGCTGATACTCAGAAGAGTATTGTGTATTCAAAATTCATTTTTCATGGCTATATAAGTAACAGTCATGTGATGTTCTTCAGTTACAATGTGAACCAACTTGTTTGATATTTATATTAGCCCCAAAAGGTAGAAATTTTCCTTCTCTGGATGGATGACGACACCAAAGCTCATATGATGAAAGGGCTTTGCCAAAACAAAGCTAATAAAGAACAGAACTAGAAATTTAACCTCAGAGTCTCGGATTCTTGCACTTACACCAGATTGCAATCACTGCCCAACCCCAAGGGCTGGTCAATTATATCCAAGTTATTTTCCCCAGAATTTTAGTATAATAGATATATAACTTGAGAAATTAATGTTTGAAAAATATCCATATATGGCTAATTCTGTTATAGTCAAGTCAATTCAATGATTACATTTTATGTATTTGTAGTTGTGCACTATCAACCTCAAGTAAAAATACAGTATAGGAACATCACTTTGTGCCTTAAACACCCCAAAGAAAATCTGCATACCGAATATATATTTCCAGTGCTATAAATCATGCCAGATCTAATGACTGTCTTCATAACTCAGTCCCCAAAGTATTAGTTATATCCCTAATATGAGCATGGCTTCAGCATTATATTCCTTTCTTGCCCATCCCAGGCCCATGAACATTCTTCATATGCAAAATCAGACACCAAAACATAAAACTTCAATCTTCATTTTTCTGGAGAGTTTGAAATTTATCCAGTCTTTCCAATTTTTCACCAGCTATGAAGTTTAAAAGCATAAAATACAGGAAATCCCTTAGAATATAAAGAAGGTTCTCCATTGTGATCATAATTCATCATGATCGACCATGACTCATGACAACTTGCCCATGTTTCTGGGCAAGATGCTTTCATAATTCTCTTTTCTAAGGATCACTTAAGGTTGACCCTGTGCAAAAATTTGCACTATTAGTAGTCCCAGGAAAACCCACCACAACCTCATTTTCAAATTTAGATACAAAAAACTTGACCAGGAAAATTCCATGAAACCATACAAACGTCTCCTTCTCCTGTAAATGTAAGTATATTTTAGAGAAGGCTTAGAATATAATTCCAGAGACACTGCACTATGTGCAGAAGTAAGAAAGGCATGAAATAAGATATTCTCTCCCACTGAGGGGGTGTTAAGGTCTGCATTTAGATAGGTGTGGTCAAAAATACTGTTCATTGTTACCTGAGCTGATCTAGTGATACAGAGTAGCCATTTGCAGCCCAAAAGATCTTCAGAAAACTCTCAATTCTGTTAATTCATAAAGATATTCAATGTAATATGGAGGAAGAGACTGGCCTGGGCATTATATGTGAATTTAGGGTTATTGATATATTTCAGACTTTAGAGACTTTTCTCCTTAAAGTTCGGTCAGTTCTTTTCCTGAGGAGCTTGAGCTCCACCCAGTCTTTAATACTAAGTACCATTTTCAGATTTAGATTTTTGAATTATCCATTCACATACACAATGTTCAACCTTTAAATTTTGGATAATTTTAGAATCCTTTTTTTTTTCAAACTAGTTTTGCATTCTAATGACAAGAGAAGTGTAGGACCAGGTCAGTTTTATACAGTGAAGGATAGAAGATAAACTCAACTCACGTGTGCTTAATCACAAGACCTTCATAGTAATAATGCCTTCAGTTTATCTCTTTGGCTTTTGTTGTTTTGTGATATATCTCAGCCTCCAAACTTTGGATCTATATGTTATGCTATATTTTCTAAGATAACATACTATTTATCAGATGTATCATTATAACGCCACCAAATTTATTAACATAAAGCAGTCTCCACACTCCCCCAAACATGCTTTCATTTTCAACCACGTTTTCCAATAATTCTTTTTCATAATGATTTTTTAATAAAATAAGGCATGTTTGAATGCTTTATCATAACAAATAAAATATATCAATGATTTTATCCATGTTGGCCAGGAAATGCAGTAGAAATGTTTTAATACTTAATAAACATAAATACATAATCTCCTGGCGTAATGTCAAATATTAAACAAAGGTTATTAATATAATATGGATTTCATTATATCACTGTCTTTCTGTCATTATAATGACTCTCATTATGCAAGGAAAAAAGTCACTAATTATTTGTTTCTTATTTTAGGATTATTTTGAGGTGGCAGCTTTGTTTATTCTTGGAAATTTTTTACACAGAAAACTTTGTAAATTTTTGTTGCCTATGAAAATAAGTTAATTATCATTCAATTATTTCTGTTTTCTTTTTTGCAGCATAACATTAGAAGATAAGGTTAAAAAGAAAATTTAGCCATTTGTTCTATTTGTTATCTGTTGGCTCTGGGCTGTGGTTATAGATACTGACTTAACGTATTAGTCAGGGTCCTTCAGAGAAACAGAATCAGGAAGACATAAGTATCTATATAAAAGGATTTATTACAAAGTATTGGCTGGCATAATTATGGAGGCTGAGAAGTCACATGATCTGCTATCCACAAGCTGGAGATCAAAGAAGACCAGGGGTGTAGCTTCAAAGCCTGAAAGCCAGAGACTGGAGGGTGTAGACTCTAGGTAAGGTTTGAAGGCATTAGAACCAGGAGTGCTGAGTAAAAAGATCAATGTTTCAGCTCAAGTTATCAGAGGATGGGCAAATTCTCCCTTCTACTTTTTTTCTATTCAGGCCCTCAATGGGTTAAATCATGCCTACTCACTTTGGAAAGAACAATGCCATTTGCTAACTCTACTGACTCAAATATTTATCTCTTCCTAAAGCACTCACAGATATACCTAGAAATACTGCTTAACCAGAAATCTGGACATCCTGCAATTCATCAAAGCTGATACATAAAATTAACCATCACAATATATAAATTTGTTTCTTAAAATATAGTATAACTGGGCAGCCCAGGTGGCTCAGCAGTTTAGCACCTGTCTTCAGTCCAGGGCATGATCCTGAAGACCAGGGATCAAGTCCCGCATCGGGCTCCCTGCATGGAGCTGCTTCTCCCTCTTCCTGTGTCTCTGCCTCTCTCTCTCTCTCTCTCTCTCTCTCTCTGTGTGTGTGTGTGTGTGTCTCCCATGAATAAATAAATAAAATCTTTAAAAAATATAATATAACTTTTCATGCAGAACTTATAAATGAAATGTTACTTCTGGAATTATTGATTTAAAAATGTTCATATAAAATCACCTTCTATCACATTAATATATTTTTAAAAAATAGATTTACTTATATTATAATTCCAAAGGTTGATTGAACACAGAAAGAAACTTTGATCCAGAATAGAACTATGTGTGTTTGTTGTTTTGTATGTGTATGTTTTGTTTAGATAGGTTTCAATCTAAGAATCTGAAAAGTAACTCTCAGTAACTCACAATGATGTCTGCAATTTTGCTTCACAACAATGCTCATGAATCTCAGTCTAGACAGAGCGAACACCTGATGAAGGAAAATAAAACATTTCAGTCTAATAACCAGTTTCTCATTGACCTCTTTGCTAACACTGTATACTGGGTGAATAGTCTCTTATCCAATATGCATCCCATTACTACAGAGACCTTTGTAATTGGTCACACAGACATATTTATAATGGACAATGGGTAGAGGATATAAGAATGGTGGCCTAGAAACTAAAATATCTTACTAGCAATGATAGAAGAAAATGAAATGCTGCCTCTTTAATAATGAAAATAATTTAGGGTATGGGGATTCATATGAAACTAAAATTATGGACCTCATTAGGCTACAAATAATGTTCAATTTCACCAGAGATGATGGTTTTTGCGTGTATTGAAGATATTTGAAAAATCAACTTATGGTTGCTTGAACCTATTACTCCAAAATTAATGAAAGTTTTGCTGATTTTGCCAGAGTTCATTTTTAATTTACAGGTTACATAACTATAAGAAAAAATAAAAGAGGGAGTTATGATGTTTTTATTCCTTTTAGTAATTCGGACTTCGTCTTGTGGTAGTATACACAAAAATAAAGTTTTTATATATCTAATATACTCTGTATGACATCTAAGATCTTTTCAATGTTTCTGCAAATTAAAATGCAAGCATTATTATCTCTAGTTTACAGATAAAAAAAGAGAGGGAGTCAGAGGTCCTATTAATTGTCTAAATTTTTCAACACCTTTCACTGAGAAATTTCTGTACACCACAATAAAGTAATGGTATATACATTATTTTTTAAATGTGACCTTATAAGACTTTACTCTGCACTCTGGACTACTATGTGAACTTCATGTAACTATAACTTGTCTAACAAGTTGGTTTTGCCCAGAGCCCTAAACTGTGAGTGAATAGGCAAAGACAAAGAATATTGAGTTTGCTCAGTCTGGTGACATCTGGCAAGATCTGGGAGATACACTGTTGGAAGCAGCAGCAATGACTCTAGGCAGTCTGCTCATGCAGATGCTATGGTCTATATTCTCTGCTGCCCTTCTCAGACTCTGAGTATTTTCTGAGCCTTGCTATTCAGACTTCCAATAATTTTATGAGCTTGAATATAAAACTCTAATAAAGCGTATATCAGCTTAAGTTAATGGGGGTTGATTTCTGAAATAGACAACAAGATCTTGACAGGTACACCTGGAAAGCACAAAACTGACAAGTTCAGTGGATATAAGAGAAGCACATTAAGATATAGCACATTTAGGGATGTCTGGGTGGCTCAGGGGTTAAGCGTCCGCCTGCAGTTCAGGCCGTGATCCTGGAGTCCCATGATTGAGTCCCACGTTAGGTTCCCTGCCTGCTTCTCCCTCTGTTTATGTCTCTGCCTCTCTCTGTGTGTCTTTCTTTCATGAATAAATAAATAAAATCTTCCAAAAAACATATAGCACATTTGGGTTCCAGTTTTAGAATTTTCACTTAATATTTATGTAAAATCTTGCTAAGTAATACACTTTCCTTTGGCATTCCTTTCACTGTAAAAATGAAAGCATTTGATTAATGATCTCTAAGATATCTCACATATCTAACCTTCTATGATTTTATTATTTCTTTTGGTTTGGAAATAGTAAGTCAATGTGGAATAAAGGAAATAGAAATGCATCAAGGCTTATGAAAAATTTAATTCAACGCACAAGTCAACATAGCCTCTTACTACATTAAGATGCTCTTCACTCACTCACTTGCCAATTAAAGGACAGGATAAACTCTCTCTCATGAGATTTTATACATATAGAGGCTAGGAGTTTTACATATGTATTATGTTATTATATAATATCTAATGTTAGACATCCAATTAAAAGAGTTTATTCATGACACCAAAGAAAGGAACAAAATTGAAAATAGGGGCAGACCCACAATGACCCAAGTATTTAGTTTAGAAAATGCAGTTCTTTTAAAAAGTAATTATAAATATGTTCAAGAGAATAAGTGACAGGGTGGAAATCTCACCAACTATAGCAATTTGGGAATTAAATAAAAATTAAACATGATATCTAAAAGGAAAAATCTATAATTGAAAATAACCGAATAGATGGGTTTAGTTTCAGATTTGACACAGCAGAAGGAAATGTTAATAACTTGCCAAATAGGTCAGTAGAAAATGCACAGGCTAAAGACTGGGAGAGAGAAAGGGGTGAGAAATAGAACAAACATTTAGGACAAAATAAAAAGGCCTAAATAACATTTAAATGGAGTCCCAGAAAGGAATGTTGAGAGAATAAATAAAGAAGTAATAGGTAAGAATTTCCCCAAAGTAACAGATAAGGATTCAAGAAGTATACCTCAAAAAGAGTTTTCTTTGTAAAATGGCTGACAACCCAAGAATAAGATAAAATACTAAACACACACATACTTCTTTAAAAAGAGGGTCTTGCTACATGGCGTTTACCTGAATCCATTGAAAACACGTCCCCACAAAAACCTACGCAGATGTTTATAAGGCTTTGCTAATAATTGCCAAAACTTGGAAGCAACCAAGATCTCCTTCAGTGAGTAAACGAATAAATAAATTGTAGTACATTCAGACAATAGAATATTATTCAGCACTAAAAAGAATGAGCTATCAAGACATGCAAAGAAATGAAGAAATCTTAAATGTGTATTATTAAGTGAAAGAAGCCAATTTGAAAAGGCTACATATTGTATGAACCTCACTCTATGATATTATGAAAAAGAAAAAAACAATGAAGAAAGTAAAAAGATTAGCAGTTACCAGGAGTTGGGAGAGAGGAAGGGAACAATGGGCAGAGCACAAAGGATTTTTAGGGCAATGAAATAATTTGGTATTTCTTATAATGGTGAATATATATATATAGTGGTGGATATATATATATATACACATATATATATATATGTGTGTGTGTTTAAATCTGGCTTCTAAACAGAATAAATGTAGAAGAAAATTTCATGACATTTTTAAAGTGCTAGAAAAAACTACTAAGCTAGAAATCTTTCTAGGAAAATTGTATTATAAGATGATGACAACATAAAGTGACTTTAGATGAATAAAAACTTGATATAATTTTCCACCAGAAGATCCACCCAGACAGAAATACTTAGGGATCTCTTTAGGCAAAAGCAAAATGATTCTAGGTAGAAACCTGAAAATATAGGAGTAAAAGATTAATTTCTGGATGAATATAAATGACTATTGACTCTAAATATAATAATGTCTCTAAAAATTAAATAAAAATATATGTGAGATTAAAAAGCATGACTACAAAAAAAAAAAAAAAACGCAGGAGAATTGTAAATGGAGTTAAATGTTGTTGCAAGATCCTAGAATTATCTAGAAATTCCCAAATGGGCTAGTCATAAATTTTGGGAGTAGGGAACTTATCTCACATTCCTTATATATGGAAAAGAACTTTTTTTTTTCCATTTCCCAAAAGACTCAACTAGGAAGAACACTTGCAGCCTCCTATAACCCCTGCTCTTCTTCATTTGTCTGGTTGAGTAAAAGAAAGAAAGGAGCCATATTTCTCAGTCCCTCACTTTACCTCTTCCCTTTCCAAGGACTTAGCACTACACAGTTCTACCAAATATAGTGAGAGTAAAAGGTGAGAGAGCAATGTTTAAGAAGTACATTTGCCAACTGATCCAAGTCTCACTCTCTAACTAGTTTTACCCCAAATGAAGTTCATTCATTAATCCCTGTTTCTCATGACTTATTTCTCCCATGATATGTGATTCAAAATTCTGGAGTGATTTAAGAAGAGATTTAAGAAGAGAGAAACCTCCAAATAAGTAGGTGTAAATGTCCTCAGGGAAGATATATCTATTTTTAATTTTTATTTCGGTTCTCCAAAATCACTCTAAAAGAAGCATGCTCATTTACAAATGAAATAAGATTAAATAACTATTAAGAGCAACATTAACAAGAGAGAAAATAATTTGTAGAAGGGCAGCTCGAACAAGTGTATATAATTCTGGTAGAGTTTGTTCTTTGTATTCTCTTGACGTCTTTTGGAGGATTATGCTAGGGAGGATTTGTGGTGCAATATTGCATAAATGAATGTTAAGACTTGGTCAAGGCACAGTCCGATTAATTAACTGCCAGGGATTAGTATTTGATAATCCGTAATGTGAAAGATCAACATTTATATGTATCTAGCTAGTTTCAGGACATAGGACAGCCAAGGCTTTCTTGTTCTACCTACCTACTCCATTGGCCTGAGATTGAACAAAAACATGAACAACAATTTCTAGGAAGGTTTCTAAACTTTGACAAATAGACAAAATTTGTTTCTCTAATTTTAATAAATTATACTTAATGGAAACCACTTATGGTTTTATTATAAGTAGCACTTATGGCATCCATTCCCCTAGTTCTTTCAATTTTTTTCCTACTATTGAGATTATCAATGTTCAGTCATTCTGTAGACTCTTTCTGCCCTACTTAATTACAGTTGCTCTTTTTTTAATCTTGTTACTTATTACCAATCACTCACATTTAATAATGTACATAGAGTCACCTTTATTCTTTACTTTTGATACCTTAGACTTAATGATATACAATTGTTTGATATCCCTTTTTGCAGAGATGTGTCACTGTTCTGATTTAAAGCTATTTTGAACTAGCTTTCATCTTTTAGTACTTAAATGATCTAAGTCTGCATGTAGCTTGCTGTATTTTTCTTTATTATTTACTCTTCTTCCCACAGCAATGTCATCTGTTGAAATTTCTGCTGCTTTTTAAAACTCTCGCTCTTTGTTTGAAAATTTTCAAGTCAACTTTAAGCTCCTTTATAATTCTCATACTGTAAGCATTGTTTTACATCCTACCTGAAAAACTTTAAGAATAAATTTACAACCTGCTTTGAAACTCTTAAAGTTATAGAAGTAGGTTTTAAACAAAATGGTCTGAAAAGGACCATAGAAAAAATGTATTTTGCACCACACATTTCCAACACCCTTAATTTATGATTAAGAAAACTGAACCACAAGGAACTGAAGTTATTTGCATCAAGTCACACAGATTTTAGTGTCAAAGTCATCATGAGAATTTAAGTTTTCTGGATACCAAGCAGTTACTACTTCCACTATAATAGGTTATTGTTTGTGCTAGTCAGTCCATGGGTTGAACACTTCTAAGAATGTTGAAATTTCTCACCAACTGACCCTAATCAAAATAAAATTTATGATTCCATTAATTAGAACACTCTGGAATGCACTCTAGAACACTCTAGAATGGCATTATGTATGACTGTATACACATACATGCATTCTACATTTATGTATGATATAGGATATATATGCCATATGTGTGTATGCATATATAGTATGTGTGTATATATATATATACTACATGTATATATATATATTACACTTCTTACATAAGAATTGGCTAAAATGTCTTATATTTACCATTATTATATA
Organism: Canis lupus familiaris; assembly: GCF_011100685.1. Taxonomy (NCBI): domain Eukaryota; kingdom Metazoa; phylum Chordata; class Mammalia; order Carnivora; family Canidae; genus Canis; species Canis lupus. The sequence goes on from NC_049224.1 coordinate 83,464,207, forward strand.
CTCCATTCTTTATCAAATATAATTAAGCAAAAAATAATTCACATATGTTGTTTTTTATTAATAAGGATCCTGTAGATAATGGAGATACCAATAAATATGAATTATTGTGACACATGTCCTTTAGTAGAGGAATCAGGCTAAATTTTTACCGATTCCAGGGAAGTGAACAGAAAATTTTCTAGTTACCTCCACCCCCTGCAACAAGGATTCACTATTCTTTCAAATATTAAACATAAGGACAATTCCAGTTAATACACTTGTTCATAGTTGTTGGTTCAATGATATTTTTATGTCTGACCTTCTGTTTGACAAAAGAAACCTCAGCCTACTCCAATACTGTTTCTATTTTTAGAACCAAATGGTAGAAGATAAAATTAAGCAAAAAGTCAGTGTGGCTTAAACCAAATCTGAGTCAAAAGCTTTATGGGTGAACAAGAATAAGAGCATGATGCAATTATAAGGATTACAGATTTCACAGTGAATAAACATGTTATATATTGAAGGAGTTATACCAGGAAGTCATATCATCCTTCTATTATCCTATGAAAATGGAAGTCTTTGGAGTTGATCTTTCCAACACAGTTGTGATCATGCTAGTCTTCATTTAGTTTTCGATACCTCCTCATCATCTGGAGCAGTAATCTATTTCTCTTTACTCATAATTATCACCTATCTCTTTCGATTTAATTATTAAATCTAGATATTTTGAAATTCTGCAAACAGGATACCTGTTTCCAGACCCACCACTATGATCATGTGAATTCTTCAGTAGAATTAATGTTCCATTACCCCATCCTCCATTCCTATTTCCTTTTAAATCCAGTCATCCCCAATTTCTCCCAAACCTTGTGTTGATAAATTTCCTTTTATCATCCTAGGCCAAGAACATTTGTAGACATTTCCAATGTCAAATCTTTTTTTTTTTTTTTTCCAATGTCAAATCTAAACATGTTGGTCCCTCTTTCCTTTAGGACCCTTAGGACCTTGCACTTGAATCTCAGTATTTATTTGACTATATTATATGTTCACATATTTTTTCCTTCACTGAATCATAATACTAGCTGTGAGGAATGCATCTTTATAACTTTAGCATATAACATATGGTTGGCATTCAATAAATGTTTGTTAAATAAAAGATGGAATGAATGAATCCATTGTGGGGTAAAGAAAGATTGATGAAGACTAAAGAGGTCTATCTGAAAAAAAAAAAAAAGAGGTCTATCTGTTCTATCAGATGAAAGTCTTTGTGAAAACTGAAGGTAGTAGGAATCTGAATAGTAGAAGAGATGTCCGAAAAGGATACATCAATAGTAATCCAGATAAAATTCTCTATTCCTACGTAATGATTTTTTACTGGACCTTAATCTTGCTCAATGAGAGTTGAAATGGGGTTAAGGAGTAGGCAAGATGAGTTTCCTAATATTTTGGCAGAGGTTTCTGGTTTCTCTCACTTAACTGTAAATACTGCCTGATTAACAACATGAAAATAGATTTATAACAAGTTAGAAATTGCAAAATATATCATAACACTACTAGCACATTGATTTAAAGCAGCTTGAATTCAGAGGAGGCAAAATACATGATAAGATCATTTAACCTGATAGGTAATTTAAATTATGATCATTTTGTCTATAATGTATGCACTTACTCTTTCTGAGCTTGTGAAGTAATGAGTACCTTATGGCAGCCAGACTTTGTAATGGCACTGATGGAATTTTTAAACAACTCTGTCACATTTATACTACAGCATACTAGACCAAGATGCTAGTAATTGTGTAAAACAATCAGGTGCCCATATTTCTCCCTTGAAAAACCTGTGCATAATAAAATATTTAATTTTGCCCCAAAAGAGACCTGGCCTTTGCTCTAAGATTGTGGAAGGTAATCTCTGAACTCAAAATGCCATGCCAGAAAATAGTGTCTTTGTTCAGGGTGGGGTTGAATGCAGTAAGATCAATAACATGACTTAGGGTGTGGGCTTTGAATTGCACAGTCAGTTGATCTGTGTGACAAAAGAAACATCAATTGTTTGGTTATCAGTAACTGGGCAATCGGTTAATCAATCATCGTACATAATGGAGCCCCAATAAGAACTCTGTACTTCAAGTCTTGTTTGAGCTTTCCTAATTGACAACTCTCCACGCATACTGTAACACATGGATGCCATGAGAGTAATACGTTCACAACTCCATGGGGGAAGAAATGAAAGCTCTATGTTTCGTGTTTACTTAACTCTGCTCTATACACTTCCCTTGGCTGATTTTTATCTGCATCCTTTCCTGGGATAACCATAATGATAAATATAACAGCTTTCAGTAAGTTTTCTAAGTCTTTCTAGTGAATTATTAAAACTGAAAGTGGTTTTGGGAACTTTGCAAGTGACATCACTTGCAAAAATGGTATCAAGTAAAAGCATTTTTGTGTGGACTGTGCCCTCAAACTATAATTGCCTAAAACTTTTACATCTTTCAAATATTACCTACCTTACTCCTTTTTCTAAGCCCCTATCCATTATTTTATTTTATTCTTTGACATTACCTAGAGTGCTAAGAGTTCATCAACCAATTTTACTTAGAAGAAATGAAGAAGAAAGTGTTTTATTTCTTTGTGTAGTTTTGTTTGAAAATAATATAAAAGCAACTCATATTTTTTAGTTATCAGTTACATAGTTACCCATATTTGATTACTTATGGTTTTGTTGTCTGAGTCAGTAGACCTAAATATTAAGGTGAACATCACTAATAATGGTGGATTTTCTATTTGACGACTTTAATTTTTAAATTTTAAAATACCTCAGATTAACATTTCTGCCACTAAAACCATCACATATGCCAACTAAGCCATCATTCCATGCAAAAAAAAAATGCATATATTAGTAGTTTTAAGACACTAATTACACAAGTCCAGAACCTATGAACAATCCTTACCAATTTCTTGATACCAGTACACAAATTATAACTAAATCTAAGCAAATCATTTCCACAGCTATCTTTTAGTTCAGCCAGGTTCTCCATTTCTATCAGTGCCATCAGGACCCAAGCACTTATCATTTCTTGCCTACATTCAGCTTTTTTTGTTTATTTGTTTAGATTTCATATATAAGAAAGATCATACAGTATTTGTCTTTCTCTTTTTGATTTATTTCACTTAGCATAACGCCTTCGAGGTCCATTCATGTTGTCACAAATCGCAAGATTCCATTCATTTTTAAGGCTCATACATATTCCATTGTATGTATGTACCACAATTTCTTTATCTATTCATCCATTAACAGAATTTAGGTTGTTTCCATACCTTAGCTATTGTAGATAATGTTGTAATGAACATAAGAATGAATATATATCTTTTTGAGTTAGTGTTTTTGTTTTCTTTGGATAAATACCCAGAAATGAAATTGCTGAAGTATATAGTAGTTCTGTTTTTTAAATTTTTGAGTTAATTCCATCGTGTTTTTCATACTGGCTGTAACAATTTGTTTTCACCAACAGTGTATAAGGGGTTCCCTTTTCTTCACCTCCTTGCCAACACTAGATATTTCTTGCTCTTTTGATAATAGCCATTCTAACAGGTGTGAGGTGTCTCAGTGTGATTTTGATTTGCATTTCTCTTACGATTAATATTACGAGCATCATTTCATGTACCTATTGGCCATCTGTATGTCTTTGGAAAAATCTCTAATCAGATATGCAGTTTTTTTAATCAGATTGTTGTTGTTGTTATTGAGTTGTTTGACTTCTTTATATATTTAGAATATTGGACAGTTATTACACATGTGACTTGCAAATATTTTCTCCCATTCAACAGATTGTCTTTTTACTTTGTTGATGATTTCCTTTGCTGTGCAGAAATTTTTCAGTATCATGTCATCCCATTTATTTTTGCTTTTGTTGCTTTCTCTTTTGGGGTCAGATTTGTAAAGTCACTGCCAAGATCTATGTCAAAGAGTTTACTATCTAAGTTTTCTTCTATGAGTTTTATGGTTTCAAGTTTCTCATTCAAGTCTTTAATCCTATTGTTAGTTAATTTTGTATATGGTATAAGGTAGTGATTAAGTTTCATTCTTTTGCATATGGCTGACTAGTTTTTCCAATACTATTTATTGAAGAGACAATCCTTTCTCCATTGTATTTCGTGACTCCTTTGTTGTGAATTAATTGACCACATATGCATGGATTTACTTCTGGGATCTCAATTTTATTCCATTGATTGATGTGTCTGTTTTTATGCCAATTCTACTGGTTTAATTACTATAACTTTATAGTATAGTTTGAAGTCAGGAAACAAGATGCCTCCAACTTTGTTCTTTCCCAAGATTCTTTTGGATGGTTGGTTGATTATTTGTTTGTTTGTTTGTTCCATACAAATATTAAGAATATTTGTTCTATTTCTTGGAAAAATGACATTGGAATTTTTTTTTTTTTTTTTTTTTAGGTAGTCTCCACACCCAACATGGAGCCCAATGTGGGGCTTGAACTCATGACCTTGAGATCAAGACCTGAGGTGATATCAAGAGTCAGGACTCTTAACCGACTGAGTCACACATAAGCCCTCACCACAGGAATTTTTATAGGGATGGCACTGAATCTGTAGATTGCTTTGGTAGCACAGACATTTTAATAATATTTACTCTTCTAATCCATGAGCACATAATATATTTCCATTTATTTGTGTCTTTTTCAATTTCTTTCATTAATGTTTTGTACATTTAAATATACAAATTTATTCCTTGGTTAAATTTATTCCCAGGTTTTTTTGATGCAATTATAGATGGGAAGATTTTCTTTATCTTTCTTTCTGATAATTCATTAGTATATGTGTACAGAAATGCAATAAATTTTAAGTATTGATTTTGCATACTGCAAATTTACTAAATTTGCTTATTAGTTCTAACAGGTTTTTTAACTTAAGTTTTTAGGGTTTTCTATATATAAGATCATGTCACCTGCAAATAGTGACAGTTGTATTTCTTCCAGTGTTATCCAGATCCATGCACCTATCAACTCTTGCTTACATTTTACAATTGTCTCATTTTAAACAATTCAACTATGAACTTTTTCTAACATACAGAAAAGGTGAACTAATTGTGCACTGAATAGCCTAATAACCATCTGCTAGTTTCTACATTTAAGACTTTGCTATATTTGCCATACACATGTCATATTTCAATGCATTCTCAAAAATTATTATATAGATATTATTAGCTACATTTTATAAAAATGCAAAGTATATCAGAGGTTAACCAACTTCTCCAAGTTCACTTAAAAAAAATAGATGAGTTGTTTATTTGACCTGAAGAATTTCTGAGCAAATGCATATGCCTACCACATATGCCTACCACAAAAAAGAAAGAATCCTCAGATTTTCTTGCCAAGATGCCAGGTACCCAAGAATGTTGTTAAAAGTTTGTATAATAAAAGTCTCAGGCCAATAAGTATAGGCATCATGAAGGAGAACTCATTATGACCAGTAGTACAGGTATGTTCACAGCTCCACTTCTACATTAAGTGGAACAGCAAAACACATAGAGTATCCTGTTGGTTCACAACTCTGGAAGTTACCCAGGGGAAATTTGAAACTAGCTCTCATATAAGAGGGTAGAAAGAGATGGAAGAAAGGCAAACAATGCCAAATTGGTGAGCAGCAGTTTTAATAAGCAAGGGAACTTATATATGAGTCTTATCTTGGGTGACCCACAAGATGAGTATATCTCTACATTTATCCACAAGAATCTTAAAAGTTTATATAGAGGCCTTGATAGGATATAGTCATACACACAGTCCAGATGCTCTCAACAACACGTTACTCTCCCAAGGCTGTGTCCTTGAAATGGCTCCAGATATAGGAATGGTAGATAAGCAGTACATTCCAATGACAGGGGAGAGGATGAAGGGCTCCTGATTGCCAAAGTCCAGCTTATGGGTCAACTGATAATCACATCCTGTTTATGACCTCCCCCAAATGCTTGAATGCCAAGGGCTCTATATTAGTTTTCTTTTTTTAAAAGATTTATTTATTTATTTATTCATGAGAGACACAGAGAAAGATAGATGCAGAGACATAGGCAGAGGGCAAAGCAGGCTCCTTTCAGGGAGCCCGATATGGGACTTGATCATGAGACTCCAGGATCACGCCCTGAGCCAAAGGCAGACGCTCAACCGCTGAGCCAACCAGGCATCCCCCATATTAGTTTTCTATTGCTATGTAACAAATTATCATATATTAATAGCTTAAAACACACCCAATTATTAGCTCACAGATATGCAGGTAAGAACTCTGGGCAGGATTGATTGGGTTCTTTGCTTTTGAGTCTCAGAAAGCAAAATTAAGGTATCTAGTTTGTAGTCTCTAATCTGGAGTATTTGGGGGAAGAATCTCTTTCCAATCTCATGCCAAGTGTTGGCAAAATCAGTTCTTAAAGCTATAGTTCCAAAGTCTCTGTTTCCTTGATAGTTGTCATCTGGGGGGTATTTTCAGCTTCCAGAGATCATTAACACTCTTGCATATATGGCTGCCTCCTCCATCTTCAAATCAGCAATGATGATGAATGTCTTTCTCCTGCTTTGAATCTCTATGAATTTCCCTTTGGCCATCAGTCAAAGAAAACTCTTCTAAATAGCTCACATGATTATTTGTACCCTAAAGCGCGCTCTCTCACAGTCAACTAATAACCTTAATTACATCTGCCGTGTAAAGTGACATAATCACAAAGGTGATATCTCATCATATTCACAGTATTAGGGATTAGGGAAAGTCATGTTGGGGGGACTGCAGGTTACTTATGCACATAGAAACTCATTTTGACAAATCCTTGCTTCTGTTTATGGAGATTCTCTAAGATACCAGGTTACAGTGGTGTGCCATTATGATCATAGTTTTGTTAAATATGTATGCTTGCTCTTGTTACCTTGTGGTTTCTGTGCATAAAGAAAATTGTGAGTGCTAATTGTCTGAGTTGTCTCAAGCAGATTCTTTCACAAGCAGAAGATAATAATGAAATTTGAGAAACTATTCTGACCCTTAGTACTATGGTCAGTTTTTGTAAGAATGCTAGGTTGCTTTCAGTGCTCTACTTTTGTTAAAAATAATACAAGTTAGTCTACAGTGGTGAATATTTAGAAATGGAACAAAATTGTTTTCATGTGTCCTAATACACTTGCATGTCTTTGAATAAGACTGGCAATTTATTTGAGTTTAAGTGTACTGTTTTGGAAAATTAGTGTACTTGAGCATAATGCTCTCTATCCTTGCTTGTTGATGTGTGAATTTGATCAAGGTTTCCTCAAAATATATTTTAGCGTATGCTGTGTAAGTCAAAGGTAAGCTCTAAATGGGAAACACTCTGATCAAATTACAGAAAAGCAAATTATAGCCACCATTATTAACATTCTCATTTCATAGATTCTGTAAAACTAAGTTGTAGATGATTAAGCACTTGTCCAATATTTTTCACCAGGACAGTTATAGAATTTGGACCTTAATAGGGCAGTTTGACATCTGAACATTTTGCACCTAACCATATCTCTATGTTGTTTCTGAAAGGAATAGAATCAGTTGGATAAAATTAAAATAAAAATGTTAGTATGCCAAGTGCTCTTTTTTTTTTTTATTTGGGAATTCAAGATTCACTCTATTTAAGAAAATAATTGCTTGTAATTAACTTGTTAGAAAGAAGTGAAAATAAATTGAAACCTGATGTTTCCACCCCAAATGTTATAATCAATTAATAAATCTCTCACCGTCCAGCTCTTTCATGAAAAATCTGTCATTCTTCTGAGCTATAAAAATAAGCACAAAGGCCACCCTATATAAACAGAGAGAGTCCATAGAATCGTGAGGACTTCCATTTCCTGGAATGAATCCTTTGTGTACATAAGATTGTGAATGCCTTTCAAATCCAAGAAATATTTTAAATAAAACCGTGCCAATTCTAGATTAAAAAAAATTGTGAAAAAAAAATTGTGAGAGTTTGAGTGATTCTAAAAGTAGTAAAAGGAACTTTCTACAATAATATCATAATTTAGTTATCCACATAGAATGTTTTAACTCAACAGAAACACTAAAATTGTGCAATCAAATAAACATGGTCTAACAATGAAGAGATTAACAGCTCAGGAGATTACTTGGGTAATTTTTTTTTTAGCAAAACACATCAAGAGAGCTCAGAACAGACACTACTGAAAGCTACTAGACTATTTTTTCTACCATCTCAAACCATTTTCCTTTTCATTTCAGAATAATAGTATTTTGCCCTTCAAATCAATCATATAGAAATGTCTCCCAAAGTCTAAAGACTATGTAAATAAAACTTATCTCAACGAGCTTGTTAAAAATGCAGAATCTCAGGCTTTACCTGTGATATGCTGATCAAAAAGTCTTCGATTGTTACAATAAGTATTTTTACAAACTTTTTTAAAGGTAAAGTTTGAGAAATACTGCTTTTTGAAATATAGTTCATTTACTTGTTTACTTATTGTAATGCAATGAAAAGATACCTTCTTGAGTTCACTTTATTTCCTCAATGATTCTCAAATTTATCAAATTTTATTCCCAAATTTCCTTTCCCACTTTCAAATGAAAATCAGTTGTGCATTCACTGATTTTAAAAATAACTATTCTGAAAAATCTTAGTAAGTTTTTATATTTGAAATCCTATTGCATGCACTTGATTAAGGCATCCTATGTATTATAACCAAAACTTTCAAGCAATGTAAAAACTATTTTTAAACATGAGCTTTCTTATTTTTAATCTTTATAATATTATAGATTATAAGATTATAATTGCTTCTATTCTTTTTTTTTAATTTATTCATGAGACACACACAGAGAGAGAGAGAGAGAGAGTTAGAGACATAGGCAGAGGGAGAAGCAGGCTTTCTGAGGAAGCTTGATGTGAGACTCAATCCCAGGACCCTGGGATCAACACCCTAGCCAAGCCAAAGAAAAGACCACTGAGCCACCCAAGTGCCCCTAATTGTTTCTATTCTGAAGTTTCAATTCCTTTGGAGATAATTTGGTATACAACAAGTCAGACTCCTGGTTAAAAACTTACATGTGATTTCTTGGTAGCTTGATCATAGGCAATTGCAAAAGGCTTTATCTGGCAGGCCATAGAGGGAAAATTGTCCTTCTCGTATCAGGCTTGGCACACAGCAAGTGCAGCACCATCTCTAAGGAGAGGTACAAAGAAAGGGGGCCCTCATAGAACCGCCACACTCTCTTCCATATTTGCAATTTTAGTTCACATGCCTTCATCCCTAGGTCTCTTTAATTTGAGGCCGTAGGAATAGATCTTCTTGAACCTTCCTGAGTTCCACTTGGGTGGAGAAAACCTTAGCCCCACTCTGACTCTGTACCCATTCTTTTCAACTCCTACCTCTTCCCTCTGCCAATTCTCCATACTCCATAAAGCTACTGTAGCCTTTTGTTCATAGCTCCTCAAAAGTAAGACAATCCCCATATGTATACTGATCCATATGACCTTTAACCAATGTACTATTCAATGGGAGAAAATGGAGTTGGCTTTTCTTTCTGTTTTTTATGACTCTCACTTATACCATCAAAGCAAGTAACTAAAGACTCAGTACTTTGTGGCTTGTTGCTTAGGTTGGCCACTCTGACACTTGGCAGCTCACTGTCCCTCCCTACTCATTTGAGCTTCTGACAGAATAGCCATATTCCTCTCTAGTTTTAAGAGGTTATCCTCTTTGGCTTTGGCAATAATAATGATGAATTATGTGGTTCTGATTCTGTGACATCGATTTTACCCTGCCCTCAACACTCCTGGCTCTCAAACCTGGACTGGAATTAGGACCATTGGTTCTCTGGCTCTCAGGCCTTCATACTATGCCATATGATTTCTTGACCTTCTCTGGCTTGTGATGGGCAGATGGTGGGACTTCTCAGCCTCCATAACGAAGTGAGCCAATACTTTATAATAAATCTCTTCAGATAGAGAGATATAGTAGATAGATGTAGGAATAGTACAGATATATATCTCCTACTGGTTCTCTTTCTCTGTAGAACCTGACTAACATAGACTATTTAGAGATAATTCAGTATGGACCTTCTGCTAATAATATTTAGCACATCTGAGCACAGCACATAGAACATTGACATTAAAAGTTTGCTTACTGGCACTTCACTGTTTCAGCTCCAACATTTAAAAGAACTTGAAAACTGTTATTGCCATCTGTTATGAGCTGAATCCCATCAAAATTCATATGTTGCAATTCTAACTCCCAATACCTCAAAATGTGACTATATTTGGAGATAAAGTAACTAAATTAAAATGAGATCATTAGGGTGGGCCCTAATCCAATATGACTGGCTGATATCCTTGTTAGAAGAGGAAATAAAAGACACATGCAGTGAGAAGACCATGAGAAGACTATGTGAGAAGACAGAAGATGGCCATCTAGAACTCAAAGAAGGAGGTCTCAGAAGAAAACATCCCTTCCGAGACCTTGATTTCAGACTCTAGTCTTGAGAACTGGGAGAAAATAAATTTCAGTTATTAAAACCACCCATTTCTACAATACTTTGTCATGGCAGCCCTAGCAAATCAGTATGCCATCTTTACAAAGGAGAAAGCTGGACAAACCAACACTAGAGGACTTTTCTCAGACCTATCAATAAACTGAGATTGCACAGAAAACTGCAACCTGACTCTAGAAAGCTAGAGGACTGCAGAGTCATAGCTGAGACCCACTTACATGGAGCAGAAACTGTTAGAACCTTAAATAAGTAGAAACACTGAAATGGCAATTTTGACAAATTAGTGGAGGCTTAGTGTGACTTACAGCAAGACTAAGAAACCCTTGGGAGTTTTAGTTCTCTTGCCACACACCCACTTAGCTCCCTTTACCCTCCACCCTGAGCACACACACACTTTCCTGGTCTTAACCTCCAGGAATAGCCCAGACTTTCAAGTGTGGGCTGTGCATGGCAGCTTCCTTACAAAGAATACACCATGGAAAGGGACACAGAGGAGTAACTTTATTATAGAGAAACCTGACAGAAACATCTCAGCAAGATGCTTAACATCAACAGTGATCCCACGTTGATAGTATGTACCTTTGACATGTGGTGAGAATGGTATTTAATGTCTGTGGCTTTCTCCCCAAAATCCATAACCTGAGTCTGATCATGAGAAAAATATCAGACAAATGCCAATTGAGGGACATTACAAAGTATCTGACCAGTCATCCTTGAAACTGTCAAAGTCACAAAAAACAAAGTAGAGTCTAAGAAAATGTAACAGCTGAGAGGAGTGTAAGAACACATGATGACTGAATGATATCCTGGATGGTATTCTGGAATAGAAAAAGAACATCAAGGAAGAATAAAGAAATGTCACAAAATAAAGAATTAATTTGTAAGAAGTACTTCCTTAATATTTGCTCATGGTTATTCTTCCTCCTCTCTCTCTTTTATACACACACATATATATCTTTATATGTGTATCTTTTATAAAGATATATATGTGTGTGTGTGCGCACACGCATGTGTGTGTATAATAGTAACATACATTATTGTTTATATTCCATATTGTATTTTATATAATATTTACATTATGTTACATATGATAGGTATATGAATGAATACGTGCACATTCCCTTACATCAAAAATACATGTAAACAGTACAGAAAAATATAAAGTGTAAAAACCGAAAAGCAAAAGTCTTCTTACCTTCCCTTCCTGCCCGTATTCCAACCACATTCAGTGTTTTGTGTATCTTTTTAGCATTTTCACACAAGGATTCATATCTGCATGTTTTTACAATCTTTAACAAATCAGATTCTACTACATGTATTGCTATGAGACTTGCTTTGATTTCCTTAAAAATAAAAATAAATTTGTTTACTTGTCATTCTACTAGTTACTGAGTACATACAGGATGACGAGTACGTTTTCTTCATTTTTGTGAACTTAACTCTTACAGCAGTGTTTGGGATGTAGTAGGCAGTCAGTAAATATTTGTTGAATGAGTAAATGGATAATTTGCATTTGTCAAAGAATGACTCACCCACTGATCATTTAAATGAATGTCGTGAGAGATGCTAACTTACTTTGCAGCTGAAAAGTAAATTAGGATTTTTCAAAATAGAGAGCATTCATGCGAATTTGTTAGACATTTTTTAAAAATACATTTGGATTCTTAAAGTTCAATATCCGGACACATAAATGAGATAAATTAACCACAGACTAAATGAGAACTTTGAGTAAGTTGGTTCCTTTTTTCCTTTTTGTGTTATTTTCTGAGTATCACTTTTTAAGCTACATGCAGTAAAGGAAAATAGGGAGTTTTAAAATCGTATTTTGGTAGAATCCTCACATTAAAAAAAAAAATCTCAGTAGAATTCCATGGACTACAAAAATTTAGCCTTCTCATAACATTTCTGCAATTTCCAAATGCACTTATATTCTCATGGTTTTCTCTGGCTTTTCCCCCCACCCACCCCGTCTGGCTTCTTGATATGAGTATGCTCCGCCTGTTAACATAGAATATGCCCAGGTGTGAAATTCAGCACCTACTTCATATTCCACAAAACCTTAATGCCTACCCTACATAGGAACATATGGCAGGATTTAAAGAAGACCTGAAATAACACAGGAAAGTGGTTTACTTGATATCTGCAAATATTTTGAAATGTGAACTGGAGTCATCATGATTCTTAAAAATGTCTGTTGGCTTTCATTCAGTCCATTGAATGGAAAGGAGAGTGATAATTAACTGCCCCTAATATCACCTAGTTTCAGTTTCCCTCAAGCTTACTGGCTCCCTCTTCTATCCAGAAAACTTATTCTTATGGAAAACATCTCTGTCTCTCTCTCTCGGTCTCTCTCTCTGTCTCTCTCTCTCTCTCTCATATGGAGCAACTACAAACATTTCTCTTTCAGCTGGCAACCAGTCAACATAGCCCTTGAGGTTCTATATCCCAAATTAATAACTTATCAAGGTGCTTTTTTCCCCAAAATAAAAAGAATTTCCTAATTGAGAGAAACAATGCCAGTTGTCAAAAAAATTATGAAACAGTAAAACTGTCACTGCATCCTTATACCAAAAACAAATAACAGTGGAACAGGAATATGTTTGAGAAGGAAAGTAAAAGTACAGTGGGGAGATTTAAGAATTAGTAACATGGAATGCAAGAAGGAGTGGTTGAGTCAAGAGAGGCCAGTCCAATGCATTGTTGAGAGTCTCACATAATAAAAGAACTTTCACAGAATTCTTAATTTGGTCCAAAAACCATCTGCCTTTGGAAGGACAGCAATTGAAATAGTGCTTTTATTTATTTTTTTGAAATATTTTATTTATTTATTCATGAGAGACACAGAGAGAGGCAGAGACATAGACAGAGGGAGAAGCAGGCTCCATGCTGGAAGCCATATGTAGGACTCAATCCTGGGACCCGGGATCATGCCCTGAGCCAAAGGCAGATGCTCAACCACTGAGCCACCTGGCATCCCAGAAATAGTACTTTTCTATAGCTGCCTTGAGAAATTGTCTTTATGTCTTTCTTTGTTTTTATTGAGTTATAATTGACATATAAATTATATTAGTTTCAGTTGTTCAACGCAATGTCTTGATATTTGTATATATTGCAAAACGATCACCACAGTAAGTCTGGTTGATAACTTTTTTAGCTTTATAAATAGAATACATAAATAAATTAAAGAGTCCTCCAGAATGACACTCCTAATTGACATCTTCCAAAGTGACATTACATTGATAAAGGCTCTAATGACCCTTTACACGCAAGGTCTGGCTCTAAAACCCTAGTTGCAAGATCTTGCATTTGTCCTACCAAGTTTTCTTTACAAGTAGAATTTCAGCCACTCTCTTTAATTGGCTTTCTGATGACAGCTCTGCCTTTTCTGAACATCTGAACATCACTTGGTAGGCATAGAACTGCATTTGATTAAGAAAAAGAAAGTGCTTTTCTGCATTTAATGTAAAAGCAAAAGTTGAATTTCCATTCTATCTAAATATTCAATATCAAGAAATGTACTTTTAAAAATATTTCCTAGATATTCAAAGGCCATCACACGTGTAGATACTTTGTCCCAAATATTGCATTTAGTGTTTCTTTTATTGCATTTTCAATCTGTGAATATTTTTTATATTTTCTGTTTTCCTGAAGAATGGTACCTCTAAATAATTTTAAATACCTATAGACAAGCATTAATACATATTTATACATATATAAAGCCCAACATTCATATCTTAACCTTTTCAAACCTGCCAACTATTGGTGAATGTGTGTTTTATTCAGTCAACCTCATCATTTTCTTGTTTCATGCCCAAGGCTTAGCAATTGGAGTTTCAAAGCATCAAGCTTTAATGTTTTTGACTGATGTGAAATTTTTGCTTACTTTAAAGATTTTGTTTTGCAAACTTTGGCTTTTCTCATATTTTTCCCTGTTCATAATCACAAGGCTATATAAATCTTTGTGAATTAATAAATTTTGTTATTTATTCAAACCCCAATAGGGAGTGGGGAATTTTTCAAAGCATAGGGGGCGAAAAAAGCCCTGCTTAATGCATGTAGATATGTTTGACAATCATTTTTTTCTCCTTTTAATAGATTTCAATTTGAAAAGATAATTCATGCAAATGAAGAGCTGACTGCAATGAACTACTAGTGTATCTATAATTAAGTTTAAGAGGAGTTTCTGTTTTCACAGCTTTATGATTGCTATTCAAGTCAACAAATGTTTTATAGAACATTATTTTCTTTCACTTCAATTCTTTATTTTAAGAAACTTAAGTAGAAAAAGAATACATTTAAGAATCTAATTCTTTTTTTCAGGTCCCCACAGCATGGTGGATGGTCATGAAATGTGATTATGTCAAGTAACAGCAAGTAAAATGAAGCTCCATTGCTTTTTTCACCATCAGGGCAAATGTCAATATAGTAACAACAACAACAAAAAAAGACAAATAATGTTTTCATATTTTTTATAGGAAAAAATTATCTTCAAACCACCAGGAATTGTCCCATGGATCCCTGGGTGTACATTAACTACACTTAAGAACTAATGGTTTAAAACAAAAAGTATTCATGGAAAGTGAGGGCAACAATCCATCATCTCCCAGAGGCTACTTCTTGATCTTTGACATCAAATGATCTCCTCGGGCTTTTGTACAAACACAAATAATTAGGACCAAATCAGGATAGTATAATATCAGATGGAGACTGCTACTAAGAAGAATAAGAATTTCCATCATGGTCTTTCCAATGTCATAGAATTGGCTATATTGTGGGTCCATCATGACCCACAGACACTTTTACTCGGATTTTAAGAATTCTGGAATCGTATTTACTTCTCATCAGCCCTAGAATTTTCTATAGCAGAGCTTGCCTCTGTGATTTCACTTTTGTCCTAAATTATTATACCTGTCTCTAGTCTTTGTGAACTTTTAACAAGTTTTATGACCCATAGAAGGTATTCATAAGTACATAAATATCACTTCATAAATATTGACAAACTGAGCTTTAACAAGACATCATTGTGCCACATGAGCATCTGAAAATTGATATTATAAAACTCAGAAATATTATAAATATCAAATAGAAGAGATGAGATATTTTATAACTTTGCCAACTCATCTTTTTCTTTTTTTTCTTATTTATTTATTTATTTATTTATTTATTTATTTATTTATTTATTCATTTATTTATTTTTTCAACTCATCTTTTTCATACAGGGTCTATTTAGATCTAAATCCTGGATACATGTTTATTTATAATAAACAATTATTCTATTCAGAAAAAGACAATAATTCTATTCAGAAATTATACCCATAATATAAATTATTAGCATTCAAAGTTATTCTGACTAGAAGAGATCCTTAGCAATGAATATTGAAAAGTTAAGTGAAAGATTTTTTTTGTTCTTTTTATACTCCTTAGTTCATTGCCACATCTATTGTAATATTAGGCATCTAGGTTGCAAATAAATATTAAGAAAAATTGATATGAAATACTGGGAAGAGGAAGTTCTAAAATGGATAAAATAGAGATTCTGAAATTCTTGCATGGAGAGAACCATGACACTTGAGGATTAGTAGAAAACATAAACATAAGAGGGGTGTCCATATCATGGATTAGATTTGTATCTTTAGACCAGTATGGAGGGGATCCCTGGGGGGCTCAGCTCTTTAGAGCTTGCCTTTGGCCCAGGGCATGATCCTGGAGTCCAGGGATCAAGTCCTGCATTAGGCTTCCTTCATGGGGCCTGCTTCTCCCTCTGCCTGTGTCTCTGCCTCTCTCTCTCTCTCTCTCTCTCTCTCTCTATCTCTCTCTGTCTCCTTCTTTCTCATGAATAAATAAATAAAATCTTAAAAAGAATAAACCAGTATGGACTCAATTATCTAGTTAGTAGGTATTTGTTTATTGAGCTTTTGTTAAAACTGATATTGTGCTCTTGACATTTTCATCCTATCATCACACATCTAGGAAAGACATCATGTTTGTATCCTATGCATCAGAAACTTAGTGCCTCATCCTGATCCTCGACAATGAGGAATTCTACTTAACAGCATATTCAAGCCTACTTTTCATTTACAGAGCCCCAAGCTTTCTATATTTCCTGCCATTCCCCTTCCCTTGTTTCAAATTCTCCCATCCTCCTTACCCCACCTCAAAATTTTTCTGAATTTACTGATTTTTTATATAAACCTCAGATGATATTTACAAAAATGGTCTGGCTGATATTCCTACTGCAATATTAGTGCTCACTTTGGCAGAACCTGTACTAAAATTGGAACAAGGATGACATGCAAATTCATAAAGCAATATTTAAGCCACTGTTCAGAGTTGATATTACCATCTAGTGACCCAGAGACACAAATGTTGAAAGAACCATCATTTAGTTGAATAGTGTGAAATAAAATTTATTTGGCTTGAAATTTCAACACCAAAATTAAAAAGCAATCTCTTAAAATATGTGACCTTGAGTAAGATGATCCCCCTCAAATTATTTTCTTCATCTGTATACCCTTTCCAATATACCACTTTCAATGATTAAAGTAAATCATATTAAAATACATGACAATTTACAAGTAACCCATGACATTGAGTAGAATCTGATTCTTTCCTTCTAATTATCCTTTGATGATTATTCTTTTCCTCTTGGTTCTCAAATATGCCCTGTCCTGAGACTTCTTCAGATTATTTCTCCTCACTTGGAAGTTTATTCTCACTGGCTTGAAAGGGTTATCCAATATAATAACTAATACAAAATATATGGTGATGATGATAATCACTCCAAACTTTACACCTTCAGTTTAGATAGCCCTTGAAATTTCAGACTTGCATATCCAACTGTCTATATGATATTTCTATTTATCCCCTCTATTTATCTCACTTGAGCACTCAAGATTAATGTGACTAAAATCGGGATATTGATCTTTCCCTCCAAATTTGCTCTTATATAGCCTTTTCCATTTTGTTAATAGGAACTATATCCTTTCAGTTGCTCAGGAGGAAAAAACAAACACATAGACAAAAAAAAAGAAAAAAAAAACACCTTGAAATCCTCTTTGTTGTTTTTTTTTTTCACAACCAACTCATCAAGATAATCTGCTGCCTCTGTGTTCATAATATATTTAGAATTTGACCATTTCTATTGCCCCTACACAAACACATGGAAACAGGCCATTATCATGACTCATTAGCCAGCTAATGCTAATGCTCTTGGTTGCCAACAGACTATGCTCTGTAAAGCTACAGCATGACCCCACTGAAAGTCATATCACTTGATCCTTCTGTGCAAACCTTTTAACACCTTCCTATCCCAGTCAGAGTAAATTCCAAAATTCTGAAGATAGCTTGTTTATTAGTGGATCAGGCATGCTTCTGAACCAAAGTAATTTATTTGTTTTCTCCATTGCCTTTATACTCTTTTTTGATATTTGTGAGTGGTTTGCCCCCAAACCTGCATCAGGATGCTGCTAAATTCTTTTGTGGTTGATTCTTTAGTGACAAGTAAAATTGCCCTCATCACACATACACTCTTCCTAAATTCTTTTCTGTCTCTTTTATTCACTATTCCACTTGTCATCAGTGAATATATTATATTTTCCTTATATTCCGCCTCACCCAAGGATAGATGTGACATTCAGGAAGCCAGGAATTTAGTCAGCTTCATTCAACTGCCATCTTCATTTCTGATACTTAATAGATACTTTCAAATAAAAGAATGAATAGGTAACTTGGATTTATGAAGAAGATTAAGTTCCCACATACCAAATGAACATCAAATTATTCTCCTTCCACTTAGTTTTATAGTAGGTTGTGCAGTGTTTTTTTTTTATTGAGAATTGTTAATAATCATTGAATGATAAAACTGGAGTGAAAATCGGGGATAATTATGAAAAAATCAATAATAAGTGAAGTTCATCCGCTACCCTTTGATAATATTTTTCTCTTAGTGTGGATTGATATGAAATTAAGCCTATTCCTTTGGTGCTCAAAAGTTATCAGGGGTGAGTTTGGTAGCAATAACATAATTAAAATACATATACCTTTAAGGTTTTCTGGATATATAAAAATGCATTAACTATCTCAAAAATGTAAAAGAAGGCAGTACATTTCATTATCTGACTAAATAACAGCTCAGCAATTCTCTTAACCAAAATACACACACACACACATTCACACAGTTAATTATGTTGGTACATGTAAAATAAAAAAAAAATCCTTGCTTTTTACTTTTGTTAAACGTTGGATATGTGAATAATATATTTACTTTTTCTTCTATATACAACTCTATACTCCCTTCAAAGATATGTTTTATTTCTTTATTTATGTTTATATTTATTTTGTATATATGGACACAATACTATTGCTAATAAATAAAGATTTAGGCAGAAGTATGTAGCTCTCACACAGGATGCACAACAAACACTTTAGTGATCTTATTTGTAGAAGGAATGTATTTCTGAGAAAATGTTGTACTCTAAAAATACTGTTCGCAAACCTCTTCCCAGATTTTTGTGAAGGAAGAAAGAGTTGCTGAGACCAGCCCAGACTATTTCTCAACATGGTTCAGTTTTGCAATTATTATTCACGAGCTTCACAGGCCACACTGAAATGTTTAATATTCTGTCTTCTATTTCTCCAGTATAACTTCATTATTTCTTCTGTGTTGGTTTCTTTAACTACCCACCCATTGTCATTGGTTTGATGACATTTCATTAGGCTTTATTCAAAAACTATCTTTTGTCTAGAATGAAAACTTAACATCTCTCTTCTAAAGCAATATATTCTGTGCCTACCATATGTCCATATTGAATGCTTCAGCCCTCTTTATATATGTTGCTCTTTGTCCAACACAAAAAAACATAAGTTCCATCCAATGCCTAACAAATATTACTGTAAAAATAAAAAACAGAAACATTTTAATAGCTTAAATGCATAAACAAAAATATACTAGAGATGTAAGCATAGATATATCCATATTCATTGATTGCAATTAGAATTTACAAAAATTATCCCAGAAGAATAGATAAGCTAAAAATAACCAACATAGAATGATATTGACTGTAGTGAATAGAGAGTACAAAACAAAATTAGTATTGCCTAGATATTTAAATAACAATTTAACATTCCTTCCAAAAATCTAGAAAAAAAAATCAAGTTTTTTTTTAATATTTTATTTATTCATGAGAGACACAGGGAGAGAGGCAGAGAGATACAGGCAGAGGGAGAAGCAGGCTCCATGCAGGGAGCCTGATGTGGGACTCGATTCCAGGACCCCAGGATCATGCCCTGGGCCAAAGGCAGATGCTCAACCATTGAGCCACCCAGGGATCCCGATTTAAAAGTTTTGACTTAGAAAAATTAAATTTGTAAAAGTAATATCCAATATAAAATCCCACAGTGGCAAAAGTTTGAAAATTGTATTTGATTTTTAACTACATTATTATTATTATTATTATTATTATTATTATTATTATTATTTTGTTAAGAAATCCACTTCTATGATTATCATGAAGCCCAGGCTGGGTTAACAGTAATGGGTCCTACAGGTGACTGCACTCGACTCTGAACTTTCTGATTATAAGCACTGTCTTCTTTCTCTACCTCAACTGAAAACTCAGACTCAATGAGGCCTCAATCTCTGCTTCGCTATTCCAAGAAGATGCCAAGGCCAACTATGTAGGAGGCATTTTCAGAGAAGACAAACCCTCTACTCTGCTTTATGAGGAAGATAGCAATCCAAAACTACAAACAGGTTGGGACCTGTGCCGGCCTTGATAAGGTCTGAAAATTTTAAATTAATCAAGTATTTTGTAGGATTTGTATAGGAAAATGTTTATAGAGATTATATTAGCAAAAAAAAAAAACAAAAACAAAAACCACAAACAAACAAAGGAGGGGTGCTTGGGTAGCTCAATCATTTAAGCAACTGACTCTTGATTTTGGCTCAGGTCATGATCTTGGGATACTGGGATCAAGCGCTGCATCAGGCTCCATGCTCAGTGGGATGTAGGCTTGAGGACTCTCTCCTCCCTTTGCCCCTCCCCCTGCTCATGCACGCATTCTCTCTCTCTAAAATAAATAAATGAAACTTAAAAAAAAAAAACAACAAAGTTTTAAAACATAAAAACAGTTTATTATGCACTGAAAAAGGTTTGTTTGCTTGTTTGTTTGTTTGTTTGTTTGTTTTAAGATTTTTATATATTCATTTGGCAAAGAGAGAGCACAAGCCAGGGAAGTGGTAGGGAGAAGGACAAGCAGACTCCATGCTGAGCATGGAGTCCAGTTCAGGGCTCTATTCCAGAACCCTGGGATCATGAACTGAGCTGAAGGCAAACATTTAACCAATTCATCTAGACACCCCTATCCATTGAAAATTTAAGATAATATATTAACCCAAATTAATTGCTAGAAAATATAACTGAATTAGATAAAATCATTAAAATATTTGTTTTCATATTATAACTAAAGGTTCAAAGTGAAGGTATAAAAGTTATAAATATCAAAATGCAAAATAAAATAGCAGAACTATATATGAAGCACTAAAATCATATGCTAATTTTATTGAAATCAAAAGTATGATTGGTTCTCCCAGAGGAGATAGAGCATGAGCACTGACTCACCTGTGACATCAGGAGGAAGCATCACCATTCAAATAGGTAAGAAATATTAACAAAACTTTTTAACAAATTACTAAAGGTTGTATATGGGCTAGTGAGGTAGTAGAGAAATCTGAGTGTTTTAGATTCAAGGGAAAACTGCATCGTCTCATAGGTTTTTCTTCATGGACTTCTGTTGTGTGCTCATGAGAAAAAATGGTGTGAGAAAGAGACTGGATAAAGCATTCTTGTGTGGTTCAGGTCTAGAGAAGTGGAACAACCACCAATACAGGAATAAAGTTCAACATAGGCCTTGAGGAACAAAAACTACTTGAGCTACTGAGGGAAAGGTAGAAAACCCTGGCATCTAAGATCACAGTGAAGATGAACTGCAGCTGTAAGAAATATAGAAGAAAGAGCCATTGAACCCTAGGGGAGGGGTGAAAATCCTCCAGGTCCCAGACCATTAGTGACTTCTCAAAGCTGGAGGAGGGGGAAGAGTCACAGGGAAATTACCACCTGTCAGGCATAGGGACAAAGATCCTGCCTATAAATGGGGTTGGATGAAGATAACAAAGAACTCTCTCTGACCACCAACTTACCTTCAGTTTAGCAAGTACCAAATAACAAGTTAGGGGGGCTCCTGTTGATAAAGCACAAAAGTGCCGAGAGAACCTATCTGCAACACAGACACACAAGAAAGCCTAAGGCAAATATTTAGATCTGAACAACTTGGAGAAGAAAATTCCTAACAATCTCCATCCTAAAGAGGACACAGAACAGAAGAATTTGAAGTTTCTGTGAACTAAAAGTAAAAATAACATCAACAAAGCATAGAACCAGTTCATCTGTCTAGATTGACTCAACCCTCATGCTATCGGTAAATTTTTAGCCAAAACTTGTTTGATGAAGGTAAAGCAATGGATAGAGGAAATTTTATAGCAATAAGCACTTTAATCAGAAAATAAGAAAATTCTTCAATTAGCCATCTAAATTTATCCCTTAATAAATTAAAAGAGGAAAGTCTATTAAGCCCATACTAAATAGACAGAAAGATACAAGAAAGATAATTGATGAAAACAATGACATTAAGAATAGGAACATATTAGAGAAAAATCAGTGAAATTAAAAATTGGCTCTGATACATACACGAAAGCAAAAGAAACAAAAGCCAAAAATGAACTATTGGGACTTCATCAAGATAAGAAGCTTTTGCACAGCAAAGGATACAGTCAACAAAACTAAAAGACAAACTACAGAATGGGAGAAGATATTTGCAAATGATGTAGCAGATAAAGGGCTAGTTTCCAAGATCTATAAAGAACTTATTAAACTCAACGCCAAAGAAACAAACAATCCAATCATGAAATGGGCAAAAGACATGAACAGAAATCTCACAGAGGAAGACATAGACATGGCCAACACGCACATGAGAAAATGCTCTGCATCACTTGCCATCAGGGAAATACAAATCAAAACCACAATGAGATACCACCTCACACCAGTGAGAATGGAGAAAATTAACAAGGCAGGAAACCACAAATGTTGGAGAGGATGCGGAGAAAAGGGAACCCTCTTACACTGTTGGTGGGAATGTGAACTGGTGCAGCCACTCTGGAAAACTGTGTGGAGTTTCCTCAAAGAGTTAAAAATAGACCTGCCCTACGACCCAGCAATTGCCCTGCTGGAGATTTACCCCAAAGATTCAGATGCAATGAAACGCCGGGACACCTGCACCCCGATGTTTCTAGCAGCAATGTCCACAATAGCCAAACTGTGGAAGGAGCCTCGGTGTCCATCGAAAGATGATGGATAAAAAAGATGTTGTTTATGTATACAGTGGAATATTCCTCAGCCATTAGAAATGACAAATACCCACCATTTGCTTCAACGTGGATGGAACTGGAGGGTATTATGCTGAGTGAAGTGAGTCAATCGGAGAAGGACAAACATTCTATGTTCTCATTCATTTGGGGAATATAAATAATAATGAAAGGGAATAGAAGGGAAGGGAGAAGAAATGTGTGGGAAATATCAGAAAGGGAGACAGAACATAAAGACTCCTAACTCTGGGAAACAAACTAGGGGTGGTGGAAGGGGAGGAGGGCGGGGGTTGGGGGTGAATGGGTGACAGGCTCTGAGGGGGGCACTTGATGGGATGAGCACTGAGTGTTATTCTGTATGTTGGCAAATTGAACACCAATAAAAAATAAATTTATTATTTAAAAAAATTGGCTCTGAAAAAAAAAAAATGGCTCTGAAAAGATCAATGAAACTGGCACACCTCCAGCCAGTTTGATCAGATACATTAGAATGCAACACTTTAAAAAAAAAGAAGACATAATTTGCCAATATAAGAAATGAAATATAGTGGATATTAGCTCAGATCCTACAGACATTAACTATAAACAGGTGATACTATGAATAATCCTGTGCCTATAAATTTGACAACATGGATGTAATCAACGAATTCCTTGACAGTACAATTATTTTTTCAAGATTTTATTTATTTATTCATGAGAGTTATAAATAGAGAAGCAGAGACACGGGCAGAGGGAGAAGCAGGCTCCATGCAGGGAGCCCGTCGCGGGACTCGATCCCGGGACTCCAGGATCACACCCTGGGCCAAAGGCAGGCGCCAAACCGCTGAGCCACCCAGGGATCCCCAACAGTACAAATTAAAAAAAAACAAAAAACAAAAAACAAAAAACAAAAAACAAAAAACTCATAAAGCTCATTCAATAGATAACCTGAAAAATATATATGTATATATTTACTTTTATTATTTTACTCTTTACTAGGGCCTTTCTATGAATGTTACAGAATAAAAATTATAACAAAAATCCATACAAAAATGTATAGTGGCAGTATTCATAACTGCTAAAAAGTTCATGCTGCCTTTGGCTGCTGCTTAGGTAAGCTGTGGAAGAAGTAAACTAAAGACTCCTACGTGGCAATAAAAATGAAATGAACTACTGGTCTATGTCCTTAGAATACATAAATCTCTAATGATTAAAGCTACATGAAAGAAGTTAGGCTCCATAAACACATATATGCACACACACACACACTACATGCATACGTGCATGCACATGTATGATCCTGGAAGGAAAATCTCTTTGTCCTAACTTCAGTCACGTGCTTACCCTCTGACATTATCAAGCCCTCTCGTGCCAAATAGAACTTGGGAGGAAAAAATTTTCAATGGGTCGCTGGAATGGCCTTATTAAAATGAGGAAAGAATGTGTGTATAAAAAATATGGTATATACTATATAATTATATGTATATATACACATACATATATACATATATATTTTTATATACGTAAAAAAAACTCATCTTCAACCAAAAAGTGTACAAATGTGTTCAAAACCTTCTACGGAAACTTGCATAATGTCTCAATGGCATGTCTGATAAAAGTTGTCCTTAAAGTCAACCCCATTTGAGCCTATTTCTTGGATACTTGATGCTTGTTAATCACTTATTTTCTGTAACAGTATTCATATACTGAAAAAATACTTAAATAAAAAGTGAAGTTCAATTAAATGATAAGTTTAATATCACAACAGGTTCATAGGAGCATGAGGACATTAAAGAGATTTACATATTGACTTTTATTCAGGTATTTTCATTCTTTCATCCTTCCTAGGTTCCTATAAGAAACTGAGATAAAAAGGAGAAAGATGGCATACGTGGCACATCTAAGTGACACATAAAATATAACTAATATTAGTATGAGGTGCTTCATGAAACACATGGGAAATAAAATAATTAGTAGGTAAGTAAAATTGATGCTACATGTAAAATGGAATTTTATAAATTCCAAAGTCAGTCCTGGTCTGAGACCTATGATGGGTAACAGATCACTGTGAGCTGAGCTCCCAGGGGGAGGGGGATCCCAGCCTAGCTGGAACTGGAAAGACATTTGGAAAGAGATGCCTGGAAAGGCATCTCTGCTCTATGCCTGGGTGGCTCAATGGTTGAGTATCTGCCTTCAGCTCATGGCATGATCCCAGAGGCCTGGGATCTAGTACCTCATCGGGCTCCCCATGGCGAGCCTGCTTCTCCTTCTGCCTATGTCTCTGCCTCTCTCTCTGTCTCTCTCATTAATAAATAAAATATTTTTAATTTTTTTTTAAAAAAGAATGCATAGAGCAATACAGTATTCCAGCAGGAAGTAGCCTTAGGAAGTCACTACAAAGTAAAATGAAAACAAAAACCAAGTGCAAAGAAAGTCACCAAATCACTAGGAATTGTGTGACTTCCAGAGGAATGTAACCAGTTGATCCTGAAGAGGAGAACTAATGATAAACAATTTATTAACTAGGAGCTTGACACAATTATTTCATTTAAGTTAAGCCCACAGGAGCTCAGGAAGTTAGGTGGTAGTGTCCTTATTTCATGGAAGATACTAAGGTCACCTGACCCTACGGCCTATTAAGTGAATGAATCAGGCTTCACACTGCCAGTTTATCAATTCTACTCCATCAGGTTTTCCTCTTCCATAATTACTGCCCACATATTCTTTCATTATATATCATGAAATAGCTATATGGTATTATGTCTGTGGCATCACAAAATTCATTGGTTCTCAGTGTAGGGTATCTTAAAACCCCAAACATTCCCATAGACCTCTTTCAGAGTAACTATTTTAATTTGTGTGGTTTTTCTGAAGAACTGGATTTTTACTACTAAGTGCTCCCAAAGCCAATTCTATGTAACACAAATTGAAAATACCAATTATCTTCTGTTCTGGAAATATTTCAGCAGCCTAAAGCACAGCATCCACAAATACAGATCAATATATTCACCTTGGGGTCTTGACATTTGCAGAATGACCATTGGCCTTGCTTAAATTCTATCAAAAGTCATTGTTAGCGAAGTATTGGGAACATTAAGCACTCAAGAAATTCATAAATGGCCAAAATTTCATCTGTCTCAATCCTTCTTGAAATTGAATTGGCTGCTCAGACTTGAATTTTGCCTTGGTCGTGAAAAATACACTTTTAAAGAAATATATTAAGTATTGTTCATTACACATCTTAGCTCAGACCTGTGAGTCTAAATAGAGCTCAGTAGAATCATCAAGGATATTGTACTCCCTAAAAACATGAAAGCCAGTTAAAAAAAAAAACATGTTATTTAAATAATAATAATGATAAGCATAAATAGGACAGGGCCCAAATTTCTACTGAAGAAGACCTTCAGTGAAGACTCTTTAGACAAATTTCAATGTGTTCCACTTGGGAGGAGTCAATATAGGCAGGATTAGAGAGGGTAAGACAGCAGAACTCTGTGCAAGATACTACAAATCAACTTGTAGAAAAGACAAAACAAAAATCCTGCCCTTGTCATATGTCTAATAATATTTATGTATGCAATGTAACAAGAGGGAAATAAATATGAGCTGTTTTACCAAGCTAAAGAGAAATGAAGGCTATAATAAGGAGCATTAGTGATGATGCCACATATTTTTCTGAGGTTTTTCATACAGATTGAGATGAGCCACATAATAGAATCAACGTAAATAAAAGCTCTGCTGGTGCTTGTTGCCTGTGAGGTGAGGCACTTCTGGTGGAAAGAAAGCACTATATCTGGAAAACATGCCATTTAAATAATTGAGGACACCTGGTGTGAGGAAACTAAGGCCAATTTTACTGATTTTTCTTTCTTTTATTTATTTGTTTGTTTCTCCATTTTTAGTGAACCAAGAAAATTAAATGTGATTATACCTGCTAGTTGCATCCTCCAGGAAGGTAAAACTGCTTATATTTTGAAGAACATTATAAAAATACTTGGCTTAAAAAAAGAAAATACTTGGCTTGCCCACCATGTAAGTCAGTATGGGTTGTTTATATTTAATATTATATTACAAAAAATTTTTCGCTTTACTCGGGAAAATGAGTTTCTCCTTATGAATACTCTCTACCAAGGGAGTTTATCTATGGAACTATGAAGTTCTTGAATATCAGACGTTGAGCAAGCACACTATATTTTCAATAATTAATGTATTTTATTGTAGAATATATTAAATGGCTTTGGAAAGCATTGTAATTCATTTAAAATGTAATCTTTCTTTGTTTATTACAGCTCTGCTGCTAATTTCAAGTCTTCTAGGAATTCAAACAGCCATATATATATTTAAATCAAAACCTGGTATGAATGATAATTCCAAGCACCTGAGCACATGAAAAATAAATATATAAAAACATATGCATATGTATATATGAATATATGTTATATAAGAATTTACATGGAGTGCTTGGGAGGCTCGCTTAAGCGTCTACCTCCCCCAGGTCGTGATCCTGAGATCAAGCTCTTTGGCGGGCTCCCTGCTCAGGGGGAAGCTGCCCTTTCCCTCTCACACGCTTGTGCTTTCTATCACTCTCTCCAATAAATAAATAAATAAATAAATAAATAAATAAATAAATAAATAAATAAATAAAATATTTTTTGAAAGATATAGGGGCACCTGGGTGGCTCAGGGAGTGAGTGTCTGCTTTCAGCTCAGGTCATGATCCTGGGGTCCTGGGATTGAGCCCCACATCGGACTCCTACAGGGAGCCTGCTTCTCCTTCTGTCTGTGTCTCTGCCTCTTTCTGTGTGTCTCTCATGAACAAATGAATAAAATCTTAAAAAGAAGAATATACATAATATATAGGAATATATAGAAGACAGTATATAGGAATACATATAATGTATATATGATGGACACAGTGGCTTCTGTCCTTGGGAAGCCTACTGTTAGAAAGTGATATGTATTTAATAAGTTAAGGGACATGACATGTTACTCATTGGAACCTACAGGATGCTTGGGAACATATGACAGGGTGTTCTAACCTAGTCTTGCATAGGAGGAACGGTCTTAGATTAAAATAATTTTTAAATTGAGGACATATGAGATGGAGGGAGGAGGAATAGGGAACATGTTCCAGATGGAAGAAATGGCATTTTTAGAGGCAGAAAAGTACAAGGTAAATGACATATCCTAAAAATTAAAGGCAGTTCATTTTGACTGGAGAGGAGAGACCATTTGGAAGTTTGGTGAGAGTGAGGGCTGGGAGGTTGAGAAAGAAGCAGAGTATGGATCATATATTATTTATTTGGACTTTATAAAGTAAGAGGAAATGCTGAAGGGAGTAAAGCAATGAAGGGTTACGATCAAAAAAGAGTTTTGGGGGGCACTTGGCTGGTTCAGTCAGTAGAGCACGCAACTCTTGATCTCAGAGTTATAAATTTGAGCCCGATGTTGGGTGTAGAGATTACTTAAAGTCTTTAAAAAATGGTTTTGGAAAATGATTCTAGCTACAACAAGGAGATTGGGTGTTCAGAGCAAAGATAAAAAAGAGAACAGAAATATACAAGGGAGAGCTAGTTAGAAAATTGTTGCTATAGTGGGTAATAGCAATATTATGAAGGATCAAAGAGAATTAGTGATACACTGGGGAAAGAGGAAAGGTATGCTGAATGTCAGGTAGAGTAAAGGGTGACTGGCAAGTGCTATGCCCGTGTGTGTACACATGTGGGTTTTAATCAGCTTAATGTAAGCAAGTACTGAAATATTTAAATAATAATTATTTGTAGAGATTAGGATTTATCAAGGATCTCTCCATACAAATCAATGCGTAACTTCAAGAAGCACCCATATTTGTTTCTAAAAGAAACAAATCTATCTTTTCTATCTTTTTTAGTTTTTCTTGAGTATACTCATCCCTGCATATAATCTTCCTGTTACAGCTTGACATCAATTTTAGACTTTTTATGTTTGCTTCCCACTGATAGATAGAGATCAGCTCCTGTATATCACCACCGCCAATACTCTCTACACCCCCTGTCAATAGGTTTATATGAATTTATCTTACATAATTTACTTCTGTCATTTGACTAATGTAGTTACACCTTCATCTCTATATTCCATTGACTGCAGAGACCACCTCTGTTCAGTATCTGTGTAGGTTGGCACTCCACCAAATTGCAGATCTTAGTGTTTGCTCACTTCCTTTCGGATCACCTCCTTCAGCTGCCTGGCTCCCATTTTACCACTTGATTCATAGTATCTTATGTTCAGCAGCGGCAGACACGTGTACTTGGCCCTTTGGTATGTAGACAACATTTTTCTATAGTTAGATATCGTCTTCCTCATGAGCTCCGCAGGTTGGACTCTTCCTTCGGCATAATCTCTCAATCTCTATTTGTACCCTGTTATGGCATGCCTGGTTCTTAATGCCTATGGAAGGGAGGAGAAAGCAGAACCTCCACCCTTTGGAGTCCAAAGATGAAAGGCCACTTTTCCTTCCACATGAAGTTGTTGGCCAGGTGGGTAAGAGAGGATTGTCCTTTATTACTGTCTTCCAAGTATGTGAGGCTACAGTACAGTCACCATGTGCTTTTGGCTACCACTAGAACATACCAATCTGACCCATAAGTAAACTATGTTCTGTTTTTTTTTTCTTTCTGATAGCTGATCCTAAGGAATTCTTCATCTGGACACTTACACTTCAGCAGTGGGGATCTTGGCTACTTATTCACACAGCTTGTGTGTGCTTTTGATCTTACTTTTATTCACTTCTGATACACCACTTGCATGACATGATGGATGGCTCTTGGGCCCACCTGATTTGTGTGGACCTCACCGAATCCAAGTCATAATGGGGAATTTCAGATGTGCGGTCATTTGGTTTTGCCTGACCAAGCCTTCTGTCTCTACCACAGCCCAATAGCCTTCTAGGAGCTGTTTTTCAAAAGACATATTATTTTCGACTGCAGGTGGCATGGCCCTGTTCCAGAACCTGAGCACTGCAATTCTCCCATGAGGCTCCTTAAGCACCATATGACATTTATCTTCCTCACTGGTAGCTCTAAAACCATAGATTATTCCAGATCCAGATCCAGATTCCCTATGTAATCATAGAATCCAGCCCTGTTGATTAATTACCCTAAGAATCTCACCCCACATCCCACCGTGCTCCCCAGGATCCCCTAACACAGCATGGCTAAGTCTGTCACCTCTATAGGGTTTAGTACTTCTCTCCTTATTGGCCCCAACCTATGCCAGCTGGATTAACCAGCAATGTAAGAAGAAGGAGGATAAGAGGGTAGATTCTGAAAGGAACATGTTTGTTGGGGGAAAGGCTTTTGAAGTCTTCTAGACAGGGAAGTAGTGTGGACTGAAACAGATAGGCTACTTTGTAGTCTCAGAAGTTTCGAGGACAGCAGGTGGTTCGAAACACTTGGGATCATCTACCCAAATAGCCCTATTCCTATTCATTTTCTAATTAGGGCTCTCAGCATAACTGACAGCCTTGCTTGGGCATTTACCATATGCTACAATAGCCACCATATTAAGTTCTGAGTCTGGTCCTCATGTTTCTCTGCTCCCCACTGTAGGAAGAGAAAACTTCTTTTGTAAGCTGCCAGGAAAGTCCTATAGCTTTCACACTCAATTTTCAATTTCTCTTTAATCCCTGAAGTCTTTTGTCATATTTAGCTAGGTGTCAATGGCATTTAGCAATAACCTTCCAAACCCACTGTCTTTATAGCTACTCTTTGCCTGTACTTTTCAAAAGTCTGACAAATTGCATCAGCTAGTACATTCCCTCCTACCTGTAAACCATATCAATTCACTGACAGTGAGAGTTTTAACAGTTGAACTGTTGTGCTGGGGGATGTCATCTGGATTCCACCTAACACTAGTGACTGGGAGAAAAGTGATTCAGCCCTATAACCCCATTTTATCACTCCTTTTCTTGCACCGCTCCCGATACTAGCTATAGCAGATTATATTTTCCAGAAGCAGAGCTGAAATGGAGTGTAGCATGTAAGATGTTTATGAGTGATCAACACTTGTGGAAGCAAGGGAAAGAAAGCAAGACTGGGCAGAGGAAGAAGTCTAATTATGCTGCAGAACTACAAAAAACATAGCTAATTCCACAAGGAATTCTGGAGCAAAAATCGCCCGTTGGTTCACTCAAAAATTTAAAAATAGAACTACCCTATGATCCAGTAATCACACTTCTTGGTATTTTCAAAAAAAAATACAAAAACACTAATTCAAAGGGATATATGCACCCATGTGTTTACAGTGGCATTATTTACAATAGCTAAATTATGGAAGTAGCCTAAGTGTCCGTCAATAGATGAATGGATAAAGAAGATGTGATGTGCACACACACACACACACACACACACACACACAGGCAATGGCATATTATTCAGCCATAAAAAAGAATGAAATCTTTCTAGTTGCAACAACAGGGATGAAACTACAGAGAATAATGATAGGCAAAATAAGTCAGTCAGAGAACAGCAAATGTCATATGATCTCACTCATTTGTGGAATTTAAGAAATAAACCAAATGAGCAAAGAAAAAGAGAGAGATGAAACAAGAAACAGGCTCTTAACTATAGAGAACAAACTGATGATAACCAGAGGGGAGGTGTTGGGGGAGATGAGTAACATAGGAGATGGGGATTAAAGAAATCATTTGTCCTATGAGCACCCAGCATTGTTGGAAAATATTGAATCTCTATATTGCACACCTGAAACTAATATAACACTGTGTGTTAACTATCCTGGAATTAACATTTTAAAAAATTAATGGCACACCAGAGGTATCCTGGGCCAAAATGCCTGGGTCTTTTGATCCCTACCAGCATCAGTCATTGAATATAGGCCACTTTGGGTAGGACATGGTCTTGGACAAGGTGACTCTTTTCAGTTGAGGCAAAGAACTGGCATCCTTCCCTGAAAAAAGATCAGACAATACCAATTTGTATCCACCACATTCCTCCACTCTTGCTTCTCCCTAAGAAAGTATCTTGATGAATGTGGGGGTGAGGAGTGGAGAAATCATGGGAAATGATTTAAACCGGTCTTTAAATTCATCTGAGGGTCATGTAGGGTTCCTCTAACTTCAGTGGTTCTGGGTAATTTGTGGGACTTAGGTAGTGGGGTTGGTTTTTGATGAAACTCACAATATCTTTTGGCTTGACCCAGGATCAGCAATGTCCATCTAATGGCTAAGTCACTGTCACCTGGCTCTCTCCATTACAGAGAAGGCTTTGAGCTGACTTCCTATCACCTCTCTGCCCCTGTGCCTGCTAGTTTACTGTAAGTCATTAGGTTCCATTTAGTTCATTGTATCAACTACCTTGAAAGTCCCCTAAATTCTTGCTGGATCTCAAATTCTCTTCTTTTGAAATTCTATTTCATTGAAACTTTCTCATTGAGAAGCTGGGGCAGAGGAACTATCCTCCATGCACTCTGTGTTTCCACTGATCCACTATTATTTCCAACTTTGTAGTTAGATTGAGCTATATGACTACTTTGAGCTAATGAAATATAAGCAGAAATGATATGAGTCACCCCCAAAATGAGGCATTAAGAAACCCATATAGAATCATCCAGAATCTTTCTTTGCTTTCCAGAGTAATTAAAGAAGCTGTCTGTTTCCAGTGATGGAGCCTCCACCTATCATCTCTGGGTGACTGTGCAGCTTAGAAACTCTAATGCAGGAAATGAAAACATCAATGAAAAATAAGTGCTTGCTGTGCTGAACCATTAAGATGTGGTGGTTGCTTCAGACTATAGCTTAGTTTGTCCTAATTAATATATAATGCCACAAGGAAAGTACAAGTGGATTGGAGGAACTAAAATGCCTCCTTTTGCCCAACCATGCTAACCTGGGCTGGCCTAGGTAGAGATAAGGGGCTATCTTGGTATGAGGTAGTTCATAATTCATCTCCATTAGAATAGGAAGTGAGGAGAGCTCCTGCCTTCAATATTATTACCTCCCGTATATCTGGTACCCACATCATTTAATCCTGGTTCTGTCCTAGAGAGTAGAAAGTTGATAAAACAAGTTGGCATATATGAAGTGTTTTGAATAAATAAATAAGTTGAATAAATACAGTGCCTTGAATTCAGTAAGAGCAGCAAGTATTAGCTCTTGCTATTCACTAGAATTAAACTCTATAAGAGAAAAGGTTTTTGCCCCTTTTATATGGTGCTTATACCTCAGCACCTGGAATCCTAACTAAAACATATTACACATTCAACCAGTGTGTGTTACATGAATCATAAATGAATGAGTTAAATGAATGCTAAATGAATGAATGTAGATATTTGATTTCCCCTCCTTCGCTGGGTCTCTATCTTTGCTTCTTCTAACATATCAACCACCTATGACCAGAATGAGGTACATACTTTCCTTTGATTTTCTCTAGTCACCTAGGCTTTCTTGCCAATGCCAGCTTCATTTGCTACGTATTATTGCCCACTGATATCTTCCCTACTCTACAGAAGAAATGTTTCTTCTGGTCAAACTTGCTGTCCTAACTGGAGAATCTCCCTACCTCGTGCAGGGATGGAAAACAACAAGAACACAATGGTGTGAGGCAACATCCATGACAAAATGTTGGTGATAAGATGCCCCCCATTACATGCCTCTTTAATTTTATAGCATGAGGTTGGTAACATGCACCTCTCTCTGTGCTTTATACTGGAAAACTTGTAAATAGCACTTATATTATTAGGATTTTTTTAAAGACATTTATTACAGAAACAAGTGTTGTACTATGATTGTGCTTACTCTTTTGTTTCACTCGGTTTTTCTTCCATTATTTGATTTCCTTGTATTTTCTGCCTTTATCATATTTTTCCATATATCAGCATCAAAAAAATTCATTTCTTCCTAATTTCATCCCTTATCCACACTGATCACTCTCTAGGTTGGGCTCATACCTGCTTTCCTAGAACTTCACCTCACTAATCTGCTGAGGGTGCTCCATTGTTGTTTAGATCCCCTATCTTTCCATTTCTTGATTTCCTCTCTGCTTTTTCTGGAGCACACCCTCATGTAATTCCCTGAGGAAGTCTATAGAGCTGTAAACTGTTATAGTAGCATCCCATTGCACTGGTATGAATTCTAAGCTAAAGATTATTTTATTCCAGAACATTAAAAGGTGCTATTACCCTACTTTTTATTTGGCTTAAGAAATTTTGATCCCAGGGATGGCTGGGTGGCTCAGCAGCTGAGTGTCTGCCTTTGGCTCAGGGTGGGATCCTGAGGTCCTTGGATTGAGTCCCACACCGGGCTCTCTTCAGGGAGCCTGCTTCTCCCTCTGCCTATGTCTCTGCCTCTCTCTCTCTGTGTCTCTCATGAATCAATAAATAAACTCCTTAAAAAAAAAAGAAAAAGAAAATAAATTTTGATCCCAGCCTGATTTTTTCTTTATAAATGAATTTATAATGTTTATTGTTCCATTACTTTCTGGTAACTTTTTATATTATTATGAAATTTTGAAATATTACATCTCAGTGTGGTTCTTTTTGATCATTCTTTTGTTTTCTAAACACAGGGTGTATGGGTCTTTTCTGCCTAAAGATAATGTCCTTCTTCCGTTCTGAGAATTTCCTTTTCATTAGTTTTGTGATCATTTCCTTCAGACCATTTTTTCCTTTTCTGGTTAATTATTATTAATAAAATAATGGATCTGGATTGATCTTTATGTCTTTTAACTTTTTCTTTATTTGTTTTTCTTATTTCTGTGCTCTAATTTCTAAGAGATTACCTCAGATTTGTGCCACAACCATAATAGCACATTTAAGTTCAGCAATAATAACATTAAGATCAAATGTGATCTAACTTTTTAGGACATTCTTATTTATAGATAACTTTTATTATTAAATATGTTTGAAAGTGTTAATAGAATTTATTGTAAAATTATTTTATCTTGATTAAATTTCATTCCCTCTTTTATTGGCTCCCTTGGGTCAGTTTTTTCTCCTTACTTTCCTTGACCATTACTTTCAGGTTGCCCTCTTCTCTCAAATATCTCAAATAGAGAACCTTTGTGGTATGATCATGATTACAAATAAAGCAAGAGTCATGCTGAGTAGGGGCTTCTGTATTAAATGGGGGAGCTTATTTGGCCAGTAGGCCCAATTCTATAGCAAGTAGCTATAGAAGCAGCATTTTTTTTAAATGTCCTTGACTCTTGAGTAATTAATTTTTAGTTATTTATAGCACATCTTATATATAAAATAGTAGAATAAAAAAGAACATCTATGTTAGAATCAACCTGATTAAAAAAATAAAATGCTTAAATATCTCTGAAGTCCCCAGTGTAACATTGATAATGGCATGGTAACCCATGCTGTTCTCTGAAGGTTACTGAGAGTCTTAAAAAATATGAATTGATTTGTTTCATATGTTTGTGAGCTTCTTGTAAGTGGAGACATATTATATGTATTCTTATGTGACTTAATTATTTTTCTTAGAACATACTTTTTATGTGACTCATATTTTTATGTGATATATGTAACTATAGGTCATTCATTTTTATTGCTATGATGGTTCTTCTAAGGACATAGGAACTATTAATCACCTTCAACAACATTTCTGCCATAAGAGTCTCAGGCTACATAGAGAATAGAAAACCTTTGAGAAAACTGGCCTGTTGCTATGTGTTTTTAAGGGGCACTATTCTCCCTCATGCAAAGACAGTTTGGAGAAAGCACAATTCCTCACTCCTCCTTGGTGGGTGGGTTTTTTTCTTCTCCAAATTCACTCAGTCATAGTGTATCCTATTGTGGTTCTTGGCAGCATGTAAAATATCTAGTAGTGCTTTCCCCAGGGATTGAGCCCTACATTTTGTTTCTCGGGACAGAGGCCAGATTCAGAACCTACTTACTTTTTAGCATTATTTCTCTTGTCCACCTGGGACAAGAAGTTATCTTTACTTTTATTTTAGATAAAAAGGTTTTTGTAAATATGTTTTGTCCAACATCTTTAGGTGCATTGTTCTGAGAAGTTACATATATTTAAACAAACATGTTGCCAGGGGGAAAAAAAATTCCCACTATTTTTTTTTCTTTTTTTTTTTTTTTTTTGCAAATGTTGGGTTGTTATATAATGGAAAGTGTTCTCATGGGAGGGATGTGGTTGTGACTGTGTTGGGGTGTACATATTCCTATGTATATTTTCAGTTAGCCCCCATTTTTAGTTCTATGTTTTACTTACTTGCTCTCTGGGCCTTTCTGGGATGCATCTGTGAACATCAGTTCCCTAGAATAAAGGTAGTTCACTCTGCCTTTCTGATGTGCCTAAAGTTTTTTCCAATCTGATCATTCCTCCGTTTCTTTTTTTTTTTTTTTTTTTTTTTTATTGGTGTTCAATTTACTAACATACAGAATAACCCCCACTGCCCGTCACCCATTCACTCCCACCCCCCGCCCTCCTCCCCTTCCAACACCCCTAGTTCGTTTCCCAGAGTTAGCAGTCTTTACGTTCTGTCTCCCTTTCTGATATTTCCCACACATTTCTTCCCCCTTCCCTTATATTCCCTTTCACTATTATTTATATTCCCCAAATGAATGAGAACATAGAGAACATATAATGTTTGTCCTTCTCCGACTGGCTTACTTCACTCAGCATAATACCCTCCAGTTCCATCCACGTTGAAGCAAATGGTGGGTATTTGTCATTTCTAATAGCTGAGTAATATTCCATTGTATACATAAACCACAGCTTCTTTATCCATTCATCTTTCGTTGGACACCGAGGCTCCTACCACAGTTTGGCTATCGTGGCCATTGCTGCTATAAACATCGGGGTGCAGGTGTCCCGGCGTTTCACTGCATCTGTATCTTTGGGGTAAATCCCCAGCAGTGCAATTGCTGGGTCGTAGGGCAGGTCTATTTTTAACTCTTTGAGGAACCTCCACACAGTTTTCCAGAGTGGCTGCACCAGTTCACATTCCCACCAACAGTGTATGAGGGTTCCCTTTTCTCCGCATCCTCTCCAACATTTGTGGTTTCCTGCCTTGTTAATTTTCCCCATTCTCACTGGTGTGAGGTGGGATCTCATTGTGGTTTTGATTTGTATTTCCCTGATGGCAAGTGATGCAGAGCATTTTCTCATGTGCGTGTTGGCCATGTCTATGTCTTCCTCTGTGAGATTTCTGTTCATGTCTTTTGCCCATTTCATGATTGGATTGTTTGTTTCTTTGGTGTTGAGTTTAATAAGTTCTTTATAGATCTTGGAAACTAGCCCTTTATCTGATACGTCATTTGCAAATATCTTCTCCCATTCTGTAGGTTGTCTTTGAGTTTTGTTGACTGTATCCTTTGCTGTGCAAAAGCTTCTTATCTTGATGAAGTCCCAATAGTTCATTATTGCTTTTGTTTCTTTTGCCTTCGTGGATGTATCTTGCAAGAAGTTACTATGGCCGAGTTCAAAAAGGGTGTTGCCTGTGTTCTTCTCTAGGATTTTAATGGAATCTTGTCTCACATTTAGATCTTTCATCCATTTTGAGTTTATCTTTGTGTATGGTGAAAGAGAGTGGTCTAGTTTCATTCTTCTGCATGTGGATGTCCAATTTTCCCAGCACCATTTATTGAAGAGACTGTCTTTCTTCCAATGGATAGTCTTTCCTCCTTTATCAAATATTAGTTGCCCATAAAGTTCAGGGTCCACTTCTGGATTCTCTATTCTGTTCCACTGATCTATGTGTCTGTTTTTGTGCCAGTACCACACTGTCTTGATGACCACAGCTTTGTAGTACAACCTGAAATCTGGCATTGTGATGCCCCCAGATATGGTTTTCTTTTTTAAAATTCCCCTGGCTATTCGGGGTCTTTTCTGATTCCACACAAATCTTAAAATAATTTGTTCTAACTCTCTGAAGAAAGTCCATGGTATTTTGATAGGGATTGCATTAAACGTGTATATTGCCCTGGGTAACATTGACATTTTCACAATATTAATTCTGCCAATCCATGAGCATGGAATATTTTTCCATCTCTTTGTGTCTTCCTCAATTTCTTTCAGAAGTGTTCTATAGTTTTGAGGGTATAGATCCTTTACATCTTTGGTTAGGTTTATTCCTAGGTATCTTATGCTTTTGGGTGCAATTGTAAATGGGATTGACTCCTTAATTTCTCTTTCTTCAGTCTCATTGTTAGTGTATAGAAATGCCACTGACTTCTGGGCATTGATTTTGTATCCTGCCACGCTACCGAATTGCTGTATGAGTTCTAGCAATCTTGGGGTGGAGACTTTTGGGTTTTCTATGTAGAGTATCATGTCATCAGCAAAGAGGGAGAGTTTGACTTCTTCTTTGCCAATTTGAATGCCTTTAATGTCTTTTTGTTGTCTGATTGCTGAGGCTAGGACTTCCAGTACTATGTTGAACAGCAGTGGTGAGAGTGGACATCCCTGTCTTGTTCCTGATCTTAGGGGAAAGGCTCCCAGTGCTTCCCCATTGAGAATATTTGCTGTGGGCTTTTCATAGATGGCTTTTAAGATGTCGAGGAATTTTCCCTCTATCCCTACACTCTGAAGAGTTTTGATCAGGAATGGATGCTGTATTTTGTCAAATTCTTTCTCTGCATCCAATGAGAGGATCATATGGTTCTTGGTTTTTCTCTTGCTGATATGATGAATCACATTGATTGTTTTACGGGTGTTGAACCAGCCTTGTGTCCCAGGGATAAATCCTACTTGGTCATGGTGAATAA
Organism: Canis lupus familiaris; assembly: GCF_011100685.1. Taxonomy (NCBI): domain Eukaryota; kingdom Metazoa; phylum Chordata; class Mammalia; order Carnivora; family Canidae; genus Canis; species Canis lupus. The sequence goes on from NC_049224.1 coordinate 83,502,818, forward strand.
TTTTTTTAATGTACTGTTGGATCCTATTGGCCATTATCTTGTTGAGAATTTTTGCATCCATGTTCATCAGGGATATTGGTCTGTAATTCTCCTTTTTGGTGGGGTCTTTGTCTGGTTTTGGAATTAAGGTGATGCTGGCCTCATAGAACGAATTTGGAAGTACTCCATCTCTTTCTATCTTTCCAAACAGCTTTAGGAGAATAGGTATGGTTTCTTCTTTAAACGTTTGATAAAATTCCCCTGGGAAGCCATCTGGCCCTGGACTCTTGTGTCTTGGGAGGTTTTTGATGACTGCTTCAATTTCCTCCCTGGTTATTGGCCTGTTCAGGTTTTCTATTTCTTCCTGTTCCAGTTTTGGTAGTTTGTGGCTTTCCAGGAATGCGTCCATTTCTTCTAGATTGCCTAATTTATTGGCGTATAGCTGTTCATAATATGTTTTTAAAATCGTTTGTATTTCCTTGGTGTTGGTAGTGATCTCTCCTTTCTCATTCATGATTTTATTAATTTGAGTCTTCTCTCTCTTCTTTTTAATAAGGCTGGCTAATGGTTTATCTATCTTGTTAATTCTTTCAAAGAACCAACTCCTGGTTTTGTTGATCTGTTCCACAGTTCTTCTGGTCTCGATTTCGTTGAGTTCTGCTCGAATCTTTATTAACTCCCTTCTTCTCTTGGGTGTAGGATCTATTTGCTGTTTTTTCTCTAGCTCCTTTATGTGTAAGGTTAGCTTTTGTATTTGAGTTCTTTCCAGTTTTTGAATGGATGCTTGTATTGCGATGTATTTCCCCCTTAGGACTGCTTTTGCTGCATCCCAAGGATTTTGAACGGTTGTATCTTCATTCTCATTATTTTCCATGAATCTTTTTAATTCTTCCTTAATTTCCTGGTTGACCCTTTTATCTTTTAGCAGGATGGTCCTTAACCTCCACGTGTTTGAGGTCCTTCCAAACTTCTTGTTGTGATTTAGTTCTAATTTCAAGGCATTATGGTCTGAGAATATGCAGGGGACAATCCCAATCTTTTGGTATCGGTTCAGACCCGATTTGTGACCCAATATGTGGTCTATTCTGGAGAAAGTTCCATGTGCACTTGAGAAGAATGTGTATTCAGTTGAGTTTGGATGTAAAGTTCTGTAGATATCTGTGAAATCCATCTGGTCCAGTGTATCATTTAAAGCTCTCGTTTCTTTGGAGATGTTGTGCTTAGAAGACCTATCGAGTATAGAAAGAGCTAGATTGAAGTCACCAAGTATAAGTGTATTATTATCTAAGTATTTCTTCACTTTGGTTAATAATTGATTGATATATTTGGCAGCTCCCACATTCGGGGCATATATATTGAGGATTGTTAAGTCCTCTTGTTGAATAGATCCTTTAAGTATGATATAGTGTCCCTCTTCATCTCTCACTACAGTCTTTGGGGTAAATTTTAGTTTATCTGATATAAGGATGGCTACCCCTGCTTTCTTTTGAGGACCATTCGAATGGTAAATGGTTCTCCAACCTTTTATTTTCAGGCTGTAGGTGTCCTTCTGTCTAAAATGAGTCTCTTGTAGACAGCAAATAGATGGGTCCTGCTTTTTTATCCAGTCTGAAACCCTGCGCCTTTTGATGGGGTCATTAAGCCCGTTCACATTCAGAGTTACTATTGAGAGATATGAGTTTAGTGTCATCATGATATCTATTCAGTCCTTGTTTTTGTGGACTGTTCCACTGAACTTCTTCTTAAAGGGGAATTTTAAGAGTCCCCCTTAAAATTTCTTGCAGAGCTGGTTTGGAGGTCACATATTCTTTTAGTTGCTGCCTGTCTTGGAAGCTCTTTATCTCTCCTTCCATTTTGAATGAGAGCCTTGCTGGATAAAGTATTCTTGGTTGCATGTTCTTCTCATTTAGGACCCTGAATATATCCTGCCAGCCCTTTCTGGCCTGCCAGGTCTCTGTGGAGAGGTCTGCTGTTACCCTAATACTCCTCCCCATAAAAGTCAGGGATTTCTTGTCTCTTGCTGCTTTAAGGATCTTCTCTTTATCTTTGGAATTTGCAAGCTTCACTATTAAATGTCGAGGTGTTGAACGGTTTTTATTGATTTTAGGGGGGGATCTCTCTATTTCCTGGATCTGAATGCCTGTTTCCTTTCCCAGATTAGGAAATTTTTCAGCTAGAATTTGTTCAAATACATATTCTGACCCTCTGGCCCTTTCGGCGCCCTCGGGAACCCCAACTAAACGTAGGTTTTTCTTCCTCAGGCTGTCGTTTATTTCCCTTAACCTATCCTCATGGTCTTTTAATTGTTTGTCTCTTTTTTCCTCAGTTTCCCTCTTTGCTATCAACTTGTCTTCTATGTCACTCACTCGTTCTTCCACCTCGTTAACCCTCGTCGTTAGGACTTCTAGTTTGGATTGCATCTCATTCAATTGATTTTTAATTTCTGCCTGATTAGCTCTAAATTCTGCAGTCATGAAGTCTCTTGAGTCCTTTATACTTTTTTCTAGAGCCGCCAGTAGCTGTATAATAGTGCTTCTGAATTGGCTTTCTGACATTGAATTGTAATCCAGATTTTGTAACTCTGTGGGAGAGAGGACTGTTTCTGATTCTTTCTTTTGAGGTGAGGTTTTCCTTCTAGTCATTTTGCTCAGTGCAGAGTGGCCAAAAGCAAGTTGCATTGGGAAAAAGAGAAAAAGAGAGGAGAGAAAGAAGGAAAGAAAAGAGAAAGAGAAAAAAAAGGGAAGAAAAAAAACGAAAAAAAAAGAGAAGAAAAAGAGAAAGAAAAAGAAAGGAGAAAAAAAAGGGGGTGGGGGAAGGAAACAAATCAAAAAGCAAAACAAAACAAAACAAAACAAAACAAAAAAACAAAACAAAAAAAACAAAACAAAACAAAAAAAAGAACCACCGGGGAGTATCTTCTGATTCTGTGTACTTTAAGTCCCTTGGCTTCTCCTGGAAGTTGTCAGTCTAGCTGGTGTTCTGGGGGAGGGGCCTGTTGTGCTGGTTTTCAGGTGTTAGCAGTTGGGGGAGCTGCTGTGCCCCTGCCTGGTGCAGGGCTCAGTGGGGGTTGTTTACCCCGTGAGGCCGCAGGAGGAACAGCCCCAGTGGCGGGGCAGCTCTGGAAACCTGGATTCAGCTCCTGCAGGAACTCCGCAGCTCTCCGTCTGCAGGGCCTGGAGGCTCCGGGGCGGGGCCGCGGATCTGCTCAGCTGGGGCAGGAGCGTCCTCGCTGTCCTGGGCCCTCCCGGCCTCTGCCTGTCCCGGGGGAGGCCGGATCCTGGGCTGTGTCCCGGCGCCCTGTGCTCCGGCGCCTGCGCTGTTGGATTCGCGCTCCCGGGCCGCGCAGCCCCCTCCGCGGAGCCGCCCCCGAGCCCCGCCGAGCTGCTCCGGGTCCCGCGGTGCGCGCTGCAGCCCTTAGGGAGCCCGGCGCACTCTCCTGGGCGCGCAGTTGCTGTTACTGTCCCCGGGCCCGAGGGCATCCCCTCCCTCCTGGGTCCTGCTCCAACTCCCTGCGAGCCCCCTTCCCCCGGGAAGGTCGGTGCAGCTCCTGCTCCTCCGGGACGGGGCTCTCCTGTCCTGGGGACACTCGCCCCGGCCTCAGCCCGGCTCCTCGCGGGCCCCTCCCCCTCGGAGGCCTTTGTTCCTTTATTTCTTTTTCCCCGTCTTCCTACCTTGATAGATGCGCGAACTCTTCTCACTGTTGCATTCCAGCTGGTCTCTCTTTAATTCTCAGGCCGAATTCATAGATTTTCAGGATGATTGGAAGGTTTTCTAGGTAATTTGGTGGAGACAGGTGAATTGGGGACCCTACTCTTCAGCCATCTTGCTCCTCCCCCCCATTCCTCCGTTTCTTATTTCCAGAAATCTCTTAAGATGTTTCTTCTTAAAAAAAAAAAAAAAAAAAAAAAAAAAAGATGTTTCTTCTTTTAAGGACTCACCTGTTGTTGTTTTTATTGGTGTAGGTCTGTTATTTTTAAATAGATCTCTTATCTATCATTTTCTAATATGTCAAGAAGTACAAAATATAAAATATAGTAGTTCGGCTTCATGTACTGAAACACCCCCAGATCTTTTAGTCTTTTCAGACACTTTAATACCTTTAACTTAAACTATATTATGTAATTGCCATAACCGCATGTGAGGAGTATTTGTGCTGATATTTGTCGAAGAACTTTCAAATTAGAACTGTATAATTAAATAGGAATTAATTCCACAATTATGTTTGCTTCATATCTTGTGTACAGGTGGGAGAAAGACCTCTGCTTACTTCTCAGTTAGATGAAAATTGTGTTCAAGCTTAAACCTAACAGTCACACAGTGTATAATAAGAACAACCAAGGTCTTGGATATCAGTAGATAAAGCAGCAGTCAGGAAAACAGGATTTAGGCGATGAGTTATACAGTTCAGAGAACACAGACCTAGTATGAACCCTGGAGCCATCATTAACAGTAGGGCAAAACTGAGGCAAAGCACTTAATTTATCAGATGATCAGTATCATTATCTCAGCTATAATGAAATCCTACCTAGGTTCCAATTGAAAATTCAATTTCAGATGTACTTCAGAAGGATTATATTATAAATATTAAGTAAGACACCAGTAAAACAATTAACACATTGCTTAGCACCCAAGAGATGGTAAAAAAATGATTCCTCTTTCATATTTCCTGCCTGCCTTGCCCTCATAACCGGTACAAAACAAAAATATTGGCTAGTTAGATTCTTGGTAAAGCCAGCTGCAAGAAACAAATTTTGTCTACCCTTCCAGCCCAGGTCTTTTTTTGTCTTATCAATACCTACCTCTTGGAGTGAACTCTAGTCCTTAACTCAACAAGTGCTCTTGTAGGAGTGGAGGTGAGAAGCAGAGTCTCTGTTTTAGGTAAGGTGTAAATTTTATATCTTCAAATGAGTCACGCTTTTGTTTTAATTCATTGCCTAACCTGTCAAAAATGGATTCAGATGTTAAATACCATTTCTGATCATTTTAGATGACCTTTAGGTTTTAGAAAGCATATTTAACAATTATTCATCTATCAACTTGATAGTGCCTACTGAATTTTAAGCTTTTGCATTATGCACACATTTTAAAGGTATTATATAAAAGCAATTTATTCTTCACGCATTGGAAGTGTCTTTCAAACACAGCTGGGAGCTCTATTCAGCCATCAGGCTCCTTCCTTCACCATAATCTCTAGAATCCTTGCAAAAGCCTGCCTTTTGATACTTCTCATATTTATAACAACAATCTGGATGTGATTTCTCACCCTTCCTAGGGAGTTACAAATAGACAATCAAAGCTTCATCATCTTTGGGGCTGAGCCATTCACTGAGATAACAATAGGAAAACAAGTGTACTCTCCAGGAAATGATCATCATGGCTACCATGCAGTTTATTTTGAGCTAGATTTTTCTATCAAGAGATTTATATCTGTAGAGAAAATAGGTAAGTGTATGGACTTATTTCTTCTTCTTTTCAACTCAGGAATATTATTATTAAAGCCCCCCCATGTTTAAAACATACTATTAGGTATAAGTATTAGGTTATACAAGGTAACTTTGACATAGTCTTACTTTCACATATATGTAGTATAATGCTATGCACTGTGAAACAATTTTAAATGCCATGGCATAAAGAGAATAGCTGTGCATGGTGGATCAGGATGGGCTTTAAGCTAAGAGGTAGCTTTTAAATAATGGGTAGATTTTTGATAAGCAGAAGTAGAAAGGGGTACACATTCCTAGCACAAAAAAAAAAGCAATGGAGGCTGTGTATATGCGTGGACATGCATGAGTCTGGCCTTTAGAGCAGTCTTTGCTCTTTTAGTAGCAAAGATATTGAGACCTATATGAGTTTGCTTAAAGAACAAACAGTACCTTCAGCAGATATAGTTACCACATATAAGATGTTTTTTTTTCCTGTCTATGGCTTTCCAGAGCTCTGGAATTTCTTTTTCTTTCATTAAAAGGCTGACCAAACTAAGGCTGGAATCTCATAGCCTCAATTCCAAATTCCCCAGGAAAAATATCATTGATTAGTTTGCCTAAGGTCCTGTCCATAGTACAAACAATTTTTTCTGAATCATTAAAGTCACATTGATGACAAACCACCTGAGTTCTATGGGTGCAACTAGGTGGACAGGGTAGGATAAAAAAAAAAACAAAAAAAACCAGCAGCTCCTATTAAAAAGGAGGATCTAGAATAACCACCCCCACAAGTGCCTACTTAAGTTCTGAATATTTGAACATCTGACATTATAGATGCAATGGAGTCTGAAGGTAGAAGTAAAAAAAGATAATAAAATTAGAAAAGTTTATCAAGATGATGTCATGAAGACTTTTCATGAAATTTCAAGGAACCAGAATTTCTTTTCTGTATGCCAGGAAGAAACATTAAAATATTTAAATAGAACTATGGCATTATTAGTGGTAGTATCTATAAGTAGATTCATATGGAAGCAAAATAGAGACACAGGGACCACCAGGAAAGAGACTGCCATGTTTCAGATGATGATTGATGGGCTAGAGTTGTGCCACTAGACCAGAGAGGTGAATTCTAGTGTGAAGCACGGCCAACTGGATCTGGTGTCTGATTTTTCTATAGCATGAAAAAAGAGGTCAGATGAGATTGTGAACAACTAATTCTTCAGAAATAGCTTTCTCATATTTACACTCTACTAACATGGCTTGGAGTGATTTTAAAAAATGAAAATGCCTATCATTTTCTTTCATTGTTATGGTCCAAATGCTCACCCCTTGAGTGTGCACTGAACAAAGGCCAGGAGAACAGGCTTGTGATTTTGCATTACAATGAAATAAAACAAATGGCATGAGTTCTACAGAGAAGTTATATTACATAACAGGTAGTTGTACGCAATCAACAGATCCCAAATGAAAAGGGAGATATATAGACAAATTGATCTGAGAAATGTTAAGTCAATGATTTTAGAGAAGTTTCTTACTGCCAGGGCAACTCCAGACCTTTCATATACTAATGTTTTGTGTGAATCTTTAAAAAAAAAAAAAAAAAGCAGTATAGTATACAGAGTCTCCCATAAGAGCAGGAAACCACTTTTTAGAGGCATTCTTATAGGGACTAACGTTGTTTGAAATGCAGTGTAAAATTCTTCGCTAAGTATATGTGCTTTCTTAGGATCAAAAATGCTATCTCCTTGGTAAATATCATTTAGAAAATTTCACCTTAGAGTAGTTACTCAACTTTAAATTAGAATATACCTTACATTTATTTGAAATGACAAAGAATTATTAAAACCATGAAAATGGCTTTCAAGTTCCTTCAAACTTATGGCTCTAAATGTTCTTCCTTCTAAAAGTGTGCCGCATCAGACCAGAAAAATGGGTTTGTGACCTTTGCCTTCCCAAGGGAACTAAACACATATCATGAATTTTCTTGAGGAGAAAATTATACCGTTTATAGGATTATCAAAGAACTGTTTGGGCTGTACCGTAATAGAGAAAAGTGCTATCTACACTGACACTAAGGCTGTGGAAATTGAAATCCAGAGTAATATATGATGAGAGACATAGTGGACATAGAGCAAGGATGGTTCAGAGCTGCAATAGCCTAGCACCGTGGTTTTAGGAAAATGATGCTGTAAAGTGAAAGTGAGTATTGTTGATCTCTGGACATTTAACTTTGATCAACTGTTTTTAGAAACAATTGTTATAATAATCTAAAGAAAAACTTTTCAAGGAGAATATATTTATTAAATAAATAGGCATTCTCTTATCCTTTGTTGTCTTAATCAACTGCAAATTAAATTTCATATAGCTTCAGAAGTCCAGGCTTTACCTGAGATTATTTAATCAGACAGTGATAAACCTGACATTCTGCATCAATCTTTACCCAAATGTATTCCCTGAAATACTTACATCAGAATTATTTATAGATAGTCCACTAGAGACCCTCTGCAGAATCTCTAATGATGTGGTCCAAGAATCTGCAATCATAACAAAAATTCAAGTGATCTTATGCACATGGCATTTGGAGAAACAATACACTTAGTTTTCCCTGTCCTAAGAATGTGTAATTGTCAATATCATTAAAAAAAAATGTCCAAAAGTACAGGACAACCAAAGACACAATTGTTCATTAGTTCAGTTGACCACATACTGTATGCTTTCACTATGATTTCTCTAAAGATGTATAAGGCATTGCCTCTGCCCTGAAAGATTGTACATGACTCTTCTGCTTTTGATATTAAACCAATAAATAAAAAGAAATTCCTTGGGGTATTGTGAAAGTCACAAAAATATCATTTGGCATTTCTAGAGTTCTGTTCCTTCTGGTAAAAGTTTTTTGGTGTTTTTTTTTTTTTTCTTTTTTGAAACCTAGCTCTCAAAAGTGGTTTACAATTAGTTTATCCACTGTGGAGGTGGATATAAATGATAAGAGTTTCATATACAACGTATTTTTAATATGTAATTCCTCCCAAACCTTCTGAAGAAATGTCTATCAAATCGAATAGTTGATGCACTTTGAACATTTAGCTCCAAAAGGAAGATGACATTTTTTCATTAGTTTAAGATTTATATGCTAAAGTATCTGTCACAATAATAATAAAATCTGACAGTGCAGATCATATGGGTTTTCACGTAGCAGAGGTAATGTGTTCTTTGGAAGATATAAATGACAATTTGTTCAAATCAGAGTTTTAAAAAATTTAGACAAGCATGGGAGCTCCCAAACTTTATATTTTGCCATTTCAGAATCATTCATTTAACAATATTTATGTCATGTCAACCATACTGATTAAGATTTTGTATATAAGAATGAATATAGGTTGTTATTATGTAATCATATACAGTTTTGGTTATTAACATTTTCAAAAAAAGGTCAGGTGTCAATCAGCTCAAATGCAGCTACAAAGAGATGTTTTTAGGTATAAATTTGAATGTAATTACTTTGTGCTATAGCTGAATTCTGTGTGCTTTTTTTTGTCTTTTTTTTTTTTCCTTTGGTAGCTGCAGCATGCAAAATTCCAATCCCTTTTGTGCAATAGTACTGAAAAATATGCACATTCCTCCACTTTTAAACAAAGAGGAAAGGATGCCTTCTCAGAAAAATGTATTAAGAATTAATGTGGTACAGTCACTGACTTTTTACATTGCACAAAACCCTCCTGCTTATGCAATTGTGCCCCAACTAGACCTCATTCTTTAGTGAAGGGCCACATTTCATTCCTCATCACTATCCCAGTGTCCTGAACTAGATCATGGCAGTGCTTAATAAACACCACTGAGAGGTGAGTAAAATACTTTGCTACATACCATTAAATTGCATACATGCTATAAGGGAATTCCACAGATATTTAGTGAAATTATAACCACAAATACTTCAGTGTCTAGATTCAAAACAGAAAATAAATGATGGAAAAAACACATTCTCAGTTTCCTTTAAATCTATGCTCCCAACTGTTTCAACAAACTGTGATTTAGTTTAAAATAACTAAGAAAAAATGTGGCCTCTTAGGGCTCTATTTAATGCTAAGAGATAATAATTTATCTTGAAAGAATTAATACAGCTTCTAATGTGCCTTATATATTCTCAAGAAGTAGCTTATGTTGTAAAAGTTTAGCTTCTTAAGAACCAATTTTTCTACACATGGAATGCTTATTTTAGTTTCTCTACCTAAAGAGACCTTTAAACAGTCATCATTTTTATTCTCTAAGCTACATTTCGTTGTCAAATTGTATTTTACATGAATATTGCAGAAACTTCAAGTTGTACCCTTAGGGAAAGAATCTCATCCCATCTCCAGCCCAAGAAGGATTAATCACAGATAAGTATAATGTGAAGCTATAGCATCTTATAATACCACTAAAACATCTTTACGTAAACAGAGTGCCAAGAACTTTCAGAAATAAAAAGAGAAGCTCTCATCTTGAAACTTACATTAGACCTAAAATCTCTCTCCATAGAAAGTATCTAGGGAAAATTCCGGGGCGTGCCAAACACTTTTCACAAAACCAAATAACTTCTCTGAAAGGAAGTTAACATACCCATCCTCAACTTTTTTGGATCAGTGTGTCTCCTATATTTCACTTATTTTCCTTTGTAAAAATGATAAATTCTTACTTCTATTAGCATATAAACATTATGAGAAGTAAAATCAATTTTCCAAAGTCCCGAATTAAACCTCGTATAATGTCTATTTTTAAAACAGTCATTAAAAAAAAAACCTAAAAGACAGTCATGACACCAAGCATCATCCAAACACCTCATAATTGTGTATAAAATAAAAAGAAGAAAACAAACTCTGTGTGTGTGCTTGTGTGTATATATGCACAAGCAAGCTATGCACGTATGTGCAGTCTATTGCTTTAGGGGACTGTTATGAAGGAATTCACAACGCAAGGTTGAGGTTTAGGTAAGTCTGAAAAAATAAGGACAGGAATTGAGGATAAGCACTCTGTAATTCCTTTTATTTTGCTTGGTTAGGCAATTCAAGTAAGTAAATAATTATAAAATTATGCAGAAACATTACATTTAACTTAGATGCACTGGTTAATGTTTTAGTAATAAACAACACAAAAATTTTGGTGACATATCAAGAAAGGTAGCTACCTTGCTCCTTCTCTATGTCCCTTGCTCATCAGCAGGGGGAGCTCTGCAGATTTTATTACTCTGAATCAGAACAGCCATTGTGTTGACTATTGCAGGTTGCAGTGCCAGAGAGAAGGGAAAAAGCTCTGTAGAGATTTGTTTTAGAAGTTAAAAGCTCCACATCAGAATGGCATAAGATATGTCCACTCATTATTTATGGCTTAGAAGTCATTACTTTGCCCACCCCAAAAAAGCTCAGCAAATACAATCCTGCCAATTGACTAGAAGGAAAAAAGAACCAGGTTCAAGCATCTTGTACTGATGACTCCCTCTCATATGTACTTGAATCCCATGATCAGGTCTTTGCATCAGGGAAGAAATAAAGACAATATAAATGAAGTGCCCCACTAACTAAGGTGGCAAGTCTGGGCAACATGGCTGGCATTTTCTTTGGAAGTGAATGCCCAATTAATTCTGTCTCTTTGTCCAGCACTGTCGACCACTTCTCATTATCCTGAGTCACTTTATTGTACAGCCTGACAAATTGCCTGGCTCATCCCTGAGATTATGAGCTCCCTGAGAAAATTTACCATTTCTCATTCCTTTCAGCACAGGGTCTGACATATTGTAGGTACTCAATAAATTTAATAAGTAAATGAATGGCTCTCAGAATGCCTGGAACCTTTTAATCAGAGGGCTGAATGAGATTTATACCATACTCAATTTTTGTTATTTCTTACAAACAAAACTAAACTTTAGATTTTTATAATATCACTTCAGTCAGTTTGCTTATAGAGTTAACCATTTCTACGTATGGTCATCATTTTTAATACCCTGGTTGTTATTCTCATGTTAGATATTACAATTCAGGAGATGTTTTGCAAATGGGGCATTGTAGAAGCCAATATCTAGTAACAAGGACTATTTAAAGCCTAGAATTCAGAATCTATATCATGAAGCCTAGAGATTTAGAGAATTCTAAAGATCTTTTTTTCTAAAAATCGTTTAAAAATTATATCTCAGAAACATATACATGTACATTGCAATACAAATGGTTCCCCAAAAGTACTAGTTTTCTGTTCCCTCCTTTTGCTTGACATTTGTACTAAATATTGGATCTGCCCCACCATGTGGTGAAGTACTGACCTCTGACTCCAGATTGAGAGCTACGCTCTTCCTTCCTACACAGAAGAAGGGCTAAAAGTGATCACCTATTTAAAAATTCCATCTTCATACCCAGGGAGTCTTGTTTACCAGTTATTAAAAAAAATAATAATAACTTGGGCCTCCACTACAGGTTCAAGTTAGCTAGGGGCTCATTCATTTCAGAAATGAACAAAGGAAAGATGTTACTAAAACTACTAGAGGTTTATTCTACTCACTGAATAATCTTGCCTTTAGAATTTTGTTTTTCATAATGCTTTATCAGTCCTGTAGATAGTGAATAGACCCAGAGATGATAAAATCACTTCTGAATCTGAGTGTTTATAAGAATTGGCCAACAGTAAAAGTGTGGCAACTAAGGTAATTTATTACTGTGTGTTGCAGCTTAATGAAATATAATTGGCTTAAACCATCCCTATTCTACCCACTGCAAAAGACAACAGTAGGGAAATGATGGGTAGAGGGATATGCTTTCGTGAAAGCTAAATCTAAACGTAGGGCAGACTTCATGTAAGGCTTGATTTAACAATTCATGTAAGAACATGAAGAATCCCTTTTGGTGCATCCAATTTCCTAGCCATGGTGACAATATCATTTAATTATTGCTGTTTAATAAACCACCACAAAAGTAAATACCTTAATAGACAATGATTTGTTATTTCTCACAATAATCATAGCTGGCCGTGGTTCCTCTACTGCCTTTACCAGTGTAGCTTCATTAAGCTGCGGTTCAACAGAGTTGGAAAGCCCAAGATAACCTGACTCATAGGTCTGACAGTTGAAGTTGGCTGGCATCTTGAACACCATGGATCTCTTCCTAGTGGTATATTATCCTCCAGTGGACTGAACTGGCTTCTTCACATGATAGTCTTAGGGCAGAGGTCCAAAAAGAGTGAAAATGGAAACTGTGTGAATCAGTCTTGGACTTGTACAACATCATTTCATCTTTTCTTGGTCAAAGAAAGTTAGAGGTGGAGGAAGAACGTTCATCTCTTACTGAGAGCTTAGGAAAGGCACCATAAGGAAGCATAGACACAGAAAGTTTTGATTCATTCTTCCACTGTGTCCAAATAGTTGTTTTATTTCCAATAAAGCATATTTTCACACAACACCATACCATTCAATGAGGGCAATGTGTATTGTAGTGGCTCTGCCACAAGAAGGGAAAGAGATTAATTCCTTTACCTGAAGCTCCGGCAAATATCTGAACCATCTTTTCAGCCAGGGGAATAGTACTTAAGCCAATTAGAACCTAACTCTTGCAGGTGGGTGTTGACCCAGCAACTCTCAATCAACATGGCTGAGGATTAGAAGTGGTGTTTTACCAAAAGAAGATCACGGCATTCCATCCAGATTAGGAAGACTAAACACTGTATCTCAAAAGCAAATGAAGTCCATTGCACATTTCTAGGAAATGAGTGTGAACTTAAATCTCTCAACAACAACAACAACAACAAAAACTAGTACCTTTTCTATCACACCGTTCTTCCTTCCTTATTGGTAATTTGCACTTGAAATCAGGATAATACTAATTAAAAGTTATCATCCTCCATGCACTTTCTTCATGACCTTAATTACCCTCCCTTAGCCTCAGTTTCTTCAAAGAATATGAGTCTGATCGAGATAAGGACATTGAGAAAATTAAATGAGATAATCTATTGTAGATAACTAGCAAAATGTCTTGGCACTTATAAACATTCCCAAGTGACCTGTACCGCTATGACCATTAACAACATCATTATCAGCGTGTTGGAAGAAAAAATGCTTAGTAACTATTATCTGTAAATGAATTTATTTTCTAAATAGTTCCTTTTGACTGAATATTTTTGCCTTAAAATTTGTTATTGCATTTCTATATGTGAATTGTTTCAATAAATAAATGCAATTAGACTTTCAAAAAAAGAAAAGCAAAATAGCAAACCCCTGTCTGTGTTATGCTGAACCAGTTTTCATAGATGTATTCTAGAAGCACAGATGATACTCCAGGGCTTCTAAAGAAATTTTATAACCACAGGTATAGCATAATCTAAGTCCATCAAAAGTCACTTACTGTAAGTCTGCGCATTTGAAGTGTACTCACAGAATGATTTTGCAAAGAACCAGGGAATACTGCAGCTCAGGAAGTTTAAAGATGACCTAGATTGTGTACTGGAATCATTTCAAAATTGGCCAAAATGGCCTAAAGCAGCACTGAACAAGAACTTTTCTCTGAATTTAAACTTGAAATATATGCATGCTTTCGATTACACATTTCTTTAATATGACTTACATGGCCTTACACAGAATTTTAAATGAAAAACAAAACAAATCAAAACAAAACAAAACAGAAAATGAATACAAGACAGAGTTGACAGATAGGTTTAACTCTGGCTGGGGATCTTGTTTATTCTCTCACTTTCCTATTTCCAAATTTCATTTGATCTTCATTTCTGGCTTTGGTCTCCCCTTGATTTGATTATTGAGGATTGAGAATCTGTTTTTAAAGGAACTTAAGAACTGAAAGCCTTTCACTTGCAATCACATTTACTTGGGGCATACCGACATGTCTTGGTAGCTCTATCCTCAGGCCCTATTTCTTCCTAGTAGCAAGCACCACTCAAAGTATGAGAGCAGCTTGCATTAGCTCTAACATGCAAGCCCTCTCATTGCCTCGGAGACACTCGGGCAATTTATGATCATTTGTTGCAAAGAGCCTCTGCCATTTCTCTCAGCCAGAAGGAAAATAGCATTGCCTCCTCAATTGCTTCTCAAGGACTCAGCTAATGCAGCCCTGGTGCTCTTCTCTGGATAGAAATATCTACAAAGGCTTTGAGAGCTCAGATCAAGTATTTTCACTGTCAGCCACCAAAGGCGTTCTGTCCCCTGCCTGCCACAATTACAGGACTTTCTAGCTAGCAGAAATAGGCAATCTGAAATTTCTTCTAATGTTCCTGTCAATATTGAACTATGGATTGCCTGAAAAAGAGTCATTCTTTTCCCTTAGTGGCTCAAGTGCATTGTGAAGGGTCATTAAGAGTCTGTGTCAATCTGGGACAGGAGGCTTAGTGGCTCCGCCATACCCAATCACTCATGGCCCCCACTCCATGCTATACAGAATGACTGACTCAGTGCTCGGTAGATCGGGGGAAGGCCTGCTCCAATATGTAGACCCCATACAGAGAATGAGAAGACACCTGCAAGGGAGCTCTGAAGAAAGATTGTGAAGAAGGAGATTTTAGAGCATGAGAGCTTATTACAGCAATGAAGTCTAGAAAGAAAAAAAAGATTCTGTATTCATACCTGTTTTTGAGGAAGGCACATTAATGGAATCAGCAGGCCCTAGTGCTTCAACCAGTTCTTCTACCTTTTTTTTTTTTTTTTAAGAGAGGGAGAGAAGGTGAGGGAAGGGCAGAGAGAGACTCTTAAGCAGGCTCCATGCCTATGCTCAGCACAGAACCCAATGCAAGGCTCAATTTCACAACCTTGAAAAAAATCAAGATTTTGATGCTTAACTGACGGAGCCACCTACGTGCCTCCTTCTATTCTTTAATAGGAAGCTATTTGAGAGTTCCCCAGGCCTATGGGTTCAAAAAGAGAGATATACCTCAATGTACCCAATGACATTCCCATAAATTAGAACATCTTCAAGGTATTTCTAACTGAAAGTAACCTCATCGTTCTGTATATCTAGCACCATGATGCCACCAGGTTTGAGATTCAAGGACCCACATTGTTAAAGATAGTCCAACTTACTCCTTCAGTGTACAGTTAACCTGCAAAGGATAATCAAGAGTGTGTAGAAGATTATAAGAAAAAGCCCCTGTCTCTGCTATGCATCATCAGCTGTATAGGATTTCCAATTTATGTAACAATGAGACAAGTTAAGTCGCTGTTCACCTTAAATATTATTTCAACAGTCTGCCTGTTTTTTAACTGCCACTTACTATATCATTATTAGCTAACCCACTAGAGAAAAAATTATTCTCTTTGTAAACTCTTACAAATATAAAAACTGCAATGTTTTTTTTCCAAATTGAAAATACAAGATCAATCCTTAACCCTTCAAGTGGCACTAATGTGAATGGCATTAAAATCTAGGGGCTAGAGAAAGAGTAGAGAACAATAAAAATCTTCATATCAATTGAAATGCAAAACCTTTCGAAACCATTTTCAAACAGAGAAAATGCCCTTTAATTATTGTTGGGTTTTATCTGTCTCTCACAAAGGGAAAGGAAGCAAGAATTAGTCTCAAGGGTTACTCAAGGGTTATCCTGTGAGACACTCCCATTTTAGATCAAAATACTCACTGAATGACTAGGAACAGGGGGAGAAGACAGACTTTGTATTCCAGTAGCTTATCATCTGATGGAGGTCACCAAATGCCAGCAATCATCCATAACAAGAGGAAAAAATAAATGTGTTATAAACCAAGGTATAAGTAAAAATGGCACAAGGTACAAAATAAAGGAATAATTGATTTTGAATGAGGATGTTTGGAAATGCTTTACAGAGGACATGGAATTCTAAAAGTAAACTGAGATTTCAGTTTGAAGAAAGAGATCACAAATATAGCAGAATGAGGGGTGCCTGGGTGGGTCAGTTGATTAAGCATCTGACTTCAGCTTGGGTCATAATCCCAGGGTCCTGGGAGTGAACCCCTCATCAGGCTCAGTGGGGAGTCTGTTTCTCCCTCTCCCTCTGTCCACCTCCCACCCGCCCACGCTCTCTCTCTCTCTCTCAAATAATAAATAAAATCTTTAAATATATATATAGAAGAATGACAAAAACAAAACAAAACAAAAAAACATGAGAGAACATGGAACAGCTATGACTTAGATGTCTCATTCAGGGAATAAGGTATAGAGCAGAATGATAGAAGCCTAGGATATCCATAAGGTATATTAAGACAGAGGCTAAAGCATGAGAGTTTTTTTGTTGTTGTTTTTGTTTTTTGTTTTTTGTTTTTATGATAGTCACAGAGAGAGAGAGAGAGAGGCAGAGACACAGGCAGAGGGAGAAGCAGGCTCCATGCACCGGGACCCCGACGTGGGATTCGACCCTGGGTCTCCAGGATCGCGCCCTGGGCCAAAGGCAGGCGCCAAACCGCTGCGCCACCCAGGGATCCCAGCATGAGAGTTTTTATTCAGAGAAATTTATATGCATTACAGATAACATATTTTTATAATGTGTTAAGATATACATAGCATAAAATATACAAGCTTAACTATTTTTAAGTGTTCAGTGATAATACATATATTCATATTACTGTGCAACTATCACGACTATATTTCTAGAACTTTTTTCATTTCCAGAAATTGAAACTCTATGCCAATTAAATGGAAACTTCCCAACCCTCCTTTTCCCCAGCCCTTAAAACTATCATTCCACTTTCTGTGTCTGTGAATCTAACTATTCTAGGTACCACATAGAAGTGAAATTATACAATATTTGCCTTTCTGTGGCTGGTTTATTTTGTTAACATAGTATCTTCAAGATTCATCTATGTTGTAGCATATGTCAGAATTCCATTCCTTTTAAAAGGTCGGATAATATTCCATTGTATGTATATACCACATTTTTTTTTAACCTATTCATCCCATGGGCACATGGGTTGCTTCCAACTTTAGCCATGGCGAATAATGCTGCCCTAAAATCAGCTTACAAATATCTGGTTCAAGTCCCTGGTTTCACTTTTCGAGGGCTATATACCCCAAAGTAAAATTGCTGAATCATAAGGCAATTAATTTTTTTTTTTAAATCCCATACTATTTTCCATATTGGAGGCACCAATTTACATTCCCACGAGCAACACACAGGTTCTCCATATCCTCATCAATGTGTGTTATTTTCTGTTTTTCTTTATTTGTTGTATAATACCCATCCTAATGTGAAATGGTATTTATACAGGCGATTTTAATGATTTTGCAGAACAACATTGCAAAGATGACATTATTACCCCAATTTTATAGATAAAGAAATAACCTAAAAGACCTGAGTATTTTCTCCAAGTGTCGTGGTTAATAAATGGTACAGCTAGAATAATATTTGAAGCTAGGCATGTAAAAATGCAACTATATTTTTGTGTCTTTATTATGATAGAGCATGGGATTTATTTTGAAAGAAGTGGATTAGTATGGCTGGCATTTGAGGCATACGAGACACAGTTTTGTCAGTTCATTTGAACCTTATCTCATCTACCTTACTATAAGAGATATTTTATCTACAAGCAGATGCTCAATACCCACACAATGTGCACAACCCCAGTTCTAATCCACTTGTCTTAATTCATCTCATACATATTAACACACCCCAGTATTTGAACTCATGATTCACTTCCTCGTTTATAATTTCTTTATACACTTTTACTTCTAGATATTATTTCCTGAATCAAGATATGGAGTCTTTTTTGCATTTGGTTGTCTCATGCCACTATGGAAAGGTTATATATGATTTGCCAAAGCCCCAGGTAACTCTTTTTAGTATGATTACCCAGAAACATGATTCTTGCCTTATTATCTTAGAGTAACATCAAGGAAGAGCCAAACTTTTTATAAGATAATTTTGGAAGCAATGGGAGCATTAAGTAGTCTACGACCATAATTAAGAAATTATTACAATAATATTTGAAGTAAAAGGCAATGAAAATCTGTTCTAATGGATGAATAGTCAGCATAGAAAGAGGTAGAACTCATAGGAATGCGTATATAGGAGATGAGAAGGATTTGAAATGGATGGTGGCTTGTGGTTCATGGAATGACAGAACTACTAGGCCAGATAAGGGGATAGAAGTTAGTTTAAAGAAGTGAAGATAAAAAACTGACTTTTCAATGTTTAAAATGTAAAGTGAGCAAGGAGATTTCTCTTGGAAAAGATTATTTAGGTAAAAGAAAGTCAAGGATATTGTGATAGTTAATTGCATGTACCAACTTAATACTGCTGCAGGGTCCCCGGATATTTGGCAAAACATTTTTCTATGCAAGTGTTTATGGATGACAATAACATTTGAATTGGTAGAGTGAGTCAAGTGGATCCCTCTCCCTAATGTGGGTAGCCCTCATCCAACCAATGGAAGGAGTGAATAGGTAGGAAGTCTAACTTTCCCATAGGGATCACCTCTCATCTGATCACTTGAGCTTGGACATCAGTCTTTTCCTGCCTTGGGAGTGAAACTGAAACATCAGACCTTCTTGGATCTCCAGTCTGCCAACTTTTGAAGTGTAACTACACCATAGACTCCCCTGGGTCTTCAGCTTGCCCACTGTAGCTCTTGGAACTTCTCAGCCTTTATAGTCACGTGAGCCAATTTCCTAAAATCAATCAATCATTCCTGCTGGTTCTGCTTCCCTGGAGGAACTTGACTAATACAGACTTAATTATAAAAATCTCCCGCCATTAGGGGTTAAGAGGTAGGCAGAGAACAGAAAAGGGAAGTTGAGAATGAAGATAAATTCAGTTAAATACCTTGCTAAAAAACAAAGGAAGACAATAGTTTCAAGAAATAATATGATCCATAATATTAGCAGCTACTGAAAGATCAAAGGGAACAAGGGAGAGAAGAAGCTGTGAGATTTGACTATCGAGTACTTACTAGTGATTATGTAAGAGCAGTATCAATGGAAGAGTGGATGCAGAATTGGATTACAAGGACTAAGCAATGAGTCTGAAATGATTAAACATAGAAAAATAAGTCACCTACACTGCGGAGAATGCGGCTAGCAAACTAAAGGGGACATTGGAGGACAACTTAAGGAAGCAAAAGGATCGATACTTATTTTGGCATCTGAGAGGGTTGAGCATATGGAGAAGTAGAGATAGAAAATGTGTAGAAGAGAAATATATGGGCAGCCCAGGTGGCTCAGAGGTTTAGCGCCGCCTTCAGCCCAGGGTGTGATCCTGGAGACTAGGATCGAGTCCCACATGGGGCTTCCTGCATGGAGCCTGCTTCTCCTTCTCCCTGTGTCTGTGCCTCTCTGTGTGTGTGTGTGTCTCTCATGAATAAATAAATAGAATCTTTCTAAAGAGAGAGAGAGAGAGAGAGAGAGAGAGAGGGAGATGTAGCCCTAGAGAATGTGGAAGAGTGAAGAAAGCAAAATCGCATAATTAGGAGTCATCTTGGGATCTCATAAAGGTGAAACATGGAAAAGAATAGGAACTTCTTGGGACATGTGGGTGGCTCAGAGGTTGAATGTCTGCCTTTGGCTCAGGGCATAATCCCACATCCTGAGATGGAGTCCCACATCGGGCTCCCCACCGTGAGCCTGCTTCTCCCTCTGCCTATATCTCTGCCTCTCTCTCTGTGTCTCTCATGAATGAATAAATAAAATCTTTTTTTTTTTTTTAAAGGAACTTCTTTGCAGGAGACCTCTTGGAGGAAGGGGTGAGAGAAAATTTAGAATCACATATAGCTGGCATGATTAACATACAACTTTAATTAAACATAGAAATTTCATGTGTCAAAAAAAAAAAAAGAAAGAAATTTCATGTGTCAAAATCAGATATAAATACCTGAAATTACCCAGCAAGCACATATGGAAAGGCTATAGTGATTATAAAATTAATAAAAGAATGAATGGATGAATGAGCCAGTGACTTAAACGGAATATACATTTCTATAACAAGGAAAAATCAGGTATGTCTGTCAGGAATTCAACCACTAGCTTGTTCTAAACTTCTCTAATGAAGTAAATAACAAAAGAAAAAAAATGAATAACAGATTCATTAGCAATAAAGCTCCAGCCAAAGAAATAAAAACAACCAAAACAATTAGGAGTTTGATGAGAAATATAAACAAAGTGTTCAGTCATTTAAGAAAGGTAAGTTAAAATTGACAAAAATACCACCATTGCTGGATTAGCAATTTAGCAGTAGAAAAATCAACATGGTGCTGGAAACACTGAGGGACAAAGAAGAAGAGAAGCCAACAAAGAATAATTAGACGTTAACTGCATGTGAGCAAAGAAGGTTCTGGTATCTGTGGGTTTCAACTTAAGTAGCAGCCATTGCCACTCTCTGGAATCAAAGCAATTTATCATCCATGAGCAACTGCCAACAGGAGCATCACGAGGGACACACTGAGGTTGTGCTTGTACTGGGCCTGGGTTTTCATATGAAAGTATTGAATTTATCCACAGTGTGTAGAGTTGCTTAAGCTCAGTGTCAAGGGAAAAGGCCCATCTTATTAGTAGTGATGGTATCTTAGTTATTGTAGTCTGTCATAGTCTCGAGGAGTGGGAAAGGAGAGATGCATGTAGCTGCAGTTGCAGACAAATTAGAATTTGGTTTTAAGAAACCCTGTGTTACTGACCTTGTAGTTTCCACATAGATGGCCTAATTTAGACCAGATTTTTGAGGGTCTAGAGACCATTTCTCAAATCCTCACAAGCTAAAGAAAATGTGTTTTAAAACTACATATACAAACAGTACAACTCTGTTGTTTTGTTTTGTTTTGTTCTTTTTAAGTTCAGGTTGAAATGTAGGCCCACTGTCAGCCTATAGAGAAGATCACCCATAAATATATAATGAGCAGCTGTATGCATATAGAAAAGCCTGCATACATCCACAAGAGAAGGGGGGTATTTGGAGTGTGGAAAAGTAACTTGTGATGCTCTGAAGCTCTGGGCACATTTTGGAATTTTTTCAAAGGGCATATCCAGTCGTACCGCTGATTGTGATAGGGTAAAAGGTGGGCATCCTTCATGAGAGTGTAATGGGCTCTTCACACACTCCACTAGTTCCTAATATGACAAATGAATGAATTTGCATGCAGGCATCAAAGAGGCAGGATGGAATAAAGTAACAGGGATTTTTATCACCATTTAGACAGTGGGTTTCTGTTTTCTCCTCTTGGACACAGCCTCTGTTGAAGATTAACAGCCGTCAGCTCTAGTACAGCTTCCTTTAGTCAGAATAGAGCCACAGCTAATGCTTTGAGATTCTTCTATGGTAGGGAGATACATATCCTAAAATAAACTCTTGACTAACGATATGCACCCGCCCACATAACTCCACCACTCATCCCTACCAACCCCATGCACGTACACCATCTTGCCAGGGCTGAGGGTCAAAAGCACTAATTTTGTTCAGGAAGACTTGGATGGCATAGGGATGTGAAAAGGAATTAACCTCTTCTTCCAAAGTCTCTCAATACCTAAGTTTGGAAATTAGTGTGAGAGTCCTTTGAGGTCAGAGTGAGCTCTTAAACTCAGTTAAGGATGAGTCCATTTCCCAGTCTGAGTGTTGCAATGAGATCCAATCAAAGTGCCCAAGAGGGAAGTGGAGAGAACAAGCAGGAATATGACACAGATTTATTACAAAGGCTCAGCACCAGAATCCTATGTACTCCGGCACTTCCATTTTATTACGATCATTTTTGAACATGTAGAAAATTGAGACAACTTTACAGTAAACATCCAGAACTAAAATAACCAACTGTCACTTAAAACTAACATTGTACTGTATTTTATTTGCCACGTATCTGTTTATCTATCCATCACTTTCTTTGTCCATTGAGTCAAATGTCAACATATTTCTTACCAATTTGCAGATATTGGTGCACTTTCCCCCAAATATTTATGCAAAGATTCCATTCATAGTTTGGTATTTGCTTTGGATCTTCTCTTTTTTTCTTTTTTGAGGAAAACTTTATATAAAATAAAGCACTTATATATGTCTATAAATTGAGTTTTGGCAAATTTATATACCTATGTAGCAAAATTCCCTATCAAAATAGAGAACATTAATGTTATTTCAGAGAGTTGCCTCATAGACCTTCCTGAGCAATCTCCACACTAAGCCTCAAGAGCAAATACTGTTCCAGTTTTTCTCTACAAAGAGATTACTTTTGTCTGTTCCAGAATTTGAATAACAAGAAACCATAAATGTGTGCTGTTGGGCACCTAGCTGCCTCAGTCAGAAGAACATGTGACTCTTGATCTTAGGGTCGTGAGTTGAAGCTCCATATTGGGTGTAGAGATTACAAAAAAAAAAAGTGGGCTCTTTTGTATAATGGTCCCCTACCATGCCCATATCATAGTCCTCAGAACTTGTATGCACATTATTTTACATGGCAAGGTAACAAGGGAGAATTAAAGTAGCAGCTGGGATTTTGGCTATGAATCAGGTGGAATTTCAAAAAAGGAAATTATTGTGGATAATCTAAGTGGGCACAATGCAATCTCAGGGATCCTTAAATGTTGAAGAGGAAAGCAGAAAAGTCAAAACCAGAGAAATAGAGTCATGAGAAAGAGTTGACCAAACACTGGTTGAACAGTTTTCAATGCTAAAGGGGGCCACAAGCCAAGGAACGTGGAAAGCCTCCAAAAGCTGGAAAAGGCAAGGAAATCAATTCTTCCTAAAAATATCTAGAAAGGAACACAGCTGCCAATATAATTGATTTTAGTGTGGTGAGGTCCATTTTGGACTCCTCACCTCCAAAAATGTTACACATTTGCCTCAGTTTTATGCCACTAAATTTGTGGTAATTTGTTACAGCAATAATAGGAAACTAATATAATTCTTTTGCTTCATAACATTTTTGAGGTTCATCCACATAATTGCATGTATCAACCATTTGCCGCCTCTTACTACTGAGTAGTATCGTATTTTACCTCCAGTTAATGGAAACCGGACTGTTTCCAGCTATAGACTATACTATTGCATCATAATTCTGTGCATTTTTCAAAGAGCAACCACCTGATAAAGCTGTGCAGGATACATGTGAGGATTCATGATCTGTGACCTGTCCTTACAACAGAATAACAATAATAATCATAATAATGCATAATTTTCTGTTGTGGTTTCACCTGAGCCACTACAACCTGGGTCCAGATTATTAAGCTTTAAGCGTAGGTTTACACATCTGTGAAATGAAGATAAAGCTAGCTGAATTCACGCAGGCAGTTAAGTATGATAATATAAATAAAATAACCTAATAAAATATACACAATAGGCTGCTATTGTCCGTAATTTTCACAAGTCCAGCATGTCAGGACAACCCTTATATCTTTTGTTACTAGAGAAGCATTTTATAGAAATATTAAAGTCAAGGAATATATTTATTAATTCAACAAATATTGACTGAGTATGGAGCAGGTTCTAGATGTTCCTGGGATTATAAAGACTTATTCCACATGGCTCTTCTCAAGGAATCTAGTGAGGTTGACCAAGAAGCAAACATGTACCTATCCTTCAGCACGGTTACTATGAGAAAGATAGGCATTGGGGGCCATATGGGTATTTAAGAGAACATCTACCTCATCAGGGGAAAACATTAGGCTAGATTCAAAAAGAGATGTTCCTGAATGAGGGAGAAGTGAATCAAGGAGGGGCTAAGTGGAAAGTAGATTGAGGAGAGTCTGGAGGAGTCAGGAAAAGCCTATGTTGTGTCTAAGAAAAGACTACGACAGTTCAGATAAATTAACACACTGTATGCAGGTGCACCCTAGCTTGGAATCCCAAAGCCAAGTTTTAAGTATTGGTAGGAATAGATGATACTGGTTCAAGTTTATGAATCTTTGAGTCATGCAAACCAAAATGAATAACATTTCAATTTGGTTGCTTATCAGTTATTTGACTTGTAGAAAAATAGGTAAAATTTTTTAAGCCTTAATATCTTAATTGATAAAAAGAGTATGAGACTATCTAGTCGAGAGCAATGCTGGAAGAAGAAAACAACAGAAGGTTTACAAAAGCATTTGGCAGAGTGATTAATACCTAGCAAGCTCTCAAACAATGCAATCTTCCCCTGTTTACTTCTTTTCACTTACTCCGATATCACAAATATTCTAAAAACTGCATACTGAAATCATTTTTTTGTCCAATAGTGGGATAGACAACAGATATATATGTATCTATAAACTGGAATGTGTCCCCAGCTATTATTAAAGGGGAAGACAATAGCCTTAATAATTTTCAAAGACACAGTGCAAATTTATTACAATCTCAATAATTATATTGGAGAACTTAATTTTAGTGACCAATTTAAGGAAAACAGTAGGCTTGACACTGACCTCCACCAGGCCAAATTGGGTTAAAGATTACAAAAAAGATGAAGTGTTGCAAAATAAGATATTCTTTTGCCTTTCTGTGATGGTTGGGTTAGGAGAAGTCAAGGGATTCCATTCACATTAAAATAGTCCAGTGTCCTCAGGAGAAAGGAGACACAATATAAAATATATTTATATCTTTGGGAAAAATTAAATATATGTTTTGGAAAAAATATGTAATGCTAATATAATCAACATTCATATACAAAATTATAGGGATGGAGCCATGTTCTGTGGATGCACAAACCCATATAATTCAGGGTCTTCTTTAAGGAAAAAAAAAATTACACACCCATAAGTATTCCTATCAGTTTCCTATTAGTACTATAACACATTACCACAAATTTAATGGTCTAACACAACACAAGTGTAACATCCCACAATTCTGGAGGTCAAAGCCCAAAATGGGTCTCACTAGGGTAAAAAAATCAAGATCTTCTATTCTGGAGGCTCTAGGGAAGATTTCATATTCTTGACTTCTCCATCTTCTAGAGGGCTACCTTCATACCTCGGCTTGAAGCCGGTTTTCTTTGTCTTCAAAGCCAGCAATGACCACTTGAGTCTGGTCTGATATAACTATCACCTCCATCTGACACGGACTCTTCTGCCTCTGTCTTCCACTAAGGACCTTGTGATTACATTGGGCCTACCAAGATAATCCAGGATGATTTCCCTATTATAAGGTCAGCCGATTAGTAACCTTAATTCCATCTGTAAATATAAGTCTCTCTTGCCATAACTTATTCAGATTCCAGGTATTAGCGTGTGAGCATGTTGTGGAGGCCATTATTCTGCTTACTATAGTATGAAATGAATGTTCAGAGTGAAAAAAAAAGAACGCACATCATAACCTTGACTGACTTCAGATTCAAGTCCTTTTTTCTGTGATTCTTTTGGGACAATTTACCAGAAATGTTTGCATAGAAATACATCTGCTTAAACCTGGATTTTTCACCTCCCTGTAATAGTCTATAACTTCCAACAACTGCCGGCATTTACTGAGTACATGAAGCAGCCAACCCTAAAGCTGAACTCCTATAGAGCTCATCTGCTTCTGAGAATTGATAAACATCACTGTAGATATGAAGCTCAATCTGAAAATGTATCATCTCATAAAAAGTGTTACTATAGTACATTACTAACATTGACAAATTATTTTTCTTTTATGAAATCAATATTATTGAATGAATATTGGCTTCCAGTATCAATAAGGTATTGAGGTGTTCCCCAGTTTAAGAGTGATTTTCTTCTGGTAAATTTTTTCTTCATTCATATTTTATTAGTTGACCATTTCCCTTACTAAATTTAGGTTAAGGATTTTTTTCAAGATGTGGTTCTTTAATGAATTTAAGTATGTATAATAGGCTACCCATGGGAAATTAAAGTGGCATTTATATTTTAGAATGTAAATCCATCTATTATGCTTAACATGAAAGAGAATGCCTCTCATTTCTAACTCAAAATTGTAATTAAACAAGCATCTCTTTGTTCTATCTTTAAAAGAAAGATCTTTCTTTCAGTATGGTTGCCCATAATGATTTTTCTGGAATTCTAACCTTTGTCTCAAAACTATTCTCTGGAAGCTTAGCAGTATGGTGACTTATTCAAGACATTGCTTTCTGACTGGGATAGGGTCAATTTGTGGTTCCTTCTGCTTTTCTCTTTCAGACTAGGGAGTTTGCTTGAAAAAAAATTAAAAAAAACTCATAAATTATGCAGCTCTTCACTTAGGAGCAAATGAAATAATATTTAATTGTATAAGAGAATAGTAACAGCTGTCATCCTGTGAATGGATGTTGTTTGGAGTGGTGGGGCTCAGAGCTGTTAGCCAAGAAAGAATTCTTGAGTTATCTTTGGTGCAAAAAGTTGTTTTTATTAAAGCATGGGGACAGAACCAAAGGGCAGAAAGACCTGCATTACAAGTGTGAGGGGTGACTGATTATATAGGATTTTCTATCCTCTGAAGGAGAAGATGATGATAGGGCTCCAGGAAATGGAGTCTATAGGTTTCTGGAAGTCTGGCTATTGATACGATTGCCTTTTTTTTTCCTGCAAATCATTTAGACAGTTACAAACTGCTGGAGACCCCTGTCCTGGCATGACTGTGATATCTATCAGTTAACCATTTGTATTTCTCCCCCTCCCCTTTTTTCTAGGACAGCCAGAAGTGCCTGAGGAATGTCACCACCTGGAGGGGGAATGGTCTGTAATTGTGGGGTGTTAGCTTGTGCTTTGCTCTCAGCTTGCCTCCTGCTCACTCAGCAAGTGCTTCCAGGCTAAGCACTTGTGTTCTTTGTCTTGTTTGGTCCCCATAACAACACTGGCAAAAGGTGTCATTATCCCTATTTTTTTTTTCATGAAGACTTTTAAGGGGAAATAATCATGGTTTTCACATCGGAAAAGGTAACTTGCATTGGGGTAGGGAGAGAGACCTCTGCTAAGAAGCATCTACAAGCCAGCATGTTGCCTGCCTCAACCACTGACAATAGTGCCTGATTTGGTCTAACGGAGGCTCACCACTCCTGCTTGAATGAGAAATACTGGGGATTAAGCATGAGAAATTTGAAATTGTACTAACATTTAAAATGATTATTGCTATTATTGTTATTATTATTCGTTTCCTCTCACCTGGTTATAGCTCGAAAAGAAAGCTGGCATTCAGAGACAGTGCAAAACCGTTCAAGTTCTTTCACATCAAAGGTTGTGTTCCTTGTTTTTTTTTTAATATTTATTTATTTATTCATGAGATACACAGAGACAGAGGCAGAGACACAAGCAGAGGGAGAAGCAGATTCCCTGTGGGGCTCGATGAGGAACTCAAACCCAGGACCCCAGGATCACACCCTGAGCCAAAGGCAGAGGCTCAACCACTAAGCCACACAGGGGCTCCTACAGGTTTCATTCTTAACTATATGGAATTTAGAATCTTTTTTTTTTTTTCCTACTCGAGTCGATATAAATTAGTCTTTGCTGACCTGCTTTACTTCCATGTGGTCCTAAAACTACCTGTAGAGTGTCCCCCATTCTGTGTTCCCTACCAAAGAAGAAAGCTCTACACTTGAGAAGAGGCCCTCCTCCTCCATCTAGATGTTGAAAGGAAGCAAAAGTGGCCATCCAAGATGTGCCTCTTTGGCATGTTGGTTATTTCAAGATGATTATTTTTAAGAAATTGCAAACACAAGACATGGTCTGCAAACCAAATATAAATTACCCTTTTATAAGAGCTGTTTGCATTTATAAGGGAAATCTCCATTTGTAAGGGTGTCTACCTGCTATCCCAAGGGGAGGTTGGCTCTAAATCTCTAGAAAACTGTTAGCAGTGGAGAAGATGGAGCTTCAATCCGCCTAACAACCTTACTTTTGCTTACTTCCCCATAACTTCTCATATTCCAATACCTTTTGTCCTTAGCAGGTGGTGGTATTTAAAGTGATCCTTTCATCATTTCAGGGAATTACTCAGTTTTCCTGGGCCTCTCCTGCAACTACAGAAGGTACCATGTTACTAGAAGTTTTGTTGTTCTCCTGTTAGTCTGTTTTATATCAATTTAATTATTAGACCAGTCAAAATACATGAAGGGGAGAAGGAAATTCTCCTACAATGTCACATCACTGATGACTTTGTGAAAACACTGAAAAATGGTCTAAAACTCAAAGCTCTACAATGGAAAACAAGATGTGGGAATTGAGGTGTGTAAAATCCCCTTGGGGATTACCCAAAGTCACTCTGCCACCTGGTGGCCTGACACTTGCTTTCCAACCAAGTAAAGTGAAAATAGAAAAAAGATTGGACTGCGTTTGTGAGCAAACTTGGAAGACTCCCACAGCCAGAATTTCATTGTCCAACATACGTGGAAAGCAGACTTTCCTGTGATACGTAAAGGATCCCAAAGCTGCCTCTTTCCCGAGGACACTGGAGAGTACAACAGGAGACATAAAAATGTTCACAGAAATCTGATGCATAGTTGCTAAAAAGAAAGCTAGATGTCCTTCTTTTATAGATACAGGGTTTGGGGGCCACATGGTTAAGGTGACTCCTTTAATTCAGATGCAGAACCCAGTTTCTCATCAGGAAACACCACCAACGTGCATCCTACAGAGCTTTATCTCATAGGGCGTGCAGGCCACACGTAGGGCCTGTGTGGTTGTTTGGCATAAAGTGCTATGGCTCTATGCAGGTGCAGAATTAATGTTATAGAATAAATGTGGCTTGTTGCCATATTACATATCTGCTGTTAATTAAAAGGGGAACAATGGGTAAACTGCAAGAAATCACTTAGAATCTGTAAAAATAGAATCAATAGATGCAGCTGAATATAATGAGCTCAAAATTACTGGAAAAATAGAGTTGAGGGAAATCCAAGTGCAATATATTTTTAAGTAATTATCCTTATAATTCCATATTTAATAACACGCAGTGAAGCCTTCTGTTTCCATTTAACACAAGGTTGTAAAATATTTGGCTCATAAAAGTATTAAGATGAGGAAATGAAAGGGAGTGAAAGAGAAACCCTTTGTTTTTTAAAGGCATTCTTTTGTTTTTCTCCCTGGTTGTGAATCTGTCCCCTGAACTCATTGCTGCCTCGTTTAATTTTTTTTTTTCCTATGCTCCCAAATGTCTCACTTGAAATTTTCCCTCATATTTAAAAACAAATGGAGATGCCACTTAATCCATTTTGCTTTCCAGGGAGGAAAGGAAATAAAAATTAAAAGTGATTTCATCACAGGTAAAGAATGCTACAATGCAGAGATTTCAATGCAGTATTACAAGGAAAAATGTATTTATGCTTTCTGTTCCTCTAAAAACACCTCCCTTCTTCTGCTTCAAATGGCAGTATTTTTAAAACTGCATTTATAGTGACCCAGCATTTGTTTCTTTGGGTTTTTTTTTTTTTGTGACCCAGCATTTGTAATGTACTTTGCAAGATTTAAAAAAAATAGCTAAAAAGCAGGCAAAAAAAAAAAAAAAAAAAAGGGCGCTGAATACAGACTGGAAATGTGTTGAGTCCTATTAAAAGAGGGTCACATTTTTGCTGTGACTTTAAGTTCTTCCAGGATTGGAGCCCTGTTTATGTTACTTCCCTACATGGCCTACTGTCTAGTAAAATGCCTGCTATGTATTAGATACTTATTAAATATTTGCTCAATTTATTTCAATTTATTGCAGTTTCTAACTTCATGTGAACCAATTATCTTCCCTACCCAAAGCCTTTGATGAGAAACCTCAGAGGTAAATGTGGGTAGGTGGGGAAGGAGCAGAAGCAGGAGGTGTGGAGGGATCCAGACTGTATGGGTTGAACTCTGGGTCACATTGGACTAGCCAGGAGTCAGTGGGTGAGTTACTTAATTTCTATAAGCTACGGTCTATCCGATGTAAAACTAAAGACAGTAGTAATATGTACCTCACATGATCTTCAGGATTAAATTTTATTTTCTCTGTGTAAAGGGTGTAGCAGAGTGTCTTCTTCCAGAAGCAAGCACTCATGCAGCAAAGAACTACAACTTGGTTACTCAAAACAACACGAATTTACACTGATGGTTCTGGAGGCCAAAAATTCATAATGAGTCTTAAAGGGATGAAATCCAGTTGTCTTCAGGTTTTATTCCACCTGGAGGCTCCAGGGGAGAATCTATTCCTTTCCTCTTCCCTCCTTTAAAGGCTGCTGCTTCTGGCTCCCACCGACATCCCTAATCTCTACCTCCATCATCACCTGATTCTCTCATCTTCCTGCCACTCCCTTGTGATGACACTGGGCCCGCCCAGATAATCCAGGATAATATCCCCATCTCAAGATCTTTCTCTAAATCACATTTGCAAACTCCCTTTCATCAGATAAAATAACATATTCACAGGTTCTGGGAATTCACAGGTTCTGGGAATTGACATTTTTGGGAAACTTATTCAACTGGGGGGTCCAGAAGCAGGCAGCCCAGGGATGGACCACTTTGGAATGAGCATTATTTATGTTAAAAGCAGTCAAAACCCAGAAAATTCAGAAAAAAAGTTCTTTACTTCCCCCTCAACTGTCTGCCTGTACCATGGAAAAAGTTATGAACAAAGATTTTTCTTTACTTAAGAAATTTATCTACGTAGTACTTTTTCTCCCCCAAACATCTCCTTTCCCTTTCCTGCTAATGGGCTTTCTCCTCTTCATAGCGTCTGACCCCTACCCCTCTCCTTAACTTAGATAAGCTTCATATTGCCTCTCTCTCTTTGGAATTCCCATGTCTGTGTAAATCCCTGCATGTATGCTATTAAATTTTATTTTCTCCGGTTAATCTGTCACATGTCAAATTGATTCTTAGTCCAGTTAGAATGACTTTGAAGGATAGAGAAAATTCTTTCCCCTCCAACACAGCTTATCACCTCTACCAACATAACAAATCCCTCACATTCAGAGACTTTTAGAATTTCACAAATCTCTGAATTCACTATAATAGTAGTTCTGTTCACAACCACCTAACTAGAAAGGTTTTGTTTATTTATGGGTTTTATATGTTTGTCTGATTAATCAAATTTGGCCAAATCTTAGGAAATGTGGGGATGTTGATGTGGTAGGTCTCAGATGGGGAGGGTGGCTAGGATTTTGCATTTATAAAAGGACCATGAATTTATTCAACTTTTATTCGATAAATATTAATGTTTTAGGAGCTTAAGAGCTTAAAATATCTAACCACTTTTTATGTTAGAAAACTAAATAAAAATTTAATAGACTTGACAAAGGAAATATTTCTTTCTTAAATTGCAAAAATTGCCACAAATGAAATATTAAAGAGACTCATTTGAGCATGAGATGAGGAAACAAAAACATAAAGGGGATCTGTTACCAGCAGAAAGAATATTTGCCCAAATTTGTGTTTAGTATTGCTTATTTGCTTCGTTAATCTTAAGTGACTGAATCTGGCACATTTGAAAATCCTTTTCTCCCCTCACCACCTGTGATGGTTAATTTTCTGGGTCATCTTGACTGGCCCATTCTGCTATCTCTGTCTCAACTGTCAGGCAAACTACTGTCTCACTAGTATAGATGAGAATGTTAATTTATTTGAACACATTTATGTCAACGTCAGTCTAAGGAAAGGTGCCAGTGTGCTCTTAAGGTGTAAAATACTCTGGGTCATTCTAGTCTCACTTTGGTCCCTTAAAGTAGTTTTCAAGTGATATATGCCACACACTAACAAGGAGCAGAGTCTGCTATTTACATAATGAAGAAAACAAGTAAAGTGGGAAAAGGATAGGACTGGGAATGAAATGACCCCTGGTCTAGTTTAATCTTAACCATCATCAGCTATAGATCCTTGAAAAATACACTCACCCTCTCAGTGTTTCATTACCTTCAGATGTTCAATGTAGAATATTTCTTAGGTAATTTCCTGGGTCATTTATATTTGTGAAGTTTCATGACCATACCCTGATTTTAAATATAAGCCCAGAAACCACAACAGAACTTCAATTAAGTAAATGCATGGTGTCTATAATATGTTAGAGAATATTTGGAGGGTTTTGTGATGTTAATTTTTTTAAATCTCACAAAATCCCATGAGATAGGTATTGCTATTACCCTCATTTTACAGATGAGGGAACTGAGGCACAGAGATCTCTATGTCACCCAAGATCACAGTCTTGCGAGTCTGGCTCCAAAGTTCTCACCTCTTTTACTCTGCCACAGTGATGGGGG
Source organism: Canis lupus familiaris (assembly GCF_011100685.1). NCBI lineage: Eukaryota > Metazoa > Chordata > Mammalia > Carnivora > Canidae > Canis > Canis lupus. The sequence goes on from NC_049224.1 coordinate 83,535,222, forward strand.
AACAGAGGGCTAGCTGAGGACAAAGCACAAGCCCAGGGCAACACATTGACAAGTCCTTGAAACAGGCAGAGGAACATTCCTCTATGGACACAACTGCCTCAATGTTCATACTTTGCTAAGGGCAAAAGGCAATCTTAGCCCGACCCCCAGAATACTGTAAATTTACTTTAACATATAAAATTCCTTTAGAAATTTCCTTTATCTCTGCCCCCCAAGATACATGTTGGCAATCATCCCCCAAGCATATGACCCATCGATATATATCTGAAGGGTCTCATGACTAAGGTATCATTAGACAGTAATAGGTGACCTTTTCCCAACAACAGCTAGCCCCTCAAGGTCCTGGAAACCTTGCTTCCAAAATCCCTTAGAGAGCAGCTAACCTCAAACCCCTCCCAACTCCCAGGTATATAGTCAGCCACCCCTCACAGGCCCGGGGCAGCAGCTCCTCCTGCTCACGGGTCCTATCCACGGGCTTTAATAAAATCATTTTGCACCAAAGACGTCTCAAGAATTCTTCCTTGGGCATTAGCTCCGAACCTCACCCCACCAAACTGGACCTATATTCCAAAATGTCATCAACACTGTAGTATTTTTCAAACTTCTGTGGACTCAAAAATAATAAGCAATGATCATTTAGGATCACAAAAATTGATTCAGTGTAATGTTCATGTAATTTTATCTTTATTACTACATATAGCCCTACATATTCTTATGTCTTCAGTTTAATTTGATGAATTTTATTCTTGTATCTAGAAATATCGTCCTTTTCCGTTCTGTTGCCCATTAATTTATTAACAAAGTTAGTATTTAAGTTTCAGTTTCCTTCATGGGAAAATGATTGAAAAGTCTCCTTAATAACATGAAATATGATAGAGATGCTAAGTAATAATAGTCAAGAGAAGTCTGTTGAACTTAACTTGAGTAGACACCGTGTTTCGGTTCTGCTGTGCTCCAGCGATCTTATTCCTTAGGTTAAAATCTTCTTGAAATTAGAGATAACTTCTGAGTACTGAACGAATAAATGGAATTAAAGCAGACAACGGTATCCTCATTAAAATAAGAGAACTAAAGGTCAAAATGTTTGAATAACCATCATCATAACAGATGTAGTACGTGGTAAGCGAGAATCTAAATCTATGGCCCTTATGCCTTGGAATAGTGTTATCTCCATAACACCACATCTGCGCAGCCAACAAATTTGGAGGAGCTTTGCACCTATCATTCGATAAAGAACCAACTAACAAATTCATTGACATGAGAAAGATAATCTATTCTTTCTGGATGTGAAATACTAGATCATTTGTACGAACTTATTCACAGTCAGTCTCCCAGAGTTAAGTGGTTACATCATTTCTTTATATAAAACCAGTGGATGCACTAATTCTTTTTTTTTAAGATTTTATTTATTTATTAATGAGAGACACACAGAGAGAGAGAGAGAGAGAGAGAGAGAGAGGCAGAGAGAGAGAGAGAAAGAGGCAGAGACACAGGCAGAGGGAGAAGCAGGCTCCATGCAGGAAGCCCGATGTGGGACTCGATCCAGGGTCTCCAGGATCACACCCTGGGATGAAGGCAGGCGCTAAACATCTGAGCCACCCAGGGATCCCTGGATGCACTAATTCTTAAGTGATGATGTCCTTCTTATACCAATCTTAAGAAATTTTTGTGATATCAAATTAACTTTGTAAATTCAATTTTTATGCAATGCTTTTAAGTCTGCTTTTTAAAAAAATTTAATGCAGTTTACTTTTTATTGTATTGCTTCCATCTATAATCTGACACTAATATTTCCTCTACTCTACTCTCTATGTTAAGAAGAATACATTTTCTTATCCATACTTAACATCTTAAACATTATTTTCTCAAAAACAACTTTCCTTTCCTCCTCGTACATTATTATTTGGAACTTTTGTTTAAATTTTTCATATCTATTTCCCTCACTAGGATTTTGACTCTGTAATGATATATATGTTCACCAACGTAGCCCTGCTGCCACACTCTAAGGAGGAGAGTATGAAGACACGCTGGCCCTGTCTTGATTGACACTCTTTGCTTGATTGTTGGTTAGGATTAGAGTACGTGTATGTCGGTTTCCCACATTCCTATTAGGGTAAGGCCTCTCTCTCACATGTACATTTTCTCTGTCCCTTTCTGCAGGGGCATTTAGGCAATCTCTGTCCTTAACAACGTGGCTTCTCATTTTTACCCAGTCAACAAAGGGTAAAAATTTAAAGGCTATATTTAGCACACAATGTAATTCTATCCTCCAGTTCAGCTCTTTCAATAATAATATAGCTGCCATTTCCATATTCACCTGGCAATTTATGTGTCCACATTTTCAAAATTGTGCAGAGCACAGGAGGAAGGAAAGACCCCATTTGTTATTTATTGGGACCCTAAAATTTCAATATACTGGTACATTGGCCAGGAACCTTGAAACAATCAGCAAAGAGTTGATATTATGTGAAACAAAATAGCATGTGGATAAATTGATGCTTCAAGTATGACTCTGGTCCTTGACCTTTTAGGGTCACAGTGGCTTGTCACAGCAGCTTATTGCAGCATGTGTCTATGTGTTTAAGCAGCTATTTTATAAGTAGCATAGCACTTATAAGCACACCTCACACTGACCTTTGTAGCTGACCTTGACTGATGCTGATACAGATTTGACCTAAGCAGGCATGAATGAGATAGGGATTAGATTATAAGGGAAAAGGGAGTCATTTAATTCCAGTTAAGTCTCTCTTGATAAGGTTTCTCAGACATTGAGGAATGAAATGATTTTTGTTCCTTGTAGTGTTTCTCACCATCAGCTGAGGCTTCAATCTGCAAAGGCAGTTAATATCCATGTGAGTTATACTACAAGTGGGTGAAAGTTTTAGTCTTTGTATGGTCAGGGTTTGACATTAATAGAGGCTATTAGTTTAGCTACTTCCAATTCCTTCCTCTTACCACACTTGAAAGGGCATCCAATTCCAAAAAATAAACATGAGACATGCCAAGTGGCTAATCTTTTGGATTCATGTGGCATATTCAGTCACTGAAAGCCATTTCCTACCACATAGTTTTAAAATGATCCTGATTTGGTCATTGAATGGGCTGAGACTATGGCATAAGATCTCTAAGATCCAAACCAGTTTGATCCACAAGAGGTTGGTGGATTTTATTAGTTAACAAATAAGGAAGAATAAGGGGGAAAGGAACATTATGTTGGAAGTGACTTTTAATTGAACATAGGTTTAAAGAATATTGAAGGAGATTCTCACAAAGTTAAAACTCAAAATAAAGCAATGTTATTTTTGCATTCATCTCAAAAATAAGGGATCCCTGGGTGGCTCAGCGGGTTTGGTGCCTGCCTTCAGCCCAGGGTGTGATCCTGGGGTCCCAGGATCGAGTTCCACATCGGGCTCCCGGCATGGAGCCTGCTTCTCCCTCTGCCTGTCTCTGCCTCTCTCTCTCTGTCTCTCATGAATAAATAAATAAAATCTTAAAAAAAAAAAGAAAGAAAGAAGATTTACAGGCCATTTTTTTAAAAGGATAAAAATATAGAGTAATTTAAATGTTTTAAGTGATTGTGGCTCAGAAAATGGTTTTACCTTTGGAAAGAGCAGAAAATTTTCAAGGGATGAAGAAAAGAACCTACCTAAGAGGTACCTTGAGATCTTTACTACCAAATCAGAACTAAATGAAAGGGAAACGAGCTACATTTACACCAAATGCTATTCCTCTGGTAATGGTAAAATCTCTCAGCAGTGAATTTGAGTGATTTCCCTCGAAGAAGCTTATTTCCAAGAAAGCATCAAGAAACATCATCTTATAAAGCAGATGGGAAGCCTGTAGCAACAGTAGTTAGGAAACCATTTCTTGAAGACTGGGACAGCCATACAAAGCAGTTACAGATTTTTTGAACATTTGAGAAGGGAAAACTAAAGGAATCACACAATACTTTAAACCTTTTCTGATGTGTTTTAAGATCATTGTGGTAGTTGATAATATACATATTGCCCCCTCGCCCCCCAAAAGTTGATTCAGTATAATCTGGGCGAATTTACTTTTTGCTAGGAACTCCTCTTGCCTCTGGGGATGTCAAGGGAACAGAGACCACAAATCCCATACCCTTGCAGCATACATCTTAGAGGGAGAAATAGAAAAATAAATTAAGTAGATGAGTGTATAGCATGCATATGACAAATGATAAGAAAAAAAAAAAGAGAGCACAGAAAAATAGGAGGTGTCCACTGAGGAAAAACTTAGTGACCAAGGAAAGCCTTATTAATGAAAATAAGACTCAAAGGGAAGCTAAGAGTGGGTGAACGGAAACAAACAGAAAGTGTAGAGAGGAACCAGATAGTACAAGAACAGATTAGCACCTAAGTCTGGCATTATATCTCTTACTAGGGAGCCTGATAATATAAAATCTCAAGGAGTATGTAAGAAAGGGAAAGTTTGGACCTCAGACAGGAAGGAAAGTTGAAAAAAGAGTGAATAAAACACAACAAGTTGTGTTCACCCCACATGTTTTGGAAGAGGACAGAAATCAGTTTAGGGAACAGATAATGATTTCAAAACTCAGCAGGACATAACGCTGAAGGCACGATCCATGGATGAAATAACTGATAAACTGGGTTTTATTAAAATTAAGAATGTTGGCTCTGTGAAAGACAGTGTCGAGAGAATGAAAAGACATCAACCGCAGACTGGAAGAAAATGTTTGCATCTGACAAAAGGCTATTATCCAAAATATACAAAGAACTCTTAAAGATCAACAACAAAAGAACAAATAACTCAATTAAAAAATGGGTTCAAGACCTTAACAGACACCTCACCAAAGAAGATATAGAGATGGCAAATTAAGCAAATGAAAGGATGCTCCACATTATACGTCATCAGGGAAATGCAACCAAAAACAACAATGAAGTATCACTACACACTCTTAGGATGGCCAAAATGACAATACCAAAGGGTGGTGGCAAGAATGCGGAGCAATGGGAGCTTTCATTCATATTTGTGATTCCACGAGCCCCCTGCATCCCTTCTGCATTAATGCTGACACCCCAGGATAGGACTTCAGGCGTTGACACGTGGTAAGTTTCCAGTTATAGGTCTACCCACCCTCTCAACTAACTGTATCTGCACGTATTTCCTGCACTAGCAGAGTTCTGGGCACTTAGTAATTGTTTGCACCTTGTACAACGAAGCTCCATCTCATCCTTCAGCCCTTGTACTCGAATGAAATACTCACACAACTTATCCCAACTGATCCAGCATGAATAGCACTGAAGGGTTTTAAATCCCCTGCAGACATGAGGGACTACTGAGGCTCCTTGTACCTAATTTTGGATACTCAGACTAACCAGTGAGTCTCACCTCTGATGCCTGGGGGCTAGTCTCTTCACGCCTTACTCTTTCACTCATCACCAGAAAGAGGGAAGTGGGAGAAACGTGACGAAACATCTCTCCCTTTCTGACAGTTGCTGCGAAAAGAAATACTCCTCTTTCGAAGCTTGTACAAGGTTTTGAAAACCGAAACTGTAAATATGCACCCTTATCTTTATTGGCCATCTCTTTTTTTCCCCTAAGATTTTATTTATTTATTAGAGAGAGAGAGAGAGAGAAAGAGAGAGAGAGAGCGCGCTAGCACAAGCAGGTGGAGAGGCAGATCAAAGAAGCCAACTCCTTCCTAACCAGGGAACCTTATATGGGGCTGGATCTAAGGACTCTGGGATCATGACCTGAGCCAAAGGCAGATGCCACCCAGCCACCCCTACTGGCCATCTCTTTTTAAAAAATGATTAGTCAAGGGCCGCCCAGGGTGGCTCGGTGGTTGAGTGCCTGCCTTCTGCCCAGGGTGTGATCCTGGAGTCCTGGGATCCAGGCCCACATTGGGCTCCTGCTTCTCCCTCTGTCTCTCTCTCTCTCTCTCTCTCTCTCTGTGTCTCTCATGAATAAATAAATAAAATCTTTAAAAAATTTTTTTAAATGATTAGTCAAACATGATTTTCTCCTAAAGAACGTGATCGTGTCTATCCCATAGGTCTGTTTACCTGTCAGTGCTCTTTACTTGGGAATTCACCAACTGGCCCCACTAATTTCTATGTTAATCGGGGAACATATGAGAGTGAAAAAGCCATTTCGGAGAACTCAGTCTCTGTATTACGGTGGAGAGAAGCGCCTGCTGTCCTCAAAGAGTTAACGAGCTTCTCTGAGCATCTGCTTTATTTCTAGAGTGACTTAATCACTGAGGAAGATCTGGTTTAGGGTTTGGAAATGTTTCAGGGTAGATCATCTCTTTGCACATTTGTGGAGTGTATGCCATGGCATGACACACAATTTGTCAAATTGTGTTCATTTGTGAGAAAGCAGTCCTCAAGTTAGACCTCCTTCCCCAAGTTTCTCTTCTGTGGTTTCTGAGATTTAAGAAAGGTTTCAGGACCAAGCACTGTCACTTACATGTGATTCTGCACCAGCCAGTGGCGATAAATCACACTTGTAACAGCTTGAGGTGCATTTACTCACAGATGATACACATTTTACAATTCATGGCCAGCTTTACAACTCATCTGATTTGAAGTAGGTCACAAAGAAGTGTTAGCATTTCAAAACTCTATCTGGTATATATATTTTTTTCTACCAGGAAATTTTGCTATTTTTAGCACTGGAGGGGACTTTTGGGATGATCTCATGCAATCCCTTCATTTTATAGATTAAGAACCTGAGACCTGGGAAGGTTAATTGATTTTCCCCAAGTCCCAGAGCTAGTTAGTGGCAGAGCCAACACCAGAGCCCATCTTTTTCCTGTCTCAAAGGCTCTCATTCCACTATCCCTGCTGCCTCCGGTCTCTGGCTACGTAAACCAGGCTTCTGAAGTGCATTATTAAAGGATTATCTGTTCCACCCTCAGTGGCTGGGTCAGCAATAAGATTATTAAATTTTTATCTTATGCAGAGCTCTCCGACCTGGAAGATTCTCATCTGCCAGACTTAATCTGCCAAAAACATGCACAGGGAAGTAATGACACCCAGAATTAGACACGGAAAGCCATTAGCTGGGCAATCCCTGGTACTACCTACACCTACATTGTGCCATGGGTTGTTTTTTGCTTTCTGTTTTTGTTTTTTGTTTTTTTTGCTTTTGTGTTTTTGTTGTTTGTTTTATTTTAAAAAAAATTCTTCTTTTCACATGTGCATCCATGAAAACCTGCACACACACACACACACACACACACACACACACACACAGCCTGGTCTGAACCTGCATACACAGCTCCTGGAAGTGCCTACACTCTGACATCTGCCTAAATGCCAAATGAATCTGCCCTATGATAATGAATACAAGATGAATTAATAATATGTGAATCATGAATACAATTTACAGTTCTGCAGACAAAACAGTGTCTTTTTTAGCAAGCACCTGCATAAACTCCCTCCCGCAGGGATCCCAGCCTCCCAGGCTGTCTTCTGGCGCAGCACCTCCACCTGCTGTCGCTGGCGGGGATGGCAGGCTTCCCCAAAGCTGGCCAAGGGACCTTGCTCTGCCCTCTGCGGCCCCTCCTTCTCACTACCAAACATACATTTGTCTACATTTGTTTGCCTAAGTCTGGGGCTTTTCAAGAGTGAGTCTCAGCCTTATTTCAACTACTTTTTTAATTTTTTATTTTTATTTATTTTTATTTTTTTATTATTTTTTTTAACAAATAACCTGAAACTCCTCGAGGCAAAAATGCTTGACCACTGGTTCTATCACGAGGCACAATCTAAAACACCATAATCCTGTCTTGACCTCAAAGCCGTTGTTTTAAAAAATAAGTGACAAGGTATTGCTTTCTGTCTTGCTACTTTGAATTTACCTTCTTCCTGGGAGCCCACCAGCTTATCAAACGCTCTGAGGCTTTCCATATTCTCCTACACAAGATAAAATCAGCATTTTTATATTCCATAGACAGATATTTTTAAAATTATAACAGTTCCCCCCCCTTTATCTGCTTCTATGTCCTGAGGCCCTCAGAGGATACCTGAAAGTGCCAATAGTTCTGCATCCTGTAATATTGTTATTTTCCTATGCGTATGTACCCATGACAGTTTATTTGTAAAGTAGGTGCAGTAAAGTATTAACAATAACTAATCATAAAATAGGACAATTATAACTATATTTACAATGAAAGTTATGTAAATGTGTTCCTGCCTTTCTCAAGATACCTTATTGGACTGTACTCACCCTTTTTCTTGAGGTGATGTGAGATGATAAAATGCCTACGTGATGAGCTGAAGCGAGGTGAATGAGGTAGGCATTCTGACTTTGAGTTAATCTACTATCGGCCTTCTGATGCTTGGTCAGAGGAGAATCATCTGCTCCTGATGGGGGTTGAACCTGGAGAATGGAACTGTGGGTAAAGGATATCACTGTGTAAGTGATATTGGCATTGTAAAAAAAATTTTTTTTAAGATTTTATTTATTTATTCATGAGAGACACAGAGAGAGAGAGGCAGAGACATAGGCAGAGGGAGAAGCAGGCTCCTTGAGGGGAAGCCAACGTGAGACTCGATCCCAGGACCCTGGGATCATGACTTGAGCCAAAGGCAAACACTCAACCACCGAGCCACCCAGGTGCCCAGTGACAATTGGCTTTATTACCTCCACCCTGTAGTAGACGTCTGCTGTTCCCCACACCTACCAACACCCCCGGCTTCTTCTCTTCTATCCCTAGCATTTATTCTTTAACTATATCTGAATTTCTGTTAGAACAAGGGGATGCTAAGAAATGATTTATTTTTCCAAAAAAAAAAAAAAAAAATCTCCTTGGCTTCTCTGGAGAAAAGAGCATAGGGGAAGCGTGTGAGGAAGGAGGAGAGTTAGGAGGGCTATTATGGGAATTCAGAAGTGCTTCTTGCCACCAGGAACATCTTGTTCACACAATTTAAGAGGTTCAAGGGGATAAGTCCATCCTTGGCACCCAGGCCCCAGTGAGTCATCGAGGACTGTGACTCTCACCTCCGAAGCCAAGCCCAAGCCCTAATCACCTTTGCTGGGATGATACCCTACTGGACATCTGGGGACACCAATGCAAGGCTGGTGCAGACGGAGGTCCTCATGAATTAAGTGCAATGCTTTGAGGTGCTTCTGGGACTGCACGCTATCAGTACCTCAGGCTCGTGGGCCCATTGGGGTGGAGTTTCCGGTTTTGTTTCTGTTTTGTTTTGTTTTGTTTTGTTGTATTATGTATCTGTCAGCACCAATAAATTTCTTTGATTTGTAAAACAAAAACAAAAACAACAACAGAAACCTAAATTTACTTTGGTTGATATATCTCTTCCCCTCCTCCTTTCAAATCCTGTTTTTATATGGATTGTATTTGTTTCCATCTGTATTAAATTGCTACTGACTCATCTGTTCTTAAAACATAAAGAATCTACTTGAAAAGTCTTTTTATTTCTTCTAACACCCTGTTTTGTGAATGCTGTGGACTGTTTTTATGAGTGAAAAAATAAAAAGTTTGTTGTATAATAAAAAAATGTAAAAAAAATTTTTTTAAAGATTTTATTTATTCATGAGAGACACACAGAGAGAGGCAGAGACACAGGCAGAGGAAGAGGCAGTTTCCTTGAGAGGAACCCAACATGAGACTCGATCCCAGGACCCTGGGATCATGCCCTGAGCCAAAGCAGATGCTCAACCACTGAGCCATCCAGGTGCCCAGTGACAACTGGCTTTATTACCTCCACCCCGTAGTAGACATCTGCTGTTCCCCACCCCCACCAACACCCCTGGCTTCCTCGATTCTGTTCCTAGCTTCTATTCTTTACCTATATCTGAATTTCTCCTGTTAGAACAAGAGGATGCTAAGAAATGATTTATTTTTCAAAAACAACAACAAAAAAATCTCCTTGGCTTCTCTGGAGTAAAAAGCATAGGGGAAGAGTGTGAGGAAGGAGGAGAGTTAGGAGGGCTATTGTGGGAATTCAGATGAGAGATAATTGGGACATCCACTCGCACAATGGTGGTGAAGGCAGTGAGAAGTAACAGCATCTGGGATATTTTTTGAAGATCGGGTTAGTAGCCATTGCTGAGAAATTAGATTTGATGTAGCAGAGAAAGAGAAGACTCGAACGTGACATCTCGATCTGTGTCCTGAAGAACTTATTTGAAGAGGAAACCAAGAGCTCTGTCTTCAACATTTTGAATGTGAGATTCCTACTTGACATTCAAATAGAATTGTCTGGTGATAGGGACTTTATGACATGCTGATTTACTTTTGGGAAATTACCCTTTCTATTCTGTATAGTCCAGGTAGGACTATAAATACAAAGTGCCTTTTTCTTTTTCTTTTTCTTTTTTTAAGATTTACTTTAGAGAGAGAGAGAGAGAGAGAGAGCTGGGAGGAGGTGGAGAGGGAGATGGGGAAAGAGAATCTTAGGCAGACTCCCACTGAACATGGAGCCTGACTCGGGGCTTCAATCTCACAACCTGGGAGACCATGACTTGCGGTGAAACCAAGAGTCAGACGTTTAACCAACTGAGCCACCCAGGTGCCCCGATAAATAAATCTTTGTTTATAGAGTTATAGTACAGTTGTAGACAATTTTCTATGTTTGAAACAAAAGAGAAAACTAAATTAAAAAGTGAAACTGTTAGTTTCCTCCAGTGTAAGTTCAGAAAAACTATGTAGCACGTTACCCAGTGCTAGAGTTCATGTGAAAGTAGTGATTTTGGGAAACGAACCCCTCTGCTGTTTCTGGATTCTTCCTAATGCTTTGCATGCTCTGATACTGATATGGAAAATTAAAATGAAAATGAAAACTACCACGATTGACTCTCCTCATCTGTGCAATGTGGGAGCTTGACCCCAAATCTCTAAGGCCTCCATGCTCTAACCTTCTGATTCTGTGATGGCAGGTAACTAAAATAGACCATGTATTTCTTTGTAACTAGGGCAACCTATTAAAACTTAGTCCATTCATTTTCCAGATTACAGTTTTCACAATCATGTCATCTTTAAAAGTATTTTCTAAGATTTAGGAAGAAAGAATGTTGTTGCCAAGTAACCAGAGTCATAGAAAAAAATGAGTTAGGCAGTTCATAGCAGAAAACGAAAATACAAATTTCAAAATAAATTCTTCAAAATCACCATCAAGAGTATGGTTTATGTGCCCAAGTTTGAATCTCCTTGGTAAGATACAGACATATTTGAATTTTCAAATCAAACGTTTAGATTAAATAAAAGGAAAAGAGGGGGTAAGTAATGTCGTCTCACTTCTGTAATCATATATTAACTGAATATTTCCACGGTGCTGTAATGAAAAACCCAACACTGGTCTTTCATCAATTCATTTACCAAGTCTATAAAGAAGGAATAAATTATAAGAGGTGTTGTGATATGCGTGGATTGAATAAAATCACTGAACACTGGGAAAGTAGGTATGTGCAGAAATAAACTTTTACAACAAAAAGATATGAGGTAATTCATTATGAGTAGAAAACATTACTAATTTTATCATGTTTCCCATTTACTTTTGGTAAAGTCACACCCAGTCCTAGAAATTTCACCTTGCCCTTCACAGTCTTTTTTATTGTCCCTAGATACTTAATACATCCATTTTTCCTTCCTGTTTCTAAACTCTCTTCTATCTGTCCATCAAACCTCGATTCCACAGATCACAGCACAAATTTCATTTTTTTCTTCTTTTCTCCTAGACAAAAGGAGGCTCCTCATTTGATCCTTCTCACTGAAATAGAAAAAAGAGAATTTAACAGCTTTAAGAAAATCTTTTATTTTATATGTCAAAGTTATTCTATTCATACAGTGCATTTTGCAGTGCTGGCAAAATTTCATAACTATACACAAAATATTCCATGCAGTTCTTCAGGGCTTTTGGCATTTCTAATCTCCATTAATGTGGCTAAGATTTATGCCTATGTATGGAAGTAGTTATGCAGAGAAGTAGCAGTATGAACCAGGACTCCCTGCCATGGAAACATATCTTAGGTAATATGTCATCCATTTTTTCCAGTCCAGAATCAGATACTAATTACAAATCCAAGTTTAAAATGCCCAAGATGTGTTTAGGAATAAATAATGTACATTTTTCGATTCCTTTTATGTCCCATGTCACATCTCAAGTTTGCCACTTATATTAAAGGTATATAAGGTATATATGAAAGGAAAAGTATATGATACAGATCCCAGCAAGTTTCTTCAACATAAAAAAGCAAGTATGATATGATCCAGTCTGTGGGAAATACCACTATTTATTCCCTAAAATGTACCCGCCCCACTCAGGTCATTGTAGTAGAATGTAGCTCAGTAGAATGTAGCTCAGTATATGGTCATTTAGAATAAAGATTACATTTCCTATCATCCCTTATAGCAAGGTATGTCTATACGATTAAGTTCTGGGCAATGAGGTGTAAGGAAGTGGTAGATGAACATTCCAGATTGTGCCTCTAAAAGGAAGGTGTGTGACCATACATTCTCATCCTATTACTGGATGCTGTGACTAAGTGATAGTGAACCATCATGAACTATGCAGATAAGTCCTCCCCACCCCACTTTGAAATGGTGGAGTAAAGTGGTAGAAGGATCCTGGGTCACTGATGACTTCGTAAAGCAGTGCCATCACACCAGCTCAACTTCTTTGTGAGTACCAAATAAACTTGCTTAAGTTTATTTTGGATCTCTGCTTCAGATAGCAATTTCATATCCCAAGAGCACAATGTCTATTTCTGCAGACAAACCTATATTTCCTCCAAATTCTGTTTACAGAAATGCTATCAGAAGGAATTTACCTTTCAAAGTGTAGCAGGTGGCTCTTTAACACTTGAATATGCTGGGGATCCCTGGGTGGCTCAGCGGTTTAGCACCTGCCTTCGGCCTAGGGCATGATCCTGGAGTCCCAGGATGGAATCCCACATCCGGCTCCTTGCGTGGAACCTGATTCTCTCTCTCCCTCTCTGTGTCTCTCATGAATAAATAAATAAAATTTTAAAATAAAATAAAAAAAACAACACTTGAATATGCTAAAGAAAGAGAAAAAAAAGAGATAGGCTATATTCTAGGATGTTGCACAATGACTCTTTTTATGATGTTAATGTATACGATGGGCCACTCACTACAAAGAGGGACTATTACAGAAACTAGGTAAAATTACGCTTTGCCTGTCTCTCTGGAAAAATAAATTTTGATTTAAATGGCCCATGAAAGACCAATTATCTCATTATAGTCTCACACAAAAGGTTTTCATTAATCGTCTATTATGTACAAGTCCTATCCTTGTCTATATATTTGAAGAGAGACAAATGCCCAGTTGAATCAAGCAAGGTAAACTGGGTTTCAAAATAACTCTAAATTCTAGTGGGTGTAAAATGCTTGCAACTTATGTAACCTCACTAAGTCCCGATTTTTTTAATATGTAAAAAAGGCTAAGGTTGATTCCTAACTCCTAGGGTTATGAAGATTGAACAAGATAATGTGGATAGAGCCCTTAGAGAATGTGTACATAGAGAAATCATTCATTGTATGTTTGCTAGTGTAACTGTTGATACTGCTGCTGCTGTTGTTATTATACTTATTGTATATCATATGTATAATGTATGTATACATAGTAATGAAATAGATCTTGTTATTTGAGGGATTTGTCAACTGGGAATGAAGATCAGATGGTTTCTCATTTGTTTTAATACAAAATTATAAATTTCACTCAAAATTCCCATGGCAGTTGTAAGCAAGCTTTTATTCTGGCTAGGAATATTAGATGTTTTATGAAAGGAAAGCATTTTAAGTAAATATTGAATGAGAAGAAAGCTCTTCGTAGATGGAAATGAGAGACAGAATGAACAGGTGTCTTGTTGGATAGGATAACGAATAAACACAATGGTCCTGCCATTATACTGATTTTATAGCAATAGAGAGACATGAAAGCTCTTTTGAAAGCCATAGTTTAGGGGCACCTGGCTGGCTCAGTTGGTTAAATGGCTGACTCTTGATTTCAGTTCAGGTCATGATCTTGGGGTCCTAGGATGGAGCCCTGCTTTAGGCTCCCACTCAGCTGGGGGTCTGCTTGAAGATTCTCCTCCCCCTACCGCTCCCCCATCTCTTGCATGCTTGCACTCTCTCAAATAAATAAATAAATCTTAAAACAAACAAACAAAAAGCCTAGCTGAGAAAAGAAATGGAGAGGGTCCCTGGGTGGCTCAGTTGGTTAGGGAAACTCTTGATTTCAGCTCAGGTCTTGATCTCAGGGTCCTCAGTCACGATCTCAGGGTCATGAGATTGAGGCCCCTCTGCCCTGAATCAATAAATTAAAAAAATTAAAAAATTCAAAGAAAGGGAGAGTTAAAGAAGATAAACTGACAAATAGTGAAAATAAGTATTTTTGTCACACCCATCATGATCCCATCATCGGTAATGACCTGAATGACTAAAGGGAAACATCCTTCCCTTGTTCCTACAGCCAGGTTAAAAAGAAAACTAGCCATCAGCTTCCTGGATATCATATGAAAAGTGGCACACAGGGACACCTGGGTGGCTCAGCAGTTAAACATGATCCCAGTCCCATGTCGGGCACCCTGCATGGAGTCTGCTTCTCCCTCTGCCTATGTCTCTGCCTCTCTCTCCTTGTCTCTCATGAATAAATAAAATAAAATCCTAGAAAAAAAAAAAAAGAAAGAAAGGTGGCACACAGATATCACTGGAATAAATCTGAACTAGTGTGTAGGTAGCCTAGATTTCTACAACTGATTTATACAGAATATAATTTACAGCTACATGAAATACAAATTTGTCTCCTTTCCAGTGACATAGATTGAGCCTTTGGTGGTAAATTAAAAACAAACACAAACACAAACATTTTGTTAGCCACAAACAATTTCTGTGGAGTAACGGATTTTACTCTGCAGCCACAGGTTGGTCTCTGATCTTGAGATCAGGAGTTTGGATCTCCTGAAAATAGTCTAAGCCAGTTGAAATTCTGAAAACAGAGAATGCATGGCATAGTGTTATTTCCAGGACCATAGAATTGATTTCATCATCTGCATTTCATGCTTTTTAATATGCCTTCCAAGAACGTGTAAGGTTAGGAAAATTATAAAAGAAAACTGAAGCAAGAAGCACAGATATTTGGAAATAATTTGGCCAATTTGGAAGATAGAAAAAGTAACTAGAAAAAATCCCACGTGAACTCTATTCGTGCAAATTACTTCTGTCCATACCGTGCATAATGACTATTGATATCTAGGCACCAGCAGCTGAACAGCTTTAAGAAAAGTTCTAAATAAGTTTCTCTGTTATGATTAGAGTATTGATAAATTTCCTGTTTTATGTTCACTCTTATACTTGTGATTCCCCACATGTTTCAAATGTTAGACAAATGTTTAAACAATATTGAGAAAAGGTGGGGATTCTAGAATAATATGTAAGATTGAGTATAAGAGGTGTTTGACTTGTCTAACTCCCAAGACCCATTTACATGATAATAAACCAATGCCACTAATAATAGAAAGTCTAAAACTATCAGAGCGGAGGGAACTGAAAGTGTAGGAGGAGCCACATCCAGGAGACTTTAAGAAATTGAAATGTATTGGAGACAGAGGATAGAATACTGGTGACTATTGCAGCTGATTGGTAAAAGTTAAAAATCAGAGGCTCCTAATGCAAAGAAGCTCCTGAGCTCTGTAAAATTCTGCGGAGGTGTGGTCCTCTGAAACGCTGTAGGTCACGCAAACTGATCGCAAGCCATGGGCCCAGCAACAGTGGAATTAATTGAAGGATTATTGATAGAAGTATGACTTCCCCAACCCAACCTTCATATGCAAAAAATCCCAAGAGCCAGGCTCCTAGGAAGCATAGACACAAAAAAACAAAAACAACGATTACCACAAGAAAACCAGGCAGGAGTGCCTGGGTGGCTCAGTTGGTTAAGTATCTGCCTTTGGCCCAGGTCATGATCTCAGGTCCTGGGATCAAGGCCTGCACTGGGGTCCCTGCTCAGCGAGAAGCCTGCTTCTCCCAGTCTCTCTGCCCCTCCCCTTAGTTCCTGCTCCCGCACATATACCCACATGTTCTCTCTCTCTTTCTCTCAAAGAAATAAATAATCTAAAAACAACAACAAAAACAACAACAAAACAAAAACAAAAACAAACAAACAAAATGAGAAAAACAGGCAAAGAAACCAGGAGGAAGGGCACCAGAAAAGTGACTAGGTGTTGGCACAAAAGAACAAAATCTAATGAACAGCTCCCAACTATCCTAAAAGCCAGATAACAACTCCTTTCACTTAACACACATATAACATTTTTGCATATTTAGGATTTCATGTTTGGTTGTTTGTTTGTTGTTTGGTTTCTGTTTTCAGTTTTGAAGTGGCCTCTAACAAACTTAATTTTATATGTAGAGGTGCAAAATTTATTGACTAGTTCTTTGACAACCTTCGTTCATCCAAAAAAACAAAATATTAGAAACACATGAGGGGGGATAAAAGGCAGTTTTACTAAAAATAGTTTCATTTACTTAAGAAAACAAAGATGAGAAGTAGCTATAGAGAAATGTGAAGCCTAGTGTTTGCTAATGATAACTGATATCTCCTATTACCATTCCCCTATGACGCTGTCTGTGAGTTATTTCCCACTGTGGTCAACACTGTGAATACAGCAATGACTAAGACGTGACCTTTCCTTTCAAGAAGTTAACTGTCCAGGGGCGACAGCAGACCCAGGAGTGCTGCTATAGGGGTATCCCGTGTGCTGTAGGAAATGCAGAAGAGGATGAGAACCTCAAATGGCTCAGGGAATGGGATGCTTAGGAAACCAAGCTTTCCAGAATTTTTCCCTGGAATGACTAGGATAGAGACTGAAATTTTTAAAATAAAACATAAACCTAAGGAAAATGCTTTCAGCCTCTTGAGGAGGAATGAAGGGATCCCTGGGTGGCGCAGCGGTTTGGTGCCTGCCTTTGGCCCAGGGCGCGATCCTGGAGACCCGGGATCGAATCCCACGTCGGGCTCCCGGTGCATGGAGCCTGCTTCTCCCTCTGCCTGTGTCTCTGCCTCTCTCTCTCTCTCTCTCTGTGACTATCATAAATAAATAAAAAATTAAAAAAAAAAAAACTTTTGAGGAGGAATGAAAAGATTGTGGAATACAGACAGAACTTAGTAACGTGATATAGTGGCTCCAAATTTTAATATTCACACTGTACCCGAACAGCACTTTCAGTAAGAGAAAAGAACGTGTCTTCTCCATATGCTACTTATATGCTCTAGTAACGTTGTAGTTCCCTGTACAGTTTCACTTATATCCTGTCACTTTCCTCATTGGCCTACATCTTAATACTCTGAATGAAGAAGTCACCCTAAACATGTTTGTTGAATTACTGAATTAGCTAATAAACCAACTAAAAAAAATCTTAAAAACCAATGTATCGATAAATCTAATAATTTCACCAAGTTCTTCACAAACACAAGGACTCTGGTCACTTTTGTTCTATTGGGTCACTTTGTCACATTAACCACCTTCTTTAAAGTATTGCCTTTAAAAAAAACACACAAAATATTGCCTTTAATGTATTCTAAGCCATAAACGTTAAAAAGGATAAAACTAGGGTACTTAAAATAATCTTCATATAAAAGAGAATTCATTTTATCATTATCATCGTTTTAATAGGACATTCCTCAGGCCTATTTCAAATTCTCCAGATTTCAGTTTTTGTGGGATTTTTATTGCGAGTTTTGGAGACATGGATTTTTATCTGCAATGTCGACTGTTATTGTATATAGTATTGTGTAAAATCAATTACAAATATATAAACTGTGACTTGTCACTAAGGAAGTTTCATCTTACAAAGCTTACTATAAGTGTGGTGTTTACAGCATATAGAAAAATTTTGCAGGACTGTATTTTAGATATTTCTCCAAGAGTTTTATTAATAAATAATTGCCGTTTATAGAACACTTATCATGCTACAGACACAATATACCTTTTTAATATATATGAACCATCTTTACAACATCCTGTAAGTTAAGAATCTTTACTCCCATTTTTCAGATACTATGCTGAAGTTCAGTTGGGTTAAATTATCTAGCTAAGGTCACAAGATGGAAAGTAATAGAACGGGCATTTCTGATGAAAGTCACTGTCTGATCCTTGAAACTTATTTCTCTGAGCTCATTATTTATTTGATGTGCCCTAGGCAATGTATATAAAATTGGCCCATATTATTAGCAGCATCTAATTATGAATATAATCTTAAAAACAACATGCTTTGCATTGCACACAGAGAATCTATTTATTCAGCCAAATAGTTCATTAGTGTCAGAGCTGACAGCTCACCTTTCTCCTCACAGCACCAAGATTGTCAATCAGATGGAATGCTTCCATTTACACCTGCATCCCATTATTTGAATAATATCCACGCAAGTTCAACTCCTACCATTTCAATTTATAGGAGCCTGTACCATGTCACTGACATGTGTAGGTGGTTCAGATATTTCACGAGAGAAATATAATTAGGAAAATAGACTATATTTTTTTTCTGTAGCCTATAGGCATTCTACCTTATATTTTAAATTATATTTTGCTAATATATACAGTCTTTTACGTGGAATGAATATTCAGTGACCCACCTAGAAGTAGGTCTCAAAAAAAATGAAAGATTGTTACAACACGAATTTCGACATGTCACACAATATGTGCTCTTTCTCCCTGGAATCCAGTGATTTTATACGAGAAGTTTAGGTGCAACACTTTGCTTATATGTCAGGCTCAGTCCTTATTATTCAGTAACATGATAATAAAGTCTCCTTCGTCTTTTCACTTGTATTAGTACTTCATTAATATATTCATGTGAGCACTGACCTTAGATGAGGGTTATGCCCACAATTACAATTTTATTTTTAAAATTATATTTTAAAATTTAAAATTAATTATGTTTTTTTTTTAAATTATGCATTGCATCGTTATTTTCTCTATTTCTTTTCAGCTTGATTCCTGACATTTTGCAGTATCTTCACCACCAACAGACTTTCAGTGCACCAGGCATAACAACAAAGCTTCCTAAGGACAGCCTACTTCACATAGCTGCCAATTGCATGAAGATCGTGAGTGTGATCGTCTCACACAATATCTTCTCAACAGTATCTTAAGAAACTCTTCTATCGTGCTTCTCTATAAGAATCTCTGATACTTCATTGTAGGGTATGGTCCACAGGTCTGAGTGAAATCATATTTCTCATTCAGTAACTGAATCTCCTTCAAAAAGTACTTAAAAGCTTTAGAACATATGCTTCCTGGAGAGATGGTAAAAGTAGGTCCATTTACATCTCTGCCGACACTCTAAAAACCCAGCCTGTTGGAATGAGCACTCAAATGTGCTCTCTTTCTCTTTCCCTCTGTCTCCTCATCTCTGTCGCTATCTCTGGCTCCTCTTTCTCTGTCTCTGTCTCTCCTTCTCTCTTCCTCTAATTTTATTTCATAAAAATACTTTCATTCACCCACAAGCCAGTCAGATTTAACCTTACATTTTTGAACAGCTGAAGAAAATTGGGTTAAATATGAACATCTCAGATTCAGAGCTATTTTCAGAATATGCTTAGAACATTTGCTTTTGAAAACGATATTCATGTATAAAGAAAATTAGCCAGTAACCTAGTTTACCAGTCACATGATTTGAGTCATCCAAGTCCCACAAAATATCTACTTTGAACCCCAACTGATTCTTTTGAGCACAACAAGGCTTCCAGGCTACTGATAATGGTAATGCAGTATAATTTAATCTTTAATGAAAACTCAGTCTTCCAAATTAATGAATACAGCTCCCTATGACTGTTTCTACTCAAAGATTGAGTAGATAGCCATTTACACAATATTATTCAAGTGGCTCTAAAGAAATTAGTTATCCAAAAATATTTCTTCCCACAGACCAATGATATTTTTCCCAGAATGTTTCTCTTTACTCTTGGGCTAAACCATTTTGCTCTCAAAAGTTTCCTCTAAAATGCAAGCTTATTTCATGATCCAGGACATATTGGGAATTTCTAATGGATTTATTTAATAGTTACTAAGAATTTCGAGGACCCAAATGACATGAGATGCAAATCAGGAATATTCTAACTGGCAAATTTTGAAAGTGTCAACTCTATTTAGAGAGGGCTTATCCCATATATAATATGAAATGTATAACCAGATGCTTCCAGTAGGTCCCTTGAGAAAAGGGATACCAAATGAAGAAGTTTATCTCATTCACAGTTTATTGGTCTCCAGAAGTTTAAACTCATAATAACTCACTGAATAATATCAGATTGTGTAGAGGTTGCCTGGACAGGAATGTTTGCTCTTTTAAGATACATGAAAGTATATAATTTCTAACCAAAGCATGAAAAACAGAAGCAGAATCTTATAGAAGAATACTGTAGCCCTCAGGGTATGAGAATCAGAATTTTTCAAAAGTTTTCCCCATTATGGACAGTGGGAGAGGAGTTAAATTCACTTTCTCTCAATTCATCCATCTGTAAAATTATTATTCTGATTATTAAACATTTCTAAAGTCTTCCCAAAGTCCTGAGACTGCATATAACATGTATAAAGACATTGTTTGTGCCCTCTAGGAGCATAATGAAGCTTACCACCTACTTCTAGGAATGTCTTGGGGATTGAAATACTATTTTAAAGTGCCAAGAGCTACTCAGAAGAAATGTGCTGTATAATTACAAATATTATTATAGATGAATGGACATGATCCATTAAACACTGGAATTGGTTACCAAGGGAGTTTATGGAGTCTTTTTCCCTGGAGAGCTTTAAAAAAAAAAAAGGCAGCTACATATACATCTGCTTAGGATGGTTTAAGTGGTGCTGTGCCTAACAGAAATTGGGAGAATTATAGAGGAAAAAAACAATGAACTCTCAAATTGTACCTTGTTAGTATCAGGTAAAGAATAATGTTGAAAAGAGGTGAGCTAAATAAAAAATGAAATTGAAAAGCAGAAAAAAGCATAGGCTCCAACTGAGTTAGGAATTAGGAGATGAACATTTGGCTTAAACAGAGAACTATCTATTTAACTAATTGCCAGGTATCCTCCATTTTTCCTTTCTCTTTTTTTTTTTTCTTCTGAAGCATCCTCAATATGCTTAAGGACAAAACTCACCATCTTAAAAAAGAGGCATGGAAATATATTCTCATGATTGAGGCCTAATGGGTTGTTTCATTAGATAAAATCACAAATAACAGTAACCTGAAATATTCCAAAAATGAGGTATTCTGAATTGATACTTTTTAAATAATCAATGCCTGGAAACAGTTAATCAATTAAAAAAAATTTAACACATTCTAATAAAAATATTTCTAAAACCTACAGCACGTATCCCCACTTGAGCAAACCTAGTGAAATACACATAATCTATCCTATGGTAGTAATGGATTCTTAGAAAACTGGGATTTAAAAAAAAATTTTTCAGTGATTCAAAGACCTCCAATATTGTATTTTTCTACAGATTTAGATACAGATTCATTAAGAGATAGGGTTATCTGAAAAGAACCCAATGCAAATGCTCAACAATATTAAGAAAGTCCTTGATGTGGGCTTATTTGGGGTCATTTGTTTCTTTCTCATAAAATCTTAATAAAAGATGAGCAACCGCATGACCTTCAGAGAAGGATAACATGACTATCTGTTGGCAGAATTAATTATTGACTCAGAGGCTGTGAAATAGCCTTCAACTGAGTTATTTTCACAATCTCTAGAAGCTCTTCTGCTTCCCTGGCATTATCACCGTGGTGAATTGACAGGAGTGTTTAAAACATTATCTATTATTTCTGCATCAGGAGCCCAGTGGACTAGGTCAATCGCCTTGTCAGTTTCAACTCACTCCTCTGTCTGACTTCCATGAAGATGCATGCTGAGGTGGAAAGAGTCCGGCTCTAGGAAACAGAAGACCTGAATTCTAGAACTTTGTTCTGTATCCTTGAAAGTAATTTTAGTTCTCTTGGTTGCAGTTTCTTCATGTGTAAAATAAAGAAGTTGCTTTAGATAATTACTTAGATCCCTTCCACCGCACAGATTTATGATTCTGTGGTGCACTGCATTTCCTGCAATGTGAACAGAAAACAAAATCCTTCTCAATGAGTTCCTTTGTCCATGAGGCTACTGTATCACTTCACGAAGTATTCCGATTGAAGTCTCTATTATAATTTAAGAAACCAAAATGTACAAGTCAGAGGTGAATTGTGTGGGATCCAGGCCGTAGACACTTATTGTTGGTCTGCTGACTAACAAAGAATAATCTAGTTTATAATTCTAAAAAAGAGGGGGAAATTAACATAAAATCAATATTTGGGCTTCTGTTGAAAGAGCTAAGGACTTTGAGTCCATGGATCTCATGGATCCCATCTATCTATTACTGCTAGGTAATTCTTTGCCATTCAATTCACTACAACATTTTTGTTCTCTGCCTGGCTCTGTGCACATTTGTGTCTGTGAAAGTAGGTTTATGCCTTTATCTTCTCTAACCAATGTGCTTTTTCCAAGGAAAAGACCTTATCTTGACCCTTTGCCATAAGCAGTTAGCTGCCTAACAAATATGCATTCTAGGCTTCTTTAAAAAGAAAACCCTAATTTTATTTAGAGGAGCATCTATCCTGATAAAATAGCACTGTAGACTACCTTGTGTTTTGTGAAGTTCAAGCCAATGAGAACAAAGAGAAAATCAACAGGTTAATTCACACACACACACACACACACACACACACACACAGCTGCCCCACACATTAGACATTCATACTTTATATTTCCCTCATCTTATTTAGAACTCTGGCGCAAAGCCTATTTGGAGAGTAGCCATCCTGAAACTCTGAAGACAAAATCCATACGTTAAGATGGCTATCGGAAAAATGTAAGGAGCATTGGTTTCTGATAGCGCTCGTGCACAGTTGATCCAGACCTTGACTGTCCCCATGTTGATTAGAAAAATAACCCTCATGTGGTTGAAACATCATAAGCAAGTTTTCTGTTTATTAATGCCAGTTGCATCCCTAACTATACCCTCATAGAATTCCAAATATCTGGGAGCTGATTATTGATACTTTTGTAACAGAAACAATACCAATAGCAGTAACTTACAATAGAGATATGCTTATTATTGTCAGATACTGTCCTAAATGTTTTACATCATTTAATTCTCACAATTACCCCATAAGATAGGTAAGACTATGCCTAATCTATAGATGAGATAGAGGGTAAATATTTTTCCCCAGCGCAAACCATTTCTTGAAATGAATGATGAATATTTTATCTAAATTTGAGGCAATGCCAAATGAATGCATCTGAAACTACAAACATCTCATTCAACTTCATGAATCCATTAAAATAAGTTACCATTTCCACCTACACTTAATGTATATTCATCAGTCCAGGTATTAGCTGGGCCCTTAGAACCTTTGAGTTTTCTCACACTGTTTCCCTGTCTGTGCTCTCACTCTCAGAAAGGAAAATGCATATTTTCTACCCTTTTCTTCAACTATCAATATCACCCTCTGTGTCTGATTCTACAGAGAGAAAATACAAGATTTCTCCCACCGATTCTTATATACTCTGGCTTTCTGACTTTTGAACTGATGAATTGTCCCAGTTATTATCTAAGGTCAAACCCGCCAATAGTGTTCAACATTCTTCCCTGATTTGCAATCTGAAGCTTGTTCTGTATTCAGATGCTTCCTTTCCTATATTACCAATTTCCTTTCTTGTCCGAGTGTAGGCATGCTCCCTTGTTTTGTTAACAAGAAATTTCCTTGATTCCTTCTATTTCCTCCAGTCACTGATTCAAAGTTATTAACTATTGCTTATCTTCCAGTCATTGACCCAAAGTTATTGACTAAATTAGTCTCTACTTCCTTCTTTACATCCTGTCTTCAACCCTCTTTATTTAGACTTTGATCCCATCAACCCCTTGAAAATATTCTTGTCAAGATCTAAAGCAAATTCTGACTTGACAAATCCAATGGTCAATTATCAGGCCTCAGACTTCCTCAACAGGTTTGACCCAGTTGATTCTTCCTCCTTTTCAAATCACTAAATTTACCAATTCTGAGAATGCCACATATTCTTAATATTCTTCCTATTTTAGTTCAATGAAGTAGTCTTTGTTGGTTTTGTCTTCATCCCCTGACCTTTAAGTATTTGGCTTAACTTTGCCCTCTTTCCTTTCTCCACCTACATTATGTCTCTAGATGATTGGATCCAGTCCAATGGTATTAAATGCATCTCTGTATCAATGATTATCAGTTTTTATCTCAGACCCAGACTTTTCTCCTAAGATGGACTGATATATACACCTCCCTTTTTGACAATTCTGTTAGGCATATCTAACTTAACTTGTCCAAAGCCACCTAATGATTCCCTGCTTCTTCCAAATACTCCCCATAACATTATTACAAATGACATTCACATTGTTGTTGCAAAACCAAGAACTTATCTGGCATCTTTGATTTCTTTCTTCCCTTCTTATTACCTCCACCAAAAACAGCCTTATCCAAATAACCATCATCAATTAGTTGAGTAGACACCAAAGGTTTTGGTTTTTTTTTTTTACGTTTTATTTATTTGTTTATTTATGTATTTATTAGAAAGAGAGAGAAAGAGAGGGAGAGAGAACAAACAGGAGGAGAGGGAGGGGGAGACAAGCAGACACCCTGCTGAACAGGGAGCCAGACGTGGGGCTTAGTCCCAAGACCCTGAGATCATGACCTGAGCCAAAATCAAGAGTCCGACACTCAACTGACCAAGCCCCCCAGGGATCCCTATGCCACCAGCTTTGTAAGTACTTTCTCTCTCCCTTCCATGCTTTCCTCTTCTCTCTCTCCATAGTATCGATTGTGCCACATTTCCATTTAGAACAATAATGATGAGCCATGTCATGGCTTAGAGGATCCCACTGGATCCGGGTTTTGCCCACATATTTTTAAATATGGTTTATTTTTGGATTTTTGTTTTGTTTTGTTTACTTCTATATTGTTTTTTTTTTAAATTTTAATTCCAGTATATAATAGAGTTTATTTTTGGAGCAGTTGTAGGTCCACAGCAAAGTGGAGAGGAAATACAGATTTTCCCATATGTACCCTGCCCTCACATACAGCCTTCTTCATTATTAATATCCCTCACAAGAGTGGTATAATTGTTAACAAACTGATGAACCTACAATAACACATGATAATCACTCAAAGTCTGTAGTTTACATTAGGGTTCCCTCTTGGTGTTACATTCCATGCATTTGGACAAATGTATGATATGTATCCATCAATATGAATAGTTTCATTGCCCTAAAAATCCTTTGTGCTCCACTCCATCTATTCAGTCTTCCTCCTCCTAACCACTGATATTTTTACTGTCTCCATAGTTTTGCTCTTTCCGGAATATCATATATTTGGAATCTTACATTATGTTGTAGTCTTTTCAGATTGGCTTCTTTCACTTAGTAATATGGATTTAAGACTCCTCCATGCCTCTTCATGGCTTGACAGCTCATTAATTAATTTTTTTAAGAAGATGTATTTATTTATTTGAGAAAAAGAGAGAGAGCATGGGGGGAGGGGCAGAGGAAGACGGAGTGAGTCTCAAGCAGATGTCACACTCAGCTCAGAGCCTGACGTGGGGCTCAGTCTCACTACCCAAAGATCATGACCTGAGCTGAAACCAAGAGTCAGACACTTAACCAACTGTGCCAACCAGGTACCCCTCATTTATTTTTAATACTAAATAAAATACCATTGTCTGGATCTACCACTGATTATTTATCATTTACGGAAGGGCAGCTTGGTTGCTTCCAAATTTGGGTAATTATGAATAAAGCTAGTATAAACATACATGTGCAGGTTTTTATGTCAATAGAAGTTTTCAACTCTGGGTGAATACCAAGGAGTGTGGCTGGATCATAGGGCCAGAGTATTTTTAATTTTGTGAGAATTCTCCAAACCATCTTCCAACAGGGCTGTTGCATTTTGCATTCCCACCTGCAGTGAGAGTTCCTATTGCTCCACATCCTTGCTGGCATTTGGTTTGATCAGTGTTCTGGTTTTTCGCCATTCAAATAGATATATAGTGCTATCTGGTTTTAATTTGCATTTACCGAATGACATATGATGTTGAACATCTTTTCTTTTTAACTTTTTATTTATTTATGATAGTCACACAGAGAGAGAGAGAGAGAAAGAGAGAGAGAGAGGCAGAGACATAGGCAGAGGGAGAAGCAGGCTCCATGCACCGGGAGCCCGACGTGGGATTCGATCCCGGGTCTCCAGGATCGCGCCCTGGTCCAAAGGCAGGAGCTAAACCGCTGTGCCACCCAGGGATCCCCGAACATCTTTTCACATGCTCATTTCCAATCTGTATGCCTTCTTTGCTGAGGTGTCCTTTAGGTCTTTGACTCATGTTTTAATTGGGTTTTGTTTTTTATTATTGATTTTTAAGAATTCTTTGTATATTTTGGATAATAGTCCTCTATCAGATATGCCTTATGCAAATATTTTCTCTTAGTCCTTAGTTTATTTTTTCATTTTTTCATTTTTTTGACAGTTTTTCTCACAGGGTTTTTATTATTTTAATGAAATCCAATTTTGCAATCCTTATCATCATCATCATCATCATCATCATCATCACCATAGATTGTGCTATGGTTGCATATGTATTTTAAATAATCTCCTACCTCAGCTCAGCCCAGCTACATTGGCCAAATATGACAATTTTACTTTCTCCTCAAGGGCTTTGCATTTTTAGTTTTCTCTTCCTAAAATAATCTTACCCCAGTCTTTCATATCTTTTACATGTTTCTCAAATATTTCTTAGATATCCATTCAGTTATTTTATTCAGGTCCCTCTTTAATTATTACCTCCTTGAACTTTTCCCTAATCAAATAATCTAAACATGTCTATATTATTTTCTATTCCTTTCTTCTGTGTCCTTATTCTTTTATTATTTATAACAACCTGAATGATGGTAAATGTTAATTCTTTTATTTGTTCATTGTCTACAACATACTTGATTATAAGTCCTGTAAGGATGGAGCTCTTTTCTATCACCTCTCAAGTGCCTACTCAGGTGCCTAGAATATATGAAGAGTTCAGTAAATATTTTTGAACAAATGCATAAACTAATGAACTGTGGTGCCTTCTTGCCTTCCTGATTAATTTAAACAATTACAGCATGCTATGATTTGGCCATATATATCAACATGACATTGAATTCAACAATTTGAGTTAATTAAAATAATAATTAGCCATTTTTCTAAGTCTTATTGTCCTGGAACTTATTTTTAAAATTATCTATAAGCTTTTACTTCCTCTTTTAATGTTTCTATTTTGTCTATATTCTTCTTCTTAGGATTCATATTTAAATATATGTTTTCCACCATTGCTAGTTTGGGGATTCATTTCTGTATGGATTGATGTTGACATTATAGGAATTCACACTATCTCAGCTTGCCAGGTACTAAATTCACAGAATAACTTTCCTCAAGTGGATATAATCTATTCTTTGGTATTCCTTTTAATGTGACACTACTGATAGCAAAAAAAATACCTTTAGAGAATGTAGAAGAGTCAGACTCAGCTTGTTCTTATACTAATTGCCCCCATAGGCTATAATATTTTTATTCATATACTGAGTAACCTTAAATGTTAATGTAGGATTTTTAAATGTCCTCCAGAGGCTACCTCTACTCTTTACAGTTACTTTATTTTGGCATTTTTGCTTTGTTCTCTCCAATTCTCTTTCTTCTTTGCTATCTCATTTTGAGGCTCTTGAATGCTTCTGATATTTATTGCCTGGTCTTTCATCTTCTCACCATATATATTTTGTTCTTACCTTTTCCTTGAATGTTTGCTTCTGATTCTGTCTTTAATGATTGATCCTATAGCAACTGTAAGCAAAATGCTATGTTTATTTCTTCTGATTAATAAACCAACCATTCACATTGTCTTTGGTTCTTGTTACTTTGAGAAGCTTCTTCTTCTTTTGTTTAAAAAAAAACAAAAACAAAAAAATAAAAAAAGGCATATAGACAGAAATGCAGAATTCCTATAGAAACATATCCAAAGTTCCTCACCTGAATAATCAATAATAACATGGAACATAATGGAGTTACTATTTTTTTAATTGTTCCCCAAAGGGGTCACATAACTTCTACTATTCTAAATTCATAGAAAAGAATCTAAAGAATTACATACATTGAGTACTTAAATTATATCCATTAATTCTCTCACAGAGGATCTCAGTTGAAAAAGTTAACATTCATTTCTTTGTTTTTATTAGTACATTTTTAAAAAAATATTTTATTTATTTATTCATGAGAGACAGAGAGATAAAGAGAGGCAGAGACACAGGCAGAGGGAGAAGCAGGCTCCATGCAAGGAACCCAATGTGGGACTCGATCCTGGGTCTCCAGGATCACCCCCTGGGCGGAAGGCAGGTGCTAAACCACTGAGCCACCCAGAGATCCCTATTAGTACATATTTTTTTTTAATGATAAAGTTAAAAGAAAATTCAGAAAAGCAATAAAACCACTCATCTCTGTCTGCATATCCTTTGTAATCATTTCAGTCAGTGTGCTCAATATACAAAGGAATGTCTTCCTCTACTTTCTTTGGTAAAGATTGTAGGTTTATATGCACAACTGGGTTGAAAATTTCTTCTACTAATTTATCTTTTACAAAAATTATAACCATTAATATATATTTCCTGAATAAATTAATAAAAAAATCAAACAAGGTCATTAATTTTCTAATTTTACACTATTTTTCTTTAGTAAGGAAACAAATATTCAATAGAAATATACTGAGCTCCTCCATAGGCACTCTGTGGAGCTAAGTAGAGTAAGGAACATAACAATGAATGTCAATGTAAACTCAAGAACCCTGCATTCATGTTTCGATCACCATTTCATTTAGAAACAAGATATACACAGCTGGCTTATCAACATGTATTATAAGAAGAATATGAACTCAGGAAATCTTTACTCTTTTTTCCTTTCACTATTTCATTTATTGAGGAACTACAGTTCTTATTAAACTACAGCATAGTAATAATAGTAATAATAATAATAATAGCAATGAGTATTTACAGACTTTATTATTTCCTATGCATTATGCACATATTGGATTAAGTAAATTACACCCGAGAAAGTCCTGTCATATCTGCCTTTGACTTCTTTTATCTCATTACACATCAATGTAAGAATTAAAAAGAAAAAAAAGGAAAGGAATACATTAATATATGTGTAACTGATAATAAATTCTAACATTCCAATCAAAGAGTATATGTTGTAAGCTATGCTGTTCAACAGAAATACTATGTAAGACACAAATGCAAGCCACATATACAATCCTAAATTTTCAAATAGGCACATTAACAACAGTAAGAGTTAAAATCAATTATATATCTGATTTGATATAAATAACCAACATGTTATCATTTCAATATATAATTGACTTAAAAGTGACTGAGATAATTTACAGTCTTGTTTTCATACTACATCTTCAACATCTGGTGTTTATTTTACATAAACTAAGTATTGTTATTCAAACTAGACACATTTCAAATAACCAACATGTGAATAGTGGCTATTGCATTGGACACCACAGCTCTATGAGAAGTCATTAGAAAAGTGAATTTGTTTTTCCTTCAGTAATCATATGATTTTACATCACATCATAACATGTGGTTTATATATGATTGTATTATAATGCATACTATATGGTGTACATATGTGGGTGTTTTTAGGTGTGTGTATACATACATATGTGTGTACATATATTATGTGTATACATAGAGATATTTCACAAATGAAAGTTATGTGTTTGCATATAGATATGTATATGCAAATCAGTTTACATCTACTACTCAATCTAAAAAATGCAGCAATCAAGTGGTTTTTCTTTTTTTCTTTTTAAAGAAATAAAAACCTCAATCTAATTAATGCTGAAAGGAAAAAAATGGCTATGTCAGTGTATTGGTCTTCATCACAATGCCCACATTTAAGATATTTACAAAAGGTAGGTTAAGCATATGTAAATTTTTCCTTTTGTAGTGAGATTAGATTGTGGTTCTCTATCAAGGACAATTCATCACCACCACCACCCCTGACCACCTAGGACATTTGGCAACATTTGGAGACATCTTAATTGTCAAGATTCAAAGGGTGCTTACTGGCATCTAGGGAGTAAAGGTCAGAGACACTATTAAATATCCTACAATGACCTGGACAAATGGAGGAGGTCATGGAGAAGACTTGACCGCTAGTTGACTCACTGGGACAATTGAACTTTCCCCAGCCACTCCCCTGTCCTTGGAATGTCCATTTCACTGGCCTTTCCCATTCTCAGAAGCTGCCTCAAATATACAACTTTGAGATACAAATGTGTTATTGAGACTTTCTGCATGGTATATACGACTTAACCTGGTGAAGTCCTCTATATAAATTTTTGCAAGGTTTGGGAGGCAGCTACAGAGATCTTACTGCCACAAAGACAAACCTTGTTAAGTTCCTTTGCTTCTTAAAATTGCCACCTACCAATCTGAAATGGTCTGTCTCCTTTTTGGTTTCTCCTTGTCCTCTGTGTATGGGGACAGGTTGTAATTCAACACCTGGTCAGGCAGGCAGGAGACTGAAGAAATGGGTCTTGGAAAGGGGGACAGGGAAATCCCAAATTGACCATTGAACTCTATGTGGGGAGGAGTGGCCTGTGTGTTAGATGTTTGTGGACCACATGAGGACATGAGGGTTGTCCTGAATGTGCCAGCTGGTCTAATGTAATTGTCTGAGAAACTACATAGTACTCTGTGGCAAAGAAGGGAGACAAATGGCTACCACAATGGGCACTTCAGCTGGACAAGAATGTTCAGCTAGAGGCTGAAACCTAAGTCAGTGTGTTAAAGAGGAGCTGAGATTGAGGACAGTTGGGTGTTTTATGGTTCTGCCAGCTCCTGGGCTGGCAGATTGGTGGAAGAGCAGGATAATCAGTCAGAGAACTCAATGTGCCGTTTTGTGAAGTTTCTAGAAAGGCAAAGAACGCCTAGAGTAAGATCTGGGCGCTTATAACAAAGTCTGATTAGGATGCTAAGAGATGGACTCTGAAAAAAATAATAAGAGTGAAGGAGAGAATGTTGTGATGATGATTGACGGACAAAATACACTGTGTCATTTGACTCCTAATACAAAGGAAAAATTTAAATAGCAATTACTCCAAATGCTTAGGAGCAAACTTACCTTCTCTTATCTTCTGTGAAGTTGTAATCTTACTATGTCTTTGAAATGTAAACATACGGAGATAACCAAAAGTTTGCCCACAGAAACTGAAGGGAAAAAAAAAAAAAAAAAAAAGAGGGATTGGGGGATTTTTTTAAAATACAGACTGCTGTAGTTCCTCTGCCCCAAATCCACAATCTCATAAGATTACAAACACCAGTAAAAACCTTTAGCCACATAAGTAGGTGTCTGATTCATGGCTAAGGTTTTGAAATGAAATGAAAGTTATGTGTTTTCTGTTTGTATATTTATGCCTGTCTATGGATGCATGTTGTGGTGTGCGTGATGTTTTTCCACTTTTGAAATGTATTGCCAAAATTGATTTGTAAATGTGCTAAGATTTTTGTTTTTTGTTTGTTTGTTTGTTTGTTTACAAAACAGCTAGAAACAATAAAGGTGAAAGAAAATGACTGTCTATAAAAGTAGGTACAAAAATAGAATTTTTTGTTTATATTGGATAAGGAAAGTTATGAAGGACATGTTTTTATTTGTTTTTGTGGTTTGTTAGTTTGTTTTTTGGTTAAAGGAAAAAATAATTTTGCTCTAAAATAAAATGATTGTTTCAAGAATAAAAAAAAATAAAGTGAACCCCAAAAGTTAGATACAGAACGTTACAGATGATCTATGGAAAATGAATACTGAGCAAGAAATCTTATGAAGAGTCAAGCTAAGACTGAAATGAATTAATTTAAGTTAAAAAAGGAGAAGTTTTAGGGACACCTGGGTGACTCAGCGGTTGAGCCTCTGCCTTTGGCTCAGGATGTGATCCCGGATTTCCGGGATTAAGTCCCACATTGGGCTCCTTGCATGGAGATTGCTTCTCCCTCTGCCTGTGTCTCTGCCTCTCTTTCTGTGTCTCTCATGAATAAATAAATAAAATCTTAAAAAAAAAAAGGAGAATTTTAATATCAAAAAAAAGGAGAATTTGAGTATCAAAAGTACACTGATGCAAAATTAGAACTTGGCTTTCTTTCTGTTAAAAAAGTTTTCTTAGATTATTGGTCTGCTCTTAAGTGTAAAGGCCACTTTCAGGCTACCAACCTGAGCAATGCAACCCTGAATAAGGTAGAAGGACCCACAGTAACCCCATAGCTGAATAGGCACAGGCTCATCAGCAGACCCACCTCAAAATATCCATAAGCCCTAGCTGACCAATGGGTTACTTACACCAGGGCGTAGGTATCAAAGAGGGAAAATTCAATACGGTTCCACACCTCCTCACTTTCCCTCTTTAACTACAGCCTTCCACCCTGCCTCATGGCAGAAATTCTCTGCCTTGCTGTCCTGCCTGCAGCTCCCTGGCAATGCAGTCCTTCAACTTCTATCTCCTTTGTTCTGACTCCAGCGATTTTTTTCACTGTCCATGCCACTGGCCTCCACTAGATCAAGTCACCCTACATTTGGTGGCCCCCATCTGATCAGGGGACCCCACATTAAGAAACTGTAAACGAAAGGTTTTTCTTTATCTTAATGAAATTTGCCTAGAAAACTAAGATCCAGTGTCTCTTGTCTTTATCAGGTCTTTGATTACTAAAACTAAACTAAACTAAACTAAACTAAACTAAAATAAAATAAAATAAAATAAAATAAATAAAATAAAATAATAAAAAGAAAGGAAAAAGGAAGAACCTATGTTTTCTCTGTTAAAATAACTGTTTTGTTTCGTTTTGTTTTTTAAGATTTTATTTATTTATCCACGAGACACACACACACACACACACACACACACACAGAAAGAGAGGCAGAGACACAGGCAGAGGAAGAAGCAGGCTCCATGCAGGGAGCCCGATGCGGGACTCGATCCCAGGACTCCAGGATTAGGCCCTGGGCCGAAGATGGTGCTAAACCACTAAGCCACCGGGGCTGCCCCAAAAACTAAGTTTTGTGGATGCCTGGTAGGCTCAGTGGTTGAGAACCTGCCTTCCACTCAGGTTGTGACCCCAGGGTCCTGGGATGGAGTCCCCCATCAGGCTCCTCCCAGAGAGCCTGCTGCTCCCTCTGCCTGTGTCTCTGCCTCTCTCTCTGGGTCTCTCATGAATAAATAAATAAAACCTTTAAAAAATAAATAAAAGAACTACGTTTTGAGCAACGATGTTACTTTTTGCATTTGTTAAATTTCATAAGACATATTGTCAAATAAGAAGTGATGCTAAATTTTTTTTAGAGTTTATTTATATGAAATTCCTAAAAATCTGATCTGTCCTGGCAGTGTTGTCAGTCATAATTTTAAAATGTATGTCACATAATTAATCGAATTCTCTTCTCAATTGTGTTATAATGAACTCTCATAAAATTTTTAACCATGGCCCTTTTTAAGTCTTTAGTCTTTTGTCATTTACAGATGTTGTTTTACTCTGATATTTTGGCCAGAAGTGTTCCTACAAAAGTGCTGCATTTTCAAGGAGATTTGTTAAAAACATTTTGACAAGTATTGGTAACTTGATAACTAAGTAAATTGGTAAATCGATAACTAAGAACAATTTGCCTTCACATGGGAGGTACAATAAACCATTCAAGGGCTTCCATGGGGCTATCTTCATAGCCCCCCAACATATCAACATGTCATGGAACAGTAGCCCAAGACCTGTCCCTGTCCTCCTTCCCACATCTGTAAAATGGGTCCATTCAATTGACAATATAAAGCTGACATCTGAAGACTTGGCTCTGCTGCAGGACTCTGGAATGTCTTCAAGGGAGAAGATGGGTGGTGAACCCACAGAAAATTTATGGTCCAGACCCTGCCATAAGGTTTTGGGAGCTGTTTGGTTGGGTAAGAGGCACGTTTGCCTCAGAAATTGATGAGATACAGTTTAACCAATCCTTACAAATGTCAGGGAGATACAAGCCTTTGTAGGGATTTGGGGGCTTTCAAGAAGTTTTTTTACCACCTGGCACAGTGCTTCCATCCCTTATGCTGCATGGTAAAGAAAGGACACAGGTAAGATTGTGGTCAGAACAAGAAGCCACTTTTGAGAAGGCAAAAAAGTTAATGAAGCAGATTGAAATTTAGGGCATCTCCCCAACAGGGTTACCATTTGAATTAGAGGTGTCTGACTCGAGGA
This sequence comes from Canis lupus familiaris, assembly GCF_011100685.1. Taxonomy (NCBI): domain Eukaryota; kingdom Metazoa; phylum Chordata; class Mammalia; order Carnivora; family Canidae; genus Canis; species Canis lupus. The sequence goes on from NC_049224.1 coordinate 83,569,557, forward strand.
GGAATGGGTCAGGCACTATGACAGAGGACAAAGGGGAGGGTGCCCCTCATGATGAGGAAGCAGAAGGCCAGCTGAAGGCAAAGCACAAGCAGACACTCCTCAACCCCACCCCCACCCCTCACCCTCAGGTGGAATATGTGTGACATTCCTCAGACACTCCTGGCTACCCTAAAGCTAAGGGAAGGGAAAAACAAATGGTTAATTGAGAGACATCACAGTCCTGCAAGATGTGAATCTCCCCGAGTTTACAAAATGTCTGTGATTTATAAGAAAAAAAGCATTTTTATCAATAACTTAACTTCTAGAGGGAAACTCCCAACTATCTTAATGCTGATACTTTACTCAAGGGAAACTTGACAATGGCAAGGCCTCCAGTATCCTATGAGTCTTAAACTCATAGGATATGAGTTAAATTTTCATATAAAAATCCTTTGGGGATCCCTGGGTGGCGCAGCGGTTTGGCGCCTGCCTTTGGCCCAGGGCGCGATCCTGGAGACCCGGGATCGAATCCCCCGTCGGGCTCCCGGTACATGGAGCCTACTTCTCCCTCTGCCTATGTCTCTGCCTCTCTCTCTCTCTGTGTGACTATCACAAATAAATAAAAATTAAAAAAAAAAAAATCCTTTGAAACCTCCCTCTTCCTTACCTCCCCCAATTTCCAAGTATGTGATCAGTCACCCCTCACAACCCCAGGGCAGCAGCTCTTTCTGCCCACAGGTCCTGTCCCCCCGCTTTAATAGAATCACCGCTCTGCACCAGACATCTCAATAATTCTTTCTTGGTTGTTGGCTCCAGACCTCACCTACATTCCAAAGCTACATCAATAGGATTTTGGTCCCAGTCCTCGAAGGGAGCAAAACCCAATATATCCTCATAAAGCAACAGTTCCTAGCAGTGTACACCCCTTCAGGCAGAGCCTCTCAGAGACAAATGAACCACAGCTGCCAATGAACTGAACTCAGAGTGTTTGGCTAGTGATCACTCATGATCTCCAGCCATTAATCCTTTACACTGACCGTTGGCCTGTTCTAAAGAGATTTATCCTATGGCTTGGACCACGGGAAGCTGAGATGTAGATGATTTGTAAATGGGAGCTTGTGGGGTCAAGATGTATGGAAGAACATTTGGGAGTGCCTGTAAAAATCTGAGGCAATCCTCACTGTCTTCCACATCCTAGCTCCTAAGGCACTGACACTCGCAATCAAGAAGCTGATGTCCTCAGGTACAAGCCCTAACAACTGGCCGTTTAGTAGATACAGCAGGTTGGGTAATGAGAGTGGCCAACATGAAACCAGGATGAAAGAGCATATGGCCAAGGATGCTGGATTGCCCTTAGAATATAGGGACTTGATTAACACGGTAACAACATGTCAAATGATTTAAGTAATACCCAAGGCAACAGCCAAAGGAGTCTGGGGCCGTCCACCAGAGTTCTCAACTGATAAGAAATACGGAAATTGATTATATCGGCCCCGTTTCTCTGAGAGAGTTTTCTAAACGTGCCCTGTTTTATGTGGACACTGCATCTGGCCTAACCAACCTTGCCCTTTGTGCCCTACACTGGGCTGCCACTATTAGGGCATTAGAATAGTTGACAGTCATGTATGGATATCCTCATTCAATAGACAGTTATCAGGGGTCACATTCCAAACATCGTAACATGCAAGACCGGGCAAAAGAATAGGACATAAAGTGGAGGTGCCATTTCCCCTGTAATCTGTAAGCAGTGGGGCTGGCAGAAAAGAAATATGGATGATTAAAACAGCAGATTAAACTACTCACAGGTAAAATTACTTTAACCAAGTAGACCAAAGTACTGTTCCAGGCTTTAATACACTTAAAAGTCAACCAGTAGGTCCTATTGCCCCAAATGCAGGCTGGAAACCCTTGCTGAGGCACCCGATACTATAAAGATATGAAAGTCCCAGGAAACAGCCATTGTCCTGTCATCACCATGGATCAATGTGCTATGCTGCTGAGAACATCAAGTCCCTTCATGCCTGGGAAGGGAATTATCTACTGTAATTTACACTGCCCGGTTGGGTAAATTACATCACCCCGGGGTAAGGAGAACCACTCAGTCTCCACTGGGTTCTTGCTGTCGTGCTATAAGCCACACCAATTGAAACACATTATATGTGGCTTGGAATATGCACCATTAAAAGAGGGGAAAAGATGGAGATTTTGGTCTGGCATATCCTACCTCCAATTCACCCTTTCCTGCTTGACAGTGCTTCCTCTTCCAGCCAACATGAATGGGATGTACAACCATGTCAAGTTCCTAAAGCTGCCAACCTCTCTCTCCTCAAGGCCAAGTGAGCACATTCTATTTCCCACTAGTATGATCATTTGGCTGCTGTCTTTATTCCCTCAGTTGGCCTGGAGGACGCTATAACCCTTACTAAATTCACCCAGCAAGCCTTGAATGATAGCCAATAGTCTGTCCTTACTGAACACAGAAATGTCTCTAATGAGAACAACTCTCCTCCAAAATAAAATGGACTTGGACATTATTATTGTCTCGAAAGGAGGCATTTGTGCCATTATCCACACAGAATGTTGTGTGTTCATACCTGATATTTTAATGTGTCATCTTTTTAAAATCACATAAAGACACAGACACGCCATGAGCGATTTTACCCCCAGCCTTGGGGACTTAGTAGTAAATCAATGGTTCAGATCATGAAGCTCTTGGTGGAAATAGTTATCAGTAATTTGGGGACCTGTTGTCTTAACCTATGATTTCTCTTTCAAGGGCCTGTATTACTGCTTGACATCTGCCTCCAAGTGCAGCCACATAGGCACCAAATGAGCCACCCTGATGCTAGTGAAATGCTTTGCTGTGAGCTCAGGGCGTATTATGAAAGAAAAAGTCATGTGAAATTGGTAGAGCCAATCGCAAAGGGCAAAATGTCAGAGGAGGTCATCAAGGAGACGTGACTGCTAGTTGACCCTCAGGCTGGATCCAGACAGTCGGGAGGTCCCTACCCTTCCCCTGTCCTTAGAATGTGTGTTCTGCTCACCTGCCCCATTTCCAGAAGCTGTCCCCAAAATACAGCCTTGAGTAGAAATGTGGTGTTGAGACCATCTGGATGGTATATGTGACTGAGCCTAGTTAACGCCTTTACATAAAACTTAATGTTTGGCAGACAGGTGCAGGGATCTAGTAATTTTCCTTTGCTTATTAGGATTGCTGCCTGGTAATCAGGAGGGGCCTGACTCTTTTCTTAATCTCTACTTATCTTCCGTGTACAGGGCCGGCTTGCAAACCAGCAATAGGCCTCTGTTAACAGGGAATGTTAAAAACAAAGAATTACCTGGGGATGCCTGGGTGGCTAAGTGGTTGAGCATATGCATTTGGCTCAGGTGATCCCGGAGTCTCTGGATCAAGTACCACATCAGGGTCCCAGCAAGGACCCTGCTTCTCCCTCTACCTATGTCTCTGCCTCTCTCTCTCTGTGTGTGTGTCTCTCAAGAATAAATAAATAAAATCTTAAAAAAAAAAAATTTCTGGCCCAAATGTCTCTAGTGCTAAAGCTGAAATAGTGGTTTGGAGTCTATGTGCTGCACAAGATGAAATTATAATATTTTGTTATGATCATCACTTGAAAGGTGAAAACACAAACTCAGAGATTGTAAGGAGTCTGCCCAAAATCCCAATAGCTTTTGAGTGGGAGAGTAGGGTCAAATTCAGACCTACCTGAATCATATCTAGAGCTCTTCCCCTTACCCCACAAAACAGGGCCGCTCATATTCCTTCATTAAAGGTTAAATTTTTTTGTTTCCTTTTGTTTGCAATTCTCAGTTCTTGACAAACTTGTACTTTTTGTGAAACCCAGAAGAAAAATAAAAAGGAATTACTTTCAAAATAAAATAAAAATAGAAAGAATTCGAAATACAACCCCCCCATTTTTATTAGTAGAAACAACAGATAATATTAACCTGTTCAAATACTGTATAATATTATACAAGTTTTTTTGAAGTTTACTCTTTACTCTCAATTTCTTTACTTCTATTGTTGCTGACCAGTATACATTTCAGGGACAGGGTAAGCTTCAGACCACAATTTCGGTAGCATTGCGATAAAGCACATCAAAAATTATACTTTTTAAATTAAGAACAAAATGTAAAGATTATTAGATCAATTACAGTTTTTTTTTAAAGAAATCTCAGTTTTAGGGGTGCCTGGGTGGCTCAGTTGGTTAAGCATCTGCCTTCAGCCAGCTCCTGATCTTGGGGTTGCCTGGCATTGGGCTCCCTGCTCAGTGCAGTCTGCCTCTCCATCTCCCTCTCCCTCAGTCAGCCCCTCATCTCCACTCGTGCTCTCTCTCAAATAAATAAATAAAATCTTTTTAAAAAAAACAAACAACCTCAGTTTTATTTTAGAGCAGTGTTCTTCAATTCACTCAAAAAGTAGTTTTATCCAAGAAGAAGAAAGGAAAAAATAAGATTTATGTAGTTATCAAAATACACCTTACAGTAAGTACAGTGTTCGAAAAGATGGCTCCTTTTCTAGAAGTATGGAATGTGACAAGAGAGAAAAAGGGGATTTTTGAAATATAATTTGCTTTAAAAATGGAAGACCTCTGAACAGTTCTTCCAAAGCAGCAACAAATACCTACAGCCATAAAAACAATGCTAATTTTTAGTTACATTATGTACACTTTGCTTTCTCATGTTATTCTACTTAACAACATTAAATTTCAGTTAGCTGTAGTCTCATTGTTCCTTTCTCTTAGAAATTCACTATGTGCCCATTAATTTTACTGTCATGGACTGCACATAGCCATTAATACTGGACAAGTTTCCGTGAGAAGCTTCATACAGCATTCACATTGTTCCCGCAGAATTGACAAAGCCTCTTCAGAATCATCTGCTGGCACTGTCACAACCACTAAATCAATATTACCTGGGCATATAAAGGTAATTTGATTTTGTGAATATTTTAAAGGATAGAAGACTAGATTTTATGATGGATGATCATTATGGACCAAATTGTGTCCCTCCCCCCAAAATGTGTATGTTAAAGTCTTAATCTTTTGTACCCCAGATGTGACTCTATTCAGATATAGGGCCTTCAAAGAGGTACTCAGGGAAAATGAGGTCACAGCGGTGAGACGTGATGCAGTATGACTGGTGCCCTTGTAGGAAGAGATTAGGACACAGACGCTTGTGCACACAGAAAAGACGTGTGAAGGCGAGGCAGGAAGGCAGCCATCTGAAATCCAACAAGAGAGGCCTCAGGACAAATCAAACTTTCCCAACACCATGATCTTGGACTTCTAGACTTCAGAGCTGTGAGAACATAAATCTATATTTAAGCAACTCAATCTATGGTATTTTGTTATGTTAGCCATAGCAAACTAACACGGTGATTTATTTAAATTTTTGAGCAAATGATAAAGAAAAAAATATCACGCAAGTCATTAGGCCTTTTATATTAGGCAAACATTGGCAATGGCTTAAAACCTGGCCTTGTGCTTCTTCAAAGAAGGTCACTATAGAGGAGCCTGGGTGGCTCAGTTGGTTGAGTGTCTATCTCCTGATTTCTGCTCAGGTCATGATCCCAGGGTCATGGGATCGAGCTCCACGTGGGATTCATACTCAGCACAGAATCTGCTTGAGATTCTCTCTCCCTCATGCTCATGCATGGGCGCTCTCTCACTCTAAAAATAAATAAATAAACCTTAAAAAAAAGAAGGCTACTAAATGCACCCCCCCCCCCCACACACACACACAAATAGAAGCAGATACTTAAAGTCAAAATATTCTTTAAAACATTAAATATATTTTAAAGTGCATTGCCAACATGAATCACCTCACCAATGATTTGTCATTCTAATAGGGAAAACATTAAATCCGAAATAGCACTCAACAAATTCAAACAAAAAAATGTAAATAATGTGAACAGGAGTTACAGTAAGGAAAAATTTGCCAAAATAAAGTCAGCAGTGTAAAATACTGGAATTGTGTGGTTTTATGGAACATTTAATAACAGATAAAACTACAATTGACTAATTTGTTGGATATGTTTAAAAATGACCCATCATCAATTTAATCCACTGATTTAAAAAGTATATATAGTCTTCATGTTGGCAGTGAAGTGTTTTTTTTGTTTTGTTTTGTTTTGTTTTTTCTCTTTTATACTTCTTTTCTGAATTTAACTCTCTGGAGTTAAATTTGACAAACACTCTCTGAACAAATGACTTTTTGGAAACAGGTTTTAATATAAAAATATATTTCTACTGATGTAATATGTAAGACCTTAATGAAATATCAGAAATTGTATTATTCACGGTTTAAAAGATTTGTGTTGAGTAATAAGTAGTGGAAAACTGGTACAGTCTGAATATAAACAGAAAAAAAGGGCACAAAAACAGAGAAAGTTATCTACACTGATGACTCCATAGGCAAGGCCAGTGTTTTCATTAATTGGATTTTCTTAATTTAATGTTCTTATGTTGCGAAGGAGCAAGAAGACTACATTTTAGTATGAATTTAATTGTCTTAGCAAAGCCAGACCGAAAACCACATGTAATCTAATACAACACCTGTATGTTAGGAAATGACTCTTCCTTTTTAGGACAAAGCTACAAAGATAAAACATTAAAACAATTCAAACATCACAACTTTTAATTTCACTGCCTATGCTATCCCTCAGCTCCTCTTCTTTGAAACATTTTAAATGAGCCAATATCTAATTATTATCCTGGCATTTTAAAAAAAATGGGAAATTAATTCATCTATGCCAACAAGAAATATACCAATTTTATAATGTCCTTACTTTGTTGTAAGTATATTTTAAGCACAGCTAGATAAATACCATAAAACACCAGAACTACAGAACTAAGACTGTCAGGCTCAGTATCACAGCTGTTATCAGATATCTAAACTGACATTGATGAGATTATTTTGCCTAAATTTGGTAGGATTTAAGTTTAAATACCAGGCAGCTTTTATACAAGAGATGCTATTTGTACAAGAAAAATTATTTGCGGGGTGCCTGGCTGGCTCAGTCAGTGGAGCATGTGACTCTTGATCTCAGGGTTGTGAGTTCAAACTCCGCATTTAAGGTAGCTATTACTTTAGGAAAAAAAAGACAAATTATTTGTTCCAATACGGCTTCATTTCTCCTATCAAGTGGCTTTCAGTGCTCATCATTAATAACTTACAATGTTCACAAATGACATTTTTTGAGCAATTAGCAGAGACTGGATTTCACATGTTCACAATATCCAAACAGAGGACACCTGTTTCAGTGTGAATTTTGTAAAAGGCATTCCTGCTTTCGATTTTTCTCCCTGACTTCCTCTTATTTTGTTTCTGGATTAATATTATGAGATTTGAGCACTCACTTTTTGGAACCATAGTATATTAGCAGCAGCACTAGTTAAATTGTAAACTCTCTTCCTAAGGCAATGAGGCACAATGCAAAATAATTAAAAGATCCATTTATAATAGCTTTGAGTTTCTGCTCTGCTAAAGACTAACTAAAACAATCATTGTGAGTTATTTAAATAGATATTCCAGGGGCTTTCATCTAATGCTGTCTGTTGATTTCATAGATTTACATAGTGGGCCTAAGAATATGTATTGGAAAAAAATCTCAACACTAGTTATTGACTAGGCACAGATTAGCTTCCTAGAGTCACACCATAGAATTCAGAATGATTTTGACATTTTTGAATTGTGGGTGGGCTTAAGTGGTGAAAAACCTTGAATCATATTTTCTATGCTGATCCAAGAGATTCAGGGAGACGTTTATTCTCTTCCCTCCTTTCTACTTAAATAGTGACTATATATATATAACATTCCCAAGTGTTGGGGTCATTGGGAAAAAATACACACACATATATAAAGGATACACACATATATATATAGGATTATATGATTTATATTATATGATTTTTCATATATATATAAATATATTATTTTTTTCTGGCTGAAGCTAATCTACATCATCTATATTTTTTATTCTGCTGCACTTCCTCATCCCCCAGAAAGATATTCTATTATCAATCTCCATCTCATTTATATATAGAATTTCTGTGCCTTCATGTTCTTATATTCACTTTTCCCATATGTATTCATCCATTCATTGAATACTTCTTGAGCACTGACTATGTGCTGAACACAGTGTCAGGCACCAGAGATGCAGTGATTGCAAGGACACAGTCTCTGGTTTTATGTTCTAGTGTGTGTGGGTCTGTGGACAAGTAAATAAGCAGATTCACAGTGTGGTGTTTGGAATGGCAACATTGACATCATGTGGGAGGATGTTAGAAATCCAGAATCTCTGGTCCTACCACGGATTTCCAAAAATCCTATCTGATCAGATCCACCAGTAACATGTATGTACAAACAAGCTTGAGAAGCATTGCAGCAGAGAAAATGAAGGGACTTAACCAAACTTGATAAATATTCACAGGTCTCTACAACCTAAATTTTTTTTTTCTAGACCCACATTCCTGTCACGCCAGATTTCTCAATTCAGACCTTTTCTCCATTTCCCCAGTTTACACTTCCATCAATTGTATTCTTCATCCTTTCTTGAAATACACTTGTTGTTGTTGTTGTTGTTGTTGTTGTTATTGTTTTTGACACCTTTTAGTTTTCTGAGTTTGTCTCTAAATCTAGACTATACCTGTCAAGGTCCTTCTTGAATAATACTAGTAGCAGTAGTAAGAATGATGTCCATGAACTCTGGTTGAGCACATACCATGTGCCAAGCATTCCTCTGAAAGCTCTACATTTATCAGTGCATTTAAAACTCACAACCCTGTTTTAAGAGGGAACTGCTAGTATCCTCATTCTGCAGATGAGGAACTGAGGCACAGAGAGGTTTAATAATAATTACCCCATTACAAAGTCTTTCTCTGTTCTCTTAATGGGATACAAGCCATTCCTCTACCCTGCACCTGTCCTAAGGAACTTGTTACTCCTCACTAATGGCCATTTCCAGATTTCTCTTATTATACTTCCGCTACACATAAATCTCCTCTGAGACCTAAATATTTTACCTCCACTGGCACAATTTCCACTGGATTTACAGCATTGTAAAGGTTCATATATTATTGCAGGACTGCCTCATTTAATATTTGAGACTCTTGTGTTTCCGTGCATCAAATAATATATGTTAGAGATAGAAGAAAAAGTATGTGAGACAGGGTTAACTTAGCCATGTTGTTGCAACAATGAATTAGATGCTGCTTTAGGAATTATTTTAGTTTGCTTTCTGTTCCTTAGAATGAAATTTTTTTTTTTCTTAGAATGAAATTTTATATCAATCTCAACCTTTTGCTTTCACTTATTTTTTCTCACTCATTAATGCTTTTTCCAAATCACTTTGCCTCACCTCTTTATGAAATCCAATTAAAATAAATTATCCCACACTTTGTGTGGTTGAGTTGGCTGAGAGAATGTAACCCAATAACTCAATAATGCCCTAAAGAATGTAACCCAATAAGGTGCTCAAAATCTAATAGAGTGAACACATTCAAACAGATTACTGTGCATATCATTAGTGAGGAGACAGAGTCAGATACAGTGTACAGCGTGGTTTAGGAGAGGGAGTGATGACATCTAGTGATGACTTTCTAGAAGAGAGATGGAGCAAATCCTGAAAGTCTGTGAAGGTGTTGACATTTAAGCTAATGTTGAAAATGAAAGCTAATGGTAGCTATACATGCAAACAGGCACATCAAAGGAAAAATAACAGAATACATCAAATTATGCATAGAATTATGTGATAACAAGTGATCAACGTCAAGGCAGATAAAAATACAATGCCCTTGAACAATTATAACATATATTGCAAAGAATAAGAGTTATATGCAAATTTACTTTATATGGATGGGAACAATTTTCATGGAATAATATATCTATGTAAGTTTAGCTTATTGCAAAATAGTTTAAAAAATACTTGATATAAAGTTTTCTATACTATTGGTAGACAATTTGGTGTATATATATTTTGTTGTTGTCATTAACATTTGAGTATTAACATTTGAGTTAACTCTATTTGTTAGGAAGTTATCATTCTTTTCCCTTTGTCTTGAGTTATCTCATACCTATCCATATGAATGGGAGGACAAAAGCAAATGAGCCAGGTATTATGAAAAAAGAGTTATATTATTTTGAAAAATGAATCTCATCCTAAGAAAAGAGAGCTGGCCATCTTACCCATGAAAAGTACAATATTAAAATATAAAGCATAACAATGTCTCATGTAAAATATAATTATTTATATATTTTGATGATACATTATCATTTTAAACTTAGAGCAATAATTCATTGAACAAAAAAGTAACAAAAAAAGAAGGCCCTAGCTCTCTAATTAAACCATATTAAATATACAAATATTTAATATATTTTAAAAGGTAGATTTTCAGCTCTACATATCTGAGGAATTTGGATGGTTCTAGGTTTATATACAAATTTTATTCAAAATTTATATACGAACATGTTGAGCGACAGTGCTGTGATTTGAACCCGGGCAGTTTTTGCTCTAGAGCTCATTATTACTAATAAAGTATAATTTTGGCATTAAATTGAATCCCCAAAATATAGTGTGGAAGTTTGGATGCAAGCTCATTAAAGATGACATTATTTCCTTTGTTCAGAGTTTCTTTTTTCAGTTGACAATATATACATATATTTCATAATGATAATTGTTTCTAAATCCCAATGATTAAATTTCATCATCCATAGTTATGTTTAGGGAAAATGTTTAATTAAAGATCAATCTTAAGCTCTATCCAGAATATTAGTTAGATATATGTCAAGGCTCAAAGTTCTTTTGATATTCAGTCAATACTGGTTTATTCAGGATTATTAAAATCTTTGATATAACCATTTGATAGGCTTATTTGCTTTTTAGTAGACTTCATTGAAATTTAGTGGGAAAACAATCATATTCTCTTCATACTTTCTGGATTTACTCCCAGACAATAAAAACATATTTTAGTTTTGTACATTTTATATTTCTACTTTTCACTTTAAAAGATAGACATAAAACTTGAAACTCTTTTTCTTCCAGAAGACTCAGCCTAAAATTTTTCCCTTGGTATCTGAATACATACTAGCCTTCTCTCCTGGCTCTCAGGTGGGCAGCTTTGCCTCTCCCCCTTCCTCAAGTAAAGCTGAACTGTAATACATAGGCCTATTTTTTAAGCTCATTGTACCTCAGAACAAAACGTGCACGTGGATGATGCCAGCAAAGGCAGCAAGCAGAGCAGAAATCTAGATTTAATGTGGAACAGAAAGAAGGAAAAATGAGTTAGGTGACATTTGAGAAAATTCAACTAATGCTGGATTTACCCTCCGTTCCAGCATCAGGGTCAGCATTTTTTCTGTAAATGACCCCATAGTAAATAGTTTAGTCTTTGTGGGCCTGGCTTTTGTAATTATGTGTATGAATCCTTGCTTTCCCAATCATCTAGTGAATAAATACACATTGAGCATTAAACGTGTTATTAGCACTTTAATTGCAGCCATGGTAAATAAAGAAGTATTCTTTTTTTTTTCTTCAAATAAAATATTCTTTTTTTTTTCTTCTTTTTTTCTTGCAATTAAGGGAAGAAAAGACCAATTCTCACCAATCAACAATGAAATTATAATATAACTTAAGAAACTCGGTTAAGCACCCTCTGGTTATGTTAGCCCAGGGGAAGCAGGGTGGGGAGGTGTCATAGAATGGACTGAGGACTAGAGGAGTCCTGGAGACCAGGAACAGAACTCTGGCTGCTGCTCAGATCCCTGGATGACAGAGTTCCCTAGGCAGGCAGGGTCATGTGAGTTCGAAATAGACCGCACATTCATAAAAGGCAGTGCATTATAGGTACTAAAAATAATGAGCTCTAGAGCAAAAACTGCCCAGGTTCAAATCACAGCACTGTCGCTCTTCAGCAATGTGATCTGGGGCAAATTACTCAATTTATTCTCCTTCAGTGTTCTCATCTGTAAAATAAGCGTAATTATAGCTCACTATGTGATGGTATTATGGTAAGGACAGAATGTGTTGATATTTATAAACCTCAGAACTATGCAGGTGCTTAATAGCTCTAAGTGTTTCTTCTTATTATTTCTATTACTATTATTATTACTATCATTGCCATTGTTATTACTCTATAAGGATACTAATCTGCTTTAAGCCCTTGGTACATTGATAGAGTCCTGGAAACTTAAATTCATTTTCTTCTGCATCTTTGTTTTGTTTTGTGTTCAATTAATATTTACATGTATGTGGAGGGAGCATTCACATGGTGATTATTAATGTATACTGTATTGATGATTTATTCTTTTTCTTTGCTGTTAGAAAGAGATTGAGAGAAGGAGAAAGGAGAAGAGGGAGACGGACAGAGAGAATAGAGGAGATTTGGGGCATGTTAGGAGAGTCAAACATGCTGATCTTGTATTTCCTTCCACCCTCCCTGCCAAAGAAGAATGATTTCCTAACCACTACTAACTAACAAATGCAGCATGTAAATGCCTGACAATCCCTTCCAGGATAGTTCTTTACAAAAAGCACTGCTGATTTTGCACTTCTGATTTTAACAAAAGTAACTATTACTTGATGGGACTTATTTTCAAGAAGCAAAATACCATTTTTGCATTAATATACTTAATTTTACCACTTGCGGAATTTATATACCCCTAGCTATATACAATACCGGAATAGTCCTATTATCATTATAATGAGGAGTAATGGTAATACAAAAATAACAGTTAATATATGGTTAGAGTTTATTTTTTTATTCATTTTTATTTGGTTAGATTTTAAAGCTTATATAGAATGATAAATATACCTCATAAAATAACGCATACATTTTTCTTTCTTTTCTAAAATCAAAAATTAAAGCTTCTCAATGGGCTGTAAAAGCCTTTTATTATTTTTCAAATAACAGAATTTTTATTCAGGGGCTCCCCATATACACAAATTTACTTTTTGAGCAAATTTCACTGCCATTTGACTTCTTCAAGGGACAATGTCCAATGTATCACGAAACTTCCTGGTCTACTTGGAGAAAAATGCAAGTAAAAGCAATTTTTGTTTTGTTTTGTTTTGTTTTTCCATCTGCGATGATTCTTTCCCTTTTTTTATGGTGGTGAAGGGTTAGGGGTTATGATTTGCATTATTCCATTCCATTCCATTGTTCACTATAGAACCGTGCAGCTCAGCATCCAACCTTTCAGCTCAGCAGCCAAGTAACAATGTCATTGATTGTCAATATAGAAAGGCTTCTGTTCAATCAGAAAAGATTTAGTAAGCATGTAAGTGATAAGTATTTATTAACTATGAGAGAACTGAAAGTCAACTAAATCATGGACCCTGCCCTCAAAAAACTGACAGTCTTAGAAGGGTCAGACATTTATACGATGTATATATAAGCATGAGATACAAACAGTGCTTTAAATAAGTTTTTTCTTTTTAAATATTTTATTTATTCATGAGAGACACAGAGATAGAGAGAGGCAGAGACACAGGCAGAGGGAGAAGCAAGCTCCATGCAGGGAGCCCGACATGGGACTCGATCCCAGGTCTCCAGGATCAGGCCCTGGACTAAAGGCAGCGCTAAACCACTGAGCCACCCAGGCTGCCCTAAATAAGTTTTTAATAATGTGTTTTGTAAGTGTGACAGGATGACTCTGACTCATGATTTGAAGGAACAGCACTTAGCAAGTGCATCATAGATATTGGTAGCAGAGATTGATAATATAACAACTGGTCATGGCTCTGTAGCAGCTTGGATGTCCTCATCGCCTACCCCAGAACAAACATTCATTCTTCGGTTACTTTATCATGCTGGCAACTAGAAAAACTAAGGAAAGGGATTCAGAAGGCTGAAAGTAAGAGACTGTTTTAGTTAGCTTGGGCTGCTGTAACAAAATATCACAAACTGGCATTTAAACAGCAAGCATTTATTTCGCATAATTCTGAAAGATAAGAAGAAGTCCAAGACCAAGGTACACTGGGCTCTTGATGAGGGCTTTTTTCTTGATTTGTAGACACATCTTGATGTATCTGCACATGGTAGAAAGAGTGATTGCAAGTTCTCTGGGCTCTTCTTGTGAGGGAACTAATGTCACCATGAGGACCCCACCCTCATGACTTCATTTAAACCTAATTAACCCCAAAGACCCTCACCTCCAAATATTATTACATTATTGGTTAGGACTTTAACATATGAATTTGGGGGAACACAAACATTCAGCTCCTAACAGGGATATTCAAGGAGCTCAGGATAATGACTACCAACTCGTATGAAAATATTTTCATACTCAAAAAATATTTCAATACTTTAAAAACCATGAAAAGCCCATATAACTAGACATAGACTAAATAAACACCCTGTTATATTAAGATAGGCCCCAAAATCTGAATAGGTTTTAGCAGTTACATGTTACATGAGACTGAGAGGAGGCTGGGTTGAGTACCTGAATATGTCATCTGCAATTAGGTCAATTATATAACCATTTCATTGGATCTATACCATCAGTGTAAAAATGATACATTATCATCTCATCATGTTGCTTCTAAATTACATCTTTTAACATCTTAAAAACCTGAATTCTTATTATATCTCTTGCTTTTCCAACTATTTTCCTTGATGATCTACTTTGTGTTTCTTATCTTTCTCATTAATTGTGGCGTAGCATCACAAGGGATAACTCTAAGCACTCCTTTAATTTAAAAAGCTCCAGCTACAGAATAAAGAAGAGTGAGTCTCTTATTCTTAGTCCTTGAAGAACACCTCCCATCAAATAGAATCTGCCACATTAACCCAATGAAGAAGTTCCACTCAATCTCGATGTTGAAATTTGGGTGATAGTAACTCAGAATGGACACAGTAGATAAGTACTTTTTTTCCCTTGTTTTTTTTTTTAACCTTAAGTGTAGTGTAATCTTACATGTTGCCTATTTTTGTTTCTTGAAATAACTGGCGTGAGTCTAAACACAATCACATCTTTTGTCTGTTTTCATTTGAAAAAATATGGCAGAAAGTACTTACTTTATAACACTAGATCTGCAGAACCTATTTCCTTTCCATGTTCAAATGTCATGAATATTTATGAACCCAGAGATGGAAGCAGTAAAATAAAATAAATTGGCTTGAGCCAAACACTATTCTGTGATCTTTTCCAGTTCATTCAACCGACTGCCACTTGACCAAGACCTCACTCAAATGAACTTACACATTAAACTACTCACTGAAAAATTGATTTCCCAAATGTTTTCCAATTACAAAATCACATGGAGTTTCACAGAAGCATTCTGCAAAACAATCAGTAATGGTAAGACTTAATTTTGATAAAAATTTTTAAAAATCCAGTGCAGGTTATTGTCTGTTGCTACTTAGGTCCTCAAACCCCTTCTCAGAGTGTGCTCTTATAAAACTTTGCTTGAAAATGTTGTGTTCTCTTCTTTGTAAGAGAAATATACTTCTCTTGGTGATGTGATTTATGAGGCCTCACTGTGGGAAGAGCATAATTCATGACTCCATTGTCAGGTGTGGCCATTGGACTTTCTTTTTTAGTCAATGAAATGTGGGCAAAAATGATGCAAGTCCATTCCAAGTGGAAGTTTAACTACCCATTTTGTATTTTTGCTAACTCTTGCATTTTCTCTCTACTATGAGAACAGAATGTCTCAAAGAGGGCCTGTTCTTTTGTCTCAAATTCCAGAATGAGGAAATAAATGAAACTAAGACTCAAGAAACTTATACTTGATGGCATACAATATGAGAAGCACACCAGTATATTTATAAGATATGGAGATTGGTGTGTGTTTTTTTAAGTTTTTATTTATTTATTCATGATAGACACACATGAGAGAGAGAGAGAGGCAGAGACATAGATAGAGGGAGAAGCAGGCTTTCTGCAGGGAACCTGATGTGGAACTCAGTTCCAGGACCCCAGGATCATGACCTGAGCCAAAGGCAGGCACTCAGCCACTTAGCCACCCAGATGCCCTGAGATTGGTGGATTGTAAATGAAGCACAACTAATAAAGTCGGTACTGGATATGGGATGCTTTAGTTAGATAAACCCAAACTCTGTGACACCGGCTTGTGAGATTAGGGGGAAGATAAGGACAAGACTGTTACTGAACATTTGAAAAACAGTCATATCATGCTAGAAAAGGAGCAAAATATATTTATTTTTGCTTCAGGTGAAAATTCTGGCTATAGCAATTAAGCAGATAACGTGCTGAATGATTTTTTTGTTAAAGAGTTTGGAATAAGTACTGTTACAGATAAGACTTAGTTGTTATCAGGTACATTTGACAAGCTACTAGAAGAAACAGACTAACATAGGAAAGACTTGGCTGGTTTGTAAGAGGGGGAAAATTAGCAGATCCAGAAATTCCAGTGCTTGCAAAGTGGGAGATGAAATAGGTAAAAGATAAATTCAGTCACAGAGAAAAGACCAAATCCAGGATGGCTTATTATTTAAAAAAAAGAAAAAGAAAAAAAGCAAAATTAAAAAAAAAACAAGTGGTGCTCCTAATTCACCCCTAAAATTCTTTTAGAGGAAAAATGTCTCAGAGTAAAGAGACTGAGGTTGTGGTATTCTCTTTAAAGACCGATAAATGCGAATAACCTATATCTGAGTTTAGAGAGAGGAGCATGCTTTGAAAAAAAATTGGGCGCCAAGTTATTTGGATAATTAACCAGATTGCAATCACATAAATATAAAGCTGGTAAAATTGTTGAGTGAATTATAGTTTCAAAAAAAAAAGTGACCAGCCTGAATTAAAATATATTAAAACTGCTCAAGATATAAAATAACCTGTGGGCTACCAAGTCTCCAGGGCAGAATGAAAGAAAACCTCTCAGGTTTTAAATAATAACCTATAATTTAGGATGAAATAACCTTTAGTTTTAAAGAAAGCACTTCTCAGAGAGTGGAGTCAAGAGCTGAGAACCAAAAGAAGGCTATTCTTATGAACTGGAACTAAGGCCTAATCAAAAACACTCTTTATTCCTAAGATTATGGGTCATACCAGGATCAAGTTTTTATAATTTTTTTAAAAGACATATTTATTTATCTGAGGGAGAGAGAGAAAGCATGAGCAGGGAAGGGGCAGAGGGAGAGAGAATCTCAAGCAAACTCCCCACTGAGCAGAAGCCTGACACAGGGTTCAACCTCACGACCCTAAAATCATGACCTCAGCCAAAATTAAGAGTTGGACGCTCAACCAATAGCGACGTAGGTGCCCCAAGTTTTTATAAATTCCATAGACATAACTGTTACGCGCCTCCAGTTGCTGTTTCTGATTTGGGTTAATCCTTGTCATTTTATCTCTATTTTATCAATATATCTTAAGTGTTTAGAGGACAAATCTTACATTTTTTTCTTTTTCTTTTTTTCTAGATTTTATTTATTTATTCATGAGGACACACAGAGAGAGGCAGAGGCATAGGCAGAGGGAGAAGTAGTCTCCCTGCAGGGAACCTGATGCGGGACTCGATCCCAGGATCCCAGTATCATGACCTGAGCCAAAGGCAGATGCCCAACCACTGAGCCACCCAGGTGCCCCTCAAAGCAGATATTTTAAAGACCATTGCATGTTCCCACAAGCAATCTTATTGTTTTACCCTGTACCAAGAATGGTATCCAGCAAATACCAGTTACCCCTGAAGCCCAAAATAGAAAAACACTTTGAGCAGAGCTTCAGCCACACCAAAGCTGCCAACATGTGACAGAAATATACCATGTTGTAAACCACCGATATCCTGTGGCTGACCTTAACAAGCTGGTGAACAATGGCCTATGCTGCTGGACTGAAATCCTGAAAATTTTATATTACCTTATCCCTTCCAGCTCAGTGCTTATTAATTACTGCCCATTGGAGGTGTTTGCATGAAATCAGAAGATACATTTTTAAATTTCTGGCAACTGTGCCTGCTGTTGTGGCTACTAGGTTCCTTTACCATCAGAAGAAATGTGGGGTCTTTGTTTATCAGAAATATGACTTTCTCCACCAATATCTTCAGCCGTATGGGCTCCTATGGTTTGTGATCCACTAAAAGCATTGTCTTTTTCCAATTTACTCTTGCCTGCCTAGTGGGTAGTAACAGCTTCTTGCTCTCAGAGTGCTCCGGGTAACATCATTTTTCTTTTTATTTATTTTTGTTCCTCGGTCCATCTAATTTCTAACACTTCTAGAATGAATTTCCTATATCAAACTTCTAATTTCATTTAAACATTAGAACTATTTTCCAGATTGCATCTGGAGTTTACAGTGTCTGCTACGTGCTTGCAGAAACGAAAACAAAAACAAAGCAAAACACTTAAACTAAAGTACATCTTGAGGAATGGAAAGGAAGTCAGAGATGGGGAACTAGAACAGGGAAGGATGCTACTCCCTGTCAGGCATGTGTGGTCCTATATATTCAATCAGCCATATGAATCAGGTATCATTCTCTAAATTGTAACTATGTGGACACTCAATTTCAGACCAGTGAAGGGTGTATCTCCAAATTACTCATCATTGACAGGAATAGTATTAAAATTCGTGTCTGTGAGACTTTATAGTATATATTTTTAAGCTTTCAGACTCTTTTAATAATACAAAGATGATAAGATGACTTATTAATTAATATTATACTATAAAATAAGTGTTAATTTGTGCAAAAAGTATACTATTATACAAGGAGATATATAAGGAAGATATGCCCATATACCAATGCAATCCAGGAAAATGTCCTCAAAGATATATTGTTTGTAGTGTATCATAAGATATAAGTAGAATAGGTGTAGAGAAAAAGGAATTTATTAAAATGTATAAGAGCAGCCAGAAAATAAACACAAAGGCAGACTAACTAATATGATTTGCTTTATGAACAATGGCTGGTTGGATAGAAGCTGGCATCAGACTTTTGAGTCATTGGGAGATACAATAAAGTAGAAACATGTGACAGAGACCACTGAGTGTCTTTTAGAGTTTAGCCCCAGTCATGGAAAATGTGAGTCTTTAGAATTTCCAAAGCAGATCAGCAAGTGACAATATGGAACATTGAATGGATCAAAAGAAATTCAAATAGCATATTAGTTGGTATAGTTTTGCATTAATCAAACACTAACTTGATAATGCCCAAATCTAGAGTGCTGCTGGTAGACATGAATATTCATATAATCAAATGCACAGTGTCTAAAAGAGGGTGTAATAGAGATAATCTGTAGTTGTCATAAACATATAAATCTCCTGGGTAGATCTGTGATCTTGAAAAACTAAGATGGAAATTCCACAACTTCTCTAGTAATTCTCCTAGTATTTTGTCACCTAAGTAACTCTTTTTTATACGTAGCTAAAATCTCTTCTGTTTTAATTTCCTATAGGTTTCAGTGGCCGCACATTAATGTGACAAATAACTTCCCCTAACCGATGAGCAGTTATTCTCCAGTTACTCCAGTTATTCTCCATAGCATTGTGGCCCAAACCCACAATGTGTTGAGGTGTCTTACAATCCATTTAGACTACTAAATATGATTTATGCATAATGTGTGTTTATGTGCTAAGCATCTTGAAAACCCTGATTAATGTGTTCTTTCTCATTTATATTATCAGCAAGAGAATCTAATAGGCCTTGAGCATAAGTAAGTTGTGTTATGGGGTGAATTGTACTCACACCTCCAAATCTATATATTGAAGCCCCAACACCCAAGACTTCCAAATGTGACTGTATTTGGAGGCAGGACCTTTAAAGATATGATTAAGTTAAAATGATGCCATTAGAGGGGCTCTTAATCAAATCTGACTGGATACACAGTGAGACACTAGGAATGTGTACACACAGAGGAAAGACCATTTGAGGGCACAGCCAGAAGGTTGCCATGTGCAAGCCAAGGAGAGAGACCTCAGAAGAAGCCAGACCTGCCAATACCTTGATATTGGACGTCCAGCTTCCAGAACTATGAGAACATAAATTCTGTTGTATAAGCCATCAAGAATGTAATATTTTGTTATGGCGGCCCTAATAAGATACTAAAATGTGCAAAAAATACAATAACAAATGCATGTTATTGGCCACTACTTTGGAAAACACTTCCTCAGAGACTTAATTATGGAGTTGATACATGACTCAGCTATTTCAATCCTAGGTATATGCTTAAGAGAAATAAAAACATATATTCACACAAAAACTTCTACTCAGTGTTCGTAGCAGCCTCATTCATAATAGCCAAGGGTGGAAAGAGCCCACATGCGTCCACATAGATTTGATAAAAAGCTAATGGGAAAATTTCATATAAAAATTAAGTGAAACACTAGAAGACAAAATATTAATCTTTGGCTTCTCTCCACACATTAAATATATTTTTAACTTCCCTGAATACCTCCTCTTTAATTTACTGCAGGTTCAGAAAATAAGTACGTTGTAAACAGCATTTCAAAGTGAATTTGATAACTGAAAGTGGTTATCTGTATTGTTAATTTAATTTCAAAATTGTATCTTCAGCATCTATGTACTGAAGTGACACTCTCCAGTAGCAGTCTAAAATTAATGAATTTTTTCCTGAAAAGTTACTTCCAATCATTTGACTTTCTTCTTTATATATGTGATAAATTTAATGTAAACATAAGGCATACCACACATTTAAATTTCATATCACAAGATATAGAATATAAAGTCTTACTTCTATAGAGCAATAGAAAATTCATGAAAACTCAAGTCAAGAGTAAATTTTGTAAATCATCCTTTACTTTTCCATTGCTTCTAATATTTAGGTGTTTGAGTGTATAAATGCTGTGTCTCCAACCAGTTTATAAATTTTTCAAGAATCAATTCCTTTATCATCCACAGCAAAATTAGAAACATATACACTCTTAGTACTCTATAGTCTTTTTGGAAAGAAAGAAAAATAATCCAGATAGCTCATGGAAGTGAATCTGTAAATAATATATATATATATACATATATATTATATATTATACATACATGAATATATATGTATATATATACATATAAATATACACACACACACACATATATATGCATATATAGCAGACTCTCATCATGGTTTGCACCTCACAGTTTGGAATTTTGTCTCAGTATGTTTGATGGTTTCCACAATAATCTGAAAGAAATGGCTAAATTTAATCTTCTCAATTTAATACATTAAGACATGAAAGGAAGTGAATTCAATTTGTGAATTAGTCTGAAATTTCTGCAACTAATGGTGGTGAGTAAACATTATTTTGGATTTTTAATGGGCTTTAGTAAAATTCAAGGTATACCTATGTATCATTGAAGAGCATAGTATAGTGGTTGAGAGGTGAAAGTCTAGCATCAGGCTGCTTCTATTTGAACCCTAACTTTGCCTGTGAATATGAGCAAGTTACCTAACCATTTTGTGCCTTTGTTTTCTCAATTGTAAAGGGACTATATATCATACCTATCTTTCAGGGATGTAGAAGTATTAGATGCACTATCTTTACAAAGGCATGTTGAAAAACCCATAGAGTATATTCTATAGAAGTATTTGTTATGGTGCCTGGGTGATGCAGTCCAGTCTGTTAAGCATTGACCTTTTTTTTTTTTTTAAGATTGTATGTATTTATTCATGAGAGACAAAGAGAGAGAGAGAGAGGCAGAGACATAGGCAGAGGAGGAAGCAGGCTCCTCCCAGGAAGCCTGTTGTGAGACACGATCCCAAGACTCTGGGATCACATCCTGAGCCAAAGGCAGATGCTCAACTGCTGAGCTACCCAGGCATCCCAACCCTCCGACCCTTGATCTTGGCTCAGATCATGATCTCAGGTTCGTGGGATGGAGCCTCTGTGCTCATCATGGAGTCTGCTTAAGACTCTCCCTCTCCCACTTCCCCTCCCCACTATGGGGACACACTCCCCCTCTCTAAAATAAATAAACAAACAAACAAACCTTTTTTTAAAAAAGAAGTGTTAAAAAAATAAAAAATAAATTAAAAAGAAGTGTTTGTGAAATAAGTAAACAAGTAAATAAACAAATAAATACTGTATATATGCAACAATTCCACCACCCAGAAGACAACTCCTTTGTCTTTCATTAAGTTCTGTCCTGAACAAACAATTCAATGCCACATTTGTTAACGTGAAGCATGTGTCACTATAAAATTACAAAATCAAATTTCATATTTTTTAAAATCATTCATAATCTGTTTTAAAGTAAGAAATGATTGCAAATGCTAGAAACATGAACAAGTCACACAGGAACTTAATGGCTCCAATTCTTACATTGTATTCCCTGATGAACAGACCAGTATCAGCGCCTATAGTATCACTCAGATTTGCCAAAAAGACATCTAACCATATCAAGTTCCTTTTTCTGTTTTTACTGATTTTAACACACAAAAATGAATAACTTGATCAGGGTGAAGTATCTACAACAGTGTGAAAATTCTGCTGTTTCTGTCAGAATTTTGCCTCCAGAGGCAAGTCTGTCTACACTTAATCTTTCCTATTTCTTTGGTCTTCTGATCAAAGTGTCTTCTGGCTTTTTTAGTAAATGCATCAATGGTCATTCTCTTTTGATGAAAACCAGTTCACGGACAAATCAAATGTATCTTCCTCTCATCTTATGCAATGCTACGAAGAGTCACATAAAAATGGAATCCAGTTCTAGGATATCAAAGAATCATCAAGTTAAAGGAGAAATTGAGCTCTAAGGGATTAACTTCTTATTGAAAAAAAAAAAAAAAAAAGGATACTGAAGTCCAAAGGAAAAAATTTTTTCCTTGTTATCATTCCATTTGTTATTTTTAGCCTATCCCAGCCCTTCTCCTTAAAGATCTACATGACAAATTGCTTTTAGTAAACGTGGAGATTCTGTATGTGTAGATGTCTGCAAGTACATCATAAGACAATTGAGAATAATAATAAAAAAGACAATCAAGAATACTTGGAATGCCATATAAAAACAATTTTTTTTAACATGTTGGCTTCCATCTTGTCCTAATTATAAATTGGGTTACTACATGAAAGTAACTAAATGTTACCCAAGTTTGTATCCCCCTGTTTAGTATAAATTCAAGAACATTGCATTAGAACTAATCTTCTTAATACTGGAAATAAAATAATATTTGATACTTATGAAATCAGAGTGTTTTGTGGCATCCATTAAAATTGCATATATTTAGCTTAATCCTGCCAAACATAAAGCAGATCATTGAAATTTTGACTTAAAAAAATTATGCGGTCCTCACATAATTCAAAAATATAAAAATTTAGCACACATTAAGCATCTTTTTGACAGGGAGCTTATGACCTTGAAAGGCACATTATTCCACTAATGAGCAATTCCAAGGGTATTTCTTCTATATTAAGCCAAACATGATTGCCTTCTCAGCACAATTTATTAGTCCTGGATCTGTTCTCTAGAGTCATGCAGGAAATATTAAGTCACCCTTTTACATGGCAGACCTTTAAGCACTAAATATGCTACTTTGCCCTCCTAATTGCACTTTTCCAGAAGGAGTATCAGATGACAGTTAAAGCGTATATACAGGCTTTCATTAATGAAAAAGAATCAGAGTGTTAACTTGATGAGCTATCTGTGTCCAATTTGGATCCTTAGGGAAGATGTCAACCCTGAGTCACATTAATTTAATTAAAATATCCTAAAATATTAGCTAAATAAGCCCCTATTTAAAGTCCTTCAATTCACTTTTAAAGTCAATTCAATCCTTTAAAAATGTTTAGACTCCTGCATCTCTGCTATAGTGGCTGAATTTTTTTTTTCCTCTAGCTGTCCTCAATATAAATTGATGGGGAGAGTACACATATAATATTGTAAATGTTTATTCCTCTGTTTGGACTTCTGGCCAAGCAATTTTTCTCCATTGAAAATTGGCAGCACGATGTTATTTCTTTTATGAATTTCCATTTTTATTAGTTTCCTTTGCAATTTGGCCTGGAAAATGGGAATCCTGGGAAGTTCTAAAGGGTCTAATAACCAGGGGCTTTGGAATTTATCAGGGACAGAAATGATGCTCACTCAAATGCAAGTATTTGTATTATTGTCCTTGTCAAAAATAATAGCACATATTGGTATGTGATGTCTCTGACCGGGCAGAGTAAGTAAATCTTGCACAAAGAGAATGCTTAGAGGTTATAAATGCAGCAAACTTGTGAAATCAGAGCATCTCAGGCAGCCATATACTTAAATTTTAGAGGTAAATTTAAAATATTACTGGCTGACATACTATTATATTCTTCCTCAATCCCTCAAATAGGTTTGCAACTCTAGTACACTGAAGATTCACTGTAATACCAGTGGGAACAACTTACAGTCAACCAGCTTTATGAATACCTGGGATCTATTTACACTTTACTGTTCAATACATTGGTATAGGAGCGAAATATTTCACAACTAACTTTTCAAGAGAAGTGAGGTGAATAACTTAAAAATCGTATTTATTTCATTTTAATTTAATTTTTTTCAAAGCATAGTTTAATAAAATTTTAAGTATGTACAGTTAATTTCATCTTTAACCAAGAAGTTGTATTTATTTTGGTTTAAATATATGTACGAAAATATTTTATTTATTATCTTCTAAATTATTTGTAAAATGTCTCTAGCTTCAAGAAACTTCTCTGCCTTTATCGAGAGGACTTTAAACAGAGAAAATGTACATTTCACCACCTGGGACCCAACAAACCAACTGCTCAAGTACCCAGAAAAAGTGATGGAACTTTATCTTTTTAATTAAAGTTTTGGTGTTAATTGACTATATAATTAATACAGGACATAAGTGTTACAGTTATATGTCTCTTTTTATATTTCATTTATTTATTTATGAGAGATACAGAGAAAGAAAGAGACATAGGCAGAGGGAGAAGCAGGTTCCCTGAAGGGAGCCTGATGTGGGACTTGATCCCAGCACCCTGGGATCACGCCCTGAGCTGAACGCAGACGCCCAACCGCTTAGCCACCCAGGCATCCCAATGTTACATATCTTAAAGTAAATGTTAATTTTCATTTGAATTTACAAAAGCATACTTTCCAGAATAATTGTAGAGATAGCTTTTATCCTCAGATTACATAGCAGCTCTGCACTCAAGTCTAGATACAAAATTTACAATGATGGTTTACTTTTGAATAGGACTGGATGATTGTTTAAAAAAATTTTTAAAGAATGTATTTATTTGAGAGAGAGAGCATAAGCAAGAGAAAGGACAGAGGGAGAGAGACAAATAGACTCCCCACTCATCAGGGAAGCCTGAGATTGGGATCTGAGCCAAAGTCAGGCACTTAACTAAGCCACCTAGGTGCCCCAGCATTGGGTGATTTTAAAATCTTGTCCAGTTCTGGAAAATTGGACAGACACATGCAGAAGAATGAAACTGGACCATTCTCTTACACTATACACAAAGATAAACTCAAAATGGATGAAAGGCATAAATGTGAGACAGGATCCATCAAAATCCTAGAGGAGAACACAGGCAGCACCCTTTTGAAATCAGCCACAGCAACTTCTTGAAAGATGCATCTATAAAGGCAAGGAAAACAAAAGCAATAATGAACTATTGGGACTTTACCAAGATAAAAAGCTTCTGCACAGCAAAGGAAGGAGTCAACAAAGCTAAAAGGTAAACTACTGAATGGGAGAAGATGTTTGCAAATGACATATCAGATAAAGGGCTAGCATCCAAGATCTATAAAAAACTTATCAAACTCAACACCCAAAAAACAAACAACCCAGTCAAAAAATGGGCAGAAGACATGAACAGACATTTCTCCAAAGAAGACCTACCTATGGCAAACAAGCACATGAAAAAATACTCCACATCATTTGTCATCAGGGAAATGCAAATCAAAACCACAATAAGTTACCAGTTTACATGGGTGAGAATGGCTAAAATTAACAAGACAGGAAACCACAAATGTTGATGAGGATGCAGAGAAAGGGGAACTCTCTTACCCAGTTGGTAAGAATGCAAGCCGGTGTAGCCACTCTGGAAAACAGTGTGGAGGTTCCTCAAGGAGTTAAAAATATGAACAGCAATTGCACTACTGGGTATTTACCAAAAAAAAAAAAAAATACAATGTAGTGAAACAACGGGACACTTGCACCTCAATAACAGCAATGTCCACAATAGCCAAACTGTGGAAGGAGCCACAATGTCCTTCAATAGATGAATGGATAAAGAAGATGTGGTATATATATATGCAATGAAATATTACTCAGCCATCAGAAAGGAAAATACCTACCATTTACATCGATGTCAATGGAACTGGAGGGCATAATGCTGAGTGAAATAAGGCAATGTGAGAAAGACAATTATCATATGGTTTCACTCATATGTGGAATATAAGAAATAGTGAAAGGGACCATAAGGGAAAGGAGGGAAACTGAGTGGGGAAAAATTAGAGAGGAAGACAGACCATGAGAAACTCTTGACTCTGGGAAACAAACAAAGAGTTGTAGAAGGGGAAGTGGGTGAGAAATGGGGTGACTGGGTGATGGGCATTAAGGAGGGCATGTGATGTGATGAGCACTAGGTGGTATACTGTATGTTGGCAAATTGAATTTAAATTAAAAAAATAAAATAAATAAAATTAATTAATTAATTAATTAATTAAAAAATAAAATCTTGTCCAATTATAAAAGTCTAAGATTTTTAGAAATTTAACATCAAAATGTACATGGAAAGCAAAGGTAGAAGAGCAAGATAATGAATATGACAATCAAAATCAAAGATATCCATGATCTAAGATTAAGGTGGAATAAGGAATCACTATATTTCGATATTTAAGGTCTAACTTTGAGTGGGATCTGTGACAGACAAAGCTGAAGAGCACCTGGAAAAGAAGAAGATAAAGAGGTGCCAACCATGGAGAAATTGGTGGCTCTTTAACAAATCACATGGAGGAGAGAAAAATTTAAAGTATGGATAAGGAAATAATGAGAGAAATATCTGGGAATTTGAAATGAGACCATGCTATGGAGCTTATTAAATTGTAAAGAGAAAAGTTTGACTATTATTTATCAAACAATGGGGAAACATAAATAAGAGAAATATTATTACAATTTGCACTTTAAACTGATTATTTTTTTTTTCAATAGTAGACATTGAAGTCTGTATAATGAAGAGAAAAAACAACAATGACAACAGTCTGGGAAAGAACTAGTAAGGTTTTGAGGATGGATGTTGGAAAGAAAGAGCACAGGGAGAGAAAGGAAAGAGGGGCTTTTCAAATTCCTTCTAGGTTTCAAGCATTAGACTGGCTGATACAGTTACAAATTTTATTATTCTTATTACAACCATATGAGGTACTCTACTGTTCATATCATCACTATCTTTGAATAGATGAGGTTATTGACCAAGATTTTTAAAGAACTTGTCCAAGCATACACATAAGTGACAGAGTTGATACTGGAACAAATTCTAGAATTGGAATATAAAGCACAATGACTATATTATTTAACCTGAGAAGTTGTTGTTTTTTTTTTCAGATTTTATTTATTCATGAGAGACACAGAGAGAAGGCAGAGACATAGGCAGAGGGAGAAGCAGACTCCTCACAGAGAGCCCGATGTGGGACTCGATCCCAGATCCTGGGATCACACCCTGAGCCGAAGACAGACGCTCAACTGCTGAGCCACCCAGGCATCCCTAGTTTGTTTGTTTTTTAATCTATGTTGTAAGTTGTTTTATACTAGTTTACAACTATGGGAAGAATTTTTAAATAGCACTGTGTATGTATAACTTAAAACACTTTCCTGGGTAGTTCTAACGTGGTCCTCTTATTATTAGCAAAACATGTGGAATCTTCAAGTGGTATCAATTGTTATGGAAGGACAGAAAAGGAGATGAAGCTGATGTTAAATTTGAAAATTAAACCCCTGTCTCTTTCAAACTTTGGTTTGAAGATCTAGTAATTTCATAAGGATGAGTTACTTTCAGAGAATTTAGTATAATCAGCTTTGAGCAAGCTCAATTTGAGTGTTGATAGATGATATTCATTCTACCAGTTGGCTTAATATAAAGTAACAGATTCTACAATAGCATAAAAGAAATTTGTTAGAAGATGTTAACTTGCTTATAAGAACCTACATTCATGGACATTCCAGACGCTAAAGTCCTACAGAGCCAGGATCTATAGGCAATGCCCCTGTTGAGTTTCTTTATAGACGTCCTGTAAGCACTCATTTGGTAACCATAATTCTTATGAATTAACAGAGCACAGTCCCTGCCTTCTACAAAGAATTAGGTAAGTTCACCAACACATTTTTAAAATATCAATTATTAGTCTCATGTGACCATCATTTCATTTTACTCATCTCCAAATCTTAAGTACATCTGATCAGCAGAACATGAATCATTACTCTAAATCTGAGCTGCAAGGGATTTATGGGCAAAACAAAAACAAAAACACTTGCTGACTTATAACTCAGCACGGTTAGGTTCAAAATGAAGGTGATTTCCAAATATAGACAGGGTGTTTACAGATGTTAGACCACTGCAAATAACAAATGTCCATTAGATCCCAGGTCTTAATGTTAGCCAAACATTAATGTATGCAATATGCACATTTCTTCTTATTTAAACTTCCGGACAATAGCGTGCACTCAAACAAACATAATACAACTATTCTTTATACAAATTAAAAGTGATCACCATTTCTTATAAAGAAGTCAATTCACTCACTAAATCTACAAGCACAAGATTTCTGAGTAATACCCATTCCTTCTATAGAACAATCAAAACTGAGTCTTGATATTTTTTAACTTAGAGGCAAAATAAAATTAACCTCTATGAAATACTGCTCAATACAGATACTTTATAAAACAGAAGAGGAAATTAAAAGGGGGCAGATGAAGCATTTATTTGGATGAATAGAGAGATGGAAAGAGATATAAACAGATTAGATAAGTAGATTGATTGATCAGGACATAGATAACTAGACGATAAGAGATAGGTAATAAGATAGATACCACATTCCTTATTTCTGCAACTAATTAAAAGACCAGGGTTTGTACTGAGACTACTTTTTTTGATATGTATCTCATGTTCACTTTGCTTTCAGCTAGTAGCTCAGCTGCTCAATGTTATTTACCTGGAACAGTTACTCAGAACTAAATTTCCTAAAGGAGCCCTCGGTTATTTTACATTTATTGTGATTGGTCTTATTATCCATTAACTTTTCCAAAAGACATGGAGTGACTCAAAGGCATCTCAAAGAATCCTCTGGGTGTATTTCTGATCTTTTTTTTCCCAGATTGGGTTAAGAGTCTAAACAGCCTCGATAATCAAAATCAATTACCCAGTCAACACAATAATCTTTCTTTTCCCTTTTTATTCCAGTGTCAGGAAGTCTGAAATAACCAGCTATAAGTTTTAGCTGTTAATTAAACGGAATTGTGGTGTGTCACTGGTAGTAAAAACTAGCAAATCCCAGCAATATGAAGGTTTGATTATGAACAAAATCATAAAGAGTGCACCTTTTAGTTCTTTGATTTAGTATACCAATCTTTACATTTTATCAAGGATACAGTCTTGGTTTTAATTTACTATCTTGATATGAAAAGAAACACTACAAATAAAAAGAAAAGAAGAAAAGAAAAGAAAAAAAGAAAAGAAAAGAAAGAAAGTAAAGAAAAGAAAAAGAAAAGAAAAAAAGAGAAGAAAGAAAAGAAAGAAGAAAAAAGAAAGAAAAAGAAAGAAAAGAAAAGAAAAGAAAAGAAAAGAAAAGAAAAGAAAAGAAAAGAAAAGAAAAGAAAAGAAGAAAAGAAAAGGAAAGGAAAAGGAAAAGAAACACTCCAGAAATGTCTGCATAGTTGCTTATCCCATAAGTCAAAGAACTAATGTGGATACAGTCAATTGTTGATTATATTTATTCTAACCATTCATTAGAGATTTGAGATATGACCACAGAATATAGTTAGAGACCAGTTGAGCCATTTTGAGGGACACTTGGGCCAAAATCTATATACCACCTGGCCCCCCAAAACCTATAACCTGCAGTTTTGCACAGTTAAATCAGGAATTGGTGTTAGTTCAGAATCATTGTCAGTCACTGAATATTCTGTGCATTGGCTCTTCTCGGGGCACAAATACTCTACTTACAGGTCTCTTCAGAGAAAGCCAGCTGGAGGGTTTATAGAATGTTTGTGCAGCATTGTTCCAGACACCTTCCTCCAGGTTATTTAAACTGCCCTTTCCTTCACTGCCTCTTAGAAATGCTCAAGAATCCCTGAGTTTTCGGTAACTCTTTGCATAAAAATAATTCCTAGAGATTTATTATTGTGTTCCATTCCGTTTGATGCTAAGTACAAACGCTAAGTTAGTCACAGCCAAGGATCACTGTGGACTAGGTCATTGTGGTTGCCATCCTGGTTCTGAAACCTTTTTGCATAACTACACCCACTTTGTAGCGCTTAGCACTAATGGTGGACAGGTGCATTCAGATGCTCTCAAGTACGTTTCAGAGCCACAGTGGCGGAGCCCTCTGCTACCTCAAAGCTCATCATCTCCATTAAAATCATAAAATAAATTTCAAGGCATCACCTACTGACTGTATCTTTGGCTTACAGAGGACAGCAATTGGAGCCTTTCTCAATGATGCTAGTCCTCGCTGAAAAGTGTTAATTCCTACTGCCTCGAGGAAGAGGGCATTTTGTTTGCCCCCTGGAAAATGACAAGCAGGTTGTACATGCAAAGTTTATTCTAAAGTGTTCCTGTTTCTAAAAAAAACCAACAACAACAAAAAATAAAGTGTTCCCGTTTCTGTAATTCTTTAGTTTCCTTCTACACTATATCAAAGAGTCTTTGTCATCAAAATTTTATTTACTAAGTAATAAACTCTAGCTAGCCAAAAGCAATTTTCTAAAGTTATTTTAGGAAGCTCACAGAGTCTCAAGAAGGGGTATAAATCTACTCTGAGGCTCAGCAATCAGATGTGCCCAAGCAATAGGGTTGCCAGATTTAGCAGATTAAAATAAAGATACCAACTAAAATTGAATTTCAGATAAACAACAGATACTTCTTTTCTTAAAGTAAAAGTAACAAAATATTTTGGGCATACTTATAGCAAGAAATTATTTATATGAAATTCAAATTTAACAGGGCATCCTGTACTTTAACTGGCAACCCAACCAAGCACATGGGAGGTTTGCTAATCACAACATATGTCACTGTTTCTAGACATCTATAATCAAAATTAAAAGCCAAAACCTCCACTGTTGTCTCCCTTGAAGAACCAGATGGATTTTATAATTCGTTCGTTAGATTTATTCTCTCATATCACTCACTGTTGA
Source organism: Canis lupus familiaris (assembly GCF_011100685.1). Taxonomy (NCBI): domain Eukaryota; kingdom Metazoa; phylum Chordata; class Mammalia; order Carnivora; family Canidae; genus Canis; species Canis lupus. The sequence goes on from NC_049224.1 coordinate 83,600,801, forward strand.
ATCTATTTTGTTAGTTCATCTGGTGCTAAAAACTAAGTCATATGCATGAATCTCAGTTTTACAGGAGCCTGGCCATGCAAGTTTTCTGTTTTCTGACTTGGGAAGATAAGATTCACAAACTGGACAATTACAAAATAGAGAGAAAATTCAAAGGTAAAGGGCAGCTAAACAAATGAATGGCCACTACATTCTGCACCTGGGAGTTGGAAATGTGAGTCTAGATAAATTAGATGCAACTACAGTGAGATATTTGTAATGCAAATATTTTAAAGTTAACTAATAAGTAGTTTATATTAAAGTAATAGTTAAAATATCTCTTTTCTAATTCTCCCACATTGGCAAATTATTCACCATTCGTGGATTGTCAGATTTCTCCATTTTAGATTGTTCAATGAAGAAATATTATACCAGCTCCCTGAAAATAATTTCCTAATAAAGAACCAGTTAAGTCTTTAAATGTGTTATTTTCTTACAAATGTTCAAACTCTTTTTCTAACTCACTTAGTTTTTAGATAAAAAGAATAAATTATACAATTATGGGAAACTCCTGGACTCTTCTATTTTATCTTTCTACAGTGCGTGAATGGAGCATATAAGGAGTTTTTCAAAGCAAGCCTAGAGGGTTTGGCATTTAAAGATTTGAATCATGACTATTAGCTCACTGTGGCTTTACACTGGAATGTTGTACATCATTCAGGCAATTCGTTTCTACAGTATCTTATACTCAAAATGGTTTTGCTTAGAAATGAAAAAAAAATGTCTTCTAATTATTCCCAAGTCAAATACTGGCTGCATGATGGTTAGAGATATATACAATTCGGATTTAAAATATAGCTAGAGGGGATCCCTGGGTGGCTCAGTGGTTTAGCACCTGCCTTCCGCCTAGGGCGTGATCCTGGAATCCCAGGATCGAGTCCCACATCAGGCCCCCTGCATGGAGCCTGCTTCTCCCTCTGCCTGTGTCTCTGCCTCTCTCTCTCTCTCTCAATCTCTCTCTCTCTGTCTCTCTCTTTCATGAATAAATAAATAAAATCTTTAAAAAATATAAAAAATATATAACTAGATGTTATAAAAATTAGGAAGTATCACATGGTCCAACTATAAGTAGATAGGGATATGAAATATTAGGAAAAGTGTTGAAAGAGATGTGACCACTCAAAGTAGAAATATATTCACAGGATAAACTCTCAGAAAATGAAAGTATTACTGAGACCAAGTCTTTGCTTTATGTCTGAACCACCTATTTATTATTTGAAACAAGAGTTGGAGAATAATATTGAGACTTCAAAATACCAGTTGACATAAATTGGGTGATTATTATTCAAACATATGATGGATAGATAGTATAAAATAAAAATGCCCGCACTTTTCCGCTATTGTGCCAACATCTCCTGCAATGCGAAGCCATCAAAAGCTGGAGTCCATTTCCCCACCTCATTGAATCCAGGCTGACCTTGGACTTGCTTTGGCAAAAATAACAAAGCTGAAATGACAGTGATCTTGGTCCAAGTCCATTAAGAGATATTGCACATTTCTGTTCATTTTCATGGATCTGTGCCACCATCATTGAGCAAGGCTGGGCTATCATGCTGGAGAATGATCATGTAGACCAGAGATAGGTCATCTCAAATGAAATAATTCTAGACCCAAAAACTCTCAACTTACCAACCAGCTGACTCATACAATTATATGAGACTCTAAGTATAAGTACATTCAGTTTTTTAATATTTTGTTACAGCTCACTGATTCTCTATTTTATTTTTTGTCTTTTTTTTCTGTTTATCATTTTGCATATACTGTTTCTATGTCTTCAAATTCAATGATATTGTGCAGTGTTTAATCTCCTTTTGGCCCAAGGATATTTTATTTCTCATCCCCAGTAGTTTGATCTGGATATCTTTATATCTTTTGCTTCTTCCTTTAGCATGCACATGCTTTCCTCTATTCACTTGAACATATGGAATATATTTATAATAGCTTTTTTATCATTCCTATTTAGAATTCTATCATCTGTGTCAAACCTAGTTCTACTTCTATTGACTGATTTTTCTTCTCATCAGGGGTCATATTGTCATATTGTTCATGCTTGTTAATTTTTTTGAATGCAATGGAGAATTTTATGTTTTTGGTATTGGAAGGATGTGTGTGTGTGTATGTGTGTGTTTCTTTAAATATTTTGAGGCTTCATTCCATGATGCAGTTATTTGGGAATAATTTGATCCATTATTTCCAGGCTTGCTTTTAGACTTTCTTAGGGAGTTCCAAAGTAACATTTCACAAAGAGTGAATAATGCCCAAGTACTAAAGCAGTTACCCAGATGTTCATTTGTTTTGTTTATTAAACTTCACATATGAGTGAAATCACACAATATTTGTCTTTCTCTGACTTATTTTGCTTAGCACAATACTCTCTAGCTCCATCTATGTATCTATGTTGTTGCAAATATCAAGATATAGATATATATATATATATATATATATATATATATATATATATATACCACCTCATGTCTATGACATTTGGGCCTTTCCATAATTTGGCTATTGTTGATAATGCTGGGATATACATTGGGGTACATGTATCCCTCCAAATCAGTATTTTTGTGTATTTTGGTAAAAACCTAGTAGTGCAATTGCTGGGTCATAGGGTAGTTCTATTTTTAGCTTTTTGAGGAAACTCTATACTGTTCTCCAGAGTGGCTGCACCAGTTTGCATTGTAATCAACAGTGTAAGAGGGTTCCCCTTTCTCCATCTTCTTGCCAATACTTGTTGTTACCTGTGTTGTTAATTTTAGCCATTCTGACAGGTATGAGGTGGTATCTCATTGTAGTTTTGATTTGTATTTATTTCCCTGATGACGAGTGATATTGAGCATCTTTTCATGCATGTTAGCCATCTGAATGTCTTCTTTGGAAAGAGTGTCTATTCATGGCTTCTGTACATCTTTTCACTGGATTATTTGTTTTCTGGGTGTTGAGTTTGATAGATTCCTTATAGATTTTGGATACTAACCCTCTATCAGATAAGTCATTTGCAAATGTCTTCTCCCATTCTGAAGGTTACCTTTTAGCTTTGTTGATTGTTCTCCTGAGGTGCAGAAGCTTTTTATCTCCATGACATCTAAGTAGTTCAGTAGTTTTCTCAAGCATTTACTAGAAGCACTACATTCTACATTCTACTGGAAAGTCTGGTAAGTGCAAGAAGACATACAGAAAATAAGTTTAAAGAGCTTTGAAACTGAAATAAAACTCATAATTTTTAGATAACATAGTTGTATCTGCAAAACAAAAAGAAATAGTACGAATCAATGAATTTCAAATGTTACTATTTCAAAAACAACATAAAAAAGTTATGTCAACATACGAGCAACAACTAGTAATTTAACATTTTTCTTTTTAACTTGTAGCAAGAATTACTATCAAACTCCACTCATTGGACTGAGACCCTTGTGGTATTAGCAAAGACTTGCCTGTCATGTATTACACTGCCTACACTCATGAGTTCATTGGCTAGCTAACAGCCTCAACTCCACATTTTAACAATTACAGTAGTAACTGAATTCTTATAATTATAATTCTTCTAGAGACTACTCCATCTAACAACAGAATACATATCTGTCTCAAGAGCACATAGCACATTTACCAAGATAAACCACATTCTGGGCCATAAAACACACTTCAAAAAATTTAAAAGAACAGAAACCATATCATGTCTGCTTTCAGACCACAATAGATAAAATTAAAAATACAAATATAATTTAAGATCCTCACCTACATGGAGATTAAACAATATCTTTTTAAAGAATACATAGGTCAACAAAAAAATCTCAAGACATATTTTTAAAAAATTGAAGAAAATGAAAATAAAAACACATCAAAATTTGTGGGGTGCTTCAAAAGGAGTGCTTAAAAGACAATGTACAGCATTTAATGTATATATTAAAAAAGAAGAAAGATCTAAAATCAATAATCCACTTTAACTTTAGGAAACTAGTAAAAGAAAAGCAAGTTAAATTCTAAGTAAGCAAAAGCAAAGAAGGAATCAATATTGAAGCAAAAATCTATAAAATTAAAGTTAATCAATAGAGTAAATCAATAAAACCAAAGACTGGTTGTTTGAAAAAACTTATAAGCCTCTCGCCAGGCTAAGTAAGAAAAAAAAGAAAGAGGACACCAATCACTAATATCAGAAATTCAAGAGGTTCAGAAATTACTATAGGTTCTATGGACTTTAAAAGAACAGTAAAGAAAACTATGAATAACTATACACCCGCAAATTTGATTGCCCAGACAAAATGAACAGATTTCTTAAGATATAATTTATCTAAACCCATACAAGAAGAGATAGATGATATGAATAAGCCTATATCCATTAAAGAAGTTGAATCAAAAACTAATAATCTTCCTAACAGGAGCACCAGACCCTAATAGTTTCACTGATGATTTTTCCACTCATTTAAGGAAAAAATTCATGCCAATTCTCTATAATTTCTTTCAGAAAATAGGACCAGAGAAAATACTTCTTCCCTCATCCTATGAAGCCATCATAACCTTAATACCAAAACCAATGATAGTATAAGAAAACTACAGAGCAATAGCTCTCATGAACAGAGATGTAAAAATCCTCAACAAAATATTAGAAAATTGAATCCAGCAACATATAACAAGAATTATACAATATTACCAAGTGAAATTTATTACAGCTATGCAAGTCTGTTTCAACATTCAAAAATCAATTAATGTATTCCATCACACCAACAGGCTACCAAAAAAATCACATGATCATATTTATAGAAGCAGAAAAAAACTTTAACAAAATCTAACATCTATTCACAATTAAAGACTTTCAAAAAAAAAAAAAAAGACTTTCAATAAACTAAGGTTAGTTTACTGAACTAAACTAAAATAGGGAATTTCAAAAAAAAAATAAAAATAATAAAATAAAATAGGGAATTTCCTCAACTTGATAAAGAATATTTACCAAATAGTCCATAAGTATCATCATACTGAATGATGAATTTAAAACTTTTCTACTAAGACAAAGTACCCCTCTCACCACTCCTTTTCAAAACTACTGGAAATTCTAACTACTGCAATAAGGCAAGACAAGGAAATAAAAATATAAAGATTGGGAATGATGGAAAAAACTGACTTTGTTAGTAAATATTCTAATTCTCCATTTAGATAATCTGAAAGAATCACCAGAAAACTCCTAGAACTAATATGCAATTATAATAAGTTTGTAGAATACAAAGCTAATATACAAAAGTCAATCACTGTCCCACATGCCAGCAATGTATAAGTGGAATTTGAAATTAAAAACACAATACCACTTGAATTTGCACCAAAATATGAGATACTTAAGTATAAATCCAACAAGACATGTAAAAAATCTATATGAGGAAAACAACAAACTGTTAAATAATTTTTAAAAAAACCACATAAATGGAGAGATACTCCATGTTCATGGACCAGAAGACACAATATTATCAAGATGTCAGTTCTTTTCCAATTTATTTCTAAATTCAGTGAAACCTTAATGAAAATCTCCATAAGTTATTTTGTGAATATCAACAAACTGTTTCTGATTCTAAATTTTAGAGGGAGAGGCAAAAGACCCAGAATAGCTAACATAATACTGAAGCTAACATAAAGATGGAGGATTCATACTTCTTGACTTTAAGACTTACTATAAAGCTAAAGTAATCAAGACTTAGTGTGGTATTAGTAAAAGAGTAGGCAAATAAATCAATGGAACAGAGTAGAGACAAGAAATAGACCCACATAAATATGATCTGTTGATCTTAGACAAATGAGCAAAAGAAATAAAACAAATATTAAATATCTTTTCAAATAATGGTACTGGAACAAGTGAGCATCCACATGCAAAAAAAGTGAGTCTAGACACAGACCTTACACCTTTTACAAAAATTCACTCAAAATGCTTAAATGTAAAATGCAAATCTGTATAACTCTTCGTAATTAATATAGGAGAAAATCCAGATAACTTGAATATGATGATACCTTTTTAGGTATAACACCAAAGTCACAATTCATGAAAGGGAGGGTTGATAAAGTAGACTTCACTAAAATGTTAAACTTTCTCACTGTGAATGACAATGTCAAGAGAATGAGAAGACAAGCCATGGACTGTGAGAAAATATTTGCAAAAGATGCATCGGATAAAGGGCAGTTATACAAAAATCAACAGTAAAAAAGTCAGAACTGGATTAAAAAAAAAAAAAAGAGCCAAAGACTTTCATAGACACCTCACCAAAGATATACAGATGGCAGATAAGCATATGGAAAGATGCTCCATATGAGATAACACCATACATTTATTGGAATGGCCAAAATCCAGAACACTGACAACACCAAATACTGGTGAGGATGTGGGCGACAGGAACTCAGTCATTGCTGGTGAGAATGGAAATTGATATAACAACTTCCCACTAAACTGTGGAGAGACAGTTTCGTGATTTCTTACAAAACTAAATGTACCCTCACATATGATTCAACAATTGTGCTCTTTGGGATTTACTCTAAGGAGTTGAAACCCTACATACAGATGTTTATAGCCACTTCATTTATAATTGCCAAGACTTAGAAGCAACCAAGGCATCCCTTGGTAGGCCAATGGAATATTATTCAGCATGAAAAAGAAATGAGCTATCAATCTGTTCAGAGACATGGAGGAGTCTTAAACGTCAATTACTAAGTGAAAGAAGCCAACTTGAAAAAGCTACCTTCTATATGATTTGAATATATGACATTCTGGAAAAAGCAAAACCATGAAGGCAGTAAAAAGAACAGTGATTTCCAGGGTGATTGCCAGGGTGTTTGGGAGGAGAGGGGGATGAATAGGCATAGCCCATAGGATTTTCAGGACAGTGAAATACTTTTTATGATACCATAATGATGGATACATGTCATTATCTATTTTTTTTTTTAAATTCATGGGCCATAGCTAAGAGTGAACTGTAATATAAATAATGGACTTTGGGTGGTGATGATGTGTCAATGTAAGTTCTTCGCTTGTAACAATCATGCCACTCTAGTGGGGGATGTTGATATTTGGGAGGCTATGCATGTGTGGGACAGAGAGATATTTGGGAAATCTCTGTTCAATTTTGCTATTTACCTTAAACTGCTCTAAAATATTGCCTTAATTTAAAAAATAATACTTCTTATAATAGCACCTAACCTTACTAAATAGCTAGAAATAAATCTAAAAACTAACACACGTAATTGAAAAGAATTAAATTAGCCCTAAATTAATCAATGTATCTAACATATTAATGGATTGGAAAACTGGCTATTGTAAAGATATTAATATTCCAAAATAAATACTTATAACTGGATATTTTGAGCTTTAACTCATTTAACCTTATATTAGGGTTACAGACCCCCAAACTAGTCTATAGTTGGAATTCAAACACATAGATTCATTTTGTTTTGAAATTTGTGAGGAAATATTACTTATAACTAGACCTTGCAGTCTTTTTTTTAATTGATGATATACCTTGTCCACATTAACAAGTAGACCAAAAAAAAAATGTTATTCAATTGTTTGAAAAACCTCTGTATTATACCCAAAAGTTACATGGTGACCTATCATCAAAAATTATTTTTAATGAAGTCTCCACTGACAAATCAATTTGATCCTCCATCAATATTGTTCAAATCAGAAATTGAAAACTGATTTGCAAAAGGATTTGTTACACAGTTATTTGAATCATTCATTTTCCCAACACCTACATCAATATTGTGAATTGTTCCTGTGGTGCCTCTGAGATTTTTACATCCCAACACAATCTACTATAATAAATTAAAAGTAGATTAGAGGTTTTCCATTCTTTTGTGAAGTGTGAGAAAGGTGATTTTTAAAGGGGAGATGGAAAATGCGAATCTGCATAATGATGTAGGCACTCATAGATTAGTTGTAGGCAAAAGGATATACAGAAGAGGTGAATGTGAGTATTGAATCCCTCACCACTATTTGTTTCCTTGAAACTCCTGGAATATTTTTATGCACTCCCAGGTGTAAACATATGCTGGTTTTATGCCCACTGCACTAAGATAAACTGTGTTTTCTTCTGCTTTCCTTAGACACCTCACTTCAACTCACTGAAATAATCAGGATCTTATAGTAGGCAAGGGATTTCTTCCCATCAATACTTAATTCACCTGAAGGCTGACGATAATTTTGTCCTGAGGTGACGGAAGAGGCATGTTGAGACTTTGGAATTGTTTTTAGCTATAAGATACTATTTTAAAAAAACCCAACGTCAATATTCAAAACCTGATATAAATAAAAACATGAAAGGCTTTCCTACAGTTTGAAGTTGAGGAATATGTTGTATGTGTTTTCTCGTAATTACTTTCAGATACACTGATACTTGTATATGTCAGTAGTCAGAGTATATGATATATGATGCTGTGATTGTATGAGATATAATTATCAACACAACTGAAATTATTTATAAATTAATTAAGCACTAAGCTGTTGGTTTCCAAATATTGCTATGCACATAAATCACCTAGAGAGTTAAAAAAATGAAAATATGGTTTTTGACTCATTTCAAATCCATTGAATCAAAATCACAGTGAATAGAGGCCACATAATTCTTAAACACTGGCCTGCTTATATCCATTTGAGAATTATTCCTCAGTGCTACATTCCCTTGTGATGTGTATATATATATATACAATTATATCAGAGATATAATTATATAAATATACATTTCCTTGTGATGTGTATATATATACAATTATATCAGAGATATAATTATATAAATATACATATATATAATCATGCAAAAAATTAATTGTTCAGTAATTTTCAGGGAAGTGTTTCTTCCACATGATATCGATAAAGTCATAGCAAATTACTTTATTATGTTTAAGCTAACATACCCCATCATGCATTCTATTTGCTTCTCTAGTGAATGGACAATTGGTCTGAATGCTCACATAAGTCAATGTTAAAAAAAAAAAGGTCAAAATATGTTTTGTTTAAGAGTATATAAAAGCATATTGGTCTTTTATTAGTAAGATTATTATTCTCTCTTAGAGAAATAAACGAGTAAAGGTTTAACTGTGCTAATAACTTATTAAAGAAAATCAGCAAGAATTGGCTTTGGAAGAGGGTGTTAATATCTGTCATTCTCTTTAGTTGACAATTCAATCATCTTGACCTCAAAGTACATGTTTATGTAACAAGTTCTTGGTCTCTTGTTGTTGTCTTGATAAGCATGTAGGTCGTCACATTATGGTTGATTTTAAGTGCTATGGAGACTGTTTCACAAAAGAAATTGTCACTACTTTCTATTTAAATTGGGGTCTGGAAGGCTATGTGTAACAGCGTACCTGATAATTGGTTCTATTATGAAGCACTGTCAAGGTAGATTTTCCAAGTACTAAACAAAACGCTTAACACTCATTTTCAGGCAAAAACTGCAACGTAGTGCTTCGGCAGCAAAAAATCCCAATTCTAATTGCATAGAATAAATCCAATTATGCCTTATATAATCCAGATACTAAAATGACACTCGGGGTATTGCCTATGAACAATGTGTTGTTATCCCATGTTTGGAAGAGGAGGTGGGGAGAGTACAATTTATTTTTTAGCATGACTCTTACAGCATAAATTAATTATTTCTAATAAATTAGATTAATAATAGATTAAATTAACTAAGTGTCTTTTCAATAACTCAAATAGTGGATTCAGCTACTTTGTTAGTGCTTTCATAAATATGTCATACATTTTTTAAAATATTTTATTTATTTATTCATGAGAGACACACAGAGAGAGAGAGGCAGAGACACAAGCAGAGGGGGAAGCAGGCTCCATGCAGGGAACCCGACGTGGGACTGGATCCCGGGTCTCCAGGATCACGTCCTGGGCTGAAGGTGGCACTAAACCGCTGAGCCACCCCAGGCTTCCCAATATGTCATACATTTGACATTCAAAGCTTTTGAACTTTTTCCTAAATCAATTAAATGTCAATTAATGAAGTTCAGATTATCAGATTTCTACCAATATCCCCCCTATTCCCAGCCCCACACATACACCAGAAAACAGAAAACTTGAATGCACTTGTATAGGTCATTCTCACTGGGCAGTCTTGGGCAAAAGATTCAAATTCTCTAATCCCCAGTTTCTTTATCAATAACATCTAGATAATATTTAATGTGCCTTGTGGGGTCTTTTGAGGCTTAAATGAGATTATACATGTAAAAAGTTTAACAAGATGCCTAGAGCATGCTACATGTTTAATAAATATCAACTATGATCTGATTTCAAATTGTGAAGTATACTTGCATTCTACAAATTGTAATTTTCAGATATATTCATATAACAACTCATTTTTCAATGCCTGCAACATGTCTCCACTTCTTGGTACTTTGACATAAAAATGAATGAAACAGACTCCGCTTGCCTTGGCTATGTTCTGCAGAAGCAGAGCCAGAGGTGGGATTTATGAAAATGATTTATTAAAGAATGCTTTTAGGAAAAAGTCATCTAAGTGTAAGGGGTATAAACCTGGAAAAGGAAGAAGCTATGCAAACAGCAGTGCTGGAGAAGGTCTAACTCTAGGCTGACTCCTAGGGTTGGTGGCGTTGGATCCCCCTAGGGTCCCCCTAGGTTGAAAGTATCCATTGCAACAGTGTTGTCCCCCCTTTGGTAAAAGTGCTGGGACTTTGTACCTTGCCATAGGTAGTATTTTCAATCGCCCACCAAAGACTTTCTGAAGAAGGCTACAGTCCTAAGCCCTAAACCAAGGGGAAGAGGACAGATATTGACCATACCAATCGAAATAGTAGAAGAGTCTCAGGCGAATAGGATGAGGCATCCCCATCAGTGCCCTCTCCACTACCCTTAATCAGTTCCAGTCCAGGGAAATGGGCAACTAGGCAGGATAGTGATGGAAATCATTTCAGTTCATCTCGAAAAGTCTCTGACAGAGTGCCAGTCCATACTGCTTACAAGTTTTCTCCATCCGGCTGTTTTACACCACTGAGCCTTTGGCCGGCAAAGCCTCACCACCCACACCCTATCTCCAGCCTGCTCAGCTCATACTTTTCTTTCAACACTCAGCCTAAAGCATTATTCCTTTCTGGAGAATCTCCCTGACTTCTATCTCAGCCTCCTTCTACATCTGCTAAAGCAACCTATTTTAGTCCATGTGGGCTGCTATCACAAGAATATCATATACGGGGTGGTTCATAAACAACGATTCACTTCTCATTTAGTCCTGGAGGCTGGGAAGTCCAAGATTGAGGTGCCAGCAGATTTGGTGTCTGGTGAGGCCTGGCTTGCTGGTTCTTATACTGCTATCTTCTCACTGTGTCCTCACATGGGGGAGTGGGTAGAGACTTTCTGGGGTCTCTCTTCTAAGGTCACTGACCCCACTCATAAGAGCTCAACCTCATGCCCTAATTACTTTTCAAAGTCCCTCCGCCACCAAACACCATGACATCGGGTCTAAGGATTCAGCATATGAATTTAAGTGAGGACACAAACATTCTCTCCATACTATCACCTGTGTACAAAGTTCTCGCAAAGACTTATCACACTTTATTGTAGTCACTGGTTGATTTTTTTTCATTTTTCTAATTCAACTGAATATTCTGAATGTAAGAACAGTATCTTCTTATTCATCTTTGGTAAGCTTAGCTTGATACTTAAACATTTTAAACAGCTTAATAAAAGTTTGGTGAATGAATAAATAGATAAGTAAATAAATACATTAACATTCCCTGTGGGACGCCTGAGTGGCTCAGTGTTGAGCGTCTGTCTTTGGCTCAGGTCATGATCCTGGGGTCCCGGGATTCAGTCCTGCATCAGGTTCCCCATAGGGAGCCTGCTTCTCCCTCTGCCTGTGTCTCTGCCTCTCTTTCTGCGTCTCTCACGAATAAATAAAACTTTTAAAAATAAAAAACAAAACAAAACATGCAACCATTCCCTGTGTCACTATGCCAATGTATGATTATACCTAAAATCTTTCTCAATTTTATGTGAAGTGAACCTATTTATAGCTAGACTGGCACATGATTTTGGATTTCATCGTATGGTATTCATAGTCACATAGTCACTCAGTGCCCAGAAGGTGAATTCAATTCTTTGAAACTTTTCTGGAACTATTTTCATAGTTCTTCAATGCATGCATTAAAAAGGGGGAAAATGGTTTAAAAAGGGAAAAAAAAGAGAAAAATGTTTTCACTAGAATTTTCTAAGATGCCCCCCAAAAACAAAGATAAGGTAATTACAAAACAACAACAACAACAACAGCAACAACAACAAAACAGGAGATACCATCAAGAATAAGAGGGGTGTTCTAGGATGTTACTTGCTAGAAAAAGCTTCTGCCTAAGCAATGAAAAAAGAAGGCATCTTTGCGTTTCTCTGAGAAAATTTCTGCTTTAAATTCCCTTGGAAGTGTAAACTCCTTCTCAAGAGGTAATTTTGTTTTGGTTTGGGTTTTCTTTTGTTTGTTTGTCTGTATATTTTTTTATTGGAGTTTGATTTGCCAACATATAGTATAACACCCAGTGCTCATCCCATCTAGTGCCCCCCTCAGTGCCCATCACCCAGTCACCCCATCCACCGACTCACTTCTCCTTCCACTACCCCCTGTTCATTTCCCACAGTTAGGATTCACGAGAAATAATTATTTAACATTAATTTCTGGCAGGCTTGTCACAATAAAATGAGTTCAGGCTTTATACTCAAAAATTTATACTCCAAGAAATTCCAGTAAATTTATATAAGGACCTTATATTTCTATGATCCTGTGAGAACTTACACCCTATTTTCAGTATGTCTGTACTTCTTTGTAGGCAATTTCCATATGCTGCCTTATGTAATAGTCATTTTTTTTTTTTTTTTTTTTTTTACAAACTTGATATCTCCCATGCAGGATTCTAACCATGCATAGGACCAAGAGCATTGATTAGCATCCAAGAGTCCATAAGATGTGTTTGTTGAGTTGAACTGACATAGATAGTGATCAAACTGAGCCATACTATTTTTAGTCAAAAAGAAGTTTTGAATAGGCATGAAAATGACTCTATTTGTGCTTCCTTGGCTTGGACAGTGCTGATTGGGCTTGAGGAGGAGTCTCTGAATCCTCAAGAAACCTTAAGAAAGCGACTCAAATGCTTTCTTCCGTGCAAAAATTGCCAGGCTTCAGAATGCTAATTATCCAAAACAAAATGTGCACTTTTGGCCACAGCTGACTCAGCTGAGGATCCATGAAAGTGGGGAAAGCGCATGAGGCTGGAGTTGATAAAAAAAGAAGGCATCCACTTGGACCTGGCTTGGTTGAAACTACACAATTGGAGTCTTCCTTGTGAGCAAATCAAATCCTCTTTTGAGGAAGCCCGGATGCTGGGCCAAAAGAAATGTATCTTCTTTGGTTTGGCCACGATGTCAACCAAAACTCAACAGACTTACCTGTTCTTTAAGGTAACATATATTTGCTCCCTTATGACTATCTAGATTTCCTTTTTTTACCAGGACAGCACCCATATTGGATTAGGGGCACAGCCTGCTCCAACATGACCTCATCTCAACTAACTCCGGCTACAATAACCCGATTTCCGAACAAGGTTACATTTTGAGGAACTGGGAGTTAAGGCTTCAATATATAAATTGACGGGAGATATAGTTCAGGTCACAATAAAGCTCTTTCACTTGGCTCATGTGCCCTTTTGACTTACCCCCGTCCTTGTTGCTGTTCTTTTTGTTCACTTATTTAGAAGTCCTTTATCTCTGGTGCCACAAAGATGTTCCAGACTCTGTAAGACTCTTCAGGCTGATCTTGTATGTTACCTGCCCCAAGTCTAGAATCAGCTATTTCTCAGAAGAGTCCTGGTTCCTTTTACTGGAGAATGCCATTAGAAAAAAGATCTGTGTGCTGGGCATCCTCTTTGCTACTGGGGTGTCATTTTTTAGGTCATCTGAGAAGGCAGCACAAAGAAGAATATGTTTGTATTCTGACCCCTGTATATACTCCTATCTATCAATATTACTGCATTTGTATCTATATTAACTTAAATATAAGTTCTTACTGAAGTCTCTAACCTTATCCCATTATCACATGGATTATTCTGGTCGACCCCTCCTTGATCTGTCACCTCCCCCACCAAAGCTTTTACTTAATTGTTTATTTCCGCTATACACATACAGCAGTAGCTAATTGTCAACCCACATGCCCTTCAGAAATCATTCTATCGACTAGACTACAATGGTTATGTGCAGTCTCTTGCCTTTTATCTCACAGTCTCCATTCATGCCCCAAGTTATTTGGGTCACACTTCATTCCCTACCCCCTTTAGCGAAGTTGTTTTGTATATTTTTAGTGCATTTAACTTCTCTTATAATAGTCTCATCCGTTCCTGGGATGCCCGACTTCCTAAGTGATTTCTTTTTAATTTGCATATATTAAAGTTCGATGTTATGATATGAAGTTCTGTGGGATTTGACAAATTTGTACTGTCATGTGTCCCTTGTTACAGTTTCATACAGAGTAGTGTCACTCTCCTAAAAATTTCCTGTATGTCACACAGTCATCCCTCTTCTCTTCCCCTCAAACAACTTGGGCTCATGATATTCTTACTGTCTACGATTTTGCCTTTCCCAAAATGTCATATAATTGGAATAATATAGTTATGGTTGCCTTTTTAGGGTAGATTGCTTCTTTCACTTAGCAATATGCCTTTTGAAGTTCCTGTATGTTTTATCATGGCTTGATCTCTCTCTTTCTCTCTTTTTGAAGATTTTATGTATTTATTCATGAGAGACACAAGGAAACAGCGACATAGGCAGAGGGAGAAGCAGGCTCCCTGTGGGAAGCTTGATATGAGACTCGATCCCAGAACCCCAGGATCACAACCTGAGCCAAAGGCAGATGCTTAACTACCGAGCCACCCAAGCATCTCCCCTTCTTTTTTTTTAATTTATTCGAGAGAGAGTGTCTGGGGTGTGGGCAGAGGGAAAGGGAGAGAGAAACTTAAGTAGACTTGGCACCCTAATGGGGCTTCATCTCTTAACCCTGAGTTCAAGACCTGAGCCAAAACCAAAAGTTAAACCCACTGTGCCATCCCGTCTGTCTCCCCACCCCTATTTTTTTGATTATTGACTAACAGTCTATTGCAACAATGTATCACAATTTGTTTATCCAGTCACCTATAGAAAAACATCTTGAGCACCTCCATTTTGGGGAAGTTATTAAACTTCTATAAACATTGATGTACTATAAGCATTTTGTGTGGACATATGGTTTCAAATGCTAAATGTGTAAACATATGAATGCTGGATTATATGGGAAGACTACATTTGGCTTTGTACAAAACTTCCAAACCATTTTGCAAACTGGCTACCATTGCTACCATTTTGCATTCCCACCAGCAAGCAGTGAGAGCTTCTGTTGCTGCACATCCTTTCCAGCATTTGGTATTACCAGTTTACTGGATTTTGCATTTATAGTAATTGTGTAGTGGCATCTCATTGTTATTTTGCAAGTCTCTATTGATAAATGGAGTTGAGGATCTTTTTATATGCTTATGTACCATCTGTATCTTCTTTGGGGAGGTTTCTGTTCAGAAGTTTGCCCATCTTTCAAGAGCACTTTTTTATTGTTTAGTTTTAAGATGCCTTGGTGTATTTTGGGATATTAGTCCTTTATCAAATATGTGTTTTGCAAGTATTTTCTCTTGTCTTTGGTTTGTCTTTTAATTTTCTTAACAGTGCTTTTAGTAGCAAAGACTTTAATTTTGATAATGTCCAACTTATTTTTCCTTCTTCACAAATTGTGCTTTTGGTATTGTATCTAAAAAGTCATCACCAAACCCAAGGTCACATAGATTTTCTGCTATGTTATTTTGTAAAAGTCTTACAAATTACATTTTACATTTGAACCTATGATTCAAAAAAAATAAAAAATAAACATGATTCATTTTGGTTTAATTTTTGTGAGAATTGTAACATCTTTGTCCAAATTATTTTTTGCATGTGGATACCCAGTAATTCCATGACCATTTGTTGAAAAGACTATCCCTTCTCCATTGAATCGTCTTTGATCCTTTTTTGAAAATCAGTTGACTCTGTCCCTGGTCTTTCTATTCTGTTCCATTCATCTATATATCTATTCTTTTGCAACACCATGCTGCCTTAGTTTTTGTAGCTTTATATTAAATCTTGATTTGGAGTGGTGTCAGTCCTACTGCTTGGTTCATCTTCAATATCGTGTTGACTATTCTGAGTCCTTTTTGCCTCTTCATATAATCTTTGATATCCACAAACTGATTTTGATTTTGGGATTGCATTGAATCTATAGATCAATTTGAGAAGCATTGCCACATTAGGAATAATGAGTCTTCCAATCCATGAACACAAAATATCTCTTCATTTATTTAGTTATTTGATTTATCAGAGTCCTATAATTTTCCATACGTATGTCTTATAAGGATCTATAAATCTTTTACATTTTTGTTTAAATATTTCACTTTTGGGGGCTAATGTAAATGCTACTAGATCTTTTTTTTTTTTTAATTTCCAATTCCAGTTGTTCATTACTGGTATCTAAGGAAGCCACTGACATTTGTTTTTGTTTTTGTTTTTGTTTTTTTCCACTGACATTTGTATATTGATCCTATATTTTATGCCCTTGCTAAATCACTCATTCTTTCTGATACCTGGATTGTCTGTGGTTTGGTTTATATCTTGAAGTATTTCATGCTCTTTCACCACAATCATCTTTTGCATCTGGGATAGTCCCCCCATAGACCAATCATGAAACTAAATTAATTATGAAAGTCAGTCTGCTCTACTTAATTCAATTAAACTTAATTGCATGATCCCTATATTCCTAATCATGCTCACCTAAGGGATGTGTTACCTTCATGTTTTTAAACAGATTTTCTGAGCCAAATCATTTTCACAAATATGACTCTCAGAAAAGACATTTTAGGTACAAGAAGACCGAGGGAAATCAGATTTATCTCATTAACCTAAAAGTTTGTGCCAAACCTCATAATGATTTGTGAGCTGCCCATAAAGCCTCATTGATAATGGAAACAATTCTGCAAGAGGGACTAGCATGTGAACAAATTGCAGAACTGACTAATTATAAAGGTGAAACAACATAGAGTTAACTTTTTGTATTAAGCCATAATAAAAAGCATTAAAAATCAAGCTTCAAGCTTAAATTATGATTGTGAAAATCAGTATATAATCACATTTAATGCAAATGCCCTGATATAAATTACTGGCATAAGACAGATTGCACTGTTTTCCTATAATATGCAAGTGTAAGTAATTCCTGATTTAGAAATTAAGAACAGTAGCACTGCTAAAGAACTCAAAATTGTGTGATTTAATTTGTCTCAAAAGACAAGGAGGTTGTATCATTTGACCAAAAGTTGCATGGCCAGTGAGTGGTAGAGACAAAGTTGAGATTTAATCTGTATACCATTATGCTCTTTCACTCAATTCATGGAGTACACATACACATGTAATATACACATATATGTACACACATAAACACATGAATAAATTTATATATATATAAATTTTTATATATATAAATTTTATACATATGTATGATTTCTCTTATGGAAATAGTAATTTTGCTATGTAGAGTGATAGGTGGGTCAATCTATTCTTAGAAAATTAACATAATTGCATCTTTCGAGAAATTGGAAGGTGTCAGCATAGGCTGTCATGATCAACTGTGTGCTGTCAAGCATGGACCATGCCCAACAGTTAACTATCTTTAGAAATCGCTAAGAAGGTGGGTTTTGTAACACTCTTTTAAAACTGGATCTCGGGATCCCTGGGTGACTCAGTGGTTCAGTGCCTGTCTTCAGCCCAGGGTGTGATCCTGGAGACCTGGGATCAAGTCCTGCATCGGGCTCTCTGCATGGATCCTGCTTCTCCCTCTGCCTGTGTCTCTGCCTCTCTCTCTCTCTCTCTCTCTCTCATGAATAAATAAAAACAAAATCTTAAAAAAAAAAAACCGACTCTCCTGTGTTGTAAAAAAAGCAATATTAAAGGTAGGGTTGAACTATGATCTTCCTGAATCTTGACCTTCCCATGAGCACAGAGAAAAGCAGAACAGGGCTGCTAGGCATGAATACTGGGTCATCCTAACCATCAAGTGGGAAACACATCAAGTGTTCCTTTCCCTTTCTCCCTCACCACCAGGTCACTCATCGATATTGCTGTGTGAAGGGTGTCTGCTCCAGAGCTGGAGAAAGACTCTGAGTTGTTCTTCAACCTGTACTGAAGAAAGGGAGACAGAACAACCTAAAGTGAACCAAAAGGTCCCCCAAAAGCCCCAAAAGGCAAGGTGAAATAGGCAGATTTCCACTCTTCTTTCATTGAAACTTTCAGGTTTGGCATGCTTTCCATTTGGGAACCTGAGCACTTTGTCAGAACCTCACAGCCAGAAATAAAATAAATTATTACTTCTGAGGCCAGGTTTTAACAGTGGCAAAGAAAACCCAAGAAGAAACAACAGTATTATAATTGGACGAAGGGCACTCGGAATCACTTTTGCACATCTGCTTCTTATAAGGATGATAAGCGCCTTACAAACAGAACAAAAATAAATGCAAATAATAATAGAGAACATTTTTTTCTTTCAGGAGATAGAAGGTGTTGATTTTTATTCTTTTTTTATTTTTATTCTTTATTAGAGTTAATAACATCTATGGAAATCTGGAGAATCTCAAAATGCGATGCTATGATTGAAACACTTTTTCTATTACATCAGGTTACAAATTTGTTTTACCAATTCCTAAACTGCAATGTATACATTATTGCTTCTGATACACAGTATCCAAATTCCCTCTATTCATTTATTTCCCAGTTGTTGTCTTTAATTGAATTTTTATATCAAATAAATCTATAAACCAACCGACCAGGCATAGCTTTGGTTTCAGCACTTTAAATCTGAAGCAATATTTCTTCTATCAGATAAATATGTAATAATTTCCTATCTTAGGAGATAATGTAGCATGGCAGCTAAAAGCAATAACTTTGGAGTTAGATGACCTGGGTTAAAAACTTATTTTGAGCTCATGACCATTTTGAACATGGGGACCTGTGAGGGACCTGATGTGGGACTTGATCCCAGGACCCCGAGATCATGAACTGAGCCAAAGGCAGACACTTAACCTCTGAATCACCCAGGCATCCCCCTTCCTTAAACTTTCTAAGCCCCAGTGTCCTTATCTATGCAAAGGGAATGATAATAATAATACCTGGCTCTTAGTTTTGTTATGAGGGTTAAGTTCATGTATGAAACATATCTTTTACACATATGATTGCCCCTTCAATACTAGTTATATTTTTCATTATGTGTAAACATTATCCCACCTGCAAAACTGAAAGGCTATTTACAAATAAATAAGACACCAGGGAGACCTCACTGCTTTTAACTCATTAACAAAGAAGATATGTTTTCCTTTCAAAGAGTATGAGACGTTGGAAAATCAGGAATAATATAATACCAAACATGTTATAAGCATTCAAATCAAAGCTACAGAAGGGAATTTGGAGGGATATGAAATGGAACATGAATTTGCAAAGAGAAAGCATATTCAGAGGGTTATTAGAAGTAGAGGAGTGTAGGGTATATATTATTCTGAATTATTAAGCTATTTCAATTTTGCATTTGAGTTATGAAAATGCCAATGAATTAACTCTTTTGGAAATTGCTAGAAGTACTTTGGGGTTATTAACATTATATAATTGTGTACTTAAAGAGCAATAAGTTTTCCCTGGAGGAATAAAGAAAACCACTATAGTTAAGTGACTTTTTATTTCTAGTGGTATTAAGTTCTACACTATGAAGCAGAGATGCTCTGAATAGAAACACATAAAAGAGCAATAAGTTTGGAATAAAAACTTGGGTCTTTCCCAGTTCTCTTGTTGCCTACATATTTAATCTTTGGATGTTCCAACCCAAGCATTTTTGAAAATAAGAGACTTATTTTAATATAAAAGTTTTGGGAATATTAAACAAGATGACCCACGCTCAAGTTGTTTGCAAAATCCAAAGGGCTATATAAGCTAAGGTGCTATCCTCTGAAAATAAAATTTAAAACCCTAACTATCTGAAACCACCTTATAATATG
The DNA here is from genome assembly GCF_011100685.1 of Canis lupus familiaris. Taxonomy (NCBI): domain Eukaryota; kingdom Metazoa; phylum Chordata; class Mammalia; order Carnivora; family Canidae; genus Canis; species Canis lupus. Next base: position 83,620,949 of record NC_049224.1, read on the forward strand.
ATTTTTACTTTTCTCTCTTGGTTAGATACATTGCTTATTTTGTTCTCATTAATCCTTTGTGAGTCATCGGCATGACTATTATTGTTCTTGTTTTTAAGACTATGAAACTGGAACTTGAAGAATTTAAATGATTTTATTATTAGCATTTGGCCTGAAGTGCAGAGGCAAAATCAAAAAGCAAAGTCTTAAGATACAAAGTCCAAGCATCTGGCCAGATACCAGCTCCCACTTTCTGATTTTCAATAGTCTTCAGGATATTTTGAAATAAGGGGCACCTGAGTGGCTCAGTCAGTTAAGCATCAGCCTTCAACTTAGGTCATGATCCTAGGGTCCTGGGATTGAGTCCCACATTGGGCTCCCTGCTCAGCCCAATCATAGGAGATGATGTAGATAATGCTGAGCAGGGAGCCTGCTTCTCTCTCTTCCTCTGCCTGCTGCTCTGCCTGTTTGTATTTGTGCATGTTCTCTCTCTCTCTCTCTCTCTCTCTCTCTCTCTTAAATAAATAAATAAAATCTTTATTGAAGAAGCTGGGATTGGCTGTAGACGGTCAGGCAGTACAGTCAGCCAGCTCCGGAGCTGTGGCTGGAAGAGAGCCAGGCTAGCAACGGACATTATTTAGTCACCATCAAAATCAGTGTTTTCCTGACTTTTATAATTGTTATCCACAAGAAGAACTATGTCGTACCCAGGGATCTGGAACACACTCATATACACAGTCATCAGAAACAAACATTTTGTTGTTGTTGTTGTTGTTTAAAGATTTTATTTACTGGACACAGAGAGTGCATGAGTATGCAGAGTGGCAGGCAGCTCAACCCAGTGGACGCTCAACCCACTGAGCCACCCAGGCGTCCCCAGAAACAAACATATTGTGAAACAATATTTGTCCTTATTATAAGAAATGTGCTTGAATATTTTCTCAAAATATTTCAGCGCATCATTGGATTGTCAGGCATCTGTGTCTCTTGGTTTACCTTCTTTTCAACTTCAGTTCTCATGCTTATGCATATGCATTGGAGTGGTGCTGGTGAGAGTGACCCTGATGGTCATATTTCTGTAAATAAACATATATTCTGTATATAAATTCCACAAGGATTTCAAATGGTTGAAGAGTAATCTTACCAAGAATTAGAATGAGCTATCACAGTGAGCTAAGAATTGAAATGTCGATCAGAAGGCTTGTATTTTAAGCCAGGCTTAGGCCCTGATACAATCTTTGAGGCATCGATTATGACATAATCATCATAGAAAAGCTTTGGTGCCCTTTCTATTCCTTTTATGATTCTAAATTAGTTTTCTGAAATAAAAAATCTCAGGCAGCATATAAAGGATATTTTAATGTATACTAAATAACATACTCTATATACTCTACTACGCTGTGCTTCATAATGTATGGCATACTCTACAAACAGAATCTAGTATGTGTTTTTCTTTTTCTAGTTTATATAACTTTACATAAAAATGTAAGCTAACTGATTCCAAACTATCTTTAACCAGTACAAATTAAACACATGCTACTTAAAATACATTGTTTTCTTAATTTTAGAAAATTTTTGGATGAAGATATGTTTGTATATTAAGATGGAATAGAAGATTATAGTCCTATATAATACTACCACTAAAATTAGTGAATTAATTATTACTTGATGGAAGTATGATAAGTATTCAAAATCAAAAGTTATTCTCCATTTTAAAATTAAGTGGTTAGAAAAGTGTCTGTCTCCCAAAAGTAATATATGTATTTAAAACAATTCTAAATGTAATCACTGGAAGTATTTTTCCTTTCAAATGTTGAATTAAGTGATATTAGAGTTTTTAAGTAGTTATAGATATTCAAATAAGTCCCCCAAAATGTATGAAAAATGAGAACTTGATCTAGCACATATTAAACATATAAAGCTATACTGGTCAAATTAATATGATCTTGGTTTAAAAATGGACTAGAAATAGATACCAAGATATTATTATATTTAATAAAAGATAAAGTGATATTTCAATTCATTAAAAGGAAGATGATTATTTTATAATATTATTTTAAAAGTTTACTCATCTAGAAAATAAATAACTATGTTACCTATTACGTTATTCTATAAACAACAGAAAAATTATAAAAGTGTGCAAGACTTAAATGTTGACAAAGAATAAAAACAGGGCAGCCCGGGTGGCTCAGTGGTTTAGCACCACTTTCAGTCCAGGGCGTGATCCCGGAGACCCAGGATCAAGTCCCATGTTGGGCTCCCTGCGTGGAGCCTGCTTCTCCCTCTGCCTGTGTCTCTGCCTCCCTCTCTTTCTGTGTCTCTCATGAATAAATAAATAAAATCTTTTAACAAATAATAAAAACAAAACACTACTATATAATTTAAGGTCAAGGACAGCTTCTTAATTAAGCTTCAAAATCCAGATGCTAAAAAAGAAAATATGTAGAATCAAAATATTTAAAAAAAAATTTATAGCAGATTATTACATAAACCAAATCAAAGAACATAATATAGAATTGAGATGTAGATTTGCAATTTAGGTAAGAGAAAAAGAATTACTATTACATATCTATTGCTCTTAACAAATTGAGCAAAAAAGACATTAACCCAATTATCTGCTGCAGAGCACACATATAGACAATTCACAGAAGAGAAATTTATGGCCAATATATATTGTGTATATGCTTAAATTCACAATTTGGAAACACAAATTAAGGTGACAATGAGCCATCATCTTATGCTCACCAGATAAAATGAAGGATAATTACTGTTCCTTTGGGTGTGAGGTACATATCCCCTTATAATTGTGAATTGATAAGGTCCTTCTTAAATGAAATCTAGCACATCTATAAATAAAACTGAGTAAGAGTAAAGAAATAGTAGTGTTTATATATTAGAATCATACTTTTATGAAATGAAGTAATCCCAAGATTATCTTATATTAGTGTGTGTGAATATGTGTGTCTGCAGATGTGCCTGCATATGATTATAAAAACATGAAAAAGACAGGGGCACCTGGGTGGCTCAGTGGTTGAGCATCTGCCTTTGGCTCAGGTCATGATCCCAGAGTCCTGGGATTGGGTCCCACATCGGGGTCCCTACAGGGAGCCTGCTTCTCCCTCTGCCTGTATTTCTGCCTCTCTCTGTGTCTCTCATGAATAAATAAATAAAATATTTTTTAAAATGAAAAAAACACATTTTTTTAAAGTTGTTAACATTGTTTTTTGGTGGGTAAGACAGTTGGCATGGTTGGGAGGTGATTACATTAAGCAAATAAATAAATATACTAAGATTACTGTCAGCCCAAATAGGGCTTTGGTTCATAGTCTAAGTGTGATGAGAAGCCTTGGGAAAGTTTACATGAATAAACAGCCTTTTCTACAATTATAGCAAGGCTTTTGCTTGAATATTTACGTTCTGTATCTTGAGTTGTCTCTTCTGGTTCATTTGTGATTTTTAAGAGTCTATTTTCACCTTCCTTTCCCCTTCTCTGTCATTCTCATCCTCGTCTTCCCTGTAGTATTTTAAAATTCTTTCTTTCCACTTCCTTTCACCTGTTCTTCCCTCCCCCCTTCCCACTATCTTCCCTCTCCTACTCTCCTCTCTTCTCTGTTCATCTTTCTTTCCTTTACTTCCATCCTCCCTCTCTCTTCTTGACCTTCATCCTTTCCTTTCCTCCCCTTCCCAGAGGGACCTGTGTGTACCATGAACACAGGTGGTAGGGCAAGAGAGAGGATGGCAAATAAGCAGGAATGCAGGAGATGGGGGAGGTAATCTGGAAGCATCAGCATCCTTGGGGGCCAAGAAAGCAGCACAGTAAGGTAAGAGGGGTGGTGAAAAGCCAGAAGTGTGCCTTGGAGGAAGGAACTGGGACAGTGTGAGGTGAACCACAAGGATTTACCAGTGTGGCCAGTGGCCAAGGAGGCCAGTGGAAGTACGTGGAGAGTGAGGTGCCCATAAAAGAGCCATCCAATAGCCTAGAAAGCAATTTAGAATGAGTGCAGAGGCCATGGAAAGAGGTGGCTGGCTTGGATGGGAGATTAGTAATAAAGAACAAATATGTAAAATGATCAGATAATAAGTAAAAATATTGATTATAATGTGATCCAGGTTTTTCGATGTTAGAAAGACATTATAGAAATACAAAAAGGGGGAAGACTAGAAAGAAACCTGAGATGTTATGGGACGTCTGGGTGGCTATGTGGTTGAGCATTTGCCTTCAGCTCAGCGTGTGATCCCAGGGTCTTGGGATCAAGTCTTGCATCAGGCTTCCTAGAGGGAATCTTAAAAAAAACCCTGATATGTTGTGTTGGAAATGGATTTTAAATTTTAGTAAATATGCACATAGAGATACATACATAGGTTTATTTATTTATTTTAAAGATTTTATCTATTTATTCATGAGAGACACAGAGAAAGAGGCAGAGACACAGGCAGAGGGAGAAGCAGGCTCCATGCGGGGAGCCTGATGCAGGACTCGATCCCAGGACCCTGGGATCACACCCTGAGCCAAAAGCAGATGCTCAACCACTAAGCCACCCAGGTGTCCCTATACATAGGTTTCGATGTCTGTTTGGTCTTTTGATTCTGAAAAGAGATAATTTGGAGTTGAGGGTAGAAGAGTATCAGCTGACATTCACTCAGAATTCTCTTCTTCCTAATGATCTCAAAAGCACGTTATCTTTGTCTCAGTTGTTGGCAGTAAGTTGTAACTCAGACCAAGAAGGAAGGAAATAGTAGAGGCGATCAAACTTGAATCCTTATTTTGTCAGTTATCAGCTACGGCTTGGGATGATTTGAAGGATGAAATTGATACAGGGGAGCTTGGTTCTTGTTTCATAGAGCTGAAGAGTGAATCTCACAGACACAGGAAAGTGAGTAAAGTGATAGAAGTTTATTAAGCAAAGATACAGGGAAAGCTCTCAGAAGTGAGAGGGGTCCTGACAGAGTTGTCACCGAGGGCTTGTAGGGTTGGTCTTTTACTGAAAGCCAATCAGGGAACCTAAAATCCTTTTGACATTATCTATTGATGACACCATTGAGTAAGGACCAGTGATAACATTTTTAATGTTCTTTGGGGTTTGGTTCTTTGTTGGTCCCAGATGACTATCATAAAAAAGACACCCTCCCCGCTGACACCTAGGGCAGGGTGGTCTGGCTTGTTCCCTTATCTCTGATTTCCTTACACCTCAGCATTTTGGGGATTTTTGTGAGCCTGCTTCCATGGCCCCCTATCCAGCCCTGTCTAACCCCACTGTCCCTAACTCAAAATGAAAAGAAATGATTAAATGAAAAGAAATATATTATTTATCTGCTCTTCGGATGTACTGAAGTTAAAACTAAACACACCACCTGATTTTCAAATAAGAATCACCTCTCATTCATAGATGGCTGGAGTTACCTAAAAACAGGGGTAAGGAGCATCACTTTGCTGGAAGGATGAGGCTCCGGGAGGTAAAATGATTTGATGGAAATCAAACAGCCAACGAAGAGCAGAACCCTGGACCTGAGCTCAAGTTTCTTTCTCACTGATCCAGCAGCAAAGAACCATATTCATTTACTCTAATCCCAATATTTTCTGAAAACCAAAGGCCTTTTGCTGTAGGATTTAATCATCTTAATTTTTATTATTTAGCTAATTAAACACTTTGATGGCAAGGGTAAGATGGCTCTAATTGATGCAAGTTTCCCCGTGCTAAGCTTCATTCTACAATTTGACCTACAATACCCAGTACCCTCATAATACAATGAGGAAAAATACTGCTTTCGGCACACCAAGAGGAAAAGTCCAAACTGGCATTTTGGGATTTTCCCCTGATCATAGCAGTATACAGGCAGCACATTCTGACCTATCAAATTGGAGATGTGTGGGCTATTGAGGTATCATAACGAGAAAGTGTGAAATAAATTTCCCATTGAAAACATGTTGATAAAATGTTGGCAGGTAAAAGTTCCATAGCATAGACAGAAAATGTCTTCAAAAATATCTGAGTGAATGGTCATGTTTCTAAGTTAACAAGTAGTTGCCGGAAGCCTCCCTTGATATCAGTAAACTGCTCATCTTGCGGATTGCGTTAAGAATTGGATTTCTAAAGCAAAAATGTCCTGTGGCCCAGAATAAGTGCAAAGATGTGCCAATTTTTTTAAATGTCTTATATAATCTTGTTTTGATGTACACAATGCAGTCTGATCTTATAATAAGATCCAATTAATATGATGTTGACAATTGCTGTGTCAGGTAAGTAGAAGAATATTGCATGCATTTTTCACTTGACCAGAAGCTCATTATCTTTGCATATATTTCTTTGCTTTTATCATCAAAGCACATTAGTGCAGTAAAAGGAATGAATAAGATGGTAAAACACAATAAATAAAGGCATGGTGCAGAAGGTTAACAATATGCAATGGTAAAATACTATCACCTTTCACTGATTAGCATACATTTGGAAGGTATAAAAAAAACACGACTGCATAACAGAAGAAAAAAGTTAATAAATCAGTGTTCAGAATTAATAGTGATACAAACTTGGAGAAATGTCTAACATTTAAAACAAAAAGATCTTTCGAACACCTTTCTTCTCTCTCTCACACACACACACTGATTTGATAATAATATTCTTTAATTTTCTCTTTGAAACTTCACTGTCATTGCTCTCTTTATATTCTTTTCTGTGATTTCTTCTTTGACCCAACATGTGATGGCCTCTTATATCTTATGTCTCCTTTCTCTTTTCTTTTCTTTTTTTTTTTTTTTTTTTTTTCTTTCTGGGTGGAAGCTGTAAGAATCAGCTGAGCTATAGTGGCAGTCTTTTTTTCTTAAAATCTAGGTCCAAATAGTATCACTATTGTGTTCTCCAGGAGTCTGTAGAATGAAGGGATTGGGAGGGCTACTGGGATATAGCTTCTTGCCCATTTGTTAGGCTGGCCTGGATGTTTCTATTATTATTTTTAAGTGGTACACATATAGTTAAGTATATTCTTCTTGTCTGATGTATTGCACATATACACACATGTACATGTTCACACTCAGACACACACATAACTCTAAAAGGAAAAAAAAATACTGCACACTTAAAAAAAAATAACAATTTAAAATAGAACTACCCAGAGGGTACTGCCTGTTTGCCTGGGCATGGCTAATCGAGTTTTTCAAAGCTCCTTAATAGGAACTGCCATGAAGTCCACCTCAAGACATATTATCACAAGGGCTCCCCACCTGCTTTGTAGAAGCCATTTGTCCTCAGAGAATTTCCAACGTTAATTGTACCTGACACATTAATGCCATCAGAGTGCCAAACCTTCCATATGAGATTGGAAAAGATATGTAAGAAAATTTCCTCAGCAAGGACTCTGAAAAGCATTGTGAAGATGAATTAACCTAAAAAAAAAGATTCATAAAAAAAGCTACGTTAATGACTCGTTTTGTTTTTATTTTGAAAAACCTATTTTGTAAACAAGACTGCTTTAATGCATTTGGAAAAAAAATAGTAGTAATCATTAAATAACAGCAAATTCAGTACTAATTCCTATTTTCTAAAGTAAGTTTAATAATAATAAAGAGGAAAATCTAGATGTTTTATTAAAAGCAAAATCTGTCTTTTCTGTTGCAATTCACTCAACAGATGGGTTTGATTTGAAAATAACTTGAGAACCCTGACTGAGAACAATAGAGAAGTTAAAATACTTAGATTGTGAATACTATATTACTATTCCTAGGTGATGCTAGTCTTTCAAAATCCAGTGAAGAGTCATTTAAATAAATTGATGCAGCTAAAGCCTGGACCTCCCAAATTATTCCCTCTACTTATTTGGAATCATAATGGAGCCATTTGGTCTCAATACCTGTGTCATCTGACATCATGTATAAGAAGCTTCTTTTGTAATTGAGCTTAGTTGGAGATCTTTCCAGTGAATTTGTTTCTCAGGAAGAAGGGGCAGAGAGACTATTCTCAAGGTTTTCATTTGAAAACAAAAGAGTTCAAAGCAAATAAGATTCTGAATTTGCACATAAACAAGTAAATCTCTCCAGAAGCTTTAAACTCTAAGATATGGTTTAATCATTTTCCTACAACAATCTCATACACCACCAAATGACCAAAATTTTATTACATTTGGCCTTCTTGATGGCTATTCTTTTTTTTTTCTTTTTTTTTTAATTTATTTTTTATTGGTGTTCAATTTACTAACATACAGAATAACCCCCAGTGCCCGTCACCCATCATGATGGCTATTCTAATCTATATGGAATATTCAACTTTATTCCAAAACCTGCAAGCTTGCAGAGATTTTAGAAAGGACTACACACATAAAAGAGTAATCCTACTTCTTTGACTTTTTTGTCATGTACTTAATAAGCAAATTATGTTCACCATAAAATCATACAGTTATACAACATAAGCTGTTTCTGTTCCATTTTTATTTTTCTTCAACTTTGGTTAAACAACTGAAAATTGTTTGAATACCATTTTCGTATTTTAGTAAGGCAAGAAATATAAAACTAGTTAACTACACATGGTGACCAAAGGAACTTGTGAATAATAAGATTCTGTAATGAGTTGTTACTAACTTTGGTGATTTAAAAATATTTCATAGAGAAGACAATATAAATTCACCAGAATTGATTACATAAACATTCATCCTCCTATAAAGGTCAGTGTGCTCACTCCACATTTAACAGGTTACCCTGGAAGCACAAAAAGGCAGAAATTTCCAGGATGTCCAGAAGATAGCCCTCTAGGCATTGCTGCTGACAGACAGAGAGCAAAGTATTCCTTGTGCTTTCAAGACATGTAGAACCACTACAGGGGAATAATTGACAATATATTTTATTCAGAAAATAAACCTGTTTTATCAGAAAGTAAAACACATAAGGACCTTGGTCACATTTTTTTAGGGTAAATGGATGGAGATAGTGTTTATATTTCCCTTACGAAAGTGAATACTCTCAGAGACTAGACTAACATTTGTTACTGGTGTTGAGAAAAGAGAAAACATGCGATTTATTTCTATATAAATATTTCTATACATAAGAGAAATCTTTAATCTCAGCACTTGGGCCCAAGCATTGATCAATGACCTATGTCAGATCCCTAAAGACCACTTCAATCAAGCCACTCTTCATCTTTTCATCAAAATAAACATTGTTATGTCTACTTTCCAAGTGGTTATGTGGCTTCTGTATACTCACAGGTACAACAATGGCTGAAAAGCCTTTTAGGGCTTTTCTTTAGAGAGAGAGAGAAAGCAAAGTTTATTAAATATTTATATATGTGTGTATATATATATATATATATATATATATATATACACAGAGAGAGAGAGAGAGAGAGAGAGAGAGAGAGAGAGAGAAACAGAGCATCCAGGAGACTTGGAAAGGAAAAGAACATGAGTTTCATCTTTGCTTGGGATCTGGGGTTTTTATTGGCAATTGAGGTCTGTGCATGTGTCTTCTTAGGCATTCAGGAACTGATCAGAACAAGGACAGAGTCCAAGTGTCCTTCATAAATCATTCATTCCCTAAAGTCAGAGGTCTTGGCATCAAAGTACTTGGAGTCAATGATCTTGGAGAACGTTTATGATGACCCCTCCTTTCATATTATCTCTTGTGCTGGAAGACTCCAAAGATATCGTTATTTCCCCATCCTTTACAAGGAGGACATATGTAATTCGCATTATAAGGTGTATGTAGAGTAGGATGGGGATACAGGCTCTAGCAAGAATAGAACCCAGAGAAAATGACAAAAAAATAACTTTTTTATGGAGTCCTTTAAGTTTCCCTGTCTCACCAATTGCACAAAGAAGGAAAGACTTCAGAGATATTTTTTTAAGTTAGATTTACTATAGTAATGCTGTACAACAAATACAGCAAATCCTTAGTGGCTTAAAGGAAATAAATTCCACCCTCTCCCCAACTAGTACATTTCTAAATTACATGTTGCTCTTTGGGGCTTGGCTGGCCTCAACCTGGGCTTGCTATAGGTGATGGATTTAACTTAGGTCTTCTCTAAGTGTGGCTCCATCCTGGCACTGATAACAGTATGGTGTGTGCTCTACTCATTGTGGATGCCTGAAGCACCAGAAGTCAAGTAGAAACATTGATGTACATTTAAAGCTTCTGCTGGAATTACATTTGCTAACAACATTTAGTGTCCAAAGTAAATTATTGGCCAAACCCAGTATTCCTGGGGCAGGAGAAAGTATTCACTTCATTGTAAAGGGAAGAATTGTTGAGTCACATGGCAAATGAATAGATGCATTAGTAGTAGTAGTAGTAGTAGTAGTAGTAGTAGTAGTAGTTTGAGAGAGGGGTGGACACGGGTTGAGGGAGAGGAAGAGAATCTCAAGCAAGTTCCCTGCCCAGTGTGAGCTGGATGCAGGGCTGTCTCATAACCCTGAAATAATGACCTGAGCCAAAATCAAGTCTGACACTTAACCGACCGAGACACCAAGGTGCTCAATGCGTCCTCAAATAATAAGGAAAGAGGACTAGTGAGCCATGTTGTAATCTACCACTAAGTGCTAGTTATGGAAACTCCAAAGCCAAAAGGCACAAAATTCCTGAAGGGTGAGGGAAATCCTTGAAAGGCACCACTCATGCATAACAACTACAATAAACCTTATTCTCACCTTGTTGTGAAGATTAAATAGGGTAATAATGGAGAACTATAACTTAGTTTCTTTCATAAAGTGTTAAAGCCATGCACATAAAGATTTACATAAAATATCAGTTATTGGAGTAGTTCGACCCTCTCCACTTTTTTTTTTTTTTTTTTTTTTTTTTGAATAAAGCATGCTTAAAGAGCAAACTCCCTCACTTGGAAGGTAACAGCATTCTATTTACAAACATCTTTCTGTTTCCAGGAGCATCTATCCTGAAAAAGTGAACCTATAATTTCCTTGCTAAATTGAGTGAAACCAGTTAGTGGAATGGAACTGCAGATTCGCTGTAATGATTCTGTTATTTGTCATCACCATACTTTCCCCATCGCATGATGCTATTTTGATCATCACAGCCTAACTGAAATCCAGTGTTATGCCAAATGCAGACACTCTTACAGGAGGCAAATCTGATGCATGTAAGAATGAGTGGTTATTGCTATCACTTCCTCCAGCCTTGTTGCACGCAGAACATTTCAGGAAAAAATGGTTTCTTCGATGTACCATTAAAATGAGGGAGGGGAAATAATTCCTTAAGTGATATGATGGAATAATCTCAAATAGGCAATTGCAAAGTCTATACAGTAAGTACTATTACTGTATATTGTATTACTATATAGTAATAGTATTACTATTACTGGATATTGAATAAATGATTGTGAAAAGAAAAAAGAAAGAAAGAAAAAAGGAAGAAAGGCGGGAAGAGACAAGAGGGAAGGAAGGCAGGGAGGGAGAGAGGGAGGGAGGGAGATACGATCCATTTGTTTATCTGCATCTGTGCTCCTAAAACAATGGAACCTATGTATGCCCACAAGGGACTACTGAGCATGCTTAGTTTTAACACTTGCTTAGGGTGATGTTTCAGGCTAAAAAAGAAAATGGAAAGACAAAATAAAAGAAGTTTTTCAAAATGATTGGACTCTTTTTTTAAGATTTTATTTATTTATTCATGAGAGACACACAGAGAGAGGCAGAAACATAGACAGAGGGAGAGGCAGGCTCCTTGCAGGAAGTCTGAAACAGGACTCGATCCCCAGATGTAGGATCATGCCCTGAGCCAAAAGCAGAAGCTCAACCACTGAGCCACCCAGATGTCCAAAAGGATTTGACTCTTAAATATATACCTTGAAATGTGACTTCAAGAACTCACCAGAAGGGCGCCTGGGAGGCTCAGTGATTGAGTGATTGAACCTGTCTTTGGCTCAGGTTGGGGTCCTGGGATCAGTCCTGCATCAGACTCCCCTCGAGAAGCCTGCTTCTCCCTCTGCCTATGTCTCTGCCTCTCTGTGTGTCTCTCGTGAATAAATAAATAAAATCTTAAAAAAAAACCACCAGAAATTTGCTTACCTACTTTATCCCACACTCTGCAACTCTCTTTGTAACCTAACCTAACAACCAAGATATAGTCACCAATGTTCTCTGAGTGTTTTTAGTCACGCTCTCCCATTATGGGTCTTTGTGCTTCTTCTTTTCTGTTGTTAAAAATAGACAAGTAAATCCAGATAATTATATTTTACTTTGAGAGTAAGAAAAGAAAGAACATTAAATCTGGAAGGAAACACTCAGGGCTTGAGGCTCCATGTTCTCAATTCCTAGTTTTGTGTTGGTGTTGGGCAAGTCACTTCAATTTCCCATGCTTACATCCTCCCTTTACTAAAATGGGAATGCAAATATATATGTTATTTCCCTGGAGAGGAACAAGACATTTCAAAGACAGTACTCCAAGAGCTCTTAGCAGATCGTAAGCCACTGTTCAATCACAATTGTTAGTATAATCTTTCAATGCAACTTCTGCCTTTGGTCTGGACTCGGATGTCCTAACAGCACAGTGTCGACACACAATTCAGCTCTAATGACAAGAAAATCCAATTCTTACAGAGGAAGAAAATGAATCGTATACCATACGGTCACACATTTGGAACCTGTTATTTTCAATAATAACATGTTTAGGAAGCATTCATTATCAACTAGAAATAACTTATTTCGACAGTTAGCTGTAGCGGAGTTCATGCTGAGTGCTAAGATGCTGACATCAAACAGAAAGAGAGTAAATACAGTGAGCTCCGTTCTAGCAGAAGACATCCATCAGCACGGTTTATTTGCAAGGCACTGTGTTACTTCTCAATCAGCTAGTGCAAGGTAGGATCTTTTACAGCAGGAAGTGTTGTACAGCCATTCCTCTCCCTCTGCACTGCTCACCTTTTTGCCATTCACAGTAAATTTAAACTATTTTAAGGCCACTTCTCTTTTAACCCACAGGTCTGGTTTAATACTCAAAAGTCACCCTTAGGTTAGAGGATATAAACCCAGTTATTTGAGTCTAGGGGAGGTAACGGGCTTTCATGAAGAGCTCAGCTTAAGAGTCAGATAAATGTCTTCAGATGCATTTGTGCAGAGCACAGCCAAATGATATGAGGCCAGTTAGGAGATTACATTTCTGTGTTCCCTTCCCAGCAGATAAGTTTATCCGGGGACCTATATCCTCTTCATTTCTCAGCAGGAGAAGGAGTATTAAGACTTCGAGCCTAATAAAATGCATAGCAAAGCAATTTCATGCGTAAGACAAGAACTGAGTTTGTGGGGAGAAAAATAGCACCAGATCTGTCCATCAGAATTAATTTAAGAAGCCTGTTGTGCATTGGTATCAAAGATCTTCCTCTGGAAGTAATGTATAAAATGCTGGGATTATCAACATCAACAAAAAGATTGAACTTGAAGCCAGGAGGAAAATCAGAGTTCTCAAATTATTCTGATAGAAGTAGGTAGAAGAGGTGGCAAGACATTAAGAAATCACTTTTACTGTAAAACCAAATTCTACAAACACATTTGTTTGTTAATCAGTACTATGTAAAATGCAAAATAATAGCAACAACAAATACCCTATGTCTAAGAACAATACACATACCCACAGAATCCCTTTGAGTGGTCTCAATGCACATTAACATTTCAATAAGTGGAAAGAAATAAAAATATTGAAATACAATACTGAATTTATGTAGTTTAAATATATGAGTATCCACAATGATTATTTTAAAATTATTTACAACTAAAATATATTTATTGTCAGCTTATTGTTAATAAAGCTCCTTTTATGTACTAAAAGTTATAAATATATGCTTTTGAGGTTTCAGCAATAAAATAGCTTTGTTTAGCAAAAGCTTGTGAGTAGTTTATAGTTTCGAATCATTTTAAGTAACATAAAATCATCAAAATTTAAATTTTATCAAAAAATTAAAAGTTCCTTTAAGTTAACTTTAAGAATTAGACTAATATCGGGTAGATTACAATAAAAGTAAGTTTCTAATAAATGACTTGGCCCATTTTGAATGTCACTTTTATTCAACAAACAAAGTATTAAGTGATAGTACACAAGGCCTTACCATGCAAAAATACATCTAAGTGTATTAGTATTATTACTATTACTTTTAAAGATTTTATTTATTTATTTAGAGAGAGAAAGACTGGGAGTAGAGGGAGGGGCAAAGTGAGAAGGAGAGAGAGAAGCTTAAGCAGATGTCATGTTGAGTGTGGAACCTGGCACAGGGCTTGATCTCATGACCCTGAGATCATGACCTGAGCTAAAATCAAGAGTTAGACACTTAACTGACTGAGCCACCCAGGCACTCCATGGATTTTTTTTTTTTTTTTGATGGAGATATTAGAGAATTTGAAGAAATTTATTTTAAAAAATTTAGGGAATTAAAATGGCCTGCTATAGTTCCCTTCTCCTCCTCGCCTAAATCCGTATCAATTTCTGTTTTCAGAAATCAGATAAAAATATGTTGTTTAGAAGCATTTAGAGATTAAATTCACTCCACATAGTTTATTACTTTATTCTGTGGTCATATTGTGGCTTCTTTGGCAATAGTGTGTATCTTGGGGACATTCAGACTGATACAAGACAATAGGGGTTCAGCCTTGGTTCTACTACTTATGGGCCATATTGCTTGACTAGTTAAGTCAATGGAAAATGGGGGAAAGCAATGATACTAGGGTTATGAGGATTTAATTATATAGAGCACCTTAATACACACTTGAACATATATTTTGGGCTCAGTAAGTATCGGTTGTATCAATGGATATTGGTGTTTTTAAAGTTTTCATATGTATAATACTTGAAAACTAAAATATAAGTCTGGCCTTATTTTTTTTAAATAATTTTTTTCAAGGTAGTTTATTTCATGTGCTTCACTCCTGATTTTTATGTTTTACTTCCACAGCACCCACAGGAAGAGCCTGCTCACTTCTGCCATGCCTTCCGTGAATAGCATATCATATTGTTTTGCTGACCGTTATCCACATGGAAACCATCCAGAAAACAATTCAGCTTTTAGCTTGGAGGCCTCTGGGGTGGCATGGATATTTCATCTTTTCAAATGTGAATAATGGTCAAAACAATAGTCTGGACTTCCTGAAAAGTTTGCCTTATGGTCTTTAATTATATCAAAGTGTTTGCAAAGTGCAGTGGAAGTTGTTCAAACTAGAAAATACTCAAACCTGTGCAAACCCACAGTGATCTTAACTAACCACTCCTTCCTCTTCAAGCCATCTCCTGTCAAGAGGCTGTCAAACATTTCGATGGGTTATTTTTCTCTTCAAGTTATGTGGGGTTTAAGTGAAAAGGCTAGCAGGCACAGTGGCATGGTCATCCCCTGTTTTCTGCCCAGATGATGTGAATGGGATTAATCACATGGGAAAATTCAGGATTTAGCTTCAGGATTAAGCTAATTAGAACAGTTCATGGTTTTAGAGATGTGGGCATGTGATTCAGGTCTATTTAATTAGACTGAATCTTAGACTTTTTCTGAGAGTGTTGGAAAAAGACTCCCACATCTCCAGAGGGGCTGGTGATTCAAGTTTGTGAGACTTGAAACTGCGGCATTCCAGAAATGAGAGCTTGGGAATTCCAAGGGATCATGATATGCAGCCTAAGGATTAGAGGTTATCAGAGGAAACTGAGCCATTAGATTAATTTGGTTGGCATCTCTAAGTCACTGATGAAATTCTTTTGGGAACTAGAGACCCTGCTGAGCTGTTCTGTCTTATGTACTATATTTGCTAAACCAGATTGTTTTAGGCTTTCTATAGGTTAAAACTGAAATAATGCTGCGATACAGAGATTCCTAAATTTATTATATATTCAATCATATTGAAGATCCTGAACTTAGCATCCCTGGTCTGTTAGT
Organism: Canis lupus familiaris; assembly: GCF_011100685.1. Lineage (NCBI taxonomy): Eukaryota > Metazoa > Chordata > Mammalia > Carnivora > Canidae > Canis > Canis lupus. The sequence continues at coordinate 83,636,770 of NC_049224.1, forward strand.
ATTGCAATTTTTCTATTTTTTTAAAGATTTTATTTATTTCAGAAAGAGAGAGAGTGTAAGCATGATTGCGGGGGAGAGGTAGAAGGAGAAGCAAATCTCCCGCTGAGTAGAGAACCCAACATGGGGCTCGATTCCAGGGCTCGGAGATCGTGATCTGAGCTGAAGGCAGATGCTTAATCAACTGAACCACCCAGGCACCTGAGCAACCATCTATCCGTATTTCCATATTCACCCATATACAGCTCAGCAGAATGAGTGGTCTTGGTTGTGTGCAAGTGGGCAAGTCTGCTTCAAGATGGAAGTCTTGGTTTCTCTCTAAGGTTTAGTTCAGGTCTGTTCCATGCATACTGTCTGTAGGGCCCAGACTAAAGGGGCAATGGTTTCCTATAAAAAAAAATCTTGTGATAAAGAGGCACAGGAGAGCAAGACCAATCACACAAACACATGTCAAGACTCTGCTTATGTACTTACATATTAGAGTGCAAAAGGTACCTTAATGTGTTTTGAGTGAATGATGTAGGCTGAGGAACTCCTTAATCTAGTTAGTTCATTAGAGTTCAAAAGAATCAAAATCTTAATTTCTGGATTTTATTCCTAGCCTTGTCACTTATTTTATGGCCTAGAGTAAGTCATTTTACTTCTTCAGATCTTTTTTTTTCTCCCCTCTAGAATGGAATTAGTAAAAGACATAGTCACAGGTTGTGAAGAGAAAATAAAATGATATAGGTAGAAGCAAGTAGAAGGAGAAGAATATATCCCAACTGTTCTGTGTAAAAGAATAAATAGCCCTAAATACCTAAAGTAAGAAAGAAATTGGACTTGCTGCTATTGGAAAATCAAGATATAGGAGAATTACAGGACTTTTTTCCCTAAAAAAAGCAATAACAGTGGTAAGAGCTATGAGACAGGTCTACCATTAGTTATCTATCTCTATAGAGCCAGGCATTCTGCTAGACAGGGTGTGTTATCTCATTTTATCCTCATATTTTGCAAAACAGTAGAAACAGAAGAAAGGAGCATTAATTGAACTACAACACTAACAATATTCTGAACAGTCAGTTTTACTTTATAGGCACATGAGTCAGTTAGAAGTCAGTTGGTAAGCCAACAGAGGGTCCAGAATTTTCCAGCAGGGTTTGTCATTTCTTTGAGCTTGTACCACACTTGTGCCACTAATTGACTCTGCTCTCCTTAGAAAGTGAGACAACCTCTCTGGGCTTTCTTTTGGGTAAAAATGTGACAAATTAGATTTATTGTGACACTACACAAGAACTGTAGAATTAAAAGTAGCATGCACTGCTTGTGGCACAGAGGTAATTTTTAATTAGATACCTTCTGATCTTACTTAATCTGTCTCTAATAACCAAAACCTAAACATGAATTTGTGTTTCCCATTTTCCTGTCCCTCTAAAAACATTTACATGGCTGTAGAAGGAAATCAGTCTTGTCTTAAGGAACAAAGATGTCTTGTGAAGTACAGCAAATGTGTGAGCTAGAATCCTCTTTAGGCAACTACCATCCTTTCTACATAAAAAAGGGGAGGCTGGTGAAAATGGAATATGGACCACCTTCAGAAAGCCTATTATTGATTCAGGCAAGAACAGAAGGAAAATATATATTATATTAGGATGCCTATTTCTTAGGGCACCTGGGTGGCTCAGTGGTTGAATGTTAGCTTTTGGCTCAGGTCATGATCCCTGGGTCCTGGGATTGAGTCCTGCATCAGGCTCCCCTGATGCTTCTCCCTTTGCCTATATCTCCACCACTCTCTCTGTCTCGAATGAATGAATGAATGAATGAATGAACTTTTTTAAAAAGATGCCTTTTTTTATTGCTTTTCTCTAGATTACTTAAATGTAGTCTGTACATTTTTCCTCCAATATTTTTGAATGAAGGATCAAAGGTCAAATGATAAAGCTTTTAAACATTGTTGTAAAACCTGGAGTTACATAAAGTATATCATTTTAATCAAACAAAATTTTCTTTTTCACAGCAGCAAATATTTTCTGAACCCTAATAAAATATTGAAAGTAAGATGATATCACAAATATTTCCACAGTGCAAATCACCTTTAATGAACTGAAGAACACTTCTCACCTACTAACTTCATGAAGGACACAATATAAATGAGTAGTTAAAAATATGGCTTCTCAGGACAAGTATAACCACCACCACAACAACAAAAAAAAATTGATATCTCAGTAGATTGACACATAAAATTGTATTTCTCACTCATAAAAATGCCACGCAGTCCAGGGGAATTTTCACGGATGAAAAATAAATCACATAATAAGAACTAAATAATTGGCAGTCATCATGTTTACAGTTAAGCCCTTTTTTTTGTCAAATATGTAAGTGCTTCTCAACTTAAAACTTTGGAATGATAAACCCTAAAGCAAGGTAGGAAGACTCTATAATGGTGGAGGACTGGTGGGAACTCCTCTAAACTGGATAGCCAGTGACTGCTACTCTGTTAAAATGACATTTAAGCTAAAACCCCAAAAATTGGAAGTGTAGGATAAAAGCCTTCCAAGCCAATGAAGGATATGTTGAAAGGTCCTAATTAAGGCAAAAAAATTGCTCAGAATCTTGGATGAACTGAATCAACAACAGAGTGGCCAAATCTCAGTGAGATACATATAATGGCACAGGGAATGACTGGAGACATAGAGCACAAGAACTGCAGATCAAGAGATTAATAGCTGAGTGAAGTTTTCATGGTTAATAAGAATCCTTCTATACTTGTCATTTATGCCACGCCATATTTTCTTCTCAGAGTTGCAAGCAAAATAGCATCTCTTTATATGTGATGTTAGTTTATGAAGCACTTTTACAGATAGAATCTTGTAATTCTCAAAACAATCCCCTGAGGTCACTAAGGCTGATAATAATCATGAGAAATGTACATTCAGAGATGTTGGCTCAACTACCCAAGATCACATAGCTAGTGAGTGGTATAACAGGGGTGTAAAATAAATAAAAGTCATACTTGCTTTGAGGTGTGTTAAGGACAAAGAAGTACCACATGGACCATGTGTCTACCATCTGCCAAATTCTGGATAAGAAGGTACACAAGCATTATTCAGATAGATCTTTGGCAATTACATTTGCAGTAATTTGGGATGATTTAACCATTTTTTCCTTTCTTCCTTCTTTATGCAATTTACTTCTTGACATTCTAGCATTCCAACTCAATATTAATGAGAGGCAAAGTGACAGCAAATGCTTCTGTTTTCAAGAGCAGGTCTGCTAGAAGAATAGAAAGATGTTACCCTATGAAACATATTATCCAAAAGTAGTAATATCAAAGACAGAAATTATATAGTTAGTATTACTATCATATCTTAACAATTATAATGGATCAGTCTAAAGCAACTGAAAAGTATGCATTAATCACTGAATCACTTGTTATGAAATCACCCATCAGTTTCACTTAAAAGAAAGAACATTTAGAGTAAATTGGACTAATACCTCATCTGGCCTATTTGGACTACCTAACAACTAAATATATATGTAATATTATATATATGTATTATATTCACACACATATATTACATATAGAGAGATCTATATATATATGTATCTCTTTGCTAGTACTCTAATAGAAATTTTTTAGTTCATCTAGAGCTGTGATACACAATTTATTTTATTTTGGGGGGATAGAAACCTTATTTTTTGTAAATTGTCACCATAGAAATTTTGGTAAAACTTAAATTAGTTGTACGGATGTTAAAAACTCAAAATGATTTAAAATTTTAGAATAATTAAGATTCTCCATGCACATGTTAGACATACAAAAAAGAAAAGAAAAGTAGAACTGGGGATTTACATGAGGATTGAGACGCTATTTTATTAAGTTCCATATTTATAAAGAACTTATGTCTGATACATCTCAAGAGCTAATAACTAATTTGTGAGAGAATTACTGACATCTAAAAACCATGATTGTGATATTTTGGCATGAAATTATCAGCTGCAGATACTACTCAAGATGGTTTTGCAGGCTCCTTGACACCTAGTCAACAGTGATTTTTTTTTAATTTTACATTCCATAAGTATTTTCAAACAAAGGTTTTAGGATTTGCCATCAGGTGACATACTGAAAGAAGAACAAGCTTCTAATTCAGTGAGATCCAAGGCCAGGCTTCACAACTTCCATAATCTTGACCTTGAACACATTACTAAACTTGTAAAACTGTGTTTTCCTATCCATAAAACTAGATTACCACATGTCTCCCCCATAATTGTGTCAGATATTTATCAGGTACTAGAAATACATCTCACCTATGTGGGACTTACATTCTAATAAGATTTAGTATTATAATATAGGTAAAGAATATTACAAAAGGCCTTGCTCACTGTAGAAGCTCTGAACTGACCATTTCTTCTCCAATTACTGTGACATGAGTCATGACTTGAGGTATACTTGGTTATTCTAGGACTTCTTGGAATTAAGAAACTGGGCAAAACTTATATTTCTAATATGTGAGAGGTCTCATGTATGAACATGCTTTGAGTTAAAATTTTAGAGGAACAAATGGATATACATTCCCCTCCCTAGGAACCTTAGGGACATTGTTAGAAAACAGGACATTACACAATCTTAGTACAGCCAATAGTCCTTGCCATCTGACAGGACATTTTTTTTTTTTAATTTTTTTAAGGGAAAAAAAATGTTCTTTAAAGGAGCAAAGGTTACATTAGATCAATCATAGCTTGGAACTTTGGTCTCACCTACAAAATCTGGGGAAGATTTCACTCTACCAGTAAAACTGGAAACAACAGAGGGCAGCAATGCACAACAGGGCAGTCACAGAAGGCCAGCTGCAATTACACACGTAAAGGCGGGCCCGTGTAGGAGTTGACCCAAGAGGAAAAGACACAATCAAGTTTGTGACCTGAAATGGATTTTTAAATGAAAGTTGACAATAGCTGGCAAAATGCATTGAATGTTACGTCAAACCCCGAACTTCTGAGATCGTTTGATACATTTGATGAATCCAAAACACTAGTAAGGTCACCAGTCCTTTCTTCCCCCATGATGGTGCTATTTATTGGAAAATTCCCATTCGAGTAATAAACAGTTATGATACTGTTGACATCCATCATCTGGAAAATACAGTGAGGCTGTAGCCAGCTCTGTTTCTGTCCCCAGCCCCCTGATAACTGGTAGCTTAGAAATTTGTATTTATGTTGAAGGAAAAACCTGTCAGAACCAAGTTAAATGACAGTGCTGGATATTATCAAATTATAGAGTATGCATGTCTCTGCACATGCACACTTATTCATTCAATGCACTTGTTTACTTATCCATTTAGCCACTGTCTTCTTTGCACTTATCTAATTAATGAATATTATTCAACATCTTCTCTCATCTATGACCATTCTAGATATTGGAGAGAAATGATATCTGGATTATCCTTTCTTGAAACTAAAAAATCTAGGTAGGAGAAAACAAAAATAAATAAACAAACCAATAAAATATTTAAAATCAGTTCAAATGTGTAAGAATCTAACAGGAGAATAAAAATCAAACAAATTGGGGCAGCTTATGATAAGTGGTTGGGAATGTCCCTTTAAGGAGATGCTGTTTGAGATGAGATCTAATGAGTCAAAAAGAACCAGCCAAACAATGGGTTAGGAAAAGAGCACTTAGTTAGAAGAAGTTGATCATTCAAAATCCTTGAGTTGGAAAAGAACTTGGACTATTTGGGCAAGGGGGAGAACATCCATGTATTTGGAACACGAATAACAATGGAACAGTGACTCCAGATAAGATGGTAGTCACATTTAGGGGTTAAGTTGATCAGAATACTGTAGGCCATGATAAGATATTTGGGTTTTATTCCAAGTGCATGGCTGGATAAACCCAGTAGAATAGAATGGTAAAATTTTCATTTTCAGAACATCAGTTGAGCTGCCGTGTAGAAAGTGGGTTAATGAGAGGTGGAAGGCAAACCAAGGAAACCAGGGGGAGAGCTCTTATAATCGTCCACAGAAGAAATGATGTTGACCTGAGTGTGTTGATCAGAGTGACTTATAGAAGTCATGTGTAAAACACTTAGAGAATGACTTACATTGGCATCCTGATTGATAAAGCCTTGGGATTTGTCTTTTCTAATTCTTAAATTTTACCTCTATGTGGAAATGAAAGCCCAGAGAGTTGATGTCACACCCATGATCACAAAGCTAGTTCCAGGCTCTGCCTTCTGGTCCCCAATTTAAACTTAACATCAGACTTAACAACTTTGAATCTATTCAAATAAGAAAATTGTCTGTTGTGCCATCACTAATCTTTTTGAGATATGTTGACATTCAGGGATGGAATCTAGGTCATTGTCATTTAATTAGTATAATGATTATGATCTTAGTGATGATGATAGCAGCACATTTTTCGTTGCTGGTTGTCAGATACCAGATTCTGTGCTAAGCCTTTATTTAGATGACCACACAATCTTATGAGAAAGATACTAACCATACGCCCATTCTACACACTAGGTAACAAAGGCTGACAGAGATTTAGTGTTGGCCTAAATTTACAGAGTTTGTAAGTATAGAATCCACATGTATTTCACTCTAAAGAATACACTCTTTTCCAACGATAACAGTATCTATCATTACTTATGTTCATTGCATTAAAAACCAGTGTATTTTTATATGGAAGGAGGTTAAAAAATTACCTAAAATCTCACACCTCCCAAATAATCCTCTTAAATATCGATAGCTTCCTTTTGTGCTTTTCTTTATGTAATAACATGCACATAAATAGTTTTAAATACATTGATCATATCACATTTTCTGATCTTCTATCATGGATTATTTGTATTTAATCGGTCATTTTGTATTGTTCTTTTTTATTACTTTACCTTTCCTGTTTGAGATTAAACCAAAATTAGGAAACTGGTTTCTGTCATCCTTATCTTTTTCATGTTAACTTAACATCACACACACACACACACACACACACACACACACAATATTATTTATCAAAGCCCATGGGTGGACTCTGTTGTCAATGTCTGTAGTCCCAGATCCAAGGATAGCTGTCACCTAAGTTGAACATAAAGTCTTGGGTAACAACATATATGCCTGTGGACTCCTTTGTAATACGGAGTGAAGCCAAATCTGGGAAAATGGTGTGCCCAAAAAGTCAGAGAAGTCCAAGTTCATACCTATAACCAGGTTTTTATCAAGATAATTTTTTGAAGGTAGGAGAAAGGAAGAAATTCTGTTCAAACACTTTTAAACATATTTTTCAAATTTTTATGCCAGCAATTTCTCTTGTCCTCCTCTTACTCCTAAAATATTAAGAGCAAGCCTGGTCATGTGATCTTTAGGAATCTATAAACACTGAATGTAAAAGACAAAGTAGTATTATATTGTCAGGTCTTTTTAAGCTGGTATGCACTTCTATTAGTATTTTATAATCCTAGGAATTAACATAGGGCCTAACTCATAGAGGATCCAAAATATATATGTTAAATTATTCAAAGAACAATACTGTAGTCTGTAAATTCTTAGAAGGTATCTATTTTAATATATTTTCCAGTCTAGATTTCCTGACAGTAGTTGAATTTAGGCTTGTACTTTAAAAGAATAATATGTTTCCAGATTATGCCAAGATAAGTAATCTACGCAGGGGGAAAGATAATAAGCAAATCGTCTTTTCGAACTTTCTCACCATAGGCTTGTTGATAATATATATTCTCAGATATGTACAATTTGGAGTGGTAGTACTTAAAACATAAGTAAACTTCAAGTCTAATTTCAGTCCATAGACTTAAAAGACCAAAAAAATCAGTTGAAGTTAAAAACATTTTCCTTTTCTTTTCCTAATTATATTTCAGAGTAATAAAAATAAAACTACAGTCACTAGTGCAAAAGATGGATTTAAATGTCACCAGCTTCTCATGGAAAGTATTGACCTACAAAGCTAAGATATACAAGGGAAAAATAGCAAATATTTTAGATGGAATCTCAAAAAAAATGGATTAGTAGTTTGAGAGGGGTTCAATAGAGTACAATGGAAGCCTTATGACTGAGTTTTTCTTTTAAAACAAATCATTCTATTCTCTGACTCTAGGTATGCATATATTAGAGCCAAAATCAATTGAATTCTTTGCTCTTTACGTCCTTTCCAAATTTCTTTTCTGTGATTAACAGTCATGTACTATATAAGATTTAGAGTCCATTCATGGTGCTAAACTAAGCCAGTGCTTAATGCTATTACCAACACGGGTGTTAAAATAAATTTAGAGTCATTTGTTTTAAATGACTTCTTGTGGATCACTTAACTCAACTGTTGACAAATATAGTAGAGCTAATGTATAGTCCCTGTAGCTTCTCCCGGCACAATTATCTAAAAGACCTTGGTATCAATCTTCTTTATTGTGTCATCTTGTCAAGTAAAGAGTAGTCAAGGGGTCTGAGAAATTCTGCTGCTCCCAACAAATAGAAAAGCAGCTCAAAACTTCTAAAGCTGTTATTCACACAGATTTGGGGCATCTATGTCCCCTCAAATCACAGAATGAGTTCACCGAAAGGTAACAAATGATGGCTGAGAAGAGTAATAGTGCCGGAACAAATGGTGCAGAGCTCCGAGAGATCACATTTGGCAGGAGGCTTTGTGCATCGTGTCTATGCATTGTGGACCCATTAGGAGAAAGTGGTTTTGTCATTCTCTACCTCCCTTTTTTTCACTTATCAAATGTCAAAACAAGGCTGAAATACATCATGTGGAACCCTGTGAAAATCATGCTGCAATGCATCTAGAATAGCATTACCAGGAGAGCTTAAAAATACTGATATCTAGATCCACTCCTGATGATTTTGAGGCAGTCAGTTTTGAATGGGGTTCAGGAATTCATACCTTTAAGAAATAACCCAGATGATTCTTATGTCCCCAGCCTGAGGGCTGGCTTCTGAAAACCACCGGTCTACATGATCCAGTAAATAACCCCTGGAAAAGTATGGAGACACACTGCTCTCACGGTTTGGCTTCATTGCCCATAATAGGAATTCAATACTTTAAGTCTTTGAATTGGTCATTTGCTCAAACTGCTCAAGTTGTGAAAAATCTGTAAAACCTAGCATGTTTGAAAATTGCAACATCAATTGCAGTTTCTATATTTTAAACTTTAAATCACTTTAAGCGTTCACCCTCAAACACCTTCTGATTCAAGCCTCATTAGGATTTTTCTCTTATGCCCTGGCTACCGTGATGAGCTTTATTTTCCCATGTCTGAATTAGTTTCTTAAGAGGCTGAATATCATTATAAAATGAGAAAATATGAATCTATGCAGAAGGAAAAATTCTTTTTTTCTTCTTCTCAATGCATAGCAATATGCTTTCAGTATGCATGAGAGCCTGATGAATAAATTAAAAGACAATTTCTAAATTGTGTATTGATTTTTATACAACATGAAATAAGACTACATATCTGAGATCATCATAAAGCACATAAATCTGAAAACTAAAAGTGAAAATAAGATAACACTTAAGAACATAGCACCTTATAGTAGTATATGTTAGTGTCCATCCTCCCTGTAACCGGAGAACATTAACTATCCTGTTATTAAACCTATTTTTAAATAATTATTCACAGTGTAAGCACAAAGTTCTTAAGAAATTTAGTCATTTTTCTCACATAAGCAGAGCCATCTAATTTAAAAAATGAATATTCTGCACCAGGTGTTGCATGTAAGTGACGGATCACTGAATCCTACACCTGAAACTAATATTACACTGTATGTTAACTAACTGGAATTTAAATAAAAACTTGAAAAAAACCCAAAAAGAATACTCCAGAAGCATACAATTCATTATGTAATACATTCTATTTAAAAAACGCATTAAATTTCCATTGATATTTGAAAAGTTCATAGCAATTTTTCTATTTAGTTTTCTGTTTAGCATCTTGCCCCAGGCAAAGGCACCCATGAGGGAAGGGGTACTCATAACCAAAAAAATTACTATGCACGATAAGCAGGACTAAATAGGTAACTTGTTTGCCATGGAATTTCCATGCTTCATACAAGCTGAGGACAAAAGATATGACTGTTTAGCAGGAAATAAAAGTTACATTGTACACCTAATCATCTACATGCTTTGCATTTTTAAAAAGACTAATATTAGATTTTTGAAATCAAGCCTCGTCCTTGGTCATCAGGCACACAAACAGCACACTGGCCCATGGGTGCTTGAGTTGGTTAGATGTCCATTCCCCCTACTCAATGTGCTACTCTTCTGGTTGTTGTCTATTTAGAATATATCCTGCTCATTATTTGTTAGCATCAACATAGGGAGGCAACATATGGGAACTTGTCTGCCTTTCCCACCTTTCTGCTTCTAATGGCATTGAAGGACGACTTTCTTTTAAACTCACAGAATGCACATTTACTAAGACTAGAGATGCTGTTGTATAGTAAGGTGTGGGAATTAATTTTTCAGTGAAAACAGTAAACTCAGCTTTTTTCAGGGCAACAAACAATATATAATAGCAAGAATAGGAAAATAAAGGAGGCTTTCAAAGCGCTGAATCAGTTGATTGGGTCACTTAGAAAATGAAGGTCCTTCTAGCCAGAGTCTTGATCATCTGAGTGCACTCTCTCATTACCCAGATAAGGAAACAGGTCTGGAGCGATTCCAAGACATCAAGGATCTCATGGCTTAATGCAGAATTAGCTCTGTGATGTAATATATGAAAATAGTAGGTATCTCATAATACATATACATGATGGATGTATGGAAGACCTTTCAGAGAGGAATCTTTGTTTCTCAAACTGTTTTTCCCCCTTATGTGACATGCCACAGAGATACTATTCACCTGCAGGACCTGAATTCACTACTTTTCACTCTAACGTGGTATCTTGATAAGCATCACGTATGTGAAATTCTCAGGAACTGCAACTATAATTCTACCTTGATTATTCCTATACCCATCATTGTGAATTTATATCATATTTGAGAACTGTTATACTACTTAATGCTGCCAAAATAACAAACTAACTGAAAGGTATGTGTCTAAGGAGTTGGCTTTTATGAAAGTGGAGTAATAGATTGTCACCAAAAAGGCTTTATTAAGACTTCATTGAATTATCCTCCTCCTCCTCCTCCTCCTCCTCCTTCTTCTTCTTCTTCTTCTTCTTCTTCTTCTTCTTCTTCTTCTTCTTCTTCTTCTTCTTCTTCTTCTTCCTCTTCTTCTTCTTCTTCTCCTTCTTCTTCTCTTTTCTTCTGATGTTATTTCTAAACCTTAAATCCACAATCATCTACTCTGATGATTCCTTCAAGGAGCATAGTTCATGCAATTATAAGGAATATATGAGTCTGTAACATTTCCTTAGGTCTAGAGTCAGTGGGCCTGGCTTTGGGGCTGCTAGTTTTGGGACATAGCAAACACTGAGCTGTGAATAGAGTATCAATAATAGCTTGCTGTATTCCACAAAATTTGTTAACCTGTGGTTTAAAGTATATATTGTAATTAGCATGAAAACTGATTATTTTCTTTTACAAGAACAGCATCTTGAAGCTGTTCAGAAATATATTTCTAGAGAAGATAAGAAAATGCCCAGAAACATCTTTAAATTGATATTTAAAAATTGGTTGTTGATATAATTAAATTTACTGAACCTAACCTAAGATATGTCTATAGGCATATAGACTTTTCAAGCTGACTTTGGTTAACTTTAAAGTTTAGCAACTGGCAAACTGTCCTTATATATCTTCATTCATACTTTCATGAAGCACTTGTTCATTGTGAATTCCCTTAGATTTGGCATCAGACAAATTCATAAGTGAAATGTGCATAAGTGTGATGATAATATTTGCTACCTATGCTACTATGGTACCATATTTCTCGGATTCCTTGAAAGCAAGGTCAGTCATAATGACTGCATTGCTTTTACTATGAGGCTTGCTTCTTTGCTGATGTTTAATGGGTAGATGAGTTCCTTGCTGTAAGACTGCACAGTGTAAAGATTATATAAACCAATTCAAATCACCATGAAAATCTAGTTTTTCCATCACACATCATTCCACAGCTTTAAATATCCATAATCATCAAAATGTGGAACCTGTGACCTCATTAAGTGTGAGGGAATTTTGCATTCTTTTTAGGCTCAGAAATAAATACCATCCACACTCTTTTATGGCCCAGCTTAGATTATCTTTCTCATCTGAAACTACACAAGGGTAAGCAGAGTTTTACTCAAAACTGGTGGAGCAAGTGGAAATCTCTCAAAGCAATTCTGAGACTTAGTGTGCACTGAGAAAATGTTTCTCTATTGGGACAAAATGCTAAGAGACACACAACAGAAAACGTACGACTGACATTCTCTGGCTCTATCTCACTGCCAAACAGCTAGCTAGATAGAAATACACTTTGCATAAACATATGTTAATACCTGCCAATTAATTTTCAAAATGAAGTACAACCATACTCTGGAGAACTTCTTCCAAATAAACATCTCTCTGGTAGAAAGCTTTTTAGGATTTAATAACCAATGTTCCAGAACATTCCTATATCTTAACAAAATGTTATTTAGCTAGTGTTTGTAAAAGAACAGTTTGTATTTACAGTCCCCCCCCCAAATTCAATACAGTATTTATCACAAGATGATTGTGGTAAACTGTCAAGTTATATTCCAAACATCACTGGTCATAAGACACAATTTATCCATATATTTTGAAAAAGTCACTAAGGGCCAAAAAAATATGTGTGCCTCTTTGATATCAGTGAGTCTAAGGCATTACAGCTTCATAATCAGCTGGAACAATTCTCACTCATCCAATGTTCCCCCTGAGCTTATTTCCATAGGATCTCCTTGTTTTTGCCTAGTATTTTATGGGTTCCTACAAATTTCAGAAGGTGCTAAAGGAAATTGTGGAGAAGGAAGCAAAGACAGAAAAACACAAAAAGCAGCTAACTGTATTAATGGGTGATCAGAAAGCAATATTTTAAGAATTTGAGATCTTAGCACAACGGTTTGCTATCATATATAAGTATTGTTTTGACTATATTTTAGGATGTTGATTGAGGTTTGGGTTGATGCTTAAATGCATTATAATTTTTTCCCACTTGAAATAAAAGGAAATGGGCTTCAAGTCCCAGCCTTCATCCAGAATATCTGATTTCTAAGAATAATATCACTGACAAGAATTTAAAAATGCCTGTTATGTAAATAAATATTAACACAAAGTAAAGTATAAATTATGTAATGTTTCCTTCAAACCACTATTTGTTAAAAATTTCAAAATGTATTTAAAAACAAACTTCAGTCAAGTTTAAAATTGCCACATCATGTTTTATACTGTAATGAGATGATGAAATGATCATGAATAAACTAATAAGTACATATAACCTGTAATAGTGTTGAAGAAAATTAATTTAGAATTTAAATAATAATTGCAACTAATTTCCATTTCACATCTATAATCCAGCCTTTTACGTTTAAAAACTATGCTAATATTTTATGGAAAACACTTTAGCGTGCACACTAAATAGTATACTAATAGTATACTACTGAACTATTCAAAGCCCACCCTCAAACCCCCCACCCCCAGCCATGCTTACAGACAAAACTCACAAGTGTCCACACTTATCCTAACTCTTTTCTTTCTAGGTTATCATACCTTCCATTCTTGGAAAGTAGATCCCAACTACAAAACATATTCTTCTGTAGCCTGACTACAACCCACATCTGGGATGAGATTGGAACAGAGTCCCTTGAACACCTACCAACTTTCACTTGACCTGGCAAGAGTGGACCCCCTTTCCCCCATCCTCTTCCTGCCATGGGCAGAGCTGCAACCCTCACATATCCTCCAAAACCCTTAAAATGTCCAGCTTGACAGAAACTTGGGGCAATGTGTCTTTTGATGTCTGGCTCCTCTCCTCCCTTGGAGAGTGAATAAACTCTGTCCTGCTTGTTGCTCTACTCTTTGCCGCCTACCTCACCGCGACTCTAACAGTACCTATTTATGTTTTATTTACTATATTAGAAATAATTTATGTAGCACTTCATACAATATTTGCAGTGATACTATATTCAGCCAATATCTGCATTATGTCAAGTGAACAATGAAATAATAGATTGCATGGGTCAAAATCTCAACACCCTGACTGTTCTGCTTCCTAGCAGAAAGGTTAGTTAGGCAAGTTGCATTATTTCTCAATTTAATATGGTTGAGTTAATAATAGTACCTTCTCCATGAGATCATTTTGATTGAATGTGCAAAACAGTTCATACAATAAAGGTTAGTTATTATCACATATGGCTGGCTATCCAAGTAAATAAAGTGTTTTAGTTCTGATTTTTTAACATACTTTTCCTTGCATATACAATGCAGATGATAATATAACTGACCTTACAGAGTTTGAAGATTAAATATACAAATCAACATTAGGTTTTTTGCATAAAATCTGGATCAGAGTAAATCCTTAATAGATGTGAGATTCTGGGATCCCTGGGTGGCGCAGCGGGTTAGCGCCTGCCTTTGGCCCAGGGCGCAATCCTGGAGACCCAGGATCGAATCCCACCTCAGGCTCCTGGTGCATGGAGCCTGCTTCTCCCTCCTCCTGTGTCTCTGCCTCTCTCTCATCTCTCTCTGTGTGACTATCATAAATTAAAAAAATAATAAAAAAATAAAATAAAATCCTCTGAAGAGCTTTAAAAAAAAAAGATGTGAGATTCTATTTTTATTAACATCATTGTGAAAATCCAGCGTACTAGATGTTTTATGGTCTTATACATTGAAAAGCGCTTTCTACAGCCATTTATACTCAGAAGTAACCCACCTTGGCTTTTGCTGTGTGAGAACAAACCTTGCCCACAGTCAGATTCTGACACGGAAATGTCACATGGAATCTCCCTTGAGTGACACACCGCCTTAACTCACAGAGATGGGAGATGCTGTGAAAGACAGACAACACCATTCAAAACCAATCAACCAACCAACCAACCAACAACAACAACAACAACAACAACAAATAAAACTGGTAAGGAGCCATAATAGTCAACTTTGAAGAACACAACTGATACTTGTTAATCTGTCTAATTCACTGGTTAAATGTATTTGCCTCTGAACTAAGTGATCTGCTTTGGCCTTCATAAAATCATATTCTTCTTATCCTAGATGATTCATTTTGATCTAACATGTGAATATATCCCCAAGCTACATTTTCAAAGAAGGTATCACATGGAGTCATTTATTTTACTGTTGATAAAGAGATTAGTCATGAAACTCACTTTGTCTATCAGTATCCAGTGATAGTCATTTTGCTGAGGTATTAGTAACAGGTATGAGTTGACACCTACAGGATTATAACCAAGTTCTTACCTGTTACAGGCATCAAACAAATATTATACTTATTATAGGCATTAAATAAAATTCTAGGATATGAAAGCCTTGCATCAGATTATGTCAGCCTTGTAGTAAATATAGTTTATAATATACTATGAGTCATATTTATCATTATTAATTTTATGCTGTATTACTCTTCAGTTTAGAAAGCAGACCATATTGTGAGGAAGCTATGATGATAGGCAGTGGCCAAAAAAAAAAAAAGAATATATCTATCTCATCTGTGCTCTCAACAATACTGTGAGCTCTGTGGGTACATGTGCTCTGATAGGCTTAAGTAGGCCATATCCTGGACCAAGTACAGCTCTCTAGTATTATTTGGTTGGAGGGGAATTAATATATGTTGAATGAATAAATGAATGAATGAATGAATGAATGATACTATTTCCAATGTTTGATATACCTGAAAATTTCCATAAATCACCAATTCCAAGAAAGCAGCTTTAAGAAAAATAATCAGAGGTGGGTAACTATGGGATAAAACTTTGGACCTGGCTTCAGGGCAACTATGAAAAAAAGAAGCAAACAGTCTGACAGTTAAAAATCTCTTTGGAAAAAAAGGCTGCTGTCAGGGATGTTAGATACCATTTTCAGCCATACCCCATGGCTTCCGAGATCACCATGATTAGCTACTGATTCCTTATGTTGTATAGACACATGCCATTTTTATTTTTGAGGAAACAGAAATTTAAACCACCTATTAAATGTTTTGATATTTGTATAATATTCTTTTACAGTAAATTCAAATTTGGTACAATTTTCTTTTTCTACACCATTCTCCACTATTACATTCCGATAGAAAGGTAATACCTTTTATAGGCCTTTTGGGACCTGGATTTAAATCCTGGGAAATACACTTAATGAAATAATTGATAAGAGTCCTGGCTTATATATGTAAAAGGTGCTCAAAAATTGTTAAACACAAAGTTTCCCAGATTGAAGTTTTAAAAAAGAAGTAAATGAAAATGGTTGATACTACATAAAATATTTTCTATTTCACTTGTGAAACGGTTAAAGTGTCAGGAAATAAAAGGCCTGCTCTTGACCTTTCCTTTTAAAAATGTCTATGCTACATGCACTCTGGTATTTATAGCAGCATTACCAATAATAGCCAAATTATGGAAAGAAGCCAAATGTCCATCAATGGATGAATGGGTAAAGAAGACATATCTATATCTGTATCATCTATATCTGTCTATATCTGTAATGGAATATTACTCAGCCACCAAAAAGAATGAGATGGTGTCATTTACAACAACATAAATGCAGCTAGAGTGTATTACGCTAAACAAAATAAGTCAGTCAGAGAAAGACAAATATCATATGATTTCAGTCATATGTGTAATTTAAGAAAGAAAACCAGGGAACACAGCGGGGGAAAATAGAGAGGCAAACCATAAAACAGACTGTTAATTATAGAGAACAAACTAAGGTTTTCTGGAGGGGAGGTGGGTAAAGGGATGGGCTAAATGGATTATGGGGATTAAGGAGGGCACTTGTGTTGAGCACTGGGTGTTGTATATAAGTGATGAACCACTAAATTTTACTCCTGAAACTAATACTATGCTATATGTTAACTAACTGGGATTTAAATAAAAATTCTAAACAAACAAAAAAGGAATTAACATGAGTTGTGGAAAATATGTCCACCAAAAGAGTGCACACTGGGCACATCGGTAACAATCCACAAAATGCACAGAAGATTATTAAGTCTCTTGAAACCTTCAGAATATCATTGCTAATTTTGTTCCCAGGAAAGAGAATAAGATTTTTCCATTTCTGTCCGTCATAGATGCTTGAAAAAGTTAATTCCTAATATTGACAAGCTTATTATCTCACTAGTTGGTACAGATTTTTCTATGTAGGAACCTTGAACCCACGTAATTTGTGCTGATTGCCCTGTGTACATTTGGCAACTCTGACTTTAAAGCAAAAGCAGAAATTGTTACTTTTTGAGACTGAGAAAGACAGGTTTCTTCTTTATAGTACAGGTCATCACTGTCATCTGAGCTCTGAGACTGCACATGATGCGTCATGAATGCTGTCAGAGAAGCATATGATGTCTAGGCCCCAAAGCCTTAAGCAATGATTTGCTCTTGGTTTGGCAGGTCAAATACAGTCTGCATGCTTGAGGCTCTTCCTAGGGTACAAGGACATTTTAAGAGATTTCTAAATCTTGTAGAAATTTAGAGCCCAGAGGGAACAAGTCATTATGTATTCATCTCTTATCATGAAAAAAAAAATTGAAGCTAGGAAAAGTACAGGATTAGGTCAGGGTCACATGGCTGACTAGTGGAAGAAGCCTTGAGTAGATCCTTAATTTCTGACTCCTTATTTCAAAATGCATTGCAATTTAAAAAAGAAGGTGATTTTTATGGGAGTGGGTGGGACATATGAGCATAGTTCATAGGTGGAGGATCTATAAAATAACAAATTAATCATAAACTCTATTTAACTTCTAACTCATTCCCTTCCATTTCCAAGGTTCTTTCTAGGGCACTCAGCAACCAACTTAATTAAATCCATTCTTGCTAAAAGTAGATTTCAAATACCAAGGAGAACTGTGCCAGTGGACCATGGGATATCCTTTATGCTTCCTGTAATGTCCATTATAGGAATACATTCACTAGTAATAGGTAATATGAATTGAAGGAAAAAACACTCAAAGACTATACTTCAGGTGTATCTTAATTCATCCTGGCTGCTATAAAGAACATTTATTTCTCACATTTCTGGAGGCAGGAAATTCCAAGATCAAGGTACCTGCAGACTTGCGGTCTGGTGAGAGCCCACTTCTTGCCTAATACATAGCTAGGCTACCTTCTCCCTGTATTGTCACACTATGGAAGGGGCAAGAGAGCTCTCTGGGGTCTCTTTTATAAGGGTGTTAATCTCATTCATGAAGGCTCTACCCTCATGACCTAATCCCCTGTCAAAGGCCCTGCCTTCAGATATCATCACTCTGGAGGCTACGATTTTAACATATGCATTTTAGGGGAACACATTCAGTACATAGCAAGGTGCAAAATTCATGGTTATATAGAGGTCATGGACAAAGAATGAAGAGATACAGAAAGCAGACCTGTTTTATGACAGAATCAGTGCCTTTAGAAGATGTCTATCACTGGCTTCCAGAAGATCCTAGCAGCTCTATATTTAAAATGAAATAAAAGAATTGCTTTAAGATTGGCTCAGGCAAGATGGTAAAAGAGTAGGGGGCCTCATCTCATCTGTTCTCCTTAACTATTTAATAGATAACTATTAAATCATTCAACCTAAGATAAGGAAAAAAATGCTGGAATTCTACAAATAGAAAAGTGACCACTTTTTGCAAGGTGGGAGGTGTAGAGAAGTGAATCTGAGGGGACATATATGGGGGTGAGGGGAGGGGAGGTTCCATAAGCCAGCTACCAGAAAGTAATAGAGCCCCGGAGCACAAAATTGGAACATTTAGAAATTTGTTCCAGTGAGAGATGCCCCTGCCTTGAAGGTGCTCAGGAGGTGAAAGGGTACAGAATCCTCGCTGGGAGAGTGTGATCTTGGGATACCCTGGGTCACAGAAAGAACAGGTTTGTCTGAGTCAGCAAAGTCCCCAAGCCTTGGAGCAGGGAAATTGGTTAGGGACAGCGAGCCCAGTAGGCGGCTCTCAGCATGGTTCACCTTAAACTGTGGGATGCAGCATGATGGGGCCACAGCTGTCTTATGGGGGCCCTGCAAAAGGTAGAAGCACAGCAACCCTCTGCCTTCCCCCAGGAGGATCAGTGTGGGCATGCACGGCAGGAGTGCAGAATCTGGTACACACAGGAGTGAAGACCACTTATCCCTGAGGGTTTACTGAACTGCAATCGTTCAGCTCTGGGGCTGGAGATCCAGTGCAAACATTTTTATTTTCATCCTCTAAAGAGACACGGAAAGCCTTCAGGGAACAAAAGCCACATAGAGCAACCAGTAGCAGCTCACACTGAGCCTGACCCCCTGGCAAGAGGCAGTGCAACTCTGCCCAAGCAAAGACACCCGAGAATCAGTGCAAGAGCACCTATCTTCCCCAAAGACCAGCTGAAACAACAGGGGAACACCAAGTTTATGGAGCACACAGGACTGCAAAACCTCAGGGCCAGGAAAAATAATATATAGAATTCAAGGTTTTTTCTGATGATCCATTTAATCGTTAGTTTAAAATACTATTTTTTTCTTTGTTTTCTTTTCAACTAGTTTTTTATTTCATCAACCCTTTGCTTTTAAGTCTTTTTTTAACTTTCATTTTTTACATTTATATTTTATAGATATATTCTTCATTTTTGGCTTCCTTCTGCTGTATTCAATTTATTTTTGTATGTATATAAGTTTTGCTCTCTTTGCAATTTTGGGATTTAGTGTCTTCTAACATAGAGACCAAAATACACACAGGACCAAATGGATCACCTTGTTTTGGCCACCTGGGAGATCATATTCTCTCCCCCCCACCACCACCACCTTTTTGCCTTTCTTTTTCTTTCTCTTTTGGTTTCTGACCTCTTTTGTTTTGTGCAGTGTGTATTTCACTTGGGTTGTGATTGATATATTTGAGTTTGTTCACTCATTCATCCATTCTTCTTGTTGCAAAATGACTAGAAGGAGGAATTCACAGCAAAAGAAATCTCTCTGCCACAGATCTAATCGATTTGGATATAAGTAAAACGTCAGAAATGAAATTCAGGATAGCAACTATAAAGTCACTAGCTGGGTTTGTAAAAAAGCACAAAAGACACTAGAGAATCTCTTAGTGCAGAAATAAAATGTAATCAGGTTGAAATTAAAAATTCTTTAACTGAGGTGCAGTCAAAATTGAATGCTCTAACAGCTAGTTTAAATGAGGCAGAAGAGAGAGTAAGTGACAAAGACAAGTTGATGGAAAGGAAGGAAGCTGAAGAAAAGAGAGAAAAGCAACTAATGGACCATGATGGGAGGCTTTGAGAAATCAGAAATTTCATAAAATGAAACAATATTAGAATCATTGAGGTCTTCAAGGAAGAAGAAAGAAAGAGAGGAACAGAAAGTATATTTGAGCAAATGACAGCTGAGAATTTCCCTAATCTGGGGAAGGAAACAGGCATCCAAATCCAAGAGGTAGAGAGGACTCCTCCCAAAATCAATAAAAATGGATCAACACCCCAACATATAATAGTGAAGATAGTTTCTCTCTGCAAATTTCAGAGAGAAAGAGAAAATCCTGAAAGCAGCTTGAGACAAGAGGTACTTAACCTACAATGGTACAAACATCAGGCTGGCAACAGACCCCTCTGCAGAGACCTGGCAGGCCAGAGGGCTGGCATGATATATTCAGTGTACTAAAAGAAAAAAAAACAAAAAAGAAAACAAAACAAAACAAAACAAAACAAAAAAACACATGCAGCCAAGGATACTTTATCCAGCAGGGCTGTCATTCAGAATGGAAGGAGAGATAAAGAGATTCTAGGACAGAAAGAGACTAAAAGAGTTTGTGACCACTAACCCAGCCCTGCAAGAAATATTAAGGGGGATCCTGTAAGCAAAGAAAGAGTCCAAAGTAACATAGACCAGAAAGAGAGACAATCTACAGAAACAGTGACTTTATGGGTAATACAAAGGCACTAAATCAATATCTTTCAATAGTTACTCTGAATGTAAATGGGTAATTGCTCCAATCAAAAGACACATGGTAGTGGAAGGGGAGGTGGGTCAGTCCTGTATATGGATGGATCTTGCTTTTTTTTTACCCAATATGATACCATGTGTCTTTTTTTTTTGTATATTTTTTATTGGAGTTTGATTTGCCAACTATAACACAACTATAACACCCAGTGCTCATCCCATTGAGTGCCCCCTCAGTGCCCATCACCCATCCATATACTGTCTGTAAGAGAGTCTTTTAGACCTACAGACACTTCCAGATTGGACAAATAAAATTTCCAACATTCTCTTCTCCTAATAATATTTTATGCTCTAGCAACAACAATGGATTCCTCACTGCTGTGAAGACTTGCTTAATGGTTGTTCCAGTCCTTGTTTTTGGAAAATATGAGGTAAGGCAGAAACAGATTAGAATGTGATTTATCCCTGAAAATGGAGTTGAGGCAGCTGTAATTTTCCTTTTTTAAGTATGGAGAGTTTGGTGCTCACATGGATTACGTGGTGATAATCAGGGTCGATAAACACAAGCTTTTAATGTATGCTCTCCCATCCTTATTCCCATAAAAGATGCAGCCCCTGAAAACTCCTAAAATCCAATCTTTTTTAAAGATTTTATTTATTTGTTCATGAGAGACACAGAGAGAGAGAGAGGCAGAGACACAGGCAGAGGGAGATGCAGGCTCCGTGCAGGGAGCCTGATGTGGGACTCGATCCCAGAACCCTGGGATCACGACCTGAGCCAAAGGCAGACGCTTAACTACTGAGCCACTCAGGTGTCCCTAAAATCTAATCTTATTACTTGTTCTAGTCTCTTATCTTCAGGCCACAATAACAATCCAACTAACAATCCATGTATTTTACTCGAAAGTTGATCTTTTTATAACTAAAAAGACCTGAATCTTATCAGCAGTACTGGAATATTTCCTTATACTGAGTCACATTTTTTCCATGTCATAACATTTCTGATTGCATTTTATGATTAGTAGCCTGTCAGTTTATTGGCAATATTTGTGGTTGTTTTTCTTTTCTCAGAGGTGGATAAAATCATGGAGGATCTTAAATCAATAGTATTTTAGATTTGGTAAATTATGGTGTATGTCCCAGGAAAGCTGAAGGCTGTATTTGGAGATTCTACTCTGGGTCAGCCTGTCTGTTTGCATCCACACTCCCAACAGTTATGTGCTGGCTGGCCCTGGATAAGTTACTTACCTTCTCTGTGCCTCATGTTCCTCATCAATAAAATGGGTGTATTAATAGTAAGAAATTCAAAAGGTTGTTAGGAGATAAAAATGAGTTTATGTTTGTAAAATCCTTTAATCAGTGTCTGGCACATAGAAAGCATTTTCAGTTAATATTTGCTATTATTATAGCCCTAGCTTGTACTACATTCTGCAAACTCTCAATGCCTAACCTTTAAATATTATTTTCTTTCTATTGCTCCACAGCCATAAATGGTATAAAGTTTATCCCCCCAGGGTCCAGAGAGTCAAAATAACTTAGAGTCTGGAGTTGGAATTGCAAAATGGTCCCACTGCACTATACAATATGTAGCTACCAGTCGCATGAGGCTGTTTACATCTAAATCAGTTAAAAGTAAATAAAATTTAAAAATTTAGTACTATGTCACACTCTATATTTCAAGTGCTCAAAAGCCACATGTGTATGATGGCTCCCATATGGCACAGCATAAATATAAGACAATTCTATCATCATAGAAAGTTTTATTGGACACAACTAGTCTATACTCTCCTAAGCTAGCTTCCAACAGAGTTCTCATCTTTGTGTCTATTATAAATCTAACAATGATGTGATATCTTTACACTTAGGAGATACCAAACCACCATAATTATTAAAAACTTTCAGTTTTGAACAAAGGCTATTATTTTGTGATTTTCAATCTTCCTTTTCATTCTAGACATCAACAATTGATACTCATAATAAACCTAGTTAGGCTAGGTTTGCCATCTGTGACTTCAATGTGGAATAAAGGTGGTCTGGTCTAGGTGGGTTGTAAATATTGGCATTGGTCATGAGGCTCTGTGTTGAGATAAAACAACTTTCACTTTCATTTGTGTCCAAATGGGATGGCAATGGTTTGTAGACAATACCTTGTATTTATCTTAAAGAACCTTAGGATGATATTTTCTTTAACTATTTCAAACAAATCCCATTAAACCTGTATTGAGAAGAAAAGCCTTCTATTCAGTCGTAGGTGGGGATGCCAATAAGTGAATGATACAGTTCTTGAACTCAAATGACTTGGTCTACATAGGTTATATAAAGAAGACAATGGAAAACTATGAAAGTCAGGATATTATACTTTTAAATAAGATGAAAGCGACACAATGGAGGTTCAAGTGAGGAGAATATATCAGAAATTTTTCAACTTGATCTTTAAACTTCCCTAAAAAACATTTTTGGTATATTTTACCCTCTGGTTTCTTCTTTTCCTGACCATCCCTGACCTGCCTCTTCGGGTCACAAACCAATAAAAACATCCTTCTACCAGCATTTTCCACACAAGCACAATTGAACCACGCATAAGGAAAATTTCACCATGTCTCAAACAGTATCTTTTGATCAAAGTCTACTTACCTTTTTTCATAATTCACACTACCTTATTAAGCCTATTTTGTGGGACTTAGGTGTGCTCATGGGGAAAATGTAATAAAGACTAGGTGGCAATAAGTCATATAACATTGTCAGTCATACAAAAATACCGGATTTCAAGTCTAATGCTTATAACCATCATCCTGTATATTTCAACATCTTAACAATCATTAATTGGAGTTTTAAGAATAAAATAATAATCCATAAAGTTTTCTAATTGAAAAGCGTTAACAGCTTGATTTGTCTAAAACTATTACTTACAAAATGTAGTACAAAAGTAATGAAATCTGCTTTCATTCTCACCAAGTGATACACAAAATAATGAAGCACTTCACAACTTTCTTTTAAGGATCAATTGAACTCAGTTGCTTTGTTAGAAGATTGCTTGTTTTCATTTACTCTGGCATTGGGTAGTAAACAAAGCCAAGGAGAAACAATGAACTCCATTATTTTGCTCTACTGTCTTCTTTGGGTCAGTGAGAGAGAGTGAGAAGAATCTCTGTCTTATGCTCACCTCCTTTCAGTGGCAGAAATGATACATTAGTAAGAACTGCTTTTTCCCAGTCCTGCTCCCATAAAAGGAAGGCTATCCACTTCTTAGGAGAAGAGAAAGAAGGGAAAACTTTCTACTTCCTTTTTTCCATTCCCATGGGAGGGGTAAGCTGGAAGAAGTGATAGTGAAGGTGTGATTCAGCAGCTTTGTTTCTTGCAGAACAGCCTGACTTATCCTTGACATATACAGATTTTTCCCTCTCTGTCAAATTAAAAAGGCCTCTCCCTTTGAAGAAGGCCCAGTGATGTTCAAATCCACCCATGTTTAGAGAAGTAAGCTCAATTTAAAGATGTGATTTTTCCAGTTTAGCCTTATAAGTCATAAAACTGATATTCAGAGTCGCATGTGATTGATAATTCTTTTTCTGAATGATTTAAAACTTAGAGGAGAAGAGAAGGTGATTCAGCAGTTCTCCTTAAGACCCACCATCCTAATGATTCAAAGCCTACATCATTATCCAAGAATTCAATTTTGGGAGATATAACAAAGAAAAGTGTTTGGGGAGGACATTCTTTCCCTCCATAGAAAAGGATTCACCATGTTCTCTCTTGTGTTGGTTTTGTTTCTCCAAAAGTCAGTTGTATCATTCTTTTTTTTTTTTTTTAGTTGTATCATTCCTAATTCAAAACTATATTGCAGTTATTCCTCTTTGTCATCAATGCCCCAAGTAAGAGACAGGAGAAATGTAAAATCTTTGGTCTGGGACTGATCCCATCAGCATTAAAAGAGGATTTTCTGACAACAGGAGTTTTCTGTCTTACTTAATAGTGATTCTCCTTTAAATTTATTCTTCAAAGTTTCTAAATATCTTGCTTGTTCTTTCTGTCCTGTCCAGTAACTGTATTTTAGCCATAGATTTCTTGTCTTTTAAAGACTGTGTCTGATACTTGATGTCAAGAGCAGACTGTCACCTGATTCTCCAAGTCATGCCATCTGCCCTCCTCTGAGTAGACAGGTCTACTTTGCCAATAATACCACACTCCCTCTGGACTAATTGCCAAATTTTCATATTCTTCTCATCTGTAGCCCTGTATAAGCAACCTTAGAATAGCCAAACCCTGCCTAACAGGACCCAATTCTGCTAGTATGTTCACGTCACTCCTTCCAACTTGTATAATAAAGTCTCCTAACTTATTTTTCATGGGGCGATGACCTTAAAGTTCAAGAACGAATCTCACATAAGGCTCAGATCCTGGAATCACAGTGCCTTACCTCTAATTTCAGTTCTACCACTAACTAGATCATATCATAATTTTACTCAGTAAACCCAATCTCTTGGCAGCTCAGTTTTTATGAAGTGGTTACAAAAACACCATCCTCCACATAAGGTTATTCTGAGGAGTAGCTGAGATATTGCAGCTTATATGCTGTGGAATATGGCATACACCCAATGAATATTTGTTCTTAATATCAGATTTTTCTTGGATCAGTTTTTATCTCCATAGCTAAAGCAGCTTAAGTGACTAAAATTCAATGCTTTTATTTTAGGTTATCTACGGACAAGTGAAGAATAATATAACAAATATCCTCTTGCACATCACCCAGAATTTTAAAAACATTACTATATCATATTCACTTCAAATGTTTGAAGGAAATAAACTGCACTTCAGTTGAAGATTTTAGTTTTCTCCTCCTCATCTCATTTCCTTTCTGTCCCTGAGGAAACTATTGTCAAATTATCAGTGTAGATTTTTATATTTGCGGTCAGTGTTTTTCAACACAAACATGTGTAAAAACAACATACTATTTGTGTGTTTTTATCATTATTATAAATGCAATCCTGAGCATCATTGTTAAAGTTGTTTTTCACTCCAAATTATTACTTGAGACCTACTTGAAACATTTGCTATATTGCATTCATTTTAACTTTATATGTTATTTCTTCATATGAATATACCATAATTTATCTATAACCCTACTGAATAGTCTATAATTTTTTCACTTCACAAAATAAGATGCAGCAATAAAACATACAAATTAACCATGTTTCATTGTAAAAACACATAAGAAGTTCTTAAGGCCATATAAGCAGTTAAATTACTTTTTCACATTGTCCATACATTTTCAACTTTACTCTATTGCCCAATTACTGTTGAAATGAATTATCAGTTTACTCTTCTATCTCAAGTTACCTTATGCTAACCAAACTTGATATCTTAAAGCATTTTAATGTATGCCAATCAAATGGAAAAAAATAGTATCTCTTGTTTATATTAATTTATATTTCCCTGATTATTAGTGTGTTTGAGTATCACATGTTTAATAGATTCAAGATTCCTTTTATATTTACTACCTGTTATAATTTCTTGTATAGGGTTTTTTCTTTTTTCTCATTTAGTACTAATGCCATTTTTATCATATGCTAAATCTTCGTATATGTGTGAGTTTCATTCCGAGATCATATTCTTATCCATTAATATCTTTATCCCCAAAGCAATATGATAATATTTTAATTACCTTTACAATAAGTTGGTGTATTATGAGGCTGATTTTCTCCTCATTTTTATTTACTATAATAGTTCAGTTATTACTGAGTATTTATTCTTGAGCACTTATTTGAGGATTATCTAGTCTACTTTCACTAAAAATCCTATTACAATTATTGTTGGAATTGCACTGTAGATTAATTTGGACAGAAACTTTAAAAATTATTTCTGTAAAATATACAGCGTACAAATGTACAAAATGTTTACAAAAATATAGTGAGTTCTGATGTAAGTCTTCAATTTCTACTTTACAGGAAACCCCTAACCAGTTTCTAAGTAAATAAATTATTTGTGTGTATCCCATACTGAGCTTGTCCCTTCACTCACACAGTTTGCACTGTGTCTCCTTCATGTTTCAAAGCTAACATTATATTTTTATTAATGCAAATGCTCAACCACTGACCTTAAATATTGAATTTGTTGTGACCCTCCTTCTACTATCATCCCACCATTCCTCCATTGTGATGGATTGTTTGTAAAGGTGGTTGCAAGAATTTCTCTGAATACTAGATGAATGCTTCTTTGCAGTGTGATTTTTGCCACTCCTCACCCCCTCCCCCAAAAAAGGGAGAGAGAGAGAGCTGGAATCTATTTTTTCACTGGAAATCTAGGCTGGTTTTATTATACTTGCTTTGACCAGACTAGAAGAGAACTTGAAGCTTCCACTTTCATTCTCTTTATACTATGTGAGCCAACTTAAGATAGCCTATTGAAGGATGAGACCATGTGAGCTGAGATGAGCCATTCCAGTGGATCTCTCTAATCAGTCCCCCAGTCAAGCTTCAGATGACTGTAGCCACATGTCTAAGATCAAGGGAAAAAGAGACTACCCAGTTGAGCACGGTTCCAATTACCAGCCTGCAGAATTGTGAGATAATAAATCATGGTGGGTTTAAGTCATGAAATTCACCCATATTCCCTCAAACTTAACTTAGGATAACAAGGTGGTTTATACCATTCTGTTCTCTGGTGCTCTGGTAATCATATATACGTAATCATTGGGTTATTCATTTCTGGGATGTTTTACAAAAATACAACACTATCTTTTGCACCTTTTTACTACATTTCGTCTTTGTTGTTCTCAGGTAAGTATATATATTGTAGAAATCCTTCCCAGCTGTCTTATAGATTTAATTCTTTCTTGTAGTAATGGTTACATACAATTTCATAGTATGGATTGCCACTGTCTTTACAAGCATTCTCTCATCAATGTAGATTCCCCATTGTCAGTTATTACTACTGCACTATGAATATTCTAGTTCACCTGCTGGCACGTATTATTTTGTATATGTAAAACATTAGCATGATTCTATTGTATGATTAGTGTATTTTCTTTAGAAGTGTGAAATTTTGAAACTGTGATTTCCATATGGCTACCTTCTTTTGCTTGGGTTTAATCTTGTCTCTCATTAATGCAAAACAGCTTTATTTCCCCTGTTTTCATCACAATGGATGCTTTTCTGCATTGCATATTGGAACCTGAATTGCCTACCACTACAGAATAATACCTTTTGCCAAGACACTGAGGATGTGAAATCCATTATTAAATTATTCTCACAGTTTTATTCTGCTTATGATATTTAGAATTATGTCAGCGGATACATCTTTTTAGTAAATTATATGTTCAAGATAGGAAGATTTCATTGTATGTAATAAAATGTCATCATTTAAAGTTACTCTCTGGTTTGCAGGACAGCTACTTGGAGCTAGATCATAATATACCTTCATGGACTGATTGGATATTTTGGAATTTTCATTTTTCCTCAAGGTTGAAAATTTCTAAAAAATTGTAATTACTCAATTTAAATTTATAATGTCCCAAAGGACATGTAAATAATAACTAGAAAAGATAACACTCCAAATTGGAAGTCTAATTTGCATGTGATCTCATTAATGAAGATTGTATCATGTATATTGTATGATATCCAGTGATCACACTTCATGAGAATTCTGTATGCTTTTGTTGATAAACCCATTTTACTGTAAAGCTAAATATGTTTTAAGAAAAAGAATACCATGTTACTGATTCTTCCAATTATTTTATGGAAGTATTTATTAAATGTCTAATATACATTAGCTTTTTAAGAGACACAGGATAGGACAGTCTAAATCACTTTTTTTTCCAATATGGAAAATAATGCCTAAAATATAAGATCTGTAGAAATGAAGGAAGCTAAAGAAATGTTGAGTTCCATCAATATGGCAGATTAAATTACCTGGCAATATTCCGGGTAATATTCCAGGTCAAACATGTGGTAACTTAGAATGAATTATATATAACGAGTATCTTTTTTAAAGTAGTAAGCCTAACTAACCAGAAAGGATGGGGACATTTTCTAGGGTCAGAAACAAAGAGCAAACTAAAAGCAAATGTGATTTTAGATGATGCTACAGTTACTTTGGCCTTGGGTGGCGGGGACAGTTCCCGGTTATTGTCATCTAAGGGCCAAAATTTTAAAGCGTATTTGCAAAGCTGAGTCTGTGCATAAAATGGGAAAGTAGAATAGAACCGAATGCAGGAACTGGCATGATTGAATCACTGCATCCTTGGAGAAAGATTGGAGACCTCCAGAAAAACTTACTCCCTGGCAATAGAGAGATCATAAAGAATTTGGGACAGGATACATCCCATAAAGATAAAGAAGAAGCACATCTGTTTTGGTAGGGCTCTGAGTGAACAAAAATTGTTGGCCTCTGAGTTTATATCTGCAGCTTTGTACCTTACATAGATTTAGGGTTTGAGTTCACTCTTCTTCACTTTTCCAGGAAAAATATGTATGATGGTTTGGACTATATTCTTACTATCCTCGAAATCTGTAATGTGTTGGTAGTTATCATAATTTTATATTTCTAAAGTTAACTTGTGCCATATAATTTTCTTGATCATTCTTGATAAAAGTTTGTCTATTTAAGTTATCCTTTTTTAAAAAAAAAGGGTTTTATTTACTCACTCATGAGAGATCCAGAGATAGAGGCAGAGAGAGAAGCAGGCTCCCTCCGGGGAGCCTGATGTGGGACTCAATCCCAGGACCCCAGGATCACAACCTGAGCTGAAGCCAGAGACTCAACCACTGAGCCACCCAGGTGCTCCTATTTAGGTTATCTTCAAAAATATTTTTAATACTCTATTACATCCTCACTCTAATTTTTAAATTCAATGTTAAAATATAATTTTTCCCTATGTATTTTCTCAGCTGAATGTTATTATTTTTCTATGTTCTCAAGAGAATTCATCCCTTAGATCAAGTTTTTATTTATATTGTTTTAGTCTTCTATATTTCTTTTTTTATACCATATATACCACATGGAGACAAAGCTCAAGAAAATAAGATGACAAATTTAAAAGCACAAAATCTGAATAACAGGATGCCTTGAATAACAGGACAGAAAAAACAGAGGAGATATTTATTTATTTATTTATTTATTTATTTATTTATTTATTTAAAAGAGAGAGAGAGAGAGAGAGATGGCATGAGCAGGGACAGAGGCGGAGGGAGAGGAGAAGCAGACTCTTCACTGAGGAGGGAGCCCGATCCAGGTCTTGATCCCAGGACTTTGGGATCATGACCTGAGTGGAAGGCAGACACTTAACCAACTGAGCTACTCAGGTGTCCCAGGGAGAGAATTTTAAAGTCACACAAATTATTTCCCCAAATTAAAAAACATGACTTCCAGATTGAAACTGCTACTTATCCAACAAAAATAATCTTTAAAAATCTCAAAGTCATAGCATCTGGAATTTTAGAATACGGAATTTAGAAAGAAAAGGCCAAAATTTTCCTGAAAAGAAAAACAAATAAGAAAATAAGGTATATCCTATACAAAGCATGAGAATAAGGGTAGCATCAAGTTTCATATCATAACACTAGAAGCTAGAAGACTACAGACATGCCTTCCATGTTTCATAAAGAATGAACATCTCTATTCTGAATGCCGAGACAATGTATCTATCAAGTGTAAAAGTAGAAGAGGGCTGTTTTGGGCATCCATGTTGTGCAAGAAAGAGTTAACATAGCCTTCCTGAATCCTGAGTCCTTTTAGCAAAACCCCAAAAGCATAAGTGGAGATGGGTATCTCTCTAACCAAACAAATGGTCTCAAAAGTTAACATCCCTTTGGCCCAGGACCTGATCCTGGAGATCCAGGATCAAGTCCCACGTCAGGCTTCCTGCATGGAGCCTGCTTCTCCCTCTGTCTGTGTCTCTGTCTCTTTCTGTGTCTTTCATGAATAAGTAAATAAAATCTTAAAAAAAAGACGGATTTTGTTTATTTATGAGAGACACATAGAGGGGGGCAGAGACATAGACAGAGAGAGAGGCAGAGACATAGAGGGAGAGGAAGGCTCTTCGCAGGGGGCCTGATGTAGGACTTGACCCCCGACCCTGGATCATGCCCTGAGCCCAAGACAGATGCTTGACCCTGAGCCACCCAGGCTTGTCCCCCTACTCCAGGAATTTCATAGCAAAAAGTTGTCAGTCCCCCTTCAAACTACAGCTCATTCATACATGGAATATAAGAAATAGTGAAAGGGATTATAAGGGAAAGGAGGGGAACTGAGTGGGAAAAAATAGAGAGGGAGACAAACCAGGAGAGACTCCAAACTCTGGGAAACAAAGGGTTGTAGAAGCGGAGGTGGGTGGGGGGATGGGGTTACTGAGTGATGGGCACTGAGGAGGGCACTTGATGGGATAAGCACAGGATGTTATACTATATGTTGGTAAATTGAATTTAATAAAAAATTAATTTTTGAAAAAGTTAACATCCATTTATTCTTTTTCAGGAATTTCCCAAGAGATGTGCCACCAAAGTAGGTAATTTTGCCAAAAAAGTGGAAGGACGGGAATCCCTGGGTGGCTCAGAGGTTTAGCACTGCCTTCCGCCCAGGGCGCGATCCTGGAGTCCCGGGATCGAGTCCCACTTCAGGCTCCCTGCATGGAGCCTGCTTCTCCCTCTGCCTGTGTCTCTGCCTCTCTCTCTGTGTCTTTCATGAATAAGTAAATAAAATCTTTAAAAAAACAAAGTGGAAGGACCTGAACCTAGGGATTAAAATTTTTATTACAGAGTACAGGCAAAGAACATCTCCAAAATAATGGTAAAGGTAATAATATGAAAACTACAAATTAAGCTTTGGATAAAACAAGCCCATGTTGAGGAAGAAAACAGAGTGGCTCATGGATAGATCCGTCCATGTAATTGAGCAAACTGAGAGTGAAATTGCCCTTGATTTATAATGCTTGGGTATGACTTAAGAATAAGAAAATAAAAAAAAAAAAAAAGAATAAGAAAATTACTTTTTAAAAAAATATTTTATTTATTTATTTTACAGAGAAAGAACACAAGCAGGAGAAACAGCAGAGGGAGAGGGAGAGGCAGGCTCTCCTCTTAGCAGGGAGCCTGATAGGGGGCTCAATTCAGGGACACCGGGATCATGACCTGAGCTGAAAGCAGATGCTTAACTGACTGAGCCATCCAGGGATTCCAAAAATTACTTCTTAATTAAATAAATTAAAAAATAATTAACTGAAAGAAACAAAATGATATGGCTCAGCAATGAATAATATTCAGATACCAATGAAAATGCAGATTCTGAATATTGATGTAACCAAAATTATGATATCATAAATTTAGGATGGTTGGATTTGCACATGAGATGTATGTGAAGATGCACACACACACAGGAATGAGTTCTATGATAATTGCTAAAACTTCCTCATTAAAAGAGTGATAATAAATATTTCTTTTAAAAAATGTAAAAAATACTATGAAGAGAAATTAGAGACCTGAAAGTAAATACTAGAAATAAGAACTAAAAGTATGGTGGCCTCCATAGAGCAGGAATTAGACTTGGGAATAAGTTAAACAGCCTTAGTTCTCCTAATTCTATTTCATTAGAAGCTTTGTAAAATTACTTGACCTTGGGGAGGAGCAAGATGGCGGAAGAGTAGGGTCCCCAAATCACCTGTCTCCACCAAACTACCTAGAAAACCTTCAAATTATCCTGAAAATCTATGAATTCGGCCTGAGAATTAAAGAGAGACCAGCTGGAATGCGACAGTGAGAAGAGTTCGCGCATCTATCAAGGTAGGAAGACGGGGAAAAAGAAATAAAGGAACAAAGGCCTCCAAGGGGGAGGGGCCCAGGAGGAGCCGGGCTGAGGCCGGGGCGAGTGTCCCCAGGACAGGAGAGCCCCGTCCCGGAGGAGCAGGAGCTGCACCGACCTTCCCGGGGGAAAGGGGCTCGCGGGGAGTTGGAGCAGGACCCCAGGAGGGCGGGGATGCCCTCGGGCTCCCGGGGACAGTAACAGCAACTGCGCGCCCAGGAGAGTGCGCCGAGGGCCCTAAGGGCTGCAGCGCGCACGGCGGGACCCGGCGGGACCCGGAGCAGCTGGAGGGGCTCGGGCGGCGGCTCCGCGGAGGGGGCTGCGCGGCCCCGGGAGCAGCTCGGAGGGGCTCGGGCAGAGGAAGAGGCTCCGTGCGGAGGGGGCTGCGCGGTTCCAGGAGCAGCTCGGAGGGGCTCGGGCGGCGGCTCCGCGGAGGGGGCTGCGCGGCCCCGGGAGCAGCTCGGAGGGGCTCGGGCAGAGGAAGAGGCTCCGTGCGGAGGGGGCGGCGCGGTTCCAGGAGCAGCTCGGAGGGGCTCGGGCGGCGGCTCCACGGAGGGGGTTGCGCGGCCCGGGAGCGCGAATCCAACAGCGCAGGCTCCGGAGCACAGGGCGCCGGGACACAGCCCAGGATCCGGCCTCCCCCGGGACAGGCAGAGGCCGGGAGGGCCCAGGACAGCGAGGACGCTCCTGCCCCAGCTGAGCAGATCAGCGGCCCCGCCCGGAGCCTCCAGGCCCTGCAGACGGAGTTCCTGCCGGAGCTGAATCCAGGTTTCCAGAGCTGCCCCGCCACTGGGGCTGTTCCTCCTGCGGCCTCACGGGGTAAACAACCCCCACCGAGCCCTGCACCAGGCAGGGGCACAGCAGCTCCCCCAACTGCTAACACCTGAGAATCAGCACAACAGGCCCCTCCCCCAGAAGACCAGCTAGACGGACAACTTCCAGGAGAAGCCAAGGGACTTAAAGTACACAGAATCAGAAGATACTCCCCCGTGGTTCTTTTTTTTTTGTTTGTTTGTTTTGTTTTGTTTTGTTTTGTTTTGCTTTTTGATTTGTTTCCTTCCCCCACCCCCTTTTTTCTCCTTTCTTTTTCTTTCTCTTTTTCTTCTATTTTTTTTTTTCGTTTTTTTTTTTCTTTTTCTTCCCTTTTTTTTCTCTTTCTCTTTTCTTTCCTTCTTTCTCTCCTCTCTTTTTCTCTTTTTCCCAATACAACTTGCTTTTGGCCACTCTGCACTGAGCAAAATGACTAGAAGGAAAACCTCACCTCAAAAGAAAGAATCAGAAACAGTCCTCTCTCCCACAGAGTTACAAAATCTGGATTACAAGTCAATGTCAGAAAGCCAATTCAGAAGCACTATTATACAGCTACTGGTGGCTCTAGAAAAAAGTATAAAGGACTCAAGAGACTTCATGACTGCAGAATTTAGAGCTAATCAGGCAGAAATTAAAAATCAATTGAATGAGATGCAATCCAAACTAGAAGTCCTAACGACCAGGGTTAACGAGGTGGAAGAACGAGTGAGTGACCTAGAAGACAAGTTGATAGCAAAGAGGGAAACTGAGGAAAAAAGAGACAAACAATTAAAAGACCATGAAGATAGATTAAGGGAAATAAACGACAGCCTGAGGAAGAAAAACCTACGTTTAATTGGGGTTCCCGAGGGCGCCGAAAGGGACAGAGGGCCAGAATATGTATTTGAACAAATTCTAGCTGAAAACTTTCCTAATCTGGGAAGGGAAACAGGCATTCAGATCCAGGAAATAGAGAGATCCCCCCCTAAAATCAATAAAAACCGTTCAACACCTCGACATTTAATTGTGAAGCTTGCAAATTCCAAAGATAAAGAGAAGATCCTTAAAGCAGCAAGAGACAAGAAATCCCTGACTTTTATGGGGAGGAGTATTAGGGTAACAGCAGACCTCTCCACAGAGACCTGGCAGGCCAGAAAGGGCTGGCAGGATATATTCAGGGTCCTAAATGAAAAGAACATGCAACCAAGAATACTTTATCCAGCAAGGCTCTCATTCAAAATGGAAGGAGAGATAAAGAGCTTCCAAGACAGGCAGCTACTAAAAGAATATGTGACCTCCAAACCAGCTCTGCAAGAAATTTTAAGGGGGACTCTTAAAATTCCCCTTTAAGAAGAAGTTCAGTGGAACAGTCCACAAAAACAAAGACTGAATAGATATCATGATGACACTAAACTCCTATCTCTCAATAGTAACTCTGAATGTGAACGGGCTTAATGACCCCATCAAAAGGCGCAGGGTTTCAGACTGGATAAAAAAGCAGGACCCATCTATTTGCTGTCTACAAGAGACTCATTTTAGACAGAAGGACACCTACAGCCTGAAAATAAAAGGTTGGAGAACCATTTACCATTCGAATGGTCCTCAAAAGAAAGCAGGGGTAGCCATCCTTATATCAGATAAACTAAAATTTACCCCAAAGACTGTAGTGAGAGATGAAGAGGGACACTATATCATACTTAAAGGATCTATTCAACAAGAGGACTTAACAATCCTCAATATATATGCTCCGAATGTGGGAGCTGCCAAATATATAAATCAATTATTAACCAAAGTGAAGAAATACTTAGATAATAATACACTTATACTTGGTGAC
Source organism: Canis lupus familiaris (assembly GCF_011100685.1). Taxonomy (NCBI): domain Eukaryota; kingdom Metazoa; phylum Chordata; class Mammalia; order Carnivora; family Canidae; genus Canis; species Canis lupus. Next base: position 83,672,151 of record NC_049224.1, read on the forward strand.
TTCAATCTAGCTCTTTCTATACTCGATAGGTCTTCTAAGCACAACATCTCCAAAGAAACGAGAGCTTTAAATGATACACTGGACCAGATGGATTTCACAGATATCTACAGAACTTTACATCCAAACTCAACTGAATACACATTCTTCTCAAGCGCACATGGAACTTTCTCCAGAATAGACCACATATTGGGACACAAATCGGGTCTGAACCGATACCAAAAGATTGGGATTGTCCCCTGCATATTCTCGGACCATAATGCCTTGAAATTAGAACTAAATCACAACAAGAAGTTTGGAAGGACCTCAAACACGTGGAGGTTAAGGACCATCCTGCTAAAAGATAAAAGGGTCAACCAGGAAATTAAGGAAGAATTAAAAAGATTCATGGAAACTAATGAGAATGAAGATACAACCGTTCAAAATCTTTGGGATGCAGCAAAAGCAGTCCTAAGGGGGAAATACATCGCAATACAAGCATCCATTCAAAAACTGGAAAGAACTCAAATACAAAAGCTAACCTTACACATAAAGGAGCTAGAGAAAAAACAGCAAATAGATCCTACACCCAAGAGAAGAAGGGAGTTAATAAAGATTCGAGCAGAACTCAACGAAATCGAGACCAGAAGAACTGTGGAACAGATCAACAGAACCAGGAGTTGGTTCTTTGAAAGAATTAATAAGATAGATAAACCATTAGCCAGCCTTATTAAAAAGAAGAGAGAGAAGACTCAAATTAATAAAATCATGAATGAGAAAGGAGAGATCACTACCAACACCAAGGAAATACAAACGATTTTAAAAACATATTATGAACAGCTATACGCCAATAAATTAGGCAATCTAGAAGAAATGGACGCATTCCTGGAAAGCCACAAACTACCAAAACTGGAACAGGAAGAAATAGAAAACCTGAACAGGCCAATAACCAGGGAGGAAATTGAAGCAGTCATCAAAAACCTCCCAAGACACAAGAGTCCAGGGCCAGATGGCTTCCCAGGGGAATTTTATCAAACGTTTAAAGAAGAAATCATACCTATTCTCCTAAAGCTGTTTGGAAAGATAGAAAGAGATGGAGTACTTCCAAATTCGTTCTACGAAGCCAGCATCACCTTAATTCCAAAACCAGACAAAGACCCCACCAAAAAGGAGAATTACAGACCAATATCCCTGATGAACATGGATGCAAAAATTCTCAACAAGATACTGGCCAATAGGATCCAACAGTACATTAAGAAAATTATTCACCATGACCAAGTAGGATTTATCCCTGGGACACAAGGCTGGTTCAACACCCGTAAAACAATCAATGTGATTCATCATATCAGCAAGAGAAAAACCAAGAACCATATGATCCTCTCATTGGATGCAGAGAAAGCATTTGACAAAATACAGCATCCATTCCTGATCAAAACTCTTCAGAGTGTAGGGATAGAGGGAACATTCCTCGACATCTTAAAAGCCATCTATGAAAAGCCCACAGCAAATATCATTCTCAATGGGGAAGCACTGGGAGCCTTTCCCCTAAGATCAGGAACAAGACAGGGATGTCCACTCTCACCACTGCTGTTCAACATAGTACTGGAAGTCCTAGCCTCAGCAATCAGACAACAAAAAGACATTAAAGGCATTCAAATTGGCAAAGAAGAAGTCAAACTCTCCCTCTTCACCGATGACATGATACTCTACATAGAAAACCCAAAAGTCTCCACCCCAAGATTGCTAGAACTCATACAGCAATTCGGTAGCGTGGCAGGATACAAAATCAATGCCCAGAAGTCAGTGGCATTTCTATACACTAACAATGAGACTGAAGAAAGAGAAATTAAGGAGTCAATCCCATTTACAATTGCACCCAAAAGCATAAGATACCTAGGAATAAACCTAACCAAAGATGTAAAGGATCTATACCCTCAAAACTATAGAACACTTCTGAAAGAAATTGAGGAAGACACAAAGAGATGGAAAAATATTCCATGCTCATGGATTGGCAGAATTAATATTGTGAAAATGTCAATGTTACCCAGGGCAATATACACGTTTAATGCAATCCCTATCAAAATACCATGGACTTTCTTCAGAGAGTTAGAACAAATTATTTTAAGATTTGTGTGGAATCAGAAAAGACCCCGAATAGCCAGGGGAATTTTAAAAAAGAAAACCATATCTGGGGGCATCACAATGCCAGATTTCAGGTTGTACTACAAAGCTGTGGTCATCAAGACAGTGTGGTACTGGCACAAAAACAGACACATAGATCAGTGGAACAGAATAGAGAATCCAGAAGTGGACCCTGAACTTTATGGGCAACTAATATTCGATAAAGGAGGAAAGACTATCCATTGGAAGAAAGACAGTCTCTTCAATAAATGGTGCTGGGAAAATTGGACATCCACATGCAGAAGAATGAAACTAGACCACTCTCTTTCACCATACACAAAGATAAACTCAAAATGGATGAAAGATCTAAATGTGAGACAAGATTCCATCAAAATCCTAGAGGAGAACACAGGCAACACCCTTTTTGAACTCGGCCATAGTAACTTCTTGCAAGATACATCCACGAAGGCAAAAGAAACAAAAGCAAAAATGAACTATTGGGACTTCATCAAGATAAGAAGCTTTTGCACAGCAAAGGATACAGTCAACAAAACTCAAAGACAACCTACAGAATGGGAGAAGATATTTGCAAATGACATATCAGATAAAGGGCTAGTTTCCAAGATCTATAAAGAACTTATTAAACTCAACGCCAAAGAAACAAACAATCCAATCATGAAATGGGCAAAAGACATGAACAGAAATCTCACAGAGGAAGACATAGACATGGCCAACATGCATATGAGAAAATGCTCTGCATCACTTGCCATCAGGGAAATACAAATCAAAACTACAATGAGATACCACCTCACACCAGTGAGAATGGGGCAAATTAACAAGGCAGGAAACAACAAATGTTGGAGAGGATGCGGAGAAAAGGGAACCCTCTTACACTGTTGGTGGGAATGTGAACTGGTGCAGCCACTCTGGAAAACTGTGTGGAGGTTCCTCAAACAGTTAAAAATATACCTGCCCTACGACCCAGCAATTGCACTGTTGGGGATTTACCCCAAAGATACAAATGCAATGAAACACCGGGACACCTGCACCCCGATGTTTCTAGCAGCAATGGCCACTCTAGCCAAACTGTGGAAGGAGCCTCGGTGTCCAACGAAAGATGAATGGATAAAGAAGATGTGGTTTATGTATACAATGGAATATTACTCAGCTATTAGAAATGACAAATACCCACCATTTGCTTCAACGTGGATGGAACTGGAGGGTATTATGCTGAGTGAAGTAAGTCAGTCGGAGAAGGACAAACATTATATGTTCTCATTCATTTGGGGAATATAAATAATAGTGAAAGGGAAAATAAGGGAAGGGAGAAGAAATGGGTGGGAAATATCAGAAAGGGAGACAGAACGTAAAGACTGCTAACTCTGGGAAACGAACTAGGGGTGGTAGAAGGGAAGGAGGGCGGGGGGTGGGAGTGAATGGGTGACGGGCACTGGGTGTTATTCTGTATGTTAGTAAATTGAACACCAATAAAAAAAAAAATTACTTGACCTTTTAAAGTACATACATAATTTGAAAAAAAGAGCATCATATATATTTTAAAAGAATAAAAATACATGTAATGAACAAAATGACTTGGATTTATATTACTTATTCAGGAAAATTTTTGACTAAAAATAAATCTGGAGGTTTCAGCCTCCATGGTTAGTTCCCTGGAGAATGATTTGTTGATTAAAAACATAAATGAAGATATTAAAAATCAAGTTCTGAGAGTTTCTCTCTTGCATGCATACACACACACACACACACACACACACTCCCATGATCTCCTAAAACTGTGGATCACCCACACACTACTGAAAACAAATAATGAAAAGATTCAAATGCTTGAGGCAACTTTTTTTCCTTTAATATGAATTATTGCTTGTAAAACTATACTTATTGGGCAATTGCTGAAATGAAACATATCCAACTGTCTTCTCTATTCATATTTTATGTAGTCTTTTTATGAAACAGAATCCTTTATAGTTCGTCCTACACTATAAGTTATATGGGTATGTGTGCACACATATCAACTGGCATTAGTACTTCCATCCTTCATCTGGATCCTCTAAGACCGTGACTCCAGTCCTTTCCATTCTCTCTCTCTCTCCCTCTCTCTCCCTTGATTCTTAACCCTGACTCCACAACAGGAAAGACAAAAATGTGTTTTATTAGTGCTACATCCTCATCACTCTAAAGCTAAATCACTATCTTGCCCTTCCCAACCAGTCTAATTGAAAGAATAATGTGTATTCACTAACTTCACTAAGATGTGAATGAGCAGAGCAGCAAAGGAAGTACCTAGGAAAGAGTGCTGACTTTACTTCATAGACAATAGGTGTTCTAGTAAGTGCAGACTTGCATTTAAGGAAATAAATAGACAGGACATGGAGGAAGATGGGATGGGGCAGGACTGCAGGCAAGAGCAATGGTATGAGTATAGGGCAGCAGCTCAGGGATGAGCTGTAATCAGACTATTGGTACCGAGGCTGAAAAAGAATCAAGATCTGAGAGATAAGGGCGCCTGGGTGGCTTCATCCATTGAGCATCTCCCTTCAGCTCGAGTCCTGATTCCAGGGTCCTGAGACTGAGCCCCATGTGGGGCTCTCTGCTCAGCAGGAAGCCTGCTTCTCCTCTTTCTCTCAGCCTGCTGCTTCCCCTGCTTGTGTGCGTGCTGTGCTGTGTCAAATAAATAAATAAAATCTTAAAAAAAAAAACAGATCTGAGAGATAGGTATTAGAGAGGAGGCAATGACAGTATTCTCTCAGGTTTTCAGTTATTAAAAATATCTTCCTCATAGGATTACTGTGAAGATTAAAGAAAGTCATATATTTGAGGCATTTTGTTGAAGAGCAATAAATGTTCCTATTAGTATTATTTAATTAGGTGTATCTGTTATCCAATAATCCTAATAAAACTTACAGTATATTAATCTTTGAATTAGAAAGCTTTTATCATCGACACAGTGATGAAAATATGGATTAAAAACTATGTGAGACTCTGTCCCTTTCTATTAGTTAAATAACCCATAGTACTTTAAATAATCCATGGTCCACGTGGGATTACCAAGTGATTAAATTTAGTTTGCAAATTCCTCATTTCCCTCTACTTAAGACAATGTCCGGGATGCAGAATAAGCCCTGGGTTTGGAAACAGAAAGAGTCTAAATCTTTGCTATATTCCGAGCTACCTGTTTGATGAGAAGAAATACAAGTAACCTATTTGAAAGTTCATTTCCTAAACTCCCAAAAGGGAGTAAGAATCCCTGCATCCCATTGTTCTGAAAGAGTTACATGAGAACAAAGTAAAAGGTCTAAGCTGGATGGATGCCCTTTTCCATTTCACAGGCTCTTTTGGTAGAAGATGCTTGGAAAAAAATCACGTGTTTTTCTATCAAAATTTCCTTAAGTGTAAAATTTAGAATTTTAAAAATCTGAATTTGATTTGAAATCAATGAGCTGAACTTTACTAGGGTGCTAATACTCTCATACTTGAAAACCATTCTTTTCTTAAGTCAAAAAGTGTGCCTCTACAGCCTATGTTTATATTTGTTTTACTACTCCTATAGCACAAAATCATTCTAACTTCTTGGTCGTCTCCAGGGCCTTTAGCAAGACCCTCTCTTTGTAGAAGCGCAAAACTCAAAACTGTATTCAGAATTCAAGAGCAAAGGAGTTAGTTCCATTTCTTTTTTCTTTTTTTTTTTTTCCTAAGGATACTCAAGAAGGTCACTCTTCTATTCAGAGGAAATATCCTGGGCCAGCAGCAAATGAAAGACTATCTTCCCAGCTCATATATACCACTTAGAGGTCTTAATTTCATCTGTTTGGTCTGAATTCCTTTTGACTAAAAGTAAAACTTTATGCCCTCCTGCTCTCGAGTTTATCTTCCCAGGCTCTGAGCATTGGCGTAGCCTCCTGAGCAACTGCTGAAGTCTATTCCCATTAGTTTGGCACTCCTCAGCCCAGGAGGCCGCACTTTCATCTGTAAACTTGATCATCTCATTAAGTGCTCTTTCTTCCAGAGCTTTTATATTAAAAGATAGTCAAATAAGGGCCTGCAGAGCCCTAGCATTGATCTCTGGAGAATACCACTCTTAATAACCAGCAAGTCAAAGACAAAAATTTTCCTTAAATGTTTTCTCGTCTTTAAAAGCTAGTTGCAGCTTAACAGACAAATGTGTTTCCCAATTTTATAATATCTGCATTTATAATAGGCAGTCACATTGAGCCTTGAAACCCTCGCCGAAATAGGTTGGTGTCTAGCTAAAAACAAAAGACGGATCTTCAGATGTCAGAAGCCACATTCCAGTGGAGCACTTGCCAGTATAAGAGAAATGCATACTGCATCTCTGATCAAAAGAGCTTCTCTATTTATGGAATCCAAGTAATGATATAAGTTCCCTGAGTCTGTTTCTTTCTCTATAAAATGCAATTCATTATATCTACTCAAAGGCAATTGTAAGGTTATATATATATATATATATATATATATATAAAACCTTAATATATATATATAAAACCTTAATATATATATATAAAACCTTAATATATATATAACTTTATATATATATAACCTTAATATATATATATCACTTATATATATAAAACCTTGATATATATATAACCTTATATATATATAACCTTATATATAACCTTAATATATATATAACCTTAATATATATTTTTATATATATAAATAATATAAATATATATATATATATATATATATATATATATATATATAACCTAGTACGTGGTAGGCTCTAGCTATGCATTAAATTGATTAATAAACAGAATAGTGGAGGGCAAGTGACATGGACCAAGAACCACCGTGGTTGCCTAATACATGAGGAAACAAGTACGTTTTTCTCACGCATTTATTTATGTAACGATATAGATGGGGTCGTTTGTCTTGAGATGTTTCTTGCAGAAAAGACAGTAAAGATGGATAGATGGAGCTTTGGGAAGGAAACACAGATCAACATTTTTCTTACCAGAATCTATTTCTGCTAACGTGCCAACTCAGAATCTTCCGAGCACTACTTCAGTGACTTCAGTTTTGATGTTCACTCTGAAATGCTTTTTTTTTTTTTTTTGCTATGGAAACAGATAGGAAACAAAAGGGTTTAATGGTACCCACAAGTGTACTGCAAACTCTCCAAACACCTTATATATGTACATCTCTAAATACCTTATACCTTCTATATCCAGCATCCCTAAATACCTTATATATATGTACACCTTATCATCTCTAAACACCTTATATATGCACAAAACCATATGGAGATGTATTGTGATTTTGCATCACAGAAATATATGTTTGCAGCTATCAAGAGATTGGTAAACAAACAGAAAACAACAGAGTTCAAGTCAAAGGCCATTTTAATGAAGCCCTTCCCGAAATCTTCAATCAGAACTAATTGCTCTATCGTTGGTGATAATAGAGCACTCAGGAATAGTTCAGACATGATATCTGTTATCATAGCTATTTTCAGCTATGATATGAATGCTTCCCTTGATAAATGATTGTAAGGCAAGAGCTCTAACTAATTTACATTTTTTCTACATTCTATAGCATTCCTAATGGAAGGCTTAGGTCAAATTATATATTTAATACATATTACTTGAATTTTAGTAAGCCCATAACCATTTCTTTAATATTATCATAATGTTAGTTCTTGTTAAGCTATTGTGTAGCTCAATGTCTCAAAGTTTATAGACTGTCTTTATGCAATTTTATTCTCTACATTTAGTGTTTCTTTTAGAAATATATCAGGTTTATTGAGGTATAATTTATATAAAGCAAAAACCACTCTTTTTCTGATGTACGGTTTTAGGAGTAAAGTGTATACAGTCATAATCATTACCATAATCAAGATATGGGATATTTACACCACACACACACACACACACACACACACTTCTCTTTGTACTACTTTGTAATCAATGTCCTCAACTCTTCAAGCACCTGAAAACACCTATTCTATTCTCTTTTTTTAGATTTTTCATTTATTTATTTTAGAGAGAGAGAGAGGGAGAGATAGAGTGTGAGTACAGAGGGAGAAGGACAAGCAGACTCCACCCTGAACATGAAACCTACCTGGGGCTCGATCCCATGACCCTGAGATCATGACCTGGGCTGAAACCAACAATCCAATTATTAACTGACTGACCCACCCAGGAGCAACTCCTCCTTCTTTTTTAGATTTTTTCTTTATTTGAAAATACCTGTTCTACTTCTACAACTTGTTTTATGTTTCAAGAATTTCATTCAAACAAAACCATATAGTATGTAGACTTTCCTGTCAGGCTTCTTTTACTTGGTATAAAACTTCTAAGATTTGTCCATGTTATAACATGTATCAGAGGCTTACACCTTTTGATTGCTCAATTATATTCCACCATGTGGATGCACCACAGTTTTATCTGTTCATTAGCCAACAGACATTTAGCTGTTTTCTTGTTTTGTACCATTACAAATAAAAATGCAATAAAAACTCAGGCATAGGTCTTTGTGTAGCCATATCTTTTTATTTCCACTGGATATATATCCAGAAATGGGATTGTGAGTCATAAAGTACACATTTAATATTGTAAGAAACTGACAAACTGGTTTCCAATCTGGTTGTAGCATTTTGTTTTCCCATCACCAATATGTGTGAATCCTGATTGGTCTACATGCTCTTTAAAACTTGGTTTTGTCATTTAAAAAAGGCGGTTAACTATACTAATAGGTGGATACTGTATTAATCTGTTAGAGCCTTCAAAATACCAGTTTGGGTGGCTTAAACAACAGAAATGTATTTTCTCATGGTTCTGGAGTCCAGATGTCCAAGATCAAGGTATCAGTAGGTTTGTTTTCTTCCTGAGGCCTCTCTCCTTGGTTCACAGATGGCTGCCTTCTGGTCATTACTGCATATGGTCTTTTCTCTGCATGCATGTCCCAAAGGTCTCTTTGTATGTCCAAAAGTCCTGTTCTTATAAGGACACCAGTACAATTAGATTGGGGCCCATCCTAACAGCGTCTTCTTAACTTAACCACTTCCTTAGAAGCCCTACCTCCAAATACAATCATTTTTTGAGGTATTATGAGATTAGGGCTTCAACATATGAATTTGAAGGAGTCATAATTCGGCCCATAATAGACACTAATATCATATTATAATTTTAATTTCCAATTTCTTGACAAATACTGATGTTGAGGATCATTTCAAATCCTGACTTTCCACTTGCATCTAGGTTTTTAATAAAAGGCATATTCAAATCTTTAGTAAAAAATTCTATTGATGTCTTTGTTTCTTTACTATTGATCTGTGAAAGTTCCTTATGTGATCTGAATTAAAGTACTTCATCAGATAGGTGTTTGTTTGCAAAAATTTTACCTATGTCAGTGGCTTACTTATTTATTATCTCTACATTATTTTCCAGTGAACAAAAGTACTCGATTTTCATGAAGTTCTATTTATCCTTTTTCTGTTATAGCTTATGATTTCATAGCTTGTGATTCCATGTGTGAGCTCTTGCTTTAGTCTAAGATTACAAAAATTTTCATTACTTTATTTGAGAAGCTTTATAGTGTTAAGTCTTATAATTACATTTATGATCCATTTTGAGTTAAGTTTTCACAAGTTGAAGGTCATTTTTACATATGGATATCCAGTTGTACCTTGTTGAAAAGGCTATTCTTTTTCCATTGAATTGTCTTGACAATTAGTCAAAAATCAATTAACTAACCACGTATGTGTGGGTCTTTCTATTTTGTTACATTGATCTATATGTCTATCCTTTTCCAATGACATATTGTCTTAATCACTGTGGCTTTACATGAATCCTTGAAAATCAAGCAACTTATTCTCCAACTCCATTCTTATTTTTAAAAATTGTTTGTTTTAGATGTTTTACATTAACATGTGAATTTTAGACCCAACTTGTCAGTTTCTACAAGGAAAAAAAAAGCCTGCTGATACGTTGATTGGCCATTGCATTTACTAGATAGAATCCTTTTAGAAGTATTAGTAACACAACAATATTGAGTTTTTTGAAACATGACGTGCTATATTTATTCAAGTTTTTGTATCTCTTTAAATTTCTATCACTAATATTTTCTAGTTTTTAGTTTTTGCACGTATTGTGTTTGATACATCACTAAGTATCATGGTTTTAATGCCGTTGTGACTGATTTCTTATTTGAATTTCCACTTCTTTGTTTCTGCTAGTATGTAGAATATAATTGATTTCTATATTTTAACTTATGATCCTGAGATCTTAGTAAAATTACTTACAAGTTCCATAGCTTTTACTTAGAAATTCTTTGGGAATTCCTATGTAGAAATCATACCATCAGTGAATGAAAACCCTTTCATTTATTCTTTTGCAATGTGTATGCCTTTTACTTCTTTATATTACTTCATTTCACCGGCCAAGACCTCCGGTTCAATACTGAATGGTAGTTGCCAGAGCAAAAATCTCTACCTTGTTTCCCATCTAAGTGGGGAAACAGTCAGTTATACTTTCACTATTAAGTATACTAGAGTTTTTTCATGGATATTGCTTATCAAGTTAAAGAAAATCGTCTTCTATTTGTAGTTTGCTAATAGTTTTTATCACACATGGATGTTGGATCCTATTCAGTTCTTTTTCTGCACCCACTGAGGTTCATTCTCTCTCTCTCTCTCTCTCTCTCTCTCTCTCTGTGTGTGTGTGTGTGTGTGTGTGTGTGTGTGTATAAACTTCTATGTGTGGGATCCCTGGGTGGCGCAGCGGTTTGGCGCCTGCCTTTGGCCCGGGGCGCAATCCTGGAGACCCGGGATCGAATCCCACGTCGGGCTCCGGGTGCATGGAGCCTGCTTCTCCTTCTGCCTGTGTCTCTGCCTCTCTCTCTCTCTCTGTGACTATCATAAAAAAAAAAAAAAAAGTATAAACTTCTATGTATAATAAATTTCTATGTGTTATCATTGTAAGAATTACCCAGAAGGGTTCTTGACTCTCTTTCAGGGTCACATTTTACTTCTATCCTCCACACAATGCCAATGGATCTTGCTGTTTCAGGATAGGGTTTACTTTCTCTCTCTCTCTCCTTCTTTTTTTTTTTTTTTTAACATTTTTTTTACTTATTTGAAAGAGACAGTGAGTGAGAGAGAGCATGAGCAGGGGTGTGGGGGAGAGGCAGAGGGAGAGGGAGAAGGAGAAGTAGACTTCCTGCTGAGCAGGGAGCCCAACATGGGGCTGGATCCCAGGACTTCTAGATCATGACCCGAGCTGAAGGCAGACGCCTAACAGACTGAGCTACCCAGGTGCCCTGGGATAGGGTTTTCTATTCCTTCTTCTTCAGCAGCAGGTAGCCAGAGGCAGATGGATTTATTGCTATTCCTCCCCAAGAAGCATTGATCTCTGCTTAAGCCCTATAGGTTGGAGCATGTACAGCTTCTGCCCCAATGGCTTAACATCTTTTACTTTATAGAAGAAAGGGAGGGATCAGGATGTAGGTGGGACTGTTTGCCTGGCACAATGACTTCTTCCTTACTTGTTCCATGGAGGAAGGCTCTCTCAGCTCTGTCCCTAATCTTTAATGTGATTTCCTGGTAGAGGTCTGTGGGGGAAAGTTTGAAAATGATTATGAGTTTCCCTCCTGCTATTTCAAATCAACATTAACCCACACTTGGCCTTTTTAAAAATCCATTCAATTTTTACCTTGTTGTTACACACCTGTATGATAGACACCTCTTTTTCTGTGAGCTGCCAAAGCCGAGATTATTTGTCGTCCTATCTCTCATTGGGGGTTTAGTCTCTTTTTGTACTTTTATTCCCTTGCAACTTAGTTTCTCTGGTGGGATTAAGAAAACATCGGATTTTGTAATTACCTATATTTTTCTCATTGTTGTGGAAGCAATATTCTTTTTTTTTTTTTGCACTTGTCTACAGCCTAAGCAGAAGGCAAAGTCTCAACAATCTTTTGAAGATGAGTAGTTATTGAAAAAAATAAAAAACCTAGAAATTACGAACTTAACTTTAAGTTAAGTTTAAATTTTAAAATAAAAAAAATAAGAGTGGAATAAAGTAAAATATGTGGAAAAGGGCATTTAAAAACTCATATTGATATCCAAATTATCTAGAAAGTGGCCATTAATGAAATAAATCAATCATAAGATTAAGTATAAAACATATAACCTACCAGTTTGCTTTCCTTGATAATGAACTGATCTTTAACTGATAAAAATTAATGACACAGATAAAGCACAATAATGTGATTTCTCATAGCATTTTGTGATGACATATGTGTCAATGAAAATCAACATCCATTTCAATTAAGAAATATTTATCATAATGTTTACAATGTCCTAAAGCTTCTGATTCAAATTTCTTCTTAAAACACCTAGAGAATAAGTGGGAAAAAGGAAAAGAAAAAAATCTGAAAAATCTAAACCAAAATATCAACACTTATTTCTGAGAATAGAAGAATTATGTCTTACCCACTTTTATTCATGATACAAATAGCATTGTTGCACTAAAAAAATTATATCCTTCTGCTGCATTGTAACAGGTAATAACTAAGTCAGGGAATTATTGAAGACTATATGGACTGCTCATTCTAAAAAAATTACAGCCTACCTACATTACAGTGTATGCACGTGAAGAAGTGATTGTTTCTCATGAGTATTAAACATTTCATGCTGTTGCACAGTTTTTTCCAAAAACCTTAAAATTTTAAATTAAGAAGGAGCAAGAAAACAAAGAATTAACACACTCAGGAAAATAACATTGATTGTAAACCAACTTCTACTTTACAAATTTTGGAAGAAATTTTTTAGTAGTGTCTGAAGATTTTCTCTAACTTACCAGTTAATCAAAATGTGTGTATGTGTTCTTGAATTCAATTAATTTGTCTTGTTTCATATTTATTTTGTGGATTTGAAATGAATTTTTTAATCTAGCTTACTCACTTCAGCATCTACATTTTTTATCCTCTGGAGTCTTCAATAATTAATTATAGCATTTTTGAATAACATATTTTAAGTGTCCTTCACCACCTTGATGTTCCTCCTCCCCTCTTTACTGGTTTAAATCCCACAGCCCATCACACTTTTTACGGATACATAATTCTTTGACCTTTTATTGTAGTGACCTCACAAAATTGGAATCCAACTAAACCAAATGTTACATCCTCCTCATCTCTGCCTAAGCAATTGCATATTAACTATAGAAAATCACCGAACCCTGCTAGTTGGTCTCACTTTTAAATCTACAACCACAGATACTGAGTGGGCTCTTAGCATTGCCAGACTATGAAATCACCTTGTGCTAACTTCCTATTTTATTTTCTACTTTCCAACATAATTTTTTTCATGACTGTTTTCTTTTCAACACTCTAATCCCTCTTCTCCACTCCTCATTTTAAGCTTCCCTGTCTGAGAAAAACAGAAGCAATTAGAAGAAAACTACTTAATTTAGCACCAGCAAATGAACCAAATAGCCTAGATCTATATCATTCTATTCTCCTTTTTCTTCTTCCACTCCTAGCCCAGCCCTTTTGTTTGCACATTGTGTCCTTCCTACTTGCCTCCTAATCCTAAAGGTATTCCTATTTTTTGGATTATTTCCATCATCAGACAAACATACCACGATGTCTCTCAGGTTAAAAATATGCACATGATTAACTCCACTTTGCCCTTGTAATTACTGTCGCATTTCTCTTGCTTGTTTTCATAGAAAAAGAACTCCCAAAATCCTGACTCCAATACCCAATTATCTATTTGACTTTTCCATTAAACATGCTGTAGGCATTCCAAACTCAGCTGGGCCACTGAACTTTTGTTTTTTTCTGGTTTCACATTTCAGTAAATCCCATCATCACTTTCAAACTGCTTTGGCCAAATAATTAGAATTCATCCTTGATCCTCATCTTCCTTTCACAGCACAGGTCACATCTTCATATCTAGAAGCAAATGTTCTTTTCTTTGGTCCCAAAATTTGTCTTAACTTTGGATTGTTTTCATGACTTTTATTGCTTAAATTCTTGACCAAGCTGTCACGACACCCTGTGTAAATGAACGTGACAACTTTCTGACTACTCTCCCTATTTCCACACTTGCCTGTTAATATTCACACAGAAGCCACAATGGTGTTCTTAAAATACAAATTAAATAATGTATAGTCTCCCTTATATATATAAACTAAAATGGTTTCCAATTATACTTAGAATAAAACAAAAATTCCTTACTAAGTCTTAAGAGTGGCTCTGAGACATCACTCTACTTTGCCTAAATCATGTCATCTGCCTTGTTTATCATCCTGTTGACACACTAGTCTTCTTGTTTTCAAATATACCAAACTTCACATCTCAGAACTTCTGTATTTGTGCTTTCTTGGTCTAGAATACTTTTATTCCAGATCTCCTTATATTTGAATCCTTCATTTCAATTAAATCTCTCATCAAATATAACTACCTTAGAAAGGTCTGAAATTACTTTACATAAAAGAGTACCTTTCAGTAATTCTCTGTAACATACCATGCTTTACTCCTTTATAGTTACAATCACTCCCTGGAGAGGTATCCCCTGCTTATTTGTACCTTTGTTTACTGTTATTTGTTTACTGTCACTCCAATATGTGCTCCAGGAAGGCAGGTACTTTCTTTGTCTTGTACACCATTTTATCACACACTTAGTCTAGTGCCTGTCATATGTTCAGTGTTTATGAATATTTGCAGAATAAATGAACTACTGTATTTGTTTCCTGGACTAGCAAAGTGTACTACAAACTGGGTAGCTTAAGTCAACAGAAATTTATTCCCTCATTGTTCAGAGATCAGAAAACTAAAATAATGGTGTGCAGAATGGGTTACTCTTTGGGGATTTAAAGGAAGAATCTGTCCCATACCCTTCTCTCCTGGCTTCTGATGGTTCCCAGTAATCTCGGCATTTCTCAGTGTGTAGACACATCTCTTCCATCTCTGCTTCCATCTTCACATGACGTTCTCTCTGTTTTTTTCACATTGTCTTCCCCTTATGCATGCCTCTGTGCCCAAATTTACCTCTTTAAGTACACCAACTACTGAATTAAAGCCTACCCTAATCCTATATGACCTCAACTTAATTACATCTGCAAAAATTCTGTTTCCAAATAAGATCCAGATTCTGAGTTTTGGGTGGATTTAAATTCAGTGGAAGAGGTGAGACATGATTCAACCAAGTGCAACTTTATTTGTATCAAGTCATAAAGATTAAAGTCTCTCAATTAATATCAGGGTATTTTCAGAATATAACTTGAATGCCATTTCTTATGGTTATTAAAAAATCCTGGCAAAAAATTACAAGATTTGAATGATCTTCTTATGTGTCTTTTCAACCTACATTCTTTCATTTTAATAGTTGTCCTTTTATTTCAAAAACTATTTTTGTGTATTTCTCTATTACATCTATTTGTGCTAAATCATAAGGACACATTAATTAACAAGACAAAAATAGCATCTCTCTCAGGAAGTCAACAATCTCTTGGATTGATAGTGTTATCTTTGAATCAACACTATTGACAGTGTTTCTTTCTTTCTATCACCTGAAATTTTTAGCTGGTATCAATCAAGTCTGCATTAGTAAATAGATGACACACCCCAATTGAATAATATGAGGAGAGTTTAATAAAAAAACAATTTAAAAAGCTTTAAGGCAGGTTTTAGGATAGTGATCAAGAAATAATACAGTACCATAGGGATAGTCATAACAGAGATCATTTACCATCCTCAAGCCTGAGGGACCACGAGGGGAAAGGGTAAAAAGGAGAATTCTTTGGTAGTGTGTCCATATCTAGAAAATAGTTTCAGATTATAATCATAGTTCTGTATGTTCACTTTTTATAAAGTGCCTGAGTTTATTGTGAACAAGTTCTACATTTATTTTTCAGAACCTAAGCTTTTCAAATCTTTTGAGGTCACAGTGTATAATAAGAAAGTAGAAATAATGAATAAAGCAACTTGTGAGTATCTTTTTGTTGTGTTAATAGAAAAGAACCACCTTGAAGACGGAACTGTTAAGTTGTCTCTGAGCAATATACATCAAGACATTTTTTTATTGGGATGACACAGAATGCAGAAAGAAGTGTAAAGGAAGGGATGTGTACAGTTGTGTTCATGTTTATGTTTTGATTATAACCACCGTGTATGTGTGAATTTCTTTTGGCCATATCATATGAATAGATTTCAAAATAATTAAATGGTAATATATCTTTTGACGATATTTTAATAATATACATTTTAGAATCATCTGGAAGAACTATGCCCATTGTATTTTATTTTATTTTATTTTATTATTTATTTTTTTTGCCCATTGTATTTTATTGTTCTGTGTCTTATTTTGAATTGAGCATTAAGAGGGTATAGTATTTTAACTGTAACTCATCCAACATTCATCCAGAGGTCTCTTATTATCTTGTCTTTTGAGAAGGGTTTCCCCCAAAAAGGCTAGATTGCATTTCTTCCCTGGCTGTTATAGTGTAACGTATTCTTGGTAATCAAACTACTTGTGGTTTTGAGACTTTGAACTGTAAATACTTGTGATATCAAAACAACAACAACAAAAAAAGATACTGCACTTTCTCAAAAAAAGTATACTCCTTTAAACAAATGTGTGCACACAAAAATACTGCTTGCAAGTATGAATATACCAGCAAAAACTAGAAGGATACATAAAAATATAGACTGCTTATAATCACGGATGATTCTGTGTTGTTTCTTGTGCCTCTCAGTTTTCCATAATGTGCATATGCACTTTTAAAATTTGGTGAGGAAAGTATTATTAAAGAGATTGAAGGGGCAGCCTGGTGGCTCAGTGGTTTAGCACCGCCTTTGGCCTACGGTGTGATCTTGGGGTTATGGGATCAAGTCCCACGTCGGGCTCCCTACATAGAGCCTGCTTCTCCCTCTGCCTGTGTCTCTGCCTCTCTCTTTGTGTCTCCCATGAATAAATAAATAAAATCTTTAAAAAAAAAAAAAGAAATTCAAGGCAAAGAGTGCTTAAGACAAATGAACAGGCTCTTGTAGGAGAATAACAGTAGCAGGGGAAATTGAGATGAACAAAATATTTTAGGTACAACATGGTAGCTAACCGTGAAATGGGAGTATCATAAATAGAAAAGAAGATACAAAATGTTTAAAACAGTAGTTATGATATTATTTCTTTCTAAAATATTTTAAAATATTTTCCACCTTCCCCTACAATCCTGCTTACTGTGAACCTTCCAAATTCCATCCCTTGCCACATCACACATTGTCAGGTGAAAAGTAGTTCATTAGGCTCATTGCCATCACTTCCAATTCATCATTTCAATGTAAGTAGAAACTTTTCATGGCAATGTGGGAGCAAGCTTCACTACCCTGACACCTAAAGCATCTTGGCTTGGATCTATCTCAAGTCCAGGGTTTGAAATTTCCATGCCTATTTCCTTTATACAGGTGTGTCTTATGAGAAAAAGGAAAATGGTATTTTTTGGTGATGGATACTTCTTAGATGCCCAAAGATGTACAGAAACTTTGTACAATTTCTCGTTAGCATGCCCATTTTGTATATTAATGACACCTCCTATTAGAGCCATTTGGAGATTCTTTATCAGAAAAGCAACCATAAGATGCCCTAGATATGCTACCATTCTTCACGTTCTTCACAAGGTAGTATTGTCCAGTGGAGAACTGAGGCTTAAGTGCCAGACCACTCAGATTTCAATAGGCCAAATGAGAATAATAATAGCACGTAGGTATAGACTAATAAGAAAGTTGAATTTGCCAACATATGTTAAGTGTCCATGTTACCTTAGCTGAATTAAGTATTTGAGAAATGTTAGTTATCAACCCTTATACTCCTATATAAGGAAATACACTTAGAGAAAAAGAGAAATTCTATCCATTGTGACCTTTTCTTTTTAGGGTCACTTTGACTGGTGTTATTCAATCATCATCATTAGTAATACAAATGTTCTATTATTCTTTTGTTGTTATTCAAGAAGCTCTAAAATATGTGTGGATGTATACATATCTTTATGCTAGAATCACACGCACACACACACACATATACATATATATTCTTTGTTCTAAAATTATGCTATGAAAAAAATAAAATTATGCTATGCATATACATGTTATACAGTATTATTCTAAATGTGTACATATACATATATATGTGTGTATATGGTATATTATTCTAGAATAAAGATTATATATATGATATAATAGTTCTGGAACAAAGATTATATATCCTATAAGAAACATAGACTCAAAAGTTGTGTGCTGTGGAGATGTTATTTCTGAAGCTATTTCCAACAAAGCTTTATGATACAGTAATTACTGATATTTCTTTCTCTTAGTCCAATAATACAGAAAGCATCCCCACATTTTTTATGGTGGTAGCCACTTCATGACATAATTATGCTAGGCATTGTTACATTTTTTTTTTTTCGGTTTCAGAGGGGGAATATTGACCAATAAGTTATATGATTTACCCAAAGACAACAATTCGTAATAGGCAGAAACAAATTCTCCATTTCTTAGAATAGCATTCCTTTCACACAAATATTTTTCTGCTTTATTTTTTTAAATGATTTTATTTATTTATTCATGAAAGACAGAGAGAGAGAGGGAGAGAGGGAGAAAGGGAGAGAGAGAGGCAGAGACACAGGCAGAGGGAGAAGCAGGCTCCATGCAGTGAGCCCGATGTGGGACTCGATCCCAGGTCTCCAGGATCAAGACCTGGGCTGAAGGCAGGCTCTAAATCACTGAGCCACCCAGGGATCCCCTCTGCTTTATTTTTATATTGAGAGTGATTACTAATACCAACATGTGTGCAAACACTGACCCCTCAGCCACTCATAACAGACCTCAGCACTCCTTCATTGGGCTCCTCCCCTGTCCTCCAAATAGCCCTCAAGGAAACCACCATCAGTTTACCCAATATGTCAAGCATGAGGAAGTCTATTTGCCACCCATAGTCTAGATCAGGTATTGGCAAACATTTTCTGAAAAGAGTCAGTTAGTAAATACTTTTGAATTTGCAGGCCATATGTTCTCTGCAACAACTAGTCAACTCTGCCTTTGTAGTGTGAAAGCAGCCATAGGTGATAATGTAAATGAGTAGAGGAATTAGCAGGGCCAGACATAGCCAGCAAGGAGGAAGATATGGCTCCCCACCCTCAGGTGATTTCTGAGGGAACTATCCAAAACCAATATTCCATGATTATTCCTACCTGCTAAAAGACACAAAGCTTGCATAACAGGCATCTGTTTACATACCATTGCCAGAATGATAAGCATTATTCAAAGTACAGTTTTTCATTTTTGAGAATTTAAATAAAGTGAAATTTTACAAATCAGGTTTTGAAAGCAACAGAAACTTAAAAATCAAACTGACTGAAATAATAAAGAAAATTGGGGCAGCTCGGGTGGCTGCTCAGCGGTTTAGCGCCACCTTCGGCCCAGGGCGTGCGTGATCCTAGAGACCAGGGATCGAGTCCCACATCGGGCTCCCTGCATGGAGCCTGCTCCCTCTGCCTGTGTCTCTGCCTCT
This sequence comes from Canis lupus familiaris, assembly GCF_011100685.1. Lineage (NCBI taxonomy): Eukaryota > Metazoa > Chordata > Mammalia > Carnivora > Canidae > Canis > Canis lupus. The sequence continues at coordinate 83,691,793 of NC_049224.1, forward strand.
CTCTGTGTGTGTCTTTCATGAATAAATAAATAAAATCTTTTTTTTTTAAAGAAAGGTTTAAAAAATAATAATAAAGAAAATTGTCTGGCTTAGTAATTGAACAGACAAGAGGTATATCTGTCTAATTTCAGGCCTGGATTGATTCAAGAGTAAAAGAATTGTGACCAAATTAAAAAAAAAATAAATAAAGCAAATGAAGAACTAAATTAGAGAAAAATGACATGAACTGCCTTTCTGGCACAAAAGAGAGATTTATACCCTAAAGAAATACTACAATGCAGGGAAAATTTAAGTGTTACATCGCTATAACACCTACTGTGGTCAAGTCTTTTTTTATTAAGCCTACACATCACAACTATTTGGTTTTTCTGCTTGTCATTATGTCTTTTTCAAAACATTCTAGGCAGGGGATCCCTGGGTGGCTCAGCGGTTTGGCGCCTGCCTTTGGCCCAGGGCGTGATCCTGGAGACCCGGGATCGAATCCCACGTCGGGCTCCCGGTGCATGGAGCCTGCTTCTCCCTCTGCCTGTGTCTCTGCCTCTCTCTCTCTCTCTCTCTCTCTCTCTCTGTGTGTGACTATCATAATTAAATTTTAAAAAATTAAAATAAAATAAAATTATTAAAAAAAACATTCTAGGCAAATAAGGTTAAGATGTTCTAGATTATTTACCCACAAAATGGAAGAGTAGTCAATTTAGCAATAACACCTAGTCTTCACTTCATATGAAAGTCTAACATTTTTGTCGACTTTTTATTGACATGGAAAAGCATTCACAATAAAATCCCAAATCTAAAGAACATAAAAGAATAATACAGAATTATCTCCATTTTGTGGGTGTATGTACATACCAACAGCTATACTGGGAGATAGATACAGATACACATTGGCTTTTTTCATATCCATTTTCCCTCTCCCTAGAAAGATATCCTGATCTTCTGCTGGGGAATTCACACCTTCCCTATTGTCAACAATGTAGTCTCCGAGGCATTAATTCCTAGAGCTAGCTGCAGATTGCCTCAGCATACACCATTCCTCAGTTCAAAATATTTCTTTCATAAATGATCATTTAGATTATAATCAATAAAATGAGAGGAAATATTTCTTGAGACCTCTGGAGAGAAAGGAGCTTTCTTCTTTGATGCTGTCTTGGTTTTTATTGTTTGTTTATTTGTTTGCTTTATGATGTTACTGTTAAGAAACTCTCCTGCACTTCACTTACAAAAGAAAGAATGAAGGCTGAGGAAATAATATCATCTATTCCCTAAATATAATCAGAGGGCTCTCCAGCAGAAACAGAGCTGAGAAGTGGAGATAGAAAAGCAGAGTGCTGGCCACCATTCTTTTATTCCTGAATCAATCGAAGGCTGCAATTCAGCAGATCTCTCTCCTATCTATTCAGTTAATAAGCCAGGCATTTTAAAAATGATTATTTAAGCACATTTGATTTTAGGTTTCTGTTACTTGCAAATTATGATTTGTAAAAATTCACTTAATTTAAATTCTCAAAATAATGAAAACATCATGTCAATTACCATACATTGATTTTTGGTGAATATTTGTTTTGTGAAATGTGTCTCTTACTCCATGTAGGAAATGCAATGTGAAAACATCTGTTTCCCTAGATTTCCTGAGCATATGTAGATTTCAGGCCAATTACTGCACTTGAATTACTTTACCATAGGCTGTGGTTGTGTTTGTCGAAAAGCATAAATATCAGGTAGTGCTATTCTAGTATTGATGCAGGTTATTTTATAAGGCTGTAAACTTCATCCTTCTTTGCCTAAATAATGGTGATGATAATAAAGAGTGTATGTCAGTCTCTGTGAAGCTTTCAGTAAAATCAGCGCCTCAAATTATTTTGAAGTGCAGGAAACTTTGAATTTATGAAATATTTATGAGAAATCACATCATGTCTACAGCGGTTCTCAGCTGTGACTACAGCATATGGTTTATAAATTGAAACAGGTGTGGGAGAACAGGTGGTCACAGCCAAGCCAGGGAAGGATTAGAATTTACCGTGGGGAGGCAACATGATAAAATACCACACATTGAAGGCAACTTGCTGATGTGATGGCAGAGACCTAAAAGATGCTCATAGGGGCAAATGCATATGACAGCACTTGAGATGAAAGTGTTCACCTACTCGAATATCACATATGGAAATTGGGAAGCAGTTAGTGTCATTCCCACGGTGAGTGAATGCAAGTGAATCTTCATACTGGCTTTGGATAGTTTATGTTCTAATTGCATTAAAAGAAAGGGAAATAAACACTTTCTCCTACTTCTTTTAATACAAAACTAGTTCCAATAAGGTCGACAGCCACTTTCATTTATGGTATCTACGTTATTTCAAAGGTTAATGACATACATGCTGCCAGGGATCTGCAAACTCCAAGCACCAGGAAATCCTTCCCTCTTTTTGGAAGGGGTGGTATAATGCCCCCCCCCATTATTTTGCAAATACCTTGAAGAGAAGTCATCTGAAAATTCTGTAATGCTTGCAGAATAAAGGGAACAGAAGTTAAAATTTATAAGTGCCAAATCTTCCTCCCCATTGCCAGTACCTTACTCTACATTCTTCCAGAACTTCATAGTCCACTCTAATAGAAAGGAACTGAGATACAAGACATTTAAAAAAAGTTTTTCTTGATGGATTTGGAAAGAAGACCTATACCTACCTTTAAATAGGAGCTTTTAGCATTTTCTTTTTTTTTTAAGATTTCATTTGTTTATTCATGAGAGACACAGAGAGAGAGGCAGAGACATAGGCAGAGGGAGAAGCAGGCTCCCTGTGGGGGGCCCTGATGTGGGACTTGATCCCAGAACCAGGACCAGGATCACAACCTGAGCCAAAGACAGTCGCTCAACCATTGAGCAGCCCAGGTGCCCCTATCATCTTCTTTTGAAACAAAGTTTCAAATCAAATATTTTATGGAATTTTGTTTAACAAGACATCCTATAAAATCTAGAGAGTAACTCATCTGCCTTATCCTTCTAATCTGTACTCTGGCACACCATCAACTGACAATGGACACCACAACCTCAAAAAGTTGTGCAACATCTCAGGAAAATTGGACTACTTTTCCTGAATCTTTAGAATTCTTTCTACAGTTACCCAGTTTGTTTTATTGTAATTGGAAGGATGAATTTTTGGAACAAAAGGAAACAAGACAGAGAGGAAAGTAACAGCATTGTCATCACATACTCCACCTACTGAGTGAAAAGCAAAAGCAGATGTAATGGACTCAAAACGTGGAGCTTTCCCCCAAACACACATGAAGGCACATGCACACATCTGTGCATGCTTTGGAATTAAATATCCCTCCTCCTGGCTGCTGGGGATTTTGCCTCTGACAACCTTCTGATGACCCCTGTCTCCCAACAATTGCCCCAGGGTCAAGAGAGCCACCTTCCTAAAAGTAACACCCTCTTTTCAGATGCCTCCCATGTCCAATGAGGAGAAAGATCTGTAGGGTCCGGACAGCTCCAGAGCTGATCTTGGCTGTACTTTAACATAGCCTAAATTCTCTCTCTGTCCATTCCCACACCCTTCATTTTGTTGTGGGCATTGGTTTCAAGAGCGCTACCTGCTAAGCTTCCCAGTCACAAATCCCTGTCTCAGAAGCTGAGAAACACAATCTGGAGAAGTTAACACTAGAAGGTACGAGGGAGTAAACTGGATCATGTACTGGCCTGCTGTCAACAAGAAGCCCTTCGCTGGCAGCAGGCAGAGGCCTGATACCTCTTGGCATGTGGTGATGGAGAAATTTGTTAAGACTTTTACTGCTGGGGACTAGTATGTGTTGGAAGGGAATGCATGGGTGGAAGTAATCCACCAGGCCTTTAAGATGCACATCAAAATAGTGTTTATAAAGGCAACAGAATTGGACTACTACTTTGAGAGAAATGGATAATTCAGACAAAAACAAACAAAAAACCATGAAAGACTAAGGGTGAGCGTTAAATCTTAAGAAAGCCTGTTTGGCAATATGCAAAGATAGTCCCATCTTATAAAAGGGGACAAAAAAATCAAATTTTATAAAAAAGTAGCAGATACTCAGAGAAGGTTAAGAAGGTTAATTTTAAAATTTTTATCTACTGTAAAAAAAAAAAAAAGAAGGTTGAATTCTTTTTTCCCAACAGGTTTGCTCTACCAATACAGTTTCCATATAAAATATGGAGAGCTGTGGAATTGGGTAAAACAACATGTCGTCCCTGTGAGCAATAGAAAGATATAGGAGTACTTCTCAATGTATGAAAACAGAAGGAGTTAAGGATTGAGGATCAGGAAGCTAAGAGTAGCCACCCCGATAAGAAGTTGCAGCACTTTGCCCAGTTTCTGAATTCGAGCCCATTTTCAGACCCAGATCCATCTACTGAAGCTGTCGGTTTCCAGAAGGAAGGACCTTGCAACACTTTGACAAGATTATGTGGCTATTATTCCTCTCTTCCTTCTTCAAAGGCACAGACAGTCATTGAATTCAGGAATTATATAGTAGGAAGAGCAGAACATCCAATGATCCTGAGGACTGCCATATACAAAGTCCAAACTGGCACTAAGAACCAAAGAGCCAAAGCATCATCAAGCCCTCCTGTTAGAGTAGAGCCCAGATAAATACATGGAATCTTGGCCAACTGTGGTTCACAGTGGGTCCACTTCAACCATGAGCCCCCCTGGTAGTAATTTTCTACCCAAATACATTCCCAAATATACAATGCAATGGGTATACTTGGTGGTTGGCAGGTCCCACATTGACTCCTTGCCATGTGGAATTAGAACTATCATTGTGGGGAAGGTCAAGTGGTAGCTTCCAAAAGCATTCTACTGACAGCCAAAATAGAAAAATTTAAAACAATATCATATCTTGGAGGGAATGGGAGAAGTTAGTGCTATTCTTTGGATGGTGATGTTCATTATATTTCCATTCAATTCATGTCTCTAAAAATTCTAGATGGATAGCATTGACTACTGCCATCTCAACCATGTAGCAACCCCAGTTACAGTTGTGTGGTATGAGGAGTCTTTGCTAAATCATATTAACACAGCCTCAGGTATAGAGTATGAACCAGTGATCTTGCAAATATATTTTATTCCATCCCTATCAAGAATAAAGATCAGAATATTTCTAAGCATTCACTTAGAACAGATAATAGTATACAGGATTCCCCCACTTTTCAAAAGTTCACATTGCACCACTTTGCTTTTATGAAATACCTGCATTAGCACCTGTTTTCACTAACTGAAAGAAGTTCAAAGAGGATACTTGTTTTATGTAAAAGGGTGAAAATCTAAAATAGCATTCAGTGTTTATTTTGCAGCTAGCCCTTAGAGAGGTAGCCTGCATCTGGAGCAGCAGGAGCGGCGCCACCAACCTCCCTCCCCAGGAACTACACACAGCATCTTAATCAAGCTGCCATAGTTTTGAGATGTGTCTGAGCATCTGAGCTTTAGCTGACTTCTTTTGTGAATCCCTTAACAAGATATGTTATAAGGTATCAGAAAGCCTAAGAGAGATTATCCTCATAAGTTTTACATATAAGTTAATGGCAATTGATTTTTTCTTTATGTCATTTTGATTTACAAAAGTTTTCATAGGAACAGGTTACTTCCAGATAGCGGGGAAAACCTGTAGCTTTCTTGCCACAGGCCTGTGATGACACTATTGACCTATAACAAATCATTCAAAGGGAAGTGAACTGAGTGGAAATCCCACAGATGGAGGACTTCATTCTAAAGAGACTAGATGAACAAGAAGTGGCAAGAGGTTGGAATCCTTGGAAGGCAAATATACTACAGATGATATGAGATAATCTCTACAAATATTAGCATGTTGACTATATTAAGGGGGGGTGTTTAGAAAAGCTTTGGAGTTCTGGGGCATGCCAGGACATCCTCTGCAGTATATGGAGTAAGTTTTTGCATTTGTACCTCTGGCCAATAAGAATTAAGTATAATATATGTCACACCTCTTAGGTTGTAGAAGTAGGATATTTCATTCTGGGAATACTCTTCCAATCATTATATCAGATGACAAAATATTCCCAACTTTGAGTAAAGCCTAGGAGGAGCATGCTCTCAGACTATGGTGCATAAAGTCCTGCTAATATGACCATGTGATCACATGATCCAGAAGAGTAATACTTGGAGATATCTGTGTTGAGGAAAAAAGATTGTGTGGCATTAGCGACAAACCCTAAAGAAAGAATCAGTGTAAACTATTAAAATTCTACATAAAGGTTATGTCATCTGCAGAATTATATACTTTTGAGGGCACCTGGGTGGCTCAGTGGTTGAACATCTGCCTTAGGCTCAGGTCATGATCCCAGGGTCCTGGGATTGAGTCCCGTATCAGGCTTCCCGCAGGGCACCTGCTTCTCCCTCTCTGCTTGTCTCTTTGCCTCTCTCTCTCTCTGTGTCTCTCATGAAAAAAAATAAGTTTAAAAAAATAATTATATACTTTTTCGAAAATGAAATATACACATATATATATTTGTATATATTATATATAATATATATATATATTATATATATATAAAAGAGAGAAAATCTATTATAAGAAACTAAAGAAACTAGCTTATATGATTTTCTGGCCTAGCTAAGCAAGTCAGAAATCATAGCCAGACCATCAGAAAGATAACACAGAACTTTCAGGAAGTTCTGAAACGAAGGCTTCAGTCCATAGGGGGCATATCTTCTTCCTCAGGGAAATCTCAATACTGCTCTTAAAGCCTGTAAATTAATTAGATCTAGCTCACCCAGATTATCTAGGATACTCTTTTTTACTTAAAGTCAACTGATCATAGATGTTAATTACATCTTCAAAATACTCCTAGAGCAATATCTAAATTAGCATTGATCGAATAAAGCTGTGGTCTAGCCAAGTTGACACATAAAGTCTGACCACCACACTTGGCTTTTGCCAGGCCCACAGCTTCATAAGGTCAAGTGTGTAGTCCATTACACAGCAATCCATTACAGTATAGAAATACTTCATTCAAGATTAAACATGAACAGCATAAGAGGGCATGAGCAGGTGGCCAGGACCTCCATGTCATTCACCACTATTTTATCAGCAACTCACATTTGAATGGTCTTCACTGCCTCTAATCCCACTGACAGGTGGCCCTGAAAAACAACAGTGAAGGGAAATTCTCTCTTTGGATGATATTTGGATAGTTGACCTGGCTATTCACTTTATATAGAAAAAGAGGTGTCCACTTTGTAGAATGTATATAGACTTATGGACATTGGTGAGTATCTTAGCTAAGGGATAAAGGACTTGAAAGGATTCAGATGGGAGCATAATGAAGTCTGTAGAATAGACATATTAAAAATAGGCATAAACTGTGACCATCTTTATATCACATGTCAATGCATGTCAGAAAATTTCTACCCTAGAAAAGCACTAAATAGCTAAATAGATTGACTAGGTCAGTTGGCATCATTCAGATGATGTCCATCAGCCACTTTGGTGTTGGTCAATGGGCCCATGAACTGGAGAGCCATGGCTCCCAAAGATGTTTGGGTTCAAGAACGTGGATCCTCTCTCATCACTGCTGCTGCTACAAGTCCAACTGCCAGGAAACAAGACTGATGATGCTAATTCCCCATAAGGCACCATTCCTCCAGGAGCCCAGATAGCCACTTGGTGGAAGTCTGGCTCCATTAGACATATTCTACTCTGAAAGGAGCAGTGGTTCTTTTCGATTGACAGTAATACATATGCTGATTATGATTTTGTCTTTCCTTCCAGAAGGGCCTAATCTAGCCTACTATTCAGAGACTAATGGACACTAATCAAAAACTAATGGACCACTATTCAAAGACTAATGGCCTACTGACACAGAATGCTAAATAACTTTGCATTAAAACTACTGTAGAGCAAAAGAAGTGCAGACATTGGCACATCAACATGGAATCCAGTTGCTTTACCACCTTGAAGCTGCCAAATTCCCAGTGATTTTCCTCATCTAAAGAGAGTTGCCTCCTCCAAGGTCCTACTCCTGTCTTGGGGCAGCCTCCTGTTAGTGCAAAAATACAAAGACTCATGGACTGACTAAAACCTTCATTATTACTCATCACAGCCCAACTCCCCACTCTTGCTCTATTGACTCCTTCCACATCATTGTTGCTCCTAAGAGTGACACTGACTAACATTGCTGCATGTAAATTTCTGTCTCAAAGTCTGTCTCTTCGAAAACTCAATCCGCTGCAGATTTATACAAAACCACATAACTCATTTTCAGATTAAAGAAAAAACTATTTGGCCTCAAAAAGATATCTTACATTAAGTGTCCTTAACACAAAAAGGTACTATAAGGATAATAAAGAGGGAGGAGGAAACTTTTGGAGATGATGGATTTGTTTATGGTAGATTGTGATAATGTTTTCCAGAAAGAGTCTGAAAATTAATTAACTAATTAATTAATTTATTTACTTATTTTAAATATTTTATTTATTTGATGCAGAGAGGGAGAGCACAAGCAGAGAAAGTGGAAGAGGGAGAAGAAGGCTCTGAGCTGAACAGGAAGCCCAATGTGGATCTCAGTCCCAGGACCCTGGGATCATGACCTGAGCTAAGATACTTAACCGACTGAGCCACCCAAGTGCCCCAAAATTATGAAAACTTAAAATAAAGTAGTAACTCATTTATTTAAAAAACTACCAAATATCTTTGTTGTGCTGTTTACTTACAGGTACAGATAAGCTATTAGTAGCCATGAAAATACCATGCAATCTTCTACAAATAGAATAATTTGGAAAGTATTACCTAAAATGTTAGTTTCATGAAGGTTAACTTATCAGAGTCTTGAATTTAAAACAAATTAGACATTGGTCAGCATCTACTAGTGCTAGAACTGGGGTTACCCAAATGTCTAGACTAAGCCTGTAAGTAGCTCAGACATACACACATACACACACACACACACACACACACACACACACATACAAAGGAAACCCCCCAGAAGTAAAAAATAGCTACAATGTATTGAGTACATAATATGTGCAGGGCTATATCAATGTTATATATGTTATATTATTTATTCTTCAGTGTAACTGAATTATATGCACTATTATAATATATAACAAAAAGAAAATTGAAGCTTAGAAAGGTCATACAATTAGCAAGTGGCGGGATTGAATTTACAACTGCAGCTGGCCAAAATTTGAAACCATGCTTTGAACTGTTACACAGAAAATGTAGTGAGAAAAAGCAATTCAATAAAAATAATTAAAATAGAAAACCACAAAAATCATGATTAGGTTATTGAATGAAATATCATATTTCAAAAAAATTGAAATATATATGCTAAATACGCAATGCAACAGAACACAATGTACACTGGTAAATACAATTCAGTTTATGGAGTCCATGAATTAGTTTTCAAAATTTGTCACCAGAAGTCTTTTGTCTTACAAAGACAACAGCAGAAGTTCATAATTGCTTTTACCAGTAATTTATGTACTTGAAGGGTTTTAAATTCAGCTTCTCAAAAATAGTCACATTTTGATATATTGAATGCTTGCAGAAACATTAATTCTTTGAACACTCACTCTAAATTTTAACCAGCCAATTAACAACATCATGCTATTTACTTGCATTTCTCTTACAGCTGAAAAATAAACAAAATGTATCACTCATTTACTTCCCATTTCAAATAAACTAAAATACACTTCTTGAGATATGTTTGTTGGGTCTAAGGGTCACTTATAACTTAAGTTAAACAATGTCTCTAGAGACTGCACAAAAATGTTTACCAAAACTCAGACATCTTTATAAAATCCCTAAAGTGCTTTTTGATTTTCAGGCAATGGCCTTGAATTTCACACTTCAAAAATGTGTAGTAAACACACCGCATTTTAAAAGAATATCAAAACATATTTCAACCATTGTTAACCCTTCAAAATCTTTCCTTATTTGTGTAAGGCAGATTGTTATAGTTGACTACCCACCATCATAATTAATCGAGAGCTGCTGGTGGTTGTATCTTGATTGTTTTAATGCTTAGCTGTTTCACGATGAAGAACTAAATCATGTCATTCCTACTAATCTGTGATGATAAATTACTCAAAGCTCTGCGATTTAACCTAATGATAACTTGACAATTTTTAAAAGATTTTATTTGTTTTTTGAAGGGGGCGGGGAATGATTGGGAGGAGGTACAGAGAAAGAGGAAGAAGCAGACTCTCTGCTGAACAGGGAGCCCAATGTGGGGATTGATCCCAAGACCCTGGGATCATGACCTGAGGTGAAGGCAGATGCCTATCCAACTGAGGCAACCCTCCACAATTTGTATTGAATTCTTATTTTACTCCAGATGCTCTCCTGACAGTTAGTGATGAAATATTGAACACCCTGGGCACTCCCTGCTTTCATTAAGATTATATCCTACTTTGATGGAGCTGTAGAAAGTAAATGAAGAAACAAATTTCAGATTGTGGTGAAGAATTACAATGAAAATAAACAGTGATGTGGAGAACACAACACATTAAGACACTTCAATCTTAATCCCTTCGGATTTTTAAGTTCTAATTTTACATGTAAGAACCCACACCATAAATTGTCCCCTTCGAGGTGTCATTCTGGTTACCCTCAAGTAGTAGTGTTTTAAAGTAGCACATGAGGGACGCCTGGGTGGCTCAGCAGTTGAGCATCTACTTCCGCTCAGGACCCTGGGATCAAGTCCCACATCAGGCTCCCTGCATGGAGCCCTCTGCCTGTGTCTCTGCCTCTCTCTGTGTGTCTCTGTGTGTCTCTCATGAATAAATAAATAAAGTCTTTAAAAAAATAAAAAAAATGGCACATGAAACGTATTACTTTACTAGTGATGTCATAAACTACCACGGACTGGGTGGCTTAAATGATGGAAATGTATTTTCTCACAGTTCTGGATGCTGGAAGTCCAAAATCAAGATGTTGGCAGGGTTTGTTTCTTCTAGGCCCTTCTCTTGACCTTCAGATAGCCACTCTCTTGGGTCTTCCTACAGTTCTTTTTCTGAACACACACATCCTTGGCATCATTTTTGTGTGGAAAAATTTTCTCTTCTTTTAAGGACACCAGTCAGATTAGATTAGGGTCCAATCTCCCTTTAACTTACCTTTTTGGAGGCCCTATCCCTCAAATGTTGAGGCACCAGGTATTAGGGCTTGAACATGTACATTTGGGTGGGCAGGTACATAATTCATCCCATAGCAAAACCCAATGTGGTTTTTGTTGTTGTTATTTTTGTTTTGTTGTTGCAATCAAGCAGAAGTATTTTTTAAGGGGAGGGGAATAATAGGGGGTTAGAGAAATAACAAGAACAAATGCATAAGCAGAGAGAATTAGACTTCTCAAAGGAATTCTATGTGTATGATCTTGTACGTTTTTTTATAGCTAGCAGTTAGCTTGAATTATGCCAGAAACATAGTCCCTGAACTTCTACAGTTGAGGTCATACCCAATACTTAGGCATTTCAGCTGCTGAAGCAGCATATATCATATACAACTTCAACTGGTCAAGTTAGAACGATAATATTAATTAATCCTTATCTATAAATAGGATCGTGTCCAAGCTAAGACTTGTTACTTAGAGTATTTTAGAACTGCAAGACCCTTGAGGGCCATAAAACTTAATGATTTCCAAATTGTACTCTGCAGAGCCCACAGAGGAGCCTTTCTCAATCCCTTTTGAATTAGAGAATTCCACAAATTATCTCTTTTACATATTGGGTTACTAAGTGAACTTCAAGTTGGAGCTACAGCTCCACGGTTACTTGTCAAACAGCACACAACGGTCTGACCATATAATGTCCCAGTAGCCTTATTTTACTACTCAGGAAATTGTGTCACAGAGAAGTTTGCTAACTATCTAAATTCACACAGCTAAGAAGGAAACAAATCAAGGCACAGATTGGGGTTTCTCTTAAGTCTGAATTCTAATCCAGTATTTGTTTCATTCTACAGTTTCTGTACCTTGCTCTGTTACAGAAGTGAAAATGAACTAGTGTGCTTTGGAGGCACCTATACTATACTAGGAGATGTGTGTATATGTGTGCCTGTATGTGTACACATGTGTGCATGTATGTGCCTAGAAAGGTATACAAGTATTGCATACACAGATATATACATAGGCACAGATTTAGATATATATGTACATATATGTGTAAAAAATATTATGCACACACTGTAGTCCTTGCAACACTATAATCCTTGCAACACTATGAGTTTGTGGAGTTAGCCTCTCTATTTTATGGATGCAGAACCTGAAGCTCAGGAAGGTTAACTAGCCTTCCCTGGGTTATAGAAGCAGAGGTCGCGGCGGAAGAATGATTTGAAGTCAGTACTGTCTGACTTCAAAGCCCACATCTTGTGCATCTTGTGTCTCTTTCAATATATTACTGCCTCAAATGATAAAACTCCAGTTCTTGGGTCCAGGTTACTTTTCTGATGTGACTTTCTAGATGATATAAGCATGAGCTGTGTTTATGTAATGATTTGAATGCAAATAGGATTAAACGAATTTTCCCCACCTTTGAAACTATTTTCCAGAATGTTTCATCGGTGCTGACCTCAACTAATTGAAGCGACTAGTTGAAATATATATAATTAGGGCAGCCTGGGTGGCTCAGCGGTTTAGCCCCGCCTTCAGCTCAGAGGGTGATCCTGGAGACCTGGGATGGAGTCCCACATCGGGCTCCCTGCATGGAGCCTGCTTCTCCCTCTGCCTGTGTCTCTGCCTCTCTGTGTCTCTTACAAACAAATAAATAAAATATTTTTTTAAAAAAGAAATATATATAATTAAAAGAAGGAATACATGTCATTTTACAATATGTTAAGACAGAGAAGATAGTGCCTGAACCAATACTTTCCATGTTCTCAGTTACACAAAGTCAAGACTCTTTTTAAGTAGGATGGTTCCAATTTGTGTTAGGCCAGACTTCCAGCTTGATAATCTGCCCAATTTACAAGGCAGTATTATTCATAGGAAACATTAATACTAAATAGCGAGCTCATCATTCATAGATGAACTGAGGCATTACACGCCAGCCAAATCAGAACCCCTGGTGAGACTTTCAAGCCAAGTGATGAAGCGATAGGAAGCAGAGAAGGAAGCAACAACCGAAACTGGAGAAGAAGCCATTGCCATCTCGCCTGTCTGATGGCTCCTCCATCCTTCCATGACCGTGGTTGCCTTATGAAGTGAAATAACCTGGAAGAAATTTGGGGAGGGACCATAGAAAAATGGAAGTTCACATTTCTCACATAGGCCTTCATTCACTCCACTGGTTTGTATCTGACTTTGAAATGATGATCCAGCGAGTAATGCATAGGCCCAGCACACTTGTGAGAAAAATTGGTACCAGGAGGTCAAGCATAGAAAGTATGTAGAAATTGATGGTCCAACATAAACAGAGGAAGATAAAAGAGAATTAGGTGATACGTAATTTGTTCCCAACGGTAGGGATTAGAGCATGGGAGAAACGAACTCCAATTCCAATGAATAATCAGTTATCGACTACTTTATGACAGAAGTAGGACCTGATAAATTGATATTTGACTCTGATTTTTAAGCTTTCTGTGAAGTAGGGACTCTTTTCACATATTATTGATTAGGAAAGAAGAGAGTTATATCAGTATTTCTCAACCTCTGCATTATATATATTTGAAGCCAGATAATTCTTTGTTAGGAGGAACAGTCCTATGTATTGTAGGATGATTAGCCTCAATCCACTAGATTCCAGAAGCAACCCCTTATAGTCTTAGCAACCAAATATGTCTCCAGAAATTTTCCCTGGGGGAAAAAAATCATCCCTGATTAAGGGTCACTCTCTAGGTCATCCAAATAAATGAACATAGTGTTCTAACCACAATCAAATTGCCCAACTATATCAAACCAGGGTGTAATAATACTATTTACCCTACTAGGTATTTAGATATTGGCCTGATGGCTTATTCGGCCAGAAAAATGTTGAGTTTGATTGTAGCAATGGCATCCATACTCATTTCCAGAGCTAGACCTTCATCGGTAAGGAGTAAAGTAGATTTTCTGCCAAGAGAGAATGACAGTATAGTCACTCTGTTTGGCCTCTTCTTTCATAAGACAGGAAAAAGACAATTCAGTGAGGTATGATATAGGCCCAAATTTCAATATTTCTATCCTCTACCTCTTCTGGATCTCTCTCTCTCTCTCTCTCTCTCTCTCAAAGGAGGAGGAGGAGGAGGAGGAGGAGGAGAAGGAGAGGAAGAATTAATTATAAATAATAGTTCTATTTGTGCAAACTGCCTGTCTTATAGCCAAATCAGGAAGTTAATATTATGTGATTTTTCTAAACCTTACATAATCCTACCTTCTTATTCTTTACAATTATAATATTTCCACAGTCTGTTATGGTTTGTACGTTTTTTTAATTATATCTCTAACTTACTAAAAAAAATATATTCCAGGTCAATACTTTAGTTCATTGAAATTTAAATAGTTTTATATTCAAACACATGAGACTTTCAGCACAACAAGGTGAATTCAATAGCAACAGTCAAAATACATTGTATGCAATGTGAAAATGACCTGCCACATGGAAACACACTCAGTATAAGAAAACGCGTCTCTGCTGATGTATAGAGAGCATTTTTAAATGTTCACAGAACCATTATTTAAAAATATTCATGCTAGCACATGGGATCCCTGGGTGGCGCAGTGGTTTGGCGCCCGCCTTTGGCCCAGGGCGTGATCCTGGAGACCCGGGATCGAATCCCACGTCGGGCTCCCGGCGCATGGAGCCTGCTTCTCCCTCTGCCTGTGTTTCTGCCTCTCTCACTCTCTCTCTCTCTGTGACTATCATAAATAAATAAAAACTTTAAAAAAAAAAATATTCATGCTAGCACATATTTTTAATTGTTCTTTAATGTTTAGGAGAAATAAATGGGTGCAATAATATTGTGTTGATTTTTTTTAAGTTAAAATGGCAAATAAAATTTTGTTGACGTGGAAGATAAATCCCTTTATAAAATACTGTAGCTGGGCAGTGCCCCCAGGATCAAGTCCCAAGTCAGGCTCCCTGCATGGAGCCTGCTTCTCCCTCTGCCTGTGTCTCTGCCCCCACCCCCCGTGTGTGTGTGTGTGTGTGTGTGTGTGTGTGTGTGTGTGTCTATGAATAAATCAGTAAATAATCTTTAAAAAAAATACTGTAGCTTAATTCGCTGAATGAATTAAGGTATATGAAGCCGATGAGTTACCTTACCCTAAGGTAAATGCAATACAGTGAAATTAAAATAAAATGTGTTTACTTCTAATATGAATTTTTTTAATGATGAGTCTATGTGTAAAAATGGTTTCTATGAGGGCAAAATTCTACTGAATAGATTGCAGTTGCCAGGTAGAGCAATAGACATATGTAGATGTATACGTGTATATATATATGCACATATATATTTATTAAGCATATCAAGGTAGCTTATGTGGGTAATATGGTGTAATAATTATTTGATGACTGACATTGATTCTCATCAAAAGTCAGTTTCTGTTTCTTCCAGGGAAAACATTTAGACTATATTTCTAATGCTTCCTGACAATAAGATTCAATCTTGTGATTGAGTTTTGGCCAAAGTTATATTAGGCAGAAGCATTGAGGTGCTTAGAGAACTTGCCCAAAAAACTTCCAAATTCTTTCACCTGTTCTTGGTTCATGGGCTGGCTAGATGAGTCCAGAAGTCTAAAACCAAGACTGCAGGACACCTCAGTGGAAGAAAGCCAGGCTATGAATGACTGTGACTTAGAAGCCACAGGCAGCCCCTCTCCTTCCTACTGTGTTAAATTATGATGGGAACAAGAAACACACTTTTATTTTCTTAATCAACTTAGATTTGGGGTAATATATTAGGATCCTCCAAAAATGCTATTAGTTCCTTGCCCATTTCCCCAAGACCTTATTATGTAAGAGTTATACAGTCTGACTTCCAACTGCCCAAACCCCTGCCTTTCTTTTTCTTTCTTTCTTTCTTTCCTTCTTTCTTTTCTTTCTTTCTTCTTTCTTTCTTTCTTTCTTCTTTCTTTCTCTCTTTCTTTCTTTCTTTTTCTTTCTTTCTCTTTCTTTCTTCCTTCCTTCCTTCCTTCCTTCCTTCCTTCCTTCCTTTCTTTCTTTCTTTCTTTCTTTCTTTCTTTCTTTCTTTCTTTCTTTCTTTCTTCCTTTCTCTCTTTCATCTTTCTTTCTTTTCTTTCTTTCTTTCTTTCTTTCTTTCTTTCTTTCTTTCTTTCTTTCTTTCTTTCTTTCTTTCTTTCTTTCTTCCTATAGGCTGTTTGGCCACCAAAACTTTCCTGTTCAGAAATTCCAGGGAATTAATGAACCCCTCTCCTAGAAGCTCTCAACAAATGACAGCTTGATTTATACAAAATTCTCATTCCCCCTGGATCCTCCTACAGGATACCTCTGAAGTAAGTCTTATCCTCTGGATCCCAGAATTTCCCCTGTGGGATTAAGCTTTAGTGACCCACTATAGCAACTGGCTAAGGATTGTTCACAGTGCTCAGTCAGGCATCTTTTTTTTTTTTTTTTTTTTACCTTTATTCTGTAGATTCCTTTTACTTGCTTTTTCTGTATTAAAAAATCAATTTCCTGTGGGGCTTAGGTGGCTCAGACAGTTAAGTGTCTGACTCTTGATTTTGGCTCAGGTCATGATCTCCGGGTTGTGAGATCAAGCCCAGTGTTGGGTTTCATGCTGGGCATGGAACCCACTTAAGATTCTCTCCCTCTCTCTTTGCCCCCTCCAGTTTCTGAAAAGAGAAATTAAAAAATAAAAGACCAATTTCCTGTATTCTATCCCTTTCTCTTTATTGTTTTACTTCTTTGTTTTGATTTGATACATCTAAAATAGTTTCCCAATGAAGGATAACTGGAAGATAGATAAGTATACCTACAGGTACAGATAGAAATATAGGTATCTTTTAGATATAGATTTGGATTTAGATTTTAAATGTATATGACTGGAAGTAATTATTCTGCCCTCATGCTGGATTGATAATTTTGCTGGGAATAGAATTCTAGAATTAGTATCTTTTTCTTTCTAATTTTGATGTGTACATCATCTCCAATCTTTTAACTGGACATCCTTTTTATTCCTAACCATTTTTGTGTGAATTATTTTGTTGTTATGATTATAGTTGCTTTACAGCCTTCTTTCCATTTTCAACTGATAAGATCTTCTCTTGGCCTCAAAGTTTTGAAATTTTATCACAATATACTTGTGTAGGTCTAATTTCTAACTTTGTTTTAAGCACTTGATCTCTTTCAATATTAAATAATCAAATATTTCAGTCTGGAAATATATGGCTTCCTATTTACCTTGACATTTTCTTTTCTTGTTTTGTTAACTATTCTTTCTTCCTTTCTCCTTTATTTGTTTGTCTGTTTGCTTGCTTTTAAATGTGTTTGTTCATATTAAACTTCTTGAACTGGTTCTATAATTGCCCTTTTTAAAATTTTATTTCTTATTTTCTACCATCTGTCTATCTATTTAGTAGCTCTACTTTTTGGTATATCTTACAGCTTTACAGTCTATCCTTTCCACTAAGCTTCTCATCCTTTACAATATTTTTTCAAAGAGCTTCTCATTATTTTCTGTTTTGTTTTCTTATATGTTTATAAGATCTTCTGTTCTTGAAGGTATTATTTTGTAAGTTTTATCTTCATAAATAGGTTTTTTCCTCCAAATAGATCTTTTTTTCCCCTGTGTGTGGATTTTATCTTTCATAGAGAGGCTTTCCTCACTTGTGTGGTAATCTCAGGTTGCATTTTCAGTAGGGAGATTACAGAGAAGGATGAGAGTAAACAATACATCAGTGGGATCATTCATCTTATGAAGAATTTAGAGTTCTGGTTTTTTCTTCTTCTTTTTCTTTTCTTTTCTTTTCTTTTCTTTTCTTTTCTTTTCTTTTCTTTTGTGTGTGTGTGTGTGTGTGTGTGTGTGTTTTGTTCTAGTATCCATCAGCTTATTGGGAAATTAACTGCCCAAGGAAAATTAACTGGAATTTGTGTTATTAGCACCCAGCAACCTATTCATAGCTGGCCTACCATCCACTCCAGAAATGTTCTATTTTACTTTCTCTAGAGACTATACATTTAGTCCTTTGAAAGTAATGGAGAGTGTAGGCATTGAGCTACACAGAATGGTGGCTAGGATATGGGAATCCAACTTCTTTAATCAACTTTTGCCTAATCCTACTATGTTCAGCTTTTTACTCCACTTGTGAAAGCTACTTGGCTGTGACTCCTTGAGTCTTCTGGTAGTTCAACAGTGTAAGTCTAGTTGGTTCTCAAGGTATCCCCATTGCTGATTTAGAGTTCAGTGTTTTAGCTCTGCCATGTTATTTTGTACTCTTCTATGCATTTTCCAACTTTCACAATCCTTTTGAATTGTCTTTTTTCCTATTCTTTCATATTTGTAGGTATATTTTTATATAATCTCTTTACTATGAGTTTCACATGTTTCAGGAAGAGAGAAAAAGATTCATTAAAAAAATGCCATCTTTAGAGGGATGATCTGCTTGAAAGTTTAGATGAAATGTTTTACAAGAAGAGAAGTTAGTATAAAAATAGTCTATTTCTTAACCTAGCCAATAACTATTATTGGAAGGTTAGAGATCACAGCAGTCTGTATGGTGTTTATACCACGTTAATCCTAAAACTATTTTAATATGTGACTTGAAGAATGTGATGTGAGGGGTGCTTGGGTGGCTCAGTCAGTTAAGCATCTACTCATGGTTTCAGCTCACGTTATGATCTAATGGGTCATGACGTCAAGCCCCATGTTGGGTTCCATGGTCATCAGGGAATCTGCTTGAAGATTCTCTCTCTGCACCTCCCCGAATGTGTGTGTGTGTGCACATGCGCATGCATGCGTGCATTCTCTGTATCAAATAAATAAGTAAATCCTAAAAAAAGAATATAATGTGACACAATATAATAGTGAACTCAGCATACACACATGAACATACAAACACAATTTAAGCACCATGGCTCAGAAATATTTATAGGTTCTCCTTCTTTAATGAGTAAAGGCCCAAATTTGAACAGTTAAGGCCTATTACATTCACACTTCTCTAGGAAAACTGAACTGCTTTTTTTTTTCATAGCTACCTAAAATATTCCAGCTTTATGAATGCATCTATGAGTTTCATCTACCTTAAAATATCTTTCTTAGTGAAGTTATTCAAAATTTTTCTGGAGCAGTCGTTTCCAAATATGAACTCAAATATCAATATATTTTAATTTTTAAAAAAATGTTAAGATTATTTATGCATTTCTCCTTCCCCTACTAGACTAGCAACTCCTTGAGAACAGAGACAAAGATTCATTTAGCACATCTAAAAAAGATTTTATTTATTAATGTGAGAGAGAGAGCACGAGCAGAGGAGGGGAGGGGCAGAAAAGACTCCCCACTAAACAGGGAGCCCAGGCAATATGAGGCTCAATCCGGTTCTCAAGATCATGAGCTGAATGCAGATGCTTAACCTACTGAGCCACCCAAGTGCTTCAGTTTTGTTTAGCTTTTAATTTTTAAGCCTCTCCCATATCCAGAACTTAGAGGGAAAAAAACATAGCAAAAAAAATTATCTTCAGTAAAGTAATTGAATAACATAATAGTCACACTGTGTACATCAAAATCCTTGTATTTCAAGGATTGTTACCTGCCTAATTCTGTACACATTCCCTGAACTTTTCAGTAAGAACATCTTGAATTTTATCTGGATACATGACCAAAATAAAATTAAAATGCATCTTTCTTACATGCATTTGTAACTGTGTGTGATCTTCCAGCTAAATTCTAGCAAATAAGATAGAAATTACACAGTATATCAGGAGATAACAAAGATGAATGCCTCATGCTAAAGAAGTCCATAGAAAAATAACAGTTTTATTTTTTAAAGCTGTTTTTGGAGAGTTTTCCATATTCTTTATTAGATGTATATGCTGAGAAATTTTTTTCCTAGTGTAAAGCTTACAATTTCACTTGACTGATGGTTTCTTTCGGTGAACAGATGCTCTTCTTTTAATTAAGTCCAATGTATTAAATTTGGCTTTTACAGTTGGTGCATTTTGTGTTCTGTTTAAGAAATTTTCCAAAGATGTAAAGATTTTCTCCTATATTTTCTTCTAGAAGTTTTTTAAGATCCATATTTAGGTATACACTTTCTTGATTAATAATTATTATTTATATGGTTACTTGATTCTCTAGCACTATTTATTAAACATTTTAAATCTTGCTTTCATGATCAGTCCTACCAATTTTTCCAACTTTGTTAGGAAGTAATACTTCCTAACAAATCACTTTCAAATGAATCCTTATTCCAGTGTTTCCTTTTCTAATAATAAATATTTTTAAACAAATAATAATTTTTAAGATAATAACTTGTTCCTAAACAACAGTTCTGCTGGGTGTGGTAGACAGATTTATTTTGTTTTTTTGACCTTTTGAGGAGAGTATAACCTTGCCTTTGTCTTAAATTGATGGTCTTAATATGCCTGTTGTCCGTCTAAAAATTGCTTTTTTTAAGGATAAACTGTCATTCCATTCTGCTCACTTTTAAACCATTTTCTTTGACTCTGGGGTTTGCGAGAACACAATGTTGTGTCTAGCATACATGCCTATCTCCAGATGCATTTGTGATTGAGCTCAAGTTCTAATTGCTCTGTTTTTCATTTCTCTCTTGGCTTTTAGCACTTGAAGAATTGTATTTTCTTTCTTTCTTCTTTCTTTCTTTCTTTCTTTCTTTCTTTCTTTCTTTCTTTCTTCTTTCTTCTCTTTCTTTCTTTCTTTCTTTCTTTCTTTCTCTTTCTTTCTTTCTTTCTTTCTTTCTTTTTCTTTCTTTCTTTCTCTTTCTTTCTCTTTCTCACTCTCTCTTTCTCTCCTCCTTTGTCTCTCTCTCCCTCCCTCTCTTTTCCTTTCTGTCTCTCTTCTTTCTTTCTGTTCCTTCCTCCTTCTTATCCTTCCTCCCTTCTCCCTCCTCCCTTTCCTTCCTTCCTACCTAACTCAAGTAAAATTTAGTTGATATGCTAAGCTTCTTAAACTTGAGCATCTTGTAATATTTGGAATGAAATCTACCAACTCTTTTATAAGAATATTTTTCACAGATATCTTTAGGTCTTTATTATAAAACTATTTCCCCTCATTGGTACTTTTGGTTACAGATGTTGGCAGTTTGTTTCAAATTATGAAAGCTTAGAGGAATGGATTTTCTTAAGTCATTTGCTCAATCTTTTTCTCAAATTATATTTAATTGTAACAGTTAAATACATAGTTTTAAATGTATGTATTGTAAACATCTGTAGCCAAATCACTTGAAGTCTTGATAACTCTTAACAAAATTTGTACACTTTTTGTGAATTTTACTAGTAATGCTTTAGTACGTAGTGCAATGAATTTCATTTTTACTATGTATGCCAAATTTTGGAATTGAGAGGGCTATTGGTATTGAATGTGTAATATATGTTTTAAAAAATGTTATTATGGAGTATTTCTTAGTACTACAGGATTTAATTCTGGAGAGTTTCCATTTTTATTTGTCATAAACCTGGAACCGGAAGTTCTGAGTTACCTTAACTTTAAGGCTTGAGAATCAGGGTCATATTTTCATCACTAAAGCCTGTTTTAGAAATAGGAATTTTTTCATGTGACGATTCATATAGGCTTCTCCAGAACTATACACTTGACTGCTCAGGGGCAGAGAGCATCATGTTTAGTTGTCATTCTTGCAGACAAATTACCAAGCTTCCCAAATCAGGCAAAGCTAGCATTCAGGGTTCTGTCTCTCAACCCTGGGCTTTTTCCATAGTCTGCCTGGTTGCTTCTTTGTTTATGAGATCATGAGTTTCTGTTTTTGAAAAGAGTTCATATAGAAGAAGGAGGAGGAGCACTAAGGGGAGAGGAAGAAAAAAAACTTTAGACATAAAGAAAAGAAGTGTTGATTACTTACTTGGACATTTACAGAGTCCAGCTGTGTAAGCAAGCACATTCCTCCTGGATCCAGCCTTAGGTTTCTCGTTTGTAAAATGATTGTAGTGACTCTCCATGTTGTTTTGATAAATAGAACTAGAATATGTAAAGTATTTCTGCAAATTTTAGACACAGAAGATGGTCGATAAATGAGGTATTTTTGATAGTTGTAAAATTATCTATATTAATGATTAAAATACATTATATGTTCTCATTCTTTTGGGGAATATAAATAATAGTGAAAGGGAATATAAGGGAAGGGAGAAGAAATGTGTGGGAAATATCAGAAAGGGAGACAGAACGTAAAGACTGCTAACTCTGGGAAACGAACTAGGGGTGGTAGAAGGGGAGGAGGGCGGGGGGTGGGAGTGAATGGGTGACGGGCACTGGGGGTTATTCTGTATGTTAGTAAATTGAACACCAATAAAAAATAAATTAAAAAAATAGATAATGAGAAAAAAATAAAATAAAATAGTTTACAGTAGTTATTCAAATTAGTTTCTGAAAAAAATATGGCTTTTTGAACTTTTATTCTAGTCCAATACAATGGCTATTATAAAATGGCCATATCATTTCAGTAACTCGGTAACATTTCAGTAACTCAGCTGAGGTTTGATTCATCAGGGGATACTTTTTCTTAACCATGAAAATAATAAACTTATTTCTGCCTATTTACAAACCCTGAATTTTAATCTCCAAAGCACTTTGAATCAAAACTTCTTAAGTACTTCACAGCTTTCTGCATTCTGAATCTTCCTTTCAAAATTACTGAATGTGGTCTAATTTAGCTGTGGCTACTTGATTTCCAAAATTCAGTCTAGTCAGGACAATGTTCACTTTGAATGGAGAAAAAATTGAAACTTGCTCAACTTTTCATCCACACCAGTACTTGAAGCCTGATCTTTTTATAACCCTGGGTAGAGTTTATACATATGACTAGTATTTCACACAGAATTCAAAGGAGGGAGAACCAGCCCTTGATAAAGAAAACATTGATTTTCTTTTCTAAACCTCTTACAATAAAACTCACTGACTTGTTTCACTCTTGTCCTACAACAACACTGTTGGCTTAGAGGCCTTTATAGATTTTTTTTTATATATAACAACCACATCTTTCATGCTCCAAATGCCATCACACCTCATCTTTGAGAATAAACAGTTCCTGCTTTGATTCTGCGATCTTTTATCTTGCTTGCCTTTTATCAAACTGCCTCTGCCATCAGCCATCTGAGTCATCTGATCTCAATCTTTCCAGTTCAGGTTGTACATTTTCTCATTGTGTTTGCACTTTTAATCTTGGATCACATCCTATTAGGCAACCCTTCGCAGACAATCACGTGTTTCTTACTTGGATGTCCGTAATGCAGCTATTGTTTGATTTTAACAATTAACCTTTCTTCGACTATTTCTTTACCTGGATGCAAAACTTGGAATCAAAAAAAAAAAAAAGTGTAACAGGTTTACACGGTATCATTTTATGAAGTCCCTCTCCTGCTCAGGCAATGGATAAATCCCAGAATAAATTAAATAAATTAGTTATTTGTTTGCTGCTTTATACTTTACAACATGTTTTCAAGTAGATTAATTTGTTTCATCCTAGTTAAAATCCTAAAGCACACAGAACAGGTTATTACAAGTGTTTTTAATGTCCTTTAAAGATAAAGCAACTGTAATTTGGGGGTTTATGCAGCTCACCAGAGCTCTCCTTGCAAAGATGCAACTGATGTTAAGTCCATATTTTCTGACTCCTTAACCTCTATGCTTTATCTTACACTAGTCACTGCATATCTCCGTTATAAAATACATGTTTTAAAATTTTGAATATTGGGATTATCAATACAGATTCCCTCTTTCTTTTCTGGTGCCTGATCTCTTTTCATTTTCAACTATAATTATACATAGCAATAGTCTCCAGTTCTGCTCTCTTGGATTAAGATTGACTTTATCCATGGAACCCATTAATCCAAGTCATTAGCTTTCAAATATATTTGACTATGAACTACAGGATGAAACAAAATTTACATCAAGGAGCACAAATACACACACACAATGAATTTTCATTAATACGTTTACATATGTTATGTGCAATGACTTTTCTGTTCTATTCCATTGTTTTAAAGCTGGTGGCCCATTAACTTAATTTAATATTATTCTAAATAAGTTCAAAACCCCAGTTTAAAACAATAGTCTAAATTGAAAAAGATAAGAAAAATATTCACTTTAAGGTAAAGTATGTTTATTTCTTTATAACATGTTATTGAATGATTGACACTTGGTTTTTTTGTACATTTCCATGTTGCCGGAATTTAAAATCTGTTATTATTTGAAAATAATAAAGTTTCAGGGCACTTGGGTGGCTCAGTGGTTGAACATCTGCCTTTGTCTCGGGTTGTGATCCTGGGATCCTGGGATCAAGTCCCACATTGGGCTCCCTGCAGGGGGCCTGCTTTTCCCTCTGCTTATATCTCTCCCTCTCTCTGTGTCTTTCAAGAATAAATAAAATCTTCAAAAAAAAAAAAAGAAAATGATAAAGTTTTAATCAAAGATTAAAATAAATTATTGGGATTTACGCATCAGAATAAGACTGTTTATTATAGGATATGTAGTTGTTACTATTAACCTACCAGGGATCAAATAGAAGACTACTGAAGAAAACATTAACCTACTAGAGGTAAAGAAACTTGTTAGGAATAGAAGACACTTGCTAATCACTAGGTTTCCTTTCTTTGCTATTCATGCCTCTCATCTCAGAGCCATGATTCTAGGATACGCTAGGAGTCCCAACACATTTAATACTAATTACTAAGACGCAAAGGGGATTTTTTTAAGATTTAATTATTTGTTTTAGAGAAAGAGCACAAGCAGGATGGGCAGAGGGAAAGGGAGAGAGAATCTTAGGTAGACTCTGGGCTGAGAGCAGAGCCCAATGTGGGGCCTGATCTCAGGACCCGGAGATCATGACCTGAACCCAAACCAAGAGTCTGATGCTTAGCCGACTGCACGATCCAGGTGCCCCTTCAAAGGGAATTTAAATGAATATGCCATCCAATATTCCAATGACAAAAACAAGGCAAAGGGAAAAAAATTCAAAATCTAAGGTAAATCCTAGTTTAATAAGTTCCCATGTCATCTCACATAACAAGTTACTTTTCTGGAGAATGTCACAGCCAAAGTTATAATTTTAGGGATTTCCTTTTAAGTGCATACACATGTGCTGTATTTCTCTAACAATTCATTAAGCCCATGTAAAAGCAGATTCTATTTTCCGTTATGTTTAACCAACCTTAAGCACATTCTATCAATGTGTCTTTTGCTAACTGCTTCTTTATCCCTAAATCCATAGAGTACATGTGCATGGTGCTTGCCTACCTTCTTTCCCTCTTCAATAAAAATCAGCAAAACAGTCTGAATTATCCAGCTGTTTTTAATCCAATGGGGTTTTGGGATAGTTTGCTCCAAGCATCTAATACAAAGCTATAGGAAGACAACTTTTTTTTTTTTTAAACTAGGGATGCTATATGAACTGGTGGACAAAAGTCTCATAAATATTTAGTCTTATTGACACTGCACACTAGAAGGAGTCCAGAGATATTTTTCCCACTGAATCCTTGACATTGCCCACCCAAATGCAAAAGGGTTACAATTAAAAAGCCATTTGGTAAATGGTTCACTTTTTCCATTTCTATCTTTACCAATTTGCAGCCATTTTATATGCTAAATTACCAATCCATAGCTATATTATAGTTTACCAAATTTGGTCTCTTCAGAAAAAGTTTTCATGTCAAATCATTTATAAGATTTGATGAGGGATCCCTGGGAGGCACAGCAATTTAGCTCCTGCCTTTGGCCCAGGGTGTGATCCTGGACACCGGGGATCGAGTCCCACATTGGGCTCCCTGCATGGAGCCTGCTTCTCCCTCTGCCTGTGTCTCTGCCTCTCTCTCTGTGTCTTTCATGAATAAATAAAATCTTTAAAAAAAAGAAAATATATTCCATATACCTGTAAAAGCTGACTCCTGTTACTTTCAGATAGTATTTGAGAGTCTGTGAAAAGAGAACACATATTTTAAATATCCAGAAGCAGAATATTCTGTTGAGTGGGAATATTTTCTGCCTTGTGTCTTTTTAAGCCACAGTGTCAGAAGCGCAAGAAAGGTGAAAGTGATAGAAGCAGAGGCCAGAACAATCTATTTTCCTAAGTAGGATATTGCAGTTCACATACAAAAAAATGTCCATTGCATTAGAAATCACTTTTTTACCAAATTCTGCCTTTGAGAAACATCCTTGCAATTCAGCTTCCAAACACTAGTATTATTTCGTGGTGGGAACCTTTCTTTAAAAAAACAAACAAACAAAAAAAAACTGAACATAAATTGGTTTAAAGCTATCTACTTCCAGTTCTTCTCTTCAGTCAAACTCTTCTGACAGCAACTCAAGTTATTTAAAGAGAAGCTCATGTAACTCTGGGTTTTGCCTGAACCGTCTCTAGAACATGTATCACCTCTGGGTTATACACTTCTCAGCTCCCTGAAAATTGCTACCATTTCTTGACCAATGTGAGATGCTGTCAAGAAATGTGTTAATAGAGTGAGAATTACTTCACACCTACTCTCCATATGTCTACAAGAAATATTTTTAATTCTGCTCACCCCAAACAGAACAAATGTTGGAGTGAAAAGTGGTAAGCTACCTGCAGAACTGTCTGCTGAGGAACATCAAAATCAATATATTTCCCTTCAGATCCCGTCTCCAAAATAAAAAGAAAATCAAATCCAGCATCATGCTATCAAGTCACAAGAAAAATAATTAAAACCTGAATGTAAGTTGATTTGATTTTTTGTCCTATTTTCTTACTCAGAAATCCTATGACCCTGACTGTGATTATGTCTGGGTCTCTTAAATGATGATTAATAGTTGACTTAAATCTTCATTGATGATTTTTTGTTCATTTTTTAAAAGCCTTCCTTTAAGCTTATTCTCTTCTCATGGCCAAGCAGGATCCTATCCCTTTCTTTTCACAGAGAGGCAGTAAAATAATTATTTCAATTTCACTACATCTTAGTCCTGGGGCAAAGAAATACATGTACAACCTGCCTCTTACAAAAATCTATCCAATTCACAGAGTTGATCCTGCCTTTAAAGCAACTACATAATGTACCCAACTGATTTACTCTATATAAATTATGCCCAGTATTATTTTATCCACTTTCTAGTTTACTAGACCCTAACAAGCTGCCAGATATCTGTAAGTTCAGAATAGTGAAGAAAGCTAAGAATGAGCTAGAACACTCCATATTTAGAGATTCAGAAGGTGCTTCAGGAGTTTTATTTTAGACTCAGGCTGTATTTGCTTAAAATAGCAAGTCTTGAGAGAAAGCACGTCCTCCTCTTTATAATCCAGATATGAGCATATTATAGGACTTAAAAGTGTTGGTGTAAAAATGAAATGTTATTATAAAAATTAAAATTCAGATTGATCATAAATTTCATGATTTCTTAAAAAGTCATGTCTTCACTTATGATGCCCTATTAAATTTTGTATTAGATTGTTACAATGTGAGACATAAGCACATCACAAAATACCAGCTCAAATTCTATATACGGGTTACTAAACCAACCTCATTTCTCAAGCTGAAAATGTTTTACCTTGAATATCTATAAACTATTAGCTTTTCTAGACAAAAGCCTCCAATTTATATTCAGGAAAGAAGAAAAGTTTCATGCTTTTAAAAGGTTTAATCTAAAAAAAATAAATGGGAAAATCAACCAACTAGTATATTCAATATAAAAAAGCATCAAAGTAAATCAAATAATATATCTCTATGCTGTGTGTGTGTATGCATGTATGTAGATACTCAACAAACATGTGGAATTGGTTTTATTTTAAGATAGAAAGTGATATAATTACTGTCCTACAGACAGCATATCTATATATTATCCTTGCCGAGGAAATTTTGGCTTTTATATTCATTATCTCTCACTTTAAGGGTTTATTCTATCCCTACTTTACAGATGAACAAAAAGAACCCCAGAAAGATGAAAGAACTTCCTCTAAAATAAAGATAATTAATTATGAAGGATAGACTAAAATCTTGCTTCTGTTTCATCTCCCTATGGTCCAAAAGATTTGTGGAAATTAATCCAAATGTTAGAGCAGCAATAGTAAGATGCATAACACATTTACTTACCATCAAAGAAGAAAACTCAGAGCAGGAGTCTCTGATGATTTAGAAAGCATGTGTTTGGTAATCACTAGGATAAAGCCCACTCATAACCCAGGGTTTCTCTTACTTTCAATTATTTAATAGAATATCAGAATCCTCCTTTAACCTTCAAAACTTTAGAAATAATTAAGAAAATTAGGAGCTGTAGTTAATTTAAGTGTAAGAGGAATATTTTCAGTGAAAACACAGTATTGTATGAGATTGGCATTTCTGAATTTAAAAAAAACAAAGAAAATGATCCTCACTATCATTTTTTATATATCCATACTTGAGAAGCTATAGAATTAGTCAAGTTGAAGTCTAGAAATTATGGGGGGGAAAAGACATTTTATTGACCCACGATATCAGAGATAACCAGGACGAAATTCTCAGTGGCCTCAGAACAGATACCAAAATCTTCCCATGAAGAGTCTTGCCATTTAACCACGACTGATTTTCCCATATCATTCATGAAAATCACCCTATCTTTTCATGCCTCTGTCTCTTTTACATGCGGGGCCCTCTTTTCTATTCTTCCACCACATCCTATCCTCCATCCCACTCCTTCAGCCCTTTCTCCTTCATCACCTGGCATCGTCTCCCTGGGAGAGCTGTAACACAATTTCATGACCATTCTGCTCCAGCCAAACTGCTTCTCCAACAGGCCATGCGTCTCTGCTGTCACTATCTTCCAGTATAAAATTCCTGCTACTGCACCTACATGAACTGCTTCCAACTGCTTCCCAAAATCTCCAAATGTGTACCTATCATAAAACTCACCCATACATCACCACCAGGCTCACGCTAGTGATAGCACTCGTGAAACACAAAGAGATGTTAATTAGCTTTGTAGAAGAATACAGGACAAGCAATTTAGCATTTGCTGTCTCATTCGGAAGTTAAGCAGCTGCTTATACACAACTTCTCACACTATCCCAACCTGCCCAACACAACCACAGAGAAGTATATGCTTGTCAGAGATGAAATTTGAGTATGTGTGGTTCACCCTGACATACAGAAACCACTGCCTTGGTTTCCTACTTGTCATTTATCTTATTCTAGTTACATAGAATCAAAGTCTATAAACCAACTCGAATCTACCCCGGGGCCTAGTACAGTGTCATAGATCAGGTGTGCAGTACACAAAAAATGCCAATTAGCTTCCAGAATGCATCATTCCTCATTCATCTTAACTCTATCATGTCCATGGAAATAGTGCTGTGACAGGTGACTCTGAAATAATTTTCTTAAAGAAGTCAAAGATTATGCAAGGTCAAGGCCTTGTGACCTTGACCACATTTACTCACACAAGAGGAAAGCAATTTCTTTTTTCTCTTCTTAACTTTTCCATGCTGTTCATTTTATAATGAGTCATATACTGATTTCTATTATTATTATTATTATTATTATTATTATTATTATTTTCCATACTATCTGTATCTTGGTTTTGTTGTGATTATACAAAGTTAATATTTGAAATTGTTTTAACTGTTTTCCTGAGTTTAGAAAGTCTGTCCTATTTTTCTCTGCATCCTCTAGTTGCTATGTAATTCTAACATTGAGGCCCCTATGTGTGCCTGTCAATTTTTTTTCATATAGTCTTGCATTCTTTTAGTTATTTTTTGAGGTTTTTATTTCCTATAACTTTGCTATAATAGTGGAAGAGGTGTTCTAGCATTGTCCAATCTCAGTTTTGGTTCCTCATTCAGTTAGTCACCTGCTGCTTAATTATCACAATAAAAGTGTGTTTATTGTCTGGGCCATCATGGCTTTGAGATATTAGAAAATGAGTTTGTCTGTTTTTATGTGACCACATATTATGTGAATATCTTCTTGTAACATCACACAGACAATGACAAACCAAAGGACTAGAGTGTGTGAAAACTACAAGAAACAATCTTTTCTCAAGAAACAAGCATAAAAATGTGCTCTCAAATTCATATTTTCCCTTCAAAAGGATTTGTGTAAAACTGATTAAAAAATATCTCCTTAGCAATAACCTAAGTGGATATAATCCTGGAAATGGAGAAAGTGCATATTCTGTTTTATGTATTATGATTTCATTCCTTTAACAGAAGGCTGAGGGGGGAATTCTTCTTTCTATTACAGAGGAGGAAATGATAAGAGAGGAACTCAGCATTTTCCTGATCAAACAGCTCCATGGTCAAGGCACAGTGCCACCACAGGTCCCTGTATCTGAGCATAGTGTCTTCTTTATTTAGGTCAATAAGCAGCTATCCTGTTTAAAAGAGGGATACACATATTTTACAGGTTGAAATTTTGACTGTAGTTGAAGGAAGTGTAACTTAAATTTAAGTGAGAGGAAGGCAGAGAAGTCTCACCCGGTTGTTAGTCAATGTCCTATCTCCGAGTCACTGACTTAGAAGGGGACAATTCTGTCAATTAGGCAGTGTACATGGTGTCACGTGAGAGCTCCTGCATGGAACTCTGAACCATACAATGACAATGGTTGACATCCAATTGAAAGGACCAGCATAATCGATACACTCCTAGTGTATTGTCAGCAAACAAGCTTCAACTCTGTAGTCAATAAACTCTAGTGCACAACCTTGCTATTGCACTCTAGAAAGCCATATCTACAGTGTGACAATTCATTCTGCACAATCTGGGAGAAATATAGCTCCTTTGAAATAGAATCTAAGATACACTATGGCTACTGACTTCAGGTTCAAAGACATTTATTCAAACCCATTTTTTTAATAATAAATTTATTTTTTATTGGTGTTCAATTTGCCAACATACAGAATAACACCCAGTGCTCATCCCGTCAAGTGCCCCCCTCAGTGCCCATCATCCATTCACCCCCACCCCCGCCCTCCTCCCCTTCCATCACCCCTAGTTCGTTTCCCAGAGTTAGGAGTCTTTATGTTCTGTCTCCCTTTCTGATATTTCCTATCCACTTCTTCTCCCTTCCTTTCTATTCCCTTTCACTATTATTTATTCAAACCCATTTTTATATCTATTATATACCCGACACTGCCGAAAGAAATAAGGGTCCCAGTTTCTTTCATGAATTAACTTTTAATCTCAAAGGAAAACTGACAATTACAAGAGAGAAGGAATAACAGAATTTTGCATGAGATACTATGAAATATACAAACGATATGCTTAATTAGGCTGAAAGATGTAGGGTAGATCACAAAAGTCTAAATAGAGATGGTAATACTGAAACTGAGTTTTGAAGAATGGCTAAGATTTAATGAGGTGGAAAAACAATGGAGGCTGGCAGGGTGGAAATGGAGAAAGCAAAATGTTTCACATGGAGGAGTCACCAACTCAGGGGGCATTGTGCTATGGATGGCATGGCATGGAATCTCTGAGGAATGTCTCGAATAGTAAAGAATATGGTCTCTTTCTTGTAGCCAATGGGTAAGCCTTGAAGTGGAAAGTCAGCGTGAATTGATTCACATCTTGCATAAAAAGAAGCAAGTTTGTATAGAAGAGAGCTATTTAATTCTAAATTATTATCTCAAGTAATCAAAAAAAAATATCTGAATTCCTCACTTCCTAGGTGAGCCTCTCTAACATCATTATTCCCTCTGCTCTGCAACAGATAGTGCCAAAAATGTGGTGAGTCTCTATCATGTGTCTGTCACTATCTAAAGCATCCAACATATAGAGTTGTTGGTAACTCTTCTCAAGAAGCTTAAGTACTTTTGAAGTAGCAGAAATAGAAATAAACCAGTGTAATTTAAAGAAATAAAGAAGTCAGTATAGTAAAGTTCTGGAACTGCCATGCTAGTTCATGACAAAGGAGGGAGGAAAAGAAGAGGTGACAATTTACTAGGGTTTAGGGAGAGCCACAAAGACTAAGGTAGTACCTGGGTGGAGTTCCATGCTAATATTTACCATTTGTTGAATATATATTTTAGTCTTAGGTATAGATGCTGTAGGAAATGATACGCCATTTAAACCTTGCAATAAATCTGTAAGTATTGTAAGCTCCTCCTCCCACCTTTAATCATTTCAGAAAGAAAAGCAGAATTGTTGTGAAGGTCACACAGATGTAAGAGACAGAACAGACATTTAAATTGATCACATCCTCATGAAAGTAGAGTTGAAGCCACTTAAAAAACACTAGAGGAGGGCACTCAGGATAGATATGCTCTAAATCTACACTATCACAGAGTCCTCAGAACCATCCAGTATTTTTTGCCGTTTTGTCTGGAACATAGTTTCATTCTACTTCCCACACAAGGACCGATGACTCAAGGACCTACCAACATTGACAAATTTGCTACTGTTTTCAAGGAAAGGTATAAGACCACAGCACTCATTTCACCAAGTAAATTTCATCTAAATATCTCTTATCCTTATTTTTTTCATGTACATTTTAAGAACATTGTATTTGATCACCTTTTAAATACTACTTGCTTAGTGGGAAAAGGATGAAAAAAAAAAGATAAAAGGAATTTTTTGAGAACCAAAATGAATCTTTATAATGAAGTAAAAGTTTGTTGGATATAGGATGATCACCTTGACTGGGACCAGGGGTTTCTCTCCCCCGCCCCGGGGGGAAAAGGGATTCAGTGATAAAACTGGAATAGTCCTGAGTGAACAAGGATGATTTGGTCACTTTGGTACTCATTCTTGCCTTTCTTGTGTTTAGTGCATTGTAGAAACTCAATGAATTTTGGATGAGTTCATCTTCATCTTTATTTAAGTCATCACTAAGAACCCACTGTATTTTTTCATTAAGTACAGGTCTGTGGTTATAAACAGAATTATTAAATACTGGGATACACAGACTGCAAAGCATGCAAAGCCTATGTGATTCACAGCCAAAATCACTGTCAGTGGCATTATCTGCTGCCAAAGAGTCACCCTATCTACATCAACATACCCAAGAGAGCAAAATAGTAACCACAAGGGACTTAAAACACAGTCCCATCCTTTCTTTTTAGTGCATGCACCGTGTTACTTACAGATTTCATGGATTTACAATCACTGACTGCAAATTCAACATACCCTAT
Source organism: Canis lupus familiaris (assembly GCF_011100685.1). Taxonomy (NCBI): domain Eukaryota; kingdom Metazoa; phylum Chordata; class Mammalia; order Carnivora; family Canidae; genus Canis; species Canis lupus. Next base: position 83,724,962 of record NC_049224.1, read on the forward strand.
AAACAGGAGGTCTAAAAAAGTTATAAATGAATAATTCAATAATGAATACCATCTCTCCTCTCTTTTGGGAGATGAAGAGAAGGACATTCAGTAGTAAAAGTCATTCAAAGGGGTATGAATCAGGCCCCCACTACAGAAAAATCGAAGGTTCTGGTGGGTACTAATGACAAGCCCAGATTCAATAAAAAGGCAAGTCACTTTTGGAATATGAACAAACATCTACAAAAGTCTAAAGTATGTATGATAAAACCACCACAAGTCTGTTATTTATTTATTTATTTATTTATTTATTTATTTATTTATTTATGAAAGAAAGAAAACATAAACAGGTTGGGGGAACAAACATAGAGAGAATCTTAAGAAGGCTCTAAGCCCAGCATGGAGCTGACATGGTGCACAATCTCACGATCCGGAGATCATATCCTGAGCAGAAGTCAAAAGTCAGTTTCTTAACCAACGGAGACACCCAAGCACCCCACCAAAGGTTGTTATTAAAATCTCTTTTTTTTTTTAAGATTTTATTAATTTATTCATGGGAGACACAAAGAGAGAGAGAGAGGCAGAGACACAGGCAGAGGGAGAAGCAGGCTCCATGCAGGGAGCCTGATGTGGGACTCGATCCTGGGACTCCAGGACCACACCCTGGGCTGAAGGCGGGCACTAAACCACTGAGCCATCCAGGGATCCCCAATCTCATTGTTTTCAAGTAACTTTAACTTCTCTGGTTGGTGAGAAATAAAGTTCTTTTAGAGACCAGTTCTTAGGAATGTATCACAATCATCAAAATGCATTTAGTTTCTTACTATTTTCTGGGATTATGCCACACATTGGCCTAAAAGAAATGAAAAATAAATAAAATCAAAGTTCTTGAATGAAAGGAGCTCACAGACTATCTGGGGCATCAGATAACAAATAGGTACAACAAAATATGAAGAGTTAAAATTCAAGTTTGAATTATAAAGGAAGCAACAGCTTCTATGGAAACATTGAGGGAAGCCTCAAAGCAGTGAGGTTTAGCCTGGCCCAAGGATGAGCTTTCTCTTATATGAAAAAAAAAAATCTGTGAGGACTTAAATCTCTAAACTTTTTGAATGTATATGAAATCAAATGGGGGCACTGGATGGCTCAGTGGGTTAAGTGTCTGCCTGGGCTCAGGTCATGATCCCAGGGTCTGGGATCGAGCCCTGCATTGGGCTCCCTGCTCAGTGGGGAGCCTGCATCTCCCTCTCCCAATCCCCCTGCTTGTGCTCCCTCTGTGTGTGTGTGTGTGTGTGTGTGTCAAATAAATAAAATCTTTAAAAAGAGAATAAAATAAAATAAAATGATGTCAAGCATAATGACCAATTAACATGCTCTTTGAAAGAAGGATCTTTTACAAAGATGACAGTTGAGTCTTCTGGATGGATAAAGGCAGCCCCTAACAGTGTGTGATTCCTGTACTTCTACTCACATCGTCCGTAGAGTGACAATGACAATAAATGATCCTGGTGGTAAGAAAAAAGAAAGACCATCACAAAGAGTTGAAGGGATTAGCTGGCCTTCACAGAGAAAAAAGAGAAACATCAGCTAGAGTGATCATTGAAATTACATATCAGAGCATATCATGCCCTCTTTAAAACCTCTGGTTCCTGATCTGTGAAGTTAGGATAACTCCAAACTCTTTCTCATGGCCTCCAAAGAGCACTACAATCTGGCCCTGCGAATGTCTTTGGGCTTCTTATACACTACTGTCCTTGGCCCCACATACTCCAGACCTAGCAACCCGTCTATTCTTCAGACTACAAAGCTGTTCCAGTCCAGGGCCTTCACACTTGAGATTCACTCTTCAAGGAAACCTCTGACTCCTTAACTCCTCCTTAACTCCAGCTCTTGTCATTCTCTAGGACATGGCCCATGCCACCTTAGCCAAACTCCCTCTAACGTCCTCTACCAGGCAGTCTCTAACAAATGACTGTGATACGTTAAATTGTGGCCCTCAGAAAAGATATTACTGGATATAGGATATTCAAGTTAATATGTAATTAAGAGAGGTAATCAAGTTAAAATGTGGTAATTTTGGTGGGCTCTTACCCTATATGAATGGTGTACAAAATGGGGAAATTTGGACACAGAGACACGCACGCATGAGAGAGCAGCATGTGAAGATGAAAATAGTAATTAAGGTGATGCTTGTATGAGTCAAGGAAGAGCGAAGACTGCCAACAAGCCACTAGAAGCTAGCTAGGGAAGAGTCAAGGAAGATTCCCCTCACGGCCCTCAAAAGGAACCAGACATGCCAACACCTTGATCTGAGATTTTTAGGCTCTGTGAGACAATACATTTCTGTTATTTTTAAGCAACTCAGTGTGTAGCACTTTGTTACAGTAGCCCCAGCTAACTAACATAGAGGTCCAATTATTTTTTTATAACATTCACCAATAATTGAAACTAAGATATTCACTCATTCTTCTGCTGAAAGGCAAGCCCCAAGAAAACATTAACCTCTTTTCTCTTGTTTCTGGCTCTTCCTTAGCAGCCACAGCAGTGACTAGCATGTAGTATCCAATCTGTAAATATTAGGGGACAATTGAGAGAAATAGAGAAGGAATCAATGACTGCAAAGTAGGGTCTAATTTACATGGACTCACAGGCTGGAGCGATAATCTAGGAAAGTTTTCTGAAGGCATATATATATATGGAAGCAAGATAACTATTCTTTTTTTTTAAGATCACTATTCTTCTTAATTAAGTTTTCAAATTATTGGGAGATTTAGCAGTGATAATATTGAACTGGAATACAATTATTTGCTATATTTACATTTCACTAATATTTTAGAATAATCTACATTTTCAGAATTAGAAAGTGTCGACCAAGAAAAGAGGCAGAGTTGAAATAAAGTGAAAGCGCTTATCTGGGGTCTCAGAACTGCAATTCAGGGAGCACAAATTTGGGCAGCAAAAACCAAAGCCTTTGCGTTTAGGAACAAGAGTCAGGGTTTTTTAAAGGCAAAAGGGAATGCACATAGATATTATTTATATAGAATTTTGATTGGTGTTGATGGCAGAAAACTAATCTTGACCACACATACGTGGGCATGCTGACGTAGTGGTTGCCTAGGCTGCCACTAAGCAAAAGTCCAATTCTGTAGAAAGTCGTAGATATTCTTGCAGTCCTTGAATTGTCATTGGCCAAGATCAAAAGTTCATTGTTCCACCCGGTGAGGACATGCATAAGGCCCATCTCCTTAAAAGCCCTTAACATAAGTGACTCCCTTTTACTTCACCTTCCACAAAAGTGTATTAATCATTATATTTATTTGGATTCCTGAGGCATGGTTGTTCATAAATGTGAATCTCTAGAAGGTGCTCCTTTGTCGTCTTCTAATTCTAGTCCTCAGCTGTTTTACTTCCATTTTTGTAAGTGTTCTTCATTGCTCTCCATTAAAACCTTTTAGAAACGTGACGTTCTCTAGAAGCTTTCATTGATTCCCATGCATTACGCTCCACATGGTATATTTTTAAATTTGATTAAAGTTAGAATATAGAGAGAAAATCATCTCTATCAATGAAAAGAAAGTGTATTTTGTTGCTGCTTATGTTGTATAAAAGCAATACAGGCATCTGATGTCCTTGTCATACTTTTTCTCGCTTGCCACACATATCCAGAATTAGGCAAAATGATCACCATCTCTTACTATTAGGGATAAAGGGTCTTCACTAGTTGAGAGAGTGACAATAACATTTCTAAAGGGGCACAAAAACTTCACCTTGGGGAACTACATGAAAGTGGTCACTCCAGATGCCTTGCATTGCTAGCTCCAGAAAGTAATATTTTGTACCTGAAAACCTGGCAAAATTCAAAATGTTTCCATCTTTACTGTACATAATCACAGAATAGCCTAAAAGACAAGATATCTTTAATTAATATCTACTACATGAAGAGGATTTTAACTCATTGAATTAGTTGCAATTCACTATATTTAATAAAAGGATTTGAGCACAAGAATAGATTGGAAAGACACATTGAGATCTATGCTCTGCGATAGTGATGATGTTGGACACAATCACATCACACGGTTGTTTTCGGATGGTTATTTATAGTATCCCCCTGTTGAGACCAGTAAGAAGTCGTTTTTCCATTAGTGAAAGATTGACACAATTTAAAAATGCAACTGTATTTATCTGCCTGATTTTAATTATGATGATAAGAGTTCTCCTAAGCTGGATTAAAAAACCTTTATTAAGGCAAAAACAGGTCCTTTCCCTTATCTTTGTCGTATTTTAAATGCCTATCTTCTCTCTAACATGGTTGTTAAAATATCCATGTTTCCCTCCAATGAGACAAATCCATAAATCCAAACTAGAGCAGAAATTTGTTTTCACGATATGCCCCAGCCTCACGGACCCTGATAAGCCTTGCTTTTCTCTGAGTTACCTGTTGTAAAAAGACGCCTTAGAGACAGAAGCATTTAACAGAGAAAATGGGTTTACAAAGTTTGTGCTATAAAATCCAACATTAATACTGCAAAATCGGGAATAATGTTTTTGTTAGGGGGTGAGCCAATTACAGGCGATGTTCCCTGGTTCATTTACTTTAGTGAGAAGGAGGCTGGGTGACCCTATTATTGTTAGCGTATTTCAGCGTAGAAGATGTTGTTTCTCCCCACTTAGCTATAATTGAGACTTGTGTTCAAGTGTCTCCCCCTAATGCACACGGAAGTCTGTTAATTGATTTTTCCAAATCAATATCATTAATTTGATGTTTTGTTCTATCTGACCATATGGGAGGAATAGTATCTGCTTAGGAAAGGATTTGTCGTACTTAAGTAAATAAAATTTGTGGCTTTATCTAGTTTGCAAGTATGTACTGGTGAGAAAGAGGATAGCCTCTTTTGGAATCTACAAAAAATAACATACAGCCATGAAAAATAAAGGTGTCTAATAGGCGCGATTTCTATAATAATTAACAATTGCTTTAAAGATTTGTTAGGCTATTGAATATGTAACATTGTTTTCTTCTCCAGAAAATTATTTTATGTCTCCCTGATGATTTATTAGCACTTGGTTTATATTAAGACCTTTCTTAAAATGTTTCCCATAAATTTAAAGGGATTTAATTTCATTTTATACAAGCACAGGTTTTAAAGCTGAGGATCAGGGCATCTGAGTGGCTCAGTCAGTGAAGTGTCTAACTTTGGCTCAGGTCATGATCTGGGGGTCCAGCTCTGTGCTCGGTGGGGAATCTGCTTGAAGGTTCTCTTTCTCCCTCTGCCCCTCCCTCTGCCCATGCGGTCTCTCAAATAAGAAACAAAACAAAACCTAAAGATCAGAGATTAGAAATTTTATGTTAGAATTAGATTTTTTTTCAGAGGATCATTAAAAAAATTAAGTAAAACATACTAATGAAATAACTCATTTATGTTTTTGCTTATTTATTAAGGACATCTTTATCTTATAACTGGAAGTTTATATATTTTGACCACCTTCATCTATCACTTATTTTAGTCTCAAGTAATTACATTTTGTTTTGCTGATCTGAATTTAAGAAGTCCACTTTTGTGAGGACATCTTCTGTGTCTGTGCAAAAATGTTCTGAAAATCTTGACTTAGCTTTTCCTAGTGACAATGTCAGATTATACTGGGAAAACTGCTTCCATTCATTTATTTCTTGTAGTATCCAAACCTAATAGTACCTGGTATTGTCCTTAATACAGCTTGTAGCAGGGGTCTTTAAGCAAGAGAAAGAAAGCTGAGAAGACTGAATGACTCTGGTTAACAGGTTATAACAACCAACAATCCCAGAATAGGGGAAGGTGAATTCCTTTCCTGGGGTAAAAGACAAAGTCATGTTATATGTTGCATGAGTATCCTAGATCAGAGCTCTAAGTAGAGTATTATTTTCTGAAAACAGTCTTCTTCAACTTCAAAGGAACTCATCCTTAGTAGAAGAGAGATTTAAAGTTTGAAATGAAAAATATGTTACATCCTTGTTCTGTTCATCATTTTTGTATAAATTTTAAAAAGTTGAATAATCACTGGAAGCGTTTTTTCTTTTGTAAAATAGGAGAAGGACTACTTACCCCCACAGAATTATTTTAATAATTAAGTGAACTCTTCCATAAATTAATGGGCTTTCTGTCCAGAATCAAAAAATGGCTAATACACCATAATAAAACGGGTTACAATACAACCATAGAAAAGAGCAAAACCTCATTCATCTGGTCATTTTAAGATCCCTTAGTTTTGTATAGTATTCTTTTGTATAGAAATATTCAAAAATTCTTTATTTACTTTTAATTCTGGATGGATTTTGTTAGCCATTTATTTTTGGTGTAATTTTCATTGTTAAGTTAGTGATAAAAAGCAGTCTACAATATCTAAAGTTCATGATAAATCATGGACTAAAGTTTTATGATGCTGAGGACCACATCTATCCTATTAACCACAGAAACTCTAGAATAGCACCATGCAATAGAAATATAGTGAGTCATAGACATTTAATTTTCTACACATAACAGGGCAAAAATAATCCAATGAAATGTATTTTAGTAATATATCTTAAACTAATACATCTAAAAAAATAAATAAACTAATACATCTAAAACTCTATCATTTTAATATATAATTAATTTAAAAATTTTAAACTACATTAGGTATTTTTTTAAATTAATTAAAATTAAATAAAACTTAAAAATCATTTTCTTTGTCACACGGTCATACTTCAGGTCGTCGGGTTGGTCGTCACACATAGCTAGTAACTCATTGGGTGGTGGTAGCATAGTACCTGGTACAGAGGAGGCACTCAATATACACTGAATAAATGAATAAATAAATAAATGAAAAGAATTTCCTTATTTTTCTCTGTATGATGTCTATGGTCAATTGTCTTCCATGAAAAACATCATTCCCATTGCTGTTCAAATGACTATTAGAATCTTCCTGAATAATGACTAACCAAAATGTCAAAGGAAGTTATCTCACAATTTAGATGAAAGCATTTTATTTAAATTATCTCCCAGCCTCACACATGCTGTCAGAATAACATTCAGTATACAAGGAATATTTATAAAAATATGTATTTTATACAATAAGATAATAATAAAATTAATTACTTGCATAATAATGAAATCATGTATAATTTTTAAAAGGAGAAACAATTTGACAAATTAACTTAATGAGAAGTTAGAAAGATATTTAGTTAGAATTTTTTTTTAATTAAAGTATAATCAGAGAATACCTTTATAATGGCCTTGGAAATTCTAAGGTGTTTACATTGGCAGATCTTTCTGATATTTTATGTATTTTTTTAAAACTCTTTAAGTCCATACAAGTTTCCAAAACTCAAGTAATCAACAAAAAAATAAAAACTTCAAGACACTCACCTGTTAATTACCAACAGAGGAATAAAACATAGAAAGAATGAATGTGATAACCAAATTCACGAATGAAGGAAAGCATAAGTCCTAAAAGCTTCCAACATCTACCACAGATCCCTGTAATTCAAACTGAAAAGGTATGTAAGATACCAAGCATACTTTGAGGGAAGTTACCTCCCAAGTTTGCAGAAAGAGTTGTCTTTTTTGTTGCAAATTTTTTGTTGTAAAATTAAAAATCCATACACAAATGGAGCAAGACAAAGGGGCAAAATTACTTTTGAAAGATAGTATGGTCCCTAAGCCAGCCAAACTTTAATATAATCTCACTAAACACACAGACTGTTAAACGCAGTTGTCAGTGAGGATGGCTAATGACCATGGTTGATCTCTAGAAAAAGCAATGTCATAGATGCAGATTTGGCAGGGTCCATCTGAGTCCACAAGGTGAGATCTCTGCTAAAAACTGACTGTTTCTCTTTCTGGGCTACATAATTCCTCACGTGATCATGGATGCAAGCAGTTGTGGTCAATTGACTCTAAGTGTTCTAGTAATTTTTGTTTGAGACAGAAACTTCAATCATACTATATGTCTAATCTTGAGTCCATATACAACAGCAAACTTCTCTTTATAACCTGGCTCCCCTTGCAGACATAGGCAGGAAGGAAATAGGTCCCACGGAGTTTCACAGAATTCTAGCTCACAGGATCTCCTGAAATCGTGTATCAATGTTTGGACATGGTTAGTGTGAACCTTTATCTATGAGTTAAACCCACTATTGAAGAACTGACAAATCATGTTTTCATGACCTCAGGGTGGGATGACCAGACACTGGACCATAGAAAATGTATAATTACGATGGAATATTATTACTCAGCCATCGGAAATGATGAATACCTACTATTTGCTTTGATGTGGATGGAACTGGAGGGTATTATGCTGAGTGAAATAAGTCAATCGGAGAAGGACAATCATCATCTGATTTCGCTCATATGTGAAATATAAGAAATAGTGAAAGGGACTATGAGGGAAAGGAGGGAAACTGAGTGGGGAAAATTAGAAAAGAAGACAACCCGTGAGAAACTCCTGACTCTGGGAAACAAAAGGTTGTGGAAGGGGAGGAGATTGGAAGGATTAGGTTCACTGAGTGATGAGCACTAAGGAGGGCCCTTGAAGGGATGAGCACTGGGTGTTATACTATATGTTGGCAATTGAATTCAAATTTTATTTATTTTTTTTTAATTTTTTTATTTATTTTTATTTATGATAGTCACAGAGAGAGAGGGGGGGGGGCAGAGACACAGGCAGAGGGAGAAGCAGGCTCCATGCACCGGGAGCCTGTTGTGGGATTCGATCCCGGGTCTCCAGGATCGAGCCCTGGGCCAAAGGCAGGCGCCAAACCGCTGCACCACCCAGGGATCCCAGAATTCAAATTTTAAAAATAGAAAATGTACAGGGTAATACCTGCCACCCCACAAAAACACTTGAGTAAACACCTGGACTTTTCCTTGGCAACCTGTGATTTTGCTCAAATGACTTACTGTAGCTGTTTACATTCGCAGGGACTTTTCAAAGGAACAAAAATGAAACCCAGTAAAATGGATATTGCTAAATTATTAGTACAATGCTGGGTTTTTGTTTGTTTGTTTTAGTGGCACAATGCTCTAAATTTGTAAGCAAAATAAGGAAGAAGAAGAAGAAGAAGAAGAAGAAGAAGAAGAAGAAGAAGAAGAAGAAGAAGAAGAAGAAGAAGAAGGAGAAAGAAGAAGAAGAAGAAAGAAGAAGAAAGAAGAAGAAGAAGAAGAAGCAGAAGAGAACAAATATAGAAAGAAAAGAAGAAAGCAGACAGAAACAGAAATCAGAAAGAAGCCCTCCTCAGCTCTTCTTCTTCTTCATTCTTCTCTTCCTCTCTTCAGTAGGGTAGGAGTCTACTTTTAACAGCATTGGAGACCTCTATGAAGTACAGAACTATAATCTATACTTGAACTACCTTAATGGAACAATGTATAAACTGACAAGTAAGAAAATGATTGGTCCAGAAGATAATTGAGAGTCTACTTCATTATTATCAATCATTGATGGTATGAGAGATTTCCTAGATTCTGCAGGCCTACTTTGCCAAGGAAAAGGAAGAAATAAGACAGACGAATAAGAAGAAAGACAGAATAAAAAGAAGAACGAAATAAAGAAATAAAGAAAAAAAGAACAAAGACAATAATCAAAACGACAAACGAACCCCGAAATCCCTCCCGCCCTACACGCCCTTCTTCCTTCCGAATGCCGTCAGTAAGGAAGAAGCAGGCATGAAGGCAGTCAGGAAGAATCAAACAGTATCATTGGAAGATATCTGAGAATAATTCAGTTATTAGGCAGCTATTATAAAAACTCTGCTATTTTCTGCATCTTTCTCAAGGAAAATCATAATGCTGTTTTGATTAAAAAGAAGCCAAAACCTAAATGATAATCACCATTTTCAAGATGATCTTTCATTTTTAGAAGCATAGATTTAAGATGTAAAATGCCTGCTGATGGGAAAAGCCAGTGTGTCACAAGTCAGAGTAGTTATTTTCAGTATTTTCAACATCAGAGCATTGATTTCTTTTCCTACTTTAGTGTCTATACAAGTGCTGAATTTATATTCATATAATACTGCTATTTCTCAAGCAAATAGGACTTTTTAAGAAGTGGATATTTAGGTAACACCAATAGATGTTTAATGTAATTTTCTATACAAAGTTATAAAGTCACTTAAAATGAAGCCAATATTAAGAAGAAAAGAATGTGTCTTCTTTTGATCTCACATTATTCAAATTTTAGTATCAATCATTTCTAATACTCTCAGCATGTTTTACTTTATTCTCAATCAAAAATAAAAAATAAAAACTACCAGCTTAGTTGTAAATTCTGCACTGTGAGCCTGGAAGCCTAGCTTATATTTCCCAAGTAGTGTAAAAAAAAAAAAAAATCTTGAAAGCTTGTAATCCAATTGACTCTAAAACATTCTAAGTGCCTTCCAGGCATGGATCCACAGCACCCTCAAGATCACTGCTGATAAAGGATAAGCATGTGATACTCTGTTCTCCTTTGAAAATAATGATATTTCCAGCTGAAGGCTGGGTGAATAGGAGTTTGCTAATGTAAGAATTCCTCCGAAAGTCAGATTCTGAATAACTACACTTTAGAGTCTTTAGAGTCTTACTTGGTTCTTTTTACCCTGTAGAGGAGCCACAAAATCCAACTAGTTTTACACAGACTTGCTGATTTTCAGCTTTTCTCTCACTTGGGTAATTCTTATGACCAAATTGCTCCAGGATTTGTGTCACTGAGGAAAGAGAATGCTCTAAGTAACTGAGCAAGGAAGGTAATTTCATTCTGTTCAAACTTCCTTAAGCTATCAGGTTTTAAGTGGAGCAACCATTACATGCAATCATTGGGTTTCTCTTTAATTGGTCAACTGCCTGCAAGTTATCTTGGCTGGTCCAGCAATGCTTAGCTTTCAGAAAAGTGGTGCAAGTATAGCGCATAATTCAGCAACCGAGACATTATGGTAATTTAATATTAAAAGGATGCCCTTGATGCTTCAACGCCCTGTCAGATTTCAACTGACATTAGTTGTCACTGTGATGGCAACAGCAGAAAAAAGAACAAGAATAAAGTGTGCATGAGATGTGGCTTAAACTCTATTTCTAAAAAAACGGGCTCCACCAATGCTCTAGGTTCAAGGTATTTTGTCACCAAACTGTGAGAAATCTTGATTTTGTGAAATATATTTCAGTGATTGGGTTAGTAGCAAAAGTATGGATCTCATTTAGAATGGCCAGTGGCGTCTTTGACCACTATTGTCTTGACCCCTAAGGTACTTATGAGGTACCTTGGGACCTAAAAACTGGCTCTTCATTAGCTTCGCCTGTGTCATGAGTAGACAAGGTAACCAGGCCTCTTGGCAATCGCTTGACGGGAGCTCAGGCCAGGAGACACTTCCATGCCCTGGGCTAAGTGCATCAGGGTGGACTCAAAACTCTCATAAACCAATGAGACAGTACGCTATTGACACCAACCAGTGATTACCAATGTTTTCATTTATAAAAACTCTCTGACTCCATGACGGTCTGTGATGCAACCACTTGGCGAAGCTGGCTGAACTACAAGGATGGAGGCAAGGGGCCAGCAGGCATTCTGCAGCATGTGGGCACCCTCTGCCAGTTTGTCAATCAAGCATTGACCTAGTTCCTGCCATAGGATCCTGCCCCTGTAGCTTAAGACACTGATCAGTTGAGTTTAAGCTAAAATTATTGTGTTTCGTGGGCCTGACCTAATCAGGTAAGCCCTTAAAAGGGACTGGGCTTTTGCTGGCAAATGAGACTTCAAATAATAACCAAGTCTACAATTGTTCTCTCTGCATCTCTGCAGCCTGACTTCCCAAGAACATGTACCAGCTTCACTCACCCCCGTGGGTTCTACAGGGGCCCTATCTTCCCTTCCACTTACTCTACAGATTTGGGATTTGCCTAGCTAGCCCTAACTATTATATATGCCAATTCCTTATTATCTATCTATCTATCTATCTATCTATCTATCTATCTATCTATCATCTATTATCTTCCTACCTCTCTATCTAATCTCTTGAATCTACATTTTTTTTGGTTGAACCCTACATACCTCCACACACTGGTTGCTATACTTTCAGCAGATGCTAACTGAAGACTGCATGATTAAATAAAAGCTACAGTGATGTATCCGTTTTATTTTAATTCCCAACAAAATAGCATACATTTGAAATCCAACATATACCTATTGATTTATTCCACAAAACAAAATATCAAGTGGCTAATTCCATTCTCTATATTGAGAACATAGCAATGAAAAAACAGAAAAGGTGTTGCCCTACTGGAGCTCATAGTGAGGTTTGAAGAAAGTGACTGCCAAGAAACTAAGAAGATACAGAAGTCAGATAGTAATAAGGGTTAAATGAAAATAAACTTCCTGGGAGGTGATTCAATATGCTGTATTTCATAATTATGTATAATAGCATATATTATATTTTATCCATGATTCACTGTGTGTTATATTCATATTTAAAAAAGGATAAAGGGCAGCCCCAGGGGCCCAGTGGTTTAGTGCCGCCTTCGGCCCAGGGCGTGATCCTGGAGACCCGGGATCGAGTCCCACGTCAGGCTCCCTGCACAGAGCCTGCTTCTCCCTCTACCTGTCTCTGTCTCTCTGTCATGAATAAATAAATAAAATATTTTAAAAATTAATTAATTAATTAATTAATTAATTAAAAAAATATAAAAAGTACAAAAGGAGGCTTAGGGGCCTCAGTTGTTGGAGCTTCTGACTCTAGGCTACAGCTCAGGTTATGATCTCCGGGTGGTGAGTTCACCCCCATGTCAGGCTCTAGGTTCAGCTTGGAGTCTGCTTGAAGATTCTCTCCCTCTGCTTCTCCCTCTGTTCCTCCCAACTTGTGCTCACTCTCTCCCTCTCTCTCAAATAAATAAACAAATCTTTTTAAAAAATACTAAATCTTTTTAAAAAATACTAAAAAAAATACTAAAATCTTTTTAAATACTATTTAAAAAACACTAAAAATACTAAAAATACTAAGGAATGTCAGAGGGCCAGATTGGAGAGAATGTCGTCTTATGTTGGCCAGTCAGGAAAATGAGTTTTGAGCAGGTCAGGGTCAATGTTTTGCAGGTCAGGGTCCTAGGTTTGGAATCATCTTATTTCTACAGAAGATATGAGCACTCTGGGCCCAGTGACAGAACTAAGGCAAGAAGAAGGAGATCTGCAGGATTCATGGGTTGGGCTTAGTGGGACTTCGTCGTCGTGATTGTTACGCATATTTAGTGCAAGGGCCTGTGATAATTTAAGCATAAAATCCACATTGCAATCACAACCTAACACAAACATAATTTTCTTAGTAATGATTTTTCATTATCTTCTATGATGTACCAGGATCCTTTCTTCTTCTCATTTTAATAATTCGTTTGGGTAGGTGTTCATTTACATTTTGCTTCCTTTCTATTTAATTTTGGAGGACGCTTGTTTCAAAACTAGATTGGCTTCCAAACCTATTAATGAAGTGTAGCCTTAGCCAAAAGTAAACACTGTTTAAAATTACTTCTGAAAAAGAAATAATAAAATAAAATTACTTCTGACTTTTATTACAGAAAAACTGAACAAAGATTAATTCAAATGGCATGGCATTGAAAGAATTTTGCTAAGCTAAATGTCCATAATTTGATGACTCTTTTTCTTTTTGCCATTGACTAGACTTAGTAGCCAAATGACATTCTGTTATTTTCTTTATAAACTTGTTATTTTGAAAATTTCCAAACCTTTACAAAATAGAGAGTATAAAGCAAACTTACATGAACCTGTCACTTAGCATCACAACCAGATTTTGTCATAGGTTTTGTTCACTACCCCACCCCACCCCACCCCACCCCCCCCGGTCGAATTTCTTTTAGGGTTGTTTTTGTTCGTTTGTGTTTGTTTGTTTGCTTGTTTTGCTGGTATATCTTAAAGCACTTTTCAGACACTAACTGAACTCACACAAATATTTCATTATGTGCCTCAAAACAAAAGGAATTTTTTTTCATAACTTCAAAGCCCTTATTAATACATGAAATAATTCAAATGATTTCCTAATATGCAGTGCACAGTTTATATTCCAATTTCCCCAACTGTCTAAATATCATTTCTTCAGGTTTTTTTGTTTTTTTTAATTTTTACTTCGTAAAGATCTAAACAAGGATCAGTCTTTGTAAGTTTTGGGATTTTTTAATATCTTTTAAATTTACTTAGTCTAGGACAGCCCTTCCTTTTCAATGCAACTGGCCTATTCAAGAAACTAAACCAGCGTTCTGTAAACCAGGTCCTATTCTGGGTTTGACCGATGACATTCTCATGGCGGTATTGAACTTGTTCTTCTAGCCCATTTTCTATAGACTTAGAGAGAAATCTAAAGATTTGATTAATTAAGATTCCAATTTATTTATGAAACAACAATGCATGAGTGCTTCTATATACAGAATATTTCACTACACTGTGAGGCAAATTGTATCATCTGTTCAGCTTATAATAATTCAAAAACTAGACATCAAAGTTCAAGTGGTGACAGCCTGACCCTTTACTGTAACTTTCCCCTTGAAATTTTTACCTAATTCTCTTTACCATCTGCTAATAACCATTTCTCAAATCAGATATTTCATCTGCAGTCACAAAACTGTGGTTTTACTAATTGTCTCATTCCTTCTACATCCCTTATCTGAAATTTCTTCTGTATCAAAGAATGGAAAGAATGGTATCTCTCCTTCTCCCTGGTCCCATTACTCCTACTGTGAGTATGTGAATAACCCTAAAAAACAGAATAAATGCTTCATTTTTTCTCATTAATTGTCAAATTTCAGCTTAATGAGTTGGTGTCTTATCAACACCCAATACTTGTTTTCTCCCTTCTTTTTAAAAATTTCATAATGAGCTCATGAGTGTTATATATTTAATAACCTGTTTTAATCAATTACAATCATAATTTTATGTTGATGACTTTCCTTTTTTGGCCATTTTTGTCCAGCTGGAAGGCCTCTGAAGCTAGCCTCTATATCCTTTAGACATGATGCCATTTGTCTTTTGAAAAATAGAATTTAGTCTTATCCCTACCATTCTCTTTCCTAGTCTGTAATGAGTCATTTTCTAAACCTATGGCTTATTTTATTGGGGAATTATTTTTAGATACCAACATATGGGCACTGAGGGTGGCCATTGCCTCTAGGTTGTCATTGCATCTAGGAGTTTTAAGTGGACAAATTAAGAAATATTTTTTTAAAGGAAACAATTACAATTTAACACTAATATTTACTTTATATTTTCCATTGCAAGTTTTTTTTAATTTTTATTTTATTCTCTTATGATGAATTCTTGGTTCCTAATAACATTACTGTAATTATCTGCTTTGCCTTGTAATACTATATAGTCAGTTCTGTTATACTGCTTATTTTGAAAATGCCTATTTGTTCCAATATGATTTATATATGAAGGAACAATTTGAGTTTGAATATGAATTCCCCATCTGCTTATGGATGATTGCATTTGCAAGAAACACTAGGTAAGTTCACACAACTGCCCCTGGCTGAATTGAGCCACACAGAAATACAACAGATGAACAAAAACAAAAAAAAAACAAAAAGCCCACATGCTTCAAATATTTACCAGATACTTCAGGTCAATGCTTATGTTTTGAGCCCCATTCAACTAGTGCAATAATGTTTCTTTCAATTTCAGATAACCATCCATCCACTACCTCTCAAATAACTCCCAACCCGCAAACTTTGCAATGTCCACTTCCATAAATGCTAGCTAGATCTTATTTAAAGTAAAACACCTTATGTACTATAGTGTTAGTTTCCTAACCATTTAACATGTGTAAAACAGTACTACTCTTTTTAGTAGTTTACTGTCTTTTTTTTTAATGCATCATATGCAGAGTTTTAGTGTTATGTTCTTAACCCTATTTTTCTATTAAGTTTAGTGGTTTTATTTTGCATAGCATGGTGATTTTGATATATATCATATTATAACACAACTGACTATAAATGTCATGGTTTCAACATAGCAAACAAATATTATTACTGATATTAAGACTGATAAATGAAGTTTAAGATTTCTTCACGATTTTGTAAAAATAATATATAGAATTCACACTTTCAACTTTCCTCTATGAGATACCACCTCACACCAGTCACAATGGCTAAAATTAACAAGACAGGAAACAACAAATGTTGATGAGGATGTGGAGGAAGGGGAGCCCTCTTACACTGTTGGTGAGAATGCAAGCTGGTGCAACCACTCTAGAAAGTGGTATGGAGATTCTTCAAGAGGTTAAAATTAGAGCTACCCTTCAACCCAGTAATTGCACTACTAGGCATTTATCCTGAGGATACAAATGTAGTGATCCGAAGGGGCTCCTGCACCCCAATGTTCATAGCAGCAATGTCCACAATAGCCAAACTGTGGAAGGAGCCAAGATGTCCTTGGAGAGCTGCATGGATAAAGAAGATGTGGTGTACATATACCATGGAATATTACTCAGCCATCAGAAAGGATGAGTACTTACCATTTACATTGACATGGATGGAACTGGAGGATATTATGATGAGTGAAATAAGTCAATCAGAGAAAGATAATTATATGGTTTCACTCACATGTGAAATATAAAAAAAAAATCACAAGAAGATCATAGCATAAGGGGGGAAAACTGAATGAGAAGTCATCAGAGAAGAAGAAAAACCAGAGAGGCTACTAACTGTAGGAAACAAACTGAGGGTTGCTGGAGGGGTAACTGGGTGATGGACATTAAGGAAGCCATGTGATGTGATGAGCACTGGGTGTTATAAGCAACTGATAAATTATTGAACATTACATTTGAAACTAAGTATGTACTATATGCTGGCTAACTGAATTTGAACAAATTATATATATATATATATATATATGATTATATATATTATATTATATAGAGAGTAAGACTGAATGTTTATGGCAAAGGAAGCTAAGTCAAATGTAACTTCCATTTATTTTAAGTGTAAATGAAAATATGCATTCTATAATGAACTGAGGCCCATATGATTGTTTAAATGTTCACTTTTGAGCATATAGAGTGCAAGCTTGTTAGGAATGTGTGGAAAGAGAGATTGGAAATGATTTTTACTCTTCTGAAATTAACCAAAAATCCTCCAAATATGCCCTAGTCAGCTATTTCAAAGTACCGTTTTTACTTGGTTAACAATGTATGTTTTGATAACCTGTCAGGAATGAATAAAGTATTTTTATTTAAAGGTTAAAAAAATTATATATATAATAATATATATAATATTATATAAATATAATATTATATATATAAATTTTATATATATATAAAATTTACTTCTATCCCAATCTGCCTCCACATTACTTTAAAACCTGGATAAGCAGGGCCCCTACCCTGGATCCCACACCTCAGGAGGACCTACAATTGTTTAGAATTGTCTTCCCTAGACATTGTCTAACATCCTCTAGTGGACAGGATTGGCATCAAGCAATACCCTGGCCCCCATTACTCCCTTTCAGGGACTTTGTGACCTTCTACCTTTTTGTGGGGTTGTCCATATACCTCAAAGAACTCCTGGACTCATGTTTATGAAATTGGCCTGGGATACCATAATTGGGTCCAGATTCCAAGAAGACACCCTGATGAGGAGATTAATCCCTCTGAAGTATTTTCTTTTTTGGGGTGGAGGGTGTTGCATGATATCAGTCTTCCAGAATGGCACTGACAGCTATAATTGGGTAACTCAAATTTTCTTGCTCTGCAAGTATAAGCATATGCTCATTTGCATTCACAAAAGGATGCACACTATTTATGCTTTGTGTAGTTTCCTGTTTTCACTTAGTGCTAGAGATTGTGACCTATGAAAGTGTAAAAATCTAACTCAACTCACATGAATAAACAGAATGCTAAGTCATTTCTTCTGAAACTGCATGATACATCATTGGAGGATGAAACAACATTTCTCTTTTAATTTGTATCTGGATTGTTTCTAGTCTTTTTGCTGTTAAAGCGCTATAATGTATAGTTTTGGATAAATCATTTATTATTTTTTCAAGTGTGTCTTTGAGATAGTTTTCTTGAAGTAGGATTCCTGAGCCAAATGAGATACAATGTAAACAGATATTGCCCAATTCTTCTCCATGGAAGTTGGATAATTTTTCTATTCCCATATGGAATATGTGACTTCTTGTTTCCCCACAGACTTGATAAAGAATTTTGTCAATTTCTGGATTTTTGAGGATAGAAGAATTGAGAAATACTCTCAATGGAGATTATTTTGTGTCTTTTTTTTCAGGCATCAGAATGAGTACTTTATGTACAGTTAGGAGTCATTTGTATTGCTTTTATTTGTTAAATCTTTGATCGCTTTTACCGACTCATTCCATTCACTTTGTTGGAATTTTTCTTTTCCACATTTAGGATTGTTTTATGTATTTGGAATATTATCCCTTTGCTTGTTATAAAAGTTACAAATATTATTGTTCCCTTTTGTGTTAAGTTTCTCAACTTTGCTCCTGTTCTCTTCTTCAATTCATGGAAACATGTTTGTTTTTTGTTTTAATAAATTCATCATTATTTTTATTGTTTCAAAATTTGGAAAATAGGAAGATTTTTTTCCAATTCCAAGTTATAATATAACATTAATATTTTCTTAAAAATAAATGGTTTCATGTTTTTTCGCATTTAAATACTTGATCCATGGACAGCCTCAGTGGCCCAGTGGTTCAGCTCTGCCTTCGGCTTGGGGTGTGATCCTGTAGACCCAGGATCAAGTCCCATGTTGGGCTCCCTGCATGGAGCCTGCTTCTCCTTCTGCCTGTGTCTCTGCCTCTCTGTGTGTGTGTGTGTGTGTGTGTGTGTCTCATGAATAAATAAATAAATAAATAAATAAATAAATAAATAAATAAATAAATAAAAATTTAAAAAAAAAACTGTCTAGATACTTGATCCATTTGGTATTTGTTCTGGTACGCATTAGGTGAGGTATAAATCTAGTTCTAATTTTCTAAATGTTGATCCAACTGCCTCAACACGATTTATTCACTTTTTAAAAATTTCTCTGCATCAAGTATTGGTTTCTGAACATAGCGGATCTCTTTCTAAATATTTCAATTAATTCCATTAGTCTTTCTGTCTATTCATATACAAATACTTAATGCTTCTAATTATGTGGCCTTTATTATATATTTTAATATTTGGTAGGACAATTACTCCACCTTATTGCCATTCTATTTTAGAAACCGTCTTACAATCACTTCCTTGCATATATTTTTTAGTCCTTTCATATGTTTATACGGACTTCGTAATCAACTTCCATATATCCAGGAATAAAACATCTTATTAGTATATCTATTAAAATCATATTAAATTTCCAAAACAAATTGTAGGATAATTGACCTCTTCACAATGCCACCTACCTTTCCAAAACAAGTCATCTTTCTATTCAGAGAAAAAATAAAACTACTGATCTTAAGAAGACTATCTAGGGACTGGTTAACAAGTAGGTAATTTGCTCAAGTACCTAGAAACAGAAGTTCAGTTCAGAATAAAATCTTATAGTACAATTTATGCATGTATTATCAATAACTCTGCTCCAGATATCAACAATATGACAACATATACCAGTTTCAATGAGTGCTGTAATGCCAAAACAGAAAGTCTGGAAGAAAGCTGGTTTTAGAAGACTTCCGTCCCGAGAGATTTGAATTCTGAGACAACAAGGATTCTTTTGTCAGGATATACTGAGAAAAGATGAAATTATTCCTTTGAGTTCTATTAGTGAAAACTATTTTCTGGAAAAAATGAATTTTAAGATGGCTACTAATTGCAGCTTAGTAGATCCCATGGCTTCTGAAAAATCTGGTAGCATGTATGCTAGGAAAAATGTGAAATAAAAATTTTGGAGAAATGACAAAAAGTCATTAATTTCATATACTCCGAAGTCCTGCTAGTAACAAAGCAGAGCAAGCAGCTAAAAAGTAAAATATAAAATCAATTAACATCTTTTTCACCCCAGTGCTCAAGAGGGGGTCTTTAAAATTTAAAATTTCTTCCAACTTTCCAATTTCTTCTAAATTTTCATGCATGGGAAATTCACCAGTACCTTTGCAAGTCAGCCTCTTTTTCTATTATTCAACTGTTGCCCTCTCTTTCATTTTTTTTATTTTTTTATTTTTGCCACTACAATATTCAGCCAAGGCTTTGTTAAACTCTCTTACGAAGACTGAAGTACAAACATACATTGCAGGAACATCTGCCTCATTGATGAGTAGAAGCAACAAAGTACAGTAAAAATAAAACTAAGCTAAACTAAAATCAGAAATTGCAACAACATGTTCTACTCTCTTCCTTGCCCTTTATTGCATGATTTGAATTTGGTTTATTCTCTTCACATTTTTTAGCTGCATTTACAAAACTTCTCATTTGTAAAATGGCAATAACTGCACTTACCTATTTACAACAAACAGTTGTGAAAATTAGATAAGTTCATCCATATAAAAAACTTTGAAATTGGACAATGCTATAAAATTTGAAAAATATTTCAATATTGTATATTTATCTCATAATAAAAATAGTTTATTCCTCTTACAATGTATTATGAAAATTGTACAAAGTATGGAAAAGAAAATAACTTCATCTATAATACCACCAACCAGAGATAATGATATAATAATTTCTCCACTCACCAACTATACTTAAACTTCCACACACACTGATATATATGCATATACAGTCAAGTATTCATATTGCTATCATCCTATATATTCCAAATTCCCTATTGTTTTGGCTTTCACTCAAGTTTGCATTACAACTTGACAAAATTATCTATGTTTACAATGCCATAATTTACTCAGATATGTTTCTCATGTTGGCTACCTAGGATGTATCTCACTGATTGTTATTTTTTAAATGTCACACTAACCATAAAATATATTATCATTAAATTAATTTGACCACATTAGAAGAATTCCATTTGTCATGTGATGTTAATGATAGATATAGAACTACTCTTCCATTTTCTATGTTACAATTGGTTATAAGGTAAATAGCTTTTGAATTAAAACAAAATATTTTAAAAATTCATGTTTCTTTAATCCCATCACCCTTAAATTTTGTAAGGAACATATTTTTTTTTGAGGTAGAACTAACATGGAATGAAATGCACAGATCATACGTGTACAATTGGATGAGTTCTGACATAAATGTAGGTATAATCACTCCATCCTAGAAAATTCCATTGTGATTTGTTACAATTATTCCACCCTTATAGGTAACTGATTTTTACAACATAGATTTGTCTATTCTTGAATAAAATTCATGAAAATGGAATCATTCAACAGTTGCTTTTTGTATCTGGCTTATAGCACTCAACATAATGTTTTATCCATGTTCTGAAGAAAAACAGTAATTAAATTATTTTTATTATTATGAAAAATTCTGCTATATGAATATAAAAGAATTTGTTTTCAGTTTGGGCCTATTACAAACAAAACTACTAGACACATTTCAGCATAAGTCTTTCTGTGGATATATTTTGAGTGCACACTTAGGAGTAGGTGTAGTTGGATAAGAAACTGCCAAACTGTTTTCCAAAGTTGTACAATTTTACACACTCACCAGCAATTTATAAGCACCTCAGTTTCTGCATAGCTTCACTAATATTTGGTTCTGTGAATACTTTTTAAAGATATTTATTTATTTATTTATTTGAGAGAGAAAGAGAGAGAGAGAGAGCCTGAGAACAGGAGAAAGGGCAGAGTGACAGGGAGAGAGAGTCAGGGAAGCAGACTCCCTGCTGAGTGTGGAGCCCGATGGAAGGCTTGATCCTAAGGACCCTGAGATCATGACCTGAGCAGAAACCAAGAGTTTGAGGCTGAACCAAGTGAGCCACCCAAGCTCTGTGAATACTTTTAATTGTTGATATTCCAGTGCCTTTGATTTGGTATTTCATTGTGCTTTTAATGTGTCTTTCCCCAAGGACTGTGATGATATTGAGCACATTTTCATGTACTTATTGGCGATTTGCATATTCTTTTGTAGTGTCTCTCAAGTCTTTTGCCCCCTTTTATAAGATTGTCTTTTTATTACTGTTTTATGGAGTTCTCTATGTATTTGGGATATAAGCCCATTATTTCTTCAGGCATTTTGGGGGTCATGCTCTCTCCCTCCTTTTTTGTGGGACGCTAATGTGAATATACATATAATATATATGTAAAATTGTGTGATATTGCTTCACAAAACACTGATGCTCAGCATATTTTTTCAATATTTCTACCATTTTCTTCAATTCAATAATTTCTATTAATCTGACCTCAAGTTCAACAACTCTGTCTTTCACATAATCAAATCTGCTGTAAGGTCCATTCACTTTTTTTTTTTTATTTCTCTTATTATCCTTGAAATATCTGCTTAGTTACTTTTTTCAAAATTCAAAATTTCTATGTTTCCATTAAGATACACAAACACACACACACACTTTTATTTCCATACACTTTTTTTTTCAATTTCATCTGTTTGATTACCATATAGTAAAATAATTTGGGGGGGATACAGTCTTACACATTTTAACATACATTAAGATCCACATATCCACCAAAACAATCAGACTACATAACAATTTCATCACCCCCAAAACTCACCTACGCTATCGCTCTATATCCACACCCTTCCCCACCCAAACTTGGTGGCCATAGTTTTCTCTTATTGAGATTGTCATATAACTGGAACTATATAGTATGTGTCTATTTGAGATTAGTTCCTTTCACTTAGCATTGTTTTCAAGATCCAGATATGCAACAATAGTTTTTTTCATCTTTGCTGCTGAACAGTATTCCACTGGATGAATGTACCATAGTTTGTCTAGCCATTCAACCTCTGAAGAACATTTGAGTTGTTTTCAGGTTTGGACAGTTATGAACCACTGCTATGAACATTTTGGGCTGATTTTGTCCTTAGCCCACACAGAGCCTTTACTCCAAGGTGTCATCCTTATTTCTAAGATGTGGGCATTTGGAATCTCAATAAATGCTTAGATCTTCCATGATTTCTTATACTTTTGTTGGTCTAGAACTCCATCATCTCCAAGCATTCATGAATTCTGGCATCTCTGTTCAGCTCTCTGTCTTGAAGGCAAATCCCCCCACTGGGCCTCATAAAGCCTTGATTTATACATATGTGGTCCAAATACCAGCCAAAGGCCATGGGAAGAATCCCCACTGAGACTTCTCTGGTCCTTGTCTTTGCTGCTTTCTCCTCTCCAGGACCATACCCTGAACATCCCATCTACTGAAGCAGCCCCAAACTCAGAACTCTGCATTCTCAACTCAACCAGACTATTGTCTTTTACTTGAGCTTCACTGCACAGTGCTAACATTCAAAAGTGCACCCAGAAAGAACATGGGGTGGAATTCATGTGTTTTCCCTGTCTCAATATTGTGGTCCCTTTTGTTCAATACATGCAAACAATTATATTTTGTTCAGCTTTATATTTGTTTACAATAGGAATACAAGTGTGATACCAGTCATTCCATCATGATTGGAAGCCATAAGATGAAGTATGCATTTTTATACTTTTTACAATTGGAATACCTTTGAGAGGTTACATGAGTAAGTAGTAGAGTTAGGATTTTAACAATGATGTACAGACTTCACAACTATTTTTTTTCTCCATTATATTACAGACTCTCCTAGTTGTTCCTATTTCTGCCACTTCCTAGAGCCTAGCACTCATTCAATTTATGTAAAGCTATTTACTTATTTTTTAATATCCCTAATTCCATTTCTTCCTTAATGTGTGGTAATTACAATACTCTATAGTAGAATTATTATTACTGAAAGATATAGCATCATCACCATTATTGTCAGGAAATTACTTCCTACTTTTTTATCTTATTTTTAAAATTCTCATTTTGTACCATGCCCTTATCTTTAATCCATGCAGTGCTTCTTATTAGAAGGGCCTAGAAAGCTCATAAAATTCCCAGAAAGCCAGGGTAACCATCACACAAAGCTTATTTTAAAACAAACAACCAAAAATTAGACTCCCAAAGCATTAAAGCACATTCACTTTTTCAGACATAAATAAATTACATCCTATTAAGTAGTAGAGAGAAAAAAATCTTTTATCTATTAACAATCACATGGGTCTATCTGCATATTTTGACCATGTTAACACTTAATTTGCTTCCTCTCCCCCAGCTATTTTAAATTGTCAGATTTAGTATGTTTAAATTCCATATTAATATTATTTTGCAAATCCTATAAGCCTGTACACTTTACTATTTTTTGAATTACTGTGATTCCTTGGCTTTTCAGGGCAGTGAGTTTCTGCTTGCTTAAGCCCTTCTCAGTGGGTCACCTGCTCTCTGGATGCAGCATTGCAAGCTATCAACCCTCTGGTTTTTCCAGTTATACCTCAGCCTGCTGACCATCGGTTCCTACCCTGAGTGAGTAAATCAAATGCAATTTTTTTTTTCTAATGGAGAAGAGGAGAGATAAAGGGCAATTAATATCCATTGATTCCAACTCTGTGCCAGGTTTCTAAGATGAATTTGCTTCTGTAAGTCTTCTCAGGAACACAATAAAGAAAGTTCATTCCTATGAGACTCAAATTCATGCAGCTGATAAGTGTTAAAGCTGATTTTAAACCTATGGCTGACTCTAAACCCAAAATGCTTTTCAATAGTGCTTGAGACCCCACTCCACATTAAGTTGAAAAAACACAAAAAAACAACACTTCTTCCATGGAAGTATGTAATTACACCACTTAGCAGAATAATTACAAATTATTTCACAGAAAGAACAATCAGAAGTTCCTTTGTGCCTTCATTCTGGAACCATTACATGCCTTCAATCTTTAAAATATGTTCAGTTTGTGGAAAACAAGATAGTTTCTCGGTTGCTTTTTACTTTACAGAAGTAAAGTTATTAGATTCATTTTGATATTCTCAGTGTTGTTTTCATTTATTAACCTCCATTGTGTTATATGCAGCCTGCTTTTCTAAAAGTTTCAAAATTATGTTTCAACACCATTCCAGTGCTCAATCTGTGATACTCCTAAAAATAAGAGTCCAGCATCTTGTTAATCAATGAACATTTTACATATAAAGGAATCCTAACAGTGAGATGTCTCAGCTTTCTTCCAAAAGATTATAATACTAGAAGGGCATTTTTACCCCTAACAAAATCCCATAGGGTGGTCCTAAATGTCACAACCACATTTCACTTGAAGGCTGGGCCCAGAGACATAGTTTGCATAGAGAACAACAAGAAAACAACAACAACAACAAATCCACATTGCTCGTGCAATAAATACTAGAAAGCAAGACAAGGATTTTAACTCTGATTTCAGCTTCTATTATAAGACTGGGAATTTAAATAAAGTAAATGTACATCAACAGCATAAATAGATGACGGGCCACCATTTTACTCAAGAAATAAATAACTTCTGATTGAAAATTTAAATCTCTGAATACCAACCTCTTAAAATCATATGTCATTAATAATTACCAAACAGGGGCACCTTGGTGGCTCAATCTGTTAGGTATCTATCTTCAGCTCAGGTCATGATCCCAGGGCCCGAGGACCGGAGCCTTACTTTGGGCTCTCTGCTTAGTGAGGAGTCTGCTTCTGCCTCTGCCCTTCCCCTCTGCTAGTACTTAAATAAATAAATAAATAAATAAATAAATAAATAAATAAATAAATACTTTTTAAAAAATTAGCAAGTGAAAAAGCACAAAAACAAGTGGATAGCACAATAAGCTATCAATTAGCAAAACTGAATCTGATTTTAAATGAATTTGGGGGAGTAAGTAGATGATAAACTACTTTATTCATGTGTTTTCTTTTGCCATGCAGTAGCTCAGGCCTGCTGAGTTTGCTGTATATAAGGCTTACTTTTGATTTAAACAGTTAACATTTCTCCGTTTAAACCAATAAAGTTGTGTGTAGCAAAACACTATAAAGTAAGATATGAAAACAACTTTCCCTTTATAAGATATTGATTTTTAAATAACTAATCAAGGTTTCAGGTTATCCCATGGGAGGATACAAGACGAAAGTGAAACTAGGATTAATAAAACTCTACACACAATTTCACTACTTTGAATTTGAGTTTTAAAGCGATGAATGAAATGACTCAGGAACAATGTTAGAAATTTAAGAGATAGCATGATAACAAATGAAGATTTATAGGGTTTTTTTTTCAATTTTTTCACAAAGGATTTTCAATTTAAATAGTAAAATAATTGTGTACTTGTGTTTAGGAATAAATCTATCAAATCTAGGTTTAGAGACACTCAAATTCTCTTCATGATATTTTAAGGTTACTTTGAGGCATGGGAAGCTCAGGTACAGCAAAATAAAGTTCATCTAGACCTAGTGACCCTGACAATGGCCAATTTAAAGGCTCTGGGAGCAAGTGAACCCCTGAATGAAGTTATACTTTATGTTTTGGTACTTCTTTTAAACTGTGGCTTGAGTAGGAACTGGCATGAAATATATGATTCCTCAAGAAGTCTTGAGGGCAAGCTGAATGGAGTCTTAGAGGCACAGCTACCTGCAAACCTAAGGATAATGGAGAATAAGAAATTAAAGTAGAGTTATATTATACACAGAACTGTGTGGCAATCCACCCAGAATGTCATTCCTTCAGTGTCAGAGCATTTAGCCTCTAAGGAAAAAAAAGGCACTACAGTATTTGGAGCATACAAAACAGTGTAGTAAAGAGTCTGATCTCTAGACTCATTGAAGGACTGCATTTATGGGTGGCTTATGTATGTTGTTACCCAGGCTCTCTCTGATATCACTTGCTGTTTTTACAAAATAGGCTACAGGAAGAAGGTCTTTGGATAGTCACTCAGACAGTCAGAGAAAATGGCAAAGCTGCTTGATTCCTCACAGTTACAGTATTTGTGACTTAGTATCGCAGGCTTGCCTCTTTACAAGTATACAGTTCCGATGGTAAAATATCTGTAACACAGAAAACTAAATGAAATTATCATAAGGCTTGTTCTTTTGCAAAATACAATTTATATTATTGCAATAGGTCAATATTTTTTTTTCTAAGCATCTACTACTTTGTTTTAGCAGGAAAGAATAGTCATTGAAATAACCTTTTTCCAAAATCTACTGTGTGCCAAAGGTTTTACATATATTTTTCAAGGATTCACAGATTCACCAATTGTTTTTCAAATAGCTTACTAGGTTACCATCCTTACAACAAAACTTCAAGGTACATATAACTAGCATCATCTTTGAAATGTGGAAATTGAGTCTGCAAGAAGTCAAGTAATTTGCCCAAATCAACAGAGATAAAATTGTCAGTTTTTAAATCTAGGATATTTGGTCCTGCCTTTTTAAGAAACGTAAACTTAAGGATTCCCTGATGCTTATGAGTGTGGCCTATTTGGAATATCACCTTTGGAAGAACTTTTCTATCCTCCCAAGTAGAATCAGTCTGATGTTATTTTACACCAACACGGAGAAGACTGTAAGAATAAAATAGATTTTAAAGCAAATTTGTAATTTTTGTGACATTTAACACAACGTGTCGGCTAGAATGGGCCATTCTTTATAGTTTGTGGAATAATGCAAAGAAAGACTACAAGAGAGAAAAAATCTATAGAAACTTTGTATACTTCCGATTAATCATCGATGAGAACTATGTAAGATCGTTTCCATTTCTGTCTTGCTGACCAGTAAGTTCAGAGCTAAATTTAATCAAGTAAAGTATATATTTCATCCCTGACTTCAATTATAATGACATCTGCCTTATCTAAATGGTCTAGAAGCTATTTTCATCTTCATTCTAACTTTGCCCATTTTTTTGAAAGCCATCACAAAATCTTTGACTATTTGTAAAAGTTAAATTGGTCCTCTGTTCTACCCATGGTAGAAAGAAGGAAAGTTGGAAGTCATGATGTTAACAAAGCAATACACAGAAAATTATCAGCTATTGGCTTGAGATAATCTCCACATATATTTGAATGTATAAACTATACCAGTGTGTGCCCTCTCTTAATCCATTATAGCAACTATTTTTCACACCCAAAATTTGTTTTTAAGATTAATGTTAACATTTGATTACAGTAGTGTGCTAAGCCCTCTGTTTCACTAACCAGTAGTATGACAATCCTAAATTGTTATAGATTACCTTTCATCTTAGTATGCTGATAACAAATTTGAACTTAGTTCTCTAATTAAACCTTAAAATTCTGGAAACTGTGATTGTTGAGTTATTTTTTCCAAGTTAACATGCCACTCGCGGTCATTGCACAGCTGTCGCAGACAAAGCTAAATGGCATTCCCTATCCAATTGTCGCTGCCTCTCACTTCCCCTTTACAGAGTTCACTTGTAAGCCCCCTCTGCTAATATGATTTCCACACAATGTAGTTTTAGACATAAAAAAATATTTAAAAATTTTAAGAATTTCCAGATTTCTACAAAAAAATATTGATTTATGGGACGCCTCGGTGGCTCAAGAGTTGAACGTTTGCCTTTGGCTCAGGTTGTGATCCAGGAGTCGCAGGATTGAGTCCCCATCAGGCTCTCTGCATAGAGCCTGCTTCTCCTCCCTCTTCCTATGTTTCTGCCTCTCTCTCTGTGTCTCATGAATAAATAAATAAAATCTTAAAAAAAAGACCTGATTTATGATTGCTGCTTTAAATGTATTTTTTTACTACATAATATTCTTTTACAGAGAAGCATGTTTTAAAAGCTCTTTAATCTTCACAAAGTAACAGTGTGCTCTGTTTTTATTGATTCAACACTAGTTTTGGGTTCTCTGGCAATTGCTTTGCTTAACATACTCTCCCATTGGCTACCATTCAATGCATATCAACTAATAATCCCATCAAACACAAGTTAATTTTGTGGTTAGGAACTCCTGGTTCATTCTTGAGTCATGGTCAATAGCAAGCATCTTAATGTGGCTGGAGTCTTACATGCTCCATATTTTCTCTGCCAGATGATACTTCCACATCAGTCAATAATAAACACCAATGTCCTATTTCTATCAACTAGATAATACCATCAGTTTAAAAAGAGAAATCTCTTTTTAAAAAGTATTATATAGAAGCATGTTATTAGAAAAGATGAATATTAACCTTACAGCCTCTAAAATAACTTAGTTTTTTTCTGTTATCCCAATATACTCTCTAACTACTTTGATACCATTTCTACAACAAGATGAAAACATACTTGCAAAACATTTTATCTAAGCCTGGTTTACAAAATGAAAATGAACTTCAGAAACTGTCAGGAGTTCCTATATTCGAGATTTAGGAGCATATGTCCGATCAATGCATTTATAAAAATTTATCATTTTGTAAAAAGATTTCTTCATGAAGCTACTTTTTTACATGGGTGTGTTTTGTAAATTCACTTCAAAATACAGGTTAAAATATTATGTTCTTTTGAGATATAGATTTATTTGAAAATGATTTGCCCGAAGACATCATTGCTAATGCTGAAAATACAGATGTTTAGTTGGAGCCAGTTTAAAGCTCAGGATAAAATCATTCAAAGGTTGTATATGACTGTTCAATTTCTTTTTAAACTGCAGTTGTTCTAGGACTAGTTGATCATCTAGAACTTTGATTCATGGCTGGTAAGATATCAGTTGGTAAAATGGCTTTGGAAGACTGTTTGGCATTATCTACTGAAGCCAACCATGTGAAGATCCCATGACCCAGCAATTTCACTTCCGAATACATACTCAACAGAAATGTGTGTCCTACTTACACATTTCAACAAAAGATATGAATTAGAGGGATACCTTGGTGGCTTGGGATACCTGGGTGGCTCAGCAGTTGAGTGTCTGCCTTTAGCCCAGGGCATGATTTTGAAGACCTGGGATCGAGTCCCACATCGGGCTCCCTGTATGGAGCCTGCTTCTCTCTCTACCTGTGTCTCTGCCTCTCTCTGTGTGTGTCTCTCATGAATGAATAAATACAATCTTTTAAAAAAATATGAATTAGAATGGCCTTCACAGTAATACTTGTAACAGTCTCAAGCTGGAAAAAATATAAATGTCCATCAACTGTAACACGAATAAATATATTCTGGTAGTGGATAAAATGGGACAGTTGTACACCAAATAAAGAGAAAAACAAGTGCCAAACATTTCCATATATGTAAAACACCCAAAAGAAATGTTGAGTAAAGGAAGCCAGACATAAAAGAGCATACACTGCATGACTGCATTCACATAAAGTTCTAAAAATGGGGGAATGTGCCTCTGTGTTGTTGGAACACAGAATATAGTTTAAATTTCTAAGAAGAAATGGGAGAGAAGAGTAGTGTGATGGGGGGGGACCATGACAGAGGCTTTTGGGTGCTGGACAATCAAGTCTATTTCTTAACCTGGGCAGTGGCTACATTAGTGAGTTTCAATTGGTCTCTGGACCTTGACTAGTATTCAATGTCTCCTTCTAGTATATTTTAAATACTTGTCTCCCTCAGTGATCATCTCTGAAGATCCATTAGTGTCTTCCATGTCTTACAATTCATTCTTGAGTGCTCTGAACCCTTGGTAACCATAAACTTCTCAAGCCAAGGTCACTGTACAGGTCCATTCTCATTTCTAATTGGAAAAAATAATATCAAGTAGTACTCAAATGGATCGCCTGTATTCCACTCTGCTCCTTCCGCTCCCCACTGTGTAACAACAGCCCTCTCTCACTCTTTTGATCAGTATCGATTACCTCTTGCAAGACGCAGCCTTATCCTCTCACATGCTGGTCACTGGATATTAAGAGTCCAATGTGCTTGGGTGGCACGAAGTTTATATATAGTTCAAGGAAACCACTGATGTGTTACTGGCAACCGTTCTCTCCTTTCCAGGACCAAGACCTTTAATCCTACAGGTTCTAGCATTATAGGGACACAAACATAATCCCAGAGAGGATTCTTAGGGAGAATGTCAAGTGGGGCCAGTACTTCTTCTACCTCTCAGTTTCTGTTTCATTAATTCTTCTTATTTTGCGAACAGTACCACAGAGAGGGAGCTGATTCAGGTATTGTGTCCTAAAAAATAAGGCCTCATTTTTGAAGAGTTCTGGCTCTGAGTTCACACTTCAGTTGTCCTTTCAGCAGACCACCCAATTGCTTTATAGAGCTAGCAGCTTCTGGTTAGTTTTGTATATGACACAACCACTGTATCCCAAAGTCATTGGTTCATGCGTGCACCGACCAGTGAGTCCCCTGGTCAGATGCTGTGTTGTGTGAGAATCCACGCCTATGGACCAGGCACTCTTTTAACCGCTATAAGGAACCATAAGCTTCTGGCAAGTGATACTGACTAGGGCTCAACAGGCAGGAAAAAAACAAAACCTAATAGGTGTCTATCTTTGGCTGCTGGCTCTTCTGGGACAGAAGAGGCTCATGTAGTCCACCTGCCACCAAGAAGCCTATCAGCCTTCTCCAGGAATAGTACTTTATCAGCGTTAGTCTCTGTTGCTGGTAGACTGAACATTCAAAGGTGACATCACCTAGGTCAGCCTCAGTAAATGAGGAACCATGGCACCATATCTGCAACTGGCCACTCCATTCTTTTTGATCATTGTGCTAGTTCTGAGGTGGCTGTTGATGAAGGATCAATACTTATTGGTTCAGTGCCTCATCTCCGATGGATACTTTTGGAGGACATAGATATATGATACAAAAATCTTCACACTTTGGACACATGTTCATTCACGTGACTTTACCTGAGACCTTGATTCTAAAATCCCAATCTTTTTCTTTCCACTGATTTCAGGCAGCTAGCTAATTTCTTTGCCACTGCCCAGAAAATTATAGACATTCTCATCTCAGGCCACCTTTCCTTTCACAAAAGTAGATGCCCAGGTGCATCAAATATAGCTTTGCTCATCAGAAAGGTCTTTTTCTCTCCCCTTCTCTGAAGGCCATTTCCAAATGTGCCTGTAATGCAACCACTATCCAGTTTTGGCTTATGTCAGTTTATCAGGCTGACCCATCCTGCAACAAAAGTTTGGGCTTTTCTTTCCTCTTGTCGGATTGGTCTTATAGAACTTTCCATATAACCATAGGCATGTGCTGGCCAAGCACAGTTGAAACTATGGTGAGTGACATGGGAAGTTTTGGGCTATTGGCTCTACTCCTTCCCTCTGTTCTCACACAGTCTTGATCCAAATCTGTCACGTCCCTATTATAGTAAATGGTGGCTGAGTGTGTCCAACTTTTGGAAAGTTCAAAAGCAGCCCACTTAAAACAGCAATTTCTAGATGCATTATCATTCAATGCCCTGTGGTCAGTATGATATCAGAAGCTCTTTTTTGAAACATGTATCGTTCTTTGCTCCAGATGGCTTGATCTTTCTTTAGAACCTCAACTTGGACTTTCTATAAACTCCATACCACTGGTGCCTCCAATAGCATGGGATCCTCTGGATCATATGGTCCCAAAAGGAAAATAGATCCACAGCCTGGATCTGCTACAGGTCCCTTTCCTGCTTCAAGCTATATTCAGACTTGGCAGTCCTCTAAATTCTTCAGGATATGGGCCAGAAAGGAATTTCTAGGTATGGATGGGTTGCCTTCATACCCAAAAAGGATGACTAGCCACTGAGCTTTTTTATGTGGTAGGGGATTCAAGATGCCATAGTTGTTGTGTTTTTTTTTTTACTTTTGAAAGTAAAGTGTTTCTAAAATGTTTCTGATTCCTGGGCGCCCTGAATCTTCACATATTTATCTCCTGCTTTCTGAACAGCATGAATCTCACCATCAAGCTGGCATCTTGGCCATTAAGGTATTAGCCATTTCTTGCTTGTCCTGTCCAATCAGGATGGTGTTATCAGTATTATGCATCAAAGTGATATTCTTCAAGATATCCAGAAGGGCATGGTCTCTTTGGACTATATTATGACAGAGTGTGGATAATTAACATGATCCTGGGATAAACCTACAGTAATTATTGATGTTCTTTTCATAATCCATTCCTGTACCTACTAATGAGTCCCTTGGTTATATACTATGCTGTGTGAGAATCCATACCTGTGGATCAGGCATTCTTTAATAGCCTTAAAAAATCATAGGCCTCCAGAAGGTGGTACTGACTGAGGTTCATCAGGCCCATGTGAATATAATCTGGTTTTGAATCTCTTTTCATATTAGAATGGAAAATAATGCATTCCCCAAATCATTGTTTGCATACTAAGTATCTGAAGCCTTAATAATTGTCTTTAATAGCATCACTATATCCTATAAAACAGCTGCAACTGTGACCACTACTTGGTTAAGCTTGTGGTAGTTTATACTTATCCTTAAAGCTCCATCTGGTTTCAGCAGAGGCCAGAACGGTCAATTAAATGGAAGTATCTTTTAGGATAAGGTGGCCCTAACATCCACTCTTCATCCTAGGATGCAATACTGAGTATTTTTGTTTATTTGGTCTTTGTTTTTGTTTTGTTGTTTCATTTTGTCTTGCTTTTTTACTATCTTGGCTGAGGTCAAAGACCATTTGCAGAAACTTCTACTTGACTTTTCCCAATTCAATAGCTCTTACCCCATGGGCCTAATGTGTTTCATTCTAATTGCAAAATGTATCTATCCCAATTATGCTTTGGGGGACCAGAAGAAAACCAGCAGATGGGTCTAGAAACACAGAAGAATCACAGTAAGATGGATGTTAAGTCAGGATTCCACTTATTACTTACATCCTGTAAGTCCTTACTTTAATAGGGAATTCATTAAGAGGTTTTGGGTGTCCAGATTTCAATGTCAACTCAAACCCTGTGTCTAATAGGCCCCAATATATCTGGATGTCCTTGTTTCTCAGGATACAGTTACCTGAGTAAATAGCCAGAGGTCTTTTCGGAGAAGGTTTTAGGGAATCATTATGGTCTATACTTGCTGTTATGCTGCAGGGTCACTCTTCACTTATTGAGCCCAAATCAGAAAATTGGCTCAGATCCAGGAGCTGAACAAAGGATCATGACTTTTTATGGGATGACTGTCCTTAGCCCCACGATTCTCCATTATTGCCTTCTTCTGATTACAGATAATACATACCACTCTCCTTGGCTGTCTATCTTTTTGTCCCCTAGGAAGACCAGGGCCTATTAACCACCTTAAAGATCAAGCCCGCTTAACTGCCCTTCCACCTTGCCACTATAGTAACTATGGCTTTCTGACTCTCTGCCAGTTAAACACTACCTGGATTTTATTACTTTGGGGGCCTCATCATTCCCATGGCCATGAACAAATTCAACAGTAAGAATGCCTAAGATCAATTTTCTCCTCATTTTAGAATTTAAATCTCTAAACTATAGTTGAGAACTTACCTGCCAAGCTCTAGACTACATACCTAGTCCGTTTTGTAGGTAGTTGTGGCATTTGTGGCCAATGACACATGAATAAATGTATTGGATTATACTTCTAGGTGGCACTAGAAAGCATGAGATCATGCACTTGCCATTCCTTTCCCTCTTCTGGACATCAGCTGGACATATCAAACATAGTGGCCTATCATTGTGAATGAGGTAATGCTGGAGCAATGAGAATTTTCCTGGAGAATCTCAAGGAATGGGGACATCAATTTGCCAACTCAACAGTCCCTAAGGAGAAAAGACATCAAAATCACATAAAGCAAGATATCTGCATGATAGATAATTTTTAAGCTATCCATTATATAGAATATAGGAATAAGAGGAAAATAAGGTATGAAGAACAATTTGTTCTCACTAAACAAAAAAATAAGACATTCCAAAAATGCTTTAGGAAGAAGATTCCTTCATGTTTTGACACTAAGCCTGCTAAAATCTTAACAAAAATTCTTGCACATTTGATTGACACAAACTGGCAATTATTTTAGTACCTGAAAAAGAAAGAATTTTGGAGATTTAAGAAACTTACCAATACTAGGTTCAAAGTTCCTTTTGAAAAACAAGCTACCAAAATAATCTTTTATTCTTTATGATATTTTTCCAAATACATAGAATCTGTGATAGTATTAAATGCATCTCTTTCAGTCTGGTCAATCAGCCATTTGAATATAGAGAAACACCAGATGATTCTTTAAAAATATTTAACAGCATATGAATTCATTATGAATTTGACAATGCTTTTTTTTTTTCGCCAGCTGGCCAAAAAATTTCTGGGTTTCACATTGATAACAACATGATGATTCTGATAGAAGAAATATTTACAGAATAGAAGTTAACACCCTACAGCTGAATGTTCATAGACTGATATAGTCCTGTGTGATATAAATGAACTACTGACCATTATCTGGGAAACAGTTGACTGCATTCTTTTTCAGCCAAAGACAGACTCCTAACACACAACAGATTTTGTTATCGCCATGCTATGCTTTTATTATATAATAAGTCCTAACGGGATAAAACAGCAGCAATCCCCAGCTTAAAAACAGATTCTGGAGCAAAAGAATGTCTTGTGCTGTACTTAGCTTACAATAATACTGAAGTGGATGGGGTTTTGTTTGGAGAGAACACAGTTTACTTCCCGGGAACTACAAATAAACTTGATAAACATTGACAATGTATGTATTTCTCACCTAATAATCTCTATAACATTCTACACTACAGCAGGTGCTAAAATTAACATCAATGACAATGAAGGCTGAGACACCAATAGAAGCTTAGAGAAAACTGAATTATCTTTAAGCCAATTTCCTTCCATTTCCATATTGCCAGATCTGTGTCTTCTGGTGGTTGTATAAATAAACTAACATTTTTCTTAAGGTATTGTGCAGAGCAAAAATATCAGAAATAAATGGAATGACAATCTCAAATTTTCTTCTAAAATATTCAGTGAGCATCTTTTATCTATCGGCGTAAAAGGTGGAATTCATGGGATTGTTTCAATGAAACTATCATCACCATTGACAAAATCTTCTGATCTAGGAGATAAAGATGAAATGCCTTTATCTAGTTATTTACTCATGTTGAGAAATGAAAATTTCAAAAGCTATTGGGAATAACTCCATCACAAGTACCTTATATGAGCAAAGGTAGAAAAAAAAAATCCTAGTCTTTGAAAGTGAGTATCCATTCAATATCACAAAGATGCAGTATGGTACTGCCTGCCTGAACAGCATAGTACCTGGCAGTAAAGAAGGAATTGTTTCAGTTCTTTAAGGTCAAGCTTTATAAAACTGATGACCTATATTTTTACTATTTAAGTTAAAATCATGTAAAAAATAAGTAATATTTACATATAAATCCAATTATTCTACAACAGTGACACTCAGCTTTGGCCGATTAGTACCCTTTACACAGGTCCATTCAGTCAAATGTGAGTGCTCTGCATCACACAAGTTAAATAAAATAAAGTAAATCAGAGAAGGAGTCTAGAAAATGACAGAGGGTAGGACAGAGGGTGCCATGTTAAGAAGAGTAGTCAGGGTAGGCCTCAAAGAAAAAGGAAATCCAATGGAGGAATATCACTGAGGAAGGGTACTAAAAAGTATATTCTAGGAACAGCAACCAGGCCAGTATGACTGGAGTAGAGTGAGCAAGGGGTAGAGAGGTAGGAGATGAGGTCTGAGAGAAAAGGCTAGAAATATAAGCCTTACTGGTTTATATTAAGGACTTAGCAATTTTTCTAAGTGAGATAGAAACCATTGTCTTGTTTTGAGCTGAGCAACAATAGGAATTGATTTGTGCTGTTAAAGGATCACTCTTCTAAATGACTTGATGAGAGAGTACAGTATATAAGCTTAGAAGCAGAAAAGAAATGCAGACAAGGCATGGTGGTGGCTTGAAGCAAGTGGCAGCAGCGAAGACAAAATGAGATGTGGCCAGGTTCTGACGTATTCTGAGGGAAGAGGTAATAATATTTCTACATGGAGATGATGTCTTGTGAAAGCAGAATAACAATCACGACTCCAAGAATTTATATTTTGTAAGATGAATGGAGTTATTATTTACTGAGATGAAAAAGCAAGTTTTGGAGGAAGATACAAACTTTGGTTTAGAACATTTTTATTATTCATTTTTTTAAAGATTTTATTTATTCATTCATCAGAGACATAGAGAGAGAGGCAGAGACACAGGCAGAGGAAGAAGCAGGCTCCATGCAGGGAGCCCGACGTGGGATTCGATCCCGGGTCTCCAGGATCACACCCTGGGCTGAAGGCAGTGTTAAACCGCTGAGCCATCCAGAGATCCCCTATTCATGGTTTTTATTGAAGTTCGATTTGCCAACATATAGTATAACACCCAGTGCTCATCCCCTCAAGGGCCCTCCTTAGTGCCCATCACCCAGAGGACTTTTTAACTTTGAGATAGATATTAGACATCCAAGTGCAAAGTAGGGAAGGTGCATGTGGGATTTAGAGACAAATTTAGGATAATAATAGTATTGAAAGATATTAAGGTATGAATGATATTTTAGGCCTTGAAACTGGGTAAGATCATCAAGTATAGAGGAAAAAATATCCCATTTCCTTTTATGTACTTTCAATTCCTTGGCTTCTTCCTCAATTTACTTAAAAGAAAATCCCAATTCCTGGTTAAATTCAATCATCTGCTACAAGCCTAAATTTGTGCAGCTGAAGGTAAGGGGTAAAAAAGCACTTTTAATCAAGGATCACACAAATAAGAAAGACTTTTTCTTAAGGTTTTATTTATTTATTCATGAGAGACACAGAAAGAGGCATAGACATAGGCAGAGGGAGAAGCAGGCTCCATGCTGGGAGCCTGATGTGGGACTCAATCCCGGATCGAGGATCACACCCTGAGCCGAAGGCATAGCTCAACTGCTAAGCCACCGAGACATCTCCTAAAATAAGAAAGTTTTAATCTCGCCTGGAAGTTCTAATACACTCCATACTCAATTCACTGAGTATTGTATTAAAATATAAATGACAGTTGTATTTATTATATTTTCTCATCTTCTTTTTTTTTTTTTTTTTTTATATATTTTCTCATCTTCAATATGCCTTCTCCTTATTGACTCTCAGATATTATGTTAGTCAAAGTTTTGCAGAAAAATAGAACTAATGGAAAATAGATGAATAAGTGATAGAGAAAGATAGAGAGAGAGAGAGATAAAATAGATAGAATTGTAAATATATATTTATTTACTGTGACAAATTGGGTCACATGATTATGGAAGCTAAGACCCAGGATTTGCCACCTGCAAGCTGGAGACCTAGGAAAACTGGTGGTGTAATTCAGTCCAAGTCAATCCAAATCAGAAAGTGGTATAATTCAATCCAGGATAAACTATGGTTTAAGTCCCCATCAGGGGCCCAGGGTAGATGAGATGAGATGTTCCAATTCACACAGGCAGGAAGCAAAAAAAAAAAGGTCAAATTCCTCCTGCCCCTTCCTTTTATTCTACCCAGGCCCTCAGGGGATTGGATTATGCCTACCAATATTGGGAGGCCAAGCTACTAAATCCACCAATTAAAATGCCAATCTTACCCAGAATGCCCCCCAGACACAGCCAGAAATATTTAATCCGGGTACCTTGTGGCCAGTCAAGTCAACACACAAAATTAACAATCACAGATTTTGACCTTGTAGCTTATTTGCCTAATAAAAGAGACACGAGAAGAGACTACTTAATCATGTTTTCTCTAGACCTACCTACCAACTGTGCCTGTATTTATATTCTCTGTTCATCCTCCTTTGTCAATGAGTGGAATCTTCCAACTTCTCTTCAAGACCAAAATTCATGCTTGCATGTCTACAGAATCACTCCAACCAACACAGAATCTTAGCAATAATCATAAATCCCCAGGCTCCAGACACTTTGTAGCTACTTTGGAATAGTCCTTAACACTTTAATAAAAGGATTCCGAGATTATTGGTCTGTATGTCTTTCCAAATTCCTCATCTCCAATTCTCTCTTTGACCCATATCATTCAGGCAGAAGTCTGTTTCTTACTCTCCATTAGATGATGTCACTCGTAGCTCCTCTTGCCAACATCACCAGATTCTTCAGTTGTACCATAAGGAGGGTGCCTTCTCCTACCTTACTGTATTGCATCTCTCAGCAGTGTTTGACTCCAACTCCCTATTTTCTTTTTGAAACCCCGCTTCTCTTGGATCCTAGGATACAAAACAAACTATCTGAGAGGTCAGACAGAAGGATGGAGAGATAAAATACCATGCACTAAGTGCCATATTTCAAATTTGCAGGGACAAGGAAGTGACAAATTCCAGAGGGCATAAAGAGGAGGGATTACAAATGAGGTGTGTTTTTTGCTGGATTTAGAAAAAATGAGCTATCTATATGTTAGCATGAGCAACACAAAGTATTTACCCTAGGAACTCTATATATGTATACGTATATTCAATATCAACTATCAAGTGATATCAAGCTTACCTTATAACTAAAACTTTGTATTAAAGAGAAGATAGTTTTTTTTTTTTTTTGGAGAAAAATCTGAAAATACTTATTCATTTTAAAACATGAATAATCAATGCTCCAGCAATTTTACCACTGGAAATTTATTCTATAGAAACTCTTGTTCATTTGCAAAAGAAGACAGGATTGTACTAGAACATAAGCTCCAGAATGGGTAATTCATTTTCTTTTTTTTTTAACATATATGTAACCCTTTTATTATGTACAGACATTGTTTTAAAATTTAAGTTTGTACATATGAATATTGTAAGCACAAATGGATTAATGATTGTATGATTTTTAAAGATTTTAAGAGAACATAGTGTAAAAACATTGGTCTTCCACATTTTATCCAATTATGTATATTATACCAAGAAAGACATATTTATGGGTCTTATTTCTTTTTTTTTTTTTTTTACATTTCTTAGACTTTTTTTTCCCCTCTTTTTTTTTTATTGGTGTTCAATTTACCAACATACAGAATAACCCCCAGTGCCTGTCACCCAATCACTCCCACCCCCCCTCCCCTTCTACCACCCCTAGTTCGTTTCCCAGAGTTAGCAGTCTTTACGTTCTGTCTCCTTTTCTGATATTTCCCACACGTTTCTTCTCCCTTCCCTTATATTCCCTTTCACTATTATTTATATTCCCCAAATGAATGAGAACATATAACGTTTGTCCTTCTCCGACTGACTTACTTCACTCAGCATAATACCCTCCAGTTCCATCCACGTTGAAGCAAATGGTGGGTATTTGTCATTTCTAATAGCTGAGTAATATTCCATTGTATACATAAACCACATCTTCTTTATCCATTCATCTTTCGATGGACACCGAGGCTCCTTCCACAGTTTGGTCATTGTGGCCATTGCTGCTAGAAACATCGGGGTGCAGGTGTCCCGGCGTTTCATTGCATCTGTATCTTTGGGGTAAATCCCCAACAGTGCAATTGCTGGGTCGTAGGGCAGGTCTATTTTTAACTCTTTGAGGAACCTCCACACAGTTTTCCAGAGTGGCTGCACCAGTTCACATTCCCACCAACAGTGTAAGAGGGTTCCCTTTTCTCTGCATCCTCTCCAACATTTGTGGTTTCCTGCCTTGTTAATTTTCCCCATTCTCACTGGTGTGAGGTGGGATCTCATTGTGGTTTTGATTTGTATTTCCCTGATGGCAAGTGATGCAAAGCATTTTCTCACATGCATGTTGGCCATGTCTATGTCTTCCTCTGTGAGATTTCTGTTCATGTCTTTTGCCCATTTCATGATTGGATTGTTTGTTTCTTTGGTGTTGAGTTTAATAAGTTCTTTATAGATCTTGGAAGCTAGCCCTTTATCTGATATGTCATTTGCAAATATCTTCTCCCATTCTGTAGGTTGTCTTTGAGTTTTGTTGACTGTATCCTTTGCTGTGCAAAAGCTTCTTATCTTGATGAAGTCCCAATAGTTCATTTTTGCTTTTGTTTCTTTTGCCTTCGTGGATGTATCTTGCAAGAAGTTACTGTGGCCGAGTTCAAAAAGGGTGTTGCCTGTGTTCTCCTCTAGGATTTTGATGGAATCTTGTCTCACATTTAGATCTTTCATCCATTTTGAGTTTATCTTTGTGTATGGTGAAAGAGAGTGGTCTAGTTTCATTCTTCTGCATGTGGATGTCCAATTTTCCCAGCACCATTTATTGAAGAGACTGTCTTTCTTCCAATGGATAGTCTTTCCTCCTTTATCGAATATTAGTTGACCATAAAGTTCAGGGTCCACTTCTGGATTCTCTATTCTGTTCCACTGATCTATGTGTCTGTTTTTGTGCCAGTACCACACTGTCTTGATGACCACAGCTTTGTAGTACAACCTGAAATCTGGCTTTGTGATGCCCCCAGATATGGTTTTCTGTTTTTTTTGAAGGCAACAGGGAAACCTATGGTGATGAACCATAGAATAGTTGAATGTGTTTGTTTATGCTAAAAAAGTAGATGTAAAGGTTTTGTATGTATTGTTCTCACTTGTTCAAAGTGAAAAAAAAAAAAAAAAACTTTTTTTTGTCCCAAAACAGAGTATTCCTGGAAAACAAAGGCTATCTCCTGTCCACCTGTCCATATCCACAGTACAGTGGTCAATAAATGACAGCTGGATAAAATTGTATTAATTAACACTAATAAGCAACTTATGTAGTCAAAAAGTATTACTGTCCCCATTTTGCAATAAGGAAACAAAAAATTAGGTAAACTTCCCAAGGTCACCCAACTAATGTGAATAAATATCTTTCTAATACACCTCTACTTTAGTTTCGAGTGTCTTTTCAGCTATTCGTAAGACACCAATATTTATAATTTTTCTTCATCAGGAAACATAAATACATAACTTCCTCAGTGTTAAAATTGGGACACAGAGTCTCAAGATGAATAAGAAAAAAAAAATCCTGTGGAGAATTTTACCTAGAAAACTAGGTTTTAGGCTCAAAGTTGCCAGCCAACTTGCATCAGCATAATTTTAAGGAACAAAATAACCTTTATTAAAATGTTCTTATTTGGGAAAAAAAAGAATCTCTTTTCAGAAAACAAAACAAGGTCAAAATTGAAAACTTCTAGAAACATGAGCTTTATAAGCTAAGCAAACAGAGCAATTCTTTTCATAAATATCAGAACACAGAACACCAAACCCAGGTCCTAATTTTAAAGTTGCTACTCTATTCATTCCATTTTCAAAATTTCCTTTGAAATTATATGAGTATGAAGAGTTGATTGAGTATAAGAAATGAAAGTCAACACAGCCATTAGTATTTGACATTTGCAGATTTGCAGCCACCCGAGATCTCCATGTAAATATTTATGAGAAAAGTCAGTCTCCCTGGCTTTTATGACATGCACTTTTATTTACTAAATCTCAGCTCTGGTTCTGAATTCCCATCTTGAGGACAAACCCATTGGCTCCACCCGAGTTAGCAAGTCTTTTGAACGAGTCCATAAACATTGCACACTATTGCACCCAGTTATCTTTATGAAAATCTTTCAAGCTATGATGGCCTTTGGCTCATCCTTTTATCTCAGATGACAAAACTGAGGCACAAAATGAACAAAAACCCAAGTGGTAAAACAGCCCGATGAAATTCAGGATTTCTGTCCTCCAGAGGTGAGGCTCACTTAACACGTTACCTTTCATCAAGGAGATCCATGGAAACAGAAAATAGATTTTAAATAAATGTATTAAATCAGTTAAAAAAATAACCAGAGGCATACCTATTCATCTGGATGTGTGAAGAACATTAAACACAAAAAAAAATTTAAAAATCACTTTAATTATCAACCTCAAAATGAAAAAAGGTAAATGCCTGAGGAAAGCCCCAAGTTTTGCTTTCCACCAATTAGCTGTATACTTCACTCAAATATTTTGCATTTTCTCAACCTAGTGTGCCAGTTGTCTCTTGAAATATTCAAATCCTCTTTCCTCTTAGCACTGATTTATGTATGCCATTATAAAAAGTTGTAATTACATTCCATTTTTAAAAGGAGTTTGTATGGGGTGCCTGGGTGGCTCAGTTGGTTAAACGCCCGATTCTGGATTTCAGCTCAGGTCATGATCTCAGGGTCCTGGAATTGAGCCCTATGTCAAGTTACACACTCAGCAGCGAGTCTGCTTGAGATTCTCTCTCCCTCTCCCCCACTCCTGCCCTGCCACCTCCCATGAGGTCTCTCTCTCTCCTCTCTGTTGCTCTCTCTCTCTCTCTCTCTCTCTCATCAATCAATCAATCAATCAATCAATCTTTAAACAAAAATTTTAAAGTAGTTTGTATATAACTTTTTCTTCTGGGTACTTGAACTGTATATCTCTTCATATGGACCATAACTTCTCTTTTTTTTTTTATAAGCCTTTAGAATGTTACACACAGTAAATGAAAAAAAATACCGTAAGTCTTGATTACATAGAGAAGTAGAAATATTGAGACATACACTTTTTGTAAGCATTTTTGACCATACACCTCTGTCCTGTAACGTTCTTAGTGGAAGATTTAGGAGATGAGATCAGTTCTGTCAGTTACATAGATGGTGTGTTTTACAAACCCAAGCCTGCCTCTCTGTCTCTACCATCATTACCTTAGTTCCAGGCTTTGACTTTTTCTATTTAGATAATTGCAAAGCCTCTAAGATGGATTGCCTTTTCCAAAGATGGCTGCAAGATCTCCCATCTCACATATGCTCTTGTAGAAACTTGCTGCTTACTCATCAACAGGGGCACACCATCTCCCCTTCACTTGAATCTGTGTGGTTTTTTGACTCGCTTATAAGCAGTAGAATGCTGCAGAGAAACTCTATGTGGCTTCCAAAGCTGGATCATAAAGTGTGACTCAACTTCTACTTGTCTGCTAAAACATTTACACCACACTTGGCACCCTGAGCCACCCTGTTAGAAGTCTAACTACCCTCAGGCAGCCATGCTGCAAGGAAGTGGAGCCCTGTGCAGCAGTCACAAAGAGATGCTCCAGTCTGCAGTCTTAGTCTTCTATTCCTTGTCATCCAGGGACTGGCCACGTGAATCAATGAGCTCTCATGTGATCTCAGCATCCTGCCATCAATTCACCCAATACACCTGCAGCTTTCAAATCTGAAGGTCTAGACA
The DNA here is from genome assembly GCF_011100685.1 of Canis lupus familiaris. Classification (NCBI taxonomy): domain Eukaryota; kingdom Metazoa; phylum Chordata; class Mammalia; order Carnivora; family Canidae; genus Canis; species Canis lupus. The sequence continues at coordinate 83,768,846 of NC_049224.1, forward strand.
TCATGGACTATGAATAAGCTATCCCTGTTGTACTCTTTCTATATTCCTGACCCACAGAATCCATGAATATTTTAGGATACTGTGTTTTTTATTTTGTTTTGTTTTAAGATTTTATTTATTTATGAGAGAGAGAGAGAGAGAGAGAGAGGCAGAGACACAAGCAGAGGGAGAAGCAGGCTCCATGCAAGGAGCCTGATGTGGAACTTGAACATGATCCAGGATCATGCCCTGAGCCAAAGGCAGGTGCTCAACTACTGAGCCACACAGATATCCCAGGATACTGTGTTTGAGGGAAATTGGTTATGTAGCAATAGCAACTGGAACAGCTTCATCACAGTATTCATGGACTGAATGTTTGTGTTGCCTCAAAATTCATATGTGAAAAGCCTAACCCCCAATGTGATGGTATTAGGAGGTGGATACGCAAGAGGCTATTAGATCATAAGGGCAGAGTTTTCATGAATTCTAGGATCTCTTACTAAAGAGACCGCAGAGAGCTCTCCCACTTGCTTTTCACCATGTGAAGATACAAAAAGAATTTGGTAGCCTAAAGCTAAAAGAGAGGTCTCGCCAGACCCTGACCATGCTGGAGCATCCTGATCTTGGACCTCCACCCTCTAGAAATTTGAAAAATAAATTCCTGTTGTTTATAAGGCAGCCAGTGTAGAGTAATTTGTTATAGCCCTTCAAACTCAGATATAGGAGGTCCTACCTCTGATCTGATATCCCTGTGACTTATTTCCCACAAGGCTGCTGGTATCACCCTTCAACAGTGAAAACTTGACCATGCTATTATCTGTATGACTCTCTTCTATCAGCTCCTCATTGTTTGTCACTATAAAGTCTTTGTCTTTACCTTCACCTGGATCCTCAACATGGAGCAAGAATCCTTTAATTCTTCCCTGGTCAATGAACTCCCTCATTGCCCCAGGGTTATTCTAAATATTCATCATCATCAAGTCACTATTCCCATAACTATCAGCATATTATATTCCATTTACCTCATCAAGAAAGCTAATGAGGGAAGCCTTGGTGGCTTAGCAGTCTTCTTAGTCGTCTTCAGCCCAGGGCCTGATCCTGGAGACCCAGGATCGAGTCCCATGTCGAGCTCCCTGCATGGAGCCTGCTTCTCCTTCTCCCTCTGCCTGTGACTCTGCCTCTCTCTCTCTCTCTGTCTGTCTCTCATGAATAAATAAATAAAATCTTTAAAAAAATAGAAAAGATGTTTAAAAAAAGAAAGAAAGAAGAAAGAAAGAAAGAAAGAAAGAAAGAAAGAAAGAAAGAAAGAAAGAAAGAAGAAAGAAAGAAAGAAAGAAAGAAAGAAAGAAGAAAGAAAGAAAGAAAACCAGAACGCAGCACGAAATCCCTCCAAACCCCCCCCAACCCCCTCGCATCACGACGACCTCCACCCTCCCATACCTACCTCCCCCTCAGCACAAAACCATCCAGACCTACCTCCAACTCCACTCCAACCTCCCGCACTCCCAAACACCAAATAAAAAGAAAACGCACGCACTAATACATTCAGGGAATCACTTCAACTGCCAATCCCCCATGCAAATTTAGTTGCATATACACATATCTTTATTCCTTTCCTGACTCAGATAAGCAGTTTATTTCCTCTGCCCAATGCAGATTAATGAAACTTATGCCATTGATCCCATTTTCTACCATTACTCCGGAAAGTTGTTCCAACAGTTACCTATTCTATTGGCAAAACCTTCTAACTCTCCCCAACTCTTGGCCCTCTGTCTGAATACTCATATTTCTTTCATCCTTAAAAAAAGGGGGGGGGGGGAGAAAGAAAAGTCCTCCTCATAACAAAATAGAGAGACTAGAAATAAACTCATGTTTATATGGTCAATTAATCTATGACAAAGGAGGAAATGATATGCAATGGGGAAAAGACCATCTCTTCAACAAATGGTGTTGAGAAAACTGGACAGCTTTCCTATAATATGCACAAAAATAAATAAAAAATGGATTAAAAATCTAAATGTGAGAAGTGAACCCATAAAATTCCTAGAAGACAGTAGAGGCAGTTATTTCTCTGATATCAGACACAGCAACATTTTTCTAGATGTGTCTCCTCAGGCAAGGGAAATAAATGCAAAATCAAACTATTGGGACTGCTCCAAAATAAAAGCTTTTGCACAGTGAAGGAAACAACCAAGAAAACAAAGAGGCAACCTACTGAATGGGAGAAGATATCTGGAAATGATACATATGATAAGGGATCATATCCAAAATATATAAAGAATATATACAACTCAAAGCCTTCCAAAAACAAATAATCTATCTTAAAAATGGGCAGAGGAACTGAATAACATTTTTCCAAAAAAGAGATACAGATAGCCTACAGACATATGAAAAGAGCTCAACATCACTAATCATCAGGGAAATGTAAATATAAACCCCAATAAGATATTACTTTTCACCTGCCTAGAATGGCTAAAATAAAAAAACACCTGAAGTAACAAGTGTAAGTGAGGATGTGGAGGAAAAAGAATCCTCATACACTGCTTGCAGGAATGCAAATTGCTGCAGCCACTGTGGAAAACAATATGGAGGTTCCTCAAAACATTAAAAATAAAACTGCTATATGATCCAGTCATTCCAATACTGGATATTTACCCACAAAAAAGGAAAACACTAGGGATCCCTGGGTGGCGCAGCGGTTTGGCGCCTGCCTTTGGCCCAGGGCGCGATCCTGGAGACCCGGGATCGAATCCCACATCAGGCTCCCGGTGCATGGAGCCTGCTTCTCCCTCTGCCTGTGTCTCTGCCTCTCTCTCTCTCTGTGACTATCATAAATAAATAAAAAAAAAATAAAAAAAAAAAAAAAGGAAAACACTAATTTGGGAAAACATATGCACCCTTCTGTTTATCATAGTATTATCTATAATAGCCAAGATGTGAAAGAAACCCAAGTTTCCATCAATAGATAAATGGATAAAGATGTTGTAGTATGTGTATACAATGGAATATTACTCAGCCATAAAAAAGAATGAGATTTCACCACTCGCAACAACATGGATGGACCTAGAGGGTATGTTGTTAAGTGAAATAACTCAGAAAAGACAAATCCACATATTCCACTCATTTGTGGAATTTGAGGAACAAAGTAAACAAAAGAATAAAAGAGACAAACAAAAATAGACTCTTAAATACAGAGAACAAACTTGTGGTTGCCAGAGTGGGGAGGGGTTAGGTGACATAAAGGGGATTAAGAATATATTTATCTTGACGAGCACTGAGTAATGTATAGAACTGTTGAATCATTATATTGTATACCTGAAACTAATATAGCATTATGTTAATTAAAACTTCAATGGAAAAACAAAGTCCTTCCTTAAAATAAAAAACAAAAAGAAAAGAAAACTCCTCTTAAAATTCTTCTAGATATCAATCTCTGGTAAATTGTAGAACCTGGCTACAAAATGTCCCATTACTGTACATACACCACTTTGCCATGAGGTTTTGACATTCCTCCACCAAGAGATGGGGTCTATCCCTCCACCCCTTGAATCTGGAAATCCATGTAAATTGCTTTGCCTAATAGAACACTGTCAATGTGAGAAAAAGCTCCAACCAGCAATCAGGTAAGAAGGCCTAGTTGTTTCTGACATTACAGGCATCACACTCATCCCAGCTGTGGCCCTAGCATGAGAATGGGTCAGGTACACGATGCAGAACTGGGATAAACTATTCCAACTGAGCCCAGACTGAATAACTGACCCACAGCATTGTGAGCAAATAGATTATTGTTGTTTCAAGGCAACAAGTGTCATGGTGGTTTGTTACGTACGTTCACTGATGTAGAAATTCCCATCTACAAGTGGGTAGCCACTGGGACAATACTCCAATACAAGTGGCATTGGCTTTAGAACGAGTTGGCCTGAAAAGCTCCAAGGAAACTATTAACAAAGGTAATGGAAAGATGAAAATGGAGAGGATGCCTCTATAACAGGTTAGAAAACGGTGATTTTTCTTATGGGGTAAACAAACAATTGTCAGAAATAACTGGAAGAGAGAATATATATATATATATATATACCTAATGAAGTGTAGATTTGGCTAAGGATATTAGCAAGCAGAATGCTAAAACTATCAATTAGCCACTCTTAGTCAAATATGACAGGAAGGAGAAATGAATAAAGGAACTGTTCCAATTCACAAAAGATCCAGGATGTTCTGAGTTGGAAAATGAAACTCTTCTTAATTCTGGTCTCAAAATAGCAAAAAGGTTCTAAAAGTATGATAGAAACTCAGGCTAAAGATCAGATTGAGAAGGTAGCTGCGAGACCCTTTGTCAATACCTTAGAGAGATTTCAGATGGTATGTAGCAGACCTTCTCATCTCGACAAAGGTCCTCAGGATGTCAAGTACAGAGAGAATTGTACCCCCCCAAAAAAATTATTTTTTATCTAATGAAGTTAATTATAGGATGATGCACAGAAAATCTATGAAGTATTTGAAGACTGTACTAATATGAATGAAGATAGACTGGGATGGTTAACAATGAAAGTCTGAGTCTCCAACTTTCTGTGGCTAAGCAGCAAGGTGGAAAAGCTGCTTAGCTGCAAACACAGGCCATCTCTTAATAAAAAGAAGGGCACCTCAGAGTGCAGAACCAAGAATCAAAAGGACAGAGCCAAGAGCCGCAGAGAATTATTAGACTAGGCAACCGTTCCATAGGAGCAGAATAAAACCCACTCAAGGAATACCTGCTGTCCTCAGACTTGAAGAACCTGATAATTTGTGCCTTGCCACTTGTAGAATTTCTATGATATAGTGACGTATCTCTTTCCCATCCTTCCTTTTATAAATGGCAGTGATTACTGCAATCACTGTGTATGTGCGTTACGGGGAGTGGGGTGGGGGCAGATAACTTTACATTTTTGTGCATAGGTCTATATACAAAGGGAAAGAGCTGGAGGGTCTTATTTTCATCCAGACCTGGTCATGTGTTTGACTTTGAACTCTGGGCTTGATAAGAAAAGTAGATGAGAAATTTTAGGTCCTGAGATGGGCATGAGCCTCGTTAGCACAAGACAGGAGTATGTATAATTTGTGGACATAGAACACATGATGGTAATGAATAGCCCAAATTGCTCTTGTTCCTGCATGCATGCCTTTTTTGAAATGTGACTCCACCCCTCCTCCCATCAATACAAGAGTCCGCCCCTCCATCCCTTGAATACTGGCTGATCTTTTATTTTGCTTTGACTATGAGAACATGGAAGAAATGAAATTGAATGAGTGTAAACACAAACTTCAAGAAGTGCCATATAGAACATGCTTCTCTTGCAATGTTGTCATTTTGTGAACATGCTTGACTCTCTTGAGAATGAGAGACTCTGTAGGAAGTGAGAGGTCTATCTCCCCCCCCAAAGCCCCAGATAAATGAATGAGCTCAGCCAATATCACATGAAGCAAAAAGACAGCCATCTCATCTGAGCCTGGCTCGAAATGCTGGCCCACAGAACTGTGAGTCAATTAAAATTGCTGTTTTGGGCCCTATGTTTTGGGATGATTTGTTACACACCAATAGATAACCAATACAAAGTCTTTTTATCTAATCGCATTAATATCCTGAGTTTTATTTTAAGTCTATTTCTTTACTTATCTTTTTCTATGCTTTGTTTAGAAAATTGCATCCCCTTCTGTGGTTTTCAAAGCCACAATTAATAATATCCTATCCTGATGTCGGAGAACACATACCTCTAATCACTTCACTTTGAAAAACCTGTTTCTTGTCCTGTGCAATGGAACTCATCATGGTAGTGCCAATCACATACAATTTATTTTAAGAATTAATTGAACTAATGCATAGAGTATAATTTAAAAGGTACCTAGTACATAAAGTATGTTGGACACTATTCACTAATCATTGTTATCCTTATAACTAACTCCATCCTACTGTTACATTTTGCATTTTACTATTATCTATATTCAAAACTATTTTTAAGTAGTAAAGCAAGTAAATTAAAATTTAATACTGGAAATCTCAAAGGTCATGCCAGACGAGGAGAGAACTTTTGAAAAACACAGGGATTTTTCAGAAGAATCCTAAATTAGGAACTAGATAACAGCCAGGCTGCTAATGATTTATTTTTTTGCATTGACTTATAGCCTAGTCAAAAAAAAAAAAAAATCATTACTCTTGTCAATATAGAAAGGACTTTAGATCTACCTTGCCTAAACTGGATAAGCTGATACCCAAACAGAATACACCATTTATTTGAGAATACACGGTAAATTACTCTCAGGCTTGGAACCCAGACACAAGTACCAGTTCAGAGCCCTGAGCACTATACCTCACTGTTCCACTGCACTAAACTCCCTGAACCTCATGTGTTCATCAGAAGTGGTTGCAAGGCTTAAAACATTTTTGCAGAGTGTTCCAGTTTCCACTTGAGATGTAAAAAGTTGCAAAGTACGTCTCTCACACTCTTACAGAAAGAAAGCAGTCTGTATATCTGAATTCACAACTTTCTTGAACCCACTTGAAAGCTGAGGTGCTAGGGCAACCAGCTAGCCTGAAATCTCAGAATAGACAGATCCCGACAGGGAGAGGCAAGACACCTGCTTACCTGAGACACCAATAAAAATAACTCAGTTGTAATCATTAGTCAATTGGCAAAGACAAAATGTTGGCTAATGAGAGAATATAGAACTGCTGGGGATGCAGAAATAAATGAAATTCCCAGCTACCTGCAGACCCTTCTCCATGGACTTAATAGGTTTTCACAAATATTAAAGAAGAGACTTGAGAAAGTGTATCCTATGGTAGAGGCCAGTTGTAGGGAAACAGTTCCAACGAGAAAGAACAGAACCCCATCCAGTGGCTTCTCCCCTGCACCCCCTTTGGAACAATAGTCTTATGCTGATGGGAAAAGGGCAAAAACTGCTATTTCTTCAGGATACAGTTGAAAACTCACTGCAATGGGGGCAGGAACAGAAAACAAAAACAAAAAACCTCAGTAGCTGGAAGAAAATAAGTTGCACAGAATGGCAGCCAAGGAAGGGATCGAAGCACTGACCAGGGACATCTCCAAGATCCAGGGACCTGGTGCCTGCCCAGGACTGAGGCTTCATGAGAGCAGCCAAGAACGCTCCCTCCAGCCTTAATGTGAGCCTAACCAGCATCCAGTAACAAGTTGTGGAGGGATCCCATTGGGAGTGGGGCAAGGATGAGAAAAGGTGAAACAGAAAGGGGAGACTCTTACAACGGAGGGTAGAGCTGACATTCAGGGAAGCCTTCTGGGAGTGCCACTGCCACTCAGAAAACAAGGGAGCACCAGGAAATTTGATGACTGTGATGCACTACGGTTCACCATAACCACCAAATATCTCAAATGCTGATTAACTCCGGGCTACGTTGACTCATCCTCCCACAACTAAAGGCCTAAGAGAAGGAGAGTCATGCTCATTTCCAGGCATAAAATCTGTTTACCTCAGTGTCTATTACCCTGCACAAGATGTCTGGCTGTATTAGTTAAGGTTCTTTAGAGAAACAGAACTAATTAGGGTGTGTGTGTGTGTGTGTGTGTGTGTGTGTGTGTGTGTGCAGAGAGAGAGAGATTTCTTATATGGAATTAGCTAATGCAAGTCTGGTGGCTGACAATTCCCAATATCCCCAAGCTGGAGACCCAGGAGAACTAATTCTATAGTTCCAGTCCAAAACCCTACAACCTCAAGACCCAAAAAAGAGCTGATGTTTCGGTTCTACTTTCAAGAAACAATCACAAATTTTCCAAAATTTAGTAGCAAACACCAAACTCCCAAAGAATCTTAAAGAACACCAAGCAAGATCAGTACCAGAGGGGGGTAAGAAAAACAAATAAATAAAAAACTCCTGTGGATATATCAGTCCGACTGCTAAAACCAAAGACAAAGAAAATCTTAAAGATAGCCATAGACAGAAGACATGTTATCCACAGGACAATAAAGATGAGAAATAGAAAATGCTTCTTGTCAAAAACTATATAAGACAAAAGACAATGAAGAGACATCTTTAAAGTGCTAAAAGAAATAAACACATATACCATAATTCTAGACTTAATGAAAATATCTTTCAAAAATAAAGGACAGGGCAGCCTGGGTGGCTCAGTGGTTTAGTGCCGCCTTCAGCCCAGGGTGTGATCCTGGAGACCTGGGATCGAGTCCCACGTCGGGCTCCCTGCATGGAGCCTGCTTCTCCCTCTGCCTGTGTCTCTGCCTCTCTCTGTGTGAGTCTCTCCCTCATGAATAAATAAATAAAATGTTAATAAATAAATAAATAAATAAATAAATAAATAAGTAAGTAAATAATGACAAATCAAGACTTTCTCATATAAACAAAATGGAGAAAATTCAGTGCCGAGATCTGGATTATAAAAACTGTGAAAGAGAGTTTTTGTTTTTATTTTCAAAGGACTAATGGCAGCAGACAGAAATCTGGATATAAACAAACGAATAAAAAACAAGAAGAAATGGAGCCGATAAAGTAAAATGAAATATTTTGTTTATTTGAACTGCCTTAAAAGATAACTGATCACTTAAAGCAAAAATAGTAACAATGCATTGTGTATTTATAGCATGTTAGAAATATAAAACGTACAACAATAGCACAGAGAATGAGAGGGAAGAATTGGGAGCATACAGTTCTCATGGTTAACGCTACATCATTTCAACATAGACTCTGATTAATTCGAGATGGACATTGTAAATCCCAAGACAACTACTAAAACAATTAATACAATTCAGGGTCCTTTCTATAGTCTTTGATGTTGCTACAATAATAAAGTGTTTAAATATCTGGGAATAAATTGATGACAGGATGCCCAATTTTTCTATCAGATATTTACTGCCTTTAGGTATTGTTTATTTGGATACACTTAACTATATCTGACTCATGTAAATGCTTCCAATTAAGATGCCTGAATCCAATAATTAAGCACTTATTCAGTTATTATCTCAGGGGGATTGTCTTTTTTACAAAGACTATAATTTTCTTGGTATTGGAGCTTTGCTTTGCTTTTTATTTTTTTTTAAGATTTTATTTATTTATTCATGAGAAACACAGACAGAAGCAGAGACACAGACAGAGGGAGAAGCAGGCTCCACGCAGGGAGCCCGACAGGTGACTCAATCCCAAATCTCCAGGATCACACCCTGGGCCCAAGGTGGCACTAAACCACTGAGCCACCCAGGGATCCCCTCTGCTTTTTAAATCTTAAAAAAAAAAAAAAAAAAAAAACTCTTAAATCAACCAAAGTTCTCAGGACATGACATGTGTTAAGCTAAGTGTTATTTACAGGTGAAAGCCTTGGTGGGATGGCACATTTTTCTTGACTTGCTCTGCTGTCCCCATTCTTGGCTCTCCTGGTGCTGGCCTCTGACTCTCCCAGTACGGATGCTACCATAATGCAGTTTTCATCTGGCCCTGAGCCATCCCTAGCCTACCCTAAATGCAAGTTCAACTTATATTTCTGATCTTAACTGTATCTTGTTTCTCAACAAAGATGAGTCCACTTTGTTTCATTTTGAAGTCCCATAAGAAATCAATAAAGCAAACAAGGAATGTTATAGACGTTTTTGCACATCAGTGGGAAACTGGTGAGGGATGGGCCACACAAGCTCTTTTATGTCTAAAATCCTGTGATTTGCTTCTTGCACGTCCATCAAAATGGCAGCCCATGTCATGAAGAAAATATCACAGTTGTAACTGGGACAATGAGCTGTTAACAAGGCCTATCCTTATAGCTAAGGGACTTGATTGATGGTTGAAATTTTACTTATTTTTTGGTGGAGGGAGTTATATCTACTCCATCTGATAGGCACAGGATGAGTACTCAGCTTCAGAACCTCAGGCGTCTCAGATACAATAGATGGAAACATGATTGGGAACCAGAGACAGAGAATAGAGACTTTGGGGGCTAGTTGATATATTTATTATCTGACTCTAGAAAGAAATGGCAAACAGAAACCAAAATAGGCAGACTAAATGTTTCATTTGTCTATTGAATGCACATAGAAGAACAAATAAATACTGACTTATTAGGAAATATCATAGAAATATGTGAACTTGCAGACATCACTTTCTCCATCCTGGCTGTGAAACCACAAAATGAAAATACACATTTCCAGGAAAGAATAAAGAAGGAAGAAAAAAAAAAGTTCTTTTTTTTTTTTAGAGGAAAAAAAATCCTCTTTTTTTTTTCTTAATAATATGTATATAGGTTAAAGCATTTATCAGCTTCTGATATATTACTGTAATTGTAGTTACTTTAAGATCATGAGTTTTTAAATTACTCACAAACAGATCTTGGTAAAAGTTTCAAAAAAAAATAAAGTAGTTAGGGACGCCCGGGTGGCTCAGTGGTTGAGCGTCTGCCTTCAGCTCAGGGCATGACCCCGGAAACCCAGGATCGAGTCCCAGGTCGGGCCCCCTGCATGGAGCCCGCTTCTCCTTCTGTCTGTGTCTCTGCCTCTCTCTCTGTGTCTCTCATGAATAAGTAAATAAAATCTTTTAAAAAAATAATAAAGTAGTTAAAACTCTCGAGATGAATTGTTTGATACGTTAATGATCCATCCTTCTATGAACCTTACTATGTTTGACAGCTTAATGATAATAAGATCAATTTCCAAAACTTGTTTTCTTTTCTTACCATATATTCCAAGAACATCCTAATGAGATAGGTGAAAGATAAGGAGATAAAATGTGTCAAAACTGAGAGAAATTGCATTCTATGGTCATGGCAATTATCAATTCTCTAGCTACTATTTTTGTCACTCCTTTTTACTATCAATATTGTTTTGGCACTTTTTTAGACACATAATGTCTTCATAAAAAAAATAGAATTCTAATACAGGCTTATTAGAAACCCTGCTATCCGAAAGTGGAGCATTCCTATGAAGCCTTTCTTGTGCCAAAATGGCAAAGTCCATGTTACACCATCTTGCATTTTTGAAAGCCCACATTAGCACCTGGTTTTGCTAACTGAAGGAAATCTGAAGAAGATTTTTGCTTTTGTAAAATAAATAAATAAATTTTTAAAAAGCCATCACCGTGCTAATGTCAGTATAGTTACCCCCTCTTCAGTAGCACAACATTATAAAGAAGGCTGATTAATAAATTGCTTTCTAATGCCTGGTATAAATCATCAGGCAATTTTATATGCTTAAACATGTAAAGAAATACTCTAGCAAGAGTATTTCTTCCACCCTGGCCATTTCCTGCCCCCACAATACCTGCACATAGCTTTGTCAAGGCTTGCCTGCCCCCCTACTGTTGCTGCTATGAGGATGAATCAAAATCAAATTTTAAATCCCCATATAAATTCCTGTGACTAGGGGAATCAAAACAAGAAGTGACAATTATATCGTCAGGGCTCTTCCTGAAATACATTTTCTCAGAGACATTCCTTTTACAATATACATTTCATTCCCGTAGGTTCTTTCTTTAGTCACGGTTGTTTAGAAATTAGCTCTAATATTACTGTCACTTCACCGATCAGTAACATGATTTGGGCCATTGGCAAAATCATAATTATGGTATCATTTATGAGATCGTTCAGCTATTCTTTATTAGACACCTAGGATGCACTGGGCACTCAGTTAAGCAATGGAAATACGATGTTAAATAAGACACAGTTTCAGATTTCTCACAGTTTCTAGTCTTACACAGGACATATGGTCAAAAGGACAATAATACTGAGAAAAAAAATGTTAGTTTTATGATAGATAACGGAGCAAATATCTGCGGGGACCTGATCTAGCCTAGGAGACTGAGGAAAGCTTCTCAGACAATGAGATATTTAAACCAACATATTAGGAACCAGTAGATTTGGGGCACCTTGGTGGCTCGTGGTTGAGTAACTGCCTTTGGTTCAAGTCATGATCCCCCATCTTAGGGTCAAGGTCAGCATCAGGCTCCCTGCAGGGAGCCTGCTTCTCCCTCTGCCTGTGTCTCTGCCTCTCTCTGTGTGTCTCTCATGAATAAATAAATAATCTTAAAAAAAAAAAAAGAATGAGTAGACTTTAGCTAGGTAAAGGGTTCAGGGGAGCAGAGGAGGGAAAAAAGTAATACCTTCTTGGCAATGGAAAAAAAATATTTCAGCAGGATCAGAGTCAATGTGAGTTAAATAAACTAAAAGAGCAGAGGACACAGAAACAAGTGTCTATAAGAATGAACCAAGACCAATCCATTTAGGCCCATGTAACACATGCTAAAGAGTGTTTTATGCTAAGTAGGAGTACTGAGTGGCTTCATTCAGAAGGATGATATAATTAAATCTACATTTTCAAAAGATTATTCGCTGTGCATCAATTTTTCATATGCGAAAAAGCTAATGTGGTCCCTGGTAGCTTTCAAATTCTGTGAGACACAAATTAGAAGTCTTGGCAGATTTGTTCAGCAATCTATATTTTTGAGTCATTCTCATTCAAAAAAGCATTGGCTTGGGTGACAAAATCCATTATCTGAGAACGCCTGTGGAGAACTGAGTCTGGAAAAGGTCATGAGCTTATCACCCACTGCCCTTGGGCAAGAGAGTGATGGCAGGATAGTGGACCTGTCCCAAAAAATGTGTACATTGTAGCCCACCCTGTGCTCATTCATGTTTTGACACCACGTACAGGACATATATGTTCTTTCTACCAAAAAACAAGAGGCCATGGTCCTGAGTCCTTCATACCAGTCAGATTATAAATGAAGAACATCGCAATGATAATCATACTTGAATGCAATGGTCCGGGCTTTGTTAATTATTTTCTGATGGTTTCTTATTTGACCTTCATGACAACTGTATGAGTTGTGTACTATTATTCTCATTTTTAGGGTAGGAAATTCACACGTAGAAAGTCACTCCTGTGGACACCTGGGTGGCTCAGTGGCTGAGTGTCTGCCTTTGGCTCAGGTCATGATCTGGGAGTCCTGGGATCGAGTCCCACATCAGGGCTCCCTGCAGGGAGCCTGCTTCTCCCTCTGCCTGTGTCTCTGACTTTCTCTCTCTTTCTCTCTCTCTCTCTGTGTCTCTCATGAATAATTAAATAAAATCTTAAAAAAAAAAAAAAAGAAAGTTACTTCTGTTGCTCTAGTTCATACACTGTCTGGTTGAAGCAAAAGCCACCCCCTAGCATTCTTTAGCCCTTTAGAACTTTATGCTCTAGGACATTCCTCACATGCACACCCTTATCCCATTTAAGTCAAGTTATGTTTCATGGGGTGAAGCAGACAGGAGTGCAAAGGTGCCTGTAAAAATGTGGGGTCCACCAGGACTTATATAAACTTACAGAAGTTACTGTCCTTAACCTTGTGGTTCTCCTGCTCTCACCTCTGCACCTCAGTGCTCGTTATGAAAAGAGCACATTTAGGGTGCTGACTGGTATGTTACATCCACAGTAACATGTTGATTTACAAATAATAAAGAACAAACTCAGGGCACTTGGGTGGCTCAGTCATCTGAGCACCCAACTCTTGATTTTGGCTCAGGTCATGATCACAGGGTCGTGAGATTGAGCCCTGCACTGGGCTCCTCACGGAGCATAGAGCCTGCTTAAGATTCTCTCTTTCCCTCTCTCTCTGCTCCTGACTCCCTGGTGCTCTCTCTCAAAAAGAAAAGAGAGAAGAGAAGGGAAGAGAAAGGAAGGAAAAAAGGAGAAAGGGGAGAGGAGGGAGGGGAAAAGAGGGGAAGGGCAGAGGGGGAGAGAAGAGAAGAAGGGAAGAGAAGAGACGAAGAGCCAGAGAATAGACGAAAAGAAGAGAAGAAAGGACATCCGAATGAGAAGACCTCCGCATCGTACAAATCGATCTCCTTCCTTCCTCCCTCTGCCTCCGCTCCTCGCCGCCCTCTCCGCGCTCACTCCTCCCCACTCGCATCTCTCTCTTCTCTCTCGTTTGTTGCTCTTGTCTTTTCTTTTCTTTTCTTTTCTTTCTCTTTCTTCTTCTCTTCTTCTTCGCTTTCTCTTCTTCTCTTCTCATCTCCTTCTCTCTCTCCTCCTCTCCTCTCCTCTCCTCGCCTCTCCTCTCCTCTCCTCTCCTCTCCTCTCCTCTCCTCTCCTCTCTTCTCCTCTCCTCTCTCTTCTCCCTCCTCTCCTCTCCTCTCCTCTCCTCTCCGCTCCTCCCTCCTCCTCTCCTCATCCTCTCCTCTCCTCTCCTCTCCTCTCATCTCCTCGATAGCCGCCTCGACTCTATTTACCAAAAAAAATCCAGAATTTTATCCACTTGAATCATTTTCCTTTTTCCTGAGGGAACTTCTCATTCTTCTTCAAGATGCTGAAGCAATTTGTATCAGCTCAGGTTCCCTGCAGGTGACAGGGTGGCATCTTTGTAGAGAGATGGGGAGGAGAAAAAGAAATGCTCATTAAGAGAAAATTTTGTTACATGTGTCACACACATGCTTTCGCTTCCACACGGAGAATCAATCGTTAGAGTCTGAACAGGGATATTTTGTCTGCTTTATCTCAGCTTTTCCTCATCCATCCCTGCCTCTCTGAAAGCACAAGATGGTGAGAAAGTAGATATTTCACATGCATTTTAGCATAAATTAACTCACTGTCATGTAAAGGTAAAAAATACAATTTTGATAAGGAGAAAGGAAATGAAGATAAGGTGGAAAATTAGAGCAGTGAGAGCCAGATCCTACAGCGATGAAAGGCTTGGCTTTGGGGATCACAGTCACCCCATCTCTGAGCCTTTCTTTTTTCATTCTCAAGTTAAGAAAAGTAACAGCACTATCTCACAGGTAGTTTTCAGGACTATAGGGATACTAGTAGAAAGCAATTAAGATAGTTTTGATAATATAGTTATTATATAATTTTATACATAATATTCTTTAAATATTTGATATAGTTATATATTTTATAATGCAGAATATAAAATTACAAAATCACAAAAGTTTTACAAAATTACTACTACAAAAACAGTTGTCTAAATTAGGTATTAAAGTGTTATGCTATAAGATTTCCCTGAAGTTGGAAAATAATTATAATAATGCCTTGCACTCACTTCCTTTTTAGTCCATTAAATCCTCACAGTTTAATCCATGGCTTAATTAGGATTATGGTAAAAATTAAACAGCATGCAAAGTGCATAAAACAATGTATTGTATGTAGTAGGTGCTTAATACAAATGAAGTGTTGAAAGATGTTATAGGGCTGAGTGTGGGGAGTCTAGAGTCACCCTACTGGTTCCATCACTTCCTAGATGGATGACTTTGGCAAGTACTTCTTCTCTCTGTTTCCTCATCTCTATATTAGACAAAAGTAGTAGCAGTGTGTTCAGAAGGTTGTTCTAGGGTTTAATCTGCTATTGTATGTAACTAATTATATAATTATATGTAGTCTGCATACTGTGATGTAGAACAAATTGTAATAACTTAATAAAGAGAGAAAGAAAGCCACCTCTTAAATTGTCGAAACCAGGCTTAAATCCAAATCTTCCAGTGCTCGGTCCAGTGCTTTCTGAAGCTACTAATTTAAAAATCCCACTTCCTCATTTTTGCTATTCCCAACCCTCTATAAAGACACAGAGGAAATAGCAAGGAATTAAGACCACAGACATACTTAAAAGGGTAAATCCAAGGTGTCACTCCACCACACCCGATTCTTTCCTCGTTGCCCACTGGTGGCTTTTTACCCATGCACATTTTTCCCGAACCCTCTGCCCCACACACAGAGTGGGAAATGGCACCAATTATCTTGGCAGAAGGGTCCTCAGAGCCCTTCACTGCGTGTGTAATATGCTACCTGACATTCATGAAGGATCAAGTCAATCCTAGTTTCTTTGTCTATTTGCTTAAACCAAGATATCTCAAATACGTGACTTTGAGCTGTTATTCAGGAAAAAAATAAATAAATAATAAAACAAAACTCTCACAAACAAAACTCTTCAGAGTTCAAGTGCTTGAAAATCTGACATTGTTGGTCTTTTCATTTTCAGTTCCTCTGGCAACCAATGTACCAGGAGGGTTCTCCAAATTCTACAGTCCTGTTGCTCTGAGAGTTTGGCCATTTTAAAGATCTTACGAAAAAGAAGGATTCTAATTTTGATATGTGTTTCAATGAATGAGATTTTCAGAAATAATACTGCAGGACATTTATACTTGTTAAAGTATTTGTTGTCCCATCATTGAAGTATATAAGCAGATGCCGAGCTACTACTCTGTAAGAATGCAGGGAACTTAGTGGGCACCACTGCTCCACCTGCCCAGTACTCCTTTCTCTTTCTTCTGTAAGATGCTTTCCCCACACTCCCAGCAGCTTTCTAATGGAAACATTCATGTTCTGATTTGAGTCTGGGTGTCTGGATGTAGATTAATGGTCTAGTAAAAGGAAAATAAGTCAAAAGGGACCATCAGGGACTTTTCCTGATACTTTTCAAACTAAAGGAGAGAACATAAGGATGTAGAGTTGAAGACCTGGGACTGTCAGGCCATGCATGTGTAGGGGCAGGGACCGTATGGTAAAATCTCTGTACCTTCCCCTCAATTTTGCTGTTGACCTAAAAATGCTTTACAAACATACAGTCTTCATTTTTTAAATCTAAAAAGAAATAGATAGTATTAATATAGGATTACTATCACCAAAGTCCTCATTGAGCATGAATTTGTAGGGAGCAGATCTGAGTGATGAAGAGGGAAGGTCCCTGATCCTTCAAGACTATTTATTTATTTTAAAATTTATTTGAGAGAGAGAGAGAGAGAGAGAGTGCACAAACAGGGAGAGGGGCAAAGGGAAATGGAGAAGCAGACTCTTTGCTGAGCAGGGAGCCTGATGTGCAGCTCCATCCCCGGACTCCAGGATCATGACCTGAGCCAAAAGCAGATGTGTAACCAACTGAGCCATGCAGACACCCCTTCAAGACTCTTTCTAGTTATCCATGAACCAAATGTATTTCTGTTCTTCCAATAGATTCTCCTTTTTACCTCTCCCCCTAAAAGGTAAATGATTAGATGATGAATTTTGAGTAATGCCAAATAGAATACTATGGAGTTCTATTCTTAGTAATTCTATGTCTACCTCAGATTAATTCATGTACATTGCCCTTTGACCTGGCTTTTGCTATTTAATATTACCCTGCCATAACTCTATCTGAGTATATATTGTAATAGCCAGTTTTGGACATGTAAATCACTATAGCAGAAAAAAGAAAGTCAGACTTTGCTTTCCAGGAAGAAATTGATAAGATTATGAGAAGATAAATCTTAATACATGGTTCAAAGACACCACCCCTTCAGGGTAAAATCCAAAGTCATTATTTCTCTCTTTACTTAGAAAACTTAATAGATATCTTTATCTAGAATCCATTCTCTTTCAACCTCTGGGTCTTAACATGCCATTTCAGATAGTATTAGCCTTTCATTTCATTTTGATTATTTTTCCTTTCTGGAGAATACAATAAAAATTATTTCAAGTTTAAAAGGTACCAGGAAACTAGGTTTATTGATCCTGGAGTATCAGTTTAATAAATGGTCCTTAAGTTCATCTATGATCTATCTATCTATCTATCTATCTATCTATCTATCATCATCATCATCTATCTATATATTATCTAACATCTTTCTATCAAGTGAGGTTAATTGCTCTCTAGATTAGGGGTTCCTAGGTGACTCAGTCGGTTAAGCATCTGCATTCAGCTCTGGTCATGATCCCAGGGTCCTGGGGTAGAACCCCACATCAGCCTCCTTGTTCAGTGGAGTATTTGCTTCTCCCTCAACCTCTATGCCCCCCACTCCATGCTCACTCTCTCTCTTAAATAATAAATAAAATATTTTTAAAAATTGCTCCCCAGATTAAAGGGAGTGTGTGAATTTAGTAAGATGTCAAGCAGTGAAAATAGAACTAAAGTAACTAGGAAACTTCATGGATTTCCTTGTGGAAAGATATTTTAGCATAGGTATAGCATAAACTTGTAAGAATCTGTATTAACTAGAAAGGAAGGGAATAAAATGCATTAACTGAGAATAGACTTACCCAACTTTAAAAGAATTTTCTCATAATTGTAACTCTGTTGATGTTTATGTATAAACAATCATTGATTAATAGATAAAATTATCTAGTTTTTCATATGTTGATAAGCATGTATAGCATCATGAAAATAAGGAGGAATTGAGTTTAAAAGATAAAGGCTCAAGATCCAGCTCTACCAAAAAAAAAAAAAAAAAAAAAATCCAGCTCTACCACAGCTATTGTGTGACCTTGAGCAAATCTCTTAATATATGTAAGCCCATGTGATTCATCTGTATAAGAAACTAACACTTTTATCACAATTTTATTATAAAAGCTAAGCAAGAAAATATACAAAAAATATAAAGTACCTGTGCAAAGGAAGATAACCACTATATTCTGAGTTTCATAGCTATGGACTCGGCCTGATGTATCTTTATGATCTCAACACCTAATATTATGTTCCCTATTTCCCAGTAAGTAAAATCTAAATTTCTTGATACTATGTTTTGAAAGGTCATGACAGTCTAGCCCTTGGTTATAGCTTTGCTACTTCCCTATCATATGCTCTAGTTGTAGTGATTATGCCCTTTTGAGTTCACAAATTATTCTTCTAATAAGCTGGAGTCTTTCTACATGTTCTGCTCTATCTCAGGAACTCTCCTTCCTTCTGTTCTCTTGGATAAATCCTACTCAACCTTCAGGCTCTCTCTTTATACAATTTCTTCCAGAACGCCTTCCATGATATCCCACAGGTGGGGCTGTGTGCTTCTCCTCTGTGCTCTTGTAACATTGTGAATGTACTTGCTCACTGTACTTATACAGTGCCTTCTAGTTACCTGTTTTCCCTATTCACTTACAAATTCTTTGAGAAGGAAGCCTCTTATCCAGCTTTGCATAGCAAAGAGTCATAGGATAGGTGCTCAAGAGAGAGTTCTAGAATGAATTCTGGTATATTGTATTTAAAACGTTAAAAAAAAGAAAGAATTTCTCATTTTATCTTATAGTCTTCTGGTATTATTAAGAATAAGTTTCAACAAGTGTAATGGATTGCAGGATGTTTAGTCTTCTTAAAAGTTTGAATCCCAATCAAGATGTGAATTTTAAAATATGATTTTTTTGTCGATGTTACGGATATATTTGTAATATGACATTAAACTCAAAGTGTCTGCTGTGAGGCCACAATACAGCAGATATCAGGTATCTCTGAATGTAAGACAGATTTCTCCTCCCAGAGAAATTTTTAAAGCCATTATTTAAGAACTAGTTGAATGTCTCTTGGATCTGACATCTCATATTGAGCATATTAAAGGGGCACAGAAGGAATCTGTGAGGAGGGCTCCTTAGCAGAGAACCAGTGGAGGACTGAGTCCCTGCTGAAAGGTGCTCTCTCTCTCTCTCTCTCTCTTTCTCTCTCTCTCATACAGATACACCAGCACCTGAGAGAAGGGTTGGCAGGCTCAACCATCTTCCTCTCAAGTCTAAAATTGAAGCACTTCAATGGGGCCTTTCATAAAATGTAATACTTTATTAAGTTTAGAAAGCAGAGCAGATATGTCTGATCCACAAATTCAGAAGACAACAGAGATGATCCAGCAGCTGCTTAGTGAAAGAGAAATGACTTGGGATGGTAATCCTGCACTCCCTGAGTTTTCAAGGTAGAGGACATGTGAGCATTTCCCACGGACCATATGTGGGTCATGCAACAAAGACAACCAGTCAGGGTCCTGGCTCATTGTCTTGTCTTCAAAAAGACTGTTTAGAAGGCTAGATGATTCCAATAAGGAGGGATCTGTGTGGACTAGACTTCAACAGGCAGTCAGCACCCAGAGAAAAACATATTTTCCACATCCAAAGGTCCAGGAAGTAAGCCACTAAACAATTAATAAAAGCACTTCCAGAGAGTCACTACCCAATAGCTGAGGGGCCCAAAATGTGCAAAGCCATTTCAACAGATTGTCACGTCAACAAAAACATCTGGACACCTTTGCTCTTGTCTCCCTCAAACTCCAACCTCCATTTCAGGGTGAGGCAAGAGAGAAAAGAGAAAAAAAGTAAAAAGCCAACCATATTCCCTTATACAGAACTGGTGCTCCGCATCTGCTCCAAAACCCAATGTGAACATATTCTGCAAAACAATATGAAAGCAACAGCCTGCCAGAAAAAACATAACTGATTTAAAATTATGAGAAAGAAATTTATAAGGGAAATATGACCCATAGAATCAAAAATATATATATTTTTAATAATAAATTTGTTTTTATTGGTGTTCAATTTGCCAACATACAGAATAACACCCAGAAAATATATATTTTTTAAACCTTTATTTTTTTACTTAGCTGTTTTTAGTGGCATTAACTTCTAAGGACAAAAAAAGAAATCTTTAATCCTAACTTCAGTTTATAAACATATCTCAGAACTTTGATGTGGAATGCCAAGATCCACTGCATCTTTGCAAGAATAATCACCGATAAAATGGTGTGGGTACCATATGGCAACATTAGATTATCCCTCATCCCAAAGGGAGTTAAATATTTTAATGCTACTTAGCAGCAACACAATCAAGTACTCAAATTTAATCATTTTTATTCAATTCACTCAGAAAAAATATAGTTTTATCCAATTGTTAATAAGGGAAAAATATAACTCTATATATACCTCTTAAGACAACTGACTCCAGACAGAAGGTAAATATGGAAATCAAGTTAATGGACAAGTTAATGTTCCCATAAGAACAAAGAAAGGGGAACTGGTGAGAGAAAGGTCTAGACACAGATAGGTTCATTGGACTTTGGGTTATCATATCATACGTGCCATAACTGCAAAGGAACTAACTGCTTCATTTCAAGGTAAGGGAAATAGGGCCCAGGAAGATAAATTGGGTTTACTCATGATCAAATAATATGTGTCAAAACTGGGACTCATGCCTAGGTCTTTTGATTGTACACATTGAGGCCATTCCTCTACATTTCCCTGAGCCTTCTTTTTTTTTTTAAGATTTATTTATTTATTTGAGAGAGAGAGAGAGAGAGTGGGAGTGGAGGGCAGAGGGAGAGAGAGAATCATGAGCAGGCTCACTGATGAGCTTGGGGCCCTACTTGGGGCTCTTTGCAGAGCTTGATCTTATGACCCTGAGATCATGATCTGAGCTGACCAAGAGTCCTACACTTCACCTATTGAGCCACCCAGGCACCCTATAAGCCTGCCTTCTAATGCAAGCACCAGTGTGATGTTCTTAGAGGACATCACTAATGTTTTTTAGAGAAGAACATTAAAAATAAACCATAGGGAAGAATCCCAAAGGACAAGGGAATAGAAAGATCAATACTTATGAGTAAATAGGAATAAAAATGTTTCCACTGTGAAAGATTTAATGTCTGCAGGTCATAAATTCCAGGAGTATGAGAATAAGGAAATAACCAATAAGAGAATATAATCCCTTAATACATAGTTCAAGAAGGCTTCATTAAGGCCTGGGGAATTGGAGGGTGAGAAAAAGCCTATTAAAAGCTTTGAGCTACTTTGAAAGAGGGAATATTCTAAACATAAGGAATTATTATAATTTCTTCTTTTTCTGTAGAATCTAGGACCTGGGGTTTATTAGCTTGACTTTCATCATAAGAATGAAAAGGAAATGACCACTTTTCCTCCCTCATGAGGTGTTTGCTGTAGGTAAAAAAACATCCTAACCCTTTCTGACTTGTTTTATATGGCCTTCCCTTCCTATTTATTTTGCTGCAAGAGACCATTAAGCCCAGCTGTGCACAGCAGTGATAATGGAAATAGACGGTGAGCAATTTGATGGATATGACAACAGGGTGAGACTTCACACCCCAGATTTTATGCTGACGCATTAGCAAGGAAAGGATCTCCTGACCCAGAGGAGAGGATTTTAAGAGGCACCTCCTGCCTTGGCTTTGTCTCTCAGAGATTAACGGGGCAATGGGGTGAGGAATTCTCTGTGACAAAGGGTTAGCGCTCATAGACTGGCCAAGGCAAGATTCTAAGGGCCTCTCCATATACAACCTTTACATGAAACACAATCTGAAAGTTCTCACTATGTTAGATTAATACTCTTGGAACATTAGAAGGAAAAAGAAATTGCAGCTGGTTGCAGAATGCAAGTGAAGAATGCTTAATTTTGCAGACTGCTGTTCTCTGCTTCATGGAGTAGGATTTTAACCCACTGAGAAGCACTGTGAATTGCCCATAGGTTAACTGCCTGCTTTACATCATGTGAGCACTTCTCAGGGAAAGAACGGTGCCCTTAGATTTAAACAAATTGCAATGGAATCAATAAAATATTCCACTGAACTGTATGACATGGGATGAGTCAACTCACAGCAAGGCCATGAGCTCTTCGGTAGGATAAGGGTGATGAACATCAGGGTGAAATGTCACACAGTCCGAAGTTTAAAGCAGATCAGACAAGAGGTGAAGGTCATGCTTGTCATGGTCATCTTTCTGTGTGT
This sequence comes from Canis lupus familiaris, assembly GCF_011100685.1. NCBI lineage: Eukaryota > Metazoa > Chordata > Mammalia > Carnivora > Canidae > Canis > Canis lupus. The sequence goes on from NC_049224.1 coordinate 83,791,252, forward strand.
GTGAGTGTGTGTGTGTGTGTGTAAAAGGAAACACAAACGCGTTACATTTAAGTAGTTAAGAATCATCACTAAATAAATACCTTGCATGTGGCTAATATCGTTGGGATGTCAAATCTGAAGCATGAGCAGTACGTCTCCAACTCTTGAGATAGAATCAGGACCCAGTTTCTGTGAATCCCCAGTGAATGCCTGCATTGTCTGGATGGGGATTTCAGTGATTTGTCCTGCACCTATAACCAATCACCCCAACCTACGTGAAGGCAGGCAGGCTAAAGCATGTTGTTTTTGAGATTTACGCTGCATAAGTGGCCTCGGGAGCCTGGTTACTTGATATTAGCTGGCCTCCGGGTCAGAACTGGCCCTTCTGATCTGGATGCCAAGAGCTATAACATTTGCCTCGCATCCTGTCTGGCTCCAGCTGGGCTAGCACCCCCGGAATGGAATCTGGGAGCGGGAGGAAGCACATATGGCCCAGGTTCCTTGAAGATGCAGACAGGATAACACAGAAATGCAGCTCTCTCTAAACTACACACAGGCAAACACATGTTTTAACTTTGGATTCCATGATTTGCCCTATAAACACGGCCCTTATGGGGATGGGCAGATGAAGTCTCACCTGAGGGAAGGATGTTCCCCTCTCCGTGGGGACTCCAGCCTGGATGTCTCCACGGTACTTCCCCAGCTGATGAGGTTGGATGTTTTAAGTAACCCATTTAATGTAACTTTGTCTTATTTTCCTTACTTATTTTCCTACTGCTTACTACTGCCCTCATCTATGCATAGATTTCCCTTTTCTTCTATTTCCACTAGGTTTTTACTTTATAATATCAATAAAGTGTTTTCCTCCTTCGAAACTGAAAACATAGGTGTTGTGTATCTTTTCTTTAGAACAATGCCAGAACCTCATAATGTGGATAATAAATACAAATTAATCTGGTTTGACACAAGAGGTAAAATCTATTTGCCATACTGCTCTTTTTTATCACGTTTGTATACGATATACAAGGATATTGAACTATCTTTCAAGGCAAAACTGACATGAAATAATATAAGGCAATGTGGAGTAATGAAATGAGCACTGCACAGGGAGACTCGTGGTTTAAGTCCATTTCTGCTTATAGAGCCTTGGGCAAAAGGGATCTCTTTCTTTATCTATAAAATCAATAACATACTGATGTTTGCTTTATCTACTTCACAGTATTTTCAGGAATATCCTGGAAGCAATAGGCCAGCTAGATTGCATGGGAGGCCAGGGGTCTTGGTAAGGTTTTCTAGCAGCAATAGGGCATGTGGTAATAAGAGTCTGGCTCAGAGCTGGAAAGATGTAAATAGAAAAGGACCTCATAGTTGAGTGAGGTTTTTTTTTTTTTTTTAATGTTTTACTTTTATATTGAAATAATGAAAACATACAGAAAAATACAAACAAGAATATAACCAATATCAGTGTGTCTACCAACAAGAGAAATTTAAATATCTAAATTGTGTCACACTGAAGACTTCTTATGGGAAGTTTGGAAGAGAAAGGAAGGACAGGAGGAAGATTAAAAGAACAGAAAGCTTTCCACCTACGAAAGATGTCTCATTATTCTTCAGTTTCTCTTCAGACATCAGCACTTTCCTCTCAATGAAATGTATTATTTCCTTGGATTTTTATAACTCTACCCATGGATATAAGATGAACTTCTTGCCTTGTAAGTGGTATCATACTCTACCTATCTTTTGGTGACTTCCTTCCTTTTACCCAATATGATGGTTTTATATATGTTTTAATGCATATAAATATCTGAACTACTCTAAAATGCAGTTTAAATGTCCTCCATTGTCTGACTATAGCATTCCTCTTCTGTGGGACATTTACATAGTTTACACATTGCCACCATTACCAAGATTGCCATAGTATGACCCTTCTACTATGAAACTTATGAACTTATGAACTTATGAAAAGAAAAGCCATTATCCAGGATAGAACTTCATGTACTATTGCTGGCTAAAAAGAGCATGGCTTTTTTATTGTACCCACCAGCACCCCCCCACAATGAATGAGTTTCTTTTCTCCTGCATCTTTGCAATCACTTGGCTTTATTGGGTGCACTGAAGTTTGTCAATCTGTGAAATGGTGTCTTATTTCTATTTTAATTTTAATTCCCCTTATTAATGATATGGCCAAGCATTTATTCCACCTAATTATGGAGCTTTCCAGTTCCTTCTCTGAGAATTATACCTTTACATTACTTGTCCATTTGTGAATCAGACTATTTTTGTTGTTATTTTTATGAGTTCTTTATATAGTTCAGGTATTAATCCTTTGTTGGATTTTCAGTTTCTATTTTCTGATTGAGTACTCATTTTATGGTATGGGGGTGAGAGAAGGTCAACTTTGGTTCTTATATTTTTTTTTTGTAGTTCTGTTTTGTGCTCCGTTATAATTTTAACAACGGTATTGAAAAGATTTTATGTTCATTAACATTGTGTGCAGTATTCTATGTATGTCTGTTAGACCCAGGCTTTTCTGTGTTGTTTAAATCATCTATTTAGCCTAAATAATTCCACTGTTCAATTTTTTTTTTGAGAGAAGTGTGTTAAAATTTTTGAAACTATATTTGTTGATTAGTCAATGGAAACTGTCAATTTTTGCTTGACATGTGCTGAAGCTATATTGTTAGATCTCTCCTGATAAAGATTTGGGTTATTTCTAAACATTTAATCATGCTACACTGAAGATTTTACACCTAAATTCTCAGACACACATGTATGTATGTCAGTAGGATTAAATCCTAGAAGGAACTAGATCAAAGCACATGTGTGCATTTTTAATAATCAGAGAGATTTTACCAAGTGATTCTTCCTACAGTTTAAACTGAAGAAACTGATTGGGGAAAAAAATGTGCCTCATTAGAGCTGAATAAATTTTGAGTTAATAATGACTTCCATTGGAGAATAAGGACCTAAGTCAAACTTGGTGAAATCCTTAAAAACTTTTACCTTCCACTTTTTCAACTCCAGCTCTCTTCTCTGCATCTTGATAAGGTGGCTGCCTTTGCTACGGAATCTTAAAATAAATCCATTTCCATTTTCAGAAAACTTTGATTTTGTTCTAATACTATATTTTTTTTCACCTGTTTCTTTGGCATTCGTGGGTGTCACTGTTATATACTTGGATGAAAAGACTCAACAGTCACATCTGCTATCTTGCGAATCAGAGTATACTTCTCGAAATGAGAGCATTAGAGATAAGCTGCCCCTGCTTTGCCCGCCACTATGAAAAACACATAACAAAAAAGCATCCCAGAGTCTTTGAAGAATATTCTTGATAAATTTTGCAAGTTCCAATTTTCATCTTCTTGAAAAATATTACGATGTTCCCTCTGAATCACCAGTGTAAGTTGTTACCGGTCAAATTAAGCAGCCATTTTGCCAACTTGAGGCCAAAGGTTAAAATACAGGCATCCAAACTGCAAAATAACTGTTTTTCTTCAGAGTACATAGAGCTGATTGTTTTTACTTAAGAATGGGATGCAAATGTGTACAGTAAATACCAATGGTTTATTAATACATGACACTCACCTTCAGGGAAAATTATTCCTTCTGAGGGAGGCTTCCATGGGTTGAGAAGAAGCAGCAGAAAGTCAGATTGAGAGTGTTAGAACCCTGACTTAAGACTTCAAGCATGTGTGCCCTTAAACAATGAATTTTCCTCCGCTTTGGTTCCGTCCCTACAAAATGGGAATAATCCGCTTACCCCAACGGGCAGTGTGTGATATAAAGGACCTTACAGAGCACTCATATAAAGCTCAGGGAGTTTTGTTTTGTTGCTGTTACTCATGGAAAAGCAGCAACAATCGCGGTGGTGATATAGCAATTGTTGTGACCCCATCTCATTTAATGGATTTGATAGAGATGGAATGACTCCTCCCCTTTAACAGAAGTAGGACGTGAAATCCAGAAACATTAAGCCATGGGCCTAAAACCACAACTCCATTATTTGGTAGGTAGGTAGATCTGGAAGTTCTAACCCAGGTGTGCTGACTGATACTTAAGCTAGATAGAAATAGTTAAACTATACAATGCTCACTTGATTAGATGACTTAAATTGGATAAATTCATGTTTTACTGGTAGAGATTCTAATGGCAACAGAAACATGATATTTCTATGATTTTTAATACATGGTAAAACACACACACACACACATATAATCTTGAATACATCCCTTAACCACTCTGAGCTTCAAATTTCACACTTGTTAAATGAGGATAATACCTTTACAAAAACCATGCTTATTGTGAAGATCTATGAAAGCATCTAGAATTTTGGAACAGGACTTAGTACAGAGCAGGCATCATTTTAATGAGAGCAATAATAGAAACAGTCAATGGTAGCAGTCACAGTTGCTGGGTGATGGAAACCAGAAGTACAGTCATATAAGCAGGAAGCTATGAGGGGCTGGGAGTAAAGGGGCTCCAGTTACACATGAGTGATGAACACAGAGCCACACTCCGGAGATATCACTGGGTGCCATCTTTGAAATGCCATGCCTACTTCTCTGCTCTTATAAATTCTTTTCTTCAAGCCCTGCCCTATCCCATCTATTCCTTGATGCCTTTTGGATGAATGACAGCTCTTCTTAACTCCATTAATTTTTTTAAAGATTTTATTTATTTATTTGAGAGAGGTGGAGACATGGGCAAAGGAAGAAGGAGGTTCCCTGTGGGGATCCTGATGTGGGACTTGATCCCAGGATCCCGGGATCGTGACCTGAGCCAAAGGCAGATGCCCAACCACTGAGCCACCCAGGTGGCCAACTCCATTAATTTTTTTCCTAAGATAATATTATTTTGTTTCCTGCTCTCTGTCTTCACTTTAAGCAAAGTGAAGGAAAGAATAAAGAGCCACAGGTCCTTGCTTCTCTCATAGATTTGCAATCTAGTAATCTCAAAAACATGTGTCATCCCTTGTCAACTGGACCTGTTATACTCTGCTCTGACTCAGTAATTCCAATGTATCATTTGAGAATCATCTTAGGGGATGATAAGAGAACACCTGCCACATAGTAAACCCTCAATATGTGTTTGATTATACTGATTATATTAATTGTTATGAGTAAATGTCCTCATTTACTCATAACCAAACCTTCAAGTATTAGAGTCAAGTAAACTTAAGTTTGGACACTGCTTCTCATTAACAGTGAGGCTCTGGGCAAGTCACCAAATGCTCTTAAGTTCTAGTCTCCTGTCTCAGTCAGCTCAGGCTGCTATAACAAAAATGCCACAGGCTGAGTGGCTGAAACAGCAAACATTTATTTCTCCCCATCCCAGACACTGGGAAGTCCAAGATCAATGTGCCGGGAGACTTGGTGTCTGATGAGAGCCTGATTTTTGGATCATAGATCTCTATCTTTCTAATGTGTCCTCACATGACAAAAGGAGGAAGAGAGCTCTCTAGCATCTCTTGTATGGGGACACTAATCCCATTCATGAAAAACCTGCCTTCATGAACCAATCACCTCCCAAAGGCCCCACTTCGTAATAATATCATCGCACTGGAGGGTAGGATTTCAACATATGACTTTGGGGGATGTAAACATTTAGTTCTTGGCATTTACCTCTCTTTCTGCAAAAAGGTAATGATAAGAGCACCTACCACATAGAGTTTTTCAGATGATAGAGAAGAGCAGAAGTATCCCTTAACATACTGTCAAATACTAAGAACTTAATATTTACTCTCCTTATTCATTTTATCTTTTGAAATTTAGAATACCTCTTTATAGACTTCTCTTGAGAAATATCCAATTAAATATCCAAAAACAATTAGTCTTCATAACTCGGCCTCATTCCTGATGCTGAGATGCCTCGGCGAGTAGCAACTGAGTTTTGCTGTGGTGCCTGTTGACCTAAAGTTCTGAGATGAACAGCTGATAACTAACAAGGTGGTGATCTCTCCTCTAGAACTTTTTCACATAAAGATGCATGGGGAATCCAGTGAAATCTCAAATCAGTATCTCTCACTTTTCATAAAAACCAAATTCTTATAAGTTTATGCAATGCCTTGTTCACTCAACTCTTCTCTGAAAAAGCCAGCAAGGATAAAATACTACCACCAAGAGTACCCATATCTAGGTGACCCTACCCCATATTACTATAAATTATCTTCCTGGATCCTCATAGCAATCCTGTAATACATCTAGGGCATTTTCAGGTTCCTTTTGGCAATTCATGAAACAAAATGATTTGTGTATTGATCCATCAACTGTGTAAAGGAATTTAGAATCTATGTAGCCTGAATAAAACATGGGGGACAACTCCCACTTATAAATTTTGTTTGCCAGTGTCTCTGCCCTGGGAACCTATATCTTATGTTTTCTGGGAGCTCAAAATGATTTTTTGGAGCTCAAAAATATAGGGACAAAATATTTTTCTTTTTTTTTTCAAGTCCCACCTCCAACATTATGAGTAGTACATTGTTGTGCAATCCGATTAACATTTTCTGAGCTTCAAACTTTTTGGCTATAAGGTTAGAGATAGTAATACCTCCTTATAAGATTGTGAGAATTGTTAGTAATAACACGGAAAGTGGCTTTTTCTGGAAAAGTGGAAATAACCCTTTGAAGTAATGTTAGCTACATTCCTTTTCTTCCAAGAGGCCATTGTGTGATGTAAGGACAAGACTGACCAAAATGCTTAATTTTGCACCCATGTACAATAGGGATAAATAGTAATATGAAGCAAAATAGCCAAACAGTGAATGAAGAAAGATTGTTGGCAATCTTCTATATTGATGCTATAAAAGATCATGGTTACTGAGTCATCTTACTTCACCAACTTTCATCTATGATTAAGGAAAGCAAAATGTAATTTCTTTAAAGTTTCTATTACCTTTTTTTTTTTCTGGCAGGATTCAGTGTGGGTCATCCCATGTTCTTTTTAAAGATTTTTATTTATTTATTCATGAGAGACACACACAGAGAGAGAGAGGCAGAGACACAGGCAGAGGGAGAAGCAGGCTCCATGCAGGGAGCCCGACGTGGTACTCGATCCTGGAACTCCAGGATCAGGCCCTGGGCTGAAGGAGGCACTAAACCACTGAGCCACCAGGGCTGCATTGTTGCTCTTTTTTAATTCACTATATTTAATAAATCAATTTTTCCATCTATAATCATTAGTCATCAACTCTTTCTACATAGTTCATGGTAATTATTAAAATTATAATATGCATATTTTGTTTCTTAAAGTCCAAATTTTATTAATACCTTTTCTTTACTCCCAGGTACTGAAGACATTTAGATCATTTTAATTTATTTTGCTCTCCTGTCTATCCATATACCATTGTTATTATAAGTTTTATTTTTATTGATCTTTTGACTGGAGTCCAGTAGTCTGAGAAAAAGGAGATGGGATCCCTGGGTGGCGCAGCGGTTTGGCGCCTGCCTTTGGCCCAGGGCGCGATCCTGGAGACCTGGGATCAAATCCCATGTCGGGCTCCCGGTGCATGGAGCCTGCTTCTCCCTCTGCCTGTGTCTCTGCCTCTCTCTCTCTCTCTCTCTCTCTGTGACTATCATAAGTAAATTAAAAAAAAAAAAATTAAAAAAAAGAAAAAAAGAAAAGGAGAGCACCAGGAGTGAGTATATTGAATGGAGTCTAAAGGGAGAGGTGGGCTTTTAAAGTAACATGATTGTCCTGAAGACAAAGTTATATTACCTGAGACAGTAGAGATGATAGAAATATGGGAAGAAAAATTCTAGGAAGAAAAAACAAGGGAAAAAGAACAGAAACTTGATTTGAGGAGCAGTAGTTAAAGTAGCTACAGGTTCTTTCACCTCTGGAAAAACATGGTTCATCCTACATTTAATGAATGTGGATTAGCCCCTGCTTTATGCCAGGAAGTACTACTGAATGCTTGGGAGAACAGAACTGCCATGGCCCCTTCCCTCACAGGTAGACAGAAATGAAACAGTTGATCATATCAAATATGTAAATAAATTCCAAATGATAAAAATAGCTTAGTGAATTTCCTGGTATGCACCTCAGAGTGAAAAAAAAAAACTTTTATTTTTCTATTTCAGATTTCTTAATGAGTATCTTTTTAAAAAGCAACTTAGCAAGTATTAGATTATAAAAGATACAACGGATTTTTTTAATGGTTATATAAATCCATGCTTAATAAGTTATCATCACAAATGTCAACTTATAGTGTATAGAAATGTAAAAGTCAAAACTTCTCCCCAGACTAAAATGACATTGGGAGCTATATCTTAAAATATACCTCTGTTATCAATAAGTTTTTTTTGCAATTTGCTGCTTTATTATAAAAATGACAAAAACCAAATTCCCGAAGACAACCTTCCACAAAGTATAAATGAGAAAGAAGCATGTTTGATCTCACTGCAATAACACTGGAGATTAACAAGAAACCAAAAATTAACTAAAGAAAGGAATTGTGTAACCTGAAATTTTAAAATAATTAAACAGAAAATACAATTAACTTATTAGTCAAAGAGGAATCAAAATAAAAATTTCAGAATTTCCACAAAATAACAATAACAATGCACGACTGAAAAAGCTACGTATTACATCTAAGACAAAGCTTAGAGGAAATGCATTAAAGTCTAATATTTACTTTAGTTAAAAAAAATATTAACTAATTATTCAATCCAAGAAGTTATAACTGAAAACAAAATAAAATTAAGGAATAAAGATTAACACAAATAAAACTGGAAATGGGTTTATTAGGGGAAAATGATAAAGTAATCAAGAGCATGGTCCATGTTACAATTAAAAAATTAGATCATTTGCTGAAATAATTCAGAAAAAAAGGAGAAACCTGACAAGATAAATAAAAGGGTGACAAAACTAAAACTTAAAAAAAAGCCCATAAAATCACTTTTTTAGTGATTAAAACACATTTAAATAAATTTGAAGCTTTGAGTGAAATGGATAATTTGGAGGGGAAATACATAATTTATATACATAACTAAATTTTATACCATAAGAGAGACAAATTCAGAGTAGAATGCTTAGTACAGAAAGAAAAACCCAGAAAGTTGTTAAAGAAAAATATACTGATTCCCACTATGAGAGAAAGAAGAAAAAAAGAAAAGAAGGAAAGAAGAGACAGGAGGAGAAAGAAAAAGAAAGAACATAAGCCCAGACTTTTATACACGCATTTTATCAAACATTTAAAAACAGATAATTCCAATAATAAATAAACTCTTCCCAAATATAAAAAAAGTAAAAAAATATATAGAAACCCAAATTATTTTCAGGAGGCAAAATAACATTGATTTTAAACTAAAAGACCACACCAAGTAAAAAAAAAAAAAACTATAGAAAAATGTCATTTATAAATATCGAGATTAAAAATCCCAAATTAAATTTTTGTCCACAGTATCTAGAAACATAGAAGAGTAAAAATATATCCCATTAAGTATAGCTTAAGTGTAATTCAGTAATAAAGCATATTTCAATATTAATAAATCAGATTGTGTTCATTTGTGTTAAAAAATCTAAAGCAAGAATAAAAACTCTTCTCATCAACTTTATAGAGGCTGAAAAGTAATTGGAAAATTTCAATAAATATCCAATATTAAATATTAGAGAAACATTTTACTCAACCCTAAACACCATGCTTCATGAGGAAATACTTAGAATTCACCCACTTAAATGATTTTTAAATGTCCAATATTACTAATTTTATTTAACATTTGCTATTATTTTTGAGAGACCAGTTATAAAATTAGATAAAGGATATAAATTCAATGGTATAAAAACAGTGGAAAGGAAAAATTAAAATCACCAGTATCATTGCATATGTTGAAAACACAAAAGAAAAAAAAGAAAAAAGATAACACAAAAGAATAAGCTGAAAAACAATTGCAAGCACCAAAACAAAATATTAAAAGTAAATGAAACCAAAGTGTCCAATTTATACAAACCTGCTAAATTAATACTAATATATATTAATATTAATATATAATATTAATATATACTATATATTCTAATATAAAATCAGTATTAGGGATAAAGTGTCACTGCTTAATGATTAAAGCACTCTAAATCTCTTGGTTTAGGTTCTACTAACTAAAGGTTAGAAGCTCTACCTACATTCAGGACATTTTTGTAAAAATCTTTAGGTTGAAATTAGTGAAAGAAAATTCATGTGATTGCTACAAATCTAAAAATCTGTAGCCCCTGTCTTTCCTTTTCTACATTAAAACAATTGACTTCATGAAGTGATTAGTAACACCAAAGTTCTTTATCACCATAATCATTTCATTCCCATCCAGCAATCCATAATTCTTACTTTCTCCTAGACTCACTCTTCCACATATAATGCCTAAATCTAGGCGACTTTGATACTAGAAAATTAGAAAAGATTTTAATAAAGTTCACCGTTTAAATGCAAATTATAAATTCAGGAATGTGTGAACGAGGCAGCCTGAAAGGTTGATAGACAACATATAATGGTGGCCAAACCTCTGTGGCTGATTCTAGACCCACAGTACTAACGGAAGCTTGGTCCCATGTGACGAAACCTGGGTTAACTGTTGTTCATGCTTGAATAATGAAGAACAGTTATACTTATTAACATTTTAAAGTGGCTTGAACATGATTAGACAATAAGCTTTAAATTACATACCACATGAGAATTCAAAGACGCCTCCTCTGAAGGTCAAGAATATGGCTTCAAAAGAGCCCTCAAATGAGGCAAAGAAGAATTTGTAGCAAAAGGCAGCCAGCAGCCCTCAAGGTGATATCCATAGTAAGCACTATTACTGTGATGCCTAACACTACAGAATAAATAGGCACAAAGTAATTATTTATTTACAATAAAAAAATTGAATTAATCATCTACTTAACTACTCTGGATGGACAATGTTAATCATTTCAGGAAAATAAGATACCTTTGGACATAGTATTGAAAATTATGAGATATTTATTTGGTGTTGACTTTTCCCTAAGGACCCTAAAAAAATTTTACTAGAAAAGAAAAAAACAGTCAAAAAAATACAAAGAAATCTAAATCTGATAGTAACATGTTAAGGAACATATCCAAATGATGACAATTCATGCTGACGCCCTAAGTAAAATAGAGCTTATCTAGCAGCTGTGTGTCTGATATGTAATGACATAAGTTGTACAAAATAACATTGTTTTATAAATTATTGCACTGAACATCAGAGAAGAAGAAAAAAAAAAAAAAACACAAAACCAAACAGTCACCCAAAGGTTCTACACTGGAATAAAATGTAGTAGAGAATGGAAATTATTATTCTGCATTTTACCATCAACAAATATTTACTGCATACCCACTAATCTGGGAACTGTGTTGAAAAGAAAATATTATAAGATACCCCCCATGTGCTTCTTTAGCTGGGAGGAAAAAATTATATTCTCACGTGTAAACCTAGATGCAAGAAAATAAGCACCCAGTGAGTGGAATAGATGAGTGTTTCCTAAACCTGAATGATCATCAGAATCATTGGGGGAGTTTGAATTTCAAAAGCCTGGGTCTAACCCCAAAAGACAATGCTCCGTAGGATTGTGTGAATCTTAAGCACTGGGATTTTAAAATAATTTTTGAATGCGTCATTTACCCGTACAACATAAAATTTAAAAATCATAGAAGAATAATCAGATAAAAGGTTTTCTCACAGCCTTTGCTTCTCTTCTTAGAAGCAACCATTCTTACAAGTTTCTTAATCCTTCTAGTCTTTCTCTTTTCCTCTCTCATCAAGACAGTGTGGTACTGGCACAAAAACAGACACATAGATCAATGGAACAGAATAGAGAACCCAGAAGTGGACCCTGAACTTTATGGTCAACTAATATTCGATAAAGGAGGAAAGACTATCCACTGGAAGAAAGACAGTCTCTTCAATAAATGGTGCTGGGAAAATTGGACATCCACATGCAGAAGAATGAAACTAGACCACTCTCTTTCACCATACACAAAGATAAACTCAAAATGGATGAAAGATCTAAATGTGAGACAAGATTCCATCAAAATCCTAGAGGAGAACACAGGCAACACCCTTTTTGAACTCGGCCACAGTAACTTCTTGCAAGATACATCCACGAAGGCAAAAGAAACAAAAGCAAAAATGAACTATTGGGACTTCATCAAGATAAGAAGCTTTTGCACAGCAAAGGATACAGTCAACAAAACTCAAAGACAACCTACAGAATGGGAGAAGATATTTGCAAATGACGTATCAGATAAAGGGCTAGCTTCCAAGATCTATAAAGAACTTATTAAACTCAACACCAAAGAAACAAACAATCCAATCATGAAATGGGCAAAAGACATGAAGAGAAATCTCACAGAGGAAGGCATAGACATGGCCAACACGCACATGAGAAAATGCTCTGCATCACTTGCCATCAGGGAAATACAAATCAAAACCACAATGAGATACCACCTCACACCGGTGAGAATGGGGAAAATTAACAAGGCAGGAAACAACAAATGTTGGAGAGGATGCAGAGAAAAGGGAACCCTCTTACACTGTTGGTGGGAATGTGAACTGGTGCAGCCACTCTGGAAAACTGTGTGGAGGTTCCTCAAAGAGTTAAAAATAGACCTGCCCTACGACCCAGCAATTGCACTGTTGGGGATTTACCCCAAAGATACAGATGCAATGAAACGCCGGGACACCTGCACCCCGATGTTTCTAGCAGCAATGGCCACAATGACCAAACTGTGGAAGGAGCCTCGGTGTCCATCGAAAGATGAATGGATAAAGAAGATGTGGTTTATGTATACAATGGAATATTACTCAGCTATTAGAAATGACAAATACCCACCATTTGCTTCAACGTGGATGGAACTGGAGGGTATTATGCTGAGTGAAGTAAGTCAGTCGGAGAAGGACAAACGTTATATGTTCTCATTCATTTGGGGAATATAAATAATAGTGAAAGGGAATATAAGGGAAGGGAGAAGAAATGTGTGGGAAATATCAGAAAGGGAGACAGAACGTAAAGACTGCTAACTCTGGGAAACGAACTAGGGGTGATGGAAGGGGAGGAGGGCGGGGGGTGGGTGAATGGGTGATGGGCACTGAGAGGGGCACTTGACGGGATGAGCACTGGGTGTTATTCTGTATGTTGGTAAATTGAACACCAATAAAAAATAAATTTATTATAAAAAAATAAAATAAAAAAATAAAAAACAAGCATTGTCCTATATTTTGCTTTTTCAGTTACTAGAACTTGGGATTGTTTTATATCCTCAGGGGAAAAATATCATCTGGACAAAGTATGTCAATATTAAGACCATTCCTTTTATGTCCAAGTACTGAGAAACAAATCACCATGCTAGAATGATCGCTCTTAAAATACCGGAAATATAAAAGTATGTCAGTTTTTAAATTTTGACTGCGAACTACTTGTGTAAGTTAGAAGAAGAGTTTTCAGCAACAATGACAAAATGCTATTGTCAATATGACCTGACCAGTCTGTCTTGGCTATAAGACTAGATATAGATATGACAGGAAGTAGTGAGTGGTCCTCCCCCAAAATGTGAAGTTATTTTCTTGTTGTTTATTTCTTATAATTCCCATAGGGACCCTTTTGTTAATTGTAACAATATTGTTTGCAGCCAAAGTAGGAAGGATACAAAAATAAGTTTACATCAAGAGAAGAAAACCTGTAATATTTGAAATCGAATATTAAATGAAGCAAACAATACTTAACTTGAAAATATTGGTAGAACATGGGCTCTTCTGCATTGAAGACAGTGGTCAATGAAAACTGAATTTCACTCCTTCTGGTTGGCACAGTCTAGTTTTCTTAGTCCTTTAAGTTTTGCAATTAAATTCCATTTCATCTGAGAGGTAATTGTTATAACCTTAGACTTTAGACTAAATTCTTATAGTAAAATGAAGAATTAGGAATCACATTAAGGGAGTTGGCAGGAAATTCCACCCTGATTTATGTAAACTTGCCATCAGCATCCCAACTGACAGGGAAAATGGTGCAAATAGAATGCTTTTAATGAAGCAGACATGTATGTGGCATGCAGAATAATTCCTTTTTCTGCCAGAGCCTTAATTCTCTTTTCTATAAATTAGGAAAGTTGGACTACTTCAGAAAATTTTGGATCATGCCCCAAATCCAGCCTGCCACCTGCATTTGTATATTTGTATATAAAGTTTTATTGGAACATATCCACATCCATTTGTTAGCATATTGTTTATGGCTGCTTGTTCCGCAGCATCAAAGTTGAATAGTTGCCATGAGACTGTATGGGTGCAAAGCCAAGAATATTTGCAGAAGTTTACAAACACTTGGATTTGATAATAATGACTAATAAAACTTCATGTTGGGGGAGTACCTACTGTACGTGAACAACTTTATATGCTTTATATTTCATTTATATTCGAAAAACTGCTTGAGATGGATATTGAACTTTGAGTAGACCCTCAACTCACCCTGGGCAACTGATCCAAATTCAGGTTTGATTATTTTAAAGTTCTCTTTCCTAAACAATAAAGGCCTATCTACTTCTAAAGACTAGATATATTTGTGGATGTGTATAGCATATAAGATAACAGGTGAAGGGCTTGAGAAGTAAAATGTAGATTTATTAAATTGGCTATTTGAGGACAGGCATCATGTCTTCCTTTCTGTTTTCCTAACAACTCTCACGGAACTGTTACATAGTTAACACATACTAAAACTTGGATGAATGCATCAAATCTGCAGGCTTAAAGGAGCTTACTACTGTATAAGATGAGAAAAAGCAACATACGACCATGCTAGAAGTCAGGTATATTGCAGAATATTCTTTTAAATGACATAATGAAAGTAAGGCACCTAGGAGGATCAGTGGTTGAGCCTCTGCCCTTGGCTCAGGTTGTGATCTCGAGGTCCTGGGACAGAGCCCCAAATAGGACGCCCCACAGGGAGCCTGCTTCTCCCTCTGCCTGTATCTCTGCCTCTCTCTGTGTTTCTCATGAATAAATTTTAAAAATCTTAAATAAATAAATAAATAAATAAATAAATAAATAAATAAATAAATAAATAAATAATGACAGGCATAAGAAAAGTAAAATGTGCCTAGACCAGGCAGGAACAATCAAAGTTGAAACTGTCCATAAGGCCTTTGAGTGAGGGACTAGGTCAGAGTGGAATGACGCTTGGACTTAGCTGCAGAAGATGTCTTCCATAGCACAAGCTTGAAATTCCAGTTTCTTCTCCACCACATGGAATACTCAGTGTCATAAATCTGGAAAGAGCTGGCAAAACAGATTGTCACTCTTTCTGCATTCTTTCTCCTGTGAAGAGATGTCCCAGACAAGAGATTCACTTTCTAACTGGAAAATATCATGATTTATCCCTCTGGTCACACCTCATTCAAAGCACTTGCTTGAATAATTGCTAACTTCCTGTAGTTAGATCATAAGCAACCTCAGAAAAGTTAGGCCTTAGCTACCAAGGGTATTGAGTGATATTATATAGGTATCAAGTATTAGAGTGAGAGATCCCCTGAAACAACTGAGAGAACCCAAGGATTGCCGCAACTGGTTCAATATTTCCTTTCACGCATTCTCTAGTTTTACACACCCTGTGACTTTTCAACTACTGATGAATGGAAGATGTTTGTCTGCCCCCGTGCGCAACAGCCACCCTTTGGTGATGGTGACTCAAAAACTGTCCACCCTTTAATCTTGACCCAACTCAGCTCAATTCTTTTATATTCAGGTTGTGACCATGTTGTGATGGAAGCTAGAGGTCACTCACTCTCCTCTGTCCAATGGAGACAGACCTGCTGTGAATCATGAAAGGAGGAATCACTGTTGAAGGCCGAGCCAGCCAGTGATATGCTGGGATCATGTCTACTGTCTTGGGCCATTCTTTTCAACTATTATACATGTGGAATGAGGATAGAAGCAAAGAAAACAAACAAATAGCAAGCAAACAAACAAAGGACCAGAGCCACGGAGATGACTGACTTCAGAAGCCGGAATACCAAGTGACAAACAATGATTCCCCACAGGGTCATACACTTAAATGGGAGATATGGAAGGTTTTCGTTCCTAATATCCTGAGACAATGGAGGTCTTGGATTTCTTGAAATAAAGCACAGTCAGTTACGATATATATGCTTGGATTAAAAATACATCTCATATTCAGAAAAGTTCTAGATTAAAGTCTTAACGTATACCTGAAACATCTTCAAAATTGACTTCCTTTCTGATTGTCCCCTTCAACCTACATACCATCCCAATATTTTCAGGGTCCTTAAAACAAAATGGCATTGCCCATCCCCTACATTACATTTTGTGAGCTGAGACCACCTGCATTCACATAGCTTTAACTGTTGGGATGGAGACCTGAAACCACTTATGTCAACATGACTTTCCTCTTTGTTCCAGAAGATTCTTGGCCAGGAAGATAAGAAAAAACAATAAATAACTTTACTATTGCCAAGAACTTCCTAAAAGCCAAAACATTTGATTGAATAGTTTGCTCATCTGGGCAAACAGCCTTTGCTCTGGGAACATTGGATTGTTCACATGGCCAAACAGCTCGAACATCTGTTTATTTATCAAAATTCCCTTCAAGACACTTGCTTCACTGCATCCACTAAACCAAGATTCTACTTCAAGAACTGTATCCAAATTCATTCAGATATGTACATTGAAAGATCTGCCTTAAAGTACTTGATTCTAGAGCCCAAACTCCTGACAGTGTCTACCCCTGACCTCTTCTTTGTGAGATGCTACTAAGACTATCAAAGTCATGCTCTACCTCACTACTGTAGGTTCAATGAACTTACCTTTGTTTGAGCCCCCCGGGTGCCCTCCTGTTGGAGTTTTCTAATGCAGTTGTCTACATTAACTCAAGATTTTGTTTTGTTTTGTTTGTTTTGTTTCACAACATTTGCTTCTAGTCAAAAGGCTGTGTAGGCCCCAAATCGATATACTTTCTTTGACATAATCAAAGAATATGTATCTCATTCACTTTACGCTATTTATTACAAAACAGTCACCCAAAGGTTCGCCCTTAACTATAATAAGGCAAACTTTTGAAAATCTACCCAAATTGCCTAGTTAGTATATAAGAAAACTACAAAGGTTAAATCATGCTAATGGAAGAGAATGTTAAGTTGTTTTTGCTTAGAGGACTTGAGATTTATCCTGTCCGTCTGAGATAGAAGGTGATTCTTATAGTAAGTTCTTCCTGAAATCCAGAAGTGAATATGATGGCTTCTGAATATAACAACCACAAAAGAAACCTACATTGCAACTGTTTTATCAAAATCCTTTATTCTTTAGTACATATATCGAATGCTTGGTGTTACTCTGGGACTAGAAAGCTGAACAAGAGAGGCATGGTCCTAAATATTCATGGAGCTTCTAGTGCAGTCAGATAAATATGTAAAATTAAAGACTACAAAAAAGAATTGCAAAATATAATGAGGAGAATGGAGAGAAAATGCTTCTACAAAGAAGAAAGGGGCCAGATGAACTTTAGGGTGACAATAGATGATCAGAAAAGGTCTCCTCCAGGAAGTGTAAAGCATCTAGAAAAGCATTATGCTAGCCATACAAATCATCCAGGCATGTAACATGCAAATTGCTCACTGAGACAGGTGAAAGAGCAAACTGACATGAGTGAGGGCTATTACTTAATTTGCTTATTTTTCTGTCTTTGGAAATGGAAAAGAGAAAACTAGGATCTATAAGCAGATTTCTCAAATACTTCAAGTGAAACCCTAAGATGAGCTGTCCCTCAACCAGAGAACCAGGATTTCTACTATCGCGAAGAGCCCTCTAAGACTGCTTGTGCCTACAATATTAATAGATAAAATATAATTCATTTCCAGTGGGCAACAGAGACTCAGCCCATAGTCTGAGAGAAAGTGTCCAAAGGTCCAGACAGAATGTTTGGCCTTGAGGACTTGGATCCGGCTGACAGAGACATGGGACATAAACAATTCCAATTTCACTCTACTCTTTCTGGCTGAAGTTTATTTTAGCCTTTTACACTGATGTGGTTTATTATTTTCAATATGCTCCATGCAAGAGTACAACATATTCCACACAGACAAAGCCTTGGTTTATTCCACAAAATAATTCTACTTCTTCAAGAGATTCTGAAAGATTCTCAACTAATATAAAAAGAGCTTTGATATCTGGCACACTACATTATGATCTAAATAGTTCATATTTACAGTGTATAGACCTTTCCCTTAAGTAGAGAAAACATCACATTTTCTTTTCTTATTTATTAGGTCTAAAGTAGAAAAATAAACACTTCTAAGGAATGTTTTTTTATCTTCTTCAGGTTTTTTCTACAAATATTCTTTGCTTCTTCTCTCATAACTAAATAGAAAACACAGCACAAATATTTTCAATGAAGGCTCTAGATTCTTTTCACCAAAGATACTCTGAACTTAACATGTTTCAGAATGTGAGATACATAAACTAGGATCTCTGTTGACCAGACCTTGTGCCTCTGGGATCAAAATTCAACAAAAACTTTTACAAAACCTATATGGGAAGATAGCATCTTGGTGTCCGATATCCAGCTGTAACTTAGAAAGAAGTCTTGATTCCCTCCTCCACTCCTCATTTTCTTCCTCAAGGGTAAAACTTTGAAGATACATCATTAAATAGATACTATTCATTTAGGTATGATACTTTCGGCAAAGACTTGAAATGACTCCTTGAGAATGAAAACCAAGTGTCTCAGAGAATGCAAGAAAAGATATTGCAGAATGTGTCTAGGAAGCTAAATTCAGCCTGTTCAATTGCTCAATACTCTCTTGGTTGAAGACTATATAGTATTATATATAATCATATGTACAATTATATATATGAACATATATATCATATATGATTATATACTATATATGATTGTTGTGTTATGTGATTATATCTTTATGATATACATATAGATTATTTATGATTATATATTATATATATGTTTTTTATATTACATATATAAGATTTTATAGAGAATATAAAATATATATGAGAGAGAGAGTTATGTGCTGAATTGTTCCCCTTGAAATGCATACCTTGAAATCCTAACCCCAAGTACTGTATTTGGACATAAGGTTTATAAAGAGGTAGTTAAAGTTAAATAAGGTCATTAGGGTGCACCTTAATCCAATAAGGCTAATATCCTTGTAAGAAGAGGAGATTAGGACCCAAACACAGAGGAAAGATCGTATGAAGACACAGGAAGAAGAGGGTCCTCTACAAGCTTAGGAGAGAAGAAAAGAAATCAATCCAGCTGATAGCTTTATCTCAAACTTCCAGCATCCAGAATTGTGAAAAAAATAAATCTCTATTGTTTAAGTACCAGTATGTGGTAGTTGTTATGACAATCTTAGCAAACTTTTATATATAGTTATATATACACTGTGGATATAGTGTATATTTATAGTGTATAAATTCCATATATATATATATATATATATATATATATATATATATGGAGAGAGAGAGAGAGAGAGAGAGATCTTGAATACAAATACAACCTACACATTATCTACAAATACTGGTGGTGGTGTTTGTGCAAAACTTAGGGGAGATACCAATTTTATTTATAGCAGCCCCTGTTACTTACAGCATGTCCGGCAGATACTATCGAATTTTAAGATCTTTTATAGTTTTTTCTAGATACCGTTTGAAAATTGAGTAATTCTTTTTAATTCTTTTTTCTTCTGAGCTTATTTCTCTTATCTTAAAAGATCAGATAAAGTCAGATAAAGGAAACTGAAAAAGGAAATCAGCTAATACTTTTAGCAGCATTCTTCTTGGGAATATTCTTTGCAAATCCACCAGGTTCATAAGAATAGTGTCTATGTTTTACATTACCACAGGTGACAATATTTTAAAATGTTAAGTTGCTACATAATGAGCTACATAATAACTCCAGGTCCCAATAACATTTTGCTAAGTCTTCATTATGCTCTCACCAACAGCTTTCTTGAGGCCTCTCAACCTTCCACTAATAAACTCCTCAAGACCTTCCAGCTTCCACTACCATGAATCTCAAAGCATATGTCTTTAAGTTTCTGTTACAGCAACATCACACTTCTGATACCAAATTTTGTCCCACTTGCTATTTCTGCATTGAAAACCATCTCGGGGATCCCTGAGTGGCTCAGCGATTTAGCGCCTGCCTTTGGCCCAGGGCATGATCCTGGAAACCCGGGATTGAGTCCCACATCGGGCTCCCTTCATGGAGCCTGCTTATCCCTCTGGCTGTGTCTCTGCCTATCTCTCTCTCTCTCTCTCTCTCTCTCTCTCTGCCTTTCATGAATAAATAAATAAATAAAATCTTAAAAAAAAAAAAAAAAAACACACATCTCAAAAATGTAGTGGAATAAAATTCTGTGGGTTGGTAACTCATAAAGAGCACCATGGGGATGATGTGCATCTCCAAGGTGTTTGGGGCCTCCTTTGTGAAGATTTGAATGGCAACAGACGACTCAAACAGCTGGGAGTTCTAGTAACGGGGATTAAAGGATTCATTTCCGGGATACCTTAAATATTCATATTTGGCCCCTGAACTGGGATTATTTGAAGGCTTAGCTGAGCTCCAACTGTCATGTCAACTAGAACACCTGCACACAACTTCTCCCCATGGCTTGGGCTGCCCATGACATGGTGACTGTGATCCAAAAGGCAACATCCAAGAGGTGCCTTCCAGATAGGGACTGTTCCATAAGAACCAGGTGGAAGATTCATGGTCTTTTATGATCTCACTTTGTCACATAGCATTAATCCTGTCATAATTCACTGGTCAGAGTATTCATGACCCCACTCAAATTCAAGAAAACAGAATATAGACTACCCAATCAGTCTAGGAATGGCAAAAAAATGGGGGCTATATTTTAAAACTGTCACGTGGTGTCTTAAATTCTTTATGTCGCAAGTCATTTGTCTTACTAATATTTATAGAATTAGCTATTTCTGATATGGGGAATACAACAAAAAATACCTGCTTATGGACAGTTTGAAAATGTATCCAGATAACCTGTAATGATCACTAGTTAGTTAAAATATGGATCAATGCCTGCTTTGAAGGTGAAAAAATAAAATAAAAGAGGCAAACTGAAGTGATTTCTCCATGGTAGGATTCTGGGTTGTGAGAATCGAAAACAGAATTCCTGGGGATCCCTGGGGAGCTCAGCGGTTTAGCACCTGCCTTCGGCCCAGGGCATGATCCTGGAGTCCCGGGATCGAGTCCTGCATCAGGTTCCCTGCCTGCATGGAGCCTGCTTCTCCCTCTGCCTGTGTCTCTCTCTCTCTCTCCCCATCTGCCTCTCTCTCTATGTCTATCATGAATAAATAAATAAAATCTTAAAAAAAAATACTAATTTACTCCTCCTCCAAGACTTCTGGAACTGTACTAAATACTTTGACTAACCATACAACTAATTTCTAGTTCAATGCTCATTGTTTTAAAATATCCTGTAACTATTTTTTTCCTTTTAATAATACATTTAGTCATGTAAAAAAATCTAAAAGTATGGGCTTTCAGAGTGAATAGAACTGAGTTCAAGATCCATTTACATACCTTCAGGCATTCTATGCCATATTTTCCATCCTTAGCACTTACTCCATCTGTGAAATGGAAATAATAATAATTTTATGATTAATTATTAATAATAATAATACATCCTCTATAGTAGTGGTGTGGAAATTAGAAAAAATACATTAAAATTAGAAAAAATACATTAAAATATTAAGCAAAATTAAATTCTTGGAGAACAATTATTTTTATTTTTAGACCAAAAAATATGCTCAAGGTCAATTTTTTTTTTCCTCTAGAATGCATGAAAATACCATCATTATCAAGTTCAATGTATTTATTTCTTCATCTTTTATTCCTTTGCTATCATGAGATACAGTGATTAAAGCTTGGTTTTGGAATCAAACTGCCCAGGGATGACTCCTGGCTTGGGGCTCTAATATTCATAGACTGTGTGTGACAAGTTACTTAATACCACTGATTCAGATTCTTTATCAAAGCTTTATTACCTAAGAATTAAATAAAACCATCTCCTTACACAGCGCATTATAATTTTTCAATAGTTTATGGCATTTATTGGCAAGAGACACATTGGTACTCTTATTGAAGATAAATAGACATTTTATGCCTCTAAAAGGCCCCAACCTCAAAAAACACAATCCCTGGGCATGTATAACGCAAGTTGGATAATTTGATTAAGACTAAAATGCATTTAGAAAAGGAGTGGATAGCACATTTGGGAATGGAGGTACTAAAAAGGATACCAACTAGGAGGTTGGGAAATCTGGGTTTTGTCTTGGTTCTACCACTTATAGACTCTCCAATCCTGAGTAACTTTACTGCTCTGGGCCTCTGTTTCTTCATCTGTGAAATGGATATTATGACACTACCACATTTATCTCACCAAAAATTGTGAGGTTCAAATAAGATTGTGGATATAAAGATACCTTGAAAACTATAAGTCACTGTAGAAATAGAAATTATGCTTTGTTTTGAAAGATTTTATTTATTTATTCATGAGAGACACAGAAAGAGAGAGAAAGAGAGAGACACAGAGAGAGAGACACCTAGGCAGAGGGAGAAGCAGACTCCATGCAAGGAGCCCAATGGACTCTGACTCCATCCCGGATCCCAGGATCATGCCCAGAGCCAAAGGCAGAGCCTTAACTGCTGAGCCACCCAGGCATCCCAGAAATTATGTTTTTAAAACATTATAGTTTTTGCCCAAATAGAGAAAACAAAGCTCACAAAGCAAATGCATTGTTTTTGTGCAAAGATATTTAAATTTTCTTCACAAAATGGCCTTCTTTATAGTGAGAGCATTTTTACACCAGAGAGAGGATACTAATTAACTGTCTGCAAAAATAAAAGGGTAGCCTTTCCATTTTATTATAGAAACTCTGCAATTGGAACCTCCACAAGTAATTTTGTGTTAAATTCTTACCAGCATTTTGTTCTCTGATTTTCTGCTCACTGATTGTGTATTGCAGCTATTCAATTAAGATAAATGTGTAAATACATATTGTTCAAAAATATTTTATGCTGATTTAAGGCCTGGTGTGGTATGACTTTCATTTTCTCTTGAATCTAGTTATTAAACTTGGATTACCCCTGGTGTTACTCAGAGGAAAAGGGTATTTTTCTTAAATATAAAAAGAGAGGCATACTAAGTTATAGAAAAAGCATAATAACATGTCCATGTAAGAGCATTTTCCAAATTCTTATTTTCCATTAATATGGAGTGAAATATACAGTATTTCCTTATATAGAATTCACCCAGTGTGTTACCTTTAAACATGCTACAAGTGTCTCCACAAGCCCTAAATTCTCCATTTTTGACAAATTATGAAATGATTCATAAATACATAGTAAAAGATAATCATCCCAGCTGATATTTTTGATAGACGGTTATGTGCCAGGCACTGTGTCATTTATATGCCTTAACACATTGAATCCTCAAAACAAACCTAAGAGACATGTAATATTAAGATCCTACTTCTACCAATCAAGAAATTAAATTTAGAGTGTGTCTCTCTCAGGATTCATCAGAGAAAACAAACAAAACCACTTGTTGTGTTTCTGGCAGAAATTTAAAATAACTTCTTGCTAAATCATTCATAGGTTAAAAAAGAATCATAATGGACATTTTAAAAAGTTAACAGTAGACACTACATATTAAAATACATGGAATGTATCAAATATAGCTATTGAAGGGATTTACAGTCTCAAATACTTACATTAGAAATTTAAAAAGCCTCAAAATTAATGAGCTAAGTATTCACATTGAAACACTAGGTGGTCCACCATAACCCACAGAATTAATCCAAATAAGATGGAAAGAGATAATAAAAAACAAAAACAATAAATGCAATAATAAAATATAAAGAAACAGACATTTATATTTTTAAGAAGAAAAGTTATATTTTTAACAAAGAAAAATTTGGTTCTTTTAATAAAAATTATAACAAAAGAAATTAACCGCTGTTAATTGCTTAAGAGAAAAAAAAAAGTAGAAGCAATGCTTTGAATGAGAAGGAAATATAATCACAGACAATGTGAAGGAAAAAGATGAAAGAATAGTATTATCAACTCTGCTATTCCTAGAAGAAAAATGTAATTCATCAAGAAGAAATTAAAATCCTGACTTGCTATAGACTAATGAAACTGAAGCAGTGGTCAAAAATCTTTCTTTAAACCTAACATCAGCCCTGTTGGTCTTAAAAGACAAGTTCTACCAAACTTTCTAATCCTATATTCTTAGACAAAATTCTGTACCTATATTCCTGGGCAGAATTGGATTTGAATTGAGGATTATTCCCAACTCAAACTATAAGCCCAATAAAATGCTGACACTAAAATCAGACCTATCATTATAGGCCTATTTCATTCATAAATACAGAATCAAAATTTCTAAAAAAACAAAACAAAAAGAAAAGAAAAATAAATCCAATAGTGCACTGAGAAGACAATACACTATCATCAAACTGGGTTTATTACAGATATGCAGAAAGAGTTTATATTATAAAATCCATTAATGTAATTTTCCACAGTAACAGACTAGAAAAGAATACATATAATCATCTCAGTAGATGAAGAAACTTAATAAAATGCAAAAATTATTCATCATAATAAGCTCTTAGTAAATTAGAAATAGGAACATCTGACCTGAGAAAAGGTGTCTATAAAAAAAAAAAAAAAGACATCATTCTAAAGCATTAGCTTTAAAATCAAGAACTAGGTAAGGAAGCACATTTATCACAACTTCTAATCAACAATGTATTGAATGTTCCAACTACTACAATTAAGCAAGAAAGAAATTATAGTCACAAGAATTAGAAAGTGTAACATAAAACTGTCAGTACTTGGAGATAATATCATTCACCTATGAATTCCAGAAAGGTGCATAGAAAAAAAAAGTAGAAATAGCAGGATTTAGACAGGTAGGTGGATATAAGTTTACGCAAAAATAAAATACATTTCTATTCCTCAGCAGCACAAATCTAGAAGAAATAAAGAGAGGACTCCACTTATAACTGTATCAAAAAAATATCAAGTACATAAGAGTAAATCCAAAAAATAATGCTCTGGAAAACTGGAAAAAGTATTGCAGAAGTATTAAAAATTACCCAAATGAAAAAAGATATAAACTATGTTTATGGATAGAAAGACAGTGTCATAAAAATACCAATTCTCCAAAAATTGATCCATAGGATCAAGAAAATTTCAAACAACTTCCTCAAAATGTTTTTATGGAACTTTATAGAGATCTTTATAAATTTGTATGATGCTCCCTTCAGGGAGCCTGCTTCTGCCTCTGTCTGTGTCTCTGCCTCTCTCTGTGTGTCTCTCATGAATAAATAAATAAAATCTTTTTAAAATAAATAAAAATAAAAAATTTAAAAATTTTTGTATGACAAATAAAGGGTCAAGGATGCTTCTGAAGAACAGCAGGGAGGACAGATCTTACCATATATCAAGCTTGATTATGAAACCACCATATCTTGGATAGATAGAACAACATATCTTTGGTATGACAGATATATCATGTAAAATCACTAACCAAAGCAGAAATTGGTCAGTAATAAAGTAGGAAAAAATGATTGTTCATATGGGAAAAAAATGAAATTGGATTCCTACCTCACACAATAAGCAAAAACCTGTTCTATTTGAATTAGAACTTAAATATCAAAAAATAAGATGGAAAATATGTTAGAACTGTTTAGTCTTTGAAATATGGAAAAACTTCTTATACTGTTTACTGTATAATTTTAATTGATAAATTATGCTATATTAAAATTAATAATTTTATTTGAAAAAAAGAAAAAACCTGAAGATTTTAGTTTAAGAAAGTGAAAATAAAGTTCACATACATACGCAGCATATTTACACTATACCGAATGGATCAAATGTCAATATCAAGAAGATATAGTACAATATAAATTAGTATCAAGAACAAAATTATAGAAAAATGGGAAAACAAATGTTAAAATATATCACAGAAGAGGAAACATGCGACCAACAAACAATTGAAGACCTGTTCATTATATCGGAGCTATGAAAATTAAGACCATAATGAGACACTTTTCACATAGTTTCAATTCACAAAAATTAAAATGTCTGAACATTACAAGTGCTATAGAGGATCCGTAGGGCCTCTGCTATTTTACTAGTAGGAACATAACTAGGCAAAGTCACTTTGGAAAAGGTTAGACTTTATAGTCTCACATTGAATATCCATAAATTTGAAGGTTCAGCAGTTCAATTCCTACTGTGTACACAAGAGTATTCCTTGTAGAGGTACAATAGAAGAAATATTCCAGAATCTTCATAGTGACATTGCCCATGATAGCAAAAACCTAGAAGTAACCCGCTTGCCCACTGGAGACTGTTTACACAAAATATGCTATAGTCATATGATACATTATTATATTGCAGTGCAAATGAATAGACTGCAGTGGTATGCACCCAAAAATAACTGAAATAAGCATACTGCTTTTGAAATGGTTATAGAGGCAATAAAAATGAAAGCAAGGCATGAACACAGGAGTCAGAACCAGGAGCTGGCAGCAAGATAAAATAAGAGTGAACCATGCACTTGGATATAGATTATTCTCAAGGTCTTAGCTTCTGTTTTGCATGGCAGGTACACAGATGTTTATTACATTATTAAAAATAGGGAACTAAAAATATAAATGTGGAGCATACATCGACAAAAAGAGAAGAATGTATCAGAGAATGAAAAAAAACAAAGTAAGAAAATGATTTGTGCTTGGTCTCAAATACTCAGCAGAAACTCTCCTTTATAAAACCGCGTGAACAGTCAGCGTTGGAGCAGGGCAGCAAATAGCAATCACAAATCATCAATCATGATCTAGAACCGTTTAGATGCTATTTCAATTTCTAAGGAATTTTTGCTGTAAAAGTGTTTCTCTCCTTGGTGCCACATGCCACACGCACTTCGGTTGCCACATGCGCTTCAAAGGATTCCAGTGTATGACAAAGTAAATAATATATACACACAAAGTAAAGCAAAGCATGAAAATTTTAAGGCATCTTAAATCATGTTTAAGGCTGCAAAGCATAGTAAAATAATCTAAGAAATGATTACATGACACGGTGGGGCTAAATGCAGCCTCGCTGATGAATTCTGAAGTCTAAATCCTTTCTTAGTTCTCTATCCAAAAAGTCTGCATTTTCAAAAGTAAATAAAGGAGAGTTTCAGCTCAGGCTTCGGTAAAACCCTCTTCTTGAGCAAATGGGTTGGCTCCTGAATAGAGATCTGACATGAAACAAAGAGGCAAATTGCATTTTTTGAGACTCATTTCCTTTCTCTTTTAGATAAAGGAAACATCACTGTTGATTTCATCAAGTTCATCAGCATCTGAGAATGTGTTAC
Source organism: Canis lupus familiaris (assembly GCF_011100685.1). Lineage (NCBI taxonomy): Eukaryota > Metazoa > Chordata > Mammalia > Carnivora > Canidae > Canis > Canis lupus. The sequence continues at coordinate 83,818,640 of NC_049224.1, forward strand.
AGAATGACAACAAAGCTGTCACTGAGAAAATAATCCTACTCCATTTACTTCAGATGATCCAACCTACCATGTTATCTTCTCCAAGGCAGTGAAATGGTAATACCATGGGAGCCTAAGCAGCATTTTTATAGGGAAGGAGGATGATTACTTCAGGAGTGAAGTAAACCTGCTTAGGAGGGTCAGCAAGCAATTTAAAGCCTCTCTTTACCACAGAATACTGATAAAAGATAAGTTTAAACTGCCTTTCAAATTAGCAAATAGCACATCACATTTAAGTATGCACCTGGAGAATGCTCAGAGATTCATTCTGGCCATGAGACATAAATTAATGACTCTCAACCGCACACCTTGTATGGATAGGAAAAATAATTTTTTAAGTTTGGGGGAGAAAAAAATAGAAGAGTCACAGTCTGCTGTGGAAGCATGATGTCTATGGCTATAAAGTGATGTCATCAACAATAAAGAATCAGAAGAATAAATCATACGATTTAAAACCAGCTATCCAAATATATTCCTGAAGTGATTGTATGAGTTTCCTAGTACTGCCACAACACATTGCCACAAACTCAGTGGCTTAAAAAAAAAACAGAAAGTTATTGTCTCAGAGAGCTGGAATCTGCAGGTATGAGATCAACAGGTGAGCAGGGGTGGATCCTACTGGAGACCCTGAGGAGGAACCGTCCGATGCTTCTCTCCTAGCTTCTGATGGTTGCTGGCAATCCTGGACACACCTTGGCTCCTACACCCATGATTCCAGTCCTGCCTCCACTTTCACATGGAGTTCCCTCCTCCATCTCATCACATAGCAGCACCTTCCTTTATGCATCTATCTTTGTGTCTCTTCCTCTTCTTCTAAGATACCAATTATATTGAATTAGCATATTGGACTAGGGTCCACCCTAATCGAGAGTCCACCTTCATCTTGACTTGATCACTTCTGCAAAGGCCTTGTTTCCAAATGAGGTCACATTCACAGGTACCATGTGTCAGCACTTTAACATATCATTTTGGGGAGGGATACAATTCAACCCACAAACTGATCAGTCAGTAAGTTTGGGGGAAAGGAGGAGCATTATTGTAAACAAAAGTCAGGTTCCTTCCCTTTCTTTTACTTTGGGAATAAACCATCTGGTTAAACATTCCAAGAATTAATAAGTCTCCAATTGCAAAGACAACTGATATGCCCACAGGGGCTGACAAGGTAATGCTGATGAATGAAATGGACTGGCTAACATAAACTGACTTACTTATTTTACTCACTTCTTTTAGAAAAATTACTTTTACTGAAATTTTAGTCCTCACCTCCTTTTTTTAAATCATTAAACTTCTTATCATGCACCATTTCCATGTGCATTTTCCATGCGATTTTCATAACTCTCATTATGGTTTGTTTTACATAGGCTTCTTGAATTGAATTTTTGCCGGAGACACTTTGTTTATTTACTGGAAATGTAGAAACACTCTTAACTTCTGCAAAGAAATATGTTTTCTCTCATTTTTCTTGAAACAGTCCAGTATGTTCCAGCTTTGGTTAGAGACCTAGGTAGAAAAACATTTTTCTGCTAAAAATGAAAGTGAAAGCATAGCGATATGCAGTGGCTGGCAAACAACGTTAGTTATGGGTAGAGTGGGGAAGAGTGGGGACTTTGGCACCTGTCCAAGGGGGGGAAGCTACTCGGGTCCAACCAATTAGTGCCAGACAAGCACACAAGGGAAGTCCTAAATACAGACAATCCAGCTAAATTTTTTCAAGAGAAACCAGAAGTCCAGATTTTGTGAGAAATCTCCAATTTTTACAAAAAAAAAAAAAATGTTGGTTTATAAAAGCCAGATAAAACAAAACTGAATTCAATTCAGTTGTAGGTCACTATCAATCATGACCTTTGAGTCCAGGGGACAACCATTTGAGTGAAGAGTTTTCCCTTTAGAAAGGTGTGCTTCCCTGCCTCCTCTCCCATCTCACTGCTGCCTTTCCCTTG